>NC_064930.1:82087960-84587960 GCF_023897955.1 Schistocerca gregaria | reverse complement strand
ATAAAAAAAAAAAACTCAGTGACCGGATCAACGAACAACCTGAACGGCAGTCATTGGAACTCCCCCACGAGCAAATTCAACGAACAATATAGAACATATATACACTACTGACCATTAAAATTGCTACACCAAGAAGAAATGCAAATGATAAACAGGTATTCATTGGAGAAATATATTATACTAGACCTGACATGTGATTACATTTTCACGAAATTTGGGTGCATAGATCATGAGAAATCAGTACCCAGAACAACCACCTCTGGCCGTAATAACGGCCTTGAAACGCCTGGGTATTGCGTCAAACACAGCTTGGATGGCGTGTACAGGTACAGCTGCCCATGCAGCTTCAACACGGTACCACAGTTCATCGAGAGTAGTGACTGGCGTATTGTGACGAGCCAGTTGCTCGGCCACCATTGACCAGAGTCTTCAATTGGTGAGAGATCTGGAGAATGTGCTGGGCAGGGCAGCAATCGAACATTTTCTGTATCCAGAAAGGCCCGTACAGGACCTGCAACATGTGGTCGTACATTATTCTGCTGAAATGTAGGGTTTCTCAGGGATCGAATGAAGGGTAGAGCCACGGGTCGTAACTCATCTGAAATGTAACGTAAACTGTTCAAAGTGCCGTCAATGCGAAGAAGAGGTGACCGAGATGTGTAACTAATGGCACCCCATACCGTCACGTCAGGTGATACGCCAGTATGGCGATGACGAAAAAATGACATTATGCCATTCGTGCACCCAAGTTCGTCGTCGAGGACACCATCTCAGGCGCTCCTGTCTGTGATGCAGCGTCAAGAGTAACCGCAGCCACGGTCTACGAGCTGATAGTCCATGCTGCTGCAAACGTCGTCGAACTGTTCTAACAGATGGTTGTTGTCTTGCAAACGTCTCCACCTGTTGTCTCAGTGATCGAGACGTGGCTGCACGATCCGTTACAGCCATGCGGATAAGATGCCTGTCATCTCGACTGCTAGTGATACGAGGGTGTTGAGATCCAGCACGGCGTTCCGTATTACCCTACTGAACCCACCGATTCCATATTCTGCTAACAGTCATTGGATCTCGACCGACGCGAGCAGCAATGTCGCGGTACGATAAACTGCAATCGCGATAGGCTACAATCCGACCTTTATCAAAGTCGGAAACGTGGTGGTAGGCATCTCCCCTCCTTACACGAGGCGTCACAACAATGTTTCACCAGGAAACGCCAGTAAACAGCTGTTTGTGTATGAGAAATCGGTTGGAAACTTACCTTGTGTGAATGCTCTGAAAAGCTAATCATTTGCATTTCACAGCATCTTCTTCCTGTCGGTTAAATTTTTCGTCTGCAGCATGTCATGTTTTAAATTGTAAGAATTTCCAGGGGCAGATGTAGACTCTGACCACAATCTATTGGTTATGACCTGTAGATTAAAACTGAAGAAACTGCAAAAATGTGGGAAATTACGGACATGGGACCTGGATAAATTGAAAGAACCAGAGGTTGTACAGAGTTTCGGGGAGAGCATAAGGGAGCAATTGACAGGAATGGGGGAAAGGAATACAGTAGAAGAAGAATGGGTAGCTTTGAGGGATGAGGTAGTGAAGGCAGCAGAGGATAAAGTAAGTAAAAAGAAAAGGGCTAGTAGAAATCCTTGGGTAACAGAAGAAATATTGAATTTAACTGATGAAAGGAGAAAATATAAAAATGCACTAAATGAAGCAGGCACAAAGGAATACAAACGTCTCAACAATGAGATCGACAGGAAGCGCAAAATGGCTAAGCATGGATGGCTATATGACAAATGCAAGGATGTAGAAGCTTATCTCACTAGGGGGAAGGTAGATACTGCCTACAGGAAAATTAAAGAGACCTTTGGAGAAAAGAGGACCACTTGTATGAACATTAAGAGCTCAGACGGAAACCCAGTTCTAAGCAAAGAAGGGGAAGCAGAAAGGTGGAAGGAGTATATAGAGGGTCTATACAAGGGCGATGTACTTGAGGACAATATTATGTAAATGTAAGAGGATTTAGATGAAGATGAAATGGGAGATACGATACTGCGTGAAGAATTTGACAGAGCACTGAAAGACCTGAGTCGAAACAATGCCCCCGGAGTAGACAACATTCCATTGGAACTACTGACGGCCTTGGGAGAGCCAGTCCTGACAAAACTCTACCATCTCGTGAGCAAGATATATTAGACAGGCGAAATACCCTCAGACGTCAAGAAGAATATAATAATTTCAATCCAAACCAAAGCAGGTGTTGACAGATGTGAAGATTACCTAACTATCAGTTTAATAAGTCACAGCTGTAAAATATTAACACGAATTCTTTACAGACGAGTGGAAAAACTGGTAGAAGCTGACCTCGGCGAAGATCAGTTTGGATTCCGCAGAAATGTTGGAACACGTGAGGCAATACTGACCTTACGACTTACCTTAGAAGCTAGATTAAGGAAATGCAAACCTACATTCCTGGCATTTGTAGACTTAGAGAAAGCTTTTGACAATGTTGACTGGAATACTCTCTTTCAAATTCTAAAGGTGGCAGGCGTAAAATACAGGGAGCGAAAGGCTATTTATAATTTGTACAGAAACCAGATGGCAGTTAAAAGAGTCGAGGGACATAAAAGGGAAGCAGTGGTCGGGAAGGGAGTAAGGCAGGGTTGTAGCATCTACCCGATGTTATTGAATCTGTATATTGAGCAAGCAGTAAAGAAAAATTCGGAGTAAGTATTAAAATCAACGGAGAAGAAATAAAAACTTTGAGGTTCGCCGATGACATTGTAATTCTGTCAGAGACAGCAAAGGACTTGGAAGAGCAGCTGAATGGAATGGGCAGTGTCTTGAAAGGAGGATATAAGACGAACATCAACAACAGCAAAACGAGGATAATGGAATGTAGTCGAGTAAAGTCGTGTGATGCTGAGGGAATTAGATTAGGAAATGAGACAATTAAAGTAGCAAAGGAGTTTTGCTATTTGGGGAGCAAAATAACTGATGATGGTCGAAGTAGAGAGGATATAAAATGTAGACTGGCAATGGCGAGGAAAGCGTTTCTGAAGAAGAGAAATTTGTTAACATCGAGTATAGATTTAAGTGTCAGGAAATCATTTCTGAAAGTATTTGTATGGAGTGTAGCCATGTATGGAAGTGAAACATGGACGATAAATAGTTTGGACGAGAAGAGAATAGAAGCTTTCGAAATGTGGTGCTACAGAAGAAGGCTGAAGATTAGATGGGTAGATCACATAACTAATGAGGAAGTATTGAATAGTATTGGGGAGAAGAGAAGTTTGTGGCACAACTTGACCAGAAGAAGGGATCGGTTGGTAGGACATGTTCTGAGTCATCAAGGGATCACCAATTTGGTATTGGAGGGCAGCGTGGAGAGTAAAAATCGTAGAGGGAGACCAATAGATGAATACACTAAGCAGATTGAGAAGGATGTAGGTTGCAGTAGGCACTGGGAGATGGAGAAGCTTGCACAGGATAGAGTAGCATGGAGAGCTGCATCAAACCAGTCTCAGGACTGAAGACCGCAACAACAGCAACAACAGCATGTCATCTTCGTGGCGTAGTGATTTTAATGGCGAGTAGTGTATATAGAAGATGGATAGAGCGTCTTACATGTAAGCAGGAGATCCTTGGTTCGATTCCCGGTCGGGGTACACACTTTCAACTGTCCCCGTTGATGTATATCAACGCTTGTCGACAGCTTAAGGTATTGATTTAGTTATCATTTTATCGATACATGCATGCTGCTACCGACTCAGCTATACACCACATTTCCTAATACTCTTTTTAACTTCAGCAAATACACTCACTCGGAAAATTGAAAGGCTAATTTTTTTTCTGTAAAGTTGTAAAAAAATAAGAAAGCTCTTTTTCTCTGTACTTTTTAGCGTTGTTCCACCCGCGTATTTCACTATTTCCGAAGCACTAAGGAGCGACAGCTATTTTCACACTGCGACTACGTAGTAACCTCGCGACAATTGAAGCACAGTACAGAGACTGAAACTGTACATTATTTTTAAAGCAAATCATTCATAGCTAAAGCGCAACTAGGAAAAAAATTAATTTTACAATGGCTTAAAGTTTCATTTAACGTAACAGAGAAATAAGATATCTAATACAAATTAAGTACTACCTACTTCTAAGTGAGCAAAATCACCAGTGTACGTTTGCTACGACTGCTGACCAATCACCGCGTTTGTGTTTGTTTACATGGGGTTTGATGAACAAAGTATAGTTGTAAAATATTTTTAAAGCACTGCTCAAACTTATTTAACTGTGATTTACGTATTAGTACGTACCAAGGTGCAGGCAGTATCGTTGAATGAACCGAAGCCAAATAAAACAGCTTGTTCCATTAAACATCAGGACTGCAGCGGCGTAAACGCTACTCCTTCTTCTAACTTTTCGGCCACTTACCTTGCGACCATCTTGACACTAAGCCTACGTACTGAAGCCAACATAGTGCTCTTCGGTGTTCACTCCATCATTCTAAACCAAAGAAACGCTACCGTCAGAGACGTTGATACGCAGCGTAGGGCCGTGCATAAATGGTATCTTTGGCTACGCACATGCACAAAAAAAAGAAGCGATCCACGTTTCATTAGTGACTAGGGTCTGTGGCGGCACTACAATTGTTTGTGGTTCGCGCGCTCTCCACGAATTTCCGTGTCCCCTTCTGCATTTGCTGCGACGAGAAACTGCCTTCCTGAGAGTTGCGTGTTGACCGGCCTCAAAGTGAGGGTAAAGCGTGTGTGTGTGTGTGTGTGTGTGTGTGTGTGTGTGTGAGCGCGCGAGCGTCATGTAGCGCAGCTTCCGGTCTGTGTCGCAGCCCTCGGGCACACACTTCAAAGGGAGCCGCCATCACGTAGATATTCCGGTACCCCCGTGGCCGGTCCGGTAACCCAGACTTCTGCGCGTGTTGCTGGTCTTGCCCGGAGACACTGGCAGCTGCGATGGACGGAAAGGCTACCTTGTGTCTACACCTACATTTACCAGGGAGTTTCAGTAATTAATGCAACACTATTTTTTTCCTCAAAGCAGGTTGGTTTTTTTTCCTTCAGGATTCGAATATACCACATTATTCCCCTCTGTTTTGGCTACAAAATCCTATTTTCCAACACAATATTCGTTCAATACGACGGCCTTACGAAACCTACTGGCAACACCTGTATGCCCACATGGTACCACTCTACATCTACATCTACATACATACTCCGCAATCCACCATGCGGTGCGTGGCGGAGGGTACCTCGTACCACAACTGCCATCTTCTCTCCCTGTTCCACTCCCAAACAGAACGAGGGAAAAATGACTGCCTATATGCCTCTGTACGGACCCTAATCTCTCTTATCTTTGTGGTCTTTCCGCGAAATGTAAGTTGGCGGCAGTAAAATTGTACTGCAGTCAGCCTCAAATGCTGGTTCTCTAAATTTCCTCAGTAGCGATTCACGAAAAGAACGCCTCTTTTCCTCTAGAGAGTGCCACCCGAGTTCCTGAAGTGTTTCCGTAACACTCGCGTGATGATCAAACCTACCGGTAACAAATCCAGCAGCCCGCCTCTGAATTCCTTCTATGTCCTCCCACAATCCGACCTGATAGGGATCCCAAAAGCTCGTGCAGTACTCAAGAATAGGTCGTATTAGTGTTTTATAAGCGGTCTCCTTTACAGGTGAACCACATCTGCGAAAAATTCTACCAATGAACCGAAGACGACTATCCGCCTTCCCCACAACTGCCATTACATGCTTGTCCCACCTCATATCGCTCTGCAATGTTACGCCCAAATATTTCATCGACGTGACTGTGTCGAGCGCTACACTACTAATGGCGTATTCAAACATTACGGGATTCTTTTTCCTATTCATCTGCATTAATTTACATTTATCTATATTTAGAGTTAGGTGCCATTCTTTACACAAATCACAACTCCTGTCCAAGTCATCTTGTATCCTCCTACAGTGACTCAACGGCGACACCTTCCCGTGCACCACAGCATCATCAGCAAACAGCCGCACATTGCTATCCACCCTATCCAAAAGATCATTTATGTAGATGGAAAACAACAGCGGACCTACCACACTTCCCTGGGGCACTCCAGATGATACCCTCACCTCCGATGAACACTCACCATCGAGGACAACGTACTGGGTTCTATTACTTAAGAAGTCTTCGAGCCATACTTGGGAACCAATCCCATATGCTCGTACCTTAGTTAGGAGTCTGCAGTGGGGCACAGAGTCAAACGCTCTCGGGAAGTCAAGGAATATGGCACCCGCCTGATACCCATCATCCATTGTTCGCAAGGTATTACGTGAAAAAAAGGGCGAGTTGCGTTTCGCAGGAGCGATACTTTTTGATGCATGGACAGCAACTTCTCTGACTCAAGGAAATTCATTATATTCGAAGTGAGAATATGTTCGATAATCCTGCAACAAACCGATGTTAAGGATATTGGTCTGTAATTTTGAGGATCCGTCCTTCTACCCTTCTTACATACAGTCGCTGGGGACAATACGTTGGGCAACAGATTCGCCATAGATGCTAGCTAAGTAAGGAGCCAATGCAGTAGAGTACTCTCTATAAAACCGAATTGGAATCCCATCAGGATTTACTTATTTTCTAACCCATTCAGCTGCTTCACAACCCCAGGGATGTCCTCCATACGGGAATCTGTACGAGACTCAAACGGCGGTATGTTTGTACGATCCCCCCGCGTGAAAGATTTCTCAAATGCTACTTTTAAAATTTCAGCTTTCGTTTTGCTGTCTTCCGTTGCCAGGCCAGACTGATCAGTGAGTGACTGGATGGAAGCCTTCGACCCGCTTACCGATTTTACGTAAGATCAGAATTTCCATGCGTTTTTAGCAAGATCTTTTGCTAGGGTATGACGGTGGTAGTGGTTGAATGCTTCGCGCATCGCTCTTTTTACAGCAGCACGAATCTCTACTAACTTCTGCCTGTCCTCATTCTCCCGATCTTTCCTGTACCACGAGTGCAACTGCCTTTGTTTCCTGAGCATTCTCCGAATTGCGCTTGTAAACCACTGTGGGTTTTTTCCATCCGTGACCCACCTTTTCGCCACATACTTGTCCAATGCCTGATTTACAATGTGTTACAGATTTTGACCATAATTCTTCCACGTCAACCGATGTCGTAGCTAACGTCTAACTGCACCAATAAACTCCCCATCATGCAGGCAATGCTTCCCGTGGAGGGCATCCCTCATTGGGCTCAACTTGCTTTTGTTCACTGTCAGGTTACCGTAGACACCCTGCAAGCGGCTGTCAGTGTTTGCAATGCCCTGATTTTCCGCCGCAAGAAACTCAGTGACACCTCTCTGCCTGAAAGGCACCTCCTTCAGGGACGCCATTCTGAAGGCTACGTGTAACCACGCAACCTATCGGAAATTCATGAAACTATAGGGGCTGTAGGGGAAATATTTCACGACGTCCCACAACAAATTGAGCACTCTTTCAATCGAAATTGGCCGAGAAAAAAAATGTGATTCCTTACTTACTGGACGCCTCTCGTACATCTACATTTACAGGGTGAACCAGAAATTCACTGATGAGATTTCTAGTCTTCTTCAGTGATGTTTTCTCAGTAATTTGGTTTAAGGGACTCCATGTCTCTCGTTACGTAGTAATACTGTGCACTTATATCTGTGCTCTTCAAACCACTGTGAAGTGCCCAGCAAAGGGTACTTCCAATTGTACCTGTTCCATTCACCTATGGACCGGGGCAAGAATGACTAAAGCTGCGGTCTACCCAAACTACGGTTCGTTTGTTTCGGTACACTACATAATGACGTAGTCAATAGAAGGATTACCGGTACTATTGGTTGCGTTCGTGGGGAAAAAAAACAAAAATGAATATGCAAGAGAGAAACGGGGGGCCGACGTTTTCTTTCTTTTGTTTCACATAATGAGAACCGCTATTGAGTATTTTATGTCCTTGCACAATATAAACTACATTTTAGAAGTAATAAAGGTTATAGGAATGGTAGTGACTCCGACGTTAGTTGCATTAAGAAGTGCCTATTCTATTTGTTGACGGTGATTAGTTTCGTACAGCTATGTCAATTTCCTAACAATCCGTATCGTAAGTGTGATACCATCAGCAAACAGAAAAGATACTTCTTAATGCAACTTATGACGGAGGCCTAAGCATTTATTTCAAATATAACACAAGTTGCGGACCTATTTGTTACCTGCAAGTTCGTGATAATTACTTAATTGGTCGCGTAACTTCTGCGCTGTAATGTAATCAAAGCAATTACTTCTGGCGCAAGTACAATTTACATGCACAAACTTAAAAAAAATACGTAACTACTGTTGTTATTTTCTACTAAACAGACCGTTGTTCATCATGATCAAAGGACAGAGTTTCCTGTTAATACTGATGAATGCAAAAGATATTTTTGAAAAGCAGAAATATGTTTTATATACATTTAACGGAGTATTGGAGCGATGTTTGTTAAATTTTTATTTTGCTGGTATTAATTTTACTTTTCACTGAGAAAATTACGTTTTGTAGCGCTGTATGGTAAAACTGTACTTTTTCCTTTATTGTTACTACAACATCCCTCTGTTTCACGTTACAAAGCAACAATTTTCGAGTGACACCTGAATTAAAATTTGACAACTTCAATTTTGCTGCAAATACTCTTTTTAAGTAATGGACAAGGGGGATAACAACACAGAAAATTTTTTTGAGAGGTTATGCGGTCCTTTAAATATCCTCACCTAATTTTATGGTTCACTACTTCCAGAATTTAGAGAAATCTAGTAAGACCCTGAGCTATGTAAGACAAAACATGTGTAAAGAAAACAATAGGTATGCAACACTCCTAACCTACAGGTTATGCAGGTACAACCGTAACTGACCAAAGCTACTAGGAAAACTCGTACGGTCTATACTTATATATGTTAGTATATTGGCCTATGGTAGTTTTGCAATACTAGGAATGGAAGTGACAATTTAAATTCCTGTCAATGCCGTAATTAGTCCGATCTTGACTTTTCGATCTGCAGTGAGATGTACTATACTTCTGGCTGTACCACTGGTCCTTTAAACTTCGTTAAGTGGCCTTTCTCTGGATAATTTGCATTTCTCTTCAGATGTCAGCCAGGTCAGTGTCTTCAGCATCTCCCTAACACAGGGCCATGAATCAAACTAGTGATCATTTGCGCTGCCCTTCTCTGTATACCACAAACTTGAGATATATTGTAGGCTGAGTTCAGAAGCGATTAATAGGCATTTCCGCAGTATTTTACCGATAGACAGAAGTGTGCCGTCTAGTTCACTCATACGAGGGCGGTTTGAAAAGTTCTCGGAAATAGTACTTACATCCTTGTAGATTAATCACTTCGTTCAATGATATTCCAGTGCCTTGATCCCATCTCGAAAACAGGTTTCCTCCATGCCTGCAAAATACTTGTCAACTCCGGGTATCAATGCTTCGTTCGAAGTGAATCTTCGTCCACCAGGAAATGTTTTCAGTTCTGGGAAGAGACAGAAGTCTTACAGTGTCGTATTAGATGAATAAGGCGGGTGTGGCAACAATTCATACCTTATTTGGTGTAATTTTGCCATAGCGATGGCGAATGTGGGCTGATCCAGCGTCAAGAGTGGCAACACCTATCCTGCAGATAATTTCATCATTCCTGATTCTTGCCGAGCGAGGTAGCGGAGTGGTTAGCACACTGGACTCGCATTCGGGAGGACGGCGGTTCAATCCCGCGTCCGGCCATCCTGATTTTTTCCATCTTCGCAAATCACTACGTGGGAACATCAACAGAGCTACGTCACTGCCACAGTTCTCTCCCAAGAGTCCAATGAATATCTCGTGGCGATTCCGAGAACTTTTCAGACCACCCTCGTATCATCGTTCTATTTCGTATCCCTGTAAAGTGTATCACCTAGATATTTGTATCAGAGTCCGGACCCGGTAGCTGAATGGTCAGCGCGACAGAATGTCAATCCTAACGGCCCGGTGAAACGTCTCTGTGAAGTCGTTTCATAAGACTCTCGTCGAATTCGGTACCACTTATTCACTTTACTACCTGCTTTTAGCTCAGTTCATGAACTCTTCCAGAAAGACTGAGCACTCAAATAAGGCCTATTGAATATTATACACTACTGGCCATTAAAATTGCTACACCACGAAGATGACGCGAAATTCAACCGACAGGAAGAAGATGCTGTGATATGCAAATGATTAGCTTTTCAGAGCATTCACACAAGGTTGGCGCCGGTGGCGATACATACAACGTGCAGACATGAGGAAAGTTTCCAACCGATTTCTCATACACAGACAGCAGTTGACCGGCGTTGCCTGGTAAAACGTTGTTGTGATGCCTCGTGTAAGGAGGGGAGATGCCTACCATCACGTTTCCGACTTTGACAAAGGTCAGATTGTAGCCTATCACGATTGCAGTTTATCGTACCCCGACATTGATGCTCGCGTCGGTCGAGATTCAATGACTGTTAGCACAATATGGAATCGGTGGGTTCAGGAGGGTAATACGGAACGTCGTGCTGGATCCCAACGGCCTGGCATCATTAGAAGTCGAGATGAAAGGCATCTTATCTGCAGGGCTCTTACGTGCAGCCACGTCTCGGTCCCTGACTCAACAGATGGGGAAGTTTGCAACTCAACAACCATCTGCACCAACAGTTCGAAGACGTTTGCAGCAGTATGGACTATAAGTTCGGAGACCGTGGCTGCGGTTACCTTTGACGTTGCATCACAGACAGGAGCGCCTGCGATGGTGTACTCAAAGACGAACCTGGGTGCACGAATGGCAAAACGTCATTTTTTCGGATGAATCCAGGTTCTGTTTACAGTATCATGATGGTCGCATCCGTATTTAGCGACATCGCGGTGAACGCACATTGGTAGCGTGTATTCGTCAACGCCATACTGGCGAATGACCCGACGAGATGGTATAAGGTGCCATTGTTTACACGTCTCGGTCACCTCTTGTTCGCATTGACGGCACTTTGAACAGTGGACGTTACATTTCAGATGTGTTACGACCCGTGGCTCTACCCTGCATTTCAGCACGATAATGCACGGCCGCGTGTTGCAGGTCCTGTACGGGCCTTTCTGGGTACAGAAAATGTTCGACTGCTGCCGTGGCCAGCACATTCTCCAGACCTCTCAGCAACTGAAAACGTCTGGTCAATAGTGACCGAGCAACTGGCTCGTCACAATACGCCAGTCACTACTCCTGATGAACTGTGGTGTCGTGTTGAAGCTGTATGGGCAGCTGTACCTGTACACGCCATCCAAGCTCTGTTTGACTCAATTACCAGGCGTATCAAGGCTGTTATTACGGCCAGAGGTGGTTGTTGTGGGTACTGATTTCTCAGGATGTATGCACTCAAATTGCGTGAAAATATAATCAGATCTCAGTTCTAGTATAATATATGTTTCCAATGAATACCTGTTTATCATCTGCATTTCTTCTTGGTGTAGCAATTTTAGTGGCCAGCAATGTATGTGTGTCAATGTGGGGCTTCGGTTTTGTTTTGTGGGAAACGCTGAGTTGGTCATCGTCTGCTGGGAGCACATGACGTTGCCTCTCGTTGGAAGGAGAGCACAGGATGACCAACTTAGGTGTCCAATACGTGAACATAGAGGTTTATGGGATATTTTGAGCAAGTCCTCTCTTCCCTCTGGTAGCAAACTTTCTTATGAAAGTCTTTGAGGAAAGGGCTCTAGATTCGGCAGGCCTTGCCTATATCTGTGACATCGATCTGTTGTAGAATTTTAAAACATGTTTTTTGCTCGGATATCTTGTCATTTCTGAAAACCCAGAATCTACTATGTTGATTCCGGAAACAGCGATCGTGTGACACCCAACTCGCTTTATTTGTTCATGAGACCCAGAAAATATTAGATACAGGCTGCAAGGTAGATGCTATTTTCCTTGACTTCCGTAAGGCGTTCGATACAGTTCCGCACTTTCGCCTCATAAACAAAGTAAGAGCCTATGGAATATCAGAGCAGCTGTGTGGCTGTATTGAAGAGTTTTTAGCAAACACAACACAGCATGTTCTTCTCAATTGAGAGTCGTCTACAGACGTTAAGGTAAACTCTGGCGTGCCCCAGGGGAGTGTTATGCGACCATTGCTTTTCACAATATATATAAATGACCTAGTGTCGAATGTTCCATACGGCTTTTCGCGGATGATGCTGTAGTATACAGAGAAGTTGCAGCATTTGAAAATTGTAGCGAAATGGAGGAAGATCTGCAGCGGATCGGCACTTAGTAGGAGTGGCAACTGACCCGTAACATACACAAACGTAATGTATTACGAATACACAGAAAGAAGGATCCTTTATTGTATGATTATATGATAGCGGAACAAACGCTGGTAGCAGTTACATCTGTAAAATATCTGGGAGTATGCGTGCAGAACAATTTGAAGTGAAGTGATCATATAATATTAATTGTTGGTAAGGCGGGTGCCCGATTGAGATTCATTGGGAGAGTCCTTAAAAAATGTAGTCCATCAACAAAGGAGGTGGCTTACAAAACTCTCGTTCAACCTGTACTTGAGTACTGCTCATCAGTGTGGGATCCGTACCAGGTATGGTTGACAGAGGAGATAGAGATGATCCAAAGAAGAGCGGCGCGTTTCGCCAAAGGGTTATTTGGTAAGCGTGATAGCACTACGGAGATGTTTAGCAAACTCAAGTGGCAGACTCTGCAAGAGAGGCGCTGTGCATCGCGGTGTAGCTTGCTGTCCAGGTTTCGAGACGGTGCGTTTCTGGATGAGGTATCGAATATACACTCCTGGAAATGGAAAAAAGAACACATTGACACCGGTGTGTCAGACCCACCATACTTGCTCCGGACACTGCGAGAGGGTTGTACAAGCAATGATCACACGCACGGCACAGCGGACACACCAGGAACCGCGGTGTTGGTCGTCGAATGGCGCTAGTTGCGCAGCATTTGTGCAGCGCCGCCGTCAGTGTCAGCCAGTTTGCCGTGGCATACGGAGCTCCTTCGCAGTCTTTAACACTGGTAGCATGCCACGACAGCGTGGACGTGAACCATATGTGCAGTTGACGGACTTTGAGCGAGGGCGTATAGTGGGCATGCGGGAGGCCGGGTGGACGTACCGCCGAATTGCTGAAACGTGGGGCGTGAGGTCTCCACAGTACATCGATGTCGTCGCCAGTGGTCGGCGGAAGGTGCACGTGCCCGTCGACCTGGGACCGGACCGCAGCGACGCAAGGATGCACGCCAAGACCGTAGGGTCATACGCAGTGCCGTAGGGGACCGCACCGCCACTTCCCAGCAAATTAGGGACACTGTTGCTCCTGGAGTATCGGCGAGAACCATTCGCAACCGTCTCCATGCAGCTGGGCTACGGTCCCGCACACCGTTAGGCCGTCTTCCGCTCACGCCCCAACATCGTGCAGCCCGCCTCCAGTGGTGTCGCGACAGGCGTAAATGGAGGGACGAATGGAGACGTGTCGTCTTCAGCGATGAGAGTCGCTTCTGCCTTGGTGCCAATGATGGTCGTATGCGTGATTGGAGCCGTGCAAGTGAGCGCCACAATCAGGACTGCATACGACCGAGGCACACAGGGCCAACACCCGGCATCATGGTGTGGGGAGCGATCTCCTACACTGGCCGTACACCTCTGGTGATCGTCGAGGGGACACTGAATAGTGCACGGTACATCCAAACCGTCATCGAATCCATCGTTCTATCATTCCTAGACCGGCAAGGGAACTTGCTGTTCCAACAGGACAATGCACGTCCGCATGTATCCCGTGCCACCCAACGTGCTCTAGAAGGTGTAAGTCAACTACCCTGGCCAGCAAGATCTCCGGATCTGTCCCCCATTGAGCATGTTTGGGACTGGATGAAGCGTCGTCTCACGCGGTCTGCACGTCCAGCACGAACGCTGGTCCAACTGAGGCGCCAGGTGGAAATGGCATGGCAAGCCGTTCCACAGGACTACATCCAGCATCTCTACGATCGTCTCCATGGGAGAATAGCAGCCTGCATTGCTGCGAAAGGTGGATATACACTGTACTAGTGCCGACATTGTGCATGCTCTGTTGCCTGTGTCTATGTGCCTGTGGTTCTGTCAGTGTGATCATGTGATGTATCTGACCCCAGGAATGTGTCAATAAAGTTTCCCCTTCCTGGGACAATGAATTCACGGTGTTCTTATTTCAATTTCCAGGAGTGTATATACATCTTGAATGGCCTAGGGATGATGCAGTTGTTATTCTATGTTTCTCAAAGCATCACTGGCAAACAACATGTTGTTTCGCCCATCCTGCATGAAAATAGTGGTGTGGATGCCATTGCGTTCATGTAAAGTTGCAATCGCAACTTACACCAGGGAGCCATATAACGTGCAGATGTCACTGTAGTCCTAAAAAGCCTGCGAGGTGTCGTCATCTCCTCGAAGAAAAACGGACCTGGAATGAAGGAGTTTGCGAAACACACTACACAGTCACATAATCCGAGTGAAGTGGATGTTCCAGAATAACATTTGGTGAAGTAGAGCACCATATGCGACAGTTCTCGCGGTCAAGGCACTGTGCAGAATAAAATGAGCTTCGTCTATCCAGAGGATACTCCCCAGCCCTCTCTCATCCATTTCCACGTGTGCCAGAAAACTAAAGGCAAAGTCACGGTGTTGTAACCTAACTTAGGGCTTTATTTGGTTCCAAATTCTAAATCTCCTAGAATGAGAAAATTTGACCTGAGTAAAGGCAATTAACCGTGACACAGCTGCAGGATTTTATTCATCTGCTGTATCGTCGGCTTCCCTTACATCACGTCCATGAACACCCGAACAGCATCTGACTCTAAAACTAGTATTGAACATTTTGTGGAGACAAGTAAGTATTTAGGTGTAATAATACTAGGAAGCAATATAATTTGCCAAGATCGTGTAAAATAAAGGTCAGGAAATGCGATCGCAATTTCGAATACAAGGCCCCCTTGCGACCAGTTCTCTAGCTGGAGTCCACTGCAATAATCCGTTCATCAAAAGCATAAACCTGATGTAAACATAGCACTATGCATTCCGCCGCGTCTGCTGGAACCTCGTTGGATTTCTGTTTCACCTGAAACTGCAGCCAAGCTGTCTCGAGTACTGTCGGGTACGATAATAAGGGTACGTTTTGTGCTGTGCATTACGGGCACATCGACTTAGCGACGATACGGGACAACAGCTCTACCGGCGCATTTAACGTGCACAGCACTGGCCGGTCAGCTGGTACAGCTAGCCTGCAGTGACGTGGTCAGCTGCAGTTCACACTTAAATAGAGACGAACAGAGGAGCAACACAGCTTCGAATGTCACTTAATTTTTAACCAGAATGAAATACACTCCTGGAAATTGAAATAAGAACACCGTGAATTCATTGTCCCAGGAAGGGGAAACTTTATTGACACATTCCTGGGGTCAGATACATCACATGATCACACTGACAGAACCACAGGCACATAGACACAGGCAACAGAGCATGCACAATGTCGGCACTAGTACAGTGTATATCCACCTTTCGCAGCAATGGAGGCTGCTATTCTCCCATGGAGACGATCGTGGAGATGCTGGATGTAGTCCTGTGGAACGGGTTGCCATGCCATTTCCACCTGGCGCCTCAGTTGGACCAGCGTTCGTGCTGGACGTGCAGACCGCGTGAGACGACGCTTCATCCAGTCCTAAACATGCTCAATGGGGGACAGATCCGGAGATCTTGCTGGCCAGGGTAGTTGACTTACACCTTCTAGAGCACGTTGGGTGGCACGGGATACATGCGGACGTGTTGGAACAGCAAGTCCCCTTGCCGGTCTAGGAATGGTAGAACGAGGGGTCCGATGACGGTTTGGATGTACCGTGCACTATTCACTGTCCCCTCGACCATCACCAAAGGTGTACGGCCAGTGTAGGAGATCGCTCCCCACACCATGATGCCGGGTGTTGGCCCTGTGTGCCTCGGTCGTATGCAGTCCTGATTGTGGCGCTCACCTGCACGGCGCCAAACACGCATACGACCATCATTGGCACCGAGGCAGAAGCGACTCTCATCGCTGAAGACGACACGTCTCCATTCGTCCCTCCATTCACGCCTGTCGCGACACCACTGAAGGCGGGCTGCACGATGTTGGGACGTGAGCGGAAGACGGCCTAACGGTGTGCGGGACCGTAGCCCAGCTTCATGGAGACGGTTGCGAATGGTCCTCGCCGATACCCCAGGAGCAACAGTGTCCCTAATTTGCTGGGAAGTGGCGGTGCGGTCCCCTACGGCACTGCGTAGGATCCTACGGTCTTGGCGTGCATCCGTGCGTCGCTGCGGTCCGGTCCCAGGTCGACGGGCACGTGCACCTTCCGCCGACCACTGGCGACACCATCGATGTTCTGTGGAGACCTCACGCCTCACGTGTTCAGCAATTCGGCGGTACGTCCACCCGGCCTCCCGCATGCCCACTATACGCCCTCGCTCAAAGTCCGTCGACTGCACATACGGTTCACATCCACGCTGTCGCGGCATGCTACCAGTGTTAAAGACTGCGATGGAGCTCCGTATGCCACGGCAAACTGGCTGACACTGACGGCGGCGGTGCACAAATGCCGCGCAGCTAGCGCCATTCGACGGCCAACACCGCGGTTCCTGGTGTGTCCGCTGTGCCGTGCGTGTGATCATTGCTTGTACAGCCCTCTCGCAGTGTCCGGAGCAAGTATGGTGGGTCTGACACACCGGTGTCAATGTGTTCTTTTTTCCATTTCCAGGAGTGTAATACAGTTATTGTCTGTTCTACGAGATTATGGAACAGGAGGCAAACTTTTGCAAGCAATTAAAGGTCTTTACATTGATAGTCAAGCAGCAGTTAGAGTTGACGGTAAATTGAGTTCATGGTTCAGAGTAGTTTCAGGGGTAAGACAAGGCTGCAACCTGTCTCCACTGTTGTTCATATTATTTATGGATCATATGTTGAAAACAATAGACTGGCTGGGTGAGATTAAAATATGTGAGCACAAAATAAGTAGTCTTGCAAATGCGGATGACTTAGTTGTGATGGCAGATTCGATTGAAAGTTTGCAAAGTAATATTTCAGAGCTAGATCAGAAATGTAAGGCGTATGGTATGAAGATTAGCAGCTCCAAAACGAAAGTAATGTCAGTGGGAAAGAAATATAAACGGATTAAGTGCCAAATAGGAGGAACAAAGTTAGAACAGGTGGACGGTTTCAAGTACTTAGGATGCATATTCTCACAGGATGGCAACATAGTGAAAGAACTGGAAGCGAGGTGTAGCATAGCTAATGCAGTGAGCGCTCAGCTACGATCTACTCTCTTCTGCAAGAAGACTAAGTTATCTGTGCACCGTTCAATCTTTCGACCAAATTTGTTGCATGGGAGCGAAAGCTGGGTGGATTCAGGTTACCTTATCAACAAGATTGAGGTTACGGATACGAAAGTAGCTAGGATGATTGCAGGTACTAGTAGATGGGAACAATGGCAGGAGGGTGTCCACAATGAGGAAATCAGAGAAACACTGGGAATGAACTCTATAGATGTAGCAGTCAGGGCGAACAGGCTTAGATGGTGGGGTCATGTTACACGCATGGGAGAAGCAAGGTTACCCAAGAGACTCATGGCTTCAGCAGTAGAGGGTAGGAGGAGTCGGGGCAGACCAAGGAGAAGGTACCTGGGTTCGGTTAAGAATGATTTTGAAGTAATAGGTTTAACATCAGAAGAGGCACCAATGTTAGCACTGAATAGAGGATCGTGAGGAACTCCAGACTGAACGCTGAAAGGCATAATCAGTCTTAAATGATGATGATGATGATGATGATGATGATGAAATAATACACTACAAATCTCCCACGATACGCTTCTTAGACGACTAGACGAAAACCATAACAAGTTATCGTTTTTAGCTAACTTACTATTGTAATTAAAAACAAGAATGACGAAAATTCCTGAGTCAAGCACAGGGTAATTTTTCTGCATAAGCTGTGTGTTATGTAGGATTTGAAGGATTTCGCTGTATAGTTAAATATTGAAGCCACTGTAGGTATTACTTACAGTCAGTCGTCTGGTAATCTCTTAGCTCCTTCCTTATTCAGGGAAAAATATAATTAAAAGACTTTAAAAAATTACATTTCAGTTCTGGAAGTTCTAAGAACGCTACCGCAACAAAGGTCAAAAATTAATTATGATTGTAGTGTTGCTCACGCTGCTAAATATTGCATTTTCGGGCAACAAGAAAGTTATATTATATGGCAGGTGTCATTAGAGCACAATAAAGTAATTTCTTGAAATAATGGATAAACTAGCACTCATCTTTTCGTCTTTCCCACGTTGGACTCATGGCTCAATCGTGGAAAATCTAGGTAGTGATGATTGCAAGCCCGGATGCAAAGAGGCCTAGGTGTTGTTCCGCAATATTCAAAAGTTTTATAGACGTGTTTCATAAACCATTCTTGAAGATTTAAACTTTTGCAAGTTAGGACTATGGTGAAGTAAAAAAAGTAATCAGCACTCCGAATTTAAGTTACACTTCTTTTTTTATTACTTTTGTTGCAATATCAAGTAACTCGTTCCAGAACATCACTTCACAATATAAAACATACTTGAAAATATCTTCCTCACTGTTAATGTTCACATTTCATAAACTGACTACACTTTGCGTCTTTTTAACATGACGACCAAAGCTTGACTCTCTAATAACCGTTTACGCGCCCAAAAATCAGTTACAAGTACGTCAAAGATTATAGTTACAAAAGAAAGAATACAGATAAGAATAATATCATTGCAATATATACATATCGATGTATCGAAGTACCTCTACATTAATGAAATCAAATCTAAATGTTGTCACAGAAATATGTTAACTATTTTACAGAAACACAGTAGAATATTGGTGGTATCGAGAGGTTGAGGTAAGGTGCCGTAATGGTTACGTAATTCAAGGACCATTACAGAGTGTCACCCGCTACGTTGATGACGAGCCTATCAACAACAGAATCCACGAAGTCAATTTTCTCCTCTTCTTTTATGACGAGCCGTTCTATATCCCGCCAGCGTTAGGCAGTGACGTATGAAAAAGCTGCGTTCGTTAGTTCCGGTACGTCTGCCGGTTCAACAGTCTTTTTTCTTCTCGGGCCAAATCCCGCAGCTTGGCTCCAGACCAGTTCTGTTGCGTTCATATTTTAATTGTACAGCAGCAAATGCTGTAAAAAGGCAACTTTTGTATGACGTGCTCGATGCTGTGAAAATTATTGTTTTTCATGTTTCTACGATACTTTTCTACCTCTGTGGTATAAAAACATGGACATAGTCCAAATAAAAAGGATTTGGTTTTTCATTTCCGCCTTAAAAACTATACTGTTATGTTTTCTTAATTTAAACCACTTTTATGAAAAAAAATAAAAGATCGATAACTAAGAACTTTTATTTCTAAATGGAAACAGGAATTTCGAGTCGAATATGTAATTAGAAACAATAAGACGTGCATTATGCATAATAAAATGATGACGAGCTTTATGATTACGAGATGTAGGTATTTGAAATTGAACGGGACAAAAAAAAAATTGAGGGTGGAGAGATTTGAACCAACGCAAGAATAACTGCATGTGGGACACGTTCAATTACGCTACAAGCCGCACTCTATGAGCGATGTGGAATTGTTCTCAGCTGCATTATATACAACACTAGGAAAACTTGAAAGCCGATTATCTCTGTAAATTTATGAAAAACATTAAGAACAGCCTATTTCTCGGCACTTTTTAACCGTATTTGACTACGCAACAGAAAGCAGCCTCAACAATACTCCGCATTAACAGGGCGGCCATCAGAGCACAACAATGCAAAGGCTGTGTCTGTACACGATTTTTGAAATAAAAACTGTGGTGTCACCGCCAGACACCACACTTGCCAGGTGGTAGCCTTCAAATCGGCCGCGGTCCGTTAGTATACGTCGGACCCGCGTGTCGCCACTATCAGTGACTGCATGCAGACCGAGCGCCGCCAGACGGCAGCTCTAGAGAGACTCCCTATCACTCGCCCCAGTTGTACAGCCGAGTTTGCTTGCGTTGGTTCACTGACTACATACGCTCTCATTTGCAGAGACGACAGTTTAGCATAGCCTTCAGCTACGTCTTTTGCTACGACCTAACCAGGCGCCATATTCAGTAACTATTGATATTGATATTGTGTATCATGTACCTTCAAGAGCGGCGTTCATAATTAATGGATTGAAGTTAAGTATCAAACTAATTACGTCCGCTTTCTGAAGTCTAATTCCTTGTCATGTTGCAGACCTCACGCCAGCCTGAGTGAGCTAAAACGTGTGCATTTCGGCCTCCACTAGGCCAACACTACAAAAAGTGCGATAAAAACTACATAAGTGTTTCTTCAAAAGGAAACTTTGGGAATGATACCAGATGTGTCGGGAAATCCGTCGAGAACAGGTTGTCCTTAAGAGAGGCTTCCGGAAGAAAGCAGTTTGAAATGGATCTGGTGCGGAGCAAATGAGACTAAAAATAAAAGTAACTAAGTTTCGTAGAATAACAAAGAAATTTCAAAGGAAATGACAGTCAAAAAGCCGCTTTCGGATTGCAAGAAATTCAGTTAATAATAGTACGTATACAAAAAGTGAAAAACCTCGTACTTGCTATAATAGCCGAGGAAAAGAACATCCCAAATAAAACGATGTCTTCAGACTCCGCTACAGGGAATATTGCACACTGGAGCACCGCATAACGGAGGCTTCACTGGGGTGCTGTTTCTGTAGCTGTTTGTTACGCTAACAAGTTAATGCCATTATTAGGGTAGCTGTAGCGTTGTAGATTTAATATTCAAGCTCTGCCGAGCAAACGTCACCCAAGACTCGCATGTAACGTAGCCAGCAGGGCATAGAAAATTAAATCTCCATAGCTTTGACTGCTCAGCTGGAACAATCGCCTGGAGCTAATTTAACCAGTAAACTACGCTTTGTGGCATCTGCGCTCTTGTCGGTATTTGGCTGCTGTTTTATAACGTTAGCTCCACAGCGGTGCATACTTCCGACGTATGGTTATGTGGCAAATTTTGTTAGATTGACGATTCTGATCGTGCTGTGATTCTTACGTCTGTTATTTACATTGGATTTTGCACGAAATTTTTTTTTAAAAAAAAGGTAAAGCGAATTTATGTTGTTTCGAAAGAATTGTATTTATTTGTCTACACCAATGCTATTCCCTTCAAACTAGTACCAATTGCCTGTTATACACTTATT
This sequence comes from Schistocerca gregaria, assembly GCF_023897955.1. Lineage (NCBI taxonomy): Eukaryota > Metazoa > Arthropoda > Insecta > Orthoptera > Acrididae > Schistocerca > Schistocerca gregaria. Next base: position 84,566,678 of record NC_064930.1, on the reverse strand, counting down.
CCAGCGCTTCTTCCATCTCCCGAAAAACTTTTGTAACTCGATCTTTCGACCAGTTATTAACTCTGTGAGCGATGCGCTTTTAATCTTCATCTAATACAAGCCTTCAAAATTTTCTTTATTCTTAGGAACAAAAGAAAAGTCACGTGGGACCATGTCGGTCGAATATAGAGGCTAGGGCATCACTGAAATATTGATTTTGCCGAAAAATTGGCGAATAAGTGACCGAGAGTGGATAGGTGCGTTATCGTGCTGGAAAAGCCGCGAATCATTTCGGCACGCATCTGGGTGTTTATTTCGGATTACTTGAGGCAAACGGTGTTGGACTTGTAAGTAGGGCAGCTTACTGATCGTCCGACCTAGTGCTGCTAAGATCGAAAAACACAGTGACCGTAACATTCACATTCACAGCACTTGTCGATATTTTTATCGGCCTTGACGATGCAGAATGCTTCTACTGGGGCGGCAGGACCTTAATTTCCACGTCATACACGTAGCCCCGTGTTTCAGCACACGTTTCAGTCGATCTGCATGGTCGTAGAAGTCATCTAGAGATTCCTGAGCAACTTGAATTTCTCACTGTTTCTGTTCCACATTCAAGAGGTTTGAAGCAAATTTAGCTGTCACTTGTCTCGTATGCAAAATAGCGGAAAAATTTCATGAAATGAGAAAACGGAATTGTCGACATTACCAGCGATTTTTCATATTGTAATTTGGTGATTCTGCATAATAACTATTGCCTCTACTTTTTCCCCGATTCCATCGTTTGATGATGGGCGTCTAGTGCATTCGTCATCTCCGGGAATGGCTATATTAATCGTAATCAGTCAGCCACGGTAAAAGCAGTATTAAACATTTCTGAGAAGTTAAAGTTGCTAGAGTTTACGCTGATGAGGAAGGCAGAACATTATGACCCCTCCCCACCGCGGTGGCGATGGGAATACGTGACGCGGTAAGAGAAGTATATGAGCGCAGAAGAGACGAATGGGGAATCATTCTAGCAACGATCAGGGGCGAAAATGCGGAAATCTGCCGCGCGGGGTAGCCGGTCTCAGGCTTTTTATCACGGTCCACGCGGATCCCCCAGTCGGAGGTTCGAATCCTCGCTCAGGATAGTTGTGTGTGGTGTGCACAGCGTAAGTTACTTTAAGCTGTATCAGGTAGTGTGAAACGCCCTGCTAAAACCGCAGGACAGGACGGGACAGGTAATTTGAACTGTGGAAAGGGGCCAAAATAAGCTGCTGTCAGTTACACTCGAACATACAACTTTATTATTTGAACAAACATCACAAGAACCAAGAAATTTTTTTAAAAAAACACAGCATTGATTTGTGGAACTTAATAACCGGCTGAATACGCCATCTAATCTCATGCCTGAAGGACAAGATCACTTTAATTTGAAATCGGCTGAAAGCCAATAACTTAAAACTCAAACCAAAGTCGGAAATTCAGAAGGCCTTATCTTAAAGCAGTTCTTTAATTAGGCTGTAGACCAAAACAATGTGACCCCTTAAGGGCAAAACAACCTTAACTTAAAAATAGGCGCCGGCCGGAGTGGCCGAGCGGTTCTAGGCGCTACAGTCTGGAACCGCGCTACCGCAACGATCGCAGGTTCGAATCCTGCCTCGGGCATGGATGTGTGTGGTGTCCTTAGGTTAGTTAGGTTTAAGTAGTTCTAAGTTCTAGGAGACTGATGACTTCAGAAGTCCCGTAGTGCTCAGAGCCATTTGAACCAATTTTAAAAATCGGCTAGAAGCCATACAAATACAAAGAACCAAAACAAATAAGAAAAGGCAGTACACCCAACGGCGCGCTCAGAAGTCTTCCGACGGCCAGCCTGGAATTCAAACACTAACGCTCGCTTAGGTGAGACAGGCAGTCGACGCAACCATTCTCGATCCGACGGCAACCCAACCGAAAAGACAGTCAATGGACTCACCGACAAGATAACTTCTATTCCACCCGACCAGTACACAACAGGGAGTTCAAAGGAACAACGTAGAAAGTATTGGCGCCCATAACCAGTTATTCATTGAGCTGTCAAACTGCACACCATGCTGGACAGCAATAACATGATGAGGAAAATATACGTCAATGGCCAGGGCAGGTAACCAGATTGTTAATGGTCACAAGGCAGAAGATTCCGCTGGAGCACTCCAGTTCCAAATAATCAAGTACAGTGAAACTCCACTGGGTGGAGGGTGGCTAAAATTTGTCAACTTGAAAACACACATTGTTACTAGCGGGAATGTCCCAACAGCTGGCAACGAAATCCATGAATGTGGTGTGCGTACTGTAAGACCTTCAGTACACACACCATCTGATTATTTGACTTGTCGCTCTAACGAAGTAGGCGAGTGTCAGCAATATGTCTCGTGGTCTTATCGTGGCTTGTTTATCTTCTGCCGTTAGGTCAGACGATAGAAATGCCACTTGCACGCTTAGAGTAGCAGATTGATGGTGAGCAACTTTAAACAGAACTTGACTACTTTTCACACATATTTATTAAAGTAATAAAAAAGGCATAAACATTATGTAACTTGATCCTGGATGCTGTTTACAACTGACAATCTGAAGTTCCTTTGGTCTCGGTATGTTAATTTTATTCCCACATATCTCTGATACTTGACAAAGTGTCTAAACATTTCTCTTCATGGCTATGTACAGAAATATGATAATCTTATTAGGCGCAGACTGAAACTTGACTATAGACTGGTACACACAAATGCAGACTAATGCAGACTGGCTAATCGGAGGTCTGTACACACGTTATAATACCTCCAGTGTTCAGGTATCACTGCGTGTGTGTGAACCACAAGGAGGAAAGGTTCTGCGTTAGCTGCAATCTCATTGGCTGCGTTACATATTAATACGCGGATCGGCGGAAGCAGAATTTGGTCCGTCTCTAAGGCAGCGCCATCTCGTAGTGCGGAGACGGACGAGCGCTGCGCCTGCGCTGTTGTGCTTAGCGGGGCGCGCTCTAGTGGGAAAGTTGTGTACTCGCTGACTACACGGAACTATGTACAGAACCGTGAAAAATCGTGACTTGCTGGTAGATTAAGTCAAAGCTGAAGTTTCGTGTCCAGGATCGGTGAGCCACAGACCTCGTAGCGAAGACTTCCTCGCTGCTCGACGCCAACCGACCAACTGCCCAGGCCCAGAAACGGTGAACGGACCGATTATACGTCGATCGATGAAACGACCAAACGAACGACCATCCAGTGCTTGTCCCGCTCCAATGTCCCTCCGTCGGACAGTTGATGTGTGTCGCCAGTGTTTGGGGAGCACTGGCTGCCCGGGCCTCACCGGCGCTCCGTCCCCGACTTCACTGCTGCCGCGTCCCGATTGCACTGCTGGTCCGTCTCCATCTGACTCCCAGACACACGACGACCCGGAAATACTATCAGTCGCTCCAGAGATGGTACGACAGTGCACTTCTCGATACGCGCTGCTGCTGCCGTCCACGGGCAAGTAAGGCAGGGAGTTAGTGACGCCAGTAAATGGAGTAAGAAAGCGAGGCGGCAGTACCGTAATAGAAGATGACAAACAGTAAATGGCGTAAACACGAGCCGTGTGCGGCTGATAATGTGCGCTCATAATGTGTGCTCTGCCTGCTGTGTGCTACCCATGCACAACTCGCGACTCGTCCTCACAGCTTTATTTCTTCCAGTACCCCGTCTCCTACCTCCTTTGGTTCTTACGTAATTCCAGAACTGGTTACAGATTTCCGACTGCTGAGATAGAAACGATGTTTGGGCACCTACTTTGAAAAGTGAGAATTTTAAGTCAAACGACTACACAAAAACATGTTTCAGAAGCCTTGCACAAATACTTTAACGAGTCGACAGTTGGCCTGTACTGAAATAAACATTTATGTTATGTATTCTGTATGCTAAGCAGGGATGGCTAGAGAACAAATGTAAGGATGTAGAGGCTTATCTCCCGAGGGGTAAGATAGATACTGCCTACAGGAAAATTAAAGAGACCATGTAGAGGCTTATCTCACGAGGGGTAAGATAGATACTGCCTACAGGAAAATTAAAGAGACCATGTAGAGGCTTATCTCACGAGGGGTAAGATAGATACTGCCTACAGGAAAATTAAAGAGACCTTTGGAGAAAAGAGAGCCACTTGTGTGAATATCAAGAACTCAGATGGAAACCCAGTTCTAAGCAAAGAAGGGAAAGCAGAAAGGCGTAAAAAGTATACAAAGGGTCCATACAAGGGCGATGTACTTGAGGACAATATTATGGAAATGGAAGAGGATGTAGATGAAGATGGAATGGGAGATACGATACTGCGTGAAGAGTTTGACAGAGCACTGAAAGACCTGAGTCCAAACAAGGCCTCGGGAGTAGACAACATTCCATTAGAACTACTGACGGCCTTTGGAGAGCCAGGCCTAACAAAACTCTACCATCTCGTGAGCAAGATGTATTAGACAGGCGAAATACCCTCAGACTTCAAGAAGAATATAATAATTTCAATCGCAAACAAAGCAGGTGTTGACAGATGTGAAGATTACCTAACTATCAGTTTAATAAGTCACAGCTACAAAATACTAACACGAATTCTTTACAGACAAGTGGAAAAACTGGTAGAAGCCGAAGATCAGTTTGGATTCTGCAGAAATGTTGAAACACGTGAGGCAATACTAACCTTACGACTTACCTTAGAAGCTAGATTAACGAAATGCAAACCTACATTTCTGGCATTTGTAGACTTAGAGAAAGCTTTTGACAATGTTGACTGGAATACTCTCTTTCAAATTCTAAAGGTGGCAGGAGTCAAATACAGGGAGCGAAAAGCATTTACAATTTGTACAGAAACTAGATGGCAGTTATAAGAGTCGAGGGACATGAAAGGGATGCAATGGTTGGGAAGGGAGTGAGACAGGGTTGTAGCCTCTCCCCGATGTTATTCAATCTGTATATTGAGCAAGCAGTGAAGGAAACAAAATAAAAATTCGGAATAGGTATTAAAATCAACGGATAAGAAATAAAAACTTTGAGGTTTGCCGATGACATTGTAATTCTGTCAGAGACAGCAAAGGACTTGGAAGAGCAGTTGAACGGAAAGTGTCTTGATAGGAGGATATAAGATAAACATCAACAAAAGCAAAACGAGGATAATGGAATGTAGTCGAATTAAGTCGGGAATTAGATTAGGAAATGAGACAGTTAAAGTAGTAAAGGAGTTTTGCTATTTGGGGATCAAAATAACTGATGATGGTCGAAGTAGAGAGGATATAAAATGTAGACTGACAATGGCAAGGAAAGCGTTTGTGAAGAAGAGAAATTTGTTAACATCGAGTATAGATTTAAGTCTCAGTAAGTCATTTCTGAAAGTATTTGTATGGAGTGTAGCCATGTATGGAAGTGAAACATGGACGATTAATAGTTTGGACAAGAAGAGAATAGAAGCTTTCGAAATGTGGTGCTACAGAAGAATGCTGAAGATTAGATGGGTAGATCACATAAGTAATGAGGAGGTATTGAACAGAATTGGGGAAAATAGGAGTTTGTGGCACAACTTGACAAGAAGAAGGGACCGGTTGGTAGCACACGTTCTGAGGCATCAAGGGATCACAAATTTAGCATTGGAGGGTAGCGTGGAGCGTAAAAATCGTATAGGGAGACCTATAGATGAATACACTAAGCAGATTCAGAAGGATGTAGGTTGCAGTAAGTACAGGGAGATGAAGAAGCTTGCACAGGGTAGAGTAACATGGGGAGCTGCATCAAACCAGTCTCAGGACTGAAGACAAAAAGAACAACATTCTGCCTGACAAAAAAGAGAAGCACCCAGAAGGCACGATCGGATATCACTGTCACGTCATACATGTAGACACCAACAGTGGGTATGTAAATCATGAGAGCTGCTACTGTCTGTCACAACAGCCACCAGAATGCTTCAGCGTTGTTCGTCTTTATTGTTCAAATGGCTCTGAGCACCATGGGACTTAACTTCTGAGGTCATCAGTCTCCTAGAACTTAGAGCTACTTAAACCTAACTAACCTAAGGACATCAGACACATCCATGTTCGAGGCAGGATTCGAACCTGCGACCGTAGCGGTCGCTCGGTTCCAGATTGTAGCGCCTAGAACCGCTCGTCCACCCCAGCCGGCCTTTATTGTTCTTAGCACTGCTTGTAGAATATATAAGGGGAGTGGAGAGTGACAAATATTTGAGTGATCACTGTGGAAGTGCTTTTTGTTACGATTTTTTGTGTTTTCATTACAACACGACGTCAAACCCCATCCAAATGTTTACTTTGTGCGTTTCAAGGCTTTTATTTAGAACTATACTACATTCTCAAGGCAGATATTGCATACACACACTTCAGCAACATCTATTCCACTTGCACGCCGAGGGCAGCCATTTTTAGTGGTTAATGAAGATGTGACGAGGGAGGTCCAGACATTATGTAGTATCCAGGACCTGCCGAGGACGTTAAAAAGTTTGGAAGCAACGAGAAACACGTCACAGTTCATGGAAGAAATAACAGTAATGAAGTGCAGACTGTATTCGTTCTATCACAAGCACTGCAGTTAGGTAACTTCCTGTGCGTGACGATTAAATTACGAGGTGCGTCATAAAAGTTTGGTGAATGATCTCAGAAAAGCACCATTAGCTACAATCAGTCGTGCAGTAAGTTGCCACAATATATGGGCTCTAAAATGCATACCTGAGGAGCTATGAACCCTAGCTCAAGAGAGTCGATGCGTTTCACTTTAGTCGAGATGAACGAATGGTCGCAGCTTCTCAGATATCCATTTTAAAGCCCACGTTTATTGGACATTTTGTCTCGTTTTTGTCCACTCTACCACCACTGAAAGTTACCGACCCTACACTCTTCCACTGTCAGAGGTATCAGAACGGTCATCGTTCTCCATCATCCTAGAAAGTCTGTAACGTCATCACGGAATCACCCCGTGTATACGTACGTTTACAGACGCCCGTACCTATAACTTTGACGCACAGTAGTCTCGTTGGATTACGTTTCCGTTCGTGGGCTCCTATTCAAAATACGACTACTCACTCCCCTCTACAAGCTCTAGAGGTGTGTAACGGGAATTTCCGACCATCCTGTATCCATTCTTTGGCTCTCAAAAAAAATTATTATATTATATTATTGTTATTTCTTTTTATTGAGAGCCAAAGATCTGATACAGCTGCCAAATATCGTGTAGGGCCCCCGTGACCATGCAGAAGTGCCGCAACACGACGTGACATGGACTCAATAAAAGTCTGAAGTAATGGTGGAGGGCATTGATACGAGGAATAGGGCCGGCCGCTGTGACCGAGCGGTTCTAGGCGCTTCAGTCCGGAACCGCGCTGCTCCTACAGTCGCAGGTTAGAATCCTGCCTCAGGCATGGATGTGTGTGCTGTCCTTAGGTTAAGTTGAAGTAGTTCTAAGTCTAGGGGACTGATGACAGATTTATGTTCCACAGTGGGAATGCACATTGGACATGAATGGATGCAGGTCATCAGACAGGATGCTCACATACGTGTCACCTGTCAGAGTCGTATCTAGACGTATCATGGGTCCCATATTACTCCAACAGCACACGGCCCACACCATTACAAAGGCTCCAGCAGCTTGAAGAGTCACCTGCCGACATTCAGAATTCATGGATTCATGAGGTTGTTCCAGAGCAGTACAAGCTCATCCGCTCGATACAATTTGAAACGAGACTCGTCCGACCAGGCAACATGTTTTCAGTCATCAACAGTCCACTGTCGGTGTTGACGGGCCCAGGCGAGGCGTAAAGCTTGTGTCGTGCGAAACCCCATATCGATTATGTTTCGTTGAATGGTTCGCATGCTGACACTTGTAGATGGATCAGCATTGAAATCTGCACCAATTTGCGGAGGGGTTGCACTTTTGTCATGGTGAACAACTATCTTCAGTCGTCGTTGATCTCGTTCTTGCAGGATCTTACTTCGGCCGCACCGATGTCGGAGATTTGATTTTTTACCGGATTCCTGATACTCAGGGAGCACTCGTGAAATGGTCGTATGGGAAAATCCGCATTTCATTGCTACCGCGCAGATGTTGTGTCCCATCGCTCGTGCGCCGACTATAAAACCGCGTTCAAACTCACTTAAATCTTGATAACCTGCCACTATAGCAGCAGAAACCGATCTAACAACTACAGCAGACACTTGATGTCTCATACAGGCGTAGCCGATCGCAGCGCCGTATTCCGCCTGTTTACATATCTCTGTATTTGAATACGCGTGCCTGCACGACCTTCTTGGGTGCTGCAGTGTTATATAGGGTGGTTACAATTGAACTTGCGCTAACGAATCATCGAAAGGTGATGAAACTTTGTGGAAACATTCGTGAGGACACGCTTAAGAGAAATATCGAATACGCCATTGAAAGAAACACATTTTAATCGCCGGGGAAAATTTGTTACCTGCATACGAAGTTTACATTCCAGGTTACAAACGATGACCAATATGACGGACCATCCGCGTCTACGAGAGCCCGGGACCGCACTGGAGATACCATTTCACAATTGTTCTCAGCGTTTTTCTAATGGTGGACCGTGGAGTTCCAGCTGTCGTGACACAGCTCCTGCACTGCTTGAAGACGCAAGATGTGTTCAGCGTTCTCAGCCACGGCAACAGTAACTTCCTAAACAATTTATGGCGCAATTGGCCGTCGATCTTTCCTGGGAGCATTTCCCTAATCGTCAGTTTATTGGAACTCCCAATGTTCTTCTACAACCGTTGCGGCAAGAGGACCTCTCGGTATTCCTTTAATGCGTCGATACTACCAAAAAACTTTACGAGTAAGGCTCTCTCGCCTTGTGCAGGCCAGTGTTTCCTATCTGCAGCTGTAATGCATTGTGTTTCAACCCACGTCAGCATAATTCGGGATTTGAAACAGGTTTTATGATATCCATGACTGCTGCTAGAATGAAGTGTTTTTGGTCGTATGAACTGTTTGAGTACTGGGCATTGCGGCAAGTGCACCACGAATCAGGTCCAGCAGGGCAGAGGCGGTGTACTGGTTTCCCAACAGTTCACGGTCTGTAGAAGAATATAGCCCATTCTGCCTGCCTCATTTTCAACAAATCCTCAGTATTATTTCTGATGGCCATCCCATAATACTGCTGTAGTTCCTCAATCAGTTTGTCTGTCAGCCTGCCTCTGCTAGTTGTTAGCACTTCGACATACAAGTCGTGTTTAAACTATGAGAAGATACGATACTCTTTTTGAGAGTGCTGTCAATACAAAATCGTAATTTAACCTTTATAACACAGGAATCCACAGCCTTCTATATAAGAAATTACCGATTTTATTATATCATGAAGTAATGCACATAAAGCCCGCCCGGTTGGCCGAGCGGTCTAACGCACGGCTTTCCGGACTGGGAAGGAGCGCCTGGTCCCCGGCACGAATCCGCCCGGCGGATTTGTGTCGACGTCCTGTGAGCCGGCCAGCCTGTGGATGGTTTTTAGGCGGTTTTCCATCTGCCTCGGCGAATGCGGGCTGGTTCCCCTTGTTCCGCCTCGGTTACACTGTGTCGGCGATTGCTGCACAAACAAGTTCTCCACGTACGCGTACACCACCATTACTCTACCACGCAAACATAGGGGCTAGACTCGTCTGGTGTGAGACGTTCCCTGGAGGGATCCACCAGGGGCCGAACCGCAGAATAACCCTGGGTTCGGTGTGGGGCGGCGGAGGGGTGAAGTGGACTGCGGTAGCCGTCGTGGGGTTGTGGACCACTGTGGCTGCGGCGGGGATGGAGCCTCTCCGTCGTTTCTAGGTCCCCGGTTCACATACAATACAACACAATTCAATGCATATAAAAATTTTAACATTTTCAGTCGGAGTAGATTATATTAAAAAAAAACTTCTCATGTCACTTTATAAGTGATATACATTATTTTATTAGAAAATTGCAAATCTTATAATGAGATAGAAATCCGAAAATGTAAAAAAAAATTCCTTTCTAACTTCCCTTAAAGGCATCATCTCAACATGTCCCATCTCACAACTAACAAAGGCTGCCGCGCGGGATTAGTCGAGAGGTCTAGGGCACTGCAGTCATGGACTGTGCGGCTGGTCCTAGCTCGGGCATGGGTGTGTGCGTTTGTCCTTAGGATAATTTAGGTTAAGTAGTGTGTAAGCTTAGGGACTGATGACCTTAGCAGTTAACCCCCATAAGATTTCACACACATTCGCTCTTATGCGGAATTCGAGTACACACCATCTTTCAGAACTACGCGTTCTAAAATCGAACAAGAGAGCGATACAAAAAGTGCACATGGGCCGGTAGTAAGGATCGAACCCGAGCCAAAAGATGAGAAGTCCGCGTGCCGTCTTCTACGCTATGACGACAACTGACGCTAATTATATCTGGGGGACCGTTTGAATTAGTAAGCGCAATGGCGTGCTTGGCTAATGCTATAATTAGGTAGGAAACGGCGCAACGTATAGAAACTTTTTCTGAACAGTTATTTCTCAGTTCAACATACCCTGCAACATTTAGATGCATTGGTGTACGAGTGCCTTACACACCGGCAATGTGCTCATGATACAGGATCGTGTGAGGAAGACATGTGACGCTGTCCGATGTGTGGATGACTGTGAACAAGGGTTGAAGGATGCGTCAGGATGTTTGGCAATCGCATGCGGCACCGTCTATAGTGGCTACTTCCATCTAACAGGCATACAGTATGGGAATGAGCGGCAGATTAACCAACTTTTCAAGAGGTGTTGGTTTCTCCACATATTATTATAGCAACTTTGCTTCTAGTTTTGAGCAGTGCTTCTCTCGTGCAGGAATAAGTGACACTCTTATAAACGCCTGTATGCTTGCAACAAGAACTATTTAACTGAAGATAGCTAGTTTCTTGTTGAGACATTTTGGTGCGAATGTCATACATAGCGTAGAAAGCGTATTTTTTTAAAAAATTCAAATACAACAGAGAATTTCTCTTCTAGTGGGCCCACAGCACGCATGAGGTCAAAGAACGACATACGATGTTTTATTTTTGGTTCACGTTTCTGTTGAAATATTGATTTAATTACTCGTAGTGATTACGAAGTTACGTGATGAGCTCGTTCGGCGTTTCTACCACTATCAAGCGTACCAACGCAGTTGGTATAGAAGGTATACCGCTGTTCATTACGCCTATGTCAGTACTGGTGTACACGTATGCTACACTGAGCTTATGTCTTAGCTACTATCTCGTGGTCCATGTCACACGAGTCAAAGGCGTAAGCATAGTGTACCATACGTACAACACAATCTGACACAGAAGTAAGCAATAATATTAAATCTGTTATACCATCCGCACAAGTACGCTTGATAATGGTAGAAACGCGGAAGCGATGAGTAAATAAATCAATAGTGCACAGAGTCCCAGACAAAAAATAAAACACTAGAGAATCTGTAACATGTGTAACCCTCTCGCAGGCGCAACACTGACAAGTCAATATAGATCTACGTCTCCTGGTTGTAACAATGTGTAATGCTGTGATTATTATCAGACGGTCTAGCTTTCCATTCTTGTACGCAATTGGCGCTTTATATTATTGTTCATTTTAAACAACGGTGCTCACACCGAATGTAACAACATTATAACATGGCTAGTAGAGATGGGCAAACTGAAACAAGTAACTGTTTCGAAACAAATGAAACGGTACAACGTAATGTTTCGATACGCTGTTTCGAAACATTGAGACAGTTTGTGTTTTGTAATCTAATAAACCTACACATTTTATCATCTTGAATGTCTACTGTATAAGTATGTCCATATAAACACAAATGAGGTGCGAGAGCGCTAATCATGTCGCAGAAAGTATGAAACTATCACTTGGGCGTCTTGGCAGTTTCCTATTTCCTGCAGCAAATGCGCTGCTTTCGTGTCGTGTGACTTTCATACTTTTCAGTTGGCTGAGGACAGCCATAGCTGAAGACAGAAGAACCACCACGAACGGAACTGGAGGTGGGAGCAAACTGCAGAAACAACGGATATGCTACTGGGATTCCCACATTCCGTTAGTATGGGTAATATACCCATCCTGCTAATGTCCATGCACGCAAAGGGAATCATTGTGGATAATAGACACAGTCACTATAGACTCAGAAAGAACGCCAAATAATTCGAATAAATAACAAAATACAACATAAAAATATTTTGTCTTTCAAGGTGTTTCGAACCGTTACTATAAATTTACCATGCTTCCCAGCCCTTCCCGTTCACCATTACACTATCAGTGATATGTCAAACAGATTGCTTGCAATTATACTTACATCAAATTTATGTATATGTCACTCTGCGCCTTTTTTTATTCAAAATGTTGTAGGCTTACTTGCGTTTCTTAATATGATTACTGTGCATGAAAAGAGAAGCGAATGTTATTAAAAGAAAGTGTAATTTAATCGAATGATTTTCACATATTTATTATTTTGAATGTGAATTGTATGCGTTGTTCTATTGTTTGGTTAGTGTTTATAAAGCAGATGTTACGCCATTTCGTAATAGGACAGTCAGCTAGTAACGAAGCTTTATTTTCGGATATCTTAAGCTTCATGCTATTGCTTGTCAAAAAGATTTCGACACTCTTGAAAGTATTTCATGAAGTGGTATGTTGTGTTTCAGTACCTGTGACGAGCCCGAATCTCGTCCGACACAGAGCGGAATGAAACATCACTGTTTCGATACAATTAGTCCGTTCCAAGCACAGGTGGACTGAAACAGCCTTATTTTGAAACAACGATACAGTTTCTGTGTCTGGCTCGAGATCGAATCTGGTGCGGTTATCCGAGACAGGGGCGGAATGAAACACCACTGTTTCGAAACAGTGAACCACAGCCGTTCCGAAACACTGAAACAGTTCCACATATCGATACACTGTATCGAAACATGGAAACAGTGTCCAAGTCTAATGGCTAGTTGCTATTCAGGGTATAGTGGAGATGCTGAGTTGCAGATTGTTGGCTGAAAGCTCACTTACAGTCTTTATGTGGCGCATATTTCCGAGTCAGCAACTCCGCTATACGGTGAGTAGCAACTGTCCTTTTCACAACATGCCCATGTTACTTCTCTGCGTGGATATGGTAACTGAGCGTTATCGACATCAAACTGCATTCTTAGCAGGGAATGAAAATTAATGTTTTTTGGTTATCATACAGCTGTTTAGCACAGGAAGTGGCAGTAGGTTACCAAGCAATACTCAACGCTTTAAGATGTTCGTCCTCGGTTTGATAGCTTGATAAATGACAAATGTTTTGAGCGACAGACTATTAATGTTATTGTAATATATTTCGTAATTTTATTTTGTTTCAGTACGTGTACTGGATCAATCTGTAGTGATATAACGTAACTGGTTATTTTGTGTGAAACCTACCAGTATGGATAGGTATGGATATAATTTCTTAGAAAAAATTATAGTATAACATTTCACACAAGTTAATGTCGTGGTCTTCAGTCGAAAGGCTGGGTTGATACAGCTCTCGATGCTACTCTATCCTGCGTAAGCCTCATTCTGAATCTGTGTGAAGTATTCAACCTTTTGTCTCTCTCTGTAATTTCACCCCCCACCCCCTCCCATTTCCCTAGACCATTAAATTGGTGATTCCTTGATGTCTCAGAACGTGTCCTACTAACCGATCCTTGTTCTAGGCAGGTTGTGTCACAAATTTATTTGCTTCCCAATTCTGTTCAATACCTCCTCACTAGTTATGTGACCGTCAGAGTTCATCTGTAGGACCACAATTCATAAGCTTTTATTTTCTTAAAGTCTAAATGGTTTGTCGTCTGTGTACCACTTCCACACATGCCTACACTTCGGATAATAACTTTCAGAATAGACTCCCTAACTTCTAAATCTGTATTCAACGTTAACAGCTCTTTGTTTCCTTCGGGAGCGCTTTTCTTGCCATTGCCAGTCTACATTTTATATCCTATTTACTTCCGCCATCATCGGATAACAAATCTCATTTACTACGTTACGTGTCTCGTTTCCTTTTCTGGTTCCCTCAGCATCACCTGATGTAATTTGCCTACATTCAGTTTTCAAATGGCTCTGAGCACTATGGGACTTAGAACTACAGCAGAACCCCTCTAATCCGTCGCTTTCGGGACCGGGACTAAAGTCGGAACGAGAAAAAGGTCGGATTATCCGAAAAAACTAATATTTATCGAAAAAATATAAAAGACATTTAGTACAAAAAATTAAACGGTTTAAGAACTAAAAGATGTCTACAGTAATATAAAATATGTTTTTTACACAGGGGTAAACAGTATATTAACTAAAAAACGTCTACACACACTATAATATGTACTGGTTTTAAAAGGAAAAACGATAAACAAATTACAGCACTGTACTATAAATAATAACGTATAAACGATATATACTGTAAACTAAAAAATGTTTATAGCACTGTATATAAAAAATATATTTTTTTAAATGAAATAAACTACTGTATGTATAAACTAAGAAATGATTATACTGTTTGCAGGAAAAACGAAAACAATGTACTTGAAAAAAAAAGTCGGGGATACATTTTTGACGAGTTTTCCAAGGGTCAATCCAGCCTTCACTGGCAGCGAATTTACTTTCGGCTTCCAGTTTTTTGTGCTAAACTATCGCTTTTTCTTTGAGAATTGGCCCGGATATTGGAGTTCCTTTCCTCCTTTCTTGACAAAACCACATCCACAATGCGCTATCAAGCAGTTCAAGTTTAGGCTGTTTTAATGTTTAGCGACTCTTCAGAGTGTTTTCACCATCAATCGTAACTGTAATAGGAGTCAATGTCTTTCCGATTCTTCCTCCAATCCTTAATTGACGTAACACCTACATTCAGTTTGGATGCAATTTTTTGGAGCGAGTCTCCTTCGTCCAGTCTTTGTAGCACCGCTAATTTTTCATTTAGTGAAAGAGGTACGCGTTTACGTTCGAATCCAGACATGTTCAAAAACAGACAACTGTACACACAGTGAATGTACAGTAATAAGTACGGTAGAGAACGCGGAATAAAGCAAACAACGAAGTTTTTTAATCCCAACAAAGGATAAAACTGCACAGTAACGTACAGTACAACAATATGCACAGCGATAGACACTGCAACAATGGCCCGACAGTCGTCCAGTCAGTGACAAGTCGGCATAGGCTAACCGAAGTGACGGACCATCCAAGGTCGGATTAGAGGGGTTCTACTGTACTTAAACCTAACCAACCTAAGGACATCACACACATCCATGCCCGAGGCAGGATTCGAACCTGCGACCGTAGCGGTCCCTCGGTTCCAGACTGTAGCGCCTAGGACCGCACGGCCACTCCCGCCGGCAACAGTCACTTATCCTTTTTTGTTATTTTGTTGATGATCTTATACTCTCCTTTCAAGACATTGTACAGTCCATTGAACTACTCTTCCACGTTCTTTGCTGTCTCTGACAGAATGACAAGGTCATCGACAAATCTGAAAGTATTTATTTCTTCTCCCTGAACTTTAATTCCTGCTCCAAATTTTTCTGTTGTTTCCTTTACTGCTTGTTCAATGTACAGATTGCGTAACATCAACGATAGGCTAAAACCCTGTCTCACTCCCTTCACAACCGCAGCTTCCCTTTCATGCCCCTTTTCTCTTATGACTGCCGTTTGGTTCAGTTGAAGTTGCACATAGCCTGTAACTCCCGTATTTTACCGCCGTTACTTTCAGAATTTCAAAGAGGGAGTATTGCAGTCAGAATTGTCAAAAGCTCTGTCTAAGTCTGCAAACGCTATAAACGTTGGTTTCTCATTCTTTACTCCATCTTCTGCGTCATAGGGTCAGTACTGCCTTGCGTGTTCTTACATTTGTCCAGAAACAAAACAGACCTTCCTCGACGTCAGCTTCTACCAGTTTTTCCAATCTTCAGAAGCAATTCGTGCTATTATCTAACTTATTAAACAGATAGTTCAGTGATATTCAACCCTGTCAGTGCCTGCTTTCTTTGGAATTGGAATTATTATGTTCTGTCGGACTGTCTTATATATCTTGCACAACTGGTGACATCGAAATAAGTGTCCTAGGAATAGAAACGGAAATGAAATCACTCAACAGAGGAAAGTCCACGGGACCTCACGGGATACGAATTCGATTCTACACAGAGTACGCGAAAGAACTTGCCCCCCTTCTAACAGCGGTGTACCGCAAGTCTCTAGAGGAACGGAAGGTTCCAAATGATTGCAAAAGAGCACTGGTAGTCCCAGTCTTCAAGAAGGGTCGTCGAGCAGATGCGCAAAACTATGGACCTAAATCTCTGACGCCGATCTGTTGTAGAATTTTAGAACTTTTTTTTTGCTCGAGTATTATGTCCTTTTTGGAAACCCAGAATCTACTCTGTAAGAATCAACATGGATTCCGGAAACAGCGATCGTGTGAGACCCAACTCGCTTTATTTGTTCATGAGACCCAGAAATCATTAGATACAGGCTCCCAGGTAGGTGCTATTTTCCTAGACTTCCGGAAGGCGTTCGGTACAGTTCTGCACTGTCGCCTGATAAACCAAAGTAAGAGCCTACGGAATATCAGACCAGCTGTGAGGCTGGATTGAAGAGTTTTTTGCAAACAGAACACAGCATGTTCTTATCAATGGAGAGACGTCTACAGGCAAAGTAACCTCTGGCGTGCCACAGGGGAGTGTTATGGGACCATATATATATATATATATATATATATATATATATATATATATATATATTTATGACCTAGTAGATAGTGTCTGAAGTTCCATGCGGCTTTTCGCGGATGATGCTGTAGTATACAGAGAAGTTGCAGCATTAGAAAATTGTAGCGAAATGCAGGAACATCTGCAGCGGATAGGCACTTGGTGCAGGGAGTGAAAACTGACCCTTAACACAGACAAATGTAATGCATTGCGAATGTATAGCAAGAAGGATCCTTTATTGCATGATTATATGATAGCGGAACAAACACTGGTAGCAGTTACGACTGTAAAAAATCTGGGAGTATGCGTACGGAACGATTTGAAGTGGAATGATCATATAAAATTAATTGTTGGTAAGGCGGGTACCAGGTTGAGATTCATTGGGAGAGTCCTTAAAAATGTAGTCCATCAACAAAGGAGGTGGCTTACAAAACACTCGTTCGACCTATACTTGAGCATTGCTCATCAGTGTGGGATCCGTACCAGCTCGGGTTGACGGAGGAGATAGAGAAGATCCAAAGAAGAGCGGCGCGTTTCGTCACAGGGTTATTTGGTAACCGTGATAGCGTTACGCAGATGTTTAGCAAACTCAAGTGGCAGACTCTGCAAGAGAGGCGCTCTGCATCGCGGTGTAGCTTGCTTTCCAGGTTTCGAGAGGGTGAGTTTCTGGATAAGGTATCGAATGTATTCCCGCTACTTATACCTCATGAGGAGATCACGAATGTAAAATTAGAGAGTTTCGAGCGCGCACGGAGGCTTTCAGACAGTCGTTCTTCCCGCGAACCATACGCGACTGGAACAGGAAAGGGAGGTAATGACAGTGGCACGTAAAGTGCCCTCCGCCACGCACCGTTGGGTCGCTTTCGGAGTATAAATGTAGATGTAGAAGTTGTTTTATGGCTGGCTCTCTCGAGGCTAGCAGTAGTTCTGACGGAATATCGTCTACTCGTGGGGCCTTGATCGACTTAGGTCTTCCAGTGCCCTGTCAAATTCTTCTCATACTATCTAATCTCCCATTTCATCTACATCCTCTTTCATTTCTATAATTTTGCCTTCCAGTTCATCTCCTTTGTACAGGCCCTCTAAATACTTTCACCTTTCCTTCTTTCCTTAGGACAGGTTTCGCATATGAGTTGTTGATATTCATACAGCTGCTTATATTTTCCCCATGGGCGTTTTCAGTTTTCCTATGAGCAGTATCTGTCTTACCCCCAGTGAAATACACATCTATATCCTTACATTTGTCCTCTAACCGTTTCTACTTAGTCGTTTTGCACTTCCTGCCAGTCTCAATTTTTTGATATTTGTATTTCCTCTCACCTGCTTCATTTGCTCCATTTATAGTTTCCTCCTTTCATCAATTGAATTCCTTATCTTGTCTTTTTACCTGTTTAATCCTCTGCTGAACTCAGTGTTTTACCTCTCAAAGCTATCCATTCATCTTCTATCATATTCCTTTCCCATGCTCTTACTGGTTGCTTAATGCATCCTCCGAAACTCTCAACATCCTCTGGTTCGTTCAACCTATTTAGGTCCCATCTTCTTAAATTCCAACATTTTTGCAATTCATGCAGTTGTAATCTACAGTCCCTAAACAATAAACTGTGGTCAGAGCAGAGTCCATATCTTCCCAAGAAGTGTCTTACAATTTGAAAACTGGTTGCCGGCTGCAGTGCCTGAGCGGTTCTAGGCGCTTCAGGCCGGAACCGCGCGACTGCTACGGTCGCAGGTCCGAATCCTGCCTCGGGCAGGGATGTGTGTGATGTCTTTAGGTTAGTTAGGTTTAAGTAGTTCTAAGTTCTCAGAGCCATTTAAACCATTTTGTTTTTTTTTTTGCAATCTGGTTCCGAAATTTCTGTTCTGTCATTATGCAGGTTACCCCACTCGAAAGAAGCCCTACAAACATGTGTTGCAATTCCGTTGAGGTTGCACCGTGTAATTTATGACGTTAGACATGGGAACACTACGCTCTGCAGCACCGTTTGACACAACAGTGTTTCCGCGCGTCGCTGTGGCTGAAGATAAGTGTTCTGTGTTTAGTGACAATGTGTTGCTGTGCTGTCGAAATGCACGTGTTTCTTGTGCAGCAATATTAGATTACTGGTTCCATTAAGATATGTTCGCGAATGTTTGTTGAGCAGTTTTTGACCAGCATATACCGTCTAAACGCTACATAAAAAAGTTAGTGAGCAATATAGGGAGCATTGGAACCGTGTTGGATCGTCACGGCCATTGGCGGAAGAAAAAGTGGCTGCTCTGAAATAACGATTTTTGTCCTCTCCTGCAAAGTCTGGACGACGTTACCTGAGTAATGTGGAGTGCGACGGAGCACAAGTCACGGAGCTACCACGTATAGACACAGGTCAACAGTTGTTTAGGAACACTATGTGAACGACAAAGACAAACGGATTACATTTTGCTTTTGGTTTCAGCAATTTATTGCTCAGAGTCCACAATATTGCAATATACGTGGTTCCACCTCCCTGGCTAAGTAAACTCTCAGAATACGTGTTTCTGGTCTAATGAAAATCTACACCCACTGGTCGAGCAACCTCTGTATTCACAGAAGAGTGGCGTGTTCTGTACAGTATCACACCGCCACATCTCCAGGCCAATTTTTATCGAGTCTATTGTGACAAGTGCGGTATAAATCGAAATGTTTCAGGAATTTGTGAACCAGTTGGACGATGAAGAACTTATCCTCGGCTGGTACCAGCAGGATGGTGCCACATGCATCACGTCTCAAGTGACCGTGGCTGAGGTCGAATCACTTTTCCCTGGCAGAGTGATTTCGAATGGACTGTGGCCACCAAGGTCACCACCTGACTTTTTCCTTTGTGGTGGCCTAAAAGGTAAGATCTGCAGGAACAAACCACACAACTTGGAAGATTTAGGAGAGGGCATAATCTGTGAAATCCAGGCAGTGACACCAGAGGTTCTGGCTGCAACATTCGAGAATCTGCAGTGTCGTGATCAACTGTGCCTACAACTTGAGGGCGATCACTTTCAGCAACTTTTGTGCTTCACCTTTAATTCCCCACGAACGATGTAGAACATGTTCATTTCATTTCGCCGGCCGTAGTGGCCGAGCGGTTCTAGGCGCTACAGTCTGGAACCGCGTGACCGCTACGGTCGCAGGTTCGAATCCTGCCTCGGGCATAAATGTGTGTGACATCCTTAGGTTAGTTAGGTTTAAGTAGTTCTAAGTTCTAGGGGACTGATGTCGTCAGAAGTTAAGTCCCATAGTGCTCAGATCCATTAGAACCATTTGAGCCATTTCATTTCCTGGTGTTTATGCAAAGCCTTTAAGCGTGGTGTAAGAAAATATTTTTTTGTGGGGTCTCTGTCGAGTGGGAGACCCTGATTAATCAGTCTGCAACCTTCCGGTGTCTCTGGGTCTCTCCACTTATACAGCTTTCTTCCATTTTTCTCAGACGAAGTGTTAGCGATGATTAAATCAATGCCCTACGCAAAGTTCTGCCAGGCAGCTTCTTCCTTCATTCATCTCCCTCCCACCCACCCCCCCCCCCCCCCAGTCTACATTCTCCAACAACTTTTCATTGCCTTCGTTTTTCTACAATCAAATTCCAGTCCCTCATCACAATTTTCGTCTCCCTTAAGTGTCTGCATAACTTCTTTATCTCATCATACATTTCTCCAATCTCTTCATCACATGCATGGCTAGTTGGCATAAAAACTTGTACTGCTTTGGTGGGTGTTGACTTTGTGTCTATCTTGGCCAATATAACACATTCACTATGCTGCTCATAGTAGCTTGTATGTATGTATTAAACTTGGTACCTAGAAACGATAACACACAGCTCGCCAGTAGCCGAAACGTCAGAGAATTTTATATACTAACAGTATAGTCACATGATGAATTTCAACGACATTGATAACGGCCGAGGAAACTTACGGTGACATTTCACATATGTTGCAGAAGAATAGCCAGAAAACTATATCCTTCCTCTTCTACTCTTGTGAAAGCAGTGAACTAAACGACTCACAATCCCACAAAAAGAGAAATTCGGTGAACACGTGTAATCCAGTCATTTGTAGAAATACAGAACTGCCAGTACAATGTTTCGAATTGTTTGTTACCTTTTCAGCCGCCTAAAAAGGTAAGGACGGCCAGCGTCGCATTAATGTTCAGAATTTCGGACAAATCAGGCGAAATGCGTTATTACATGTGTGATACTAACACAAGTCGTTCAGCTGCTAAAACCAGTGCTTGACTGCAGCTATGACTGAGAATCTGCAGGGTCGAGTTGTCACAGCTCGTAGCGACTGAAATGTGCTTCACGCACTCCATCACGTTGCTCAGACCTAAACCCGGCTGAGGTGGGGCGAGCGCGATGTGTACGGTCTAAGTTCAGTTTTGTCTGCTGCTTTCATTGCGCTGCATTTTGCCATCATTTCCATGGCGTCAAACAAGCCTACATTTACGGCATGTCTTACGAACCAAATAAAATTTCTTGTAATTATAATCTATATCGATTGCATCACAATTTACCGGCTCTGAATGCATGAAAATATTATACGGATAAGAAATTGAGGTTTCAAGCTTTCTTGATGACATTAAAGCATCGAATTTTAGGTAAAGAGTGGTGTCAGAATTGGGTTGTTTCGAGGCTCGTGCTTTGGCTGAAGCACATTAGTTGCTGCATAAGGCTTTGCAAATAATAGAAATGAGCTATACTTTCATATTGGGCTATGCAGTGGCCTGATACGGGTGAACAAAATGCGCTGTGTTGATGTTACTTTCTCAACATTTACCAATGGGTTCATGCTCGGTGCAGGGCGACATGCGATGTGTTGAGGTTGATTATTCATATTCAAACACAAGTGATGGCTCTCGCAATGTTGAACAATGTACTTATATAACTCAAGCAGAATGAAATGGTTTTTTTTTTTTTTCTTGTAATGCAAAACACGGAACTCGCCTGCGAGAGAGTTCGACGTTCTTAGAAGTTTAGCTGCAATCTGTGGAAAATCAATTTCGTTGGCAAGGTAATGTAATGAAAGGACCCACTTTTGTCCTGAGATCTGGCGAGAGACTACACGTATCAGTGTGAGTCTCAACTTGTATAACAAGGGGACTGTTACTGGCTGTCGGAAATTAATACAGTGTAACCGACGCAAGTAGTGTCACTCAATATTTCGTCTACAAACTGTTGTCAAGGACTCAAGAAAATATATTTTCGTGGAGAAAATCGTGTAAAACAGTTTATTTCTTCAGTGACTGCTTTACTATTGTGACTTTTGACTACATCCATACAATTTTTCTGAAAGATGTTTGCTCGATACTTCAACGACCGAATGTGCACGCACGGTCATTTATTCTTTGGGATATATTACTGTCCCATTTTCTGATTTATGAGTACCTACACTGCCGTGAAGGTAATCCAAAACTCCTCGCAGAACTGAAATTGCACTCGTACAGACTCCATTGAGTCTGTGAGGACAAGTACAGTACATTTACAGATTACAGCGACGAAGGGAAGTTTAACAGAGTCACTGCTGAACTACCAAGATCTTTGTAACTCAGTACGGTGATTCCTAGGAAGTTTTGGCATCTGTTACCTTCATCAAAAGCAGTTCATTATTCAAGACACCGGTGCGCTTTAACTAATCGACAAAGAAAGACTTAAACTAACCCTAACCAGGACAATAATTAACTTTCAAATAAACAGTTAGTGGAAGTTATAGCTCCACAAAATCTATTACATTGCTGCGAAACAAAATGTGGTTCTCACTTTCAGTACGTCTAGTGCTGGCTGAGGATAATTTCTGGGAGTAGGTTAGGTTAGGTTAGGTTAGGTTAGGTTACAGTACACTTGTTCGCTCACTGCTTGAATATTGCTCACCACTGTGGGATCCGTACCAGATAGGGTTGATAGAGGAGATAGAGAAGATACAGCGGAGAGCACCGCGCTTCGTTACAGGATTATTAAGTAATCGTGAAAGCGTTACGGAGACGATAGAAAAACTCCAGTGGAAGACTCTGCAGGAGAGACGCTCAGTAGCTAGGTACGGGCGTTTGTTTCGATAACATACCTTAACCGAGGAGTAAAGCTGTATATTGCTCCCTCCTAAGTA
This sequence comes from Schistocerca gregaria, assembly GCF_023897955.1. Lineage (NCBI taxonomy): Eukaryota > Metazoa > Arthropoda > Insecta > Orthoptera > Acrididae > Schistocerca > Schistocerca gregaria. Next base: position 84,543,896 of record NC_064930.1, on the reverse strand, counting down.
TATCTCGCGAAGAGACCATGAGGATAAAATCAGAGAGATTAGAACCCACACAGAGGCATACCGACAATCTTTCTTTCGACGAACAATAAGAGACTGCAATAGAAGGGAGAACCGATAGAGGTACTCACAGTACCCTCCACCACACACCGTCAGGTGGCTTGCGGAGTTTGGATGTAGATGTAGATGTGGAAAGAGAAACGGAAAACAGAATACGAGAACTTGAACAATAGGAAGACAGCTAAGGTAGTGAATTGAAATAAAAATATCTCTGATGGACTGGAGGGAACATCGAAAGGTATTTTATGTACTGGTCGAAAGTGACTGTTATGTTACACCAGAACCAACTTAGGTTGTAAGTTATAAAGTAGTTTTCATCTGATGCAAACAGTTTAGAATTCGTTAGGGATAGGAGGGTAAGTAACGAATTAAATTTTGTGCAAATGCTGGAACTTCAACCTGCGTCTTCTGTTTACCTGGCAGAAGGATTCTCGGCTACACCACCCTAAATGTTGCTAACGCAGCAGTTCGGAATATCACAGTCCAGCGTCCTCCCTAACTCAGACTTCAATTCACGAGTCAGCCCATCTTGATTTTTCCCTTGGCATAATTTTAATTGCCGGCCGGAGTGGCCGAGCGGTTATAGACGCTACAGTCTGGAACCGCGCGACCGCTACGACCGCAGGTTCGAATTCTGCCTCGGGCATGGATCTGTGTGATGTCCTTAGGTTAGTTAGGTTTCAGTAGTCCTAAGTTCTAGAGGACTGATGACCACAGAAGTTAAGTCCCACCGTGCTCAGAGCCATTTGAACCATTTTTTGATCAAATTTTAATTCATTACTTAAGCTTGTTTCCTTATCAGAGATAAAAGTTGAGGCTCAGTATGTCTCCAAGTTTCCAGAAAAAATGCAGTACATCAGATCGATTTGGAATTGTTGGAATGCCTGCAGCTGATCTTGGCTGTATGAAAAAAAGGAGGTTTGAGTAGCATAGCGTTCTCTTTTATTTTTGTGGCTTTCGAACGTCATCCACTTAGCGTTCCTTCGACACATGATATGCTAGAAATAACAATTTCAATGACACACACACACACAGACACACACACACCCATGACATACGTACAAGATTTACATTGGTTGTAGGTGTAGTAATTACATCATGATATGTCCAACTGCTGAACTACACACACACACCCATGACATACGTACAAGATTTACATTGGTTGTAGGTGTAGTAATTACATCATGATATGTCCAACTGCTGAACTGTGATATACACTGTCCAGTCATGTTAATGTGTCCACCTCTTATGTTCTACGTTAATGTGCAATAACGAGTCATTGACGCCACGTGGCAGCAGTAGCAGCAGCAGCTGATGGTAAATAAAGTGCGTCGCGGGGAGGTGGAAAGCAGTGCATTGGTAGACGTAACGTGGAAACAGAGTGATTTATCTGACGTCCGAAAGGGAATGATGATTGGTTTTCGAGCCAGTGCTGGGAACATTTCTGAAACACCTGAGTTCGTAAGCTGTTCGTGATTATGGTATACCACGGATGGCAAAACGGCGCTATCCAAAACTGTCGGCAAGCTAACTGTGGTGAACCACAGATGACAGGGGTGGCTCTGAGCACTATGGGACTTAACATCTGAGGTCATCAGTCCCCTAGACCTTAGAACTACTTAAACCTAACTAACCTAAGGACATCACACACATCCATGCCCGAGGCAGGATTCGAGCCTGCGACCGTAGCAGTCGCACGGTTCCAGACTGTAGCGCCTAGAACAGCTCGGCCACTGTGGCCGGCGATGACAGGGGTGAACGACGGTTGTGGAGATTTGTACGGGCGAGTAGATGTGTCACGGCTCGACAAGTGACCGTCCAGATGAACCAGCGGTCTATCAACAGCGTCTCCTTAACGACAGTTGGTCCGCAGCTCGTGGTTTAGTGGCCAGCACTGCCGCCATTGGAGCACCGAGTCCCGGGTTCGATTCCCGGCAGGGTCGGGGATTTTCTCTTCTCGGGGACTGGCTATTTGTGTTGTCCGCATCAATTCAACATTATTTGTGAAAACTGCGAGTCTGGACTGTGTATAGATTGGGAATTTGTACGGGCGCTGATAACCGCGCAATTGAGTGCCCCAGAAACCAAATATCATCATCGTCAACGACCGATCAGCAAACATTTATCCACATGGGCCTCCACAACTAGCACTTCGTCCATGCACCCATAAGTGTAACCATTGTCTCCGGATACCGCAGCACGCAACATAGCTTTGCAGACGATAAGTGTAACCGTTTCATAGAGAAGAGCCGCCAAAGTGACGATGTGGCATTAAGTCGATTCGGTAGCAACAGCATGGCTGCTCATCCGTGCAACACTTGCACGTCTGCTGAGTGGGGACAGGAGCCTTTTCTGATCAGTCGCGTTCTATGCTGCATCAGACAGACGGTCCGAAGACTGCACGGCTTGAAACGTCTGAAAGCAAAAAGATGGGCAACAATCGACGGAAGGGTCAACGTCGGAGGAGGGAGTGTTAAGGTTCGGGTAATGTTTTCGTGGCATTCCCTGAGTGTCTTGTCATCCGGGAAGGCACAGCGGATCAATACAACTATGTCGAAGTTTTTGTATACCACTTCCATCCCTATATGCAATTTGTTTTTCCATGACATCATCCCCCAGGAAACTGCAACATATCACACACCGCACAGTGTTCATGTGTAGTTGGAAGAGCACCACGATTGGTTTACCGTACTCCGCTGGTCACCATACTCTATGGATTTAAACCCAATGGAGAATCTTTGCGAACCCTCGATCAAGCTGGACTTCTCTTAAATTCCGCACTACAGTAGTTGATTATTCTGGCTTTTGACAGGTGGTCACATTAACGTGTTTTTTTTTTCTGTATTGAATTTGTGTTTCCCATCTGGGGCGGACTTGCAGCAATATAGGCGCTGCTCTTCACCCGAGAGTAAGTACAGGAACATGGAAACATTTGAAAGAACATAAAGGAGAAAATAAGGCGGAACAGACATATAAAAAAGAGGGCAACTTAATGGAAGGTAACATACAAAAGGGGGGGACTAAAAGTAGAGATAAAAAGGTAGTGTATACAATAAACCACACACTGTGGCCGCTGTATTAATTGTGGAGTAGAGCTACCAGTATGTTAGATCTGCACAGACAAACTCCCACAGCAAGCACCGATCGCAAGAGAAGTTTCGGATATCTCGAAAACTATACATCGGGTAAGCTCAAAGGGGGACATAAAATGATACTACACGTGACCTGCACAGCTCCCACCCCCTTGGGTAGGGTGGGAAGCAACTTATAGATCTTAAATGGAAACCCCCATTTTTTATTGCAGATTCTCCATAGAAAAGTAATTCAGTTTTGTGTGAAACATTTTTGTAAAACGTTGACAAATGGAGCTGAAATCAAGAAGAATTAAAATTGGGGAAGAACTCCGATTTATTTAGAATGATTCGAGAAAGACGCATGAAATCCATACAAAATGTGCACCAATTCTTTCATTACACCATTTTTTTTATTTTTTAGAAAATGTATCCCACCCGCCACAGTTTTTGACGGAAGGAGGCGGAATGGTATTAAAATTTCGTTAGGGAAGTCTTCACAACTCACCAGACTGTGGCGCTAACATCAACTGACGAAAGTAAATTATCTTTAGCGAAACATGGCTCACTATCCTCCTACAGAGATTGTTGATATGATGTTAACGTTAGGTGAATGCCACAACAATTACGCTGCAGCTGCGCAATTGTATGCGGATCGTTTGCCAGACAGACGAGATTCAAGTGAAAACGTTATTCGAAATTGCACTCAATGGGCTCGAAATGGATACATGCACCGTCCACCTCGTCATCGCGAATAAAATGAAAATGACTCTCGTACCCTTACCGTTCTCGCCTGTGTCCAACTGGATCCCGAAATTAGTAGTCTTGCGATTCAGACACAAACTGGAATACCGGAATCAACTCTTTCGAGGATTCTGAAGGCACATAATTATCAAGTGTATCATATCACACAGACACAGGTATTAACGCCCAAAGATATGTAAATACGCGTGCATATCTGCCACTGGGCCTCGGAAATGATAAGAGGTGACAACTTTTTTTTTTTTTTTTTTTTTTTTTAGATACGTTATGTTCACCGATAAGCCACATTAAAAAATAATGGCGAATTAAATCGTCATGATTGTCATTACCGGTCTCTTGTAAATCTACACTGGCACAGACCCGTTAACAAACAACACAAATAGTGGTTAATGGTCTGGTGTGGAATTTTCAACCGTTACTTGATAGGACTGTATTTTTTTCTTATTTACAATTTCTCCACGATGATTTGTTGTAACTAATTGGAAGATGCGCGGAACGATTTCAATTTTCGGTACCCTGGTCGGTGGATAGGACAAAGCACAAAGCACTCCGTCGTCAGGCCGCAAGTGGCCCATCGGGACCATCCGACCGCCGTGTCATCCTCAGTTGAGGATGCGGTTGGGAGGGGCGTGTGGTCAGCACACCGCTCTCCCGGTCGTTACGATGGTTTTCTTTGACCGGAGCCGCTACTATTTGGTCGAGCAGCTCTTCAGTTTGCATCACGAGGCTGAGTGCACCCCGAAAAATGGCAACAGCACATGGCGACCCATCCAAGTGCCGGCCACGCCCGACAGCGCTCAATTTCGGTGATCTGACGGGAACCGCTGTACCCACTGCGGCAAAGCCATTGCTGGTGAATAGGACGCGGCGGACCAATTCAGTGGCCTCCACGGTCACCAGACCTAACGTCTCCTGACTTTTTTCTTGTGGGGTTATTTAAGAAATATTGTCTATGAAAGACAACCCACAACTCGAAACGATGTGGAGCAACGAATTCGAAGAGCGTGTGCAGCCATACCACGGGATGTGCTGCTCAAAACTGTGGACAACTTCCGCAGATAATCGACTTCATGCATTGAAGCAAATGGGGATAATTTTCAACAATTTCTTCGTGGCTCATTTCGTTAATTAAGCACTCAAAATTGTGAGAGGCAAGGTGACTGACACTAACGAAGCACCCCAACATGTGAGAGGCAAAGGGACCCATACTAATGAAGCACCCCAGGGAAACGTCATTCTACTATGTCCATGCCGTTGTTCCTGGGTAACGCTAAGAGTAGGATACATTACATGTTGTTGTTGTGGTCTTCAGTCCTGAGACTGGTTTGATGCAGCTCTCCATGCTAATCTATCCTGTGCAAGCTTCTTCATCTCCCAGTAAATACTGCAACCTACATCCTTCTCAGTCTGCTTAGTGAATTCATCTCTTGGTCTCCCTCTACGATTTTTACCCTCAACGCTGCCCTCCAATGCTAAATTTGTGATCCCTTGATGCCTCAGAACATGCCCTATCAACCGATCCCTTCTTCTAGTCAAGTTGTACCACAAACTCCTCTTCTCCCCAATCCAATACCTCCTCATTAGTTATGTGGCCTACCCACCTAATATTCACCATTCTTCTGTAGCACCACATTTCGAAAGCTTCTATTCTCTTCTTGTCCAAACTATTTATTGTCCATGTTTCACTTCCATACATGGTTACACTCCATAGAAATACTTTCAGAAACGACTTCCTGACACTTAAATCTATACTCGATGTTAACAAATTTCTCTTCCTCAGAAACGCTTTCCTTGCCTTTGCCAGTCTACATTTTATATCCTCTCTACTTCGACCATAATAAGTTACACTCCTGGAAATTGAAATAAGAACACCGTGAATTCATTGTCCCAGGAAGGGGAAACTTTATTGACACTTTCCTGGGATCAGATACATCACATGATCACAGTGACAGAACCACAGGCACATAGACACAGACAACAGAGCATGCACAATGTCGGCACTAGTACAGTGTATATCCACCTTTCGCAGCAATGCAGGCTGCTATTCTCCCATGGAGACGATTGTAGAGATGCTGGATGTAGTCCTGTGGAACGGCTTGCCATGCCATTTCCACCTGGCGCCTCAGTTGGACCAGCGTTCGTGCTGGACGTGCAGACCGCGTGAGACGACGCTTCATCCAGTCCCAAACATGCTCAATGGGGGACAGATCCGGAGATCTTGCTGGCCAGGGTAGTTGACTTACACCTTCTAGAGCACGTTGGGTGGCACGGGATACATGCGGACGTGCATTGTCCTGTTGGAACAGCAAGTTCCCATGCCGGTCTAGGAATGGTAGAACGATGGGTTCGATGACGGTTTGGATGTACCGTGCACTATTCAGTGTCCCCTCGACGATCACCAGAGGTGTACGGCCAGTGTAGGACATCGCTCCCCACACCATGATGCCGGGTGTTGGCCCTGTGTGCCTCGGTCGTATGCAGTCCTGATTGTGGCGCTCACCTGCACGGCGCCAAACACGCATACGACCATCATTGGCACACAGGCAGAAGCGACTCTCATCGCTGAAGACGACACGTCTCCATTCGTCCCTCCATTCACGCCTGTCGCGACACCACTGGAGGCGGGCTGCACGATGTTGGGGCGTGAGCGGAAGACGGCCTAACGGTGTGCGGGACCGTAGCCCAGCTTCATGGAGACGGTTGCGAATGGTCCTCGCCGATACCACAGGAGCAACAGTGTCCCTAATTTGCTGGGAAGTGGCGGTGCGGTCTCCTACGGCACTGCGTAGGATCCTACGGTCTCGGCGTGCATCCGTGCGTCGCTGCGGTCCGGTCCAGCACGAACGCTGGTCCAACTGATGCGCCAGGTGGAAATGGCATGGCAAGCCGTTCCACAGGACTACATCCAGCATCTCTACGATCGTCTCCATTGGAGAATAGCAGCCTGCATTGCTGCGAAAGTGGATATACACTGTACTAGTGCCGACATTGTGCATGCTCTGTTGCCTGTGTCTATGTGCCTGTGGTTCTGTCAGTGTGATCATGTGATGTATCTGACCCCAGGAATGTGTCAATAAAGTTTCCCCTTCCTGGGACAATGAATTCACGGTGTTCTTATTTCAATTTCCAGGAGTGTATTTGGTCCCGTCAGTATCAGTGGACCATAGACCTCTACTAGTGAAGCACTTACCGCGCAACAGATGAATCCTCGAAAACAAATGGTCTCGCCCAAATTCCACGCAATTGAGCGTATACTTGGAGCCAAGTTACAGTCTTGCGTTTGAGGGGAGATGTTTTACACTACATAGACCAGCTGTGGGCAAACCATGTTTCGCGATCCACATTCGGCTCTTTGGCCACTTGAGTGTGGCTCTTCCGTAACACCACGCTTGGGCGCACAAATACAGCGCTACAGCTTTTAATCATTGTCAACCAAAAGAATTTTTAGTTGTACTGAAGAGTGAGCACGAAAATCTTCTTCTGCGTAATGAGACACGCTGGTCTTCAAAGAAAACATTTTGAAACGTCTTGCTTCCTTTTAGAGGAAATTGAAGCATTTCGCCTTGAGAAGCGTGCCATTATGCGCAACTAAAGAGTCATCAGTGCCTCCAAAAGTTTTATTTCGCTGTAGATGCTACGTCTCATCTAAGTCACGTTTATCGTAAGCTTCAGGGGAAAAGTAACACAGTTTGCTATTGAAAGAGTGGAAACGTGAACTTCGATTCACCTCCCAAGCCTGTTGAAACACGGCCGAGAAAATAATTCTGTTGCCGACGTTTACTGCGTCGATACAACACTTTTAAATTTGAGGAAAGCTTTTCTCAACAGGTTACAGGAATCACATACAACAAAGTGACATTAGCCTTTGTCAAAAATAAGAGTCTTAATCTTACTGTAATAGAATTCAATTTTTCTTCCTTTAATATTGTAATTGACAACTTCGAAATTTAAGTTCTGAATTTAATTTAAAAAAATAATTGTGGTTCTCTGAACCTAAACGCCTTGGTACTGATGAGGAAAACAGACGGGAATTTGGTTCACAGCACAGTTCTCTGGTTTCGAAGAACTGGATAAGGAATGCATCCTGATTTTTGACACATGGGACAGCATTCCTGGTTCAAATAATCAGCCAAAAAAACTTGCATTTAATGTTTTTCCATTTTTCGGATCTACATATTCATACACACAATCATTTTCAAGCTTGAACATAAGCAAGAGTCAACTGAGAATCAATCTCACTGATGGGATCGTGAAATCGTGCCCAAAATTAAAACAAGATCCATACTTGACTTATACAAACTTTCCAAAGAGATACACGGACATTGTTTACAATAGTGTTTGTCAGCTATTGTCATGATTTAACTTTATGGATACCTTACAATTTAATTTTATCAGTAAACGATGTCGTTATTGAGTGTAATATCGGGTTTTATTCAACGCACCTCTAGTATATTGAAGATTTATCATCGTTTCTTAAGTTAATTTTAGTGTTGTGAAATGAAAGAAGATTTAGCGCCGAGTATTGAGAAATATAGAATGAGTTATACGACGGATGAACGAAAGTAGACGAAACAAATATGCAAGACGATTGTGGATGGGAGGTTAGGAAAGGGTCAACCTCAGTGAACATACCTTAAGCAGACTTTTAGCGAAGCGCAGCTTAGGAGTATCCTGATAAAGTTAATAAATTTATACCTTCCGGTATAGTTTACCGTTAAAAAACTGGCTCTCAGAATAAATTTCAGTAGGTGTCCTGTTGATATTTGGCTCTGTTGACTAATGAGTTTGGGAACCACTCACCTAGACGGAAAGACCGAACACTCTAAGTTGTGACATCAGACAGAAGTAGCGAAAGTGGACGACTGTCTTCTCTTTTATCAACAGCGTGCTGGATTTTTAAACAACAAAGTGTAAGACGTCGTGGTCTCCTGACCTTCATTGCTTACATATTCCGCCCTCACAATCATATTCCGCACAACAAGACGCTTCATTCGAACCCGAACTCGATAAGATAAAGTCAATGTTGTATGAATTCATGTAAGTGATATGCAAATAAGTAATAATTCGCAAGTGGGTGGAAATACTCGAGGCCTGCGTACACACACACACATTCAAGACATGACGGTCACAAAACCTTTTAGTTTGGGAGAGGCAAACACCACACGCCAGGATGTCACTCCCTTCAGAGGTTTTCAGAGGGAGCGTGTGCCCGAGTGAATGGGGGAACGACCCCGTGTTCGACTTAAAAGCAATGCTGATTGGCAGACGATATTTCTGACGCCTTAAACTGAAGGAGTAATGGAAGAGACCGAAAGATATACCCCTGCACGTCTGGTGTGGAGAGGGGCCGTTCCATTGTCGCCCTTGGAGCGAGAACACGTAACGAGAGCGGGCGCGCTCGTACGTTTACTCGAAGAGCGAGGAACAAGTCTCTCCTCAGTACTTCACTGGGAGAGCACCTCTGTCGAGAGCGAATCTGAGTGTGACTCTATATTGAGTCCCTGCCATTAAGTATTGTTCACTGTGTTGGCCGCCACACTTATTGTGTGGTGTGAATGGACAGAGTTATAGTTAAATGCCTGCGAGCGAAGTTTTGAGTGGCATCGCGGTGGACTGGTTATCTGACCGGTGTACCACGCCAATAGTTAGACTAGGGGCGAATAGGAATCCTTGACTTCATGAAGGCGTAAGGAGAGTTTGATTGGCGAAGGTCATTCCAGATAGAACGAGAGTTACCTTATTTGTCAGCAGCGAGCGGCGCAGACAGCAGTCATCGCAGCTTACGGTATTGTGCTCTACAGCTCTTGCGAGCCCCATATTTCCTCCATAACAGTACACTTCACTGCATTTCACAGGCGACAGCTTTGACCGTACCTAGCAACATTCTGAAGGATAATTATTCACGTTGAATAGGCGAGGCTCTTAACCATTCTGCCAAGTCAATAACAATTTTAAACTTTGTATAGAAATTTCTGTAGTGAATCCTATCCTTGAGAGGTAACTTCACATTCCGAAAAGAACCTGGAAATAAATTGTTAAGTTCATAACTAAAAGTGCCATGGTGATTTCTCAGAATTTTTGCAAAATAAATAATAATTTCCGTTAGTTTCATGGTTTTGTTACACTAACTAGCACTACTCCAGTACCCAAGTATCCTACTAGTTACGTAACAAATTTAATGAATTTTTATGTCATTTCCTTACTGCGGCCGACTCTAGAAGATATTTATTGTTGCAATTTCTTTTTAGAACGTTAGAAGCGTCTGTCTGACTTCTGTAGTAGTGTGGAGATGGAAATTGCATCTTGCAGGAGCCACAGGGTAAAGGGTACATCTCAGATTAATCCGTTGCCCAGAATGACAGAACAGCATCCACATGCTCACAATAGCAAACGTTTATGCAATTTCGTCCTCACTGGATTATGAAGTGTTGCGTACCAGAAGGTAATGTAAATTACACAGTACAAAAAAGGATTCATGTGATGAAATTTGCTAAAGACGATATAATGACGCAGAAATTGATCCATTCAATTCCAAAGCCGAATTTCTCAGATAGTTATCGTTGAATGGGAAATTTTGATGTAAATGTTATTTAGCAATGCATGTTTTGGATTGTGATATACTATTTTTCACCAGATCACTTAAGTTTAATATACACTCCTGGAAATTGAAATAAGAACACCGTGAATTCATTGTCCCAGGAAGGGGAAACTTTATTGACACATTCCTGGGGTCAGATACATCACATGATCACACTGACAGAACCACAGGCACATAGACACAGGCAACAGAGCATGCACAATGTCGGCACTAGTACAGTGTATATCCACCTTTCGCAGCAATGCAGGCTGCTATTCTCCCATGGAGACGATCGTAGAGATGCTGGATGTAGTCCTGTGGAACGGCTTGCCATGCCATTTGCACCTGGCGCCTCAGTTGGACCAGCGTTCGTGCTGGACGTGCAGACCGCGTGAGACGACGCTTCATCCAGTCCCAAACATGCTCAAAGGGGGACAGATCCGGAGATCTTGCTGGCCAGGGTAGTTGACTTACACCTTCTAGAGCACGTTGGGTGGCACGGGATACATGCGGACGTGCATTGTCCTGTTGGAACAGCAAGTTCCCTTGCCGGTCTAGGAATGGTAGAACGATGGGTTCGATGACGGTTTGGATGTACCGTGCACTATTCAGTGTCCCCTCGACGATCACCAGAGGTGTACGGCCAGTGTAGGAGATCGCTCCCCACACCATCATGCCAGGTGTTGGCCCTGTGTGCCTCTGTCGTATGCAGTCCTGATTGTGGCGCTCACCTGCACGGCGCCAAACACGCATACGACCATCATTGACACCAAGGCAGAAGCGACTCTCATAGCCGAAGACGACACGTCTCCATTCGTCCCTTCATTCACGCCTGTCGCGACACCACTGGAGGTTGGCTGCACGATGTTGGGGCGTGAGCGAAAGACGGCCTAACGGTGTGCGGGACCGTAGCCCAGCTTCATGGAGACGGTTGCGAATGGTCCTCGCCGATACCCCAGGAGCAACAGTGTCTCTAATTTGCTGTGGAAGTGGCGGTGCGGTCCCCTACGGCACTGCGTAGCATCCTACGGTCTTGGCGTGCATCCGTGCGTCGCTGCGGTCCGGTCCCAGGTCGACGGGCACGTGCACCTTCTGCCGACCACTGGCGACAACATCGATGTACTGTGGAGACCTCACGCCCCACGTGTTGAGCAATTTGGCGGTACGTCCACCCGGCCTCCCGCATGCCCACTATACGCCCTCGCTCAAAATCCGTCAACTGCACATACGGTTCACGTCCATGCTGTCGCGGCATGCTACCAGTGTTAAAGACTGCGATGGAGCTCCGTATGCCACGGCAAATTGGCTGACACTGACGGCGGCGGTGCACAAATGCTGCGCAGCTAGCGCCATTCGACGGCCAACACCGCGGTTCCTGGTGTGTCCGCTGTGCCGAGCGTGTGGTCATTGCTTGTACAGCCCTCTCGCAGTGTCCGGAGCAAGTATGGTGGGTCTGACACACCGGTGTCAATGTGTTCTTTTTTCCATTTCCAGGAGTGTATTACATTTAATGTATCTACTAATCTAAACCAACCTCGGTTCAAACAGGCCTTGGAAGGCCCAACGGTGCCGACCGACCGCCGTGTCATCTTCAGACCACAGGCGTCACTGGATGCGGATATGGAGGGGCACGTCGTCAGCACACCGCTCTCGAGGCCGTACGCCGGCTTACCGGAGCCGCTACTTCCTTAATCAAGCAGCTCCTCAGTTTGCCTCACAAGGGTTGAGTGCAACGCTCTTGCCAACAGCGCTTGGCAGAGCTGATGGTCACCCATCTAGGTGCTAACCCAGCCTGACAGCACTGAACTTCGGTGATCTGACGTGAACTGATGTTACCGCTGCGGCAAGGCTGTTGGCCGTTTACTGTATTTCCCTGTATATTTTTCAGGTGTATCACAGGAATTTCGGACCTACCGGTATTATCTCGGACGTATCTGCCACAGGTGGGGAAACCATAACTATTGCACTTTCAAAAACACGGCTTGATTCAAAATACCGTGCCAAACATTTTCCCTATGTGTCCAGCCTAGCTACCCTCAGCTGCAGTCCATCCAGAGAGTGATCAGAATTAAAAATAGGTTGGAGGCAGCAGTTTTGAAGGAAAGCGATTAGTGCAGACAGCCATAATAACTATTTAAAAGAACTTCACACAGCAGCCATTAATAACTCAAAGATAAAGTTAACGTAAAATGTCTGTAAAAGGACTAATCGAAAGTAGGGAAGGAAGTGTGTGTCGTTTTTATGTATATCGATCTATCTGTGAAGTGCCATTACGTAGTGATTGACAATCATCTGAAAGTGGCGATCTCTTCAAAAGCAGTTTCAATAAGCAAAATTTTAGTCGCTGAATTTCATCTTGAAATTGTACTGGCGACAGAAAATTGTGTTTATAGAACTGACAGCGATGTGGTTGTCTTAATGATTTTGTATAAAAGTATTATTTGGAAATGTGTGAATGTTTCTACTAAATCATTGCTGTGCCTTCAAAAATGCCCCTGATGTACTCAGCAGTTAATAAGGACGAACATTTCGCATTTTTTCAGAGATGACAGCATCTTTGCTTGAGACGTGCATGTCATGTTGTGTAAAGCATGTTCAGAAATTCCAGATACAAACTTTTAGGACCTGTAGAGGGGACTTGAAACACCCCAACTTTTTTTTTCTTTATTGTTATTTTAATCACCTTACACAAAGGTGTGCTGTCTGCAGCATACTACGCTGCTCTTCAGCTACGAGTGCGACAATAAATATGACATAAAGGTGGTACAGACAATATAATAAAACTGTCCAGCAAAAACTGTAGACACGAAAAACACTAAACATGAAGCCGTTCACGCTGGACGAAAAAAAAAAAACCACTAAAACCTGTTGACACGGCACACAAAACACGGACGGCTGCGACGACACACGTGAACAGTGGCGGCGTGACGGCGAAAGAACACTAAACACAATACGAAGGCACACACACGAGACACTGATGGCTATGATCTCTGGCGCGCGAATGTCCACTGAGCGCATACGAGTCCGGGGACGTGCCAAGGAAGGGGATGGGAGAGTGAGAGGGGAGAGCAGAGATGCCATGGGCAGGGGCGATAGGGCGAGGGAGGAAGGGGGTGGGGAAGCCCAGAGGAAGAGGGGTAGAGGAAGGGGGGTGGGGGGAAAAGGAGAGAGAAGGGAGGGAAGGTGCCCAAAGGAAAAGACACAGGAAGTGGATCAAACTTGATAGGAGGGGTAGATGGAGGGGAGGAGGGCATCATCAGGTAGGGGGAGCTGGCGGAAGCCACCTTGGGAGAGGGTGAGGAGGTTGGAATGATGGAGACCGGGTGGGATGTGGGAATACAGGCGTGGCAGCAGGTGGTGGTGGGAGAGGATGGGCGAGACAAGCGGGTGAGGAGGGTCGAGTTTGCGGGAGGTGTACAGGATCCGTATCCTTTCAAGGAAAAGGAGGAGGTGGGGGAATGGTATGAGATCGTAAAGAATCTGCATGGGGGAGGGGAGATGGATGCGATAGGCGAGGCGGAGAGCATGGCGTTCAAGGATTTGGAGGGATTTATAAAAGCTGGGGGGGGGGGGGGGGCCGGAGATCCAGGTCGGATGGGCGTAACAAAGGATAGGGCAGATGAGGGATTTATAGGTGTGGAGTATAGTGGAGGGGTCCAGACCCCACGTACGACCGGATAGGAGCTTGAGGAGATGGAGTCGGGAGTATGCCTTGGCTTGGATTGTCCAGAGATGGGGGGGTCCAGGAGAGGCGACGGTCGAGGGTGACGCCAAGGTAGTTAAGGGTGGGGGTAAGGGCGATACAACGGCCATAGATGGTTAGATAGAAATCGAGGAGGTGGAAGGAAGGTGTGGTTTTGCCTACAATGATCTTCTGGGTTTTGGAGGGATTGACCTTGAGCAACCACTGGTTGCACCAAGCGGTGAACCGGTCAAGATGGGATTGGAGAAGGTGTTGGGAATGCTACATGGTGGGGGTGAGGGCAAGGAAGGCGGTGTCATCGGCAAACTGGAGAAGGTGGACAGGGGGTGACGGCGGCGGCATGTCAGCAGTATACAAAAGGTAAAGAAGGGGGGAGAGGACGGAGCCTTGGGGCACACCGACGGAGGGAAAAAGGTGTAAGAATCTATGTTATGGATGGTGCCGTAGGAAGTATGTTGGGAGAGAAAGGAGTCGATCAGACGGACATAGTTAATGGGGAGGGCGAAGGTTTGGAGCTTGAAGAGGAGACCGGAATGCGATACGTGGTCATAGGCACGTTCGAGGTCCAAGGAGAGGAAGATTGCGGAGTGACGGGAATTAATCTGTTCAGAAAGGAGATGAAAGAGGTGGAGGAGAAGGTCATCGGAAGAGCAGGACGGTCGAAAGCCACACTGGGTGATGTGAAGGAGGCGGTGCTGGCGGAGATACTGGTGGATGCGGTGGGTGAGGATAGATTCCAGGACCTTTCTGAAGACCGAGGTAAGGCTGATGGGATGGTAGGAGGAGATGGCAGACGGCGGCCTACCGGGTTTAAGGAACATCAGGATACGGGAGGTTTTCCACAGGTCGGGGTAGTAGGCAGAGGACTACATTGTAGAGCCTGGCCAGGGTGGAGAGGAAAGAGACAGGAGCTTCACGAAGGTGGAGGTAGATGATACGATCGTGACCAGGAGCGGTGTTACGTTTTGTGCGGAGTGTAGCAATGAGATCTTGTGTAGTGATAGGGGCATTGAGTTCCGTGTGTGCAATGTTGTCCAAGTACTGGAAACCAGGTGCGAGGGGAGGGACAGAGGTGTCAGTTCGATCGCAGATATCCGGGAAGAGGGAGTAATCGAACTGGGGATCGTCGGGGATGGAAAAGACATCGAAGAGGTAGGAGGCAAAGTGATTGGCCTTACTAAGGGTATTAGGCAAGGGGTGATCATCATGGAGAAGAGGATAGTAGGGGGAGGGTTTAGTTCCGGTAAGGCACTGAAGGCGGACCAGAACTTGGGCGAGTTTATATATAGGGTAACATTGAAACAGGTGCATGTCTGTCTCCAGTCCTGGCGTTTCTTAGCCGCGAGAAAGTTTTGGATGTGTCGTTGGAGTTGCCGGTGGCGTCGTAGTGTGTCCGGGTCACGAGTGTGGAGGAAGGCACGGTAGAGACAACAGGATTCACGGAGGAGGAGGACGGCCTGTGGGGGTAAGGTAGGGCGGTGGGGGTGGATGGCGACAGTAGGGATGTGGACCTCCACGGCCTCAGACAAGGTCAGCTGGAGAAAGGTGGCGGCTTGGGTTACATCGGTAGGTGAAGGGGTGGCTATCGACCTGGGTGAAGAGGGTATCCCGGTAGGCATTCCGATGGCACGGGAATAATCATGGACATACTTCAACCCCAACTCTCTTGTGGTTCCCTTTTTAGGCACTCCACGTCGAGATCTGCTCGTAGATACGTATCGTCAGTAGGTTTTCCGGCTTTACTTCCCGACGTGACAGAGACGACTCTCCGATGAGGTGTGGGCCTTGTGTTTTGCTATTACTGCGAGTCTTGTAAATATCTCTTTTATTTAGTAATTTGCTCCGCTAAAACTCTTCCCTTTAACGATTAAGACAGCCTGCGCCACCTTTCGGAGGGAGAGGGGACGTCAAAGAGTCACAAAAACTCATATTAAGCAGTCCGTAAAACACATAAACGTTCACTTCAGTTAGCGTGTTAGTTAATGCCCACGCTTTCCTCTAGATGGTGCTGACTTACTGCTGAATAGCTTCGGTTCTGTAAAACCTTCACTGATTAGTACTAGGTAAATGAAATAAGAACAGCACTCTTGTATTTCACTTTCACTCTATATTCAAGGATTAAGATGGTGATGGATGATGGTCTATTTAAAAGGTTCCTAGCCTGGAGGAATCTAAATAGTCCGCAAATGCCGATATGCACCCGCTCTACGTTCAGATTCGCAACTAACGGCACACGACACTTTCAAAAGTCCACACGTTAATATCTGAATACCGGTACCTCTTAATTCACTCGTATCAGCAGATAATTTTAGTTTCTCGTCTATATGTCCGTAAAGCTCCAATCTAGCACTAAAGTCCTAAAATCCCCTTAATACTCCGTTGCTACCATCAGTCAGATATCTTACACTACATCACTTTTAATCTCCGTAATATTCTAACAGTTTATCGTGAATCTTAACACGTTAAAGTCCAATCTAATTATTGTCTCGCTGACTGACACGGGTTGCCTGCCTTTAACGAAACAACCAAGGAAAAAAAGGCTGAAATAATGGCGATCAGACCATTTTATAGGTTTTTCATCACAAGAGATTAACGTCACTGCCTTCTCCATGACGGAGCTTCCGTGGCTTAGCTGTACTTAGACGTTAAACTACTTGCTGATATACTGTAATTTTGATCTGCAATTACCGAACTCATTCTACAATATTTTCCCCTTCTAAAAATTCTATTCTTAAATTTAAATTATTCTTTCCACAGCTTTTATCACTGCAAACTGAACCGAGGTGTTACAGACTGTGTACATACGGGCCGCATTCGGAAAATAAGGTCCGATTATGGAAACAACTGTGAAAATCCGATAGAACTTTACACAGATATGTTGGGCAGGGTGTTTAGTTTGCCTGTCGATCGCTTCACGACCGTCTTTTCAGTTAAAGTGCAAAAGAATGTGGATCTGGTCAGAGATTTCGCCTGAAGCTATGCAGTCCACATAACATAAATGTCATGCGTTTCTTTCATCAAGACAATTTTCGGCCGCATTCTGTAGGGACAATGAAGACGCTGCCTCAGCGTTTGCGATGCGAAGTGTTTGGTCACCCACGATACAGCCCTTAATCGGCTCCTTCCGATGTCCATCTTTGCTCACATGCACCACTGGCTACGAAGACAACATTTTGGCGAAAACAACGAAAGGCAGACCAGCGTAGAGAATTGAAGAAAACGCAGGCAGCTACTTTCTGTGACGAGGGTGGTGGAAATTTTGTACAACGCCACGACAAATGTCTAAGTCGGAAAGAAAGCTGGAAGGTGTGGCTAACTGTTGCGCATAAAAAATTTGTCACTTTCAATGAGCTTTTCAATTCATGACCGATCGGAGCTTGCTTTCCGAATACGACTCGTAATATTTTGAATGGGAAGGTGCCGTTTCCGTTCTACGACAGTTTCAGTTCAGATGTTTCTCATCTGCTTGAGGAACTGAATCAGGCACGGCGGAGCACAATTAGTTGGTAACAATTCGAAAGGAATCATAACGAAACATGCATTTGTCACTCAAGCACGTCTGTTACGTGTTTACATAATTCCACTACAAGAAAGGAACCCAGCATACTGTCTGTACAGGACAGTACTGGTGCATCACAACAGGGGCTCGATGTGGCGACCACCAACGTTGTTACAGACACGGTAGCCGCGAAGCATGTTCTGGGACACACTCTCCATCCCACCTTGTGTCTCTTCAGTTTCTAGCGCAGCGGCCAGAAATCGTCCCAGCAGATCTTCCTGTCTCTACAGCAGTCTCGTGTATTAAACTTCGCATACGACCCCACAAGAAGTAGTCCATAGGAGATAAATCAGATGATCGAAGCGGCTACGCGGTTCGACCACCTTGGAGTATTCATCTCTCACCATATCGCTTGTTGGATGTCATCGAACCGCACGTGAGAAGTGAGTTGTTGCACCATAGTGGTGAAACCGCATTTCTTACCGGGCATTCAGTGGCACAACTTCCAACACAGGGTCCGGTACGTTGTGTAAGAAGATCAGATATGCAGGAGCTGCTAGCTTGAGTGAGAGGAGTTATCTACATCTACATTTAAACTCCGCAAACCACCCAACGATGTGTGGCGGAGGGCATTTTAAGTGCCACTGCATTACCTCCCTTTCCTATTCCACTCGCGTATGGTTCGCGGGAAGAACGACTGCCGGAAAGCCTCCGTGCGCGCTCTAATCTCTCAAATTTTACATTCGTGATCGCCTCGGGCTGTATAAGTAGTGGGAAGCAATATATTCAATACCTCATCCAGAAAGGCACCCTCTCGAAACCTGGACAGCAAGCTAGACCGCAATGCAGAGCGCCTCTCTTGCAGAGTCTGCCACTTGAGTTTGCTCCGTAACGCTTACCAAGGCAGCCCAAGGTGGCCGAGCGGTTATAGGCGCTACAGTCTGGAACCGCACGACCGCCACGGTCGCAGGTTCGAATCCTGCCTCGGGCATGGATGTGTGTGATCTCCTTAGTTAGGTTTAAGTAGTTCTAAGTTCTAGGGGCTGAAGTTAAGTCCCACAGTGCTCAGAGCCATTTGAACACTTACCAAATATCCCCGTGACGAAACGCGCCGCTCTTCTTTGGATCTTATCTATCTCCTCTGTCAATCCAACCTGGTACTGGTGAGGAATACACAAGTATAGGTCGGACGAGTCTTTTGTAAGCCACCTCCTTTGTTGATGGACTACGTTTTCTAAGGACTCTCCCATGAATCTCAAACTGGTATCCGCCTTACCAACATTTATATGATCATTCCAAATCGTTCCGTACGCATACTCCCAGATGTTTTATAGAAGTAAGTGCTACCAGGGTTTGTTTCGCTATCATATAATCATACAATAAAGGATCCTTCTTTCTATGTATCCGCAATACATTACATTTCTCTATGTTAAGGGTCAGTTGCCACTCCCTGCACCAAGTGACTATCCGCTGCAGATCTTCCTGCATTTCGCTGCGATTTTCTAATGCTTCAACTTCTCTGTATACTGCGGCATCATCCGCGAAAAGCCGCATGGAACGTCCGACAACATCTACTAGACCATTTATAATTGTGAAGAGCAATGGTTCCATAACACACCCCTGTGGCACGTCAGAGGTTACTTTGCCTGTAGACGTCTCTCCATTGAGAACAACTAGCTGTATTCTGTTTGCTGAAAATTCAATCCAGCCACACAGCTGCTCTGATATTCCGTAGGTTCTTACTTTGTTTATCAGGCGACAGTGCGGAACTGTATCGAACGCCTTCCGGAAGTCAAGCAAAATAGCATCTACCTGGGGGCCTGTATCTAATATTTTCTGGGTCTCATGAACAAATAAAGCGAGCTGGGTGTCAGGCATTCGCTGTTTCCGGAATCCATGTTGATTCCTACAGAGTAGATTTTGGGTTTCCAGAAATGAAAAGATGTTCAAAAATTCTACAACAGATGACGTCAGAGATATAGACCTACAGTTTTGCGCATCTGCTCGACGACCCTTCTTGAAAACTGGAAATCCCTATGCTCTTTTCCAATCATTTGGAACCTTCTGTTCCTCTAGAGACTTGCGGTACACGGCTGTTAGAAGGGGGGCAAATTCTTTCGCGTACTCTATGTAGAATCGAATTGGTATTCCGTCAGGTCCAGTGGACCCCCATTATTCCAGGGGCGTTTTCACGTATCGACAAGCGGTTTTCGGCGGATCATAGCGGACCATGGGGCACATACGTTGGTACACGCACAATAATCACAACGCTTATATTGACCGAGATAATGAGGCAGGTACATGTTTTTTAAATGGGACGCTATAATATTTTTACCATCATTCGAACGCTCTGGAAAAGATGCGTTTAGTGATGTAACGCATGTTGCTATTGTGATTCAAACTTGGCTGGAAAGACGCCGAACACCGCCCCCGGAATAATGGGTGCGTTACGTCTTACGCGACTCACCCTGCAGATCGGCGTAAAAGTTTGCATGTATATCCAAGGTGCAAAGATTGGACACCAGAATCGAGCAACTACCTGTGTGATGTAAGTAAAAAGGCCACTTTTCTTTATTTTCGAAATAAATCTTCTCACAGAGTTGTGACAGTGAAATTATACATATAAGAAGTGTGTTTATTTTAATCTTGCTGCAGACAATGTGTACATAACACGACCGTAACGTTGAAAGTTTACAGTGAGGTGCTTTTCTTGATTTCATTTACATCAACTGCACAAAACCACAAGTCATCCTAAGGCTGTGGCGGATACATATGGTACGCCCCCCTTATCGAGTAGTTGTACTTTCCTATGTAGCACGCACGTCCGCGTCATAGTATTTTACACGTTTCTGTCTGGCATGTATATAGCTAACACATGCCTACGAGAAAAATAGCAGCCATTCTAGCGATCTCGATACGGAATGCTACTGGCATTCTACTGTGTTCTTGCACAGAGAACCTTCGATACGTTGCCTTACAAATACGGACTCGTAATACGAGTTAGGTACAGGAAACTATTGATGCGTGTAACTCCAGTAACAGTCACTTTCGAGAAGATTACAAAATACGCATTGTTACTACATAGGCCCTCTATCGAATGCACTAGAAAGGAACGGAATCGACAGTAAAAGTTCCACATACATAAATTGCAGGAATTACATCATCATTGGAAAGTCACCCTTATACTATACGTCGTGAGGTACACATTGGCTTGTCAGTTTCACAGTAGGTATTCGTTCACGCTCCATAAAAGTCTGGAAGCGAACATTCCGTCAGCGAATGTTCTCGACACAACCGACCCACATCTATAAGGGAAGCAGAGTCAGTTGGACACTGACGATGAAATTAACCAATTTGCCAGGAAGAAAAGGCGAATAGAATTCATCATTTAAGGAAGAGAACCACGCTTGTAACTTTTTTATATCATACGATAGCATTGTCTTGTAATCGTGTATAATCAGTTCAAATAAAACTTCCTTAAACTTTGCATGTGCCTTGATTACTTTTATTACGGCAAAAATAAAAGTAGCTCAAGATATTTTCAGGTTTTTCTGTATCCGCCAGTGTCCTAAGGAGTTGTTAATTTTATAGAAAGAGTAAATTTATCGCAACTTGTTGGCAATAACAAATTTTTGCAGATTTTTTTAAATTTTTAAATGACTACTGACAGATTTCCTTTAAAGCTTTTGAAATAGTCAATAAAACTGCCATCACTATTATAGTTTGAATACTCATGGAATTCTCTCTTGTTCTGAAATGAAATTTTTATGCCTGTTGTGTTCCATTTTAACATTACTCCGTAACTGTTTACCAGTGCAACTCCAACTTACCGTAAACTTAGTGGATGTACCATATATAAACCAGACAATACGATACTGGTACACATTTTAACTGTATTTGGTAAATATTTAGAACAGAACATGGAACGTAAGTGAATGCATCATACCTCGAAATACTTGTCTAGTCACCAACTTTAATTTGCTTGCATCTTAAAGTCGAATGTAATACTTTTAGTACGTTGTGATACTATCTGCGCAAGGAATGTTCATTTGATGACCTTAAGAGGATGATAAAAAGTGAGTTCCACAGAGTTCAAACGAGTGCTTTCAACGTGGGATTCAAAATGGAGGATTGTTCAGCTAGTACACTACTGGCCATTAAAATTGCTACACCAAGAAGAAATGCAGATGATAAACGGGTATTAATTGGATAAATATATTATAACTGAACTAACATGTGAGTACATTTTCACGAAATTTCGGTGCGTACATCCTGAGAAATCAGTACCCAGAACAACCACCTCTGGCCGTAATAACAGCCTTGATACTCCTGGGCATTGAGTCAAACAGAGCTTCGCTGTCCACGCAGCTTCAACAAGATACCACAGTTCATCAAGAGTTGTGACTGGCGTATTGTGACGAGCCAGTTGCTCGGCCACCATTGACCAGAAGTTTTCACTTGGTGAAAGATCTGGAGAATCAGGGCAGCAGTCGAACATTTTATGTATCCAGAAAGGCCCGTACAGGACCTGTAGCATGTGGTCGTGCATTATCCTGCTGAAATGTAGGGTTTCGCAGGGATCGAATGAAGGGTTGAGCCACGGGCCGTAACACATCTGAAATGTAACGTCCACTGTTCAAAGTGGGGTCAATGCGAACAAGAGGTGACCGAGGCGTGCAACCAATGGCACCCCATACCGTCACGCCGGGTGATACGCCAGTATGGCGATGACGAATACACGCTTCCAATGCGTGTTCACCGCGATGTCGCCAAACACGAATGCGACCATCATGATGCTGTAAACAGAACCTGGTTTCATCCGAAAAAATGACGTTCCGCCATTCTTGCTACAATCCGACCTTTATCAAAGTTGGAAACGTGATGGTATGCATTTCTCCTCCTTTCTCGAGGCATCAGAACAACGTTTCACCAGGCACCGCCGGTCAACTGCTGTTTGTGTATGAGAAATGGGTTGGAAACTTTCCTCATGTCAGCACGTTGTAGGTGTCGCCACCGGCGCCAACCTTATGTGAATGCTCGGAAAAGCTAATCATTTGCATGTCACAGCAGCTTCTTCCTGTCGCTTAAATTTCGCGTCTATAGCGCGTCATATTCGTGGTGCAGCAATTTTAATGGCCAGTAGTGTACTATACGGTCTCTACTCTCTGCCCTACTGCACCACACGACAAGAAACTTAGACACTTTTCCGCTCAGCAGATGTGGACACGTTATACGGCTGAAGTAGCACTGGGGGGACTGCCACCATGAATCCTGCAGGGCTGTCTATAAACCCGTAACAGCACGAGGGAGTGGAGATCTCTTCTGAACAGCACTTTGCAAGGCATCCCAGATATGCTCAATAATATGTCTGGGGAGTTCAGTGGCCAGCGGAAGTGTTTCAACTCAGAAGAGTGTTCCTGGAACAACTCTGCAGCAATTCTGGAAGTATAGAGTACCGCATTGTCCTGCTGGAATTGCTCAAGTGCGTCGGAATGCACACTGGACATTAATGGATGCAGCTGATCAGGCAGGATGCTTACATACGTATCATCTGGCAGAGTAATATCCAGACGTATCAGGGGTCCCAATCACTCTAAGTGCACATGGCCTACACCATGACAGAGCCTCCACCAGCTTCAACCGTCTCCGGTTGACCTGCAGGGTCTATGGATTCATGACGTTGCCTCCATAGCCACACACGTTCACGCGCTAGATACAATTTGGAACGAGACTTATCCAACCAGGCAACATGTTTCCAGACATCAACAGTCCAATGTCGGTGTTGACAGGCCCAAGTGAGCCATAAAACTTTGTGTCGCGCAGTCGTCAATGGTATACGGTTGGGCCTTTGAATCCAAAAGCCCATATCGATGATGTTTTGTTGAATGGTTCACACGCTGATACTTGTTGCTGGCCCAGCATTGAAATGTGCAACAATTTGCTGTTTCGGTGTGGGGTTGCACTTCTGTCACTTTGAATGATTCCCTTCAGTCGTCATTGGTCCTGTTCTTGCATAATCTTTTTCCGGCCGCAGCGATGTCGGAGATTTGATGTTTTACCGGATTCCTGATATTCACGGTACACTCGTGAAATGGTCGTTTGGGAAAGTCACCACTTCATCGCTACCTCGGAGATGCTGTGATCCATCGCTCGTGCGCCGGCTATAACACCACGTTAAATCTCACTTAAATCTCGATAACATTTACATTTACATCCATACTCCGCAAGCCACCTGACGGTGTATGGCGGAGGGTACCTTGAGTACCTCTATCAGTTCTCCCTTCTATTCCAGTCTCGTACTTTTCGTGGAAAGAAGGATTGTCGGTATTTCTCTGTGTGGGCTCTAATCTCTCTGATTTTATCTTCACGGTCTCTCCGCGAGATATGCGTAGGAGGGAGCAATATACTGCTTGACTCCTCGATGAAGGTATGTTCTCGAAACTTCAACAAATGCCCGTACCGAGCTACTGAGCGTCTCTCCTGCAGAGTCTATCTATCATCTCCGTAACGCGTTCGCGATTACTAAGTGATCCTCTAACGAAGCGCGCTGCTCTCCGTTGGGTTCTCTATCTCTTCTATCAACCCTATCTGGTACGAATCCCACACTGCTGAGCAGTATTCAAGCAGTGGGCGAACAAGTGTACCGTAACCTACTTCCTTTGTTTTCGGATTGCATTTCTTTACTATTTTTCCAATGAATCTCAGTCTGGCATCTGCTTTACCGACGATCAACTTTATATGATCATTTCATTTTAAATCACTCCTAATGCGTACTCCCAGATACTTTATGGAATTAACTGCTTCCAGTTGCTGACCTGCTATATTGTAGCTAAATGATAAAGGATCTTTCTTTCTATGTATTCGCAGCACTTTACACTTGTCTAGATTGAGATTCCATTGCCATTCCCTGCACCATGCGTCAATTCGCTGCAGATCCTCCAATTTTCCATTGTTACAACCTCTCAATATACCACAGCATCATCCGCAAAAAGCCTCAGCAATCTTCCGATGTTATCCACAAAGTCATTTATGTATATTGTGAATAGCAACGGTCCTACGACACTCGCCTGCAGCACACGTGAAATCACTCTTACTTCGGAAGACTTCTCTCCATTGAGAATGACATGCTGCGTTCTGTTATCTAGGAACTCTTCAATCAAATCACACAATTGGTCTGATAATTCATATGCTGTTACTTTGTTCATTAAACGACTATGCGGAACTGTATCGAACGCCTGCCATTGCAGCAACAGTAGCCAATCTAAAAACTGGGCCAGACAAATGTTGGCGTATACAGGGTGTTACAAAACGGTACGGCCAAACTTTCAGGAAACATTCCTCACACACAAAGAAAGAAAATATGTTATGTGGACATGTGTCTGGAAACGCTTACTTTCCATGTTAGAGCTCATTTTATTACTTCTCTTCAAATCACATTAATCATGGAATGGAAACACACAGCAACAGAACGTACCAGCGTGACTTCAAACACTTTGTTATAGGAAATGTTCAAAATGTCTTCCGTTAGCGAGGATACATGCATCCACCCTCCGTCGCATGGAATCCCTGATGCGCTGATGCAGCCCTGGAGAGTGGCGTATTGTATCACAGCCGTCCACAATACGAGCACGAAGAGTCTCTACATTTAGTACCGGGGTTGCATAGACAAGAGCTTTCAAATGCCCCCATAAATGAAAGTCATGAGGGTTGAGGTCAGGAGAGCGTGGAGGCCATGGAATTGGTCCGCCTCTACCAATCCATCGGTCACCGAATCTGTTGTTGAGAAGCGTACGAACACTTCGACTGAAATGTGCAGGAGCTCCATCGTGCATGAACCACATGTTGTGTCATACTTGTAAAGGCACATGTTCTAGCAGCACAGGTAGAGTATCCCGTGTGAAATCATGATAACGTGCTCCATTGAGCGTAGGTAGAAGAACACGGGGCCCAATCAAGACATCACCAACAATGCCTGCCCAAACATTCACAGAAAATACGTGTTGATGACGTAATTGCACAAATGCGTGCGGATTCTCATCAGGCCACACATGTCGACAGTGAAAATTTCCAATTTGATCATGTTGGAATGAAGCCTCTTCCGTAAAGAGAACATTTGCACCGAAATGAGGATTGACACATTGTCGGATGAACCATTCGCAGAAGTGTACTCGTGGAGGCCAATCAGCAGCTGATAGTGCCTGCACACGCTGTACATGGTACGGAAACAACTGGTTCTCCCGTAGCACTCTCCATACAGTGACGTGGTCAACGTTACCTTGTACAACAGCAACTTCTCTGACGCTGACATTAGGGTTATCGTCAACTGCACGAAGAATTGCCTCGTCCATTGCAGGTGTCCTCGTCGTTCTAGGTCTTCCCCAGTCGCGAGTCATAGGCTGGAATGTTCCGTGCTCCCTAAGACTCAGATCAATTGCTTCGAACGTCTTCCTGTCGGGACACCTTCGTTCTGGAAAACTGTCTCGATACAAACGTACCGCGCCACGGCTATTGCCCAGTGCTAATCCGTACATCAAATGGGCATCTGCCAACTCCGCATTTGTAAACATTGCACTGACCGCTAAACTACGTTCTTGATGAACACTAACCTGTTGATGCTACTTACTGATGTGCTTGATGTTAGTAGTGTAGAGCAATGAGTCACATGTCAACACAAGCACCGAAGTCAACATTACCTTCCTTCAATTGGGCCAACGCGGTGAATCAAGGAAGTACAGTAGATACTGACGAAACTAAAATGAGCTCTAACATGGAAATTAAGCATTTTCGGACACATGTCCACATAACATGTTTTCTTTATTTGTGTGTGAGGAATGTTTCCTGAAAGTCTGGCCGTACCTTTTTGTAACACCCTGTATAGGCATTTACGACCGCAGCTCCGTATTCTCCGTTTACATATCTCTGCATTTGAATACGCATGCTTTACCAGTTTCTTTGGCGCTTCAGTGTATTTGAGCCACATTTCCCCATAAACAACTACATATGTTTTCTCTATTAACTAATCTCATTCGTGTATCGACTCACATTTTATGAGCCACACAATTCTTTTGGTGTTGGCTACTGGATACTAAGGAACTACACTTTGGCATGACGTCACAACACCGCTGTCGGGTCTTGTCTCCAGGTGTTGCTCATGACCAGCAGTCGACGCCAGATTGTGTTAGCGACGGCGTTGACATAGAAGGCGGTGGGAGCGTCAGAGAAGTTAATCTGAATTCATGCGACGCAGCGACTTAAGAAGGCTATGGCCGGCCTAGCTGCCGGCTGACAGCCGCCAATACATAAATTCATGAGGCTACTTAGCAAGTCTCCCGAGATAGCCGCAGATGCGATACCGATGTAAACAGCACCGGGCCTCGCCTAGAAATTCTAGGCTAACTTCAGCTCCCTACTTGGCATTATCGTTTGTTGACATCGATAGTGCGAAATTATCCCACCTTCTACGAGGGTCATTCAAAAATTACAGAGACAGATTAGTGTAGAGAAAAAAGCGTTTATTTTTACAAAACAATACTTTTTGTACTTTTCAATACCGTTGAACATTTATGCACTTGTTCCAACGGTCTACATGCTTTTTTATTCCGGCTGCAAAGTTCTCTTTATCTTGATGTTTGAACCAATTTCCAACAAACTTTTTCGCGTTCTCGTTGTCCTGGAACCTCTTCC
The DNA here is from genome assembly GCF_023897955.1 of Schistocerca gregaria. Taxonomy (NCBI): domain Eukaryota; kingdom Metazoa; phylum Arthropoda; class Insecta; order Orthoptera; family Acrididae; genus Schistocerca; species Schistocerca gregaria. Next base: position 84,516,543 of record NC_064930.1, on the reverse strand, counting down.
CACGTGATGCTCCCTTCAGAGTACCAGACAAATGGAAATCACTAGCTGCTAAATCAGGACTGTGAGGGGGATGAGGCAGCACTTCCCAGCCTATTTTGTCGATGGTTTGACGGGTTAGTTGAGCAATATGAGGATGTGCGTTGTGTTCCTGGAGAATCACACCTCTCCAATCAGATCCTCGACGTCTCTCTCTCATGAATGTCTTCATCTTGTTTAAAAACAAATCCGAGTATTGGCTGCTCATTGTACGCTGCTCTTCGAGATAATCGCAAAAAACTGGACCTTTAGCATTCCAAAACACCGTTACCATGAGCTTTCCTGCTGGTGCTTGGGTTTTGAATTTTTTTCTTGACAGGTGAGTTGGTGTGCTTCCGCTCCATTCTTTGTCTTTTTGGTTGTGGTTCGTAACAGTGAAACCAAGATTCAACACAATTTAAAATTTTATTGGGGAAGTGCTCACCATCTCCCTTCTAACGTTCCTTTAGCCATATGCACACTCTCAACCTTGTTTCCTTGTGTATCCGCGTCAACTCCTCTGGAATCCATCTTGCACATGTTTTGCGCTACTTCAGCTTGTTACAGATAATGTTATGAACCGTACCAGTACTGACTTGAACCTTATGAACTATGATTTCCACAGTCACGCCGCGGTCGACGCTAATAATGTCATCAAGCCGAGTTTCAAGTGAAGGAGTTCAAACTGCAACTGGTCGGCCAGAACGGTGTTCGTCAGTCACTGAGCCGCGACAATTTTTGAACTGCTCTACCCACTTCTAAAAATTTGCACGATTCTACAACCTTCACCATAAACTTTAGACATTATACAGTATATATTCACTGGTTTCTCGTCTTCAGCAAGTAACAAACGAATAACGGAATGTTGTTCAACTAATGTGGACGTTCCAAGCAGAGTCGCCAGCTTAAAATGTCTTTTTGAGGTTATAAACAAAACAATGTTGCTACATCAGCTGATCACGGCTCATCCCAGTGACGCCAAATTAAAGCCATAAAAGTACCAAACTTTCCCTGCTAACAATTTTTTCCCTAGACGAATTTTTCTCTTTAAATACTGAATGGTCTTCGTACATTTTTAATATCTATAATCTGCAGAGCGTTGTGAATTTCATGGCAGAGAGTACTTCTCACAGTGCTTGTTACTCAGCTTCTTCAGTTTCCTTTGCGCGCGTAAGGCTGCAATAATGATCGCTTCAACATCTCTGTTGTTGTTGTTGTGGTCTCCAGTCCAGAACCAGTTTTGATGCAGCTCTCCATGCTACTCTATCCTTTGCAAGCTGCTTCATCTCCCAGTACGTGCTGCAGCCTACATCCTTCTGAATCTGCTTAGTGTATTCATCTCTTGGTCTCCCTCTACGATTTTTACCCTCCGCGCTGCCCTCGAATAGTAAATTGGTGATCCCTTGATGTCTCAGAACATGTCCAACAAACCAATCCCTTCTCCTAGTCAAGTTGTGCCACAAATTTTTATTCTCCCCAGTTCTATCCAATACCTCATTAGTGATGTGATCTACCCATCTAATGTTTTGCATTCTTGTGTAGCACCACATTTCGAAAGCTTCTATTCTCTCCTTGTCAAAACTATTTATCGTCCATGTTTCACTTCCATACATGGCTACATACAAATACTCTCACAAACGAATTCCTGACACTTAAATCTATACTCGATGTTAACAAATTCCTCTTCTTCACAAACGCTTTCCTTGCCGTTGCCAGTCTACATTTTATATCCCCTCTACTTCGACCATCATCTGTTAGTTTGCTCCCCAAATAACAAAACTCCTTTACTACTTTAAGTGTCTCATTTCCTAATCTAATTCCCTCAGCATCACCCAATTTAATTCGACTACATTCCATGTAACAACAAATACGGCAAGAAAAGCAATAATGAGAATCTCTTCTGATGCAATAGGCAACGACAGTATCGGTATAACCATGATTAAGAATGTTGCCGATATCTTAGTACCTGTCTTAACTGACATATTTAATTTTTCCCTCGTGAACGGAATATACCCCACTGCATGGAAAAGAAGCATAATTCGACCCATCCCTAAGGTCGAAAACCCGCAACTGCCTAGTGATTACCGACCAATTAGCATACTGCCTGCTGTTTCCAAAGCACTGGAATATATTGTTCATGACCAAATCACTGAACACTTGCATGAATTCAGTCTATATGACAAATTTCAATCCGGTTTCTGTAAACATCACAGCACAAACACTGCTCTAATTAAAGTAACTGATGACCTGAAATATGCCATCGACAATCGAAAGGCAACAATATTGACGCTACTGGACTTCAGCAAAGCTTTTGACACTGTTTACTTTGACATATTACTCAGAAAAATGCAATAGCTTAATTTCTCTGATAGTGCAATGAGATGGTTTGAAAGCTACTTAAAAGACAGACAGCAATGTGTTGTCTGCGCAGATGAAAAATCTTCCTGGAAACATGTTTCTTCGGGAGTGCCACAAGGATCAGTCTTAGGACCACTTTTGTTTTCTTTATATGTCAACGATATTTCGTCGGTTTTGTCCTCCTGTAAACATCATTTCTATGCCGACGACCTCCAGCTCTACCTAAGCGTCAAACCTGAAGACGTAAACACTGCAATCACTCTGATGAATGATGATCTGTCTTCAGTAGTGACATGGGCGAAAAACCTGGGGCTTAAATTAAATGCAAAAAAGACGCAAGTAATCTTAATAGCCCATCAGACATTAATAAGTTCAGATTTCCGCGAACGGCTACCTCCTATTCTGCTCGACGGCACTCCAATACCATATCAGAAAACAGTGAAGAACTTGGGTGTAACTTTGGACGAGCATCTCAATTGGGCGGAGAATACAGTCGCAGTGTGCCGAAAGACGTCTGCTTGTCTCTATGCTCTCAAAAAGTTTCGGAACATATTCCCACAGGACTTGAAACGCCAGCTCGTGCAAGCACTCGTTCTACCGAACCTCCACTATTGTGGTGTGATTCGACAAGGCATGAGTAGTGAAAACAAAAGACGGCTAGAGCTAACCATGAATGCCTGTGTGCGTTACACCTGCAACATTCGCCGATATGATCATGTTAGTGCTTCATACTCCGAGCTAGGGTGGCTGCGGCCGGACAAACTGCGTGACTACCACACTCTATGTCTACTTCACCGACTCCTCATCGCGCAAGCACCCCAGTACCTAGCTTCAGAGATTAAAATCCTGTCATGCCATCATAACCGAAACACGAGGTCACTCTTATCTGGTATCCTAACTGTGCCCACTCACAAAACAAAAACTTTTGCAAACTCCTTCTCAGTTGCCGCTGTCCGCCTCTGGAACAAACTGCCCCTTAACTTGAGGAAAATCCAATCTCCTGTTGCTTTTAAGAAGAAGTTGAAGCATTTCCTACTATCATCCGCATAAAATTCTCCACAAAATTAATGTGCAAGGCCAATCCTCTCATCTGTCAAATAGCAAAGCTAGTGTCTCCTATCTTGCTTCTGAGATGCCTTCCTCTTCATCTATCTCTATTAGACACGCAGTCTCCTTTTCCTTTATATTTTCCTTAATTATGTTTCATCATGTCTCTCTATTCTTCTCCTCGCTTCACCATGTGTCTCCCTCATACTCCCTGCTGCCAGCACTCCTATCTTAAATCTTTCTCTTCAATAATGTATTTTTCGAGGTGTACCTTTCTAATTGTTTATCTCACTTTTTGTATTAGATGTAGTTTAACATGCCTACTGAAACATATGACTGTAAAATAAGTAGAATGCCTGGTTAGATGTAAGAGAGGGCCTGATGGCCCTAATCTTGCCAGGTTAAATAAATAAATAAATAAATTATCCTCGTTTTGCTTTTGTTGATGTCCATGTTATATCCTCCTTTCAAGACACTATCCACTCCGTTGAACTGCTCTATGGGCACTGAAATTATTAGAATCTTCTCCACGCGATCCCTCCCACAACGAAATATAGAGGGTTGTAGTACACCAAGGGGGCGAGAGTCATGGAATACCTCGTGATATCGTGAAGGACCTTCTTTTACTCGGTATACAGCGGCAACTCGATTTTGCATGTGCTCAACAAGTCGTTGAAAGTAACCTGCAGAAATATCGAGCTATGCTGTCTCTGCAGCTGTCTATAGCTGCGAAAGTTGTGCCGGTGAAGGATTTTGTACACGAACTTAACTCTCTATTACGTCCCATAAATGTTCAATGGGATTCACGTCGGACGATGTGGTTGGCCAAATCATTCGCTCGAACTGCCCAGAATGTCTTCAAATAAATCACGAAAAGTTCCCAGTGACATGTTTGGCGACATGGTCTATGAATGGCTAAAAATGGTCTCCAGTTAGGCGAATTTGCAGTCAATGACCAGAGGGCTCAGTCCGTTCCATACAAACGCAGCCCACAATAGTATGGACCCACTACCAGCTTGCCTAGTGCCTTGTTGAGAATCTGGCTCCATGGCTTCGTTGGGTTTGCGACATATCGAACTCTACCGTCAGCTCTTAAGGGGGGTAGCGTGTCCAACGGACTGACTTGGAGCGGGAGAGGCACCACAGGACATTTTAATTTCCACTGTCTATACTTGTACAAATAAATTCATGAGACTTTCTCACCATGACCAGGAAGGATTCAGAATTCACACTCATAGCAGTGGAAGTTCGAAAACATAACGAAGTAATTTTTTTTTACATCGGAAATTCCATCACTTTTTTCACTTACTAATAGCTGCATTTGTCGCTATAGGTACACTTTTCTTCATAAATAAGGGAGACTTCGATGAATTTTGGACAGCATACAAATCATACTTAAAGGTGTATCACACTCTAGAATTTTCAAAATCTATTAATAACTGTGATAAAATCTGGGGTAATTAACTACAAAATTTGTGTTTTTTTCTAAACATGAAGCTTAAAATATAGCAGCTCATTCGTTTTTTCATAAATTAAATAAATTCTAGAATTTCATACACCTGTAAGTATGGTATGTATGCTGTGCAAAATTCATCGAAGAATGTCTCTAACTTATGAAGAAAAGTGTACCTATAGCGACAAATGCAGCTATTAGTAAGTGAACAATTATCAAATTTGCACGTAAAGAAGAATTACTTCGTTATGTTTTCGAACTTCCACTACAATGAGCGTGAACCCTGGATGCTTCCTGGTGATGCTGACAAAGTTTTATGAATTTATTTAGAAAAGTATAGACACTGGAAATTAAAATGTCCTCTGATGCCTCTCCTGTTCCAAGTCGGCCCGTTTGACGTCATAGCCCCCCTTAACAACTTAAATCAGGAGTCATCTGACCTGTGCGACGGTTTTCCAATGTCTAGGGTGCAACCGATACGGTCACGAGCCCAGGAGAGGCGCTGCAGCCAATGACGTGCTGTTGTCAAAAGCGCTAGCTAGAGTCGGTCGTCTCGTGCCACAGCCCATTAATGCCAGATTTCGCCGCATTGTCCAAACGTATACGTTCCTCACGCGACTGACTTCTGCGGTTATTTCATGCAGTGTTGCTTGTCTGTCAGCACTGACAACACTACACAAACGCCGCTGTTGTCGGTCGTTAAGTGAAGGCCACAGGCCACTGTTTGGTGCCGGCCGGGGTGGTCGAGTGGTTCTAGGCGCTATAGTCTGGAACCGCGCGACCGCTACGGCCGCAGGTTTGAACCCTGCCTCGGGCATGGATGCGTGTGATGTCCTTAGGTTAGTTAGGTTTAAGTAGTTCTACGTTCTAGGGGACTGATGACCACAGCAGTTAAGTCCATAGTGCTCAGAGCCATTTGAACCGTTTTTGAAATGGCCGCAGGCACACTCTTCACACTGTGGATCTAGGAATACGGAATTCCCTAACGATTTTCGAAATGGAATGTCTCATGTGTCTGAACTCCATCATTTCGCGTTCAGGGTCTGTTAATTCCCGTCGTGAGACCATAATCACGTTGGAAAGCTTTTCATGCGACTCACACGATTACCAATGACAGCTCCGCCAATGCACTGCGCTTTTATACCTTGTGTACGCTGTACTATCACCATCTGCATATTTCCTTATCGCTATCCCATGACTTTTGTCACCTCAGTATACACCCATAAATTCAGTCCTTAAGGCTGGTTCTTCAACTTAGGTAAATCGACTGGATTGTTTGCGTCTGTCTACATCTACATCTACATCTACGTTCATACTCCACAAGCCACCCAACGGTGTGTGGCGGAGGGCACTTTACGCGCCACTGTCATTACCTCCCTTTTCTGTTCCAGTCGTGTACGGTTCGCGGGAAGAACGACTGTCTGAAAGCCTCCGTGCGCGCTCGAATCTCTCTAATTTTACATTCGTGATCTCCACGGGAGGTATAAGTAGGGGGAAGCAGTATATTCGATACCTCATCCAGAAACGCACCCTCTCGGAACCTGGCGAGAAAGCTACACCGCGATGCAGAGCGCCTCTCTTGCAGAGTCTGCCACTTGAGTTTGCTAAACATCTCCGTAACGCTATCACTCTTAGCAAATAACCCTGTGACGAAACGCGCCGCTCTTCTTTGGATCTTCTCAGTCTCCTCCGTCAACCCGACCTGGTACGGATCCCACACTGATGAGCAATACTCAAGTATACGTCGAACGAGTGTTTTGTAAGCCACCTCCTTTGCTGGTGGGCTACATTTTCTAAGGACTCTCCCAATGAATCTCAACCTCGTACCCGCCTTACCAACAATTAATTTTATATGATCATTCCACTTCACATCGTTCCGCACGCATACTCCCAGATATTTTACAGAAGTAACTGCTACCAGTGTTTGTTCCGCTATCATATAATCATACAATAAAGGATCCTTCTTTCTATGTATTCGCAATAAATTACATTTGTCTACGTTAAGGGTCAGTTGCCACTCCCTACAGCAAGTGCCTATCCGCTGCAGATTTTCCTGCATTTCCCTACAATTTTCTAATGCTGCAACTCTCTGTATACTACAGCATCATCCGCGAAAAGCCGCATGGAACTTCCGACACTATCTACTGGTGCAGACACTATCTGCCACGGGTCGAAAAACAAACCTGTGTCCATTCGTGCCGCAATTCTCTGTAATCGTTCAACATCCCCTGTTAGTACCGTTAGGGTGGGTCAAACACACTTAAGCAATATCCTACTGCGAGTGACAGCTCTGTTATAACCAGTCTCCTTCTTAGACTGACTACGAATGAACCATAGTCTGTCATATGTTTTACCCACGACTCCACCTATTTATTTAATTTCGTATTCCTGCAAACTGTTACACTAATATATCGATGAGAGATAACTGACTTCATCTGTGACACATCGATATGGCAGAGTTACAATGCTGCGTTCTTTAGTTTCGTGAAGCGCGCAATTTTAAACATTTACAATCCTACCAGTATTCTGAAATCATACTCAGATCCGACTGCCTATATGAGTAGATTTTTTTTCAGATTAACCTTCAGTGTAAACAACTGCTGCATCTGCTAAAACTCCGCGGTTGTACCTGAAGAAATTTCTACCGGAATTCTGCTTGGCCTACCAGAATCAATGGTGTTTCGTGTAGATCACAGTTTAGTATATATGTATAGTCGCGTCACTCAAAGCTGTAAGAACTGTTCCCGTCTGACAGGGAAAAAACACTAGCGCACCTAGGGGCTAGAATGCCAGCTGAAAGGCTAATCTTTGTCTCTAATTGTTTTTCTACTTAATTAACGAAATATTCCAAGAACTGGTAAATTACGAAGACACGTGGACGATGTCAAAACAGCGGAATGTCACTATTTCAGTCATATAAGCTACAACGTATTCACTGTGAAATACGTGTACCACTGCAGCTAATTTCGCTGAAAGCAAGAGAATATAAATACTTATTTCATATATGAGAAATATACATTTACTGTTGTTGTCTGTTCTTATTATGATACACACTTCCCTTAATAAGTAACATTTTTGTATGGCGTCTAGTGATTCACACAGCATTACACTTCACTCGTCTTTCTAATACACGAATTTTTTACAAACGTAATTACTTTTGAGTCAGAAGGTATGGATCGAACGTTCCAGCAGTCTGTGGCACAGATTTAGCAACAGTTATGGAATTGGTTTCTCATGTGTTGGGAGTTTAATTGCTTTTGACTTTTTATTGTCAAGTCTATGTGGTTTTCCCTTCATCTATAATTATGATGGATTATTTGGTACTGTAAATGATGTTGGTGGTATTGGAGTCCACACAAGTTTCCAACGTTCCAGATTCACTGGATGTGTAGTGAAGACAACTGAACCTTGTTGAATAGATAGAAGACGTATTTCTACAAAATATCAGGTCTTCTCCTGTTTACTAGCCATTTCTTTATTCTTAAAAGAAAATGACATTCTTCAGAAAATACCTATAGGTTACAAGAGAATCTTAAATAAACTCTTGTGTAATGTACCGTTTCACACCTCCCAGGGTTCTTTGGAAGCTAAAGATACACAAATATCGTGTCATTTTTTAGTTAGTGCCGATCTTTATTCCAACGGCCTTGCCGTAGCGGTAACACTGGTTCCTGTCAGATCACCGAAGTTAAGCACTGTCGAGCTTGGCTAGAACTTGGATGGGTGACCGTCCGGTCTGCCGAGCGCTGTTGACAAGCGGAATGCACTCAGCCCTTGTGAGTCAAACTGAGGAGCTACTTGAATGAGAAGTAGCGGCTCCAGTCACAAAAACTGACAACGGTCGGGGGTGCGGTGTGCTGACCACATGTCTCTCCATGTGCGCATCCAGTGACGCCTGTGAGCTCAGGATGATACGGCGGCCGGTCGGTATCGTTGGATCCTTCGAGTCCTGTTCAGACGGAGTTTAGGAGTCGGTTTTTATAGCACTACATACGCTCCGTATTATAACGTTACAAGAGAATATAAACAAAGACGCAGCCACCGTTTTGTCAAAGGTGGGTCCAATTTGTTAATGAAGACCTTAAAAAGAAACGTTTTGCATTTACTCGGAAAATTTCAGCAAGTGGAGGTATAATCTCGTTACTTACGAGAGCTGCGTTTTGGCAAAGCAATAAGAAGCAGTCATGTTCGAATCCTGCTTTACCCTCCAAGTTCATTCTACACTCTTCTTCTTTGAGTTTGGATTTGAGCTGGGGAAGTAATCAGGAATTGACGAGAGCTCATTTTTTGGGGTACCAAGATTATTACCGATAAACCATTTGTAATATAGGCGTCTGTGTTCAAGAGAGAATCTAGAACAATTTTTGGTGGCGAAAATGCAAAGGATCTGGAGTTATTCAACTTTACACTTTACCAAATTTATGTATGCATCTTCCAATTCTTGCACTCAAAAAAGATCATTTTCTGCATTAAAGAATGTCCCGCCAGAGAAATGCATGAGCCAAAATGATAAGAACTTGCATGATTATTTATTTATAAGATGGCTTTTAATGCCAGGAATGTGCTCGGCTTGCCTCAAAGAGAGCCCTTATCATGCAAGCATAGAGGCTACATCTTTAAGGAAACTGTCAGCAAGGAAAGGCATTCGGAAGGAACTAGCTGTGGTCTCTAGTGATGGGCCAACCTCGGAATGTGACTAAAATGAAAATGGGAGACCACAAGAAACCACTTTCGAGGTTGCCAGGAGATGGATTTGAACCACCTCGCGTCCAGAATCAAGGGATTGTTAGCTCAGCACCTCAACATGCAGAGCTACCTACCTCATGTCGGTGGAGAATTTGGAGAAAATGGTTGTTGTACACTGTTTTAAAATAAAATAAAATGAATCACAACAGTGAAGACCGTATTGCATCTACAGAAAAATTTTTCCATGATTTCTTGTTAAGTATAATATATTTTGTTGTTACGAAACATAAACTATGCGTGTTTATAACATGTTTTCAGAATTCAAGTTTGACAGTTCTTGACTGCGATGCTACATGTTCAAAAAACATCGTAATATCTGACAAAAACGTATGTTTTACGTTTCGTAACAACAAAAAGTATTACACTTACCAAGAAATGACATAAAAAGTTTACTATAGATGTAATATCGTCGTCACTTCGAACTAGACAACACTTTATAATCGCAGTTAGCCAAACAGGCCTGTCATGGAAACTATGAAAAATATATTTTTGCGGGGTGTGTTGGAGTATTCGTTTTTATTATGTCTTATACTGATGTACACTATACTGCAGGTGCAATGGAATGTAAAGTATTGAATTTCATTTAATAAAATAGTCATAAATACTTGTCACTTAAACAGTAGATATATAGTTTTCAGAATGATTTTATTGCATCGTTTCTACTTTCGTATTTAAGCTCATCGTAGGATGGTAGCGCAGAGTTCTTTGGATGTTTTACATTTGTCTCTTCCTGAAAAGCCCTCATTTACAAATTGTAAGAAAAAGGTTTCATTTTATTTTACAATCCATAGTGAACGACGAACTGAACTAAACACACGGTCGCGGAGACATTTTTTGGCCAACAAATTTTTACAAACATATGTACCCGCCATCTTGTATTTAGTTCAGTTTATTTTTTTACAAACAAATGTGTCCGCTATCTTGTATTTATTTCAATTCATTGATCAGCACGGACTGTAAAAGAAAATCAGACCTCTGTCTTATAACGGGTAGAGGAGGGCTTTTAGGAAGACATAAAAGGAAAACTTGCAAAGAAGTGAACGCTGACATCTGACGATGTCCTCCGGACGAAACTAGTAATGGTGCAATAAAATCGTTCCAAAAGGCTTGTGGCTGGTTGCAGTATTTCCTACAGCGCAACTTATGAAAAGAACTGAGGTGTCCTCCAACCAAAATGGATCAAATAAATACTTATTGTCTTTAATTACTTAAATAACTCGTTTTATTTGCGAATGCTGTATTTTTCAGTTCTCATCTATTGGTAACGATTCTGCAGCCAAGTCGGCCAAAGGGTGGTAACTGGAGTGGTGTGTAGCCACCACACAGACATTTGTTGCAGTCAGTATTTGTACAGTTTACTTCACTCTCAGCTGTTTCGACCCCAACTTTAACATTATTAGTCGAAAGAGTGAGGGGGGGGGGGGGGGGGGGGGTGGAAATTGAAAACACAGATTTGGGGGCGCCACCAGCTCAAGGGAGGCATTTCCCAGTCTAGAGAGGCAGATGCCTGAGACACCTGGCGAAGGTGCTTTCCGCAAAGCTCCGCAAATCCTGCTGGCCGCATACCTCCGTGTCGGCATCTCTCCGTCATTCCTCACAATCAGCGCACAACGGCACGATGCCGGCGGTAATAATGAATGCAGTTGTTGTGAACCGCCTTATGGACGAAACATTAAATCATTTGAGCAAGGGGGGAGGTAGATAAATGACCTAATCAATAACAAGGGGACTTTTTAATGGCAGAAAAATCTAGCTAGGGAACAGTCACATGTGCAAATAAACGATCTTGACGAAAGTTGCCGGGTATGTAGAGGGAACAAAATAGTGCAGTAGATAGTTTAGTTTTTGTCCAATTCCCCTTTTAAGGGATTAACACACCCCAAAGGATAATATGGCATATTACATTTAAAGCAGGGGTGTCCAATAATTTAGCTTACTTGGGCCATATTGTAAGATGACGAGTATTTCTGGGCCACACACAACACTACCTAACACATAACATACCTAACACTGAGAGAAGAAAATGATCTAAGGTACACAGTGCATGAGGGCTTAATTAATTATAATGCAAATAATTTTAATTTTTTGTCGCTGTTTGTCCGGTTACGCAGTCTCGTTACCGGTTGGCCCTGAATAATATTAGTACGCAATCTGATTGCATAGAATAACAACAAGGAATGAAAGGAAATTTCCATTAACACAATTAATTAATTAAGTCCCCAGCAACTATAAAGCTACGAAACAACAAAGTACAAATGTAACTGTTCTGTGTGTGAAAGTGTGATTCAACGCACACATCTGGCACGGTTCTACCTCAATAAGACAAGATATTTTAAACACGATTTACATTGAAGTAATTAAAAAAAACTAGAAATACTACACTCCTAGAAATTGAAATAAGAACACCGTGAATTCATTGTCCCAGGAAGGGGAAACTTTATTGACACATTCCTGGGGTCAGATACATCACATGATCACACTGACAGAACCACAGGCACATAGACACAGGCAACAGAGCATGCACAATGTCGCCACTAGTACAGTGTGTATCCACCTTTCGTAGCAATGCAGGCTGCTATTCTCCCATGGAGACGATCGTAGAGATGCTGGATGTAGTCCTGTAGAACGGCTTGCCATGCCATTTCCACCTGGCGCCTCAATTGGACCAGCGTTCGTGCTGGACGTGCAGACCGCGTGAGACGACGCATCATCCAGTCACAAACATGCTCAATGGGGGACAGATCCGGACATCTTGCTAGCCAGGGTAGTTGACTTATACCTTCTAGAGCACGTTGGGTGGCACGGGATACATGCGGACGTGCATTGTCCTGTTGGAACAGCAAGTTCCCTTGCCGGTCTAGGAATGGTAGAACGATGGGTTCGATGACGGTTGGATGTACGGTGCACTATTCAGTGTCCCCTCGACGATCATCAGAGGTGTACGGCCAGTGTAGAGATCGCTCCTCACACCATGATGCCGGGTGTTGGCCCTGTACGCCTCGGTCGTATGCAGTCCTGATTGTGGCGCTCACCTGCACGGCGCCAAACACGCAAACGACCATCATTGGCACCAAGGCAGAAGTGACTCTCATCGCTGAAGACGACACGTCTCCATTCGTCCCTCCATTCACGCCTGTCGCGACACCACTGGAGGCGGGCTGCACGGTGTTGGGGCGTGAGCGGAAGACGGCCTAACGGTGTGCGGGATCGTAGCCCAGCTTCATGGAGCCGGTTGCGAATGGTCATCGCCGATACCCCAGGAGCAACAGTGTCCCTAATTTGCTGGGAAGTGGCGGTGCGGTCCCCTACGGCACTGCGTAGGATCCTACGGTCTTGGCGTGCATCCGTGCGTCGCTGCGGTCCGGTCCCAGGTCGACGGGCACGTGCACCTTCCGCCGACCACTGGCAACAACATCGATGTACTGTGGAGACTTCACGCCCCACGTGTTGAGCAATTCGGCGGTACGTCCACCCGGCCTCCCGCATGCCCACTATACGCCCTCACTCAAAGTCCGTCAACTGCACGTACGGTTCACGTCCACGCTGTCGCGGCATGCTACCAGTGTTAAAGACTGCGATGGAGCTCCGTATGCCACGGCAAACTTGCTGACACTGACGGCGGCGGTGCACAAATGCTGCGCAGCTAGCGCCATTCGACGGCCAACACCGCGGTTCCTGGTTTGTCCGCTGTGCCGTGCGTGTGATCATTGCTAGTACAGCCCTCTCGCAGTGTCCGGAGTAAGTATGGTGGGTCTGACACACCGGTGTCAATGTGTTCTTTTTTCCATTTCCAGGAGTGTATAATTGCATATAGAAACCAGAATTACAGTCTAACACAAGAACACGAGCCAGAAGCTTTGTTGACTGAACCTGTGACCAAGAGGCATAAGACATTTGAAATAAAAAATTTTCTTTACCTTCATATATATTGACGAAAAATACACTCTGATCATTACAACATCCCCAATCCAACAACATCTGGTGTCTTGCCCAACAGACCAACTAGTACTCTATCGACGTCTCAACAAGCACAGATCACGCCTGCCTCAGAACTACAACTGCCTACAGCAACTTCTCAACAAGCACTGCCAGTGGAGGCGGCTGAATAACACTCATTGGCGCAATCTCTGGCGCTGTGGCTCAGTGTGGCCACCTTTCAACAGTTAACAATTTAAGTAATTTAGAATTTATTAATTCATAATTTTCTACTCTAAAGAATCAAGACTGTATTCATATGATGTTTTATATATGTATGAGATTTCATTAATAATTTTATACACAAGTAATTACAAATCACGGAACTGAGATCACTGAATTTGGGAAACTACTTTGTCAGTATCTAGTTCGATTGAAGTGGTTCCAAACCTCAAGATGTCACCCTGAGATTTTCGTTCTACTTTTACTCTCTCTGTGCTTCATTCTGACACTACGCCCGAACTGAGATATATAAATTTATAACTGTGCAGGAAGAGATATTTGTCTCTGGACCGGTATAATCTGTAGAAATCCAACACAGATAAATGCTGAAATTTTCCTTTTACCTACATGTCAGACTACGGCTCTATGCGTTCCATCCGAAAATCTTTGGGCAACGATTCTTTATTATGTTGGCACAAAAACACAAAGAGTTTTTTTTGTATTTTCGAAAATCCTGAAATCGATTTTTTTTAAATTCTGCATCAAATCGCATAATATGCCTAGGTATTTCTTCCCATCCTTAGGATTATGTTTCGTTTCATCTTACATTACATGAACGGAAATCTTTCTGTTACTTGTTGTGTGATAGTTACACACTCCTTGGGCTGCATTCATAGCATCGATATTTGATTTGGGCTGCATGCAGAATGCTGGCCTTGGGTTGGACATGCCTGGTTCAGAGTGAATATCTTCAAGACATTGATATACAAAAAAGGTTTTTCATTTAAAACTTGAAATGTTATTAACGTCTTCAAAAACTGTATAATCAACTTTTGTAATAACAGAAATTTGGCGAAATACGCCTTCAGCATCAATTATTTTCGAAAAACGAAAACTTTTGTTCCAACATAAATTAAAGAAGTTTTCGTGCTAGACACACCTATGGCTAATAAAGCTGGTTTTCCAAGTACAGTTTTTTGGGAAAATAAGATATACACAGTGCACTTCAGGAGCATTTTCAACATACGCAACTAAAACATCAAAACATTCATTATTCTTCTAATTATTTATCTTAATTACTTTGTTTTATGTTTTAAGTGGTTTTTTTACGTTTTAAATACTTGTTTTTTTCTTTCGTTTTTTTACTATTTCACATACATGCAATTTATTAATTGAAGATAATAAGTAATTCATTATTACGATACACAATCATTACAATAGCGATAATGAGTAAAGAAATGTTTAAATCATAACTTTTTTACGCTATGCATATAGAATGAACGAAATTGACTGGCATAATATACATAAGATACAACAGAATATAGAACAGACTCCAGCAGTATTTCATATTGTGACAGGTAATGCTATAAATGTTCTGATTTCTGTTAATATATTACAATAGTTAGTAAACCTTGGGAAAGAGGACTGGTTATGTACTAGTGAGCGCAGCTTTATTTTCCTGTTACTCAGGTGGAGACTGACATCGTAATCGTCCAACAGAACCATATCAGAAAATCTCTCCACAAAGTTCTTCCAACATCGAAAGCTGTATACATTCCGCAGCTGTATTTGTGCCGTCAAGCCTTTTGGGATCACCAGATGAGCAGCATCCCTGTCCACATGTATGACACTCAAAACGGTTTATTCACAATGACAAACCATCTTTTTATAGCTTCGAAAGAAGGTAAAGGTGAGCTTGGTTTGAGAATTCGAGAACCTGTTTCTTAAGCCCCAAAAGACCTTGTGACAGTATCGACATACGGTAAACAAACATCCGCTTAACGGGTTCTATGGGAAAGGCACATCCATTGGCAATATATGCCATTCGATGTTAGAAGAACGCTGTAGGAAGATTTTCAGGTCAAGCTCTGCCGAACAGTTATGATGTCAATCTGCTCTTGAGAAGCAATGTTATCAAGCTGCAGTCACTAGTATATAACGAATTCTCGTGGCCAAGATTTTCCAACGTACTGATGAAATTCACGATACTTACAGGGTCACCCACCACAATGCGGGAATCGAATGAATTTTCTTTTCTAGTGTTTCATACGTCCTGCGTATTGTGTGAAAATATTTCGTTCGTGGTGGAGAATAAACGTTATGCTTTGAGCATTTCTTTATAGTTTTACATTACTGTAATGATTTTGTATCATAATAATGAGTTATTTATTACATTCAATTAATAAAACGCACGTATGTGCAACAGTAAACTAAGACAAAAAGCACGGATTTAAAATATAAAAAAATAATTTGAAACTTGAAACTAAAATATACAGGATGGTCCAATGATGATGACCGTGCCAAATATCTCACGAAATAAGCGTCAAACGAAAAAACTACAAAGAACGAAACTCGTCTAGCTTGAAGGGGGAAACCAGATGGCGCTATGGATGGTCCGTTACATGGCGCTGCCGTAGGTCAAACGGATATCAACTGCGTTTTTTTAAAATAGGAACCCTCTTTTCTTATTACATATTCGTGTAGTACGTAAAGAAATATGAATGTTTTAGTTGGACCACTTTTTTCGCTTTGTGATAAAAGGCGCTGTAATAGTCACATAATCCAAGTGTTCGGACCGTTCGCCGGATAGTTACGTTATTTAAGGAAATAGGAAGTCTTCAGCCACATGTGAAACGTCAAATACGACCTGCAACAAATGATGATGCGCAAGTAGGTGTTTTAGTTACTGTCGCGGCTAATCCGCACATCATTATCACACAAATTCCGCGAGAATCGCCTGTGTTGACAATGCCACATCAACATCGATGGCACCTGTACCATATTTCTATGCACCAGGAATTGCGTGGCGACGACTTCGAACGTCGTGTACAGTTCTGCCACTGGGCACAAGAGAAATTACGGGACGATGACAGATTTTTTGCACGCGTTCTATTTAGCGACGATGCGTCATTCACCAACAGCGGTAACGTAAACCGGCATAATATGCACTATTGGGCAACGGAAAGTCCACGATGGCTGGGACAAGTGGAACATCAGCGACCTTGACGGGTTAATGTATGGTGTGGCATTATGGGAGGAAGGATAATTGGCCCCCATTTTATTGATGGCAGTCTAAATGGTGCAATGTATGCTGCTTTCCTACGTAATGTTCTACCGATGTTACTACAAGATGTTTCACTGCATGAGAGAATGACGATGTACTTCCAACACGATGGATGTCCGGCACATAGCTCGTGTGCGGTTGAAGCGGTATTGAATAGCACATTTCATGTCAGGTGGATTGGTCGTCGAAGCACCATACCGTGGCCCGCACGTTCACCGGATCTGACGTCCCTGGATTTCTTTCTGTGAGGAAAGTTGAAGGATATTTGCTATCGTGGTCCACCGACAACACCTGACAATGTGCGTCAGGGTATTGTCAATGCATGTGAGAACATTACGGATGACGTACTACTCGCTGTTGAGAGGAATGTCGTTACACATATTGCCAAATGCATTGAGGTTGACGGACATCATTTTGAGCATTTATTGCATTAATGTGGTATTTACAGATAATCACACTGTAACAGCATGCGTTCTTACAAATGATAAGTTCACAAAGGTATGTGTATCACACTGGAACAACCGAAATAAAATGTTCAAACGTACCTGCGTTCTGTATTTTAATTTAAAAAACCTACCTGTTACCAACTGTTCGTCTAAAATTGTGAGCCATAACTTTGTGACTATTACATCGGCATCTATCACAAAGCGATAAAAGTGGTCCAACTAAACCATTCATATTTCTTTACGTACTACACGAATATGTAATAAAAAAATGGGGGTTCCCATTTAAGAAACGCAGTTGATATCCGTTTGACCTATGGCAGCGCCATCTAGCGGGCCAACCATAGCGCCATCTGGTTTCCCCCTTCAACTAGACAAGTTTGGTTCTTTGTAATTTTTTCGTTAGACGCTTATTTCGTGAGATATTTGGCCCGGTCATTATCAATGGACCACGCTGTGTATAAATGATCTAGTAGAAAGCGTCCGATGCTCGCTGAGTCTGTTCTGAGATGACGCGGTTGTCTATAACAAAGTAGCAACGCCAGAAGCTAGAACGATTTGCAGAATGACCTCCAGAGAACTGATGAATGGTACAGGTTCTGGCAGTTGACCATGGGCGTAAATAAATAAAACATATAACTCATATGTACCGGGTGATCAAAAAATCAGTATAAATTTGAAAAATCAATAAATCACGGAATAATGTAAACAGAGAGGTACTTATTGACACACATGCTTGGAATGACATGGGGTTTTATTACAACCAAAAAAATACAAACGTTTAAAAAATGTCCCACAGATTGCGCTTCATCTGATCAGAATAGCAGTAATTAGCAAAACAAAGTAAGACAAAGCAAAGATGGTGTTCTTTACAGGAAATGCTCAATATGTCCACCGTCATTCCTCAACAATAGCTGTACTCGAGGAATAATGTTGTGAAGAGCACTGTAAAGCATGTCCGGAGTTATGGTGAGGCATTGGCGTCGGATGTTGTCTTTCAGCATCCCTAGAGATGTCGGACGATCACGATACACTTGCGACTTCAGGTAACCCCAAAGCCAATAATCGCACAGACTGAGGTCTTGGGACCTGGGAGGCCAAGCACGACGAAAGTGGCGACTGAGCACACGATCATCACCAAATGACGCGCGCAAGAGATCTTTCAAGCATCTAGCAATATTGGGTGGAGCGCCATCCTGCATAAACATCGTACGTTCCAGCAGGTGTTCATCAGCCAGGCTGGGGATGATGCGATTCTGTAACGTATCGGCGTACCTCTCACCCGTCAGGGTAGCAGTTTTCCTGTCCAGCGCCATCTGTCGGACATTTTGTGAACTTTGTTTTTTTTTGTTCAAATAAAAGGATGATAGGACATCTGCTAAGACACGAGGGAATGACTTCCATGGTACTAGAGGGAGTTGTAGAGGGAAAAAACTGTAGAGGTAGACAGAGATTGGAATACGTCAAGCAAATAATTAAGGACGTAGGTTGCAAGTTCTACTCTGAGATGAAGAGGTTAGCACAGGAAAGGAATTCGTGGCGGGCCGCATCAAACCAGTCAGTAGACTATGACATAAAAAAAACCATGTCATTCCAAGCATGTGTGTCAATTTTTACTTGTCTATCTACATTATTCCGTGGTTTATTAAGTTTTTAAATTTATACTGACTTTTTGATCACCCTGTGTAAAAGGAATCCACTACTGTACAGCTACGCTACTGATGGCAAACTTTTTGTAAATACACTCCTGGAAATTGAAATAAGAACACCGTGAATTCATTGTCCCAGGAAGGGGAAACTTTATTGACACATTCCTGGGGTCAGATACATCACATGATCACACTGACAGAACCACAGGCACATAGACACAGGCAACAGAGCATGCAAATGTCGGCACTAGTACAGTGTATATCCACATTTCGCAGCAATGCAGGCTGCTATTCTCCCATGAAGACGATCGTAGAGATGCTGGATGTAGTCCTGTGGAACGGCTTGCCATGCCATTTCCACCTGGCGCCTCAGTTGGACCAGCGTTCGTGCTGGACGTGCAGACCGCCTGAGACGACGCTTCATCCAGTCCCAAACATGCTCAATGGGGGACAGATCCGGAGATCTTGCTGGCTAGGGTAGTTGACTTACACGTTCTAGAGCACGTTGGGTGGCACGGGATACATGCGGACGTGCATTGTCCTGTTGGAACAGCAAGTTCCCTTGCCGGACTAGGAATGGTAGAACGATGGGTTCGATGACGGTTTGGATGTACCGTGCACTATTCAGTGTCCCCTCGACGATCACCAGAGGTGTACGGCCAGTGTAGGAGATCGTTCCCCACACCACGATGCCGGGTGTTGGCCCTGTGTGCCTCGGTCGTATGCAGTCCTGATTGTGGCGCTCACCTTCACGGCGGCAAACACGCATACGACCATCATTGGCACCAAGGCAGAAGCGACTCTCATCGCTGAAGACGACACGTCTCCATTCGTCCCTCCATTCGCGCCTGTCGCGACACCACTGGAGGCGGGCTGCACGATGTTGGGGCGTGAGCGGAAGACGGCCTAACGGTGTGCGGGATCGTAGCCCAGCTTCATGGAGACGGTTGCGAATGGTCCTCGCCGATACCCCAGGAGCAACAGTGTCCCTAATTTGCTGGGAAGTGGCGGTGCGGTCCCCTACGGCACTGCGTAGGATCCTACGGTCTTGGGGTGCATCCGTGCGTCGCTGCGGTCCGGTCCCCGGTTGACGGGCACGTGCACCTTCCGCCGACCACTGGCGACAACATCGATGTACTGTGGAGACCTCACGCCCCACGTGTTGAGCAATTCGGCGGTACGTCCACCCGGCCTCCCGCATGCCCACTATACGCCCTCGCTCAAAGTCCGTCAACTGCACATACGGTTCACGTCCACGCTGTCGCGGCATGCTACCAGTGTTAAAGACTGCGATGGAGCTCCGTATGCCACGGCAAACTGGCTGACACTGACGGCGGCGGTGCACAAATGCTGCGCAGCTAGCGCCATTCGACGGCCAACACCGCGGTTCCTGGTGTGTCCGCTGTGCCGTGCGTGTGATCATTGCTTGTACAGCCCTCTCGCAGTGTCCGGAGCAAGTATGGTGGGTCTGACACACCGGTGTCAATGTGTTCTTTTTTCCATTTCCAGGAGTGTACTATCTGCTGTAAAATATCCAGGAGTAACTATCCACAGCAGCCTTAAGTGGAGTGACCACATAAAACAAATAGCGAGAAAAGCTGATGCCAGACTCAGATTCACAGGAAGAATCTGAAGGAAATGTAACTCACCCACGAAATAAGTTGTTCATGGGGCGCTTGTTCGACCCATGCGTGAGTATCCCTACGAGATAAGACTGATGGAAAAGCTAGAGAAGATCCAGCGAATAGCGGCGCGTTGCGTGACGGCATCGTTTAGTGCTGACGAGAGCGTTACGGAGATGCTGAACAAACACCATTGGCAGACGTTACAAGAGCGGCGTCGTACATCACGGAGAGATTTACTGTTGAATTTTCGAGAGAGCGTTTTTCAGGACAGAGTCGGACAATCATTCTTGCCAGTTGTTATTCGCGAGTGGGACAGGGCTAAAGGGCTCAGCTAGTTCTACAAAAAGTACCCTCCAAAGCCACGCACCATTAGCTGGCCTGCGGAAAATTATGTAGACGTGGATGTATTCAATATGCCCAATTTATCTTTCGAGATGAGCCATTCCTCAAAAGTGAAACTGGGCAAAAACGAAAAAATACGGGGCGTCACAAAATATTGTATACACTCTTTGAAACCAAATATCTGTTTAATTAAAGGAGACAGAAGTACAGCACAACGTTTGTGGTGGACCTTAAAGTCCATGTAAAGGTGGGAAATTTTCAAATGGTCTCATTCCACGGTAATAGGCCGTCGACGACAACTTACAAGAGAGCGACATGCCAACTCTATGGTTCCTTATGGAATAGCATCAGAGGCTCGCTGAATTTGCTCTTTAAAATCACTCGGTGTCCGAGGTCTTGCAGTGTAAACTGTTTTCTTGAGGGCATCCCACAGATAGAAGCCTAGAGGAGTTAAATCAGGAGATTCAGCAGGAAACTCCATACTCCCTCTTCGTCCTGTCTCTTTGGCAGGAAATGTACGAACGAGAACTGCCCTCCCATCAGTTTGAAACTGACGTGTAGTCCCGTCCTGTTGAAAGTAATAACATTCATAAGGTTTTTAACATGGTTGACAATCAGCGACTGTATAATACAAAATTTTGAAAAACACAGCCCTCAGTCGCGAACACAATTAATTTGTCACCTAGGTTTCGGTGTCACAAGGGACGCCATTTTCGGACAAAATTAAAAGTAAAAGTTGCAGCATAATGTACCAAAAAATACGATTGCTGGGGTCATCAGTGACAGCGTCAGTAGTCGGAATTAAAATGAAACAGAGGTGCAAGCCACTAGGGGCTGCCATGTGTCCGCTGCTACAGTCAACACAAAATTTTAATTCTATGTGACGCTGTCAGGTACGACCGCAGCTTTCATATTTTTTGGTACGGCATGCTGTAACATTTAGCTTTAATTTTGTCCGACGAAGGTGTCCCTTGTGACACCGAAACCTAGGTCACAAATTAATTCTGTTCGCGACTGAGGGCTGTGTTTTTCAAAATTTTGTAATAACATTTAGTACCAGAAACGTACTTTAGGCCAGGTATTATCATATGCAGTATTTCTAAGACCGACCTGTGACTGTGTTTTCAAAGAAGTACGGCCCGAGTAACCCTGCAAAAGACAGACCACGCCAGAATGGTACTCCTGCAGCATCAAGATGCCTTTCCTCGGTGACGTATGGATTTTCAATGGTCCAGTACACGCCATTACGGCGGTTAATCGTTCCGTTAAGTGTCGCTTCACCCGACAAAAGAATTAGATGTTAGAAATGTTGCTCTTCTGTTAGTCAACCACTCGCGAAATTCACTTCGCCTATCGGTATTATCCTCGTTGTGAGCTTAGAGAAGTCTTGGAGTGTAAGAGTTATATTTGTGAGCCCTCAAAGTTCTATGAACATACCTTTCGCAGATCCCTGTCTGACGAGAGTATTGCCTCACAGATTTCTTCGATGATTGTGTGAACGGCTGAATCGCTGCACCAACACTTTCGCTGTCTGTTGAACGTCTCTTTCTTCCTAAATGCTCCTTTGTCATATGGTGCACCGTTCCTTCGACGTTCAACTTTTTTCTGATTGCCGGAAGGAGTGGCCGAGCGGTTCTAGGCGCTGCAGTCGGGAGCTACGGTCGCAGGTTCGAATCCTGTCTCGGGCATGGATGTGTGTGATGCCCTTAGATTTAAGTTCTAGGGGACTAATAACCTCAGAACTTGAGTCCCATAGTGCTCAGAGACACTTTTTTCGGTTTCTTGTGATTGTTGCCCTTGTTGCTGGTGGTGTTCCAAATTCAATTCTCCAACGCCGTCGTACCTCACTCACATTGTACGTTTTCCAACAACACTTTATCACCTGTTTCCGTTAAGCGAACGACAACGCCATGTTTGTTCACCATCCTGAAACAAAAGGAAACTTCCTGGCAGATTAAAAATGTAAGCCGGCTCGGCCCGACACTTTTTTTTATCCGGTACGTCTCAGGACCCCCGTTCAAGTTCATCGGTATCTATTCACACAGTTTCTTTTATTACAGAGGGCACGTAAACCTCTGACCGAACGCACTGAGCTACGGTGCCGGCAAACCGTTTGAGCTACTCAAGCGCGACTCACGCCCCGCCCTCACAGCTTTACTTCTGCCAGTACCTCGTCTCCTACCTTCCAAACTTTACAGAAGCTCTTCTGTGAGCCTTGCAGAAACTAGCACTCCTGGAAGAATGAATATTGCGAAGACATGGGTTAGCCACGGCCTGGAGGATGTTTCCACATTGAGATTTTCACTCTGCAGCGGAGTGTGCACTGATATGAAACTTCCTGGAAACATCCCCAAGCTGTGGCTAAGCCATGTCTCCGCAGTATCCTTTCTTTCAGGAGTGCTAGTTCTGCATGGTTCGCAGGAGAGCTTCTGTAAAGTTTGAAAGGTAGGAGACGAGGTACTGGCAAAATTGAAGCTGTGAGGGCGGGTGTTGAGTCGTGCTCTGTTACTTCAGCCGCCGGCACGGTAGCTCAGCTTTTTCGATCAGAGGGTTAGCTGCCCTCTGTAATAAAAAAAAAATTGAGTAAATGGGTCAACGATAAACTTGAACAAGCATCATGGGACGTCCCGTCCCTAACAAATACAGCGACCAATAACGAACAAAAAAAAAATGTCCGTAGAACACTTACCCGCGAAAGCAAAGGTCCCGAATTCGAGTCTCGGTCCGGCACACTGTTTCAGTCTGCCAGGAAGTTTCGTATCAGCGCACACTCCGCTGCAGAGTGGAAATCTCATTCTGAAGCTTCATGTTTTTCACCACCTTCTCAATATTGCTCGCCAAATAATTGTTTCTGTCTGCTTTAATGAAAG
This sequence comes from Schistocerca gregaria, assembly GCF_023897955.1. Taxonomy (NCBI): domain Eukaryota; kingdom Metazoa; phylum Arthropoda; class Insecta; order Orthoptera; family Acrididae; genus Schistocerca; species Schistocerca gregaria. The sequence goes on along the minus strand of NC_064930.1, from coordinate 84,492,794 downwards.
AGATATTCAGTTTCACCGAGAGTATACATTATTTTGGGGCGCCCCGATGTTTTTGACCTCCCTACATCATCGCCAAGTTCCGCCGAGATCGCCTGTTCACACCTGGGAATGCCGCCGTGCAAGTGTGAGAACAAGAGCGCAGCTTGATACAGCCTGCTTACCTGCTGCTGGTTCTCGCGCTGCGTGTTGAGCCTCGCCTCGACGCACTGGCGCGTCTCTATGAAGGCCTGCCGCTGCGCCAGCTCGCTGGGGTAGTGCGTGAACACGCCCGCCACGTTGGCCGCCAGCAGCAGCAGCGCGTTGCAGCCCAGCTGCAACAGCAGCAGCAACAACAGCGACACGTCAGTCACTACAGACAACACCATCTGCAAGGCACGCTGCAGAAAGTCTAGTGCCACACCATCGACAGGTGGAGAGATCAACACCATTATAAAAATCGATTTACATATGTATGCTTGTTTGTATATACACTAAGAATTCATCGAATAGCGATATACACTACTACACCAAGAAGAAATGCAGATGATAAAGGGGTATTACATTGGACAAATATATTATACTAGAACTGACATGTGTTTAAAAAAAAGGTTCAAATGTCTCTGAGCACTATGGGACTTAACATCTGTGGTCATCAGTCCCCTAGAACTTAGAACTATTTAAACCTAACTAACCTAGGACATCACACACATCCATACCCGAGGCAGGATTCGACCGTAATATGTGATTACATTTTCACGCAATTTGCGTGCATACGTCCTGAGAAATCAGTACCCAGAACAACCACCTCTGGCCCTAATAACGGCCACGGAATTGAGTCAAACAGAGCTTGGATGGCGTGTACAGGTACACCTGCCCATGCAGCTTCAACACGATACCACAGTTCATCGAGAGTAGTGACTGGCGTATTGTAACGAGCCAGTTGCTCGGCCACCATTGACCAGACGTTTTGATGAGAGATCTGGACAATGTGCTGGCCAGGGCAACAGTCAAACATTTTCTGCATCCAGAAAGGCCCTTACAGGACCTGCAACATACGGTCGTGCATTATCCTGCTGAAATGTAGGGTTTCGTAGGGGTCGAATGAAGGATAAAGCCACAGGTCGTAACACATCTGAAATGTACCGTCCACTGTTCACATGGCCGTCAATGCGAAAAAGACGTGACCGAGACGTGTAACCAATGGCGCCCCATACCATCATGCCGGGTGATACGCCAGTATGGCGATGACCAATACACGCTTCCAATGTCCGTCCACCGCGATGTCGTCAAACACGGATGCGACCGTCGTGGTGCTGTAAACAGAACCTGGATTCGTCAGAAAAAATGAGGTTTTGCCATTCGTCGTGGAGTAAACCATCACAGGCGCTCTTGTCTGTGATGCAGCGTGTTGTTGTTCGTGTGTTCTTCAGAGACCAAAGACTGATCTGTTGCAGCACTCCATGCTTCTCTATCCCGTGCAAGCCTCTTCATCTGGAAGTAACTACTACAATGTGCAAACTTCTGAATCCGTTTAGTGTCCTCATCTCTTGGTCTTCCTCTACGATTTTTACCCCCGACGCTTCCCTCCAATACTAAATTTGTGATCAAATGGCTTAAATTGTTCTCAGCGCTAAGGGACTTAACATCTGAGGTCATCAGTCCGCAATTGGTGATCCTTTGACGCCTCAGAACGTATGGTACCAGCTGATCCCTTCTCCTAATCAAGTTATGCCACAAATTCCTCTTCTCCCCAGTTCTGTTCAGTACCTCTTCCTTAGTTACGTGACGCACCCGTCATATCTTCAGCGCTCTTCTGTAGCACCACGTTTCAAAAGCTTCTGTTCTCTTCTCGTATAAACTGTGTATAGTCCATATTTCACTTCCGTAAATGGCTAGACTCTATACACATACTTTCAGTATTGTTGACACTTAGATCTATACTCGATATCTACAGATTTCTCGTCTTCAGAAACGCTTTCCTTGCTATCGCCAGTCTAAATTTTGTATCCTGTCTAGTATTTGACATGAACATCGGTTGATACCTCTAATCGCATTCCTGTGAAAACTTAGTGCTTGCGAAATTTCATGATTCTACGCCATCGGGAAGTACCGTATAGGTTGTCAGGCAACAATAAATGGCCTCGTTTTTCCTTGCATTGACTTACAAGATTTGATTTCTTTTTTTTACACCGCCAAGGAACCAATACCTCAGAATGTAACATATATTACAACTTGGTAAGCCTACCAGTTCCTGAGAACAGATCGACAACAGACAGGCAGATAAACAGACGTGGAACCAAGTGATCACCCGTTCAGCCGCGCGGTCCAAGGCGCCTTGTCACGGTTCGCACGGCTACCTCACCCGTCGGTAGTTCGAGTCCTCCCTCGGGCATGTGTGTGTGTGTGTGTGTGTGTGTGTGTGTGTGTGTGTGTGTGTGTGTGTGTGTGTGTTGTCCTCTGCGTAAGTTAGTTCAAGTTAGATTATGTAGCGTGTAAGCCTGGGGACCATTGACCTCAACAGTTTGGTCGCATAGGAACTTACGACTACAAAGTGATCCTGTAGGGTTCCGCTTACGCTGAATGGGGTACATAACGCTAAAAAGCTTTTAATTTGGGTTGTCTTTCTTCAACCTTTGCTCTAAGATAACTCGTACGGTCAGTGTTGCTTTGTGTGTTTCTACACCTCTCCGCAAATCAATTTGATCTTCCGCCACTCTTCTTTACTCTCCTCCTCCCCCCCCCCCCCTCCGCCACCCCTGCTACCTCCACTACCGACTCACCCAACCCCTCTACACCCCTCGCCTGTTTTATCAGTCGCTCCCTTCATCTGCAGATTACGGCAATTGGTTCCAGCACTATAAAATCACGCTGCGTAATACCCAAAATCGGTTTTTCTAACGGCCAGACTTTACTTAAACACGGAGCCTTAAACTCTGTTCTAAATTATTTTGCATATCCACGAAGCAGAAATTGGTACACGAAACGGCTGTGAACACTAAAAGTAGCGATTTCGTAACGAGAAGATTTGGCCATCTCCTGTTGATGAAGATAAAAGAGAGCTATTGCGTTTTGCGAATCTACGAAGCAGAAAATGGTACACGAAACGGCTGCGAACACTAAAAGTAGCGATTTCGTAACGAGACGAAGATAACGGAGAGCTATTGCATATCCCCTGGCCGTTTCAGAGCAAACATGCAAATTAAATGTATTCTGTAAGCTGGGTTTAATTAATGGCACGAGCGATGCGGAGCAGATTAACGTGAAATAATAATTGTGTTCCATTTACAGCAAATTACGTAATCACCTCGTCTGATTACGAAGTTTAATGGGCCGGACTGTTTATCCCAGCGTATGTTCGAGTAACGTCCATTACTGTATTGCTAGCAATTTTTGTTCCATCTCGTGGATATTTACTTACTGGTAATAATCATCATCTTTGTAAATTACAGATTAGATTTTAGACCTGTTCCCTCAAAGGTGGCGTCAGACTTTTCCCTTTTCGCTGAGACTTGCGTCTCCATACTTACAATGGCTGTCTGTCATCTTGCATTCGGCTCGGATTGGTCAACTACACGGAAGAGCCCAAGAAACTGGCACACCTGACTAATATCCTGTAGAGTCCCTTGGAGCACGCAGAAGTACAGAAACACTACGTGGTCTGGTCTCAATTAATGTCTGAAGTAGTTCAAAAATGTTCAAATGTGTGTGAACTCTTATGGGACTCAACTGCTAAGGTCATCAGTCCCTAAGCTTACACACTATTTAACCTAAATTATCCTAAGGACAAACACACATACCCATGCCCGAGTGAGGACTCGAACCTCCACCGGGATCTGAAGTAGTGCTGGAAGGAACTGACACCATGAATCCCGCAGGACTGTCCATAAATCCGCAAGAGTACGATGGGGTGCAGATCTCTTCTGAACAGCACGATTGGAGGCATCGATAATGATCTTGTCTGGTGAGTTTGGTGTCTATCGGAAGTGGTTAAACTCAAAAGAGTGTTCCTGGAGACACTCTGTAGGAATTATGGACGTGTGGAGAGTCGCATTATCCTGCTAGAATTGTCAAATTCGGTCGGAACGCACATTGGACATGAATGGGTGCAGGTGATCAAACAGGATGTGAGATTACGCATCACCTGTCAGAGTCGTATCTAGACGTGTCAGGACTCCCATATCACTCCAGTTGCACGCGCCCCACACCATTACAGAGCCTCCACCAGCTTGAACAGTCCCCTGCTGACATGCACGGTCCATGGATTCACGTTATCTCTATACCCGTACTCCTCCATCGGCTCGATACAATTTAAAACGAGACTCGCCCGATAGGCAACATGATTCCAATCATCAACAGTCCAATGTCGTTGTTGACGGGCCCAGGCGAGGCGTTAAGTTTTGTGTCATGCAGTCATCAAGGTTACACGAGTAGACCTTCGACTCGGAAAGCCATGGATAATATTTCGTTGAATGGTTCGCACGCTGACACTTTTTGATGACCGAGTATTAAAATACGCGTCAATTTGCGGGAGGGTTGCGCTTCTGTCACGCTGAACGATTCTCTTCAGTCGTCGTTGGTCCCGTTCTTGCAGGATCTTTTTCCGACCACAGAGATGGAAAAATGGCTCTGAGCACTTTGGGACTTAACATCTATGGTCATTAGCCCCGTAGAACCTAGAACTACTTAAACCTAACTAACCTAAGGACATCACACAACACCCAGCAGAGAAAATCCCTGACCCCGCCGGGAATCGAACCCGCGAACCCGGGCGCGGGAAGCGAATACGCTACCGCACGACCACAAGCTGCGGACCCACAGAGATGTCTGAGATCTGATGTTTTACCGGATTCCTGATATTCACAGAACACTCGGGCGACCGTCGTGCAGGAAAGTCCTCGCTTCATCGTTACCTCGGAAATTCAGTGCCACATCGCTCGTGCGCCGACTACAACACCACTTAAATCTTGATAACCTGCCACTACAGCTGCAGTAATCGATCTAACAACTGCGCCAGACACTTGTCTTATACAGGCACTGCCGACCGCAGCGCCGTATTCTGTCCGTCATCATACCTCTGTATTTGAATACGCATGCCTATGCCACTTTCTTTGGCGCTTCAGTGTATTTTTCTCTGTAATCTATCATCGTCTCATGTTGTATGGAGCTGTGTTCTGTTATCATCGGTTGTTTGTTGGCCAAACCTCTCTACACGCCCGCATCTCGTGGTCGTGCGGTAGCGTTCTCGCTTACCACGCCCGGGTTCCCGGGTTCGATTCCCGGCGGGGTCAGGGATTTTCTCTGCCTCGTGATGGCTGGGTGTTGTGTGATGTCCTTAGGTTAGTTAGGTTTAAGTAATTCTATGTTCTAGGGGACTGATGACCACAGATGTTAAGTCCCATAGTGCTCAGAGCCATTTGAACCATTTTTGAACCTCTCTACACCATTGATTCGTCTTAACATGCTAGTCGTCTTCGAAAATTTCAAAGTATTAGATTTTTTTGCTTCAATGTCCGTCACAAGTTTGCCAGAAACTCCATTAACGAATTACAAGGCAATTTGTAAAAAGGTGACTCCGAAAATCATTCACAGCGTGAAAAGAAATGGTCTCTGTCTTTTCAACGACGATATAACGGACATTATGGAAATTATGGACGTGCTCGAACTAGAGAGCGGATCAGCCTAGGGATGGTTTTAACGTGAATTTCAAGATGCATCCGATTTAAAGATGAGAGTGCGAGACGTGTTTCTGACATCACGGAAATGAAACTTAGCTGAAGACATTTCAAGACGCTTCCGTTCCACACAGAAACATAACACCTGGCGGACAACTTGTGAAGTATTTCGTTGTAAATGTCCATTTCCGCAATATATTCCTTCAAAAACAGAAAAAAAATGTGGATTGAAGTTGTGTTCTGTATGTGACAATGCCACTTTTACATTCTCAACCTGCAGATTTACTCTTGTCGATAACGAAACAAATCACGGGAAGTTGGTCAAGGCAAGAGAGTTGCTTTAGGTATGGTGCAAGATTTGGAAAACAGACTCGGTTATGGATCAGTTGACAATTTTTCCACAAGAGTCGTTACGTATTGTCCAAGAAAGGGACAAAGTTATAATTTTGCTCAGTACAGTGCATTCAAGCAAGAAAACCGAGCGAGGTGGCGCAGTGGTTAGAACACTGGACTCGCATTCGGGAGGACGACGGTTCAATCCCGTCTCCGGCCATCCTGATTTAGGTTTTCCGTGATTTCGCTAAATCGCTTCAGCCAAATGCCGGGATGGTTCCTTTGAAAGGGCATGGCCGATTTCCTTCCCCATCCTTCCCTCACCCGAGCTTGCGCTCCGTCTCTAGTGACCTCGTTGTCGACGGGACGTTAATCACCAATCTCCTCCTCCAAGCAAGAAAGTGGACGATAATGAAGAATCCAAGCTAATAAAGACGCATGATTATAACAAAAGAAATGGACAAGCTAGTTAGAACGACTGCTACGGTCGCAGGTTCGAATCCTGCCTCGTAATGGCTGGGTGTTGTGTGCTGTCCTTAGGTTAGTTAGGTTTAAGTAGTTCTAAGTTCTAGGGGACTGATGACCACAGATGTTGAGTTCCATAGTGCTCAGAGCCCAGCTGGTTAGAACGCACGCTACGAAGAGGATAAGCAGAAAGTGGCCAATGATATTATTTAACAACACGATTAATATTATCACAGTTTATGGTAAGAGTCGTGACATTCCATCTTGCTTTTGTTACCCACTGCCATAGGAGCGCCACAAGCGGCCAGAAAGAGATATTTCTGAATACGATATCAGACGAGAGCGAATGCAAACGGTCGTATAGATTTTAACGTAGTTTCTGCAATATGCAACGTATTCAGTGGCACTAAAATCAACAAAAAATGACACCACATTTGCGATTATTTAGCTTCCTAAGGACCCAGGGATGTATGAAACAGTACGTTACAGGATTCTCTCGTAATGTACAGGTATTTACTGAAGAATGTCGTTTTTCTTCGATAACAGAGAATTGCTAGTAAACACCAGTACATCTGACTGTCACTCCCGTAGACTTGGAACTACTTAAACCTAACTAATCTAAGGACAGCACACACATCCATGCGCTGTCAGCGTGCGTCAGAATCTTGTTCGCTGATGTCATCCTTGCACTGAGGTTGATAGCCGTCAGTTTCACCACGTTTGCCAAGATACAGTTCAAATGGTATGTTCGTCGTGTCAATGGTGATGCTGCAGTTAACTGTAACAAAATAGTAATGTGATTTCATTCTTATTATCTCCTTAAGCCTTCTTCTCCGACCTCAGATTCCCTGCGCCAAATTGTTCAGTGGAGCATACCCTACGTCCTGTTAAATCGCCGCGCGGGCAAGCCGCGTGGTCTACAGCGCCTTACACGGTTCACGCGGCTGCTCCCTTCGGAGGTTCGAGTCCTCCCTCTGGCTTGTGTGTGTGTGTGTGTGTGTGTGTGTGTGTGTGTGTGTGTGTGTGTGTGTGTGTGTTGTCCTTAGCGTCAGTTAGTTTAAGCTAGATTAAGAAGTGCTTAAGATTAGAGGCCGATGACCTCAGCAGCTTGGTCCCATAAGACCTTACCACAAATTTAGAATTTCCTGTTAAATTGTAGCACTCTCTTATGGAAATACCCTATATAGCAGCTGGTCAACTATCTGTCGGCACTATAAAACTTCTAAGTCGGTAAATGTCAGCATCATATAAGGAACTCTGTACATTTCATTCAACGTTTGAATGGACCACGTCTTCGTGACCAGGAGTTTAATGCGGGCTTTGATGTGGTATTCCTTTTCGCCAGAGTGCCGCCTGCTCACGTTTATCAGCAATAAACGTCGACCCGACAATGACTAATCTCTTCTAAATTCTCCTCACATCTACGTTCTTCCTTTTCAGTGGCTACTGACTTATTCATGGAGAAGTCCGAAGAGAAGGCTCTGGAAACAGCTGAGATGAATCCTACATGCTTTCTGAGATAGGATCATGATGCATTTGTGATATGGCAACATGATATTGAAATACTTCAAGAGTCCCACGAGCATGCGAACTCTCGGCACCGTATATCAAATGCACCATGGAGGTGGAAGATAATGGCTAACTCCCCAGTTTGGACGTCTTAGTCAAGCGCAAAACCGACGACGCTATGGGACACAGCGAGTACGCGAAAGCCACCCACACTGATATGTATGTCCAACCAGCTGCCATCATCCTTGAAAGCGTAAGGATGTGAGAGAAGGCGTTCGGTACAGTTCCGCACTGTCGCCTGATAAACAAAGTAAGAGCCTACGGAATATCAGACCAGCTGTGTGGCTGGATTGAAGAGTTTTTAGCAAACAGAAAACAGCATGTTGTTCTCAATGCAGAGACGTCTACAGACGTTAAAGTAACCTCTGGCATGCCACAGGGGAGTGTTATGGGACCATTGCTTTCCACAATATATATAAATGACCTATTAGATAGTGTCAGAAGTTCCATGCGGCTTTTCGCGGATGATGCTGTAGTATACAGAGAAGTTGCAGCATTAGAAAATTGTAGCGAAATGCAGGAAGGCACTTGGTGCAGAGAGTGGCAACTGACCCTTAACGCAGACAAATGTAATGTATTGCGAATACATAGAAAGAAGGAGCCTTTATTGTATGATTATATGATAGCGGAACAAACACTGGTTGCAGTTACTTTTGTAAAATATCTGGGAGTATGCGTGCGGAACGATTTGAAATGGAATGATCATATAAAATTAATTATTGGTAAGGCGGGTACCAGGTTGAGATTCATTGGGAGAGTTCTTAGAAAATGTGGTCCATCAACAAAGGAGGTGGCTTACAAAACACTCGTTCGACCTATACTTGAGTATTGCTCGTCAGTGTGGGATCCGTACCAGGTCTGGTTGACACAGGAGATAGAGAAGATCCAAAGAAGAGCGGCGCGTTTCGTCACAGGGTTATTTGCTAAGAGTGATAGCGTTACGGAGATGTTTAGCAAACTTGAGTGGCAGACTCTGCAAGAGAGGAGCTCTGCATCTCGGTGTAGCTTGCTGTCCAGGTTTCGAGAGGGTGCGTTTCTGGATGAGGTATCGAATATATTGCTTCCCCCTACTTATACCTCACGAGGAGATCACGAATGTAAAATTAGAGAGATTCGAGCGCGCACGGAGGCTTTCCGGCAGTCGTTCTTCCCGCGAACCGTACGCGACTGGAACAGAAAAGGAAGGTAATGACAGTGGCACGTAAAGTGCCCTCCGCCACACACCGTTGGATGGCTTGTGGAGTATAAATGTAGATGTAGATGTACGCTAGTATACAGCGCCGGTGCTATACCAGATGCAAAAAGCGTAGGTACGGAGATCGACCACCTTAAGGCCGCACCCATGGAGATCGGATATGGCTGGCGACAAATCGTGCGTGCTTTCCGGTAGAAGGTAGAGACCCAGCAATTGAACACCACAAGGAGGATAAAATAATGGCGTATCTGCTGTATTCTGGCAAAGTATCGAACAAAATCCTGGTTCAGCATACACTGAATAGGCAAAGAAGCTGCTACACATGACTAATATCTTGCAGGACCCCCGTGAGCACGCAGAAGTGCCGCAGCACGACGTAGCATGGACTCGACTAACGTCTGAAGCAGTGCTGGAGGAAACTGACACCATGGATCCTGCAGGGCTGTCCATAGATCAGCAAGAGTACGTTGTAAGGCATCCCAGATATGCTCAATAATGTTCATGTCTGGGGAGTGTGATGGCCATCTGAAATTTTTAAACTCAGAAGAGCGTTTCTGGAGCCACTCTATAGCAATACTGGACGTGTGTCGCATTGTCATGCTGGAATAGTCCCCTTCCGTCGCAATACACTATGGAGATGAATGGATGCAGGTGGTCAGACAGAGTGCTTACGTACGTGCCACCTGTCAGAGTCGTATCTAGACGTGTCAAGGGCCCCAAATCACTCCAACTGCACACGTCTCACACCATTACAGAGCCTCCACCAGCTTGTACAGTCCCCTGCTCACATGCAGTGTCCATGGATTCATGAGGCTGACTGCATAGCCGTACATCCATCTGCTCGATACAATTTGAAACGAGACTCGTCCGACCCAGACATCATGTTTCCAGTCCTCAACAATCCAATGTCGGTGTTGACGGGCCCTGGCGAGGCCTAAAGCGTTGTGCTGTGCATTTGTCAAGGATACAGGAGCGGGCCTTCGGCTCCGAAAGCCGGTATCGACGGTGCTTCGTTGAATGGTTCGCACGCTGACACTTGTTGATGGTCCAGCACAGAAATCTGCAGCAGTTTGCGGAAGCGTTGCACTTCCCCCGCGTGGAACGATTCCATTGTGCCGTCATTGGTCGCATTCTTGGAGGATATTTTTCCAGCAGCAGAGATTTGCTGTTTTACCGGATTCCGGATATTTACCGTACAATCGTGAAATGGTATTAAGGGGGAATCTCCACTCCATCGCTATCTCGGAGATGCTGCGTCCCATGGCTCTTGCGCAGACTATAACACTCACTTAAATCTTGATAACCTGCCATTGTAGCTGCAGTAACAGATCTAACAACTGCGCCAGACACTTGTCTTATATCGGCAATGCCGACCGCAGCGCCTTAATCTGCCTGCTTATATATCTCTGCAGGCCAATATCAGCTTCTTTGAGCGCTTTAGCGTATATTAAAATCGAAAAATCGGAATCACAGGCCTAAACCAATAAAGACTTCCCAGAACGGGGCACGACTGCCACACGTTCGTGTATCGGCGCTCATTTTATTATGGTGGCATGTGATGTCACTCCTTTGGCGTCAAACAAGCCCTACATCAAATGATACAATTTCGTAGGAATCGAATCAATATTTCTATAATTTCCAATGATGGTGACGGCCTATTTTCAGTATGAATCAGTAGATCAAAGTAGCATTCCGGGACTTCATAGTTTTCCGGTCCGGTTTGCTTGCAAATTGAGTTTGCATTGACTGGACACAGCGGGCATGGGATAGAAAGGCTAAAAATAAACAAAAACGAAAAACCGCTCCAAAAATGTCCAAACTGAATATAATACGGTACCTCTGTACACAGTATGGTTCAAAAATGGTTCAAATGGCTCTGAGTACTATGGGACTTAACTTCAGAGGTCATCAGTCCCCTAGAACTTAGAACTCCTTGAACGTAACTAACCTAAGGACCTCACACACATCCACGCGCGAGGCAGGATTCGAACCTGCGACCGTAGCGGTCGCACGGTTCCAGACTGAAGCATCTGGAACCGCACGGCCACCGTGGCCTGGGTGGTCAGAAACATTCTACAAGGATGTTGCAGGGTGGGTTGTGCAGAGAAATAATTCTTTGATACGTTACCCCCTTCCGATTTAATTAGCATTTAAGTTAGCCAATTAGGCCATTGTGCGCGCAAATTCAAGCGGCCCACCAGATACAATTAGTGTCAGATTTTCTCATAGCGTATATCATGGCGTACAAGACTGCTCAGACTTTGGCTCAGTTCGATGCTTGCTATTGTCTCATCTCCAATGTTTGCATCACACTCCTTTTCGGTTTTAGGAAGCTAAACGAAAAATACATTCGACGACACCGTCTCTGCCGCACCGTTTGAATTTGCGCGCGCAACTGCCTGATTGGCTAACTTCCATGTTAATTAACTCGGATAATGGCCGAGCGGTTCTAGGCGCTTCAGTCTGGAAGCGCGCGACCGCTGCGGTCGCAGCTTCGAATCCTGCCTCGGGCATGGATGCTTGTGATGTCCTTAGGTTAGTTAGGTTTAAGTAGTTCTAAGTTCTAGGGAACTGATGACCTCAGAACTTAAGTCACATAGTGCTCAGAGCCATTTGAACCATTTAAGTTACGAAAGGGAGCGACGTGTAGAATTTTTTGCTCAACAACAATTTCCCAACGCTGCCTATGCTGCAATGCCTTTAGAAGCCTTTCAGACTGTTAATGATCTCCCTGTCTGAAAGGAAAGGTCCTCACTGATTCATCAGTGTTCAGCCCAAACCGCAAAGGCCAGAACCTTGAAATTTGGCGAATGTGTTGACCATATACCAACGGGAATCGAGTAAGAAGGGATTTTTCGAAATTGCACCCTTAGGGGGTGAAATAGGGGATGAAAGGATTTTTCAAAATATATAGCTATTAACGCAATTTTAAGCTGGAACGACGAAACTTTGTATTTGGTTTCTCGGTTGGAAATAAAGAAATAGGTGTATCAGATTATTTGGAAATTTAATCCCTGTGAGGATGGAATAGTGGGTGAATGTCTTTCTTTGAAAGTAAGTCATTCTTACAGTAGTTCTAACGGTTCTCTTTTAATAATCTATATTGGTTTTACGTTTTTTGATACTACGTACGATAAGAGGTTAGCATTAATTATTTTCTTTACGTAGGTGAGACCATTAGAAGCATAATATCTTATAGGAGGCCGAAATAAATGTTTGTTTTCAATTTAAATGAGCGCCAGGCTCCCTACAAGATTATCATAACTGATTTTCATCTGAACACAGTCGAAGGCCAAAGTTTACAGATCTACGACAAATGGTATCTCTGAAAGTATTTGAACTCTCGCAAAATTAACTCGTGGAACTATTCAGATTTAAATTAAATAATGTTTGGAAATGATTTTATCACGTCTGCTCTCGTGGAAAGCTGTAAGAACGGTTAATATTACGTCCGCTGCCTAATGGCAGCCAATTGTTTCCAGTCAGCGATCACTGCTTTCATCTGCTTGATAGCTGAAAAATACTAATTATTCTCTCTTCTCTATTAAAACATTACGATTAGCGGCTGGCATGTTCTTGAAATAACACAATGAACCCAATTTTATGGATATACACTCCTGGAAATGGAAAAAAGAACACATTGACACTGGTGTGTCAGACCCACCATATCTGCTCCGGACACTGCGAGAGGGCTGCACAAGCAATGATCACACGCACGGCACAGCGGACACACCAGGAACCGCGGTGTTGGCCGTCGAATGGCGCTAGCTGCGCAGCATTTGTGCACCGCCGCCGTCAGTGTCAGCCAGTTTGCCGTGGCATACGGAGCTCCATCGCAGTCTGTAACACTGGTAGCATGCCGCGACATCGTGCACGTGAACCGTATGTGCAGTTGACGGACTTTGAGCGAGGGCGTATAGTGGGCATGCGGGAGGCCGGGTGGACGTACTGCCGAATTGCTCAACACGTGGGGCGTGAGGTCTCCACAGTACATCGATGTTGTCGCCAGTGGTCGGCGGAAGGTGCACGTGCCCGTCGACCTGTGACCGGACCGCAGCGATGCACGGATGCACGCCAAGACCGTAGGATCCTACGCAGTGCCGTAGGGGACCGCACCGCCACTTCCCAGCAAATTAAGGACACTGTTGCTCCTGGGGTATCGGCGAGCACCATTCGCAACCGTCTCCATGAAGCTGGGCTACGGTCCCGCACACCGTTAGGCCGTCTTCCGCTCACGCCCCAACATCGCGCAGCCCGCCTCCAGTGGTGTCGCGACAGGCGTGAATGGAGGGACGAATGGAGACGTGTCGTCTTCAGCGATGAGAGTCGCTTCTGCCTTGGTGCCAATGATGGTCGTATGCGTGTTTGGAGCCGTGCAGGTGAGCGCCACAATCAGGAGGCACACAGGGCCAACACCCGGCATCATGGTGTGGGGAGCGATCTCTACACTGGCCGTACACCTCTGACGATCGTCGAGGGGACACTGAATAGTGCACGGTACATCCAAACCGTCATCGAACCCATCGTTCTACCATTCCTAGACCGGCAAGGGAACTTGCTGTTCCAACAGGACAATGCACGTCCGCATGTATCCCGTGCCACCCAACGTGCTCTAGAAGGTGTAAGTCAACTACCCTGGCCTGCAAGATCTCCGGATCTGTCCCCCTTTGAGCATGTTTGGGACTGGATGAAGCGTCGTCTCACGCGGTCTGCACGTCCAGCACGAACGCTGGTCCAACTGAGGCTCCAGGTTGAAATGGCATGGCAAGCCGTTCCACAGGACTACATCCAGCATCTCTATGATCGTCTCCATGGGATAATAGCAACCTGCATTGCTGCGAAAGGTGGATATACACTGTACTAGTGCCGACATTGTGCATGCTCTGTTGCCTGTGTCTATGTGCCTGTGGTTCTGTCAGTGTGATCATGTGATGTATCTGACCCCAGGAATGTGTCAATAAAGTTTCCCCTTCCTGGGACAATGAATTCACGGTGTTCTTATTTCAATTTCCAGGAGTGTATTTCCATCAGTATCCTGATACACACCTTTTTTTATCGTCTAGTCGAAAGAACAAAAGGAATATCTGCTAGCGTTCAACTCTACACACAATCTCTTTCTAACAATATTAACAAGAGACTCAGAAACACCAGAAAAGAGAGTAATAATTTATCTTCTCCATCTTCTATAGTTATACAAAAATATAAATGTTTTATTTCACCCTATTCTTTACTGCAATATTGTTTATCATTTGTTGTCTTTCCCTTCCGTAGTATTATTTGTAAATAATTTTATATTTTTTTTACAATTGACTTTCAGTCTGGTCTGTTTGGTCTTATTCAATATTTTTATACACACTTTACATGCATTATTCTTAAACGTCGCAAAAGGGACACTACTTAGTACTAAGGCATTTTGCAAGGTACATCTGTGAAAATGGGTATATTAGTTCTCAGTTAGAAATAAAAGTATAAGTGTTTCAGTGTTTTTTAGAAATTGAACTAATAACTGGATGAAAGATGGGATGAAAATTTTTATGAAAATGTTTCATTGTCTTGAAACATTTTTAAAACTAGCTCTACGATAACTGGTATTTTTCTTCTAAAGATATGTATGTTACAGAATGAATGTTTGTATTGAAATATCACCACAAGAACTAAAAAGGCAGGACTAACAAAGACCTCTGACTCCAGCAAACAAAGTCTCTTTTTGGTCAGAAATACATTCGGAAATCACCATCTCTGTGTTGCTTTAATTAGCGAGAAAAGTGTACATGAAGTTGCAATTTGTGAACAACATACAAATTTGATTAAAGAAAAACAATCTGTGCAGACCACACAGCCCACATCGGCGAAGCAGTGGGCGCTAAGCGCGCGCGTGTGTGTGTGTGTGTGTGTGTGTGTGTGTGTGTGTGTGTGTGTGTGTGTAAGGAGTATCGTAAGTTATCGACGCATTTGAGTCGATGTTTTAATACATTTGTAGTAATTAGAACACAGTCGTTTACTTCAATTACTGCAAAATGGCTTTTAAATAATGTGTAGTAAAATAAGTTCAGCAGTACCCTCAGATCAAGTTTGGTGCCATTAGTTGATGGAAACTTTTCCCGAGGTGTGTGGTACTGGCAGTTCTGAGAGTGCAGTGAGCACATGAAGAAGTCAAGAAAACAGAGTCTCCCACCAAGTGTAAGGGCCTAAGACATTTAGCCAGATTTCATGCAGCCCCCATAATGTAACTGACTTGCGTTTGCTTCTTCATGACAGTTCTTGGCTGCACATTGCAGGGGCAGGGAAGCTGCTGCTACATCATTTTCGATGAAAAGTGTTTGATCACCCACAACACAGCTCGTAATTGGCTCCCCTTGAGTTTCATCACTGATGACACGAACGGCTCGCTACGATGACAACATTTTGGCTCAGACAAGCACCTGTAGACCGGTGCAGAGATTTTACAGAACGCCTTTTATGACGAGGGTATTGGAAAGTTGGTACAACGCTATGACGAATGTCTAAGTTGGATCAGCGAGTATGTACATAACGGGAACGTGTAGCTAACTGTTCCAAACATAACATTTTTAATTTTCAAAATGGTTTCCATTTTGCGACCGATCAGGCTTAATAAACAAATACTCTCGCAGGTTCAAGAGAGGTACACATATGTTTATACCATTTGCAGATTTAGAGATAGTTTTTGTAGAGTTGGCTGGGATGCAATGTTTTAAATTATGAGTGTATCGGGGATAAAATAGGCAACGGCCTTGCCGCAGTGGATACACCGGTTCCCGTGAGATCACCGAAGTTAAGCGCTGTCGGCCGTGGTCGGCACTTGGATGGGTGACCACACTGGCCGCAATGCGCTGTTGCCATTTTTCGGGGTGCACTCAGCCTCGTGATGCCAGTTGAGGAGCTACTCAACCGAATAGTAGCAGCTTCTGTCAAGAATACCATCATAACGACTGGGAGAGTGGTGTGCTGACCCCACAGGCCTCCTATCCGCATCCTCCACTGAGGAAGACATGGCGGTCGGATGGTCCCGGTAGGCCACTCGTGGCCTGAGACGGGGTGCTATGAGTGATATCAGGGATAAAATGCAATGAGAGAAAAGTTATCTACAACCTGTATAGATACCAGACAGCAGTTGCAAGATACAAATGACCTGAAAAGGAAGTTGTAGTATCGATGGTGCTGAGACACGTCCCAGTAGCTACTCAGTCTGTACAATTAGCAAGCTGTGAAGCAAACCGAGAGGAAAGTTTAGAAATGGAATAAAATTTTCTCGGACAGAAATAAAACCTCTGAGGTGTACCAATGAGAGTGGCACAGAGGCGGAAGCTGTTGGAAGAAGAGTTAGAGAGGAAG
This sequence comes from Schistocerca gregaria, assembly GCF_023897955.1. NCBI lineage: Eukaryota > Metazoa > Arthropoda > Insecta > Orthoptera > Acrididae > Schistocerca > Schistocerca gregaria. The sequence continues at coordinate 84,476,228 of NC_064930.1, read as the reverse complement.
GGATTGTGCCTTGAAAAGAGTTTGTAGGATGAACGTAAACAAAAATAAAACAAGGAGAATGGAAGGCAGTCAATTTAAACTTAACATTGCTAAGGGAACAAATTAGAAAATGAGGGACAGAAAGTTGTAGACCAGTTTTGCCGTTTGGGGCGCAAAATAACTGATTATAGCCGAAGTAGAGAGGATACAAAATGCAGACTGGCTTCAGCAAGGAAAGATTCTCTGAAAAAGAGAACTTTGTTAACTTCTAATACATGCTCCAGTCACATTAATGTGCCCCACCCGGTTGGCCGTGCGATCCAATGCACGGCTTTCCAAATTGGGAAGGAGCGCCTGGTCCCCGGAACGAATCCGCCTGGCGGATTTGTGTCGAGGTCCGGTGAACCGGCCAGTCTGTGGATGGTTTTTAGGCGGTTTTCCATCTGCCTCGGTGAATGCGGGCTGGTTCCTTTTATTCCGCCTCAGTTACACTATGTCGGCGATTGCTGCAAAAACAAGTTCTCCACGTGCGCGTACACCACCGTTACTCTACCACGCAAACATAGGGGTTACACTCGTCTGGTGTGAGACATTCCTTGGGGGGTCCACTGGGGACCGAACTGCACAATAACCCTGGGTTCGATGTGGGGCGGCGGAGGGGTGAAGTGGACTGCGGTAGCCGTCGTGGGGGTGTGTACCACTGCGCCTGCGGCGGGGACGGAGCCTTTGCGTCGTTTCTAGGTCCCCGGTGAACATACATTACAATACAATACACATTAATGTGAGAACTGCCCTTGTTTGATGTCAATGTGCAATAGCTACACCCAAGTGGTAGGTGGCAGTTCTAACAGTTGAGGGTATATAAAGTGGGTCAGAGTTTGGGGGGGACGGGGGTCGAGGGGCGGAAGGGGGGGATCAGATGAACCAAGGGCTACCAACAGTGTCTCCTCAACGACCACTCAGCAAACGTTGCTGTGTATGAGCCTCCATACCTTTTTCCCAGTTCATGCACATATGCTCACTACTGTACATTGTCGAGAAAAGCCAGAATTTGTACATCAGTACCACTACTGGACATTAACTGAATAGTGACAGAGGGTCTTTTCACATAAATCACGTTTTATGTTCCATCTGACAGATGGCCATTGGCCATATGCTACAATTTGGGGATTGTTTTCTGAAGCATCTTGTTATTCTGGAAGGTACAATGGATCAACTGAAGTATGGATCTATCCTTGGGGGCGATGTCCACCCCTACATGCAGTTCGTTGTTTCTCACCATGATGGAATCTACCAGCAGGACAATGCAATGTGTTTCACAACCTGCAGTATACGAGGGGCGTTTGAAAAGTGTGTGCAAAGTCCAAGAGATCGCACCACCGGCGCGCATCGAGGTCATGTTTAGTTAGTAGCAGCTCTGAAACGAATGCACACCAAGTTTGATCCATTTTGGTCTAAATGGTTCAAATGTTTCTAAGCGCAATGCGACTTAATATCTGAGGTCATCAATCCCCTAGACTTAGAACTACTTAAACCTAACTACCTAATGACATCACACACATTCATGCCCGAGGCAGGATTCGAACCTGCGACCGTAGCAGCAGCGCGGTTCCAGGCTCAAGCGCCTAGAGCCACTCGGCCACAGCGGCCGGCCATATTGGCATTCTTGTGAATCAAGGAAGTCGAGTGACTGTCAAAAAATGGATGAAGCAGAATTACGTGTGGAGATTAAACATTACTTTATGAAAGGCAAAACGCCCCAGGAGACTAAACAGAAGCTTGATAAACATTACGGTGACTCTGCAACTTCGATTAGAATAGTTTATAAGAGGTTTCAAAATTTTCGGAGTGTCCACAGGGGCAGAAGTGATGCTGAACGTTCTGGACGCCCTGTGGAGGTCACGACTCCAGAAATCGTTGATAAAATCCATGGTATGGTGGTGGAAGACAAAGTGCGTGAGATTGATAGTGCTGTGAGCATCTCGAATGAGTACATTTGGACATGAGAAAGCTATCCGCAACATGGGTTCGGCGATTGCTCACGCTTGACCAAAAAGAAATCGTGTGAAGGACGGTTTGCAACTGTTCAGGAAGAATCCGCAGGACTTAAAGCGTCGTTTCGTCACGGTGGATGAAACATGGATACATTACTATACTCCCGAGACCAAACAACAATCTAAACAATGGGTTACCAAGGGAGAATCCGCACCAAGAAAGGCGAAGACCATTCCTTCGGGCGGAAAGGTTATGGCGACTGACTTTCGGAATTTGCAAGGGATGATCCTCATCGACTATCTGGAAAGGGGTAAAACTATTACAGGTTCATCGTTATCCATCACGACAATGCATCTGCACAAAGATTTTATTAAAACGAGGAGATGATGGCAGCAACTATTTTGCTGACTTGGACAATTCCTATTATTCGGAAGGGATCAACAAATTAGAACAGTGTTGAACGAAGTGTATGAGTGTAAAAGGAGACCGTGTCGAAAAATAAAAAAAAGGTTTACCCCAAACATATAAGTACTTTTTATTTTTGCACGGACATTTCAAATGCCCCTCGTAAATGCAGGATTTGAAGAGCACCAGGATCAGTTTACCATACTCCATGGCCACCAGACTCCCTGGATTTAAGTACAGTTGAGAAACTGTGTGACCATTTCCAATGGGCTGTTTACAGTATGGATACTCAGCCAAGAAATGCAGCACAGCTGACCACAGTAATGTAGTCGGCATGGCAGGTTCAGTGACTGAGGTCTACTGACTGTTCTGGACATCATCAGCTTCTGCTGATGGTACTATTTTGAAGATAGTCTCAGACTGGGCTGAAACTGATAGTTTTAAATAAAAGGACCGCCATAATCTAGGCTTTTTTCTTCACTAATTTTATATAGCTTACAATTTCGCTGTTTATCAAACATATTCAAAAGTATTGATTTGTCATAGCGCTGTACCAAAGTTCCAATACCCTTCTCATAGAAGACAGCCACCTGTAATTTCCGCCACATCTCTATGCTGGTCTGCAGTTCGTTGTATGTACCAAAATGCCGTATTCATAGCCGGCAGTTTATGCGGGTTATCAGACACTTCCCATCCAAACCGCCGATGCAGCAGCTTCGTTGCCCTGCAGTGTGCTTCCGAGAATTGGTGATAAAGAAGGAAGTGCATGACAGTTACGTTATGTGGGCTGCCTGATATCAGGCGAAATCTCGCAGGAGGCACCCATGCTTGGCGGCAAACACTATTTTGTAGGCGTTTTCAGGTGAGCACTGTGCGCTCGGAACCGAAAAGAGCGACGTGAAGCGATTGATGAATTACTAGGGATACTCTGCAACACTTCTGTGCAAAGCTTCATTGGACTTCAACTATGGTTTTTGAACTGTGGTGAGCTGGCGCCCATGTTAAAAATGGTTCAAATGGCTCTGACCACAATGAGGCTTAACTTCTGAGGTCATCAGTCCCCTAGAACTTAGAACTACTTAAACCTAACTAATCTAAGGACATCACAGACATCGATGCCCGAGTCAGGATTCGAACCTGCGACCGTAGCTGTCGAGCGGTTCCAGACTGTAGCACCTAGAACCGCTCGGCCACTCCAGCCGGCGCGCCCATGTTATTTCGTTGATGTATCATTGAGATTGATTCTGGATGAGCTAAGTTATCTTCTTTGCATCACGTGTCTTACTGCGTGAAGAGTTTCACAGAGCACTGAAAGACCTGAGTCGAAACAAGGCCCCCGGAGTAGACAACATTCCATTGGAACTACTGACGGCCTTGGGAGAGACAGTCCTGACAAAAATCTACCATCTGGTGAACAAGATGTATGAAACAGGCGAAATACCCGCAGACTTCAAGAAGAATATAATAATTCCAATCCCAAAGAAAGCAGGTGTTGACAGATGTGAAAATTACCGAACAATCAGTTTCATAAGCCACAGCTGCAAAATACTAACACGAATTCTTTACAGACGAATGGAAAAACTAGTAGATGCCGACCTCGGGGAAGATCAGTTTGGATTCTGTAGAAACACTGGAACACGTGAGACAATACTGACCTTACGACTTATCTTAGAAGAAAGATTAAGGAAAGGCAAACCTACATTTCTAGCATTCGTAGACTTAAAGAAAGCTTTTGACAATGTTGACTGGAATACTCTCTTTCAAATTCTAAAGGTGGCAGGGGTAAAATACAGGGAGCGGAAGGCTATTTACAATTTGTACAGAAACCAGATGGCAGTTATAAGAGTCGAGGGACATGAAAGGGAAGCAGTTGTTGGGAAGGGAGTAAGACAGGGTTGTAGCCTCTCCCCGATATTATTCGATCTGTATATTGAGCAAGCAGTAAAGGAAACAAAAGAAAAATTCGGGGTAGGTATTAAAATCGATGGAGAAGAAATAAAAACTTTGAGGTTCGCCGATGACATCGTAATTCTGTCAGAGACAGCAAAGGACTGGGAAGAGCAGTTGAATGGAATGGATAGTGTCTTGAAAGGAGGATATAAGATGAACATCAACAAAAGCAAAACGAGGATAATGGAATGAAGTCGAATTAAGTCGGGTGCTGCTGAGGGAATTAGATTAGGAAATGAGACACTTAAAGCAATAAAGGAGATTTGCTATTTGGGGAGCAAAATAACTGATGGTCGAAGTAGAGAGGATATAAAATGTAGACTGGCAATGGGAAGGAAAGCGTTTCTGAAGAAGAGAAATTTGTTAACATCGAGTATAGATTTAAGTGTCAGGAAGTCATTTCTTAAAGTATTTGTTTGGAGTGTAGCCATGTATGGAAGCGAAACATGGACGATAACTAGTTTGGACAAGAAGAGAATAGAAGCTTTCGAAATGTGGTGCTACAGAAGAATGCTGAACATTAGATGGGTAGATCACATAACTAATGAGGAAGTATTGAATAGGATTGGGGAGAAGAGAAGTTTGTGGCACAACTTGACCAGAAGAAGGGATCGGTTGGTAGGACATGTTCTGAGGCATCAAGGGATCACCAATTTAGTATTGGAGGGCAGTGTGGAGGGTAAAAATCGTACAGGGAGACCAAGAGATGAATACACTAAGCAGATTCAGAAGGATGTAGGTTGCAGTAGGTACTGGGAGATGAAGAAGCTTGCACAGGATAGAGCAGCATGGAGAGCTGCATCAAACCAGTCTCGGGACTGAGGACCGCAACAACAACAACAATCTTACGGGTCAGCGGGTGAAGCGAGTTGGTTGACATTCATGAGGAGACGAGTGTCAACGGCTGCCAAATGAGCGAGATGAACATTACACTCTGTTGTGTGAAAACGGATGGGCGTTTTGGCGACATAGGCAGCTTGGAGATACAAGTTCTGTGACTTCGCTGGGAATAAAATTTGAAGGGAAGTGGTGAAGCTGTGGAACCTGCTCCCTCGCATTGTGTACCTGATACGGAGGAAGGCGTCATGACTGTGTTTGTTCATCGACACACTCAGAGATTTTAAACTTAATTATTATGGTGAGACTTTCATAGTAGAACCTTTAGATGGTCGGGAAGAGTTCAGCTGGCCTAGTTAAATGGTGGTCGTTATTTGAAAATTTCCTCAGAAGGTTTACTAGTGCTCTGTGTCTCTTGCAATCAAATGATTTTGTGTTGCTGTTTATAAAGCCTGCAGTCTGTTAATACAGTTGTCCATGTGTAAGTGAGTCAAAGGTTCTGCCGAGTGTTTCTATGTTTCATAGTTATTGGAATGTCTTTGTGATTCGCGCAGGAACTTTTGATTGTGCCAGCAATTTGGCAGGGAGTGAAATGTCAAAAATGGTTAAAATGGCTCTGAGCGCTTTGGGACTTTACTTCTGAAGTCATCAGTCCCGTAGAACTTAGAACTACTTAAACCTAACTAACCTAAGGACATCACACACATCCATGCCCGAGGCAGGATTCGAACCTGCGACCGTAGCGTCGCGCGGTTCCAGACTGAAGCGCCAGAACCGCTGGGTCACTCTGACCGGCAGTGAAATATCATCCGAGGTCTAGGGCTGTCAGTGTTTAAGAACCTGGCCACTAGCGGAGTTGTTCGCATATCGCCTTCCAAAGTTTAGTGTTTATCTTCCTTTACGACAAGTTTGTATATGAACTTGTTTTCTTATATATTAGGGACTGGTAACTGGCTAAACCTTAAACTGCGTAGCAGCTGCTGCGTTCCTTTTGCAGCTTTTTCTAGTAATTTTTTTTTATTAATACGTCTGAGTAGGTGGACATGTATTTTTTAAAGATCCGTGTTTCTGTTGTAGTTTTGTTTTGTTTTTTAATGGAGCGGTTCTATCATGTTATGTAATGGCATTTTCGCTTGTCCCTAGTGTTGAAATGTTATTAAGTCACCCTTTACCTGTAATTGTTGTCATTATATCTACTTTGAGGGAAGTCCTATATAAGAGCTTGAAGTTTTCCCGTATGTCAGTAACCGTGTTCTCTTAATTTGGAATTGTTTGTTAGAGACTGAGTACGTTGGGTTTCTAACTGAATTTGCAGGGTTTTATCTAGTGGCTCGTCCACAATTTGTAACTGTCAATTTTTTTGAAGGTGTCAATAAACTGTCTTAATTATAAACTGTGACTACCAACCATCATTCCATCCCGCTTCCTCTTTTGTGGTATTTAATATATAGTGTGTAAGTGCGGTACGATAAAGGAATCACGTATCAGTTTTCATTTCACGTCCGATCGGACCTTACTTGCCAAATAGCCCTAGTGTATCTGAAACGTCCCCTTAGAAAAATTAATGAATTAGTGTGCTGATAAACCTCTTACATTATTTGATTTTCAAACAGCTGAGCAGAACTGAAAATACTAAGACATTTCGCTCTTTACCTATTCTGATCAACACTAAACTGACACACAATATTTTTAGCGCAACGCAATCTGACTTTTAATAATCCCTACTAAAGAATGACCCTGACTAACAATAAACTATACCTTTCACAGATCACTTACGTCACAAAAATCTTCGTTACACGAACTACTGCAGTACAGCGAACGCCACTACTGCCAGCTAAATAAAAGATTCAAACTACTGAAGTCACTAACTACTGATAGGCATAGTTAGCAAATGAAAGATTTTGATAGAGAACAAATAATGTATTTACCTCAATAGTTTTCAAAAATAATATATATATCAGTTCATGCTATCTATTCTTACAAATGTACTGTCTCTGATGAACACACGTCCAGATCATCGGCTATGAAAACTCCGCCATCTCACACGCCACATCCACCACTGCTGGCGGCTCACCTGCAAGTGCGCAACGCTACGCGTTGTTAACAGCCAACTGCCCAACACTACAATAGCGAATATTTCAACAATGCCCACCAGCCACAGACTATACTCAGCACAGCCAGTGATTTTCATTTAGAGCGCTACGTGGCGTTACCTACATAAAAACCTAAACAGGCTACTTACATAGCCCCTGAAAAGGCCACGAAAATAAAATTAGACATTAGAGCCTAGAAGAAACCTTACTAGCGGTCGTACTTCTCTTGATCCATACATGACTGGGACAGGAAAAAGGGGAACTGCCAGTGACACAAGAAGTACTCTCCACCACACACCTTAAAGTGTCTTGCGGAATACGGATACAGTAACAGACCCATTTCCTTCAACTGATCTTCCGATACCTTGCCATCTCTGTGAGAGTAACAACGTCATTAAACTTTCAAATACCCTCGCCATAGAAAGCAGCCGCGTCTGATCTCTGCCGTTTCTTTACGCTGGCCTGCAGTTCGTTGTCTTACAGACTTCTGAAGAAGAAGCGACGGTACCTGGATGCTTGTTGTTACTTAGTACGGCCTCGGTCTGGCGGTAAGACAATGCACCCCTCTTCCTGAGTGCTTGGCTGGACAATGTAGTTGGCCGTCTGCAGCTGCGCTCGTCTTGAAGGGACCGGAAGCACAAAGGGGCGGCAATTTGTTTCGGCGTGCGTGCTTTTGTCTTGCTGGGGACGAAAGAGAAGATGGCGGAGAGGGGCAGGTAAATGGAAAGCCAATATTGAAACTCACTCAGCGTTCGCCTGCCTGCCGCGGCGGAATTTAATTAATATTGCCTTAGGCATCTTTTTAATATCGCCGGTAGACGGTCGCGGAGTCGCAAAAGGCCTATTGCGTTCAGCGGAAACGTTATACCGCCTCCCTCCCCTCCACTCCCCCCCTCCATCTCACCCCCCCCCCCTCCCCCCGCCCGGCCCCCGTATTTGATCGAAACTTGTAGAAACAAGCGTGTATCCTAGCGTCGAACGATGGCAAGGGGCTTATGAAGCACGATCTCCATCTCGAAGGGTCAATAGTGGGCAAAGTAGGTGGTAGACTGCGGTGAATTGATAGAGTACTGGGAGAATGCAGGCTGCAAAGAAGTCTGCTTGCAAAAGAGACGTGCGACGTGCATCGACGGGCTCAATAAACTGGTATAGGAATTCAAACGCAGATATATGCAAACAGGCAGAATAAGGCGCCTGCGTAAGACAACAAGTGTCTGTCGCCGTTGTTATATCCGATACTGCTGCTACAGTGGTAGGGTATCAAGATGTAAGTTAGTTTGAACGCGGTGTCATAGTCGGGGCAAGAGCGATGGGACACAGCATCTACGAAGTAGCGATGAGGTGGCGATTTTTCTGTCCGATAATGTCACGAGTGTACTGCGAATGTCAGGAACCTGGTAAAGCATCAGATCTCCTACACCGCTGCAGCAGGAGGAAAATCATGTAACAGCCGGGCCAGCGACGACTGAAGAGAATCCTGCTGAAATTGTTGAAGATTTCAGTGCTGGACCATCAAAAAGTGTGTGTGCGGAGCGTTCAACGAAACATCATAGATATGGGTCTTCAGAGCCGAAAGCCCACCCGTGTACCCTTGATGACTGCACGACACAAATCTTTACACCTCGCCTGGGCCTGTCGACACTGACAGCCAATTACGAGCCAAAGCCAGAGCGAGATCGTCGTTGGATTGCAAATACATTTTCTTCAGTGACTGTAATCAACTGATGTAGCAGTACCTGCCACATTAAACATCTTTTATCTACGCAATAAAAAGATCATACTTTGAGTGCGTGACGTGATCAATTTTCAAGTAATTAACTGTTAGTGGAGGTATTGTTATACGGTGCAGGCTCTGTAATGGTGTGGTGCTTGTGCGGTTGGAGTGATATGGGTCCCCTGATACGTCTAGATACGACTCTGACAGGAGGCAGATACGTAAGCAACCTATCTGGTCACCCACACCCATTCAGGTCCATTGTGCATCCGACGGACGTGGGTAATTCCAGCAGGACAATGCGACACCCTATACGTCCAGAACTGCTACAGGAACACTCTTCTGTGCTGAAACATTTCCGCCGACCACCAAACTTCCCCGACATGAACAATATTGAGCATATCTGGGATGGCTTGCAACGTGCTGTTCAGAGGAGATCTCCACCCCATTGTACTCTCATGGATTTATGGACAAGCCTGCAGGATTCATGGTGTCAGTTCCCTCCAGCACTACTTGAGACATTAGTCGAGTCCACGCCACGTCATGTTGCGGCACTTGTGCGTGCTCCCGGGGGCCCCTACACGATATTTGGCTCTCCCTGTATCTTTGTTACTTGAGTGTGTGAAACCTATTCCAAGCAGGACTGGCCGAGGTTGTGGAACGTGCACAATGGAGAGCAGGATGAATGTTCAAAGGTTTCTCAAATCCAAAGAAGACGTTCACTGGGAAAACACAACTTTCAGTTGTTTCAATGTGGACACTGTTTCGGGAAATGCCACTTACGAATTTTCAAGAACCAATGTAATTGAAGATCGTTGGTATATACTACCTAGGCATAGTCTCCAGAGTAATGGAAAGAAGGCAATTGAAAGGTTTTCTAGCCACCGCTAAAGGCCTGATAATTGCGTAAACGAACCATCTCCGCCGGTCGGAGTGGCCGAGCGGTTTTAGGCGCTTCAGTCTGGAACCACGCGACTGCTACGGTCGCAAGTTCGAATCCTGCCTCGGGGATGGATGTTTGTGATGTCCTTAGGTTAGTTAGGTTTAGGTAGTTCTATGTTCTAGGGGAATGATGGACTCAGATGCTAAGTCCCATAGTGCTTAGAGCCATTTGCACCGTTTGAGCCACCTCTCGTTCACAGTCATTCGGTGTTTTCCTCTATATACTATGTCAATCGTAACAATAAATCTGATGAAACTTCCTGGCAGATTAAAACTGTGTGCCCGACCGAGACTCGAACTCGGGACCTTTGCCTTTCACGGGCAAGTGCTCTACCAACTGAGCTACCGAAGCACGACTCACGTCCGGTACTCACAGCTTTACTTCTGCCAGAATCCGTCTCCTACCTTCCAAACTTTACAGAAGCTTTTCTGCGAACCTGGCAGATCTAGCACTCCTGGAAGAAAGGATATTGCGGAGACATGGCTTAGCCACAGCCTGGGGGATGTTTCCAGAATCAGATTTTCATTCTGCAGCGGAGTGTGCGCTGATATGAAACTTCCTGGCAGATTAAAACTGTGTGCCCGACCGAGACTCGAACTGGGGACCTTTGCCTTTCGCGGGTAAGTGCTCTACCAACTGAGCTACCGAAGCACGACTCACGTCCGGTACTCACAGCTTTACTTCTGCCAGAATCCGTCTCCTACCTTCCAAACTTTACAGAAGCTTTTCTGCGAACCTGGCAGATCTAGCACTCCTGGAAGAAAGGATATTGCGGAGACATGGCTTAGCCACAGCCTGGGGGATGTTTCCAGAATCAGATTTTCATTCTGCAGCGGAGTGTGCGCTGATATGAAACTTCCTGGCAGATTAAAACTGTGTGCCCGACCGAGACTCGAACTGGGGACCTTTGCCTTTCGCGGGTAAGTGCTCTACCAACTGAGCTACCGAAGCACGACTCACGTCCGGTACTCACAGCTTTACTTCTGCCAGAATCCGTCTCCTACCTTCCAAACTTTACAGAAGCTCTTCTGCGAAACTGGCAGATCTAGCACTCCTGGAAGAAAGGATATTGCGGAGACATGGCTTAGCCACAGCCTGGGGGATGTTTCCAGAATCAGATTTTCATTCTGCAGCGGAGTGTGCGCTGATATGAAACTTCCTGGCAGATTAAAACTGTGTGCCCGACCGAGACTCGAACTGGGGACCTTTGCCTTTCGCGGGTAAGTGCTCTACCAACTGAGCTACCGAAGCACGACTCACGTCCGGTACTCACAGCTTTACTTCTGCCAGAATCCGTCTCCTACCTTCCAAACTTTACAGAAGCTCTTCTGCGAAACTGGCAGATCTAGCACTCCTGGAAGAAAGGATATTGCGGAGACATGGCTTAGCCACAGCCTGGGGGATGTTTCCAGAATCAGATTTTCATTCTGCAGCGGAGTGTGCGCTGATATGAAACTTCCTGGCAGATTAAAACTGTGTGCCCGACCGAGACTCGAACTCGGGAACTTTGCCTTTCGGGGGCAAGTGCTCTACCAACTGAGCTACCGAAGCACGACTCACGTCCGGTACTCACAGCTTCAGTTCTGCCAGTATCCGTCTCCTACCTTCCAAACTTTACAGAAGCTCTTCTGCGACAGTTTTAATCTGTCAGGAAGTTTCATATCAGCGCACACTCCGCTGCAGAGTGAAAATCTCATTCTGGAAACATCCCCCAGGCTGTAGCTAAGCCATGTCTCCGCAATATCCTTTCTTCCAGGAGTGCTAGATCTGCCAGGTTCGCAGAAGAGCTTCTGTAAAGTTTGGAAGGTAGGAGACGGATACTGGCACAACTGAAGCTGTGTGTACCGGACGTGAGTCGTGCTTCGGTAGCTCAGATGGTAGAGCACTTGCCCGCGAAAGGCAAAGGTCCCGAGTTCGAGTCTCGGTCGGGCACACAGTTTTAATCTGCCAGGAAGTTTCATATCAGCGCACACTCCGCTGCAGAGTGAAAATCTCATTCAATAAATCTGATGTTATCGTGACACTATGTATTATTCCGCATTTGATGGAATTTCGTTGGATTTTGTCCGACGTGCAGCAGGACACAAGCTGTCTCCAGTACAGTCAAGTACGGTAATAGGGATATGTTTTTCGCTGTGCATTACGCGTACGTCGACTGAGAGACAGTACGCGACAACAGCTTTACCGGAGTATTTCACTTGGACGGCACCGGCCAGCCAGCTTGTCTCACCTACCTGCAGCGAGTTCAGCAACTGCAGACCTAAAAAGGGACGAGCAGAGAAGCAAAGTCCGTGCAAGAATAAACAGCACTTACGTGTTCGGTGTAAACCTTTTTTTTATTTTTCGACATAGTCTCCTTTCAGACTTACACACCTCGTCCAACGCTGTTGTAATTTATTGATTCCTTCCGAATAATAGGAATTGTTCCAAGTCTGCAGAATAGCTATTAGTTGCTGCAATCACCTCGTCGTTTGAATAAAATCTTTGTGCTGCCAGCCAATCCTTCAAATTGGGGAACAAGTGATAGTCCGAGGCAGCCAAGTCTGGAGAATAGCGGCGGGGGGGGGGGGGGGGGGGGGGGGTGATGCTGTGATACGAGTAGGAATCCTATTTCCATTAATTTTGCGACCATAACAGTTGAGGTGTGTGCTGGTGCATTGTCATGATGGAAAAACTTCTTTGTCTTTTTCTTGCACCTCGGTTTTCAAACGCTACAATAACGATGAACTATATGCACCTGTAATAGTTTTACCCTTTTCCGGATAGTCGATGAGGATTATTATCCCTTACGAATCCCAAAAGACTGTCGCCATAACCTTTCCGGCCAAAGGACTGGTTTTCGCCTTTTTTGGTGCAGATTCTCCCTTGGTAACCCACTGTTTAGATTGTTGTTTGGTCTCAGGAGTACAGTAATGTACACATGTTTCATTCACAGTGACGAAACGATACTTAAAGTCCTGCAAACCATCCTTGCAACACTTCACACGATTCCGGTTTTGGTCAAGTGTGAGCAATCACGGAACATATATTACGGATAGCTTTCTCATGTTCAAATGATTATGCAAATTATTACGTACCCGTTAATCGAGATGTCCACAGCAGTAGCAATCTCATTCACTTTAACTCTTCTGTCATCCATCACCATCTCATGGATTTTATCAATGATTTCTGAAGTTGTAACCTCCATAGGGCGTCCAGAATCTTCAGCATGACTTGTGCCCATATGGCCACTCTGAAATTTTGACACCACGTATAGACTGTCCTAATCGAAGGTGCAGAGTCACCTTAATGCTTATCAAGCTTCTCTTTAATCTCCTGAGGCGTTCTGCCCCTCATAAAGTAATGTTTAATCACCGCACGAAATTCTTCTTCGTCCATTTTTTGACGATCACTCGACTTCCTTGATTCACACGATTGTCAAACACAGAGAAACAGACCAATATGGCTGAAACTTGGTGTGCGTTCGTTCTAAAGATGCTACTAACTAAACATGACCTCGATGCGCGCCGATGGTGCCATCTCTCGGACTTTTCACGGACTTTTCAAACGCCCCTCTTCGTTTCGAAAGTCATTTAATTTTTAAACGGAAATCGGCAAAAATCGAGCATTACCGTTCGCTTCTCAGGGGACGAGACAGAAAGTAATAGCATGATCTTGTTCTTAGCTCTGTATTACAATATCATATTTCTTTGACAAAGAAACATGATCAATATTCGTCAAATTTCTTTGACAAAGATCTTTGGCCATGCACTGATGATGCTGAGGTTCCATACTCCGAGGAGTGTAGAGCACGATGCGGTCTAGGTAAGGTCCTAGCGGAGGAGGTTTGCCATTGCGTGGCACTAAACAGGGATATTACACTGTCGTCATAATTTTCGTCAAATTTCAAGATGGCGGAGAACACCTTGTTATTATGCGCTGCAGTTGCCAGTACCACAATTTGCAATGTGTGTGTATTTGGAAGAAAAGCGGCTGAGAAAAAGGTAACGTACTTGGGTGGTTGAACTGGGTCTAAGCACTATGGCACTTAGCATCTGACGTCATCAATCCCCTAGACCTTAGAACTATGTAAACCTAACTAACCTAAGGACATCACACACAGTCATGTCGGAGGCAGGATTCGAACCTGCGGCTGCAGCAGCAGCAGCTTGGTTCCGGAATGAAGCGCCTAGAACCGCTCGGCCACAGCTGCCGGAATACTTAGATGAAAGAATTCATTAAGATTTGTTACGAGAGCTGGTAGTGGAGGACGTGAACTCTACTACCATATAAATTACTTACGAATGAAAGAGAGTGTATTTCAGTATTTTCTCAGAAAAGTGGCTTCTCATATTACAAAACAGAATACTCTCTTGAGAAACGCTACATCTGCAGAAGCCAGGCAAACTGTGCCACTGAGATTTCTTGATACAGCAGAGAGCTACCCTAGTTTACAACACAGCACTCTAATATCGCAGTGCACAGTAACCAAAATAAGCGATTTACAAAACACTGAAGGGGGAATATGTCAAGCTAAATAAATGTTTAGTACACTATATGGTGGTCGCAGGTTCGAATCCTGCCAAGGGCATGGATGTGTGTGATGTCCTTAGGTTAGTTAGGTTTAAGTAGTTGTATGTTGTAGGCGAATGATCACCTTAGAAGTTAAGTCCCATAGTGCTCAGAGCCATTTGAACCATTTTTTACACTATATGGGGAATGAGAACAATTTTTATTTTTGAATGATTTAATTAATGGTTCAAATGCCTCTGAGCACTATGGGACTTAACATCTAATGGCATCAGCCCCCTAGACTTAGAACTAATTAAACCCATCTAACCTAAGGACATCACACACATCCATGCCTGAGGCAGGATTCGAACCTGCGACCGTAGCAGCAGCGCGGTTCCGGATTTAAGCGCCTACAATCGCTCCGCCACAACGGACGGCTCATGCAATTAATTAGTGATCCAACAACTACAATATTAATAAAAAGTACGAAATAGATGAATCACTATTTAACTTGTGGTATCCAGAGTTCGAAAACCGAGTAGAATGGAAAGCTAAGATTTTTTTTTTATTTTAGAGGGTGACAACATCCTCTATTATGGCTTGCTGAATAGCTGCCTGGATGTTTCCAGATGTAGAGGTGGATGGGTGTAGCTGTGATTGTGGACATGAAGTCGCCTGCAGTATATTCCTTCCACATGCCCATCAACACAATTAACAGCATGCACTGTGCCTCACGCTCAGCCCCCAATCCAGCCGAAGCTAGTTCATTAAAAAAAAAAAGAAAAAAAAAAAAAAAAACAGTCGAAGGAACACAACTCTTCGAAGCCATGTTTACGAACACACTACAGAAACGTTAAATATATGTAGCGACGCCAGCGCTCCAAGCGGTTACATTTCAAATTGCAGTGAACAGAAGACGAACGACTTTGTGACCAAATCTATGGCGAGACCCTAGTTTTGATCATATTTATTTGACGACAAGCGAGACTTGACAAAGTTCCCCATTACACCATCAAATTTCTTTAACATAAATATTTGCCATATCAAGTTTGACAAAGAAATGCGGTATTGTAACACTGGGCTTATGTGACATAGTAGAGCAATGCAGATTCATAACTCAAGCACAGAGTAATTTTTCTGCTCGAGTTACATGTGACTCTAAAGCACACGCAAGGATTTCACTGTGTAGTTCAATACTGAATCCACTGTAGCTATTACTTATATCTCTCGTTTCTAATCTGAACTCATTCCATTTCTGAATCCGAAAATACATATCTACTTTCTCCACTGGAACTGTCATCTACTGAGCGAGTCGATCAACAACAGAATCCACGAAGTCATACGAGAACCACACTTTCTCCTTTTCTTTTCAGACGTGGCATTCCTACTGTATATCCCGCCAGCGTTGGGCACTGACGCGTGACAAAGCTTCGTACCTTTATTTCCAGTACGTCTGGCAGACTAAATACCTTGTTATTTCTCGCGATAAATCCGGTAACTTGGCTTCAGATCAGTTCTGATGGGTTCGTACTGTGGTGGTACGGTAGCATCTGCAAAAATGCAGCATTTCCTCGGTGTGCCCGATGCCGTGAAAACTATCTTTTCCCTCGCTACTACAACGCCTATCACGATGACTTGTAAGAGACCACATCTGTTGTATGAAAAATGGACATAGTCCAAGTAAAGGCAATTTCATATTTCATTTTTGTTCTAAAATTTAATTTGTTATATATTTTTTAATTTAAACAATCTTGGATAATCAAGATTTTATATCTGCAACGAAAATTGTAATTTTGTGCGCAGTATGTAATTAGAAACAAGAATACATACATATTTCATAATAAATGACTGGATACCGGTACGTGTTAATTAGCCTGTATTGGTTGAATTTTATATTTAAAAGATGTATGTATTCCAGATTAAACGAAAGAAAAAGATCAAAGCCAGATTTCAACTGCCGATGTATGGATTATCTCAGATTACGGCTCTACAACGCTATCGATTCAACTATGTATCCTGTTGCCAAGAACGCCTTAAATTAAGGTCTTGGAAACCTGCAGAGCCGATTATGTTTCTGTAAACTTGTGAAAACCCCTGCTAACAATCTGTTTCTCGCCAGTTTTAACCGTGCTCCACGCGCATGTTTCGTTATGGAGCAGGAAGCAGTGTCAGCCATTTCCATACAGCGTATAAACAGCGCGACAGTCAGAGCTCAACAGTAAAGCATTTTTTTAGTTAAGTGTTGACTATTAATGTCATCAGCAACTGAGTCCGTCTGAAGTTCCCCTCCAGATCTGTGTCTTATTGTTAGTTCAAATGGTGCAAATGGCTCTGAGCACTATGGGACTTAACATCTGAGGTCATCAGTCCCCTAGACTCAAAACTACTTAAAGCTAACTAACCTAAGGACATCACACACATCCATATCCGAGGCAGGATTCCAACCTGCGACCGTAGCAGCAGCACGGTTCCGAACTGACGCGCCTAGAACCGCTCGACCACAGCGGCCGGCGACTGTAACTGTACATGATGGTAGCAATGAAAACTTCATAGCTGAAGTATGATTACGAGAGACGTTGGAGGATGTTAAGACTTTGGAATATCTTAAAGTTTCGTTCAACGTAATTTAGTAACAGGATAGGACCTCCTTCCTAGAGCGTAAAATAACACCAGCGTATGTGGGCTACGGCTTCTGATCAATCATCTGACATGTGTTTTTTTCATCAGGTATGTAAATTGTAGTATGTGTTTCACTATCCCAGTGTCCTATGCTAATTACCTCCCAAGCTTTCCCTCTTTCTTACATTTATTATTATAACAATAATAATTATTAACAACGACAACAAGCTACCAAAAACAAATATTCCCTTAGGTATTAAAAAAGGAAACATTATAAATTTGTCCGCATCTCGTGGTTTTGCGGTAGCGTTCTCGCTTCCCGGGTTCGATTCCCGGCCGAGTCAGGGATTTTTCCTGCCTCTTGATAACTGGGTGTTGTTGTGTCGTCTTCATCATTCATCCCCATTACGGCCGGAGGAAGGCAATGCAAACGACCTCCCCTACGACCTTTCCTAGTACAGCCGTGCGGGTCTCCAGCGTCGTCCCCTACGCTCCTCGGACTATGGGACCCCATCATCATTATAATTATAAAGTTCTGCAAAATTATACGAACCTCGTGAAATTAAATCCGGTGAATTTTTGCGCGGATGTGTCTCTGGTATTCCCGTCAATGGCGTCACGTCGCACTTTTGAGTTCTGAGAGCACAGAGAACACGCAAAGCTGACTACCGCCAACTGTGGAGAGTATGGGTAATTCAATAAAAAACACTCTGTGGGGAGCGTGTGCTTCAACGCATGCACAAATACCGCTTACATCTTCTCGCCAATGAGAAACAGTGAAACAGTCAAAATTGGAAAGAATATTTGATGATAGACGTCGTGAGCTCTTGAGTCGACGAACGAGGTCTTCTGAGTTGCGGATGTGGTGTTCACATTTTCCTACCAAAGTGTCCAGTTGTGTTGCCCGATTTTGTGTTGGCGTCCCAATATCACTAACAGTTGGTCGCAGGGGCACACTATCCTTATGAATCTTAGGCAACTGGGTTAAAAAAATTACTAAATAGTCGCATTGCAAAAACGTCAAGAATTTGGGCACCTGATTTCACGCAGTCCACATGTCTTTCCTTCTTCATGACAATTACCGGGCAAATGCAGACACTCTTGCTACTTTTTCAAAAAAATGGTTCAAATGGCTCTGAGCACTATGGGACTCAACATGTGTGGTCATAAGTCCCCTAGAACTTAGAACTACTTAAACCTAACTAACCTAAGGACATCACACACATCCATGCCCGAGGCAGCATTCGAACCTGCGACCGCAGCAGTCGCGCGGTTCCTGACTGAGCGCCTAGAACCGCTAGACCACCGCGGCCGGCTGCAACTTTTTCGATGAGTAGTGTTTTACGAGGTTCACTCCAAAAGAAATGCACACTATTTTTTAAAATTCATCTTTTATTCTACATGTTTGAAAGTTTTACAATGTGTAGATACATTCTTTAGGAAGAATATTTTAATTTCTCCACGTAATTTCCATCCCTCTCAACTGCCTTACACCATCTTGGAACCAGCACCTGTATATCCGCACGGTAAAATTCTGGACCAACCTGTTGGAGCCACTGTTTGGGAGCGTGCACAAGGGAGTCATCGTCTTCAAACGTTGTTGCACGAAGAGAGTCTTTCAGTTTCCCAAAGTGATGATACTCATATGGAGCCAGGTCAGGACTGTAAGGCGGGTGTTTCATTTTTGTCCATCCGAGTTTTGTGATCGCTTCCACGGTTTTTTGACTGACATGTGGCCGTGCATTGTCGTGCAACAGCAAAACATCCTGGTTTTACCGATGTGGTAGAACACGACTCAGTCGAGCTTGACGTTTCTTCAGTGTCGTCACATACGCATCAGAATTTATGGTGATTCCATTTGGCATGATGTCCACAAGCAAGAGTTCTTCGGAATCGAAAAACACCGTAGCCATACTTCTCCAGCAGAAGGTGTGGTATTGAATTTTGTTTTCTTGGGTGAATGAGCATGATGCCACTCCATTGATTGCCTCTTCGTCTCTGGTGAAAAATGATGGAGCCACGTTTCATCACCTGTCACAATTATTCCAAGAAATACATCTCCACCATTCTCGTGCTGTTCCAAACGTTTCCTGCATACCGTTTTTCTTGTTTCTTTGTGAGCCACTGTCAACATCCTGGCACAAACCTTTTTTAACGCCAAGACTTCAGATTCTGCAAACACTTTCTTCCCCTATCCCAACGTAGGGTGACAATTCGTTCACTGTGATGCGTCTGTCAGCAGTCACCAATTCGTTAACTCCCTGCACATTGTCTGGAGTGTGTGCAGTACGAGGCCTGCTGCTGCGAGGACAATCCTCAATATTGCCGTACCCGCTTTAGTCACGTAACCTGCTTGCCCACCGACTAACTGTACTGCGATCGACAGCAGCATCTCCGTACACCTTTTCCAGCCTCTTGTGGATGTTTCCCACTGTCTCGTTTTCACAGAACAGGAATTCTATGACAGCATGTTGCTTTTGACGAACGTCAAGTGTAGCAGCCATCTTGAAGACGTGCTGTGACGGCGCCACTCACGGGTACAGGTTGAACTAAGTTTGAAACCAAGAGGGACGGATGTATCTACACACTCTAAAACTTTCACACATGAAGAACGCAAACTGTATTTTTACACAAGTAGTGTGCATTTCTTTTAGAGTGACCCTCGTGTCACCCACCATACAGTGCAGACTTGGTTCCCTCTGATTTTCATCCCTTCGTCCACATGAAGCGCTGCCTATGGGGACAGAATTTTGGCACAGACAGCGGGCTGCAGTGGGTACTGGACAGTTGGATTCCAGGATGCGACAAAGAACAGCAACATCCACACATCCAGCCCCGACAGAACGTGTGGTACGAGCTTGGATATCAGCTCCCTCAAGAGACAGAATCCAGGTTTCCAGGACCAATTGCCACAGTTGTGGGCTAGCTTCCCCCAGGAGACGATACAGCGCCTTAATAACACCCTCCAAAAATGAATTACTGCATGCATTCAAGTCAGAGAGCCAACGGCCTTGCCGCAATGGTAACACCGGTTCTCGTCAGATCACCGAAGATAAGCGCTGTCGGGCTGGGCTAGCACTTTGATGGGTGACCATCCGGTATGCTGAGCGCTGTTGGCAAGTGGGGTGCACTCAGCCCTTGTGAGGCAAACTGAGGAGCTACTTGACTGAGAAGTAGCGGCTCCGGTCTCGGAAACTGACGTACGGCCGGGAGAGCAGTGTGCTGACCACATGCCCCTCCATATCCGAATCCAGTGATGCCTATGGGCTGCGGATGACACGGTGGCCGGTCGGTACCCTTGGCCCTTCATGGCCTGTTCGGGCTGAGTTTAGTTTTAGTTTTTATCCAAGTCAGAGGGGGTGCACTGATAAGCTGGCTTACACTGCCGAGTTCTTTCACTCGATTTTGGATTCGCTGATACAATATCACATACTCTATCAAACCTTGAAGTTCCATTTCGATTCACCCTCCTATTCTGGGTGGTCTACTTTTTCTGTTACGCAGTGTTATTTCTTGTTTAGTTCATTTTTAAATGGCTATATCACATGCATATGCCAGTATGACAAACATGTGTACTCGTTTTTTTCCAAGCGGTATTGGCGGTGATGAATTTCTTGATTATCTGCTCTGTAAAAAGACTGAAAATCGAGTGTGACGTAGAAAATCCTTGTATGAATCGAGAACATTTTTAAGTGACAGTTTCGTACCTTACTTCTGAAATTGGAGTTTTCACTGCATATTTCGTATGCTAGGGTGCGTGAATGTATACGACTGCATATGAATAAATGTGGAAGTTGCAGTGCTCTTTCGTCACACATCGTAAATAAGGCTTTATGTTACCAACAGCGGTGACAATAGTGGCGTGAAAGGAAGCACAGTACGTGTTTAGGAATTTGCATGAAACAGACATGAAGTCTTTATTCTCGGTTTCGCCGCTGCTCCGCGAATGCATGCTTTGTTACCCGGGCACTTCTCTCCACGGCAGCTTCCCTTATGGTTTGCAAGCTGCTCTCAGTGTATTCTCTCCTACACACAATGAAAACACACATTCGCTGCATTCTACGTGTATAATAAAATAAGACATTTCCTCCTTGCATGACATTACAGTAGCTAGCACCATCAATGGGTCTACAGGTGAATGGGATGAATCATACTCTTATTTATCACCTGAACAAAATAAAGTTAAATAATTAGCTTTTTCTATTCGTATTTTGATAAGAACAAGGCATCAGAAGAGGACTTCTGATGTCGCACATGATAAAGGGAGCCAGACTTAAGAGCAGGCAAGACACTTTCACAGCATTTGTCGACCTACAAAAAGTCTTTGACAAACTAAAATGACACAGGATGGTCGAAATTCTCAAGAAAATTTGTGTAAGCTAAAGGGCAAGTAGGGAAATCTCTAATATATATAAGAACCAACAAAAGAAATGGTAGAACAAAGTGCTACTGTTCAATTTATACTTCGATAAAGCAATGACAAAATGAAAGGTAGATTCTGAAGTGGAATTAAAATACATGATCAAAGTACAGAATGATAATTATTGAACTATATGAAAGAAAATCATGATAAATTCTGAATTGTTTGGGTTAGAATGTTCAATCTGCATGGATGGCCAGGGGGCACGATAGGAATTAGTATGCTCATGTATGGTTTGGCTTAGCGATGAAGCCCACTTTCATTTAAATGGGTTCATCAGCAAGCAAAACTGGCGCATTTGGGGGACTAGAAATCCGCACTACGTGACCGAGAAGTCACTTCACCCTCAATCGGTGGCTGTGTGGTGTGCAGTTTCCAATCACAGAATAATCGGTGCAATATTCCTTGACGCCGTAGTGATTACCGAATGGTACGTCAAGGTTTTGGAAGACAATTTCATTCCTATTGTCCAAAATGACCCTGATTCCGACAAGATAACTGCTTGTGTAATGGCCACAGATGGATTAACGTGTGTGAAACATTATTGACATGTGTTATTGATCCAAAAACAAACGTTAAATTAGAAATTTTAACACATAAAACTGAAGAAAAAGGTGCCGGTTGCAGCCATGATAGTACAGTATAGCATTTTGTTCATAAATGATCCATATAGTACAATTAGAGCAATGTTTTAATGACTTACATGATGTACAATGAATAAGTATAATTAGAAAAATAAATAGATAGAATTATGCAGAAGCATATAACATCTCACTAACATTGTAGTATAAGACTTTGCTGATGTAATATGTAGATAGTAAATGTATATCACAATATTTCTGTGAAAATAGGGATAAACAAAATTAATAATTGAAAGTAATAAAATTATGCAAACTGTATGGGATAGGCTCCAAATACCATAGACTAACATTTTTTGTTGTAATATGCAACTGGTAAATATGGAATGTAACAAAAAATTAATGAATGATATCACAATAAAAAGCAAAATTAGAAAAATAAATTGATAAAATTAAGCAGAAGTATGGGATTCATCACTAACTTTGTAACATAACTGTTTCTCACTTTGTTATGCCACTATCAAATTTAATGCACTATATTCCAGTGAATGAGATGGTGCTATATGAGTAAATAAAGTTTGAAAATTAAATGCACAGAAATAAAGAAAATACTTCTGAGTCTAAAATTGAAGATTAAATATATTTTGATTTGTTATGTAAACAATGAATTCAGTGCATAATGTTCAATTGGAAAAGTAAAAGATATGTAGTTAGGGAAAAAAGGACAACAATATGGTGTTGCATTATGCTAGTAGTTAATTTATTGCTTAATGTTCCACTGAATAAGGTGATGCAGCGCTAATTAGTAAAATTGGACAAAGAATTGACAAAACTCAGGAGTAAATATATAATAATATGTGACATCACATCATTAAATTTTTCACTAAATTTTTCACTACATTCTATATTTATACTGATTTGTTGATGTAATATGTAAATAGTAAATTTATAGCATAATTTTCCAATTAATGAGATGATTTCAAATCAACAAATTAAATTGAAAAAGAAGATAGATAAAATTAAGAAGTATGAGACCCATCCCTAATACAGTATCACAACAATCTGTTGCTGTGTTATGCTAGCACTACATTTAATGAGTAATGTTGAAAAGAAACACATAATACCACATGTAAAGCTGCGAAAGTAAATAAACAGATTAAGGTTTCTTAACTTTTGATCAATGATATTTTGTTCTATGATACACGTTTTAAATGTAGGGTTTATGTGCTGCAGAATGAGATGACTTTGTATAAGTACAATTGGAAATTTTTAATACAGAAAATGAAGTAGAATTGTAATGCTCATCCCAAATATTTGAGATTAAAAATTTTTTCGTGTATTATGCCAGCAGTGCATTTAGACCACAATGTTCCAGAGAGTAACCTGACATCATATAAACAAGTAAAATTACAGATGTAAAGAGATAAAATTAACTGTATCCCTAATATCATAAAATAAAGATTTGTTGATATGCAGATAGTAAATTAAGATCGGAGTACACTTCTAATTGGCATGACAACACTTAAATATGTGAAATTAGTAAAACAAAGTAACAAAATTAAGAAGTGTACAGGAGGTGTCCCTAATATTGGAACATAACAATTTGTTGATGAAATATGCAGATAGAAAAATTAGAGCCTAATGTTCCAATAGATGAGATGATGTTGCGCGAATGATAACAAATAGAAAAAAAGTATGCGTCATCAAGTAGAAGTTCAAACTGCATCCCTAATATTGCGGCATAAGGCATTCTTGCTGTGGTAAATTTGGAGTGTAGTGTTCCAGTGAATGAAATTATGTTATGTGAAAAAAATTGTAAAAGAACTGGTAAATAAATTTACTTAGGTAAAAAACACAGGTTGTATTTGTTATAGCGTAATGCTATGTGAACGTATAATGGAAACTCAAATGATAGTGTGACGGTGAATTAGATGATACCGCAAGAACAAGTAAAATTAGAAAAGTAAATAGAGAGAATTAAGGAGGCGTGGTGGAAATATTTGGTTAATGCGACGGCTGTCGGAGTGTTTTGTCTGTGCCGCGTGAGAGCTTTGGCTGCAGCTCGCAGCAGCCAGGCCGGCTATCCGTTGCTCGCTTTAGTCTCTGCTGGAGCGGCACTAACCGTGGAGAGACACACGGCGGAGAGGGGGAAATAAAAAAGGGAGGGAAAAAAGGGCGCACCGGCCGGGGCCCTTTGACGGCAAAGGGCGCGCGCCCCAGGGACGCGGCGGAAGGGCCGAAGGGCCAGCGGAAAGCGCGGAATACTTGGAGCGGCTCTTCGCAGAGCTATCGGAGAAACAGACGGGAGTGGAGTGGCGGATTCCGACTGAGATATTCCACTGAGGGTCTGTGTAAATAAAAATAAAAATACAATCCTGGAGCAGGAAGAGTGGGCTCTGTAATCGCTGAACTACGCCCGTCAGTACTTACACTTTATACGGCGTTCATCTGTATATTTATTTCCTCCTTCTCTTGTATCTAAGCATGCGTCCTTAAGAGGTTCTTTAATTATACGCATGACTCTAGTAGGTTCTTTTTCCTTCTTTATTCACTTCATAGACTGCATTAATCAGGTAATGTAGATCATCCACTGTAACGGAATTTTTTCATTCTTTTCTTGCAACGGAGTACCGCAGGGTACGAGAGGCCCTCTGCCGGTCACGCCCCTACAACCAATTCCCGCCCCGGCGTTAGCGATAACAGAGGGCGCAGAATATGTGCAGAACTACACTCCTGGAAATTGAAATAAGAACACCGTGAATTCATTGTCCCAGGAAGGGGAAACTTTATTGACACATTCCTGGGGTCAGATACATCACATGATCACACTGACAGAACCACAGGCGCATAGACACAGGCAACAGAGCATGCACAATGTCGGCACTAGTACAGTGTATATCCACCTTTCGCAGCAATGCAGGCTGCTATTCTCCCATGGAGACGATCGTAGAGATGCTGGATGTAGTTCTGTGGAACGGCTTGCCATGCCATTTCCACCTGGCGCCTCAGTTGGACCAGCGTTCGTGCTGGACGTGCATACCGCGTGAGACGACGCTTCATCCAGTCCCAAACATGCTCAATGGGGGACAGATCCGGAGATCTTGCTGGCCAGGGTAGTTGACTTACACCTTCTAGAGCACGTTGGGTGGCATGGGATACATGCGGACGTGCATTGTCCTGTTGGAACAGCAAGTTCCCTTGCCGGTCTAGGAATGGTAGAACGATGGGTTCTATGACGGTTTGGATGTACCGTGCACTATTCAGTGTCCCCTCGACGATCACCAGAGGTGTACGGCCAGTGTAGGAGATCGCTCCCCACACCATCATGCCGGGTGTTGGCCCTGTGTGCCTCGGTCGTATGCAGTCCTGATTGTGGCGCTCACCTGCACGGCGCCAAACACGCATACGACCATCATTGGCACCAAGGCAGAAGCGACTCTCATCGCTGAAGACGACACGTCTCCATTCGTCCCTCCATTCACGCCTGTCGCGACACCACTGGAGGCGGGCTGCACGATGTTGGGGCGTGAGCGGAAGACGGCCTAACGGTGTGCGGGACCGTAGCCCAGCTTCATGGAGACGGTTGCGAATGGTCCTCGCCGATACCCCAGGAGCAACAGTGTCCCTAATTTGCTGGGAAGTGGCGGTGCGGTCCCCTACGGCACTGCGTAGGATCCTACGGTCTTGGCGTGCATCCGTGCGTCGCTGCGGTCCGGTCCCAGGTCGACGGGCACGTGCACCTTCCGCCGACCACTGGCGACAACATCGATGTACTGTGGAGACCTCACGCCCCACGTGTTGAGCAATTCGGCGGTACGTCCACCCGGCCTCCCGCATGCCCACTATACGCCCTCGCTCAAAGTCCGTCAACTGCACATACGGTTCACGTCCACGCTGTCGCGGCATGCTACCAGTGTTAAAGACTGCGATGGAGCTCCGTATGCCACGGCAAACTGGCTGACACTGACGGCGGCGGTGCACAAATGCTGCGCAGCTAGCGCCATTCGACGGCCAACACCGCGGTTCCTGGTGTGTCCGCTGTGCCGTGCGTGTGATCATTGCTTGTACAGCCCTCTCGCAGTGTCCGGAGCAAGTATGGTGGGTCTGACACACCGGTGTCAATGTGTTCTTTTTTCCATTTCCGGGAGTGTATATTTTCATTCATTTGTGGCTCCTTTAGCGATTTGTTTTATGGTGTTTAATATCACCCGGTGCAATATCAATGGTGTTTAATATTTATGTCATTGACACTAGAGCAGATGTCAACCACTGTTTTTATCTCTTCGTCTTTTTAACAATATTACTTTTGTCGTGTTCTTTTTATTGCTTTTTGTTACTATAACACCTTTTATACTTTATAAGATTATTCAGACTTTAACTATTGTATCCCCCTTTTATTTTCGCTGTTCCGATTAATTGTTGAAAACTAGTGTGTGCCGACGTTAGTGACATCTGGTCAACTTACAACACAAACATCTTGTAGCTACTGTACGGCAGCTTGTTTTAAACAGTAGTACTGCTGACAACATGACTCGTGCGTGTGATGTTATCTACATATATGTATTTGACGATGCTGGTGCTGATTCCGCATTTAACATTCGACGATGCCACTATGGCTGAAGTACATTAGGATTCTGTTTTTATGAAACAGGTATGCCTCTTCATATTTAGAGTGCACAAATGTAAATTTGGTTAGTATTACTTTTCAATATGCTCTATGTATTGTTCTTAATCTGTATACTGTTTGAGAGTCTAATTATATTTTTCCCATTATTGCTGCAGATCTGATGATGGTCATTAAAGACCGAAATCGGTAATCTGTTAAACAAAAAAGATTGTGACCAGAGACGAAAATTAAAGAAACTGATTTGTATCTTGTTTTATAGGTTGAATGCAAAGCCCATTTCACCAGATATAGACTACAGGGTGTTAAAATTAAAAATTCCAGTTTCAAATCGCTGTAGAAACGTAACCACTGCTCAGAATCACGCGAAATTTGAACACCATATTACTGACGCAGGGGGAAACGTCATGTAACAAAAGAAAATTTAAGAAAAATTTGACGAGCAGATGGCACTGTAAGCGTCAGAATACTGAAACGAACAGGCGCGCGGCACACATATATCTCGCAGATTGTATCCGAGATTCCTGACATGGCTTTTGGTACGGTACAGGTATTTTACAAGAAAGGTGATTTTGTGGCAGAAGCCCTGCAGAAGTTGTGGACACAAACTGTATGAAAAAAGGCACTGGTCCGATGTCTGCTAAAGGTCTGGCGGCCGGAGTGGCCGAGCGGTCCTAGGCGCTACAGTCTGGAACCACGCAACCGCTACGGTCGCAAGTTCGAATCCTACCTGGGGCATGGCTGTGTGTGCTGTCCTTAGGTTAGTGAGGTTTAAGTAGTTCTAAGTTCTAGGGGACTGATGACCTCAAAGTCACATAGTGCTCTGAGCCCTTTGAACCATTTTTTTGCTAACGGTCTGGAGAAAAGTCCACAGAAAATCACCCATGTTCAGGAGTTGTTTCCTGCTGAAGAGCCAGCAAGAGAGTCGTTTGCTCTCAAACTTCTTATTATATGAAAGTGGACAATGAACCGCCGTGGAGTATTCTCTGGACGAACGAAGACGATTTCCGGCTCCAATGACATGTCACTACCCATAACTCCACAATATGGGCAACGGAAAATCCGCACGCCCTTCAAACTGTACCACTTCACTCTGGAAAGGCGACTGTGTGTTGCGGACTGACGGCATAATTTATCGTAGAGCCATACAGGGTGTTTGTAAATGAATATCGGGGTTTTAACGCTTTATAATATTTATTATATTAAACGCACAGGTATAAATGGAAAGAGCAACTGCCGGCTGCTGTGGAGGAGCGGTTCCTGGCGCTTCAGTCCGGAACCGCGCTGCTGCTACAGTTGCAGGTTCGAATCCTGCCTCGGGCATGGATGTGTGTGATAGGTTATTAGGTTTAAGTAGTTCTAAGTCCAGGGGACTGATGACCTCAGATGTTAAGTCCCAAAGTGCTTAGAGCCATTTGAACCATTTTTTTTGAAAGAGCCAATTTTACCAAGAACCTTATAAATGTTCAGTGTGAACACAGGACGACGAAGAGTTAGTGAAGAGACTGTTGAGCGAGTGAGATAGTAGTTCACTCGTAGCCCAAAGAAATCAATCCGGAATGCTAGTCGTGTATTACAAGTTCCCATGTCGACTGTTTGGAAAGTTTTAAGAAAACGCGTAGACCTACGTCCTTACCGTTTACAGTTATTACAGGCTCGAAAGCCGGCAGACCATGGATTACGTGCCAAATTCGCAAACGAAATATTGTTTCATGACGACGAGGATTTTCTGGGTCATGTTGTCTTCAGTGATGAATCGACCTATCACCTTAATGGACATGTTAACACTCACAATGTGGGCATCTGGGGCTCAGAAAATCCTCACGAGGTGGTACAAATGCAACGAGATTCCTCTGAAGTGACTGTTTTGCCGTGTCCCAGCGGAAAGTTTATTGGCCTTTCTTTTTTGCTGAACCTACTGTAACTGGCACATCTTACCGTGATATACTATAGCAATTGCTCTATCCTCAGTTGAAAGAACATGAGCCAAAGAACTTAATTTTCCAGCAAGATGGTGCGCCAACCTCACTGACATAGCGAAGTACGCGATTGGTTGACCTTCACTGTGCCCAAGCGCTGGATAGGCCGCAAGGGGCCCAATGACAGGGCTTGCTTTGGATCGCCTCCACGTTCACCCGACCTAACGCCATGCGATTTTTTCCTTTGGGGCTTCACCGAGGATCGTGAGTACGTGCCTCCACTACCGGCAGACTTCCCTGAATTAAGAAACCGGATGAAGCGATTGGTTGACCTCCACTGTGCCCAAGCGCTGGATAGGCGGCAAGGGGCCCAATGACAGGGCTTGCTTTGCATCGCCTCCACGATCACCCAACCTAACGCCATGCGATTTTTTCGTTTGGGGCTTCACCGAGGATCGTGAGTACGTCCCTCCACTACCGGCAGACTTCCCTGAATTAAGAAACCGGATGAAGTGATTGGTTGACCTCCACTGTGCCCAAGCGCTGGATAGGCGGCAAGGGGCCCAATGACAGGGCTTGCTTTGCATCGCCTCCACGATCACCCAACCTAACGCCATGCGATTTTTTCGTTTGGGGCTTCACCGAGGATCGTGAGTACGTGCCTCCACTACCGGCAGACTTCCCTGAATTAAGAAACCGGATGAAGCGATTGGTTGACCTCCACTGTGCCCAAGCGCTGGATAGGCCGCAAGGGGCCCAATGACAGGGCTTGCTTTGCATCGCCTCCACGATCACCCAACCTAACGCCATGCGATTTTTTCGTTTGGGGCTTCACCGAGGATCGTGAGTACGTGCCTCCACTACCGGCAGACTTCCCTGAATTAAGAAACCGGATGAAGCGATTGGTTGACCTCCACTGTGCCCAAGCGCTGGATAGGCCGCAAGGGGCCCAATGACAGGGCTTGCTTTGCATCGCCTCCACGATCACCCAACCTAACGCCATGCGATTTTTTCGTTTGGGGCTTCACCGAGGATCGTGAGTACGTGCCTCCACTACCGGCAGACTTCCCTGAATTAAGAAACCGGATGAAGCGATTGGTTGACCTCCACTGTGCCCAAGCGCTGGATAGGCGGCAAGGGGCCCAATGACAGGGCTTGCTTTGCATCGCCTCCACGATCACCCAACCTAACGCCATGCGATTTTTTCGTTTGGGGCTTCACCGAGGATCGTGAGTACGTGCCTCCACTACCGGCAGACTTCCCTGAATTAAGAAACCGGATGAAGCGATTGGTTGACCTCCACTGTGCCCAAGCGCTGGATAGGCCGCAAGGGGCCCAATGACAGGGCTTGCTTTGCATCGCCTCCACGATCACCCAACCTAACGCCATGCGATTTTTTCCTTTGGGGCTTCACCGAGGATCGTGAGTACGTGCCTCCACTACCGGCAGACTTCCCTGAATTAAGAAACCGGATGAAGCGATTGGTTGACCTCCACTGTGCCCAAGCGCTGGATAGGCGGCAAGGGGCCCAATGACAGGGCTTGCTTTGCATCGCCTCCACGATCACCCAACCTAACGCCATGCGATTTTTTCGTTTGGGGCTTCACCGAGGATCGTGAGTACGTGCCTCCACTACCGGCAGACTTCCCTGAATTAAGAAACCGGATGAAGCGATTGGTTGACCTCCACTGTGCCCAAGCGCTGGATAGGCCGCAAGGGGCCCAATGACAGGGCTTGCTTTGCATCGCCTCCACGATCACCCAACCTAACGCCATGCGATTTTTTCCTTTGGGGCTTCACCGAGGATCGTGAGTACGTGCCTCCACTACCGGCAGACTTCCCTGAATTAAGAAACCGGATGAAGCGATTGGTTGACCTCCACTGTGCCCAAGCGCTGGATAGGCGGCAAGGGGCCCAATGACAGGGCTTGCTTTGCATCGCCTCCACGATCACCCAACCTAACGCCATGCGATTTTTTCGTTTGGGGCTTCACCGAGGATCGTGAGTACGTGCCTCCACTACCGGCAGACTTCCCTGAATTAAGAAACCGGATGAAGCGATTGGTTGACCTCCACTGTGCCCAAGCGCTGGATAGGCCGCAAGGGGCCCAATGACAGGGCTTGCTTTGCATCGCCTCCACGATCACCCAACCTAACGCCATGCGATTTTTTCGTTTGGGGCTTCACCGAGGATCGTGAGTACGTGCCTCCACTACCGGCAGACTTCCCTGAATTAAGAAACCGGATGAAGCGATTGGTTGACCTCCACTGTGCCCAAGCGCTGGATAGGCGGCAAGGGGCCCAATGACAGGGCTTGCTTTGCATCGCCTCCACGATCACCCAACCTAACGCCATGCGATTTTTTCGTTTGGGGCTTCACCGAGGATCGTGAGTACGTGCCTCCACTACCGGCAGACTTCCCTGAATTAAGAAACCGGATGAAGCGATTGGTTGACCTCCACTGTGCCCAAGCGCTGGATAGGCCGCAAGGGGCCCAATGACAGGGCTTGCTTTGCATCGCCTCCACGATCACCCAACCTAACGCCATGCGATTTTTTCCTTTGGGGCTTCACCGAGGATCGTGAGTACGTGCCTCCACTACCGGCAGACTTCCCTGAATTAAGAAACCGGATGAAGCGATTGGTTGACCTCCACTGTGCCCAAGCGCTGGATAGGCGGCAAGGGGCCCAATGACAGGGCTTGCTTTGCATCGCCTCCACGATCACCCAACCTAACGCCATGCGATTTTTTCGTTTGGGGCTTCACCGAGGATCGTGAGTACGTGCCTCCACTACCGGCAGACTTCCCTGAATTAAGAAACCGGATGAAGCGATTGGTTGACCTCCACTGTGCCCAAGCGCTGGATAGGCCGCAAGGGGCCCAATGACAGGGCTTGCTTTGCATCGCCTCCACGATCACCCAACCTAACGCCATGCGATTTTTTCCTTTGGGGCTTCACCGAGGATCGTGAGTACGTGCCTCCACTACCGGCAGACTTCCCTGAATTAAGAAACCGGATGAAGCGATTGGTTGACCTCCACTGTGCCCAAGCGCTGGATAGGCGGCAAGGGGCCCAATGACAGGGCTTGCTTTGCATCGCCTCCACGATCACCCAACCTAACGCCATGCGATTTTTTCGTTTGGGGCTTCACCGAGGATCGTGAGTACGTGCCTCCACTACCGGCAGACTTCCCTGAATTAAGAAACCGGATGAAGCGATTGGTTGACCTCCACTGTGCCCAAGCGCTGGATAGGCCGCAAGGGGCCCAATGACAGGGCTTGCTTTGCATCGCCTCCACGATCACCCAACCTAACGCCATGCGATTTTTTCCTTTGGGGCTTCACCGAGGATCGTGAGTACGTGCCTCCACTACCGGCAGACTTCCCTGAATTAAGAAACCGGATGAAGCGATTGGTTGACCTCCACTGTGCCCAAGCGCTGGATAGGCGGCAAGGGGCCCAATGACAGGGCTTGCTTTGCATCGCCTCCACGATCACCCAACCTAACGCCATGCGATTTTTTCGTTTGGGGCTTCACCGAGGATCGTGAGTACGTGCCTCCACTACCGGCAGACTTCCCTGAATTAAGAAACCGGATGAAGCGATTGGTTGACCTCCACTGTGCCCAAGCGCTGGATAGGCCGCAAGGGGCCCAATGACAGGGCTTGCTTTGCATCGCCTCCACGATCACCCAACCTAACGCCATGCGATTTTTTCCTTTGGGGCTTCACCGAGGATCGTGAGTACGTGCCTCCACTACCGGCAGACTTCCCTGAATTAAGAAACCGGATGAAGCGATTGGTTGACCTCCACTGTGCCCAAGCGCTGGATAGGCGGCAAGGGGCCCAATGACAGGGCTTGCTTTGCATCGCCTCCACGATCACCCAACCTAACGCCATGCGATTTTTTCGTTTGGGGCTTCACCGAGGATCGTGAGTACGTGCCTCCACTACCGGCAGACTTCCCTGAATTAAGAAACCGGATGAAGCGATTGGTTGACCTCCACTGTGCCCAAGCGCTGGATAGGCCGCAAGGGGCCCAATGACAGGGCTTGCTTTGCATCGCCTCCACGATCACCCAACCTAACGCCATGCGATTTTTTCCTTTGGGGCTTCACCGAGGATCGTGAGTACGTGCCTCCACTACCGGCAGACTTCCCTGAATTAAGAAACCGGATGAAGCGATTGGTTGACCTCCACTGTGCCCAAGCGCTGGATAGGCCGCAAGGGGCCCAATGACAGGGCTTGCTTTGCATCGCCTCCACGATCACCCAACCTAACGCCATGCGATTTTTTCGTTTGGGGCTTCACCGAGGATCGTGAGTACGTGCCTCCACTACCGGCAGACTTCCCTGAATTAAGAAACCGGATGAAGCGATTGGTTGACCTCCACTGTGCCCAAGCGCTGGATAGGCCGCAAGGGGCCCAATGACAGGGCTTGCTTTGCATCGCCTCCACGATCACCCAACCTAACGCCATGCGATTTTTTCCTTTGGGGCTTCACCGAGGATCGTGAGTACGTGCCTCCACTACCGGCAGACTTCCCTGAATTAAGAAACCGGATGAAGCGATTGGTTGACCTCCACTGTGCCCAAGCGCTGGATAGGCCGCAAGGGGCCCAATGACAGGGCTTGCTTTGCATCGCCTCCACGATCACCCAACCTAACGCCATGCGATTTTTTCCTTTGGGGCTTCACCGAGGATCGTGAGTACGTGCCTCCACTACCGGCAGACTTCCCTGAATTAAGAAACCGGATGAAGCGATTGGTTGACCTCCACTGTGCCCAAGCGCTGGATAGGCCGCAAGGGGCCCAATGACAGGGCTTGCTTTGCATCGCCTCCACGATCACCCAACCTAACGCCATGCGATTTTTTCCTTTGGGGCTTCACCGAGGATCGTGAGTACGTGCCTCCACTACCGGCAGACTTCCCTGAATTAAGAAACCGGATGAAGCGATTGGTTGACCTCCACTGTGCCCAAGCGCTGGATAGGCGGCAAGGGGCCCAATGACAGGGCTTGCTTTGCATCGCCTCCACGATCACCCAACCTAACGCCATGCGATTTTTTCGTTTGGGGCTTCACCGAGGATCGTGAGTACGTGCCTCCACTACCGGCAGACTTCCCTGAATTAAGAAACCGGATGAAGCGATTGGTTGACCTCCACTGTGCCCAAGCGCTGGATAGGCCGCAAGGGGCCCAATGACAGGGCTTGCTTTGCATCGCCTCCACGATCACCCAACCTAACGCCATGCGATTTTTTCCTTTGGGGCTTCACCGAGGATCGTGAGTACGTGCCTCCACTACCGGCAGACTTCCCTGAATTAAGAAACCGGATGAAGCGATTGGTTGACCTCCACTGTGCCCAAGCGCTGGATAGGCGGCAAGGGGCCCAATGACAGGGCTTGCTTTGCATCGCCTCCACGATCACCCAACCTAACGCCATGCGATTTTTTCCTTTGGGGCTTCACCGAGGATCGTGAGTACGTGCCTCCACTACCGGCAGACTTCCCTGAATTAAGAAACCGGATGAAGCGATTGGTTGACCTCCACTGTGCCCAAGCGCTGGATAGGCGGCAAGGGGCCCAATGACAGGGCTTGCTTTGCATCGCCTCCACGATCACCCAACCTAACGCCATGCGATTTTTTCGTTTGGGGCTTCACCGAGGATCGTGAGTACGTCCCTTCACTACCGGCAGACTTCCCTGAATTAAGAAACCGGATGAAGCAGCTGTTGCTACAATCACTGAAGACACACTTATCTACGTTTGGGGAGAACTCGGCTATGGACTTGATGTGTGCCGTGTGACAAAAGGTGTTCACATTGAACATTTATAAAGTTCTTGATAAAACTGTTTGAGTTGATGTTTCGTTTGGCATTTAATTTATAAAAGGGTGTATTATTTACTAATCTTTCAGGTCGAAACTGACTGCAATATTTCGTTTCTTATTCTATTTAAGGTTGATTGATTATATCAGTACTTTTGAATGCAACCCAAATGTTATAGTTAACTACCACTCCTGAGGCTAAAAGAATAGCTGTATTAAGTAATGGAATTTGTATAGGATTAAAAGGTTGAATACCTATTGCAGGTCATAATATTCGTAGGTCAATTGTTTCATATAATATATATTATGAAGCGTTAAAACCTCTACATTCGTTTATAAACACCCTATATTATATTTTCCTGTTACGTGCACCGTCGCTGATAAACGCTATGAGACTTTTGCGGACGAAGTCATTCCAAACTCTCAACAGCGTGGAAGTGCGGTTAAGACCATTTTTATGTAAGATGGCGCTCCTCCGTATATTAGGCAGTGAAGTAACTGCTGCAGAGGCATTTCGGAAGTGCTAGAATTATCTGCCGTCATTTCCCTACAGCCTAGCCTTCCAGATCACATTCTTTTAACACATTACTGTTAAGACGCTTGCAGCGCCATGTATGGGTGAAATTTTCGTTAAATTTGTTTTGTTCCATGTCGTTTCGCCCTGCCAGTAATACAAGATGTTACAAAAAGGTACAGCCAAACTTTCAGAAAACATTCCTCACACACAAATAAGGAAAAGATGTTATGTGGACATGTGTCTGGGAACGCTTAATTTCCATGTTAGAGCTCATTTTAGTTTCGTCAGTATGTACTGTACTTCCTCGATTCACCGCCAGTTATCCCAATTGAAGGAAGGTAATGTTGACTTCGGTGCTTGTGTTGACATGCGACTCATTGCTCTATAGTACTAGCATCAAGAACATCAGTACGTAGCATCAACAGGTTAGTGTTCACGAACGTGGCTTTGCAGTCAGTGCAATTTTTACAAATGCGGAGTTGGCAGATGCCCATTTGATGTACGGATTAGCACGGGGCAATAGCCGTGGCGCGGTACGTTTGCATCGAGAGAGATTTCCAGAACGAAGGTGTCCCGGCAGGAAGACGTTAGAAGCAATCGATCGCCGTCTTAGGGAGCACGGAACATTCCAGCCTATGACTCGCGACTGGGGAAGACCTAGAACGACGAGGACACCTGCAATGGAAGAGGCAATTTTTCGTGCAGTTGACGACAACCCTAATGTCAGCTTCAGAGAAGTTGCTGCTATACAAGGTAACGTTGACCATGTCACTGTATGGAAAGTGCTACGGGAGAACCAGTTGTTTCCGTACCGTGTACAGCGTGTGCAGGCACTATCAGCAGCTGATGGGCCTCCACGGGTACACTTCTGAGAATGGTTCATCCATCAATGTGTCAACCCTCATTTCAGTGCAGATGTTCTGTTTACGGATGAGGCTTCATTCCAACGTGATCAAATTGTAAATTTTCACAATCAACATGTGTGGGCTGACGAGAATCCGCAAGCAATTGTGCAATGACGTCATCAACACAGATTTTCTGTGAACGTTTGGGTAGGCATTGTTGGTGATGTCTCGATTGGGCCCCATGTTCTTCCACCTACGCTCAATGGACCACGTTATCACGATTTCATACGGGATACTCTACCTGTGCTGCTAGAACATGTGCCTTTACAAGTACGACACAGCATGTGGTTCGTGCACGATGGAGCTCCTGCACATTTCAGTCGACTTGTTCGTACGCTTCTCGACAACAGATTCGGTGACCGGTGGATTGGTAGAGGTGGACCAATTCCATGGCCTCCACGCTCTCCTGACCTCAACCCTCTTGACTTTCATTTATGGGGGCATTTGAAAGCTCTTGTCTACTCAACCCAGGTACCAAATGTAGAGACTCTTCGTGATCGTATTGTGGACGGCTGTGATACAATACGCCATTCTCCAGGGCTGCATCAGAGCATCAGGGATTCCGTGCGACGGAGGGTGGATGCACGTATCCTCGCTAACGGAGGACATTTTGAACATTTCCTGTAACAAAGTGAAGTCACGCTGGTACGTTCTGTTGTTGTCTGTTTCCATTCCATGATTAATGTGATTTGAAGCGAAGTAATAAAATGAGCTCTAACATGGAAAGTAAGCGTTTCCGGACACATGTCCACATAACATTTTCTTTCGTTGTGTGTGAGGAATGTTTCCTGAAAGTTTGGCCGTACCTTTTTGTAACACCCTGTATACTGTTCAAATTTGACTCATCATTCTGAGCAATGGTCCTCTTTTCACAGCGTTTTGGAACTGGAACGTTATTAATGGACCCCTGTGATTACAGTGTCTGGAAGAAAGTGTAATGCCATCAAGAACTATGTTCAGTTACACAAGGGTATAATACGAGTATGTGTGCACTAAGGGATTGTAGTGTTGGTACGAGGGGGTACCCAAAAAAAAAAAAAAAACAGGAATAACATTACCATGGACGGAGCTTGTGTAGTACGCATTTCTGGAGCTAGGAGTTGTAATGTCTCTTGCAGCGGTCTCTCCGCGATATTTTCAGAAATTTTTATAACTCATATAACTCAGTACATATCTCGAAATATCTCTTCTTATCTTACCGATTCCTAAACTTTAATATACGATGATTATCAATGCTAAGTCGTTACAAGTTCTATTATTCCTTGGAGCGTGCATTTACTCCATGGAATAGCTTCTCTACT
The DNA here is from genome assembly GCF_023897955.1 of Schistocerca gregaria. Lineage (NCBI taxonomy): Eukaryota > Metazoa > Arthropoda > Insecta > Orthoptera > Acrididae > Schistocerca > Schistocerca gregaria. The sequence goes on along the minus strand of NC_064930.1, from coordinate 84,439,113 downwards.
ATCTATGTTTTCTCTTATTAATAGAATGATTAAGATCTTGCCGATTAGCCGTGAAAGGAGTAGGATGTCTATGTATGTATTGTTGAGCTAGTCGTCGTCTTGATGAGATTCTGTATGAGAAGCAATTTAATGGATGAAATAAACTAAAGTAAGTGTGTTCGCGTATTATTTAACTTATTATTATTGACAGTGTCTGCTTAATACGCTGTGTTGCACGGGCTCAGTGGGGAAACTTTGATTTACACTGGATGAAACTACCGTCTTGTACGCTCAAAATATCCATTTTATTACTTTCAATAAATTGGCTAACACGGTCTTACCAGCAGATCTCCGGTCTTCCCCATGTCATCACAGATAGTTAATAATTATTACAAATGTTTTCAGGAGATCGACTGACAATTTTCGTCGCACCGAGACTTCGAAATTGCTTCACTGCCTTATGGAATTTAAGTTAAGCTCAATTTAATCACGATAGAATAGTACTGAACTGTGTGAATGTGATAAGCCTGCTTTGTGAATGAAAATTCCCTTAATATAAGGATGTTTTTTACTATCCTGATCACTGAAGCTAAATCAGTGCGGTGTGAGAGAGGTTTTTAAATTTCTGATCCCACAAAAAAATATTAAAGAGTGTATAGCGAAATCATATTTGTGTGAATTCCTAAGGGACCAAACAGCTGAGGTCATCGGTCCGTAGACTTACACACTACTTAAACTAACGTGGCCGCGTGGTTTGAGGCGCCATGCCACGGATTGCGCTGCCCCTCCCGCCGGAGGTTGGAGTCCACCCTCGGTCATGGGTGTGTGTGTTGTTCTTAGCTTAAGTTAGTTTAAGTAGTGCGAAAGTCTAGGGTCCGATGACCTCAGCAGTTTGGTCCCTTAGGAATTCACACACATTTGAACTTTTTTTTTTTTTTTTTTAAATTTCCCCCTCTTCTGTGGTCACTTGTTTCCTTCTGTTATGTTGTCTTGGTGTTACACTATAGCTGTCACGTAAGTGGTTGAAGAGGTAGATAGCCGGCCGGGGTGGCCGAGCGGTTCAAGGTGCTACAGTCTGGAACCGTGCCACAGCTACGGTCGCAGGTTCGAGTCCTGCCTCGGGCCTGGACGTGTGTGTTGTCCTTAGGTTAATTAGGTTTAAGTATTTCTAAGTTGTAGGGGACTGATGACGTCAGCAGTTAAGTCCCATAGTGCTCAGAGCCATTTGAACCATTTTTGAAGAGGTATATAAATAACTACCGATATGTTGACGTCTGTTGGTCTGTCTTGCCGCATACACCGTACAAGAACGAAGTGCATTTTTGCTACACACACTATGAGCATGTCGGCTTTTACTTCATTGGTAAATGCCTACTCAGAGCTACTGCTTGGACTTCGCCACTCTGAGTAGCCACATTGCACTCACGGGACACAAAAAACGCGTCGGTGTGGAAACTTTTCAAATTACAATATCCCGTAAACGGCGCACTAGACTCCATCAACAGGCACCACTGACATCGTAATTATCCTACGTTTAGTCAATTTATTGGTATCAATAGGCATTGTTAAGTTTCGAAAAGTGTATGTTGGCACAAAAAATACACTTTTTAAGTAATACAAACTGTTTATTGGCTAACAATACGAGCCGCTGACTTCCAATCCATTCTTTGAAAACTGCACATCAGTAGCGGTTTCCACTTCTGCAATATGTGCGATGCAAATTTTAGGTGCTTCACCCTGCATATTTTATCACGTTGACTTGCAATGTTTGTTTATTGAGGTTTCAGATCCGGTGATGACAGTGCAGAACTGTCGAAACTTCTAACGAAGATTTAAAGTGATCTTGGTGTACCTGATATTACAGAATAATATAATAACTGTGGCGCTATCTTGTGGTGATAAATCGAAAGAACTCCTGTTCAGAGAGACATTTATTTTCATCGCACTGTAGAGTACCACTTACAAGGATCAGCCTACTGCCGGAAGTTCTGTTACGTCGTATTCATGGAATGGTCGAACAGCGACGAGTTTTCTTTATCTGAACTTTGATTAATGTAAACGAATTTTAAGTAATTAGGTAATGGACGACGTACTTGTACGAGTAAAGTTATTCGTATGTGGAAATACAAGGGACCTTCAGTAAGTAATGCAAGCAGGTTAGTTTCATTCAGTATGAATATAGATGATATTTTCCCCCACGCATTCGCTACAAAGCCCTCCGTTTCAACACATCTCTGTGCAATGTGACGGCCTTACGCAAACTTACTGCGAGAGCCTATATGTCGACATGATGCCACTCTACTGAACGATGTCAGAGCCAACGTCTCGCTCAGTCAACAACTTCCCATCTTCCACGTGTTGCTTGTCGGCGAGTGAGTGCTTCATTCGGCCAAGAAGATGGAAGTCATCGATCACCTTGAATGAGAGTGTCCACACGTTCCAACACAACAGGAGTCACACATATGTGCGGCCTGCCTGCGCACAGAAGATCAGACAGGTTTGCGAGGCCTTATTGCGACGATAACGGACGCTTCGCCCAACGGCTCGCCGTGCTCCTGTTCGCTGCCAGGCCCCCATAGACATTGTGGAAGCGCCTCTAAATATCTGCGGTGCTCTGGTTTTCCAACAAAGGAAACTCAGTTGCTGGTCTCTGATTGGAATGCACTTCATTATAGGCGCCCTTTTCAGGTCTACACATAGCGCAGCCACCTATTGGGACTTCATGAAACTATAGCGACTGAAGCGGGAATATTCCACGATGTCCCACAACAAATTCGACATTTTTTCAACCGACACTGGTCGGGAAGAAAATAGGTTGCATTACTTATTGAACGCCACACGTACAACTAAGTTATCACGAATTGGCTTTGGAAGTGATTTAGTACTTTACACCATACTGAAGTGACTATGTGAGGTCCGTGATTTATTAGGTCAGGGTTTTTGAGTGTTGTTCTAGCGAACTGACGCATGATAAGTGAATCAGTGATAAGTTTATTAACTGTATTTGATTTACTGTCGGAAGTTGAGTTAGAGTAGTCAAGGCCTGTTCACGATAATCGAGAACTCGCGTTGGGCATTGTGCACACATAAAAAAAAAATTACATCACCCCGGTTCCCAGAACTCCTGAAGGTAGACGTTGACTGTGGATATTGTATGACAGACACAGTCTCTCTGACCGAAACAAGTAAACAGCCATGCATGAGCAGCGCATATTAGACGGAGAGGGTCCGAGAGCCGATCAGTTCCAGTCATTCTACCAGGAAGGAGGTTCACGGCTCGTGTTGTCTGTAGTTGAACCATGCCTAGATGGTCAATACCATGGTTCGATCGCGTCCCCATTGTTACTTTGTGCCAGGAAGGGCTCTCAACAAGAGAAGTGTCCAGGCGTCTAGGAGTGAACGAAAGCGACGTTGTACAGACGTGGAGGAGATACAGAGAGACAGGAACAGTCGATGACATGCCTCTCTCAGGCCGCCCAAGGGCTACTGCTGCAGTGGATGACCGCTGCCTACCGATTATGGCTCGGAGGAATCCTGATGGCAACGCCACCATGTTCAATAATACTTTTCGTGCAGGTACAGGACGTCGCGTTACGACTCTAAGTGTCAGCAATACGCTGCATGATGCGCAAGTTCACTCCAGACGTCCATGGTGAGGTCCAACTTTGCAACCACGACGCCATGCAGAGCGGTACAGATGGGCACAAGAACATGCCGAATGGACCGCTCAGGATTGGCATCACGTCCTCTTGACCGATAAGTGTCGCATATGCCCTCAACCAGACCATCGTCGGCGTCCTGTTTGCAGGCAACCCGGGCAAGCTGAACGCCTTAGACACACTGTCTAGCGAGTGCAGCAAGGTGGAGGTTCCCTGATATTTTGTGGTGGCATTATGTGGGGCCGAACTACGCCGGTGATGGTCACAGAAGGCGCCGTAACGGCTGTACGATACGTGAATGCAATCCTCCGACCGATAGTGCAACAATATCGGCAGCATGTTGGCGAGGTATTCATCTCCAAGGACGACAATACGCGCCCCCATCTACATGACTACTCTGCAATTCACATTTAAGTGCTTGGCAGAGGCTTCATCGAACCACAATCATACTATCTCTCTACTATTCCACTCCCGAACAGCGAGCGGGAAAAACGAACACCTAAACCTTTCTGTTCGAGCTCTGATTTCTCTTATTTTATTTTGATGATCATTCCTACCTATGTAGGTTGGGCTCAACAAAATATTTTCGCATTCGGAAGAGAAAGTTGGTGACTGAAATTTCGTAAAAAGGTCTCGCCGCGACGAAAAACGTCTATGCTGTAATGACTTCCATCCCAACTCGTGTATCATATCTGCCACACTCTCTCCCCTATAACGTGATAATACAAAACGAGCTGCCCTTTTTTGCACCCTTTCGATGTCCTCCGTCAATCCCACCTGGTAAGGATCCCACACCGCACAGCAATATTCTAACAGAGGACGAACGAGTGTAGTGTAAGCTGTCTCTTTAGTGGACTTGTTTCATCTTCTAAGTGTCCTGCCAATGAAACGCAACCTTTGGCTCGCCTTCCCGACAATATTATCTATGTGGTCCTTCCAACTGAAGTTGTTCGTAATTTTAACACCCAGGTACTTAGTTGAATTGACGGCCTTGAGAATTGTACTATTTATCGAGTAATCGAATTCCAACGGATTTCTTTTGGAACTCATGTGGATCATCTCACACTTTTCGTTATTTAGCGTCAACTGCCACCTGCCACACCATACAGCAATCTTTTCTAAATCGCTTTGCAACTGATACTGGTCTTCGGATGACCTTACTAGACGGTAAATTACAGCATCAGCTGCGAACAATCTAAGAGAACTGCTCAGATTGTCACCCAGGTCATTTATATAGATCAGGAACAGCAGAGGTCCCAGGACGCTTCCCTGGGGAACACCCGGTATCACTTCAGTTTTACTCGATGATTTGCCGTCTATTAATACGAACTGCGACCTTCCTGACAGGAAATCACGAATCCAGTCGCACAACTGAGACGATATCCCATAGCTCCGCAACTTGATTAGAAGTCGCTTATGAGGAACGGTGTCAAAAGCTTGTGAATGACTTCCTTCGGGAAAACGACATTGCTTGCCTACAGTGGCCAGCACGTTCCCCAAGCATGAACCCTATCGAACATGCCAGGGATAGATTGAAAAGAGCTGTTTATGGACGACGTGACCCACCAACCACTCTGAGGGATCCACGCCGAATCGCCTTTGAGGAGTAGGACAATCTGGACCAACAGTGCCTTGATGAACTTGTGGATGGTATGCCACGACGGATACAGGCATGCACCAATACAAGAGGACGTGCTACTCGGTACTATAGGAACCGGTGTGTACAGCAATCTGGACCACCTACTATGACGGTCTCGCTGTATGGTGGTACAACATGCAATGTGTGGTTTTCATGAGCAATAAGAAGGGCGGAAATTATGTTGATCCCTAGCCGGCCGGAGTGGACGACCGGTTCTAGGCGTTACAGTCTGGAACCACGCGACCGCTGCAGTCGCAGGTTCGAATCCTGCCTCGGGCAGGGATGTGTGTGGTGTCCTTAGGTTAGTTAGGTTTAAGTAGTTCTAAGTTCTAGGGGACTGATGACCTGAGAAGTTAAGTCCCATAGTGCTCAGAGCTATTTGAACCATTTTTTTAAATCCCTATTCCAATTTTCAGTACAGGTTCCGGCACTCTCACATCCGAGGTGATCCCAAGCTTTTTTTTGAAGTATTTAGCAGTTTATACCCTGATTGTGTGTGTTCTTCCTGAGGCGATAACTACACCCTTGGCCAAATGTACTAAGCACTCTAGAAACATAGCAGATGTGCGGTTTACATAACAGTGGGTAAACCCTATGGTTTAAAAAGTAGTCTGTCAACATCGAAAAAGGCCGCAAACAATGATATACCTCAGAGACACCAATAAAAGATATGGTGATGAAGGTTTCTCGGGTCTCCAGCCGTGTGGTAGTGTCATACTACCCATCTTCTGGCGAAGTGTCGAGATTCGCAGAGAGCGGGCTGTTTATATGCGCGGTCACCCCCCTCCACTGGACCTCGGGGGCCTGCGGTGGACCAGCGGCGTGCGCGGTGGTGGGGATGGCAGTCGCCTCCGGCGGCCGCGTTCGGTTCTCGGTGTAGGCATTCTGTCTGCGGCCGCGCCGGAGGACGTTGAAGGCGCGCTCCCGACGGATTGCCGCTATCGCAGGGTTCCGCGCTGCGCTGAGTTGCTATCCCTCGTCTCTGTTGACCAGATTCTCGTGAATCCTTATTCCTATGGATTCTTTGATAACGCTTCCCCAAAATCCAGATGCTCGGCACAGTACCTTCGTGTTTTCCAAGTTGAGGGTGTGTTCTTCACTGATGCCGTGTTCTGCTATGGCAGGTTTTTCTGTGTGGCCTAGTCGCACACGTCTGATGTGTTCTTTGCAGCGTTTAGATATGCAGCGCTGTGTTTGCCCAATGTATTGCTTTCCGCATTCGAACGGCATACTGTATACTCCTGGTGTGTTAAGGTTCAGCGCGTCTTTGGCAGAACCTAGGAGCTCCCTCGTCTTCGGTGGTGGACAGAGAATGGTTTTGATCTTGCATTTTCCCAGAAGTCGTGCAATTTTGGCCGAGATCGGACCCACGTACGGAAGGAAAGCGAGTCTTTTATCTTTTATTTGTCTTTCGTTATTTTCTTCTGGGGTTCTCACTGCTTCCTTCTTCCTTTTAAGCGCCCTGTTAATCTGCGTTTCACTGTAGCCATTTTGCCAGGGCGCTCAGTACTGTTCGTCTTTGTGCTGGATGGTGGCAGTTTGTTGCATGAAGGTATAGATCTGTGTGTGTCTTCTTCCTGTGTACTGCATGGCCTAGTGAGCCATCTGCCTTCCTCTTAATTAAAATATCAAGGAAGGGGAGTCATCCATTTTCCTCCATTTCCATTGTAAATTTGATGTTCGGATGGATGCTGTTGAGGTGTCCAAGAAACTCATCCAGCGCTTGTTTGCCATGTCCCCACACGGCAAAGGTGTCGTCGGCATAGCGGAAGAAGTGCTTCGGTTACTGTCTGGCAGTTTGAAGGGCCACCTCCTCGAAATGTTCCATATAGAGCTTTGCAGTCTCAGGAGCCAATGGGGAGCCCATCGCCACACCGTCGATCTGCTCGACGAATTGCCCGTTGCACTGAAAGTACCTTGTTTTTAGTGTGTGTTCGAAAAGGCTGACTATTTGTGGTTCAAAGTGCTGGGCTAAAAGTGAAAAGGAGTCTCGAAGGGACACTTTCGGGAAAAGCGAGGTCACGTCGAATATCACGAGTACGTCCTCCCTTTGTACTCGCATGTCCCTGAGTATTTTTACGAATTCGGCTGAGTTTCGCACATGGTGGCTGCAGGGTCCCACACGGGGTTTGAGTAGTGTCGCTAGGTACACTCCTGGAAATGGAAAAAAGAACACATTGACACCGCTGTGTCAAACCCACCATACTTGCTCCGGCCACTGCGAGAGGGCTGTACAAGCAATGATCACACGCACGGCACAGCGGACACACCAGGAACCGCGGTGTTGGCCGTCGAATGGCGCTAGCTGCGCAGCATTTGTGCACCGCCGCCGTCAGTGTCAGCCAGTTTGCCGTGGCATACGGAGCTCCATCGCAGTCTTTAACACTGGTAGCATGCCGCGACAGCGTGGACGTGAACCGTATGTGCAGTTGACGGACTTTGAGCGAGGGCGTATAGTGGGCATGCGGGAGGCCGGGTGGACGTACCGCCGAATTGCTCAACACGTGGGGCGTGAGGTCTCCACAGTACATCGATGTTGTCGCCAGTGGTCGGCGGAAGGTGCACGTGCCCGTTGACCTGGGACCGGACCGCAGCGACGCACGGATGCACGCCAACACCGTAGGATCCTATGCAGTGCCGTAGGGGACCGCACCGCCACTTCCCAGCAAATTAGGGACACTGTTGCTCCTGGGGTATCGGCGAGGACCATTCGCAACCGTCTCCATGAAGCTGGGCTACGGTCCCGCACACCGTTAGGCCGTCTTCCGCTCACGCCCCAACATCGTGCAGCCCGCCTCCAGTGGTGTCGCGACAGGCGTGAATGGAGGGACGAATGGAGACGTGTCGTCTTCAGCGATGAGAGTCGCTTCTGCCTTGGTGCCAATGATGGTCGTATGCGTGTTTGGCGCCGTGCAGGTGAGCGCCACAATCAGGACTGCATACGACCGAGGCACACAGGGCCAACACCAGGCATCATGGTGTGGGGAGCGATCTCCTACACTGGCCGTACACCTCTGGTGATCGTCGAGGGGACACTGAATAGTGCACGGTACACCCAAACCGTCATCGAACCCATCGTTCTACCATTCCTAGACCGGCAAGGGAACTTGCTGTTCCAACAGGTCAATGCACGCCCGCATGTATACCGTGCCACCCAACGTGCTCTAGAAGGTGTACGTCAACTACCCTGGCCAGCAAGATCTCGGGATCTGACCCCCATTGAGCATGTTTGGGACTGGGTGATGCGTCGTCTCACGCGGTCTGCACGTCCAGCACGAACGCTGGTCCAACTGAGGCGCCAGGTGGAAATGGCATGGCAAGCCGTTCCACAGGACTACATCCAGCATCTCTACGATCGTCTCTATGGGAGAATAGCAGCCTGCATTGCTGCGAAAGGTGGATATACACTGTACTAGTGCCGACATTGTGCATGCTGTGTTGCCTGTGTCTATGTGCCTGTGGTTCTGTCAGTGTGATCATGTGATGTATCTGACCCCAGGAATGTGTCAATAAAGTTTCCCCTTCCTGGGACAATGAATTCACGGTGTTCTTATTTCAATTTCCCGGAGTGTATTTAGCAAGTTCGTAACTGTGAGAGTTGATGGAGTCCACAATCGGTCTCAGAGGTATAGAGGTATCTCTCCCTTACGGATCTTGGGGAGTCCATAGAGGCGTGGTATCGCTGAAGCTCTGGGGTGCAGTCACTTCTTCATTTGCTCTGGTAAGTCCGATTTCTTCAGCAGAGCTATCGTCTTTCTACTCACCGTCGGGGTTGGATCCTCCTTCAACCTCTTGTAGGCCTCGTCTTGTAGCAGAAGGTTTATTTTCTGCCGGTACTCGGCAGCACGTAACAGCACTGTCACGTTCCCTTTGTCCGCTGGTAGGATCGTTATATCAGGGCCATCTCTAAGGGACCGGAGAGCTGCTCGCTCTTCCGCAGATATGTTATGTTTAGGCAATCGAGATCTGACGATTATTCTGCCAGTTTCCCGTCTTACTTCCTCTCCCTCCTCCTTTGAAAGCCCTCGTACTACTTCTTCCACGCCACTGATAGTCTCGTTTCGGCATTGTTCTGGCGAAGGGGGAGAAATTCAGTCCTTTTTTTTTTTTTTGAGGACTGCGATTGTGGCAGCGTCCAGTTCTTTTCCAGTCAAGTTTACCACGGCTCTGCTATCATTCACCTCCTTTTTCGTCGTCTGAGTCCCGGCTAATCTGCCGAATTTGCCGATTTGTTTAGATGTAGAGCCCCGTTTTTGCACCTCACTGTTGGAGTACGTCTGCAGTCGGCCCATTCCCACAGATAGGATGGTAATGACCCTGCCAGTTTTAGGTTTACGCTGGGAAAGCCTACAGTCTCATGTAAAACATATAGTGTAATAAGATTTGTCATCTGAATGTTTTTCTGTGTATCGATCAGTTCGCTACATTCGCTCGTTGTGGCCGCACGCCACTAATGTAGTGCTCTTTTCCTATTTAGATCTGTGACATCGGTGTTACTGCTGCATTACGCTTAAGAAACGAACGTAGTTTGGAAAAACGAGTGCAGAAAAAGCTTCTGCAGGAGCAAGGAAAATCACAAGCGAACTGTGGAATGTTCGATATGTAGAATATGCTACTGAGCGATTCGCCACCACCGGGTCACATGTTAACAGGCCCAGACTCGGGCGCTAGCGGACCACACTAGACTGCAAGGACTGAATGGTAGTAAGAGAGTCGTTAAAAAATTGGAAGAAAAACACCTTTAGACCTCGCTGCTGAGTTGCTGAAAGGTTTATGAAAACAATATCTGTTGAGGCCACTCTTAGACCACTTCGAGAAGCTGGGCTAAAAGGCTGTAAAGGCAGGAAGAAGACATGGCTCTCTGACAAGAATAAAAAGACATGGCATGAGCGGGCCCTAAAACAGAAAACCATCACTGACCAAGATATGTGAAATTTCGTGTGGTCTGACGAAGCAAGCATTCGGGTAGGACTGTCAACTTCATGCTCTAACAACACAAACCAATTTACGCCACTGACCATAGTTGCTACACCACGAAGATGACGAGCTACAGACGCGAAATTTAACCAACAGTAAGAAGATGCTGTGATATGCAAATGATTAGCTTTTCAGAGCATTCACGCAAGGCTGGCGCCGGTGGCGACACCTACAACGTGCTGACATGAGGAAAGTTTCCAACCGATTTCTCATACACAAACAGGAGTTGACCGGAGTTGCCTGGTGAAATGTTGTGATGCCTCGTGTAAGGAGGAGAAATGCGTACCATCACGTTTCCGACTTTGATAAAGGTCGGAATGTAGCCTACCGCGATTGCGGTTTATCGCATCGCGACATTGCTGCTCGCGTTGGTCGACATCCGATGACTGTTAGCAGAATATGGAATCGGTGGGTTCAGGAGGGTAATACGGAACGCCGTGCTGTATCCCAACGGCCTCGTATCACTAGCAGTCGAGATGACAGGCATCTTAACCGCATGGCTGTAACGGATCGTGCAGCCACGTCTCGATCCCTGAGTCAACATATGTTGACGATTGCAAGACAACAGCTCGGAGACCGTGGCTCCGGTTACCCTGGACGCTGCATCACAGACAGGAGAGCCTGCGATGGTGTGCTCGACGACGAACCTGGGTGCACGAATGGCAAAACGTCATTTTTTCGGATGAATTCAGGTGGTGTTTACAGGATCAAGATGGTCGCATCTGTGTTTGGCGACATCGCGGTGAACACACATGGGAAGCGTGTATTCGTCATCGCCATACTGGCGTATCACCGGGCGTGATGTGTATGGGGTGCTATTGGTTACACGTCTCGGTCACCTCTTGTTCGCATTAACGGTACTTTGAATAGTGGACGTTACATTTCAGATGTGTTACGACCTGTGGCTCCACCCTTCATTCGATCCCTACAAAACCCTACATTTCAACAGGATAATGCACGGCCGCATGTTGTACGTCCTGTACGATCCTTTCTGGATACAGAAAATGTTCAACTGCTGCCCTGGCCAGCACATTCTCCAGATCTCTCACCAATTGAAAACGTCTGGTCAATAGTGGCACAGCAACTGGCTCGTCACAATACGCCAGTCACTACTCTCGATGAACTGTGGTATCGTGTTGAAGCTGCATGGGCAACTGTACCTGTACACGCCATCCAAGCTCTGTTTGACTGAATGCCCAGGCGTATCAAGGCCGTTGATACGACCAGAGGTGGTTGTTCTGGGAACTGATTTCTCAGGATCTATCCACCCAAACTGCGTGAAAATGTAATCACATCTCAGTTCTACCATAATATATTTGTCTAATGATTACCCGTTTATCATCTGCACTTCTTCTTGGTTTAGCAATTTTAATGGCCAGTGGTGCAGTTAGAAACCAAATTTGTAATTTAAAAACTCATGAAAGAATTCTCTGCAGGCTTTTGGTACACTTTGTGTAACGTATGACCGTCGCCAGGTGGGCGAGGAATTTAAAGTAGAGTGTGTGGTACCTACCGTGAAACACAGTACAGGGAGCATCATAATCTAAGGCTGTATTAGTGCTGTTGTAGAGGTCAAATGGTCGTATGTCAAGGCCGCGTGGATTCCACAAAGTACACAGACGCCCTACAATCTATTTTACTGGCCTCTTTTACAATCCTTTCTGGCGATACAATCATGGACGGCGTTAAATTCCAACTCGATTAAGCCACCTCACATAAACCTGTCGGCACAATGACTTGGCTTCTGGAAGGTAATATTGAGCTCCTGGACTGGCCTGCCCAATCACCAGAGCTGAGTGCCACAGTGCATTCATGGGGTTTACTGAAGGTAACTACACAATGAAGTCAAAACAAGAATTCTTAAAAGACCGCCTGCGCCTTGAGTGCAATGTCATAAGTGCCGAATATTTTAAAAAGTTAGTGTATTTTCTACCAAAAAGAATTTCTACTGTAATAAGGGCAAAGGGTGGGGGGCACGAAATTTTTGACTTTTTTGTCACTAATAAACATTATAAACTCCAGCACACTGACCCTATTTATTCAATTTTCTTATTTTTCACAATACTCAAAATTACCCAGGGTTCTCGATAGCCGGCTGTTGTGGCCGAGCGGTTGTAGGCGCTTCAGTCTGGAACCGCACGACCGCTACGGTCGCAGGTTCGAATCCTGCCTCGGGCATAGATATGTGTAATTTCCTTAGGTTAGTTAGGTTTAAGAAGTTCTAAGTGTAAGGGACTGATGACCTCACATGTTAAGTCCCATAGTGCTCAGAGCCATTTGAACCATTTTTGAACCCAGTATTTTAAGAAGCTAGTGTACTCTCTAGCAAAAAGAATTTCTACTGTAATAAGGGCATAAGGTGGCGGGCACCAAATATTGATTTTTTTTGTTACTAAGAAACCTTATAAACTGGAAACAACTGTTCCTATTTATTTAATTTTAGTATTTTTCACAACACTCAATATTACCCAGGGTTCTCAGTATTTCTGGCCAAGGGTGTATCAGTCGAAGGTATGAGGTTTCAAGTAGGTAGGAAGGTCAACAGAAGAGCCAGTCCCGAAGCAATTACAAGACAGGCAGGGAAAGGGAACGCTACATCGTGAAGAATGTTACTACAGTAACAGAAGCATGGTTGTCTAATTATTGCAAACAAGCAACCGTATCACGCGCATTTCCACTCTTGTTTTCCTTTTCTGCCAGTCTTCTACAGGAGAAGCGTTTCCAACAAGTAAAAATCGTTCAAAATGGTCAACTAGCCTTCGTTGTAAAAACGTTCAAACGGCATTTTTTTTCCTTTTCTTCTGGAGGAGGGAACAAGAGTCAGGACAAATCAAGCCCCGAATGAGAAAGGGTTGACTTCACGCGGCAGTGTTACGTAACAAAGGGGATTCTTAATAAGGTCTAGAAGAGGTCGGGAGGTGAGGTAGCGATGTTGGGGGGGGGGGGGGTGAGACGAGGGTGAATCGGTGGCAGCGCAGTGTGCCAAAGAGCTTAAGGGCGCGCGCAGAACACCCAGTCCGCCTGTCTAATTTTAATTAAGAGCTCTGTTGGCGAAGCAGCGTTCCAGCTCTTTGTCTTCAACGGTCGCGCTCGTGTTCGTCTCTTGTCAGCGGACGAAATCCCAGGCGCGCTCTGGCGACAGCCTAATGAACTTACGGTCGTGGCGCGTGGCTGCTCCAGTCTACATCTTAACGCTGGAATTTACACGAGGCGCCATTGCACTACGAGAGACGAGTAAAAGACTTAACTAGACTTACCTTTACTTTTAATCTATTCGTTATCCGGTCCATCATCGAAAATAATTAATTAACTCAAAATGAATTTTTAAAATACCAAGTTTTAAATCGGACTAAAAGGTATAAAATAATTCCTCCCAGCGCCATATAGGTTTCTAATACCATATATACAGCCATAAAAACTTGTGACTGAATTTTTTATAGCTATGAAAGCACTTGTAACAGGCATTACAAATGAAAAATGTTGGGTGCATGCAATAGTCGTGAATCATTGATGTACAGTAATACTACAGTAATAGTAAAGAGGCGAACTGTTAATGCCTCCATTTTTTTGTATGCACCCCCTATCTTCGGTTAGAATTAAATAAAGTATTATCATAGCTATTAAAAATTCGCAACGACAGATTTTAAAGATTATGAAATTACTAACTGGCCTAGTACGTCTTAGTGAACTTAGTGGCGGCTCGTAACCACAAATTCGCAATTATTTCGAAAATGGCTCGTACGATGAGTCATGTTTGCTGGACGTTTGTTTAACGCTCAGAAACGGTGCCAGCGCGATCCATGCAGTTGAATGAACCACTGTGCCAAAATGGGCTTACTGGCTAACGCACATGTCTAACAAGCACGAGACCCCGGTTCGATTCCCGGCCTTGTAACAAATTTTCACTCGCCGCTTCAGTCTGTACACATAAAATCATATATGTATGAGACTAGTCAAGTCTCTGAAATTGCGTCATTTCGTTTGAACAAAAATTGCTGCTTTCTCAGCCACTGACGGTTTTGATGATTGGCAATTACACAGAGAGTGAGAGATGCTGAATTTCATTGTCTGATCAGCTCGGCAACATGTTTCTGGCACAAGAGGTGTGCACCGTGACTCGGCAATTGGCTGAACACAACAACACATCACCATAACTAAGAAGAAGAAGAAGATCAAAACGTAAAATTTGAATGATACTTAGAACTATTACCATTCTTTTGCGTCATCACTAGCCACAATAAATTGAAGATATTAATAAATTTCGCAATAGAAGCTGTACTCGATATCTACACCCAAAAATTTGGAATGTTCTACCCTGTTTAATGTGGTACATTGTTGTGCTACATCAATTGTTGTATGCTGTATTTGCAGCATAGAAATTAATACGGTATGTTTCTTCAAATTGAAGAGAGAGCACCTATTCAGAAAGCCAGTTGATAATTCATCGAGAAACATCGTTAACATTTTCTCCATTGTTTTCTATCCAGTGGGATATATTATTACACCAGTAACCTCAACAATTCATGAATCGTAAGTACGAGGATTATTTGTTTTTCAACCTCCAATCAGTCACTAAATTGAAACGACGGTGAAAATTTGGTGAAGCTTTGCACAGATCTGTTTCACAGTATCTGTAGTGTGCTATCTATGACGTCATGTCGCACTTTTCAGTTCTGAGCACACAACGATAGTCTGAGGATGGGTAGAAAATAGTGTGAGGGCCTGCTGAGGTGTTCCGCCTGATTGGATGCAGCCCACATAACATAACTGTCAAGCATTTCCTTCTTCTTGAGAATTCTCAGCAACACACTACAGGGGCAACCAAGACGCACCTGCAGTGATTCCCATGGGAAGTGTCTCATGACTCACCATACAGGCCAGACACGGCTCTCTCTGTTTTTCTTCTCTTCGCTCACATAAATAGCTGACTACGAAAAAAGCACTTTTGGCATTTTTACACACACAATGAACTTCAGATCAGTGTATGAAATTGGCGGAAACCGCAGGTTTCTATGAACAAGATATTGGGAAGTTGGTACTACAACTGTACCTGAGAGTTACTGTTGAGTAGTTGCTCTTCCAAACAATATTCCATATGAGAAATCCAGTTGCGTCTTTACATGAGGTTACTCGTACAGTAGGTACTTGGGGTATGCACCGCTCTTTTTAAAACGAATAGTACGATGTAGTCATGGGACCGAGCCTGCTTCCATGCCCCACAGCTAAATAGCTGCAGTTATTAATTTCTAACTTTGATCCTTTAGCCAAATAGTCTGTGCACCGGCTACATTTCCGAACTAATAAAAGAGGCAAAAATACAAAACAAAAGATAAATGAATAATTTCATAAAAAGGGTTCTATTTTAAGGTCTACAATTGATGTTGACGACGGAGAATTATGCTGAGTAGTGTTTATTCAAGAAGAGACATCTGAAATAAATGGGAAATGGTCCTGTAATAATCACAGAAAGTACCTTTATCAAATGCAGTGAAATTACATTAACAGCCTTACGACAATAGTCCAAAGGTAAATTGTAATGAAAGATATGCGAAAACTAATTTCGTTTCTAATAACAATACACGAAAATTCATCAGTTCAAAGAAGTTAGAGTTTAATATCGTTGTTGTTGTTGTCTTCAGTCCTAAGACTGGTTTGATGCAGCTCTCCATGCTACTCTATCTTGTGCAAGCTGCTTCATCTCCCAGTACCTACTGCAACCTACATCCTTCTGAATCTGCTTAGTGTACTCATCTCTCGGTCTCCCTCTACGATTTTTACCCTCCACGCTGCCCTCCAATGCTAAATTTGTGATCCCTTGATGCCTCAAAACATGTCCTACCAACCGATCATGATTCACAAATTGACACAAGCGATATAATGAATACGAACCCATATGCTGTCTATCTTCAGTTCCATAATACAGTGGGAAAAAGTTTGGAGTACGGCACTGGAGCACATTCAGACATCTTGGAATTTAAAGTCGCTTCAAAAATTGAAACTATGGTAGCAGCCATTCCACCGCCAGAATCAATCACATCCACGATCAAATATCACTCGTTACCGCGGGGAAAAAAAATAACGGTAGTTCAAATGGCTCTGAGCACTATGGGACTTCACATCTGAGGTCTTCAGTCCCCTAGAACTTAGAACTACTTAAACCTAACTAACCTAAGGACGCGCGGTTGCATACTGAAGCGCCTAAAACCGCTCGGCTGCAGCGGCCGGCCCACGGCAGGCACAAACGTAAAAGTGTCCAGAATCAAAATTTATTTTTAAACTATTGGGTCCTAAAAGAACACTCAGATTCTAAAGGCAAATACTACCTCTGAAATTTCATGGACATAACAGAACACGAACGGGTGGACCGTTCGCTGGATGCAAGTCTTCCGATTTGACGCCACTTCGGCGACTTGCGCGTCGATGGGGATGAAATGATGATTATTAGGACAACACAACACCCAGTCCCTGAGCGGAGAAAACCTCCGACGAAACTGGGAATCGAACCCGGGTCCTTATGATTGACATTCTGTCGCGCAGACCACTCAGCTACTGAGGGACGGTCAAGACATGTCATATGGTAAACAAAACTTAAGGGTTCATTGATAAGATTTGAACGAAAATAAGAACAACGACATGTAACAACATCTCTGGTAAGCTGTATATAGGCCTACTTTGTAAAAATATAGTATTCTCGTAATGAACTCTCAAAATATCTGACAAAAGCATATTTTTACACTTCGTAACCACAAGAAACATTATTACTACCGAGACATGACAGAAATACTATACTACAGATGCAATATGACGGTGACATCCACCTACACATAAATACCTGCGTAAATGTAAACGTCAAACAGCCACAATTTGTGTACAAATAAGCTTACTAATTTTACTTTGCAGGGCACTTGATAATGTGTATAAGCCGAAACAGGTCTGTCGTACAAAATGTTAAAAGAATTCATATTCTCTTATTGCAGCTGGTTTCGAGTATTCATTTCAATAATAAGTTATTTGAAGTTATCAAGGTGCATGAGCCGCACTGCATATAGAATAGGAGTGGACCCAACACTGAACCCTGAAGGACTCTTCCTAATTTCTCCACAAATCACTCTAATCTTCTCTTTGTGTTACAATGTCAGAATCAAATGAAGTCATATGGTTCGACAGAGCTTTTCACGTTCCAGACAATTATGATGTATATATGCAGACTGCAGTGATGAATTAAAATTTGTACCCAGTTAAGGATTCGAACCCAGACCTAACAGATATTTCAGGCTTCAAAAAGTCTCTGGAACCACACAGGCTGGCCGGTGTGTGCGAACGGTTCTGGGTGCTTCAATCTAGAACTGCGCGACCGCTATGGTCGCAGGTTCGAATCCTGCCTCGGGCATGGATGTGTGTGATGTCCTTAGGTTAGTTAGGTTTAAGTGGTTCTAAGTTCTAGGGGACTGATGACTTCAGATGTTAAGTCCCATAGTGCTCAGAGCCATTTGAACCATTTGAACTTACAGTTTCATCTGACTGAAGTACCAATGCCTGCGTTTCAGGCAACATCCCCCATTTCGTTTGATACTGAGGTGCTATTGCAATATAGTTGCTGGGCGTCTGCAATGCTTTTGGAATTTAGGGGGAATATGAAGTGGACTGAATTATGAGCAGGAATTTGGATTCAGGAGGGAGGTGTGCTAGGATAGTCCGTACAGTTGCACACTCTGCCACGGTGGCGTAGTGGTTAGTGCATCTGCTTTGTGAGCCACAAACCCGGGTTCAAACCCAGGCCTTCGTACAAATTTTCATTAGGCATTTTAGTCTGCATATAGTGTGAGAATGTTCAAGAGTGCTACTAACCACATGTATTCTTTTCAGTACCGAGACATGACAGAAAGACTTTACTATAGATGCAATTATGATTGTGACTTCCACCTAGACACAAATACCTGCATAAATGTAAACGTCGAACACCCGCAATTTGTGTACAAATAATCTTACTAATGTTATTTTGCAGGGGGCTTGATAGTAGGAATAAGCCAAAACAGGTCTGTCATGCAAAATATTAAAAGAAAAACATATTATCTTATTGCAGCTAGTTTGGAGTATTGATTTCAATAGTAAGTTATTTGAAGTGATCAAGATGCATACAGAATAGGAGTGGACCTAACACTGAACCCTGTAGAAATCTTCGTAATTTCTCCCCAATCACTCTAATCTTCTCTTCATCGTACAATGTCAGAATCAAATGAAGCCATATGGTTTCAGAGAGCTTTTCAGGTTCCATACTGTTATGATGACTGAAGTGATGAATAAATATTTGTGCCCAGTCTGTGATTCGAACCCAGGTCTCACAGATATTCCAGGCTTCAAAAAGTCTCTGGAACCATACAGTTTCACTTGATTGAAGTACCAATGCCCATGTTTCAGGCAACATCCCCCATTTAGTTTAATACTGAGGAGCTATTCCAATATACACTCCTGGAAATTGAAATAAGAACACCGTGAATTCATTGTCCCACGAAGAGGAAACTTTATTGACACATTCCTGGGGTCAGATACATCACATGATCACACTGACAGAACCACAGGCACATAGACACAGGCAACACAGAATGCACAATGTCGGCACTAGTACAGTGTATATCCACCTTTCGCAGCAATGCAGGCTGCTATTCTCCCATGGAGACGATCGTAGAGATGCTGGATGTAGTCCTGTGGAACGGCTTGCCATGCCATTTCCACCTGGCGCCTCAGTTGGACCAGCGTTCGTGCTGGACGTGCAGACCGCGTGAGACGACGCTTCATCCAGTCCCAAACATGCTCAATGGGGGACAGATCCGGAGATCTTGCTGGCCAGGGTAGTTGACGTACACCTTCTAGAGCACGTTGGGTGGCACGGGATACATGCGGACGTGCATTGACCTGTTGGAACGGCAAGTTCCCTTGTCGGTCTAGGAATGGTAGAACGATGGGTTCTATAACGGTTTGGATGTACCGTGCACTATTCAGTGTCCCCTCGACGATCACCAGAGGTGTACAGCCAGTGTAGGAGATCGCTCCCCACACCATGATGCCTGGTGTTGGCCCTGTGTGCCTCGGTCGTAAGCAGTCCTGATTGTGGCGCTCACCTGCACGGCGCCAAACACGCATACGACCATCATTGGCACCAAGGCAGAAGCGACTCTCATCGCTGAAGACGACACGTCTCCATTCGTCCCTCCATTCACGGCTGTCGCGACACCACTGGAGGCGGGCTGCACGATGTTGGGGCGTGAGCGGAAGACGGCCTAACGGTGTGCGGGACCGTAGCCCAGCTTCATGGAGACGGTTGCGAATGGTCCTCGCCGATACCCCAGGAGCAACAGTGTCCCTAATTTGCTGGGAAGTGGCGGTGCGGTCCCCTACGGCACTGCGTAGGATCCTACGGTCTTGGCGTGCATCCGTGCGTCGCTGCGGTCCGGTCCCAGGTCGACGGGCACGTGCACCTTCCGCCGACCACTGGCGACAACATCGATGTACTGTGGAGACCTCACGCCCCACGTGTTGAGCAATTCGGCGGTACGTCCACCCGGCCTCCCGCATGCCCACTATACGCCCTCGCTCAAAGTCCGTCAGCTGCACATACGGTTCACGTCCACGCTGTCGCGGCATGCTACCAGTGTTTAAGACTGCGATGAAGCTCCGTATGCCACGGCAAACTGGGTGACACTGACGGCGGCGGTGCACAAATGCTGCGCAGCTAGCGCCATTCGACGGCCAACACCGCGGTTCCTGGTGTGTCCGCTGTGCCGTGCGTGTGATCATTGCTTGTACAGCCCTCTCGCAGTGTCCGGAGTAAGTATGGTGGGTCTGACACACCGGTGTCAATGTGTTCTTTTTTCCATTACCAGGAGTGTAGTTGCAGGGCCTCTGCAGTTCTGTTCGAATTTAGGGGGAATAGGAAGTGGACTGAGTTATGAGCAGGAATTTGCATTTAGGAAGGAGTGTGCTAGGACTGTCTGGACAGTTGCACACTGTGCCGAGGTAACATCGTGGTTAGTGCATCTGATCTGTGAGCCAGAGACCCGGGTTCGAACCCAGGCCTTAGTACAAATTTTCATCAGGCATTTTAGTCTGCATGTGGTGCCAGAATGTTCAGTAGTGCTACTAACCACATGTGTTCTTTTCAGTACGTCCGCGTTTCGTACTTCGTCAAGGGGCTGGCAGCCTGAAAGCCGTGTATTCTGCATCCGCTCTGCCGCATCATAATTTCCTCTCCGCCCCATGCTTCTTCCCCAGCCTATAAAGCCGTGAAACCAGTTTATCGGTTTTACGCAAAACTCTGCGTCGCCAAAGTCTGGCCCTTAAAAGCATCCATCAGGGGCGATCCGCACGCGCCCGCCATTAACTGGCGGCGGGCAGGCGGGAAGCGAGAGGAAATTTTATCCTCGGTGAGAGCTACTCTGTCGCCGCGCGTATCGTCTGCAGCTCTCGAGGACGAGGTAGCCCACAAAAGTTAAACTGCGCTAAAGTTTGCATAATCCTCTGTCATCCAGGGCCGCTGACGTCTATATCAGATGACATGGCCGAAGGGAGGAAGCTTTTAGTCTAGAATCCAATGAAAGCTGCTGCCGTTAGGTGAAAACCCTCAGAGTGCTGTGATAGGGCCCCTGCTTTTCACGATATACACTGCTGTCGATGAGGTCTTCTGCCCGAAGACTGCTTTGGTGCGGTTCTCCATGCTGCTCTATCCTGTGCAAGCCTCTTCATTACTGTAGAACTGTCTACACCGACACCCGTTTTAACTTTCTTTCTACACTCATGTTCAGAAAAAATACAACACCTTGAAGGATACGAGATAGGACATTCAATTCACAGGACATGTACATTAGTACGTTCTGTAGAAATGATCAGCATTTCTGTCACCCCAGTTCAGCATGTGCCCTGTTGTCTAGTAGACACAGGCTCCTCCCCATCGGCCCTGATAACTTGTTCCATGCGTGATGGAGTCGACACGTATAACGCGCGAATGGCGTCCTGTGGTATAGGCATCCACGCTGCATTCCCCTGGTTCCAAACTTTATCTGTGGTGGTCGGCATTGGGTCACAGAGCTGCATCTGTCATTCCACCACATCCCACACGTTTTCGAACGGGCGACAAGTCTGGTAATCTGACGGGCCACGGCGAAGAGCTGACATCCTGCGACACCAAGAAGGCGCATGTTCGTGCAGCTACGTGCGGTCGTGCATTGTCTTGTTGAAAAATGGCGTCTGGAGTGTTATGCAGAAAGGGTATGGCTACGGGTTACTGGATATCAGGCAGTTGTGTTGCACTGATCACAGTGTCCTGGACACGCAACAACTTCGATCTGTTGTTGTACCCAACACAACTCAACACCATAGCGCCTCGAGTTGGTGCTGCATGTCTTGTACGAATGCAATCATCGTGATGCCGCTCCCCCTGTCTGCGGCGCACGAAATTTGGCTATCACTATCAAACAAACAGAAACTGGATTCGTCCGAAAACACTATGTGATGCTATTCCCCTCCACAGCGACTTTATTCCATACGCCATTGCCGTCTAACATGTCTCTGCAAATCCGTCAAAGGTAGGCGGAATCGTGGGCGACGTACATTTAACCCACGTCATAATTAACGGTGACAGACTGTCAACCCTGCTGGTGTACAGTATGTTACCGAGCGGTGTAAGGCGCTGCAGTCATGGACTGTGCGGCTGGTCCCGGCGGAGGTTCGAGTCCTCCTTCGGGCATGGGTGTGTGTGTGTTTGTCCTTAGGATCATTTACGTTAAGTAGTGTGTAAGCTTAGGGACTGATGACCTTAACAGTTAAGTCCCGTAAGATTTCACACACATTTTTGAACAGTGTGTTACACTGTTCCACTGTTGCGCCAGAGTCGAGGAGGACGCAGTCCTGCAATGTCATTCGGATGAGGTGTCGATCTTCTCGGAGGTTGGTCTGTGTGGTGCAGTCTGACCCATCTCGTCGTGTTGTACGGTCTTCCGTGAACCATTCTCTACACACCTCTTGCACTGCTGAAACACTTCGTCCCACAGGAGCAACAATTTCCCGGACGGATGTATAACATTCTCTCACGCCAATAATTCTCCCTCTTTGAAACTCACTGGTTTGACGGTACGGCTCGCCCATACGTCTGCTCAAGTCACAGTGATCCATCACCCCGGTTTGTAGCGACAACGAGAGGTGCAGGCACATTTTACCGGTGGATGGTGTTGCGCCGCGATATCGATGTTGACGTTAAACCCGCTGCGCCGACATCGATCAGTTACCTGTCATTTCTGCATAACATCCTAATGTACCTCTCCTGTGAATATGAACGTACTATCTCTAGCAGTTCAATGCATTCGGTTTTTTTTGTGAACATGAGTATACATTTAACTATTGGTCTCCCTATACAATTTTTCACTCCCACACTTGTGATGTGTCCTGTCAATCTTGTCCTTCTTTCAGTCAAGTTGTGCCGTCTTTTCTCCCAGTTTATTTCCGTTCTCCTCCTTAGTTCCGTGATCTATCACAATGGTTAAAATAGTTCAAATGGTTCCACGGGACTTAACATCTGTGGTCATCAGTCCCCTAAACTACTTAAACCTAACTAACCGAAGGACATCACACACATCGATGCCCGAGGCAGCATTCGAACCTGCGACCGTAGCTGTCGCGTTGTTCCAGACTGAAGCGCCTAGAACCGCTTGGCCTCTGCAGCCGGCCGTCATCTATCTAATCTTCTACATTCTCTTGTACCACCCTATTACAAAAATTTAAAATCTCTTCTCGTCTGAACTGCTTATCGCTCACGTTTCACTACCGTACAACGCTTAAGATTCCAAACATATATCTTCAGAACAGACTTTATAACATTTAACTTTATATTATATTAAACAAATTCCTCTTTTTCAGTAATACTTTGAGCACTATTGGCCGACTGCATTTCATATCCTCTCCACTTCGGCCATCATTAGTTATGTCGGCGCTCACACAGCAAAATTCGCCTGCTACTTCCAGTGTATCCTAACATAATTCCCACAGCATCGCCTGATTTAATTCGACCCCATACCGTTACGCAATGTTGACGTTCATCTTACGTGGGGCATTCAACAACAAATGCAACACATTTTTCCTTCTCTCCAACTTTCAGTTGAAAAAATGCGGAGTTTGGTGTCGGACATCACGGAATATTCCGTCTCATTCCCTACAAAATGGCTCTGAGCACTGTGGGACTTGACATCTGTGGTCATCAGTCCCCTAGAACTTAGAACTACTTAAACCTAACTAACCTAAGGACATCACACACATCCATGCCCGAGGCAGGATTCGAACCTGCGACGGTAGCGGTCACGCGGTTCCAGACTGTAGCGCCTAGAACCGCACGGCCACACAGGCCGGCCTACAGCAGTGGTTCCCAACAGGTGGTCCGTGGACCACCAGGGGTCCGTGAGCTATGCCAGAGGGGTCCGCAAGATCCTGCTAGAATAAAAAATATATTAAATATATTTCGTATGATAACAGATATTTTCTTTTGGCCGCTTACTGCATGAGCAGAGCTTTAGCCAATCATGGCTAAATTGAAAAAGTTTCAAGCTCAATATTTTTTCAATAATGAATATGTCAACGTTTTTTGTAAGTACCAAAAATAGAAAACGTATAAAAAGATTCTTAATTTGGCGTTTTTAGGTACTTGATACTGTGATATGACAAGGTACCAATCATGCTCGATGAGTGAGACCCCGAGAAAATTTTGTTGGGAACCCCTGCCCTACAGTTTAATGAAGGCGGAGCTATACGTAGGCATCAACATGGCGTCTGTAACGGTGGTGATTTCCAAGAATAGAACTGTCATTGAGTTTGTTTTGGCGGGAAACCAGTGCATCGCAGATATTCCTAGGCGCTTGCAGAATGCCTGTGGAGACGCGTCAGTGAACAAAAGCACGGTTAGTCGTTGGGTGATGCGTCTGTCATCATCCAAACAATGTGGTGCAAACCTATCCAATCTCTGGCGTGCCGACCAGCTGCACACAGCTGTGACGCCTGCACACTGGAACGTGCGGACACTCTCATTCGAGGTGACTGGCGAATCACAATCAAACACCTCGCTACAGAACTGGCCATCTCGGTCGTCGGTTGGGATACTCAAAGGTGTCTGCTTGCTGCGTTCCTCACTGCCTAACTGAAGACCATAAATCCGGCCGTTGTGGCCGACCGGTTCTAGGCGCTCCAGTCAGGAGCCGCCGGTTCG
This sequence comes from Schistocerca gregaria, assembly GCF_023897955.1. Lineage (NCBI taxonomy): Eukaryota > Metazoa > Arthropoda > Insecta > Orthoptera > Acrididae > Schistocerca > Schistocerca gregaria. The sequence goes on along the minus strand of NC_064930.1, from coordinate 84,414,617 downwards.
AATCCTGCCTCGGGCATGCATGTGTGTGATGTCCCTAGGTTAGTTAGGTTTAAGTAGTTCTAAGTCTAGGGGACTGATGACCCCAGATGTTGAGTCCCATAGTGCTTAGAGCCGTTTGAACCATTTTGAAGACCATAAAGGGCAATGAAGGACCGTCCACTCGGAATTTCTTGAGCATTACGAGGTTCATCGTGATAATTTTTTGTCGCACATAGTCACAGGCAGTGATGCATGCGTTCATCACTTGCAACCAGAAACGAAACGGCAATCCATGGAATAGCGGCACACAACTTCTCCTCTGAAGAAAAAGTTCAAAACCGCACCCTATAGCGGTAAAGTCATGGCACCAAATTCTGGGACTGTGATGGGGTTATTGTGTTTCAGGACCTTCCTCCCAGTGCAACGGATTAAGTTGAAAGTGTATTGTGCTGTCCGCCTCCGTAGCGTAGCGGTAGCATTACCGCCTGCCACGCAGGGTCCCGGGTTCGATTCCTGGCATGGGACTGGGTGTTGTGTGTCCTTCATCACCATTTTCATCGTCACTGACTCCCAAGTCATCGATGTGGCGTCACCTATTTAAAGGACTTGCAATAAGGCGGCACAACTCCCCTGAATGGGGCCCTCCCGGTCAACAATGCCATATGATCATTTCATTTCATTTGCATTGTGCTACTCTTAGGAAATTTCAGATCCCACTTGAGCGTGTTCATCGCCGCAGAAATGCAGTCGAACGTCTTCCTCACTGCAACGCAAGGGCTCAAACAAGTCTGCGCACCTGAGTGAAGGTCAGAAAACGTTTTTGGACTGTTCTTCATCCACCCTACAACACATGGATTTGCAGGTTCCGACTTGCATCTGTTTGGTCCAATTAAGTATACTCTCCATGTGAAGCAGTACGTGGCTGATGGGAGGTTACTGATGCAGCCAGACATTGGCTGTGATGTCGAGCAGTAGAGTTCTGCCATGGGGGCCTCCATGTAACATGGAGTAGGGTCATCACAATGAACAGAGACTATATTGAAGAATAGGATTTTGTAGGCAAAAGAGTGGAGAATAATATGTTGTATTGGAATCACGAATAAAACCTACCTGCTCTAAAAAAAAAAAAGCGTTGTGTTGTTTGTTCAAAGCTGCCAGGTAGCCTCCTTTGAAGACACTGTCCATTACGTTCAACTGATCTTGCAAGTCCTTTGCTGTTTCTGATAGATTTACAACAGCATCTGCGAACCTAAGAGTTTATATTTCTTCCCACTGAAGCATTACTCCTCCTATAAATTTTTCTTTGGTTTTATTTACAGCTTGCTCAAAGTCTTCTTCTTCTTCTTTGCTACTGCCTTTGTCACACATCATGTGCAGGGTTGGCAGGGTTAAGTACAGATTTGGCATAATTAATTTAAGGGGTGGTGAGATGCCCTCCTGCCGCCACCCCCTACCCCTGGGATGGGGTCAGTGTACCCCAACTATCTGCATCTAGTGTAAATGATGAAAGAAAGCGAATGAGTTTCAGATGTCTGCGAGCCGTGTAACTGAGGAGGGATGTGGGGACCAGAGCAGTATTCATCTAGTGGGATGTGGAGTACCACCTAAAAACTACACGCAGGCTGGCCGGCACACCAGCCCTCGTCATTAATCCGCCAGGCGGATTCGATCCGCAGCTGGCGCGCCTACCTGAATCCAGGAAAGAGCGCATTAGCGCTCTGGGTCACCCTGACCGGTAACAGCTCGGGCAAAGTACAGATTGAATAACATCGGGGAGAGGCTACAACAATGTCTCACTCCCTTCTCAACCACTGCTTTCCTTCCATGCCCCTTGAGACTTATAACTGACGTCTGGTTTCTGTACAAGAGGCCTTTTGCTCCTGTATTTATCTCTGTTACCTTCAGAATTTCGACGAGAGTATTCCAGTCAACATTGGCAAAAGGTTTCTCTAAATGTACAAATGCTATAATCGCTGAGCTGCCTTTCCTTAACCTATCTTCTAAGAGAAGTTGTAGAGTCAGTATTGCCTCTCGTGTGCCCTCATTTCCCCGAGGCCGGCTTCTACGAGTTGTTGTACTCATCTGAAAATAATCTTTTGTAGGGAGCACACTGTGCTCATGTGAGAGCGATCTAGATGTTTGTAAAACAATAAACTGGTAGTCAATTCGCAGGAATTCTTTTGATACCATGATTACCCGTTTCGGCTAAACTAAAGTCATCATCATCGGATCTTAGAACACATACAGGTTACAACATCACCATTGTCTGCCTTGATGTTGTAACCTGTATGTGTCCTAAGATCCGATGATGGTGACTGTAGTTTCGCCGAAACCGGTAATCATGGAATACAAAGAATTCCTGCGATCTTGACTACCAGTTTATTGTTTTATATGAAAATAATCTGTGTCGATATTTTGAGGCGATGACTCATTAAAATAATTGCTCGGTAATATTCGCTCATGTCGCCACACTCATTCTTTGAAATTCGCGTTATTACATTCTGGAATAATGATCGGCAAGTATACATAAATATTATATTGCAGTAAGCAATACAGGTCTAACTGCACAAACTTAAATTCCTAAACAGTTAAAGGAAGAGATCAGTCTCCACGAATACATGTACAACTCTTTCGATTTCTCAACTGTAACAAGCAACACTAAGTTCCCAAGCAGCGATCGTGTGAAACTCAGCTCGCTCGGTTCGTCCAGTCCACAGCTCACGGTCAAGTGGTCCCGGGTTCGACTCCCGGCCGTGTTGGGGATATTTTGTCCGCCCGGGGACTGGGTGTTTGTGTTGTCCTAATCATTTCATCATCACTCATGAAACTGGCGAGGTTAGTCTGAGTAAAGGTTGGGAATTTGTACGGGCGCTGGTAACCACGCAGTTGAGCGGCCCACAAACCAAACATCATCATCATCATCATCATCATCATCATCATCGGTTCGTCCACGGGGCCCAGACAGCAGCATAGACAGACGCTCAGGTTGATGCCGTGTTCCTGCACTTCCGAAAGGCATTCCATAGAGTTCCGTACTGTTGCCTAGTGAAGGAAATACGAGCGTGTGGAATATCAGACCAGCTGAGTGAGTGAACTGGAGAGTTGCTAGGAAACAGAACATAACCAGGTCGTTCTCAAGGAAGGGAAATTTTCAGATGTAAAAGTATCTTCGGGTGTACCCCAAGGGAGCGCTGCAGGACCATTACTTTTGACAGCAAGTGCAAATGACGCAGGGGATAATGTCGGCAGTTCCTCGAGCCTTTACGCAGATGATGCTGTTGTATACAGGGAAGTCGCAACGCTAGAAAATTTTGGCGAAATGTACGAAAACACGATCTACACTTGGAGAGGGGATTGCAAGTGAACCCTCATCGTAACAAAAGTACCGTACTGCTCATTTATAGAAAGAAACAGACACTTTTGTACGACTAGAGAAAAAAATGAAACGATCGTGAGGCATTGATGGCTGGGAGGACATATCCGGAGAAGTTCGGACGCCGGGTGCACATCTTCCTCACCTTACGCCGTATTGAGCGGCTGGCGTGTCGGTTATGATGAGCTGATGAGGAGGACAACACAACACCCGGTCCACGAACGGAGGAAATCTCCAACCTATCCGGGAATCTAACCCGCGCCCGCTGCATTGTAGGCAAATAAGTTACCACTTTTTTTAAATCTCATTTTGCTCTTGTTGTTGCCGGCCATAGTGGCCGAGCGGTTCTAGGCGCTACAGTCTGGAACCACGCGACCGCTACGGTAGCAGGTTCGGATCCTGCCTCGGGCATGGATGTGTGTAATGTCCTTAGGTTAGTTAGGTTTCAGTAGTTCTAAGTTCTAGGGAACTGATGACCTCAAAAGGTAAGTCCTATAGTGCTCAGAGCCATTGTTTGCTCTTGTTGTTCGTTCCATTTGTTCGGCGCGGCCGTCCAATGTCACCCATTCAAGTTCTTCGTTGATCCATTTGCTCAGTTTTTTATTACAGAGGGCGAGTAACACTCTGAGTGAAGAGGCTGAGTTACTGCGCCGGCACCACTCAGCTAAGCAGGCGGTCTATGCGACCAGACGATTACACATCTATCACTAAAAGCATTGTCTGCTGCGATATCCGAGTGGTCAGCGTGACGGATTGCCGTACTACGGGCATGGGTTCGATTCCCGGCTGGGTCGGGGATTTTCTCCGCTCAGGGACTGGGTGTTGTGCTGTCTTCATCATCATTTCATCCCCATCCGTCGCGCAGGTCGGACAATGTGGCGTCGAATGTAATAAGACCTGCACCAAGGCGGCCGGACGACGCCAAACGCCCATTTCCTTTTTCGTTTTTACTGAAAGCATTTAGATGCCACAAAATGTTTTGAAGTGAGCATACGGAGAGATTTAAAACTAAAAGAGGACATAAAATTTATCGTGGGAAAGGTAGCGGTCAGAGCGAGATTCACTGCAAAAGTTCACATGTAGCTTTGTCTATCTACGAAAGCGGGATTTCACAAAACACTATTTCCAGCGAATTATTCAATATCAGGGTGCCGGACACATACAGGATTTGTTTGGTAGATACAATAGAGAAGATCCAGAGAAGACCAGCACGTTTCGCTACAGGTCCATTCAGTAAGAGCGACAGCGTCTCGGAATTGCTCAGGTGGTGCGAATAGATGTACACTCCTGGAAATGGAAAAAAGAACACATTGACACCGCTGTGTCAGACCCACCATACTTGCTCCGGACACTGCGAGAGGGCTGTACAAGCAATGATCACACGCACGGCACAGCGGACACACCAGTAACCGCGGTGTTGGCCGTCGAATGGCGCTAGCTGCGCAGTTGTGCACCGCCGCCGTCAGTGTCAGCCAGTTTGCCGTGGCATACGGAGCTCCATCGCAGTCTTTAACACTGGTAGCGTGCCGCGACAGCGTGGAAGTGAACCGTATGTGCAGCTGACGGACTTTGAGCGAGGGCGTATAGTGGGCATGCGGGAGGCCGGGTGGACGTACCGCCGAATTGCTCAACACGTGGGGCGTGAGATCTCCACAGTACATCGATGTTGTCGCCAGTGGTCGGCGGAAGGTGCACGTGCCCGTCGACCTGGGACTGGACCGCAGCGACGCACGGATGCACGCCAAGACCGTAGGATCCTACGCAGTGCCGTAGGGGCCCGCACCGCCACTTCCCAGCAAATTAGGGACACTGTTGCTCCTGGGGTATCGGCGAGGACCATTCGCAACCGTCTCCATGAAGCTGGGCTACGGTCCCGCACACCGTTAGGCCGTCATCCGCTCACGCCCCAACATCGTGCAGCCCGCCTCCAGTGGTATCGCGACAGGCGTGAATGGAGGGACGAATGGAGACGTGTCGTCTTCAGCGATGAGAGTCGCTTCTGCCTTGGTGCCAATGATGGTCGTATGCGTGTTTGGCGCCGTGCAGGTGAGCGCCACAATCAGGACTGCATACGACCGAGGCACACAGGGCCAACACCCGGCATCATGGTGTGGGGAGCGATCTCCTACACTGGCCGTATAACTCTGGTGATCGTCGAGGGGAGACTGAAGGGTGCACGGTACATCCAAACCGTCATCGAACCCATCGTTCTACCATTCCTAGACAGGCAAGGGAACTTGCTGTTCCAACATGACAATGCACGTCCGCATGTATCCCGTGCCACCCAACGTGCTCTAGAAGGTGTAAGGCAACTACCCTGGCCAGCAAGATCTCCGGATCTGTCCCCCATTGAGCATGTTTGGGACTGGATGAAGCGTTGACTCACGCGCCAGGTGGAAATGGCATGGCAAGCCGTTCCACAGGACTACATCCAGCATCTCTACGATCGTCTCCATGGGAGAATAGCAGCCTGCATTGCTGCGAAAGGTGGATATACACTGTACTAGTGCCGACATTGTGCATGCTCTGTTGCCTGTGTCCATGTGCCTGTGGTTCTGTCAGTGTGATCATGTGATGTATCTGACCCCAGGAATGTGTCAATAAAGTTTCCCCTTCCTGGGACAATGAATTCACGGTGTTTTTATTTCAATTTCCAGGAGTGTATTTTAGGTGTACAACTATATTCCACCGTTTAGTAATAGATGGCAGCAGCGACAAGTGTTGGTGACAGGTAGTAAGTATCGTACCATAAGCTTAACCATTTGTAAACACAACACATTTGTGATTGCCTCATCAAGTTATTCTCGAGTGAATACGTCAGCTTACGAGCCCAGTTGTCGTCAGTTGGCGGGAAGTGTAAATTTTCTACCTAAGCGTGAAGCAATCTGCGGCTGACACTCATAAAATGATGGGTACGTCCTCTGGTTAGGCACCTATTAGTAAAACAACATGCAAAGAACTGTGAATTTTACGTCAGAGACCGGCGTGGCGATGGAAGAGATGTTTCAGAAGCTCCGTAAGCGACGGAAACAATACTAGGAGATCGTTGTCGAAAGCTATTGAAGCTTTTCAAGGGAGCACTGAAAGTCAAACGGCCACAATACAGCGATAGACGTGAACAGGTGATTTTTGCAGCATTACAATGCTCGAACCCGTGTCGCAAAGTCCATCAACATATACATGGAGAGTCCTACCCCACTCGCCGTATCCTCCAGACGTTGCTCCCTCTCACCACCACCTTTCTCCATCAGCGACACACGCCGTGGTTGACCAGCACCTCCTGGCACATAAAAAAGTGCTAATTTATATCGTTTAATGAATCTCCTCAAAACACGTACAGTTGTTCTGCCGCACGTTTCGTATGCTGACCGAAAGACGGGAGAAAATACTTGCCAGTTCGTAAATCTTTTGCAGGTTCCTTACAATGAAGCCTCGAACTTCGAGGAAAACAAATGGAAGCTAGGTTGCAGAGCTAATATAGCAAAAGTCAATAAGGAATTCGAAAAGGATTTTCACCCTCCGCCCTGATGAAAATATCGACCACGATTTAATATTACGCACAGTGTCAGTATCGTAAATAATTCTAATGGAAGTTAAAATGAAGGCCCAAAGAAACTAGTATACCTGCCTCATATAGTGTAGGGTCTCCCCATTAGCACACAGAAGTGCCGCAACACGACACACCATGTACTAAAATGATGTCTCAAGCAGAGCGGACCATAATTCTGTAAGAGTACGAAGGGGTGGAGATCTCCTCTCAACAGCACGTTGCACGGCGTCCCAGATATGCTGAACAATGTTCATGTCTTGGGAGTCCGCTGGCCAGTGGAAGTGTTCAAACTCAGAAGAGTGTTGTTGGAGCCACTTGAAATGTGGCTACACTGAGTCACAGCGCCAGAGACTGCGCCGAAGATAATTATTCGGCCGCCTCCACTGGTGCAGTAGTAGTTCAGAGGATGTCGAGGCCAGTTGTTCTGTTGGGCGAGAGAGTAGATGCTGTTTTGTTGGTGTAATGTATAGGTGGAAGATGTTGCAATGATCACAGTGTATTTTTCGTCAATATATACTGAGGTAACAAAAAAATTATTTCACAATTCTTTAATGACAATGCCTCTTGGTCACAGGTTCAGTCAACAAAGCATCTGGCTTGTGTTCATGTGTTAGACTTGTAATTCTGGTTTCTATGTGCAATTATAGTATTTCTGGTTTTTCAATTAGTTCATTGTAAATGGTGTTTAAAATATCTTCTCGTATTGAGGAAGAACCGTGCCAGATATATGTATGTTGAGTCACACTACCACACACAGAGCACTTACACTTGTGCCTTGTTGTTTCATAGCTTTTATAGTTGCAGGTGACTTAATTAATCAATTGTGTTAACGGAAATTTCTTGTCATTCTTTATTTTTATTTTATGCAGTCAGATTGCGTGCTAATACTACTTAGGGGCAACCGGTTACGAGGCTTCGCAACCGGTCACACAGCTACTAAAGTTATTGCATTTATTCATTATTCTTTTTTATTAAGACCCCATGCACACTCTGTGACAATTCTGGACATGTAGAGTGTCGCATTGTCCTGCTGGAATTGCTCAAGTCCGTCGAGATGCCAAATGGACATGAATGGACGCAGGTGATCAAACAGGATGATTACATGCGCGTCACCTGTCAGAGTCGTATCTAGAGGTACCAGGGGTCCGCTATCACTCCAGATGCACAAACCCATTACCATCACAGAGCCTCCACCAGTTCTAACAGTCCCCTGCTGAAATGCAGGCTCCATGGATCCATGAGGTTATCTCCATACCCGTACACGTTGATCTGCTCGATACAATTTGAAACTAGACTCGTCCGACCGGGCAACATGTTTCGAGTCATGTCTAATGTCATCGTTGACGGGCCCAGGCGAGGCGTAAAGCTTTGTGTCGTGCATTCGTCAAAGGTACACAAGTGGGACTTCTGCTCCGAAAGACCATATCGATGATGTTCCGTTGAATGGTTCGAAGGCTGACACTTGTTGATGGCCCAGCATTGCAATCTGCAGCAATTTGCGGAACGGCTGCACTTCTGTCATGTTGAACGATTCTCTTCAGTCCTCGCCGGTCCCGTTATCGGAGGATCTCCTTTCCGCACCCAGCGACATGGAGATTTGTTATTTTACGGGATTCCTGATATTCAAGGAACACTCGTGTAATGGTCGTATGGGAAATCCCCACTTCATCGCTACCTCGGAGATGCTGTGTCGCAATCGATAGTGTGCCAACAGCACGTTCAAGCTCAATCAAATCTTGATAACCGGCCATTCTAGCAGCAGCAACTGATCTAACAACTATTCCAGGCACTTGTTGTCTCATATAGGCGTTGACAACCGCAGCGCTGTATTCTGACCGTTCTGTATTTGAATACGAATACCTATACCAGTTTTTTTCTTTGGCGCTTCAATGTATAGTGTTAGTGTTCATCTACGCATGAGTGTAGAGCTACACCATACGAGTCACCAAACACTGACAGGATAAAAGTCATAGGATGGTGGTAGTATAGCGTAGACAAAGTACGGAGCTGTCATTTGTAGTCAGGCGATTTATGTGAGAAGGTGTCCGATGAGATTATGGCCGCACAACGTGAATTAACAGACTTTCATCGCGGAATGGTAGTTGGAGATAGACGCATGGTACATTTCGTTTTCGTTAGAGAATTCTGTATTCCGAGATCCACAGTGTGAAGGGTATGTCAAGGCATTACCTCTGACCGCGGACAGCGCAAAGGCCGACAGGCTTCACCTAACGACCGAGAGCAGCGGCGTCTGCGTACAGTTATTAGTATTAACAGACAAGCAACGCCGCATTAAATAACTTCAGAACTCGATGTACGACTAACGTATCCTTTAGGACAGAGCGGCGAAATGTGGCCTTAATGGTGAGTCGCAGCGCCTTCGCATTGCTCCTGTCACTTGTTAGGACGATATCGTTATAGGCACGAGTCGCCGACAGATGTCACCAGCTGACATGCACCTGAGTTACAGAGCTGCACGTAGTTGTACCAGTAGCCGGCAGAGGTCAGTGAAGAAGAACAGAGGTAAGTGAAAGTTGTTTTGTTTATTCACGAAGTACCAGTTAAACTATACAGGGTGTAAGGTGTCAGGCAAATCCAACACCTTCCATGAAAACCCTGACATGCTAAGCAAATCCAGTAGTATGTCACATAGCTCCGAATAAATCGTGACATTAAATTAACCAAAGTAATACGAGTAAAGAGTGAGCAAATGGAATACCACAGACTAACACAAGAATGCCTAAATGCATGTAGTACCTTCCCGCCATGAGACGACGCAGTTCCGAGGGGAGAAACGAGAACAGAAGCCGAGAGCAGAACCATGTTAAGCTAGAAGGCCCTACGATAACGGACGGACTGGACACCCACGTCGGCAGCCTACCTCTAAGACTACCACCCGCACGCTTTAGCGTGAGATTTTTTCGCGTCTCTGTTACGTCAACGACCACCCCCCAGCCCATGTTAAAAGCTACAGCCCTCCAGAAAAACAGTATAGATCTTACAATAACACAAAAAGGGCCACTACCACCCGCAAGTTTTAACGTGAGACTTTTTCGCGTGTCAGTTACATTAGGACCACCCGCCAGCCCATGTCAAAAGATAGAGCCCTCCAGAAGAACAGTATAGATCGTACGATAACGCTAAAAGGACAACACCAGCTGCAGGTTTTAGCGTGAGACTTTCTCGCGTCTCTGTTACGTTGCAAACTTTAAAAACATTGCCCCACCACGAAAAGTATAACGTTTCTCATTGGATAGACAGAATTTTTGTAGGCGGAGCTTAAGGTTAACATTGAGACCCTGATTGGTCAGATGAAAACACAGCCAGATAGTTTTTTTTAAACCAACTTCGGTAAATAGTAGTAAGCGGAAAGAGTTAGTTCCGAGACGGCGAGCTGCATGGCTGCTGCTCCGGCCGCCGCCCCCCTGACGAACACCGACAAGGTAATGAACGCACGCGATGCCGCATAACAGCTCATAGAGCTTCACTCAGAACTGCAGAAGTCTCATCTGTTACATCTTCTTTTTGCGTAATACTAGTGTCGATCGTAAATTAAAGCTCATGGTATTCACTTTTTCCACTTGAAGTAAAAATCTGAAACGCGATGATTTTTCTGTTATATAGTTATTGAGAAGCCACATCAGCCACTGTAATTTACGACTAGTTATATCAGTTATTAAAGATGATTGAGGGTCACTGTAGACCACTTTGATAGTTTTCTCTTTTGTGAAACTTAATTTAAACCTAGATTATAGATGCGATATGGCATAGGTCATCCTTCGATCCATTGTAGAACTTGGAAACCCACTCAGGGAATATTCGTTCACATTTTTGTTCAATGCAGTTGGTTTTTACCATCCTGTATTAAAATATTTCCTTTTATCAATAGTGCAATTTATAAACGATGTTTTGTGATTAGAATAAATTTCCAATGCTAAACTTAACTGCTTTTTCGACGTTATTTTACCAGCTAACTAAAAATAGGAAAGCCTTGAACCCCTTCCACTAAATTTAGTTAGTATTAAGATTCTTTTACAGGGAGTGCAGTGGAGCTGACGCTGAGATCATTAACTATTTGGTTATAATATCGCTAGTCTCACTGAACTCTTCTGAATTCTACACGTCATGTGTGGTCTGGCGTCTCCTTACCAGCAACAGGTCCCAGGTTCAAACTAGTCAATTCCCTAATAAACACGCTCAGAGCGTCGTTGCGCGAAAGTGGTAGGGAGACACAATATAGAACAAACAGACACCACCATGAATGTTTAGAAGGGGATTTACTATAATTAAATGTCCAGTCAGTTTATGGTACTAATAGATCGTGAGTAGAACACAAATTAATCGGTAATTTCAGAAGGAGTAATTTTATATTTGGTACTTTTCTAAATTTATTTATTTAGCAATAGCCATAGAAAGAAATGTTTTACTGTGATTGGTCATTGAAGTAAACCGTGGGCTAGCGCGGGATAATACTGCAACCTGATTTGCTGTTAGTGATGTCAGGCAATCAGAAAAATGCAGGCTCGCGCCTGTCTATGTTGGGAACAAAGCCTTTGGTGTGATCCAGGCGGTTCGGGCTGAGGGTTCGAGCTAGTAACATCTCACTGAAAGGAGCTCCGACGAAAGTACTGTAAAAACGCGAGAAAATGCTAATTACGAAGTAGTACAAAGAGTATTTAATTGAGCGGTATAGCGAAAGTCGTGTGGAATTTCGGACGGAATATAAAAATTATTGCTTCTGACTGTTACTTAAAGCCACGTTTCGTGTTGTGCGATCTAAGACTGGAACAGGTATTACGTGTAGAGCAGAGTGCACAACATTTGAGAGAGCATTTTAATAACTAAACGATCCGGTGAACTCTATTAACTTCGGTAACGGGTGTAAATACGATAAAGTGGCTACGTGTGTGGGTGTGGCGTCCGTGGGAACTGTACGGTGTGTAGACACTTAGTACGGACTTGGCAGTATTAACTGTGAACTTTATCGTAAAAATACACCTGAAAATTTACATTACCAAGTCAAAACTTTTATTTCAGTAGCTAGCCACATCCCGTTTACTGGACAATTCTATGTACGTTGCGACCTGCAATAGGCAGTAGTGGTCTAGTGTTTTCTGCTACAACTTTCAGCTAGACAAATGGACATTGCTGGACAATGGCAGGGCGGTAAAAAGTAACATCCGCGCAGCAATGGGCTATGACAGCGGGCAAACGACGCGAGTGCCTTCGTTAATAGTGCAACATCGCCTGAAGCGCCTTTCCTGAGCTAGTGACCATATCGGTTGAACAACTGCAAAACCGAGGCCTGGTAAGATGAGTCAAAATTTCAGCCGCGTCGTCCGGGGCGCCTTGTCACGGACCGCGCCGCTACCCCGTCGGAGGTTCGACTCCTCCCTCGGACATGGGTGTGTGTGTTGTCCATAGCGTAAGTTAGTTTAAGTTAGATTAAGAAGTGTGTAGGCTTAGGAACCGATGAACTCAGTAGCTTGGTCCCATAAGACCTTACCACAAATTTCCATTTTTTTTTTCAAAATTTCCGGTGGTAAGAGCTTCGAGAGTGTCGTAGACCCCATGAAACCATGGATCCAAGTTGTCAGCAAGGCACCTTGCGAGTTAGTGGTGGCTCCGCGATGGTGTGGGCTGCGTTCACATGGAATCAGCTGGAACTGGGTCTTCTAGTCCAACTGAACTGAGTGGAAATGGTTACGTTCTGCTACTCGGAGACCATTTGCAGCCATTCATGGACTTCATGTTCCCAAGCAGTGATGGAATTTTTATGGATGACAATGCGCCATGTCACCAACACGAAGTTGTTCGAAATTGGTTTGAACAACATTTCTGGCAATTTCAGTAACCGATCTGAGCACCCAGATAGCCCTAATTGAGTCCCACTGAACATTTATGAGACATAATCGTGAAGTCATTTCGTGCACAAAACCCTGTACCGGCAATGCTTCTGCAATTATGGAGGGCTGGCCGCGGTGGTCTCGCGGTTCTAGGCGCGCAGTCCGGAACCGTGCGGCTGCTACGGTCGCAGGTTCGAATCCTGCTTTGGGCATGGATGTGTGTGATGTCCTTAGGTTAGTTAGGTTTAAGTAGTTCTAAGTTCTAGGGGACTGGTGACCACAGCTGTTAAGTCCCATAGTGCTCAGAGCCCTTTCAACCAATTATGGAGGGCTGTAGAGGCAGCAGGGTTCAGTATTTCTGCAGAGGAGTTAGAGCGACTTGTTGAGCCCGTGACACCTCGAGCTACTGCACTACTCCAGGAAAAGGAGGCCCGGAACGATATTACGAGGTGTAAATCGTGTGGAAGTAGGCACCTTTTACAAAGCATATACACTGTGTGCACAAAACTGTCCAGACCCCTCGCTAGCCGCGCGGGATTAGCCGAGCGGTCTTGGGCGCTGCAGTCACGGACTGTGCGGCTTGTCCCGACGGAGGTTCGAGTCCTCCCTCGCGCAAGGGTTACGTAGTGTGTAAGTTTAGGGACTCATGAGCTTAGCAGTTAAGTCCCATAACATTTCACACACACATACACACACCTGGCTGAAAATGACTTAAAAGTTTCTGGCGACCTCCATCCGTAATGCTGGAATTCAATATGATGTTGGCCCTGATGACAGCTCTCGCAGGCATACGTTCAATCAGGTGCTGGAACGTTTCCTAGGGAATGGCAGCCCATTCTTCACGGAGTGCTGCACTGAGGAGAGGTATCGATGTCGGTAGGTGAGGCCTGGCACGAAGTCGGCGTTCCAAAACGTCCCAAAGGTGTTCCATAGGATTCGGGTCAGGATTCTGTGCAGGCCAGTCCATTACATCCATCACAGGGATGTTATTGTCGTGTAATCACTCCGCCACAGGCCGTGCATTATGAACAGCTGCTCGATCGTGTTGAAAGATGCAATCGCCTTCCCCGAATTGCTCTACAACAGTGGGAAGCAAGAAGGTGCTTGAAATATCTATGTAGGCCTGTGCTGTGATACTGCCCCCCAACAACAAGGGGTGCGAGCCCTCTCCATGAAAAAACACGACCAAACCATAACACCACCGCCTCCGTATTTTACTGTTGGCACTACACATGCTGGCACATGAAATTCACCGAGCAATCGCCATACCCACACACTGCCATCGGACTGCCACATTGTGTACCGTGATTCGTTACTCCACACAACGTTTTTCCACTGTTCAATCGTCCAGTGTTTACGCTCCTTACAGCGATCGAGGCGTCGATTGGCATTTACCGGCGTGATGTGTTGCTTATCAGCAGCCGCTCGACCATGAAATCCAAGTTTTCTCAACTCCTTGCAATGGATCCTGATGCAGTTTGGGACTCATGTGTGAAGGTCTGAACAGATGTCTGCCTAGGACACATTACGACCTTCCTCAACTGTCGGCAGTCTGTGTCACTCACCCGGCCTCTGGTGGCCGAGCGGTTCTAAGCGCTTCAGCCTCGAATCGCGCGACCGCTACGGTAGCAGGTTCGAATCCTGCCTCGGGCGTGGATTTATGTGATGTTCTTAGGTTAGTCAGGTTTAAGTAGTTCTAAGTTCCAGGGGACTGATGACCTGAGATGTTAAGTCCCATAGTGCTCAGAGCCACTGTGTCAGTCAACAGATGAGGTCAGCCTGTACGCTTTTGTGCTCTACGTGTCTCCTCACGTTTCCACTTCACTATCAGATCGAAAACAGTGAAACTAGGAATGTTTAGGAATGTTAAAATCTCGCGTACAGAAGTATGTCAGAAGTGACACTCAATCACGTGACCACGTTCGAAGTCCGCCAATTCTGTGGACGCCCCATTCTGCTCTCTCACGATAGCTAATGACTACTGAGGTCGCTGATACGGCGTAGCTGGCAGTAGGTGTCAGCACAATGCACCTAATGTGTAAAACATATGTTTTTTCGGGTTGTCCGGATACTTTTGATAACATAGTGTGTGGCAGAATCCGGCTAGAAGACGGAACTGGTTGACAGGGTTCGTACTGCAGAGTCAAAGTGAATGTACGTGGGTGAAGTGTGTGCGAGGCGGTGGGGAATCAAATTTTTAGAGAGAGAAGAAGTCTCGACTATAAGCGACATGAAGTCGATATATGTTAAGGAGAGATGAAGAAGAGCCGGCCGGGGTGGCCGAGCGGTTCTAGGCGCTACAGTCCGGAACCGCGCGACCGCTACGGTCGCAGTTTCGCATCTTGCCTCGGGCATGGATGCGTGTGATGTCCGTAGGTTAATTAGGTTTAAGTAATTCTAAGTTCTAGGGGACTGATGAGTTCAGAAGTTGAGTCCAAAAAAAAGTGGCTCTGAGCACTATGGGACTTAACATCTGAGGTCATCAGTCCCCTAGAACTCAGAACTACTTAAACCTAACGAACCTAAGGACATCACACACATCCATGCCCGAGGCAAGATGCGAAACTGCGGCCGTAGCGGTCACGCGGTTCCAAACTGTAGCGCTTAGAACCTCACGGCCACACCGGATGGCAGAAGTTGAGTCCCATGGCGGTCAGAACCAGATGAAGAAGCTTAGGATGAAGTGGAGAGCGGGATCACACCGGCATTTGGACTGAAGGCCAGAACGACAGGTGTGTTTCGTAGTCTTAAAAAGTATTTCAAACCCACCTCCTGCCACACATCTGAACTTGTAGCAGAACAGTAGTCTCTCGCTGCCGTTTAAGCACGTAATTTCGTGTCACTGCAAATCTGTGCAATTAATTCAGAGCGTGCCACGTTAAGTCACGCCGTGATTGACTGACACCTGCCCTAAACCTTACCTGATGGCAGGTGCGCTGAGGATGTACGCGTGTGATGCAGATTACGGTAATCTCGCGGTAATCCGCACCGATGCTCTTTGACCGCCGGCTCTGATCCCTCATGTGTGTGCCGAGTCACGCACACCCGCTGCGTACGTCAATACGCACAAGCTAATAGATACGCAAACTGGCCCCATTGTGTTCCCGTAATCAGCCACATCAAAGTGTCCAAGTGTGCGTACCGGTTGCCTTACTGATATGGGTTGTTGGGTATCTCGTAACGCTCTCACTTTGCACTTTTTATCACTCACCTTCCCTCTTCCCCCCCCCCCCCCCCCCCCAACACATTTCCACACATTACCATATAGACGATCCCTTTGCGCCACAGGAGGTGTTCTTTCAATGAATTCCCGGAAGGATAAGACACTGTTTTATTTGCAGAATACTTGATTGTGCCAGCAGACAGCGAGAGCCCTTTACACAAAAAAAAAAAAAAAAAAAAAAAAATTGTTTGAAATGAATAACGTTTAACAGGCTTATTAAATGGTTATGTATGTAAATTACACAAAATTGATGTCACTGGAAGGGAAATAGATACGAAGAACAGAAATAGTGGTAAACAATAAGCTAATGGGACCGCTAAATTACTTTAAATATCTCGCGACAGACAAACTATAGTGCAATGACAAGTTGTTGTGTAAAGTTGTTACAAACAAAAAAAAAGTTTCATGTGACTCTAAGCAACATGGAACTTAACATCTGAGGTCATCAGTGCCCAAGACTTAGAACTACTTAAACGTATCTGACCTAAGGACATTACACACATCCGTGCCCGAGGCAGGATTCGAACCTGCGGACCAGGGAATTTATCTCCGCGTGGTGCATTCGGCTGGGTCCGCTGGCGGTCCCTGCGCAGTGTCGGAGCGTGTGTGGAGCTGTCCGGTCGCTACGAGCTTCGTCGTGTGTGGTTCGATTCGGTGGTTCGCTGTTGGGGAGGTTTCCCTGTGAGCAACACCGTTTCAACTGCTGAAATTTAGCTGCCATGCGGTGCAATTAACTATATTGGTTGAACACAAATTGAGTGCACCAGCGGAAATTTTCTGGCTTGAGGCCGTTAGTGTTCTGGTTAACTGCCCTGGCCACTGACGTAAATTCAGGCTGTCTTCCTGAGACTGATGGGACACAGCATCTCTGAGGTAGCGATGAAGTGGGGATCTTCCCGTACGGCCATTTCACCTGTGTACCGTGACTATCAGGAATCCGGTAAAATCCAAGTATCCAACATCGCTGCAGCCCGAAAAACTCGTGCAAGAACGTGGCCTAAGACGACTGAAAAGAATCGTTCAACGTGACAGAAGTGCAAATTGTTGCAGGTTTCAATGCTGGGCCATTAACAAGTGTCAGCATGCGAACCATTGACCTAAACAGCATTGCTATGGCCTTTCGGAGCTGAATGCTTACTCGTGTACCCTTGATGACTGCATGTCTCACCTGGGCCCGTCAACACCGACATTGGACAGTTGATAACTGGAAACATGTTGCGACCGTAACAGTCGCGCAGTTCCGGACTGAGCGCCTTAACCGCGTGACCACCGCGGCCGGCGCTTCAGTCCGGAACTACACTGCTGCTACGGTAGGTTCGAATCTTGCCTCGGACATGGATGTGTGTGATGTCCTTAGGTTGGTTAGGTTTAGGTAGTTCAAAGTCTATGGGACTGATGACCTCAGATGTTGAGATCCATAGTGCTTAGAGCCATTTGAACCATTTGAAAGTTGAAGTAGAGCTGGAAGCGAATTGACACCATGAATCCTGTGGGGCTGTCCATAAATCCGTAAGAGTACAAGGGAGCGGCGATCTCTTCTGAACAGCACGTTGCAAGGCATCCCACATATGCTGGGGAGTTTGGTAGGCAGCGGAAGTGTTTAGACTCAGGAGAGGGTTCCCGGAGCCATTCTTTAGCAATTCTGGACGCGTGGGGTGTCGCATTGTCCTTCTGAAATTGTCCAAGTCTGTCGGAATGCACAATAGACACGAATGTTGCAGGTGGTTAGGGAGGATGCTTACGTGTCACCTGTCAGAGTCGTATCCAGAAGTACCAGGGATCGATATCACTCCAACTGCACATGCCCTACGCCATTACAGAGCCTCCAACAGCTTGAACAGTCCCCTGCTGGCAGACAGGGTCGATGCACTGATGAGGTTGTCTCCAGACCCGTTCACGTCCATTCGCTCAATACTGTTTCATAGGATACTCGTCCCACCAGGCAACATGTTTCCAGTTATCAACAGTCCAATGTCGGTGTTGACGGGCCCAGGTGAGACATGCAGTCATCAAGGGTACACGAGTAAGCCTTCAGCTCCGAAAGGCCATAGCGATGCTGTTTAGATCAATGGTTCGCACGCTGACACTTGTTGATGGGCCAGCATTGAAACCTGCAACAATTTGCACTTCTGTCACGTTGAAGGATTCTCTTCAGTCGTCTTAGGCCACGGTCTTGCACGAGTTTTTCGGGCTGCAGCGATGTTGGATACTTGGATTTTACCGGATTCCTGATATTCACGGTACACAGGTGAAATGGCCGTACGGGAAGATCCCCACTTCAACGCCACCTCAGAGATGCTGTGACGCATCAGTCTCGCGCCGTCTGTAACACCACGTTGAAACTCACTTAAATGTTGAGAACCTACATTTGTAGCAGCAGTAACCGATCTAGCAACTGCTCCAGACACGTTTTGTCTTGTACAGGGTGAGTCAGCTAACGGTACCGCTGGATATATTTCGTAAAACACATCAAATACTGACGAACCGATTCCACAGACCAAACGTTAGGAGAGGGGCTAGTGTAATTGTTTAATAAAAACCACACAAAAATGCACGAAAGTATGTTTTTTAACAGAAAACTACGTTTTTTTAAAATGGAACCGCGTTAGTTTTGTTAGCACATCTGAACATATAAACAAATACGTAAACAGTGCCGTTTGTTGCATTGTAAAATGTTAATTACATCCGGAGATATTGTAACCTAAAGTTGACGCTTGAAACCTCCGACGTTCAGTTGCGTGTTGTAACAAACAAGGGCCACGGTCGGCGAGCAGCATCTGCAGGGACATGTTTACGATGACGACCGTGTTTCTCCCGATCTTACTCCTCTGGACCTCTTTCTGTGGGGTACGTTAAAGGAGAATGTGTACCGTGATGTGCCTACAACCCCAGAGGATACGAAAGAACGTATTGCGGCGACATTACACCAGATGTACTGCGGCGTGTACGACATTCATTACGCCAGAGACTGCAATTGTGTGCAGCAAATGATGGCCACCACATTGAACATCTATTGGCCTGACATGTCGGGACACACTCTATTCCACTCCGTAAATGAAAACGGAAACCACCTGTGTACGTGTATCTCACCCCTCGTGGTAATGTATGTGTGCGCCAGTGAAAAAGACCAATAAAAAGGTGTTAGCATGTGGTCGTAATGTACTGTTCCAGTCTCTTCTGTACCTAAGGTCCATCTCCGTTCCCTTTGGATCCCTACGTAATTCGGTGCTCTCCGATACACACGGTCGAACAGCGGAGGAGCGGTACTCAAGCGTCGACTTTAGGTTACAATATCTCCGGATGTAATCAACATTTTACAATGCAACAAACGACTCCGGTTACGTATTTGTTTATATGTTCAGATGTGCTAACAGAACTAACGGGGTTCCATTTAAAAAAACGTAGGTTTGTGTTAAAAAACATATTTCCGTGCATTTTTTTATGGTTTGTTTTAACCAATTACACTAGCCGCTCTCCTCACGTTCGGTCTGTGGAATCGGTTCGTCAGTATTTGATGTGGATTACGAAATATATCCAGCGGTAACGTTAGGTGACTCACCCTGTATAGACGTTGCCGGCCGCAGTTCCGTATTGTGCCTGTTTACATATCTCTGTATCTGGATAGCATGCCTTGATGCTTCAGTGTAGTTTTTATTTTACAGGGGATTTTCATTTTAGGGCCTGTATAGCGTCGGTTCATCCGAGGCCAGTTTTCTGATCAACTTAAGCGCTCGGGAACTGACGGCTTTGAATAACATTTAATTACATTGAAATCTCATTCCAATTTACACAAAGGCGAGCCTCGCCACAGTTCACACACTGCTGTCGACAGCAGCTCTGACACGACACCTGAGTGCGCACGGAGAAATGACAAACCAGAGGAAGTTCAGTAAAGCAACGCACAATGGCACGCTCCCTACATTAACAAAAATAGAGAGCGAAACACTGATTTCCCTACGCGGAAGCGGAAACGGCACAAAGAAGCACCATTCACCCTCACCCACACGCGCGCATAGGAACAGTCTGTGTCCATAATCATAGCGATAAGTGCAGTACTGTTGATGGTGAGTGCGTAGTTTAGTTTTCGATCGTTTAAATTGTTGTTGTTGTCTTCAGTCCTGAGACCGCCATGCTACTCTATCCTGTGCAAGCTTCTTCATCTCCCAGTACCTCCTGCAGCCTACATCCTTCTGAATCTGCTTAGTGTATTCATCTCTTGGTCTCCCTCTACGATGTTTACCCTCCACGTTGCCCTCCAGTACCAAACTGGTGATCCCTTGATGCCTAAGAACATGTCCTACGAACCGATCCCTTCTTCTAGTCAAGTTGTGCCACAAACTCCTCTTCTCCCCAATCCTATTCAATACCTCCTCATTAGTTATGCGATCTATCCATCTAATCTTTAGCATTCTTCTGTAGCACCACATTTCGAAAGCTTCTATTCTCTTCTTGTCCAAACTATTTATCGTCCATGTTTCACTCCATACATATACTTTCAGAAACGACTTCCTGACGCTCAAATCTATACTCGATGTTAACAAATTTCTCTTCTTCAGAAACGCTTTTCTTGCCATTGCCAGTCTACATTTTATATCCTCTCAACTTCAACCATCATCAGTTACTTTGCTCCCCAAACAGCAAAACTCCTTTACTACTTTAAGTATCTCATTTCCTAATCTAATTCCCTCGGCATCACCCGACTTAATTCAACTACATTCCATTGTCCTCGTTCTGCCTTTGTTGATGTTCATCTTATACCCTCCTTTCAAGACACTGTCCATTCCATTCAACTGCTCTTCCAAGTCCTTTGCTGTCTCTGACAGAATTACAATGACATCGGCGGATTTTAATACCTACTCCGAACTTTTCTTTTGTTTCCTTTACTGCTTGTTCAATATACAGATTGAATAGCATCGTTTAAATTATGACGTTCCAAAACTTGTTTCTCTTTGTGTTTCTATATTTTTTAAAGCAGTAGCACGTCAGATGTAAGTTCTTCGCATCTTTTCAGTCGAACTGTTTCCAAATTGGCAAGCATGTAACAGAAGTATCGTCTTACTGTTACTATCGTACAATGCAGTGTCACAGTATGAATACAGCACACTTTTTCCTGCTTAGGCAAATTGAGCCACTCGATTTGCAGGCATCATATGTGGACCCATAAGGGGCTTAGCGAGGCACCAATAGCATATGGGCTGCTCCTGGGGAAAACACGAAAACTTGGCTATTGGCTACCAAAACAGCTAAGACGGGAAGGAAGGAGGGGAAATCAAGCAGCAAGATGCACTAAGACTGTATGGAACACACATTAAATGGCAAATTGTTTCTGGAGGAGAAATGGCTGAAATTTTTATGATACATTCCTAAGATCCCCATCTCATACAGACTTGAAAATGTTATTCGTATCTTTATCCGTTTCAGAGATACAGCGGTTCAAACTTATCCTACTTATACTCGTAAAATACAGAAATAAAGTGTTGCATAAGGCATAAACGTAGTTTATAAAGTGACGTAGCATGGATGAATATTCTGTAAAGTGTCTCCGTTATCATCAGAACAAAGGAAGTAGGTTACAGTACGCTTGTTCGCCCACTGCTTGAATACTGCTCAACAGTGTGGGATCCGCACCAGATTGGTTGATAGAAGAGAGAGAGAAGATCCAACGGAGAGCAGCGCGCTTCGTTACAGGATCATTTAATAATCTCGAAAGCGTTACGGAGATGATAGATAAACTCCAGTGGAAGACTCTGCAAGGAGAGACGCTGAGTAGCTCGGTACGGGCTTTTGTTAAAGTTTCGAGAACATACCTTCACCGAAGAGTCAAGCAGTATATTGCTCCCTCCTACGCATATCTCGCGAAGAGACCATGAGGATATAATCAGAGAGATTAGAGCCCACACAGAAGCATACCGACAATCCTTCTTTCCGCGAACAATACGAGACTGGAATATAAGGGAGAACCGATAGAGGTACTCAGGGTACCCTCAGCCACACACCGTCAGGTGGCTTGCGGAGTATGGATGTAGATACAGATGTAGAATGGTTCTAGGAGTCCCATATTGTAGTGCAGAAACAAACACAAATTTTTTGTGTACATGTAAAACCTGGTCTGAGATGTAAAATAAGTTTTGCGTTATTTCAATTTCACGTAAGTAAAGTATCAACATTTTACTGACCCGTAAAGTTCTTTTCATATGAGCGACAGCCCCTGCTGTGGCAGGGTACACAATGGAACTCCCCGAAAAATATACGAGAAAAAGATACCTTGACAATGTCTTTATTCTATCATACGCCGAATTTCGCCTGCACACTTCCGCCACCCTCAGGCTCCGCCATTGCCAAAAGAATATTTTACTTCCTTGGCGCATTTATTGGAGACAACACTGTGTCGAGTATAGACTCCTAATGAAGGCTAGCCGACATGTGCTAGTAACAAGAATGAAACGTGTCCTTAGAAAAATTAATGAATTACTGTGCTGATTAACCTCTTACATTACTTGATTTTCAAACAGCTGAGCAGAACTGAACGTACTCAGACATTTCGCTCTTTACCTATTCTGATCAACACTAAACTGACAGCCAATATTTTTAGCGCAACGCAATCTGACTTTCAAAAATCCCTACAAAAGAATGGCCCTGACTAACATTAACCTATACCTTTCACAAATCGCTTACCTCACAAAAATCTTTGTTACTCGAACTACTGCAATACAGTGTGCGCCAATAATGCCAGCTAAATAAAAGATTCAAACTACGGAAGGCACTAACTACTGATAGGCATAGTTAGCAAATGAAAGATTTTAATAGAGAAGAAACAATGTAATTACCTTAATATCATCAAAAGTCATGTTCATGACATCCAGTCTTACAAATTTCAAAACTCTGCCATTTTTTTCCCCATATCCACCACTGCTGGCGGCTCACCTCCAACTGCGCAACGCTACGCGCTGTTAACAGCCAACTGCCCAACACTGCAATAGCAAACCAGCCACAGACTGCACACAGCACAGCCAGTGATTTTCATACAGAGCGCTACGTGGTGTTACCATTAAAAAAACCTAAGGATCCCACATTAAATGGGCCAGGGAAATCAAATACTCTTTTGGCAGTAATGGGGCCTGAGAATGACGGTAATGTGTAGCCGAAACTAGTCGTATTATACAATAAAGGCATTGTCAAGATACAGGTGTGGTGGCACTTTTTCTCCTACATATTATCAGCTGAAGTCCCTTGTCCATGCCATAAGACGGAGATCCATAAACAGCGTAAATATGCTCCTATTGCAGCACAAAAAAGGCGAATATGCTGCTGTTTTAAAAGACTCTGATCGAAATGTGGGCTACCAGCTGCCTCACTCTAGACTATATGCATCCGCACACCAAACTGAAACTGACATATGACATATAAAAAATGGTTCAAATGGCTCTGAGCACTATGGGACTTAACAGCTGAGGTCATCAGTCCCCTAGAACTTAGAACTACTTAAACCTAAGTAACCTAAGGACATCACACACATCCATGCCCGAGACAGGATTCGAACCTGCGACCGTAGCGGTCGCGCGGTTCCAGACTGAAGCGCCTAGAACCGCTCGGCCACACGGGCCGGCAAAATGACATATAAGTCGGTCGATGCCTCCATCAGTAATGCTGGAATTCAATACGGCGCTGGCCCATCCTTAGCCTTGATGACAGCTTCCACTCTTGCAGGCATACGGTCAATCAGGTGCTGTAAGGTTTCTTGGGGAATGGCAGCCCATTCTTCACGGAATGCTGCAGTGACGAGAGGTATCGATGTCCGTCGGTCGGTCAGGCCTGGCACGAAGTCGGCGTTCTGTAGGATTCAGGTCAGGACTCTGTGCAGGCCAGTCCATTACAGGGATGTTATTGTCGTGTAACCACTGCGCCACAGGCCGTGCATTATGAACAGGTCCTCGACCGTGTTGGAAGATGCAATAAAAAAAAATGGTTCAAATGGCTCTGAGCACTATGGGACTTAACATCTATGGTCATCAGTCCCCTAGAACTTAGAACTACTTGAACCTAACTAACCTCAGGACATCACACAACACCCAGTCATCACGAGGCCGAGAAAATCCCTGACCCCGCCGGGAATCGAACCCGGGAACCCGGGTGTGGGAAGCGAGAACGCTACCGCACGACCACGAGATGCGGACGAAGATGCAATCGCCATCCCCGAATTGCTCTTCAACAGTGGGAAGCTAGAAGGTGCTTAAAACATAAATGTAGGCCTGTGTTCTTGTAGTGGCACGCTGAACAACAAAGGTGCAAGCTCCCTCCATGAAAACACGACCACACCATAACGCCACCGTCTCTGAATTTATGTCGGGACTACATACGCTGGCAGGTGACGTTCACCGGAGATTCGCCACACCCACACCCTGCTATCGCATCGCCACGGATTGGTGACTCGACACAACGTTTTCCCACTGTTCAATTGTCCAATCATTACGCTCCTTACACCAAGCGAGGCGTTGTTTGGCATTTACCGGCGTGATGTGTTGTTTACGAGCAGCCGCTCGACCATGAGATCCAAGTTTTCTTACATCCCGCGTAACTGGCATAGCAGTGGATCCTGATGCAGTTTGGAATTTCTATGTGATGATCTGGATATATGTCTGCCCATCAGACACTTCGACCCTTTACAACTGTCGGCGGTCTCTGTCAGTCAACAGACGAGGTCGGCCTGTACGCTTTTGTGCTGTACGTTTCCCTTAACGGTTCCAGTATCACATCGGAAACAGTGGACCTAGGGATGTTTGGGAAGGTGGAAACCTCGTGTACAGACGTATGACACAAGTGACACCCAATCACCTTACCACGTTCGAAGTCCGTGAGTTCCGCCCAGCGCTCCATTCTGCTCTCCCACGATGGCTAATGAATAGTGAGGACGCTGATATGATGGCACCAGGTGGCTGCAGAATACACCTAATATGAAAAACATATGTTCTTGGGGGTGTGCGGATGTTTTTGGTCACACAGTGTATATAGAAACAACTGCTACAGTGTAGCACAGAATAGTACAGAAGCTGGCCGTTGTGGCTGAGCGGTTCTAGGCGCTTCAGCCAGGAACCGCGCTCATCCTCCCCAATGCACCCCACACGTGCTCGTCGCGTTTCAAGTCTGGGGGACGGGCAGGGCCAGTCGGTTCGCAGAAAATCTTCTCGTTCCAAGAGCTGCTTCACCAGCACTGTTATATGCGGGTCATAAAAATAAAGTCCAGGCCCAATGTACCCCTGAAAAGACGCACGTGGGGAAGGAGTACAGCCGGTCGGTGTGGCCGAGCGGTTCTAGGCGCTACAGTGGTACCGCGAGACCGCTACGGTCGCAGGTTCGAATCCTGCATGCCTGGGGGATGGATTTGTGTGATGTCCTTACGTTAGTTAGGTTTAAGTAGTTCTAAGTTATAGGGAACTGACGACCTCAGATATTAACTCCCATAGTGCTCGGAGCCATTTGAACCTTTTTTGAAGGAGTTCAGGGTAAACAAAGGTGGTGACTGGTGAGTTGCCGTGATCGAAGATCTGGAGGTCAGTAGCCCCATGCATCAGTGGCGCTCCCCAAAGAATAACACCGGAATCGAGAAAAGGATAATGTGAAAAAACGCTGGACGTGCCGTGGTATACCGAGAGGTGCGAACACATAACGCACCCTGTCCTCTCAACGCGTATTTCTTTCAATTATTTTGTGTACTATACTGTAGTAGTTGCTTCTGTGCACACGTCAAATTTCATCGAACTATTTTACACAGCATGTGAAAATTATTTTCAAAATTTAGCCTACCAGTGTATCAGTTGTAAAACTAACATTGAAATTCACTCTGAAGCGTCAAAGAAACAGACACAGGCATCCGTATTCATATACAGAGATATTTAAACAGGCAGAATACGGCGCTGCGGTCGGCAACGCCTATATAAGACGACAAGTGTCTGGCGCAGTTGTTACAACGCTTATTGCTGCTACAATGGCAGTTTATCAAGCTTTAACTGAGTTTGAACGTGGTGTTATAATTGCCGCAATAGCTGTGGGACACAGCATCTCCGAGGTAGCGATGAAGTGGGGACTTTCCAGTACGACTATTGCACGAGTGTACCACGAATATAACGAATACGGTAAAACATCAAATCTCCGACATCGCTGCGGCCGGAAATAGATCCTGCAAGAACGGGACCAACGACGACTGATGAGAATCGTTCAACGTGACTGACCTTCTACCCTTCCGTAAATTGCTCCAGATTTTAATAATGGGCCATTAACAAGTGTCAGTGTGCGAACAGTTCAGTGAAACATCATTGATATAGCCTTACGCAGCAGAAGGCCCATTCATATACCTCTCATGACTGGACGACACAAAGTTTTACAACTCGCCTGGGCCCGTCAACACTGATATTGGGCTGTTGATGAACGGAAATAAGTTGCCTGGTTGGACGAGTCTCGTTTCGAGTGGATGGACGTGTACCGGTATGAGGACAACCTCATGAATCCATGGATCCTGCATGTCATCACGCCCGCCGTTATGGCCGAGCGGTTCTAGGCGCTACAGTGTGGAGCCACGCTTCCGCTACGGTCGCAGGTTGGAATCCTGCCTCGGGCATGGATGTGTGTGATGTCCTTAGGTTAGATAGGTTTAAGTAGTTCTAAGTCCCAGGGGACTGGTGACCTCAGCAGTGAAGTCCCATAGTGCTCCGAGCCATTTGAACCATGTCGTCACGGGACTGTTCAAGCTGGTGCAGGCTCTGTAACGGCGTGGCCCTTGTGCAGTAGGAGTGATATGGGAACACTGATACGTCTAGATACGTTTCTGACACGAGTCTGATCTTCTGCATCCATTCGTGTCCATTATGCATTCCGACGCACTTGGTCAATTCCAGCAGGGCAATGTGATATCCCACACGTCCAGAATTGGTAGAAAGTGGCTCCCGAAACATTCTTCTGAGTTTAAACACTTCCGATGGCTACCATACTCCCTAGACATAAGCATTATTGGGCATATCTGAGATACCTCGCAATGTGCTGTTCAGAAGAAATCTCCACCCCTCGTACTCTTACGGATTTATGGACAACCCTGCAGGATTAATGGTGTCAGTTCCCTCCAGCACTGCTTCAGACATTAGTCAAGTCCACGCCACGTCGTGTTGCGACACTTCTGCGTGCTCGCGGTGGCCCTACACGATTTTTGGCAGGCATAACAGTTCCTTTGACTCTTCAGTATATAATTAAACGTAATCTTATGCTATAAAGTAATATAAAATTACTGAACCACTTAGAGATAGTTGTATGGGTTTCAGGCCAAAACCTAATTATTAGAATGAGGAAAATTTCATACACAGCTTGTGCAAAAATCACACTGAAGTTATAAGACCCGGGCATAAAAGGGAAGCTGCCGTTGAGACGTGAGTGAGACAGGGCTATAATCTATCCCAGATATAAGGCAGTCTGTATATTCAAGAAGCAGTAAAGGAAACCACAGAAAAATTTAGAAAGGCAGTTTACGTTCAGAGACTAGAAATGAAAGCTTTGAAAATCGGACTGAGCACGTGACTGCCACGTACAAGAAGGGATCAGCATCTCTCCATGACCTACAAAAATATAAAAAGCTATTCCCTCTTGACCTAAAAAAGAAACTTGTACAGACACTTTTACCGGTTGATCAAAAAGTCAGTATAAATTTCAAAATAAACCACGGAATAATGTAGACAGAGAGGTAAAAATTGACACACATGCTTGGAATGACATGCGGTTTTATTAGAACAAAAAAATATATATATATCAGTCTCCTCACACCACACCGGTGTTACTTACGTTTTAATGTTTGACCTTTTGAAAAACATTATGTTTTATATTTTAAAGTATGACTTGAGTAACTCAGCTCGTAAATCACTGTACATCTTTGACGATATGTTCTTTATGTAATTACCTTACCTTCTGATGAAGTCACTCTTAGAGGTGACATAACCTGGTCAAGTTATATAGAAAACCTATACAACTGGTTGGCTCATTTTTACATATTTTTCAAATTTGTGTATACGGTTGCTGCAAACGACAGCCATGTTCAAAGTTTTGAAAAACATTATGTTTTATATTTTAAAGTATGACTTGAGTAACTCAGAGCGTAAATCACTGTACATCTTTGACGATATGTTCTTTATCTAATTACCTTACCTTCTGATGAAGTCACTCTTAGAGGTGACGAAACCTGGTCAAGTTATATAGAAAACCTATACAACTGGTTGGCTGACTTTTACATATTTTTCAAATTTGTGTATACGGTTGCTGCAAACGACAGCCATGTTCAAAGTTGTGGAAGAGAATCGATGATTTTGAGATGCGACACTACAGAAGGAATGTAAAAAAAAAAGTCTTGCCAATCGAAGGCCGTATTCGATTGCAAATAAATCGCACAGTATACTCACTAGTGAAGACTAGTGGCTATTTTGTTAGTCATTTGTGTGTTGAAAGGGGAACTGTCTGAGTACGCTTACGTTTAAGGTAAAGTTTGGAAATAGAAGTGATGGTCCCAAACTAGTCATCACAAACAAATGACTATCAATGCAACTGCAACCGATACTAGAAGAAAATGAATATTTAACAATTTTATATTGGTATGTATCGTATAACGGAAGTTCAGTTGTTACATGTACCTTGCTTTTTTTCGCCTCTTATATGAAATTTTCTATATTTCAGATCTCAGACTGAATCGAACTGCGACAAAGATAAATTTTTCGCCCAACTTGACTGAAAGAGGGAATAGACTGATAGGGCACAATAACCTTCAATTTGTTATAGTGGTAAGTGTGGGAGGAAAAACTGAAGAGGGAGGCGAACGCTACAATACAGTAATCAGATTCAAATGGGTGCAGGTTGCAACAGTTGCGCAGAACGAAGAGGTTTGGGTCGAGAACAGCAAGCAGAGACGATGTGCTAAGCGCTGATGTAAATAATTTGATATTTTTATTACCTTAACACTTTTATGTAAGCTGGCCGGAGTGGCCGAGCAGTTCTAGGCGCTACAGTCTGGAACCGCGCGACCGCTACGGTCGCAGGTGCGAATCCTACCTCGGGCATGGATGTGTGTGATGTCCTTAGGTTAGTTAGGTCTAAGTAGTTCTAAGTTCTAGGGAACTGGTGACCTCAGCAGTTAAGTGGTGGTGGTGGTGGTGCTTAGTGTTTAACGTCCCGTCGACAACGAGGTCATTAGAGACGGAGCGCAATCTCCGGTTAGGGAAGGATTGGGAAGGAAATCGGCCGTGCCCTTTCAAAGGAAACATCCCGGCATTTGCCTGAAACGATTTAGGTAAATCACGAAAAACCTAAATCAGGATGGCTGGAGACGGGATTGAACCGTCGTCCTCCCGAATGCGAGTCCAGTGTGCTAACCACTGCGCCTGCGCCACCTCGCTCGGTAGCAGTTAAGTCCCATAGTGCTCGGAGCCATTTGAACCATTTTTGAACTTTTATG
Organism: Schistocerca gregaria; assembly: GCF_023897955.1. Lineage (NCBI taxonomy): Eukaryota > Metazoa > Arthropoda > Insecta > Orthoptera > Acrididae > Schistocerca > Schistocerca gregaria. Next base: position 84,385,169 of record NC_064930.1, on the reverse strand, counting down.
TATTTTATTGAAAGGAAGAATTTATTATTATTGTGTTAAAATATTTTATAAATTTAATTGTTATTAGTAGAATAATAGTCTTATGTGGCATGTAACAAATGAGACTTGTCACAAGCCATATTTGTAAGGGGGGGATGGAGGCAATAACAGAGAGAGAGAGAGAGAGAGAGAGAGAGAGAGAGAGAGAGACAGACAGACAGACAGAGAAACAAAGTGTGTGGCGTGTGTGTGTGTGTGTGTGTGTGTGTGTGTGTGTGTGTGTGTTGTGTGACAGTAAGAGAGATAGAGAGAGAGTGTGTGTCACAGGGAAGGGTAGGCTGAGAAGAGAGTTTTGTGAGTGTACGGAAAGAAAGAGAGGGAGAGAGAGAAAGCGAGAGAGAGAGAGAGAGAGAGAGAGAGAGAGAGAGAGAGAGAGAGAGAGAGAGGAAGGGAGAGCGAGAGAGAAGGAAACAGGGAGAAAGCTAGAGGAGATAGCGAAGAGTTCATTGACAGGCCGTAAATTAGTCGTGAACAGTGAAAGGTTTGCGCCGACATTTAGTAGATTGCCGATGGTAGGCAAGGCAGTGTTATCCACCTGTTCATTCCGCACTCCACGTCCCCAGTGAAAGATTGACCGGCGAGAGTCGTTTCATCACAGCTTAATCGCTGCATCGTCAGGCGATTGCTCTGCGCCAAGCCTGCCGGAATGACAAATGGCCGACATCCGCTCCAATCAGCAGCTGGCTGATTACTAGGCACGGCAGGGGGACATTGCACAGCCGAACGAATACCACTCTGGTTGTTAATGTTGGCTCTCTAGTACACGAGCCGATTCTCATTAGCGGCAAAGTAACGTGTGTGTCACAATTATGAACCTATCTGTCTCCACAAGTTCACTGCGTCAAGTTCAACCGCAATATTAAAAAAAAATAGTATCACACAGTATTCCAGCAAATTGTGAGGAAAATAAAAGTACGATATAAGTTACAAGAAATAGCTCCGCTGCTCTGGGCCATTTGGACCAGTCGGGACCCACCGATCGCCGTATCGTCCTGTGCCAATAGCGTCGCGTGAAATCAGAATGGAGGGGTGTAAATGCAGCACATTAGGTATCGGCATAAGGAGAAAGAGGTATTGTATAATATATACAAGAACCAAGAGAGAGCAGAGTGGAAGAACAAGAAGCGCTCAGATTTAAAAAAAGTGCAAGACAAGTGCCTTCTCTTTCGCTTCTATAGCTCAGTCTATGGATCAAAGAAGCAGCAACGGAAATAAAAAAATGGCTCAGATGGCTCTGAGCACTATGGGACTTAACATCTGGGGTCATCAGTCCCCTAGAACTTAGAACTACTTAAACCTAACTAACCTAAGGACATCACACACAGCCATGCCCGAGGCAGGATTCGAACCTGCGACCGTAGCAGTCGCGCGGTTCCGGACTGCGCGCCTAGAACCGCGAGACCACAGCGGCCGGCCGGAAATAAAAGACAGGTTCAGGAACGGGATTAAAATTCAAGGTGAAAGGATATCAGTGATCAGATTCTCTCATGATATTGCTATCCTCAGTGAATTTGAAGTAGTATTGCAGGACCTGTTTTGTGGAATGGAATCTCATGAGTCAAGGGCACGAACTGACAGTAAAGATAAAACTAGTGAGAAGTAGCGGAAATGAGGTAAGAGATGAAGTTAACATTAGAAATGGCGACCGCGAAATAACCGAAAGTACGGAATTCCGCTAGCGACGCAGCAACGAGGAGGCACACTGAGATGACAAAATTCGTGTGACAGCGGCATGCACATCTACATCTACATTTATAATCCACAAGCCACCCAACGGTGTGTGGCGGAGGGCACTTTACGTGCCACTGTCACTACCTCCCTTTCCTGTTCCAGTCGCGTATGGCTCCCGGGAAGAACGATGGCCGGGAAGCCTCCGTGCGCGCTCGAATCTCTCTAATTTTACATTCGTGATCTCTTCGGGAGGTATAAGTAGGGGGAAGCAATATATTCGATACCTCATCCAGAAACGCACCGTCTCGAAACCTGGCGAGCAAGCTACACCGCGATGCAGAGCGCCTCTCTTGCAGAGTCTGCCACTCGAGTTTGCTAAACATCTCTGTAACACTATCACGCTTACCAAATAACCCTGTGACGAAACGCGCCGCTCTTCTTTGGATCTTCCCTATCTCCTCTGCAAACCCGACCTAGTACGGATCCCACACTGATGAGCAATACTCAAGTATAGGTCGAACGAGAGTTTTGTAAGCCACCTCCTTTGCTGATGCACTACATTTTCTAAGGACTCTCCCAATGAATCTCAACCTGGCACCCGCCTTGCCAACAATTAATTTTATATGACCATTCCACTTCAAATCGTTCCTTACGGTATACTCCCAGATATTTTACAGAAGTAACTGCTACCAGTGTTTGTTCCGCTGTCATATAATCATACAACAAAGGATTCTTCTTTCTATGTAATCACAACACATTACATTTGTCTATGTTAAAGGTCAGTTGCCACCCCCTGCACCAAGTACCTATCCGCTGCAGATCTTACTGCATTTTTTAATGCTGCAATTTCTCTGTATACTACAGCATCATCCGCGAAAAACCGCACGGAACTTCCGACATTACCTACTAGGTAATGTTGCGTACACGAGATGTAAAACGGCAATGGATTGGCGAAGCTGTCATTTGTACTCAGTTGATTCGTGTGAGAAGGTTTCAGACGTTGCTACGGCTGCAAGCCGAGTATTAACAAACTTTGAAGGTAGAATGATGGTGGAAGCTAGACATATGGAACGTCCCATTTTTGAAGTCGTTAGGCAATTCAGTATTCGCAGATTCACAGGGTCAAGAGCGTGTCGATAATACCGCATTTCAGGCATTACCTCTCGCCATGAAGAACGCATTTGTCGACGGCCTTCACTCATCCACCGAGGGCAGCGGCGTTCGCGTAGAGTTGTCAGTGCTTACAGACAAGCAAAACTGCGTGAAATTAAGGCAAAAAACAATGTGGGATGTACGACGAACGTATCCGTTAGGACAGTGCGGCTGCGAAATCTACATCTACATCTACATCCATACTCCGCAAGCCACCTGACGGTGTGTGGTGGAGGGTACCTTGAGTACCTCTATCGGTTCTCCCTTCTATTCCAGTCTCTTTAGTGGATAGAAAGATTGTCGGTATGCCTCTGTGTGGGATCTAATCTCTCTGATTTTATCCTCACGGTCTCTTCGCGACATATACGTAAGAGGGAGCAATGTACTGCTTGACTCCTCTGTGAAGGTATGTTCTCGAAACTTCAACAAAAGCCTGTACCGAGCTACTGAGCGTCTCTCCTGCAGAGTCTTCCACTCGAGTTTACCTATCATCTATCATGGCGAAATTTGTCGTTAATCGGTTATGGCAGCAGGCGACCGATGCGAGTGCCTTTGCTAACAGCACGGCATCGCCTGCAGCGCCTCTCCTGGACTCGTGACCATATCAGTTGGACCCTAGACGGCTGGAAAACTGTGGGCTGGTAAGATGAGCCCCGATTTCAGTTGGTAAGAGCTGATGGTAGGTTTCGAGTGTGGCGCTGACCCCTCGAAACCACAGACCCAAATTATCAACGAGGCACTGTGCAAGCTTGTGGTGGATCCATACTGGTGTGGACTGCGATCACATGTAATGGACTGGGTGCTCTGATCCAACCGAACCGTTCATTCACTTGATATGTTTATGCGCGGCTGCTCGGAGACCATTTTCAGCCATTGATGGACTTCATGTTCCCAACCAATGAAGGACTCAGAATGAGATTATCACTCTGCAGCGGAGTGCGCGCTGATATGAAACTTCCTGGCAGATTAAACCTGTGTGCCGGACCGAGACTCGAACTCTGGACCTTTGCCTTTCGCGGGCAAGTGCTCTACCGTTCGCAAAAGAGCTTCTCTAAAGTTTGGAAGGTAGGAGACGAGGTACTGGCGAAAGTAAAGCTGTGAGGACTGGGCGTGAGTCGTGCTTCGGTAGCTCAGATGCTAGAACACTTTCCCGTGAAAGGCAAAGGTCCCGAGATCGAGTCTCAGTCCGGCACACAGTTTTAATGTGCCAGGAAGTTTCAATGGCGGACTGTTTACGGATGAGAATGCGCCATGTCATCAGGCCAGAGCTGCTCGTAATTGGTTTGAAGAACATTCTGGACAGTTTGAGTAAATGATTTGGCGATCTACAAAGCCGGACATGAACCCCATCGAACATTTATAGGGCATAATCGAGGGGAAGCAGGTGCTGACAGATGTGAAAATTACCGAACAATCAGCTTAATAAGTCACAGCTGCTAAATACTAACGCGACTTTTTACAGACGAATGGCAAAACTGGTAGAAGCCGACCTCGGGGAAGATAAGTTTGGATTCCGTAGAAAGATTGGAGGCATACTGACCTTACGTCGTATCTTAGAAGAAAGATTAAGGAAAGGGAAACCTTCGTTTCTAGCATTTGTAGACTTAGAGAAAGATTTTGACAATGTTGACTGGAATACTCTTTTTCAAATTCTGAAGGTGGCAGGGGTAAAATACAGGGAGCGATAGGCTATTCACAATTTGCACAGAATCCAGATGGTAGTTATAAGAGTCGAGGGGCATGAAAGCAGTTGTTGGGAAGGGAGTGAGACAGGGTCGTAGCCTCTCCCCGATGTTATTCAATCTGTATATTGAGCAAGCAGTGAAGGGAACAAAATAAAAATTCGGAGTAGGTATTAAAATCCATGGAGAAGAAATAAAAACTTTGAGGTTCGGCGATGACATTGTAATTCTGTCAGAGACAGCAAAGGACTTGCAAGAGCAATTGAACGGAATGGACAGTGTCTTGAAAGGAGGGTATAAGATGAACATCAACAAAAACAAAATGAGGATAATGGAATGTAGTCGAATTGGGTGATGCTGCGGGAATTAGATTAGGAAATGAGACACTTTTAGTAGTAAAGGAGTTTTGCTATTTGGGGAGCAAAATAACTGATGATGGTCGAAGTAGAGAGAATATAAAATGTAGACTGGCAATGGCAAGGAAAGAATTTCTGAAGAAGAGAAATTTGTTAACATCGAGTATTGATTTAAGTGTCAGGAAGTCGTTTCTCAAAGTATTTGTGTGGAGTGTAACCATGTATGGAAGTGAAACGTAGACGATAAATAGTTTGGACAAGAAGAGAATTGAAGCTTTCGAAATGTGGTGCTACAGAAGAATGCTGAAGATTAGATGGGTAAATCACATAACTAATGAGGAGGTATTGAACAGAATTGGGGAGAAGAGGAGTTCGTGGCACAACTTGACTAGAAGAAGGGATCGTTTGGTAGGACATGTTCTGAGGCATCAAGGGATCACCAATTTAGTATCGGTGGGCAGCGCGGAGGTTAAAAATGATAGAGGGAGACCGAGAGATGAATACACTAAGCAGATTCAGAAAGATGTAGGTTGCAGTAAGTACTGGGAGATGAAGAAGCTTGCACAGGATAGAGTAGCATGGAGAGCTGCATCAAAGCAGACTGAAGATCACAACAACAACAATCGAGAGGTCAATTCGTACACAACATCCTGCACCGGCAACACTTTTGCAATTACGGACAGCTTATTCCGAAGGCTCCACTCAAAGCTTTACAAGTTTTCTCTCAGAGGAACTTCCGCTGTGCCTACGTGACTCGATCTGCCTTCCTTTCAGAAATGAGGCAGTTGTGTGTGTAGTTAAATCTGAAACCGCTAGCAAATTCGCGCCATCCGTTTTAGCCAGTAGCATTTATGGATGCAGGTCACGTGCAGAACACAGTTGCTTCTCTCGGTTGCCTGGCAGCCTTTGCACCCTGAGGAGGTGTGCACCGACACTTATTCGACCCCTGAAGTACGCAGCTCCTGTCTGGGGATACGCTGCGCCTACACGCCTGCGCCGTCTGCAGCTCATACAAAACAAAGTACTCAAAATCATAAGCAGTGCTCAACGATACACACGCGTCGCGGACCTTCACCGGGAACACCCACTTGAGACTCTCACGCAGGTAATCCACAAACTCACCACAAGACTAGACAGACACTCCAGACATTCGCAGAACCCGTTTATTCTGAATCTGGGGAACTACGACCACACCCATAGATGGAAACATAAAAGACCAAAAGACGTACTTGTAAGGACCTAACATCTATGGCTAAGCACACGCAAACACAACGGTACAGGTGAGCCCCTGTTAATCAGACGCCATTACTGGATATCCAACTGGAACACACTGCCGAATAGCTGGCACCAGGCAGGGAAGCCGTACCGTACACTGCATGCAGACGAGTTCCACACACCCCCCACACAGTGAGATGATCTATGGCCGATCTCCCACAATTAAATAACGATCTTGATTGTTCCAGGAATGCAGCGGCTGCAGCAACTGGGACACATCGCCATCGCTCCCACGACAATGATGCTTGATACCCATACTAACAAATCCAACCTTGCATGAACTATCGCAGCCAGTAAGCCACTACTGCTCTTAGTACCCATCCCACTGTTGCAGAGGCTTTTTTTCCCCACGGCACGAGCCTTGGCATGTTTTTCCCCTCTGCTCTTTAAATTGCTGCCCTCATTCGCGTTTCGTCCACTATCTATCACCTGATGGACCGTTTTAACGCGTAGTCTTACCAAGACGCACGGATAACATCACAGCCCAGCATCCTGTGATCCACTTGCTAGATAACTAACATGTTGACGGAGGTGACAGTAGAACTTTTGGTTTGGTCACCACGTTGGCCCTTTCCGTACAAAGTGCGGTTCACTCCGCTGCCGTATCCAGTTTTCGTGAATATTGTACCCCTCAGTGGAAGATCGTGCGAATAAAATCCATTTTCCTACGAATCCTGAGATTTCTCATTTCAGGTGTAGGAAAATCACCTGGCACGTCCACCTGAGCTCCTGGTAGCATCCTGACATGTTCAGGAGGAAGCGTGGTTCTATATTTCTGCGGGGTACTTCCAACGACTTGTTGAGTCCATGAAACGCCGAGTTGCTGCTCCATGCTGAACAAAAGGTGGTCCGATACGGTATTAGGAGGCATTCCATGACTTTGTCTACTAAGTGCAGAGTCTCTCCTGTAGAAATCAACGTGGGTGCAGGAAATAATTACGATAATGTGGAATACACCTCATTCTGGTGGTAGATGTGACCCATGAAATTGTAGATACCAGTGCCAAACTTGACGCAGTGATCCTTGATTTCCCTAAGGCGCTCGATAGCATCCCACACTTTCGCCTTGTAAGTACTTAATATCAGAGCAGCCTAAAGAGTGTCGAGCCGACAGAAGAAAAAATCATGTTACTGTCAACAGAGACAAATCTTCCGCCGGTCGGGGTGGCCGAGCGGTTCTAGGCGCTACAGTCTGGAACCGTGCGACCTCTGCGGTCGTAGGTTCGAATCCTGCCTCGGGCATGGATGTGTGTGATGTCTTTAGGTTAGTTAGGTTTAAGTAGTTCTAAGTTCTAGGGGAGTGATGACCTCAGACGTTAAGTCCCATTGTGCTCAGAGCCATTTTTGAACAAATCTTTAAGACATAAAAATAACTTCACAAGCTGGACATTGTCGCGAAAGAACAGTGACCCGTCTATATATTAAGTTTCCTTCAATTTACTTCTATACTTTTTGTTAACAGATTACCAGTTTCGGTCTTTAATGGCCATCATCAGATCTTTTTGTTTTTATGAAACAGATCTGATGATGGTCATTAAAGACCGAAACCGGTAATCTGTTAACAAAATGTTTGTGACTATAGACGTATATTAAAGGAAACGTAAAAAAAACTTCTTACATACCCCAAGCAACAGTAAAAAGACCACTAGATTTTAGCACTTATTTATCTCCGATACTCTTTCTTCTACTGCAACCTCTTTGATTCCCGTATGTTCAGATCTGGTCGTATGGACCAAAACAAGAAAAAAAGTCTAATGAACATGGACTTCAAAATGCATACCTTAAGACCTACAAAGTTCAACAGAAGAAATGCGTTTCACAGTTGCGAAGACGAACAACTGCTGATAGTTCTTAATCTATGCACTTAAAACATCCATGTTTACTGAAAGTTTTTTCTTGTATTAGCCAGAAGGTTTTCGACACCGTTCCTCACAAGCGTCTTCTAACCAAACTGCGTGCCTACGGAGTATCGCCTCAGTTGTGCGACTGGATTTGTGATTTCCTGTCAGAAAGGTCACAATCCGTAGTAACTGACGGAAAGTCATAGAGTAAAACAGAAGTAATATCCGGTGTTCCCCAAGGAAGTGGTATAGGCGCTCTGTTGTTCCTGACCTATATTAACGATATAGGACACAATCTGAGTCGGCATCTTAGATTGTTTGAGGATGATGCTGTCATTTACCGTCTTGTAAAGTCATCAGATGATCAAAACGACTTGCAAAATGATTTAGGTAAGATATGTGTATGGTGTGAAGAGTGGCAATTGACCCTGAATAAAGAAACGTGTGGAGTTATTCACATGAGTGCTACAAGAAATCAGCAAAATTTCAATTACGCGATAAGTCTCACAAATCTAAAGGCTACAAATTCAACTAAATACTTAAGGATTACAATTACAAATAACCTAAATTGCAACGATCACATAGATAATTTTGTGGGTAGAGCAAACTAAAGATTGCGATTCATTTTCAGAACACTTAGAAGGTGTAACAGGTCTACTAAAGAGCCTGCTTACACCACGCTTGTCCGCCCTACTCTGGAGTACTGCTGTGCGGTGTGGGATCCGCATCAGGTGGGACTGACGGATGACAGCGGAAAAGTAAAAAAGAAGGGCATCTCTTTTTTTACTGTCGCGAAACAGGGGAGATAGTGTCACAGACATGATACGTGAATTGGACTGGAAATCATTAAAACAGAGGCGTTTTTCGTTGCGACGGGATCTTCTCCCGAAATTTCAATCACCAGTTCTCTCCCCATATTGCGAAAACGTTCTTTTAGGCACCCACCTACATAGGGACAAATGATCGTCGCGATAAAATAAGAGAAATCAGGTCTCGCACGTAAAAATTTAAGTGCTTGTTTTCCCCGGGTGCCGTTTGAGAGTGGATTGGTAGAGAGACAGCATGAAGGCGGTTCATTGAACCCTCTGCCAGGCACTTTATTGTGAATAGCAGAGTAATCAAAAATGGTTCAAATGAGCACTGTGGGACTCAACATCTTAGGTCATAAGTCCCCTAGAACTTAGAACTACTTAAACCTAACTAACCTAAGGACATCACACATACCCATGCCCGAGGCAGGATTCGAACCTGCGACCGTAGCAGCCCCGCGGTTCCAGACTGCAGCGCCAGAACCTCACGGCCACCGCGGCCGGCTAGCAGAGTAATCACGTAGATGTAGATATAGATGTACTTTCACCCTTCAAAAGATGGAAAGAAAAGAGTTTACAGTAGAAGATACCCGTTAGACGCTACAGAAGATGAGAAGCGATCGTAGGTCCTAAAGTGTACGTTTCCGAGACCATTTTTCTGGACCGGTTTGCTTCTACCATCTCTACTTCCAACTGTATCCGTCTACGCCGTTAATTACGATACACCGCGTCTAAATGTCTTGACGGATAACGTAATTATTTCCACGAGGCTTTTCGCGGACAGAGAACTCACGACGCTAGAGAACTGCAGTGAAATGCAGAAACAGCCGCAGAGAATCGATGCTTGTGCACCGGCCGCTGTGACCGAGCGGTTCTAGGCGCTTCAGTCCGGAACCGCGCTGCTGCTACGGTAGCATGTTCCAATCCTGCCTCGGTCATGGATGTGTGTGGTGTCCTTAGGTTAGTTAGGTTTAAGCGTTTCTAAGTTCTGGGGGACTGATGAAAATGGTTCAAATGGCTCTGAGCACTATGGGACTCAACATCTTAGGTCATAAGTCCCCTAGAACTTAGAACTACTTAAACTTAACTAACCTAAGGACATCACACACACCCATGCCCGAGGCAGGATTCGAACCTGCGACCGTAGCAGCCCCGCGGTTCCAGACTGCAGCGCCAGAACCGCACGGTCACCGCGGCCGGCTGGGCGACTGATGACCTCAGATCTTAAGTCCCATAGTGCTCAGAGCCAATTGAACAGTTTTTTTTCTTGATTGTGCAGTTGTGTGGCAGTTGGCCTCCAACAAAAACAAATGTAACATATTGTCTTCAGTTGGCACGAAAAATCATTATTTTATGACAACGCGACTTCCGAACGACCACTGGCCGTATTCACGTCCATTTAAATATCTGGAGTATGCGTACAGAGTGAATTAGAGTGGAAGAAATAAAACTAATCTCAGGTAACAAATCTCTGTCTTCCTGTCCGTATTCTACCCTCTACAGAACCCTCTAGTACCACGGAAGTTATTCGCTGATTTCTTAAAACAAGTCCTATCATCCTGTCTCTTCTCCTTGTCAGTGTTTCCTATACATTCCTTTCCTCATCGATTCTGTGGAGAACCTTCTCATTCTTCACCTTATTTGTCTACCTACTTTTCAATGTTCTTCTGTAGCACCACATCTCAAATGCTTCAGTTCCCTTCTCTTCTCGTTTTCGTACAGCCCCTGTTTCACTGGCAAACAATGCTGTGCTGAGCTACAAACGTACATTCTCAGAAATTTCTTCCTCGGGTTAAGACCTGTGTTTGGTACTAGTAGTCTACTGTTGGCCAGGAATGCTCGTTTTGGCAGTGCTATTCTGCTGTCTACGTTCTCATCGCTCCATCCGTTATGGATTATTTCGCTTCCTAGGTAACAGAATTCCTTAACTTCAACTGCTTCCTGATGTATATATGTCTGCTCCTTCTCATTATTTTCATCTTTCTTCATTAGATTATCCATTCCATTCAACACATCCTGTAATTCTTCCTCACTTTCACTGAGGATAGCAATATCATTACCAAATCCTATGATAGATATCTTTTCACCTTGAATTTTAATTCCACTGTTGAACCTCTTATTTGCATCATTGCTTCTTTGATGTACGAACTTAATACTAAGGGCAAAAGACTATATTCCTGTCTTACACTCTATTTAATCACAGCAATTAGTTCTTGGTCTTCTGCCCTTATTGTTCTCCATTGGCTTCTGTACATATTGTACATTTCCCGTCTTTCCCTATAGATTACCCGCATTTTTCTCAGAATTTCAAACATCTTGCACCATTTGACATTGTCGAACACTTTTCCTGGTTGACAAATCCTATCAAAGTGTTGTGTACATAGTTCCGCGTAGTCAGTGCGTACACAACTTTCCCACTAGAGCGCGCCCCGCTAAGCACAACAGCGCAAGCGCAGCGCTCGTCCGTCTCCGCACTACGAGATGGCGCTGCCTTAGAGAAGGACCAAATTCTGCTTCCGCCGATCCGCGTATTAATATGTAACGCAGCCAATGAGATTGCTGCTAACGTAGAACCTTTTCTCCTCGCGCATCACACTCGCGCAGTGATACCTGAATGCGTGAAGTATTATAACGAGTGCACAGACCTCCGATTAGTCAGTCTGCATCAGTCTGCATTAGTCTGTACCAGTCTTTAGTCAAGTTTCAGTCTGCACCTAAGGAGATTATCATATTCCTGTACATAGCCGTGTAGATAAATGTATAGACACTTTTCTCAAGTATCAAAGATATGTGAGAGTAAGGTTAACATACCAAGACCAAAGGAACTTCAGATTGACAATTGTAAATAGCATCCAGAACCAAGTTAAGTAATTTTTATGCCTGTTATTATTTTAATAAATGTGTGTGAAAATTAATCAAGTTCTGTTTAAAGTTGGTCACCGTCAATCTGCTACTCTAAGCGTGCAAGTGGCATTTCTATCGTCTGACCTAATGGCAGAAGATAAAGACGCCACGATAACACCACGAGACATACTGCTGACACTCGCCTACTTCGTTAGAGCGACGAGTCAAACAATCTGATGGTGTGTATACCGAAGGTCTTACAGTACACTCACCACACAAAGTGTCTTAATTTTTTCTTTAGTCTCGCTCCCATTATCGACTGCAGGGTCAGAACTGCCTCTGTTGGTTCCTTTACCTTTCCCAAAGGCAAACTGATTGTCATCTAGCACACACTCAGTCTCCTTTTCCATTGTTCTGTGTACCTGTACCAGATACAATATTCGGAGAGTAAATACAAAAGATTCAAAAAAGAGGAGCTCGTATCGTTACAGGTTCATTTAATAAGTACGAAAGGGTCACGGAGATGCACAACCAACTCCAAGTGGCAGGCGTTGAAAGACAGGCGTTGTGCGCTACTGTTGAAGTTTTGATTCCGTATGTTCCTAGAGGGTCAGCCAATATATTGATTTCTATTACGTACACCTCGCGAAAAAATAGATTCAAGCGGACACGGAAAGTGTACCAACGACCGTTCATGCCGAGAGCTATTCGTGACTCGAACAGAAAATGGGGTGAACTGACTGTAGTACACCGAGTACCCATCGCCACACACTCTACGGTGACGTGGTGAATACACAAGAAGCACTAAAAGTGCGGTAAAACTTTCAGTTATTTATTGCACAAGAAGTATTGCACAGATGTCATTGTATTTTCAAAAGAAACTTTTTTCTTTTTTTACAAACATTCGATACACCAACCATGAGTGACCGGGCAGACGTCAGTACAGTACTCGAATTCTTGCCATACCCGTCCCAGCATGGCATCGTCGAGTGTAGCAGTCGCCTCCCGTGATGACTGGGTGTTGTGTGATGTCCTTAGGTTAGTTAGGTTTAAGTAGTTCTAAGTTCTAGGGGACTCATGAACATAAATGTTAAGTCCTATAGTGCTCAGAGCCACTTGAACCGTTCGCCTCCCGTATTCTCTCCCGGAGGTCTGCTACATCACGTGGTAGAGGCGGTACACACACCAGATCTGTAATGTGTCCCCACAGAAAGAGGTCACACGGAGTGACATCTGGTGATCGGGGACGACATCCCCGAAACAGCTGTCCCCTTCTGTAGCACGGTCGCCTTGTTTGTGACTAGCGCTGACTATCGGCAAATTGCCAAACTACGCTGTGGCGGTATACATAGAAAAAAAAAAAAAAAAACAACTTGCAGGATTTCTCTTCAAAATTACATATATATTATACACTACTGGCCATTAAAATTGCTACACCAAGAAGAAATGCAGATGATAAATGGGTATTCACTGGACAAATATATTATACTAGAATGGACATGTGATTACATTTTCACGCAATTTGGGTGCATAGATCCTGAGAAATAAGTACCCAGGACAACCACCTCTGGCCGTAATAACGGGGCATTGAGTCAAACAGAGCTTGGATGGAGTGTACAGGTACAGCTGCCCATGCAGCTTCAACACGATACCACAGTTCATCGAGAGTAGTGACTGGCGTATTGTGACGAGCCAGTTGCTCGGCCACCATTGACCAGACGTTTTCAGTTGGTGAGAGATCTGGAGAACGTGCTGGCCAGGGCAGCAGTCGCACATTTTCTGTATCCAGGTCGTGCAACATGAGGGCGTGCATTATCCTGCTGAAATGTAGGGTTTCGCAGGGATCGAATGAAGGGTAGAGCCACGGGTCGTTGTTGTTGTTGCTGTGGTTTTCAGTCCTGAGACTGGTTTGATACAGCTCTCCATGCTACTCTATCCTATGCAAGCTTGTTCATCTCCCAGTACCTACTGCAACCTACATGCTTCTGAATCTACTTAGTGTATTCTTCTCTTGGTCTCCCTCTATGATTTATACCCTCCACACTGCCCTCCAATACTAAATTGGTTATCCCTTGATGCTTCAGGACATGTCCAACCAAACGATCCTTTCTTCTAGTCAAGTTGTGCCACAAACTTCTTCCCAATCCTATTAAATACCTCCTCATTAGTTACGTGGTCTACCCACCTAATCTTCAATATTCTTCTCTAGCACCACATTTCGCAAGCTTCTATTCTCTTCTTGTCCAAACTGTTTCTTGTCCATATTTCACTTCCATACATGGCTCCACTTCAGCCAAATACTTTCAGAAACGACTTCCTGATACTTAAAATCAATACTTTATGTTAACAAATTTCTCTTTTTCAGAAACGCTTTCCTTGCCACTACCAGTCTACATTTTATATCCTCTCTACTTCGACCATCATCAGTTATTTTGCTCCCCAAATAGCAAAACTCCTTTACTACTTTAAGTGTCTCATTTCCTAATCTAATTCCCTCAGCATCACCTAACTTAATTCGACTACATTCCATTACACTTGTTTTGCTTTTGTTGATGTTCATCTTATACCCTCCTTTCAAGACACTGTCCATTCCGTTCAACTGCTCTTCGAAGTCCTTTGCTGTCTCTGACAGAATTACAATGTCATCGGCGAACCTCAAAGTTTTTATTTCTTCTCCATGGATTTTAATACCTACTCCGAAGTTTTCTTTTGTTTCCTTTACTGCTTGCTCAATATACAGCTTGAATAACATCGGGGAGAGGCTACGACCCTGTCTCACTCACTTCCCAACCACTGCTTCTCTTTCAAGTTCCTCGACTCTTATAACTGCCATCTGGTTTCTGTACAAATTTTAAATAGCCTTTCGCTCCCTGTATTTTACCCCTGCCACCTTTAGATTTTGAGAGTATTCCAGTCAACTTTGTCAAAAGCTTTCTCTAAATGCTAGAAATGTTGGTTTGCCTTTCCTTAATCTTTCTTCTACGATAAGTCGTAAGGTCAGTATTGCCTCACGTGTTCCGCGGGTCTTAACACATCTGAAATGTAACGTCCACTGTTCAAAGTGGCGTCAATGCGAGCAAGAGGTGACCGAGACGTGTAACCAATGGCACCCCATACCATCACGCCGGGTGATACGCCACTATGGCGATGACGAATACACATTTCCAATGTGCGTTCACCGTGATGTCGCCAAACACGGATGCGATCATCGTGACGCTGTAAACAGAACCTGGATGCACGCGAAAAAATGACGTTTTGCAATTCGTGCAACTTCTTTCGTCGTTGAGTGTACTATCTCAGGCGTTCCTGTGTGTCGTGCAACGTCAAGGGTAACCGCAGCCACGGTCTCCGAGCTGATAGTCCGTGCTGCTGCAAACGTCGTCCAACTGTTCGTGCAGATGGTTGTTGTCTTGCAAACGTCCACATCTGTTGACTCAGGGATCGAGACGTGGCTGCACGATGCTTACAGCCGTGCGGATAAGATGCCTGTCATCTCGACTGCTAGTGATACGAGGCCATTGGGATCCAACACGGCGTTTCGTATTACGCTGCTCAACCCACCGATTCCATATTCTGCGAACAGTCATCGGATCTCGACCAACGCGAGCAGCAATGTCGCGATACGATAAATCGCAAAGCGATAGGCTACAATCCGACCTTTATCAAGGTCGGAAACGTGATGGTACGCATTTCTTCTCCTTAGACGAGGCATCACAACAACGTTTCAACAGGCAAAGCCGGTCAACTGCTGTTTGTGTATGAGAAATCGGTTGGAAACTTTCCTCATGACAGCTCGTGGTAGGTGTCGCCACCGGCACCAACCTTGTGTGAATGCTCTGAAAAGCTAAACTTTTGCATAGCACAGCATCTTCTTCCTGCTGGTTAAATTTCGTGTCTGTAGCAAGTCATCTTCGTAATGTAGTAATTTTAATGGCCAGTAGTGTATCTGTGCCAGCCGGTGTGGCCGTGTGGTTCTAAGGGTTTCATTTTGGAACCGCGTGACCGCTACGCTCGCAGGTTCGAATCGTGCCTTGGGCATGGATGTGTTTGATGTCCTTAGGTTAGTTAGGTTTAAGTAGTTCTAAGTTCTAGGGGACTGATGACCTCAGAAGTTAAGTCCCATAGTGCTCAGAGCCATTTGAATCATTTTTAGTGTATGTGTACAATGTTTGTATCTTGTGCAATAAATAATTGAAAGTGTTGCCGGACTTCATCTACACCCATGTACGTGGAAGAAACAGGCAGCTGTGGTGATAGAAGTCGGTGGTTCTTTGAGGATAAGGGCTCAAAGATACGTCAGAAGGGGTTCGTGTTAATTAATATAAAATTAGTGATATTGGATTTTTTGTTCAAGATGTGCGGTAAAACTTCATGACTACCTTTAGTATATCCTAATGAGGCAATAGTGGATGAGTATGCCATGTTGTGAAATCACACCGTTCAAGCAAAGGGTCTCCGCAAGGCTATCCAGGTATTTCTGTACGTGTCCAGCGTGGGCGCCGGAACAGGCGGGTCGATATCTGTATCGCAGGAGGCCAGAATCGGACTCCCATCGCCGCCTGTTTCGCGCCATTTCCCGTCCGCCTCGGGCCGGAAATGCTGGGCCCTGCGTCACGCACGGCGAGCAGCGAATTTCCGCCCAACTCCCACGCCGAGATCGGCGGCCGGAATGCGGTGTGTGTGTATATTCGGAGATAGCGAAGCTCCGTCAGCGCGGGACTTGGGTGCCCCAGCTGGGTACAGCTGCTGCGCCCGTAACGGCGTACTCATCAGCTGGCGCTCAGAACGTTTCGGCAGAAGCGAAGTGAGGCGAAAAACATGCAAGTGCAGCAAAAGAAAACGCGAGATCCAAAACGATAAAGTATTGGCGAACGTTGAATGCGCTACCAAGATATTCTCGACTTCAACCTCTGCTAACAAGGAAAATTCTTTTAGACGGAAGAAACCAACGCGAGTAAGCTGTTAACTACACTACTGGCCATTAAAATTTCTGCAGCACGATGACGACGTGCTACAGACCCGGAATTTAACCGACGGGAAGAAGATACTGTGATATCCAAAGAATTAGCTTTTCAGAGCATTCACACAAGGTTGGCGCCGGTGGCGACACTCACAATGTCCTGCCATGTGCTGACATAAGTAAAGTTTCCAACCGATTTCTCATACACAAACAGCAGTTGACCGGCGTTGCCTGGTGAAACGATATTGTGATGCCTCGTGGAAGGAGGAGAAATGCGTACCATCACGTTTCCCACTTTGATAAAGGTCGCATTGTAGCCTATAGCGATTGCGGTTTATCGTATCGCGACATTGCTCCTCGCGTTGGTCGGGATCTAATGACTGTTAGCAGAATATGAAATCGGTGGGTTCAGGAGGGTAATAGGGAAGGCCGTGCTCGATCCCAACGGCCTCGTAACACTAGCAGTCGAGATGACAGGCATCTTATCCGCATGGCTCTAACGGATCGTGCAGCCACGTCTCGATCCCTGAGTCAACAGATGGGGACGTTTGCAAGGCAACAACCATCTGCACGAACAGTTGGACGACGTTTGCAGCAGCACGGACTAGCAGCTCGGAGACCGTGGCTGCGGTTACTCTAGACACTGCATCACAGACATGAGCGCCAGCGATGGTGTACTCGACGACGAACCTGGGTGCACGAATGGAAAAACGTCATTTTTTCGGATGAATCCAGGTTGTGTTAACAGCATCATGATGGTCGCATCCGTGTTTGGCGACATCGCGGTGAACGCACATTGGAAGCGTGTATTCGTCATCGCGACACTGGCGCGATGGCATGGGGTGCCATTGGTTACACGTCTCGGTCACCTCTTGTTCGCATTGACGGCACTTTGGACGTTACGTTACAGATGTGTTACGAGCGGTGGCTATAGCCTTCATTCGATCCCTTCAAAACCCTACATTTCAGCAGGATAATGCACGACCGCATGACGCAAGTCCTGTACGGGCCTTTCTGGATACAGAAAATGTTCGACTGATGTCCTGACCAATACATTCTCCAGATCTCTCACCAACTGAAAACGTCTGGTCAATGGTGGCCGAGCAACTGGCTCATCACAATACGCCAGTCACTACTCTCGATAAACTGTGGTATCGTGTTGAATCTGCATGGGCAGCTGTACCTGTACACGCCATCCGAGCTCTGTTTGACTCAATGCCCAGGCGTATCAAGGCCGTTATTACGGCCAGAGGTGGTTGTTCTGGGTACTGGTTTATCAGGATCTATGCTCCCAAATTGCGTGAAAATGTAATCAAGTGTCAGTTCCAGTATAATTGTCGAATGAATACCCGCTTATCATCTGTATTTCTTCTTGGTGTAGAAATTTTAATGGCCATTTGTGTACATACGTAACCAACAAGTGTTCAAATGGCTAAAAGCACTATGGGACTTAACATATGAGGTCATCAGTCCCCTGGACTTAGAAACTACTTAAACACAACTATCCTAAGGACATCAGACACATCCATGCCCAAGGCAGGATTCGAACATGCGACTGTAGCAACCGCGCGGTTCCGAACTGAAGCGCTTAGAACCGCTCGGCCATAACGGTCGGCCAACCAACAAGCGTTTTTACATCTACATCTACATCTATACTACGCAAGCCAGCTGACGGTGTGTGGCGAAGGGTACTTGAGTACTTCTATCAGTTCTCCCTTCTATTCCAGTCCCGTACTGTTCGTGGAAAGAAAGATTGTCAGTATGCTTCTGTGTAGGCTCTAATCTCTCTGACTTTATACTCACGGTCTCTTCGCGAGATATACGTAGGAGGGAGCAATATACTGCTTGGCTCCTCGGTGAAGGTATATTCTCGAAACTTCAACAAAATCCCGTACCGAGCTACTGAGCGTCTCTCCTGCAGAGTCTTCCCCTGGAGTTTATCTATCATCTCCGTAACGCTTTCGCTATTACTAAATGATACTGTAACGAAGCGCGCTGTTCTCCGTTGCATCTTCTCTATCTCTTCTATCAACCCTATCTGTTACGGATCCCACACCGGTGAGCTGTATTCAATCAGTGGGCGAACAAGTGTACTGTAACCTACTTGTTTTCGGACTGCATTTCCTTGGGATTCTATAAGTTGGTTGTCTATAATTAGCAAACCAAGACTTTTCTTTTCGCATTATCACATTTGGCTGGTTTGTTGACGCTTCCCACTACTTGCTCTACTGTGCCAACCTCTCTTCACCCCAGAGTAGCACTTGTAACCTACGTCCTCAACTACTTGCTGGATGCGTTCAAATATCTGTCTTCACCTACAGTTTTGCCCTCTGCAGCTGTTCTAGTATCACGGGAGTGATGGCAAGATTTCTCATCACATGCTCCATCGTCATACATAGTGTTCTCGTTAGAGTGTTCTACATGTTCCTTTCTTGGTCCATTCCACCAAGAACCTCTCATTTATTATCAGTCCATATAATTTTCAATATACTTCTACAGCACCACACCTTGTATTTCAATTTTTTAAATTTATGGATTTGGCACTTTACGCCAACCGTTTGAAAAACAATGGCAACATGCTGATGATCTCTATACTCTGTCCGTCGATTTTCGACGTGCGTATGCGAGCATCCAACATCCACAGGAATAGCCTATAGAATGCACTACGTGACTTCAGAATCCCTGAGAAACTAGTGAAAATGGTTCAAACTTGTGTGGGTGGGTTTCCGAGGAGACAAGTCAGACATGTTCGAGGTTGAGACAAGTCACAGACACGAAGGTGTTCTCTCATTTGTTCCGTTCAATGTCGTCTTAGAGAACCTAATTAGAGAATGTAGGCAACGGGAGTAGCCTGCAATGCAGATGGACTGTACTTTCAATTGTTTCATAAGTGCAGATGGTTCTGTACTGCTAAGCGAATCCAACCGTGAGTTGGAAAAAAACGTACCAGACAATGGACAACTGCGCGACGGAGGTTGAGCTAAACGTAAATCAAGATAAATCGGAGTTCGTGGAATTAGGAAGAAGACAAGAGTAGCAAGAAGATCTTGAGACAGATGGCATCATACTCGAGAGAGTTTACCGGTTCAAATACTTGGGATCTTATCATCTTGAGATTGAAGCTCTTTTGTCCGCATTCGCTTTAACAATAGGTATGGTTTAACAAAAAATAAATGAATACACTGTTGTCTGCAGTGGAACTCTGTTCTCTAGAACCTCCACCCCTCCCATTACCCTTCACACACACACACACAAACACACACACACACACACACACAACTAAATAAGATAAACATAATAATGAAAAGTCCTCAAGCTTACTCTCTCTCTCTCTCTCTCTCTCTCTCTCTCTCTCTCTCTCCTTCAGACACACACACTCACACACACACACACACACACACACACACATACACACACACACAAGCCTCTGAAAGATTCAAAACAACAGCCAGGAACACTAACTGTTCCAGTGTCCGCCATCTTGATTTTACAACTAGTAAACAGTGAAACAATGGAACAATGACAGTGACACCTCGATGTACAGAACTTCACAGTGAAGAAGGTGAGGGAAAAAGAAAACCTAACTGAAAAATAATGTAAATAGACACACAGATGCACACGCACACACATACTTACACACAGCCTTCGACATAGAAAATTAATTAATTTCAGGCATAGCCATAATATTTTCCAAATCGTAATTATTATTTAAATAATTTGTCTACATTAAGTTGCATATGGCCGCAGATGACAAACTGTGAAGGAAACGGGCACTATAAAAACATAATACCTCAGGAAAACCACACCATATGGTGAAATGGTACGAATACACAACTTTATGTGTTCTTCAGAACATTTGTAATTACGATTTTAAAAACTAATATTTACATGTGTACAAGCGGTAAGGAACATTCTTTATATTGTAACAGACATAAAGCAGAAGTCCACTGATGACGCTGCAAAGGCAATGAAACATTTTTGGGATGCAAAACAAAATTGTGTTTTGGTAAAGCCGGACCCCATCCAAAAACATGTGTACTTGGGATCATGGTTAACCAGCCACAACATCATAGAAACGGACACGAAGGGAAGAGTAGCAGTGGGAATGAAATGCGAGTATTCAGACAGGAGACACTGAGCATAAAATCAATATCAACGAATACTAAGATGAGAGTTTTTTTTGTCATCAGTCTACTGACTGGTTTGATGCAGCCCGCCACGAATTCCTTTCCTGTGCTAACCTCTTCATCTCAGAGTAGCACTTGCAACCTACGTCCTCAATTATTTGCTTGGCGTATTCCAATCTCTGTCTTCCTCAACAGTTTTTGCCCTCTACAGCTCCCTCTAGTACCATGGAAGTCATTCCCTCATGTCTTAGCAGATGTCCTATCATTCTGTCCCTTCTCCTTATCAGTGATTTCCACATATTCCTTTCCTCTCCGATTCTGCGTAGAACCTCCTCATTCCTTACCTTATCAGTCCACCTAATTTTCAACATTCGTCTATAGCACCACATCTCAAATGCTTCGATTCTCTTCTGTTGCGGTTTTCCACAGTCCATGTTTCACTACCATACAATGCTGTACTCCAGACGTACATCCTCAGAAATTTCTTCCTCAAATTAAGGCCAGTATTTGATATTAGTAGACTTCTCTTGGCCAGAAATGCCTTTTTTGCCATAGCGAGTCTGCTTTTCAAAATGGTTCAAATGGCTCTGAGCACTGTGGGACTCAACTGCTGTGGTCATCAGTCTTCTAGAACTTAGAACTACTTAAACCTAACTAACCTAAGGACATCACACACATCCATGCCCGAGGCAGGATTCGAACCTGCGACCGTAGCAGTCGCACGGTTCCGGACTGCGCGCCTAGAACCGCGAGACCAGAGTCTGCTTTTGATGTCCTCTTTGCTCCGTCCGTCATTGGTTATTTTACTGCCTAGGTAGCAGAATTCCTTAACTTCATCGACTTCGTGACCATCGATCCTGATGTTAAGTTTATCCCTGTTCTCATTTCTACTACTTCTCATTACCTTCGTCTTTCTCCGATTTACTCTCAAACCATACTGTGTACTCATTAGACCGTTCATTCCGTTCAGCAGATCATTTAATTCTTCTTCACTTTCACTCAGGATAGCAATGTCATCAGCGAATCGTATCATTGATATCCTTTCACCTTGTATTTTAATTCCACTCCTGAACCTTTCTTTTATTTCCATCATTGCTTCCTCGATGTACAGATTGAAGAGTAGGGGCGAAAGGCTACAGCCTTGTCTTACACCCTTCTTAATACGAGCACTTCATTCTTGATCGTCCACTCTTATTATTCCCTCTTGGTTGTTGTACATATTGTATATGACCCGTCTCTCCCTATAGCTTACCCCTACTTTTTTCAGAATCTTGAACAGCTTGCACCATTTTATATTGTCGAACGCTTTTTCCAGGTCGACAAATCCTATGAATGTGTCTTGATTTTTCTTTAGCCTTGCTTCCATTATTAGCCGTAACGTCCGAATTGCCTCTGTGGTGCCTTTACTGTTCCTAAAGCCAAACTGATCGTCACATAGCGCATTCTCAATTTTCTTTTCCATACTTCTGTATATTATTCTTGTAAGCAGCTTCGATGCATGAGATGTTAAGCTGATTGTGCGATAATTCTCGCACTTGTCAGCTCTTGCCGTCTTCGGAATTGTGTGGATGATGCTTTTCCGAAAGTCAGATGGTATGTCGCCAGACTCATATATTCTACACACCAACGTGAATAGTCGTTTTGTTGCTACTTCCCCTAATGATTTTAGAAATTCTGATGGAATGTTATCTATCCCTTCTGCCTTATTTGACCGTAAGTCCTCCAAAGCTCTTTTAAATTCCGATTCTAATACTGGATCCCCTATCTCTTCTAAATCGTCTCCTGTTTCTTATTCTATCGCATTAGACAAATCTTCACCCTCATAGAGGCTTTCAATGTATTCTTTCCACCTATCTGCTCTCTCCTCTGCATTTGACAGTGGAATTCCCGTTGCACTCTTAATGTTACCACCGTTACTTTTAATGTCAAAAAAGGTTGTTTGACTTTCCTGTATGCTGAGTCTGTCCTTCCGACAATCATATCTTTTTCGATGTGTTCACATTTTTCCTGCAGCCATTTCGTCTTAGCTTCCCTGCACTTCCTATTTATTTCATTCCTCAGCGACTTGTATTTCTGTATTCCTGATTTTCCCGGAACATGTTTGTACTTCCTCCTTTTATCAATGAACTGACGTATTTCTTCTGCTACCCATGGTTTCCTTGGAGCTACCTTCTTTGTACCTATGTTTTCCTTCCCAACTTCTGTGATGGCCCTTTTTAGAGATGTCCATTCATCTTCAACTGTGCTGCCTACTGCGCTATTCCTTATTGCTGTATCTATAGCGGTAGAGAAGTTCAAACGTATCTCGTCATTCCTAGTATATAACACAGTAATAGGACCAGCTCTCATGTACGGCTCGAAATCTGGAGCATGACTGTGTGAGAAACGGAAGTAGTATTAATATTTGAAAGAATAGTAATGAGGAAGATACGGGGGCCGATCTTAGATAAATAAGGATGGAAAAGGAGGAAGAATGAGCAAATCTACCGCTTGATGCAACAACAATAAGTTCTACAGAGAATAAAGAGCAAAAGAATGCAGTGGCCAAACCATGTAGTTCGAATGCCAGACGGAAAACAGGTGAAGAAGGCAGTTGAGGGAAAATCAAACACCAGAGGCTCCTTAGGAAGACCGAGGTAGCGCTGGATGGATGACGTGGCAAGTAATCTGCCAGCCCTTGGGATTGAAGATACCTGGAGGAACAGAGGGGAATGGAGGCAGTTTGTGGAAGCCACACGTGATCTGCACAGCCTGTGACCGCTGGATATGTACGTATGTATACATGTACACTCCTGGAAATCGAAATAAGAACACCGTGAATTCATTGTCCCAGGAAGGGGAAACTTTATTGACACATTCCTGGGGTCAGATACATCACATGATCACACTGACAGAACCACACACACATAGACACAGGCAACAGAGCATGCACAATCTCGGCACTAGTACAGTGTATATCCACCTTTCGCAGCAATGCAGGCTGCTATTCTCCCATGGAGACGATCATAGAGATGCTGGATGTAGTCCTGTGGAACGGCTTGCCATGCCATTTCCACCTGGCGCCTCAGTTGGACCAGCGTTCGTGCTGGACGTGCAGACCGCGTGAGACGACGTTTCATCCAGTCCCAAACATGCTCAATGGGGGACAGATCCGGAGATCTTGCTGGCCAGGGCAGTTGACTTACACCTTGTAGAGCACGTTGGGTGGCACGGGATACATGCGGACGTGCATTGTCCTGTTGGAACAGCAAGTTCCCTTGCCGGTCTAGGAATGCTAGAACGATGGGTTCGATGACGGTTTGGATGTACCGTGCACTATTCAGTGTCCCCTCGACGATCACCAGAGGTGTACGGCCAGTGTAGGAGATCGCTCCCCACACCATGATGCCGGGTGTTGGCCCTGTGTGCCTCGGTCGTATGCAGTCCTGATTGTGGCGCTCACCTGCACTGTGCCAAACACGCATACGACCATCATTGGCACCAAGGCAGAAGCGCCTCTCATCGCTGAAGACGACACGTCTAGATTCGTCCCTCCATTCACGCCTGTCGCGACACCACTGGAGGCGGGCTGCACGATGTTGGGGCGTGAGTGGAAGACGGCCTAACGGTGTGGGGGACCGTAGCCCAGATTCATGGAGACGGTTGCGAATGGTCCTCGCCGATACCCCAGGAGCAACAGTGTCCCTAATTTGCTGGGAAGTGGCGGCGCGGTCCCCTACGGCACTGCGTAGGATCCTAGGGTTTTGGCGTATATCCGTGCGGTGCTGCGGTCCGGTCCCAGGTCGACGGGCACGTGCACCTTCCGCCGACCACTGGCGACAACATCGATGTACTGTGGAGACCGCACGCCCCACGTGTTGAGCAATTCGGCGGTACGTCCACCCGGCCTCCCGCATGCCCACTATACGCCCTCGCTCAAAGTCCGTCATCTGCACATACGGTTCACGTCCACGCTGTCGCGGCATGCTGCTAGTGTTAAAGACTGTGATGGAGCTCCGTATGCCACGGCAAACTGGCTGACACTGACGGCGGTGGTGCACAAATGCTGCGCAGCTAGCGCCATTCGACGGTCAACACCGCGGTTCCTGGTGTGTCCGCTGTGCCGTGCGTGTGATCATTTCTTGTACAGCCCTCTCGCAGTGTCCGGAGCAAGTATGGTGGGTCTGACACACCGGTGTCAATGTGTTCTTTTTTCCATTTCCAGGAGTGTATATTACGTATGTATGTGTACAGATTTTTCCGAAACGTATTTTCTGTGACTTGGGGGCAGTTATGATGTCCTCGGTTTTGGACGTTGACATTTGTAAGCCTGCTTTACCTCATGTTGTTATGGCGAGGGCTGATAGAAGAAAATATTGTTGCCAAAGACTGCAATGTCATTCGCGAGGCCAGGTAGTTGATTTGGAATCCATTGTGTTTCGTTCCGAGTTTTGTTTGTACATTGATCCAAGCGTTTTGTAGCACACTTCCCAAGGCTGAATGGTTTTTTTTTCCGAAAACGCAATTGAAAAGTACAAGGCAGACCCCATCCCGTTGTCAGACTCCTGACCTGACTTCAAATTGTGGAGAAATTTCCTCTTGCAATTTAACCTTTAGTGCTGCTGAGACATTATTAAGCTAATAATTTCGTTATCCACTCCACATTCTTGTAGTATAAAGAACAGAGTTCGTCTGTCGATAGAATCGTAAGCTTTCTCTTTCTGTCTCTCTCTTTTTTAATCAACAGAGTTGATGACGCGGCTTTTCAAAGTCGTCGTGTGGTCCGTTATAAATGATTGAAATTGAATATCTGCCCAAATCATCATCTTCCTCCGGGGAAACCTCCTTAATTTTTATTGTCTTCGTATGGCTATCTAGGATCAAGAAAATAACTTCACTGCTTCTCTTTCGCCAGGCTCTCGTGGTCGTGCGGTAGCGTTCTCGCTTCCCACGCCCGGGTTCCAGGGTTCGATTCCCGGCGGGGTCAGGGATTTTCTCTGCCTCGTGACGGCTGGGTGTTGTGTGCTGTCCTTAGGTTAGTTAGGTTTACGTAGTTCTAAGTTCTAGGGGAGTGATGACCTAAGATGTTAAGTCCCATAGTGCTCTGAGCCAGTACTACTCTATCGACGTTATTTTTCCAGCACTCCTTCATTTCCACTACACATTGTTTTTTCTATTGTCCATTTGTTCCTCAATTCTTCATTATTCCAGCTTAAAAGTCTTCTAAATTTGGTGTTGTTCTCTCAAAATGGCTGTTTCAGTCATTTACAATTCTGTGATTGTGTTTCTTTGTAGAACACTTCTTATTTCTCTAATCTATGCTACTATCAATTTCCTTTTTCCATCGTGTGCAATGAACATTTATCTATTTATCTTCGCTTTGGTTTACTTCTTATGTTGTCTCTGTATTTTCGCATATGTTGTTACTTCCCATTTTTAATTACCTGTCGTTTGTATGGCAAGCATTATTTTCCTAATAACCCGTCTGTCACGGAACTGTATTCTGTCGGGCTTATCGGCCACTGAAGTCCCAGTCTTCAAGAGCGGTCGTCGAGCAGAACTATAGACCTATATCTCTGACGTCGATCTGTTGTAGAATTTTAGAACATGTTTTTTGCTCGAGTATCATGTCGTTTTTGGAAACCCAGAATCTACTCTGTAGGAATCAACATGGATTCCGGAAACAGCGATCGTGTGAGACCCAACTCGCTTTATTTGTTCATGAGACCCAGTAAATATTAGATACAGGCTGCAAGGTAGATGCTATTTTCCTTGACTTCCGGAAGGCGTTCGATACAGTTCCGCGCTGTCGCCTGATAAAGTAAGAGCCTACGGAATATCAGACCAGCTGTGTGGCTGAACAGTTATTAGCAAACAGAACACAGCATGTTGTTATCAATGGAGAGACGTCTACAGACGTTAAAGTAACCTCTGACGTGCCACAGGGGAGTGTTATGGGACCATTGCTTTTCATAATATATCTATAAATGATCTAGTAGATAGTGTCGGAAATTCCATGCGGCTTTTCGCGGATGATGCTGTAGTATACAGAGAAGTTGCAGTATTAGAAAATTGTAGCGGATGATGCTGTAGTATACAGAGAAGTTGCAGTATTAGAAAATCTGCAGCGGATAGGCACTTGGTGCAGGGAGTGACAACTGGCCCTTAACATAGACAAATGTAATGTATTGCGAATACATAGAGAGAAGGATCGTTTACTGTGTGATCATATGATGGCGGAACAAACACTGGTAACAGTTGCTTCTGTAAAATATCTGGGAGTATTCGTGCGGAACAAATTAAATGTTGGTAAGGCGGGTACCAGGTTGAGATTTATTGGGAGAGTCCTTTGAAAATGTAGTGCATCAACAAAGGAGGCGGCTTACAAAACACTTGTTCGACCTATACTTCAGTATTGCTCATCAGTATGGGATCCGTACCAGATCGGATTGACGGAGGAGGTAGGGAAGGTCCAAAGAAGAGCGGCGCGTTTCGTCACAGGGTTATTTGGTAAGCGTGATAGCGTTACGGAGATGTTTAGCACTCAAGTGGCAGACTGCAAGAGAGGCGCTCTGCATCGCGGTGTAGCTTGCTCACCAGGTTTCGAGAGGGTGCGTTTCTGGATAAAGTATCGAATGTATTCCCGCTACTTATACCTCATGAGGAGATCACGAATGTAAAATTAGCGAGATTCGAGCGCGCACGGAGGCTTTCAGACAGTCGTTCTTCCCGCGAACCGTACGCAACGGGAACAGAAAAGGGAGGTAATGACAGTGGCACGTAAAGTGCCCTCCGCCACACACTGTTGTGTGGCTTGCGGAGTATAAATGTAAATGTAGATGTAGATGACCAATTCATTTGTCGAAACTGATAAAGCATATGGAAAATATACTTGCAACTGACGACTGAAACTTGTTCTGAAAAATATTTACTTTTCCGTTAATCATTCGCACGCTAATAAGAATTCTTATAACGGTGCTATAGTTTATTAGTTCTGTTTTACATTTCTTGTTTTACAGATGTTTTGCAAAAAATGTGCTTTTTCCGTTTTATTAATTGTCACTTATATTGCAAATTTTTCTAGTACATCCTACTTATATTTCTTCAAGGTACCGAAATTTACTAACTCGCTCTATTTTACCGATTTCAGCTTCTGTATAGTTTGATGTATATTTTATATTTGTCATGGCTTATTTTTTTTCATCTGAAAGTGATCCGTGCGTGGCCTGTGTTCGACCCATCTCTTATTTAACATTCTGTTTTTGCCATACTTCCACCTCGTTATGTTAGTTTCGATTACCTGTGTCACTGTATTGCTGTTTTGCCTGCCCGTGAGCGGCAGCAGCAGCAGCGCTTATCAAAAACGGCTCTGAGCACTTTGGAACTTAACATCTATGGTCATCAGTCCCCTAAACCTTAGAACTACTTAAACCTAATTAAGCTAAGGACATCACACAATCCCCAGTCATGACGAGACAGAGAAAATCCCTGTCCCCGCCGAGAATCGAACCCGGGAACCCGGGTGCGGGAAGCGAGAACGCTACCGCACGACCACGAGATGCGGACAGTTGTTTGTTCTTAAGGCCTTCACCCTAAATTAAAGGTTTCAAGTAAGGATTCTGGCATTTAAAAAAATTAATCTTTTGGAGTTTTAAGTGTTTAGCATTCAGCCGATTTGAATTTAACTTATTTACTTCAGCCTAACTAAAGAATTGTTTTAAGATAAGGCTCGCCTTTTAAATTTATGATTATGCTTGCGTTTTAAGTTAATGGCCTTCAGCCGTTTTTAAATTATTGTGGCTTTCAGCAGATAATTAAGTCCGAAAGATTAAAGCTGTGTGTTAAACAATTTTTTTTTTTTTGGGCTCTTGTAATGTTTGATCAAATAATAAAGTTGGTATGTTCGAGTGTAACTGGCCCCTTTCCACAATTTATTCTATCTCTTTCTATCTATCCTGTCCTGCAGGTTAAGCAGGGCATTTCAGAAAGCTCTGTATTTCTATTTTCTATCCGCTTATAGATGCTTAGGCGAGGGTGTTCGGGAGATTAAACTGCTACTGTCAAGCGCTGTGAAACAAACCAGCGCTCCATGTTCTCTATGTTTTTTCAGAACTTTTTTCTACGCCTTCTGTCGGCGCAATCGATGGCCTTTCTGCCCTTGCTAGCTTTGCTCTTCTGCCGGCGCAGAATTAGCGAATCGGCTTTTGTGAAACGAACCCTCACGTAAGCTATCGCACAGCGAGACAACAGAAGCCGTTTGATTTTTTTTTTTTCAGTCCGTACTCGAGCGTTTCCGAATCCCCTGTGACTAATCAGTGACTGTACAGCGCGAAACGAGAGGGTAGCGACAACTGTACGGACTTAAGTCAACACCGGCGCCGTTGGGAGGGATCTACGCTGGATTCACTTCCACCGTGTGGCGCCCAACACTGACATTTACACTGTGGGCTGGTATTATTGTGATCAACTCGCAAATACCGTATTTACTGCGGGGTACTAAATGTTGTTCCGGAGAGGGATTTCGCCATCACTTTATAACACCATCCGAAACTGTCACACAGTGCTATTGTTAATATACACCATGGTATGAATGTCATCGAAACTCGGTTGCAAAAACGAAACACTTGGTTTTATAGACGAAGCCAAAGATGACAGATTCTTATATGGGGCAGAGAAACATGACACAGAAAGAGAAACTCACTTTTGTCGCGGAAGGTCTGTCTACCTCAACATCTACATACAGGGTGGTGCACGAAATGTGATAACAATTGTTTCTTTCACAATTTACGACACATATTAGATATCGCGTTGGTATCTCTACAGAATTACCAGCAGAGCTTGGAAAAACAAGTGAGTTACGAAATGACGTGTGATTCACGATACTGCCGCTAGGAGCCTAGTAAGCAGCAATGGCTGACAATGGGAGACTGACGACACAGCAAAGATCGGCAATTGTGTTACTTTTTCACGAAACGATAAGCCTTGTTGTGACTCAGAGCCGTTTTCGACAACAGTTTAACACACGATGGGTGCCTTGCAAGAAGACCATCCTCAGGTTGTACGATAAATTTGTACAGGAAGGAACAGTACTGGAAGCGAAGCGACCTCGGCCTAAGTCTGTTTGTTCGCCGGAGAATATTGAAGCGGTACGAGTTGCTGTACAGGGAAGTCCCGGGAAATCGTGTAGAAAGGTAGCAGTGCAACTGGGAATATCCAGACGCTCCATTCAACGCATTCTTAAAAGTGACCTCCGTATGTACCCACACAAGATGTCCTGTGCACAGAAGCTCACTGAAGAGCACAAGCAGCAGAGGCTACTGTTTGCTCAGTGGGCGGAGGACAGGGAAGAAACTCTCAACAACGTTTGGCTTTCAGACGAGGCGCATTTTCATTTAGACGGTGTGGTTAACAAACAAAATGTACGCTTTTGGGCCACTGAAAACCCACAAGTGCTTCACGAACGACAACATTATGCTCTGAGGATTACAGCGTGGGGAGCAATTTCCAGTCACGGACTTATTGGACCCTTTTTCTTTGAAGAAACTGTGAACAGCGAGCGTTATTTGAGCATGCTTCGCAATAGCTTCATTCCACAGCTTCTTGCTACTGCCTTGTCCGTCAACATTCATGCAAGATGGAGCAAGGCCACATACACTGTGTTGGAGTTTTTACACGAGCATTTCGACATGCGGATCGTTTCACTCAGGTTTCCAGGTTGCTTCAATGACGGACGAAATTCCCCCCCCCCCCCCCCCCCTCAATAGTACAGACCTCAATCCATGTGACTTTTTTCTTTGGGAGTACCTAAAGGAAAAATTTTTCCCGAAAAGTCCACGTTGATTTAATGGAGCTCAGAAGACATTCTTCAAGCTTGCAGTGAAATAACGGAAAACATGTGCCGTAGGGTGATCACTAACTTGAGTGTTCGTTCGAAGGAAGTTAGGAAACGAAATGGTGGACATGTTGAGCATGTGCTGAGTTAGGACAAATTTCCATGGACGGCTCTTCATTGTACACTCCTGGAAATGGAAAAAAGAACACATTGACACCGGTGTGTCAGACCCACCATACTTGCTCCAGACACTGCGAGAGGGCTGTACAAGCAATGATCACACGCACGGCACAGCGGACACACCAGGAACCGCGGTGTTGGCCGTCGAATGGCGCTAGCTGCGCAGCATTTGTGCACCGCCGCCGTCAGTGTCAGCCAGTTTGCCGTGGCATACGGAGCTCCATCGCAGTCTTTAACACTGGTACCATGCCGCGACAGCGTGGACGTGAACCGTATGTGCAGTTGACGGACTTTGAGCGAGGGCGTATAGTGGGCATGCGGGAGGCCGTGTGGACGTACCGCCGAATTGCTCAACACGTGGGGCGTGAGGTCTCCACAGTACATCGATGTTGTCGCCAGTGGTCGGCGGAAGGTGCACGTGCCCGTCGACCTGGGACCGGACCGCAGCGACGCACGGATGCACGCCGAGACCGTAGGATCCTACGCAGTGCCGTAGGGGACCGTACCGCCACTTCCCAGCAAATTAGGGACACTGTTGCTCCTGGGGTATCGGCGAGGACCATTCGCAACCGTCTCCACGAAGCTGGGCTACGGTCCCGCACACTGTTAGGCCGTCTTCCGCTCACGCCCCAACATCGTGCAGCCCGCCTCCAGTGGTGTCGCGACAGGCGTGAATGGGGGGCCGAATGGAGATCTGTCGTCTTCGGCGATGAGAGTCGCTTCTGCCTTGGTGCCAATGATGGTCGTATGCGTGTTTGGCGTAGTGCAGGTGAGCGCCACAATCAGGAATGCATACGACCGAGGCACACAGGGCCAACACCCGGCATCATGGTGTGGGGAGCGATCTCCTACACTGGCCGTACACCTCTGGTGATCGTCGAGGGGACATTGAATAGTGCACGATACATCCAAACCGTCATCGAACCCATCGTTCTACCAATCCTAGACCGGTAAGGGAACTTGCTGTTCCAACAGGACAATGCACGTCCGCATGTATTCCGTGCCACCCAACGTGCTCTAGAAGGTGTAAGTCAACTACCCTGGCCAGCAAGATCTCCGGATTGTCCCCCATTGAGCATGTTTGGGACTGGATGAAGCGTCGTCTCACGCGGTCTGCACGTCCAGCACGAACGCTGGTCCAACTGAGGCGCCAGGTGGAAATGGCATGGCAAGCCGTTCCACAGGACTACATCCAGCATCTCTACGATCGTCTCCATGGGAGAATAGCAGCCTGCATTGCTGCGAAAGGTGGATATACACTGTACTAGTGCCGACATTGTGCATGCTCTGTTGCCTGTGTCTATGTGCCTGTGGTTCTGTCAGTGTGATCATGTGATGTATCTGACCCCAGGAATGTGTCAATAAAGTTTCCCCTTCCTGGGACAATGAATTCACGGTGTTCTTATTTCAATTTCCAGGAGTGTAGTATACGTTCCTTTCAGATTGTATTGACAATAAAGTTTATATTCAAAAACAAAATGGTAATACATTTCGTGCGCCACCCTGTAGATACTCCTCGGCCACGTACGGTGCGAGGTGGAGTGTACTCTGTACTACCGGTAGTCACGCCCATTCCTGTTCCACACGCAAACAGACCGAGGGAAGAACGACTGCCTCTATGCGTCCGTATGATCCTTAATTTCTAATATTATCTTTGTGGGCCTTGGCGGCCGTAGAATCGTTCGGTAGTAAGTTTCAGATGCCGGTTCTCAGTAGTGTTTCTCCAAAAGTACTTTGCCTTCCCATTTGAGATGCCGAAGCAACTTCGTGACACTTACATGTTGCTCGAACCTACCGGTAACAAGTGTAGCAGCCCGCCTCTGAACTGCTTCGATTTCTTCCTCCAATCCGACCTGCTACGGATCCCAAGCACTGGAGCAGTACTCAAGAGTAGGTCGCTCCAGCGTCCTATATGCGGGCTCCTTTACATGTCAAGTACACTTTTCTGAAACTTTCCAGTAAACCGATGTTGACCCTTAGACTTCTCTAGCACCGTTCTCGCGTGCTCGTTCCATTTCAAATCGCTTTGCCACGTTACGCCCAGATATTTAAACAACGTGACGGTGTCAAGCGGACCACTAGTAATACTGTAACCCAACATTCCAGGTTAGCGGAAAACATAAGATCAAATTTGGGGATCAAGAAGTAGTTGAAATTGAGGTTCTGTTGCCTTGGAAACAATGTTACTCACGACGGACGAAGAATAGAGAAAGTAAGGGAGCAGAGCAGCACAGGTAAAGAGCGCATTCTTGGCCAAGACAAATCTGCTGGTTCCAAACACTGCCCTTAATCTGAGGAAAAAATTCCGAGGGTGCACACTATGCGATCAAAAGTATCCGGACACTTGGCTGAAAAAGACTCCCGATTTCGTGGCTCCCTCCATCGGTTATGCTGGAATTCAATATGGTGTCGGCCCGCACCTTAGCCTTGGTGAAACCTTCTACTCTCACAGACATACGTTCAAGCAGGTGCTGGAAGGTTTCTTGGGGAATGGCAGCCCATTCTTCACGGAGTGCTGCACTGGGGAGAGGTATCGATGTCGGTCGGTGAGGCCTGGCACGAAGTCGGCATTCCACAACATACCAAAGGTGTTCTATAGAACGCAGGTCAGGAGTCTGTGCAGGCCAGTCCATTATAGGAATGTTATTGCCGTGTAACCACTCCGCCACAGGCCGTGTATTATCAACAGGTGCTCGATCATGTTGAAAGATGCAATGTTTATGCTGCTTATAGTAAGCGAGGCGTTGTTTGGCATTTACAGGCGTGATGTGTGGCTTATGAGTAGTCGCTTGAACATGAAATCCAAGTTTTCTCACCTCTCGCCTAACTGTCATAGTACTCGTACTTACAATGGATCCTGGCGCAGTTTGGAATTCCTGTGTGACAGCCTGGATAGATGTGTGCCTATTGCACATTACGACACTCTTCAACTGTCGGCGGTGTATGTCAGTGCCCTACGTGTCCCTTCACGTTTCCACTTCACTGCCACACTGGAAACAGAGGACCTAGGGATGTTTAGGAGTGTGGAAATCTCACGTACAGACGTATGACACAAGTGATACCCAATCATCTGACCACGTTCGCGAGTTCTGCGGAGCGCGCCATTCTCCTCTCTAACGATGTATAATAACTACTGAGGTCGCTGATATGGAGTACCTAGCAGTAGGTCGCAGGTAATATGGAGAACGTATGTTTTGGTTGGTGTCCAGTTACTTTTGATCAGATAGTGTACATTCGGAGCACAGCATTGTATTGTAGTGAGACATTGACACTGGTAAAACCGGAAAAGACTCGAAGCGTTTGAGAGATGGTGCAAAGAAGAATGTTGAAAGTTAGGTAAGGAATAAGGAGGTTCTGAACAGAGTCGGCGAAGGAAGGACAGGATGATAGCACATATGTTACGGCGTCAGGCAATAACCTTCAAGGTACTAGAGGGAGCTGTAGAGTGTAAAAATTGTGGACGAAGACTGACGTTTTAATACATCCGACAAATAACTGAAGACCTAGGGTGCAAGTGTTTCGTATGATGAGACGAGGTGCTTAGCGGAGGAGTGGAATTCGTAGTGGTCGAATCAAACCTGAACGTAAAAAAATGTAACATATTCGCACACATAGGAAAAGAGATAAACTATTGTACAGCCACACTATTGATGACAAACAATTGGACATAGCGTCTCCCGTAAAATATCTAGGCGTAATTAGCCAGAGAGGCCTCAAGTGGAATGACCACATAAAACAGAGAGTGGGGAAAACAGACACGGGACAGATTCATCGGAAGAATCTTTAGGAAATGTAATCCACGAAAGAAGTGGCTTATAAGGCGCTTGTTCGCCCAATTCTCGAGTATCTACCTGGGATCCCTACCAGCTAGGACTGATAGAGGAGAAGATCGAACGAAGAGCGGCGCTTTTCGTCACGGGATCGTTTGGGTAGCGGGAGAGCGTTACGGAGATGCTAAACAAACTCCACTGGCAGACGTTACAAGAGAGGCGTTGTCCAACACTGACAGATTTACTATTGACATTTCGGGACAGCAGTTTTTGGACATTGCAAGATCTTATGTGACCAAACTGCTGGGGTCAACGGTCCCTAAAATTATATACTACTTAATCTAACGTAACTTATGCTCAAACTCCAACGGGGGGAGCCGAGAGATGCGTGGCAAAGAGCCAAAAGTCCTCGCGACCACCCCGCGTCGCCCAGCACTTTTCTGGAGGAGTGGGACAACATATTGCTTCGCTCCATATACATGTCGCGTATTGACCATGAGGAGAAAATTAGAGACATTAGAACCAATACAGAGACTCACCAAGAATCATTCAATCTGTTCTATCTTTCTGAATCATCCGGGCCGGTCGGTGTGGCCGGGCGGTTCTAGCCACTTCAGTCCGGAACCACGCTGCTGCTGCGGTCGCAGGTTCGAATCCTGCCTCGGGCATGGATGTGTGTGATGTCCTTAGTTTAGCTAGGTTGAAGTAGTTCTAAGTTCTAGGGGACTGATGACCTCAGATGTTAAGTCCCATAGTGCTTACAGCCATTTGAACCATTTTTGAATCATCCGGTATATGTACGTGCATAGCGTAAAGCATAATATACATAGACCAAGAAGTTTTGACTGCTAGAAGGCTGCATTATTAAAAGTGTCTGCTCCATCTTTACTTCTCTCGAAGAAGCAAACTATTTTCTACACCGCTGATATTCTTCACGGGTTTGCAGCCGGATCATTTCGTCCTCCAGACACAATATTTCGGCGGACCAGCTGGCCGCCATCCTCAGGTGAGTTAATGCTGGTGCACTGCCTCGCCGGAACTGAGTTCCAGCCACAACGACGGAAACCTTTATACACCACAAACCGTTCACCGCGCATGCGCGAGAAGATAGCGCCTCCTGGCGGTAAGAAGACACGCAGCGCGCCGGTGGAGAAAGACGGCGGAAACGATAAATCGCATCAGGAAGGATCCAAAGATCGAAAAGAAGAACGTTTTTGTTTAATGTCCGACAACATCGGATTCCATATTTTGCTTAGAGGAAAACCTCTATCCCTGTTAATAATATTGCTTGCTAATCTGATTTCAATAGATTCTTTAAGGATACATTCCCAATAGCGAGAAGCAGGAGAGATCAATTGTGTCCTGTCGTACATCATTCTGTGTCCCTCGTTAAGGCAATGTTCCGCCACTGCAGATTTCTCGGGCTGGAGCAACCGAGTGTGCCGATGATGTTCCACACACCGGTCCTTAATCGTTCGAATAGTCTGACCAATGTACTTCTTTCCACAGTGACACGGGATTTCATATACACCGGGTTTCCTCAAACCCAAATTATCCTTAACTGAGCCGAGAAGGGCTCTAGTCTTGGCCACCGGCGTAAAAACACTTTTAATATCATATCTCCTTAGAATTCTTGAAATTTTAGATGATATACTTCCCGCAAAGGGTAAATAAGCAACAGCTACAAAAGTATCCTCTATAGGCTCGCGTGACGGACCAAACTGAAGAGCACGGCATATTTGTTGTTCCGTATATCCATTCTGTTTGAAAACAGTTTTCAAATGGTCAAGTTCTTCTTTCAAATGTTCCTCGTCAGAAATGGCATAAGCTCTTTTTACCAAAGTCCGCAAAACTCCACTACGTTGGTGTGGTGGATGACAGCTGGTCGCATGAAGATAACGGTCAGTATGAGTAGGTTTCCGATACACACTGTGTCCGAAAGTCCCATCGTCCTTTCTTTCAACCAAAACATCAAGAAATGGAAGTTTGCCATCACTTTCAATTTCCATGGTAAACTGAATGCTCGGATGTAGACAATTAAAGTGATCCAAAAAACGATTCAAGGCATCAATTCCATGCGGCCAAACCATAAAAATGTCATAAAAATGTCATTTACCATGGAAATTGAAAGTGATGGCAAACTTCCATTTCTTGATGTTTTGGTTGAAAGAAAGGACGATGGGACTTTCGGACACAGTGTGTATCGGAAACCTACTCATACTGACCGTTATCTTCATGCGACCAGCTGTCATCCACCACACCAACGTAGTGGAGTTTTGCGGACTTTGGTAAAAAGAGCTTATGCCATTTCTGACGAGGAACATTTGAAAGAAGAACTTGACCATTTGAAAACTGTTTTCAAACAGAATGGATATACGGAACAACAAATATGCCGTGCTCTTCAGTTTGGTCCGTCACGCGAGCCTATAGAGGATACTTTTGTAGCTGTTGCTTATTTACCCTTTGCGGGAAGTATATCATCTAAAATTTCAAGAATTCTAAGGAGATATGATATTAAAAGTGTTTTTACGCCGGTGGCCAAGACTAGAGCCCTTCTCGGCTCAGTTAAGGATAATTTGGGTTTGAGGAAACCCGGTGTATATGAAATCCCGTGTCACTGTGGAAAGAAGTACATTGGTCAGACTATTCGAACGATTAAGGACCGGTGTGTGGAACATCATCGGCACACTCGGTTGCTCCAGCCCGAGAAATCTGCAGTGGCGGAACATTGCCTTAACGAGGGACACAGAATGATGTACGACAGGACACAATTGATCTCTCCTGCTTCTCGCTATTGGGAATGTATCCTTAAAGAATCTATTGAAATCAGATTAGCAAGCAATATTATTAACAGGGATAGAGGTTTTCCTCTAAGCAAAATATGGAATCCGATGTTGTCGGACATTAAACAAAAACGTTCTTCTTTTCGATCTTTGGATCCTTCCTGATGCGATTTATCGTTTCCGCCGTCTTTCTCCACCGGCGCGCTGCGTGTCTTCTTACCGCCAGGAGGCGCTATCTTCTCGCGCATGCGCGGTGAACGGTTTGTGGTGTATAAAGGTTTCCGTCGTTGTGGCTGGAACTCAGTTCCGGCGAGGCAGTGCACCAGCATTAACTCACCTGAGG
This sequence comes from Schistocerca gregaria, assembly GCF_023897955.1. Lineage (NCBI taxonomy): Eukaryota > Metazoa > Arthropoda > Insecta > Orthoptera > Acrididae > Schistocerca > Schistocerca gregaria. The sequence goes on along the minus strand of NC_064930.1, from coordinate 84,347,526 downwards.
ATGGCGGCAAGCTGGTCCGCCGAAATATTGTGTCTGGCTCACGTAGCCCAGCTTCATGGAGACGGTTGGGAATGGTCCTCGCCGATACCCCAGGAGCAACAGTGTCCCTAATTTGCTGGGAAGTGGCGGTGCGGTCCCCTACGTCACTGCGTAGGATCCTACGGTCTTGGTGTGCATCCGTGCGTCGCTGCGGTCCGGTCCCAGGTCGACGGGCACGTGCACCTTCCCCCGACCACTGGCGACAACATCGATGTACTGTGGAGACCTCACGCCCCACGTGTTGAGCAATTTGGCGGTACGTCCACCCGGCCTCCCGCATGCCCACTATACGCCCTCGCTCAAAGTCCGTCAACTGCACATACGGTTCACGTCCACGCTGTCGCGGCATGCTACCAGTGTTAAAGACTGCGATGGAGCTCCGTATGCCACGGCAAACTGGCTGACACTGGCGGCGGCGGTGCACAAATGCTGCGCAGCTAGCGCCATTCGACGGCCAACACCGCGGTTCCTGGTGTGTCCGCTGTGCCGTGCGTGTGATCATTGCTTGTACAGCCCTCTCGCAGTGTCCAGAGCAAGTATGGTGGGTCTGACACACCGGTGTCAATGTGTTCTTTTTTCCATTTCCAGGAGTGTACGTTCGACCTCTTGTGGGAATCTCGGAAGACCGAATATGGAAGAAATGGACAGGGGCTCGATGGGAGGATGGATCCACTGTGAAGCGAGCCGAGATAGTCCGCGCGGTATCACTGTGTCCCGGATGGCATAGTAGCTACCGCACCTGCCTTGTAAGCACGAGTCCCAGAGTAGCACACATTTCCACTCGTCGCCACTGACTCCGCGTAATGTCCCAACGCACTGGACAGCAGTGATCCTTCCCCTTCCCCTTCCCTTTCCCCCCTTCCCCTCTCCACCTTCAGTTTACACATCTGACTTGGGTTTTATAATTTTATGTGGAAAAAGTCTATATATTAAGTATCTCGAAAATGGCAAACTATCGAAATGGGACTGATCGTTTATGTAAGGAACGAGATAATAAAATCATAGTGCAGCAAAAACCGTGAAAATATACTATGTGATGTGGGCGAGCGTTATCCTGTTGGAAAACGCCCCCTGGAATGCTGTTCACGTATGTCAGTACAACAGGTCGAATCACCATAGTGACGTACAATTTTGCAGTCAGGGTGCATGGGATGACCACGAGAGTATTCCTGCTGTGGTACGAAATCGCATCAAAGGCGATAAGTCCCAAGAGTAGATACAGCGCGTCTGGCATGTAGTCAGGTTGGGTACAGGTGTTCAACTGGTCTCGTAACCAACACATGGACATCACCGACATGGAGACAGAACCAGCCTTCATCAGAAAATACAACAAAACGTACCCTGCCCTCCAATCAACATTCGCCTGACGCCACTGAAGTCGCCACTGGTGGTAGTTTGGGGTCAGTGGTATGCTGACTACGGGAGTCTGGCTCGGTGCTGTCCTTAAAGTAACTGATTTGTAAAAGTTCGTTGTGTCACTGTAGTGCCAACTGCTGCTCAAGTTACTTAGGTTTTGCATTACCCTTGAGCATAATGTGCACAAGCACATTCTGTACATCACCTTTCCCAGTGTTCCGTCGAGCAATTTTTCACACAATTGGTGATTACTGGCATGGCAAAGTTGCGTATCAACAGCATGCTGATTGTCCTGTGTACGCTATGTGATCAAAAATATCTGGACACCTGACTGAAAATGACTTACAAGTTCGTGGCGCCCTCCACCGATAATAGTGCAATTCAATATTGTGTTGGTCCACCCTTAGCCTTGATGACAGCTCCACTCTCGCAGGCATACGTTCCGTCAGGTGTTGGAAAGTTTCACGGGGAATGGAAGCCCATTCTTCACGGAGTGCTGCTCTGAGGAGAGGTATCGATGTCGGTCGGTGAGGCCTGGCACGAAGTCGGCGTTCCGAAACATCCCAAAAGTGTTCTTTAGGATTCAGGTCAGGACTCTGTGCAGGCCAGCTCATTACAGGGATGTTACTGTCGTGTAACCACTAGCCCACGCGCCATGCCTTACGAACAGCTTCTCGATCGTGTTGAAAGATGCAATTGCCATTCCCGAATTGCTCTTTAACAGTGCGAAGCTAGAAGATGCTTAAAACATCAGTGTAGGCCTGTGCTGTGATAGTGCCACGCAAAACAACAAGGAGCGCAAGCTCCCACCATGGAAAACACGACCACACCACAACACCACCGTCTCCCAATTTCACAGTTGGCACTACACACGCTGGCAGACGACATTCACCGGGAATTCCCCATACGCACACCCTGCCAACGTTGTGTACCGTGATTCGAAACTCTGCACAACGTGTTCCCACTGTTCAGTCATCCGATGTTTACGCTCCTTACACCAAGCGAGAAGTCGTTTGGCATTTACCAGGTGATGTGTGGCTTATGAGCAGCCGCTCGACCGTGAAATGCAATTTTTCTCACCTCCCGCCTAACTGTCACAGTACTTGCAGTGGAATCTAATGCAGTTTGGAAATCCTGTTTGCTGGTCTGGATAGATGTCCGCCTATTATACATTACGACCCGCTTCAATTGTCGGCGGTCTCTGTCGGTCAACGGACGAGGTCTGCCTGTACGCTTTTGTGCTGTATATGCCCCTTCATGTTTCCACTTCACTATCACATCGGAAGCAGTGCACCTAGGGATATTTAGGAGTGTTTAAATCTCGCGCACGGACTTATGATACAAGTGACACCGAATCATCTGACCTCGTTGGAAATCGTCTCGACGGAGTTGTTTCGTATTTATTTAATCAGATTTGTATGTTGTTACGTCTACTGTATTTGTGTAAATTTACGCACTGTAAAAGAGTTAATGCCCCTTTACATGGCTGACAGACTTCGGATAATTAAAGTGTAACAACTGGTTTAATTTAATTTCCCACATACATTCATATAGAATATCGATGAAGTGCTTCTATAGTTATTAGCGCCAGTTTTGGCCACCAGGTACAAATCTGCCGCTGTGGATGCAAGAATGACATTTGGGAATCTTTACAGTTTAGTATGTAGTGGACTATGAACTGGATGTGGTCAGGAACGCTATTCGTTGATATACAGGGTGGTCCATTGATAGTGACCGAGCCAAATATCTCAAGAAATAAGCATCAAACGAAAAAACTACAAAGAACGAAACTCGTCTAGCTTGAAGGGGGAAACCAGATGACGCTATGGTTGGCCCACTAGATGGCGCTGCCATGGGTCAAACGGTTATCAACTGCGGTTTTTTAAAATAGGAACCCCCATTTTTTATTACATATTCGCGTAGTACGTAAAGAAACACGAATGTTGTCGCTCTGTGATAGATGGCACTGTAATAGCCACAAACGTATAAGCACGTGGTATTACGCAATATCCGCCACTTCTGACGGTATTTGCTTCGTGATACATTGTCCGTGTTAAAATGGACCGTTTACCAATTGCGGAAAAGGTCGATATCCTGTTGATGTATGGATATTGTGATCAAAATGCCCAACGGGCGTGTGCTATGTATGCTGCTCGGTATCCTGGACGACATCATCCAAGTGTCCGGACCGTTCGCCGAATAGTTTTGTTATTTAAGGAAACATGATGTGTTGAGCCACATGTGAAACGTCAACCACGACCTGCAACAAATGATGATGCCCAAGTAGGTGTTTTAGCTGCTGTCGTGGCTAACCCGCACATCAGTAGCAGACAAATTGCGCGAGAATTGGAAGTCTCAAAAACGTCGGTATTGAGAATGCTACGTCAACATCGATTGCACCCGTACCATATTTCTATGTACCACCGCGACGACTTTGAACGTCGTGTACAGAGAAATTGCGGGACTATGACAGATTTTTTGCGCGCGTTCCATTTAGTGACGAAGTGGTGTAACGTAAACGGGCATAATATGCACCATTGGGCAACGATGGCTGCCGCAAGTGGAACATCAGTGACCTTGTCGGGTTAATCTATGGTGCGACATTATGGGAGGAAGGTTAATTGGCCCCCATTGTATCGATGCCAATCTAAATGGTGCAATGTATGCTGATATCCTGCGTAATGTTCTAGCGATGTTACTATAAGATGTTTTACTGCATGACAGAAGGGCCATGTATTCCAACATGATGGATGTCCGGCACATACATACCTCGCGTGCGGTTGAAGCGGTATTGAATAGCATATTTCATGACAGGTGGATTGGTCGTCGAAGCACCATACCGTGGCCCGCACGTTCACCGGATCTGACGTCCCCGGATTTCTTTCTGTGCGGAAAGTTGAAGGATATTTGCTATCGTGATCCACCGACAACGCCTGACAACATACGTCAGCGCATTGTCAAGGCATTTGCGAACATTACGGAATGTCGTTACACTGTTTGTTCAATACGAGCACTTGGTGAATCGACGAGATGCTGTACAGCGCCAGATTTGCACCTGATGGCCAAAGTTGGAACTAATTTTTTTCCAGCATACATCGGTTTCGTAGTAACGCATTAGTGTATATTCTGAGTTCCGCTGCCATACGATAATTACAGCCCACACTGAACCTCTGTCCGTTGCTGCCCTTTAATTACACTCACGGTGTTCTTATTTCAATTTCCAGGAGTGTATTTGTGCATCCCCACTGAAGCAGGTGGATTCATTGCCCAGCTAGGCCTATCAAACTATATGAATGTGTGGTGTGTTTTCTTTCGGATATGTCAGAAATAACAGACACCATACATTCAGATGGTAAGTTAGACGGCCTACATCTATTTTTGCGGATGGAGCGACTGTTGAGACCGCGTCTTTGCTTCCTCGCTGTTGATCGATTGTCCGCACTTTTTTATTTGCGAATGCTTCTTCTGAAATTCGGCAAGCTATGTTTCTGGCTGTCTAAAATATCTTTGGATACCAGCCACTGAATGCTGACCACTATTTCCACTGGACCGAAGATTGGAATCTTCCTACACGACGGTCACGGGGTCTGAGGATGGCGTAATGTAGCACCGAAACTGACAGCCCAATAAAATAACAATTTAGACGACTGAAAGGTGTTCGATTTCACTTTCGTTAAGTTACGTGTCTGATCTGCGATATACATGACTGCCTGCTTTTCCGTGTGGTGTAACCTGTACCATTTTTGTTACAAATGTACCATCCCACCTCTACTACGTATGTCCTGTTTTTCATGTCGTCTCATTCAACACCGTCTGTGATTATTATTCCCCAGTAATGTCTCTGTTCCTTAGCAAATGCAGGCAGTGTACTTCGAGTAAATGGCGAGGCATAGTACAGTGCTTGCGCTTATGAAAAGTCAACGGTCGCCTGTTTGGTTTTTTTGTGACAATCAGAGGGCTAAGTTTACAGTTGGACTGTGCTCTCTCATCGAAGTTTCTGCTGTTTCCACTTATTTGTAACATCAGAAAAATATTGTCACTTTTAACCCACGTGACAGAAAACGATCTGGAAGAGCAGTTGAACGGAATGGACAGTGTCTTGAAACGAGGATATAAGATGAACATCAACAAAGGCAAAACGGGGAATGTAATCGAATGAAATAAGGGAATTAGACCAGGAAATGAGAAAGTAGTAGATGAGTTTTGCTATTTCGGGAGCAAAATAACCGATGATGGTCGAAGAAGAGATGGTATAAAATGTAGACTGGCAATGGCAAGGAAAGCATTTCTGAAGAAAATTTGTTAACATCGAGTATAGATTTAAGTGACAGGGAGTGGTTTAGACAAGAAAAGAATAGAAGCTTTGGAAATGTAGTGCTAACAGAAGAATGCTGAAGATTAGATAGGAAGATCACGTAACTAATGAGGAGGTACTAGATAGAATTGTAGAGAAGAGGAATTTGTGGCACAACTCACTGTAAGAAGGGAGCAGGTGGTGGGACATGTTCTGAGGCATCAAGGGATCATCAGTTTAGTATTGGAGGTAAGCGCGGAGAGTAAAAATCGTAGAGGGAGACCAAGAGATGAATACACTAAACAGATTCAGAAGGGTGTAGGCTGCATTACGTACTGGGAGATGAAAAGCGTTGCACAAGATAGAGTAGCATGGACAGCTGCATCAAACCAGTCTCAGGACTGAAGACCATAACAACAACAACAACAGACGTGAGGAAATTTATGTTAGGGGTTGGAAGGAAACCGAGAATTTATATTAAAATACTCTACCTCAGCAGAGCAAAGAACCGTCAGTCACATTGCAAACAGTAAAAGGGATTTTTTTTTTTTGTGCCAGTACGACAGAGATCCAGAGAGGAATTTCATTTCGACTCAGCTGCTGACAACAATCTTATTGTTAATACTCAACACTTAAGGAAAATGTGAATACGGTCTATAAGATGTCCTTTTTTCTTCGAAAAATTGTCTGCAGATTCAGGTGCGTACTGGAAACATATAAAAATGTCCAGTGTTTTATTTAAAATTCCCGCCATATTTCCGCGGGAAAGCGCTCTCAATGTGGCAACACCGGATTGAACGGGACGCAGCAGTGCACAGATACGACGTAGACGAGTTGCGGGGATTCACAAGCTTGCTATGAGTCTCTCCCTACCGTCCGCCATAACAAACCGAGAACGCTGTCTAGCCTACGATGCGTCACTACAGTCTACGATGCCATTTCACATGACGATTTCCGGGATTTTAAAGGTCAGTTCGTTTTTATAGACAAACAATTTTTTTGTCTGGCTTTGAAATTTAATAATAAAAAATGGTAAAAATATTATTTTTTTAAAAATTACTTAAAAAGTGCTTGTTATAGTCCGTAAAATACGGTATCGGCTTGAACAGCCCAAACCAAACATCCAGCTCATTTGGTATGGCAATGAGAAAACTCTACTGATACTGTTGTTGTCGTTATCACAGACCCTTTAACTCAAACTGTCACTGCCGTAATTTAATAGCGTGATCATTCTGTCGCCTGAATTTCATGAAACTGCTTCTCTCTGCCAGACCTTTTCCATGATAAGCTGCTTATGATTAGCGAATCCCTGCCCGCCTGTGGAGATAAGTTATGTAATAGCTAGGTTGCTGATTTCCTTTAGTCTGGGCAGAGTCTGTTTATTCCTGTCAGTAGCTGACAAATCCGGAATTGCTTGGGTATTCATTTTGACAATTTTCTATTGCAAACGGAAACAAAAAATGAACTGTGTCTGTAGTGTAATAATCGAAAAAAAATTACATTTCCATATATTCGTGAAGACGCCTTTGATATTATGAGACACTTGCACAAAGATATACGTGCAATGTACAAATGTATAAATACATTATCGAAATTAAGAAAGAGAGTATGCAAAAATTTACTGAAGGTCACCTTTACATTCGTATGCTAATAAGTAAACATTACTTGCTTAGCACAGCATGTCGACGACAGAGATACACGTTTGACCTGTGAGCAGAACGAACATATTCCTATTTCTGCGGTACATTCAGTGTGAGCTGCTTCGCGTGTCTACAACGCGATATTGTAAACGTTTCTATGGCAACGCGTCCTGATAGCTTTGTAGACCACTACTGTTTCCGCGATCACCCGTTTGCGCTTCGCACTTCAAAGCTGTCAAAAGCATTGCTAGGTGTCAAGCATGTCCTTTGTTGACTCGACTCGAGGAATGTCTCAGATCTGAAGAATAAGTGTATTAAAACGTAATCCACGATGCGGCAAGTTTTACACCTGTTCAACTACCTGTCGTACGGCGATATATTTGTGAAGATATATTCAGCAGCATTTGTGGATACTGTCTGAGAAATATGTTGTTAATGCGGCTAGAAGCTACGAAGTAATAAATTTAAAAGCGGTAGTTTTCCACGCACTTGAGTGTTTACGATGCCACGACTCCTCAACTACGTGTCTTACAATGATATAATTTTATAGGTACATTCAGCGGCATATGCGGATACTGCCTGTAAAATGTGTAATGAACAGATTTAGTGGCAAAGAAGCAGTAAATTTAAAAGCCGCTGAGAATGCCGAAGAGTTTTTCACGCATCTCATTGCATATAATGTACTGAAGAGCCAGAGAAACTGGTACACCTGCCTAATATCGGGCAAAAAAATGGCTCTGAGCACTATGGGACTTAATATCTATGGTCATCAGTCCCCTAGAACTTAGAACTACTTAAACCTAACTAACCTAGGGACATCACACAACACCCAGCCATTACGAGGGAGAGAAATAATATCGTGCAGGTCCCCGTGTAGCACGCAGAAGTGCCGTAGCACGAGGTGGCATGGACTCTACTAGTGTCTGAAGTAGTGCTGGAGGGAACCAACACCATGGATCCTGCAGGGCTGCCTCTACATCTGTAACGAGTAAGAGGGGCTGGAGATGTCTTCTGAACAGCACGTTGCGAGGCATCCGAGACATGCTCAATAATGTTCATGCCTGGAGAGTCTGGTGGCCATCGGAAGCGTTCAAAACTCCTGCAACCACTGTGTAGCAGTTCCAAACGTGTGCGGTTCGCATTGTCCTGCTGAAATTGTCCAAGTCTGTCGGAAAGCACAACAGACATGAATGGATGCAGGTGATCAGATAGGATGCTAAGGAAAGTGTCACACTCCAACTGCACATGCCGCACACCATTCCAGAGCCACCACCAGCTTGAACAGTCCGCTGCTGACATGCAGAGTCAATTCTGTGGACAATAGCCTTGGCGAAGCACAACCTCTGTTCTAAGGCCCTGAGGCTTACTACCTGATGGCTTGAATTTTGTATGGGAAGAGATGCATGTCTTTGACAACAATTTGTCGCAGTTGATTCTCACCGGTTTCGCAGTTCGTCTGATCGATTTCCTGGGGCTGTTTTAAATTTTTTGCCATCACTTTCAATTTCCATGGTAAACTGAATGCTCGGATGTAGACAATTAAAGTGATCCAAAAAACGATTCAAGGCATCAATTCCATGCGGCCAAACCATAAAAATGTCATAAAAATGTCATTTACCATGGAAATTGAAAGTGATGGCAAACTTCCATTTCTTGATGTTTTGGTTGAAAGAAAGGACGATGGGACTTTCGGACACAGTGTGTATCGGAAACCTACTCATACTGACCGTTATCTTCATGCGACCAGCTGTCATCCACCACACCAACGTAGTGGAGTTTTGCGGACTTTGGTAAAAAGAGCTTATGCCATTTCTGACGAGGAACATTTGAAAGAAGAACTTGACCATTTGAAAACTGTTTTCAAACAGAATGGATATACGGAACAACAAATATGCCGTGCTCTTCAGTTTGGTCCGTCACGCGAGCCTATAGAGGATACTTTTGTAGCTGTTGCTTATTTACCCTTTGCGGGAAGTATATCATCTAAAATTTCAAGAATTCTAAGGAGATATGATATTAAAAGTGTTTTTACGCCGGTGGCCAAGACTAGAGCCCTTCTCGGCTCAGTTAAGGATAATTTGGGTTTGAGGAAACCCGGTGTATATGAAATCCCGTGTCACTGTGTAAAGAAGTACATTGGTCAGACTATTCGAACGATTAAGGACCGGTGTGTGGAACATCATCGGCACACTCGGTTGCTCCAGCCCGAGAAATCTGCAGTGGCGGAACATTGCCTTAACGAGGGACACAGAATGATGTACGACAGGACACAATTGATCTCTCCTGCTTCTCGCTATTGGGAATGTATCCTTAAAGAATCTATTGAAATCAGATTAGCAAGCAATATTATTAACAGGGATAGAGGTTTTCCTCTAAGCAAAATATGGAATCCGATGTTGTCGGACATTAAACAAAAACGTTCTTCTTTTCGATCTTTGGATCCTTCCTGATGCGATTTATCGTTTCCGCCGTCTTTCTCCACCGGCGCGCTGCGTGTCTTCTTACCGCCAGGAGGCGCTATCTTCTCGCGCATGCGCGGTGAACGGTTTGTGGTGTATAAAGGTTTCCGTCGTTGTGGCTGGAACTCAGTTCCGGCGAGGCAGTGCACCAGCATTAACTCACCTGAGGATGGCGGCAAGCTGGTCCGCCGAAATATTGTGTCTGGAGGACGAAATGATCCGGCTGCAAACCCGTGAAGAATATCAGCAGTTATTACGCCGGGAAAGTCTACGAAATCATATTTTCTACACCACTGCTACTGTCCGTGCATCGTGCACGGAATGGCAATTGAATCTCAATGTAGATAAGTGTAATGTGCTGCGAATACATAGAAAGATAGATCCCTTATCATTTAGCTACAAAATAGCAGGTCAGCAACTGGAAGCAGTTAATTCCATAAATTATCTGGGAGTACGCATTAGGAGTGATTTAAAATGGAATGGTCACATAAAGTTGATCGTCGGTAAAGTAGATGCCAGACTGAGATTCATTGGAAGAATCCTAAGGAAATGCAATCCGAAAACAAAGGAAGTAGGTTACAATACGCTTGTTCGCCCACTGCTTGAATACTGCTCAGCAGTGTGGGATCCGTACCAGATAGGGATGATAGAAGAGATAGAGAAGATCCAACAGAGTGCAGCGCGCTTCGTTACAGGATCATTTAGTAATCGCGAAAGCGTTACGGAGATGGTAGATAAACTCCAGTGGAAGACTCTGCAGGAGAGACGCTCAGTAGGTCGGTACGGGCTTTTGTTAAAGTTTCGAGAACATACCTTCACCGAAGAGTCAAGCAGTATATTGCTCCCTCCTACGTATATCTCGCGAAGAGACCATGAGGATAAAATCGGAGAGATTAGAGCCGACACAGAAGCATACCGACAATCCTTCTTTCCACGAACAATACGAGACTAGAATAGAAGGGAGAACCGATAGCGGTACTCAGGGACCCTCCGCCACACACCGTCAGATGGCTTGCGGAGTATGGATGTAGATGTAGATAGATGTAGATGTCTCACAACGTCCATTTTGGACAAAATAGCACATTGACAGGTTGTTGTGGTGGACAGAACATTTTGTTATTTGAAGAGTTACGAGACACGAATTGCTATTAACTTTTCTTTACCAACATCTCTTTCAGCAGAGACGTAGTAATCTCCATTCTCGCGGCAGTGTGCGAACTGCAGCATCAAACAAGAGTAGTTTTTTGCGGTGTTTTTAGTACTGTACTTCGACCGTACTTACCCAGACCGCGGTTTGTAACGACATTCCACGTTAGCCGTAATTCTTCTGAGCTTACTACACGGGCTCAGGTCCGGTGCAGAGTATAACCCGGTCGGAGCCCCCAAATCTGGAGCAGACTGGGCGGCCCTGTACTTGTGCAGCCCTCGGCCCTTGGCCCTTCTTACGCCCTCTTGGGCGCTCAAGGGCTTCGGCGCCTCCTTTGTCCGGCCGCACTCTCGGCGACCACCCCTGCTGTCTGCTCCCGCCTCACCTCAGTTCTACGCCTGGCTGTACTCACTCCAGAACATCGTCTTAAGGTGCCTTACAAGGGCCGTAAACATTGCATATTGCACGTAATGGAAGGGGCATTCAACAGGTAATACAACACTTTTTTTCTGACATCTGGTTGGTTTTATTCGTGATTTCAAGATTCGATATTATTTCCCACTCTTTTGGCTACCAAACGCTGTTTTTCAACATAATCTCCGTTCAATGTAACGATCTTACGCCACGTTACTGGCAGGACCTGTATGCCCACATGGTACCATTGTACTGGTCGAAGTCAGAGCCAATGGCTTGCTGCATCAGTAACCTCACCTTGTAATGGTTCTTTATTTACGTGACCATTACGGCACTCCAACCCCAGTTCTCGATACCAGTAATATCGAACTACTTTTCTACGAAATAACAGACATATTTTTGTGACAATATTCACATTTGGTTTTATTAATGTATAGGTGCTCTGATGTATCGATATGTTACAGTGATATGGTTCATTTCTGTGAGACTGTCATAATCTTTGACTTATTTGTAATCGTTTTGTTGCGAATCCGCACAGAGCGGTCTTTTTTTTACTTTGCAGAAGTTATGTTGTTATTTCGCATTGTAAAAGAACAGTCAAGTCTTGTGTTTGGTTAAAGTAGAAACTAAATATGTGAAGATTGATACAAAACTGTTTTCTTCATGATGTGACAATTAAGAAGAAGTATACGTGAATTTACAAGAAGTTTATAAAAAATGTGCATGGTGAACACCAAGTCAAAAATTATTTCTACCATGCCACTGTTCCGATCTGGTATTGTTTCATCACTAAGAATTTCCTGAAAAACGCATTTGTTCAGGCCCGCATCTCGTGGTCGTGCGGTAGCGTTCTCGCTTCCCGCGCCCGGGTTCCCGGGTTCGATTCCCGGCGGGGTCAGGGATTTTCTCTGCCTCGTGATGGCTGGGTGTTGTGTGTTGTCCTTAGGTTAGTTAGGTTTAAGTAGTTCCAAGTTCTAGGGGACTGATGACCATAGATGTTATGTCCCATAGTGCTCAGAGCCATTTGAACCATTTTTGAAGCATTTGTTAGGTCTTCAAATATCGCTAAAACACAGATCCGGACCTTCTAGCATCCAAAGTGGAATCACCCTAGAATCAACAAGATGAGCCGTAACGACTTCGACAAAATCTACGTGGGAGTCCATTCGAGATAAGTGCCAAATTTATGACTTATTTACAATGACCTCAATATTTCGATTCCGACAATACCATCCACAGTAAATAGTTTTGTTGTTGCCCGATGAAGCGAACATATGCTGCGTGAGCAACATTATTAATCTGATTTCTAATCTACTTTGCAAGTGGTGGTGTTGTTAGAAACTTCAATCACGTACTGCTTCTCGCGGAAAGCATCTTTCATTGGGCCATACAGATGGACGTCTCACAGAAGTCCAGTTGTGTAGCGAGGAGTTTGATTGGGATCCGTCGACCACCGCGGATGAGGGTGTCCGCACGTTCCAGCATTGCAGGCGTTACAGCTGTGTGCAGGAGATTGGACAGGTTTGCCCGACCCTGCTGCGATGATGACAGACTCCTAGCCCAACGACTCACCGTGCTTTTGTTCACACACAGGTCTCCACAGTCACTCTGCAAGCGCCTCTGAATATCTGCGATGGTCTGGTTTTTCGCCACAAGAAAGTTAATGAGAAGTCTTTGCTTTCTTTAAGACGACATTTTGGTCCCTCCTATATGGCCCTGCCTATTGGAACTTCATGAAATTCTAATGGCTGAAGCGGGAATATTCCACAATGTACCACAACAACTTCCGCTGTTCTTGAAACGAAACTGCCCAAGAGAAAAAAAAAATCTGTTGCGTTATTTATTGAACGGCCCGCTTAATTTCCGGCCATGTTGCCTGGTAACATTGCGGGACACGGATTGTGACTACATCTACGACAGCATTACGGGCCACTATTGCCCAGCAATGTTTCTATCAATAAATTTTCAGGCCAGCATTCTTTACACGGGACCAAGCTAATTCCACAAAGCCGCGCGGGATTAGCCGAGCAGTCTCGGGCGCTTCAGTCATGGACTGTGCGGCTGGTCCCGGCGGAGGTTCGAGTCCTCCCTCGGGCGTGTGTGTGTGTGTGTGTGTGTGTTTGTCCTTAGTATAATTTAGGTTAAGTAGTGTATAAGCGTAGGGACTGATTACCTTAGCAGTTAAGTCCCATAAGATTTCACACACATCTGAACATTTGAAATTGCACAAAACGCACGAAGGTGAGCTAGCGGAAGTAATTGCGGTTATACTGCTTTAACATCACACAAGGAACAAAGTTACAGAGAACAAGAGATATAGCTCTTTGTAAAAAAAAATTTATTAAGTAAGCGGCATGCTTCAGAAAATGCGGCTTGTCAACTGAGACTGAATACATGTATTTTGCACGATTTTATCGAAATGTCGACCCGCAATGTCGAACATCCCATATAAGCAACTGGTCCGAGAATTACTAAAAGCGACCCAAATATGAGGTAGTGCGTGCCAGTTACAGCACGACTGGCGATCGCTCTTTGGTTTTTAATTACTGGTGACTGGCACACAAGTTTAACGAGCACTATTCATTAATGAACCTTTTTCTGCCAGAAGTGTGCAGTGATTTGCTAGAACGACTGAATGATTTAATTAAAGAACGTTTGAAATAAGTACACAATTTGTATTTATACTGGGTGGTTATACACTCCTGGAAATTGAAATAAGAACACCGTGAATTCATTGTCCCAGGAAGGGGAAACTTTATTGACACATTCCTGGGGTCAGATACATCACATGATCACACTGACAGAACCACAGGCACATAGATACAGGCAACAGAGCATGCACAATATCGGCACTAGTACAGTGTATATCCACCTTTCGCAGCAATGCAGGCTGCTATTCTCCCATGGAGACGATCGTAGAGATGCTGGATGTAGTCCTGTGGAACGGCTCGCCATGCCATTTCCACCTGGCGCCTCAGCTGGACCAGCGTTCGTGCTGGACGTGCAGACCGCGTGAGACGACGCTTCATCCAGTCCCAAACATGCTCAATGGGGGACAGATCCGGAGATCTTGCTGGCCAGGGTAGTTGACTTACACCTTCTAGAGCACGTTGGGTGGCACGGGATACATGCAGACGTGCATTGTCCTGTTGGAACAGCAAGTTCCCTTGCCGGTCTAGGAATGGTAGAACGATGGGTTCGATGACGGTTTGGATGTACCGTGCACTATTCAGTGTCCCCTCGACGATCACCAGAGGTGTACGGCCAGTGCAGGAGATCGCTCCCCACACCATGATGCCGGGTGTTGACCGTGTGTGCCTCGGTCGTATGCAGTCCTGATTGTGGCGCTCACCTGCACGGCGCCAAACACGCATACGACCATCATGGGCACCAAGGCAGAAGCGACTCTCATCGCTAAAGACGACACGTCTCCATTCGTCGCTCCATTCACGCCTGTCGCGTCACCACTGGAGGCGGGCTGCACGATGTTGGGGCGTGAGCGGAAGACGGCCTAACGGTGTGCGGGACCGTAGCCCAGCTTCATGGAGACGGTTGGGAATGGTCCTCGCCGATACCCCAGGAGCAACAGTGTCCCTAATTTGCTGGGAAGTGGCGGTGCGGTCCCCTACGTCACTGCGTAGGATCCTACGGTCTTGGTGTGCATCCGTGCGTCGCTGCGGTCCGGTCCCAGGTCGACGGGCACGTGCACCTTCCCCCGACCACTGGCGACAACATCGATGTACTGTGGAGACCTCACGCCCCACGTGTTGAGCAATTTGGCGGTACGTCCACCCGGCCTCCCGCATGCCCACTATACGCCCTCGCTCAAAGTCCGTCAACTGCACATACGGTTCACGTCCACGCTGTCGCGGCATGCTACCAGTGTTAAAGACTGCGATGGAGCTCCGTATGCCACGGCAAACTGGCTGACACTGGCGGCGGCGGTGCACAAATGCTGCGCAGCTAGCGCCATTCGACGGCCAACACCGCGGTTCCTGGTGTGTCCGCTGTGCCGTGCGTGTGATCATTGCTTGTACAGCCCTCTCGCAGTGTCCAGAGCAAGTATGGTGGGTCTGACACACCGGTGTCAATGTGTTCTTTTTTCCATTTCCAGGAGTGTACGTTCGACCTCTTGTGGGAATCTCGGAAGACCGAATATGGAAGAAATGGACAGGGGCTCGATGGGAGGATGGATCCACTGTGAAGCGAGCCGAGATAGTCCGCGCGGTATCACTGTGTCCCGGATGGCATAGTAGCTACCGCACCTGCCTTGTAAGCACGAGTCCCAGAGTAGCACACATTTCCACTCGTCGCCACTGACTCCGCGTAATGTCCCAACGCACTGGACAGCAGTGATCCTTCCCCTTCCCCTTCCCTTTCCCCCCTTCCCCTCTCCACCTTCAGTTTACACATCTGACTTGGGTTTTATAATTTTATGTGGAAAAAGTCTATATATTAAGTATCTCGAAAATGGCAAACTATCGAAATGGGACTGATCGTTTATGTAAGGAACGAGATAATAAAATCATAGTGCAGCAAAAACCGTGAAAATATACTATGTGATGTGGGCGAGCGTTATCCTGTTGGAAAACGCCCCCTGGAATGCTGTTCACGTATGTCAGTACAACAGGTCGAATCACCATAGTGACGTACAATTTTGCAGTCAGGGTGCATGGGATGACCACGAGAGTATTCCTGCTGTGGTACGAAATCGCATCAAAGGCGATAAGTCCCAAGAGTAGATACAGCGCGTCTGGCATGTAGTCAGGTTGGGTACAGGTGTTCAACTGGTCTCGTAACCAACACATGGACATCACCGACATGGAGACAGAACCAGCCTTCATCAGAAAATACAACAAAACGTACCCTGCCCTCCAATCAACATTCGCCTGACGCCACTGAAGTCGCCACTGGTGGTAGTTTGGGGTCAGTGGTATGCTGACTACGGGAGTCTGGCTCGGTGCTGTCCTTAAAGTAACTGATTTGTAAAAGTTCGTTGTGTCACTGTAGTGCCAACTGCTGCTCAAGTTACTTAGGTTTTGCATTACCCTTGAGCATAATGTGCACAAGCACATTCTGTACATCACCTTTCCCAGTGTTCCGTCGAGCAATTTTTCACACAATTGGTGATTACTGGCATGGCAAAGTTGCGTATCAACAGCATGCTGATTGTCCTGTGTACGCTATGTGATCAAAAATATCTGGACACCTGACTGAAAATGACTTACAAGTTCGTGGCGCCCTCCACCGATAATAGTGCAATTCAATATTGTGTTGGTCCACCCTTAGCCTTGATGACAGCTCCACTCTCGCAGGCATACGTTCCGTCAGGTGTTGGAAAGTTTCACGGGGAATGGAAGCCCATTCTTCACGGAGTGCTGCTCTGAGGAGAGGTATCGATGTCGGTCGGTGAGGCCTGGCACGAAGTCGGCGTTCCGAAACATCCCAAAAGTGTTCTTTAGGATTCAGGTCAGGACTCTGTGCAGGCCAGCTCATTACAGGGATGTTACTGTCGTGTAACCACTAGCCCACGCGCCATGCCTTACGAACAGCTTCTCGATCGTGTTGAAAGATGCAATTGCCATTCCCGAATTGCTCTTTAACAGTGCGAAGCTAGAAGATGCTTAAAACATCAGTGTAGGCCTGTGCTGTGATAGTGCCACGCAAAACAACAAGGAGCGCAAGCTCCCACCATGGAAAACACGACCACACCACAACACCACCGTCTCCCAATTTCACAGTTGGCACTACACACGCTGGCAGACGACATTCACCGGGAATTCCCCATACGCACACCCTGCCAACGTTGTGTACCGTGATTCGAAACTCTGCACAACGTGTTCCCACTGTTCAGTCATCCGATGTTTACGCTCCTTACACCAAGCGAGAAGTCGTTTGGCATTTACCAGGTGATGTGTGGCTTATGAGCAGCCGCTCGACCGTGAAATGCAATTTTTCTCACCTCCCGCCTAACTGTCACAGTACTTGCAGTGGAATCTAATGCAGTTTGGAAATCCTGTTTGCTGGTCTGGATAGATGTCCGCCTATTATACATTACGACCCGCTTCAATTGTCGGCGGTCTCTGTCGGTCAACGGACGAGGTCTGCCTGTACGCTTTTGTGCTGTATATGCCCCTTCATGTTTCCACTTCACTATCACATCGGAAGCAGTGCACCTAGGGATATTTAGGAGTGTTTAAATCTCGCGCACGGACTTATGATACAAGTGACACCGAATCATCTGACCTCGTTGGAAATCGTCTCGACGGAGTTGTTTCGTATTTATTTAATCAGATTTGTATGTTGTTACGTCTACTGTATTTGTGTAAATTTACGCACTGTAAAAGAGTTAATGCCCCTTTACATGGCTGACAGACTTCGGATAATTAAAGTGTAACAACTGGTTTAATTTAATTTCCCACATACATTCATATAGAATATCGATGAAGTGCTTCTATAGTTATTAGCGCCAGTTTTGGCCACCAGGTACAAATCTGCCGCTGTGGATGCAAGAATGACATTTGGGAATCTTTACAGTTTAGTATGTAGTGGACTATGAACTGGATGTGGTCAGGAACGCTATTCGTTGATATACAGGGTGGTCCATTGATAGTGACCGAGCCAAATATCTCAAGAAATAAGCATCAAACGAAAAAACTACAAAGAACGAAACTCGTCTAGCTTGAAGGGGGAAACCAGATGACGCTATGGTTGGCCCACTAGATGGCGCTGCCATGGGTCAAACGGTTATCAACTGCGGTTTTTTAAAATAGGAACCCCCATTTTTTATTACATATTCGCGTAGTACGTAAAGAAACACGAATGTTGTCGCTCTGTGATAGATGGCACTGTAATAGCCACAAACGTATAAGCACGTGGTATTACGCAATATCCGCCACTTCTGACGGTATTTGCTTCGTGATACATTGTCCGTGTTAAAATGGACCGTTTACCAATTGCGGAAAAGGTCGATATCCTGTTGATGTATGGATATTGTGATCAAAATGCCCAACGGGCGTGTGCTATGTATGCTGCTCGGTATCCTGGACGACATCATCCAAGTGTCCGGACCGTTCGCCGAATAGTTTTGTTATTTAAGGAAACATGATGTGTTGAGCCACATGTGAAACGTCAACCACGACCTGCAACAAATGATGATGCCCAAGTAGGTGTTTCAGCTGCTGTCGTGGCTAACCCGCACATCAGTAGCAGACAAATTGCGCGAGAATTGGAAGTCTCAAAAACGTCGGTATTGAGAATGCTACGTCAACATCGATTGCACCCGTACCATATTTCTATGTACCACCGCGACGACTTTGAACGTCGTGTACAGAGAAATTGCGGGACTATGACAGATTTTTTGCGCGCGTTCCATTTAGTGACGAAGTGGTGTAACGTAAACGGGCATAATATGCACCATTGGGCAACGATGGCTGCCGCAAGTGGAACATCAGTGACCTTGTCGGGTTAATCTATGGTGCGACATTATGGGAGGAAGGTTAATTGGCCCCCATTGTATCGATGCCAATCTAAATGGTGCAATGTATGCTGATATCCTGCGTAATGTTCTAGCGATGTTACTATAAGATGTTTTACTGCATGACAGAAGGGCCATGTATTCCAACATGATGGATGTCCGGCACATACATACCTCGCGTGCGGTTGAAGCGGTATTGAATAGCATATTTCATGACAGGTGGATTGGTCGTCGAAGCACCATACCGTGGCCCGCACGTTCACCGGATCTGACGTCCCCGGATTTCTTTCTGTGCGGAAAGTTGAAGGATATTTGCTATCGTGATCCACCGACAACGCCTGACAACATACGTCAGCGCATTGTCAAGGCATTTGCGAACATTACGGAATGTCGTTACACTGTTTGTTCAATACGAGCACTTGGTGAATCGACGAGATGCTGTACAGCGCCAGATTTGCACCTGATGGCCAAAGTTGGAACTAATTTTTTTCCAGCATACATCGGTTTCGTAGTAACGCATTAGTGTATATTCTGAGTTCCGCTGCCATACGATAATTACAGCCCACACTGAACCTCTGTCCGTTGCTGCCCTTTAATTACACTCACGGTGTTCTTATTTCAATTTCCAGGAGTGTATTTGTGCATCCCCACTGAAGCAGGTGGATTCATTGCCCAGCTAGGCCTATCAAACTATATGAATGTGTGGTGTGTTTTCTTTCGGATATGTCAGAAATAACAGACACCATACATTCAGATGGTAAGTTAGACGGCCTACATCTATTTTTGCGGATGGAGCGACTGTTGAGACCGCGTCTTTGCTTCCTCGCTGTTGATCGATTGTCCGCACTTTTTTATTTGCGAATGCTTCTTCTGAAATTCGGCAAGCTATGTTTCTGGCTGTCTAAAATATCTTTGGATACCAGCCACTGAATGCTGACCACTATTTCCACTGGACCGAAGATTGGAATCTTCCTACACGACGGTCACGGGGTCTGAGGATGGCGTAATGTAGCACCGAAACTGACAGCCCAATAAAATAACAATTTAGACGACTGAAAGGTGTTCGATTTCACTTTCGTTAAGTTACGTGTCTGATCTGCGATATACATGACAGCCTGCTTTTCCGTGTGGTGTAACCTGTACCATTTTTGTTACAAATGTACCATCCCACCTCTACTACGTATGTCCTGTTTTTCATGTCGTCTCATTCAACACCGTCTGTGATTATTATTCCCCAGTAATGTCTCTGTTCCTTAGCAAATGCAGGCAGTGTACTTCGAGTAAATGGCGAGGCATAGTACAGTGCTTGCGCTTATGAAAAGTCAACGGTCGCCTGTTTGGTTTTTTTGTGACAATCAGAGGGCTAAGTTTACAGTTGGACTGTGCTCTCTCATCGAAGTTTCTGCTGTTTCCACTTATTTGTAACATCAGAAAAATATTGTCACTTTTAACCCACGTGACAGAAAACGATCTGGAAGAGCAGTTGAACGGAATGGACAGTGTCTTGAAACGAGGATATAAGATGAACATCAACAAAGGCAAAACGGGGAATGTAATCGAATGAAATAAGGGAATTAGACCAGGAAATGAGAAAGTAGTAGATGAGTTTTGCTATTTCGGGAGCAAAATAACCGATGATGGTCGAAGAAGAGATGGTATAAAATGTAGACTGGCAATGGCAAGGAAAGCATTTCTGAAGAAAATTTGTTAACATCGAGTATAGATTTAAGTGACAGGGAGTGGTTTAGACAAGAAAAGAATAGAAGCTTTGGAAATGTAGTGCTAACAGAAGAATGCTGAAGATTAGATAGGAAGATCACGTAACTAATGAGGAGGTACTAGATAGAATTGTAGAGAAGAGGAATTTGTGGCACAACTCACTGTAAGAAGGGAGCAGGTGGTGGGACATGTTCTGAGGCATCAAGGGATCATCAGTTTAGTATTGGAGGTAAGCGCGGAGAGTAAAAATCGTAGAGGGAGACCAAGAGATGAATACACTAAACAGATTCAGAAGGGTGTAGGCTGCATTACGTACTGGGAGATGAAAAGCGTTGCACAAGATAGAGTAGCATGGACAGCTGCATCAAACCAGTCTCAGGACTGAAGACCATAACAACAACAACAACAGACGTGAGGAAATTTATGTTAGGGGTTGGAAGGAAACCGAGAATTTATATTAAAATACTCTACCTCAGCAGAGCAAAGAACCGTCAGTCACATTGCAAACAGTAAAAGGGATTTTTTTTTTTGTGCCAGTACGACAGAGATCCAGAGAGGAATTTCATTTCGACTCAGCTGCTGACAACAATCTTATTGTTAATACTCAACACTTAAGGAAAATGTGAATACGGTCTATAAGATGTCCTTTTTTCTTCGAAAAATTGTCTGCAGATTCAGGTGCGTACTGGAAACATATAAAAATGTCCAGTGTTTTATTTAAAATTCCCGCCATATTTCCGCGGGAAAGCGCTCTCAATGTGGCAACACCGGATTGAACGGGACGCAGCAGTGCACAGATACGACGTAGACGAGTTGCGGGGATTCACAAGCTTGCTATGAGTCTCTCCCTACCGTCCGCCATAACAAACCGAGAACGCTGTCTAGCCTACGATGCGTCACTACAGTCTACGATGCCATTTCACATGACGATTTCCGGGATTTTAAAGGTCAGTTCGTTTTTATAGACAAACAATTTTTTTGTCTGGCTTTGAAATTTAATAATAAAAAATGGTAAAAATATTATTTTTTTAAAAATTACTTAAAAAGTGCTTGTTATAGTCCGTAAAATACGGTATCGGCTTGAACAGCCCAAACCAAACATCCAGCTCATTTGGTATGGCAATGAGAAAACTCTACTGATACTGTTGTTGTCGTTATCACAGACCCTTTAACTCAAACTGTCACTGCCGTAATTTAATAGCGTGATCATTCTGTCGCCTGAATTTCATGAAACTGCTTCTCTCTGCCAGACCTTTTCCATGATAAGCTGCTTATGATTAGCGAATCCCTGCCCGCCTGTGGAGATAAGTTATGTAATAGCTAGGTTGCTGATTTCCTTTAGTCTGGGCAGAGTCTGTTTATTCCTGTCAGTAGCTGACAAATCCGGAATTGCTTGGGTATTCATTTTGACAATTTTCTATTGCAAACGGAAACAAAAAATGAACTGTGTCTGTAGTGTAATAATCGAAAAAAAATTACATTTCCATATATTCGTGAAGACGCCTTTGATATTATGAGACACTTGCACAAAGATATACGTGCAATGTACAAATGTATAAATACATTATCGAAATTAAGAAAGAGAGTATGCAAAAATTTACTGAAGGTCACCTTTACATTCGTATGCTAATAAGTAAACATTACTTGCTTAGCACAGCATGTCGACGACAGAGATACACGTTTGACCTGTGAGCAGAACGAACATATTCCTATTTCTGCGGTACATTCAGTGTGAGCTGCTTCGCGTGTCTACAACGCGATATTGTAAACGTTTCTATGGCAACGCGTCCTGATAGCTTTGTAGACCACTACTGTTTCCGCGATCACCCGTTTGCGCTTCGCACTTCAAAGCTGTCAAAAGCATTGCTAGGTGTCAAGCATGTCCTTTGTTGACTCGACTCGAGGAATGTCTCAGATCTGAAGAATAAGTGTATTAAAACGTAATCCACGATGCGGCAAGTTTTACACCTGTTCAACTACCTGTCGTACGGCGATATATTTGTGAAGATATATTCAGCAGCATTTGTGGATACTGTCTGAGAAATATGTTGTTAATGCGGCTAGAAGCTACGAAGTAATAAATTTAAAAGCGGTAGTTTTCCACGCACTTGAGTGTTTACGATGCCACGACTCCTCAACTACGTGTCTTACAATGATATAATTTTATAGGTACATTCAGCGGCATATGCGGATACTGCCTGTAAAATGTGTAATGAACAGATTTAGTGGCAAAGAAGCAGTAAATTTAAAAGCCGCTGAGAATGCCGAAGAGTTTTTCACGCATCTCATTGCATATAATGTACTGAAGAGCCAGAGAAACTGGTACACCTGCCTAATATCGGGCAAAAAAATGGCTCTGAGCACTATGGGACTTAATATCTATGGTCATCAGTCCCCTAGAACTTAGAACTACTTAAACCTAACTAACCTAGGGACATCACACAACACCCAGCCATTACGAGGGAGAGAAATAATATCGTGCAGGTCCCCGTGTAGCACGCAGAAGTGCCGTAGCACGAGGTGGCATGGACTCTACTAGTGTCTGAAGTAGTGCTGGAGGGAACCAACACCATGGATCCTGCAGGGCTGCCTCTACATCTGTAACGAGTAAGAGGGGCTGGAGATGTCTTCTGAACAGCACGTTGCGAGGCATCCGAGACATGCTCAATAATGTTCATGTCTGGAGAGTCTGGTGGCCATCGGAAGCGTTCAAAACTCCTGCAACCACTGTGTAGCAGTTCCAAACGTGTGCGGTTCGCATTGTCCTGCTGAAATTGTCCAAGTCTGTCGGAAAGCACAACAGACATGAATGGATGCAGGTGATCAGATAGGATGCTAAGGAAAGTGTCACACTCCAACTGCACATGCCGCACACCATTCCAGAGCCACCACCAGCTTGAACAGTCCGCTGCTGACATGCAGAGTCAATTCTGTGGACAATAGCCTTGGCGAAGCACAACCTCTGTTCTAAGGCCCTGAGGCTTACTACCTGATGGCTTGAATTTTGTATGGGAAGAGATGCATGTCTTTGACAACAATTTGTCGCAGTTGATTCTCACCGGTTTCGCAGTTCGTCTGATCGATTTCCTGGGGCTGTTTTAAATCCCTGCACTTGTCTTCTCGGTGTTTTCAGGCCCTTTGCACCCTTTTTGTACGACCGACATTTCCAGCTCTGTCATCACGAACAGCACCCGTCCTCTCAAACTTGCGAATCAAATTCTTGATTGTTAACTCACTTGGACCTGTTGTCTTAGCTCGAACTCGATTGTAAACTTCCCTTGAGCCGCAATTGAGTTGTTATCACTAGAATAGTGCGACCAATCGCAGGACAGCTTCTGTAAAGTTTGGAAGGTAGGAGACGGATACTGGCAGAAGTGAAGCTGTGAGTACCGGGCGTGAGTCGTGCTTCGGTAGCTCAGATGGTAGGGCACTTGCCCGCGAAAGGCAAAGGTCGCGAGTTCGAGTCTCGGTCGGGCACACAGTTTTAATCTGCCAGGAAGTTTCATATCAGCGCACACTCCGCTGCAGAGTGAAAATCTCATTCTGGAGCTTTGGGATGATTTGGAACGCCAATTTCGTGCCAATCGGCCGAGGTTCACCGACCGACATCGATACCTCTCCTCAGAAGAATGGTCTGCCATTTCCCAACAAACATTCCAGCACCTGACTGAACGTATGCCTGCGAGACTGGAAGCTGTCATCAAGGCTAAGGGTGGGCCGACACCATATTGATTTCCAGCGTTCTCGATGGTGGGCGACAAGAACTTGTAAATTATTTTCTGCCAGGTGTCCGGATACTTTTTATCACACAAACTACTACCGAATGTGGGTGAGACAATTTTAGCCTGCAAAAAATAGGTGAGGTAGAATGTCTTCCTGTTTATCACTATCCTTCCGTGAGACGGAACAAATTAGGTGCTAAGAGGACTAAAGGGGAACATCTGCAAGGAACTAGGTTCTACCATGGGTAGACATAGACGTGTTGTAAATAACTGTACACAAACCAGTTTCTGCTCCTACAAAACTCCGAGGATAATTTTCTGCAGAAGGCAGGAAATTGTAAGGGCTTATAGAAAAATGACTCCATAATACAATTGGTACTGCTTATTTCCAGCAATCAGAAAAGGAAGCTATCTACATTGTGGACAGACCCTTGTTACGCTTGACTGAAGTGTCCCCATCACAATTCAAATGATAAAGCATACAGCTAATTGGCCCCCATTTTATCGGTGGCAATCTAAATGATGCAATGTATGCTGATTTCCCATGTAATGTTCTACAGATGTTACTACAAGATGATTCACTGCATGACAGAATGGCGATGTACTTGCAACACGATGGATGTCCGGCACATAGTTCGCGTGCGGTATAAGCGGTATTGAATAGCATATTTCATGACAGGTGGATTCGTCATCGAAGCACCGTACCGTGGCCCTGACGTCCCTGGATTTCTTTATGTGGGGAAAGTTGAAGGATATTTGCTATCGTGATGCACCGACAACGCCTGACAACATGAGTCAGCGCATTGTCAATGCATGTGCGGACATTACGGAAGGCGAGCTACTCGCTGTTGAGAGGAATGTCGTTATACGTATTGCCAAATGCATTGAGCTCATTTTGAGCATTTCTTGCATTAATGTGGTATTTACAGGTAATCACGCTGCAACAGCATGCGTTCTCTGAAATGATACGTTCACAATGGTACATGTACCACATTGGAAAAACCGAAATAAAATTTTCAAACGTACCTACGTTCTGTGCTTTAATCTAAAAAACCTACCTGTTACCAACTGTTCGTCTAAAATTGTGATCCATAAGTTTGTGACTATTACAGCGCCATGTATCACAAAGCGAAAAAGGTGGTCCAACTAAAACATTCATATTTCTTTACGTACTACACGAATATGTAATAAAAAATGGGGGTTCCTATTTTTAAAATCTGTTTGACCTGTG
This sequence comes from Schistocerca gregaria, assembly GCF_023897955.1. Taxonomy (NCBI): domain Eukaryota; kingdom Metazoa; phylum Arthropoda; class Insecta; order Orthoptera; family Acrididae; genus Schistocerca; species Schistocerca gregaria. The sequence goes on along the minus strand of NC_064930.1, from coordinate 84,322,028 downwards.
GCAGCGCCATCTAGCGGGCCAACCGTAGCGCCATCTGATTACCCCCTTCATGGTAGACGAGTTTCGTTCTTTGTAGTTTTTCCTTTGATGCTTATATCGTGAGATATATGGCCCAGTCACTATCAGTGGACCATATATATATAGCAATGTATTCCCAATATTCTACCATAATAGATAACATGAAAATGTATAATGGAAATAATAAAATAATATCACGCACATTGCACCACAGGTCACTCAGTAATAGGAGTTTAGTTTAAAGAGATGTGTAGCGCAAGTGAAAAGATATAAATTACGGTCACAAAGCAGTGGATCTGGACACTCCATATAAATATGTCAGCTGCTGACTTACACTAGGTTGCAGGTTCTATGGAACGTAAAAACTACCTCTTTCCTCAAATGAAGAAACCATTTTAATTGAATCAACTGTGGGTTCTTGGTGAAACATTGTAAGTTAACTAAACAAACGCTGTTTATAATGAAATTGGGCTTATCGCCCGAAACTTAGCTTGTCCAATAACAACAATAATAAAATTTTGAAACAAGGCCAAAAAGCAGTGTTTGTTTACTTGAAGAAACCATTGTTTGGCACGCATTTGAAGATTGACGACGAGGTGGAACGTTTTCTGAACAGTTAAAATCTTTTCCTGTCTACTTCATTGTTATTTATGTACTGTTCAGTTTTTACCTTTTTATTGCAAAGATGTTACTTACTGTATGTTTCTACTTCAGTCTAGATGTGTTACTTCTCTTCCAATGTTGTTTGCTAACTTTTAACTTTTTTGGTGATAATAGTAAATGCCGGCCGCGGTGGTCTCGCGGTTCTAGGCGCGCAGTCCGGAACCGTGCGACTGCTACGGTCGCAGGTTCGAATCCTGCCTCGGGCATGGATGTGTGTGATGTCCTTAGGTTAGTTACGTTTAAGTAGTTCTAAGTTCTAGGGGACTTATGACCACAGCAGTTGAGTCCCATAGTGCTCAGAGCCATTTGAACCATTGTTTGATAATAGTAAATGCCTAAAGATGGCCTTGTAAGCCGAAAACCGGTTGACAATAAAAGTAATATTGTAAAACAAAAGCAAACTGGTGCTTTTCATTTATTATAATGTTGTTCTACCAAGAACCGACGGAAGATTCTGTTAATATGATTAAATGCAGAATTTTACATCCAGGGTATCCTCAGCATCAACCATCTTTGGCAGAAATTCGTTGTTGGACGAATGAAGGACTAACGCCTTCAGCAGGATTCATGGTGGCAGCTGGAGCACTTTTTGAGATGATAGTTAAAACTTTGCGACTGTTTCTCCGCGTCGAGGCTGTTTTATATTTTGTGTGCTTTGCATTGCACAGAAGTCGTCTTTAATTTCGTATTGTAAATATGATGTTACACTCCTGGAAATTGAAATAAGAACACCGTGAATTCATTGTCCCAGGAAGGGGAAACTTTATTAACACATTCCTGGGGTCAGATACATCACATGATCACACTGACAGAACCACAGGCACATAGACACAGGCAACAGAGCATGCACAATGTCGGCACCAGTACAGTGTATATCCAACTTTCGCAGCAATGCAGGCTGCTATTCTCCCATGGAGACGATCGTAGAGATGCTGGATGTAGTCCTGTGGAACGGCTTGCCATGCCATTTCCACCTGGCGCCTCAGTTGGACCAGCGTTCGTGCTGGACGTGCAGACCGCGTGAGACGACGCTTCATCCAGTCCCAAACATGCTCAATAGGGGACAGATCCGGAGATCTTGCTGGCCAGGGTAGTTGACTTACACCTTCTAGAGCACGTTGGGTGGCACGGGATACATGCGGACGTGCATTGTCCTGTTGGAACAGCAAGTTCCCTTGCCGGTCTAGGAATGGTAGAACGATGGGTTCGATGACGGTTTGGATGTACCGTGCACTATTCAGTGTCCCCTCGACGATCACCAGAGGTGTACGGCCAGTGTAGGAGATCGCTCCCACACCATGATGCCGGGTGTTGGCCCTGTGTGCCTCGGTCGTAAGCAGTCCTGATTGTGGCGCTCACCTGCACTGCGCCAAACACGCATACGACCATCATTGGCACCAAGGCAGAAGCGACTCTCATCGCTGAAGACGACACGTCTCCATTCGTCCCTCCATTCACGCCTGTCGCGACACCACTGGAGGCGGGCTGCACGATGTTGGGGCGTGAGCGGAAGACGGCGTAACGGTGTGCGGGACCGTAGCCCAGCTTCATGGAGACGGTTGCGAATGGTCCTCGCCGATACCCCAGGAGCAACAGTGTCCCTAATTTGCTGGGAAGTGGCGGTGCGGTCCCCTACGGCACTTCGTAGGATCCTACGGTCTTGGCGTGCATCCGTGCGTCGCTGCGGTCCGGTCCCAGGTCGACGGGCACGTGCAACTTCCGCCGACCACTGGCGACGACATCGGTGTACTGTGGAGACCTCACGCCCCACGTGTTGAGCAATTCGGCGGTACGTCCACCCGGCCTCCCGCATGCCCACTATACGCCCTCGCTCAAAGTCCGTCAACTGCACATACGGTTCACGTCCACGCTGTCGCGGCATGCTACCAGTGTTAAAGACTGCGATGGAGCTCCGTATGCCACGGCAAACTGGCTGACACTGACGGCGGCGGTGCACAAATGCTGCGCAGCTAGCGCCATTCGACGGCCAACACCGTGGTTCCTGGTGCGTCCGCTGTGCCGTGCGTGTGATCATTGGTTGTACAGCCCTCTCGCAGTGTCCGGAGCAAGTATGGTGGGTCTGACACACCGGTGTCAATGTGTTCTTTTTTCCATTTCCAGGAGTGTATTTAAATTTTCTGTGTGCACTGAAATTCGCTGTTGGGGCCAAAATAGAATCTCGCGTTAGCTTCAGGAAATTTTGTGACAAGCTGACAGACGAATATTTTTATTTGCGAATACTATATCATCGTTTCTTCCATATGCTATTTCGTTACGTTAATACGTGTATTTTTGGTTTGTAAATAAGGTATCAATAAAATTTCTGCGTTTGCCTGAGAGTTCGTAGTAGTACAAATACTGAATTTTAATCGTGTAATATTAGCTTGAATAACGGTTGACAGGTTAATGTATTTATTTCAGAATGTTAGTTTACGTCGGTCTACTCTTTATATGCTACTGGGTTAAGCAGTCATGTGTATTTCTGCATGGTAAATACGGTGCTAATAAAATGTACTCCTGAAATTCGCTTCTAGTACAAATATGCAGTATCGGATTACGTCCAGTAATACCGTTCTTATTTGTCGCGGCGGTGCGGCATTTCCTGAGGCAGCGTCCCGTTAAGTGCGAGGGGGGGACAAGGGAGTCTTTGATCGCCGCTTTGGTGTAAGCCCGGTATTTGCAGGACAGCGCGAGGGGTGTTGGTAGAGGGAGGTGAGGAGGGGGAAATATGGCGTCTGCTCAAAGGCGGAGTCGGAGCTGCGAGCTGCGCGGCGCTGAATATTCATAGCGCGATGTTTACCGGTAGCGGGGGAGTCGCCGGCCGGGAAACACACGCGAATGTTCTGGGCGCCGAAATTAACGCCGGCGTGCGACTCTGCGCTCGCCTCCGGAATGAGTCGGTCCCCTAATTAGCAGGGGGGGGGGGGAGGGGGGGCGTATCTGGTCGCAAAGTGTTCGCCGGCTACCTGGAGTAGCGGAGTGGGGAGTCGCCAGCCCTGTGGAGGCTACGCGCTGGGTAGGTCGGTCGGCTGCGGTTGCCTCCACGGTGTCAGCGTGTCTAATTTGGCGTCACTTGTGCCACAAGTCCCGCGGCGGGAAACTTGCTAACAACTCTCCGTAGTCACTGTGCACCGTACGAATGCAAGACGCCCAGAATGTGGGTGTTAATGTATAAGAATGTGAGTTGATTACGTTCATAATTAGACAAACGTGTCTGAAAGGACGGACGCCATTTTGATCTTGCAGCCACCACGAATCAAGACACAAAGGAATTGAAGACATTAGCTGCTAAAGTGCGCGTCATTTACGACGCAGGGCGAGTTTAGGTTCGTTCCGCGTATCTGACGTCACAAAACACAGTCAGCCAATGAGCAGAGAACGACGTTGCCAGAGGTCGACTGCGGTGCAGAGCACGGACGAGTGTCTAAGGAAATTCATTCTCACTAACCGCTTTTTCGCAATAAAGAACAGCAGTAATTGTTTACTTCCTATTGTGCACTACAAAGGACAGCAGCATTTCATATTAGGAAAATCGTAAAAGTGAGGCATCGAGACCTATTCCCACATTCAGTCTGCACTCGACCAAGCTATGTTGTTAATCGCAAAAACTGCTACAATTAATAGTACACAGAACATAGTACAATAAAAGGCAAGAAGTTATTTGGTAGTAGCATAGCAGTTCCTTATACCAAGAAAATCAGCTAATATATTGTCGAAGCAGAATATTTCCCGCAATTTTTTTTATAAATTTTTAAAAAATAAATAACATTTAAATGCCTCGAGAGGCGTAGAGAAGTCGGCACCAAGCTGAGGCAGGGTAGAGCCAAAGAACCGGTTTGACAGTTGTAAATGAAACCCTTACAAGAACATAGCAAAGAGTAGCATCTTGTGTTCAACTGTCGTAACAATGATATCTATTCAACAAAGGAGAACATGAGAATTAAGGGGAGCCTCAAGCTTTAATCAACTAGCTAGTTACAATTGTAATCAGAGACTGAGCGACAAATACGTCCGAGAGCACCGATCTTACCTCGACAGACTTGGAATTCAATAGATTTTCAAGCTCATTAGCACGTTACACAACACTTTAAGCAAAGAAACTTATACTACAATTTGCATACGAGCTAGACATACAAGGTTTAAATCCATTCCGCCACAAAAAAGGTTACAGTTAAAATAACCAGTAGCAGAAAATACAGCTAGTAAATTTAATTCACTTTAGACTCAGCACTTCATGTGGCTAGTTAAACCTTAAAAAAAAGAAAAAGTATCCTCCTTGGGCATGTAGACCTTCGTTTTTAAAGTGAAGCCCCAAAGAAACTGGTATAGGCGTGCGTATTCAAATACAGAGATGTATAAACAGGCGATTGAATAATTCATAGTCATACCAACAGCGTTTGTCGGTATTTTGCGTGATGTTGTAAAGTCCTCCAGGAAATATGTTGAGTGACAAGGTGCGTTAGCGTAATGGTTAAGGTGCTTAGGTGCTAAGCAAAAGGTTCTGAGTTCAGACCTTCTGTGGTGTTTAAAATTTTCTTTATTTAAAAGCAATATCGAAGTGTCTTACTTCATGAATTTTATTTGTTTGAATGCAATATTTTGACATTTCTAGTGGCGACTAAAATCGACCATACGGAAAGTATACACTGTGGACTTCTACCTCTGCAAGCTCTTGAAAATTTCGATCAATGGTTTACTAAATTTAATGCTGCACAATAACTGCATTGAACATCGAAACAAAATTAAGTCATTTAATGGGGGGAAGGTATCAGTCAAGAAGACGTGTAAAAATCTAAGTTTTGGGCCAAATAGTTTTTGTGAAACCGAATAAGTGTGTCAAAGCAGTCGGAACACCATGTGTGTGCACAGGGGAGCCGTGCAGTGAGGACAAAATGCGGGGAGCACGTCTCTGTAGCAGCGAAAGGGTTAATGCGGCCGTGGTGGCTTTACTTCATAAACTGCGCGCTCCCCATAAACGTGAGTTTGCGTACTATACTATGGCGCTGCTTCTCTTGGCTCGTACAACTGGCAATGCAGCAATCTTCCGCGTCTGGGCGGGCATGCGCGAACCGCCGAGATAAAGGAATTGGACTATAGTGGACATCGATTTATGTCAATGGCGAGAGTAGAAAATTTTTGCCAGACCAGGATCCGAACCCACGTCCACTGCTTACAAGGCACCTGCATTGGCCATTAAGTCATTTTTTTCGTTTTTGTACACCGAATCAAAAAGGCAGAAGGGCAACGGTATCAGATTATATGCTAAACAGCAAACTAAGAAAATCCCAGTTCGATTGCAAGGATTGTATACGCTTATGTGTATATATATTTCATCTACACTTACTATAGAACTGCAGCGAAAACACAAACCATAACGAAACATAGAAACTATTGGAGAACAAGCTGAAGCAAATCAGAAGGCAACAAACATAGTTAGCAAAAACAGCTATCATCAGTAAAATGAAATTAACCAACACCTTGCCGACAGAAAACAAGATTCAACATGAATCTTGCTCCTAGATTAAAACTTTGGACCGGGCCGAGACTCTAAATTAGGACCTTTGCTTTTCACAGGCAAGTGCTCTACCATCTGAGCTACCCAACCATGACTCACGCCCTCTCGTAACAGCTTTACTTCTGCCAGTACCTCGTCTCCTACTTTCCAAAAGGCAAAGGTCCCGAGTTCGAGTCTCGGTCCGGCACACAGCTTTAACCTGCCAGGAAGTTTCATATCTGCACACACTCCGCTGCAGAGTGAAAATCTCATTCTGGAAATATGTCCCAGGTTGTGGCTAAGCCATGTCTCCGCAGTATCCTTTCATCCAGGAGTGCTAGTTCTGCAATGTTCGCACAAGAGCTTCAGTGATGTTTGGGACGTAGGAAAAGAGGTACTGGCGGAAGTAAAGCTGTGAGGACGAGGCGTGAGTCGTGTTTGGGTAGCTCAGTTGGTAGAGCACTTGCCCGCGAAAGGCAAAGGTCCCGAGTTCGAGTCTCGGTCGGGCACACAGTTTTAATCTGCCAGGAAATTTCATAACAGCGCACACTCCGCTGCACAGTGAAAATCTTATTGTGGAAGATTCAGCATGTTATCGAAGAGGTTTCGATATCGGGCATTCGATAACGTGTCCATCTACTGCATGAAGTTTATGCGATCTTCCCCTCGCCTTCTGCAGCGTAATGAACGAAGTGACCCAGCAATCACATGACGGTACGGGTTTTCGACCGTGGGTTTTCTGGGTGCCATTATGATGTCCGTAGTGTATACGGTCTCGAGTAAGGCAGCCCAATTCCAACCTAATCCAAGACCAATTTGCGGTAGTACCTCCACAAGTAAAGCGATGTCGTATCGTATCTGTAAATGTACAATAACTACATACAGGGTGTTTCAAAAATGACCGGTATATTTGAAACGGCAATACAAACTAAACGAGCAGCGATAGAAATACACCGTTTGTTGCAATATGCTTGGGACAACAGTGCATTTTCAGTCTGGGAAACTCTATAGTACGATATTTTCCACATATCCACGATGCGTAGCAATAATATGGCGTAGTCTCTGAATGAAATTACCCGAAACCTTTGACAACGTGTCTGGCGGAATGGCTTCACATGCAGATGAGATGTACTGCCTCAGCTGTTCAATTGTTTCTGGATTCTGGCGGTACACCTGGTCTTTCAAGTTTCCCCACAGAAAGAAGTCACAGGGGTTCATGTCTGGCGAATAGGGAGGCCAATCCACGCCGCCTCCTGTATGCTTCAGATAGCCCAAATCAATCACACGATCATCGAAATATTCATTCAGGAAATTAAAGATGTCGGCCGTGCGATGTGGCCGGGCACCATCTTGCATAAACCACGAGGTGTTCGGAGTGTCGTCTAAGGCAGTTTGTACCGCCAGAAATTCACGAAGAATGTCCAGATAGCGTGTGCAGTAATCGTTTCGGATCTGAAAAATGGGCCAATGATTCCTTTGGAAGAAATGGCGGCCCAGACCAGTACTTTCTGAGGATGCAGGGACGATGGGACTGCAACATGGGGCTTTTCGGTTCCCCATATGCGCCAGTTCTGTTTATTGACGAAGCCGTCCAGGTAAAAATAAGCTTCGTCATAAACCAAATGCTGCCCACATGCATATCGCCGTCATCAATCCTGTGCACTATATCGTTAGCGAATGTCTCTCGTGCAGCAATGGTAGCGGCGCTGAGGGGTTGCCGCGTTTGAATTTTGTATGGATAGAGGTGTAAACTCTGGCGCATGAGACGATACGTGGACGTTGGCGTCATTTGGACCGCAGCTGCAACACGGCGAACGGAAACCCGAGGCCGCTGTTGGATCACCTGCTGCACTAGCTGCACGTTGCCCTCTGTGGTTGCCGTACGCGGTCGCCCTACCTTTCCAGCACGTTCATCCGTCACGTTCCCAGTCTGTTGAAATTTTTCAAACAGATCCTTTATTGTATCGCTTTTCGGTCCTTTGGTTACATTAAACCTCCGTTGAAAACTTCGTCTTGTTGCAACAACACTGTGTTCTAGGCGGTGGAATTCCAACACGAGAAAAATCCTCTGTTCTAAGGAATAAACCATGTTGTCCACAGCACACTTGCACGTTGTGAACAGCACACGCTTACAGCAGAAAGACGACGTACAGAATGGCGCACCCACAGACTGCGTTGTCTTCTGTATCTTTCACATCACTTACAGCGCCATCTGTTGTTGAAAATTGTAACTACTGTAATTTCGAAAGTTTGTCCGCCTGAAAATGTACTGTTGTCCCAAGCATATTGCAACAAACGGTGTATTTATATCGCTGCTCGTTTAGTTTTTATTGCCGTTTCAAATATACCGGTCATTTTTGAAACACCCTGTAAATCCGTATCACTAAGCCCAATACGGAAAAGTCGATCGTTTGTTGGAATTAAATTTACTACCTTATACCACGAGAACGCTACGCGCATCGGCAGAATCGGAAGACTGATATTGAACCAAACTGTCGTCCAGGTTTGCGGCGATTCTCTTTCAGCGAGGTTAGGGAACGGGATTGCTTTCCAACGAATCTATAGGAATTTCATAATGAGTACGGGTCTCCATAAAATGTCAGCCCCTAATATGGAAGTCAGGGGTGCGTTTTAATTTATAATTTATGTGACCAACATCAATAGTTGATTCGCAGGTCCCGGTAGCCGAGCGGTTCTAGGTGCTTCAGTCCGGAACCACGCGACTGCTACAGTCGCAGGTTCGAATCCTGCCTCGGGCATGGACGTATGTGACGTCCTTAGGTTAGTTCTAAGTTCTAGGGGACTGATGACCTCAGATGTTAAGTCTCATAGTGCTCAGAGTCATTTCAACCATTTGTGAATAGTTGATTCAACACTTCCAGAACGGACATACAGAAATAAACGAGACGTGGATGTGTGATTTCGTCAGTCACCATCACAACAGCACGGCACACATATGGCATCTGCGTCATCCTTCGTATGTCTGCCAGGCCCAACCAACCAAAGAAACGAGGCTTCATGACCATGTCATACCGTAAGCGGAACATACGTCTTTTCCATTAGAAATGAACCATACAATCGTTATAGTTTCCTCTCCAATCATCGAGGGAAGTGGATAAACTTGGGACACGTAATAAGTTTTGCATAAGACATACACCATTAAAATTTCTACACCAAGAAGAAGTGCAGATGATACGTAATTACATTTTCACGTTATTTGGGTGCATAGATCATGAGAAATCAGTACGCAGAACAGCCACCTCTGGCCCTAATAACGGCCTTGATACACCTGGGCATTGAGTCAAACATAGCTTGGTTGGCGCGTACAGGTACAGATGCCCATGCGGCTTCAGCACGTTTTCAATTGGTGAGCGATTAGGAAAATGTGCTGGCCAGGGCAGCAGTCGAACGTAGTCTGTGTCCAGAAAGGCCCGTACAGGACCTGCAACATGCGGTCGTGCATTATCCTGCTGAAATGTAGGATTTCGCAAGGATCGAATGAAGCGTAAAGCGAAGGGTCGTAAGACATCTGAAATGTAACGTACTCTGTTCAATGTGCTGTCAAAGCGAACAAGAGGTGACCGAGACGTGTAACCAATGGCACCCCATACCATCACGTTGGGTGATGTGCGTTCACCGCGATGTCGCCAAACACGGATGCTACCATCATGATGCTGTAAACAGAACCTGGATTCATCCAAAAAAACGACGTTTTGCCATTCGTGCACCCAGGTTCGTCGTTGAGTACACATCACAGGCGCTCCTGTCTGTGATGTAGCGTCCGAGCTGATAGTCCGTGCTGCTACAAACGTCGTCGAACTGTTCGTACCTATGGTTGTTGTCTTGCAAAGGTCCCCATCTGTTGACTCAGGGATCGAGACGTGGCTGCACGATCCGTTACAGCCATGCGGATAAGATGCCTGTCATCTCGACTGCCAGTGATACGATGCCGTTGGGATCCAGCACGGTGTTCCGTATTACCCTCCTGAACCCAGCGATCCCATATTCTGCTAACAGTCATTGGATCTCGACCAATGCGAGCAGCATTGTCGCGATACGATAAACCGCAATCGCGATAGGCTACAATCCGACCTTTATCAAAGTCGGAATCGTGATGGTACGCATTTCTCCTACTTTCACGAGGCATCACAACAACGTTTCAACAGGCAACGCCGGTTAACTGCTGTCTGTGTATGAGAAATCGGTTGGAAACTTTCGTCATGTCAGCACATTGTAAGTGTTGTCACCGGCGCCAACCTTGTGTGAATGCTCTGAAAAGGTAATCATTTGCATATCACAACCTCTTCTTCCTGTCCGTTACATTTCGCGCCTGTAGCACGTCATCTTCGTGGTGTAGCAATTTTAATGGCCAGTAGTGTATATATGCAGTATTCGTACTTCCTGCAGTAGAGAAAGAGAACACCTTACTATCGCTCCCTGAATTTTTTCCATGATAGACTTCCAATTGAGCGTCGCCATTTTTAGTGGACAAGTAGGAAAAGGGAGAGAAGGAAACGTAGTAGGTGAATATGGACTGGGGCTAAGAAATGAAAGAGGAAGCCGCCTGGTAGAATTTTTGACAGAGCACAACTTAATCATAGCTAACACTTGGTTCAAGAATCACAAAAGAAGGCTGAATACATGGAAGAAGCCTGGAGATACTGACAGGTTTCAGATAGATTATATAATGGTACGAAAAAGATTTAGGAACCAGGTTTTAAATTGTAAGACAGATGTGGACTCTGATCACAATCTATTGGTTTTGACCTGTAGATTAAAACTGAAGAAACTGCAAAAAGGTGGGAATTTAAGGAGATGGGACATGGATAAACTAAAAGAAGCAGACGTTGTACAGAGTTTCAGGGAGAACATAAGGGAGCAATTGACAGGAATGGGGGAAAGAAATACAGTAGAAGAAGAATGGGTAGCTTTGAGGGATGAAGGCAGCAGAGAAGCAAGTAGGTAAAAAGACGAAGGCTAGAAGACACTCATGGGTAACAGAAGAAATATTGAATTTAATTGATGAAAGGAGAAAATATAAAAATGCAGTAAATGAAGCGGGCAAAAAGGAATACAAACGTCTCAAAAATGAGATCGACAGGAAATGCAAAATAGATAAGCAGGGATGGCTAGAGGACAAATGTAAGGATGTAGAGGCTTATCTCACTAGGCGTAAGATATATACTGCCTACAGGTAAATTAAAGAGACCTTTGGAGAAAGCGGACCACTTGTATGAACATCAAGAGCTCAGATGGAAACCCAGCTCTAAGCAAAGAAGGGAAAGCAGAAAGGTGGAAGGAGTATATAGGGGGTCTACACAAGGGCGATGTACTTTAGGACAATATTATGGAAATGGAAGAGGATGTAGATGAAGATGAAATGGGAGATACGATACTGGGTGAAGAGTTTGACAGAGCACTGAAAGACCTGAGTCGAAAAAAAGCCCCCGGAGTAGACAACATTCCATTGGAACTACTGACGGCCTTGGGAGAGCCAGTCATGACAAAACTCTACCGTCTGGTGAGCAAGGTGTATGAAACAGGTGAAATACCCTCAGACTTCAAGAAGAATATAATAATTCCAATCCCAAAGAAAGCAGGTGTTGACAGATGTGAAAATTACCGAACTATCAGTTTAATAAGTCACAGCTGCAAAATACTAACGCGAATTCTTTACAGACGAAACGAAGAAACTTGTAGAAGCTGACCTCGGGGAAGATCAGTTTGGATTCCGTAGAAACAATGGAACACGTGAGGCAATACTGACCCTACGACTTATCTTAGAAGCTAGATTAAGGAAGGGAAACCCAAAGTTTCTAGTATTTGTAGACTTAGAGAAAGCTTTTGACAAAGTTGACTGGTATACTCTCTTTCAAATTCTGAAGGTGGCAGGGGTAAAATAAAGGGAGCGAATAGCTATTTACAATTTGTACAGAAACTAGATGGCAGTTATAAGAGTCGATGGACATGAAAGGGAAGCAGTGGTTGGGAAGGGAGTGAGACAGGGTTGTAGCCTCTCCCCGATGCTATACAATCTGTATATTGAGCAAGCAATAAAGGAAACAAAAGAAAAGTTCGTAGTAGATATTAAAATCCATGGAGAAGAAATGAAAACTTTGAGGTTCGCCGATGACGTTGTAATTCTGACAGAGACAGCAAAGGACTTGGAAGAGCAGTTGAACGGAATGGACAGTGTCTTGAAAGGAGGGTATAAGATGAACATCAACAGAAGCAAAACGAGGATAATGGAATGTAGTCGAATTAAGTCGGGTGATGCTGAGGGAATAAGATTAGGAAACGAGACACTTAAAGTAGTAAAGGAGTTTTGCTACTTGGGGAGTAAAATAACTGATGATGGTCGAAGTAGAGAGGATATAAAATGCAGTTTGGCAATGGCAAGGAATGTGTTTCTGAAGAAGAGAAATTTATTAACATCGAGAATTGAGTTAAGTATCAGGAAATCGTTTCTCAAAGTATTTGTGTGGAGTGTAGCCCTGTATGGAAGTGAAACGTAGACGATAAATAGCTTAGACAAGAAGAGAATAGAAGCTTCTGAGATGTGGTGCTACAGAAGAATGCTGAAGATTAGATGGGTAGATCAGATAGCTAATGAGGAAGTATTGAATCGGATTGGGGAGAAAGAAGTCTGTGGCACAACTTGACTAGAAGAAGGGATCGGTTGGTAGGACATGTTCTGAGGCATCAAGGGATCACCAATTTCGTTTTGGTGGGCAGCGTGGTGGGTAAAATTCGTAGAGGGAGACCAAGAGATGACTACACTAAGCAGCTTCAGGTGGATGTAGGTTGCATTAGTTACTGGGAGATGAAGAAGCTTGCACAGGGCAGAGTAGCATGGAGAGCTGCATCAAACCAGTCTCAGGACTGAAGACCACAACAACAACAACGATCAATGATGATGTCGAGAGACGTATGCCGATACACTGCAGTCGACCTTGGAACAACGACGCCATCAAAACCTAGCAAGCTGAGAAGCCTGCATTTACCTGCATTAAGCTGTGCACCTGAACTCCGACAAAAATCCTCAAAATCAGCCATCAGTCAAGGTATCTCCGCAGGATTGCGAAATACACTCCCGGAAATTGAAATAAGAACACCGTGAATTCATTGTCATTCATTGCGACAACATCGATGTACTGTGGAGACCTCACGCCCCACGTGTTGAGCAGTTCGGCGGTACGTCCACCCGGCCTCCCGCATGCCTACTATACGCCCTCGCTCAAAGTCCGTCAACTGCACATACGGTTCAGGTCCACGCTGTCGCGGCATGCTATCAGTGTTAAGGACTGCGATGGAGCTCCGTATGCCACGGCAAACTGGCTGACACTGACGGCGGCGGTGCACAAATGCTGCGCAGCTAGCGCCATTCGACGGCCAACACCGCGGTTCCTGGTGTGTCCGCTGTGCCGTGCGTGTGATCATTGCTTGTACAGCCCTCTCGCAGTGTCCGGAGCAAGTATGGTGGGTCTGACACACCGGTGTCAATGTGTTCTTTTTCCATTTCCAGGAGTGTACAACCTAAGGACATCACACACGTCCATGCCCGAGGCAGGATTCGAACCTGCGGCCGTAGCGGTCGTGCGGTTTCAGACTGAAGCGCCTAGAACCGCTCGGCCACACCAGCCGGCTCCCGACCGAAAAAAAAAAACACGGCAAAGTTGGTCGAATGTGAAGCGAATGTTGATGATGTTTTTTTTATTCGATTCTACCTATACTGTGCATCATGAATTTACCCGTGGAGGACAGACAATGAACCAGGAATACTCCAGACGTGTCCTTGAGCGTTTGCGCGAAAAGGTGCGGAAGGAAAGGCCTGCACTGTGGAAAGACAGGCTCATCATGCCTTCTCCATCGTTGAGTTTTTGACCAGATTCAAAATTCCTCTGCTTCCACGTCCACCATATTCCCCTGATGTTTCTCCTGCGGACTTCTGCCTATTTCCTAAACTGAAATTTTCTCTGAAAGGGAAGCGATTTGGCTCGATTGAAGACAACCAGTCAAATACGGAGAGGGTCTTTAATACGCTTCAGGAAAAAAAAAAGTTCCAGGAATGTTTCCAAAAGTGGAAACACCGTTGGAGTATGTGTTTTCAGTCAGAAGGGGACTATTTTGAAGTAGACACATCTCAGTAGCATGCAAGTACCACCATTGCAGAATCACAAGGCCATTCTTAAAACATTCCAATCACACCTCGTATATGGGTGGACACGGTGCCCAAAGAGAAATGTATACTAACTACTGTTCATCCAAATGGTTCAAATAGCTCTGAGCATTATGGGACTTACCTTCTGAGGACATCAGTCCCCTAGAACTTAGAAATACTTAAACCTAACTAAGCTAAGGACATCACACCCATCCATGCCCGAGGCGGGATCCGAACCTCTGACCGAAGCGTCCGCGCGGTTCCAGACTGTAGCGCCTAGAACCGCTCGGCCACCCCGGCCGCCGTGTTCATCCAGTTTGCGTCCCAGAATAACGAGGTAACCCAGAGTATGCCACGAAAGCATTCACGTGACCATAACACTCCCTCCTTTTGCATGGACCATTCCGATGAGGGCTTTACTAGCCAACTGTTGTGTGTTCGATGAAGCATAAAACATGAAGAGGCCGCCTGTTGGCAGTCAGTGGACGTCCACTTGCGGTTGTTGTTGTTGTTGTCTTCAGTCCTGAGACTGGTTTGATGCAGCTCTCCATGCTACTCTATTCTGTGCAAGGTTCTTCATCTCCCAGTACTTACTGCAACACACATCCTTCTGAATCTGCTTAGTTTATTCATCTCTTGGTCTCCCTCCACGATTTTTACCCTCCACTCTGCCCTCCAATACTAAATTGGTGATCCCTCGATGCCTCACAACATGTCCTACCAACCGATCCCTTCTTCTAGTCAAGTTGTGCCACAAACTCCTCTTCTCCCCAATCCTATTCAACACCTCCTCATTAGTTATGTGATCTACCCGTCTAATCTTCAGCATTTTTCTGTAGCACCACATTTCGATAGCTTCTATTCTCTTCTTGTCCAAACTATTTATTGTCCATGTTTCGCTTCCATACATGGCTACACTCCATACAAATACTTTCAGAAACGACTTCCTGACAATTAAATCTATACTCGATGTTAAAAAAATTCTCTTCTTCAGAGAGGCTTTCCTTGCCATTGCCAGTCTACATTTTATATCCTCTCTACTTCGACCATCATCAGTTATTTTGCTCCCCAAATAGCAAAACTCCTTTACTATTTTAAGTGTCTCATTTCCTAATCTAATTCCCTCCCCATCACCCAACTTAATTCGACTACATTTCATTATCCTCGTTTTGGTTTTGTTGATGTTCATCCTATATCCTCCTTTCAAGACACTGTCCATTCCGCTCAACTGCTCTTCCAAGTCCTGTGCTTATCTGACAGAATTACAATGTCATCGGCGAACCTCAACGTTTTTATTTCTTCTCCATGGACTGCGGTACTGGCGTGCAATTCCAGCCTCCTTCGCCCATGAAGAGCAGTCAACATGGGCGACCGAATCAGGCGCCCACAACAGAGGCCCACACGCGGCAATGTTCGCTGAATGGTCATTGAGGAGACGCTGTAGGGTCTTGGTTCGTCTGGGCAGTCAGTTCATCAACAGTTGCCCGCGCACATGCTCGCAAGTGTCGCTTTCTTCTGTCATCTATTGCCAGTCGCGATACACAGTTCCATTGGCCCTAGTTTTGAAAGGCGCCATTTTCCCGTGCGAGGTACACTTTAATCACGAGGCATAAAGACAGCTTACAATGTTAGCCATTTGGAAATGCTTCCAACCTTGGCTCGAGAGCCTGTGACGAGGCCCTTTTGGATTAGACATAAATCGCTCGATCCTTGCAATACGGCAACCGCTGCACTACAGAGGGTGAGTCACTAACTATTGCCACCTAGAATAACTCCGAAAATGGCAGCTGAAAAGTTTGTAGACTAATGTTCCATGGGACAACGGGGGCCTTAATACGACCTTCGTGTTTTGTTGCCAGGTGGGGTCGCTTCAGAGATATGAAGGTCAACTTTTTTTATGGGTTGCTACAGTTTGGTACTTGTTTTCTGATACCGGATATCGAGACGAATCCAATGATGTGTAACAGTGAAGGTCAACCAAGGTCACAAAGTTGGCAAAAACGTCCATTTACAACAACAAAAAATGTGTGTCAAATCTTATGGGACTTAACTGCTAAGGTCATCAGTCCCTAAGCTTACACACTACTTAACCTAAATTATCCTAAGGACAAACACACACACCGATGCCCGAGGGAGGACTCGAACCTCCGCAGGGACCAGCCGCACAGTCCATGACTGCAGCGCCTCAGACCGCTCGGCTTATCCCGCGCGGCTTCCATTTATAGAAGATGTCCGGAGTGATGGCCATTGGTATCAGTGCAGCGCTGTGATTTTCTTATCATGGATTGACTGGTATTCCTTATCACTTCGGCAAATGCTCTGACAATTCTCTCTCGTATATCTTGCAAATAGTAAATATGTAAGTAGGCTGTTGAGGTTTTTATATTGGTAACGCCACGTAGCGCTCTGTATGAAAATCACTGGCTGTGCTGTGTGCAGTCAGTGGCTGGTTAGCATTGTTGTTAATATTCGCTATTGTAGTGCTGGGCAGTTGGATGTGAACAGCGCATAGCATTGCGCAGTTGGAGGTGACCCGCCAGCAGTGGTGGATGTGGGGAGAGAGCGGACGATTTGGACGTGTGTCCATCAGAAACAGTATATTTGTAAGACTGGATGTCAGGAACTGATATATACATTATGACTTTTGAACACCATTAAGGTAAATACATTGTTTGTTCTGTATTAAAATCTTTCATTTGCTAACTATGCCTATCAGTAGTTAGTGCCTTCAGTAGTTTGAATCTTTTATTTAGCTGGCAGTAGTGGCGCTCGCTGTATTACAGTAGTTTGAGTAACTAAGATATTTGTGAGGTAAGTGATTCATGAAAGGTATTGGTTATTTTTAGTCACGGCCATTCTTTTGTAGGGAGCGTTGAAAGTAAGATTGCGATGAGCTAAAAATATTATGTGTCAGTTTAAGCACAGTCATTTAATAATTTTTCTAAGGGGACGTTTCAAATATTCGCCCAATACGGCGTATCCATCTAACGTGCCATTGACAAGTAAACACCATTCGACGATTTTGCAATACAACACTCATAGGAACGGTAACACTAGCATCGTCGAATCCTTCGAAGAACAACTCGATTGTTGTTTGTTGTGGTCTTCAGTCCTGAGACTGGTATGATGCAGCTCTCCATGCCACTCTATCCTGTGCAAGCTTCTTCATCTCCCAGTACCTACTGCAACCTACATCCTTCTGAATCTGTTTAGTGTGTTCATCGCTTGGTCTCCCTCTACGATTTTTACCCTCCACGCTGCCCTCCAATACTAATTTGGTGATCCCTCGATGTCTCAGAACATGTCCTACCAACCGATCCCTTCTTCTAGTCAAGTTATGCCACAAGCTCCTCTTCTCCCCAATTCTACTCAATACCTTCTCTTTAGTTATGTGATCAACCCAGCTAATATTCAGCATTTTTCTGTAGCACCACATTTCGAAAGCTTCTATTCTCTTCTTGTCCAAACTATTTATCGTCCATGTTTCACTTCCATACATGGCTACACTACATACAAATACTTTCAGAGACGGCTTCCTGACACTTAAATCTATACTCGACGTTAACAAATTCCTCTTCTTCAGAAACGCTTTCGTTGCCATTACCAGTCTACATTTTACATCCTCTCTACTTCGACCGTCATCAGTTATTTTGCTCCCCAAATAGCAAAAGTCTTTTATTACTTTAAGTGTCTCATTTCCTAATCTTATTCCCTCAGCATCACCCGACTTAATTCGACTATATTCCATTATTCTCGTTTTGCTTTTGTTGATGTTCATCTTATACCCTACTTTCAAGACACTGTCCATTCCGTTCAACTGCTCTTCCAAGTCCTTTGCTGTCTCTGACAGAATTACAATGTCATCGGCGAACCTCAAAGTTTTTAGTTCTTGTCCGAGGATTTTAATACCTACTCCAAACTTTTCTTTTGTTTCCTTTATTGCTTGCTTATTATACAGATTGAATAACATCGATGAGAGGCTACAACCCTGTCTCACTCCTTTCCCAACCACTGCTTCCCTTTCATGCCCCTCGACTCTTATGACTGCCATCTGGTTTCTGTACAAATTATAAATAGCCTTTCGCTCCCTGTACTTTACCCCTGCCACCTTCAGAACTTGATAGAGAGTATTTCAATCAACATTGTCAAAAGCTTTCTCTAAGTCTACAAATGTTAGAAACGTAGGTTTGCCTTTCCTTAATCTTTCTTCTAAGATAAGTCTTAAGGTCAGTATTGCCTCACGTTGTTCCAACATTTCTACGGAATCCAAACTGATCTTCCCCGAGGTCGGCTTCTATCATTCGTCTGTAAAGAATTCGCGTTAGTATTTTGCAGCTGTGACTTGTTAAAGTGACAGTTCGGTACTTTTCACATCTGTCGACACCTGCTTTCTTTGGGATTGGAATTATTATATTCTTCTTGAAGTCTGAGGTTATTTCGCCTGTCTCATATATCTTGCTCACCAGCTGGTAGAGTTTTGTCAGGACTGGCTCTCCCAAGGCTGTCAGTAGTTCCAATGGAATCTTGTCTACTCCGGGGGCCTTGTTTCGACTCAGGTCTTTCAGTGCTCTGACAAACTCTTCACGCAACATCATATCTCCCATTTCATCTTCATCTACATCCTCTTCCATTTCCATAATATTGTCCTCAAGTACATCGCCCTTGTATAGACCCTCTATATACTCCTTCCACCTTTCTGCTTTCCCTTCTTTGCTTAGAACTGGGTTTCCATCAAAGCTCTTGATATTCATGCAAGTGTTTCTCCTTTCTCCAAAGGTCTCTTTCATTTTCCTGTAGGCAGTATCTATCTTACCCCTAGTGAGATAAGCCTCTACAGCCTTTCATTTGTCCTCTACACATCCCTGCTTAGCCATTTTGCACTTCCTATCGATATCATTTTTGAGACGTTTGTATTCCTTTTTGCCTGCCTCATTTACTGCATTTTTATATTTTCTCCTTTCATCAATTAAATTCAATATTTCTTCTGTTACCCAAGGATTTCTACTACCCCTCGTGTTTTTACCTATTTGATCCTCTGCTGTCTTTACTATTTCATCCCTCAAAGCTACTCATTCTTCTTCTACTGTATTTCTTTCCCCCCATTACTGTCAATTGTTCCCTTATGCTCTCCCTGAAACTCTGTACAATCTCCGATTCTTTCAGTTTATCCATGTCCCATATCTTTAAATTCCCACCTTTTTGCAGTTTCTTCAGTTTTAATCTACAGTCCATAACCAATAGATTGTGGTCAGAGTCCACATCTGCCCCTGGAAAGTCTTACAATTTAAAATATGGTTCCTGTATCTCTGTCTTACCATTATATAATCTATCTGATACCTTTTAGTATCTCCAGGGTTCTTCCATGTATACACCCTTCTTTTATGATTCTTAAACCAAGTATTAGCTATAATTAAGTTATGCTCTGCACAAAATTCTACCAGGAGGCTTCCTCTTTCATTTCTTAGCCCCAAACCATATTCACCTACTATGTTTTCTTCTCTCCCTTTTCCTACTGATGTATTGCAGTCACCCATGACTATTAAATTTTCGTCTCCCTTCACTACCTGAATAATTTCTTTTACCTCATCATATATTTCATGAATTTCTTCATCATCTGCAGAGCTAGTTGGCATATAAACTTGTACTACTGTAGTAGGTGTGGGCTTCGTGTCTATCTTGGCCACAATAATGCGTTCACTATGCTGTTAGTAGTAGCTTACCCGCATTCCTATTTTCCTATTCATTATTAAACCCACTCCTGCATTACCCATATTTGATTTTGTGTTTACAACCCTGTAGTCATTTGACCAGAAGTCTTGTTCCTCCTGCCACCGAACTTCACTAATTCCCACTATATCTAACTTTAACCTATCCATTTCCCTTTTTAAATTTTCTAACCTACCTGCCCGATTAAGGGATCTGACATTCCACGCTCCGACCCGTAGAATGCCAGTTTTCTTTCTCCTGATAACGACGTCCTCTTGAGTAGTCCCCGCCCGGAGATCCGAATGGGGGACTATTTTATCTCCGGAATATTTTACCCAAGAGGACGCCATGATCATTTAATCATAAAGTAAAGCTGCATGCCCCCGGGAAAAATTACGGCAGTACCAGAACAGCAAGGCCCCTTTGGTTAATGTTACAAGGCCAGATCAGCCAATCATCCAGACTGTTGCCCCTGCAACTACTGAAAAGGCTGCTGCCCCTCTTCAGGAACCACACGTTTGTCTTGCCTCTCAACAGGTACCCCTCAGTTGTGATTGCACCTACGATACGGCTATCTGTATCGTTGAGGCACGCAAGTCTCCCCACCAACGGCAAGGTCCATTGTTCATGGGGAAAAATTGGGTATACTTCTCATTTACGGAGAATGCCGACGAAATTCAGTGAGAGCTAGAGACTTATACACTTAAAGATATTCTCAACGTACTCACCCTACACATCGTACATTTAAATGTGCGTATGATAAACTGAGAACACCTCGATCTTTATCGTATCGGCAACATATTGGGCAAAGTAAAGTTAATAACGAGGAAACGGAAATTGGTAATCTTGCCACTGTGGTTCGAGATTCCATGTTAGTTCACGTCAAATCGCAAGGGAACCTTGCACGAGCCAGAGTAGTGTTGTTCGTGTTCTGCACGGCCATAAATATCATCCTTACCGTATCAGTCTCCACCAAGAATTAACTGGTACCGATTGCACACCAAAAATCGTGGGCGGTGATTGTATGGTTTGCTATTCTGGAGGAGAGAATTATAGGCCCTATTTCGTTGAAGCAAATCTTAATGGCAGGAAGCACACCACATTCCTGCAAGAAACATTAGGTTTGTAATTGGAAGAAATGCCTTTAGGAACAAGGAACAGAATGTGGTATCAACACACGATGGGTGTTCAAAATGGCTCTGAGCACTATGGGACTTAACTTCTGAGGTCATCAGTCCCCTAGAACTACTTAAACCTAAGGACATCACACACATACATGCCCGAGGCAGGATTCGAACCTGCGACCGTAGCGGTCGCGCGGTTCCTGACTGTAGCGCCTAGAACCGCTCGGCCACTCCGGCCACCACACGATAGGTGTCCGGCATATTTTTCGCTGATGGCTAGAAAAGTTGCAGAGACAATTCCCAAATCGTTGGATTGGAAGCGGAGATGTGTCGTGGCCGGCTCGTTTATTAGACTTGACGCCTCTGGATTTTTTTCTTTTGTGGATCCGTAAAAGACGTTGTATATAAAGACATTACAACTACCCCCGATATATGCGAGAGTAAATTGTCAGAACATGTGCTTCAATATGTAGCGAAGTGATAAGGAATGTTACTCAATCCATGATAAGAAGATTGCAGCATCGCATTGATACCAATGGTCACACTTCGAACACCCTCTGTAAATGGACGTTCATGTCACATTTGTGGCCTTCATGGGCCTTCAAAGACCTCACTGTTACACATTATTATATTTGTCTCGATAGCCGCTATCAGCAAATGAGTACCAAACTATTGCATACCATTTAGAAAAACAAAGTTGACCTTCATATCTCTGAAGCGACCGCACCTAGCAACAGAAAAGCAACGTCGTATATTGGCCACTGTGGTCCTATGCAACTTTTGTGCCACGAAGTTTTCAGATGCTCTGATACTTTCGGAGTTATTCTTGGTAGGAATAGTTAGTGACTCACCCTGTGTAAACGTGGGCTTCCACGCACACAGTCAGTAAAATTTTTCAGGGTTTGTGAGCGTACTGTCAATGAGCAAAAGTACCGACGTGTCGGTCACTGTTGCAAGTGACCTTCTTCAGGGTGTTTTTTTGTTTACTAACACAAACAACAACCTGAAAAATGATACGCACAACAGTGACCGAAATGTCGGTACTTTTACGTATTGACAAGACTCTCACAAAACCAGAAAATTTTTACAGACGGCGAATGCACTGTTTCGTCTGTTCTCGTCACACGCTTTATGCTGTGTACCCTCCACGGTCATGTGACTGGTCTGTGCAGTTAGGTAATGACGTAGGACGAGGCCAGTATCATGGCCGGCATCAATGTCAAATTTCTGTGACAACTTAATTAAAGACCCTGTCAAAGGAAGATGTCAGCAAACCTAATAAGCAGGGGCGGAGGTTTCGGGTTTAGTAGAGTTTGGGGTCGCGTACTCAATTTATTGAAATCTCCCCGGCCATCACATCCGCGCGGGAGCTGGGCAACGCTGAAGCGGAATGAGTCTGTTTCACGGAGCACCGGGGCGGGCTCTGGAAAACAATTAATTCCGTGATGCGGTATGCAGATTTTCTGTCCGATGGAGCAATGCATGCGTAATGTGCGATTTGATTAGTATCTAGGGCAGGAATGGTGACAGTGGAGTTCACCCTTTCCTGTTTTCACAAAGTCCAGATCAAAACCCCAAAAGTCCCAAAAAAAATTCTCTTTTGCGAAAATACGCCATCTTGAAAAGAACAACTCTATCTTAGACTTTTCGAGTTTCAACCATAGCACATCCACATCTACGTGATTACTCTGCTATTCACAATAAAGTGCCTGGCAGAGGATTCAATGAACCACCTTCAAGCTGTCTCTCGAACGGCGCGCGGGAAAAACGACCACTTAAATTTTTCTATGTGATCCCTGATTTCTCTTATTTTTTCGTGATGATCATTTCTCCCTATGTAGATGGGTGCCAACACAATGTTTCAGCAATCGGAGGAGAAAACTGAAATTTCATGAGAAGATCCCGTCGTAACGAAAAATGATTGCCGCTCCCGTTCACGTATCGTGTCTATGCCACTGTCTCCCCTGTTTGGCGATAATACAAACCGAGCCGCCCTTCTTTGAACTTTTCAGATGTCATCTGTCAGTCGCACCTGATGCGGATCCCACACCGCACAGCAGTACTCAAGAACAGGGCGGACAAGCATAGTGTAAGCAGTCTGTTTGGTACACCTGTTGCACCTTCTAAGTGTTCTGACAATGAATCGCAGTCTTTGGTTTACTGTACTCACAATATTATCTACGTGATCGTCCCAATTTAGATTATTTGTAATTGTAATCCCTAAGTATTTAGTTGAATTTACAGTCTTCAGATTTGTGCGACTTATCGCGTAATCCGAATTTAGTTCATTTCTTTTAGTACTCCTGTGAATAACTTCACATGTATCTTTATTCGGGGTGAATTGAAACTGTTCGCACCATACAGATATCCTATCTGAGTCAGTTTGCGATTCGTTTGGGTCATTCGATGAGTTTATAAGGCGGTAAATGACAGCATCACCGGCAAACAATCTAACAGGACTACTCATATTGTCTCCTATATCGTTGATATAGATCAGGAACAACACTTCCTTGGGGAACGCCGGATATTACTTCTGTTTCACTCGATGACTTCCCGTCTATTACTACGAACTCTGACCTTTCTGGCAGGAAATCACGAATTCAGCCGCAGAACTGAGGCGATACTCCATAGGCACGCAGTTTGGTTAGAAGACGCTTATGATGAACAAAGCGTATGATTGGATTCATTTTTGCGCCACCTAAGTGGGTTTACGCACCGCTATCGTTATTTACTGTGCTTACTTACCACAGCGCAGTTCTGCTTTTCAAGAAAGAATAACATCTTTTTTAACTGAACTATCGTTCAATTCTTTTATCTTGACGGTTCGCTCATGCCCGCCCAGACGAGGGAGATTGCTGCGTTGCCAGTTGTACGCGCCAAGACAAGCAGCGCCATAGTACAGTATAGTCCGCAAACTGACGTTTAGGGGAGAGCGCGCAGTTGATGAAGTAAAGCCACCACGGCCGCATTAACCCTATCGCTGCTACAGAGATGGGCTCCCCGCATTCCGAGCTGTGCGCGATTTTGTCATCACTGCACTGCTCGCCTGTGCAGACACATGATGTTCCGATTGCTTTGACACACTTATCATTCGATTTCACAAACACTCTTTGGCCCAAAAATTTGATTTTTACACGTCTTGACTGATACCTTCATCCCATAAATGACTTAATTTTGTTTCGATGTTCAAAGCAGTTACTGTGCAGCATTATATGTAGTAAACCATTGCACGAAATTTTCAAGAGTTTGCAGAGGTAAAAGTCCATAACGTATACTTTCCGTATGGTCGGTTTTAGTTGCCCACTAGAAATTTCAAAAAACTACATTCAAACGAATCAAATTCATGAAGTAACACATTTCGGTATTGTTTTTAAGTAAACCAGGTTTGAACTCAGAACCTTTCGTTCAACAGCCATACAGTTTAACCATTACGCTAACGCAGGTCGTCATTCAATACAACCCCTCGGAGGACTTTAAAATACCACGCAGAATACCGACAAACACTGTTGGTATGATTATGAATTACTCACGTTTCGCCGAAGCACAATAGGAAATAAACAATTACCACTGTTCTTTATTGCGAAAAAGCAGTAGTCAGAATGGTACAAACACCTTTCCTTGCTGTCGCCTGAATTAGGAGGCTTATTGCTTGATTAAGTAATTAATAGAATATCAAGCAACTGGTATAAAGAATGCTTTTTCCATACTTTCTATAAAGGAAAGTCTGCTATCAAGACATTGCTTTTGTTCAATTACTTTATTTATGAGTGAAAGTTTCTAAAACTGAAGACACTCGTCCGTGCTCTGCACTGCAGTCGAGCTGTGGCAACGTCGTTCTCTGTTCATTGTCTGACTGTGTTTTGTGACGTCAGATGCGCAGAACGAACCTAAACTCGGCCGCCGTCATAAATGACGCGCACTTTAGTATTAAAAAAAAAATTATCTAAAATTCTGAAACTTTAACCACACCCTCTTGATGTTTTTTTTACCTGCGAGGAATATTGTAATAAACAAACAAACACTGTCCGAACAGACCATCGAGGGCGAACGGTACCCACCGGCCGCCGTTACACCCTCTGCCCTTGGATGTCACCGGATGCGGGTAGCGAGGGGCATATGGTTGCCACACCGCTCTCCTGGCCGTTGTCAGTTTTCGTGACCGGTGCTGCTACGCCTCAGTCAAGTGACTCCTCAACTGTCCTCACAAGGGCTGAGTGCACCGCGCACTTGCCAGACCCGGATTGTGACCCATCCAACAGCTAGCCAAGCCCAACTGCGCTTAACTTTGGTGATCTGAAGGGAACAGGTGTTTTCACTGAGGTAAGGTCGTAGTAATACACAACAAAAACCAAAAGGAATATAAATAATTTACACGATATTAGAAACATGAAATACGTAGTTTTTCATGAAAGTGGGCAGTATTGTTGCAGTCTGAAATGGTTCACTGAAGTGATGCTCACTCATTGGGGAAAAATGGAATACGTTAACTGAAAAAAATTACCTTTAGAAGTGCTTTTGTTGTTGTTGTGGTCTTCAGTCCTGAGACTGGTTTGATGCAGCTCTCCATACTTCTCGATCATGTGCAAGCTTCTTCAGCTCCCAGCACCTACTGCAGCCTACATCCTTCTGAATCTGCTTAGTGTTTTCATCTCTGGATCTCCCTCTACGATTTTTTACCCTCCACACTGCCTTCCAGTACTAAGTTGCTGATCCCTGATGCCTCAGAATATGTCCTACCGACCGATCCCTTCTTCTGGTCAAGTTGTGCCACAAACTCCTCTTCTCCCCAATTCTATTCAATACCTCCTGATTAGTTATGTGATCTACCAATCTGATCTTCAGCATTCTTCTATAGCACCACATTTCGAAAGCTTCTATTCTCTCGTTGTCCAAACTATTTATCGTCCGTGTTTCACTTCGATACATGGCTACACTCCATACAAATAATCTCAGAAACGACTTCCTGACACTTAAAACTATACTCGATGTTAACAAATTTCTCTTCTTCACAAACGCTTTCCTTGCCATTGCCAGTCTACATTTTATATCCTCTCTACTTCGACCATCATCAGGTATTTTGCTCCGCAAATAGCAAAACTCCTTTATCACTTTAAGTGTGCCATTTCCTAATCTAAATCCCTCAGCATCACCCGACTTAATTCTACAACATTCCATTATCCTCGTTTTGCTTTTGTTGATATTCATCTTATACTCTCCTATCAAACCACTCTCCATTCCGTTCAACTTCTCTTCCAAGTCCTTTGCTGTTTCTGACAGAATTACAATGTCATCGGGGAAACTCAAAGTTTTTATTTCATCTCCGTTGATTTTAATACCTACCGCGAATTTTTCTTTTGTTTCCTTTACTGCTTGCTCAATATATAGATAGAATAGCATCGGGGAGAGGTTACAACTCTGTCTCACTCCCTTCCCAACCACTGCTTCCCTTTCATGTCCCTCGACTCTTATAACTGCCATCTGGTTTCTGTACAAATTGTAAATAGCTTTTCACTCCCTGTATTTTACCTCCGCCATTTCAGAATTTGAAAGAGAGTATTCCAGTCTACAAAAATAAAGAAAACAGTGGACACAACCTTTTGCATTTCATGATAAATGTAAATGTCGTGTGACTAGGGTCTCCCATGGGGTAGACCATTGCCGCCTGCAAGTCTACCGATTTGACACCATTTAGGCGACTTGCGCGTCGATGGGGATGCAATGATGATTATTAGGACAACACAACACCCAGTCCCTGAGCGGAATAAAGCTCCGACCCAACAGGGAATCGAACACGGGCCCTTAGGATTGCCATTCTGTCGCGCTGACCACTCAGCTACCGGGGGCGGACATTTCGTGATTATTTGCCGTTTTCATTTGAACACGTCATCAAAGTTTGGACGTCGTCTTCGGTATCAGTGACTGCGAAGTCCACCCGTTTTGTGCAGTCACGGCCAGCACCGTTGTCTCTCATAGTTGCACAACATAAGCCACTTGTCCTGCATACGCACTTGTTTTAGCAACCAGGTATAAGGTTGCAGGCTACAATGTGAAGTACTTGCTTCGGCGCTGGTTTGTCTTCGGTTGGTTCAAATGGTTCAAATGGCTCTAAGCACTACGGGACTCAACATCTGAGGTCATCAGTCCCCTAGAACTTACAACTACTTAAACCTAACTAACCTAATGACATCACAAACCTGCATGCCCGACGCAGGATCTGAACCTGCGACCGTAGCAGCAGCGCAGTTCCAGACTGAAGCGCCTAGAACCGCTCGGACACAACGGCCGACCGTCCTCGGCTGGAACTGGATTAAGGTGACCGCCATGCACGGCCCATTCTCATTTTCTTTCTGGAAGGTGATTTCTCAACCGTACTTGCTCATGAAGCTAGAGATGCAAATCAGCTAGTGGCACGAGGGTGTCTGTCTATATTAGACGAAATCCTCAGCAATGGTAAACCTGATAAGAATGGCGTCAGGTGTCTCGATAATAGAGCGATGAACCGCACTTTGTTTTCAACGTTACTCAAAAAGGCTCCTGGAGGAGATGCTCATGATGTAGCATCGTCAATTACAGCCCCTGCCGCTTCTCCAGTAGAGTTTCTTTTGGTGTGTTCCTCATCCATGGCACTTGGAGACTCGTAGCCGTCTAAGACCATAGTGACAACCCCACCAGAGTGATTGCTGGCTAGGACTGTCGATATTTTTAAAAATATCTAGTATCCGATTTATCGCTATTTCAAATATCCCGGGTGATCAAAAAGTCTGTATAAATTTGAAAACTGAATAAATCACGGAATAATGTAGATAGAGAGGTACAAATTGACACACATGCTTGGAAAGACATGACGTTTTATTAGAACCAAAAAAATACAAAAGTTCGAAAAATATCCGACAGATGGCGCTTCATCTGATCCGAATGGCAATAATTAGCATAACAGAGTAAGCCAAAGCAAAGATGATGTTCTTTACAGGAAATGCTCAATATGTCCACCATCATTCTTCAACAACAGCTGTAGTCGAGGAGTAATGTAGTGAACAGCACTGTGAAGCATGTCCGGAGTTATGGTGAGGCATTGGCGTCGGATGTTGTCTTTCGGCATCTCTAGAGATGTCGGTCGATCACGATACACTTGCGACTTCAGGTAACCCCAAAGCCAAGAATCGCACGGACTGAGGTCTGGGGACCTGGGAGGCCGAGCATGACGAAAGTGGAGGCTGAGCACACGATCGTCACCAAACGACGCGCTCAAGAGATCTTTGACGCGTCTAGCAATATGGGGTGGTTTTTTTTGTTGTTCTAATAAAACCCCATGTCATTCCAAGCATGTGTGTCTATTTTATCTCTCTATCTACATTATTCCGTGGTTTATTAAGTTTTCAAATTTATACTAACCTTTTGATCACTTGGAATAATTAACGTCCCTTGATATCTCCAAAAAATCGATTTAGCCAACAAAGGATTTATTTATTATCTGTACATCAATAAGTTAGCAGTCTGCCTGTCACCGTTAGAACAAGAATTGGAGGAAATACAGTTAATTTAGAATTTTGGAAGTTAATAATTTACAACATTAGAAGAAAGGATGATCTTCACTATTAGGGATTAAATCTCACTTTGGCACAGAAAGGAGTGAATTATGCCGTCACAAAAATCTTTGGTCATTTGCCAAATAGCATTAAAAGTCTACACAGATAGCCAACCAACATTTAAAGGAAAATTCAAAGAATTTCTGGATGACAACTGCTTCTACTCAATAGATGACTTTTTAGATATGAAGCTGTAACCGTAAAAATAAAGTTGTTATTTAACTATTCTGTCTAAAGAAAACTTACCTTAGAGTGACACTTTCCACATCATTACGAAATGTTGTATTTATGATCTACAGAACAAGTATTAATTTTTGTATGTATGCACGGAACTTTGTGCATATGAAAGGCTTGTATTACAACACTTCTTTGGTCTACAGTTGTGTTGTTAATTAACAACTGTGTACGTGGGGTATTTTAATGCAATATTTCATTCCACTTAACCTCTCATATCTTATTTTCTTATTTCGTCAGTGGCTGTATGTCGAAATAAACCTTTCTTCATGCTAGTGTAGGAAAACTGTGTGGTGAAGCTAAACGTTCCAGCGCAGAGCGCCGATTACGTCAACATTTCCGCTCATTCGTCTCCGCCCATCGAAAAGACCAATTTTGGCATTTACACTTTTGCTCGGCATTTTCAACAAATATTTTTGAAGAATGCCAATGTGTAGAAATAGCACACCAGTTGCGTTTAAAATGGTTTTTTCGGGGATCTTGTTATTCCATTCACCACTCCCATTCCGACTCCACCCTCCCTTTCCTAGCAGTGCAACCGGACCATCCTCTGTGCCACTTTTACTTGCTTCACACACTCGAAGCGAAAGACTGAACGTGATGGAAGCTCAAAAAATGCAGTAGGACTCCTACACAGTGAAACAAAGTTAATGTTCTACTGCAATTTAAAATGAACGATATCAGGTGTTCCCCAGGGAAGCGTCCTGGGACCTCTACTGTTCCTGATCTATATAAATGACCTGGGTGACAATCTGAGCAGTTCTCTTAGACTGTTCGCAGATGATGCTGTAATTTACCGTCTAGTAAGGTCATCCGAAGACCAGTATCAGATGCAAAGCGATTTAGAAAAGATTGCTGTATGGTGTGTCAGGTGGCAGTTGACGCTAAATAACGAAAAGTGTGAGATGATCCACATGAGTTCCAAAAGAAATCCGTTGGAATTCGATTACTCGATAAATAGTACAATTCTCAAGGCTGTCAATTCAACTAAGTACCTGGGTGTTAAAATTACGAACAACTTCAGTTGGAAGGACCACATAGATAATATTGTCGGGAAGGCGAGCCAAAGGTTGCGTTTCATTGGCAGGACACTTAGAAGATGCAACAAGTCCACTAAAGAGAGAGCTTACACTACACTCGTTCGTCCTCTGTTAGAATATTGCTGCGCGGTGTGGGATCCTTACCAGGTGGGATTGACGGAGGACATCAAGAGGGTGGAAAGAAGGGCAGCTCGTTTTGTATTATCGCGTTATAGGGGAGAGAGTGTGGCAGATATGATACGCGAATTGGGATGGAAGTAATTACAGCAAAGACGTTTTTCATCGTGGCGAGATCTATTTACGAAATTTCAGTCACCAACTTTCTCTTCCGAATGCGAAAATATTTTGTTGAGCCCAACCTACATAGGTAGGAATGATCATCAAAATAAAATAAGAGAAATCAGAGCTCGAACAGAAAGGTTTAGGTGTTCGTTTTTCCCGCTCGCTGTTCGGGAGTGGAATAGTAGAGAGATAGTATGATTGTGGTTCGATGAACCCTCTGCCAAGCACTTAAATGTGAATTGCAGAGTAGTCATGTAGATGTAGATTTCAAATATTTACCTAAAACTGCTAAAAAATGTAATATAAAATAAAAATACTGCCACTCGATATTACTCAATACAAATACTTTCAGAAACTATTTCCTGACACTTAAATCAATACTCGATGTTAAAAAATTTCTCTTTTTCAGAAAAACTCTTTTACTACTTTAAGTGTCACATCTCCCAATCTAATTCTCTCAGCATCACCCGAATTAATTCGACTAAATTCCATTATCCTCGTTTTTCTCTTGTTGATGTTCATCTTATATCATCCTTTCGAGACACTGTCCATTCCCTTCAACTGCTCTTCCAAGTCCTTTGCTGTTTGACACAATTACAATGTCAGAATTACAATGTCATCAGCGAACTTCAATGTTTTTATTTCTTCTCCATGGATTTTAATACCTACTCGGAACCGGTCGTGGTGGCCGAGCGGTTCTAGGCGCTTCAGTCTGGAACTGCGCTGCTGCTACGGTCGCAGGTTCGAATCCTGCCTCGGGCATGGATGTGTGTGATGTCCTTAGGTTAGTTAGGTTTAAGTAGTTCTAAGTTCTAGGGGACTAATGACAACATCAGTTAAGTCCCATAGTGCTCAGAGACATTTCAACCATTTTGAACCTTCTCCGAATTTTTCTCTTGATTCCTTTACTGCTTGCTCAATATACAGATTGAATAACATCGGCGAGAGGCTACAACCCTGTCTCACTCCCTTCCCAACCACTGCTTCCCTTCTCTCGACTCTTATAACTGCCATCTGGTTTCTGGACAAATTGTAAATAGCCTTTCGCTCCCTGTATTTTACCCCTGCCACCTTCAGAACATGAAAGAGAGTATTCCAGTCAACATTGTCAAAAGCTTTCTCTAAGTCTACAAATGCTAGAAACGTAGGTTTGCCTTTCCTTAATCTTTCTTCTAAGATAAGTCGTAGAGTCAGTATTTCCTCGAGTGTTCCAATATTTCTACGGAATCCAAACTGATCTTCCCCGAGGTCGGTTTCTACTAGTTTTTCCATTCGTCTGTAAAGAATTCGCGTTAGTATTTTGCAGCCGTGACTTATTTAACAGATAGTTCAGTAATTTTCACATCCGTCAGCACCTGCCTTCTTTGGGATTGGAATTATTATATTCTTCTTGAAGTCTGAGGATATTTCGCCTGTTTCATACATCTTGCTCACCAGATGGTAGAGTTTTGTCAGGACTGGCTCTCCCAAGGCCGTCAGTAGTTCTAATGGAATGTTGTCTACTCCCGGGGCCTTGTTTCGACTCAGGTCTTTCAGTGCTCTGACGCAGTATCGTATCTGCCACTTCATCTTCATCTACATCCTCTTCCATTTCCATAATATTGTCCTCAAGTACATCGCCCTCGTGTAGACCCCCTATAAACTCCTTCCACCTTTCTGTTTTCCCTTCTTTGCTTAGAACTGGGTTTCCATCTTAGCTCTTGATATTCATGCAAGTGGTTCCCTTTTCTCCAAAGGGCTCTTTAATTTTCCTGTAGACAGTATCTACCTTAACACTAGTGAGATAAGCCTCTACAGCCTTACATTTGTCCTCTATCCACACCTGATTAGCCATTTTACACTTCCTGTCGATCTCATTTTTGCCTGCTTCATTTACCGCGTTTTTATATTTTCTCCTTTCATCCTTCTGTTACCCAAGGATTTCTACTAGCCCTCGTCTTTTTACCTACTTGATCCTCTGCTGCCTTCACTACTTCATCCTTCAAAGCTACCCATTCTTCTTCTACTGTATTTCTTTCCCCCATTCCTGTCAATTGTTCCCTTATGCTCTCCCTGAAACTCTGGTTAAGTTAGTTTATCCAGGTCCCATCTCCTTAATTTTCCACCTTTTTGCAGTTTCTTCAGTTTTAATCTACAGTTCATAACCAATAGATTGTGGTCAGTGTCCACATCTGCCACTGGAAATGTCTTACAATTTAAAACCTGGTTCCTAAATCTGTGTCTTACCATTATATAATCTATTTGAAACCTGTCAGTATCTTCAGGCTTCTTCCATGTATACAACCTTCTTTCATTATTGTTGAACCAAGTGTTAGCTATGATTAAGTTATGCTTTGTGCAAAATTCTACCAGACGGCTTCCTCATTCATTTCTTACCCCCAATCCATATTCACCTACTATGTTTCCTTCTCTCCCTTTTCCTCTTCTCGAATTCCAGTCACCCATGACTATTAAATTTTCGTCTCCCTTCATTACGTGAATAATTTCTTTTATCTCATCATATATTTTATCAACGAAAATATGTCTTTGGGGAAATCGATATAACGGGATTTCATCAATAGCCCTATTACTGATGTACTTGACGTACTGTGGGGAAAATTGCCGGTAATTTGCTGGACACGAGCACAACACCCAACTGGGCAGCACCATCACTTCAAAAGCGACAATTATTACAAAACTTTGTGCCTCTTTCCATCAACGTCCTGCCGAACAGCGGATGAAGCTTTGGTGCCAGTTTTTATTTGACATCACCTTTGTTGCCTACAACACACAGCAGTCGATGAAAAAGTTGATATGGATTTGTTTTAGACGATAGTGCCTTTCTACATCTACATCTACATGGATACTCTGAAAATCACATTTAAGTGCCTGGCAGAGGGTTCATCGAGCCACCTTCACAATTCTTTATTACCCCAATCTCGTATAGCGCGCGGAAAGAACGAACACCTATATCTTTCCGTACGAGCTCTGATTTCCCTTATTTTATCGTGGTGATCGTTCCGCCCTATGTAGGTCGGTGTCAACAAAATATTTTGGCATTCGGAGGAATTTCGTGAGAAGATTCCGTCGCAACGAAAAGCGCTTTTCTTTTAATGATGTCCAGCCCAAATCCTGTATCATTTCTGTGACACTCTCTCCCACATTTCGCGATAATACAAAACGTGCTGCACTTCTTTGAACTTTGTCGATGTACTCCGTCAGTCCTGTCTGGTAAGAATCCCACACCGCACAGCAGTATTCTAAAAGATTACAGACAAGCGTAGTGTAGGCAGTCTCCTTAGTAGGTCTGTTACATTTTCTAAGTGTCCTGCCAATAAAACACAGCCTTTGGTTAGCCTTCACCACAACATTTTCTATGTGTTCTTTCCAATTTAAGTTGTTCGTAATTGTAATACCCAGGTATTTAGCTAAATTTACGGCTTTTAGATTAGACTGATTTATCGTGTAAGCGAAGTTCAACGAGTTCCTGTTAGCACTCATGTAGATCACCTCACACTCTTCGTTATTTAGGGTCAACTGCCACTTTTCGCACGATTAAGATTTTTTTTGTAAATCGTTTCTCATTTTGTTTTGATCTTCTGATGACTTTATTAGTCGATAAGCGACAGCGTCATCTGCAAACAACCGAAGACGGCTGCTCGGATTGTCTCCCAAATAGTTTATATAGATGAGGACCAGCAAAGGGCCTGTAACACTACCTTAGGGAACGCCAGAAATCACTTCTGTTTTACTCGATAACTTGCCGTCAGTTACTACGAACTGTGACCTCTCTGACAGGAAATCACGACTCCAGTCACATAACTGAGACGATATTCCATAAGCAAGCAATTTTACGAGCCGCTTGTGTGGTACAGTGTAAAAAGACTTCCGCAAATCCAGAAATACGGAATCGATCTGTAATCCCTTGTCAATAGCACTGAGCAGTTCATCTGAATAAAGAGCTAGTTGTGTTTCACAACAACGATGTTTTCTAAACCCATGTTGTCTGTGTCTCAATAGACTGTTTCCTTCGAGGTAATTCATTATGTTAGAACACAATCTATGTTCTACAATCCTGCTGCGTATTGACGTTAACGATATGGGCCTGTAGTTTAGTGGATTACTCCTGCTACCTTTCTCGAATATTGGTGTGACCTGTGCAACTTTCCAGTCTTTGTGTACGGATCGTTCTTCGATCGAACGGTTGTATATGATTGTTAAGTATGGAGCTAATGCATCAGCATACTCCGAAAGGAACCTAATTGTTATACAGTCTGGTCCAGTGATTTAAGTTGCTTCACTACTCCGAGGATATTTACTTCTACGTTACTCGAGTTGGCAGCTGTTCTCGATTCGAATTCTGGAATATTTACTTCGTCCTCTTTTGTGAAGGCATTTCGGAAGGCTGTGTGTAGTAAATCTGCTTTGGTAGCACTGTCTTCGATAGTATCTCCATTGTTATCGTGCAGAGGAGGCATTGATTGTTTGTTACCGCTAACATACTTCACATACTGTGATGTCGGCCGTTTTAGACACAGAGTCAAGAGTCGTGACTTTATCATTTTGTCTGCAAGTAGAAGTGATTCCGTGGCAGGCCGAGGGAAATAGCCTCGTCACAAGAAACACTGCCTACTGTATCTCCCAGGCGGAGATGCTTGATAAGCAGTAATAAGAAAAATGGTACAAATGGCTCTGAGGACTATGGGACTCAACTGCTGTGGTCATCAGTCCCCTAGAACTTAGAACTACTTAAACCTAACTAACCTAAGGACATCACACACATCCATGCCCGAGGCAGGATTCGAACCTGCGACCGTAGCAGTCGCACGGTTCCGGACTGCGCGCCTAGAACCGCGAGACCACCGCGGCCGGCAGTAATAAGACAGAAGTAAGCAAAAACAAGGGTTCACTACGACCACAGTAGAAAGTTTTCATAACGAAGGGAAAACTCTTCTCAATAAATAGTAATACAGTTTTCAGACTCTAATAGGGATATACATGGATCACGCAGTGAATAGACATATTGGGACGTGAAGACCACACCACTAACCTCTACCAACGGAGATTGAGCGTTCGGTATAGTTCCCGGCACGTAGGTCTCCTTGCTGTAATGGGCTGCTAATAGCCGGTGCATGAATTTGCTCACAGTTCCGGTGGAGCGAACTAGCGTTCGCTGACTGTTGCCAGAATTTTGGTTCATCATGGTGGCCAGTTGCTCAAGAGTTGGACGTCTATTCGGCCGTACACAATGTAAGACGTGTATATTTATATTATCTATTGTCAAACCACAATTTATGAAAGATGTTTATATTTTGTTAATAGGATTAAGTAGGAATAATTAATGTTTGTCATGTTGTGCAAGCAGGGAATGTCTGCACAAAAGTATTGTTGACAAGAGGGACTGCACATTGAAAAAATTTTACAAAGGGCGGGAGAGACCGTATACGGATACATTTTAAGAAAAGTGCAGGAAAGACCGCGCATTGTTACATTTTGTAATGGTAGCAGGGATTGTCTGTACCAGAAAGCATTGTTGGCGGGAGAGACCGCACTTTAGCGTTCGTAGGAAGTCAGTAGTAACTAGAGTTCGGCAACACGATTCTTTTTCACGATTCGATTCCTAGATTCAATATCACATTGCGAATCGATTCCCACGATTCGTTCACGATTCTTTCACGATTCATTCTAGTCTACGATGGCACGATTCTTACGGAATGCAAAAAGTTCTACATCTTACTCACAGATGGCAGGACATGTCTGAAATTGTCAATGGGGTTAGAATCGAACTGTGTCATGAGAAGACATGCCAGGAATAGTTTATTTATGAGTAAACATGCATATGACGTTAAAAGTGTGATTCTCGATTTATATTTGTTATGCCTTAATTGATGAAAGGTCACGTTTGATTTGATTGCATGTATTGCTTTACTTCAGAGGAGTTGATTTGTGCGAAAGGTGGTGCAAAATTACGTGGTATGCCAGTTTGGTTGTGTGGCTTGAACGGACGTGGTTTGGCTCATATCATCCTATGTTTTTCAGAGCTAAGTTGTCTTGCCAAGTCCACATCACCCTTGTAATTCATGACGCAGCTGACAGCCCTCCCACAAGGCAAATTTAGCTTAACTTTCATTTCTTCTAAATACAAAGCATAGGTATTTTGCTTTTAATTTGTCTGAGAACTTGCCGCTGTCAGTACTGTTTACGTGAGAAGACGACACCGCCAGGTGTCAGCTTGGTTTTCACGAGTAATATTGCAGCCCACGAACTTTGTTCGTTCCGAGCTTCCTTTGTTCACACGCATCCTCCACTTGACTGCCATCTGGCGGTCGTAATCATTCGGCACGACTCGGCATGATTCGGAAGTTGCCTTCTAAGCACAGCGTACTAAGAATTGATGAATCGTTGGAACTTTGAATCGTCACGACTCGGAAAAGCGCAATCGTTCTTTTGAACGACGATTCGTCCGTATCACGATTCTATTCCTATGATTCAAATGAACGACTCATCCACGAATCGCCACAACTCTAGCAGTAAGCGAGATGTGAAGCGAGTCGGTAGCAGGTCTGAAGCGAGAGGTTGAGGGGAGCGGTGTGCCTACCAGCCACCAGCTACGACTTACAAGACATTATAACAGGATGTACAGAGACATCAGCTAACTGTTATCATAAGAGGAACTAATGTTATTGATTTTTTTTTTTTTGAGAAACTCAAGACTACTGAAGGTATGTTTGCGCAATGCCAGTTGTAAGATTATTGTAAAAAGTAAGTCCCATCAGAACGTTTGTAAAATCATTTCATTCAGAATATAATTAATTGTTGCCAGCAATATTGCATTGCTGATTATAATCTGTCCCAAACCCATCAAAGTAAAACTTTGCAAAAATTTTATTGTTGTCAAGAAAAGTTTAACGTTGAATTACGTAACTTCAGTCAAATTAATTAAAGAATAACGTCAGAAAGAACGTCAGTTTTGGTAATAAATACAGCCACTTATTATGACAGCGCACCAGCACATAGTAGAATATGGTAAACCAGAGTAAGTATATTCATGTCGCAGTTCGATGGAGCAGTCAGCTGCCGATCGAGTAACAGTAAGAAAGGCAAGGAACAGTTTTGGGTTATTGCAGATAACGCCTGAGGGCCACGACGACGACACATTCTGTGTTTCGTCGAAATAATCAGAAAATAACTTCTAATAAGCAGCATTTAAATTTGTATGCGAAGATTGGGCACTACGGTCGCAGGTTCGAATCCTGCCTCGGGCATGGATGTGTGTGTGATGTCCTTACGTTAGATAGGTTTAAGTAGTTCTTTCTACGGGACTGATGACCGCAGCAGTTAAGTCAAATAGTGCTCAGAGCCATTTGAACCATTTTTTTTTTTTTGAGAAAGAAAATAAATTTCAAAGGAAAGATTTCATTTGTTATTATTAAGCAAGAGATGGAAATCCTAAGCGAAGATTTCATAGGTTATTTCAGAAGGAAAGGTGGCGTAACAAAAGAGATATAGAGGAGAGGGGAAGGTTTCAACATCGCAGCCGTCGTTCACCCCTGTCCAGCCGGCCGGGGTGGCCGAGCGGTTCTAGGCGCTCAGTCCGTAACCGCGCGATTGCTACGGTCGCAGGTTCGAATCCTGCCTCGGGCATGGATGTTTGTGATGT
This sequence comes from Schistocerca gregaria, assembly GCF_023897955.1. NCBI lineage: Eukaryota > Metazoa > Arthropoda > Insecta > Orthoptera > Acrididae > Schistocerca > Schistocerca gregaria. The sequence continues at coordinate 84,284,081 of NC_064930.1, read as the reverse complement.
CCTTATGTTTAAGTAATTCTAAGTTCTAGGGGACTGATGACCTGAGATGTTAAGTCCCATAGTGCTCAGAGCCATTTGAACCATTTGAGCCACCGCTGTCCTCCATGGCGCGTGTTACACCACAGTCGCTTCGGTGCCGCTTTTCGGTAACGCCATTTTGCCATGCACGGTATATGTTAATCACGGCGGCACGCGAACAGTTTACAAACTTAGCCGTCTCGGGATCCCTTCCATCCTTGTCCCGAATGCCAACGACCATTCCCTTCTGGCCGACAGATAAATCGCTCCTGTATTGCGTATTATGAAACCGACACTGTTTAGTGTGTCCCCTTAAGACGCCCGATATATCCTCCACTGCTATTGCTACCACCTGCTTTCTGTGATTGGTTATTGCACGCTGACGTCGGCCTTAGGCGGTGGTCACGTTAATGTGACTGGTACATCTGTTACAAAATAAATCATCTAGTCTTGTTGTTGAGCCGGCCGCAGTGGTCTAGCGGTTCTAGGTGCTTCAGTCCGGAACCACGCGACTGCTACGGTCGCAGGTTCGAATGTGTGTGATGTCCTTAGGTTAGTTTGGTTCAAGTAGTTCTAAGTTCTAGGGGACTGATGACCTCAGAAGTTAAGTCCCATAGAGCTCAGAGCCATTTGAACCATTCTTGTTCTTGTGGTCTTCAGTCCTGAGACTGGTTTGATGCAGCTCTCCATGTTACTCTATCCTGTGCAAGCTTCTTCATCTCCCAGTACCGACTGCAGCCTACATCCGTCTGAAACTGCTTAGTGTATCGTCTCTCGGTCTCCCTCTACAATTTTTTACCCTCCACGCTGCCCTCCAACACTAAACTGGTGATCCCTTGATGCCTCAGAACGTGTCCTACCAACCGGTCCCTTCTTCTAGCCAAGATGCGCCACAAACTCCTCTTCTCCCCAATTCCATTCCGTACCTCCTCATTAGCTATGTGATCTACCCATCTAATCTTCAGCATTCTTCTGTAGTACCACATTTGGAAAGCTTCTACTCTCATCTTGTCTTAACTATTTCTCTTACATACATGGCTACGCTCCATACAAATACTTTCAGAAACGACTTCCTGACGCTTACATCCATACTCGATGTTAACAGATTTCTCTTCTTCATAAACACTATCCTTGCCATTGCCAGTCTATGTTTTATATCGTCTCTACTTCGAAAATTATAAGTTAAAATGGTTCAACTGGCTCTGAGCACTATGGGACTTAAGATCTGTGATCATGAGTCCCCTAGAACTTAGAACTACTTAAACCTAACCAACCTAAGGATATCCATGCCCGAGGCAGGATTCGAACCTGCGACCGGAGCAGTCTCGCGGTTCCGGACTGAGCGCCTAGAACCGCGAGACCACCGCGACCGGCTTCATTATCAGTTATTCTGCTCCCCAGATAGCAAAACTCATCTACTGCTTTATGTGTCTCAGTTCTTAATCGAATTCCCTCAGATTCACTTGATTTAATTCGACAGAGTTCCATTCTCCTCGTTTTGGTTTCGTTGATATTCGTCTTATATCCTCCTTTCAAGACACTGTCCATTCCGTTCAACTGCTCTTCCAAGTCCTTTGCTGTCTCTGACAGAATTACAATGTCATCGCCAAACCTCAAAGTTTTTAATTTTTCTCCATGAATTTTAATTCCTACTCCAAATTTTTCTTTTGTTTCCTTTACTGCTTGCTCAATATACAGACTGAATAACATCGGGGACAGGCTACAACCCTGTCTCACTCCCTTCCCAACCACTGCTTCCCTTTCACGCCCCTCGACTCTTATAACTGCCATCTGGTTTCTGTATAAATTGTACATAGCCTTTCGCTCCCTCTATTTGATCCCTGCCACCTTCAGTATTTTTAATAGAATATGCCAGTCAACATTGTCAAAAGCTTTCTCTAAGGCTATGAATCCTAGAAACGTAAGTTTACCTTTTCTTAATCTATCTTCTAAGATAAGTCGTAGGAACAGTATTGCCTCACGTGTTCCAACATTTTCACGCAATCCAGACTGATGTTCCTCAAGGCCTACTTTTACCAGTTTTTCCATTCGTCTGTAAAGAAATTGTGTTAGTATTTTGCAACTGTGACTTATTAAACTGATAGTTCGGTAATTTTCACCCTTCTCAACACCTGCTTTCTTTGGGAATGGAATTATTTCATTCTTCTGGTCTTTAGTCTTAGTGAAATTAAAATATTCCTCTTAGAAAAAAATGGTTTCAGATATCTGACGCGACACTGAAAATCAAAATCATATTTGAAATCTTGTAGTGATGAAACATCGTTCTAAAGTTTTAAAATGGACACTAGTGAAAAATTACAGCGTTTTGATAATAAGCAATGTGTAGTGTACATGCCATAGAGATGGACCACAACGGCTCCCCCATCTCTCAGAATTATTCAATACTTCACACACGTGCTGAGGGAACTGCAAGTAGGTAGGTAAAACAGAAATTTTTCACGTATGTTGATGGCTGTTATAAATAAGCACATGAATAAATAAAACAAAAATAAAAGACGGCATTGTTTATTGAACGGCCTTTCGTATTATATCTAGAGGAATGCAGAAATCCTAAACATTAGTAATTTACAAATCTTCAAAGAAAATATTTTTTTTAGTTGTATCCCTATTTCACAGCTCAAACGTGACTGTATTCAGTATCTAGAAGCATGAATTAAAAAACGTATTACGTACACGATGCATTTCGGCCCCTGTGGGTCCATCATCCGGTCTAATTTCTCGTAATGCATACTTTTTTTGTCTAGAATAATGTGAAAACCATATTCGTGTCATGAAAAGATTTGATGTTAGGTTACGAATTTCGTAAATCGAACAGATGTGGAAAATAGTGGAAAAGATGATTCAAAATGGTTCACCGAGCGACGTGGCGCAGTGGTTAGCACACTGGACTCGCATTCAGGACGACGACGGTTCAATCCCGTCTCCGGCCATCCTGATTTAGATTTTCCGTGATTTCCCAAAATCGTTTAGGCAAACGCCGGGATGGTTCCTTTGAAAAGGCACGGCCGATTTCCTTCCCAATCCTTCCCTAACCCGAGCTTGCGCTCCGTCTCTAATGACCCCGTTGTCGACGGGACGTTAAACACTAACCACCACCACCACCACCACCACCACCAGATCAAAATGGTTCAAATGGCTCTGAGCACTATGGGACTCAACTGCTGTGGTCATCAGTCCCCTAGAACTTAGAACTACTTAAACCTAACTAACCTAAGGACATCACACACATCCATACCCGAGGCAGGATTCGAACCTGCGACCGCAGCGGTCACGCGGCTCCAGACTGTAGCGCCTAGAACCGCACGGCCAATCCGACCGGCGGAAAGATGAACATTGTAAACTTCCCACATAATCCAAGAAAAGCGTTTTTAACGTTTTAGCACCAGCATACGTTCTTTTCTCCATAGTTTTCGTACACATCACTTCATTCAAGATGGATATTTACATACGCATGTTTGCATAATTAAGTACGCGATGGACAAACATGTGTATGCAAATATGCCTCTTGAATGAAGCGATTTGTACGAAAACAACAGAGAAGAGAATCTATGCTGGTCCTAAAATGTTAAAAACGCTTTTCTCGGATTATGTCGTAAGTTTACACTGTTCATCTTTTCCAAATATTTCGCACATCTTTTCCGCCTTTGACTTACAACATTCATAACCTAAAATCAAACCTTTTCATTACAGGAATGTTTATGCATTGTGTACGTAATGCGTTTTTTAATTCATAATTCTAGATACTGAATACAGTATTCAAGAAAAAACTATGAAGCTATTAATTTGTAGGTGCTTAATAGGTAGTTGATCGCACACTACTGGCCATTAAAATTGCTACACCACGAAGATGAGATGCTACAGGCGCGAAGTTTAACCGACAGGAAGAAGATCCTATGATATGCAAATGATTAGCTTTTCAGAGCATTCACACAAGATGACACCTACAACGTGCTGACACTTGGAAAGTTTCCAACCGATTTCTCATACACAAACAGCAGTTGACCGGCGTTGCCTGGTGAAACCTTGTTGTGATGCCTCGTACCGTCACGGTTCCGACTTTGATAAAGGTCGGATTGTCGCCTGTCGCGATTGCGGTTTATCGTATCGCGACATTGCCGCTCGCCTTGGTGGAGATCCAAAGACTGTTAGCATACTATGGCATCGGTGGGTTCAGGAGGGTAATACGGAACGCCGTGCTGGATCCCAACGCCCTCGTATCACAAGCAGCCGAGATGACAGGCATCTTATCAGCACCGCTGTAACGGATCGAGCAGTCACGTCTCGCTCCCTGGGTCAACAGATGGGGACGTTTGCAAGACAACAACCATCTCCACGAACGATTCGACGACGTTTGCAGCAGCACGGACTATCAGCTCGGAGACCGTGGCTGCGGTTACCCTTGGCGGTGCATCATAGACAGGAGGGCCTGCGATGGTGTACTCAACGACGACCCTGGGTGCGGCAAAACGTCATTTTTTCGGATGAATCCAGGTTCTGTTTACAGCACCATGCAGGTCACATCCGTATTTGGCGACATCACGGTGAACGTACATTGGAAGCGTGTATTCGTCATCGCCATACTGGTGTATCCGCCGGCGTGACGGTATGGGGTGCCATGGGTTACACGTCTCCGTCGCCTCTTGTTCACACTGACGGGACTTTGAACAGTGGACGTTATATTTCATATGTGTTACGACCCGTGGATCAACCCTTCATTCCATCCCTGCGAAATCCCACATTTCAGCAGGACAATGCACGACCGCATGTTTGATGCCCTCCTGGATACAGAAAATGTTCGACTGCTGCCCTGGCCAGCACGTTCTCCATATCTCTCACTAACTGAAAACGTCTGGTCAATAGTGGCCGAGCAACTGGCTCGTCACGATACGCCAGTCACTACTCTTGTACTGCAGTATCGTGTTTAAGCAGCATGGGCAGCTGTACTTGTACACGCAATCCAAGCTCTGTATGACTCAATGCCAAGGCGTATCAAGGCCGTTATTACGGCCAGAGGTGGTTGTTATGGGTACTGATTTCTCAGGATGTATGCACGCAAATTGCGTGAAAATGTAATCACATGTCAGTTCTAGTATAATATATTTGTCCAATGTATACCCGTTTATCATCTGCATTTCTTATGGTGTAGCAAATTTAATGTTCAGAAGTGTAGATATCACATTTTGCCACATCGAGATCGTCCACTTGTAACTCTTTGCAATTTTAATGGCCAGTAGTGTATTAAGACAAGTTACACCTGATGATGGATCCACAGGGTCCGAAATGCATCGTGTACTTAAGAAAACACGAAAAGGTGTGACTGAAGACGTTTTTTGATTCATATTTCCAGAATGTGTTGTGCAGCACTGCTGTACAACAGGTACCAGCTTACGGATGGACGAAATGTCGCTTATAAGGACGCCATCTGTGTGGAAGGCTGGCGGTAGGCTGCGACCTCCAGCACTTGTCAAGAGACCACTGTCTCCAGCTCCAGCTGCGCCGCCGCGGTGCGCAGCTCGACATTAATCACGCAGACTTAGCCCACCCCCGCCTCCATAATACCTCCCGCGTCGCCTCTGGGTCTTTGGCTAACTCCTCTTTACAGGCAGTTTACCATCTCTGGGAAAGCCCATCCTCTAATCGCTCCGTCATCTCGAGCCACTCTTAAGGGGGTGAGTGGATTTACCTGGCGGAATGCGCTTGGCGGTGTTATCCCCACCCTCTAACGCAGACAGGATTCTCAGAATGCAAGATGACGGAGCTTGGCGAGGGCCGTTTTCTTGCAGAAGTGGTGAATTGTAGTAAGCTGGAGAGCACGGTAAGACAGCTCGGGGTGTGGGCGGGAGGTAGGTAAGAATCGCATACAACGGAAGTAACAACAGGGAAAAATGTACGCGTACTTCAAAGGTAGGACATGGCTTCCGTTCTTCGCTCGGCAGGATATGGCTGATGATGGGCAGTATTCATACTGAAGGTCTAGACAACTGCAGGAACGAGAAAGGTGGCGCAGCGGTTAGCAAACAAGACTCGCATTTGGGAGGATGGCTGTTCAAACCCTCGTCCACCTGTAATGCCACTTCCTCAGACGCGAAATAAAAATCAAAAATTAGCTCCCAATACCTCAAAGATTTTCCCCCAAGTCCCAAATTGACAAAAAAGTGAATAGGCGAACGAAGTTCCATTTATCACTATTATTAGAACAATAACAAGTAATTAAATCAGGAATCTAAGTATGGTTAGCGTCTGTAAGACCTTCAGTACACACACCATCAGATTATTTGACTTGTCACTCTAACGAAGTATGCGGGTGTCAGCAATATGTCTCCGCGAGGAGAAAAGGTTCTATGTTAGCAGCAATCTCATTGGCTGCGTTACATATTAATAGGCGGATCGGCGGAAGCAAAATTTGGTCCGTCTCTAAGGCAGCGCCATCTCGTAGTGCGGAGACGGACGAGCGCTGCGCCTGCGCTGTTGTGCTTAGCGGGGCGCGCTCTAGTGGGAAAGTTGTGTACGTGCTGACTATGCAGAACTATGTACACAACACTAAAGCTTTACAATTTAGCCATGTACGAAAGAAAGATTAAATTTCGGTAAAATTAAAATCAAAATCATAATAAATCGCAAAATTAGTATAAATTAACATCCACAAAGTAGAACCAACGATCCCAAAGGAAACTCCGTGTGAGTAATCTTTGGGAATCGTGAGTAATGACTAAGTATAATTCAATGCATTGTCACTATGTTATGAGAGTTGGCCGAAGCAGGTCATATACTTGAATGCTCGTACATGTAGGTGCACTTAGATTGTTTTTGAGATTGAATAAATGATCTATTATGACGCAGTAATACGATCTTCTGACTTCAAATATCATGGCATTAGAATTGAGACGGAGGAGTTTCACCTACTAGAATAAAGTGAACTTTTAACTAGATAATTGAACTAAACATTACTTAGACAGGGATTTAGGCAACGAACACTGATAGACAATTTTCATTCATAATAGCCAGTGGTTTATGGAACTTCAGTCATAGGTCCGAAGCATATAATTTAAATCCCCCCAACACCTGGGAAAGTTTTCTTCTCAAGGCTCGGTCAGGAAGTGACTGACATTGTGCAATGAAACACCCTCTCGTGCCAAGTCGTGCATTTGTGATTTAAAATTTTATCAAATTATTGACACGAAACTCCCGAGTAATAATTCCGCGCAGCGATAATATTTGACTGTAGTGCTCGGCGCTTGTGTAGAAACTTTGACTCAAATAACAAGCCCACTGTTACGGTTTCTTAGATACTTGAAATTACGACCGGGAATTTGTTGTGGATGTGACTGTATTGGTTTTGTCATTAATACTTCATCATTAATCAGTTGAACATCGATTACGGACGATTAATTACGATTCTTGGTGAAGTAAATATCTCACGCACGTCGACATTTCGGTTCAGCACTGTTATTTCTTGTAACGTCGTCTTCGTAACTTGATAACGACCTCAACACTCTACCCACTGTCGCCGAGTTTTAGCCAAGTACAAATCAAACCAAATCATCAAGAAGAAGACCCGTTATACACCCATCCTGATTTAAGCTTTTGTATATTCTTTTACAGGATGTCTCTGGGACGAAGGGCGTTTACCCGTGACAAAAAATAAAACCACATGCAGCCATCCTTACGATTTTATTTCATTTTATCGTTATCAGTTTCGACGCTTCATTGCGTCATCTTCAGGCTGTTTTGATGCGGTACAGGTTGATACGATCCCCATGCATAGCCCATCAGGTGCCAGCATTACTGTAGACACTTCATGGTTGGAGTGCTGACACATTATCTGTGAAACCAGTAATGCTGGCACCTGATGGGCTACGCATGGGGATTGTATCAACCTCTACAGCATCAAGCCTGAAGATGAAGCGATGAAGCATCGAAACTGGTAGCGACAAAATACAATAAAATCGTAAGGAAGGCTGCAGGTGGTTTTATTTTTTGTCACATCCTGACTTGGGTTCTTTTGTGATTTCCCTAAATCGCTTCAGGTAAATTACGGGATAGTTCCTTTGAAACGTGTAGTGGTACTTGAATTACGTAACCATTACGGCAACTCACCTCAGCCTCTCGATACCAGCAATATTCTACTGTTTTTCTGTAAAATAGTTAACATATTTCTGTGACAACATTCAGATTTGATTTCATTAATGTAGAGGTACTTCGATACATCGATACATATATATTGCAATGATATTATTCTTCTGTGTATTATTTCTTTTGTCACTATGATCTTTGACGTACTTGCAACTCTGATTTTTGGGCTCGTAAGTGGTCATTAGAGAGTCAAGCTTTGATCGTCATGTTAAAAAGACGCAAATTGTAGTCAGTTTCTGAAATGTGAACTTTAACAGTGAGGAAAATACACTCCTGGAAATTGAAATAAGAACACTGTGAATTCATTGTCCCGGGAAGGCGAAACTTTATTGACACATTCCTGGGGTCAGATACATCACATGATCTCACTGACAGAACCACAGGCACATAGACACAGGCAACAGAGCATGCACAATGTCGGCACTAGTACAGTGTATATCCACCTTTCGCAGCAATGCAGGCTGCTATTCTCCCATGGAGACGATCGTAGAGATGCTGGATGTAGTCCTGTGGAACGGCTTGCCATGTCATTTCCACCTGGCGCCTCAGTTGGACCAGCGTTCGTGCTGGACGTGCAGACCGCGTGAGACGACGCTTCATCCAGTCCCAAACATGCTCAATGGGGGACAGATCCGGAGATCTTGCTGGCCAGGGTAGTTGACTTACACCTTCTAGAGCACGTTGGGTGGCACGGGATACATGCGAACGTGCATTGTCCTCTGGAATAGCAAGTTCCCTTGCCGGTCTAGGAATGGTAGAACGATGGGTTCGATGACGGTTCGGATGTACCGTCCACTATTCAGTGTCCCCTCGACGATCACCAGAGGTGTACGGCCAGTGTAGGAGATCGCTTCCCACACCATGATGCTGGGTGTTGGCCCTGTGTGCCTCGGTCGTATGCAGTCCTGATTGTGGCGCTCACCTGTACGGCGCCAAGCACGCATACGACCATCATTGGCACCAAGGCAGAAGCGACTCTCATCGCTGAAGACGACACGTCTCCATTCGTCCCTCCATTGACGCCTGTCGCGACACCACTGGAGGCGGGCTGCACGATGTTGGGGCGTGAGCGGAAGACGGCCTAACGGTGTGCGGGACCGTAGCCCAGCTTCATGGAGACGGTTGCGAATGGTGCTCGCCGATACCCCAGGAGCAACAATGTCCCTAATTTGCTGGGAAGTGGCGGTGCGGTCCCCTACGGCACTGCGTAGGATCCTACGGTCTTGGCGTGCATCCGTGCGTCGCTGCGGTCCGGTCCCAGGTCGACGGGCACGTGCACCTTCCCCACGTGTTGAGCAATTCGGCGGTACGTCCACCCGGCCTCCCGCATGCCCACTATACGCCCTCGCTCAAAGTCCGTCAACTGCTCATACGGTTCACGTCCACGCTGTCGCGGCATGCTACCAGTATTAAAGACTCCGATGGAGCTCCGTATGCCACGGCAAACTGGCTGACACTGACGGCGGCGGTGCACAAATGCTGCGCAGCTAGCGCCATTCGACGGCCAACACCGCAGTTCCTGGTGTGTCCGCTGTGCCGTGCGTGTGATCATTGCTTGTACAGCCCTCTCGCAGTGTCCGGAGCAAGTATGGTGGGTCTGACACACCGGTGTCAATGTGTTCTTTTTTCCATTTCCAGGAGTGTATTTTCAAGTATGTTTTGTATTGTGAAGTGATGTTTTGGAAACGAGGTACGTGATATTGGAACAAAAGTAATAAAAAAAGAAGTGTAACTTAAATTCGGAGTGCTGATTACTTTTTTACACTACCACTGTCCTAACTTGCAAAAGATTAATCTTCAAGAATTGTTTATGAAACATGTCTATAAAACTTTTGAATATCGCAGAATAACATTTAGGCCTCTTTGCATCCGAGGTCGGAATGATCACCACCTAGATTTTCGACGGTTGAGCCGTGAGTTCACAACGAGACCAGCGTGGGAAACACGAAAAGATGAGTGCCTAGTTTATGCATTATTTCAATAAATGACTCTATTAAGTGTCATCTAATGACACCTGCCACATAATATAACTTTGTTGTTGCCCGATAATGCAATATTTAGCATCGTGGGCAACACAACAATCATAATTAAGTTTTGACCTTTGTTGTGGTAGGTTTGCTAGAAACGGCATGGCCGACTTCCTTCCCCATCCTTCCTTAATGCGATGGGACCGATGACATCGCTGTTTGCTCCGCTCCCCAAAAATCAACCAACCAACAACTGTAGTTGGCAGATAAAACAAATATTGGGCGAATGTAGTGGTGCAGTCGCGGGCGTGTTGCCACGGCTATCCCCGTCGGAGGTTCGAGTCCTCCCTCGGGCATGGGTGTGTGTGTTGTCCATGGTGTAAGTTTGTTTAAGTTAGATTAAGTAGTGTGTAAGCTTAAGGGCCGATGACCTCACCAGTTTGGTCCCATATGATCTTACACAAATGTACCTCAGCGAATGCAGTACCATGACGAGAGTGAAACGACTGAACTACCGATGACAATGGCTTTACTCTGCAATTACTTTAGAAGCTATGTATGAAGTACTCTACCACTTACAAAATTTCTGTCTTCAATAATATTGATCATACTGCGACAAACGGAATGTTAGCACTTGTGGTGTCTGTTCTTTCGGATATGTCTGAATGGACAGACACTATTCATGGTTCAGCCGCCGTGTACATACATGATGTACGGGAAATTTAGGCTCAGCTGCAGCTGAAATAAATCCAATGGCGACAGGTGAAACATTGTGTGAAACCAGGACTCAAACGAGCGGTCGCCCTAACCACTTTGGCTATCTGCCCAATCCAAATTCCCATATGTCACACCCTACATACCTAGTGTCCCCTGTCCATTATCGCCATTGGTCGCAGCCGTAACTGATTCGCACAAAACGTCGAACGAAAAGTGTATTCGCAGTGAAGATACCATTACTTGCCGTGGAAGAGCATATGTTTATATGTGTTGCGTCTGTTCTTTTCGACATGTCTGATACCTTCGGCGCAAATGCATTCTCTTTTCAACGTCTGACGCGAAAACAAATGAGATTTCCGAGCAATGAGAACAATGGACAGGGAACACATCTATGGAAGTGCCAGACATATGGAATTTGGAATCTTGCTTTCCACTGGGGATTAGGTCAGATGCCGAAATGTGGACACGTGGGAGTAAAGCGGTCAGTCTATACTGACAGGCGCAATCCGCTTAGTGCTGCGCTTACAGGATAACTCTCGCCGACATATCGCTGTCGTAATCCAACAACCTTCAGTGTCCACATGTTGTCGTTGCCAGCTCGATCATCAGATCTGTCTCTAGTCGAGCACATACACTCCTGGAAATTGAAATAAGAACACCGTGAATTCATTAGTACAGTGTATATCCACCTTTTGCAGCAATGCAGGCTGCTATTCTCCCATGGAGACGATCGTAGAGAAGCTGGATGTAGTCCTGTGGAACGGCTTGCCATGCCATTTCCACCTGGCGCCTCAGTTGGACCAGCGTTCGTGCTGGACGTGCAGACCGCGTGAGACGACGCTTCATCCAGTCCCAAACATGCTCAATGGGGGACAGATCTGGAGATCTTGCTGGCCACGGTAGTTGACTTACACCTTCTAGAGCACGTTGGGTGGTACGCGATACATGTGGATGTGCACTGTCCTGTTGGAACAGCAAGTTCCCTTGCCGGTCTAGGAATGGTAGAACGATGGGTTCGATGACGGTTTGGATGTACCGTGCACTATTCAGTGTCCCCTCGACGATCACCAGAGGTGTACGGCCAGTGTAGGAGATCGCTTCCCACACCATGATGCCGGGTGTTGGCCCTGTGTGCCTCAGTCGTATGCAGTCCTGATTGTGGCGCTCACCTGCACGGCGCCAAACACGCATACGACCATCATTGGCACCAAGGCAGAAGCGACTCTCATCGCTGAAGACGACACGTCTCCATTCGTCCCTCCATTCAGCCTGTCGCGACACCACTGGAGGCGGGCTGCACGATGTTGGGGCGTGAGCGGAAGACGGCCTAAAGGTGTGCGAGACCGTAGCCCAGCTTCATGTAGACGGTTGCGAATTGTCCTCGCCGATACCCCAGGAGCAACAGTGTCCCTAATTTGCTGGGAAGTGGCGGTGCGGTCCCCTACGGCAAAGCGTAGGATCCTACGGTCTTGGCGTGCATCCGTGCGTCGCTGCGGTCCGGTCCCAGGTCGACGGGCACGTGCACCTTCCGCCGACCACTGGCGACAACATTGATGTACTGTGGAGACCTCACGCCCCACGTGTTGAGCAATTCGGCGGTACGTCCACCCAGCCACCCGCATGCCCACTTATCGCCCTCGCTCAAAGTATGTCAACTGCACATATGGTTCACGTCCACGCTGTCGTGGCATGCTACCAGTGTTAAAGACTGCGATGGAGCTCCGTATGCCACGGCAAACTGGCTGACACTGACGGTGGCGGTGCACAAATGCTGCGCAGCTAGCGCCATTTGACGGCCAACACCGCGGTTCCTTGTGTGTCCGCTGTGCCGTGCGTGTGATCATTGCTTGTACAGCCCTCTCGCAGTGTCCGGAACAAGTATGGTGGGTCTGACACACCGGTGTCAATGTGTTCTTTTTTCCATTTGCAGGAGTGTATGAGACATCATCGGACGGCAGCTGCAGCGTCATCCACGAACAGCAAAAAACCGTTCCTGTACTGACTCACCAAGCGAAACAGGCGTGGAACTCCATCCCACACACTCACACCCGGCACCTGCACAGCACAATGCATGTTTGCATTCAACATTATGGCGATTACACCGGTTATTAATGAACCAACATTTCAAATTTGCAATATACAACTCTCGCTTACATTAACCCATGATCTTGCAATGTTAATCATTTAAATATGTTGCAAATGTATTCCCGAAATTTCATTAATAATTTTTTGTGATTTTTTTCCTTCAATGTAGGAGGTGCATTCAAGTTCTAAGGCCTCCGATTTTTTTTCTAATTAACTACTTACCCGAAATCGATGAAACTGACGTTACTTCTCGACGTAATCGCCCTGCAGACGTACACATTTTTCACGACGCTGACGCCACGATTCCATGGCAGCGGCGAAGGCTTCTTTAGAAGTCTGTTTTGATCACTGGAAAATCGCTGAGCCAATAGCAGCACGGCTGGTGAATGTGCGGCCACGGAGAGTGTCTTTCATTGTTGGAAAAAGCCAAAAGTCACTAGGAGCCAGGTCAGATGAGTAGGGAGCACGAGGAATCACTTCAAAGTTGTACATCACGAAGAAACTGTTGCGTAACGTTAGCTCGATGTGCGGGTGCGTTGTCTCGGTGAAACAGCACACGCGCAGCCCTTCCCGGACGTTTTTGTTGCAGTGCAGGAAGGAATTTGTTCTTCAAACCATTTTCGTAGGATGCACCTGTTACCGTAGTGGCCTTTGGAACACAATGGGTAAGGATTACGCCCTCGCTGTCCCAGAACATGGACACCATCATTTTTTCAGCACTGGTGGTTACCCGACATTTTTTTGGTGGCGGTGAATCTGTGTGCTTCCATTGAGCTGACTGGCGCTTTGTTTCAGGATTGAAAAATGGCATCCACGTCTCATCCATTTTCACAACCGTGCTGTCTTTGCTCGTCAACATTGCTCGGCAACATGCCACACGGGCAGCCGTGTGGTGGCACGTCAGCATTTGTGGCACCCACCTGGATGACACTTTTCGCATTTTCAGGTCGCCGTGCAGGATTGTGTGCACAGAACCCACAGAAATGCCAACTCTGGAGGCGATCTGTTCAACAGTCATTCGGCGATCCCCCAAAACAATTCTCTCCACTTTCTCGATCATGTCGTCAGACCGGCTTGTGCGAGCCTGAGGTTGTTTCGGTTTGTTGTCACACGATGTTCTGCCTTCGTTAAACTGTCGCACCCACGAACGCACTTTTGACACATCCATAACTCCATCACCACATCTCTCCTTCAACTGTCGATGAATTTCAATTGGTTTGACACGACGCAAATTCAGAAAACGAATGATTGCACGCTGTTCAAGTAAGGAAAACGTCGCCATTTCAAGTATTTAAAACAGTTCCCATTCTCTCCGCTGGCGGTAAAATTCCATCTGCCGTACGGTGCTGCCATCTCTGGGACGTATTGACAATGAACGCGGCCTCATTTTAAAACAATGCGCATGTTTCTCTCTCTTTCCAGTCTGGAGAAAAAAAATCGGAGGCCTTAGAACTTGAAAGCACCTCCTACATCGAAGGAAACAAATCACAAAAAAAATTTAATGAAGCGTAATGAAATTTCGGGAATACATTTACAACATATTTAAATGATTAACATTGCAAGATCATGGGCTAATGTAAGCGAGAGTTGTATATTGCAAATTTGAACTGTTGGTTCATTAATAACCAGTGTAATCGCCAGAATGTTGAATGCAAACATGCATTGTGTTGTGCGAGCGTTTCTAATTCGTTTGTTTGTCTATGACGATGTTCCATTACAAAGCAGGTGCCAGCCCGTTTTTAAAAGACTAAATATTAGTGTACTTTGACCTGTGGCTAAGACTCATGATTTATGAGTATTGCATTGATATCGTCACATACGTGCTAAAAGCGAGTAAGAGGTACATAAGAAAGATAGGCAGCGCAGGGTCTGTTCAATTCCCGTGGAAGAAGAAAACAACAACAAACCATAATTCCGCAGCTACAGACGTCGAAAGATGCTTACCTGCAACAGACGATACGCCAGACTGTCCTCAGTAGGTTACCGAAAACGTCAGCTTCATGTCTTCAGTCATTACTGATGCATTTGCAGTGGCCTTCCTTAGCCGTTCCACCCTGTGTATTTGCCGGTATCTACAAGCTGCTGTGCCGCTAGACCCAACAAATTTCACAACTAGTACGGACAGACAAATATTTTGGAACTCGCAGCGATGTTTGTGCGGTATGTGGAGCGGACCCTTACGTAAACAACTGGGTCTTACTACGGGACGCTACCAGATGGCTGAAGAGCATGGAGCGGAACAAACCTCTACTTCCTGATCTCTTCCACGTCACGTCGCCCCCAAATAACACACAAAGACATGTGTACACTCGCTCTCTCACATAATTGCTCTCCTGGATACCATTGCGTTACTATACAGGGTGTATAAAAAAAAAAATCACCCAGCAGGGCACGTCTATATTTCTGAAACTAATTAACATATACAATGAATTTTGGTTTTTCATGAATGAGAAGCACAAAAAGCTTTTTTCATACCTTTCCACAGATGGTCAATATGACTTCCTTGCGATGCACGGCATATGTCATTGCGGTATTTAAATTGTTCCCACACTGCAGCGAGCACGTCTTCAGTTACAGCTTCCACAGCTGCCGCTGCGCGATGTTCCAGGTCACTCATTGCTGTTGCTAACGGAGGCACATAAACAGAGTCTTTTATAAATTCCCCACACGAAATAATCACATACGGTCAGGTCCCGTGACCTTAGAGGCCAGCAATGTAAGGCCGAAGCCGGCCGTAGTGGCCGAGCAGCTCTGGGCGCTACAGTCTGGAACCACGCGACCGCTACGTTCGCAGTTTCGAACCCTGCCTCGGGCATGGATGCGTGTGATGTCGTAAGGTTAGTTAGGTTTGACTACTTTTGTAAGAAACAAAAGACTAATTCGAAGTAGGTATTAAAATCCATGGAGAAGAAATAAAAACTTTGAGCTTCGCCGATGACATTGTAATTCTGTCAGATACACCAAAGGAATTGGAAGAGCAGTTGAATGGAATGGACAGTGTCTTGAGAGGACTATATAAGATGAACATCAACAAAAGCAAAACGTAGTCGAATTAAGTCGGGTGATGCTGAGGGAATTAGATTAGGAAATGAGACACTTAAAGTAGTAAAGGAGTTTTGCTATATGGGGAGCAAAATAACTGATGATGGTCGGAGTAGAGAGGATATAAAATTTAGACTAGCAATGGCAAGGAAAGCGTTTCTGAAGAAGAGAAATTTGTTAACATCGAGTATAGATTTAAGTGTCAGGAAGTCTTTTCTGAAAGTGTTTGTATGCAGTGTAGCCATGTATGGAAGTGAAACATGGACGATAAATAGTTTGGACAAGAAGAGAATAGAAGCTTTCGAAATGTGGTTCTACAGGAGAATGCTGAAGATTAGATGGGTAGATCACATAACTAATGAGGAAGTATTGAATAGGATTGGGGAGAAGAGAAGTTTGTGGCACAACTCGACTAGAAGAAGGGATCGGTTGGTAGTACATGTTCTGAGGGTATTATTAGTATTGGAGGGCAGCGTGGAGGGTAAAAATCGTAGAGGGAGACCAAGAGATGAATACACTAAGTAGATTCAGAAGGATGTAGGTTGCAGTAGGTACTGGGAGATGAAGAAGCTTGCAGAGGATAGAGTGGCATGGAGAGCTGATGACCTGAGAAGTTAGGTCCCACAGTGCTCAGAGCCATTTGAGAACTGGATGGTGGAGGGTACTTACCATTCTACAACTACACACATGCACCACAAACAACGATATGGTGCGCGGTGGTGGATACTTTCTACGACTCTTACGCGAAGTGTACCTTGGTGGCAGTTGAACTGTTCTAGAGTACCTCCAGATGCCTGTCCTCCAAATTTTCTCAATTGTGCTTGGTGTACACAGCTTCACCTTACCTCCTGGGATTTTCATTTGACTTCACTGAGCATACCTGCGTATTGATCGAACCTATCGGTGAAGCTAGCGTCTCGCCTATGTACTGCTTCGATGCCTTCCTTTGATCCGACCTGGCGGGTCGCTCAAGTGATGAATATGCGAACTGCTTTATAAAATGGTTCAAATGGCTCTGAGCACTATGGGACTTAACTTCTGAGGTCATCAATCCCCTAGAACTTAGAACTACTTAAACCTAACTAATCTAAAGACATCACACACATCCATGCCCGAGGCAGGATTCGAACCTGCGACCGTAGCGGTCACGCGGTTCCAGACTGTAACGGACTGTTTTATAGATGAGCTACACTTTGCTAAAATGTTCAAATGAGTCTGAATTCCTAAGCGACCAAACTGCTGAGGTCATCGGTTCAAAGAAGAGCATCACGTTTTGTATTATCACGAAATAGGAAAGAGAGAGAGAGTGTCACTGACACGATACAGGATTTCGGGTTGACATCACTGAAACAAAGGCGTTTCTCGTTGCGGCGAGATTTCCTCTCGAAATTTCAATTACCAACTTTCTCCACAGAACGCGAAAATATTTTGTTGACGTCGCATATGGAGAACCGATCAAAATATTAAAATAAGGTAAATAAGAGCGCGCACAGAAAGACATAAGAGTTCGATTCTCCTGTGCTCTGATCGAGAGTGAAATAATACACTACTGGCTATTAAAACTGCTACATCAAGAAGATATGCAGATGATAAACGGGGATCTATTGGATAAATATATTATATTAGAACTGACATGTGATTATATTTTCACGAAATTTGGGTGCATAGATCCTGAGAAATCAGTACCCAGAAAACCACCTCTGGCCGTAATAACGGCCTTGATACGCTTGGGCATTGAGTCAAACAGAGCTTGGATGGCGTGTACAGGTACAGCTGCCAATGCAGCTTCAACACGATACCACAGTTCATCAAGAGTAGTTACTGGCGTATTGTGATGAGCCAGTTGCTCGGCCACCATTGACCAGACGTTTTCAATTGGTGAGAGATCTGGAGAATGTGCTGGCCAGGGCAGCAGTCGAACATTTACTGTATCCAGAAAGGCCTCTACAGGACCTGCAACATGCGGTTCTGCATTATCCTGCTGAAACGTAGTGTTTCGCAGGGATCGAATGAAGGGTAGAGCCACGGGTCGCAACACATCTTGAATGTAACGTCCACTGTTCAAAGTGCCGTCAATGTGAAGAAGAGGTGACCGAGATGTGAATCCAATGGCACCCCATACTATCAGGCCGTGTGATACGCCAATATGGTGATGACGAATATACGCTTCCAATGTGCGTTCACCGCGATGTCGCCAAACATGGATGCAACCATCACGATTCTGTAAACAGAGCCAGGTTCGTCGTTGAGTACAACATCACAGGCGCACCTGTCTGTGATGCTGCGTGAAGGATAACCGCAGCCACGGTCTCCGAGCTGATAGTCCATACTGCTGCAAACGTCGTCGAATCGTTCGTGCAGATGGTTGTTGTCTTGGAAACGTCCCCATCTGTTGACTCAGGGATCGAGACGTGGCTGCACGATCCGTTACAGCCATGCGGATAACATGCCTGTCATCTCGACTGCTAGTGGTACGAGGCTGTTGGGATCCAGCACGGCGTTCCGTATTACCCTCCTGAACCAAGCGATTCCATATTCTACTAACAGTCATTGGATCTCGACCAACGTGAGCAGCAGTGTCGCGATACGATAAACCGCAATCGCGATAGGCTACTATCCGACCTTTCTCAAAGTCGGAAACGTGATGGTACGCATTTCTCCTCCTTGCACGAGGCATCTCAACGACGTTTCACCAGGCAACGCCGGTCAGCTGCTGTTTTGTGTATGAGAAATCGGTTGGAAACTCTCGTCGTGTCAGCACGTTGTAGGTGTCGCCACCGGCGCCAACCTCATGTGAATGCTCTGAATCGCTAATCATTTGCATATCACAGCATCTTCTTCCTGTCGGTTAAATTTCGCCTCTGCAGCACGTCATGTTTGTGGTGTAGCAATTTTAATGGCCATTGGTGTAGCAATTTTAATGGCCAGTAGTGTAGATGATTATTGTGGTTCGATGAACCCTTTGTCAGGCACCTAAGTGTGACTGCAGAGTATTGATTTAGATGTAGATGTAGATGAAACGGGTGTTGTCATTCGATCTCTTCTTGCTGACAGGTATCGCCTGATTTGATGCAGCCGGCCGCTGTAGCCGAGAGGTTCTAGGCGCTTCAGTCCGGAACCACGCGGCTGCTACGGTCGCAGGTTCGAGTCCTACCTCGGGCATGGATGTGTGACGTCCTTAGAATAGTTAGGTTTACGTAGCTCTAAGGCTAGGGGACTGATGACCTCAGATGTTAAATCCTATAGTGCTTAGAGCCATTAGAACCATTTTTTCATCGGTCCCTAGACTTACAAACTTCTGAAACTAACTTAAAGTAACTTATGCTGAGAACAATTCACACACACCCATAGCCGAGGGAGGACTCGAACCTCCGGCGGGAGTGGACGCGCAATCCGTAACATGGCGACTCAAACCGCGCGGCCGCTCCGCGCGCCACACTTAGCTATAATTGTGCCAATAGACCCAGCTCGAGCGTTTCAGCTTGCCTAGTACCTATATGAAGATGGTATCTGTTCTTTCGGACATGTCCGGAAGAACAGATACCATCGGTGACCATGCAGCTTTCTTATAATGAAATGTTAATAGATACCCTAAGCTGTCGAGGGGCGTTGATATACATCATCGGGGACAGTTGAAAATGTGTGTCCCGACCGGGACTCGAACCTGGGAACTCCTGCTTACACACAAAGCCTAGAGCGACTGCACTAACGGCCAGTGATCTTATTCAGTGTGGGTTCACTCACATTGCTCAAACCGTTACCGGGATCGGTAGATTGATTGCCGCGAGTAATGAGTGTAATGGGCAGGGACACTACGAATGTAGTGTGTGGACAGTAAGTTGGGAATGTGGGTCTCACGGGGAGCGACAAGGCATAAATCCCCGCAGGCGCTCTATCCTCTGTGCCCTCGGTGGCTCAGGTGGATAGAGCGTGTGCCGTGTAAGCAGTAGGTCCCGGGTTCGAGTCCCGGTCGGGGCACTCAACTCTCCCCGTTGATGTATATCAATGCCTGTCGACAGCCTAGGGTCTTGATTTAGTTATATTTTCAGTGCGTAGTACCGTCCAAACGCGCGCGTTCCATATCATCTCGGTCTGCAGTCTTTCTCTTAGACGTTTAACCGATGAGACTGTCCCGAACAGGACGCTAGCAATGCTGTATCAGAACGAAAATTGAGTTCTCACGCTGCGGTTGATAACGGAAGCAAGACTGAAGAAAAATATGGACACGTTCAGTAAATCTGCCGACCTGGAAAGAGCATTCAACAATGTAAAATGGTGTAAGCTATAGGGGAAAACGGGTACTGTACAATGTGTACAAGAACTAAGAGGAAACAGTACGAGTGGAAGACCAAGAATGAAGTGCACGTATTAAAAAGTGTGTAAGACAAGGATGTAGCTTTTCGCGGTTACTGTTCAACCTGTGCATCGGAGAAGCAATGATGGAAATAAAAGAAAGATTCGTAAGTGGAATCAAAATTCAAGGCGAAAGGATATCAATGATGCGATTCGCTGTTGACATTGCTGTCCTGAGTGAAAGTGAAGAACTACTAAATGATCCGGTGAATGGAATGAACAATCTAACGAACACAGAATATGGACTGAAAGCAAATCGAAGAAAGACGAAAGTATTGAAAAGCAGAAGAAATGGGAAGAGAGAGAAATTTAACATCAGTACTAGGGATCAGGAAGTAGACGTGGTTAGGGAATTTGGGTACGTAGGCAGCAAAAATATCTATGATAGACAGAGCAAGCTAGCACAGGCGTGAAAGGGCATTCCTGGATAAGGGAAGTCTACTAATGTCAAACTTAAGCATTAATTTGAGGAAGAAATTTCTGATTGTTCAAATGGCTCTGAGCAGTATGGGACTTAACATCTGAGGTCTTCAGTCCTCTAGAACTTACAACTACTTAAACCTAACTAACCTAACGATATCACACACATCCATGCCCGAGGCAGGATTCGAACGTGCGACAGTAGCGGTCGCGCGGCTCCAGACTGAAGCGCCTGAATAAGTTTCTGAGAATGTACGTTTGTAGCACACTATTGTATGCTAGTGACACATGGACTGTGGGAAAATGGAACAGCCTTTGTAATATATATATATATATATATATATATATATATATATATATAAGAGAATTTAAATAAAAAGAAATAAATCAGTTTATATTTGGAAATTTATTTTAACATTGATCATTGAAATTTCAGCATGTTAAACTTGAGTCATAACTAAGCTGGTGCCTTATTTAGGATTGTGAAAATGTGAGTTTGTAATCTTACGGAACACATCAAATATGGAGCCAAAATTGGGAGACTGCATACAACACTACATTCATAAAATAACACACGAAGAACGTTGAAACATATGCAAGAGGAAATTGACCACAACCAACCGATTCAATTTTCACCCAAAGAAGTAACGTTCGTAGCGCAATCCTGTCCGTCATGTAATTACCACGCACTGGTATACTAAATTCATACTAACTCTGTGTGAAATCTTCCCGAAAAGAGTAGCCGAGGGCTGCTTTGATGATTACACCACATGCTTCACGTGGTCAACTTGGTTTACACAAAGAGCGTAACTCCACAACAATTTTGATAATTAAAATAAATTAGATCGAAAAGCAATTTACAAAAGAAAAACCTCGAACTGGTTACTATCGTCTTACTATTAACCTGATGGGTCAAACAATTGTATAAGCGCGTGGTACTGGTCTCACAAAGTACACCCCACGTGGGTTGAACATAAACAAAAGTTGCTATATTGAAAAATATTGTTAAGACGAGACGTTATAATCTCACTCACATTCGCATTTAAGACTGATGATCTTAGAGTTTCTGTTCAACACGTGCTTCCACTTTACTCACAAAGTAGTAACAAAGCAACTACTGGAAGATATTCTGAAGTTGACACTCGAAATACACTGCGTTGCAATTTAAGATAACATTAGATATTTTAGAGCTAAAACCTGAAATAAAGGTGATTAAATTTTCAGTTAGGCTGAACTTAAGAAATCCATTGTCCTGCGGACTTAGCAGACACGCGCTTAGCCGGAGATCTTACCACTTCAGACGCTCGCCGCGGACCGACTGAACTGCGCTCCTACCGTGCGTGCCTCACAAATACAAACGGAAGTGACCAGAGAGGCAGCTTCCTATACCAACATGACAAGGGGCGGACAGGACCATACTAAGAATAGAAACCTCTTTGCTTCTAGAAAGCGTAGCTACCTGTTCCGACGTTGGTCCTACTGTTCTCTAGCAGGCAGGCTTGTCTGCTACCATCCAGCATGCAACTAGAAATACATTTGCTCATTCATCCTCTCACACAGAAGGGAAGTTGGATGACAGTATCTTATCATATACAGTATATAAAAGCAAGCGGATGTAGGTTCCGTATGAGACTGTGTGACATGAATTACATATAAACTGTGTTTTATAGTGTAGTAGTGTGACAGATCGTTCTTGTTTATGTGTAAAAGTAATACGTTCCACTACTCAGTCTCCTCCCAGATAGAAACACCACAGTAAATTTAGAAGAGGAATTTATGCCGTAAATGACAACAAAGAAATTAACATGATAGGAATCCAACAGAGACCTTTCAGGGTGGAATACATTCAGCAAATAATTGAGGACGTAGGTTGGAAGTGCTACTCTATGAAGAGGTTGACAAAGGAGAGGAATTTTTTGAGGACCGTGTCAAAAGAGTCAGAAGACAAAACAGAAATATACGAATGAGGTGAAAAAGGGAAAACGCAATGGAACGTATAAAAAGAAGGCAGCAGATACCTGGGGTTGGCTGATCGCTGGAAGAAAAGCGTGTCGACCAGCAACTGCGTAACTCTAAAATCTGCAGACTAAAAGCTTGGACCAGAGTCCAGCTACATTAAAAAGTTTAAAATCTTTACGATACTCGTCTCGTTATCAAAATGGAGGGCAGATCCTCACCTAAATTTGCTTTTGTCCTCTTGTCAAGAAATAAAATGCATTTAGTTAAAATGTGGCGTGCACTGATTTGCAAGCCAAAGGCATCAAGGCAACCGTAGTGCATTAGTGGTGTTCGTGTTTAGAGTTACCAGGGCTGATAGGGTACACAAGGGCGGGAACAGCGTCAGGTGCTGAGTGATTTCTGTGAAGGACGCGAAAGTTCCAAAACTCGAGTGATGCAATATTATCAGCAAGTGACGGAGTACGAAAGCCACCTCACTGTGGGTCTCCATTTCGCCCACTGGGAAAATCGTACAATATCCACATCCGTGGCAACTATAGTTACCAACCGCGCGCAGGCAGGGTGGCGACTCTAGCGAGCAACCAAATGGTGTAAATTGCCCTGAAGATGCAGGCGGCAAAATAAATAATTCGATTTGACTGTCATTTTGAATAATTGATTGCAAGTAAATTAATCGCTGTTTATCTCCATACAACTATGTTGTCTAAAAAAATATATGCAAACAGGTCAATTGCGGCAACACATATACACTCCTGGAAATGGAAAAAAGAACACATTGACACCGGTGTGTCAGACCCACCATACTTGCTCCGGACACTGCGAGAGGGCTGTACAAGCAATGATCACACGCACGGCACAGCGGACACACCAGGAACCGCGGTGTTGGCCGTCGAATGGCGCTAGCTGCGCAGCATTTGTGCACCGCCGCCGTCAGTGTCAGCCAGTTTGCCGTGGCATACGGAGCTCCATCGCAGTCTTTAACACTGGTAGCATGCCGCGACAGCGTGGACGTGAACCGTATGTGCAGTTGACGGACTTTGAGCGAGGGCGTATAGTGGGCATGCGGGAGGCCGGGTGGACGTACCGCCGAATTGCTCAACACGTGGGGCGTGAGGTCTCCACAGTACATCGATGTTGTCGCCAGTGGTCGGCGGAAGGTGCACGTGCCCGTCGACCTGGGACCGGACCGCAGCGACGCACGGATGCACGTCAAGACCGTAGGATCCTACGCAGTGCCGTAGGGGACCGCACCGCCACTTCCCAGCAAATTAGGGACACTGTTGCTCCTGGGGTATCGGCGAGGACCATTCGCAACCGTCTCCATGAAGCTGGGCTACGGTCCCGCACACCGTTAGGCCGTCTTCCGCTCACGCCCCAACATCGTGCAGCCCGCCTCCAGTGGTGTCGCGACAGGCGTGAATGGAGGGACGAATGGAGACGTGTCGTCTTCAGCGATGAGGGTCGCTTCTGCCTTGGTGCCAATGATGGTCGTGTGCGTGTTTGGCGCCGTGCAAATGAGCGCCACAATCAGGACTGCATACGACCGAGGCACACAGGGCCAACACCCGGCATCATGGTGTGGGGAGCGATCTCCTACACTGGCCGTACACCTCTGGTCATCGTCGACGGGACACTGAATAGTACACGGTACATCCAAACCGTCATCGAACCCATCGTTCTACCATTCCTAGACCGGCAAGGGAACTTGCTGTTCCAACAGGACAATGCACGTCCGCATGTATCTCGTGCCACCCAACGTGCTCTAGAAGGTGTAAGTCAACTACCCTGGCCAGCAAGATCTCCGGGTCTGTCCCCCATTGAGCATGTTTGGGACTGGATGAAGCGTCGTCTCACGCGGTCTGCACGTCCAGCACGAACGCTGGTCCAACTGAGGCGCCAGGTGGAAATGGCATGGCAAGCCGTTCCACAGGACTACACCCAGCATCTCTACGATCGTCTCCATGGGAGAATAGCAGCCTGCATTGCTGCGAAAGGTGGATCTACACTGTACTAGTGCCGACATTGTGCATGCTCTGTTGCCTGTGTCTATGTGCCTGTGGTTCTGTCAGTGTGATCATGTGATGTATCTGACCCCAGGAATGTGTCAATAAAGTTTCCCCTTCCTGGGACAATGAATTCACGGTGTTCTTATTTCAATTTCCAGGAGTGTATAACACGTCTGTAGCAGTTGATAGATGGGTTACAGCTGCTTCATGGCAGATTATCAAGGTTTACGTCAGTTTGAACGTGGTTTTATAGTCGGCGCACGAGCGATGGGACACAGAATATGCGAGGTATCGATGAAGCACAGATTTTCCCTTATGACCATTTAACGAATGTACCGCGAATAGTAGTAATCTGGTAAAACATCAAATCTTCGACATCGCTGCGGCCGGAAAAAGATCCTGCAAGAACGGGATCAATGACGACCGAAGAGAATCATTCAACGTGACGGAAGTGCAACTCTTCCCCAAACTGCTCCAGATTTCAGTGCTGGGGCATCCACAACTGTCATCGTGTTAACCATTCAACTAAACATCATGTAAGGTGTCAGGCAAATCCAACACCTTCCATGAAAACCCTGACATAATAAGCAAATCTCCTACTATGTCACATAGCTCCGAATAAATCGTGACATTAAATTAACCAAAGTAATACGAGTAACGAATGAGCAAATGGAATATCACAGACTAACACAAGAATACCTAAATGCATGTCGTACCTTCCCACCGAGAGACCGACGCAGTTCCGAGGGGAGAAACGAAGACAGAAGCCGAGAGCAGAACCGTGTTAAGATAGAAGGCCCTACGATAAGGGACGGACTGGACACCCACGTCGCCAGCTAACCACTAGGGCTCACCACCCGCACGTTTTAGCGTGAGACTTTTTCGCGTCTCAGGTACATCAACGACCACCCCACAGCCCATGTTAAAAGTTAGAGCCCTCCAGAAGAACAGTATAGATCTTACGATAACGCTAAAAGGACCACACCAGCTGCAGGTTTTAGCGTCTCTGTTATGTTGCAAACTTTAAAAACATTGCCCCACCACGAAAAGTATAACGTTTCTCATTGGATAGACAGAATCTTTGTAGGCGGAGCTTCAGGTTAACACTGAGACCCTGATTGGTCAGATGAAAACACAGCCAGATAGTTTTTTTAAACCAACTTCAGTAAATTGTAGTAAGGAGAAGTTAGATGAGAGTTGCTGCCGAGACGGTGATCTGGGTGGCTGCTGCGCCGGCCGCTGCCGCCCTGACGCTGCCTAAACACCGACAAGGTAATGAACGCACGCGATGCCGCATTTTTGAGCGCATAAGGCTTCACTCAGAACTGCAGAAGTCTCATCTGTTACACCCCTTTTTTGCGTAATACTAGTGTCGATCGTTAATTAAAACTCATGGTGTTCAAATTTTCCACTTGAAGAACAGATCTGAAACGCGATGATTTTTCTTTTATATAGTTATTGAGAAGCCACATCAGCCACTGTAATTTACGACAAGTTAGATAATTAATTAAAGATAATTGAGGGTCACTGTAGACCATTTTGATAGTTTTCTCTTTTGTGAAACTTAAATTAAACCTAGATTATAGATGTGATATGGCATAGGTCATCCTTCGATCGATTGTAGAACTTGGAAACCCGTTCAGGGAATATTCGTTCACATTTTCGTTGAACGCAGTTGGTTTTTACCATCCTGTATTAAAACATCTCCTTTTATCAATAGTGCAATTTATAATCAACGTTTTGTGAGTAGAATAAAATTTCCAGTGGTAAACTTTTTCGACGTTATTTTACCAGCTAACTAAAAATAGGAAAGCCTTGAACCCCTTCCACTAAATTTAGTTAGTATTAAGATTCTTTTACAGAGAGTGCAGTGGAGCTGACGCTGAGATCATTATATATTTGGTTATATCATCGCTAGTCTCAATGAACTCTTCTGAATTCTACATGTCATGTGTGGTCTGGCGTCTCCTTACCAGCAACAGGTCCCAGGTTCAAACTAGTCAATTCCCTAAAAAACACGCTCAGAGCGTCGTTGCGCGAAAGTGGTTAGGAGACACGATATAAGAACAAACAGACACCACCATGAATGTTTAGAATCATCGATATGGGATTTCGGAGCTGAAGGCTTACTCGTGTACCCTTGATGACTGCACATCTCACCTGGGCCCGTCAGGATCGACATTGGACAGTTGATGATTGGAAACACGTTGCTTCATCGGAAGAGTCTCCTGTCAAACTGTATCGAGCGGATGGACGTGAACGGGTCTGGAGACAACCTTATGGGTGCATCGACCCTGTCTACCTGCAGGGGACGGTTCAAGGATGTAATGGTGTGGGGCATGTGTAGTGGAAGTGATATCGATCCCTGCTAGGTCTAGATACGACTCTGACAGGTGGCACGTTCGTAAGCATCCTACCTAATCACATCCAACATTCATGCCCATTGTGCATTGCGACGGACTTGGACAATTTCAGAAGGACAATGCTACGACCCACACGTCCGGAATTGCTACAGAGTGGCTCCGGGAACGCTCTTCTGAGTCTAAACACTTCCGCTGCCCACCAAACTCCCCAGCATATCTGGGATGCCTTGTAACGTCCTGTTCAGAAGAGATGACCCCTCACTTGTACTCTTACAGACTTATGGACAGCCCTACAGGATTCATGGTGTCAATTCCCTCCAGCTCTAGTTCAGCTTTCAAATGGTTCAAATGGCTCTAAGCACTATGGGACTCAACATCCGAGGTCATCAGTGCCCCAGACTTAGAACTGCTTAAACCTAACTCACCTAACGACATCACACCCATCCACGTCCGAGGGAGGATTCCAACCTGCGACAGTAGCAGCAGCGCGGTTCCGGACTGAAGCGCCTAGAACCGCTCGGCCACAGCGGCCAGCTACTTCAACTTTAATGGAGTCGTGCTCGCGGGGGTCCTACACGATATTAGGCAGGTGCACCAATTTCTTTGGCTCTTCAGTGTACAAAACGGCTGTAGACTAAAGGTATTCACGCAAGAAAAGAGCATTAATGCAGCGTTAGAATCACTGGCGGGCAGTGCTCACCTCTCTCGTGTTCTCTAGCATTCGGTCCCCTGTAAATGCCTGGCGAATGACTGTGAACGCTGCCGAATTCGAATGCTCGTTCGCTCCCACTCTGTCGAATGTAAATGGGGGTTTAGATGTCTTAGACCGCCCGGCTGTGGAACGAGAGATGCATCCGCTTTAGCTAGACGCGAGCGAATCCAAAGAGGAGCAGTTGTCTGAGATTAGGAGTCGGCCGTAGTGCAGCAGTGTGCAGTGCGGCAGATCAAAGGGGAGGACTTGAGCGACCCTGTGCGGGGTCTGGAACTACGATGCCGTTACTCCAGTGATTGCGACCAGATTACGGGGTGCGGCATAGGAATACGGTGTCACTGGCGGCGGCTGGAGGCCAGACAAAGGCGGCTGGACCAGCTCACAGCGCGCTCCCTGGCTTTGCTAAACTTGCTACACTGGGCGCAGTAATACCACAGGAACGCCAGCTTCGGGACACTGTTCGAACGTGATAATTAAGGATCGCAGTACTGGGTTACGGTTGTGGACCGGCCTCTAATCAATTACTACTGGTTTGCTTTGCAGTTTCACTCATTTATTTTAGTGAATAATTTTTTAAAACAAGCCAATGAAGTCGCAATCAGATTTTGAAGCGAGTAACCACTATCACGGCTGAAGGCCTTTAACGCCCAAAAAGCAATTATTTAAAAAAATTAGCAAAGGAGGATACAAGATGAACATAAACAAAAGCAAAACGAGGATAATGGAATGTAGTCGATTTAACTCGGGTGACGCTGAGGGAATTAGATTAGGAAATGAGACACTTAAAGTAGTAAAGGAGTTTTGCTATTTGGGAAGCAAAATAACTGATGATGGTCGAAGTAGAGAGGATATAAAATGTAGACTGGCAATGGAAAGAAAAGCGTTTCTGAAGAAGAGAAATTTGTTAACATCGAGTATAGATTTAAGTGTCAGGAAGTCGTTTCTGAAAGTATTTGTAAGGAGTGTAGCCATGTATGGAAGTGAAACATGGACGATAAATAGTTTGGACAAGAAGAGAATAGAAGCTTTCGAAATGTGGTGCTACAGAAGAATTCTGAAGATTAGATGGGTAGATCACGTAACTAATGAGGAGGTATTGAGTAGAATTGGGGAGGAGTTTGTGGCACAACTTAACTAGAAGAAGGGATCGGTTGGTAGGGCATGTTATGAGGCATCAAGGGATCACCAATTTAGTATTGGAGGGCAGCGTGGAGGGTAAAAATCGTAGAAGGATGTATCTAGGCGCTCAGTCCGGAACTGCGCGACCGCTACAGTCGCAGGTTCGAATACTGCCTCGGGCATGGATGTGTGTGATGTCCTTAGGTTAGTTAGGTTTAAGTAGTTCCAAGTTCTAGGGGAATGATGACCATAGATGTTAAGTCCCATTGTGCTTAGAGCCATTTGAACTAGAAGGATGTAGGATGCACTACGTACTGGGAGATGAAGTAGCTTGCACTGGATTGAGTAGCATGGAGAGCTGCATCAAACCAGTCTCAGGACTGAAAACTACAACAAAAACAACATAAAATACAGGCCCAAAAATTTTTTGAAAACAAGCCAATGTGGTCGGCATCAAAATTTTAAGGCAAGTAACCACTATCATGGCTGAAGGCGTTTAACGCCCAAAATAGCATTTATTAAAGTGTTTAGGAAACATACAAAAAATACAGGTAGCAAATAATGTGTGAAAACAAGTCAATGTGGTCGCAACTAGAATTTTAAGGCAAGTAACCACAATCATGGCTGAAGGCCTTTACGCCAGAATGGTAATTATAAAAATTTTATACAAATATTCTGTCAAACGGCGAATGGCAAAGCAAAGTTAATCTTAAGAAAACAAACAACAGATCACCAAACAGGTGAGACAAATGATGGTAACTTAACAGTACAGACATTGCTCCAGCAATCGACCTCTGAGTAGGTCACACCAAAAATACTTTCTCGAGCGATGAGATAGGCAGCCAAGAGTTGCACTCAGATCACAAGGTGGCAACTCGGACTAGCGGCAGTGTAACGAGCGACTAATGGTGATCTTGGTGAGGCTACCTGACATCCAGCGAAACAAATGCAAGACGTAAAATTAAGCCAAAGCCCGAGCCCGGTGGTCTTGGCTCCGCCGGCAGAATATTGTGCTGAGAGCACCCGGAACAAGAAAGGCATCACCAACCGGCCTACAATCGAGAAAGTTGTCTAACTTACACGCCTCACCGGACAGCAGCGGCAAGGCGAGGAAATGTACACTGCCGTTACATACACCAACCGAAGGAAAAATACCGCTGGTTGAACTTAACAATGTAAGACGCTGAAAATAGTCTAGCAATTAGAAGCTCAGTAAAAAAAAAGAAAAAAAAGCAAGGTTCAGGAGTGGAATTAAAATACAAGGTGAAAGGATATCAATGATACGATTCCCTGATGACATTGCTATCCTGAGTGAAAGTGAAGAAGAATTAATTGATCTGCTGAACGGAATGAACAGTCTAATGAGTACACAGTATGGTTTGAGAGTAAATCGGAGAAAGACTAAGATAATGAGAAGTAGTAGACATGAGAACAGCGAGAAACTTAACATGAGGATTGATGGTCACGAAGTCAATGAAGTTAAGGAATTCTGCTACCTAGGCAGTAAAATAAACGATGACGGACGGAGCAAGAAGGACATCAAAGGCAGACTCGCTATGGAAAAAAAGGCATTTCTGGCCAAGAGAAGTCTACTAATATCAAATACCGGCCTTAATTTGAGGAAGACATTTCTGAGGATGTACGTCTGGAGTACAGCATTGTATGGTAGTGAAACATGGACTGTGGGAAAACCGGAACAGAAGAGAATCGAAGCATTTGAGATGTGGTGCTATAGACGAATGATGAAAAATTAGGTGGACTGATAAGGTAAGGAATGAGGAGGTTCTACGCAGAATCGGAGAGGAAAGGAATATGTGGAAAACACTGATAAGGAGAAGGGACAGGATGATAGGACATCTGCTAAGACATGAGGGAATGACTTCCATGGTACTAGAGGGAGCTGTAGAGGGCAAAAACTGTAGAGGAAGACAGAGATTGGAATACGTCAAGCAAATAATTGAGGACGTAGGTTGCAAGTGCTACTCTGAGATGAAGAGGTTAGCACAGGGGAGGAATTCGTGGCGGGCCGCATCACACCAGTCAGCAAACTGACGACAAAAAAAAAAAAAAAAGCTGATCAGATCCACGTTCTCCACGCGCTGCTCTTCGCCTTGGCGACACTACGAGAGCTGGCCGGAGTGGCCGTGAGGTTCAAGGCGCAAGTGCTCCGAGACATTCGAACCATTTTGACACTACGAGCAGCAACACGAACCCCAGTCTCTGGAGAACCGGGAGATTTCACAATAGTGGAGGTTTCTCTACACGAATTGCAATCCACTCAACTCAAATAAGTAGGATCCGGTTTCGACGAGGTCATGCACCCTCGTGACCGCCGCCCTTCGACCTGGCAACCCATAAACTCCGCCAGCGGTCCCGGCGTGTTGTCGCTCTGCGCAAACCTCACTGCTCCAGCGTCCTCCAACTGAACTTCACACTCGCACCACACGGAAATGTCACGAGTTTGCCCAAGGATAGGGCAGCAGAACTACATACCGATAAGCGCCGCTGCTGCCTCTAGCGGACAGGCAACACTTACGAAACCGAGTGGCGCCAGCGAACATGAGCAGAAGACAAACAACGCAAGCGTGCCAGCTAAACGATACGCTCTGGCAGAAATCTAGACACGGCACCAACACGAGCCGAAGCATGGCACAACTGTTTTCATCTGCCAGCATAGTGGCATCCTTGCAAACTGATCCTTGATTTCCATTTTTCCATCGTAATTATCATCTTTTGCTAGCTCCTTCTTCATCTGCTAATACCTCCACTACCATGTCCACCAAATCACCTAAAATCATTCTAAAGCCAAGTGTTTTTGTTTAAGACAACTGGTTTCAACAGACTATGCTGTCACTTTCTGATCTTAAAACAATCTCTTTGTTTGAAACGTGTTCGTTTTAAGTTGGTCTTCGCGCCAATCTGTCATGTGGATAAAAAAACAGCACATTATCAATGATTTGCGTAACTGAAATAGTTAACGGTGTATATATGGACATTGCAATCTGGACAAGGTGCTTTAAGTTTTTAAATATTCTACTTTCGACACTGTTTGTAATGCGCTTTGTGTTATGAAACGTGTTCATTTTAAGTTGGACCTCAGGTCAAGCTGTCGTGTGGATAAAAAACACCACATATAAAAGGTTTTTCACCACTAGATTATTTAAAAACGAATGCACGGGTTCCCAGGTAGATGCCGTGTATCTCGACTTCCGCATGGCGTTCCATACAGTTTCCCACAGTCGTTTAATGAACTAAGCAAGAGCATATGGACTATCAGACCAATTGTGTGATTGGATTGAGGAGTTCCTAGATAACAGAACGCAGCATGTCATTCTCAATGGAGAGAAGTCTTCCGAAGTAAGAGTGATTTCAGGTGTGCCACAGGGGAGTGTCATAGGGCCGTTGCTATTTACAATATACATAAATGACCTGGTGGATGACATCGGAAGTTCACTGAGGCTTTTTGCAGATTATCCTGTGGTGTATCGAGAGGTTGCAACAATGAAAAATTGTACTGAAATGCAGGAGGATCTGCAGCGAATTGACGCATGGTGCAGGGAATGGCAATTGAATCTGAATGTAGACAAGTGTAATGTGCTGCGAATACATAGAAAGATAGATGCCTCATCATTTAGCTACAAAATAGCTGGTCAGCAACTGGAAGCAGTTAATTCCATAAATTATCTGGGAGTACGCATTAGGAGTGATTTAAAATGGAATGATCATATAAAGTTGATCGTCGGTAAAGCAGATGCCAGACTGAGATTCAGAGGAAGAATACAAAGGAAATGCAATGCGAATACAAAGGAAGTAGGTTACAGTACACTTGTGCGCCCACTGCTTGAATATTGCTGACTGGTGTGGGATCCGTACCAGATAGGGTTAATAGAAGAGATAGAGAAGATCCAACGGAGAGCAGCGCGCTTCGTTACAGGATCATTTAGTAATCGCGAAACCGTTGCGGAGATGATAGATAAACTCCAGTGGAAGACTTTGCAGGAGAGACACTCAGTAGCAGGGTACGGGCTTTTGTTGAAGTTTCGAGAACATACCTTCAGCGAGGAGTCAAACAGTATATTGCTGCCTCCTACGTATATCTCGCGAAGAGAACATGAGGATAAAATCAGAGCCCACAAACAGGCATACCGACAATCTTATTCCCACGAACAATACGAGACTGGAATAGAAGGGAGAACCGATAGAGGTACTGAGGGTACCCTCCGCCACACACCGTCAGGTGGCTTGCGGAGTATGGATGTAGATGTAGATGTCCTTCTCTATATCGCTAAATATTTTAGTTATGCAAACCTTTTATAGCTCGCTGATTTGGCGTGAAGTCCAACTTAAAAACAATACATTTCATAACAAGCAGATTTTTTAAGACCTCGAGATGACACCAAAATCTGTCAAATCTGGTTGATTTAAATGTACAAATACTTGCGATCTTGGTTTAGAATATTTTGAACAAGCAAATTGCATCGCCCTGTTCTGTCAAAATGAGAAATTTCAATCATAAGTGCCACTGAGCCGTGGTGCGCCTTTTCTGTCACACCGGTACTATCGATAACCCAGCTGTACTACGTTGTTTGCCCCTGTTGTGGTCTGGCGGTATGGGTTTAGGTCGTCGGACTCGGTGCGAGGCGATAGGGCGTGATTGGACGACGGAGCAAACACGCGCGTTCGGCTAGCGATGGCACGGCCGATCTACCTTGCAAGACGGTCCCGAGTTTGTGGTGGACATGTCTGATGTCAACTTTGGGCGCTGCTCGTCGCAGTGCTTTGGGGCCTGTTTTCTCGGAGAGGCCCATCCCTCGAGACCATGTCGAACAACCGTCTCCATCGTACGTGTAAGTGGTTTTGGTGCTTCGTCAAACGATTTGCGTTGCAGCGAGTGAACTTGTTGGTCGGTTGGTTCTAATGTACGTGTTGTCGAAGCTCGTCGCAGTGCTTTGGGGCCTGTTTTCTCGGGGAGGCCGATCCCTCGAGACCATGTCGAACAACGGTCTCCATCGTACGTGTAAGTGGTTTTGGTGCTTCGTCAAACGATTTGCGTTGCAGCGAGTGAACTTGTTGGTCGGTTGGTTCTAATGTACGTGTTGTCGAAGCTCGTCGCAGTGCTTTGGGGCCTGTTTTCTCGGAGAGGCCCATCCCTCGAGACCATGTCGAACAACGGTCTCCATCGTACGTGTAAGTGGTTTTAGTAGTTCGTCAAACGATTTGCGTTGCAGGGAGTGAACTTGTTGGTCGGTTGGTTCTAATGTACGTGTTGTCGAAGCTTGTCGCAGTGCTTTGGGGCCTGTTTTCTCGGAGAGGCTCATCTCTCGAGACCATGTCGAACAACGGTCTCCATCGTACGTGTAAGTGGTTTTGGTGCTTCGTCAAACGATTTGCGTTGCAGCGAGTGAACTTGTTGGTCGGTTGGTTCTAATGTACGTGTTGTCGAAGCTCGTCGCAGTGCTTTGGGGCCTGTTTTCTCGGAGAGGCCCATCCCTCGAGACCATGTCGAACAACGCACTCCATCGTACGTGTAAGTGGTTTTGATGCTTCGTCAAACGATTTGCGTTGCAGCGAGTGAACTTGTTGGTCGGTTGGTTCTAATGTACGTGTTGTCGAAGCTTGTCGCAGTGCTTTGGGGCCTGTTTTCTCGGAGAGGCTCATCCCTCGAGACCATGTTGAACAACGGTCTCCATCGTACGTGTAAGTGGTTTTGGTAGTTCGTCAAACGATTTGCGTTGCAGGGAGTGAACTTGTTGGTCGGTTGGTTCTAATGTACGTGTTGTCGAAGCTCGTCGCAGTGCTTTGGGGCCTGTTTTCTCGGAGAGGCCCATCCCTGGAGACCATGTCGAACAACGCACTCCATCGTACGTGTAAGTGGTTTTGGTAGTTCGTCAAACGATTTGCGTTGCAGGGAGTGAACTTGTTGGTCGGTTGGTTCTAATGTACGTGTTGTGGAAGCTCGTCGCAGTGCTTTGGGGCCTGTTTTCTCGGAGAGGCCCATCCCTCGAGACCATGTCGAACAACGCACTCCATCGTACGTGTAAGTGGTTTTGATGCTTCGTCAAACGATTTGCGTTGCAGCGAGTGAACTTGTTGGTCGGTTGGTTCTAATGTACGTGTTGTCGAAGCTCGTCGCAGTGCTTTGGGGCCTGTTTTCTCGGAGAGGCTCATCTCTCGAGACCATGTCGAACAACGGTCTCCATCGTACGTGTAAGTGGTTTTGGTGCTTCGTCAAACGATTTGCGTTGCAGCGAGTGAACTTGTTGGTCAGTTGGTTCTAATGCACGTCTTGTCGAAGGTCGTCGCAGTGCTTTGGGGCCTGTTTTCTCGGAGAGGTCCATCCCTCGAGACCATGTCGAACAACGCTCTCCATCGTACGTGTAAGTGGTTTTGGTGCTTCGTCAAACGATTTGCGTTGCAGCGAGTGAACTTGTTGGTCGGTTGGTTCTAATGTACGTGTTGTCTAAGTAAGACAGCCGGCAGAGTCTGTGTGACTGTATGCAGACCAGCAATTTGCTTCAAAATCCGCTGGTTGGATGACAATTAAAAGATAGGTCAGCAGGAAGGCGTGCGTGTCGTTTTGGGTTTATTGCCATTAAGCAACGTCCCTGGCATTTAGCAGTAAAAAAACTGCAACCACTTATTCTGTTATTAGTAACGCTTGTATTTTGTAAAACTAGTCATTTATATGTGCTTCCTTATATACGTGCACTTATTGAATGCACTCACTCAACAGTAATTGGTTTGTGTATTTCATTTTTATGGATTTCTTAACGTGTACAGATTGATGTTTGGCTGGTGTTTTCCTTGTCTTCTGCGGTCTGTTCGTGTTCCAATTTCTGCGAGTTGGGGTGCGTGGGTGCGGAAGTGACTCCCGGTTTGGGAGTTGGACGGCTGGTCTCCTGCTTCCGGCATTTAAGTCACCTTTGCGCAGAGTAGCCTGGGGTCACTGCCCGTTTCATAAGACGGCTGGTCTCCTGCTTCCGGCATTTAAGTCACCTTTGCGCAGAGTAGCCTGGGGTCACTGCCCGTTTCATAAACTTAACCTATTACATGTAATTTTTTTTTTGAAAAAAAAAAGATTTTAAATTTGTTGAGTATGAATTGTAATTATAGTCATGTGTTGTGCTGATTGGGCTTTTGGGGGTTCTAAACGAACTAATGCTTTTCTTAAATCACCTTTATATTGTAAATTATTTACTTTTTTCAACAACAAAAATTGTTACGTTTCTTTAAATCAGCTTCAGACTGTAATTTACTCGAAATATCTGTGGGTCATCTTTTTAAGTCTGTTGGTAATTGTTATCTGAAGTCTTGCTTGAGAAGCAAGATATCTGTAATATTTTATAAAAGATGCCCACGTTGATTGCCTCTTATCCGTTCTGAATAAACAGTGTATTCGGTAGTTGTTGTTTAAGAAGTGACATTACAGGGGGCTTGACCTTCCATCCTAAGTGTACCCCTCATCCCCACTTCCTAAGTAACAACTATTTTCGTCATCCACTTCACTGTCACAATCGATGTTGAAACTGAGATATCGCCATCCCCATGGCCACCGACGTAATAACATCGTCATAATCATCTTAATCAACACCTTTCCCTTCATCAACTTGACTATGACCACGACATTTTTATTCAACCGTTTTACTTGTATCATCAACATTGACATTATCATCATCATCACCACCACTACCACCACCACCATCATCATCATCATCACATCATCATCACCGCCACCAACAACCACTTTAACACTACATACAGTCTCCAAGTAATGTTCACTGTAGGCTATAGAATCATTTTGCTAGAAGTTTGCTATTCATAAACAATTTGAAGTCATAGGTTAGCGACACGTACACGAGGTACAAAAGGGCAATGCATTGGCTGGGCTGTCATTTGTACTCTGCTGATTCACGTGAAAAGTTTTCCAACGCCATTATGGACGCACGATGGGAATTAACAGACTGTGAACGCGGAATGGTAGCTGCAGCTAGATTTGTGGAACTTTCCACTTCGTAAATCGTTAGGGAATACAATATTGCGACATCCACAGTGTCAAGAGTGTGCCGAGAATACCAGGTTAGAGGCACTGTCTCTGACCACAGACAACGCAGTGGCCGATGGCGTTCACATAATGGTCGAGAGCAGCGCCATAGATTTGTCGGTGCTGACAGACGAGCAACACTGCGTGGAATAACAGCAGTTATCTATGTGGGACATATGACGAACGTATCCGTTAGGGTAGTGCGGCAAAATCTGGCGCTAACAGGCGATGACAGGAGATGACCGATGCGAGTGTCTTTGCTAACAGTGCGACATCGCCTGCAGCGCCTCTCCTGGCCATATAGGTTGGATCGTAGGCGACAGGAAAACCGAGGCCTGCTCAGATGAGTTCCGATTTCAGTTGGTAAGACAAGAAGGTAGGATTCGAATGTGGCACAGAACCCACTAAGCCATGGACACAGGCTGTCAACAGGGCACTGAGCAAGAAGCTGATGATGGCTCCAAAATGGTGTGGGATCTGTTCTGGTGGAATGGCCTGCTTCCTCAGGTCCTACTGAACGGATCTCTGGCTGGAAATACTTATGTTCGACTACGTGGAGAGCATTTGCAGCCATTCGTGGACTCCATGTCCCCAAAGAAGGATGTCAGGTCACCGAACCACAATTGTTCACGGTTGGTTTGAAGAACGTTTTCGACA
This sequence comes from Schistocerca gregaria, assembly GCF_023897955.1. Taxonomy (NCBI): domain Eukaryota; kingdom Metazoa; phylum Arthropoda; class Insecta; order Orthoptera; family Acrididae; genus Schistocerca; species Schistocerca gregaria. The sequence goes on along the minus strand of NC_064930.1, from coordinate 84,246,468 downwards.
ACGCGGGTGAATGGTTCGGCCTCCCAGATAGCGCGACTTGAATGCTATCGAACATTTATGGGACATAATTGACAGTTCAGCTCGTCCACAAAATATTGGATGGCTATGAAGGCAGCAAGACCGAATATTTCTGCAGGAGCGTTTTGAGCCCATTACGTCGAGGTTCTGCATGATGCCGGGCAACAGGAGGTCCGAAACGATTTTAGGAGATTTGCCGTAAATTCGCGTGTATTTTGTGTGCACTACGCTATCACAATCAGTGACTCGTTTCATTGGCTGGGAAATGCAACAGACGCTTTGTTCATAGCTTCTGGACACATGTTTTGCTGTTTTTGTTTACATTCTTACGTGAGTTGTTTATGTTTACAAAAATGGCTCAAATGGCTCTGAGCACTATGGGACTTAACATCTATGATCATCAGTCCCCTAGAACGTAGAACTACTTAAACCTAACTAACCTAAGGGCATCACACAACACTCAGTCATCATGAGACATAGAAAATCACTGACCTCGCTTTATGTTTACACATCCACGGTCATTTCGTGAGCCACATGCACTTACTTGTACATCAAATGGAACAGTCCAACATTATTTGTGATTTATGTCTGTGGATAGGTAAATCCAGTGACGCCAAATAATAATTTCACTATTCCTTGCTTCTATGTTTCCAAGGGTTACCAACTGTTTTGGCTGATTAAGTAGCAACATATCGGCAGTGCCTCATTCAGACAGTAGATTACTTACTTTTTTGGATTATTTTAGCGTGGGTTTAAATAAGTTTTTAGAAACATATTCAAATAGCAACATTTGGCACAAAACCAGTTTATGCCGCCACTTGCATAATCAGTCAGTTGTAGAGATGAGTTTTCTACCTTGTTAAACTACAGAATTTCTCCTCTAGCCAGTCCTACAATACAACTGTAATAATCTCTCTTGTTTCGTTTTTAAATGATGCCACTCACACCTTATGTCCTGCAGTGATTTTCTGAAAATAAAAAAAATTGCTCTCGAAAATAAATGCTTTTTCCAAATGTGAAAACTTGTTCCAAGACTCAAAATGGCCACGTACATAGGATTAAATTTTCTGTTGAAATTTAAACGTGTTGCCATCGAGAACATGTTGACAATAATGTATTTGGTACATAATTACGCTAATACACGGCAAAAATCAGTAACTGAAATGAAATTAAGCAGAAGAATTATCAAAAAGCAGTTTGAGCCGTGCTCACTCCCAAATACGCGTTTTAGTGAGCTTTGCTGTCTATCTGTGTTTGGTTTCCCGCCCTTGTTGCGGATACGTCGTGTTTCTTCTTCCTTCTGCGTGGGGCAGCAGTGACGTGTATCGATATTTGCGCCGTGTACCATCTTTGATTTTGTGCATATAGTCTCTGGCTAGGGGGCCTGCAGTGAGTCGTGCCATCGAGAACATGTTGACAATAATGTATTTGGTACATAATTACGCTAATACACGGCAAAAATCAGTAACTGAAATGAAATTAAGCAGAAGAATTATCAAAAAGCAGTTTGAGCCGTGCTCACTCCCAAATACGCGTTTTAGTGAGCTTTGCTGTCTATCTGTGTTTGGTTTCCCGCCCTTGTTGCGGATACGTCGTGTTTCTTCTTCCTTCTGCGTGGGGCAGCAGTGACGTGTATCGATATTTGCGCCGTGTACCATCTTTGATTTTGTGCATATAGTCTCTGGCTAGGGGGCCTGCAGTGAGTCGGTCGGTTGGTGCGTTCGAGCGAAGTTATACCCTAGTGGTGTAGTCGGCTGGGTCCGCTGGCGGTCCCTGCGCAGTGTCGGAGCGTGTGTGGAGCTGCCCGATCGCTACGAGCTTCATGGCTCACCGACCCAGGGCGTCGAAGCTGAGTAGTGGTCTCATGTTGTGGTGGTTCGTTTCGGTGGTTTGCTGTTGGGGAGGTTTCCCTGTGAGCAAAACCGAGTGTTGCTATTGCTGAAATTTAGCCGCCATGCGGTGCAATTAACTACACTCCTGGAAATTGAAATAAGAACACCGTGAATTCATTGTCCCAGGAAGGGGAAACTTTATTGACACATTCCTGGGGTCAGATACATCACATGATCACACTGACAGAACCACAGGCACATAGACACAGGCAACAGAGCACGCACAATGTCGGCACTAGTACAGTGTATATCCACCTTTCGCAGCAATGCAGGCTGCTATTCTCCCATGGAGACGATCGTAGAGATGCTGGATGTAGTCCTGTGGAACGGCTTGCCATGCCATTTCCACCTGGCACCTCAGTTGGACCAGCGTTCGTGTTGGACGTGAGACGACGCTTCATCCAGTCCCAAACATGCTCAATGGGGGACAGATCCGGAAATCTTGCTGGCCAGGGTAGTTGACTTACACCTTCTAGAGCACGTTGGGTGGCACGGGATACATGCGGACGTGCATTGTCCTGTTGGTACAGCAAGTTCCCTTGCCGGTCTAGGAATGGAAGAACGATAGGTTCGATGACGGTTTGGATGTACCGTGCACTATTCAGTGTCCCCTCGACGATCACCAGAGGTGTACGGCCAGTGTAGGAGATCGCTCCCCACACCATGATGCCGGGTGTTGGCCCTGTGTGCCTCGGTCGTATGCAGTGCTGAGTGTGGCGCTCACCTGCACGGCGCCAAACACGCATGCGACAATCATTGGCACCAAGGCAGAAGCGACTCTCATCGCTGAAGACGACACTTCTCCATTCGTCCCTCCATTCACGCCTGTCGCGACACCACTGGAGGCGGGCTGCACGATGTTGGGGCGTGAGCGGAAGACGGCCTAACGGTGTGCGGGATCGTAGCCCAGCTTCATGGAGACGGTTGCGAATGGTCCTCGCCGATACCCCAGGAGCAACAGTGTCCCTAATTTGCTGGGAAGTGGCGGTGCGGTCCCCTACGGCACTGCGTAGGATCCTACGGTCTTGGCGTGCATCCGTGCGTCGCTGCGGTCCGGTCCCAGGTCGACGGGCACGTGCACCTTCCGCCGACCACTGGCGACAACATCGATGTACTGTGGAGACCTCACGCCCCACGTGTTGAGCAATTCGGCGGTACGTCCACCCGGCCTCTCGCATGCCCACTATACGCCCTCGCTCAAAGTCCGTCAACTGCACATACGGTTCACGTCCACGCTGTCGCGGCATGCTACCAGTGTTAAAGACTGCGTTGGAGCTCCGTATGCCACGGCAAACTGGCTGACACTGACGGCCGCGGTGCGCAAATGCTGGGCAGCTAGCGCCATTCGACGGCCAACACCGCGGTTCCTGGTGTGTCCGCTGTGCCGTGCGTGTGATCATTGCTTGTACAGACCTCTCGCAGTGTCCGGAGCAAGTATGGTGGGTCTGACATACCGGTGTCAATGTGTTCTTTTTTCCTTTTCCAGGAGTGACTGCACTTCGAGTGCACCGGAATTTTGTGCCTAGTGAACGTTAGTGTTCCAGTTACCCGTTCTGGCCACTAACGTGATTTCAGGCAGCATACTTTCCTCGCATGTTGTCGCTGTGCAACATGGTGTGTAATTTTGACAGCTAATACATGCATCACCTTCTGTGTTCGTGATCTCATGTACTGGTTGGTGGCAAGCAATTTGTTGTGTCGGTCAGACCGTGGCTGTCCCCTGGTTGGGTTCCGACGTATCGAGTGTAGTTGGGCTCAACACCTGTCTCGCCCAAGTGAACGAGGGCAGGCCGACCTCCCTGGTGGCTTCTGAGTGCCGTTGTCTTTATAGTCTTTCCCACCGGTGTTTAATTATCTGTTTTCAGATATTTAAAATTTAAGGCTTATGGCTTTTTTTTAATTTTGGAAAATTAACTGTGGGCTTTCAGCCTTGCAACTTTATTCTTAAAATTATCTTTCAATCTTAAATATTGCAGCATTCTGCCTTTAAAAGACTATGGTAAAATATTTTAAAATTTTGAAATTTAATTGTGGCCTTCAGCCATTTGCATTGCACCTTGCATTTGTTTTATCTTCTTTGCCTTGAGGCTTTCCACCAAGGTGTGAGACATTTTTTTAATTATTCTATTTGCTATTTTAACTGCATTTTTATCTTGTTGATTTCAAAGATGTCTTGTTTGGAGGCCTTCAGCCGTGAAAGAGTGGCATTTGGTAAAGGTTCGGCTATGTGTCGCTTTGGTTGTAAGTGTGTTATTAAATGCCGGCCGGAGTGGCCGAGCGGTTCTACTCGCTACAGTCTGAAACCGAGCGACCGCTAGGGTCACAGGTTCGAATCCTGCCTGGGTCATGGACGTGTGTGCTGTCCTTAGGTTAGTTAGGTTTAAGTAGTTCTAAGTTCTAGGGGACTGGTGACCTTAGCAGTTAAGTCACATAGTGCCATTTGAACAATTTTTTGTTATTAAATTACAATTAGAAAGTGAAACTGACCCCAAGCTTATTTGGCCCTCTCCACAGTCCTAATTACCTGTTCTGCTCAGCGCGGTTAGCGGGCGTTTCACAGTTAGAAGTACCTTTTGAAATACTTGGCACTGGCAACTAGGACAATTTGTATTTTCAGGACATATGAAACTGTTTTGATATTCAAGAGACCATGTGCATTTGTACGCATCCTATGTTCTTCTGTCTGACGGTACCACATGGAACACGAATGATGGAGTACGGCTTTACTGTCCGAATGGGGCGGAAATCGGTACATGTGATGTAGATGTACAAAGAAATGATTACAATTTCAGAAAAACTGGATAATTTATTACACAACAGGACCATTACAGACTTAGGAAGTCAACAACAGATGGCCCACATCTGGCCCCTCTGCAAGAAGCAAGTCGGGTTAGCATTGATTCACTGAGTTGTGGCATCTCCTCTTGATATCGTGCCAAAATCTTACCAATTCGCCCGTCAAATGGTCATAATCTGAAGCTGGTTGGGGGTCTCCGCCCAATATGTTCCAAACATTCTTGACTTCGACTGGCGAAAGATCCGGAGACCTTGCTGGCCAGAGTAGGTTTTGGGAGGCACGAAGACAAAGAGTACAAACTCTCGCCGTGTGCGGGCAGGCATTATCCTGATGAAGTGTAAGTCAGGAATGGCTTGTCATGAAGGGCAACAAAACAGAGCGTCAAATATTTTCGACATACCGCTGTACAGTAAGGGTGCTGGCCGGCTGTCCGAGCGGTTCTAGGCGCTACAGCCTGGAACGGCGCGACCGCTACGGTCGCAGGTTCCAATCCTGCCTCGGTCATGGATGTGTGTGATGTCCTTAGGTTAGTTACGTTTAAGTAGTTTTAAGTTCTAGGGGACATGACCTCAGCAGGTAAGTCCCATATTACTCAGAGCCATATTTCGTAACGTCCGCTGTTCAAAGTGCCGTCAATGCGAACAAGAGGTGACCGAGACGTATAATCAATGGCACCCCATACAATCACGTACGCTGATACGCGAGTGTGAATACACGCTTCCAATGTGCGTTCACCGCCATGTAGCCAAACACGGATGCGACGATCATGGTGCTGCAAACAGAACCTAAAAGTGGCTCAAATGGCTCTGAGCACTATGGGACTTAACTGCTGTGGTCATCAGTCCCCTAGAACTTAAAACTGCTTAAACCTAACTAACCTAAGGACATCACACACATCCATGCCCGAGGCAGGATTCGAACCTGCAACCGTAGCGGTCGCGCGGTTCCAGACTGTAGCGCCTAGAACCGCTCGGCCAGTTCGGCCGGCGACAGAACCTAGATTGATGCGAGAAAATGACGTTTTGCCATTCGTGCACCCAGGTTCGTCGTCGAGTACACCATCGCAGGCGCTCCTGTCTGTAATGCAGCGTCCAGGGTAACCACAGCCACGGTGTCCGAGCTGATAGTCCGTGAGGCTGCAAACGTCGTCGAACTGTTCGTGCAGATGGTTGTTGTGTCGCAAACGTCCCCATCTGTTGACTCAGGGATCGAGACGTGGCTGCACGATCCGTTACGGCCATGCTGATAAGATGCCTGTCATCTCGACTGCTAGTGATACAAGGCCGTTGGGATCCAGCACGGCGATCCTCCTGAATCCACCGATTCTATATTCTGCTGACAGTCATTTCATCTTGACCAACGCGAGCAGCAATGTCGCGATACGATAAACCACAATCGCGATAGGCTACAACTCGACCTTTATCGAAGTCGGAAACGTGATGGTACGCATTTCTCCTCCTTACGCGAGGCATCACAACGAAGTTTCACCAGACAGCCTCTGTCAACTGCTGTTTGTGTATGAGAAATCGGTTGGATACTTTCCTCATGTCAGCACGTTGTAGTTGTCGCCACCGCCGCCGACTTTGTGTGAATGCTCTGTGATTTGTATAACACAGCATGTTCTACCTGTCGGTTAAATTTCGCCTCTGTAGGACGTCATGTTCGTGTTGTAGCAATTTTAATGGTTAGCAGTGTACGTCTACGTTATAGGGGACCGATGACCTCAGAAGTTAAGTCCCATAGTGCTCAGGGCCATATTTTTGTAAGGGTGCTACGAATGACAACCAACGATATGCTGCTATGAAAAGAAATAGTACCTATACCGTCACACCTGGTTGTCAGGCCGTATGGCTAGCAAGAGTCAGGTTATCCCACGGGTGTCTGGGGCGGTTTCAAACACGTCTTTGACCTGAAACGTCACAGACTGTGGTAGCATTTCCTTCAGTGATGAGTCGTGCTCCGAACTGACCGCTGACGACCAGCGACGACGTGTCTGGAGATGCCCCAGACACTGGTGGGTTGCCAACTTGAGTTTCGTTCGCCATACGGTCCGACAAACATGAGTGGTCGTCTGAGGTGCCATTTGTTTTCATAGCAGAACTCCTTTGGTTATCATACACAGCACCCTTAGAGCACTTGCGGTACGTCGATGATATTCTACGTCTCGTTTTGTTGCCATTCATCATAATCCGTCTCCGTCTTACATTTCAACAGGATAATGCTCGCCCGAACACGCGAGACATTCTACTGCTTGCCTTCGTGGTTGCCAAATCCTATCCTGGCCAGCAACAAGGCCGCCAGATGTCTCTTTCCAACTGAGTACATTTGGAGCATTATAGGCTCTCCAACCAGTGCACATATTTTATGATTTTATTTTTTTTTAGTCGTAAGTCTTCTGACTGATTTGATGCGGCCCGCCACAAATTCCTCTCCTGTTCCTCTCCTGTGCCAACCTATTCACCTCAGTGTAGCACTTGCAACCAACGTTCTGAATTATTTGCTTGACGTATTCCAATCTCTGTCTTCTTCTACAGTTTTTGCCCTCTACAGCTCCCTCTAGTACCATGGAAGTCATTCCCTCATGTCGTAGCAGATGTCCTATCATGCTGTCCTTCTGCTTGCCAGTGTTTCCCTTATGTTACTTTCCTCACCGATATCGCTGAGGACCTTCTCATTCCTCATCTTATAAGCCCACCTAAAATTCCACATTCTTCTATAGCACCACATCACAAATGCTTCGATTCTCTTCTGTTCAGGTTTTCCCACAGTCCATGTTTCATTACCTTACAACGCTGTGCTCCAAACGTACATTCTCAGAAATTTCTTCCTCAAATTAAGGCCAATGTTTGACACTTTGTCAACAATTCCCTTTTTGGTAGTGCTAACTTGCTTTTGATATCCTCCTTGCTCCATCCGTCATTGTTTATTTTGCTGCCTAGCTAGCAGAATTCCTTAACTTCATCTATTTCGAGATCATCGATGCTAATGTTAATTTTCTCGCTGTTCTCATTTTCGCTGCTTCTCATCACTTTCGCCTTTATTCGATTTACTCTCAATCCATGTTCTGCACTCATCACACTGTACACTGCATTCAGCAGATCATGTAATTCTTCTTCACTTCCACTCACGATGGCAATGTCATTAGTGAATCGTATCATTTATGTCCTTTTACCTTGAACTATAATTCCATTCCTCAACCTTTCTGTGATTTCCCGCCGACGTATGTGGCCGAGCGGTTCTAGGCGCTTCAATTTGGAACTGCGTGACCGCTACGGTCGCAGGTTCGAATCCTGCCTCGGGCATGGATGTGTGTGATGTCCTTAGGTTAGTTAGGTTTAAGTAGTTTTAAGTTCTAGGGGACTGATGACCTCAGATGTTAAGTCCCATAGTGCTCAGAAACATTTCAACTATTTTGTGATTTACATCATTGCTTCTTTGATGTACAGATTGAACAGTAGAGGCGAAATACTATATCCCTGTCTTACATCCTGTTTAATCCGAGCACTTCGCTCTTCGTCCTCCACTCTGATTATTCCCTGTTTGGTCTTGTACATATTGTATATTACCCGTCTCTCCCTGTAGCTTACCCCTATTTATCTCAGATTTTCGAACATCTTGCACCATTTTACACTGTCTAACGCTTTTTTCAGGTCGACAAATCCTATGAACGTGTCTGGATTTTTCTTTCCTTTTGCTTCCATTATCAACTGCAACGTCAGAATTGCCTCTCTGGTGCCTTTACCTTTTCTAAAACCGAACTGTTCGACATGTAACACATCGAATTAGGTAACGCGCGAAAAGCACAGAACTTATAACTATATCCCTCAGGAGGAGACCCAACAACTCTGTCCATTAATACCGAGGCCGAATAAGTGCTTGCATAAGGGCCATAGGTGGGCCAAAGCTTTGTTGACTTGCTCAATTTGTGAAGCTCTTTGTCTTTTATAAATCATCCAATTTCTCTGAAATAATTTGTTTGTCTGTACATGCACATCGCATCTAGCGATTCTCGCCCCATTAAGATAGTTCCTTCGTCTTTTTTTGTCCTTTTTTTCTTAGCGTGTATTTACAGATGTTGAAAAAAAAATTGTAGCTGCAGAAAATGGCGGAATCATCATATGGGGGTCTCTGCCGCATCATGTGAACGTAGGAGGACCATCCTAAAGACAGAACATTCTTCCCTGCAATGAACTTTATGTCGGCCATTCCTGTTTTGTTACTCTGTCGAAACACGTAACATGGTTCGATTGGTGCGTGTCTAAGAAGGATGGGACGCAGCACTCTACTCCACACACCATACAATAATATGCAAATGTCTAGAGGTCGGGACGGAATGAGGGGGGAGAGATGAACGTTGAAGTGGGGGGAAACCGATGCTGCCCTAACAAAGACATACAATATTCGCGCCGCGCCCGAAATGCAGTTTTGTGCTGTTGTTACCGTTTGTATAGGGAACAGCCGCTGCCGTACTGTGTTTTTATTTGCAGGGCGGGTTTCATAAACACAGCTCGTCCACCGCTCAGAACAAAGAAGAGAATCCGCATGTCCGAGAGTTTGAAGGCTTCAACAGTATGTTGGTAGCGGCGAAGGGAGATGTAGGGGAAACAAAAAACAACGGCAAATGCAGGCAGCGTATGAAATGCGTGGCTGTGTCTACATAGTATGTTTTAAATGGTAGTTCTGATGATTACCTGACATTGTCACCTGTGTTGGAGGCGATCTCAGAATCTAAACATGATTGTTCTCTTTATCATAGAAGTTTATTCGCGCAGATCGCACAAAAATACACTACGATTACTAGTTTCTGCGAAATTAAATAGTCATCTACAGATGATTCTTACAGAAAAAAAAATTTTGTTGGTCAATCCATTTCGTCGTCTGTTCACGTTAATTGGATACAACGTATAGAGACGTCATTCCATAGTGCTGTCTATTGTCACAGACTAAGAGAATAGCTCAGCGAACTGTGCACAATAGTTGCAAAGAAAATGCATAAGATATGCATAAAATGATTTCATGTTGCGTCCTTGTTGACATCTCTTATGTATTTTATTTCCAACTTTTGTGCTCTATTCGCACAGCCATTCTCTTATTGTGTGACGAGGGATAGTTTTATGGAATGTCGTCTCTATAAAGTTGCATCCTATTAACGTGAACAGTAGACGAAATGGATTGGCTCAGTAGAAACTTTTTTGTGTACAAATGATCAGAAGATGCCGGTTTAATTTCGGTGAAACTAGTAATCATTATGTATTTTCTCTGCGATGTGGGTGAATAAACTTCTGTAGAAAGAAGAATAACTGTGTTTGTGTTGGACTACTTACGCAGGTTGTTTAACAAAAGAAATATCCCACGTTGTTACAGGAGGTAGTGCTGCTCAAAACTAGAAAATAGTCCCACAGACGTACACTGTCCAAATGAAAAAGATTGCCACACAGATACATGGTCAAATGTATATGTAACTTCATATATGTGTAAGGTGGGCATGTAATTAGGATTCTTGCGAGTTTTTAATGTGCTCGTCAGAGAGAGAGAGAGAGAGAGAGAGAGAGAGAGAGAGAGAGAGAGAGAGCAAGTTATGTTACTGTCAAACAACCATTTGTCTTGTTATACCACTGTCTTTGCCTCTGCGCTGTCTGATACATTCGTAGTTGAGGTATCGCAGGTGTTGGATTTATTCAGCTCAGCTGTGCTGTGTTAACTTGGGATTGTATGTGTTACATGAAGAAAGATTTATTGTAAACAACAGCAACGATGAATATGATGTATATAATGAATGATAAAAACAATCCATCTTCAGGCCGCAACCGGCCCATCGCGACCATCCGACCGCCGTGTCATCCTCAGTTGTGTCATCTTCAAATGTCGAGTGATCACCGTGGAGGGCACGAAGATGCCACATACTCCTGTGAGACAGCGTTATCAGCATGTCAAAGATTTTCAAACAGGGCTCACTCTGGGTCTCCCTTTGGCTGGCTGGTCCAGTCACGTAGAATCCAAATTTTTGTGTCATTCGGATGTGACAGTGCTTTGAGGTTGGACTACATGGAAAAGTGAGGGCACACGTACTCATCGTCAAGCTGGTGGTCGACCACACCTAACCACCAGAATAGAGCGTCGGTGTATCGTACATCAACCATATCGTAACTGCTTCACGTCTGCGCCTGCCCACCCATAACCTGTAATGTATCTGTGTCATCCCACAGCACTGGTCACAGAGAAGCACCATCAGGACATGGGAATTACCGTCCCATGCGTAGCTGCAGTTAAGACAACAACACAAATGTGTGACTTTGGAGGGAGGCCATGTGTAGGATGCATGGACTGAAGGTGAACAGCGTCGCATTGTATTCAGTGATGAGTCACTGTCCTCCACTACTCCAGTTGACCACCTTCACTGTGTATGGCTACCGCCTGCTGAGAGGTCCACTCTCCCAATGTCTTGGTGAGGCACATCACTGTTACCCCCAGCATCATTGTGTGCGGGGACATCCGTATTAACCTCACATCAGGGCTTGCAATGATTGGGGGAATTCTAACAACCCAACGGTACATCTCAGTCATCGTGTGCCCTCATGTCTTACCTCTCACGTGATGCTACATTGCTGCCATTTTTCATGTCTCGCCACTCAGGTGATGCTACCATATTTCAGTAGGACAATGCTCGTCCACACATGGTACGTGTCTCTATGAAATCTGTGCGTGAGGCTAAGGCACTCCCTTCCCCAGCAATATTTTCAGATCTGTCTCTGACAGAACAGATTTGGGACCAGTCCGAACGTCACTGCTGACCCAGCGCCAATACCGTGGATACAGCGGTCCAGTTATAACAGTCATGGGCCGGCTTGCCCCAGGAGCAGATTCAACAACTTTATGACACTTCCTGGCAGATTAAAACTGTGTGCCCAACCGAGACTAGAACTCGGGACCTTTGCGTTTCGCGAGCAAGTGCTCTACCGAAGCACAACTCACGCCCGGTCCTCACAGCTTTACTTCTGCCAGTATCTCGTCTCCTACGTTCCAAACTTTACAGAAGCTCTCCCGCGAACAATGCAGAACTAGCACTCCTGAAAGAAAGGATACTGTGGAGACATGGCTTACCCACAGCCTGGGGGATGTTTCCAGATTTCACTCTGCAGCGGAGTGTGTGCTGATATGAAACTTCCTGGTAGATTAAAACTGTGTGCCCGACCGAGACTCGAACTCGGGACCTTTGCCATTCGCGGGCAAGTGCACTACCATCTGAGCCACCGAAGCACGGCTCACGCCCTGTCCTCACAGCTTTACTTTCTTTCAGGAGTGCTAGTTCTGCATGGTTCGCAGGAGACCTTCTGCAAAGTTTGGAAGGTAGGAGACGAGATACTGGCAGAACTAAAGCTGTGAGGACCGGGCGTGAGTCGTGCTTCGGTAACTCAGATGGTAGAGCACTTGCCCACGTAAGCAAAGGTCCCGAGTTCGAGTCTCGGTCGGGCACACAGTTTTAATCTGCCAGGAAGTTTCATATCAGCGCACACTCCGCTGCAGAGTGAAAATCTCATTCTGGAACTTTGTGACACCCTTCCCAAAGGAATCGTCGGACGCATCCAAACCGCAGGGTGTGCAACATCGTATTGCTAAGTGGACTCAAACTGCCAAGTTCTTTGTAAATGTGTATGATCCTGTAATCACTGAAATATCATCATATACCCTCTAAACCTGTGATGTTTCACTACGCTCCCCCCCCCCCCCCCCCTCCTGTGTGGTTCACTTTTTTTTTAGCTAGTAATACACTGAAGAGCCAAACAACATATACCTGCCTAATATTGTGTAGCGCCCACGCGAGGACGTAAAAGTGCCGCAATACAACTTGGCATTGACTAAAGTCTGAAGCAGTGCTGCAGGGAACCGACACCATGAATCCTGCAGGGCTTTCCATAAATCCGTAAGAGAGCGAGGGGGTGAAGATCTCCTCTGAACAAGGCATCCCAGATATGCTCAACAATATCTGTGTCGGGGGAGCTTGGTGGCCAGCGGCAGTGTTTGAACACAGTTCCTAGAGCCACTGTGTAACGACTCTGGACGTGTGGGGTGTCGCATTGTCCTTCTGGAATTACTCAAGTTCGCCGGAATGCACAATGGACACTAATGGATGCAGGTGATCAGACAGGATGCTTACATACGCGTCGCTCGTCAGAGTCGTGTCAGGAATTCCGTATCACTCCGACTGCACTCGCCCAACACCACTGCAGAGCCTTCACCAGCTTGAACAGCCCCCGGCTGACATTCAGGGTCCATGGATTCGTGAGGTTGTCTCCATACCCGTACACGTCCATCTGCTCGACACAATCTGACACGAGACGTCTGACCAGGCAACATGTTTCCAGTCATCATGAGTCCAATGTCGGTGTTCACGGGCCCAGGTGAGGTGTAAAGCTTTGTGTCGAGCAGTCATCCATGGATTCATGAGGTTGTCTCCATACCTGTACACGTCCAACTGCTCGACACAATCTGACACGAGACGTCTGACCAGGCATCATGTTTCCAGTCATCACGAGTCCAATGTCGGTGTTCACGGGCCCAGGCGAGGTGTAAAGCTTTGTGTCGAGCAGTCATCCATGGATTCATGAGGTTGTCTCCATACCCGTACACGCCCATCTGCTTGACACAATCTGACACGAGACGTCTGACCAGGCAACATGTTTCCAGTCATCACGAGTCCAATGTCGGTGTTCACGGGCCCAGGCGAGGTGTAAAGCTTTGTGTCGAGCAGTCATCCATGGATTCATGAGGTTGTCTCCATACCCGTACACGTCCATCTGCTCGACACAATCTGACACGAGACGTCTGACCAGGCAACATGTTTCCAGTCATCACGAGTCCAATGTCGGTGTTCACGGGCCCAGGCGAGGTGTAAAGCTTTGTGTCGAGCAGTCATCCATGGATTCATGAGGTTGTCTCCATACCCGTACACGCCCATCTGCTTGACACAATCTGACACGAGACGTCTGACCAGGCAACATGTTTCCAGTCATCACGAGTCCAATGTCGGTGTTCACGGGCCCAGGCGAGGTGTAAAGCTTTGTGTCGAGCAGTCATCCTTGGATTCATGAGGTTGTCTCCATACCCGTACACGTCCATCTGCTTGACACAATCTGACACGAGACGTCTGACCAGGCAACATGTTTTCAGTCATCATGAGTCCAAAGTCGGTGTTCACGGGCCCAGGTGAGGTGTAAGGCTTTGTGTCGAGCAGTCATCCATGGATTCATGAGGTTGTCTCCATACCCGTACACGTCCATCTGCTCGACACAATCTGACACGAGACGTCTGACCAGGCAACATGTTTCCAGTCATCACGAGTCCAATGTCGGTGTTCACGGGCCCAGGCGAGGTGTAAAGCTTTGTGTCGAGCAGTCATCCATGGATTCATGAGGTTGTCTCCATACCCGTACACGCCCATCTGCTTGACACAATCTGACACGAGACGTCTGACCAGGCAACATGTTTCCAGTCATCATGAGTCCAATGTCGGTGTTCACGGGCCCAGGTGAGGTGTAAAGCTTTGTGTCGAGCAGTCATCCATGGATTCATGAGGTTGTCTCCATACCCGTACACGTCCATCTGCTTGACACAATCTGACACGAGACGTCTGACCAGGCAACATGTTTTCAGTCATCATGAGTCCAAAGTCGGTGTTCACGGGCCCAGGTGAGGTGTAAGGCTTTGTGTCGAGCAGTCATCCATGGATTCATGAGGTTGTCTCCATACCCGTACACGTCCATCTGCTCGACACAATCTGACACGAGACGTCTGACCAGGCAACATGTTTCCAGTCATCACGAGTCCAATGTCGGTGTTCACGGGCCCAGGCGAGGCGTAAAGCTTTGTGTCGAGCAGTTATCATCAAGGGTACACGGATGGGCCTTCGGCTCCCAAAGCCCATATCGATGATGTTTCGTTAAATGGTTCGCACGCTGACACTTGTTGATGGCCTAGCATTGAAATCTGCAGCAATTTGCGGAACGGTTGTACTTCTGTCACGTTAAGCGATTATCTTCATTCGTCGTTGGTCCGTTCTTGCAGGATCTTTTTCGGCCTCAGCGATGTCGGAGACTTGAAGTTTTACCCGCTTCCTGATATTCACAGTACGCTCGTAAAATGGTCTTACGGGAAAGTACGCATTTTGTCGCTACCTCTGAGATGCTGTGTTCCATAGCTCGCGCGCTGCCCATAATACCACGTTATAACTCACGTAAATCTTCATAACTTGCCATTGTTACAGCAGTGGCCGATCCAACAAGTGGGCCAGACACTTGTCTTCTTATATAGTCGTTACCGACGGCAGCGCCGTATTATTTCTGTTATTTCTGTGTTTGAATATGCGTGTTTATACCAGTTTCTTTGGCGCTTCAGTGTATATCTTTTCCTGCACATTTATGTTAGGACTTTTTTCTAATTCTGTCCTGTAGTCCCATGGGGCACTTTCCATACCAACTTGTATATTTTTATATAAACCTTTCCGATGTCTCTACATATCTTTTTCAAATAAACAGCTTTCTCTCTCGATTCTTAAGTGTGATGTTAGGTATGTTTAAATCGTGCTCGGTGCGAAATTTTAGCAGAGGGCCTATGTTTTCATTCTCTTCTTCCAATGCCTTTTCTCCTACAACTTTTATTTCTATTTCTCGTACTGTTGTATTTCATTCCTCCATCACATTCAGATTTTTATCTCCCGTATCTTCTTGAACAACATCTTTTACCTCATTGTAAGTTAACACACTCAGCCGATTTCTGGATCCCCACATTGGTCCATACAATTAAAATAAAACTTCGATCCCTTTTCCAGAATAAAATTTTAACTCTGCAACTGAGTGTGTGTTGATATGAAATTTCCTGGCATATTTAAAGTATGTGCTGCACCGAGACTCGAAGTCGGGACCTTTGTCTTTCGTGGGAAAATGCTCTACTGACTGAGGGAAGTGAAGCTGTTAGGAGAGGTCGTGAATTGTGGTTAGTTACCTAAATTCGTAGAGCACTTGGCAGCAAATTGCAAAGGTCCCGAGTTAGAGTCCATTCTGGACGAAGTGTTAATCTGCCAGGAAGTTTCATATCAGCGCACACTCTGATGTAGAGTGAAAATTTCATTCTGGAAACATCCCCCAGGCAGTGGCTAAGCCACGTCTCCGCAATATCCTTTCTTCGAGGAGTGATGGTTCTGTAAGTTTCGCAGGAGAGCTTCTGTAAAGTTTGGAAGGTAGGAGACGAGGTACTGGCGGAAGTAAATCTTTGAGGAAGGGTTGTGAGTCGTGCTTGGGTAGTTCAGACCATGGAACACTTGCCCGCGAACGATTCGAATGGTTCAAATGGCTCTGAGCACTATAGGACTTAACTTCTGAGGTCATCAGTCCCCTAGAACTTCGAACTATTTAGACCTAACTAACCTAAGGACATCACACACATCCATGCCCGAGGCAGGATTCGAACCTGCGACCGTCGAGGTCGCGCGGTTCCAGACTGTGGCGCCTAGAACCGCTCGGCCACTCGGGTCGGCCCCGCGAAAGGCAAAGGTCCCGAGTTCGAGTCTCGGTCCGGCACACAGCTTTAGTCTGGCAGTTTGGGTCCATTTATTAGCCGTTACACTCATTAAATATCTTGTTTACTAAAGCCCGTTTGTAGTTTTTCCACCATTTTGCGTCATAGGTACATCTTCTGCAAGTGAAAGCTAGAATCCATCAGCCAATAGGCGAGCAGGAACATTTGGAATAAAGAAGTGAAAGATATTGTCATGTCATGGCTGCTAAATAGACCCTCAGGCGCTTTATAACCATCATCTTCTGTGACGAAACATTTCTGTTTTCAAAAGTTGTGTGTGTTGGAGAACTGAGGAAGAATATTTAGTCATTTCTCGAGGGCTGTCAAGTTTGCTTTGACAAACGTTCGTCCCACACATAACTTTGATTTTTGCAATACGCACAAAGGGTTGGTCACTTCGGTTTGCGTCAATCTTGCAGAATTCTAAGGTCGTCACCTGGAGACCTCATTTTCCTAAGGGAGTATGGAGCAGTTGTCACCAGCACTCAAAAAGATGGACCTTGAATTCTGGGAAATCGAAGTGCTGTAATGTGTAGGGCAGTGTTTTATGTGGAGGATAGAGTACCTGGAAACACTTGATTTTTCCTAGTCGATGTTTAAACCTAGTCACCGATTTTGGAATCACGCGCAGGAATGGGCACTAGAGACTGCCTGCTTCTGTTGTTGTGAGACATGAGGTTGTGTTTTGCGCAACATTTGTAAATATTTTCAGATCTACGTGTTTAAGTGCCGTATAATATATTAAAGGTATTTTCAGGATACTGTTAATTCTCCAATTACGGAGTTTTATTTCATTTTGTATTTTTAAGGCTAGTTGTGTAATGAGTGGACAGTGAAGCCTTACTTCATAAGTCCTGCGTTATTTGCAAACGAACTGAGTTTCTTCAATGCCTCAATAATTTTCCCTGTCTCGAATACGGAAATTTGTGTTAGTTTCCAATAGCTTCCGCTTTAAAATGTTTTTAACTGGTTTTTGATACTAGTTCTCCTTCATTTGATTTTACTTATTACTGGTTCGTAGTAAAGTAATAGTGTAAAACGTAGACTATTGAACACAGTATTTAACAGATTTTCTCGATCGCAACACTTTTAAATTTGGCTAGAATATTTGTTCCTGGTTATTTCATTCACAGTAGCGAGTCTTGTACCTTGGAATAGTTTTTCACATTCGGAAGGACTTTATTTTTTCGAAATAATTTCCGTTATTTCAGGAAAAGACTACAGCACACATAAAGTGCATGCTATAATTTCAAATCGGAATACGAAGATACATGAACTGTAGAAAGGCCACTGGTTTATCTATAACTCGTATTACCTAAAGGGAGGGGGTTCCTTATTCCCAGCACAAAAATGTAAAAGAAAGCGAAATTTCGTTAGTTGTTTTTAAATTTTAAGGACAACCAGTACTAATGTATAAGCAAGGAGCAGAACCAGAAATTATCTTTTAGCACCATCTTGTATCTTGAAAAAGAAGACCTGAACACGCGTTATTTCCAAACGAACTGAGTTTCTTTAATGCCTCAATAATTTTCCGTCGCGAATACGGAAATTTTTCTGAAAGTCAACACCAAAATCTGGGATCAAATATTGTCCTTAATTTGAGGAGTCGGCCGGAGTAGCCGAGCGGTTCTAGGCGCTACAGTCTGGAACCGGTCGACCGCTACGGTAGCAGGTTCGAATCCTGCCTCGAGCATGGATGTGTGTGATGTCCTTGGGTTAGTTAGGTTTAAGTAGTTCTAAGTTCTAGGGGACTGATGACCTTAGAAGTTGTCGGCCGCGGTGGCCGTGCGGTTCTAGGCGCTCCAGTCCGGAGCCGCGCTGCTGCTACGGTCGCAGGTTCGAATCCTGCCTCGGGCATGGGTGTGTGTGAAGTCCTTATGTTAGTTAGGTTTAAGTAGTTCTAAGTTCTAGGGGACTGATGACCGCAGCAGTTGAGTCCCATAGTGCTCAGAACCATTTTTGAACCTTAGAAGTTAAGTCCCATACTGCTCAGAGCCATTTGAACCATTTTAAATTTGAGGAACAAATTTCTGAAAATGTGCGTTTGGAGCACAGTATTGCAGGTAGAGGATCAAAGAATGCGGCAAAAACTGGAAGAGAAGAGAATAGAACCGTTTGAGATGTACTGTTATAGAAGAAGGTTGAAAATTCGGTGGAATGAGGAGGTTCTCTGCAGAATCAATGAAGCAAGGAACGTTTGCAAAATACTGGAAGGAAGACGGAACATGAAGATAGGACAAGTGTTATGGCATCAGGGAATAACTTCCGTGGCACTAGAAGGAGCTGTGGACAGTTAAATCTGTAAGGTAAAAGAGAGATTTGAAAATGTACAACAAATAATTAAGGATGTAGGATGGAAGGGCTACTCTGAGATGAAGAGGTTAGCACAGGAGAGAAATTCATAGTGTGGCACTTTAAACCAGTCAGAAGGCTGTTGACTGAGAAAAATAAATAAATAAAAGAAGTATAAGATCGAGTATAAGTATGAGTGTTGGAAGTGTTCTGTAACATTGGATTGTGGAGTTATATAGAAGTGGAGTTACACAGAGAAAAAGAAAATGGACGGTTTTGAAATGTGTTGCTACAAAAGCAGTGCTCAAAATTAGACGGTTAGAGCACATAACTAATGAGCATGTGATAGATCAAACTACAGAAACGAGTAGTTTGGCTGATACAAGGTATAAAGTTAGGAGAGATTTTAAGGAATCGAGGGATCACCAAGTTGGCAGTGGAGGGAAGTGTCATGTGGGACGAACGAATTGTAGAGGTCGATCCAAGGCATGATAGTAGGAAGCAGATGGAACAGGATGTGCATTGCGGTCGTTTATTAATATGAAGAGGCTTGCACAGGATACAGTAGCGTGGAGAGCTGCGACAAAGCAGTCTTCCAAATTTCGTTTGCAGCTTTGCCTCAGCTCTACATCTACATGGATACTCTGCAAATAACATTTAAGCGCTTGACAAAGGGTTCATCGAACCACCACCACCACAATAATTCTCTATTATTCCAATCGCGTATTGCGCGAACACCCATACCTCTCTGTTCAATCTCTGTTTTCCCTTATTTTATCATGATAATCGTTTCCCCTTTGTAGATCGGCGTCAACAAAGTATTTTCGCATTCGGTGGAGAAAGCTGGTGATTGGAATTACCTGAGACGATTCCGCCGCAACGAGAAACGGCTTTCTTTTAATGATGTCCACCCAAAATCCTTCATCATTTCAGTGACACTCTCCCCTATTTCACGATAGTATAAAACGTGCTGCTAGAGGACGAACAAGCGCTGTATAGGCAGTTTCTTTAGTAGATTTGTTACATTTTCTCAGCTAGCCTTCCACACAACATTTCCAATTTAAGTTGTTCGTAATTGTAATTCCTAGGTATTCAGTTGAATTTACAGCGTTAGATTTGACTGATTTTTCGCGGAACCGAAGTTTAACGGATACCTTGGATACCTTTTAGCATTCATGCGGTGAGTCACAGTTTTCGTTATTCAGGATCAATTGCCAATTTTTTCACCGTTTGTTGTTGTGGTCTTCAGTACAGAGACTGGTTTGATGCAGCTCTCCATGCTACTCTATCCTGCGCAAGCTTCATCTCCCAGTACCTACTGCAACCTATATCCTTCTGAATCTGATTAGTGTATTCATCTCTTGGTCTCCCTCTACGATTTTTACCCTCCACGCTGCGCTCCAATACCAAATTGGTGATCCCTTGATGCCTCAGGACATGTCCTACCAACCGATCCCTTCTTCTCGTCGAGTTTTGCCACAAACTCCTCTTCTCCCCTATTCTATTCAATACCTCCACATTAGTTATGTGATCTACCCATCTAATCTTCAGCATTCTTCTGCAGCACCACATTTCGGAAGCTTCTATTCTTGTCTAAACTATTTATCGTCCATGTTTCACTTTCATATATGGCTACACTCCATACAAATACTTTAAGAAACGACTTCCTGACAAATCAATACTCGATGTGAACAAATTTCTCTTCTTCAGAAACGCTTTCCTTGCCATTGCCAGTGTACATTTTATATCCTCTCAACTTCATCCATCATCAGTTCTTTTGCTCCCTGTACTGGGTAATAAAAAAGAAAAAAAAAAAGAAAAGTTTGAAAATGTGAAAAGAAATGGCGAATAAAAAAAGGGTTTTAAAATCGTTAATGACCTTGAAGAAGGGAAAGAATGGAATGCACATCGAACTTCGTATTACAGAAAAGATATCGGACTTCGTGATTCGGAAAAGCTATTGTTGGGGTGGTCCTTGTGGCGTTTCTGAGCAAAGGTCAAAGCAATATCCACAACAAAAATTATTTGAAAGAGAACAGAGTTAAAAAATGTGATTAACAGGGGGAAATGACGTAGATAAGAGTTCATTCATTACCAAGTTAATATGTCTTCTCTCGTGCGGCGTCCAGCTCTTGTTCTCCAAAAATCACCTGCTTCATTTCTGCGTGAAAAGTCGTAGCTGCTCCGAAATCTTGCAGTAAGTTTCATTGTCCAGGAATTACTAATGTATACAAATTAAAACCATCTTGATCTTGAATGCAATGTATTTTATGTTGCTGCTTCCATCCTCCAAATTTCATGCAAACTTCCACAATACGTGTGCACATCAATAAGTTTTTTGCTCTTAATCCGACCACGACCAGCTAATAAGTAAATTAAGCTTCCGCTCTCAAGAGACAAGATCGGGTAGAAAACAAAAAGAGTTACAATTTTTGTACCTTCGTTTTCTTATAAATATTTCCTGTGGCGTCGAGCGCTCATACAGCTGCGGCGGTATAATTTATATCTGAGGAAACGAGTGTAGCGCGGCGAAATTCAAAGCTACGGTCGCAGGCTCGAATCCTGCCTCGGGCATGGGTGTGTGTGATGTCCTTAGGTTAGCTAGGTTTAAGCAGTTCTAAGTTCTAGGGGACTGATGACCTCAGAAGTTAAGTCTTTAAGAGCATGTCTTTGTAATAAAGAAGTGTATGGCAACTACAAACTGGTTATGTGTTTAATTTCGATATGTCGAAAGGAATAAAATATCATAGTGGAGTACTCCTACTGCATTTCTTGAATGTTGGTGTGGTCTGTGCAACTTTCCAGTCTTTGGCTATGGACCTTTCGTCTAGCGAACGGTGGTATATGATTGTGAAGCAAGGAGCTATTGTACTGCGTGGAGCCCGCTCTGTTGGGCGTGCAGTCTAACGCACGGCTTTCCAGATTGGGAAGGAGCGCCTGGGCCCCGGCACGATTTGTGTCAAGGTCCGGAGACCCGGCTAGTCTGTGGATGGTTTTTAGGCGGTTTTCCATCTGCCTCGGCGAATGCGGACTGGTTCCCCTTATTCTGCCTCAGTTACACTATGTCGGCGATTGCTGCGCAAACAAGTTCCCCACGTACGCGTACACCGCCATTACTCTACCACGCAAACATAGGTGTTACGCTCGTCTGGTGTGAGACGTTCCCTGGGGGGTCCACCGGGGGCCGAACCGCAGAATAACCCTGGGTTTGGTGTGGGGCTGCGGAGGGGTGAAGTGCACTGCGGTAGCCGTCGTGGACCACTGCGGCTGCGGCGGGGACGGAGCCTCTCCGTCGCTTCTAGGTCCCCGGCTCTCGTACAATACAAAACTGTGTGTAAAGTTTGATATCAGCAATTAGCAGTTTCGTGGACTGAACGTGCTGTTTACGAAAGCCCAAATTATCGCAATTTCACGCTTGTGCGGGCGCAGTTACACTCTGTAACCCTATCCCTCTGCACCTGAAATGCAGAAGTTTATCGGCGGATCGGTGAGTGCGCGCGTGTACGTTTCGGACAAAGCGAGGCCGGCCGTGTTTACGTCGGGTCTGCTAAATGCCTCCATCCCCTGCGAGCGTATCGGATGGCCCGGTTTGTTCAGCGGCTCCGGGCTCCAGATAACGGCCCCCCAACAAAGGGGGAGGCGAGGGGTTTGCCCAGCTGACTCCGGCGCCAGCATTCGCCACGCGTGAGGTGCGCAGGTGCACGTGCGTGCACGTGTGTGTGTGTGGGGGGGGGGGGGGGGGGGAGAGCTGCGGTCGCCGAGCAGAGGGAAAGGGCGAAGGGTTACACGGCCGCTAGCGGGCGGTTTCGCCCGCATCGCTAACGCGCAGATGCGTAGCTGCGTTACCACAAAAAGGCCTCGGGCACTGCCTTGCTGAGTGTCTTTTTTGGCACTCGGGGTTGGGGATGAGGTATGTGTTCATGTGAATCTCTATGTCAACTCTATCTCTCTCTCTCTCTCTCCGTGTGTGTGTGTGTGTGTGTGTGTGTGTGTGTGTGTGTGTATATATAAAGGGGGATCAAAAAGTCAGTATAAATTTGAAAACTTAATAAACCACGGAATAATGTAGATAGAGAAGTAAAAATTGACACACATGCTTGGAATGACCTCGGGTTTTATTAGGACGTGTATACAGAGGAATCAAAAAGTCACTATAAATTTGAAAACTCGATAAACCACCGAATAAAGTAGATAGAGAGGTAAAAATGAACACGCATGCGTGGAATGACATGGGGTTTCACTAGAACAAAAAAAAAAAAAAAAACAAAGTTCACAAAATGTCCGGAGATGGCGCTGCTACCGTGACGGGTGAGAGGTACGCCGGTATGTTACAGAATCGCATCGTCCCCAGCCTGGCTGATAAACACCTGCTGGAACGTGCGATGTTTACGCAGGGTGGCGCTCCACCCCATATTGCTAGACGCGTGAAAGATCTCTTGCCCGCGTCGTTTGGTGACGAACGTGTGCTCAGCCGCCACTTTCGTCATGCTCGGCCTCCCAGGTCCCCAGACATCAGTCCGTGCGATTATTGGCTTTGGGGTTACCTGAAGTCGCAAGTGTATCGTGATCGACCGACATCTCTAGGGACGCTGGAAGACAACATCCGACGCCGATGCCGCACCGTAACTCCGGACATGCTTTACAATGCTGTTCACAACATTATTCCTCGAGTACAGCTATTGTTGAGAAATGATGGTGGACATATTGAGCATTTCCTGTACAGAACATCATCTTTGCTTTGTCTTACTTTGTCATGCTAGTTATTGCTATTCTGATCAGATGAAACGCCATCTGTCGGCCATTTTTTGAACTTTTGTATTTTTTTGGTTCTAATAAAAACCCATGTCATTCCAAGCATGTGTATCAATTTGTACCACTATCTACATTATTCCGTGATTTATTCAGTTTTCAAATTTATACCGACTTTTTGATCACCTGGTATATATATTTGTGTGTGTGTGTGTGTGTGTGTGTGTGTGTGTGTGTGTGTGTGTGTGTGGACACAAAACACAGTTGTTTCGGCATTTGCACACGTCCTCAGCAAATCTCAATAGTAGTAAAGTTTCTTGCACTCACTACTCCACACACCTGGACCCTCTACGAGGTCTGTTTGATAAATTCCGAGATATTCGTAATTTCACGCCAGTGCCGTACAGAGCGAAATGCGGTTGGTAGCTCTGGGGCACACGGCTGTGTTTAATGTGTAACTGCCGGAAGTTTCGTTGTTGTATGTCTGTTAGTTATTGTTGAGTGCTGTATAGGGTATAACGTTGTGTTGCACAATTTGCGAATTTAGAGATGGCAGAGTACAGGAGAAACGCGTCTGCATTAAATATTACGTAAAAAAAAACTTTTCAAATGCCTACAGTTGTCAGTGCTAACAGACAAGCAACACTGAGTGAAATAACCGCAGAAAGCTTATGATACGAGTTGTTAAGCCGTACTCGGTGTTACGAATGGTTCACACAGTTTACAAGCGGCCAGACGGAAGCTAAAGATGACCCTCGTTCAGAACGCTGTTCGACATCTACTGACGACTCTCAGGTCAGGACCGTCAACGAAATTGTGCGCAGCAGTCTAACATTCAAATGGTTCAAATGACTCTGAGCACTATGGCACCTAACATCCGTGGTCATCAGTCCCCTAGAAGTTGGACCTAATTAAACCTCACTAACCTAAGGACATCACACACATGCCTGCCCGAGGCAGGATTCGAACCTGCGACCGTAGCGGTCGGGCGGTTCCAGACTGAAGCGCTTAGAACTGCTCGGACAGCCCGGCCGGCAGCAGTCTAAGACTGATTGTCCGATAGGTTACAGAGGAATGTAACATTTCAGTTATACCGTGTGATGGTTAGATGATTTGGGGGGAGGGAACCACACAGTCAGGTCGTCCTATTGGATTACGGAAGGAAGTCGGCCGTGTCATTTCAAGGAACCATTCCGGTACCTGCCCGAAGCGATTTAGGGAAATCACGAAAAACTTGAATCAGGATGTCCAGACGCGGGTTTGACCGTCGTCCTCCCGAATGCGAGTCCGGTGTGCTAAACACTGCGCCTCCTCGGTCGATGATCGGTGTCAGCGTCTTGGAACGCATTGCGTTGCCGCCAAGCTCGTCCCATAAGTAAAGAGTCAAGATCGGAAAGACCTTCCCCTCGTAATCTGTGAGGAGCATTTGGATCGCGCAAAACGAGATGTTCCTTAAGAGAATCATAACTGATGACGACACTTGGGTCTACGGTTATGGTGTTGCGAACCGTTCGGTCTTGACAGTGGGTCGGGAAAGGTTCTCAAAAGCTCGTCAGATCAGGTCAAATGTCAAGGCTTATAGTATTCTTTGACTTCGAAGGATTGGTCTAACGTGAATTGGGACAAACTGTTAATCGATCAGGACATGATGCAACGCGCCTGAGAGAAAAAGTGGGGTCCGCATCTCGTGGTCGTGCGGTAGCGTTCTCGCTTCCCACGCCCGGGTTCCCGGGTTCGATTCCCGGGGTGGTCAGGGATTCTCTCTGCCTCGTGATGACTGGGTGTTGTGTGATGTCCTTAGGTTAGTTAGGTTTAAGTAGTTCTAAGTTCTAGGGGACTGATGACCATAAATGTTAAGTCCCATACTGCTGAGAGCCATTTGAACCATTTTTTGAAAAAGTGGGAAGGAAACGGCCTGAAGCATGGCGACACAATTCACGGCTCTTGCATCATCATAACGCTCGTGCACACTCATCCTTGATGGTGCGTGGCTATTGCGCAAGCAACGATATCAGTCTGCTGCCTCATGTTCCGTTCTCTCCAGACCTGGGCTCTGCGGGATTTTTTTTTATAGTTGAAATCTCCGATGAAAGGATAAAGATTTGCAACGATAGACAAGGTAAAAGAAGATTCGCAGATGGCGCGATCCAGCAAGACTCCGGAAGTGGAAACGGCGTTGGTGGCGGTGTGTTAACTCTGGGGCAAAGTATTTCGAAGGAGGCCATGCACCATAATAAAAGATAAGCGCAGAAATTGTGGTCAGATTTCTGTAATATTTTGACCAGACCTCGTACATTCTTCCCAAAACCTATGGAGGTGCGTAGCAGAGATTGCTTAATGTAATACCAGTGCAGTCGCGTATGGAGTGCATGAACCAACACTGCTTGAAGACTGCATGTGTACTGTAATTACACATAAGTGACAAAAGTCAAGGAATAGCAATATGCACATATACAGACTGCGTTAGTATCGCATACACAAGTTATAAAAGGACAGCGCATTGGCAGAGTTCTCATTTGTGCTCGGGTGATTCACGTAAAAAAATTTCTGAGAGCGATACAATATGACTATACCTATTCCTAGATATTCTCAATGCTAGATCTTAAAACTTAATGTGTGTGTTTCCTTCTACAGCAACTGAAGGAGGAGCTAAAGACGGCACTTTCCCAGCTCATCAGCAAACAACCACACACTGCTACTCACCCAATCGGTCAGGCAGTTTGTGTTTATTCAGAACAAGTGCGATCCTATCAAATTCCCCTAGAGGAGAGCTGATGATATTGGTGTATCAGATTAACAATTGCGGTTCAAAACAGTGTACTGGCTTTCACTACATAAAAGCTCTTCTAGTGATTCACGTATCTGCGAATCTGTACCGTACGCCCGGAACTTCGTTAACAGTCTGCAGTGTGGTAGTGTGTGAAAAGCTTTCTGGAAACTTAGGAATAACGAAACTGATTATTGCCGTTCGTCCGTGGTTCTTCACATGGCTCTGAGCACTGCTGAGGTCATAAGTCCCATAGAACTTAGAACTACTTAAACCTAACTAACCTAAGGACATCACACACATCCATGCCCTAGACAGGACTCCAACATGCGACCGTAGCGGACACGCGGTTCCAGACTGAAGCGCCTAGAACCACTCGGTCACAACGGCCGGTGTCCGTGGTTCGCATAATATGATACGACCAAAGGTCAAGTTGTTTGCCACGAGCGGCGTTCTTAAACCAGAGCTGTTTGTGGATAGGCTCTTTTACATCTCTATGAAAGTCATACACTGAAGCGACATAGAAACTGATACAGGCATACAGAAATATACAGGGTGCTACAAAAAGGTACGGCCAAACTTTCAGGAAACATTCGTCACACACAAATAAAGAAAAGATCATATGTGGACATAAGTCCGGAAGTGCTTAATTTCCATGTTAGAGCTCAATTTAGTTTCTTCCACCTACGCTCAATGGAGCACGTTATCATGATTCCATACGGGATACTCTACCTGTGCTGCTAGAACATGTGCCTTTACAACTGCGACACAACATGTGGTTCATGCACGATGGAGCTCCTGCACATTTCAATCGAAATGTTCGTACGCATCTCAACAACAGATTCGGTGACCGATGGATTGGTAGAGGCGCACCAATTCCGTGGCCTCCACGCTCTCCTGACCTCAACCCTCTCGACTTTCATTTATGGGGGCATTTGAAAGCTCTCGTCTACGCAACCCCGGTACCAAATGTAGAGACTCTTCGTGCTCGTATTGTGGACGGCTGTGATGCAATACGCCATTCTGCAGGGGTGCATCAGCGCATCAGGGATTCCATGTGAAGGTGGGTGGATGCATGTATCCTCGCTAACGGAGGACATTTTGAACATTTGCTGTAACAAAGTGTTTGAAGTCACGCTGTTACGTTCTGTTGCTGTGTGTTTCCATTCCATGATTAATGAGATTTGAAGAGAAGTAATAAAATGAGCTCTAACATGGAAAGTAAGCGTTACCGGACACATTTCCACATGACATGTTTTCTTTATTTGCGTGTGACGAATGTTTCCTGAAAGTTTGGCCGTACCTTTTTGTAACACCCTGTATAAGACAAGTGTCTGGCGCAGTTGTTATATCGGTCACTGCTGCTACAGTGGCAGGTTATCAAGTAACTTTGAACGTGCTGTTGTAGTCGGCGAACAAGCGATGGGACACAGCATATCCGAGGTAGCGATGAAATGGGGATTTTCCTGTACGACAATTTCACGAGTGTGCCGTGAGTATCAGGAATCCGGTAAAACATCAAATCTCCGACATCGCTGCGGCCGGAAAAGATCCTGCAAGAACGGGACCAACGACGACTGAAGAGAATAGTTCAATGTGCCAGAAGTGCAACGCTTCCCCAAGTTGCTGCAGACTTGAATGCTGGATCATCAACAGGTCAGCGTGCGAACCAATCAACGAAACAGCATCGATATGGGCTTTCGGAGCCGAAGGGCCCGGTCGGACGATTTTCTTTTCAAATTTTATCGAGCAGATGGACGTGTACTAGTGTGGGGAGAACCTCATGAATCCATGGACCCTCCATGTTCAAATGGTTCAAATGGCTCTATGGGATTTAATATCTGAGGTCATCAGTCCCTTAGAACTTAGAACTACTTAAACCTAACTAACCTAAGGACACTACACACATCCACGCCCGAGGTAGGATTCCAACCTGCGACCGTAGCGGTAGCGTGGTTCCAGACTGAAACGCCTAGAACAGCTCGGTCATACTGGCCGGCACCCTGCATGTCAGCAGGAGACTGTGAAAGAGGCGAAGGCTGTTTAAAGGTGTAGGGAGTGTGCAGTTGGAGCGATACGGGACACCTGATACGTATAGATGCGACTCTGTTCGTAAGGTGTACCTCTCCGTCCTTTAGTGAGTAACATTGCCGTTCGGACATATCGTGTAGCCAGACAGCTTGCTTCTCTGTTGAGTCCACAATTTGGTAAGCCTGATTTTTTACGTCGTTTGGAGGGACTGCGGTTGAATGACTGATATTTTAGTGAGTTTCGACGTGGTCTCTCTCTTCACTCGTGTTCCTCTGACTGATTCGTTGCTGTTAATTGAGGCCAGGTTTGGTACTGAATTAACTAAACTCTTTCGCGGCATGTGTTGGTATCCACTTACTTTTTATTCACTGACCAGTATTACGAGCAGACAGGTGGAGTTGGGATGGGTGGTCCGTTGTCTCCTGTGATTGCAAATTTGTTTATGGAAGACTTCGAGGAACGTGCATTGGAGACGGCGCCTTTGAAAGCCGCCTGTTTCTTCAGATATGTTGACGATACCTTTGTTGTTTGGTCTTGTGGTAGGGAGAATTTGAATGCCTTTCTACAACATCTGAACTCGATCCACCCGAACATTCGTTTTACGATGGAGGCGGGAAGAGGATGGCTGCCTTCCCTTTCTTGATGTTTTGGTTGGGAGGAAGGATGATGGATCATTGGACCATGCAGTTTACAGGAAACGTACTCACACCGACTTGTATTTACAGGTTAATAGTTGTCAACATCCGTCTCAGCGTGAACGGATATTTCGTACCTTGGTACAAAGGGCACTTGTCATTTCCGACACTGAGACTTTGCCGGCTGTGCTGTCTCATCTTGAAGCTACGTTTCGTAAAAATGGTTATACTGAAAGAGATTTAATGTGCGTTGCGCTCTCGACCAACAGTGCATCGGGGACCAACTGTGCATCGGATGACTGATGATAACAATGAGTCGACACCTAAGCTACTGCCTTTTTGCCTTACATAGGAAGCAGTTGCAACAAGATCGGCCGTATTTTACGGAAACACGATGTGAAATGTGTTTTCCGACCTCCATCTAAAACTAGAGTACCCTTAAGGATGATATTGGCCTGCATAAGGCGGGTGTACATCGGATTCCTTGTAGCTGTCGCATGTCATATATTGGTCAAACTATCTGGACCGTGGAGGACCGATGTACTGAGAATAAGCGGCACACACCATTATAGCAGCCCAATAGATCTGCTATTTCCGAACATTGATTGGATACTGGCCACCACATGTTATATAATAGCACGGAGATATTGGCATGCACGTCCAGCTATTGGAACAGTGTTATTAAGGAGGCAGTTGAGATTAAATTAGCGAGCAACCTTGTAAACGGGAATGGAGGTTTTTGAAACTTCCTGGCAGATTAAAACTGTGGGCCGGACCGAGACTCGAACTCGGGACCTTTGCCTTTCGCGGGCAAGTGCTCCTTTCTTTCAGGAGTGTTAGTTCTGCAAGGTTCGCAGGAGAGCTTCTGTAAGGTTTGGAAGGTACGAGACGAGATACTGGCAGAAGTAAAGCTGTCAGGACGGGGCGTGAATCGTGCTTGGGTAGCTCAGCTGGTAGAGCACTTGCCCGCGAAAGGCAAAGGTCCCGAATTCGAGTCTCGGTCCGGCACACAGTTTTAATCTGCCAGGAAGTTTCATGTCAGCGCACACTCCGCTGCAGAGTGAAAATCTCATTCTGGATGGAGGTTTTTGTTTAAACTCTGTTTGGACTCGTGCTCTCTATCTCTCTTGTAAAAAACTGCGAGTTCGTAGTTTCACTATCGACATCTCTGACTGTGCTCATCTTTGGCGGCACCAGTGTTCAGTGTGTGTGTTATCTTTCCTGAATTACTCCAAGAACCGAGGTTTTAAATTTGCCTGTACGTCCCCTGTCCGTTGCAGTATGCCTTGAAAATGGCGGGATGTGCTCCCGCCGAAATATCGGCAGTCGCTGTTAACATTACCTGGCTGAATTCCCGTAAGTTGTTTCAAAATTGTATACGTTAGGAGAAACTCAGGTCTCACCTAATACCGCTACTTTCATCAAAAGTCTAACAGACGCTGTTGTGTTACTGCGGCAAATCGAATCTACGTTTCCGAGCTTCAGTGTACGAGAGCCCGTCAACCACAACAGCATTATTTAACAGTGAACGTATCTATCCATTCCTTTCGCGGAACTCGCTCAGGAGAATAAACCCTGATTAATATGGACGACTTTCACGAAACCTTTATTGCTCGCGGTGGTCATCAAAGGGATCACGGTAATTGCTACTGTCCGGGGGGGAGTGTGGCACTCAGGTCCTATTAAAGCGTGGTTCCCTATTTCCTTCTCTCTCTCTCTCTCTCTCTCTCTCTCTCTCTCTCTCTCTCTGTTTCTCTGTTTTGATGAGATTCGCCGTCAACGGTGACAATGTCCACGCTTTCTACTGCCATATATGGTTCAAATGGATCTGAGCACTATGTGACCTAACACCTGAGGTCATCGGTCCCCTAGAACTTAGAACTACTTAAACCAAACTAATCTAAGGACATCACAAACAGCCATGCCCGAGGCATGCGACCGTAGCAGCAGCGCGGTTCTGGACTGACGCGCCTAGAATCTCTCGGCCACCTCGGACGGCTACTGCTACATACATCGTGTCTCTCTGCGGAGCCGCACTACAACACTAAAACAACAGAACACAGAGTGATGGGTTTCCAGCGCACAGACAGACACATAACCTGTACCTGACTCACGTCTTTGCTTGCTTCTGATACACTTGGGCAAGCAGGCTTCTTCTCCTGAAAGCGCGGAAAAAACGAGCACCCGTATCTTTCAGTGCGACCTCTGATTTCCCTTTCTTATTACAATGATCGTTTCTCCAGATGTAGGTCTGCAACGAAATATGTTCGCAATGGGAGGAGAGTGTTGGTGTCTAAGATTTCGTGAGAAGATCCCGCCGCAAAGAGAGAAGCCTCTGTTTTAACGATGTTGTTGTTGTTGTCTTCAGTCCTGAGACTGGTTTGATGCAACTCTCCATGCTACTCTATCCTGTGCAAGCTGCTTCATCTCCCAGTACCTACTGCAACCTACATCCTTCTGAATCTGCTTAGTGTACTCATCTCTCGGTCTCCCTCTACGATTTTTACCCTCCATGCTGCCCTCCAATGCTAAATTTGTGATCCCTTGATGCCTCAAAACATGTCCTACCAACCGATCCCTTCTTCTAGTCAAGTTGTGCCACAAACTTCTCTTCTCCCCAATCCTATTCAATACCTCCTCATTAGTTACGTGATCTATCCACCTTATCTTCAGTATTCTTCTGTAGCACCACATTTCGAAAGCTTCTATTCTCTTCTTGTCCAAACTAGTTATCGTCCATGTTTCACTTCCATACATGGCTACACTCCAAACAAATACTTTCAGAAACGACTTCCTGATACATAAATCTATATTCGATGTTAACAAATTTCTCTTCTTCAGAAACGCTTTCCTTGCCATTGCTAGTCTACATTTTATATCCTCTCTACTTCGACCATCATCAGTTATTTTACTTCCTAAATAGCAAAACTCCTTTACTACTTTAAGTGTCTCATTTCCTAATCTAATTCCCTCAGCATCACCCGATTTAATTTGACTACATTCCATACCTAGCCCAAATCCTGTATCATATCCGTGACACTCTCTTTCCAATTTCTCGATAATATGAAATGTGCTGCCCTTCTTCGAACTTGCTCGTCGTGGACTGTGCGGCTGGCCCCGGCGGAGGTTCGAGTCCTCCCTCGGGCATGGGTGTGTGTGTTTGTCCTTAGGATAATTTAGGTTAAGTAGTGTGTAAGCTTAGGGACTGATGACCTTAGCAGTTAAGTCCCATAAGATTTCACACTTTTTTTTAACTTCCTCTACGTTCTCCTTAATCATATCTGGTAGGGATCCCACACCGCACAGTAGCATTCCAAAAAAGGACGGACAAGCGTAGTGTAGGTAGACTAGTAAATCTGTTGCATCTCCTAAGCGACTGCCAATAAAACGCGGCCTTTGGTTCGCCTTCCCCACAATATTTTCTATATGTTCTATCCAATTAAAGATGTTCGTAATTGTAAATCCGATGTAATTAGTTGAACTCGCAGCTTTTAGATTCGATTGACGTATCGTGTAAGCGAAGTTTATCGGATTTCTTTTAGCACTCATGCGGATGACCTTACACTTTTCATTATTTAGGGCCAACTTGCAATTTTCGTACCATATAGATATCTTCTCCAAATAATTTTGGAATTTGTTTTTATCTTCTGAAGACTTCACTAGATGATAAACGGCAGCATCATCTGCAAACAATCTAAGACGGCGGCACAGATTGTCTCCTAAAGATAAGGAGCAGCTGAGGGCCTATAACATTACCTTTGAGAACACCAGAAATCACTATTGTTTTACTCGACGAATTTCCGTCACTTACTACGAACTCTGACCTGTCAGACAGGAAATCACGAATCCAGTCGGATAACTGAGGCAATATTTCATAAGCCGCTCAAGGTGCTTGTGAGGTAGAGTGTCGAAAACCTTCTGGAAATCTAAATATACAGAATCAATTAGAAATCGCTTGTGAGTAGTACTCAACGATTGATGTGAGTTATGAGTTCGTTGGAACTTCCTGGCAGATCAAAACCGTGTGCCGGACCGAGACTCGAACTCGGAACCTTTGCCTTTCACGGACAAGTGTTCTGCCATCTGAGCTACCCAATCACGACTCACGACACGTCTTCACAGCTTTACTTCCACCAGTACCTCGTCTCCTACCTTCCTCCTTTGCTCGCGAAAGGCAAAGGTCCCGAGTTCGAGTCTCGGTCCGGCACACAGTTTTAATCTGCCAGGAAGTTTCATATCAGCGCAGACTCTGCTGCAGAGTGAACATTTCATTGTGGAATGAGCTAGTTCTATTTCACAAGAACGATGTTTTGTAAATCCGTGTTGACTGTATGTTTCATACTCGGCAGGAGGTATCTTCACATGCTCACTGTGAGCTAGGAACTGGAAAGTCTGATGTGACACGAGCGAATGATATGCTAGAGACATAGTGTTTCACTGTGGCTTTAATCTCGCAACCGATCGGACCTCGAAATAAATATAGCTGACGTACAATTGGTCATAAATGTACGTCTTCGCTGTAATTAACCTGCTTTATACATACACTCCTGGAAATGGAAAAAAGAACACATTGACACCGGTGTGTCAGACCCACCATACTTGCTCCGGACACTGCGAGAGGGCTGTACAAGCAATGATCACACGCACGGCACAGCGGACACACCAGGAACCGCGGTGTTGGCCGTCGAATGGCGCTAGCTGCGCAGCATTTGTGCACCGCCGCAGTCAGTGTCAGCCAGTTTGCCGTGGCATACGGAGCTCCATCGCAGTCTTTAACAATGGTAGCATGCCGCGAGAGCGTGGACGTGAACCGTATGTGCAGCTGACGGACTTTGAGCGAGGGCGTATAGTGGGCATGCGGGAGGCCGGGTGGACGTACCGCCGAATTGCTCAAAACGTGGGGCGTGAGGTCTCCACAGTACATCGATGTTGTCGCCAGTGGTCGGCGGAAGGTGCACGTGCCCGTCGACCTGGGACCGGACCGCAGCGACGCACGGATGCACGCCAACACCGTAGGATCCTACGCAGTGCCGTAGGGGACCGCACCGCCAATTCCCAGCAAATTAGGGACACTGTTGCTCCTGGGGTATCGGCGAGGACCATTCGCAACCGTCTCCATGAAGCTGGGCTACGGTCCCGCACACCGTTAGGCCGTCTTCCGCTCACGCCCCAACATCGTGCAGCCCGCCTCCAGTGGTGTCGCGACAGGCGTGAATGGAGGGACAAATGGAGACGTGTCGTCTTCAGCGATGAGAGTCGCTTCTGCCTTGGTGCCAATGATGGTCGTATGCGTGTTTGGCGCCGTGCAGGTGAGCGCCACAATCAGAACTGCACACGACCGAGGCACACAGGGCCAACACCCGGCATCATGGTGTGGGGAGTGATCTCCTACACTGGCCGTACACCTCTGGTGATCGTCGAGGGGACACTGGATAGTGCACGGTACATCCAAACCGTCATCGAACCCATCATTCTACCATTCCTAGACCGGCAAGGGAACTTGCTGTTCCAACAGGACAATGCACGTCCGCATGTATCCCATGCCACCCAACTTTCTCTAGAAGGTGTAAGTCAACTACCCTGGCCAGCAAGATCTCCGGATCTGTCCCCCATTGAGCATGTTTGGGACTGGATGAAGCGTCGTCTCACGCGGTCTGCACGTCCAGCATGAACGCTGGTCCAACTGAGGCGCCAGGTGGAAATGGCATGGCAAGCCGTTCCACAGGACTACATCCAGCATCTCTACGATCGTCTCCATGGGAGAATAGCAGCCTGCATTGCTGCGGAAGGTGGATATACACTGTACTAGTGCCGACATTGTGCATGCTCTGTTGCCTGTGTCTATGTGCCTGTGGTTCTGTCAGTGTGATCATGTGATGTATCTGACCCCAGGAATGTGTCAATAAAGTTTCCCCTTCCTGGGACAATGAATTCACGGTGTTCTTATTTCAATTTCCAGAAGTATATATATATATATATATATATATATATATATATATATATATATATATATATATATATGGTCTGAGCGTAAGTGATATACAGCTATCGCAAGAATCATAACTTTTCAAAAACTCTCCTTTACTTTTTTCTTATTTCTGAACAACTGTTTGTGCAAACTTTGCTCTCCTATTCGTGGCCCTGAAGACAAATCGGAACACGCTAATGCGATCTGTCGACCCAGAAAAAGCATTCGCGAATGTGAAATAGAGGAGGACCTTCGGAATTCTAACAAAAATAGGAATAAGTTATAGGAGAAAATGGGTAATATACAATACGTACAAGAACTATGATAAAAGAAAAGTAATGGAAGACGAATGAAGCGACCGTATTAAAAATGTGTAAGACAGGGATGTAGTCTTTTGTCCCTAATGTTCAGTCAATGTGCCGAAACATCAGTGACGTAAATAAGGGAGAGGTTCAAGGGTAGGATTAAAATTCATGATGAAAGGATAGCAACGATAAGATTCACTTACAATATTAGTAAGTAACTGTGAGAAGAAATCACAGAGCCTGTTAAATAGAATGAACGGTCTAATGCGCTCAGAACGTGGATTGAGATTAAATTGAAAAAAGACGAAAATAATAAGAAGTAGCAGAAATGAGAACAGCGAGCAAGTTAACTTCAAAAATGGTGATCACGAAGTAGTGCTGCTATATAGGCAGAAAAATTATCGCTGTTGGATGGGACAAGGAGGACATGAAAAGCAGAATAGCACTGACAAAAAAAGGGCATTCCTGGCCAAGAAAAGTCTGTTAGTTTCAAACACAGGCCTTAATTTGTGGAAGAAATTTCTGAGAATATATGTCTGGAGCACGAATTGTATGGTAGTGAAACATAGACTGTGGGAAAACCGGAACAGAAGAGAATCGAAGCACTTGAGATGTGGTGCTACAGGCGAATGGTGAAAATTAGGTGGACTGATGTGGTAAGGAATGAGGAGGTTCTGCGCAGAATCCGAAAAGAAAGGAAGATGTGGAAACCACTGATAAGGAGAAGGGACAGGATGATGACACATGAGTTAATGACATGAGGGAATGACTTCCGTGGAGGGCAAAAACTTGAGGAGTTCGGTTGCAGGTGCTACTCTGATATGCAGAAGTTGGCACAGGAGTGGAATTCGTGGCCAAACCAGTCAGAAGACCGATCACCAAAATAATAAAAATAAAAATAAACGTTGTTGGCATGAGACGGTTTGTTGTACAGAACGGAATATAGTGTGTTTCCTCAAAAGCAATGGACCTAGCACTGAACCCTGTGCGACACACTTTATGATTTTTCCGCAGTGTCTAAAGTCTGCTCTCCTTCCAACATTTTTCGAATTATGCAACACGACCTTTTGTATTTTGTTAGTTAACTATTATTCAAAGCAATTGTTAGTAAATCCGTCAGCCCAATAAAACTGAAGCTTTTTTCCTCAGAGAATAACGTCATTTGTACAGTCAGTCCTTGGAAAGATGGCGAAAAATACCAACAGCCGATATAGTATTATTTAGGGCCTGTAATTTATGTATGAAATGCATAGTGTTGTAATAATAATCCAACAGAACTGCTTTTCCATATAGCTTAATTGAGTCTACCGGCTTAGTGCGATGGCCTACTCTCTCAAGCGGCAGCAAGATACAATTAAGTTTATTAGATCTTAAACGTTATTGCTCAATTATGATCTACTTTTATTTTACCGTATTTGTACAGGCTTTGATTTATCTCGATACCGCTGAAGAACGATTAATCGCTGGTAAACCGGTAGCGGTAATTAAGACGATAAGAAAGCAGCGCTGGTGGATGGTTATTACTACAGTACGCATCTAATACACTTGCTGAGGCTTCAGACAGCGCGCACTAGAAATACTCCTGCAATATCTGTTGCAAAAACCTGCTGTCTTCCACCATGTAAGTCTCTAAGTAAGTTTTTTCTAATTAAACCAGTAACCTGCACAATTGAAATTCCTAAAAGAGAGGAAATCTCCTGTTCTAAAACAGCATCAGACTCTTCATTAATTGACAAATGAGTTAATGGGTCAAGTATTTGACGTTAGACATGTAAACTGTTCATAATTGAAGGCTTAAAACCCTAATAGCGTTGGTTTCATTAGCTTCGGATCCTTCAGCCAAAGATTACTGAAAAGTCAAAATGAGTGTAGTCTGGGTTACCTGTGCTCAGTTTTAAGAGAATCTAGTGCTTCCCGCATTTCAATATTTACGATGTCAAATCTCCCGGGCTATGTACCCTAAAACGATGTAATCTTAGAGGTATATTCTATGCCAGGGGCTCCGAACAAAATATTCTCGAGGAGCCGCTCATCTAGTATGATTGGTACCTTGTCATATCACACCACCAAGTACCTAAAAAAGCCGCATTAAGAAACGTTTTATAAGTTTTCTATTTTTGGTACTTAGAAAAAACATTGACATATCCATTATTGATAAAATATTGAGCTTGAAACTTTTTCAATTTAACCATCATTGTTATTGTTAAATTTTTGATTATTGCTCAAAATCTTTGTCTTCAAATCTGTGTGTTTAGTATAACAAACTCCTTAAAAAAATAAAAATTGAGTATGAACTGAAAATGGCAGGAAAAAATTAAAACTGAGTGTATTGATCTTTCAAGTGTACTACACTTGCGATCGCATTGAGTAGACATGTGTGAAAAATAAGAAAACACTAATTTGATACAAGGTATTATTTATTTGAAAAATTACAGCCACAACCGAGTACTCCAGTATACAATTAGTTCGGGTCATCTACATCTACATTTATACTCCGCAAGCCACCCAAAGGTGTGTGGCGGAGGGCACCCTTTCCTGTTCCAGTCGTGCACAGTTTGCGGGAAGAACGACTGCCGGAAAGCCTCCGTGCGCGCTCTAATCTCTCTAATTTTACATTCGTGATCTCCTCGGGAGATATAAGTTGGAGGAAGTAATATATTCGATACCTCATCCAGAAACGCACCCTCTCGAAACCTGGCTAGCAAGCTACACCGCGATGCAGAGCGCCTCTCTTGCAGAGTCTGCCACTTGAGTTTGCTAAACATCTCCGCAACGCTTTCACGGTTACCAAATAACCCTGTGACGAAACGCGCCGCTCTTCTTTCGATCTTCTCTATCTCCTCCGTCAACCCGACCTGGTACGGATCCCACACTGATGAGCAATACTCAAGTATAGGTCGAACGAGTGTTTTGTAAGCCACCTCCTTTGTTGATGGACTACATTTTCTAACGACTCTCCCAATGAATCTCAACCTGGTACCCGCCTTACCAACAGTTAATTTTATATGATCATTCCACTTCAAATCATTCCGTACGCATACTCCGATATTTCACAGAAGTAACTGCTACCAGTGTTTGTTCCGC
The DNA here is from genome assembly GCF_023897955.1 of Schistocerca gregaria. Lineage (NCBI taxonomy): Eukaryota > Metazoa > Arthropoda > Insecta > Orthoptera > Acrididae > Schistocerca > Schistocerca gregaria. Next base: position 84,208,359 of record NC_064930.1, on the reverse strand, counting down.
TATCATATAATCATACAATAAACGATAAGACCAAATGGGATGGGATTTCGAAAAAATGACGTTTACGACGAATACAGGTGCACAGTTGTAAAGTATATTAGAAACAGCCGTATGTTTATTTGAAGTTTATTTTATTCATTCATAAATATTAAACTCATTATCTTTCAAGGGCGTGTTCACCTTCTTATCAGCCGCATATGCATGCATAAAAAAATAAGTGTCTCTTATTTTGCTCTGTATTACAACATATCGAAAGCCTATCGAAATGGCTGTGTACCCTCGGGTAGCTTTATTAGACAGTATTTCGCAACAAATCCTGAGCTTGTGAGCACCGGTTTATGTCCAGAGAACTACAACTCTAAATCACTCACATAGCCCCCGTGGAGTCTAGGTGTATAAAGTTACACTGATATCCGACCACGTCTTCTGTGTGCTTCACTTACTTGTCAGGCAGCGTAGTAGAGATGGATAGTTCGCGAACGAACAGGTGCAAAGGAGCGGTTCACCAAGATGAACGAAAGGACCGAGGAACGAATTCCAAGGAACGATCGGTTCGTAGTTCACTTCGGTCGCGGCGGTCACTTGGGCAGTTCTCGTTCCAGCCTCGGTCGCGTGCTCGTCTCAGCTTCGGCCTCCCTCGGCCGCACTCGTCGTTCTTCGTACGACCGCCTGTCTCATTTCCACTGCCGACTGCTGCTAGTTAGTCCAGTATCCAGTTCTTCGTTTCGTTCACTGCGCTCGCCCATTTTACATGTGTTCCAGACTGTTCTTGCACTCAGTTCTGGCTATTCAGCGTCCACGACCGGTAATAAAAAAAGTATTTTATAGTTACGTAAATTACATAAAAATTACGTTGTATGTAATAGGTACGTCTTTTCAGATAATAAAATGGCATATATCAGCTCACTTCGTTATATCGATGAACAGCGGAAGACATACAGTAGAACCCCTCTACCGAGCGAGGTGGCGCAGTGGTTAGTACACTGGACTCGCATTCGGGAGGACGACGGTTCAATCCCGTCTCCGGCCATCCTGATTTAGGTTTTCCGTGATTTCCCTAAATCGTTTCAGGCAAATGCCGGGATGGTTCCTTTGAAATGGCACGGCCGATTTCCTTCCCAATCCTTCCCTAACCCGAGCTTGCGCTCCGTCTCTAATGACCTCGTTGTCGACGGGACGTTAAACACCAACCATCATCATCAGAACCCCTCTAATCCGTCACCTTCGGAACCGGGACTACGGTCGGAACGAAAAAAAAGGTCGGATTATCCGAAAAATCTAATATTTATTGCAAAAAATATAAAAAGACATTTAGTACAAAAAATTCAACGATTTAAGAACTAAAAGACGTCTACTACAATATAAAAAGATGTTTTTTACACAGTGATAAACAGTATATTAACTAAAAAACGTCTACACACACTGTAATATGTATTGGTTTTATAAGGAAAAACAACAAACAAGTTACAGTACCGTACTGTACTTAATAACTTATAAATTATATATACTGTAAACTAAAAAAATTTATAGCACTGTATATAAAAAAGAAATATTTTACAAAGAAATAAACTACTGTATGTATAAACTAAGAAATGATTATACTGTATGCATTGTTTTTACAGTAAAAACGAAAACAAATTATCTGGAAAAAAGTTAGTGATACATTTTTGTTTAGCAGATGTTATTCTAGATTCAGCTGCAGTGTCTCTATTTTTCCCACACAACGTCCATTGGAGCTGAAGTTGGATTCTGCTCGATTTATTGAAGGGCGATGTAAAAAGCGTTTTTTGCATCGTTGTGTGAAATCCCTGTGAATCTAGTTGTAAGTACTGTAGAGAACACGGAATAAAGCAAACAACGACGTTTTCTAATACCAACAAAGGATAAAACTGCACAATAACGTGCAGTACAACAATATGTGCATCGATAGTCACTGCAACAATTGCCCGACAGGCGTCCAGTCAGTGACAAGTCGGCATAGGCTAACCGGAGTGACGGACCATCCAAGGTCGGATTAGAGGGGTTCTACTGTACTTATAACAAGGCAAGGTTTTTTTTAGTCATATACACTCCTGGAAATGGAAAAAAGAACACATTGACACCGGTGTGTCAGACCCACCATACTTGCTCCGGACACTGCGAGAGGGCTGTACAAGCAATGATCACACGCACGCCACAGCGGACACACCAGGAACCGCGGTGTTGGCGTCGAATGGCGCTAGCTGCGCAGCATTTGTGCACCACCGCCGTCAGTGTCAGCCAGTTTGCCGTGGCATACGGAGCTCCATTGCAGTCTTTAACACTGGTAGCATGCCGCGACAGCGTGGACGTGAACCGTATGTGCAGTTGACGGACTTTGAGCGAGGGCGTATAGTGGGCATGCGGGAGGCCGGGTGGAAGTACCGCCGAATTGCTCAACACGTGGGGCGTGAGGTCTCCACAGTACATCGATGTTGTCGCCAGTGGTCGGCGGAAGGTGCACGTGCCCGTCGACCTGGGACCGGACCGCAGCGACGCACGGATGCACGCCAAGACCGTAGGATCCTACACAGTGCCGTAGGGGACCGTACCGCCACTTCCCAGCAAATTAGGGACACTGTTGCTCCTGGGGTATCGGCGAGGACCATTCGCAACCGTCTCCATGAAGCTGGGCTACGGTCCCGCACACCGTTAGGCCGTCTTCCGCTCACGCCCCAACATCATGCAGCCCGCCTCCAGTGGTGTCGCGACAGGCGTGAATGGAGGGACGAATGGAGACGTGTAGTCTTCAGCGATGAGAGTCGCTTCTGCCTCGGTGCCAATGATGGTCGTATGCGTGTTTGGCGCCGTGCAGGTGAGCGCCACAATCAGGACTGCATACGACCGAGGCACACAGGGCCAACACCCGGCATCATGGTGTGGGGAGCGATCTCCTACACTGGCCGTACACCTCTGGTGATCGTCGAGGGGACACTGAATAGTGCACGGTACATCCAAACCGTCATCGAACCCATCGTTCTACCATTCCTAGACCGGCAAGGGAACTTGCTGTTCCAACAGGACAATGCACGTCCGCATGTATCCCGTGCCACCCAACGTGCTCTAGAAGGTGTAAGTCAACTACCCTGGCCAGCAAGATTTCCGGATCTGTCGCCCATTGAGCATGTTTGGGACTGGATGAAGCGTCTCCTCACGCGGTCTGCACGTCCAGCACGGACGCTGGTCCAACTGAGGCGCCAGGTGGAAATGGCATGGCAAGCCGTTCCACAGGACTACATCCAGCATCTCTACGATCGTCTCCATGGGAGAATAGCAGCCTGCATTGCTATACACTGTACTAGTGCCGACATTGTGCATGCTCTGTTGCCTGTGTCTATGTGCCTGTGGTTCTGTCAGTGTGATCATGTGATGTATCTGACCCCAGGAATGTGTCAATAAAGTTTCCCCTTCCTGGGACAATGAATTCACGGTGTTCTTATTTCAATTTCCAGGAGTGTATTTTTTGGTTTCATCGACTTGATTTAGCAACTAACTTTCAATAATTTTCTTAATTTTTAGTCTAAGAAAATTAATATAAAACGATTTTCATGTATCTTTCATATACAAAACATCACGTTTAGGAAGGCTCTAATTATTGTTTCCAATTTGCATTACCTGCTAGTTAGGTTTCTTCGAAAAAAAAGTGGGTTGTGGGTCATTTTGGCTCAGTAGGAAAAGCGGCGCCTCTCCACTTGAAAAGACATAGATTGCCATAAAATCGTATTTACTTACTATCTCAAAAACATTTGTTCAGAAGGAGCTTTCAAACCAAAAACTTTATTACTACGAACTTTATTATTATTATTATTATTATTATTATTATTATTATCATTGCTGCATTAACTTTAATAATGCAACATAAAAACCTAATTTTTACTAAGCATGTGACGCAAGTATGATGAGAAAACCACAATTTATGCTTCCAAAAAGTCTCTACTTCCCCTACGAACTCAGAAAATGGCTCTGAGCACTATGGGACTTAACAGCGGAGGTCATTTGTCCCCTACAACTTAGAACTACTTAAACGTAGCTAACCTAAGGACATCACACACATCGATGCCCGAGGCAGGATTCGAACCTGGGACCGTAGCGGTCGCGCGGTTCCAGACTGAAGCGCCTAGAACCGCTCGGCCACTGCGGCCGGCTTACGAACTCCGAGTCACCGTGAAGTGTATACAGGGTGTAAACGATTATTGTTTACAACGTAGCAGAGCTATGAAGTGGAAGTCGAAACGAAGAATTTTATACAAGACACTTGTGGTCTATTAAGTTGGGAAACAGCCACCAACAGCTTTACAAGACTACATGAACTATATAGCCCATGCGCGTCGCGTGAGATTTTTCATATTCTCTTCTCCAGCTCTCTACACATCATCATCGATTGTTTCGCAATTGTTGCTCGCATTAGCTTGTTATTTCTTCACTGCCTAATTATTACATGTTTGTCTGTTGTATCTGCTCGTAACGGGCAACACAGTGGCGGGCAGTCTGTACTCGGGGACGGTTTTCCGTGCGCCACCCTTTATTTTTGCTGCGATCAGTCACACAAGGCTACGGTTGGCTAAACGAGAAGTTCTGCAGAATCACAGAAATTACTTCTAAAAGAAGAATTCTGCAATGAATAAAAACTCTATACTCCAGGGAGGAGGGAGGTGCCCTCCATCCTTCACTACTAGTTTTCAGTTTTTCATAAAAACCATATACCAAACGCAAATGAACGGTGAACGAGTATAAATGAACGGTTCCCAAAAAAACAACGATCAGCAGTGAACTAGTTTTACCAAGGATGAACGAGTTTGCCCATCCCTCCAGCGTACGCGCAGGTGTAAACACTGCAGTGGCAGCGTTGCTCCCTGTACGCTGTGGGGTGCACAGATTTCGTGAGACACGTGTCTGGGTGTTCGGGGCGCGCCGTACGTAAGAGCTTATCTCCGGTGTTTGCTCTATCGGCCAGTCGCTCTTCACGCAGTGGGCGCTTTGCCGATACATGCAGGTCACCCAGCCATTTGCGACCACTCCGGTAGCAGGCCAGGGGCGGCCTATCTCTCCACCTACGCAAACAACTCGTGTACGGCCGGGTGTGGGCGTCTGCTACGACACACGAGACAGACTCACCGAGCGCTCGCCAGCTACACCTCTGCCGTGGCGACGTAGAGACACGGTATCAAATGAAATGTATCGAGCCTACGCTCAGGAGCACTAGATCTACAGTGACAAGACCAAACATAATGACAACTGCACACCGCGACATCGGATGCCTCCTGGCGGAGTTTCGGTCTCGTACGCGGTAACAAAATTATCGACTTCTTAAGTAATAGAACCCAGTACGTTGTCCTCGATGGTGTGTGTTCATCGGAGGTGAGGGTATCATCTGGAGCGCCCCAGCGAAGTGCGGTGTGTCCGCTGTTATCTACATGAATGATCTTTTGCATAGGGTGGATAGCAATGTGCGGCTGTTTGCTGATGATGCTGTGGTGTACCGGAAGGTGTCGTCGTTGAGTGACTGTAGGAGGATACAAGATGACTTGGACAGGATTCGTGATGGGTGTAAAGAATGTCAGCTAACTCTCAATATAGATAAATGTAAATTAATGCAGACGTATAGGAAAAAGAATCCTGTATAGTTTGAATACTCCATTAGTAGTGTAGCGCTTGACACAGTCACGTCGATGAAATATTTTGGCGTAACACTGGAGAGCGATATGAAGTGGGACAAGCATGTAATGGCAGTTGTGGAGAAGGCGGATAGTCGTCTTCGGTTCAATGGTAGAATTTTGGGAAGATGTGGTTCATCTGTAAAGGAGACCGCTTATAAAACACTAATACGACCTATTCTTGAGTACTGCTCGAGCGTTTGGGATCCCTATCACGTCGTATTGAGGGAGGACATAGAAGCAATTCAGAGGCGGGCTGCTAGATTTGTTACTGGTAGGTTTGATCATCACGCGAGAGTTACGCAAATGCTTCAGCATCTCGGGTGGGAATCTCTAGAGCAAAGGAGGCGTTCTTTTCGTGAATCGCTACAGAGGAAATTTACAGAACCAGCATTTGAGGCTGACTGCAGTAGAATTTTACTGCCGTCAACTTATATTTCGCGGAAAGACCACAAAGATAAGATAAGAGTGATTAGGGGTCGTACAGAGGCGTATAGGCAGTCATTTTTCCCTCGTTCTGTTTGGGAGTGGAACAGGGAGAGAAGATGCTAGTTGTGGTACGAGCTACCCCCCGCCACGCACCGCATGGTAGACTGCGGAGTATGGATGTAGTAAGTGGATCAGACGAGGACGGGGGATCACTCTATGGAAAATGCGGGTTGAAAATGTAAACTCATTCACGTAATCTGCTCTGCCAAAGGGCAGATTGTTATTATGCAGAGCCTGTGAACGAGTATCTCTAAAAATGCGAAGCTGGTCGAATGTTGACGTGCTATTGTCGTGAGCATCTACGGAAGGACGTAGAAGAGAAGTGAAATTATCAGTAGGCGCTAAGTGGTTCGACGTCCAGGACTCTTCACAGAACTTGAGGTTTGGAGGCTTGTCTGCTCTGAAGCGTAGGACAGATGATGAACTGTGACATCCCTGTCGAAACAGCACAATGCTGATGCACGCACAAGTGTTTCGGAGCACACCGTTCTCCGTATGTTGTTGCACACAACCCCTACTTGCTCATATTTTGACCCAAAGATTTCAGTGGGCACGAGAACATCGAGATTAGACCGTCGATCAATGGATACGTGTCGGCACTTGGGGTGAATGTCCGCAGCTCGTTGTCTCACAACCGACTTCTAATCAAGCTGCGGGCCTATGAGGTATCGTCTCAGTTGTGCGACTGGATTCGTGATTTCCTGTCAGGAAGATCGCAGTTCGTAATAATAGACGGCAAATCGCCGAGTAAAACGGAAGTGATATGAGGTGTTCCGCAGGGAAGCGTCCTGGGACCTCTGCTGTTCCTGATCTATATAAATGGCCTGGGTGACAATCTGAGCAGTTCTCTTAGGTTGTTCGCAGATGATGCTGTAATTTACCGTCTAGTAAGGTCATCCGAAGTCCAGTATCAGTTTGCAAAGCGATTTAGAAAAGATTGCTGTATGGTGTGTCAGGTGGCAGTTGACGCTAAATAACGAAACGTGTGAGGTGCTCCACACGAGTTCCAAAAGAAATCCATTGGAATTCGATTACTCTCGATAAATAATACAATTCTCAAGGCTGTCAATTCAACTAAGTACCTGGGTGTTAAAATTACGAACAACTTCAGTTGGAAAGACCACATAGATAATATTGTGGGGAAGGCAAGCCAAAGGTTGCGTTTCATTGGCAGGACACTTAGAAGATGCAACAAGTCTACTAAAGAGACAACTTAGACTACACTCGTTCGTCCTCTGTTAGACTATTGCTGTGCAGTGTGGGATCCTTACCAGGTGGGATTGACGGAGGACATCGAAAGGGTGCAAAAAAGGGCAGCTCGTTTTGTGTTATCACGTAATAGGGGAGAGTGTGTAGTAGATATGATACGCGAGTTGGGATGGAAGTCATTAAAGCAAAGACATTTTTCGCTGTTTACGAAATTTCAGTCACCAACTTTCTCTTCCCAATGCGAAAATATTTTGTTGAGCCCAACCTACATAGGAAGGAATGATCATCAAAATAAAATAAGAGAAATCAGAGCTCGAACAGAAAGGTTTAGGTGTTCGTTTTCCCGCGCGCTGTTCGGGAGTGGAATGGTAGAGAGATAGTATGATTGTGGTTCGATGAACCGTCCTCCAAGCACTTAAATGTGAATTGCAGAGTAATCATGTAGATGTAGATGTTTAGTGGCTGGCGTTCCTGCCTCTCGACTACAGGGTCCTGGGTTCGATTCCTGGCCGGGTTGGGGATTTCCGCTGAGCAGGGACTGGGTGTTTGTGTTGTCCTTATCATTTCATTATCATCATTCGTGACAGTGGCTAGACTGTATTGTGTAGAAAAATTGGACTTTTTGAAATTGAGGCTTTGTATAGGCGCTGATGACCGCGCAGTTCAGCGCCCCATTAACCAGACATCATCATCGTCTTCGGGTGAATCAAATTTTTGCTACACTACGTCGATGTCGGTCTCCACAAACGCCGTCATCCATGTGAAGTACGGCTCAAAACGTGCAGCGCGCTACGCACGCAAGCTGGTGGGAGCTGTATTGTGCTATGGGACACATTCTCCTGCGCCTGCATGGGACCTGTGGCAGTAACCGAAGACACGCTGACAGCTGGGAACTACCTGCATATCTTCATGTTTCATGTCTTCCCCAACGCGATGTTCCATTTCAGCAGTATAATTGTCCGTGTCTCAGAGCTAGTGCCAGCTGGTGTCGCCGAACGGTTCTAGGCGCTCCAGTCTGGAACTTCGAGACCGCTACGGTCGCATGTTCGAATCCTGCCCCGGGCACGGATGTGTGTGATGTCCTTAGGTTAGTTAGGTTTACGTAGTTCTAAGTTCTAGGCGATTGATGTCCTCAGATGTTAAGTCGCATAGTGCTCAGAGCCATTTGAACCATTCGGAGCTAGAACCGTGCTACAGTGATTTGAAGAGCATTATAGCGAACTCACGTTGGTGTCTCGGCGACCACATTCGCTTGAAGTAAATCCTATGGGACACATCTTGGTTGCCATCGGGCTCCATGTTCTAGTACGGAAATCAGCGGCGCGTTGTTTACACGAATTAGATGACATGCGCGTAGACATCTAATGTCACATACCCACACAAACGAACCAACAAACTGTCAAATCCCTGATAGGCAGAACCTGTGATGTATTTCGTTCAGAAGACGGACCAACAAGCTATTAAGCAGGTGGTCATAAAGTTTTCGCTCATCAGTGTACATTCCGCAATTCTTAGTGCCTGGAAGACGCAACTTCTCTACCGTTCCATCCTCGTACAGCGCGTGGCAAAGACGAACACTTAATGGGGGGGGGGGGGGGGGAGGGTAGGACGTCAAATGGGCCGTCTTGAGGCATGAGAGGCACCACAGGACCTTTTAATTTCTACTGTTTATACTTTTACAAATAAATTCATAAATCTCTAACAGCATGACCAGGAAGGATTCAGGATTCACATTCATAGCAGTTGGAGTTCAAAAACATGCCAAAATAAATTTTTGTTGCATGGGAAATTTCATTATTTTTTTCGCTTACTATTGGCTGCATTTGATGCTATAGGTACATTTTTCTTCATGAGAGGTTCTTCGATGAATTTTACACAGCATACAAATCATACTTCCAGGAGTATGAAACTGTAGAATTTATTTAATTGATGAAGCAATTGTGTTAGCTGCTGCATTTTAAACATCATGTTTAGAAACAACTCAGATTTTATAGTCAATTATCTCAACTCTTTCCACAGTTTTCTGGAGTCTCTTATACCTGTACCTATGGTTTGTACGCTGTGTAAAATTCGTCGAAGAATCTCTCTTACTTAAAGGAAAGTGTACCTATAGCAAAAAATGCAGCCAATACTAAGTGAAAAAATGAAATTTCATATGTAACAAAAATTTATTTTGTTATGGTTTTGAACTTCCACTGCTATGAGTGTGAATCCTGAATCGTTCCTGGTCATCCTGACAAAGTTTTATGAATTTATTTGTAAACGTTGAAAATTAAAACGTCCTGTGGAGCCTCTCATGCTCCAAGTCGGCCCGTTTGACGTCCTGCCCCCCCCCCCTCCCCCCTCCACACCGTCTCTCAGTGTCAGCTCTGATTTCTCTTATTTTCTTACGACGATCATTTCTCCTTGCGTAGGCATGCATGAGCAAAAGGTTTTGACATCCGCAGAAGAAAGATGGACACTGAAATATCGTGAAACCATACCACCGCAACGAGAAAAGCTTTTGTTTTAATGATTTCTACGCCAATGACGTATTATGTCCGTGACACTCTTTCCCCTATTTCGCGATAGTACAAAACTAGCTGCCCATACTTGGATTGTTTTCGATGTTCTCCGTCAGTCCTATCCGTAAAGGATCCCATGTAACACAAAAGTACTGCAGCAGACGGCGAACAAGAGCACTGTAGACACACTCTTCCGTCTTCAAAGCGCTTCAATCTGGGAACATGCGATCGCTACGGTCACAGGTTCGAATCCTGCCTCGGGCATGGATGTGTGTGTTGTCCTTAGGTTTAAGTAGTTCTAAGTTCTAGGAGACTGATGACCACAGCTGTTAAGTCCCATAGTGCTCAGAGACATTTCTGCCCATAAAACGCAGCCTTTGGTTCGCTTTCGGCGAAACATTACCTACGTGATCATTTCAGTTTAAACTTTTCGTAACTGTTATTCCAAGGTATTACTTTGAACTGGTAGCCTTGAGATTTGTGCGAATTACCGTGTAACGTAAAGTTAACGGGTGCCTTTTAGTTCTGATACGGACGATCTCACACTTTCCATTGCTTAGAGTCAATTTGCACTTTTCGCACAGTACAGATATAGTGCCTGAATTATTTTGCATTTGCTTTTGACCTTAAATCTTTACGACAGCACCATCTGCAAACATTCTAAGAGAGGCCTTCTGATTGTCTCCTAAATCATTTATGTAGATCAGGTGTAGCAGAGCGCTTGTAACATTTACTTGTGGAACGCCAGAAATTACATCTGTTTTATTCGATAAATTTACGACGGTTACTTTTTCAACAGGAAATCGCGAATCCAGTCGCACAACAGAGGCGATGCTCCAGCGGCTGGCAATTTGATTAGAAGTCGCTTGAGAGGAACGGTGTCAAAAGCCTTCTCTAAATCTAGAAACACGTAATCAATTTTAAATCCGCTATCTATAGCACTCATTACTTCGTGCGAATAAAGAGGCAGTTGTGTTTCGCAAGAAGGATATTTTCTGAATCCGTCTCGACTGTGTACCAACAGACATGACGGTCTTAGAGATAAATCAAAATGTTTGACCACAGTATATATTCCAAAATTCTGCTCCAAACTGACAGTGGTGATACTGGTAAGTAATTCAGCGTATCACTACTAATTGCTTTCTAGACTCTTTGTGTGTCTAGTGATACCTTTCAGCGTTCCGGTCCGGAACTTTCGTCGAACGAGTGATTCTGTACGATTGCCAAATGTAGAGCTAATCCATGGGCATACCTTGAAAGGAACCTGGCTAGTATGCAGTTTGGACTTGATTACTTGCCTTTATTATTCATTTGAGTTGCTTCGCTGCACCAAAGATCTAAGTCAGCGTATTAAGGTGCTATGGATTATAAGGCGCTCCTTAATTTTTAAGTTTTCTTCTTTTGCTCACAGCTTGTCCTGCAATTTTGACAGTGTCGCTATGGCTACAAGCGGGTTTGTCACGGTTAATTTTAAGGGGTGGCCGGATGTCCTTCCTGCCGCCACCCCGCACCCCCTGGGATGGAATCAGGGTACCCCAGCTGCCTGTGTCGAGTGTAAATTATGAAAGAGTGCGAACGTGTTGTAAATGTCTGCAAGACGTGTAACTGAGGCGGGACGTGGGGACCAGCCCGGTATTCACCCACTGGAATATGGAAAGCCACCTAAAAACCACATCCAGGCTGGCCGGCACATCGGCCCTCCTCGTTAATCCGCTGGGCGGATTCGATCCGGGGCAGGCGTGCCACCCAAGTCCAGGAAGCAGCGTGTTAGCGCTCTCGGCTAACCTGGCGGGTGCATCTTAATTTTTAAACAACTTAAGAGAACAAATGTACCTTTTCTAATATTAGATTGAAAAACGAGACCAAAAAAATATTCTTAGTTGATAAAATCTAAAGTGTAGCTCGTTTGAAAGCTCCCTTCAGTATGACTTCATGTTGGGTTTATCCCTCATCCATCTTTTACATTCCCTTGTCGTATAAACATGAAGTGATTTAATTATTGCGACATCAAGATGTTGCAGCTGTGACATTCGAGCACCAGAAATGTATTGTGGAGTGGTTTCTCAAATTTGATAATGCCGTTGAAGTGCGACGTCAGTGGAGGCGGGAGTTTAAACCGCCAACCAGCCTAACACTCCATCGTTGACAAGTTTGAGTATTCACAAAGGAAGATCAGGAAGACAGCGTACAGCTACAAGACCTACATCGTCGGCTCTGGTGTTGGAAACGTTTCTGCGCAGAAATATGCACGTGAAGTGTGGGGTTAGCAGTACAAGTGTGCGAAGAATTCTCAATGCTGCAGAGTGGAAAGTTTACATTCCATGATTGCTGCATGCGATTAGTGATGACGATCCGATCGCTGAATGCAATTTTGCGAATGGTATCAGCAAATAGTAACTGTTGCCTAACAACCTGTGGCGAAGGTAGTGTGGAGTGACGAGGCACAATGTAAACCAAATGGAACCGTGAATCGGCATAACACTGTGTACTGGGCACCGGAAAATCTTCATGTTTATTCCGATAAAGCGGTCAGTCTACCAGTGATTGACGTGTGGTGTAGACGCTCGTCTAGGGGCTTAGTAGTACCCCTTTTTCTTTGATGCTTCTGTCACTGGGGAAGTGTACCTGGAAATGTTACGCACATCAATTTCTCCACGTGTACGTGCGCTTTATGGAGCTGACAAAGAGGACTTCGACCGACCCCTTGAGTCTTCATAAACCCAACTCCAAGTCTGTGAAGTTCCACTCTAAAAGCTTGGCTACCAGCGTGTATTGAAGACACTTTTGTACTAATTTCTTCAGTTATTGTGCACGATCCCGCCAATCCAGAATTTTTTTTTTTTCTGTTGGTGGCGGGCTCAAATGCCGCTCAAGCCCTCTGTTTCCATGTTCTTCCGCCTATGCTGTTACTTTCAATCTACACTCCTGGAAATTGAAATAAGAACACCGTGAATTCATTGTCCCAGGAAGGGGAAACTTTATTGACACATTCCTGGGGTCAGATACATCACATGATCACACTGACAGAACCACAGGCACATAGACACAGGCAACAGAGCATGCACAATGTCGGCACTAGTACAGGGTATATCCACCTTTCGCAGCAATGCAGGCTGCTATTCTCCCATGGAGACCATCGTAGAGATGCTGGATGTAGTCCTGTGGAACGGCTTGCCATGCCATTTCCACCTGGCGCCTCAGCTGGACCAGCGTTCGTGCTGGACGTGCAGACCGCCTGAGACGACGCTTCATCCAGTCCCAAACATGCTCAATGGGGGACAGATCCGGAGATCTTGCTGGCCCGGGTAGTTGACTTACACCTTCTAGAGCACGTTGGGTGGCACGGGATACATGCGGACGTGCATTGTCCTGTTGGAACAGCAAGTTCCCTTGCCGGTCTAGGAATGGTAGAACGATGGGTTCGATGGCGGTTTGGATGTACCGTGCACTATTCAGTGTCCCCTCGACGATCACCAGAGGTGTACGGCCAGTGTAGGAGATCGCTCCCCACACCATGATGCCGGGTGTTGGCCCTGTGTGCCTCGGTCGTATGCAGTCCTGATTGTGGCGCTCACCTGCACGGCGCCAAACACGCATACGACCATCATTGGCACCAAGGCAGAAGCGACTCTCATCGCTGAAGACGACACGTCTCCATTCGTCCCTCCATTCACAGCCTGTCGCGACACCACTGGAGGCGGGCTGCACGATGTTGGGGCGTGAGCGGAAGACGGCCTAACGGTGTGCCGGACCGTAGCCCAGCTTCATGGAGACGGTTGCGAATGGTCCTCGCCGATACCCCAGTAGCAACAGTGTGCCTATTTTGCTGGGAAGTGGCGGTGCGGTCCCCTTCGGCACTGCGTAGGATCCTACGGTCTTGGCGTGCATCCGTGCGTCGCTGCGGTCCGGTCCCAGGTCGACAGGCACGTGCACCTTCCGCCGACCACTGGCGACAACATCGATGTACTGTGGAGACCTTACGCCCCACGTGTTGAGCAATTCGGCGGTACGTCCACCCGGCCTCCCGCATGCCCACTATACGCCCTCGCTCAAAGTCCGTCGACTGGATGAAGCGTCGTCTCACGCGGTCTGCACGTCCAGCACGAACGCTGGTCCAACTGAGGCGCCAGGTGGAAATGGCATGGCAAGCCGTTCCACAGGACTACATCTAGCATCTCTACTATCGTCTCCATGGGAGAATAGCAGCCTGCATTGCTGCGAAAGGTGGATATACGCTGTACTAGTGCCGTCATTGTGCATGCTCTGTTGCCTGTGTCTATGTGCCTGTGGTTCTGTCAGTGTGATCATGTGATGTATCTGACCCCAGGAATGTGTCAATAAAGTTTCCCCTTCCTGGGACAATGAATTCACGGTGTTCTTATTTCAATTTCCAGGATTGTATTAGTTTCTCCATCGCACAGTGAAGGTTTTCATTGCGTCTTGCTGCTGCATGTGCTTTAAAATCGGCCAGAATTTCTTTGGATTTTCTCCCAGATTTCGAGACTGAGTTGCCTTGTGTAATCTATTAAAAGCGTCTCGCATTGATATTCATGTTATATTTCGAGCTTCCGTAAAGGTTTATCCCGTCTTGGGGATTTTCCTTTTCTTTAAACTTAGCATGTTTATTTCGTTGCTTCTGCGAGTATCGCAACAAAATTATCGTACACGTAGAAGCTTCGAAAGAGCTGTGTCCATGACTTGAGGAATCGATATTTATCTTTGATGAAAAGGTTAGAAGATACACACTCTAAGTGTTAGCTAAAAGTTATAAATAAACTATCAATACCAATAGTGAGACCGTGAGCGTTACAGCTACAGGATGCTTCCGATTCTAGTTTTACATTGGCAAGTAACTCAGAGGAAAATTGAAACTGCTGAGCAAAAAATGACGTTTGTGTTAAACAAAAAAAGAGTTTCAATCCTCAGATCACCAACCGACTGGAAAATTGAAATATTTACTGAGACAGCTGCTGAATGTCATGTAGCAAAATGGATTTAGGAATGGGGAGTAATTAGCAATAGGAAAGAAATTGTTTTGTTTTATAGCAAAATTCATTGTTACCTTTTTGCAAATTCGGTGTTACTTTTTTCAATTTCGGAGTTATTTTTTTCTGCTGTCGGCACTATTTGTTTTTTCAAATTAAATGCTATTTTTAATGAAATTCGGTTCATTTTTGCCAACGTTGATGTTACTCTTTTCCCCTTTCAATGTTTTTTGTTTACAATTTCGGTGCTATTTATCTAATTTGGTGTTATTTTTGGTAATTTAGGTGTAATTTTTTGGCAATTTTGGCTTTATTTTTTGGCAATTTTGGTGTTATTTTTTGTCAAATTTGGTGTCCTTTGTTGTTTTTTTTAGCAAATTCCGTATTCTTTTTTGACAAATTAGGCGATAATTTTTCCCAAATTCCATGTCAATCTTTTCCGGATTCGGTGTTACATTGTTTCCAGATATGGTCATTTTTTTGCCAGATTCAAAGTTTTTTGCCAAATTTGTTTCTTTTGCCAATGTAACTGTATTTTTGAAAATTGTGATGAGTTTGTAGCCAAATTAGATAATTTATTACACAGTTCGGTATTTTTTGCCAGTTTCGGTGATATTTTTGACGTCACAGCTTATTTCGTTACGCGAGAAATGGACTGTCATTTTAAGAATACACGCTTTGAGAGAAAAGAAGGTAAAATACAGTTTTAATATTCAATGACTTTCAGTTATGAATATAGATAAAATCGTCCTAAGAATTATAGCGTTTCTTGTCCTGCGGAAGGACAGATTACAGACTATTTCGTAAAAATGATTGGAATCTTGATATTTTGCAGAGAACTGTAAATTTCGCGTCATTTTTCGCGTTATAGTTTTCGCGGACTTTTTCTGTCCCTAGGAATAATACCATAATTAAAAAAAACAATGTGCGCCAATCACTCTGCATTTGATGTAAGATTTAGCAATTAGCTTGAAAGACTTGCATCTGGCGGCACTCTATTGGTTGCAATATTTTCGATGCCTGAGCCATTCACATCCGTACGAAGCGTCGTGCCTTAAATACCGAGCTACGTGGTTCTCGGAGCGTAGAAGGAATGTAGAGAGGAAAGCTACGCGACTGCTGTCGTCATATCTGGAAGAAATTTATCACCGTGGACAGAAAAGTAAAGGAACTCTGGAATGTCCAAGCTGCATAGCGCTGGCAGAGATTCCGGACAAAGAACTGTTCGCACAGTAGAATTCCAGTTATTTTGCCAGCTGCGAAGTCTAACGTAAATTCCTGTATTGCTTCACACGCAGTATCAAGCAGCGTACCTTAGGTTTCTGCGTTCGTTTCAGTTTCCCGTTTGTCCCTCGCCTTACATCTTATGACAAATACCAGTTTTCAGTACAATTATACTCTGCAGTGTTTCCATGGCCGGTCGCCTTTATATTTGAAGTAGTCGGTGTCCTCTCTCCATGTCGCCAACCATAGTTCTTAGTGGACACAAAAGTAATCCATTACCTGTTTTAAACGAACAACTTCAATTCAAAGACAAACATTTCTATGGGCTTCTTGTTGATCTGCTTTAGAATGTTCACTGTTCTGTCCTTCGTTTTTTAAATTAAGACTTTTAGGAAATATTTTATATTTACTTTCTAATTTTATTTCGCCAAACATTATTTTATGACTGGCTATTTGTTTTAGAATGTTTGTTTATATGCTTTCAGACTGCATATTGCTAATTCACATTCTTTTATTTTTGACACTACAGCTCATAGTATTATAATTTTAAATCCCTTCCATTTTCATTATTTTTATTTGTTTATAAGACTGGCATACAACTTAAGGAATAGCAATGTCTTTTTAAAAATTGTCACACGTAATATTTTAAAAAAATGCAATCTACATACGAACTTCATGGACAATATTTCATAAATATGGACAACTACTACGTATCGTATCTCTGCAGCATGTAGTAGACATGTCAGCTAAAGATTATTGCAGCCTACTCATTGAAAATCGTTTCAATAAAGACTTGTTGCTGCTCAATAACACATCGTCTTAGGTGACATTCTTTGCCATTCCACTTCCGCAACAAATTTGTTAGAAAGAAGCCTACTGCCACGTCTTTGCACTGACGTTTGTCTTCACCATGGCAACCATTAGGTTGCCTATCGACTTCGCAACAACTTCAGTGGAAAGAATCCTGCTGCCTCATCTATGGAACGGCGTCCAACTTCACCATGGCAACAAGTGGTTCCAAATGGTTCACTACCGGGCCTTGAGAGGGCAACCCATGTACTGTCAAACCGAAGTTTATTTATCATACATACAATTGACAATAGCTGTTGAATAAGCTAAGTTTAGTGTGTATATATTTTTATTTCTTGACAATGTTCTTTTTTTTAAGAAATGTTATTCGAGTTCTAATTCATTGGTTAGTAATGACATCATGCCGTCAGAAATGGGCGGAGCCTCCATTGTATATAGTAAGACGTGCACTGGTTTTTCCAGTAGTGATTCTCCAATAGGAAGAGGTTCCTACTCAATGGTAATTCATCGTTTTATAGCCTTTGTATGTAGCCCTCTAATTAAAGCTTTGTATACGACTTGTAGGTCTGAAGATGACCACAGTAGTGGTCGAAACCGGTCACGTTAATAAATAAATCGTGTTCAAGACTGTTTTTAATAGTAAATATGTATATCATTTACTGTAGTTACAGTATTTATTTCCCGACTTTCAGTTGACTGTAGTCGTTCTATTGCCGTCTATCTTACTAAATGGCTAATCCTATCCCAAATGCAGCGTGTCTGTCTGATAAATTTCAGGGGCTACAAAAATCTGATTTTCAATATTTCATATAGTTATTGATCGAATTTAACAGCACATTGCAAGACATGCCAGATATGCTCAATAACGTTCATGCCTGGGTAGTTTGGAGGCCAGCGGACATGTTTAAACTCAGAATAGTGTTCCTGGAGCCGCTCTATAGCAATTCTGGACGTGTGGTGTGTCGCATTGTCGTGCTGGAATTACCCAAGTCCGTGGGAAAGCACAGTGGACATGAATGGATACAGGCGATCAGACAGGATGCGTAAGTACATGTCACGTGTCAGAGTCGTGTCAGGGGTGCCAATCACTCAAACTGCACACGTCCCACGACATTACAGAACCTCCAGCAGCTTGAACAGTCTCCTGCTGACATGGATTCATGAGATTTTTTGCATACCCGTACACCTACATTCACTCAGTACAATTTGAAACGAGACTCGTCCGAGCAGGCATCATGTTTCCAGTCATCAACACTCCAATGTTGGTGCTGAAGGGCCCAAGCGAGGAGTAAAGCTTTGTGTCATGCAGTCGTCAAGGGTACACGAGTGGGCCTTAGGCTCCGAAAACCCACATCGATGATGTTTCGTTGAATGGTTCGCACGCTGTTGGCCCCAGGACTCAAATCTGCACCAGTTTGCGGAGGGCTGCACTTCTGTCGCGTTGAACCATTCTCTTCAGTCGTCGTTGGTCCCGTTCTTGCAGGATCTTTTTCCGTCCGCAACGATGTCGGAGATCTGATGCTTTACCAGATTTCTTATATTCACAGTACACTCGTGAAATGGTCGTACGGCAAAATCAATACATCCACACTACCTCGGAGATGCTGTGTCCCATCGCTCTTGCGCCGACTATAACACAAAGTTCAACCTCACTTAAACCTTGATGACCTGCCAATGTAGCAGCAGTAACCGTTCTAACAACTGCGCCAGACACTTGTTGCCTTATATAGATAGGCATTGCCGACCGCAGCGCCGTACTCTGCTTGTTTACATGTATCTGTTTTTGAATACTCATGCCTATACCAGTACCTCTGCCGCTTCAGTATATTATGCAACGTTTCCAATATTACCTGTTTATTATTTTTATCTATATTTACATAACGCTTTTATTTTACTGTATGATATATCAGGCCAATCAGAGACTGCTCATAAAATTATATACACTCCTGGAAATGGAAAAAAGAAAACATTGACACCGGTCTGTCAGATCCAACATACTTGCTCCGGACACTGCGAGAGGGCTGTACAAGCAATGATCACACGCACGGCACAGCGGACACACCAGGAACCGCGGTGTTGGCCGTCGAAGGCGCTAGCTGCGCAGCATTTGTGCACCGCCGCCGTCAGTGTCAGCCAGTTTGCCGTGGCATACGGAGCTCCGTCGCAGTCTTTAACACTGGTAGCATGCCGCGACAGCGTGGACGTGAACCGTATGTGCAGTTGACGGACTTTGAGCGAGGGCGTATAGTGGGCATGTGGGAGGCCGGGTGGACGTACCGCCGAATTGCTCAACACGTGGGGCGTGAGGTCTCCACAGTACATCGATATTGTCGCCAGTGGTCGGCGGAAGGTGCACGTGCCCGTCGACCTGGGACCGGACCGCAGCGACGCACGGATGCACGCCAAGACCGTAGGATCCTACGCAGTGTCGTAGGGGTCCGCACCGCCACTTCCCAGCAAATTAGGGACACTGTTGCTCCTGGGGTATCGGCGAGGACCATTCGCAACAGTCTCCATGAAGCTGGGCTACGGTCCCGCACACCGTTAGGCCGTCTTCCGCTCACGCCTCAACATCGTGCAGCCCGCCTCCAGTGGTGTCGCGACAGGCGTGAATGGAGGGACGAATGGAGACGTGTCGTCTTCAGCGATGAGAGTCGCTTCTGCCTCGGTGCCAATGATGGTCGTATGCGTGTTTGGCGCCGTGCAGGTGAGCGCCACAATCAGGACTGCATACGACCGAGGAACACAGGGCCAACACCCGGCATCATGGTGTGGGGAGCGATCTCCTACACTGGCCGTACACCTCTGGTGATCGTCGAGGGGACACTGAATAGTGCACGGTACATCCAAACCGTCATCGAACCCATCGTTCTACCATTCCTAGACCGGCATTGGAACTTGCTGTTCCAACAGGACATGCACGTCCACATGTATCCAGTGCCACCCAACGTGCTCTAGAAGGTGTAAGTCAACTACCCTGGCCAGCAAGATCTCCGGATCTGTCCCCCATTGAGCATGTTTGGGACTGGATGAAGCGTCGTCTCAGGCGGTCTGCACGTCCAGCACGAACGCTGGTCCAGCTGAGGCGCCAGGTGGAAATGGCATGGCAAGCCGTTCCACAGGACTACATCCAGCATCTCTACGATCGTCTCCATGGGAGAATAGCAGCCTGCATTGCTGCGAAAGGTGGATATACACTGTACTAGTGCCGACATTGTGCATGCTCTGTTGCCTGTATCTATGTGTCTGTGGTTCTGTCAGTGTGATCATGTGATGTATCTGACCCCAGGAATGTGGGACAATGAATTCACGGTGTTCTTATTTCAATTTCCAGGAGTGTAACTGTAGGCCAAAATAGATGTTGCAAAGGATAACGTGGTGCGCAGTAGAGTGTAGTATTGGCTATGAATTGTGCGATCGTCCGACTTCACGTTTATGTCGTGTTGGAGAACTTGTGGATAACTTTCATACGATCTATCATATATAAATCAAGTTATTTCAACACATATAAAAACCACATTTGAGGTAGCCCATAGTGAACGTTATATGTGGACGAAGACCAGATTCTTAGTTAGACGACAACATGACAGTAAGTATCAAGCATAAGCACTCACTATACAAACTGATAGTCAGCTGTCCATAATACTGGCAACTACACACTTCCTTCCCTAGTTTACTTATTCTTTTATAAAATGTCTGGAGGCTGTCGACGCACGCAAAAATAAACTTATAACAAACGAATGTAGTGACCGGGTGAAACACTATAAGTGCTATTTCTATTCTGTTGCTACTCTGGTGACGATGACCAACGGTTCATTTATTTATCTACATCTGCAGCTACATACACACTTCAGAAATCACCATACGGTGCCTGGCCCTGTACCCTGTACTATTAGGAGTCATTTACTTTCCTGTCCCGTCGCGAATGGAGCGAGGGAAAAACGATTGTTTTCTTTTCTTCTGTTAGAGCCCTGATTTCTCTAATCTTGTCTTAGCAACCGGTATGCAGCGTGTATATCGGCGGCATTAGATTCGTTCTGCAGTCACTCACAAATGCTAGTAATCTAAAATATTCTCAATAGTGATCGAAACAGAAGAAATGAATTAAAATTTGTGCCGTGACTGGGACTCGAACCCGGGTCTTCTTTTGATAGGCAGAAATGTGGGTAGATCGTTCAGCTACGTTCACCATTGTGCTGTGGTGATGTAATGGTTAGCATTTTTGCCTAGCAACCAAGAGGACCCGGGTTCGAGTCCCGGGCGCGGCACAAATTTCAATTCATTTCTTCTGCTTCAGGGAAACATTTAATTATAATTTCGCAACAGTATTTTGTGAAAGGAACGTCGCCCTCCCTTCAGATAGTCCAATCTGAGTTTCCAAAGCATTTCGGTGATCAGCGACTCCAATCTGAGTGCCCAAAACATTTCGGTGATTCTTGCCTGCTGATAGAACCTACCGATAACAAATCTAGCAGCCCTCCTCTGAGCTGGTTCGATGTCTTCCTTCAGTGCGACCTGGATGGGATCCCAAACAGTACTCAAGAACGGGTTGCATTCGTGTTCTGTATGCAGTATCCTTTTACAGACCAGCCACACTTTGCTAAGGTTCTCCCAATAAACCGAAACCGAACAGTCGTTAACCTGCTCGTTCCATTCCGCAGCACTTTGCAGACTTACGCCTAAATATTAACTTAATCGACGTAACTGTCTCAGGAGCCACATCACTAATACTGCACTCGAACATTACGGACTTTTTTTTTTCCTACTCATCCACATGAACTTACAGCTTTTCTACATTTAGAGGAAGCCGTCATTCATCAAATCAAATAGAAAGTCTAAGCCATCCTGAGTCCTTTTACAGTCACCCAACGAGACCATTCTTTCCCGCCCACTACACGCGTCATCAGCAGACAGCCGCACATTAACGCTCATCCCCTCTGTTAGGTCATTTATGCACGTAGAGCGTACTCCAACTACCTGAAAATGGATACATAAAAAATAAAATGGAAGTCAGTAGCGGCGTAGGATATTTATTTGAAGAAGTTTACCGCAGCGGTAAAGTTCGAGGGCCGGGTGCTGGATTGTCTAGGCCAATAATCATCTTGGCTTTGAAGCTCTTTTCTTCTGTGTTTGATTTAACAATATGTATGTTTTTGGATAGGGTCCGGCTTAAGCAAAAGAAACAAGAAACATAGCCCAACAAACATCAGTGCTGATCTGAAAATTCACAAATGCAGCAACAGCCCCCTGCAAAAACTAATAACTGAAGAAAATTATCAGATACAAAAAGCCATAGTGGAAGGAAAGCAAGTGAATACACAGCTCTCTGCAATGGAATCTGTTCTCTACCCATTATTATACAAGACCAATGTATAGAGCTCTCCCCCCCCTCCCCCTCCCTCCCCCCCCCCCCCACACACACACAAATCACAGACACCTCTGAAAGATTCAGAACAACCGCCAGGAAGGACACCTTCAACTGTTCCACTGTCAGCCATCTTGTTTTTACACTTTCAACTGTTCCACTGCTCTCCATGTTTGTTTCCACAGCTGGTAAACAGTGAAGCAGTGACAGTGGCAACTCAATATGTAGTGTTTCATAGTGATGAAGATGACGAAAAAGAAAACATAAATGAAACAGTGAAACATAATGTAAATATACACACACACACACACACACATATATATATATATATATATATATATATATATATATATATATATATATACATATATATATATATATATATATATATGGCTCTGAGAACTATGGGACTTAACATCTACTGTCATCAGTCCCCTAGAACTTAGAACTACTTAAACCTAACTAACCTAAGCACACCACACAACACCCAGCCGTCACGAGGCAGAGAAAATCCCTAACCCCGCCGGGATTCGAACCCGGGAACCGGGGCGTGGCAAGCGAGAACGCTACCGCACCACCACGAGATGCGGGAGATATATATATATATATATATATATAACTTTCCAAACGTAATTTTGTCTTAAACAATTTAGCTCCTTTAAGGTGTAAGTGGTTGCAGATGACAAACTGTGGAACAAAACAGCCACTGTGCTGAAGGCCCTCCTTTATGTAGGCTCTCTGTTGCCGACTTCCAGGTGGTAGGTTTGCGGGACCAGATTTTTGCTCCAGCCGTAAATGGTTTTGTACATATTAGTGATAGTGTGCTCAGGAATCGTACCTCATCACGATTCTTAATGCCATGATAGTGTTTTGCACAATGTTCGGAAAGTGTACAAATTGACTGGAGGATTTAGTTGTAGAAAAACCACACAATCTGGTAAAAAAGTACGAATTCGTAATTTTATGTGTATTTTCAAATATCTGTAATTACTATTTAAACACTGATAGTTACATGTATACAAACAGTAAAGAACGGTCTTTATCTTTAACAGCCATAAAACAAGAGCCCACTGAAGATGCTGCAACTGCAGTGAAACGTGTTTGGGTTAAGAAACAAAATTGGGTTTTGCTAAAGGCGGACCCTATCCAAAAAGAAACGTCTAGGCGAAGGTTCGTCAATAAAGGCCCCTCTACCTCCCTGTGCGGTGAACCGTTTGGAGAATACTGCGGTGCAGAAGCAGTCACAGTCCTGTATCATAGACAGCGTGGCCAGCCGGTGGAGTCGAATCTCTGTCGTCGCGCTGCCATGGGTCGTGTCTATGTCTGCGACGCTAGTGCCTCCAGGCGAAACCAAGGCAGGTCGCAAAATCTTCTCTGTATTACATGAAATGTATTCGCAGTGACGAATTCGGACAACCATCAGTTCTGTAAGGAATGATGACAATGAAAATTTGTGCAGGACCGGGAATCGAACCCAGATTTTCCGCTTTACACCGGCGGCCGCCTTAACTGCTTTGCTTATCGTGAACGAGTCACGACCGCACCAAAACTTCCACATGCCGTCATTACTGCGTCACAATCTGTTCTCGTAAACACATTATGTATTGTGATTCCCGTACAGGGGAGGACACTTTTAATTGAAAAACGCTGCCAGATATTCGAGGATAAATGCGATATTAAAGTGTCTGTGTTGTTAAGAAGCACTATGCATTCATGTCTGGAGGAACAGTGCATCTTTCTTGTTAACACAGCAAGCGCTGGAATGTCGTAGTTTCTCAGTAGTTTCTCCACATCGATAGACAGTTTTTACGCACCGTTAAAATTATGTGGGTTGTCCCAGTTACAGTTATCGCTGAAAGTTCTCCTTTCTGTGGCCTCTCTGATGCCGATACTCAGGTGGGACCAGATTTTTGCTACAGCAGTAAATGGCTTTGTGTATGTTAGTGATAATGTGCTCAGGAATCGTTCAGTTTACTTGAGCACGATTCTTAATGCCATGTTTTGCGCAATGTTCGGAAAGTGTACGAATTGACTGGCGGATGTACTTGCTGCTAACACACACACACACACACACACACACACACACACACACACACACACACGCACGCACGACCCCGCAGAAAAAGTTCACAACATATTCATACGGTAATATGCATACTGACATTAAACACCACATACTTACGTCATTCGCTACTTCACCTTCAACAAATAACTGGAACATATTAACTGCTACATATAACACACCGAGAAGTTAAAACAGTCATGCCAAAAACCCAGTGGAGGAAGGACTATTCTTGTACAATCTTCCACAAAACTGCTCTTATTTCATAATCGTTACTTCACATCTCACGACTAAAACCTAAAATTCGTAGTACATTATTATTTTGATGTTTTGTTGTTGTTGTAATTCTCTTATTTTTTGTTGTATTTTGTTTCATTTGCAATTTCAACGCAACTGTTTTTCACCAATGAATCACTCACTCCTTTTTATTTCCAGAATTTCTTGTCTTTATACACTCCTGGAAATGGAAAAAAGAACACATTGACACCGGTGTGTCAGACCCACCATACTTGCTCCGGACACTGCGAGAGGGCTGTACAAGCAATGATCACACGCACGGCACAGCGGAAACACCAGGAACCGCGGTGTTGGCCGTTGAATGGCGCTACCTGCGCAGCATTTGTGCACCGCCACCGTCAGTGTCAGCCAGTTTGCCGTGGCATACGGAGCTCCATCGCAGTCTTTAACACTGGTAGCATGCCGCGACAGCGTGGACGTGAACCGTATGTGCAGTTGACGGACTTTGAGCGAAGGCGTATAGTGGGCATGCGGGAGGCCGGGTGGACGTACCGCCGAATTGCTCAACACGTGGGGCGTGAGGTCTCCACAGTACATCGATGTTGTCGCCAGTGTTCGGCGGAAGGTGCACGTGCCCGTCGACCTGGGACCGGACCACAGCGACGCACGGATGCACGCCAAGACCTACGCAGTGCCGTAGGGGACCGCACCGCCACTTCCCAGCAAATTAGGGACACTGTTGCTCCTGGGGTATCGGCGAGGGCCATTCGCAACCGTCTCCATGAAGCTGGGCTACGGTCCCGCACACCGTTAGGCCGTCTTCCGCTCACGCTCCAACATCGTGCAGCCCGCCTCCAGTGGTGTCGCGACAGGCTGTGAATGGAGGGACGAATGGAGACGTGTCGTCTTCAGCGATGAGAGTCGCTTCTGCCTTGGTGCCAATGATGGTCGTATGCGTGTTTGGCACCGTGCAGGTGAGCGCCACAATCAGGACTGCATACGACCGAGGCACACAGGGCCAACACCCGGCATCATGGTGTGGGGAGCGATCTCCTACACTGGCCGTACACCTCTGGTGATCGTCGAGGGGACACTGAATAGTGCACGGTACATCCAAACCGTCATCGAACCCACCGTTCTACCATTCCTAGACCGGCAAGGGAACTTGCTGTTCCAACAGGACAATGCACGTCCGCATGTATCCCGTGCAACCCAACGTGCTCTAGAAGGTGTAAGTCAACTACCCTGGCCAGCAAGATCTCCGGATCTGTCCTCCATTGAGCATGTTTGGGACTGGATGAAGCGTCGTCTCACGCGGTCTGCACGTCCAGCACGAACGCTGGTCCAACTGAGGCGCCAGGTGGAAATGGCGTGGCAAGCCGTTCCACAGGACTACATCTAGCATCTCTACGATCGTCTCCATGGGAGAATAGCAGCCTGCATTGCTGCGAAAGGTGGATATACACTGTACTAGTGCCGACATTGTGCATGCTCTGTTGCCTGTGTATATGTGTCTGTGGTTCTGTCAGTGTGATCATGTGATGTATCTGACCCCAGGAATGTGTCAATAAAGTTTCCCCTTCCTGGGACAATGAATTCACGGTGTTCTTATTTCAATTTCCAGGAGTGTATATTGTTCCGCTTTGCCAGAACGAAGAGAAATGTTCAGCAGTGAGCAGGGGTGTGCAGATGGTTCAGATGGCTCTGAGCACTATGGGACTTAACATCTGAGGTCACCAGTCCCCTAGAACTTAGAACTACTTAAACATAACTAACCTGAGGACACCACACACATCCACGCCAGAGGCAGGATTCGAACCTGCGACCGTAGCAGCAGCAGCGCGGTTCCGGACTGAAGCGTCTACAATCGCTTGGCCATAGCGGCCGGCAGCAGCGGTGTACACAATGTCAGAAAGTGTACTGGCTGAATGACATATGTAGTTGCTTCAACAGTGACAATGGGTGTCGAAAACTTCGGGAACTCTGATTTCTTGGCTGTCATTGAGAACACAAGGACAAAGGAAAACACCTACACTCGTAATGATAATTATCTAGTTGTTTAGGTGCCTGTTCTGAAATGACTATCAAACATAGTCTTTGAAATTTCCAAGGGACGTTATAGGCATCCATTGGTTCAACCTACTGGAAATTAATATTCTACTGAAGTTTAAGATTCTTGTTGAAATTCACGTAAACATTTGGGCTGCAATTTTTTTAAAAAATAATGGTACTTTGTTTCCGTATCAGAGGTAGTGCACTTTCGAGTTCGTTTTTTCATTAGCAGTGCAGAAACAGCCAGAAAAAAATGGAAGTACTGCAGTTGCATAGTACCAGAAGACCTATACGAAAAAGTGTTTCGAAGTTTTATGTACTTTTTACTTTCAAATTTTAGTCACATTCTTTTCAGTTAATGCTTTTTACTCCATATTACGCATCATACAAGTCATAGCTATTTTTTTCTTCTTTTCTTCCCGAGTCTTCTCTGAATTCTGACTTCTTTTGTGCAGTTGGGGAGGAGGAAGAGGAGATTGGTGTTTAACGTCCCGTCGACAACGTGGTCATTAGAGACGGAGCGCAAGCTCGGGTGAGGGAAGGATGGGGAAGGAAGTCGGCCGTGCCCTTTCAAAGGAACCATCCCGGCATTTGCCTAGAGTGATCTAGTGAAATCACGGAAAATCTAAATCAGGATGGCCGGACGCGGGATTGAACCGTTGACCTCCCGAATGCGAGTCCATTGTGCTAACGACTGCGCCACCTCGCTAGGTTTGTGCAGTTGACAGAATAACCATATGCCAGTAACTCAAGAAACTTCGAGCAGCCTGTTGAATACCAACACTATCTGTTGTTTTAAGGGTTCAAATGTGGCATATTAACAGCTCAGCGCATTATTGCTTGGGCTATAGAGAGAGAAGCGTCGCTTCACTGGAATTCTCAACATTCTGGAACATCTCGAGTGAAAATGGTTTCCATCCCTAGTTGAGACTGAAGAGGACAAATATGTCATATTGTGAACACTAAAGTTTATGTCTGGATAGGAACCAGTCGCACAAGTGATTTGTTAGCACTCTTCAACTTGGCGTTAGCTATGGCTGCGAGCATGTCATCGTCCAAGACCACATGCATTACCGCAGGATCTAAGCACAGTGGATGTAAAATCAACTGGTGGGGCACAAAATATGGTTGAAATGGCTCTGAGCACTATGGGACTTAACATCTCAGCTCATCAGTCCCCTAGAACTTAGAACTACTTAAACCTAACTAACCTAAGGACATCACACACATCCATGCCCGAGGCAGGATTCGAAACTGCAACCGTAGCACTCGTGCGGTTCCAGACTGAAGCGCCTAGAACCGCTCGGCTACCACGGCTCGCCAAAATATGGACAGAACTGTGCCCAGTATGGTTATCTGCAGCGATATCATGAGAATGTTCACGCGTTTCTGACCTGTGTCGTCAGAAGCGAAAACCAGCAGTGGAAACATCCCATATTTCCCACGCCAAAACAATCCAAAACTGTACACACAAGTTCCAATAAGGTCACATGACCTCCATCTGTGAGTGCAGGGGACTTCTGCTCGTCAAGTTACTGGAGCACGGAATTAAAATTAATTGCAGCGCAATGGAGACACTTTGCAGAGACTGTGATGTGTAATACAGTAAAAATTGGCCAGAAATGCTGTCAGACGGAATGATCCTGCTACATGATCGTGCCTGGCCTCACACCTTGAATCAGATGAATGCAACGCTTCAGCAATTTGGCTGGCAAACACTACAGAACTCTCCATACAGCCCAGAACTTCCGCTGTGTGGTTTTTCACATCTTTGGCGACCTGGAGAAAGATGGACGTCGATTTCAGTCGAACAAGGAAGTGCAGTGGGTGTGGTTGTCGATCTGTCAGCTGCTGACCACTTTGTACAAAACAGGTGTTGATTGCGTCATCTCCCAGTGGGATTAATGTCTTAATGCCTGTGGTGATCATTTTTGAATGGAACCATTCCACGGTCGTACTGTAGTGGGTATTCAGTTTTCATCTGACTGTCCGTCGTACATCGGACGTCAAGCCGAGGTGAGTAGCAGTCATCAGGAACCCCCACGTGAAAATAGCCAACTGTATGAATGCACGGTTTCGCGGCGATATGAATTCATACAATTTTCTCGGGCTTCCAGCAGCGTCAGGTGGATAAAATGCCACGAGCTTTTGGACACTGTGAAGTGGTAAAAGTGACTGCTGTGTCGCCGTGGCAGCGTCGTTATACAGCCGCGCTGTTGGCTGTGACGTCAGTGGTGCTCTCTTCCTCTCCATATACGGTAATGTTTCCATCCCGCGTCCGTCGCGCTCGTCTTGACATCACGATAGCCAGATCCCATGCTGTGCTGAGCTGAAAAGCGCCGTCCTTGTTGATAGTGTTTCTACAGCTACATGATTACTCTGCAATTCACATTTAAGTGCTTGGCAGAGGGTTCATCGAACCACAATCATACTAGGTTGGGCTCAACAAAATATTTTCGCATTCGGAAGAGAAAGTTGGTGACTGAAATTTCTTAAATACATCTCGCCGCGAAGAAAAACGCCTTTGCTTTAATGAGTTCCATCCCAACTCGCGTATCATATCTGCCACACTCTCTCCCCTATTACGTGGTAATACAAAACGAGCTGACATTTTTTGCACACTTTCGGTGTCCTCAGTAGCTTCTTTTATGACGCTATCCAAAATCCCTTCGTCTTCATAACGACACATGTTTCGTCGAACAGAACTCGGTGTCCAATTTTCTAAGGCGTTTCCTGCCGCGGCCGATAGCATAGGCGTAAGCACGTCTCGTGTTCCGTCCGGCGTTGCTCCACAGCGCGTACTGTATGGCCAACGTATTAGCACTTGACAACTAGCGGGGAGAGCTCGGTCGAAAGCTCGTAGGATTTTAAGCAACTGACGCGGCTGGAAAACCGAGAAAATTTTATTAAGCTAGAAGTGTGTTTGCTGAAATACCGTGGAGATATGATGACGTGATGCAGGTGTACTAGAGGGGAATTGTGCAAATTGAGTGAGGAAGTGTTATCCTACCTGCTGCCAGAGCGCGTGCGCGGCGCCCGGCTGGGCCAGCATGAGTCCGCAGCCGAGCTGGAGCACGGCGATGAGCACACCGGCGCACACGGCCTCCTGCAGCCGCACGGGCAGCAGCGCGTACGTGACGTACGTGAAGAGCACGGCCGCCCACGCGCCCGCCGTCGCCCGCGGCACGGCCGCCGCCACCGGCTCCAGCTCCGGCTCCGGCTTCTGCCCCTCAGAGGCGCCGTCCTGCTGCCACTGCGTGATGGAGGGCGCGATGCACAGCGCCAGGATGACGGCCAGGAACGTGGCCAGGATCACGTACGAGACCGCCAGCAGGTACAGCTCGTTCATCGCCGGCCGCACCAGCATCGCCACCAGGCCTGCGACACACACGCGACATACCGACCGTGTCAGCACACAGCGGTAAAAATAAGAATCCAAAATCCAGAAGTGGGGGGGGGGGGGGGGGGAGGGAGGTAGCAGTGTAATACTCCGCTCTGCAGCCGACAGAAAAGTTAAATAAAAACAAATGAGGAGATATAACAATAAAAATTGGTGATAAAACGGTGAGTGGTTAAGAAAGAACATGATAAAAAGTTGCGAAAAAATATAAAAAACAATAAAAATTGGTGATAAAACGGTGAGTGGTTAAGAAAGAACATGATAAAAAGTTGCGAAAAAAATATAAAAAACAATAAAAATTGGTGATAAAACGGTGAGTGGTTAAGAAAGAACATGATAAAAAGTTGCAAAAAAATATAAAAAACAAAGTATGGGTGATACTGATTAAAGCACATAGGAATTAGACAGGCACAATTAAAAAAACACGGCAGCACACTTAAAAATGGGGACGCACAACACTGAGCACTCACAGTACATTGCTCTATTGGGGACAAGTGCCGATGGGAGGGGGGGGGGGGGGGAAAGGACCCAGGCAGAGGAAGGGGAAAAACGGGGGGTGGCGAGGAAATGCAAGAAATATGGTGAGGCAATGGAGGGAGGGGGCACAACAAAGGAGGCACAGGGTAGTTGCTAGAAGGAGTTATGAAGGCAGTGGAGGGGAAAGCGAAAGGACTTGAGGGAGAGAAAGCAATCATAGAGGGTAGGTGCAGAAAAGGAAACAGGATGGAAGAGGGGGGGGAGAGGGAGCCTGAGAAAGGACAGAGGGAAAGAGGGGGAGGTGAGGATCAGAGTTGATAGGAAGGATAAATGGAAGGAGAGAGAGCGTCATCCAGGAGGGCGAGTTGACGGAAGCCACCAAAAAAAAATCTTCAAATGTGTGTGAAATCTTATGGGACTTAATTGCTAATGTCATCAGTCCCTAAGCTTATACACTACTTAACCTAAATTATCCTAAGGACACCCATGCCCGAGGGAGGACTCAAACCTCCGCCGGGGCCAGCCGGACAGTCACAGAAGCCACCTTCGGATAGGAGATGGATGGTATAAAAGAGGAGGGTAAGGGGGACACACCAGTGAAGGCGTGGCAGTGGGCGAGGGTTGGAGAGCGGAGGAGCAACCAGATGATGGGGGGATCAAGTTGGCGGGAGGTGTAATGTGGATATGTTCGAGGAATAGGAGCAGTAGGGGGAAGGAATCAGGTCACAGAGCATCCGCGTGGGGGACAGGAGGGGTATACAAAAGGTGAGGTGGAGTGCATGGTGCTGGAGGATCTGGAGGGACTTATAGAATCTGGGGGGGGGGGGGGGTGGCGGGTGATGGATAACCAGGCGGGACTGCCATAATAGAGGATGAGATGAATTAAGAATTTGTAGGTGTGGAGGATGGTAGATGGGTTCAACCCCCCTGTCTGGCCAGAGAGGAGTTTAAGGAAATGGAGGTGGTTGTGCACTTTTGATTGGATAGAGATGAGGGATCCAGGCAAGGTGAAGGTCAATGGTGAGTTCTAGGTAGGTGAAGGTGGGGGAATTGTGTTTCAGAATAGCACCAGATTTGAATCGCTCGTAATCACAAGACAATTAAAATTACTTGCTGCTACAGTGTAGCCACAGCAGCTACCTTTTTGTTTTCTTCTGTGCAATACTGTGTGTAAATACACTCCTGGAAATGGAAAAAAGAACACATTGACACCAGTGTGTCAGACCCACCATAGTTGCTCCGGACACTGCGAGAGGGCTGTACAAGCAATGATCACACGCACGGCACAGCGGACACACCAGGAACCGCGGTGTTGGCCGTCGAATGGCGCTAGCTGCGCAGCATTTGTGCACCGCCGCCGTCAGTGTCAGCCAGTTTGCCGTGGCATACGGAGCTCCATCGCAGTCTTTAACACTGGTAGCATGCCGCGACAGCGTGGACGTGAACCGCATGTGCAGTTGACGGACTTTGAGCGAGGGCGTATAGTGGGCATGTGGGAGGCCGGGTGGAGGTACCGCCGAATTGCTCAACACGTGGGGCGTGAGGTCTCCACAGTACATCGATGTTGTCGCCAGTGGTTGGCGGAAGGTGCACGTGCCCGTCGACCTGGGACCGGACCGCAGCGACGCACGGAAGCACGCCAAGACCGTAGGATCCTACGCAGTGCCGTAGGGGACCGCACAGCCACTTCCCAGCAAATTAGGGACACTGTTGCTCCTGGGGTATCGGCGAGGACCATTCGCAACCGTCTCCATGAAGCTGGGCTACGGTCCCGCACACCGTTAGGCCGTCTTCCGCTCACGCCCCAACATCGTTCAGCCCGCCTCCAGTGGTGTCGCGACAGGCGTGAATGGAGGGACGAATGGAGACGTGTCGTCTTCAGCGATGAGAGTCGCTTCTGCCTTGGTGCCAATGATGGTCGTATGCGTGTTTAGCGCCGTGCAGGTGAGCGCCACAATCAGGACTCCATACGACCGAGGCACACAGGGCCAACACCCGGCATCATGGTGTGGGGAGCGATCTCCTACACTGGCCGTACACCTCTGGTGATCGTCGAGGGGACACTGAATAGTGCACGGTACATCCAAACCGTCATCGAACCCATCGTTCTACCATTCGTAGACGGGCAAGGGAACTTGCTGTTCCAACAGGACAATGCACGTCCGCATGTATCCCGTGCCACCCAACGTGCTCTAGAAGGTGTAAGTCATCTACACTGGCCAGCAAGATCTCCGGATGTGTCCCCCATTGAGCATGTTTGGGACTGGATGAAGCGTCGTCTCACGCGGTGTGCACGTCCAGCACGAACGCTGGTCCAACTGAGGCGCCAGGTGGAAATGGCATGGCAAGCCGTTCCACAGGACTACATCCAGCATCTCTACGATCGTCTCCATGGGAGAATAGCAGCCTGCATTGCTGCGAAAGGTGGATATACCCTGTACTAGTGCCGACATTGTGCATGCTCTGTTGCCTGTGTCTATGTGCCTGTGGTTCTGTCAGTGTGATCATGTGATGTATCTGACTCCAGGAATGTGTCAATAAAGTTTCCCCTTCCTGGGACAATGAATTCACGGTGTTCTTATTTCAATTTCCAGGAGTGTATATTATTAGCCTATGTCTCTAGTCTATTTTCAGTTTGACTCCAGGTGATGGACATATATGAGTTCCATTCAAATGAAACCTGGTCAATGCGTCTACCTTTGCCGTATGCGTAAGATAGCATCACGTAACTGTGTGTTTGGTGGCGCCAACAACAGGTAAAGAGACTGAAGCGTGCGCACCGTTTGATGTTGCGTAACTTCAGTGTGGTTTCACGCCGGAGAGAAGGTGGTCATACAAGTTACCGTCCAGTACCGAACATGCAGGCGAGTAAGCAAGAACAACAAGGAGTGATACGATTTTTGGTGGCGAAGGGAGTGGAGGCCGTGAAATGTATCGACGGATGAACGGTGAGTACAGACTGAGTCGTTCAAGTATTGTGGAATGGCGCAAACGATTCCTCGAGGGGATGAAGAGGCTGGTTGCGAAAGCGAATGCTTCAGTCTCGAACAACCGCAGAATCACCTTGGGCGACATCGTTCTGTTACTGGGTATTAGCGTGGCCACCGCCCACTCCATAATGCATCAATACTTGTTGTTGTTGTTGTTGTGGTCTTCATTCCTGAGACTGGTTTGATGCAGCTCTCCATGCTACTCTATCCTGTGTAAGTTACTTCATCTCCCAGTACCTACTGCAACCTACATCCTTCTGAACCTGCTTAGTGTATTCATCCCTTGGTCTCCCTCAGCGATTTTTACCTTCCACGCTGCCCTCCAATGCTAAATTTCTGATCCCTTGATGCCTCAAAACATGTACTACCAACCGGTCCCTTCTTTTTGTCAAGTTGTGCCACAAACTCCTCTTCTCCCCAATTCTATTCAATACCTCCTCATTAGTTATGTGATCCACCCATCTAATCTTCAGCATTCTTCTGTAGCACCACATTTCGAAAGCTTCTACTCTCTTCTTGTCCAAACTATTTATCATTCATGTTTCACTTCCGTACATGGCTACACTCCATACAAATACTT
This sequence comes from Schistocerca gregaria, assembly GCF_023897955.1. Classification (NCBI taxonomy): domain Eukaryota; kingdom Metazoa; phylum Arthropoda; class Insecta; order Orthoptera; family Acrididae; genus Schistocerca; species Schistocerca gregaria. Next base: position 84,174,303 of record NC_064930.1, on the reverse strand, counting down.
TCAGAAACGACTTCCTGACACTTAAATCTATACTCGATGTTAACAAATTCCTCTTCTTCAGAAATGCTTTCCTTGCCATTGCCAGTCTACATTTTATATCCTCTCTACTTCGACCATCATCAGTTATTTTACTCCCTAAATAGCAAAACTGCTTTACTACTTTAAGTGTCTCATTTCCTAATCTAATACCCTCAGCGTCACCCGATTTAATTTGACTACATTGCATTATCCTCGGTTTGCTTTTGTTGATGTTCATCTTATGTCCTCCTTTCAAGACACTGTCCATTCCGTTCAACTGCTCTTCCAAGTCCTTTGCTGTGTCTCACAGAATTACAATGTCATCGGCGAACCTCAAAGTTTTTATTTCTTCTCCATAAATTTTAATACCTACTCCGAATTTTTCTTTTGTTTCCTTTACTGCTTACTCAATATACAGATTGACGTCAACACTTGAGTTTGCGAAAAATCTGTGCGTAGTGGGTTCCCCACCAACTGCCGCCGAACAGCGCAATACTCGAATGACGCAGTCTTTGAGTCACCTGCAACGTTATTATGAAGAGCAATACGGCTTTCTTCGCGTATTGCCACAGGTGAAGAAACACATTGTCACCATTTTTAACCGGAAAGCAAGGGTCAGAGCGAGCAGTGGAAACGTGCGACTTCACCACCTGCAAAGAAACCAAAGGCGGTGCGCACCATTTCTGGTAAGGTCATGATGTTCTTTTTTGACCACGAGGGCCCACTACTTGTAGAGTTCCTGGAACAGGGAACCACCATGAATGCCCAGCCTTATCAAGCCACTTTACAGAACCTCAGACGATTCATCACGTCGAAACGCCGAGGCGTGTTATCCAATGGCGTTATCTTCCTGCGCGATGATACTCGCCCACACGCGGCCAATTCTGTAAAGGCGACACTGCAGCAGTTTCGGTCGGAAACGCTGGAACATCCACCGTACAGCCCCGACTGTTACCGTGTGACTCTCATGTGTCTGGATTTCTAACACAAGCTATTCGCGGTCATTAATTCGTAACGGACGAAGGGTGTGACTGGGTTTAGGCCTGGATCCAACAGCAGCCTACTGGCTTCTTCAAGGACGGAATCGACCGGCTATAGCCGCAATGGGATAAACAGTTTTGGCGTAACTACATTTTTGAATTAATAAACTCGTTGCCGTTACTTTAAACTAGTGACCGGGTTTCACTTTAATGCCCCTTATAATAGCCCGAAACTGGTCGTAGTTTAAGCTGTGAAAAAACCATAAAAAAATCTTACAGCTTAAGTGGTGTGTTCAGTGTCTACTATAGTCGCTTAACAGTGGAAAGGTATCAGCGCCAGATAAGATTCTACAAAGATTATGGGGAAGAATTTGCTCCTACTCTGTCAACAGTTATTGTAGAGCACTGGAACAACGAACGGTATCTAGCGATTGGGAAAAAAGGACAGATCATTCACGTTTTCAAGAAAGGTCGTAGGAGACATGCACACAATAGTCGCTCGTATCGTTGATGTCAGTCTGTTGCACAATTATGGAACATGTTTTGCGCCCAATACTTAAGAACTTTTTGGGGAATGAAAATCACCTCTGTAAAACATCAATACAGATTTCACAACAAGAGATCTTGAGAAACTCAGCTCTCTCTGTTCCTCCGTGAGATCCACAGCGCAGTCGACAAAAGCGTTCAGGTTGAGGCCATGTTCCTTGACTTTAGGATGACATTTAACACCGTCCCGCACTCCCTTTTAGTGAAAAACAATACTAGTTTTTGAAGTATCAAACGCATCCATGACTGGATTGAACACTTCCTTGCAGACAGAACTCAACACGTAGCTCTTAATGGAACAAAATCGACAGATGTAAAGAAAATACCCTGAGTACCCCAAGGAAGTATCACAGGTGCCTTATAGTTTACAATGTACGAGAGTTATTCAATAATTAAGGAGACAAAGTGATCTGGCGAAGAGGTAGATGACACTATTAAATTGAGCAGAGAATTTTTTCAGGTTTTGAAATTATTGCAGAAAGCTATGATGTTTTTGAGATTTGGCTGAGTTTTTATGATATTATTACGACGACGTTGTGTATTATGCTGTTGAGGTATGTTTATGATCAATAAGCTGATGCTATATGAGGAATTTGATTATGCTACGTATCTGTTATGGTGAAATATTGAAGAAGTGTCGACGAATATGTATATGTGTAAAAAAGTAAGGAATAACGAGTAGTGGTTAGGGACTCTGATTTGTGAAAAAGGATGTTGGAAACCAAGAATCGTACTTTAAGAGTTATTAAATGTGTGTAAATGCGTGAATGTATCACAATGCCGGCGAAAATATTTTGGGCTCTGTTATATTTATAGGATTTTGTTTCTACACATTTGTAACGCAAATTCTCGACCTGTGAAATTTTTATATGACTGTCACTGTAGCACAAATTGCTGTCGTAAATATTTCGGTAAGAAAGCTAAGTGACCTTGACGCCCAGTTGTGCCAGTCGCCTTAAAAAAAAAAAAAAAAAAAGAAAGAAAGAAAAAGCCATTAGGTGGAGAAAAAAGAGACCATTAACCTCGATATTGACATTCCTTTGTAGAAAGCATCGCAAATACGACACTTTCTGATATTTACTAAAATGCCTAATGAAATCATGAGAAACATTTTACATCTATTGTCTTTCTAGGTGAGAGATTGCTCATTTTGTTTAATATCTCGTTTCTAGCTGCAGTGCAGCATTGGTTAAAATAAAATTTAATACATGTAGTAATGTAAATATTATCTGTCTACAGATCCATTAAACAATAATTTTATGATCTACTTTCTTAAAAAAAAAAAAAAAAAGGAAGCACAAATAGCCATTTCTCTTCACAGGAATTGCATACATAATTTTTTTTCAATGACTGGGTAAATTGTTTCATAGAGTAATTTATCGTGATGCATCACTCTAGTGTTAACATGTCACATACACCCCTGGAAATTGAAATAAGAACACCGTGAATTCATTGTCCCAGGAAGGGGAAACTTTATTGACACATTCCTGGAGTCAGATACATCACATGATCACACTGACAGAACCACAGGCACATACACACAGGCAACAGAGCATGCACAATGTCGGCACTAGTACAGTGTATATCCACCTTTCGCAGCAATGCAGGCTGCTATTTTCCCATGGAGACGATCGTAGAGATGCTGGGTGTAGTCCTGTGGAACGGCTTGAAATGCCATTTCCACCTGGCGCCTCAGTTGGACCAGCGTTCGTGCTGGACGTGCAGACCGCGTGAGACGACGCTTCATCCAGTCCCAAACATGCTCAATGGGGGACAGATCCGGAGATCTTGCTGGCCACAGTAGTTGACTTATACCTTCTAGAGCACGTTGGGTGGCACGGGATACATGCAGACGTGCATTGTCCTGTTGGAACAGCAAGTTCCCTTGCCGGTCTAGGAATGGTAGAACGATGGGTTCGATGACGGTTTGGATGTACTGTGCACTATTCAGTGTCCCCTCGACGATCACCAGAGGTGTACGGCCAGTGTAGGAGATCGCTCCCCACACCATGATGTCGGGTGTTGGCCCTGTGTGCCTCGGTCGTATGCAGTCCTGATTGTGGCGCTCACCTGCATGGCGCCAAACACGCATACGACCATCATTGGCACCAAGGCAGAAGCGACTCTCATCGCTGAAGACGACACGTCTCCATTCGTCCCTCCATTCACGCCTGTCGCGACACCACTGGAGGCGGGCTGCACGATGTTGGGGCGTGAGCGGAAGACGGCCTAACGGTGTGCGGGACCGTAGTCCAACTTCATGGAGACGGTTGCGAATGGTCCTCGCCAATACCCCAGGAGCAACAGTGTCCCTAATTTGCTGGGAAGTGGCGGTGCGGTCCCCTACGGCACTGCGTAGGATCCTACGGTCTTGGCGTGCATCCGTGCGTCGCTGCGGTCCGGTCCCAGGTCGACGGGCACGTGCACCTTCCGCCGACCACTGGCGACAACATCGATGTACTGTGGAGACCTCACGCCCCACGTGTTGAGCAATTCGGCGGTACGTCCACCCGGCCTCCCGCATGCCCACTATACGCCCTCGCTCAAAGTCAGTCAACTGCACATGCGGTTCACGTCCACGCTGTCGCGGCACGCTACCAGTGTTAAAGACTGCGATGGAGCTCCGTATGCCACGGCAAACTGGCTGACACTGACGGCGGCGGTGCACAAATGCTGCGCTGCTTGCGCCATTCGACGGCCAACACCGCGGTTCTTGGTGTGTCAGCTGTGCCGTGCGTGTGATCATTGCTTGTACAACCCTCTCGCAGTGTCCGGAGCAAGTATGGTGGATCTGACACACCGGTGTCAATGTGTTCTTTTTTCCATTTCCGGGAGTGTAGTTATTAGACATTTCCTATCTTTACTGTAATATTTTTTCTGCTTGAGCTATGTCATATTTAGGTATAAGTTTTTGCATTTGCTGCTGCTGTTTGCCAGGAATAGAGCTACTGAATGTCGCTTTGTATTACTCTCTTAAGCCAGTTTTACTACTGATTTATTTTTCTTGTTCGCTGCACATATAACGCACATTTGCTTTGCTTATTTAGATTTACTGCTGCTAGCTTTACCAATTTGCATTTTTTTGTCATTGCTGTTTGTGTTAATTGTTTTGTGCTGCTGCATTGCCTCATACCTTAGTTTATGCATCTGAGCTCAGTAGATTTAAGTTATCGTAAGAGAGGGTAGACTATATAAGAAACTGACTATGAAGAATAGGGAAAGAATACATTGAGAAGTTATATGAAAATGATTTCGGCAAAAATGAGTATTGTACAAGCAGAAAAAGTTATTTAGAAAGAGGATATGAACAAAACAGTAGAGTTTAGGGACAACAGGAATAGACAGGACTTTTTGGGAATAATGATGAATGAAAAGAGATCTCCAAGATGTAAAGAAAGTTTTGTTTGCAAAATACTGCAGCAAAACAAACCATGTCCTATCCTTTTGTGTTATTCTGCTATGTGTTTGTGTACCCTTGTGTATTTGTGTTCCTCCTGTCTTTATGTGTTTAGCTGATAAGAGTTATGTTGTAGAATTTTTCTAATAATATGTTATTTACTTTGTAAAGATGTTTAGACATTATTTTCAAAAGTTATTCTGATCTTTTATGTATGTACTTATGTCATAATTCCTGTAACACTGAAGTATATGTTATTTCGATTCTTTTGTAAAGCCCGTATTACTACAAATGTTGTCTGTATTGTTACGTTCTTTAATGATGTATTTTGTACCTTTGTTATTGTATTCTCATGTTATAAAATTGTAATTGCACCAGTTCATCAAATTAAGTAACTTGTAAGCATTCATTTCACTGCACACATTTTTGTTGGTCATAACATATGCACAATATGTGAGAAGTTGGGACTGTTAGTGTTTGCACATGTGTAAATAATTCAGCAAGGGGCTGGTTAACAGCATTGCTAAGGACAATTCCAAAAAGTGGTGGTTTATGGACTTGCTATATTGTCCGCAAGACTCTTCGATGGTGATTGTGCACCTGCAGACTCGCAACAGATGGCTGCAGGCCGTCTCTAGAAGGACTGCAGTGGGTCTGCACCGCTGGTGGCCCACCAATACCATATTTCTACATGGACTGCAGTGGGTCTGCACCTCTGGTGGCCCACCAATACCATTATTTCTACATGGACTGCAGTGGGTCTACACCTTTGATGACCCACCAATACCATTATTTCTACATGGACTGCAGTGGGTCTGCACCTCTGGTGGCCCACCAATACCATTATTTCTACATGGACTGCAGTGGGTCTGCACCTCTAGTGGCCCATCAATACCGTAATCTCTAACAAGACTACAGTGGTCTGCTCTGTGATGACCTACCTACCAATATTCTTCAAAACTTCGACTGACACTGCTGTGCGTTTGCTCTGTTGTGGCCTATTACCTGTCTGCATGTCAGGAGTCAGCACTGTCTTTCTGTTGGAAAGACAACACTACTTCAAGATTGCATGGAAATCCACTACTTCCGTGTGCGATCTCTTTTACTGCTCAGACTTTGAGAGAAAAAAAAAACACTGCAATTTTACTGTCATGAATGATCAGGACTGTCTTAATGGACTGTGAGAAAATTTTAGCTTTTGACCAACAGTGTATCAATAAGCGTGTGCATTTGATTTATTTGTTATTGCAATTATAAAAAAAATTTCCAAATCTGTATTGGCCACTGGCCAAAACAATTTGTAAAATTTTTTGTGGGGAGCATGGGGGCTATGTAAGTAGGCTGTTTAGGATTTTATGTTGGTAACGCCGTGTAGCGCTCTATATGAAAATCAGTGGCTGTGCTGTGTGCAGTCTGTGGCTGGTTTGCGTTGTTGTTGGCTGTTGTAGTGTTGGGCAGTTGGCCAGCCGCCAGCAGTGGTGGATGTGGGGAGAGAGATGGCGGAGTTTTGAGAGCGGATGATCTGGACGTGTGTCCATCAGAGACAGTACATTTGTAAGACTGGATGTCATGAACTGCTATATATATATATATATATATATATATATATATATATATATATATATATATATATACTATGCCTTCAGTAGTTAGTGACTTCCGTAGTTTGAATCTTTTATTTAGCTGGCAGTAGTGGCGCTCGCTGTATTGCAGTAGTTTGAATAACCAAGATTTTTGTGAGCTAAGTGATACGTGAAAGGTATAGGTTATTTGTTAGTCAAGGCTATTCATTTGTAGAGATTGTTGAAAGTCAGATTGCGTTGCGCTAAAAATATTGTCTGTCAGTTTAGTGTTGATCAGAATAGGTAAAGAGACAAACGTCTAAGTACGTTCAGTTCTGCTCAGCTGTTTGAAAATAAAATAATGTAAGAGGTTTATCAGCACAGTAATTTTTCCAAGGGGACGTTTCAAATCGATTCGAGCTCTCCTGTCACAGAGGTCAGAGTTAGTAGTAAGCGACGGAAAGTCATCGAGTAAAACAGAACTGATATCTGACTTTCCCCAAGGTAGCGTTATAGCCCCTTCGGTGACCCTTGTCTACATAAACGATTTAGGAAACAATTTGAGCAACCGTCTTAGATTGTTTGCAGTCGATGCTGTCGTTTATCGATTAGTAAGGTCACGAGAAGTCCAAAACAAATTGCAAAACGATTTCGAAAAGATATGTGTATGGAGCAAAAATTGGGAATTGACCCTAAATTACGAAAAGTGTAAGGTCGTCCACACGAGTGCTGGAAGGAATCCGATAAACTTCGGTTACACGGTTAATCAGTCAAAACTAAAGGCCTTAAATTCAACTAAATACCTAGGAATTACAATTACAAATTACTTAAATTGAAAAGGACACATAGAAGATGTTGTGGGGGAAGCCACAGACTGCGTTTTACTGTCAGGAGACTTTGTAGACGCAAGAGATCTACTAAAGACGGTGCCTACACTACACTTGTCAATCCTCTATTCTGCGCGGTGTGGGATCCTTACCAGATATGACTGACGGAGTAAATGGAGAAAGTTAAAAGAAGAGTGTCACTGCTACGATACAGGATTTGTAGCGTATATAATTAAAACAAAGGCGTTTCTCGTTGCGGAGGAATCTTCTCACTAACTTTCTCCTCAGAATGAAACATTGTCTCAAAATATGGTAGAAAACCCAAAGAGATTCCGGTCGTATGTAAAGTACACCAGTGGCAAAAAACAGTCAATACCGTCACTGCGCGATAGCGATGGAAATGTTACCGATGATGGTGCCACTAAAGCGGAGTTACTAAACACAGTTTTCCGTAATTCCTTCACGAAAGAAGGCGAAGTAAATATTCCAGAATTCGAAACCAGAACAGCTGTTAGCATGAGTGACATAAAAGTAGATATCTTAGGTGTTGCGAAACAAATCACTTAAGAAAGGTAAGTCTCTCGGTCCAGATGTTATGCCAATCAGGTCCCTTTCAGAGTATGCAGACACAATAGCGCCTTTCTTAGCAATCGTATACAACCGATCACTTGACGAAAGGTCTGTTCCTAAGGACTGGAAAGTAGCACAGGTCACACCAAAATTCATGAAAGGAAATAGGAGTAACCTATTGAATTACAGACCCATATCACTGACCTCAATTTGCAGTAGGATTTTGGAGCATATACTGTACTCGAACATTATGAATCACCTTGAAGAAAATTACTTATTGATACATAAACGACACAGATTCAGAAATATCGTTCTTGTACAACGCAGCTAGCTCTTTATTCCCACAAAGTAATGCGTGCTGTCGACAAGGGATCTCAGATGGATTCCATATTCCTAGATTTCCGGAAGGCTTTTGATATCGTTCCTCAAAAGCGACTATTAATCAAATTGCCTGCATATGGAGTATCGTCTCAGTTGTGTGACTGGATTCGTGATTTCCTCTCAGAGTGGTCACAGTTCGTAGTGATAGACGGTAAATCATCGAGTAAAACAGAAGTGATACCTGGCGTTCCACAAGGTAGTGTCACAGGCCCTCTGCTGTTCTTGATTTACATAAATGCTCTAGGTGATAATCTGAGCAGCCCCCTTAGATTGTTTGCACATGATGCTGTAATTTAACGTCTAGTAAAATCATCAGACGATGAATTCCAATTACAAAATGATCTACAGATAATTTCCGTATGGTATGAAAAGTGGCAATTGGCACTAAACAAAGAAAAGTGAAAGCTCATGCACGAATCTAAGGGCTGTCAATGCGACTAAATACCTAGAAATTACAATTAAGAGCAACTTAAATTGGAAAGACCACATAGAAAATATTGCGCGGAAGGCGAAACAAAGACTGCGCTTTACCGGCAGATCACTTACAAGATGCGACCAACCCACTAAAGAGACAGCCTACATTACATTTGCCCGTCCTCTGTTGGAATATTGCTGCGCGGTATAGCATCCTTACCTGGTACGATTGACGGAGGACATCGAAAAAGTGCAAAGAAGGGCAGCCCGTTTCTTGTTATCGCTCAGTAGGAGTGAGAGTGTCACTGATATGATACGCGAGTTGGGGTGGCAGTCACTGAAACAATGGCGGCTTTATTGGCAGCGATTCTATTTACGAAATTCTAGTCACCAACTTTCTCTTCCACATGCGAAAATATTTTGTTGACACCCACCTACGTAGGGAGAAATGATCATCATAATAAAATAAGAGAACGGAAAGATTTAGGTGCTCCTTTTTCCCAAACGCCATTCGAGAGAGGAATGGCAGAGAAGTAGTACGAAAATGGTTCGATGAACCCTCTGCCAGGCACTTAAGTGTGAATTGCAGAGTAATTATGTATAGATGTACACAACTAACCATTAAAGTTACTACACCACGAAAATGACGTGCTACAGACGCGAAATTTAACCGACAGGAAGCAGATGCTGTGATATGCAAATGATTAGCTTTTCAGAGCATTCACACAAGACTGGCGTCGGTGGTGACACCTACAACGTGCTTACATGAGGAAAGTTTCCAAACGATTTTTCATACACAAATAGCAGTTGACCGGCGTTTCCTGGTGAAACGTTGTTGCGATGCCTCGTGTAAGGAGGAGAAATGCGTACCATCACGTTTCCGACTTTGATAAATGTCGGCTTGTAGCCTGTCGCGATTGCGGTTTATCGTATCGCGACATTGCTGCTCGCCTTGGTGGAGATCGAAAGACTGTTAGCAGAATATGGAATCGGTGGGTTCGGGAGGGTAAGACGGAACGCCGTGCTGGATCCCAACGGCTTCGTATCACCAGCAGTCGAGATGACAGGCATCCTATGTGCACGGCTGTATAGCGTTGATCGCTGTGTCAACAGATGGGGTCGTTTGCAAGACAACAACCATCTGCACGACGTTTGCAGCAGCATGGACTATCAGCTCGGAGACCGTGGCTGCGGTTACCCTTGACGCTGCATCACAGACAGGAGAGCCTGCGATGGTTTACTCAACGACGAACCTGAGTGCACGAATGGCAAAACGTCATTTTTTCGGATGAATCCAGGTTCTGTTTACATCATCACGATGGTCGCATCCGTCTTTGGCGCACATTGGAAGCGTGTATCCGTCATCGCCACACTGGCGTATCACCCGGCGTGATGGTATGGGGTGCCATTTTTTACGCGTCTCGGTCACCTTTTGTTCGCATTGACGGCACTCTGAACAGTGGACGTTACATTTCAGATGTGTTACGACCCGTGGCTCTACCCTCCATTCTATCCCTGCGAAACCCTACATTTCAGCAGGATAATGCACGACCGCATGTTGCAGGTCCTGTACGGACCTTTCTGAATACAGAAAATGTTCGAGATCTCTGAGCAACTGAAAACGTCTGGTCAATGGTGGCCGAGCAACTGGCTCGTCACAATACGCCAGTCACTACTCTTGATGAACTGTGGTGTCGTGTTGTAGCTGCATGGACAGTTGTAACTGTACGCGAGTTGGGGTGGCAGTCACTGAAACAAAGGCTGTTTTCTTTGCAGCGAGATCTATTTACGAAATTTCAATCATTAACTTTCTCTTCCGAATGCGATTATGTTTTGTTGACACCCACCTACGTACGGAGAAATGATCATCAGAAAAGGAGAAATCGAAAGATTTAGGTGTTCCTTTTTCCCACTCGCCATTTGAGAGTGGAATGGTAGAGAAGTAGTATGAAAATGGTTCGATGAACCCTCTTTCAGGCATTTAAGTGTGAACTGCAGAGTAACCATGTAGATGACGCAGATGTTGACTGCCACGTGTCGCCATGTAACACGTTTCGCATACATAACGTCACAATTACTTTCCGCCTGCGACTCTTGGAAACAAGACATGTCTCTCGCACGGACGCCCACGTCTGAGGTTTCGCAATCTCGGCTGTGCCAGCGAGACGTGTCCATTATTTGTCCGCTCCCTAATTGGCAGTAGCTCTCTGGGCCAGAGAGGGGCGGAATGTGGCGGTAGGGGGCAATTTGTGCCGAGGGGTGGGAGTGCCCGCCATCGTGTGCCACCCCCACTCCCGCTTCCCCTCCAACCCCTCCCTGCTACCCTCCCTTCCGACCTCACCCCCAGCTGCTACCTGTTGGAAACACCGAAAGGCCTTCCGACGCTGCTTTCATCCCGTGCTCCGTCACAGCGCGCCCTTGTCGGGCCAGAATTGTATCCGCCACAATGTGGTGTGGGCGGCAGAGCAAATTGCGCGCCGGAGATTGGATGCGAGACTGACTAACGGCCGCCGCGCGTGGGAAGTCGACAGCGTGGCAAGTACCTGCGGCGAGGATGCGTCCATTGTACTGTGTGACACAACGCTGCCCCACTTTCCGCTTGTTTTACCTACGTCTAATACGTCCACATCCATACCCCAAAGTCAATTTTATGGTACGTGGGAGAGGGTACTGTCTGACCCCTCTCTTCGCTGTTCCATTCGCGAATGGCGCATAGGAAGAATGATTTATTAATGCAGAGCCTCGCGGCGATAACATTGAATAAAATGTTCTCGGGTTTCCAACCGCGTCAATTGCTTGAAACTATACGAGCTTTCGGCCAAGCACTCCTTGGCCATTGTCAGGTGGTATGACTGCCAGCGGGGTGTTGGTGCGCCCTTATATACGCTAGCTGCCGGCTGTGACGTCACTGGTGCTCGTGACATTGCCATGTACGGGCATGTTTTGAGTCGGCGTTCGATGTGCCCTCTTCAACCGCGCGATCGCTGCATCCCACGCAGCGCTGAGCTGTAAGCCACCGTCTCTATTCGGGGTGTTTTCGGTAATTTTTATTTTAATAGCTTCCTGTATTAAAGTGTCCCAGAAGCCGTTAGTAGTATTTCGTAGACTCCAGGTGTTCTGAGACCTACAGCGTCTTTAACTGGTCTCAGTAACTGACGGATTTTTGTTGGAGGCCTAAAGATCGATTTGATCTTGTGTCTTTTCAACAGGCAGCTTATCTTCCCCGGTACAGAGCCACAGAATGGCAGCAAAGCAAGTTTCTTTTCCTGCTCTTCGTCGGTGGTCTTGTTCTGATATTTCCCAGAAATCACTTGTTTCACTTGATGGGTGCTGTAGCCGTTATTCCTGAAAACCTTGCGTAGGTGGCTCAGTTCGTGGGGCAGGTTATCGTCATCTGATATTACTCTTGCACGATGCACCAATGTTTGTAACACTGTGCCCTTCTCTGCTGGATGATGATGGCTGGTGGCTTGCAGGTACAGCTCTGCGTGGGTGGGTTTTCTGTAGACGCTGTGGCCGAGGCACCCATTCCGTTTACGGTGGACAAGGACGTCGCGGAAGTGCAATGCATTATCGTTTTCCACCTCCATGGTGAACTGGATATTACTGTCAGTGCCATTGAGGTGTTCCAAAAACTCGTCTAATTTCTCGCGCCCGTGTGGCCACAAACATCCCGAATAGAAAGGGTGGCTTACAGCTCAGCGCTGCGTGGGATGCACCGATCGCGCGGTTGAAGGGGGCACATCGAACGCCGATTCAAAACATGCCCGTATATGTGCAATGTGACGAGCACCAGTGACGTCACAGCCGGCAGCTAGCGTATATAAGGGCGCACCAACAGCCCACGTGACAATGGCCAAGCAGTGCTTGGCCGAAAGCTCGTGTAGTTTTAACCAATTGACGCGGTTGGAAACCCGAGAATATTCTATTCAGGAAGAATGATTGTCGGTAAACTTCTACTGTGCTGTCACCGCCAGACTCCACACTTGCTAGGTGGTAGGCTTTAAATTGGCAACGGTCCGTTAGTATACGTCGGACCCGCGTGTCGTCACTATCAGTGATTTCAGACCGAGCGCCGCCACACGGCAGGTCTAGAGAGACTCCCTAGCACTCGCCCCAGTTGTGCAGCCGAGTTTGCTAGCGATGGTTCACTGACTACATACGCTCTCATTTGCAGAGACGACAGTTTAGCATAGCCTTCACCTACGTCATTTGCTACGACCTAGCAAGGCGCCATATTCTTCAAGAACGTATTCTGTACAGATAATATTGTGACTCATGTACCGTCAAGAGCGACGTTCATCATTAATGGATTAAAGTTAAGTATCAAACTAATTGCGTCCGCTTTCTGACTTCTAATTCCTTGTCATGTTCCAGACCTCACGTCAGTATAGTTCTTCCCTCCTCACGCCAGCCTGCGTGAGCTGAAACGCGTGTATTTCGGCCTCCATCACTAACACTGTGTTGGCTCTTCTGCCAACACAACATCTGCATCGGTCGTAATTTTCCTGATTTTCCTTTTTGTGCTCATTTCGCGAGCAATATGTGGGAGTGGGGAGTATGTTTTGCTACTCTTCCCGTAAAAGCGTTCCCTTGAAATTTCAATTATAAAACTGTCTGTGATGTACAGCACCTGCCCTGCAACATCTGTCGCTAATGTGAATTTCGAGGAGATTGCACTAGAACGAGCCAAACAAAAAAACAACTTGTTTCTTCCGCTACGTGGATGGCACGTTCGGTGTTTGGCCACGTGGACGGGACAGCTGAAATGAATTTTTCGAGCACCTCAGCTCGCTGCACCGCAACATACAGTTCACGATGGAGGTGGAACAGGGTGGTGCCCTACCGTTTCTTGACGTCCTGGTGAAACGGAAAACTGACGGCAAGTTGGGACACAGTGTATACAGAAAACCAACACACACCGATTTGTAGCTAAATGCCTTCAGTTGCCACCACAGCTCCCAGCGTGAAGGCGTTTTGCGCACACTTGTTCACAGGGCGCAATCGATCTGCGATTAGGAGAGCCTTCCACCAGAACTGCAGCACCTCGAGACAGTGCCGGCCGGTGTGGCCGAGCGGTTCTAGACGCTTCAGTCTGGAACCGTGCGACCGCTACGCTCGCAGGTTCGAATCCTGCCTCGGGCATGGATGTGTGTGATGTCCTTAGGTTAGTTAGGTTTCAGTAGTTCTAAGTTCTAGGGGACTGATGACCACAGCAGTTGAGTCCCATAGTGCTCAGAGCAATTGGAACCTCGAGACAACTTTTCATGAAAATGGGTACAACCAGAATCAAATAAGACACGCATTCAGAGAGACTGCGCCAAGAGAACAAGTAGAAGAAGAAACAGAAGAACACAAGTCATTGGCGTGCATTCCGTTTGTCGGAAACACCTCAAGAAAAATCGGTAGAAAAAAATGGTTCAAATGGCTGTGAGCACTATGGGACTTAACATCTGAGGTTATCAGTCCCCTAGAACTTAGAACTACTTAAACCTAACCAAGGACATCGGTAGAATCCTGAGGAAACACAACGTGAAATGTTTCCAGAATGAGATTTTCACTCTGCAGCGGAGTGTGCGCTGATATGAAACTTCCTGGAAGATTAAAACTGTGTGCCCGACCGAGACTCGAACTCGGGACCTTTGCCTTTCGCGGGCAAGTGCTCTACCATCTGAGCTACCGAAGCACGACTCACGCCCGGTACTCACAGCTTTACTTCTGCCAGTATCCGTCTCCTACCTTCCAAACTTTACAGAAGCTCTCCTGCGAACCTTGCAGAACTAGCGCTCCTGAAAGAAAGGATATTGCGGAGACATGGCTTAGCCACAGCCTGGGGGATGTTTCCAGAATGAGATTTTCACTCTGCAGCGGAGTGTGCGCTGATATGAAACTTCCTGGAAGATTAAAACTGTGTGCCCGACCGAGACTCGAACTCGGGACCTTTGCCTTTCGCGGGCAAGTGCTCTACCATCTGAGCTACCGAAGCACGACTCACGCCCGGTACTCACAGCTTTACTTCTGCCAGTACTTACTTCTGTGAGTACCGGGTGTGAGTCGTGCTTCGGTAGCTCAGATGGTAGAGCACTTGCCCGCGAAAGGCAAAGGTCCCGAGTTCGAGTCTCGGTAGGGCACACAGTTTTAATCTGCCAGGAAGTTTCAACGTGAAATGTGTATTCCGACCTCCTGCAAAAACCTTACTGGGTTCAATGAAAGATGACCTATATATATATATATATATATCCGTCTTCAGGCCAAAAGTGGCCCATCGGGACCATCCGACCGCCGTATCATCCTCAATTGGGGATGCGGGTAGAAGGGGCATGTGGTCAGCACACCGGTCCTCCGGTCGTTATGATGGTTTTCTTTGACCGGAGGCGCTACTATTCGGTCGAGTAGCTCCTCAATTGGCATCACGAGGCTGAGTGCACCCCGAAAAATGGCAACAGCGCATGGCGGCCCGGATGGTCACCCATCCAAATACCGGCCACGCCCGACAGCGCTTAACTTCGGTGATCTCACGGAAACCGGTGTATCCACTGCGGCAAGGCCGTGCTGAATTGCGCCAGACCACTAAATCAGCCGTGGCTGACCATTGTATGAAGACTGGCCATACTATGGACTACGATAAAACAAAAATACTCTGTCAATCCTCCTGCTTCTGGGACTGCGTTATTAAAGAGGCCATCGAAATCCGACTACAGGACGATCTAATTAATTATGATAGTGGCCCTCAACTTAGGCTTGGAATGCTGCACTCAGCCTGGAGAGAAAGATGCGGTCCCAGAGATCGAGGACCGAGGACTGCAGGGAGACTGCAGACCCCAGTTCAGACCCAGGCGCCGCTTCCCACACCACCTCCAGTAGCCGCCGCTCTGGCCGTACCGAAGACACCAGCAGAGGAACGGTGGAGGGGGTAACGGCTAGTAGACAGGGTGTTACCAAAAGGTACAGCCAAACTTTCAGGAAACAATCGTCACACACAAATCAAGAAAAGATGTTATGTGGACATGTTAGAGCTCATTTTACTACTTCTCTTCAAATCACATTAATCATGGAATGGAAACACACAGCAACAGAACGTACCAGTGAGACTTCAAACACTTTGTTACAGGAAATGTTCAAAATGTCCTCCGTTAGCGAGGATACGTGCATCCACCCTCCGTCGCACGGAATCCCTGATGCGCTGATGCACCCCTGGAGAATGGCGTATTGTATCACAGCCTTCCACAATACGAGCACGAACAGTCTCTACATTTGGTACAGGGGTTGCGTAGACAAGAGCTTTCAAATGCTCCCATAAATGAAAGTCAAGAGGGTTGAGGTCAGGAGAGCGTGGAGGCCATTAATTGGTCCGCCTCTACCAATCCATCGGTCACCAAGTCTGTTGTTGAGAAGCGTACGAACACTTCGACTGAAATGTGCAGGAGCTCCATCGTGCATGAACCACATGTTGTGTCGCAGTTGTAAACGCACATGTTCTAGCAGCACACGTAGAGTATCCCGTATGAAATCAACGTGCTCCATTGAGCGTAGGTGGAAGAACGTGAGGCCCAATCGAGACATCACCGACAATGCCTGCCCAAACGTTCACAGAAAATCTGTGTTGATGACGTGATTGCACAATTGCGTACGGATTCTCGTCAGCCCACACATGGGTGATTGTAAAAATTTACAATTTCATCACGCTGGAATGAAGCCTCATCCGTAAAGAGAACATCTGCACTGAAATGAGGATTGACACATTGATGGATGAACCATTCACAGAAGTGTACCCGTGGAGGCCAATCAGCTGCTAATAGTGCCTGCACACGCTGTACACGGTACGGAAACAACTGGTTCTCCCGTAGCACTCTCCATACAGTGACGTGGTCAACGTTACCTTGTACAGCAGCAACTTCTCTGACGCTGACATTAGGGTTATCGTCAACTGCACGAAGAATTGCCTCGTCCATTGCAGGTGTCGTCGTTCTAGGTCTTCCCCAGTCGCGAGTCGTAGGCTGGAATGTTCCGTGCTCCCTAAGGCGCCGATCAATTGCTTCGAACGTGTTCCTGTCGGGACACCCCCTTTCTAGAAATCTGTCTCGATGCAAACGTACCGCGCCACGGCTATTGCCCAGTGCTAATCCGTACATCAAATGGGCATCTGCCAACTCCGCATTTGTAAACATTGCACTGACTGCAAAACCACGTTCGTGATGAACACTAACCTGTTGATGCTACGTACTGATGTGCTTGATGCTAGTACTGTAGAGCAATGAGTCGCATGTCAACACAAGCACCGAAGTCAACATTACCTTCCTTCATTTGGGCCAACTGGCGGTGAATCGAGGAAGTACAGTACATACTGACGAAACTAAAATGAGCTCTAACATGGAAATTAAGCGTTTCCGGACACATGTCCACATAACATATTTTCTTTCTTTGTGTGTGAGGAATGTTTCCTGAAAGTTTGGCCGTAAATTTTTGTAACATCCTGTACAGGGCGCCGGGAGGAACGGCACAGCATTCGTCAGTAACCACCTAAAGATGGCAGCGTGTACGTCTGCCGACGCTATCCGTGTGATATCTCTTTATATTCTACTAATTATCCCTGCACAATTCTATGAGTGAATGACGTTTCCTGCTTGACCATCTATATTCTCACAGAATCGATGCGCAATGTAGTACAGTACTATTACCCTACCGTGTGATATCTCTTTATATTCTACTAATTTTCCCTGCACTATTCTATGAGTGAATGACGTTTCCTGCTTGACCATCTATATTCTCACAGAATCGATGCGCAATGTAGTACAGTACTATTACTATTCCATAAGCGCATAATTACTCTTTGTAATATTCTATCTGGTGTGTTGAGGGGCCTTCTAGTATCTTCTCCGTACCGAATAGCCGCAATGAAGAATTGTAATTTTGCTATCGAGATTACTGGAAGAAAGAAATTGAAAATATTTTGTATGCTACTCAAGAAAATATATGCTGAGCATTTGCATCAAAGGTGTGTAAGGAATTTCATTGTATACGTATCCCCTAATTGGTGTATCCCCTAATTGGAAATTTGCACGGATGTGTCGTTTCGTTGGTAATCGGTAGGGAACTTCCGATGAATTGGAAACGAACCCGCAATTATTAGATCCTAGAGCTCCATTTTTTCATCGGATAATTAAACTCTATCAAAGCAAACTTTCCACTTGATGTGAGGTTTCCCGACTGACTACGCAACGCAAGAAAACCAAGACATTGTATCACAGCCTTCCACAATACGAGCACGAATCATCGAGACTGCGGACATGGAGAGCCATCGTCCGATTCTGATTAAACGAGAAAAGCTTAATTATAACTTTATTGAGCGACTGTGATGTCTCTGATATGGCTGGTTATGAATGAGATCATTAATAGAATACTAATAACTAACTTTCCTCGTCACCTGCAACCAGTATAATCACAATATTAATAAAAATTATACCCGGTCGGATACCCGACAACTGTTCAATTTGGAAATACGCCGTAAAACTTCAGATCGCACATCTGTAGCTAGTGTTTGTTGAGAATACCTGTAACGCTCTCTTGTACGGGGTCTTCAGAAAGTCTCTCCGCAGTGCCGTATGATTGTTCGCCTGCCTGGGTTACTTTCCTTCAAGTGGACTCTCCCAGCACTCCACTGTTTCGTTTATCTCAGCCAGCGTCAGGAGTGTCGCTGGTGAGTGTCGTCATGTGTTGACGTTAACGTCCAAGTTTCCTTCCTTTGTTCGTTTGTTTCATTTTTGTCTCTGTTAAAATGCTAACCACTGAAGAACGTGTGTTTTTAGTCGAACAAGTGGTCAAAGCTGACGGTAAATACACAGTTTCAGTTGGTCAAACATTTAATTCAGTTTTCCCGGAGACAACACTCCCACATCGTGATACTGTGCCAGATTTGATTAACAAATTTCGAGGAACGGGTTCAGTGACAGGTGCACCGATAAGTGGCCGTCCTAGCGTTTTGTCTGATGATAAACTAATCGATATTTCCGATAAAACGTCCAGGAGTCCGAACAAGTCAGTAAGAAAACTCGCCCAGGAAATCGATGTTAATGTCGGAACGGCCTGCACAGCTGTAAGGAAAAAAAAATTAGAACTTTTCCCATGCAAAGTGACAGTCGTGCAAGAACTCAAAAATTCTGATCATGGCAAGAGACTGCATTACTGTCGATGGTTCAGAAATATCGTTCAACAAAATGGAAGGGATATTCTTAATGAAACGTTTCTCACTGTTGAATCGTGGTTTCATTTATCCGAGTACATGAACTCGCAAATATCTCGTATGTGGAGTACTGCAAATTCGTAGTGTATTCATGAGGAACCACTTCATTCAGTGAAAATAGGAGTTTTGATTGCAATTTCTAGACGTCGAATTGTGGGTCCCATATTTTTCAACGAAACAATAAACGCACAACGGTACTGCAGTGATATTCTGTATCCATTCACACGTGAACTTGTCTTCAGTGAAATACTGAACGGTTATTTTCAAGAAGATGGTGCAACCGCGCATACAGCTCGCGTTTCAGTGTCACTGCTTGCAGATGTTTTAGGTGATCGCATAATTTCACAGGTACTTTGGCCTCCACGATCGCCTGACCTAATACCACCGGACTTTTTCTTCTGGGGTGCGGCGAAAGCAACTGTCTATAAAGAACCGTCCAAAATCCATCGATGAACTGAAAACTGTAATATCCATTTTCATTGCTTCTGTTATAGAAGAAATGTTACAGCTTGTGTTTGGAAACGTGATTAGACGAATTGAATTGTGTATTCAAGAACAGGGAAGACATTTTCAACATTTAATGTGAAAATCTGTAAGTAAAAATGAATATTCAATAAATTAATAACTTGTATTTCACCGAGTTTTATTTCGGTATATTCAGTAAGGCATACGCCACGCGTGGCTATCAATCATACGGCACTGCGGAGACACTTTTTGAACGTCCCGTATATGTACACTGAAAGAAAAGATACCGCAACACCAACATCCACGTCTACATCTACATCTACATATATACTCTGTAAATCACCTGAAGTGACTGGCAGGGGGTTCATCGAACCACTTTCACAATTGTCTATTATTCCAAACTCGTATAGCGTACGGAAAGAACGAACACCCATATCTTTCCGTACGAGCTCTGGTTTCCCTTGTTTTATCGTGGTGATCGTTCCGCCCTACGTAGGTCGGTGTCAACAAAATATTTTCGCATTCGGAGGAGAAAGGTGGTGATTGGAAGTTCATGAGAAGATTCCGTCGCAAAGAAAAACGCCTTTCTTTTAATGATTTCTAGCCCAAATCCTGTATCATTTCTGTGACACTCTCTCTCATATTTCGCGATAATACAAACCGTGCTGCCTTTCTTTGAACTTTTTCGATGTACTCCGTCAGTGCTACCTGGTAAGGATCCGACACCGCGCAGCAATATTCTAAAAGAGGACGGACAAGCGTGGCGTAGGCAGTCTCCTTAGTAGGTGTGTTACATTTTCTAAGTGTCCTGCCAATGAAAAGCAGTCTTGGTTAACCTTCCCCATAACATTTCCTATGTGTTCCTTCCGATTTAAGTTGTTCGTAATTGTAATACCTAGGTATTTAGTTGAATTTACGGCTTTTAGATTACACTGACTTATCGTGTAACCGAAGTTTAACGAATCCCTTTTAGCACTCATGTGGATGACCTCGTACTTTTCGTTATTTAGGGTCAACTTCCACTTTTCGCACCATTCAGACATTTTTTTTTTATAAATCGTTTTGCAGTTTGTTTTGATCTGATGACTTTATTAGTAGATAAACGACAGCGTCATCTGCAAACAACCGAAGACGGCTACTCAGATTGTCTCCCAAATCGTTTATATACATAAGGAACAGCAAAGGGCCAAAAACACTACCTTGGGGAACGCCGGAAAGCACTTCTGATTTACTCGATGACTTTCCGTCAACTACTACGAACTCTGACCTCTCTGACAGGAAATCACAAGTCCAGTCATTTAACTGAGACGATATTCCATAAGCACGCCATTTCATTACAAGCCGATTGTGTGGCATAGTATCTAAAGCGTTCCGGAAATCCAGAAATACGGAATCGATCTGAAATCCCTTGTCAATAGCATTCAACACTTCACGTGAATAAACAGCTAGTTGTGTTTCACAAGAACGATGTTTTCTGAACCCTTGTTTGCTGTGCGTCAATAGACCGTTTCTTTAGAGATAACTCATAATGTTCGAACACTATGTATATTCTAAAACCCTGCTGCATATCGACGTTAACGATATGAGCCCGTAATTTACTGGATTACTCCTACTACCTTTCTTGAATATTGGTGTGACCTGAGCAACAAATGGGAAATGTAGAGTAAGGAAATATGGGAAATAAACATTTGTCTAGGTGGCATATTTAAGTGATTAACATTGCAAGACGATAATGCAAGCGCAATATAAACCACTGCACATGTGAAACGCTTAGCCACCAAAATGCTGAATGCGAGCATGCAGCCATGGAGGCGTTGGGCTCTACAGGTGCCGGATGTCAGTTGGTCGGTCAATACAGAGGCGGTTTATGCTGTTTGTGGATGATGCTGGAGTTATCGTCCCATTATGTCCCATATTTACTCGACTGGAGACAGATCTGGCGATCGAGCAGGCCAGGGCAACATGCCGACACTCTGTAGAGTCTGTTGGGTTACAACAGCGGTATGTGGGCGAGCGTTATCCTGTTGGAAGAGGATCCTCGAATGCTGTTCATGAATGACATTACAACAGGTCGCATCATCTACAACTGCGTATATACTCCGCTAGCCACCAAGCGGTGTGTGGCGGAGGGCACAATTCGCGCCAAAGTCATATTTCCCCAGCCTCTGTTCCACTCGTGGATCGCGCGAGGGAAAAAATGTCTTAACGCCTCAGTACCAGCTATAATTTCCCTTATCTTTGAATGGTGATCACTGCGCGATTTGGAAGTTGGTGGTAGTAATATATGCTCTAGATCCTCGGCGAAGATCGAATTTAGGAATTTAGTGAGCAAACCCTTCCGTTTAGCGCGCCCTGTATCTGCAAGTGCGTCCCACTTCAAACTTTCTAGGAGATCTGTAACACTCTCGCGATGGCTGAATGTACCGGTCACGAATCTTGCCGCTCTTCTTTGGACCGTCTCAGTCTCTTGAATCAGACCCAACTAGTAAGTTTCCTTTAATTTACGTCTATGGTCACAAACTCTTTGCTAACAGATTACCTGTTTTGGTCTTTAATGACCATCATCAGATCTGCAGAAAATGGGTAAAACATAAATACACTCGCAAACTGTATACAACTTAAGAACAATACATAGACCATAATGAAAAATAGTACTGACAAAATTTACATTTGTGTGCTTTAAATATGAAGAGGCATACCTGTTTCATAAAAACAAAGTCCCAATGTACTGCAGCCATAGTGGCATCGTCAAATCTTAAATGCGGAATCAGCACCAGCATCGTCAAATGCATATATATATATATATATATATATATATATATATATATATATATATATATATATATATATATATATATATATATATAGCATTGTGATGACATATTGTACGATGTCGCAGCTTGTCCAACTGGTAAGGGTCCCATACAGACGAACAGTACTCTAAGACTGGACGGAATAACGTACTGTAAGCTATTTGCTTTGTTCAAGGACTGGATCGCTTCAGGTTTCTACCAACAAACCGCTATTACTTGCGTAAACTGATCATTACATTTGAGATCATTTCCAATAGTCACACCTAGATACTTGACGGATGTTACCGCTTCCAAAGACGGGGCATTTATTTTGTACTCATACATTAATGGGGATTTCCGCCTGGTTATACGCAGTAGGTTACACTTACTAATATTGAGAGCTAACTGCCAGTCATTACACCACGCATTTATTTTCTGCAAATCCTCCTCGATTTCTTCACAACTTTCGTGTGGTGCTACTTTCCTGTAGACTAAAGCATCATCGGCAAACAGTCCAAGGCCGCTATCAATACCATCAACCAGATCGTTTGTGTAAATCGTAAAAAGCAGAGGACCTATTACGCTGCCCTGGGGCACACCTGAAGTTACGCTTGTTTCTGTTGGAGTCATCTCGTTCAGGACTACATACAGCTCTCTGTCTATTAGAAAACTTTCTATCCAACCGCATATGTCATGGGATAGACCGTAAGCGCGGACTTTTTGGAGCAAGGGACAGTGCGGAACTGACTGAGTCAAACGTCTTTCGAAAGTCGAGAAATATGGCATCAACATGGGAGCCGGTATCTATAGCCTGAAGGTGTAGATAATTTTAGACCTATTTCTATGCCCTCTGTGTTCGCTAAGGTTGTTGAAAAGGCTGTGTATGCAAGGATAATTGATCATTTTATTTCATACGATTTGCTATCAAATGTACCGCACGGCTTTAGCAGTCGTGTAACAACTGAAAATGCTATATTCTCTTTTCTCTGTGAGGTACTGGATCGCCTAGACAAAAAGTTTCAAACGCTTGGCGTATTTTTTGATTTAACTAATCCACGCGCATTCAAATCGAAATTAAAGAGTTCCTCATGGGTGACTCCTCCTATTCTGTCAAGGAGTTCCTTGAAAAATTAAGCTGATTCTTATTGTATTGGTAATAGCATTTACTTAAACTTATGGACTGACTTTTTTCAGGTTCGTGAACATTTATTTTTATCTGTTATTCCTTTTATGTTGTAATTTCATTTACTGAGAAGTTCTATGACCTGGACATTTGCTCCTCAATTTAGTCCTACGGAACTTGACGTGTAAATAAATAAATAAATAAATGTTGTATATCACGCACAAAGTCTCTCTGTGTCTCGCATGACCGCTGTTTCCTAAAACCGTGCTGGTTTCTGCAGAAGAGCTTCTCAGAGTCTAAAAACGTCATTATTTCTGAACACAAAAATATGTTCCATGACTCTACAACAAGTCGATGTCAGTGAAATTGGCCGGTAATTATGTGCAGCAGATTTTCTACTCTTTTCATAGGTTGCTATGACCTCGGCCTTCTTCCAGTCCCGTGGAACTTTCCGCTGTTCCAGTGATCTCTGATAGATGACGGGTAAGAATGGTGCTATATTTGTAGCATAGTCAGCATATAATCTTACGGGGATACCGTCTGGACCAGATGCCTTCGCTGCATCTAAGGATCGTAACTGTTTATCCCAGATACACTAAACACTATGTCAGCTATCCTTGCGTTTGTTCGATTAAAGGGGGAATGGTGCTGCAGTCCTCTACCTAAACGAGATTTGAAAGCTAGGTTTAGAATTTCGGTCTTCTGTTTATCATCATCAGTTGCATTACCCGTAGTGTCAGCAAGAGATGGTATTGAATTATTTGTAACGATCATAGACCTTACGTACCACCAAAGTTTTTGGGGTTGTTTTTAGAATCTGTAGATAAAATATTGCTTTCAAATTCGGTAAAAGAATGTATCATTGTCCTTCTGACAGCTGCTTTCATTTCGCATAATTTCTGTTTGTCAGCGAGGCAGTGACTACGTTTAAAACGACAGTGCAAAATTATCTGCTTTCTCAGTAACTTCCTAACATGTATGTTGCACCAAGGTGGATTCTTTCCCTCCTCCATACTTTTGCTAGGCACCTAGTTCTCTAGCACGTGGTGGACAATACCTTTAAATTCCGAGCAAAGATGCTCAATATATTTGCGTCCCGCGGTGAATGCTTGGAGCTGACTATAAAGATATTCATTAATGTCACTTTTATTTGCTTTCCCAAACAAGAAAACCCTACGCTGTTTCTTTGTTTCTTTTGAAACTTCCACTTACATAGAAGCCATAACGACATTATGGTCGCTAATACCTTCTTGTAGGTTAACTTCTATCCGAAAATTACCTCGAGCAATTAAACAGAGAACCGACTCGTGGTGATAACATCTTGGAGCTACTCATAACAAACAGACCCGAACTTTTCGACTCTGTAAGTGCAGAACAGGGAATCAGTGATCATAAGGCCGTTGCAGCATCCCTGAATATGGAAGTTAATAGGAATATAAAAAAAGGGAGAAAAGTTTATCTGTTTAGCAAGAGTAATAGAAGGCAGATTTCAGACTACCTAACAGATCAAAACGAAAATTTCTGTTCCGACACTGACAATGTTGAGTGTTTATGGAAAAAGTTTAAGGCAATTGTAAAATGCGTTTTAGACAGGTACGTGCCGAGTAAAACTGTGAAGGACAAGAAAAACCCACCGTGGTTCAACAACAAAGTTAGGAAACTACTGTGGAAGCAAAGAGAGCTTCACTCCAAGTTTAAACGCTGCCAAAACCTCTCAGACAAACAGAACCTAAACGATGTCAAAGTTAGCGTAAGGAGGGCTATGCGTGAAGCGTTCAGTGAATTCGAAAGTGAAATACAGTATGTACCGACTTGACAGAAAATCCTGGGAAGTTCTGGTCTTACGTTAAATCAGTAAGTGGCTCGAAACAGCATATCCAGACACTCCGGGATGATGATGGCTTTGAAACAGAGAATGACAGGCGTCAAGCTGAAATACTAAACACCTTTTTCCAAAGCTGTTTCACAGAGGAAGATCGCACTGCAGTTCCTTCTCTAAATCCTCGCACAAATGAAAAAATTGCTGACATCGAAATAAGTGTCCAAGGAATAGAAAAGCAACTGAAATCACTCAACAGAGGAAAGTCCACTGGACCTGACGGAATACCAGTTCGATTCTACACAGAGTACGCCAAAGAACTTGCCCCCCTTCTAACAGCCGTGTACCGCAAGTCTCTAGAGGAACGGAAGATTCCAAATGATTGGAAAAGAGCACAGGTAGTCCCAGTCTTCAAAAAGGGTCGTCGAGCAGATGCGCAAAACTATAGACCTATATCTCTGATTTCGATCTGTTGTAGAATTTTAGAACATGTTTTTTGCTCGAGTATCATGTCGTTTTTGGAAACCCAGAATCTACTCTGTAGGAATCAACATGGATTCCGGAAACAGCGATCGTGTGAGACCCAACTCGCTTTATTTGTTCATGAGACCCAGAAATTATTAGATACCGGCTCCCAGGTAGATGCTATTTTCCTAGACTTCCGGAAGGCGTTCGATACAGTTCCGCACTGTCGCCTGATAAACAAAGTAAGAGGCTACGGAATATCAGACCAGCTGTGTGGCTGGCTTGAAGAGTTTTTAGCAAACAGAACACAGCATGTTGTTCTCAATGGAGAGACGTCTACAGACGTTAAAGTAACCTCTGGCGTGCCGCAGGGGAGTGTTATGGGACCATTGCTTTCCACAATATATATAAATGACCTAGTAGATAGTGTCGGAAGTTCCATGCGGCTTTTCGCGGATGATGCTGTAGTATACAGAGAAGTTGCAGCATTAGAAAATTGTAGCGAAATGCAGGAAGATCTGCAGCGGATAGGCACTTGGTGTAGGGAGTGACAACTGACCCTTAACATAGACAAATGTAATGTATTGCGAATAAACAGAAAGAAGGATCCTTTATTGTATGATTATATGATAGCGGAACAAACACTGGTAGTAGTTACTTCTGTAAAATATCTGGGAGTATGCGTGCCGAACGATTTGAAATGAAATGATCATATAAATTAATTGTTGGTAAGGCGGGTACCAGGTTGAGATTCATTGGGAGAGTCCTTAGAAAATGTAGTCCATCAACAAAGGAGGCGGCTTACTAAACACCCTTTCGACCTATACTTCAGTATTGCTCGTCAGTGTGGGATCCGTACCAGGTCGGGTTGACGGAGGAGATAGAGAAGATCCAAAGAAGAGCGGCGCGTTTCGTCACAGGGTTATTTGGTAACCGTGATAGCGTTACGGAGATGTTTAACAAACTCAAGTGGAAGACTCTGCAAGAGAGGCGCTCTGCATCGCGGTGTAGCTTGCTCGCCAGGTTTCGGGAGGGTGCGTTTCTGGATGAGGTATCGAATATACTGCTTCCCCCTACTTATACCTCCCGTGGAGATCACGAACGTAAAATTAGAGAGATTCGAGCGCGCACGGAGGCTTTCAGACAGTCGTTCTTCCCGCGAACCATACGCGACTGGAACAGAAAAGGGAGGTAATGACAGTGGAACGTAAAGTGCCCTCCGCTACACACCGTTGGGTGGCTTGCGGAGAATGAATGTAGATGTAGATGTAGAAGAAGATAAGGCCTGTTTATCGCCAAGATATCTAATATGTTCCCATCTCGAGTTGGGTTTGGTTCAAATGGCTCTGAGCACTATGGGACTTAACTTCTGAGGTCATCAGTCGCCTAGAACATAGAACTACTTAAACCTAACTAACCTAATGAGATCACACACATCCATGCCCGAGGCAGGATTCGAACCTGCGACCGTAGCGGTCGCTCGGCTCCAGACTGTAGCGCCTAGAACCGCACGGCTACTCCGGCCGGCTGTTGGTTTTCTAACCAATTGCTCGAGGTTGTATGTTGAGAGCGCTTCTAGAATAAATTTTTCACAAACCATTTCTTCTGCCCCCTGTGATAAACGTGTAATTTTCCCAGTCAATGGTCGCTAGATTAAAGTCTCCACCTGTAACTATGAATAATTTGGATACTTATTTCCTATGTACTGAAGACGTTTGTTGCGGATGCTGGTGGGCTATAAAAACATCCTAATACAATGGTCAGTCCTTGTCTGATTGGCAGCTTTATCCAGACTATTTCACAGTCCGACCCAGTATCGATCTCAACTGCGTTTAGACAGCTTTTAACTGCAATGAACACAGCACCTCCAATAGCATCAGTCCTATCATTCCTAAACATTGTCCAATCAAAGTTCATTATGTCTGGGTTCAACCAACTTTCGGTACCTAGTACAATATTGGCATTGCTACTGTTTATTTCGGAGAGTAACTCGGGGATCTTGCTACAGACACTTCGACAATTTACCAACATCACCAGAGTAACTTACAAATTTGCAGTCAAGGTGCGTGGGATAACCACGGGAGTGCTCGTGCTGTCGTACGAAATCGCTCCCCAGACCGTAACTCCAGGTGTAGGTCCAGTGTATCCAGCACGCTGACAGGTTGTTTGTAGGCTCTCGACTGGCTTCTTCCTAACGGCCAGCTTTCGCCAAAACCAACTTTCGTGACAAAACGCAACGGACCTTCCTGTCAGGAAGGTCGCAGTTCGTAGTAATAGACGGCAAATCATCGAGTAAAACTGAAGTGATATCAGGTGTTCCCCAGGGAAGCGTCCTGGGACCTCTACTGTTCCTAATCTATATAAATGACCTGGCTGACAATCTGAGCAGTTCTCTTAGACTGTTCGCAGATGATGCTGTAATTTACCGTCTAGTAAGGTCATCCGAAGACCAGTATCAGCTGCAAAGCGATTTAGAAAAGATTGCTGTATGGTGTGTCAGGTGGCAGTTGACGCTAAATAACGAAAAGTGTGAGATGATCCACATGAGTTCCAAAAGAAATCCGTTGGAATTCGATTACTCGATAAATAGTACAATTCTCAAGGCTGTCAATTCAACTAAGTACCTGGGTGTTAAAATTACGAATAACTTCAGTTGGAAGGACCACTAGATAATATTGTCGGGAAGGCGAGCCAAAGGTTGCGTTTCATTGGCAGGACACTTAGAAGATGCAACAAGTCCACTAAAGAGACAGCTTACACTACACTCGTTCGTCCTCTGTTAGAATATTGCTGCGCGGTGTGGGATCCTTACCAGGTGGGATTGACGGAGGACATCGAAAGGGTGCAAAAAAGGGCAGCTCGTTTTGTATTATCGCGTTATAGGGGGGAGAGTGTGGCAGATATGATACACGAGTTGGGATGGAAGTCATTACAGCATAGACGTTTTTCGTCGCGGCGAGACCTTTTTACGAAATTTCAGTCACCAACTTTCTCTTCCGAATGCGAAAATATTTTGTTGAGCCCAACCTACATAGGTAGGAATGATCATCAAAATAAAATAAGAGAAATCAGACCTCGAACAGAAAGGTTTAGGAGTTCGTTTTTCCCGCTCGCTGTTCGGGAGTGGAATAGTAGAGAGATAGTATGATTGTGGTTCGATGAACCCTCTGCCAAGCACTTAAATGTGAATTTCAGAGTAGTCATGTAGATGTAGATGCCCTCCTACGGGCTCTAGCTGAAAACCACTGAAGTCGGACATTTAATTCGCTTAGCTCTCAAAGAAGTACCGAGGCAATTTTACTTTTTTCATGTCGAACTATATCATTTTTAATGGTATTTGAAAGCTCTTGAAAAATGATATAGCGGTTGTTAATGTTGATGTTGAAGATATTGGCAAAAACATCTTCAGCAACCCATAGATCCGTTGCTCAAGTGGAGATAGTGACATTCCGTTATGGCTCCTCTAGCGACGTGCAACGGTATTGTGGCGTGAGTTTTTCAGTGCGTACCATGCCAACATGCATCTACCTGCTAAGAAACATAAGATTAATTACGTAATTATGAGGAATACTGGCTATTTCCTGCGACACGTTGCTGTGACTCAGTCTGCTTTAATAGAAAAGAAAGAAAAGACAAAGCACGCGTTGGTAATATGTTATGTTTACGGCTTATCGGCCCATGATTAGAATACTACTGGAGAATACGAATATGCAATAAGAGTAAAGAAGGCTCAAGGCCAGAGAGAGTGATGGAGATGGACAGAGGGGTAGGAGGAAATGGAGATAGAAGGAGCTCCCCCCCCCCCTTGTCTCTCTTTATGTCCTCCTGGCCCCTCTCTCTCCTACTCCTCTCTCCCTGTCCATCACTTCCTGCCCTCCCTTCGTCCGTATTCTCCTTCCTCTTACCTCTCTCCATCTTCTCTTGCTCCTCTCTCGCCCCACCTACTCCCCACTTTCTCTGTCGATCACATCCTCTTTCTCCATCTTGTGCTGCCCCCTCTAACTCATCATCTGTTTCTCCATCAATTCCTCCTCCTTTCTATGTCCATCTTCTCCTCCTCCTCTTTCTCCATATTCTACTGCTCCCTCTCTCTGTGCATCTCCTCATTACCGCCTTTTATCTCCATTTCCTCCTACCCCTTTGCCCATCTCCTCTTCATCACTCCCTCTGGCCTTGAGCCTTGTTTTATTGCATATTCATATTCTCCAATAGTATTCTAATCATGTGCCGATAAACCATAAATCCAAATTTCCTGTTTGCTAACAACATTTCAAAGTTTATGTGCCGTTTTTCTGTCTGAATCTTCATTACAGTATTGTGTAAAAATTAAAAGGAAATAAGTCACAAAACTTTAGAGAGTTTTTGTAATAACGTTTCCACCTTTACATATTACATATATATTTACATATTCTATACAGATATTTACAAAATAGAGACGTAAAAAGACGCCTATATTAGAATGCAACGTTGTCACAATTTCAAAGTAATTGGTGAAGAATTCTGGAGAAGAACCATTTTGTGGAAACGAACATACACATTTTTATTGATTTCGCCTATAATTATGACATTACGTGCTTGTATAGCATATGCGGCCCTCTAGCACGTATTTAAAAACACGCTCATATTCGAATAAAATGTCGTGTCAAAATTTAGAATCAAATGGTAATGAACATTAAGAGTTTTACGATTTTGCACAAATGATCATTTACATTTTTATTGATTTCGACCGGCCGCTGTGGCCGAGCGGTTCTACGCGCTTCAGTGCGGAACCGCGGTGCTGCTGCAGTCACAGGTTCGAATCCTGCCTCGGGCATGCATGTGTGTGATGTCCTTAGGTTAGTTAGGTTTAAGTGGTTCTGATGAGCAAAGTTGTTAAGTCCCATAATGCTTAGAGCCATTTGAACCATACTGATTTCGCCTATAATTATTACACATATATTTATATATGTTATGTGGCTCCCTAGCAGGTATATTAAAACGTGCGTATTCAAATTTCGTTGTGTGAAACTATCGAAGCAATCGGTGAAGAACTTTCGGAGATTTACGATTTTGAACAAACGAACATTTACACTTTTATTCATGTAGACTGAAAATAAAATACTTGGTGCTTTTGGAATCCGTTAGATAGGCATCGTGCAACGGGGATCGGTGGACAGAAGTGTGACGGGAGACAGAAGTTGTGCTGAAATGAAGAGAACGCATGGTGAGAGACAGGAATGGAGAGAGACGAAACTTAAGGTCGACGAGCGACTCTGCCTCGGGGAAAGCGGTGTGCTTGAGGACACATAAAATAACGTGACGTAGGGCACGCTACGAGATGACATTTTTCGATATTCCGGCTCCGTCTTATGCCAATAGCGGCAGTGGAGCTGAAAGAGTATGCAGTCAAATGAAGTCAGCCGTCTCCTGCAGAAAACGCATCTCATTTCTCTGGCCTGCAATATCGTCACATCTGCTGTTACGACCAGTGACGGGCGTATTTTTCATTTCTTCGGCCCACGCCTTTCCTTCAGCACATTTCGCTAAAAGCGTCGCCCACAATGGAGCAATATACGCTAGCACCATCTGGGGCATCTTTCTGTTGCCGTACTCGGTGCGAGTCTCATTTAGTTAGCATCTCGATAGATGCGCCCAGTGGCTTGCGTCAGAACTCGTCTGTAGCAGTCACGAGAATACAAGCAACGGAAGCGTAACTCGTCACAAAAGCTTTGTTCGCACAGTGAGACTGCACTGCGAATCCAAGTTCATGCTATCATCCACTTCTCATGCACGAAGTGCAATGGCGAAAGTCGTTGACGAAACTGTTCAGTGTCACGGGCCAAACAAACAGATTTTCAGCATTAGAAAGAGCAAAAGCAAAGAAAAAAAAAGTGAATATTTTCGTCGTGCAGCTAATCGAAGGGGTCTGAATCTCTATGGAACGCAGCGAAATTGAGTTTTGCTTAGTCTGAAGAGGAAGAAAACAGAATATTGTGGATAACTTACACTGAAAATTGAAGTTACGGTAATTCGTCCGCATCGTGTACTACTGTGGATGTGATTAGGGAGTTATTTGGCATAAATAAATATTACAAGAAGATGCTAATAATCATATCAGTAATATAAAATAGAGTTTTCGTGTACTTATTTTGAAACTGAACCAATTAGTAACTGCTAATAAGATGGAAGACTGTAACAGCTATAATTTGTAATTTCTTAGCGGCCTCAACTAACCATCAGTACGGCCAAGTTATTTCATTCCTTAATGCGAACAGTGTGAGGCGCCTTATATCGGTCCTGTCTGGAGCCTGTGTATCAGGAAAATGACTCACGTGTCCACAATGACAGATGGTCTGAAGCGGGTTCAGTTCTAATTTCCATCTGCTAGAGGACAGTAGCGGACAGAAACAGGCCAAGAGAATGTTTTCTGTGTATTGCTCTGTTTATTTCTTGAAAGCTTTTTTGTTTATTCATGTTTGTACAGTTTTGTATATGTTTTTGGTAGTACCAATGATGCGTGAATGTGGTGTACAGTGAGTATGTAGATTATTGTTCCACTGATGAACGCTGTACGAATTAGTGTGAGAACGTCTTAAGACTGTGTAATGCAGACTGGTAACTTTGTGTCATAATGTGTTGAGTAAGTTTATGGTAAACTAAAAGCCAATTAGAGTGCGAATTAAAATAGTTAAACAAGATATCAGAAGGTTAAATATTTATTTCGGGAAAAAGTCCAGTTCGAAAGTGTGATATTTGTTGATTGGTTAGTCGTAAAAACGCGGGAGAATCATCTTTCTATTGGCTTTAAAGAAATCTGACCAATCAGAATGGAGCATTCTTGGCGCATCTTTTCTCTTGGAGGCAGAGGATGCTTACAGCAATGTAAGTAGTCAGAGCCCAGCCTTTCAGTGGTACGGTCGTGTGTAGTATGAGCTCCGAAGGAAGTTATAGTTTGCGGTTTTAGTTGTGCTACATGTTCCGAAAGTGTCTTAAAGTGGAGACATACTTATTCCAGAGTGTTTTCTAGGAAGCATGGATTTTTAAAGTAATTTTGTGTACGAGAAGATACAGTAATTTCAAGTGGCATGTTGAGAAGATCGTTGACTAAAAACGTGAGTCCATTAGACGCCGATAAACTTAATACTAAGGCGAGCATTTTCATTTAAGACCAATCTGTGCTTACTAACTGTTCTAATTTCGGGAAATACGTTACCATCAACTTGATAATGTGAATGAAAGGGTTTGTGCATGACTGTTTTAAGATTAGCACGCGCTTGGCAGTGGAAATTTACATCTCAAGGATCAGAATATACCGAAGTTTAGCCAGTATTTTCACCTCTCATTCAAAATTAAGACCTTTTCCAGTTTCTTGGAGTAGTTACGTTGTACGCAGCTTGGTGCGAGTAGCAGCACGGTAGGTTTCTGCTCGGCTTTCCTACCGGCGATCTGCTGCAACGAATTCACAGGAAGGTGCAGGTAAATAGGGCGAAAGGAACCGCGCCGCCGCGAGTGCTACGTAAAACGAGCTCTACCTGACCTCGATTCTGTATGTTTTTGTATTTTAGCACCGATAACGACTGTGTTTTAGACGAAATCTCGATCTTCTGTTATAAACCACGGACTACTGACTGCTATACTTAATTAAAGTTCTTTACAAACGCGTTTCTCACAATTTGAGCAGATGATACTGATTCTGTCGTCACAACAGGATGGAAAGAATTTGCATGTGGCACATTTGGAGTTAAGATTGCGGCCACTGGAACATCGTGTTGAAGAATTTCCTGTTTGCGCGCTTCCAAGAATGATCACTGATTGCTAGTTTCGTGGCAGCTTTTTTACAGCTTTTAGGTAAGACGTGAATAGGGGTATTTGTGGATCATCAAGAAGTCATTCGCCCAAGACATAGAATGTGAGGAAACTGTCATATGTGACATTTTGTCCTCTTAGCTCATGTGTCACATCCGTCTTTGCTTCCCCAGGTTTTTGGCCAGATGACTTTCCTGTATGGATTTGTTTTCTCACAAGTAAGAATTAGCACTAGCGCACAACCGTCGGCTGTGGCCGAGCTGTTCTAGGCGCTTCAGTCCGGAACCGCACTGCTGGTACGGTCGCAGGTTCGAATCCTGCCTCGGGCATGGATGTGTGTGATGTCCTTAGGTTAGTTAGGTTTAAGTAGTTCTAAGTTCTAGGGGACTAATGACCACAGCAGTTGAGTCCCATAGTGCTCAGAATGATTTTCACCTAGCGGACCATATCCATACTTGTATTCTACATTTTTAGGATCTACTTCGTATTTATTGTTTTAGTAAACAACGTTCGCAAAAAGTCACCAATTTCTCGTATAAGGCTACATTTGTACCCGCTTTTCCCAGAGAAGCAACAGACGCTAACTTATCATTTCCTAGCGACATTTACACATGTCATGAATTTTTAAACCTCCATGTGATATACTAGACCCAAGGGACACAAATTTATCAAATTAAACTACAACACCGTGAGAGGGGGGGGTGGGGGAGGGAGGTGCAGGTGGAAAGTTTATTTTTTTACTTGAGGCATACCCCATGCAGAAGATAAAAGAAAGCGAAACCATCAATTAGTGAACGCCAGCGTTTAAGTACAAAAACGTTATACAAGAACAGCCTCGCCTCTCGATCATGTTGACCTAAATATTACGGTAGGGCTAAGTATGCACAAATGTAAAACTGTACACTTCGCAAAACGCACAAAAGTAATGGGCTGTGGCCTACAAGATATATAAGGCACTGGTAACATTAATCAACTCATTCAAATATGCAACTGTAACTTTTTATAAAGATATGAAATGGGATGGCCCGATATGCTCACTCGCAGGTAAAACAAATTGCACACATTGGCCCATTGGTAGAAAACTAGGGAAAGCTTGTCAGTGAGAAAAGGAGATACCTTACAAAACAGTCTTTTGATCCATGCTGGACTATTGCTCAAGCTTTTGGGACCAACACCAAACAGAACTAACAGGGGATATAGAAAGTGCACAGAGGGAAGTGCGAGTGGTCATAATTTACTTACGATGCAAGGAAAGGATTTGCGTTCGAACAGACGTTTCTATACGACATTTTGGTTTCCTCTCACAAGGGAACATCCCCACAGCACCCCCCCTCAGATTTAGTTATAAGTTGGCGCAGTGTATAGGCCTTGAAAAACTGAACACAGATCAATCGAGAAAATACGAAGAAGTTGTGTGGAACTATGAAAAAAATAAGCAAAATATACAAACTGAGTAGTCCATGTGCAAGATAGGCAACACCAAGGATAATGTTAGCACAGCAGCGCCGTGGCCCCGTGGTCAGCGTGAGCAACTGCGAAATGAGAGGTCCTTGGTTCAGGTCTTCCCTCGAGTGAAAAGCTAAATTTCTTTATTTTCGCAAAGTTGTGATCTGTCCGATCGTTCATTGACGTCTCTGTTCACTGTAATAAGTTTTGTGTCTGTGTTTTTCGACCGCACCGCAAAACCGTGCGGTTAGTAGACGAAAGGATGTGCCTCTCCAAAGAGAACCGAAAAAGTTTGATCGCAAGGTCATAGGTCAACCGATTCCTCCACGTCTGATATATTCTATACGACACTGGTGACAACATGTGCGTCACATGAAAGGAATTTGTTGTCGACCCACCTAACTTGTACACTTGAAGATTGGGTAAAAGATTCTTCTACCTAGCCCGATTTAGCTTTTCTTGTGGATGTGATAATCACTCCCAAAAAAGTTTTGAAAACATACGACTTTGTCACATAAACTGCAACAAATGAATGCAACAGTTTCACAGTCGCACAGTTTTCCCTGTGCTCTGTCAAAACATATGTTTTCAACGCTTTCAAATTTTTCCGTGTGTAGACTGTCAAATCCTGCCGTATGTCCAAGCAAATCTGAACATGTCCTGGAATTTTGGAGAGCGAAGTTTGTTATTTGTGATTTCCTGAACTGTGATAATTGTCTGAAAATAAAGAACGTAAACTTTTCACTTGAATGACGACTTGAACCAAGGACCTTTCGTTCCGGAGCTGCTCACCCTAACCGCGGGACCACGGCGCTCCTGAGCTCACGCTGTCGTTGATGTTGAGTATCTTGGGCATGGACTACTCAGTTTGTATATTTTTTTCCACAGTTCCACACAACTTCTTCCTGTTTTCTCGATTGAAATGTGTTCAGTTTTTCAAGGCCTATCCACTGTGGCAACATACAACTAAATCTGAGGGGGTGCGATGGGGAGGTTCCCTTGTAAGTCAACCTCTGCTCGCGAATTTCGTCTGGAGCTACTGTAGACTTGTCGACGACTATGGCTGCATCTCTTCAAAATGAGTGACTATACGACTGTTCCACTTGGTTCTCTTTTGTCAGAACTACACTCCTGGAAATGGAAAAAAGAACACTTTGACAGCGGTGTGTCAGACCCACCATACTTGCTCCGGACACTGCGAGAGGGCTGTACAAGCAATGATCACACGCAAGGCACAGCGGACACACCAGGAACCGCGCTGTTGGCCGTCGAATGGCGCTAGCTGCGCAGCATTTGTGCACCGCCGCCGTCAGTGTCAGCCAGTTTGCCGTGGCATACGGAGCTCCATCGCAGTCTTTAACACTGGTAGCATGCCGCGACAACGTGGACGTGAACCGTATGTGCAGTTGACGGACTTTGAGCGAGGGCGTATAGTGGGCATGCGGGAGGCCGGGTGGACGTACCGCCGAATTGCTCAATACGTGGGGCGTGAGGTCTCCACTGTATATCGATGTTGTCGCCAGTGGTCGGCGGAAGGTGCACGTGCCCGTCGACCTGGGACCGGACCGCAGCGACGCACGGATGCACGCCAAGACCGTGGGATCCTACGCAGTGTCGTAGGGGACCGCACCGCCACTTCCCAGGAAATTAGGGACACTGTTGCTCCTGGGGTATCGGCGAGGACCATTCGCAACCGTCTCCATGAAGCTGGGCTACGGTCCCGCACACTGTTAGGCCGTCTTTCGCTCACGCCCCAACATCGTGCAGCCCGCTTCCAGTGTTTTCGCGACAGGCGTGAATGGAAGGACGAATGGAGACGTGTCGTCTTGAGCGATGAGAGTCGCTTCTGCCTTGGTGCCAATGATGGTCGTATGCGTGTTTGGGGCCGTCCAGGTGAGCGCCACAATCAGGACTGCATACGACCGAGGCACACAGGGCCAACACCCGGCATCATGGTGTGGGGAGCGATCTCCCACACTGGCCGTACACCTCTGGTGATCGTCGAGGGGACACTGAAAAGTGCACGGTACATCCAAACCGTCATCGAACCCATCGTTCTACCATTCCTAGACCGGCGAGGGAACTTGCTGTTCCAACAGGACAATGCACGTCCGCATGTATCCCGTGCCACCCAACGTGCTCTAGAAGGTGTAAGTCAACTACCCTGGCCAGCAAGATCTCCGGATCTGTCCCCCATTGAGCATGTTTGGGACTGGATGAAGCGTCGTCTCACGCGGTCTGCACGTCCAGCACGAACGCTGGTCCAACTGAGGCGCCAGGTGGAAATGGCATGGCAAGCCGTTCCACAGGACTACATCCAGCATCTCTACGATCGTCTGCATGGGAGAATAGCAGCCTGCATTGCTGCGAGAGGTGGATATACACTGTTCTAGTGCCGACATTGTGCATGCTCTGTTGCCTGTGTCTATGTGCCTGTGGTTCTGTCAGTGTGATCATGTGATGTATCTAACCCCAGGAATGTGTCAATAAAGTTTCCCCTTCCTGGGACAATGAATTCACGGTGTTCTTATTTCAATTTCCAGGAGTGTATTACAGCATTACACAGTGATACTGGCGAATTTCTTTAGTTTTAATAATGATTACTGCGAAAATATGTTGTCGACCCACCCAACTTGTACACTTGGTGAATGGGTAAAAAGATTCTTCTACCTCGCCCGATTTAGGTTTCCTTGTGGATGCGATAATCACTCCCAAAAAAGTGATGACAACATAAGAGTTTGTCACACAAACTGCAACAAATGAATACAACAGTTTCACAGTCGCACAGTTTTCCCTGTGCTGTGTCAAAACATATGTCTTTAACGTTTTCAAATGTTTCCGTTTAGGTGTAGCGTCCCCATGCTACGGCGCAGTTACCTCGCTTCAGACGGACGGACAGACAGATAACTGTCTAAAAACAGAAAATTAAACTTTTCACTCGAGGGAAGACTTGAACCAAGGATCTCTCGTTCCGCAGCTGCTCACGCTAAACACGGGACCACGGCGCTCCTTAGCCTATGTTGCGCATGGACTACTCAGTTTGTATATTTTGCTTATTTTTTGCATAGTTCCACACAACTTCTTCCTGTTTTCTCGATCTGTGTTCAGTTTTTCAAGGCCTATCCACTGTGCCAAGTTATAACTAAATGTGAGGGGGGTGCGATGGGGAGGTTCCCTTGTCAAGTGAGCTGGTGAGTGTTGTTTTTCTGCAAGACACTGCAAGCGTGCTCTAGATGTCGCTATTGAAGGTTACGCAATGTGGATATCTTACAGGGTGTTTCAAAAATGACCGGTATATTTGAAACGGCAATAAAAACTGAACGAGCAGCGATAGAAATACACCGTTTGTTGCAATATGCTTGGCACAACAGTACATTTTCAGGCGGACAAACTTTCGAAATTACAGTAGTTACAATTTTCAACAACAGATGGCGCTGCAGTTGATGTGAAAGGTATAGAAGACAACGCAGTCTGAGGGTGCGCCATTCTGTACGTCGTCTTTCTGCTGTAAGCGTGTGCTGTTCACAACGTGCAAGTGTGCTGTGGACAACATGGTTTAATCCTTAGAACAGAGGATTTTTCTGGTGTTGGAATTCCACTGCCTAGAACACAGGGTCGTTGCAACAAGACGAAGTTTTCAACGGAGGTTTAATGTAACCAAAGGACCGAAAAGCGATACAATAAAGGATCTGTTTGAAAAATTTCAACGGACTGGGAACGTGACAGATGAACATGCTGGAAAGGTAGGGCGACCGCGTACGGCAACCACAGAGGGCAACGCGCAGCTAGTGCAGCAGGTGATCCAACAGCGGCCTCGGGTTTCCGTTCGCCGTGTTGCAGCTGCGGTCCAAATGACGCGAACGTCCACGTATCGTCTCATGCGCCAGAGTTTACACCTCTATCCATACAAAATTCTAACGCGGCAACCCCTCAGCGCAGCTACCATTGCTGCACGAGAGTTATTCGCTAACGATATAGTGCACAGGATAGATGAAGCTTATTTTTACCTGGACGGCTTCTTCAATAAACAGAACTGGCGCATATGGGGAATCGAAAAGCCCCATGTTGCAGTCCCATCGTCCCTGCATCCTCAAAAAGTACTGGTCTGGGCCGCCATTTCTTCCAAAGGAATCATTGGCCCATTTCTCAGATCCGAAACGATTACTGCATCACGCTATCTGGACATTCTTCGTGAATTTGTGGCGGTACAAACTGCCTTAGACGACACTGCGAACACCTCCTGGTTTATGCAAGATGGTGCCCGGCCACATCGCACGGCCGACGTCTTTAATTTCCTGAATGAATATTTCGATGATTGTGTGATTGCTTTGGGCTATCCGAAACATACAGGAGGCGGCGTGGATTGGCCTCCCTATTCGCCAGATATGAACCCCTGTGACTTCTTTCTGTGGGGACACTTGAAAGACCAGGTGTATCGCCAAAATCCAGAAACAATTGAACAGCTGAAGCAGTACATCTCATCTGCATGTGAAGCCATTCCGCCAGACACGTTGTCAAAGGTTTCGGGTAATTTCATTCAGAGACTACGCCATATTATTGCTACACATGGTGGATATGTGGAAAATATCGTACTATAGTTTCCCAGACCGCAACGCCATCTGTAGTTGACAATTGTAACTACTGTAATTTCGAAAGTTTGTCTGCCTGAAAATGTACTGTTGTCGCAAGCGTATTGCAACAAACGGTGTATTTCTATCGCTGCTCGTTTAGTTTGTAT
The DNA here is from genome assembly GCF_023897955.1 of Schistocerca gregaria. NCBI lineage: Eukaryota > Metazoa > Arthropoda > Insecta > Orthoptera > Acrididae > Schistocerca > Schistocerca gregaria. Next base: position 84,134,735 of record NC_064930.1, on the reverse strand, counting down.
TGCCGTTTCAAATATACCGGTCATTTTTGAAACACCCTGTATATACAAATAGGACTGGCGACTTTCAAGGAAATATAGTACTCAAACCAGTATGAATGACTGCAAAACGCACAGTGAAGGAACGGGCGTTGATCACATGTCACAGTTGCACAGGCTACTGGATCAGTGCTGAACCCAACGTTAATGACGGGCCAAGGAACAGTTGGGGCAGCAGTCTGCGGTTGTTTGCTCATGGCGTCGTGGTGTACGGTAAGGTATCGAAGCTGAGTGGCTGTAGGAAGATACAAGACGACTTAGACAAAATTTCCAGCAGGTGTAACGAATGACAGCTAACCCTAAACGTGGAAAAATGTAAGTTGGTGGAGTAGGAAGATGAAACCTGTAGTGTTCGCATACAGTATTAAAAGCGTCAAGTCGCTTACATATCTGTGTGCACTGCTGCAAAGCGATATGAGGTGGAACGATAATGCGAGAAGTGTGGCAGGGAAGGCGAATGGTCTACTCCGGTTTACTGGAAGAATTTAGGAGAGAGCGGTTCACCTGTAAAGGAGACTGCATGTGCGACCTGTTCTTGAGTGCCGCTCGAGTGTTTGGGATTCGTAACAGGTGGGACTGAAGAAAGACATCGAAGCAGCTCAGAGGCAGGCTGCTAGATTTGTTACCGGTAGGTTTGAGTAAGTTTTACTGAGATGCTTCCGGAATACGAGTGAGATACTCTGAACGGAACGTGACGTTCTTTTCGAGGAACACAAATGAGAAAATTTTTAGAACCGGTATTTGAAGCTGGCTGCCAAACGATACTACCGCCACCAACAAGAAGAAAAGATATGTGAAATTAGGGCTCATGTGGCGGCATATACACATTCGTTTTACTCTCTCTCTCTCTCTCTCTCTCTCTCTCTCTCTCTCTCTCTCTGAGACTGGAACAAGAAAGGTACAGGATACTCTCCGCTACGCACGGTCGCTTCCGTTCTATATATACAACTGGCCATTAAAATTGCTACACCACGAAGATGACGTGCTACAGACGCGAAATTTAACCGACAGGAAGAAGATGCTGTGATATGCAAATGATTAACTTCAGAGCAGACACACAAGGTTGGCGCCGGTGACGACACCTACAACGTGCTGATATGCGGAAAGTTTCCAGCCGATTTCTCATACACAAACAGCAGTTGACCGGCGTTGCCTGGTGAAACGTTGCTGCGATGCCTCGTGTAAGGAGGAGAAATGCGTACCATTACGTTTCCGACTTTGATAAAGGTCGGATTGTCGCCTATCGCGATTGCGGTTTATCGTATTGCGACAGGAACGCCGTGCTGGATCCCAACGGCCTCGTATCACTAGCAGTCGAGATGACAGGCATCTTATCCGCGTGGCTGTAACGGATCGTGCAGCCACGTCTCGATCCATGAGGCAACAGATGGGGATGATTGCAAGACAACAGCCATCTCCACCAACAGTTCGACGACGTTTGCAGCAGCACGGACTATCAGGTCGGAGACCGTGGCTGCGGTTACCCTTGACACTGCATCACAGACAGGAGCGCCTGCGATGGTGTACTCGATGACGAACCTGGGTGAACTAATGGCAAAACTTCATTTTTTTCGGATGAATCCAGGTTCTGTTTTCAAATCATGATGGTCGCATCTGTGTTTGGCGACATCGCGGTAAACGCACATTGGAAGCGTGCATTCGTCATCGACATGATGTTACGGGGTGCCATTGGTTACACGTCTCGGTGACCTCTTCTTCGCATTGGCGGCACTTTGATCAGTGAACGTTACATTTCAGATGTGTTACGACTCGTGGCTCTACCCTTCATTGGATCCCTGCGAAACCCTTCATTTCAGCAGGATAATGCACGACCGCATGTTGCAGGTCCTGTACGGGCCTTTCTAGATACAGAAAATGTTCGACTGCTCCCCTGGACAGCACATTCTCCAGATCTCTCACCAATTGGAAACGTCTGGTCAACGGTGGCCGAGCAACTGGCTCGTCACAATACGCCAGTCGCTACTCTTGATGAACTGTTGTATCGTGTTGAAGCTGCATGGGCAGCTGTACCTGTACACACAATCCAAGCTCTGACTCAAAGCCAAGGCGTATCAAGGCTGTTATTACAGCCAGAGGTGGTTGTTCTGGGTACTGATTTCTCTGGATCTACGCACCCAAATTGCGTGAAAATGTAATCACATGTCAGTTCTAGTATATTTGTCCACTGAATACTTGTTTACCGTCTGTACTTCTTCTTGGTGTAGCAATTGTAATGCCGAGTAGTATATGTAGACGCAGATGTAGAAGCAATCACAAAGCATTAGTAGAGCTGGTTATTACCAATCGCCGACCCGTATAACGCTTTGCTACACAAATTACTTGATTGTAACATCACGTACACACTGCAGCGTCTCAAATGGTATCGACCAGTGTAGCAGCAGCCGAAGGTCGAATTCGGCATGGCGTGTCTATTGGATGGCTGTGGAAGTTTCCAGATAAACGGATGTTACCGGTGCAAGAAGGGACCTTTATATGATCACTCACGGAACTGAGGCGTAAAAATGTTTTGTGCGAGCCCAAATTCTTCCCGTGTGAGGCGAACAGACTCATGGAGGAAAGATTCTGACGAAAAGACCACTGTTCGTGCGGAATACCACAGTAAACATTAATTAAATGTCATTGCTTATTTGTAGCAAATACTGGTGTCTGCCGGTAACAAGATGGCGACCACGCAATTATCGGAAATAGCCACTCGCTGCTCATTTTGTTTCCCCCACTCCCTTTTTTTCGATTGTCTCGCCTCTACACTGCTGTTGTTATGTTATCGCGTGGTAGTTCATTAGGGTCGTGTTTTCTATTGGAGGTACTACACCGAATACGTGTTGATTAATTTGCTGCACGTCGCTACAAGTGGTTGGTTCTCTTATTGGATGTCGGAAATGTGTCGAACACAACAGTATTCACAACGGGATACAAGCATAGCAGATTGCATTTCAAAACATAAGCACACCGGAGGGGGAAATTATTCCAGTGCTGGAAACCGGAGACATCTTACTAATTCAGTATAATACCACCTCTGTCTATGGTAACGGCCTCAAAGTGGGAAGCAGTTTCGTGCAAAAGTTTCAGCAGGTTTGCTGTGTCCAACTATTTATTGACGATCAGAACTCTAAATTGTTCTATTTATTGATGATCAGACCATGTAGAGCTACTAAATTGGGGGATTTTGATTCATGCGTTCCACCCAGTGTTGCAAATAGCCCTGATGTTTTCTACAGTATGGGCGTAGGGTGATTTTTCGAGACATTCGTGTGCGACAGATTACTTGACGTCTGGTGAAACTGTGGTCGTATGCAAACAGAGCTGTCGACCTCTTACGAGGGTCACTACAAAAGAAACGCACACTATTTCTTTTAAAATCCGCATCTTTTACTCTACATGTTTGAAAGTTTTGCATCGTGTAGATATATCCTTTAGGAACAATATTTTCATTTCTCCACATAATTTCCATCCCTCTCAACTGCCTTACGCCATCTTGGAACCAGCACCTGTATACCTGCACGGTAAAATCTGGAATGGTTCAAATGGTTCAAATGGCTCTGAGCACTATGGGACTTAACATCTATGGTCATCAGTCCCCTAGAACTTAGAACTACTTAAACCTAACTAACCTAAGGACATCACACAACACCCAGCCATCACGAGGCAGAGGAAATCCCCGACCCCGCCGGGAATCGAACCCGGGAACCCGGGCGTGGGAAGCGAGAACGCTATCGCACGACCACGAGATGCGGGCTAAAATCTGGACCGACCTGTTGGAGCCACAAGAGAGTCATCACCTTCAAACCTTGTTCCACGGATCTTTCAGTTTCCCAAAGAGATGATAGTGACGGAGTCAGATCAGGACTGTAAGGCGGGTGTTTCAGTGTTGTCCATCCCAGTTTTGTGATCGCTTCCATGGTTTTTTGAGCCACTGTCAACATTATGGGACGCCACCTGGCACAAACCTTTTTCAACGCCAACACTTTCAGTATTCTGCAGACACTTTCTTCTCTTATCCCAACGTAGCGTGTCAATTCGTTCACTGTGGTGTGTCTGTCAGCAGTCACCAATTCGTTAACTCTCTGCACATTGTCTGGAGTGTGTGCAGTACGAGGCCTGACGCTGCGAGGACAATCCTCAATATTGCCGTGCCCGCTTTCGTCACGTAACCTGCTCGCCCACCGACTAACTGAACTGCGATCAACAGAAGCATCTCCGTACACCTTTTTCAACCTCTTGTGGGTGTTTCCCACTGTCTCGTTTTCACAGCACAGGAATTCTATGACAGGGCGTTGCTTCTGACGAACGTCAAGTGTAGCAGCCATCTTGAAGACGTGCTGTGATGGCGCCACTCACGGGAACAGGTTGAACTAAGTTTGAAAACAAGCGGGAAGGATGTATCTACACACTGTAAGACTTTCACAAATGCAGAATGAAAACTGTATTTTTAGAAATATAGTGTGCATTTCTTTTGGAGTGACCCTCGTAGAAGACACAAGTGTCTACATCACACTCCTCGTTGAGTTGTATAGGGAGGGGGAACGCTTTGTCACCAATAATGAGCAAAATAGTATCCTGGTTCATAGGTTGACTGGTTGCATGGTTCTCGGGTTGAGATCGTCGATAGTCTACAATATTTCGGTACACAACCGTTCCGCCACAATCAGGTGGTGCTGATGTAGTGAAGGTTAACGGCGGGATCGTGATATTTCTACCTGCTGGTCCAGAGTTCAGGCTTCGCGCCACGCTTTGTGATGGCGATGCGTGCGGCTGCAATGGTGGACCGGGGAGTCTCACGAGGGGAGCCGCCAGCGGTGGAATCGACTTTTTGAAACTACCTGTACCTTGTCGTAGGGTAAGATCCCAGGTATCAAATCCTGCGGCCATTCACCATGCTTTGGCCTCGTCTGCGAGTTACGAAAATAGATTTCGAAACTTTGCGTTGCGCTGGGTACCGTCAAGAAAGAAGCATTGTGCTGACTGCTTGCCTCGTGTAATGGATAGGGTAAGGCCATCACGTGTAGAGTGTCATGGGTTCGATTCCTCCCAGGTGCTCTAAATTCTTCTTTATTTTAAAATTTTTGTCGGAATGATTATGATCACTCTTATTATTCTGTTAATTGGTTTAAATATAGGTGTTTATTTCTATTCCTTTCTCGCATCATTTTAGTTAACATATCAAGTTGTTCATTTGCTCTCATTTTCCTTCCTATCTTCCTTTTTCCGCTTGAAATCTTCGTTCATGAGGTTTTAATTAATTTTCTTCAAGAACTTCAATTAATTTCTTTCTTTTTTCATTCTATTTTCATCTTCCATGTTATTGCATTCACTATATTCCTCATTTTCTTCGAATTCTGTCTTATTTATAACCCCTTTCTTCATTGAAATCTTCACCTCTGTTATTCTGTCGATAGTGCAATATAAATTAAAGCTATCTATTAAATGTAAGTATCTCGACTAACACAGAAAATGCACATTGTGCGTCAAAAAATATATTTTTGACACCATTGACAGTCAATATAAACAGATTATTAAGTCTTTTGTTTTTTTAACGAATAAATTGGCATTTGAAAAGTTTTAAATATGATAATAGATAAATAAAATTTAGTTCATATTCAGAAAAATTCCATATCGGAAAAAAATATCAAGAAAAAATGAGAGCAAATGGCAAAGCTTATACAGTTAAAATGATGTTACAAAGGAACAGAAATAAATATTACTTTTAAACGAAGTAACTGAAAATAAAAATAATGATCAAAGTCATATCGATAAAAATTAAAAAATAAAAGAAATATAGTGTCTGACAAAATTCGAGCCCATGACCTTCTGCACATGGAAGTTGTAACGTATCTATTACACCATACAACCTCTCGACAAAATGGTACCGTCTTCACGTACTGAACGTCACGTTAACTTTCGAACTTTCCGTCGGTTACTCGCAAACAATGTCCCACGAGTCCGAATGGCCGCAGGGTTCGATACTTTGGATCTTCACCTACATTACTGTATAGAGCTTTACGGAAGGTCGACATCACAGCTAGGGACATCTCCTTGTCAGTACCATCCGTGCCCAGCTGTGACACATCAGGCGTCCAGGTGTCATGTTTCGCTATCAGCAGGGGCGCTGACTTCCAGCTGAGGAAGGCACGGCATCCAGCACTCACCCCTGTTAAAGCAGAACGTGAAAAGCGGTCGAGAAATGCAACGGTGGCGGCGGGGCCAACGCAACTCAGAAGGGGACCCTCCATACTGCAAATCACGGATTCTGATGCGCTTCAAATATGTTTTAGAGCCACTCACCCTGAGTGCCTGGCTATCCGGTTTTCAGCGACGGGCCTTGGCTTTTGAGAAAATCGGTTTTGAAATTCATTGCAAGCCTTGTATAGGCTACCCGTAACACTCCACAATTTTCCAGCAAGTCAGCGAAGCGCACCAGTAAAGGTACATGGCTACCGTGCTGGACGTACCGTGTTCGAATCCTGTTCGCCTACTTTTCTTTTGTTTCAAAATCGAACGAATTTTTCAATTTTATTTCAAGGAATATCAACAAAGAGTGAAAGGTGTGCGAAATTGTAAAGATATGTTTCAGTTATTAATATTTTTGAAATATTCATTCCTTTTGTGGTTCGCATCAGATTCTCCCAATTCATCTTCTTCGTTGGAATCTACCAATTCATCATCAAAAATGATCTGTCTCTTGGGCAAGAGATCCTGCATTTCTATACATATCTCATCGCCAATTGCAACGGAATTGGCAGAATTCGTTATGACATTCAAATCGCGGAATAGATTTTCGGCGTATTTAATGGCATCTGTGATTTCGCCATTTGATTCTTCGTTCAACTCCTCTACTTGTGGACCTTCTTCTGGCTGCACTACTGCAGAAACACTTGGTTCTTCCATTTCACAGAAATTTTCTAACACGCGGCACTAGAGACGCTTTGCGAGCAACTGAAGCTGTAGATAGATAAGGACGTCAAGGAATGCGTATTCGGGAGGACGACGGTTCAATCCCGCGTCCGGCCCTCCTGATTTAGGTTTTCCGTGATTTTCCTAAATCGCTCCAGGCAAACGCCGGGATGGTTCCTTTGAAAGGTCACGGCCGATTTCCTTCCCCGTCCTTCCCTAATCCGAAGAGACCGATGACCTCGCTGTCTGGTCTGCCCCACCCCCTAAAAAAAATCGACATGACAAAAAAACTCTTGTAAATGGTCAGCATGTAGCCATATTTACATATCAGTGTTGAAATGTGAATCTACACTACTGGCCATTAAAATTGCTACACCAAGAAGAAATTCAGATGATAAACGGATATCTATTGGACAAAAATATCATACTAGGACTGACATGTGATTACAACCTGAGTATGCCTGGTTAGGTGTAAGAGAGGGCCTGAAGGCCCTAATCTTGCCAGGTAAAATAAATGCATAAATAAATAAATAAATAATACATTTTCACGCAATTTGGGTGGACAGATCATGAGAAATCAGTACCACCAACAACCACCTCTGGCCGTAATAACGGCCTTGACACGCCTGGGCATTGAGTCTAACAGAGCTTGGATGGCGTGTACAGGTACAGCTGCCCATGCAGCTTCAACACGATACCACAGTTCATCGAGAGTAGTGACTGGCGTATTGTGACCAGCCAGTTGCTCGGCCACCATTGACCAGAAGGGCACGGCCGACTTCCTTCCGTATCCTTCCCTAATCCGAAGAGACCGATGACCTCGCTGTCTGGTCTCCTCCCCCACCCCCTAAAAAAAATCGACATGACAAAAAAACTCTTGTAAATGGTCAGCATGTAGCCATATTTACATATCAGTGTTGTAATGTGAATCTGCACTACTGGCCATTAAAATTGCTACACCAAGAAGAAATTCAGATGATAAACGGATATCTATTGGACAAAAATATCATACTAGGACTGACATGTGATTACATTTTCACGCAATTTGGGTGGACAGATCATGAGAAATCAGTACCACCAACAACCACCTCTGGCCGTAATAACGGCCTTGACACGCCTGGGCATTGAGTCTAACAGAGCTTGGATGGCGTGTACAGGTACAGCTGCCCATGCAGCTTCAACACGATACCACAGTTCATCGAGAGTAGTGACTGGCGTATTGTGACCCGCCAGTTGCTCGGCCACCATTGACCAGAAGGGCACGGCCGACTTCCTTCCGTATCCTTCCCTAATCCGAAGAGACCGATGACCTCGCTGTCTGGTCTCCTCCCCCACGCCCTAAAAAAATCGACATGACAAAAAAACTCTTGTAAATGGTCAGCATGTAGCCATATTTACATATCAGTGTTGAAATGTGAATCTACACTACTGGCCATTAAAATTGCTACACCAAGAAGAAATTCAGATGATAAACGGATATCTATTGGACAAAAATATCATACTAGGACTGACATGTGATTACATTTTCACGCAATTTGGGTGGACAGATCATGAGAAATCAGTACCACCAACAACCACCTCTGGCCGTAATAACGGCCTTGACACGCCTGGGCATTGAGTCAAACAGAGCTCGGATGGCGTGTACAGGTACTGCTGCCCATGCAGCTTCAATACGATACCACAGTTCATCGAGAGTAGTGACTGGCGTATTGTGACCAGTCAGTTGCTCGGCCACCATTGACCAGAAGGGCACGGCCGACTTCCTTCCATATCCTTCCCTAATCCGAAGAGACCGATGACCTCGCTGTCTGGTCTCCTTTCCCAACCCAACCCAACCCAACCCGTAAAGGAATGCAGCTCGCATCCTCATTGGCCTAAGAGCTGGGGCACCCTTTACGGCTAACGGTATTCATTGGAGAGGGGACGATAATGGGCGGAGATCGGTTTCAGGTAACACAAAAAATGGTTGAAATGTCTCTGAGCACTATGCGACTTAACTTCTGTGGTCGTCAGTCGCCTAGAACTTAGAACTAATTAAACCTATGTGAGGCCTGAGTTTCTTCTGGCGTATAAAACTTTCAAATAACTTCCGGGAATTCAGCCAGGTAACACTTTCAGCGACCGCAGATATTTCGGCGGGAGAACACCCCGCCATTTTCGCAGTTTGCCTTGAAAATGGCGCGGTGTTATTTGATAATTAAACCTAACTATCCTAAGGACATCACACACACACCCATGCCCGAGGCAGGATTCGAACCTGCGACCGTAGCGGTCGCTCGGTTCCAGACTGAAGCGCCTAGAACCGCACGGCCGGCTTGTACGAACATTTGGAAATCCACCTGGGAACCACAAACGGAATGAATATTTGAAAAAATAACTGAATATAACATTATAATTTCGCACACCTTAAACTGTTTGTTGAAATTCTTTGAATCAAAAATTGAAAAATTCGGTCGATTATGGAAAAAAAAGTACACGAGTAGCATTCGAACAGGGTACCTCCAGCGTGGTAGCGGTGAACCTTTACCGCTTCGCTACGCTGACTCGCTTAAGATGTATGTTATGTTACGGCAATGAATTTCAACATCGATTTTCTCACAAACCAACGCCCGTCGCTAAAATACCTGTTATCCAGGTACTCAGGGTAAGTGCCTCTAAAAGATATTTGAAGCGCATCAAAATCAGTGATTTACAGTATGGAGGGTCCCCTTGTGAGACTCTCTGCTCCACCGTCGCAGCCACACGCATCCACCACCACCGAGTAGGACACTGAGCCGCCGAAGAACGAACCCTGGAGCGTCAGCTACAAATACGGCGACTCCGGGGCAGACACTTAACTTCTTCCGAACCACCTCATGACGCCCGACGTATGCAATATGAGCAGGGAAAAAAAGTACGAAAAATCTGAGTAAATAATGTCCACAGTCGGACTGATCGTCAATGAGTCGTGGTTTCACATCACACAAAATGCGAGTCACACCGGTTGTAAGTAGGCTGTTTAGGTTTTCTTATTGGTAACGCCACGTAGCGCTCTGTATGAAAATCACTGGCTGTGCTGTGTGCAGTCAGTGGCTGGTTGGCATTGTTGTAATACTCGCCATTGTAGTGTTGGGCAGCGGCAGCTGGATGCTAACAGCGCGTAGCGTTGCGCAGTTGGAGGTGAGCCGCCAGCAGTGGTGGACGTGGGGAGACAGATGGCGGAGTTTTGAAATTTGTAAGACTGGATGTCATGAACTGCTATATATATTATGACTATTAAGGTAAATACATTGTTTGTTCTCTATCAAAATCTTTCATTTGCTAACTGTGCCTATCAGTAGTTAGTGCCTTCTTTAGTTTGAATCTTTTATTTAGCTGGCAGTAGTGGCGCTCGCTGTATTGCAGTAACGAAGATTTTTGTGAGGTAAGTGATTTGTGAAAGGTATAGGTTAATGTTAGTCAGGGCCATTCTTTCGTAGGGAGTTTTGGAAGTCAGATTGCGTTGCGCCAAAAATATTGTGTTTCAGTTTAAGCACAGTCTTGTATAATTGTTTTAAGGGGACGTTTCACGGTAATAGATTACATTCCGGAACGTGTGTAACGTACCAATAAATGCAGATATAAGAGGCTGACAGGGTTCAATTTCTGCGACAACTCAAGTCAGTTGCGAAGGGCAGACCACATAATTGCTAAAGCGCCTAAAGAAGTCTCAATTTCCAATGCGGATGACGAGAGATGCAGCAGACATAAATATAAAAAAACTTGAGTATTTCACTTACTTTCATTGTATTAAGTCATATGTGATCAAAAGGATCCGCACAACGCCAAAAACATAGGTTTTTCATATTAGGTGCCTTTTGTTGACACCTACTGCCAGGTACTCCACATCAGCGACCTCAGTAGTCATTAGACATCGTGAGAGAGCAGAATGGGGCGCTCCGCGGAACTCACGGACTTCGAACGTGGTCACTTGTGTCATACGTCTGTACGCGAGATTTCCACACTCCTAAACATCCCTAGGTCCACTGTTTCCGATGCGATAGTGAATTGGAAACGTGAAGGGACACGTACAGCACAAAAGCGTACAGGCCGATCTACGACAATTAGGCGGGAGGAGAGAAAACTTGGATTTCATGGTCGAGCGGCTGTTCATAAGCCACACATCACGCCGATAAACGCCAAACGACGCCTCGCTTGGTGTAAGGAGCGTAAACACTGGACGATTGACAAATGAAAAGTCATTGTGTGAGAGTGATGAACCACAGTACATAATGTGGATGCCTGACAGCAGGGTGTGGGTATGGCGAATGCCAGGTGAACGTCACCTGCCAGCTTGTGTAGTGCCAACAGTAAAATTCGGAGGTGGTCGTGTTTTTCATGGAGGGGGCTTGCACCCCTTTTTGTTTTGCGTGGCACTATCACAGCACAGGCCTACACTGATGTTTTACGTACTTTCTCGCTTCCCACTGTTGAAGAGCAATTCGGGGGATGGCGATTGCATCTTTCGACACGATCGAGTACCTATTGATATTGCACAGCCTGTGGCGAAGTGGTTACACGACAATAACATACAGAATGCAGACATGCAGATTTTCACTCTGCAGCGGAGTGTGCGCTGATATGAAACTTCCTGGCAGATTAAAACTGTGAGCCGGACTGAGACTCGAACTCGGGACCTTTGCCTTTCGCGGGCAAGTGGTCTTCCAGCTGAGCTACACAAGCAGGAAGTTACACCTTTCGCATGCCTTGGAACTCCGACCTCGTGCCAGGCCTCACAGACCGACATCGATACCCCTCCTCACCGCAGCACTCCGTGAAGAATGGGCCGCCATTTCCCAAGAAACCTTCCAGCACCCGATTGAACGTATGCCTGCGAGAGTGGAAGCTGTCATCAATGCTAAGGGTGGTCCAACACCATACTGAATTCAAGAAATGCCGATGGAGGGGCACAAAAATTCATCTTCAGCCAGGTGTCCGGATACTTTTGATCACATGGTATATTTTGAGGTAACTCGTCAAACCTGGCAAAAGTTTCATAGTAGAAAAGCGTATAATAAGACTCAGACTAACAAGGCATATCCTTGCATGACCTGTCGCAGGCAGCAAGAAAACCATTGCTGCGCTTACAACCATTCGTCTGGTTGTTGCCTTTCCTCTGCCCTTCAAACCCAATCTATCTCCAGATAAGCGCGTATTAATGGTTAACCTTAACCAGACGTACGCAAACACCGCAGTACCCATATCCAATGAGACCTCACCTTAGTGAAAACTTACGCTTATGCTGAGACGGCAGTCTTTCGTATTGGCCATCATGCCGGTGTGGGCGTAGAGGGTTTCCATCCTACATAAATAATTTGTGATGTAAACTCAACAACATCGTGCGGAAGCCTGTTCAAAGACCTGGGTATCCTAACCACTGCTTCTCAGTATGTTTATTCCTTAATGAAATTTATTGCAAAAAATACATTTCTATTTGCAACCAATTGCTCAATACATACCATCAATACTAGGAATAAGAACAACTTACAGAAAAGACTAAGATCACTTACCTTGGCCCACAAAGGAGCCCAATGTTCAGGAAGGTGTATTTTCAATAACTTTCCAGCAACTATTAAAAACTTGGTTTCAGATAAAGCTTATTTCGAACACAATTTGTAATCCTTTTCGGCCGGCAGCGCCTCCTACTCTACAGATAAATATTTTAACAGGGATTGTGAGACCAGATTAAGTACAAAAGGCTGTTAGATTTCAGTTTTGACAGCAGGTAGTCACAACAGTCAACATTAGGTATTATGTGTATGAAAAATTTGTTAAAAGTATATAACTGGGGAGAAGAGGAATTTGTGGCACAACTGGACGAGATGAAGGGCTCGGATGGTAAGAGATGTTCTGAGCCATCAAAGGATCACCAATTTTTGATTGGAGGGGTGCGTGGAGCGCAAAAATCGTAGAGGGAGACCAACAGATGAATACACTAAGTAGATTCAGAAGGAAGTAGGTTGCAGTTAGTTACACGGAGATGAAGAAGGTTGTACAGGATAGAGTAGCATGGAGAGCTGTACTAAACGCGTCTCTAGTCTGAAGACAGTTCCAGATTACCGCAATATATTCACATATCTTCATAATCTCCTGACAAGTGATCAGGTAAGTGTGAATTATATTCACATGTTCTACATTTTTTATGTTGCACTTGCTGACATGTTCCAAACCCACGAGAATGATCTCATTTTTGGGTCTATGGAACGAAAACAGAATCAAATCTTGTGTAATCTAATGTGAGAGAGAAGACTACGTTGAAATTATTCTGTACACATGTCTTTCGACAAAATACCTTTTTTTTTTCAAACTGTAGGTCAGTAACATGAATACGACGTATTACCTTTTGAATTAACAGGCTTGTTTAAACGAATCTGACTGACCGTGAAATGTAAAATCATACAGGTACTAATTACTTACTGTTCATAATACCAAATCGGACTTCGTCAATACAAAACAAGCAGGTTCTAAGTAGTGTGTGCATGCAGTAATATTTCACTGAGATGGCCCACAATGGTGGCCGAAAAGATCGCAGTCATTCCAGCTAATTATGATTACAAAACGTCACCGCTTGTTCGATGAGATGAGTTATGAAAATGTATTTTGTGATTGAAATAAAAGAGCAGAATGCAAACAGATTCCTATTCATCACAATTTATTGTTCAATAAATAAAATTACGTGGTGCACATGAAGGTGTTATTTCAATAGTGGTACAAGTTCATTACCTCCACTTTTCTGGCTACAGTGCTTCTGAAATTAATGATCCAAACAAACAGAAAGAAAGGTTCATCTCTAGCAAGATGCCATATTCTTGAATATTTATGGTATCGCAACGGCAGAGTTTTCAGCGCTCATTTAACTTTAGGACTATCTCAACATGAACAAGAATGGACTTTTACCACTATTGAAATAAGCCCTTCATATGTCCTTACAGATACAACGAAGAAGGAAAACATAAGAACCGATAACAAGCACAATGAGAAAGAGTCTCCTTTCTTATTCATGGAGATAAGAGCTAAATCAGCGTTATTACGATTGAAGCCCAAATAGTTAAAATCGTAGAAAAGGCTCTGAGCACTGTGGGACTTAACATCGGAGGTCATCAGTCCCCTAGAACTTAGAACTACTTAAACCTAACTAACCTAAGAACATCACACACATCCATGCCCGAAGCAGGATTCGAACCTGCGACTATAGCAGTCACGCGGTTCCGGACTGAAGCGCCTAGAACCCGTCAGACACCGCGGCCGGCCGCCCAAACAGTATCCAAGTTCTTTTCTCGTGATAGCAGAATTACTCCGCATTCAACAAAACAGTACAGAATGAAAATAAAATTATCATTTTATCCTTTCTTTGTCCGCCGAAATATCGTGGACTTCCAACCATCGCGGCCGGGTGCTCGCTGATAAGCCAAAACATTATGACCATCTGCTTAATAGCTTGTTTGCCTGTCTTTGGAACGAAATACATCACTGATTCTGCGAATCAGGGATCCGACAGTTTCTTGATAGGTTTGTGGGGATACATGGCATTAGATGGTTAAGCATAGGTCATGTAATTCGCCTAAAGAACGGGCGATGATTTGCGTACGCGGTGATGGCGCCTGATAGCGACTCGGATGGTTTCGTAGGATTTATATGAGACGACTTTGGTCGCCGAGATGTCAACGTAATTTCGCTATAATGCTCCTCAAACCGCTGTAGCATAGTTCTGGCTCCGAGACACGGACAACTATAAGGTACTACTGAAAGAAGGCGTCGCCGCCTGGGGAAACATCGAGAATGAAGGGATGGAGGTGGTTCGCGACTGTCAGCGTGTCTTCTATTGTTGCCACAGGTCGCATGCAAGCGCTGGAGAATGTCTCCTATAGCACAATACTGCTAACACCAGCCTACGTCCGTGGCGAGCTGCACGTTTCGAGCCGCTGTTCACCTCCATGACGGCGTTTGTGGAAACGACCATAGATAGTGTGTAAGTAGGCTGTTTAGGTTTTCTTATTGGTAACGCCACGTAGCGCTCTGTATGAAAATCACTGGCTGTGCTGCGTGCAGTCTGTGGCTGGTTTGCATTGTTGTTTGCTATTGTAGTGTTGGGCAGCTGGATGTGAACAGCGCGTAGCGTTGTGCAGTTGGAGGTGAGCCGTCAGCAGTGGTGGATGTCGGGACAGAGATGACGGAGTTTTGAGAGCGGACGATCTGGACGTGTGTCCATCAGAAAAAGGAAATTTCTAAGACTGGATGTCATGAACTTATATATATGTATATTATGATTTTTGAACACCATTGAGGTAAATACATTGTTCTCTATCATAATCTTTCATTTGCAAACTATGCCTATCAGTAGTTAGTGCCTTCAGTAGTTTGAATCCTTTATTCAGCTGGCAGTAGTGGCGCTCGCTGTATTGCAGTAGTTCGTGAAACGAAGGTTTTTGTGAGGTAAGTGATTCATGAAAGGTATAGTTTATTGTTAGTCAGGGCTATTCTTTTGTAGAGATTGTTGAAAGTCAGATTGCGTTGCGCTAAAAATATTGTCTGTCAGTTTAGTGTTGATCAGAATAAGTAAAGAGAGAAGTAGTACATTCAGTTATGCTCAGCTGTTTGAAAATCAAATAACGTAGAGATTTTCCAGCACTGTCATTTATAATTTTTTCTAAGGGGATGTTTCATATGTCGACCCTTAGCGAAGGATACATCACTGGAATCTTCTGATTTTTTCTTGTAGTTTGTGCAATTAGTGTAGCTTTTGTTTACTGCTAGAGCGTTTTGGAGAGAGGATCTTCTTTGTAGTTGTAGTTTTTCATTGTTGTACTGTAAAACAGTTGTGGCATGCATGTAGATTTCCACTAAATATTTCTCAGCTGTGCTTGTAATTAATTAGATATTATTTTCACTGCCTTTTAATGATCAGCTTCACTTATTCTGATCATCACCAATCTGACACACAATATTTGTAGCGCAACGCAATCTGACTTTCATAATCCTTACAAAAGAATGGCCCTGACTAACAATAACCTATACCTTTCATGAATGGCTTACCTCACACCAAAATCTTCGTTACACGAACTACTGCAAACCATCGAGCGCCAATACTGCCAGCTGAATAAAAGATTGTAACTACTGAAGGCACTAATTACTGATGGGCATAGTTAGCAAATGAAATATTTTGATAAAGAACAAACAATGTATTTACCTTAATAATGTTCAGCAGTTCATGATTTCCAGTATTAGTAATTTCCTTTTTCTGAGGGACACACGTCCAGATCGTCTGCTCTCAAAATTCCGCCATCGCTCTCTCCACATCCACCACTGCTGGCGGCTCACCTCCAGCTGCGCAACGCTACGCGCTGTTCACATCCAGTTGCCCAACACTACAATAGCGAATATTACAACGAAGAGTCCAACCAGCCACAGACTGCATACATCGCAGTCAGTGATTTTCATAAAGAGCGCTACGTGACGTTACCAACATAAAAACCTAAACAGCCTACTTACAAGTGTTTCCATTGGTCGACGGGAGAATCCCAATGTCGTTGGGCCAACATATGAACACGTGTTCAACAATGTGCGATGAACGATATGATCAGAAACACTTGTGCGTGCTCCAGCATTGTGCTCTGGTCGAAATGCCTCTGAGCTCTATGGGACTAAACATCTGAGGTCATCAGTCCCCTGGAACTTAAAACTACATGAACCTAACTAACCTAAGAACATCACACACATCCATGCTCGAGGCAGGATTCGAACCTGCGACCATAGCAGCAGCGCGGTTCCGGACTGAAGCGCCCTACAACCGCTCGGCCACAATGGTCGGCGTCAAATCCACCCGGCGGATTAAATACACCGGGTTGGTGTGTTGTCCAGCCTAAATGTCGGTTTGCGGCGGTTTACCCGACATCCCAGTAGGTGAATACCATTCTGCTTCACATGTTGCACCTCAGATACACCCTAACCAAAAAATTAGAACACTCTCTCATACTTGCATACGGGACCTGCGCCAGACTCAGACATTCTGGGTACACTGTTACCGACATAGCAGACTGTTTGGTCTCCTTAAACGAACAGCATCACGATCCAACGGGATTAGCAGATGCAATACAATTTTCAACAACTAGAATAATATTCTCGAGCGTTTTATGTCTTCATCTTTATGTACATCTACCTGGATACACTTAAGTACCTGGCTGAGGGTTCATCGAATCAGCTTCACAATAATTCCCTGTTGTCCCAGTATCGAAGAGCGCGGAAAAAAAAACCACATATATCCTTCAGTACGAGTTCTGACTTCCCTCATTTTATTACGATGATCGTTTCTTGGCATGTAGGTCGTCGTCAACAAAATATTTCCGTATTTGATGAAGAAAATTGAGACTGAAATTTCCCGCCGCAACCAGAAAAGCCTTTCGTTTGATGATGCCACTCCAAATCCTTTGCCACCTGTATTTCTCTAAAGCACAAAACGCGCGATGCTTCTTTGAACTTTCTTGATGTACACCATGAACCCTACCTGGGAAGGATCCCACTAAAAGAAAACTTAACTCCGTCCGAACAGGCCTTGGAAGGGCAACCATAACCGACCGGCCGCCGTGTCATCCTCAGCCCACAGGCGTCAGTGGATGCGGATATGGAGGGGCATGTGGTCAGGATTCATCCTTTAGATCTGATTGATTTACCACATTTTTTATTATTCATTATCAACTGTCAGTATTCCCACCAGCTGGCCTCTGTGGCCGAGCGGTTCTAGGCGCTTCAGTCCGGAACCACGCTGCTGCTACGGTCGCAGGTTCGAATCCTGCCTCAGGCATGAATGTGTCTGATGTCCTTCGGTTAGTTAAGTTTAAGTAGTTCTAAGTCTAGGGCACGTATTACCTCAAATACACTCCTGGAAATGGAAAAAAGAACACATTGACACCGGTGTGTCAGACCCACCATACTTGCTCCGAACACTGCGAGAGGGCTGTACAAGCAATGATCACACGCACGGCACAGCGGACACACCAGGAACCGCGGTGTTGGCCGTCGAATGGCGCTAGCTGCGCAGCATTTGTGCACCACCGCCGTCAGTGTCAGCCAGTTTGCCGTGGCATACGGAGCTCCATAGCAGTCTTTAACATTGGTAGCATGCCGCGACAGCGTGGACGTGAACCGTATGTGCAGTTGACGGACTTTGAGCGAGGGCGTATAGTGGGCATGCGGGAGGCCGGGTGGACGTACCACCGAATTGCTCTACACGTGGAGCGTGAGGTCTCCTCAGTACATCGATGTTGTCGCCAGTGGTCGGCGGAAGGTGCACGTACCCGTCGACCTGGGACCGGACCGCAGCGACGCACGGAAAGACCGTAGGATCCTGCGCTGTGCCGTAGGGGACCGCACCGCCACTTCCCAGCAAATTAGGGACACTGTTGCTCCTGGGGTATCGGCGAGGACCATTCGCAACCGTCTCCATGAAGCTGGGCTACGGTCCCGCACACCGTTAGGCCGTCTTCCGCTCACGCCCCAACATCGTGCAGCCCGCCTCCAGTGGTGTCGCGACAGGCGTGAATGGAGAGACGAATGGAGACGTGTCGTCTTCAGCGATGAGAGTCGCTTCTGCCTTGGTGCCAATGATGGTCGTATGCGTGTTTGGCGCCGTGCAGGTGAGCGCCACCATCAGGACTGCATACGACCGAGGCACACAGGGCCAACACCCGGAATCATGGTGTGGGGAGCGATATCCTACACTGGCCGTACACCTCTGGTGATCGTCGAGGGGACACTGAATAGTGCACGGTACATCCAAACCGTCATCGAACCCATCGTTCTACCATTCCTAGAACGGCAAGGGAACTTGCTGTTCGAACAGGACAATGCACGTCCGCATGTATCCGTGTCACCCAACGTGCTCTAGAAGGTGTAAGTCAACTACCCTGGCCAGCAAGATCTCCGGATCTGTCCCCCATTGAGCATGTTTGGGACTGGATGAAGCGTCGTCTCACGCGGTCTGCACGTCCAGCACGAACGCTGGGCCAACTGAGGCGCCAGGTGGAAATGGCATGGCAAGCCGTTCCACAGGACTACATCCAGCATCTCTACGATCGTCTCCATGGGAGAATAGCAGCCTGCATTGCTGCGAAAGGTGGATATACACTGTACTAGTGCCGACATTGTGCATGCTCTGTTGCCTGTGTCTATGTGCCTGTGGTTCTGTCAGTGTGATCGTGTGATGTATCTGACCCCAGGAATGTGTCAATAAAGTTTCCCCTTCCTGGGACAATGAATTCACGGTGTTCTTATTTCAATTTCCAGGAGTGTATTATGTCCCATAGTGCTTAGAGCCATTTGAACCATTTATTATACACGATATCTTATCTAAATCGATTTGCAATTGATCTGATGAGTTTACTAGACGATCAATGACAGCGTCGTCTGCAAACTACTGCAGATTGTTGCTCAGATTGTCTCCTAAATCGTTTATGTAGAGAAGGGCAAACAGAGTACCTTAACACTACCTTTGGGAACGCCAGAAATGACTTCTTATCTACTCGATGGCTTTCTGTCAGTTACTACGAACTGTGAACTCTCTGACAGGAAATCATGAATGCGGCTGCATAACTGAGAAGATATTCCACAAGCACGCTATTTCACTACCAGCCGCTTGTGTGGTACAGTGTGAAAGCCTACAGGAAATCTAGAAGTACGGAATCAATTAGAAACCTCTTCACGAAACCACTCAAAACTTCGTCGACGAGCTAGTTGTGTTTCAGAAGAACAATGTTTTCTAAATCCGTGTTTACTATGTTTCAATAGTCTGTCCTCTTCGTGGTAATTCATAATGTTCGGACACAACATATGCTCCAAGATCCTGCTGCGTATCGTCGTTAATGTTATTAACCTGTAATTTAGTGAATTAATCCTATTGCTATTTTTGAATATTAGTGTGACCTGTGCAACTTTCTAGTTTTTGGGTACGCCAATTTGGTTGAGAGAGCGGTTGTATACGATTAAGTATGGAGCTATTGCATCAGCATACTCTGAAAGTAAATCGGAGAAAGACGAAGGTAATGAGAAGCAGTAGAAATGAGAACAGCGAGAAACTTAACATCAGGATTGATGGTCACGAAGTCAATGAAGTTAAGGAATTCTGCTACGTAGGCAGTGAAATAACCAATGACGGACGGAGCAAGGAGGGCATCAAAAGCAGACTCGCTATGGCAACAAAAGGCATTTCTGGCCAAGAGAAGTCTACTACATCTACATCTACATCCATACTCCGCAAGCCACCTGACGGTGTGTGGCGGAGGGTACCCTGAGTACCTCTATCGGTTCTCCCTTCTATTCCAGTCTCGTATTGTACGTGGAAAGAAGGATTGTCGGTATGCTTCTGTGTGGGCTCTAATCTCTCTGATTTTATCCTCATGGTCTCTCCGCGAGATATACGTAAGACGGAGCAATATACTGCTTGACTCTTCGGTGAAGGCATGTTCTCGAAACTTTAACAAAATCCCGTACCGAGCTACTGAGCGTCTCTCCTGCAGAGCCTTCCACTGGAATTTATCTATCATCTCCGTAACGCTTTCGCGATTACTAAATGATCCTGTAACGAAGCGCGCTGCTCTCCGTTGGATCTTCTCTATCTCTTCTATCAACCCTATCGGGTGCGGATCCCACACTGCTGAGCAGTATTCAAGCAGTGGGCGAACAAGCGTACTGTAACCTACTTCCTTTGCTGTCGGATTGCATTTCCTTAGGATTCTTCCAATGAATCTCAGTCTGGCATCTGCTTTACCGGCGATCAACTTTATATGATCATTCCATTTTAAATCACTCCTAATGCGTACTCCCAGATAATATATGGAATTAACTGCTTCCATTTGCTGACCTGCTATTTTGTAGCTAAATGATAAGGAACCTATCTTTCTATGTATTCGCATCACATTACACCTGTCTACATTGAGATTCAATTGCCATTCCGTGCACCATGCGTCAATTCGCTGCAGATCCTCCTCCATTTCGGTACAATTTTCCATTGTTGCAACCTCTCGATACACCACAGCATCATCTGCAAAAAGCCTCAGTGAACTTCCGATATCACCCACCAGGTCATTTATGTATATTGTGAATAGCAACGGTCCTATGACACTCCCCTGCGGCACACCTGAAATCACGTTTACTTCGGAAGACTTCTCTCCATTGAGAATGACATGCTGCGTTCTGTTATCTAGGAACTCCTCAATCCAATCACACAATTGGTCTGATAGTCCGTATGATCTTACTTTGTTCATTAAACGACTGTGGGGAACTGTGTCAAACGCCTTGCGGAAGTCAAGATACACGGCATCTACCTGTGAACCCGTGTCTATGGCTCTCTGAGTCTCGTGGACGAATAGCGCGAGCTGGGTTTCACACGACCGTCTTTTTCGAAACCCATGCTGATTCCTACAGAGTAGATTTCTAGTCTCCAGAAAAGACATTATACTCGAACAACTGATCGACGTCAGAGATGTAATTCTATAGTTCTGCACATCTGTTCGACGTCCCTTCTTGAAAACGGGGATGACCTGTGCCCTTTTCCAATCCTTTGGAACGCTTCGCTCTTCTAGAGAGCTACAGTACACCGCTGCAAGAAGGGGGGCAAGTTCCTTCGCGTACTCTGTGTAAAATCGAACTGGTATCCCATCAGGACCAGCGGCCTTTCCTCTTTTGAGCGATTTTAATTGTTTCTCTATCCCTCTGTCGTCTATTTCGATATCTACCATTTTGTCAACTGTGCGACAATCTAGAGAAGGAAGTACAGTGCAGTGTTCCTCTGTGAAACAGCTTCGGAAGAAGATATTTAGTATTTCGGCCTTTAGTCTGTCATCCTCTGTTTCAGTACCAATTTGGTCACAGAGTGTCTGGACATTTTGTTTTGATCCACCTACCGCTTTGACATAGGACCAAAATTTCTTAGGATTTTCTGCCAAGTCAGTACATAGAACTTTACTTTCGAATTCATTGAAAGCCTCTCGCATAGCCCTCCTCACACTACATTTCGCTTCGCGTAATTTTTGTTTGTCTTCAAGGCTTTGGCTATGTTTACGTTTGCTGTGAAGTTCCCTTTGCTTCCGCAGCAGTTTTCTAACTCGGTTGTTGTACCACGGTGGCTCTTTCCCATCTCTTACGATCTTGCTTGGCACATACTCATCTAACGCATATTGTACAATGGTTTTGAACTTTGTCCACTGATCCTCAACACTATCTGTACTTGAGACAAAACTTTTGTGTTGAGTCGTCAGGTACTCTGAAATCTGCTTTTTGTCACTTTTGCTAAACAGAAAAATCTTCCTACCTTTTTTAATATTTCTATTTACGGCTGAAATCATCGATGCAGTAACCGCTTTATGATCGCTGATTCCCTGTTCTGCATTAACTGATTCAAATAGTTCGGGTCTGTTTGTCACCAGAAGGTCTAATATGTTCTCGCCACGAGTCGGTTCTCTGTTTAACTGCTCAAGGTAGTTTTCAGATAAAGCACTTAAAAATATTTCACTGGATTCTTAATCCCTGCCACCCGTTATGAACGTTTGACTCTCCCAGTCTATATCCGTCAAATTAAAATCTCCACCCAGAACTATAACATGGTGGGGAAATTTACTCGAAATATTTTCCAAATTATTCTTCAGGTGCTGAGCCACAACAGCTGCTGAGCCCGGGGGCCTATAGAGACATCCAATTACCATGTCTGAGCCTGCTTTAACCGTGACCTTCACCCAATTCATTTCACAATTCGAATCTTCGTCAATTTCCTTCGATACTATTGCACTTCTTATCGCTATAAACACGCCTCCCCCTTCACTGTCCAGCCTGTCTCTGCGGTATACATTCCAATCTGAGTTTAGGATTTCATTACTGTTTACATGTGGTTACTAACATCAAATACCGGCCTTAATTTGAGGAAGAAATTTCTGAGGATGTACGTCTGGAGTACAGCATTGTATGGTAGTGAAACATGGACTGTGGGAAAACCGGAACAGAAGAGAACCGACGCATTTGAGATGTGCTGCTATAGACGAATGTTGAAAATTAGGTGGACTGACAAGGTAAGGAACGAGGAGGTTCTACGCAGAATCGGAGAGGAAAGGATATGTGGAAAACACTGGTAAGGAGAAGGGACAGGATGATAGGACATCTGCTAAGACATGAGGGAATGACTTCCATGGTACTAGAGGGAGCTGTAGAGGGCAAAAACTGTAGAGAAAGACAGAGATTGGAATACGTCAAGCAAATAATTGAGGACGTAGGTTGCAAGTGCTACTCTGAGATGAAGAGGTTAGCACAGGAAAGGAATTCGTGGCGGGCCGCATCAAACCAGTCAGTAGACTGATGACTCCCCCCCCCCCCCCCCCCCCAAAAAAAAAAACTCTGAAAGGAACCTAAGTGATGTACAGTTTGGACCGAAAGACTTGATTTTATTAACTGATCTAAGTTGCTTCACTACTCCGAGGATATCTACTTCTAAGTCATGTTGTCAGCTGTTATTGATTCGAATTCTGGAACATTTACTTCTTTTTCTTTGGTGAAGGAATTTCGGAAGGTTGTGTTTAGTAAGTCTGCTGTAGCAGCACTGTCATCGATAGTATTTCCATTCCTATCGCGTAGAGAAGGCATCGATTGTCTCCTGACACTAGCATATTTTACACACGACCAGAATCTCTTCGGATTTTGTGCTAGATTTCGAGACAAAATTGCGTTGTGGAAACTGTTATCAGCATCTCGCATTGAAGTCCGTGCTCACTTTCGAGCTTCTGTAAAAGATCACCAATCCTTGGAATTTTACATACGTTTAAATTTCGCATATTTTTTTCTTTGTTTCTGCAACAGTGTTCAGACCTGTTTTGTACAACATGGGGGATCACCCTTGTAGTTTTTTTGATTCATTTCGTATAAATGTCTCAATCCCTGTCTACACTATTTCTATTTCTTTGAATTCGAGCCACGTCTGGTCTACACGTACATTGTGAATTTAGAAGATGGTGAGGTTTGTCTCTCAGGAAGGCGCCAAGCGAATTTTTATGTGAAGTTTGAGTAGATATATTTTTCGTTTATTTTTGATGCGTTTTGGAGTTACGGTATTCAGTCTCGTTACGACAACTCTGTGTCGACTAAACTCCAATACTCGTTTGAACCTCTTTGTTGGCTAAGAGTTATTTGTTTTCTAAGAAGTCAAATTTGATTTTACAAACGTTTACTATTCAAGTGGGCTAATGAGCTAACTGATCGTAATAATTTTCAGAGAATGTATTTAGCACACTTTCACACGATGTTGTAAGCCTACCTCCGGATTTAAATATATAAGCTCGGTAAACTGAAGTCACCACCAACTGTAATTGTGGGAGTTGGGTATGTGTTTGAAATTAGATTCAATTTTTCTTTGAACCTTTCAGCAACATTATCATCTGAGTTGGGAGGTCGATAAAACGACCCAATTATTTTTTATTCCCGTTGCCAAGAATGACCTCTACCCCTACTAACTCACGGGAAGTATGTACTTCGATTTCGCTATAAGATAAACTTGTGACAGCAACAAAGACGGCACCTCCAACTGTGTTTAGCCTATCGTTTCTGAAGATCCTTATGTACTTCGCAAAATATTTCGCCGGCTTGAGCCGGGTTTCTGTGCCTATAACGATCTGAGCATCAGTGCTTTAAATGGGTGCCAGGAGCTCTGATACTTTCCCAACACGGCTATGGCAATTTACAACTGTTATACTGATGGTACTTAGATCTACATTCTTCCAGAACGCTTTGAGACTGAAGCCCTTTTCGTGTTTCCGTCAGACTCTAACCTACAAACTGCCTAGTCCACGCCACACAGCCCGTTCTACCCATGTACCCGCCACGTGCGTGTAGTGGACTCCTATTTAGTGGAATCCGGAAGCCCACCATCCTATGCCGCATGTCGAGGAATCTGCAGCCTACAAGGTCGCAGAACCGTCTGAGCCTCTTATTCACACCCTCCACTTGGCTCTGTACCAGAGGTCCGCAGTCGGTCCTGTTTTCTATCGTACAGATCCTTCATATCTCGCAAACACGACTGACAGCGTTTATCACTTATGATGGTCGCTCAAAAACGTAGACAATCTCCTCCGATCCGAGCCGATACACATCACAGGTACCTAAATTTGGCTGCACCCTGAGCTCTTCATGGCATCTGCAATAACCCGTTCCACGTCTGGAAAGCCTCCATCCAATTTCCACCTGGAGGACACATTGGCTTTCTTCCGCTCCTTGGCAGCTATGTCCCTGAGTGACCCCATAACGCAAGTAAGACTGGAGCTCCCAACTAAAAACTATAACACTCTCTAATTGTGATGAATGAGAGTGTCCGCACGTTCCAACAGTACAGGAGTCACAGCTGTGTGCTGCCGGCCAGCGCGCGGGAGATCAGACAGATCTGCGCAACGTTGTTAATGACAGACACATCGGCCAACGACTCGCCGTGCTTTTGTTCAGTGCCAGGTCTCCATAGACATACTGCAAACGTCTGTGGGTACCTGCGAAGCTCTGGTTTTCCACCAAAGGAAAGTCAATGATAACTCTCTGGTTGGATCGCACGTCCATTACAGACGCCATTCTGAATGCTACGTATAGCGTCAACACCTGTCGGGACGTCATGAAACAGTAGAGGCTGAAGCGGGAATATTCCACGATGGTCCGCATAAAAATTCCGCAATTTTTTGAGGTCGAGACAGGAATGTGTAGCGTTATGTATTAGACGCCCTCGCAGTATAGCGTGTATACGCAACAAATAAAATATCGTTATGTGCTATCCTTCCTGATCTACATCTACATCCAGGCCACATGACGGTGTGTGGCGGAGGATACTTCGAGTACCTCTATCGCTTCTTCCTTCTGTTCCAGTCTCGTATTGTTCCTGGAAAGAAAGACTGTCGGTATGCCTCTGTGTGGTCTCTATTCTGTCTGATTTTGTGCTCATGGTCTCTTCGCGAGATATACGTAGGAGGGAGCAACATACTGCTCGACTCTTCGGTGGAGGTATGTTCTCGAAACCGAGCTACTGAGCGTCTCTCTTGCAGAGTCTTCCACTGGAGTTTATCCATCATATCCGTAACGCTTTCCCGATTACTAAATGGTCCTGTAACGAAGGGCGTTGGATCTTCTCTATCTCTTCTATCGACCCTATCTGGTACTGATCCCACACAGGCGAGCAGTATTCAAGCAGTGGGTGCACAAGTGTACTGTGACCTACTTCCTTCGTTTTCGGACTGCATTTCCTTAGGACTCTATTTAGTCTGGAATCTGCTTTACCGACGATCAGCTTTATATTATCATTCCATTTTAAGCGACTCCTAATGCTTACTCCCAGATAATTTATGGAAGTAACTGCTTCCAGTTCCTGACCTCCTATATTGTAGCTAAATGATAAGGAATCTTTCTTTCTATGTATTCGTAGCACGTTACACTTGTCTACATTGAGATTCAATTCCCTGCACCATGTGTCAATTCGTTGCAGATGCTCCAGCATTACAGCAAAATTTTCCATTGTTAAAACCTGTCGATATACTACAGCATCATCGGCAAAAAGTCTCAGTGAACTTCCGATGTTATCCACAAGGTCATTTATGTATATTGTGAATAGCAACGGTCCTACGACACTCCCCTGCGGCACACCTGAAATAATTCTTTCTCCGGAAGACTTCTTTTCATTGTGAATGACATGCTGCGTTCTGTTATCTAGGAATTCTTCAATCCAATCACACAATTGCTGTGATAGTCCATACGCTTTGTTCATTGAACGACTGTGGGGGAACTGTATTTTAACGCCTTGCGGAAGTCAAGAAACACGGCGTCTACCTGGGAACCCGTGTCTATGGCCCTCTGAGTCTCGTGGACGAATAGCGCGAGTTGATGTAACAATACGAGTCAAGTTAGATGTAACGGAACGTGAATGGCGTATTTGCGTCTATTGGTGACGGTAGAGAGATCGATCTTTCTGTTCTGTCTCTTTATTTATATACAGGGTGTTACAAAAAGGTACAGCCAAACTTTTAGGAAACATTCCTGACACACAAAGAAAGATATGTGTCCGGAAACGCTTACTTTCCATGTTAGAGCTCATTTTATTACTTCTGTTCAAATCACATTAATCGTGGAATGGAAACACACAGCAACAGAACGTACCAGCGTGACTTCAAACACTTTGTTACAGGAAATGTTCAAAATGTCCTCCGTTAGCGAGGATACGTGCATCCACCCTCCGTCGCACGGAATCCCTGATGCGCTGATGCAGCCCTGGAGAGTGGCGTATTGTATCACAGCCGTCCACAATACGAGCACGAAGAGTCTGTACATTTGGTACCGGGGTTGCGTAGACGAGAGCTTTCAGATGCCCCATAAATGAAAGTCAAGAGGGTTGAGGTCTGGAGAGCGTGGAGGCCACGGAATTGGTCCGCCTCTACCAATCCATCGGTCACCGAATCTGTTGTTGAGAAGCGTACGAACACTTCGACTGAAATGTGCAGGAGCTCCATCGTGCATGAACCACATGTTGTGTCGTACTTGTAAAGGCACATGTTCTAGCAGCACAGGTAGAGTATCTCGTATGAAATCATGATAACGTAATCCATTGAGCGTAGCTGGTAGAACAAGGGGCCCAATCAAGGCATCACCAATAGTGCCTGCCCAAACGTTCACAGAAAATCAGTGTTGATGACGTGACTGCACAATTGCGTGCGGATTCTCGTCAGACCACACATGTTGATTGTGAAAATTTACAATTTGATCACGTTGGAATGAAGCCTCATTTGCACTGAAATGAGGATTGACACATCGATGGATGAACCATCTACATATACATGACTACTCTGCAATTCACATTTAAGTGCTTGGCAGAGAGTTCATCGAACCACAGTCATACTATCTCTACTATTCCACTCCCGAACAGCGCGCGGGAAAAACTAACACCTAAACCTTTCTGTTCGAGCACTGATTTCTCTTATTTTATTTTGATGATCATTCCTACCTATGTAGATTGGGCTCAACGAAATATTTTCGCATTCGGAGGACAAAGTTGGTGACTGAAATTTCGTAAAAAGGTCTCGCCGCGACGAAAAACGTCTTTGCTGTAATGACTTCCATCCCAACTCGTGTATCATATCTGCCACACTCTCTCCCCTATTACGTGATAATACAAAACGAGCTGCCCTTTTTTCCACCCTTTTGATGTCCTCCGTCAATCCCACCTGATAAGGATCTCACACCGCGCAGCAATATTCTAACAGAGGACGAACGAGTGTAGTGTAAGCTGTCTCTTTAGTGGACTTGTTGCATCTTCTAAGTGTCCTGCCAATGAAACGCATCCTTTGGCTCGCCTTCCCCACAATATTATCTAATTGGTCCTTCCAACTGAAGTTGTTCGTAATTTTAACACCCAGGTACTTAGTTGAATTGACAGCCTTGAGAATTGTACTATTTATCGAGTAATCGAATTCCAACGGATTTCTTTTGGAACTCATGTTTATTCGCAGAAGTGTACCCGTGGAGGCCAATCAGCTGCTGATAGTGCCTGCACACGCTGTACATGGTTCGGAAACAACTGGTTCTCCCGTAGCACTCTCCATATAGTGACGTGGTCAACGTTACCTTGTACAGCAGCAACTTCTCTGACGCTGACATTAGGGTTATCTTCAACTGCACGAAGAATTGCCTCGTCCATTGCAGGTGTCCTCGTCGTTCTAGGTCTTCCCCAGTCGCGAGTCGTAGGCTGGAATGTTCCGTGCTCCCTAAGACGCCGATCAATTGCTTCGAACGTCTTCCTGTCGGGACACCTTCGTTCTGGAAATCTGTCTCGATACAAACGTACCGCGCCACGGCTATTGCCCCGTGCTAATCCATACATGAAATGGGCATCTGCCAACTCCGCATTTGTAAACATTGCACTGACTGCAAAACCACGTTCATGATGAACACTAACCTGTTAATGCTACGTACTGATGTGCTCTATGCTAGTACTGTAGAGCAATGAGTCGCATGTCAACACAAGCGCCGAAGTCAACATTACCTTCCTTCAATTGGGCCAACTGGCGGTGAATCGAGGAAGTACAGTACATACTGACGAAACTAAAGTGAGCGCTAACATGGAAATTAAGCGTTTCCGGACACATGTCCAAATAACATCTTTTCTTTATTTGCGTGTGAGGAATGTTTCGTGAAAGTTTGGCGGTGCTTTTTTGTGACACCCTGTATAATATTGCATGAATAAAGGCTGGGCGAGTGTAAAGCTATCGTTAAAAACGCACGCCGTCCGATTTGTTACTACTTCGTCGGTCCTAATAATAATAACATGCTATTGAATACAATTAAAATATAACGGCGATACCTGTTTAGTGTTATTGGAAATAATATGTAGTAAGTTAATGATTAAGGTAGCCGATCCTATAAGAAGAGGTAAAATTAGGCATAATGAGGTGTTTTGCTTTATATCGACGAAGCCGATGATACGGCGTCGTTTTTTCGTTTACTCTTAGAAATAAGCTAGTAGAGTAGTGCTAATTGTGCGTTGTGAAAAAACATAGGGGCGAGTTTTAAGTAACTACGGTATACGATCAGAGTAACAAAAGGACATTTAGTTAAACGAAATCGCAGATAGCGAAGTGTGGTCATGAAATTGAGCACACCTACAGGACGGTCAGTACCGGGATAAATCTATACGCATCTCACGAGGGACGTGATATTGAGACCGTTTCTTTTCTTTTCTTCTTTTTCTTTCTTTTTTTTTAGTTATATTGCGGGGACCGGGCTCCAATTTACGAAAAGGAGAAAAACGTTAACTTTTACGCGATCTCTTAATAATAGCGGATCGGAGAGAAAAGTGTGTAATCGTCTTACTCCTAACAAACGCCGGCCGCGGTGGTCTCGCTGTTCCAGGCGCGACGGTCGCAGGTTCGAATCCTGCCTCGGGCATGGATGTGTGTGATGTCCTTAGGTTAGATAGGTTTAAGTAGTTCTAAGTTCTAGGGGACTGATGACCACAGCAGTTGAGTCCCATAGTGCTCAGAGCCATTTGAACCTAACAAACATTCGTGGAGGGTGGTGGCTGAACTAGAAGAGCCAATAACAAAATACTCTATCAATATCATTGCCTGTTGATGTCGAGCAATCAAAACTGTTCATCAAAGGGTTTCGATGGAACTTGGGAGTTAGGGTTCAGGCACTCGCGTTTACTCCACACCAGGGTGTGAATGAGTGGTGAATGCAAAATAAAATTGTGAACAAAGTTACGTTAAATAAAACAGAAGAAACAAGACAGTTTGGGCGTATCTGTCATTATTCCATAAACTGTAACATTTCTTAACATTGTGCGAAGCCTTTATAGACGATCTTTATGACAATTTGCTTCGAAGGGATCTCGTTGCGAGTTAATTTTTGGGGACCTGGTCAAGAGGGAGTAGTTCGTAGATCCTAAGTACTGCAGCGATTCTGGTATCAGGTGCTACCGTGACCGTTGTGTGTTGTCAATGACTTGTTGTTGTTTTGGTCTTCAGTCCTGAGACTGATGCAGCTCTCCATGCTACTCTATCCTGTGCAATTTTCTTCATCTCCCAGTACCTACTGTAGCCTACATTCTTCGGAATCTGCTTACTGTATTCATCTCTTGGTCTCCCTCTACGATTTTTACCATCCACGCTGCCCTCCAATACTAAATTGGTGATCCCTCGATGTCTCAGAACATGTCCTACCAGCCGATCCCTTCTTCTAGTCAAGTTGTGCCACAAGCTCCTCTTCTCCCCAGTTCTATTCAATACCTCCTCATTAGTTATGTGATCTACCCATCAAATCTTCAGCATTCTTCTGTAGCACCGCATTTCGAAAGCTTCTATTCTCTTCTTGTCTAAACTATTTATCATCCATGTTTCACTTCCATACATGGCTACACTCCATACAAATACTTTCAGAAATGACTTCCTGACATTTAAATCAATACTAGATGTTAGGAAATTTTTCTTCTTTAGAAACGCTTTCCTTGCCATTCCTAGTCTACATTTTATATCCTCTCTACTTTGACCATCATCAGTTATTTTGCTCCCCAAATAGCAAAATTCCTTTACTATTTTAAGTGTCTCATTTCCTAATCTAATTCCCTCAGCATCACCCGACTTAATTCGACTACATTCCATTATCGTCGTTTTGCCTTTGTTGATGCTCATCTTATACCCTCCTTTCAAGACACTGTCCATTCCGTTCAACTGCTCTTCCAAGTCCTTTGCTGTGTCTGACAGAATTACAATGTCATCGGCGAACCTAAAAGTTTTTATTTCTTCCCCATGGATTTAAATACCTACTCCGAATTTTTCTTTTGTCTCCTACACTGCTTGCTCAGTATACAGATTCAATAACATTGGGGATAGGCTACAACACTGTCTCACTCCCTTCCCAACCACTGCTTCCCTTTCGTGCCCCTCGACTCTTATAACTGCCATCTGGTTTCTGTATAAATTGTAAATAGCCTTTCGCTGCCTGTGTTTTACCCCTGCCACCTTCAGAATTTGAAAGAGGGTATTCCAGTCTACATTGTCAAAAGCCTTCTCCAAGTCTACAAATGCTAGAAACGTAGGTTTGACTTTCCTTAATCTAAGATAAGTCGTAGGGTCAGTATTGCTTCATTTGTTCCAACATTTCTACAAAACCCAAACGGATCTTCCCCGAGGTCGGTTTCTATCAGTTTTTCAATTCGTCTGTAAAGAATTCGCGTTAGTATTTTGCAGCTGTGACTTATTAAACTGATAGGTCGGTAATGTTCACATCTGTCAACACCTACTTTCTTTGGGATTGGAATTATTACATTCTTCTTGAAGTCTGGGGGAATTTCGCCTGTCTCATACATCTTGCTCACCAGATGGTAGAGTTTTGTCAGGACTGGGTCTCCTAAGGCTGTCAATGACTTAAGGTTACCATATCTCATGCTCTAAGATCGACACGTCTTTCCACTTGGTATAACGTTGCCTCGCGGCAACAACGACAACGCCGGCGACGAAGGAAGATACGGTAGACTTGGTTTCACACGATCGTCTTTTTCGAAACCCATGCTGATTCGTAAAGAGTAGATTTGTAGTCTCCAGAAAAGTCATTATACTCGAACATGCCAAATTAATGGCCAGCAGCGTACACATGTAGATGAAAAATCCTGTTCTGCACTTCGGAATTGACACGACTGTATTTTCACCAACTGCGACATAATCGCGTGTACGAACAGTGATCCAATACTGAAAAATGCTCTTTATTCCAGTCTATGGTCGCAAATCAATTCTTTACACGATGACCGGTTTCACACTGTTATGACCATCCTCAGATTTTTTTTACACCATGTCCTAAAGTGATACGGCCATAATGGCATCGTCAAGACATATAAATAGCTAGTTGGCAGTAAGCACTATGAGGACGATGAGA
This sequence comes from Schistocerca gregaria, assembly GCF_023897955.1. Lineage (NCBI taxonomy): Eukaryota > Metazoa > Arthropoda > Insecta > Orthoptera > Acrididae > Schistocerca > Schistocerca gregaria. The sequence continues at coordinate 84,102,350 of NC_064930.1, read as the reverse complement.
CCTATTCTACTCAATATTTTAAATCTCTGTGACGATGCTATGCTGATTATATTTATATGTCTTGACGACGCCATTATGGCCGTATCACTTTAGGACATGGTGTAAAAAAGATCTGAGGATGGTCATTACAGACTTTTGACACCGTTCCTCACAAGCGACTTCTAATCAAGCTGCTGGTCTATGGGGTATCGTCTCAGTTGTGCGACTGGATTCGTGATTTCCTGTCAGGAAGGTCGCAGTTCGTAGTAATAGACGGCAAATCATCGAGTAAAACTGAAGTGATATCAGGTGTTCCCCAGGGAAGCGTCCTGGGACCTCTGCTCTTCCTAATCTATATAAATGACCTGGGTGACAATCTGAGCAGTTCTCTGAGATTGTTCGCAGATGATGCTGTAATTTACTGTCTAGTAAGGTCATCCGAAGACCAGTATCAGTTGCAAAGCGATTAAGAAAAGATTGCTGTACGGTGTGGCAGGTGGCAGTTGACGCTAAATAACGAAAAGTGTGAGGTGATCCACATAAGTTCCAAAAGAAATCGGTTGGAATTCGATTACTCGATAAATAGTACAATTCTCAAGGCTGTCAATTCAACCAAGTACCTGGGTGTTAAAATTACGAACAACTTCAGTTGGGAAGACCACATAGATAATGTTGTGGGAAAGGCGAGCCAAAGGTTGCGTTTCATTGACAGGACACTTAGAAGATGCAACAAGTCCACTAAAGAGACAGCTTACACTACACTTGTTCGTCCTCTGTTAGAATATTGCTGCGCGGTGTGGGATCCTTACCAGGTGGGATTGACGGAGGACATCGAAAGGGTGCAAAAATGGCAGCTCGTTTTGTATTATCGCGTTATAGGGGAGAGAGTGTGGCAGATATGATACACGAGTTAGGATGGAAGTCATTACAGCAAATACGTTTTTCGTCGCGGCGAGACCTTTTTACGAAATTTCAGTCACCAACTTTCTCTTCCGAATGCGAAAATATTTTGTTGAGCCCAACCTACATATGTAGGAATGATCATCAAAATAAAATAAGAGAAATCAGAGCTCGAACAGAAAGGTTTAGGTGTTCGTTTTTCCCGCTCGCTGTTCTGGAGTGGAATAGTACAGAGATAGTATGATTGTGGTTCGATGAACCCTCTGCCAAGCACATAAATGTGAAATACAGAGTAATCATGTAGATGTAGAGACTGAAACCGGTCATCGTCTGATGAATTCATTTGTGACCATAGACTGTGTAATGTCTCTTGCAGCGGTCTCTCCGCGATACTTTCAGAAATTTTATAAATTATATAACTCAGTACATATCTCAAAATATCTCTTCTTATCTTACCGATTATCAATGCAAAGTAGTTTCAAGCCCAATTATTCCTTGGAGCGTCCATTTACTCCATGGAATAGCTTCTCTACTATGTATGTTTTCTCTTATGAAAAGAATGAAGGAGATCTTGCCGATTAGCCGTGAAAGGAGGAGGATGTATATGTATGTATTGTTGAGCAAGTCGCGATCTTGATGAGATTCTGTGCGAGAAGGAATTTAATACATGAACTAAACTAAAGTAAGTGAGTTCGCGTGTTATTTAACTGATTATTATTGACAGCGTCTGCTTAATACCCTGTTTTGGACGGGATGATTGTGGAACGTCTGATTTACACCGGACGAAACTGCCGTTTTGTATGCTCAAGATATCCAGTTACTTCAGATAAATAGGCTAACACGGTCTTACCATCACATCTCCGGCCTTCCCCATGTGATCACCGAAAGTTAATAATTATTACAGATATTTTCAGGAGATCGACTGACAATTTTCGTCGCACCGAGACTTCGAAATTGCTTCACGGCCCTATGGATTTTAAGTTAAGCTCAATGTAACCGGGATAGAACAGTATTGAACTGTGTGAATGTGATAAGCCTGCTTTGTGAATGAAAATTCCCTTAACATACGCATGGTTTTTATTATCCTGATCAGTGAAGTTAAATCAGGCCGGTGTGAGAGTGGTTTTTAAATTTTAGATTCCACAAAAAAATATTAAAACTGGAATGAAAAAGCATTATACACTACTGTATGGCCGTCTAGGTGAAGGGCGTGTGTAGCCTCTGATCTGGGAGTGTTCTGTCGCTGCTGGCTAAAATAGCGGGGGCGTAACCCAGGAGATCAGAGAGACGAGCAGATTTTGGGAGGTGTAATAATCCGCTCTGCAGTGGGGTGAGAACGAAGGGGGGGGGGGGTGAGGTGCGGCCCTGTTGCGTGCTGCACTGGAGTGCAGCTCTCTCTGGCTCTCCCGCTCACTTTCTCAGTCTCTCTGCCTCTGGCAGAGCCGAGCGGGTGCGGCTGTGACGTCAGGGTCGGCGGTCTGTCCTGTCCGCAACAGAGTCCGCTGTCCGGCGGGGTGGGGAGGGTGAGGTGGTGGGGGATGGGGTGGGAGGGAACAGTAGCGCCAGAGGTGGAGTCTCGGGGTGGGGGGGGAGCGAAAGAGGGGAGGGGTATAGGGCGCTCAGACCGCAGCCCTCTGATCGTTAATGGCAGGTCCGTCAAGGGGCCAGGGCCAGGGCAGGAGTGGTGGTATCAGAGGGGGGGGGGGGGGGGAAGGCTGGGTGATGACGTGGCGGCGCCGGGGGCGAGGGCAGGGGGTTGAATGGGGCACGGCTGAGGCGCGGCAAGGCAGGGCGAAGCGCATCTGCAAATTACGCGCGTGTGAGCGACAGGCGTAGGGCGGCATGGGGTGAGGGGGGTGAGGGGAGGGGGTGGGGAGAGAAGGGCGCGGGGTATAGCGGGGCACCGGTGGCAGTGGCTGGCCGCGTGGACGCATCGATCAGACAGACAGACAGAGGGTAGATGCGGCCAAATGAGCCCCGATGTACGCCCTAACGAAGACGCGGCCGCAACCGATTACCGCGGCCAGTTAACTGCGATGCGCACCCAGCCTTTTAAGTAGCGGTCGGACCTACGTTAATAGCTCTGTCCAGGGAGAGGAGGAAAAAAAAAGTAATCACTGTGCAGTTTAAGTACCGTATCGATCAGTAGCGCATGGCAACTATCTTGGAGTTTTCGACGCGGAAAATGGCGTTCGGCAATGCGTAACGGCGCAAGACGTCCTGAAAAAAAAAAAAAAAAAAAAAAAAAAACTATAGGAAAAGACTGGCGATCTGCAATATGTACAAGGGTCCAGACGGAATAATAAGAGTGTCTAACAACCCGACCACAACAAAGGTGACATTTAATAACGATTGTGGTGTTGCTCACGCTGCTAAATACTGCATTTTCGGGCAACAACAGGCATATTATTTGGCAGGTGTCATTAGAGCACAGTTAATAAAGTCATTTCATGTGATAATCAAAACAGTAGGCACTCATCTTTTTGTGTTTCCCACACTGGTCTCGTTGTAAAATCATGGCTCAATCGTTGAAAATCTAGTTGGTTTTGATTCCAAGCTCGGATGCAAAGAGGCCTGGGTTTTATTCTGCTATATTCAAAAGTTTCGTAGATGCGCTTCACAGACCATTCTTTGGAGATTACACTTTTGCTGGACAATGGTGATGTAAAAAAAAATAATCAGCACTCCGAAATTAAGTTACACTTCCTTTTAATTGCTTTTATTGCAATATCACGTGACACATAAAAACATCACTTCACAATAGGAAACGTACTTGAAAACCTCTTCCTCACAGTCACTGTTCACATTTTATAAGCTGACTACGTTAAGCGTCTTTCCAACATGACGTCCAAGACTTGACCTCCTCAAGGTCCGACTCTCTAACAAGTTAACAACTAACCGGCTGGCAGAGTGAGCCATCGGCTCCGAAAGCCCTCTCGATGATGTTTCGTCGAATAGTTCGCACGCTGACACTTGCTGATGGCCCGGTATTGCAACCTGCAGCCATTTGCGCGAGGGCTGCACCTCTGTCACATTCTTTTCCGGCCGCAGCGGTGGCGGGCATGTCACATTCTACCGAATTCTTGATATTCTACCGAATTCCTCATATTCACGGTGCACTCGTGAAATGGCTGTATGGGAGAATCCCCACTTCATCGCCATCTCGAAGACATTGTGTCACATCGCTAGTCCGACGAATATAACACCACGTTCAAACTCACTTAAATCTTAATAAATTGTCATTGTTGCAGCAACAACCGATCTAACAACTGCGCCAGACACTTGTTATCTTTTAAGTTGTAAAAGTTTTTCCTGCACATCTGATGATAGTCATTATAGACCGAAACCGATAATCTCTTAACAAAACGTTTGTGACCATAGACGTAAATTAAAGGAAACTTACTGTACGTACAGGCCACTGTTTTATTCGCGTAACTTGTGAAACTTGTTGTCTTGTATAGGCGTTGCCGACCGCAGCGCCTTTTTCCGCATGTTAACAATACTCTGTATTTGAGAGCCCATGCCTGTATCAGTTTCTTCAGGGTAAACTTGAATTACTGGGATCTCTGTTTTCGGGATCCATACTGATTTTTGTAGAGGAGATGTTCATTTTCCAAAAAGTCGTAATTCTTGAGCATAAAACACGTTTGACAATTGCGCAACAGATTGACGGCAACGATATGGCTCCAGAAATGTGTGGATCTGTTCGCACCGTATTTCTTAAAAACGGGGAGTCGCCACTGACCAGCGATAATCTAGAAAACTTACGTGAATAGGCGACCGTGCAGATTCTTATCCCTGTATTAACATCTTTGCATCTCCAGGCTGCCTTCCATTGCAATACGCGTAGTTAGCTGCGGTGGAAGTTGCCGGTTGGCTTACATTGGTTTGCTGACCGGCTAGTGACATTGTTGCACCGCAGAGACATTTGAAAGACGGTTTACTTTTGATCGTAATCGCGCGACGCTGTTATCTTGCTCTTTCCCGATGTTGTTTGACTTGGCCAGTGCATGCTTTGTCAATCACATTCAGACAAAGGCAGTCTTCCACAAGTCAGAACTGGTAGTCGCATTCAGAATACCAAACTGCAAAACGTCCATCTTTCTGCACATTCCCAATCAACCTATATTTTTTCTATTATACACTGTTGCTTTCCTCGCATTGATGGGTCAGTCTCACAGCCTACAAATGTTCCTGGAACATGCTCTATTCAAGCACAATATACAGTGTGACCACATCACTGCCTTTACAGCAGTTCGGTCACATTTTAACTCCCTGTGTTTTTGGCATGCATGCTTTCGTTTCGTTTATATACACGATGTGATCAAAAGTATCCGGACACGCCCAAAAATATACGTTTTTCATATTAGGTGCATTGTGCTGCCACCTACCGTCAGGTACTCCGTATCAGCGACCTCACTAGTCATCGTAGCGAGAGAGCAGAATGAGGCGCTCTGTGGGACTCATGGCCTTCGAACGTGATCAGTTAATTGGGTGTCACTTGTGTCACACCTCTGAACACCAGATTTCCACACTCCTAAACGTCCCTAGGTCCACTGTTTCCGACGTGATAGTGAAGTGGAAACGTGAACGGACACGTATAGCACAAAAGCATACAGGCCGAACTTGTCTGTTTGGTTTGGTTTGGTTGTTTGCGGAAAGACACCAAACTGCGAGGTCATCGGTCTCATCGAATTATGGAAGGACGAGGAATGAAGTCGGCCGTGCCCTTTCAAAGGAACCATCCCGGCATTTGCCTCGAGCGATTTAGGGAAATCACGGAAAACCTAAATCAGGATGGCCGGACGCGGGATTGAACCGTCGTCCTCCCGAATGCGAGTCCAGTGTGCTAACCACTGCGCCACCTCGCTCGGTCACCTCATTTGTTGACTGTCAGGCACCGCCGACAGTTGAAGAGGGTGGTAATGTGTAATAGGCATACATCTATGCAGACCATCGCACAGGAATTTAAAAGTGCGTCAGGATCCACTACAAGTGCTATGACAGTAAGGTTGGAGGTGAGAAATCTTGGATTTCATGGTGGAGCGGCTGCTCATAACATCACATCACGCAGGTAAACACCAAACAACACCTCCCTTGCTGTAAGGAGCGTAAACATTGGACGACTAAATAGTGGAAAAACATTGTGTTGGAGTGACGAATTACGGTACAGGTTGTGGCGCTCCAATGGCAGGGTGTGGGTATGGCGAATGCCCGGTGAACGTCATCTGCCAGCGTGTGTAGTGCCAACAGTAAAATTCGGAGGCGGTGGTGTTATGGTGTGGTCGTGTTTCTCATGGAGGGGGCTTGCACCCCTTGTTGTTTTGCGTGGCACAATCACAGCACAGGCTTACGTTGATGTTTTAAGCACCTTCTTGCTTCCCACTGGGGAAGAGCAATTCGGGGATGGCGACTGCATCTTTCAACACGGTCGAGCACCTGTTCATAATGAACGGCCTGTGGCGGAGTGGTTACACGACAGTAACACCCCTGTAATTGACTGGCCTGCACAGAGTCCTGATCTGAATCCTACAGAACACCTTTGAGATGTTCTGGAACACCGACTCCGTGCCAGGCCTCACCGACCGACATCGATACCTCTCCTCAGTGCAGTACTCCGTGAAGAATGGACTGCCATTCCCCAAGAAACCTTCCAGCACCTCATTAAACGTATGCCTGCGAGAGTGCAAGCTGTCATTAAGTCTAAGGATGGGCCAACACCATACTGAAATACAGCATTAGCGATGGAGGCGCCACGGACTTGTAAGTCATTTTTTGCCAGGTGTCCGGTTACTTTTGACCACATAGCGTACACAGGACAATCAGCATGCTGTTGATACGCAACTTTGCCATGCCAGTATTCACCAATTGTGTGAAAAATTGCTCGACAGAACACTGGGAAAGGTGATGTACAGAATGTGCTTGTGCACATTATGCTCAAGGGTAATGCAAAACCAAAGTAATTTGAGCAGCAGTTGGAACTACAGTGACACAACGAACTTTTACAAATCAGTTACGTTAAGGACAGCACCGAGCCAGACTCCCGTGGAGAGCATACCACTGACCCCAAACTACCACCAGTGGCGTCAGGCGAATGTTGATTGGAGGGCAGGGTACGTTTTGTTGTATTTTCTGATGAAGGCTGGTTCTGTCTCCATGTCGCTGATGTCCATGTGTTGGTTAGGAGACCAGTTGAACACCTGTACCCAACCTGACTACATGCCAGACGCGCTGTATCTACTCTTGGGACTTATCGCCTTTGATGCGATTTCGTACCACAGCGGGAATACTCTCGTGGGCATCCCATGCACCTTGACTGCAAAATTGTATGTCGCTATGGTGCATCGACCTGTTGTGCGCACATACGTGAACACCATTCCAGGGGGCGTTTTCCAATAGGATAACGCTCGCCCACATACTGCTGTTATAATCCAGCTTGTTCTACAGAGTGTCAAAGTGTTGCCTTGGCCTGCTCCATAACCGGTGGTGTCTCCCGTCGAACACATATGGGACGTCAATGGACGACAACTCCAGCATCACCCACAACCAGAATTAACAGTCCCTGTATTGGCCAACCAACTGCAACAGGCATGGAACACCATCCCACAAACTGGCATCCAACATTGTATAACACAATGCATGCACATCTGTGAGATTGCATTCAACACTGTGGAGCTCACAGCGATTTTAAACGTACCACAGTTTCATGTTTGCAATAGCTTATCTCACGCTTACGTTAACCCGTGATCTTGTAACGTTAATTACTTAAATATGTTACCTACATAAATGTATTCCCGAAATTTCATGACTATAAATGAATTACTTTTTCGGGTGGCGATTTTTTTTTCCGGCAACGGCCTTGCCGCACTGGATACACCGGTTCCCGTGAGCCCACCGAAGTTAAGCGCTTTCGGGCGTGTTCGGCACTTGGATGGGTGACCATCCAGGCCACCATGCGCTGTTGCCATTTACGGGGTGCACTCAGCCTCGTGATGCTAATTGAGGAGCTACTCGACCGAATAGTAGCGGCTTCGGTCAAGAATATCATCATAACGACCGGGAGAGCGGTGTGCTGACCACATGCCCCTCCTATCACCATCCTCCACTTAGGATGACACGGCGGTCGGATGGTCCTGGTAGGCCACTCGTGGCCTGAAGACGGAGTGCTTTTTTTTATTTTTTTTTCCCGTGAGTGTATATTCAGTTCCAGAAAGTACATTAGGCTATAGACTTAAAGCTCTATGGCAAATCGATGTGTCCACGAAACTTACTGCACGAAATAATTATGTACTTTCTAGAACAGTCAGTGATGAACAGTAAACAGTATTGTATGACTATGTTGAAAATTTAAATAGCCTTTAAATGCCCTCGAGTGATGAAGACTTCTTAGATGTACTGTACAAATATTCAGAACATCTGAAAATGAAGCACCAGTTTAATGAGGCATCAATAGAAGGGGATAAAGACTCCTACCACGATTTTTGGAAAAGACGTGAAGATTTAGTACTGGAGCAGCTGAATCTACAAATTTTGCATAGAGCACCAGGTTCTAGAAGGAACAAGTAGAAGAAATCTTTGAGAAACTTGGTCTGCTGTTTGGCAAGAACCAGTTAGGATACAATTAAAAATTTTTTTGCCAATTGGTATTGCTTATCCGATACAGCCCTTGTAACATTTAAACGACCAAACAGAAACGTTGAAAAAATATTAAAAAAATTAATGAACGTTCTTATGATACTGAGTTTTATATTTCTATTACATAGCATATGACAGATGTGTTTAGTGTGAAGAATATTCCAATAAATCCTTGACAAAAAATTACATTTTCGAAAATGTCCAATACTGACAGTGGTTGTTTTTGTTGTTGTTCTTGTTATTGTTGTGGTGTTCAGTTCGAAGTGTGGTTCAATTCACCTCTCTGTGCTAATCTATGCTGTACAAGCTTATCATTTGTGCGTAATTTCTACAACCTATATCTACTTGAACCTGCTACTGTATTCAAGCAAGAGTGTCTTTCTAAAACCTTTGCTTCCAGTACTTCCTTCCACTACCGAAAGATCAGTACCTTGATGCCTCAGGGACTCCCCTAACAAACTATCCCTTCTTTTAGTCAAGTTATGTCATACATTTATTTTTTCCCCAATTTAGTTCCCTACCTCCTCATTTGTTAGTCGATCCACCCATCTAATCTTCAGCACCACATTTCCGAATCTTCTAATCTTTTCTCGTCTCAACAGTTCCTCATCCACTTTTCACATCCATAGAAGGATACACACCACACAGATGCCTTCAGCAAAGACTTCCTAATATTTACATTGAATTACATGTTCACAAATATTACTTTTTCAGAAATGTTTTCTTGCTGCAGCCAGTCTGCGGTCATATCCACTCTACTCTGGCTATTATCGTTATTCCGCTGTCCAGGCAGAAAAATTCGTGTATTACATTGAGTTTCTTATTTCGTAGTCTAATTGTCTCAGTATCTCCTGATTTAATTCGACTACACCTCATTACCATTGTTACACTTTTACAGATGTTCATCTGATAATCTCTGCTGAAGACACTACGCATTCCATTCAGCTGCTCTCTCCCAAGTCTGTTTCTGACACAATTGCAATATCCTCAGCAAACATCAACTTTTTTATTTTCTGCTCCTGAACTTTAATTCCATTTCCAAATATCTCTTTGCTTTCCTTCGCAGTTTGCTCAATGTACATCGGCGATAGGCTACAACCTTCTGTCAATCCCTTCACAACTACTACCTCCCTTCTTATCTTATAACTCAGTACTTTCCAACCTGGGCGTAGTTACCCCCTGAGGGTTAAAATGAAATTTTCTGAGGGGTAAGAAATAAATGATTCGATTCTGTTTCAGTCACGAAACTAAATTATTTTCAAAAGATTATTACTACTATCACAATTCTGTAAGATTGTAATATTGATTATATAGATTATCAGTAATTACTTTGAGAAAAAGTAGCATTAGCTTGGTGGAGGTTATAGGTTCATCACATTGTACACCCACTACACACACATGTGGTGCTATGTCCCGTACATCTCTGATGATAAAAGTGAGATATATACGTAACAGATGATAAATATCTCAAGAAAATGTCTTCTCCAAATTGTAGATAGTACCTACAGTATCCTCTAAATTGCTTTATTATTCACTTCGAAACAGACAAATGAGTTAATTGACAGAACAATACAGCAGTACCTACATATGGGCTACTATAGTGCTATATACAGTATTATTATTATTATTATTATTGCTATTAGCGGCTGTGATCAGACACAAAGTATTAACAGACTCGAGCCTTCCAATTTCCGCCTGTTTAAAAGTAAGGAGTGCACCAGCCAACTGATTTACAGACAGTAAGTACAGTGCACACACCTGAACATGTTTGATTTTAAATGGGGGTTGCAGTGTGCTGGTCAAGAAAAGTGCTGCAGTGGAAAGGAGTAATGCAGGGGAGGCATGTTTTGTAACAAGTGGCTACCCTCACTGTGGATAGTTAGCTTTCTTAATTGAGGAGTTGGAGGTGATACTTGTGATGCACCACAAATTAATTCGCCATTCATTCTAACCCACACAAACTAAATGTAACTCATCTTACATCATTTTGAAAATAAAAGTGTTCCATGAAAATCTTTCATTCCACAGCTCTGTTAGGTGCTCAAGATGGTGATAATATGGGGTATTTATTTATTCGTGTTAGAAGCATTTACAATATATAAAATAATGTACAATATTTACATGTTGTTTGTAGATACATTTACAAGATAATTATTTACACTTTTGCCGCCTAGAAGTTAGCGACCTGTATTGCATTTGGCGTTGCATGTAGCAGGTCTTCTGTTGTGCATGTTGCTGGACATTGGGTACACTGGAGCAGGTGGAAGGTCGTCTGCGTTGCTCCACACCCACAGAGTGTCGGCTCCTCTAGGAAACCCCATTTGGTCAGATTGCTCTTACATTTCGTGACACCCGAGCGTAGTCTGTTGAGGGATCTCCATGTACTCCAACTCTCTGTGTAGCTGGGTGGTGGTCTTTCGCTTGGTGTAATCCATCCCACAGTACTGGTAAGCCTTGCACGCCATAGTTCGATTCGGCATTGCTGTGGTGCCCCAACTAGAGCCTCGGTAGATCTGAGGAAGCTCTTTCTGGATTTTAGTCATAGGTTTGCTGGCTGATAGCCATATAGGGGGTGAGCTGCAGAAGTTTCTGATTTTTCCTTCTCGCTTTTTGCTGCTACTTCCCGGCGGATGTCGGAGGGGTGCAATTCCCGCGAGGCTGTACAGTTTATCCAGAGGAGTAGGCTTCAGGCACCTGGTGATGATACGACAAGTATCATTAAGAGCAACATCTACTGTTTTGGCATGGCAAGAATTAAACCACACTGGGCTTGCGTATTCTCCGGCAGAGTAACACAACGCAAGGGAAGAGGTTCTCACAGTGTTGGCGTGTGCTCCCCAAGTTGTGCCTGTTAGCTTTCTGATGATATTGTTCCTGGCTGCCACTTTTTGCTTGGTATTTAGGCAGTGCCTCTTGTATGTTGATGCACGGTCAAGGGTGACCCCTAGGTATTTGGGGTACGTACAGTGTTTCTTCCCCGGTGATTTTGAGGGCTCTAGCTGCCTGTCGGTTTTTAAGATGGAAAGTGCAAGTCTGTGTTTTTTCCAGGATTTGGTCACAACTGGTTTTCCCTGTAGTAAGCTGACCGTTCTCTCAATGCTTTGGACAGATTCTCTTCAACAGTTTCAAAGCAGCGGGCTTGGGCGGTGATAGCACAGTCATCTGCATAGATGAAGCTCTGTGTTACTTCAGGTAGTGGTTGATCATTTGTGTAGATGTTAAACAAAGCTGGAGCAAGCACACTTCCCTGGGGTAATCCGTTTTTCTGTGATCTCCATCTGCTTCTCTTGTCCTGGAATTCAACAAAAAATCTTCTATTTTCAAGGAGATTCCTTATCAAACAGGTTAGCTGGCAGTCTCTAGTGGCATTGTACAGCTTCATTAGAAGTCTTCTATGATTAACTGTGTCATAAGCTGCTGTTAGATCTAAAAATACAGCTCCTGTGATCTCTTCCCTTTCAAAACCATCTTCGATGTGCTGTGTTAGTTTCAACACTTCAGATGTGCAGCTCTTTCCCTGTCTAAATCCAGCCTGCTGTGGGATGTATATTGTCTCTAGCTTCTCCGTTAGTCGGTGTAGTATGAGTCTTTCAAGGAGTTTATACCGATGACATAGGAGAGATATAGGGCGGTAGCTTTTAGGATCATTTTGGTCCTTGCCTGGCTTGCGGATAGCTACAACTTTGGCTTTCCTCCAGATTTTAGGAATCTTGCAGGATTGGACACAGTTGTTCATTAGATCTCTCAGCCATGCTTTTGTTATCGGCCCAGAAGCACTTATCAGACCAAACAATATGGGGTAGGGAGGGGGCAAAAGACGGAAAGGGGGGCTGGAGTAATAGCTAATGTCCCAGCGGTAATGCTCTAAAAAAGGTTGGCAAATACTGCTATAATTGCAGTGTGGTTTCTGTACAGGTTGTAAATAACCTTTCACTACCTGTTTTTTGTCCCTGCTACCTTCAGAATTTCAGGAAGTTTAGTGCAGACAACATCGTCAAAATTCTTCTCTATATCTGCAATGTAGGTTTGCCTTTCTTCAACTTTCTGTTGATGCTCATATAACGGTGTCTAGGCTGTTCACAGCGTTTGGATAGCGTGGCGAACTTGTTTACAATTCGCTGCAGGGTGACAAATTAACAGCTGTTGTCAAGTTGCTCTGTAAACTGTTACACAGCAGCTAATATTTGAGATTTAGCGCGAGAGTACTGTGGATGGCGAAATTAAATTAGAGCGCGCTTGCACTCTACATAAACTGCAAAATGCCGCCGACGGACGAATTAGAATCTGTATTTACTTGAGAGCAAATGGTTCTCCGTCCAGTTTCATAACGGGACCGGATGTAGAGCAGCACCGGGATCCGGCAACGTTTCGGACCCTCCGTCTGTGTTCAATCCTCGGGAGTTAATATCGCGCGTCGCTGCCGCTGCGGACTGGTAAATAAACTTGTTTGGCTGAACGCTGGGGCCAGGCCGGAAACGGGCGGAAGTCCGGGAGGAGTCGAAGGGGGTGGGGGTGGGAGATGTTATGCTAGGGAGGGGGAGGGGCGGGTGAGGGGATGTGGAGGTGATGGTTGCTGGTGGGGGGAGGGGCTGCCTGTTGCCTGCCGCTCTCAAGCAAAATTGCTTCCGTCCCACGAGACGGCTTGCTACAGTTTCCGGCTTGACTTTCGCGGCGAAAGTAAAGTTGTAACGTAAGACGGAACGATACCGCCTTTCTGTAACGGAAATTTTCTTTAATGTTTGTTTATCGGAGGAGTTTCTGGTGCAGGAAGTACGAATCGAGTTCCACTTTTTGTGATTTCTTGTGAGCATATACCCTTCCACATCTACGTAAATGCTCCACAGGTAACTCATCTGGACTGAATGGAGTTTCCAACAGAGTAGTCAACAACTTGTTCCCGCGGAATAAGCGCTGTCTTTCCAGAAACATTCGTAAGACACAGGATCTTTAAATGTACAAAAAAGCTGCAATGCTCTGACTACATTACAAATGAGTTACTGTGTTCAATATTAAAGTCATGTTCTCGAAAAATTTAGGGAAAAACAAGTTTGTTCGTGTGGCCATCATCTGCCGCAAGCACAGAAATATTCGTCTTGTGAATAAAACCGCCTTTTTAATACTGCAGTGTATTTTATGTGTTCTAGATCCAGTTGAATCTAAAATGATACAGTTATGTTTTGATATGCGATATTCATAGATTATAAAACATTTCACATCTTGTTTTTTACGTATATAAGTACACTACTGACCTTTAAAATTGCTACACAAAGAAGAAATGCAGATGATAAACGGGTATTCATTGGACAAATATATTACACTAAAACTGACATGTGATTACATTGTCACGCAATTTGTGTGCATAGGTGCTGAGAAATAATAACTGCCGTCATACATCTGGGCATTGAGTGAAACAGAGCTTGGATGGCGTGTACAGGTACAGCTGCCCATGCAGCTTCAACACGATACCACAGTTCATCAAGAGTAGTGACTGGCGTATTGTGACGAGCCAGTTGCTCGGCCACCATTGACCAGAAGTTTTCAGTTGGTGAGAGATCTGTTGAACGTGCTGGCCAGGGTAGCAGTCGAACATTTTCTGTATCCAGGAAGGTCTGTACAGGACCTGCAATATGCGGTCGTGCATTATCCTGCTGAAATGTAGGGTTTTGCAGGGATCGAATGAAGGGTAGAGGAAAGGGTACTAACACATCTGAAATGTAACGCACAGAGACGTGTAACCAACGGCACCCCTTACCATCACGCCGGGGGATACGCCAATATGGCGATGACTAATACACGCTTCCAATGTGCGTTCACCACGATGTCGCCAAACACGGATGTGACCATCATAATTATGTAAACAAAACCTCGATTCCTCCGAAAAAAAATGACGTTTTGCCATTCGTGCACCCCGGTTCGTCGTTGAGTACACCATCGCAGGCGCTCCTGTCTGTGATACAGCGTCAAGGGTAACCGCAGCCTTGGTTTCCGAGCTGCTGCAAACTTCGTCGAACTGTTCATGGAGATGGTTGTTGTCTTACAAAGTGTTGGCTCAGGGAACGAGACGTGGCTGCACGATTCGTTACAGCCATGCTGATAAGATGCCTGCTAGTGATACGAGGCTGTTGGGATCCAGCACAACGTTCTGTATTACCCTCCTGAACCCACCGATTCCATATTCTGCTAACAGCCATTGGATCTCGAACAACGCGAGCGGCAATTTCGCGATACGATAAACCACAATCGCGGAAGGCTACAATACGACCTTTTTCAAAGTCGGAAACGTGATGGTACGCATTTCTCCTCCTTACACGAGGCATCACAACAACGTTTAATCAGGCAACGCCGGTCAACTGTGTATGAGAAATCGGTTGGAAACTTTCCTCATGTCAGCACGTTGTAGGTGTCGCCACCGGCGCCAACCTTGTGTGAATGCTCTGAAAAGCTAATCATTTGCATATCACAGCATCTACTTCCTGTCGGTTAAATTTCGAGACTGTGGCCCGCTATCTTCGTGGTGTAGCAATTTTAATGGCCAGTAGTGTAATTACGTCAAGTTACTCCTGCTTTTGGCTGGCATCTGAGGTTCATCTCATCTACTCACACACTGGAGGCCGCACTATAGCTGCAATTACGAAGCACAAGCACATTTTCACCATACGGACTTTGATACAGTTTTCGCATTCTTTGCTATAATTGCTGTGGAACACTATTACTCCCCTGTCACAAGCTGCTGATATTTTGTTGAAAACTGTGATTTAAAGCCGTAACATACATATGTATACATACAAAAAAGTTTTGCATCCACTCGGTTCCGAGAGTTCCGGAACCTGTGCAGAAAATTAGAATGGAAATCAACATAACATCACTTGAGCCATTTTTATTGCTCAAGAAAACTACACATTGCATGTTGTACCACCATACAGCGGTAACTTTAGAGGTGGTGGTCCAGATTGCTGTACACACCGGTACCTCTAATGCCCAGTAGCACGTCCTCTTGTATTGGTGCTTGCCTGTATTCGTCGTGGCATACTATCCACAAGTTCATCAGGTCCTGTTGGCCCAGATTGTACCACTCCTCAATAGCGATTCGGAGTAGATCCCTCAAGAGTGGCTGGTGGGTCACGTCGTCCATAGACAACCCTTCCCAGTCTGTACCAGGCATGTTCGATAGGGGTCATGTCTGGAGAACATGGTGGCCACTGAAGTAGACCGATGTCGTTATCCTGAAGTAGGTCAATCGGAAGATGTGCACGATGGGGGCACGAATTGTCCGTCCATGAAGACGAATGCCCCGCCAATATTCTGCCGAGATGGTTGCGGTATCGGTCGGAGGATGGCATTCACGTATCGTGCAGACGTTACGGCGCCTTCCACCAGCGGCGTACGTCGGCCCCACATAATGCCACCGCAAAATAGCTGGGAACCTCCACCTTGCTGCACTCGCACGACAGTGTGTCTAAGGAATTCAGGCTGACCCTATTGCCTTCAAACATGTATCCTACGATTGTCTGGTTGAAGGCAAATGCGACACTCGTCGGTGAAGAGCATGTGATGCCAATCCTGAGCGGTCCATTCTGCATGATTTTGGGTCCATCAGATGAATTAGTTCAAGAACAGATTCGACCCGTACACGGCAATGAAGACCTGCTTAAAATATCCACCAGTGTGAATATGCAGAATGACAACGAGAGTTTCAAAGCATGCATTTGGAAACTGGTATGGAAACATCTTCATTTTGGGTCATATAAAAAATGGTTCAAATGGCTCTGAGCACTATGGGACTCAACTGCTGCGGTCATTAGTCCCCTAGAACTTAGAACTACTTAAACCTAACTAACCTAAGGATATCACACACATCCATGCCCGAGGCAGGATTCGAACCTGCGACCGTAGCAGTCGCACGGTTCCGGACTGCGTGCCTAGAACTGCGAGACCACCGCGGCCGGCTCATTTTGGGTCATAAACTGTTGAAACAGCGCCGAATATAACTACACGCTACAGGATAATTAAAAAGACCTTTGGAGAAAGGAGAACCAACTGTATGGATATGAAGAGCTCAGATGGAAAACAAGTCTTATGCAAGGAAGGGAAAGCAGAAAGATGGAAGCCTATACAAGCGAGATGTACTTGAGGGCAATGTTATGGAAATAGAAGAGTACGTAGATGAAGATGAGAAGGGTGATACGGTACTACGTGAAGAATTTGGAAAAGCACTGAGAGACAACAAGGCGTCGGGAGTAGAGAACAACCCGTTAGAGCTCCTGATAGCCTTGGGAGACCCAGCCATGACAAAAGTCTTCCGTCTGGTGAGCAAGATGTATAAGACTAGAGAAATACCCTCGGACTTACAAGAAGACTATAATAATTCCAATCCCAAAGAAAGCAGTCGTTTACAGGTGTGAAAATTGCCGAAAAATGGTTCAAATGGCTCTGAGCACTATGGGACTAAACTGCTGTGGTCACCAGTCCCCTAGAACTTAGAACTACTTAAACCTAACTAACCTAAGGACATCACACACATCCATGCCCGAGGCAGTATTCGAACCCGCGACCTTAGCAGTCGCACGGTTCCGGACTGCGCGCCTAGAACCTCGAGACCACCGCGGCCGGCAAAATTGCCGAACTATCAGTGTAATAACTCACGGTTGCAAAATACTAACAGGAATGGGAAAACTGGCAGAAGCCGACTATGACAGTTTGGAGTCGAAGAATCACAGGAACACAGGGGGCAGTACCGACCCTATGACTTGTCATAGAACATAAGTTGAGCAAAGGCAAACATACTTTCATAGCGTTTATAGAGAAAGCTTTTGACGATGTTGCCCCGGAATACTCTCTTTTAAATTCTAAAGGTTACAGCGGTAAAATATAGGGAGCGAAAGGCTATTTATAATTTGTACAGAAACCCGATGACAGTTATGAGAGTCAAGGGGCACGAAAGGGAAGCAGTGGTTGGGAAGGGAGTGAGACAGGGTTGTAGCCTGTCCCCGATATTGTTCAATCTGTATATTGAGCAAGCAGTAAAGGAAACAAAAGGAAAAATTGTAGTAGAAATTTAAGTTCTTGGAGAAGAAATGAAACCTCTGAGGTTTTCCGATGACATTGTAATTCTGTCAGAGACAGGAAAGGACTTGGAAGAGAAGTTGAATGGAATGGAGAGTATGTTGAAAGGAGAAGATGGACATAGACAACAGCAAAACGAGGTCGAACTGAATCTGGTGATGCTGAGGGAACTAGATTAGCAAATTAGACACTTGTAGTAAATGAATTCTGCTATTTGTGGAGTAAAATAACTTATGATGGTCGAAGTAGACAGAATATAAAATGTAGAGGGGCAATGGTAAGGAAACTGTTTACGAAGAAGAGAAATTTGTTAACATCTACCAAAGACTGAAGTGTCAGGTAGCCATTTCTGGAAGTATTTGTATGCAGTGTAGCCATGTGTGGAAGTGAAACACCGACGATAAATAGTTTAGACAAGAAGACAATAGAAGCTTCCGAAATGTGGTGCTACAGAAGAATGCTGAAGATTAGATCGGTAGATCGCATAACTAATGAGGAAGTATTGAATAGAATTGGGGAGTTTGTGGCGCAGCTTGACTAGAAGAAGGGATCTGCTGGTATGACATGTTCTGAATCATCAAGGGACCACCAGTTCAGTATTGGAGGAATCGTGGAGGGTAAAAGTCGTAGAGGGAGACCAAGGGATGAAAACACTAAGCAGTTTCAGAAGTACTGGATGATTAAAAAGTCAGTATAAATTTGAAAACTTAATAAACCACGGAATAATGTAGGGAGAGAGGTAAAAACTGACACACATGCTTGGAATGACATGTGGTTTTGTTAGAACAACAAAAAAATCACAAAATGTCCGACAGATCTCTTGCGCGCGTCGTTTGGTGATGATCGTGTGCTCAGCCGCCACTTTCGTCACGCTTGGCCTCCCAGGTCCCCAAACCTCAGTCTGTGCGATTATTGGCTTTGGGGTTACCTGAAGTCGCAAGAGTATCGTGATCGACCGACATGTCTAGGGATGCTGAAAGACAACATCCGACGCCATAACTCCGGACATGCTTTACAGTGCTGTTCACAACATTATTCCTCGACTACAGCTACTGTTGAGGAATGATGGTGGACATATTGAGCATTTCCTGTAAAGAACATCATCTTTGCTTTGCCTTACTTTGTTATGCTAATTGCTATTCTGATCACAGGAAGCGCCATCTGTCGGACATTTTTCGAACTTTTGTATTTTTTTGGTTCTAATACAACCCCATGTCATTCCAAGCATGTGTGTCAATAAGTACCTCTCTATTTACATTATTCAGTGATTTATTCAGTTTTAAAATTTATACTGGCTTCTTGATCACCCGGTATGTAGGTTGCAGTAGCTGCTGGGAAATGAAGAAGTTTGCACAGAATAGAGTAGCGTGGAGTAGCTCAGGGTTGAAGAGCACAACAACTCAACAACTACAACAACATAGCTTCAGGTATACCCGACGAAGTATGTTCATCTTTTCTCTAGATCATACACGTGCTAGGAATCGTCACACGGACGAAAAGCAAGATCTTGACTGAGTCCTCGGAGAGGAAATGCTTGACCGCCGTGGATCCATGTGTGAGATAGAGGAAGGACGCCTCTATGGTCCTTGTTTCGCAGATTAACCGTAAGTTTTGAAACAACGTTTATTATTGTTACTTCACACTTTAAACGCATTTTGTGTGAAAGAATATTTTTCAGCGCGTGAAGCGATCTAGACCCTTAGCAGGGTAAACGATTCGTTTGATTTTCTTTAAATGAAAGATAATTAAGGCTATTGGGCTTATACGAGAGCCGGCCGCTGTGGCCGAGCGTTTATAAGCGCTTCAGGCCGGAACCGCGCTGCTGCTACGGTCGCAGGTTCGAATCCGGTCTCGGCCATTTATGTGTGTGATGTCCTTAGGTTAGTTAAGTTTAAGTAGTTCTAAGTCTAGGGGACTGATGACCTCAGATGTTCAGTCCCATAGTGCTTAGAGCAATTAAGCTTCAACTAGAGCTGTTTAAATCAAATTCTGTACATTTTTTAAACATTTGAACTTAGAAAACCATGGTTAGAAACTGACGCGTTTACCAAATGGCTGCCATTTTTTCTTGTAAATAATTCACTGCAGATCAATACAATACGAGAAGATAAAATGAGATTCAGTACTCCATTTCAATGTTATCTTTAGCAAGAAAAAGGTGTGGACAATGCTGCCGCTAAAATTTTTGATCACTTACTCATTGACATAAAATGCTTGAGAGGCAGCAATGGTTAAATTTGAAAACAAAACCAATCAAGTTTCTCCTTTACAGCTTCCTCTCTCTCATGTAAAAGAATTGGTTTTTCTGTAATGCACGAAAGGTGCTGCGTAAGTATTACTAATTAAAATCGACACTGGAATCGGATACGGGAGGGCTACGGTTCAATCCCGCGTCCGGCCCTCCTGATTTAGGTCTTCCGTGATTTCCCTAAATCGCTCCTGGCAAATGCCGGGATGGTTCCTTTGAAAGGGCACGGCCGATTTCCTTCCCCGTCCTTCCCTAATCATATCAGACCGATGACCTCTTTGTCTGGCCTAATCCCCCAAAAAGCAACGCAACAACAACAATATCGACATAACAAAAAAACACTTGTAAATGGTCAGCATGTAGCCATATATACGTATCATTGTTATAACGTGGATATAAAATGACTGGTTACAAATCTTTACTACTGCATTCGAATATTTTCGAGGAGAAAATTAGGTATGTATACGCTTCTGTAAGTACGCTAGCCTCTCTTGTTTCACTATCATTGTCGCTACACGAGATACAAAGGCAGTAAAATTAAAACAAGAACATGGAAAAAGTAGTCCGAAAGTATTCGCCATAATTGTTGACGCATTTTTCTCAGTGTGAGACAAGACGATCAATACCTAAACGCAAACATTTATGCTGTTGCCTACGGAATCACGAATTTTACACATTTGTGAACCTCTTCGTTCCAAGCAAATTGATGGCCTCGAGTATCTTTTCTCCACCTCGTAATAACTTGGTTGCTTCAGCATGGGTCGATATCTGATACTTCAGAACCGCTTGTGCTACTGATCCGTTCAAATGGTTCAAATAGCTCTGAGCACTTACAATGAGACTTAACATCTGAGGTTATCAGTCCCCTAGAACTTAGAACTACGTAAACCTAACTAAACTAATGACATCACACACATCCATGCCCGAGGCAGGATTCGAACCTGCGACTGTAGTGGTCGCACGGTTCTAGACAGTAGCACCTAGAACCGCTCGGCCACAGCGGCCGGCCACTTATCTGTAAATGTAGTCAATTCATGTACTCCATATGCACTGCTGAGCAATAAATCTTCAGTAAATTGGAAACTTCTGAAAGGGTCCCTCTCTCTCTCTCTCTCTCTCTCTCTCTCTCTCTCTGTGTGTGTGTGTGTGTGTGTGTGTCTTTTTTTTTTCTTTTTTGCGGCAATGTAGATGTGGACTGCAGTATTTACGCAAAAATGAGGAGTCTGGCACAGGATAGCAAGGAGAGCTGCATCGAACCAGTCTTCCGACAGAACATCGCAGCAACAAAAATAACAAGATCTGTGCTGACGGGATTTCCATAACCATTAAATGGCATTACAAGTGCCCGCATCTCGTGGTCGTGCGGTAGCGTTCTCGCTTCCCACGCCCGGGTTCCCGGTTTCGATTCCCGGCGGGGTCAGTGATTTTCTCTGCCTCGTGATGGCTGGATGTTGTCCTTAGGTTAGCTAGGTTTAAGTAGTTCTAAGTTCTAGGGGACTGATGACCATAGATGTTAAGTCCCATAGTGCTCAGAGCCATTTGAACCATTTTGGCATTACAAGTAACGGGGTTTACTTCAGCAGCGTGGAGCTGGAATTAGAATCTGTCACGACCAGCAACCGCTAAAGACTGTCCGAGGAGAGAAACTGTGCGAGATCAACGAATGAGTCGTTGTTTCCTGAAATCCGGTTTGAATGGCAGACTTTAGCTGCCCTTCGTTACACACACACACACACACACACACACATGACAGCACGAAACGGATCGACAGGCTGAGTAGCTAAGGAAATGTAAGTCAGTGCGGAGCGAAGCGATGGCGCAGATCAGGGAATAGTCAAGCCACTATGCTCTGGAGGCAAGCTGCCGCTCTCTCGCTATCTAGGTACACGTGTGTTCACTTAGGCGCGCCGCTCCAGACGTGTCTCGGGAATCGGAACGTTCGCACGGGTCCAGCGGAAGAGCACCAGTGCTGTATACGAAGTAGGACATGACTCTATCGCTGTCTGGCGCCAACTGAAGGAGCCGGTACACAGGGTAGTTACGTCCTATGCACACAGTAAAGGTTCTTATTGTAGCTGCTTTGACGCATTTCTTCACTGTAATGAATCTTACCTCCTCAAGTGAAATGTTCGATTCCGTATTCCTACCTGGCTGGAGTAATTTTTGCGCTTAAATAATACATTCTAAATTGAAAGATGATTTTTGCACATATCTGATTACCAAAACACTATTTTTCTGATAATAAATGTTTACTTTTCCATAAACAAAAAAAAAATAGTTCAATTGGCTCTGACCACTATGGGACGTAACATCTGAGGTCATCAGCCCCCTAGAACTTAGAACTACTTAAACCTAACTAACCTAAGAACACCACACACATCCATGCCCGAGGCAGGATTCGAACCTGCTACCGTAGCAGACGCGCGGTTCCGGACTGTAGCGCCTAGAACCGCTCGGACACCGCGGCCGGCTTTATTTTTCATATCCAACCATTTAGCAGCACAGAACTTGCGCAATGAAAATTGGTAATCACAATTGCTAACTTAAATAGCTCTTTACAGTGAAACCAATGTTATTACGCTTTAATTTTTATGTAAACAAAATTTCTGTTTTCATTTTCAATTTTTTTAGCTTTACTATCGACAGTTACACAAGCTGGAACCTTCATAGTTAACTATTAGGGGCATAAATCTTTATACAAATAATTATTTCCAGCCGGCCGCGGTGGCCGAGCGGTTCTAGGCGCTTCAGTCCAGAACTGCGCGACTGCTACGGTCACAGGTTCGAATCCTGCCTCGTTCATGGATGTGTGTGATATCCTTACGCTAGTTAGGTTTAAGTACTTCTAAAGTTCTAGGGGACTGATGACCTTAGATGTTAAGTCCCATAGTGCTCAGAGCCATTTGAACCAATTATTTCCAGAAAACGTTATGTCAGTTATACTTGAAAAGTACTTTCACTTAAGACAGTCATAATAAAATTTATTCAAACTACATCCTGATATAGCTGTTATAGCCAAGCGTATTCAAATACAGAGGCACAATACAGCGCTGCAGTAACGCCTATACAGGGTGCTCCATCGACAGTGACTGGGCTAAATATCTCACGAAATAAGCGTCCAACAAAAAAACTACAAAGAATGAAAATTGTCTAGCTTGAAGGGGAAATCAGACGGCGATATGGTTGGCCCGCTAGATGGCGCTGCCATAGGTCAAACGGATATCATCTGCGTTTTTTTAAAAATAGGAACCCCCATTTTTATTATGTATTCGTGTAGTGCGTAAAGAAACATGAATGTTTTAGTTGGTCCACTTTTTCCGCTTTGTGATAGATGGTGCTGTAATAGTCACAAACGTGTAAGTCCGTGGTATCACGTAACATTCCGCCTGTGCGGACGGTATTTGCTTCGTGATACATTACCCGTGTTAAAATGGACCGTTTACCAATTGCGGAAAGGATCGAGATTGTGTTGATGTATGGCTATTGTGATCAAAATGCACAACAGGCGTGTGCTATGTATGCTGCTCGGTATCCTGGAGGACATCATCCGAGTGTCCGGACCGTTCGCCGGATAGTTACGTTATTCAAGGAAACAGGAAGTGTTCAGCCACATGTGAAACGTCAACCACGACCTGATGCCCAAGTAGGTGTTTTAGCTGCTGTCGCGGCTAATCCGCACATCAGTGGCAGACAAATTGGGCAATCTCAAAAACGTCGGTGTGGAGATATTTGGCCTGGTCACTATCAATGGACCACCCAGTGTAAGCCAAGCGGCTGGTGCAGTTGCAGGTTGCCAAGATTTAAGTGACTTTGAACGTGGTGTTACAGGTGGCGCAGGAGCGATTGGACACAGCATCTCAGACGTAGCGATGAAGTGGGGATTTTCCCGTACGACCATGTCAGCAGAGTACCGCGAATATCAGGAATCCGGTTAAACATCAAATCTCCAACATCCCTGACGTCGGAAAAACATCCTGCACAACGGGACCAACGACGACCCACCAGCATCGTTCAACGTGACAGAAGTGCAACCCTTCCGCAAATTGCTGCAGATATCGATGCTGGGCCACCAACAAGTGTCAACGAAACATCATCGATATGGCTTTCGGAGCCGAAGGCCCATTTGTTGATTGCACGATACAAAGCTTTACGCCTCACCTTGGCCCGTTAGCACCGACATTGGACGGTTGATGACGTTAAAAATGTTGCGTGGTCGGACGAATTGTATCGAGGGGATGGTCGTGTACGGGTATGGAGACAACCTCATGAATCCCTGGAGCCTCCATGTCAGCAGGGGACTTTTCAAGCTGGTGGAGGTTCTGTAATGGTGTGGTACGTGTGCAGTTGGAGTGTTATGGGACCGCTGAAATGTCTTGCTAGCACTCTGACAGGTAACACGTACTTAACCATCCTGTCTGACCAGCTGCATCCATTCATGTCCACTGTGTACTCCGACGGACTTGGGCAATTTCACCAGCACAATGCGACACGCCACAAGCAGTTCGATCGCGTCCACATTGTTACTTCGTATCAAGAGGGTCTGGCAACAAGGGAATTGTCCAGGCACCTCGGAGTGCATCAAAGCGATGTTGTTCGGACATGGAGGAGACACAGAGAGACAGGAACTGCCGATGACATGCCTCACGCTGGCCGCCCAAGGGCTACTACCGCAGTGGATGACGGCTACCTGCGTGTTACGGCTCGGTGGAACCCTGACAGCAACGCCACCATGTTGAATAATGCTTTTGGTGCAGCCACAGGACGTCGTGACTCAAACTACGCGCAGTAGGCTGCATGATGCGCAACTTCACTCCCGAAGTCCATAGCGAGGTCTGCCTTAGCAACCACGACACCATGCAGCGCGGTGAAGATGGGGCCAACAACATGCCGAATGGACCGCTCAGGATTGGCATCACGTTCTCTTCACTGATGAGTGTTACATATCCCTTCAACAAGACGATCGTCGGAGACGTGTTTGGAGGCAAGCCGGTCAGGCTGAACGCCTTAGACACAGTGGCTAAATGGTTATGAGCACTATGGGACTTAACATAAGAGGCCATCAGTCTCCTAGACTTAGAACTACTTAAACCCATCTAACCTATGAGCATCACACATATCCATGCCCAATCCTGGATTGGAACCTGCGACCATAGCAGCGGCGCGGTTCCAGACTGAAGGGTCTAGTACTGCTCTGCCACATCGGCCGGCTTAGACAGTATCAGGCAAGTGTACCAAGGTGGAGGTTGCCTATTGTTTTGGGGTGGCGTTATGTGGGGCCGACGTACGCCGCTGGTGGTCACGGAAGGCCTCGTAACAGCTGTAAGATACATGAATACCATCCTCCGACCGATAGTGCAACCATATTGGTTTAGGCATTCGTGTTCATGGACAATTCGCGCCCACATCGTGCACATCTGGTGAATGCCTTCTTTCAGAATAACACCGCTCGGATAGAGTGGCCACCATGTTCTCCAGACATGAACACTATAGAACATGCCTGGGATGGATTGAAAAGGGCTGTTTATGGACGACGTGACCCACCAACCACTCTGAGGGATCCACGCCGAATCGCCGTGCCTTGATGAACTTGTGGATACTATGCCCCGACAAATACAGGCATGCATGAATGCAAGAGGACGAGCTACTGGGCATTAGAGGTACCGGTGTCTACAGTAGTCTGGACAACCACCTCTAAAGGTCCCGCTATATGGTGGTACAACACGCGATGTGTACACGAGCAATAATAAGGGCCGAAATGGTGTTCATAAAGATCTCTGTTCAAATTTTTTGCACAGGTTCCGAAACTCTCAGAACCGAGGTGATGAAAAGTTAATTAATAGAGATGGGCTGTTTTTAATAACCTCAAATTATTACAAAATTCGGTTGTAGAGTTTTCAAGAACGTTAGGTACATATCAACTTTTATATGAGAAATATTTTTCACATTTCTTCGTCACGAAGATATTTCCTCCAAAACTAATATGCCAAACTACCTTCTGGGCAGTGTTTTAACTCTTAATAGTGAAAAGGGCACACAAAAAAATACGTATTGCATTATTTTGCCCCGTCTACACACCAGCAAAGTCTCATCAAGATCGTTAACACTTGGGAAGATTCCCTTGTTAGTAACTTCCATATGAGACACATAATAGAATGAGACTGACTTTTCTACCCATTTATAAGCAAAGCTGTAATTATTGGTTCTATGCCCTTCTGAAGATTTAGGATTAATGTATAGACTACTACTGTATAAAGACATTGCTACAAAAATCTCGAAAAATTCTTGACCTATTTTCTTCAGATTTTTA
Organism: Schistocerca gregaria; assembly: GCF_023897955.1. Classification (NCBI taxonomy): domain Eukaryota; kingdom Metazoa; phylum Arthropoda; class Insecta; order Orthoptera; family Acrididae; genus Schistocerca; species Schistocerca gregaria. Next base: position 84,076,218 of record NC_064930.1, on the reverse strand, counting down.
CACATACACCAATGAACGTTCAGACTGATACAGCTTATACGTTTTTTAAGCAACAGTGTACATGTTTTCTGTTAACTGACTGCATGGAAGACAATGCTGTGCTGTGGAAATGTTCGGTTTAATTTTCTTCCTTGCAGCCAGCTTTAACTACAATAGCAGAGGAGTTAAACTATAAAAGAAATTGTTTCTCCAACATACCTTCTTTCTCCTTACCTTAGACAAATACAGTAGAGACAACATTGCGCTGCAGACAGTGTTAACAGAGAAAAGGAAAGCTGGGTTTATGGACTCACGTTTTATGATAAGATTGTTGCTGAAACTTCCTGTCACATTAAAACTGTGTGCTGGATCGAAACTCTAACTCGGGACCTTTGCCTTTCGCGGGCAAGTGCTCCACCGACAGACGTACCCAAGCACGACTCACGACCCGTCCTCACAGCTTTACTTTGGCAAGTACTCGTCAGCTAGCTTCCAAACCTCACTTAAGCTCTCCTGCACGGGAGATTGTAAAATGTTGAGTAAAGTGTCTCATCTTTAAGGAAGTTATTGTGGTGATTCCAAAACTGGTCTTAGATTTTTCATGGCAGTCATATTTCCGAAGTTATGTATAATTTGATAATCAGATTAAATATTTTTTTGTATTAGTTCACCTGACGTGTTTGGGATCCAGTCGTAGGTTTGAGAGACATTATTTTTTGTCCTCTAACGTTATTTGAATGATCTGTATATTGGAGAATTTCGTTTGATTGGATTTTCATATTGCACAGTTGATTCCTTTGCGCATATGTGATACACTTTTGTAATGAGACAAAAGAGCAGGTGACCTGTGAAACGATTAAATCTATCGTTATCTGTAATTGTTACAGATACTCAGTTTATAACAACAAAATATGGGGCAATGGTTTTGTCTGGTATGAACAAATCCAGAAGGATTGTTTGGCGTGTACGGGATCGCCAAGCAATCAGTAGTGGTGTGATGTTGTTAGAAAAATGTATTGTGTCTACGACAAAAATAGAATTACCGTAATGTCTGTTCTGGTTAGGATGAAACAGTCTGTTGCAAGGTGTTGCGATCGACTTTGCTTCAGTAATCGATAATCGTGTACTTACATTTTATCTCTAGCTTCAGTCTGGTTTCTGCGCTATCTGTCAATACGCTTTCGCTTAGCTGTGCGAGGTAGCCATGCGGTCTGAATCCTGCCTCGGGCATGGGCATGTAAGTTAGTTAAGTTAGATTAACTAGGGACTGATGACCTCAGCAGGTTGATCCAATAGGAACTTACCACAAATTTCCAGTTACTTTCGCTTCCTGCATATTATCAGCGTAGAAAACTTCTTCGAAATCTATAAATGCAATAGCAGTAGGTTTTCCTCTCACCAAGCTGTTCTCTAAGATAAGTCGTATGGTGATTACTGCTTATTAGCCAAGCGGTCTAGGGCGCCGCAGTAATGGACTGTGCCGCTGATCCCAGCGGAGGTTCGAATCCTCCCTCGGGCATGGGTGTGTGTGTGTGTGTTTGTCCTTAGGATAATTTAGGTTAAGTAGTGTGTAAGCTTAGGGACTGATGACCTTAGTAGTTAAGTCCCGTAAGGTTTCACACAGATTTCAACTTTTTTGATTACTGCTTCGAGTATCTATATTTCTCCGGAGACCTGATTTATCGTACCGAAGCTGGAGGTTACTGGAGCAAATCGAAATATTTCTTTTTTAACTCCTTTTACCAGATACTCCACCATTTCTTCATTCCACTATGTTAAGTCAGATTTCCGTTCAACGAAACTCTCAATTATCGCAATTAATTCTGAATCCCTTGAACTTTGAACGATCGTGTCTTTCTTTCTTTTATTTTGTAGAACAGGTAACCAAATGAAAACGAGAGGAGTTGGAAGTGCGTAGTTAAACATTTTATTATTTCAAAAGTTATCGTCATAGTTCAGCTATCCCACTGTGAGACAAGTTGGTCACTGCCTTTTGAAAAAAATCTTAGCAGCTGCTTACGGAGGCATAATTGCACAAGTGGTGGTAGCAAAATATCTATATATTTACAAAAGGTATAGATATAAATACGTAAGGCAATTTGACGATATATCGATATCGAAATAATAATATCGATTACAAATATGTTTAATATATATCATTTTTTTGCATTTTTCGGTAAATATTTGAAATTATTCTTTTCAAATTGTAGTAGAACATAATTTTGCTTTCACTGTGTGAAGGAGTCTTTCAACGTTTCGAGTTTCCATCAGGTCCAGTCTTTCTCTATGACTGTGTGAAGCAAGCATAAGTAGCTCAGAGAAGTAGTCCGAGTGTCAGTGTGATAACAATGAGCAGAAACAGCACACTACGTACGGCAAAAAATAATTTTTAACGCGACTAGTGTGTTATTTACGTCACAGCTGCAAAATACTAACGCGAATTCCTTACGGACGAATGGAAACACTGGTAGAAGTCCTCCTGGGGGAAGATCAGTTTGGATTCCGTAGAAATGTTGGAACACGTGAGGCAATACTGACCCTACGACTTATCTTAGAAAGATTAAGGAAAGACAAACCTACGTTTCTAGCATTTGTAGACTTAGAGAAAACCACCGAGCGAGGTGGCGCAGTGGTTAGCACACTGGACTCGCATTCGGGAGGACGACGGTTCAATCCCCTCTCCGGCCATCCTGATTTAGGTTTTCCGTGATTTTCCTAAATCGCTTCAGGTAAATGCGGGGATGGTTCCTTTGAAAGGGCACGGCCGATTTCCTTCCCCATCCTTCCCTCACCCGAGCTTGCGCTCCGTCTCTAATGACCTCGTTGTCGACAGGACGTTAAACACTAATCTCCTCCTCCTCCTCCTTAGAGAAATCTTTAGACAATGTTGACTGGAATACTCTCTATTTACAATTTGTATAGAAACCAAATGGCAGTTATAAGAGTTGAGGGGCATGAAAGGGAAGCAGTGGTTGGGAAGGGAGTGAGACAGGGTTGTAGCCTCTCCCTGATGCTATTCAATCTGTATATTGAGCAAGCAGTGAAGGAAACAAAAGAAAAGTTCGGACTAGGTATTAAAATGCATGGAGCAGAAATAAAAACTTTGAGGTTCGCCGATGACATTGTAATCGACAAAGGACTTGGAAGAGCAGTTGAACGGAATGGACAGTGTCTTGAAAGCAGGATATAAGATGAACGTCAATAAAAGCAAAACAAGGATCATGGAATGTAGTCGAATGAAGTCGGGTGATGCTGAGGGAATTAGATTAGGAAGTGAGACACATAAAGTGGTAAAGGAGTTTTGCTATTTGGGGAGCAAAATAACTGATAATGATCGAAGTAGAGAGGATATAAATTGTAGAATGGCAATGGCAAGGAAAGCGTTCCTGAATAAGAGGAATTTGTTAACATCTAGTATTGATTTAAATGTCAGAAAGTCATTTCTGAAAGTATTTGTATGGAGTGTAGCCATGTATGGAAGTGAACATGGATGATAAATAGTTTAGACAAGAAGAGAATAGAAGCTTTTGAAATGTGGTGCTACAGAAGAATGCTGAAGATTAGATGGGTAGGTCAGATAACTAATGAGGAGGTACTGAATAGAATTGGGTAGAAGAGGAGTTTGTGGCACAACTTGAGAAGAAGAAGCGACCGGTTGGTAGGACATGTTCTGAGGTATCAAGGAATCACAAATTTAGAATTGGATGGCAGTGTGGAGGGTAAAAATCGTAGAGGGACGCCAAGAGATGAATACACTAAGCAGACGCAGAAGGATGTAGGTTGCAGTAAGTACTGGGAGATGAAGAAGTTTGCACAGGATAGAGTAGGGTGCAGAGCTGCATCAAACCAGTCTCAGGACTGAAGACCACAACAACAACAACAGTGTGTTTTTTCTTCACATCGGCATTCTTAAAAAAAAGTTGCTGAAAACTATCAACAGAAAATTAAATGACAAAATTTGTCTTTGCGGTGGGCGGAGACGTGTGAAGGGAACCGCTGACGTAATCGGCGCTCGTTGCTACCAACAGAAACTGCAAAGTTTAACTTCACGATGCAATTTTGTCAATAGACCTCCTAGGTCGCTGGCGTTTGCAGGAGAAAAAAAAGGAAATTGACTTGAAGTGTTCCAGACAAATCCGATATGTGACGAAACCGGATGACCATAGGACACTTTTTATTGTGCCACTTACATGCAGTTACCATTGTCAGCAAAGTGGTTATCCCCAAGCCTGAACGTCCAGCGTTTTCGTTTTAGTTCTTCCTATTAGGGGGATAGGCAGGCTGCTAGCTTGTTGATGTACAGAATATCCAATAATAAATCAATAGTTAAACATAGAGCTCTAAGACCGGCAGTATATTTACAGTGTGCAGCGGATATTATTATAGGCCGGTACATCGATAGTTCTTTCCCCGCCGGTATTTCGATATATCAATAGTTTTGTTTATTGGGTTTCCATCTGAGTTCTTGATCTTCATACAAGTGGTTCTCTTATCTCCAAAGGTCTCTTTAATTTTCCTGTAGGCAGTATCTATCTTACCCCTAGTGAGACAAGCCTCTACATCCTTACATTTGTCCTCTAGCCATCCCTGCTTAGCCATTTTGCACTTCCTGTCGATCTCATTTTTGAGACGTTTGTATTCCTTTTTGCTTGCTTCATTTGCTGCATTTTTATATTTTCTCCTTTCATCAATTAAATTCAATATTTCTTCTGTTACCCAAGGATTTCTACTAGCCCTCTTCTTTTTACCTACTTCATCCTCTGCTGCCTTCACTACTTCATCCCTCAAAGCTACCCATTCTTCTTCTACCGTATTTCTTTCCCCCATTTCTCTCAATTGCTCCCTTATGCTCTTCCTGAAACTCTGTACAACCTCTGGTTCTTTTAGTTTATCCAGGTCCCATGTCCTTAAATTCCCACCTTTTTGCTGTTCCTTTAGTTTTAATCTACAGGTCATAACCACACAGTCGAAACAATAGGCGCGCCATCTCCAGGAAAGCCACGATGACCTCTTTCCTTGACTGCAAGGGCGTGCTGTTCGTTCACGTTGTGGAACAGGGTGGCACAGTTAACACACTTCTGAACGTGAACACTTTGCGACATTGATGCTCCTCACCAAATCCGAACGCCCAGCAACGTTATGGACGGCATCGTTCCGTAGCAGGATAACGCCCGCGTTGTTTCGACGCAGCTGCACGAGTTCCCCATACACATCCTCCATACAGTCCTGAACGCTCTCCACATGATTTCCATATTTTTGGAGTCCCGAAGAAAGATTTGCTTCAGACCAAGAGGTGCACGCTTGGGTTCCGTAGGCATCTGCAAAAATTTCCCCATGAAGCCACTGACCGTCTTGTTTCTCAGTCAGATAAATGTATCGATATTTGTAACAGTTAATTTCGAAATAATAAACAGATTACTTATTCAGCTGCCGAGAATTCTTCCGACTTGTATGGCCGTGGTCCATGGAACTTTTCTGTCCCTGACGTTTCGCCCAAAGCTACGTAGCACATCTTCGGAGGCGCTCCTGGTTGTACTGAGTCTTGCCGACTAGCAAGTACAACCACAACTCCGAAGATGTGCTACGTAGCTTTGGACGAAACGTCAAGGATATAAAAGTTCCATGGACCACGGCCATACAAGCCGGAAGAATTCTCAGCAGCTGAAACATCCGGTCGTGAAAGCCTTCATTGTATGAGTTAACTTATTTTTTCCCCGTCTCTTTCGTTTCCGTTTGACTGCCTTATACGTGGTGTTTCCGTATGACCGTGAAAAAATGTAACAGGATATAGAGAACGCTCCACTGAACAATGTGAGGGAGAGAACCTGCGGCCGGAGAAGGCAGCTTAAGGAGATATGGAAGTGAACTTGTCTACCGCTTTGACTCGCATTATTGTTTTCCATTTTATTTACGACCTACATGTGTACAAGTTTACAAAAAATGTCTCTGAGCACTATTTGACTTAACTTCTGAGGTCATCAGTCGCCTAGAACTTAGAACTACTTAAACCTAACTAACCTAAGGACATCACACACATCCATGCCCGAGGCAGGATTCGAACCTGCGACTGTAGCGGTCGCTCGGTTCCAGACTGTAGCGCCTAGAACCGCACGGCCACTCTGGCCGGCCAAGTTTACACGTACTGTGCTGTCTGTTTACACCTACTTTCTTCATATGCTGCAAGGAGACAAGGAGGACGAGCCTGATTGCTAGGAAGCTTTTTGTACTTTACTTGTCCATAAGGTGGCTCTGTTGTATCGTAACCGAGCGGAGTGGCCGCTTGGTTCGAGGCACCATGTCCCGGATTGCGCGGCCCCTCCCTCCGGAGGGTCGAGTCCTCCCTCGGGCATGGGTGCGTATGTTGTTCTTAGCGTAAGTTGGGGCAAGTAGTGTATGAGTCTAGGGACCGACGATCTCATCAGTTTGGACCCATGGGAACTTACCACCACCTTAATGCTGTACTTCCTGATCGCTGGACTGGAAGGTCAGATCTTATACCATGGCCTGCTACGTCAGCTGACCTGAATCCCCTTGATTTTTGCTATGGGGATATCTAAAGTCAGCATCCCAGTGGATACGGAGATGGAATTAGTTATCAGAATTGTACCTGCCTGTGATGTGATTCGAAGCACGCCATGGATATTTCTCTGGGTGCGTGAGAATCTTTTTCTCTGATGTCACGTCCGCATTGAGGTTGATGGTTGCCAGTTTCAGCACGTATTGTAAGACACAGTACAAATGGTACGTTTAGCCGGCCGGTGTGGCCGAGCGGTTCTAGGCTCCACAGTCTGGAACAGCGCGACCGCTACGGTCGCAGGTTCGAATCCTGCCTCCGGCATGGATGTGTGCCGTGTCCTTAGGTTAGTTAGATTTAAATAGTTCTAAGTTCCAGGGGACTGATGACCTGAGAAGTTAAGTCCCATATTGTTCAGAGCCATTTGAACCATTTGAAATGGTACGTTAATTGTGTCAATGATCGTATCTACAGTTAAGTAATGTAAATAAAAAGTACACAGTAATGTGATTTTATTCCTATTATCTCCTTAAGCTGGCTTCTCCGACTTCAGGTTCTCTACCTGAAATTCTTCAGTGGAGCGTCCCCCACGCCCTGTTAAATTTTTGCACGCTCTTACGGAAACACGCTGTGCAGGGATGGCTGTAACATCCCCTATACAAAGTAACAAAGGCAGTGCATGCTTGGAGCTGTCATTTGTACTCACGTAATTCACGTGACAAGGCATCTAACGTCATTATGGCCCCATTAATAGATAGACCATTTAATTATGGAAATCATTAGCGAATTCAGTATTCCGAGACCCACAGTGTCAAGAATAGGCGGTGAACACCAAATTTCGGGCATTACCTCTCACCGGGGACAACGCAGTGGCCGATGGCCTTCACTTAACGACCGAGGGCAGCGGAGTCACAATCTTGTTCGCCGAGATGCAAAACTTGAACAGGACTTAGAGGATGCTCCACTGAACAATTTGAGGTAGACAACCTCAGGCCGGAGAAGCCAGCATGTCTTCTCAATTACAGCACATTTTGCAAGATACAGCACAAATGTTGCGTTCACTGTGTCATTGCTGGTATCTGCAGTTAACTGTAACTAAACGTAATAAAGACGTACACCGTCATGTGATTTTATTCCTATCATCTCCTTAAGCTGTCTTCTCCTACCCCAAGTTCCCTACCTCAATTTATTCAGTGAAGCATCCTCTATGCCCTGTTACACTTTTCTACGCTCTTACGGAAAAAACCATGTGTTTTTAGCAACGGAGACTAAACAGCTCTCTAAAACTGAAATAAAGCGAGATAACTTGTTTGCAATGAATCGCTGCAGAAAAAATATTACTATTTCCGTGGTAGGCATCAAGAATGTTAGCACCGTGTACCTTCGCCCCTACTGGCCAGTATCTATCCAACAGCGGGTCATGAAAGTTTCATTGGGAAGATATTTTATTCCTTTATAATATTTTACATCTAATGTCATTAATTAGATTATTTCATGATCCCTCCTTGATGATTCAAACTTCCGTTACATCGTATTCTGAGTTATTGGAGCTATTTCTGAGAGTCTTCGAACGTTGACTATCGACTCTTTCCTCTTAACAGACGTGATATAGACTCTGAAAAGGGAAGTACTTCGATATACGAGGTGCGGCAATAAAGTAATGAGACTGATTATATTTGCAAAATTTTGCAACCTTGCAGGCTTGCATACGCACAATATCTTTGATCTTGGTCTATAAGCTGCTTCTAGTCCAAGCAGCACATCGCTGCAACTGCTCAGTCGTGAGTTGTGCTGTGATAAGTTAACAGGTGTTTGTGTCACGGAAATGGAACCGCATTATACTGCACAACGGTATGCCATTTCTTTTTGCGTTAAACTGGGTGAAAACGCGACGACAACTTACGGTAAGCTTCAGAAGGCTTTTGGAGAGGAGATTATGTCAAGAGCTCAAGTTTTTCGTTGGCATAAAATGTTTAGTGAAGGCAGAACGAATGTTGAAGATGAAGACCGCACTGGACGACCATCAACCTCACGGACAGATGTCAACTTGGGCAGGGCGAGTGAACTCGTACGATCTGATCGAAGATTATCCATGAAAATGATTGCAGAAAAACTGAGCATCAACCGAGAAACGTTTCGTCTAATAATAACTGAAGATCTTAGAATGAGAAAGATTTGTGCAAAAATGCTCCCCAAAAAATCTCACACAACAGCGAGAAACACGGAAAAATGTGGCAACCCATCTGTTAGAGCAAAAGGAAATCAATCCAGAATTGGTGAGCCGTGTTTTGGTGATGAAAGTTGTTTTTTTTCAGTACGATCCAGAGACAAAACGCCATGTTTGGCAATGGTTCTCAAAGGGATCACCTAGACCAAAACTACCTCTCATGTCAAAGTCAAAAGTGAAATACATGCTTGTGTGCTTCTTCGACTCCTAGGGAATTGTTCATAAAGAGTGGGTGCCTCCGGGACAAACAGTTAACCAATATTACTACAAAGAAAGTTTAGAAAGGCTTCGTAAAGGAGTTATTTGTGTCCATGCCAACACTGCTGATAATTGGATTCTGCATCACGATAATGCGCCATCCCATACTGCTCCGCCAGTACAGCACTTTTCGACCCCAAGACAAATTTCAGTACTACCACAGCCACCTTATACACCAGATATCGCTCCGTGTGCGACTTTTTTTTCTATTTCCTAGAGTCAAAACGGCGGTCAAGGGACACCATTTTCAAACAACACAAGACGTCCAAAAAGCTGTGACGAAGGTCTTGGAGGATATCACAGAAGATGAGTTCCAGGAATGTCACCATCAATAGCAGAACCGCTGGAAAAAGTGTGTGCAATCAGAAGGGAACTACACTTCTGGAAATTGAAATAAGAACACCGTGAATTCATTGTCCCAGGAAGGGGAAACTTTATTGACACATTCCTGGGGTCAGATACATCACATGATCACACTGACAGAACCACAGGCACATAGGCACAGGCAACAGAGCATGCACAATGTCGGCACTAGTACAGTGTATATCCACCTTTCGCAGCAATGCAGGCAGCTATTCTCCCATGGAGACGATCGTAGAGATGCTGGATGTAGTCCTGTGGAACGGCTTGAAATGCCATTTCCACCTGGCGCCTCAGTTGGACCAGCGTTCGTGCTGGACGTGCAGACCGCGTGAGACGACGCTTCATCCAGTCCCAAACATGCTCAATGGGGGACAGATCCGGAGATCTTGCTGGCCAGGGTAGTTGACTTACACCTTCTAGAGCACGTTGGGTGGCACAGGATACATGCGGACGTGCATTGTCCTGTTGGAACAGCAAGTTCCCTTGCCGGTCTAGGAATGGTAGAACGATGGGTTCGATGACGGTTTGGATGTACCTTGCACTATTCAGTGTCCCCTCGACGATCACCAGAGGTGTACGGCCAGTGTAGGAGATCGCTCCCCACACCATGATGCCGGGTGTTGGCCCTGTGTGCCTCGGTCGTATGCAGTCCTGATTGTGGCGCTCACCTGCACGGCGCCAAACACGCATACGACCATCATTGGCACCAAGGCAGAAGCGACTCTTATCGCTGAAGAGGACACATCTCCATTCGTCCCTCCATTCACGCTTGTCGCGACACCACTGGAGGCGGGCTGCACGATGTTGGGGCGTGAGCGGAAGACGGCCTAACGGTGTGCGGGACCGTAGCCCAGCTTCATGGAGACGGTTGCGAATGGTCTTCGCCGATACCCCAGGAACAACAGTGTCCCTAATTTGCTGGGAAGTGGCGGTGCGGTCCCCTACGGCACTGCGTAGGATCCTACGGTCTTGGCGTGCATCCGTGCGTCGCTGCGGTCCGGTCCCAGGTCGACGGGCACGTGCACCTTCCGCCGACCACTGGCGACAACATCGATGTACTGTGGAGACCTCACGCCCCACGTGTTGAGCAATTCGGCGGTACGTCCACCCGGCCTCCCGCATGCCCACTATACGCCCTCGCTCAAAGTCCGTCAATTGCACATACGGTTCACGTCCACGCTGTCGCGGCATGCTACCAGTGTTAAAGACTGCGATGGAGCTCCGTATGCCACGGTAAACTGGCTGACACTGACGGCGGCGGTGCACAAATGCTGCGCAGCTAGCGCCATTCGACGGCCAACAGCGCGGTTCCTGGTGTGTCCGCTGTGCCGTGCGTGTGATCATTGCTTGTACAGCCCTCTCGCAGTGTCCGGAGCAAGTATGGTGGGTCTGACACACCGGTGTCAATGTGTTCTTTTTTCCATTTCCAGGAGTGTATTTTGAAGGAGACAACACTAAACTTGACTAAAACGGCAAACCACATTTTTTTCACATCAGTCTCATTACTTCATTGACGCACCATGTATAGTGGAACTCGGGGCAGAACGGCATAGTGGGGCACAATGGGAAATTGCTCTTTTCTGGACTACACAGTGCTGCAACCTGGTGTATGGGCATGTAACTATTTCTCCGGTTGGAAGGGAAATTAGGGCAGCCATTTTTATTTAGTTTGAAGTGCGAGATGTAAGTGAATTGTTGCCCGTCACGTTACCGCTTGCGTTGTTCCAACCTTTGGTGAATTTCAACGCCAGGTAAGCTGTTAATTGTATACCCTAAAATGACACATTCCCTTAAAGTGCATGGCATTTGTTATATTTTAGTTATTTAATGCGTTTAAATACGTCACTTATTACACTCCATGAACGTTGTTAACCTCAAAAATGGACGGGACGGGGTAGAATGGGATAGTGTCCTGTTCTGCCGCGTCATATTCTGATGCAAGCAGAAATCAAACTGTATTCTTTTTCCTTTCCCCTCCCCGTTGCTGTTTCAGATGGTGCTAACGTACATGAAAAAGGCTGATAGACAGCTATGGGACGTAATAGCGAGGGAAATTGAAGTTTCAGCCGTTTTATCTTCCCAAATGGGATTTTTAAAGGCGTCTAAAGAGGTTCAACGTACCGAAATCAACATTGTAAAAGATATGTGCGTAAGCTACGAATAATCCCGACTACATAATTGACAGATGGGAAATATAAAAAGGTGATCACTGCAGAACAAGAACATGAGCTGGTAACATATCTCAAGTCGATGGAAAGCAGGTTTTTTGGTCTAAAAGTGAAAGATCTCAGATCACTAGTCTATCAACCAGCCGAAAGAAATGGCTTACGACACAGATTTGACAAACAAACTTGTCTAGTTGGACAAGACTGGGTTAAAGGATTTATTACAAGTCATCCTATACTGTCTATTAGCAAACCAGAAAATACTTCTGGTGCTCGAGCAAAGGGATTCAACAAAGTAGGAGTTTCACAGTTTAACTCTCCCAACCAGTTATGTTCGCTTTCCAGATATCGTTCGAGGCTGTCATTGCAGTCCCAGTAATCCGTCAAAATACTGGGTGGTCTAAAAGACGAAAAGGAGAAACCGTCGTATTAACAGATTGTCGTTATAAGAAGGAGCTGCATAATGTTGTCGCACGTAAAGTAGGCCTACAGAAAGGAGGAGGCTGCACAAATATGAACAATGTCAGGACAGAGACGTCAGGTGGAAAGCAGCTTAAGGCAAATATATCAAACTGTGCACCAAAAAAAAAAAAAAAAAAAAAAAAAAACCAAAATAGAGGACCTTAAGTAGAATAAAAGGAAGAAGATGATGGGGAAGAGAGAATCAGAGAGAGACAGAGAGAGAGTGGGTGCTGAGTGTTTCTACTGTGGGGACTTCTACTCCGTTTCTAATGAGGACTGGGTCGCATGCCAGAGTGGGCACACAATTCATACACTGGCATAGACAGTGAGTGTGAAGAGGAAACACTGATTTGTGAATATTGTCGGAAGAACTAGTAGTTAGTGGTTTGGTGGTTATTAAGCATTGTACATTTTTCAGAATGACACTAAAATATTTCCTTATTTTGAAGAATGACTTTGTAATTGTTTAAATTACACATTCCTTAGTCTGAATTGCCTTTTATACAACATTTTGCCACAGTTTAATAAGATATTCGTAATTCAAATTAAACGTTTATGCAATAATTTAACAAAAAATAACCTTATCCCATTCTTCGCCGTGGGTGGGGCGGAACATGAAATCTGTAAGACTTTCTTTGAAAAATTGTGAAAGATGCAAAATGTATTGTTTTAAGTGATTTTAAAATAAGGTACATTAGGTTAAACTACAAGGTGTTTTTTTTATAACTGTAAGAAGTGTTTCCTTGTGTTCCATTATCTTAGACGCGTTGTTAAACATTAAGTATCCCGTTCCGCCCCGAGAGACCCTATGTTGGTAGCGATGTGCTGTTGAAAAAATAGAATTTTTGTTGTTGTTGTGAACAGCAGGGCGATATTTCATCTCTGTTGGCGGGTAAATAGTGCATAACGAGTCATAAATGTTCCATTGGCAGATAATTCTTTTGTTTCGGGATAGAGAGCTGGTATGTCCTAACCTGTCTGTCCATGTGTCCATGTGTGTGTGTATGCGTGTGTGTGTGTGTATGTGTGTGTGTGTGTGTGTGTGTGTGTGTGTGTGTGTGTGTTTACACGCCCGAAGTTCCCGTGGCTTCATGGGCAATAAGGCGGTAATCCCTTTCCGGACATTCTGCCTGGTGGTCACGTCTCATATGCAGAAAGATGGTACGGAGCTGACGCGGAATCCCACGTGGGTCGATTCAACTCCGCACGCACCACACGTATGCACGGAGCTAGTCGCTGCACTGCGATTGGAGCCCAGTGGCTTGTTTGCTTCGCAGATTAGCTCCCCCCCCCCCCCCCCCCCCCCTCCGACCTCAGATGGATTCCATCCCCCCCACACCCCTCCCCACCACAACGTCACTTCCGTCCTCTTCTATCCTGATCCCTTTTCCACATCTCCTCTACCCTGTCGCCACATTCCAGTCACCCAATTCTCCTTCGTTAGCGTCTACAGCCTACAGTTCTGGTCTTACGCGTACTAATGGAGGTGACACATTAAAATGACCAAAACGCGCTGTGATCTGGAGAAAGCTTCTGACTTCGTTATCTGGAGCAGTATGTTCGGTTCAAATGGCTGTGAGCACTTTGGGACTTAACATCTGAGGTCATCAGTCCCCTAGAACTTGCAACTACTTCAACCCAACTAACCTAAGGACATTACACACGTGTATGCCCGAGCCAGGATTCGAACCTGCGACCGTAGCGGTCGCGCGGTTCCAGACTGAAGCGCCGTGAAACGCTCGGCCACAGCGGCCGGCAGCAATATGTTTGAAGCAGCTACAACCTAATCCGCTGAATTACAGGCCCGTATCACTAACGTCGATTTGCAGTACGGTCCTGGAACATATACTGTATTCGAACATTATGAAGCATCTCGAACAAAACGATTTATTGACATACATCAGCATGGATTCAGAAAATATCGTTCTTGCGAAACACAACTAGCTCTTTATACTCATGAAGTAGCGAATGCTATCGAAAGGGGATTTCAGATTGATTCCAAATTTTTAGATTTCGAGAAGGTTTTTGACACCGTTGCTCACAAGCGTCTTCTAACCAAACTGCGTGCCTATGGAATACCGCCTCAGTTTTGCGACTAGATTCGTGATTTCCTGATAGAAAGATCACAGTTCCTAGTAATATACGGAAAGTCATATTATATCCGGCGTTCCCCAAGGAAGTGTTATAGGCCCTCTATTGTTCTTGATCTATATTAACGACATAGGAGACAATGTGGGTAGCAGTACTGGATTGTTTGCAGATGATGCTGTCATTTACCGTCTTGTAAAGTCATGAGACGACCAAAACTAATTGCAAAATAATTTAGATACCTGGATGTTGCGAAAAGTGGCAGTTGACCCTGAATAAAGATAAGTGTGAAGTTATTCACAGGAGTACTATAAGAAGTCCGCTAAGTTTCGATTACGAGATAAGTCACAGAAATCTAAAGGCTATAAATCCAACTAATTACTCAGGGATTACAATTACAAATAACGTAAATTGGAACGATCACACAGATAATATTGTGGCTAGAACAAACCAAAGACTGCGATTCATTGGCAGATCACTTTGAAGGTGCAACAGGTCTACTAAAGAGACTGCTTACACCACGCTTGTCCGCCCTATTCTGGAGTACTGCTGTGCGGTGTGGGATCCGCATCAGGTGGGACTGATGGATGACATCGAAAAAGTACAAAGAAGGGCAGCTCGTTTTGTATTATCGTGAAATTGTTGAGATAGTGCCACAGACATAATGCGTGAATTGGAGTGGCAATCATTAAAACAAAGGCGTTTCTCGTGGCGACGGGATCTTCTTATGAAATTTAAATCACCAGTTTTCTCCTTCGATCGCGAAAACATTCTGTTGATCCCCACGTACGCAGGGACAAAAGATCATCACGATGAAAGAAGAGAAATCAGTGAGCGCACAGAAAAACTTAAGTGCTCGTTTTTCCCGAGCGCCGTTCGAGAGTGGAATTGTAGAGAGACAGTATAAGGTGGTTCATTGAACCCTGCCAGGTACTTTATTTTGAATAGCAGAGTAATCACTTACATGTAGATGTGGATGTAGAACCTATAAGGTGTTTCCGTAAGAGTGTGCAAAAACTAACAGGACACAGAGAATGCTCCGCTGAGACACAGCGAATGCTCCGCTGAGCGATCTGAGGTAGGGTACCTGGGCCTGGAGTAGCCAACTTAAGGAGATATGGAAGTAAAGTTGTCTACTGCTTTGTCTAACATTACTGTTCACCAGCTTATTTACAAGTAACATGCGTACAACTTTACACATACTGTTCAGCTTAAGTGAATCGTGACTACAAGGCTTTCCCGGCTCAATTATTGATAATATTCTTCTCAGGTGTGCAGCCGTCTTAATGACACAATATTTCCGCGGTCCAACTGGCCGCCATCTTCAGGTGAGAGTGCTGGTGCACGATCTCGCCGGAACTGACTTCCGGCCCCTATATAAGGGTTGCGCACCCGAGAAGTATAATACACATGAGTATCCCTTATTCCCTGCAAGGAAATGAGTAGGATGGGCCATATATTGCGGTCCAGATTGTACGTCAATTGGGTGCCTTTCAGAGTGTGCTGATGCAATATGTCCATACTTAACAATCATACACAAACGTCCACCGGACGAAAGATCCGTACTCGAAAAACTGGAAAGTTGCACAGGTCGCGCCAATATTCAAGAAGGAGTAATCCACTAAATTACACCCCCATATTATTAACATCGATATGCAGCAGGATTTTGGAACATATATTTTGTTCAAACATTAATTACCTAGAAGAAAACGAGCTATTGACACAAAGTCAAGACGGATCTACAAAACATCGCTCTTCACTCGCACGAAGTGTTGTACTGTCGACAAGGGATTTCAAATTGATTCCGTATTTCTGGATTTCCAGAAGGCTTTTGACACTGTACCACACGAGCGGCTTGTAGTGAAATTGCCTGCTTATGGAATATCGTCTCAGTTATGTGACTGGAATAGTGATTTCTTGTCTGAGAGGTCAAAGTTCGTAGTAACTTGCGGAAAGTGACCGAGTAAAACAAAAGTGATTTCTGGCGTTACGCAAGGTTGTGTTATAGGTCCTTTGCTGTTCCTGATCTACACTCCTGGAAATTGAAATAAGAACACCGTGAATTCATTGTCCCAGGAAGGGGAAACTTTATTGACACATTCCTGGGATCAGATACATCACATGATCACACTGACAGAACCACAGGCACATAGACACAGGCAACAGAGCATGCACAATGTCGGCACTAGGACAGTGTATCTCCACCTTTCGCAGCAATGCAGGCTGCTATTCTCCCATGGAGACGATCGTAGAGATGCTGGATGTAGTCCTGTGGAACGGCTTGCCATGCCATTTCCACCTGGCGCCTCAGTTGGACCAGCGTTCGTGCTGGACGTGCAGACCCCGTGAGACGACGCTTCATCCAGTCCCAAACATGCTCAATGGGAGACAGATCCGGAGATCTTGCTGGCCAGGGTAGTTGACTTACACCTTCTAGAGCACGTTGGGTGGCACGGGATACATGCGGACGTGCATTGTCCTGCTGGAACAGCAAGTTCCCTTGCCGGTCTAGGAATGGTAGAACGATGGGTTGGATGACGGTTTGGATGTACCTTGCACTATTCAGTGTCCCCTCGACGATCACCAGAGGTGTACGGCCAGTGTAGGAGATCGCTCCCCACACCATGATGCCGGGTGTTGGCCCTGTGTGCCTCGGTCGTATGCAGTCCTGATTGTGGCGCTCACCTGCACGGCGCCAAACACGCATACGACCATAATTGGCACCAAGGCAGAAGCGACTCTCATCGCTGAAGACGACACGTCTCCATTCGTCCCTCCATTCACGCCTGTCGTTACACCACTGGAGGCGGGCTGCACGACGTTGGGGCGTCACCGGAAGACGGCCTAACGGTGTGCGGGACCGTAGCCCAGCTTCATGGAGACGGTTGCGAATGGTCCTCGCCGATACCCCAGGGGCAACAGTGTCCCTAATTTGCTGGGAAGTGGCGGTGCGGTCCCCTACGGCACTGCGTAGGATCCTACGGTCTTGACGTGCATCCGTGCGTCGCTGCGGTCCGGTCCCAGGTCGACGGGCACGTGCACCTTCCGCCGAGCACTGGAGACAACATCGATATACTGTGGAGACCTCACGCCCCACGTGTTGAGCATTTCGGCGGTACGTCCACCCGTCCTCCCGCATGCCCACTATACGCCCTCGCTCAAAGTCCGTCAACTGCACATACGGTTCACGTCCACGCTGTCGCGGCATGCTACCAGTGTTAAAGATTGCGATGGAGCTCCGTATGCCACGGCAAACTGGCTGACAAATGCTGCGCAGTTAGCGCCATTCGACGGCCAACACCGCGGTTCCTGGTGTATCCGCTGTGCCGTGCGTGTGATCATTGCTTGTACAGCCCTCTCGCAGTGTCCGGAGCAAGTATGGTGGGTCTGACACACCGGTGTCAATGTGTTCTTTTTTCCATTTCCAGGAGTGTATATAAGCGGTTTGGGAGACAATTTGAGCAGCCGTCTTCGGTTGTTTGCAGACGACGCTGTCGTTTTATCGACTAATAAAGTCATCACAAGTTGAAAAATTGCAAAGCGATTTAGAAAAGCTATCTGTATGGTGCGAAAATTGGCAGTTGACCATAAATAACGAAACGTGTATGTCATCCACATGAGTGCTAAAAGGAGTCCGCTAAACATCGGTTACACGACAAATCAGTCAAATCTAAAGACAGTTAATTCAATTAGTTGAATTTACGCAGGAATTACAGTATATGTAGATCCTCTACCTGTCCGTGTGAATGGACACCTGTATTTGAGGTTCGTATCTGCAGCTAACTGTAATTAATGTAAATAAAATGTACACAGCAGTGCCATTTTATTGCTATTATCTCCTCAAGCTGGCTTCTCCAACCTCAAGTTCGCAACCTCAGAACCCCAAATTGTTGAGTGCAGCATCCTATTTGCCCTGTTAAATTGTCGTTCGCCCTTACGGAAACACCCTGTTTGAGTACGGAGAGGAAAAATTAGTTTTATTTTACTGACGACTTCTGGTCTTTTTATGTAATATACATATATAATTCAGTGTATTTCGTCAGTTTTAATTTACTTTACTAGACAGTTGAAACGGTCGCACAATCCCAGTCTAATGGTTTCTAGAGACATCAAAAATTGTTTTTTTAGTATGATATATGATTATCGACTGAATTCGTTTAAGATGTAGTAATGTACTCATTATACGTAATTGTAAGTCAAAAGCTTAACAGAATCATTGAAGCGCTGAAGTTGGAAATTATGCACATGTTTTGAGGCAGTGAAATCACGGCGCAACGAATTACCCAGATTATATTCAAGTAGTATTTGACAATAAGAGCACGTGGTATTACCAACAAACTCTAAACATAATTTCAAACCTTTTCCAATTTTTTCCCGCTTACAAAATATTGAAACGAGAACGGTTTACCGCTTACTAAACGTCTTCGGTACAGCTCCACTATGTAGCAAGATGTTTATTGTTAACTCTCTTCTCTACCCAGTTTGCAGACTTATATTGTATTGTATCGTAAAATCGGGAGCCTCGAAACGACGGAGAGGCCCTGTTACCGCCGCAGCCACAGTGGTCCACAATGCCACGACGACTACCGCAGTCCACTTCTCGAAGACGACGATTCCAACCAACATCTGGCCGTCCTGATTTAGGTTTCCAGTGATTTCCCTAAATCGCTTCACGCAAATGCTGGGATGGTTCCTTTGAAAGCTCGCTGCCAGTTTTCTTCCCAGTGCTTCCGTAATCCGATACTGTGCTCCTTCTGCAACGACCTCGCTGTCGGTAGGACGTCAAACACTAATGTCCTGCTCCCCCCTCCAAAAGCCGCAGTTTGCGTTGTGGTGTCAACGCCTGCCACAGTAGCTCCCTCATCTGACTGCTGCTGGTCCCTTACCAACGGTGCGTGATGAAACGGAATACTGCAGGGATTCCATTACTTGTTCTCGGTTGGAAAGCACGGGTACGACGGCTTACAATGTGTTTGGTAGACCCAGCACAGCGGGCCTTTCTTGTGATGTTGAAACATAGTCGACCAGAACCACGACCGTGGGTACGCCTGCCTTCACATTCTCATGCAATCCAACACTGGGCCACTGCCACATCTGACTGCTCCATAAATGTGGATTTCCAGTCATTTTCAGGTCTGCATTGGACTAATTGATTAATTATTTCTATAAAATAATTCGTTTGTGGCATGGCAGGTAAAGAATGATTTGGTAAGGAGAAACTTGTTGTTTCTGCCTTCGGCAACATTTCTGCTGCCACCCACACATTTTATTGCCATGCAAGGACTATGTAAAACTTAAAGACGAAAGTAAGTTTCGCATTATGTCATTCTACTCCATTCCCAAACTCTGTGGCACTGGTACAGCAACCATGGTAATGTGATGGAAAGAAATCGGTGGTGGTTGCAATAAAAATGGATTTATTAAAGCTTCATTTCTGACACGTTTCACTGGTATCGAAAGCATCTTCACGCTATATAGGAAAATTGCAAAACCCAGCATAAGTACACTGAAGAGACTAAGAAAGTGGTACACCTGCCTAATGTCATGTAAGGCCCCCGCCAGCCCGCAGAAGTGCCGAAACACGACGTGGCATGGACTCGAACAACGTCTGAATTAGTCCTCGAGGGAACTGACACCATGAACCCCGCAGGGCTGCCCATAAATCCGTAAGAGTACGAGGGGGTGGAGATCTCTTCTGAACTGCACGTTGCAAGACATCCCAGATATGCTAAATAATGTTCATGTCTGGGGAGTTTGGCGGCCAGCGGAAGTGTTTAAACACAGAAGAATATTCCAGGAGGCACTCTGTAGCAGTTCTGGACGTGTGGGGTGTCGCATTGTCCTGCTGGAAGCGCCCAAGTACGTCAGAATGCACAATGGTCATGAGTGGATGCAGGTGATGAGACAGGACGCTTACGTACGAGTCACCTGACTAGACGTATCAAGCGTCCCATATCACTCCAACTGCACACGCACCACACCATTACAGAGCCTCCATCAGCTTGAACAGTCCCCTGCTGACACGCAAGGTTGTCTCGTACACGCCCATCCGGTTGATACAATTTGAAACGAGACTCGTCCGACCAGCATGTTTCCAGTCATCAACAGTCCAATGTCGGTGTTGACAGGCCCAGACGAGGCGTAAAGCTTTGTGTTGTGCAGTCATCAAGGGTGCACGGGCGGCCTTTCGGCTCCGAAAGCTCATACCGATGATGTTTCATTGAATGGTTCCCACGCTGACACTTGCTGATGGCCCTGCATTGAAATTTGTAGAAATTTGCGGAAGGCTTGCTATTCTGTCACGTTGAACGATTCTCTTCAGTCGTCGTTGGTCCCGTTCTTGCAGCATCTTTTTCCCAGCCGCAGCCATATTGGAGATTTGGTGTTTTACCGGAGTCCTGATATTCGCAGTATAGTAGTGAAATGGTCGTACGGGAAAATCCGCACTTCATCGCTACCTCGGAAATGCTGTGTCCCATGTCTCGTGCGCCGACTAGAACACCACGTTCAAACCCACCCACATGTTGTTGACGTCCCATTGTAACAGCACTAACTGATCTAACAACTGCGTCAGACACTTGTTGTCTTACGTATTCGTTGCCGACCGCAGCGCTTATTCTCCTTGTTTACAAATCTCTGTACTTGAATATACATGCCTATGCCAGTTTATTTGGCGCTTCAGTGTATAATGGCCACATACAAAATTCTAAGAGAACAAAACCACATAAAAATTCCTTAGTGCTACAACAGGCCATAAATGCGTTTGGGTGGGCTGATGGTGGCTAAAGAGTGTACTAGCTCTCACAGTATGAAATATAAAATTTAACATTTAACAAACAATGGGTAAATAATCGCCTCATGGAAAGAGGAGTCAAACGAGTAAAGTTAAACCCAGAAAAGAATGGGCTAAGTGCAAGTTCAACGCTAAAATACGGAACAATGCCTATGGTCGTAAATTGTACCCAAAACGAGAGCGACATTAGGTCGTTGACAAGATTATTAGCAACAGCAATAAAAGAGAAACAGGTAAAAGCCTATCTTGTGAGGGCTTACAGTTATGTGGTAACACCCCACAAGCCAATAATGGTAGTAAAAAAGAATTTTCATAACATCAAATGACGCTTTTTAAAAATATATGTTCCGCCAACAGCATGAAAAAATTATATGGAGTAGGAAAACAACACTGTTAAAATATGTAAAACACCACTCGTTTCCGAGAGTTCTGGAACCTGCACAGAAAATTGGAATAGAGGTCAGCATAAACATCATTTCTGCCCTTTTCACTGCTCATGAAAATCACACGTTGCATGTTGTACCAACATACAGTGAGACCTTCAGAGGTGGTGGTCCAGATTGCTATAAACACCGATACCTGTAATACCCAGTAGCACGTCCTCTTGATTTGATGCATGCCTGTATTCGTCGTGGCATACTATCCACAAGTTCATCAAGGCACTCCTCAACGGCGATTCGGCGTAGATCCCTCAGACTGGTTGGTAGGTCACGTCGTACATGAACAGCCCATTTCAAACTGTTTCAGGCATATTCAATAGAGTTCATGTCTGGAGAACATGCTGGCCACTCTAGTCGAGCTATGTCGTTATCAAAAATGGTTCAAATGGCTCTGAGCACTATGGGACTCAACTGCTGTGGTCATCAGTCCCCTAGAACTTAGAACTACTTAAACATAACTAACCTAAGGACATCACACACATCCATGAACGAGGCACGATTCGAACCTGCGACCGTAGCAGTCGCACGGTTCCGGACTGCGCGCCTAGAACCGCGAGACCACCGCGGCAGGCTGTCGTTATCCTGAAGTAAGTCATTCACGCGATGTGCGCGATGGGAGCTCGAATTTTCGTCCATGAAGACGAATGCCTCGCCAATATGCTGCCGATATGGCTGCACTATCGGTCGGAGGATGGCATTCACGTATCGTACAGCCACTACAGCGCCTTCCATGACCACAAGCGGCGTACGTCGGACCCACATAATGCCACCCCAAAACAGCAGGGAAGCTCCACCTTGCTGCACTCGCTGGACAGTGTGTCTAAGGCGTTCATCGTGACCCAGTTGCCGCCAAACACGTCTCTGACGGTTATCTGTTCGAAGGCATATGCGACATTCATCGGTGCAGAGAACGTAATGCCAAACCTGGGCGGTCCATTCAGGGAGTTGTTGGGCCCATCTGTGCCGCGCTGCATGGTGACACAGTTGCAAAGATGGAGTTCGCCGTGGACGTCGGGACTGAAGTTGTGCATCATGCAGCCTATTGCGTACAGCTTGAGTCGTAACATTACGTCCTGTGGCTGCACGAAAAACATTATTCAACACGGTGGCGTTGCTGTCGGGGTTCCTCCGAGCCATAATCCGTAGGTAGCGGTCATCCACTGCAGTAGTAGACCTCGGGCGGCCTGAGCGACGCATGTCATCGAGAGTTCCTGTCTCTCTGTCCCTCCTCCATGTCCGAACAATATCGCTTTGGTTCACTCCGAGACGCCTGGACACTTCACTTGTTGAGTAACTGTGATGTCACCGCCAGACACCACACTTGCTAGGTGGTAGCCTTTAAATCGGCCGCGGTCCGTTAGTATACGTCGGACCCGCGTGTCGCCACTATCAGTGACTGCAGACCGAGCGCCGCCACACGGCAGGTCTAGAGAGACTTCCTAGCTCTCGCCCCAGTTGTACAGCCGACTTTGCTAGCGATGGTTCACTGACCCAGTTGCCTCCAAACGCGTCTCTGACGATTATCTGGTTGAAGGCATATGCGACACTCATCGGTGAAGAGCGGTCCATTCGGCATGTTGCTGAGCCCATCTGTACCGCGCTGCACGGTGTTGTGGTTGCAAAGGCATCGGGAGTGAAGTTGCGCATCATGCAGCCTATTGCGCACACTTTGAGTCGTAGCACGACGTCCTGTGGCTGCACAAAAAGCTTTATTCTACATGGTGGCATTACTGTCAGTGTTCCTCCAAGCCACAATCCGTAGGTAGCGGTCATCCACTGCAGTAGTAGACCTTGGGCGGCCTGAGCGAGACATGTCATCGAGAGTTCCTGTCTCTCTGTCCCTCCTCCATGTCCGAACAATACCGCTTTGGTTCACTCCGAGACGCCTGGACACTTCCCTTGTTGAGTAACTGTGATGTCACCGCCAGACACCACACTTGCTAGGTGGTAGCCTTCAAATCGGCCGCGGTCCGGTAGTATACGTCGGACCCGCGTGTCGCCACTATCAGTGATTGCAGACCGAGCGCCGCCACACGGCAGGTCTAGAGAGACTTCCTAGGTCTCGCCCCAGTTGTACACCGACTTTGCTAGCGATGGTTCACTGACCCAGTTGCCTCCAAACGCGTCTCTGACGATTATCTGGTTCAAGGCATATGCGACACTCATCGGTGAAGAGCGGTCCATTCGGCATGTTGCTGAGTCAATCTGTACCGCGCTGCACGGTGTTGTGGTTGCAAAGGCATCGGGAGTGAAGTTGCGCATCATGCAGCCTATTGCACACACTTTGAGTCGTAGCACGACGTCCTGTGGCTGCACAAAAAGCTTTATTCTACATGGTGGCATTACTGTCAGTGTTCCTCCAAGCCACACTCCGTAGGTAGCGGTCATCCACTGCAGTAGTAGACCTTGGGCGGCCTGAGCGAGACATGTCATCGAGAGTTCCTGTCTCTCTGTCCCTCCTCCATGTCCGAACAATATCGCTTTGGTTCACTCCGAGACGCCTGGACACTTCCATTATTGAGAGCCTTTCCTGGCACTAAGTAAAAATGCGGTCGCGATGGAACGGCGGTATTGACCGTCTTAGTATGGTTGAACTACAGACAACACGAGCCATGTACCTCCTTCCTGGTGGAATGACTGGACCTGATGGGCTGTTGTACCACCTCCGTCTAACAGGCGCTGCTCATGCATGGTTGTTTACATCTTTTGGCGCGTTTATTAACATCTCTGAACAGTCAAAGCGACTGTGTGTGTGATGCAATATCCACAGTCAATGTCTGTCTTTAGGTGTTCTCGGAACTGGGGTGATGTAAAACTTCGTTTGATGTGTGGAACAGGAGAAGCAAACTGCCTGCATGTCGAAATAGCTAAGCACAGACATCATTTGACTTAGGATACGGAGATGATTCCACTCAATTACAAAATATGGTCTATTTACATCTGTGATATGTGTGTACTCCTACGTCCTAGCACTTGCCTGAGTAGACGAAATAGCCTACAGTGTCGCATGACCAGAAAGCAATAGCATTGTGTGTCACTGCCAAGTAACATAGCTGGTTGAAACTTGGACCATACATAGAACTGGTACAGTAAAGTACAGAAAGTGATAAAAAGAGATTTGCAATGAGACGAACAGAAATGACACTTTTACTCAAAGACAGGAATTACACTAAAGGCACAGCGATTCACGATGGTGCCCTGACATTATAAAACGTGGGACGTGGCACTTAATGAAATGTGCGATCACTACAATGCTTTCAAACCCTGTATATTACTGTCACTCTAGTTCTCAGGTTTCTAAAAATGCATATCTTTGTCAAAAGTGAAATTAAAATTGTAAAGTAAGTGAAAAAAGTTCCTCTTTCGACAAATATTCTCGAGGGCCGCTGTGACCCAGCGATTCTAGGCGCTTTAGTCCGCAACTGAACTGCTGCTACGGTCGCAGGTTCGAATCCTGCCTCGCGCATGGATGTGAGTGATGTCCTTAGGTTGGTTAGGTTTACGTAGTTCCAAGTCTAGGGGACTGATGACCTCAGATGTTAAGTCCCATAGTGCTCACAGCCATTTGATCTCGAGGGAAATGCGAGATTATAGATACGGGTCTTAGGTTTTGTTCTGTGAGGACACTATCTAGTCGGTCTGCAATTAGCTTACTGTATAGTGCGCCACTCGTCTGAAAATGTTTGCCATTCGTCTCGCTTTTCCGTAGAAGGTGATCGTGAACAGTACTTCTGATGTTAGTAAATGACAACAAAACAGAGATATGTGATTCATTGATAACATAAAAATTTGAACTTAGTCAACGAGCAATAAGGAAGAGAGAAAGAGAAGTACGGAATATGTTCTTTGTAATTATGTCCTCCCAAAGACAGTTAAGTAGCTAAGAATTATGACTACCTATATATAAAATACACTTACTTTTTTCCATGTTGTCGCATACTGATTGGGATGGTATGTTGGAAGCGGCACCTGGACATATGCCCATTCTCGCGGCAAGATTGTGGTAATTATACTCCATTTGGGTACCGTGCATTCGCGATAACGTAACAGGCTCAGCATTCGGTAACAGCCTGTGTTTATCTTCCATAAAAAAGTTTATTTCAACATCAAACGAATTTTTATTTAACGGACGCCGTAGAAAAGTTTTTAAAAGGAAACCTGCTGACTCGAAAAATAAATTACTGGAAAAAAACATTTTTACCCACCAGGGTACACAACGTTGTTACACAAAGCAGTTCTTTTCAGATAAAAATGCTTTTCCGGGACTTGTAATTAGAGGCTTCTTGTTATTTACCTTTCCAGCAAGTACACTGGAGCGGTCCGCGACCACTCGATTTTCTGCCTTCCCCCTTTCCGCCCCCACCTCTCTCTCTATCTCGTCCACCCTTCGTTACCGCTATTTATACCGTCGATACTTAGCTTATTTGGATTCATGTTGTTTTCCCGTCCATATTAAGTGGGTTACTGTACCATGAAGGTGCTCTAAGATGCCGGTTCGGGAACAACAATCTGAGTACACAATGAAGCTTTTTGTGGGCGTGAGTCGTGCTTGGGTAGCTCAGTCGGTAGAGCACTTGCCCGCGAAAGGCAAAAGTCCCGAGTTCGAGTCTCGGTCCGGCACACAGTTTTAATCTTCCAGGAAGTTTCGTTTTATTGTGGGCCTTCAGCCGTTTGTATTGCATCTTGTTTATGTTTGTTTGTCCACCCTTGCCTTGAGGCTTTCAGCCTAGCTGTGAAATATATGTTTTAATTATTTTATTTGTAATTGTAACTGCGTGTTTTCAGTTACTTGAAATTTACCTTGTTGGTTTTAAGATTTCCTGTTTGGAGGCCTTCAGCCGTGAAAGACTTGGAGTTAGAAACTCGAAGTTGTAAAGGTGTTATTAAATTACGACAAATTACAATTTTAAGGTGAAACTGACCCCAGCCTTATTTGGCCCTTTGCAAAATCCTAATCACCTGTTCTGCCCAGCGGGTTTAGCGGGCGTTTCAGTCTTGTTGACAACCTAGGCCCATGATGAAATTCTCACTCTGTAGCGGAGCATGCGCGAGAGTGGAACTCGGGACCTTTGCCTTTCGCAGGCAAGTGCTCTACCAATTGAGCCACCCAAGCACGACTTGCGACCGGCCCTCACAGCTTCAATTTTCACAATAGCTCGTCCCCTAGCTTCTGAACTTCACGGAAGCTCTCCTGAGAAACTGGCAGACGGTAGAGTACTTGTCCGCGAAAGGCAAAGGTCCCGAATTCGAGTCTTGGTCCGGCACACAGTTTTAATCTGCCTATCCCTCTGGTTTCATGGAGTCTGCGCCGCACTCGAACCCTCTAACCAACTGAAATCGGGACTCATCTGACCAGGCCACGGTTTTCCAGTCGTCCAGAGTCCAACAGATACGGTCACGAGCCCAGGACTGGCGCTGCAGGCGATGTCATGCAATTAGGAAAGGCATTTGTGTTGGTCGTCTGGGCCCAAATTTCGTCACACTGCCCAAACTGATTCATTCGTCGTACGTCCCACAGCGATTTCTGCGGTTATAACAAGCAGTGTTGCTTCTCTGTTAGCACTGACAACTCTTGGTTGTTAAGTGATGACCGTCGGAAGCTGCGTTGTCCGTGGTGAGAGGTAAGTCCCGAAACTTGGCATTCTCGGCACACCCTTGACGCTGTGAAGCTCGTAACACTGAATTCCCTATCGATTTCCGAGGCGGAATGTCCCATGCGTGTAGTTCCAAGTACCATTCCGCGTTCAGAATCTGTTAATTCCCGCCGTGTTGCGTTAATGACGTCGGAAATCGTTTCACGTGAGTCATTTGAGAACAAATGACAGCTCCGGCAGGGCATTTCCCTTTTATACGTTGTGTATGCGATACTGCCGCGTCTGTACCTGTGCCTATACAATACTGCCGCGTAGGATTAGCCGAGCGGTCTGAGGCGCTGCAGTCATGGACTGTGCGGCTGGTCCCGGCGGAGGTTCGAGTCCTCCCTCGGGCATGGGTGTGTGTGTGTGTGTTTGTCCTTAGGATAATTTAGGTTAAGTAGTATGTAAGCTTCGGGACTGATGACCTTGGCAGTTACGTCCCATAAGACATCACACACACCTATACAATACTGGCCATTAAAATTGCTACACCAAGAAGAAATGCAGATTATAAACGGGTATTCCTTGGACAAATATATTATACTGACTTGTGATCACATTTTCACGCAATTTGGTTGCATAGAGCCTGAGCAATCAGTACCCAGAAGAACCACATCTGGCCGTAATAACGGCCTTGATACGCCTGGGCATTGAGTCCATCAGAGCTTGGATGGCGTGCACAGGTACAGTTGCCCATGCAGCTTCAACACGATACCACAGTTTATCAAGAGTAGTGACTGGCGTATTGTGACGAGCCACTTGCTCGGCCACCATTGACAAGACGTTTTATGTTGGTGAGACATCTGGAGAATGTGCTGGCCAGGGGAGCAGTATCCAGAAAGGCCCGTACAGGACCTGCAACATGCAGTCGTGTATTATGCTGCTGAAATGTAGGGTTTCACAGAGATCGAATGAAGAGTAGAGCCACGGGTTTTAACACATCTGAAATGGTCGGTTTGACGGCACTTTGAACGGTGGACGTTACAAGAGGTGACCGAGACGTGTAACCAATGGAACCCAATACCACCACGCCGGGTGATACGCCAGTGTGACGATGACGGATACACGCTTCCAATGTGCGTTCACCGCGATGTCGCCAAACACGGATGCGACCATCGTGATGCTGTAAACAGTACCTGGACTCATCCGAAAAAATCACGTTTTGCGATTCGTGCACCCAGGTTCGTCGTCGAGTACACCATCGCAGGCGGTCCTGTCTGTGATGCAGCGTCTAGGGTAACCGCAGCCACGGTCTCCGAGCTGATAGTCCGTGCTGCTGCAAACGTCGTCGAACTGATCGTGCAGATGGTTGTTGTCTTGCAAACGTCCCCATCCGTTGACTCAGGGATCGAGACGTGGCTGCACGATCCGTTACAGCCGTGCGGATAAGATGCCTGTCATCTCGACTGCTAGTGATACGAGGCCGCCGGGATCCAGCACGGCGTTCCGTAATACCCTCCTGAACCCGCCGATTCCATATTCTGCTAACAGACATTGTATCTCGACCAAGGCGAGCAGCAATGTCGCGATACGATAAACCGCAATCGCGATAGGCTACGATCGGACTTTTATCAAAGGACGGAGGTCCGACTTGTCATGTTAGACGGTGTGCGTTCGACAGTCGAAGAATAACTGCCTGCATCTGCCGGCACCACCAGCGGTAACCCCCTGGATTGCTGTCCATGAATGGCAGCACAACACGTGAAATCACAAGAGTGATGTACACATTTGCAGTCAGGCTGTGTGGCATAAGTAAGAGAATGCTGCTGATCTCATAGGAAATTGCACCCGAGATCATAGTTTCAGATATAGGTCCTGTGCGTCTAGCTCGCTGAAAGGTTGGTTTCAGGTCCTCAACTGCCCTCCTAACCAACACATCTACATCCACATACATAGTCCGCAAGCCACCTGACAGTGTGTGGGGGAGGGTATTTTGAGTACTTCTATCAGTTTTCACTTCTATTCCAGTTTCGTATTGTTCGTGGAAAGGAAGGTTGTCGGTATGCCTCTGTGTGGGCTCTAATGCCTCTGATTTTATCCTCATGGTCTCTTCGCGAGATATACGTAGGAGGGAGCAATATACTGCTTGAC
This sequence comes from Schistocerca gregaria, assembly GCF_023897955.1. NCBI lineage: Eukaryota > Metazoa > Arthropoda > Insecta > Orthoptera > Acrididae > Schistocerca > Schistocerca gregaria. Next base: position 84,047,202 of record NC_064930.1, on the reverse strand, counting down.
TCTTCGGTGAAGGTATGTTCTCGAAACTTCAACAAAAGCCCGTACCGAGCTACTGAGGTTCTCTCCTGCAGAGTCTTCCACTGTAGTTTATCTGTCATCTCCACGACGCTTTCGTGATTACTAAATGATCCTGTAACGAAGCGCGCTGCTCTCCGTTGGATCTTCTCTATCTAATCTACCAACCCTATCTGGTACGGATCCCACACTGGTGAGCAGTATTCAAGCAGTGGCCGAACAAGCGTACTGTAACCTACTTCCTTTGTTTTCGGATTGCATTTCCTTAGGATTCTTCCAATGAATCTCAGTCTGGCATCTGCTTTACCGACGATCAACTTTATATGATCATTCCATTTTAAATCACTCCTAATGCCTACTCCCAGATAATTTATGGAATTAACCGCTTCCAGTTGCTGACCTGCTATATTATAGCTAAATGACAGAGGATCTCTTTATGTATTTGCAGCACATTACACTTGTCTACATTGAGATTAAATTGCCATTCCCTGCACCATGCGTCAATTCGCTGCAGATCCTCCTGCATTTCAGTTCAATTTTTCATTGTTGCAACCTCTCGATACACCACAGCATCATCTGCAAAAAGCCTCAGTGAACTTGCGATGTCATCCACCAGGTCATTTATGTATATTGTGAATAGCAACGGTCTATGACACTCCCCTGCGGCACACCTGAAATCACTCTTACTTCGGAAGACTTCTCTCCATTGAGAATGACATGCTCCGTTCTGTTATCTAGGAACTCCTCAGTCCAATCACACAATTGGTCTGATAGTCCGTATGCTCTTACTTTGTTCATTAAACGACTGTGGGGAACTGTATCAAACGCCTTGCGGAAGTCAAGAAACACGGCATCTACCTGTGAACCCGTGTCTATGGCCCTCTGAGACTCGTGGACGAATAGCGCTAGCTGGGTTTCACACGACCGTCTTTTTCGAAACCCATGCTGATTCCTACAGAGTAGATTTCTAGCCATCACTGGCACCGAGGCAGTACCAGCTTTCATCAGAAAACACATCAGATGTCCACAGCAGGCTCTCGCTTGACACCACTGAACCGGGCGCTGTGGCCGAGCGGTTCTAGGCGCTTCAGTCTGGAACCGCGCGACCGCTTCGGTCGAAGGTTTGAATCCTGTCTCGGGCATGGATGTGCGTGACGTCCTTAGGTTAGTTAGGTTTAAGTAATTCTATGTTCTAGGGGACTGATGACCTCATATGTTGTCCCGTAGTGCTCAGAGCCATTTCAACCATTTTCTTTTTCTTTGACACGACTGAAGTCGCAAATGATGGTAGTGTGGGGGTGAATGGAATGCACGCTACACCGCGTCTGGCTCGAACTGCTGCAGATGCAGTACGATGAGGCAGAGCCGTCACTGAATACCATGCTCTTCCCTCTCCATAGTGGAACGTGGCCGTCCAGAACGCCGTCTTCTTGAGACCGTACATTCTCGTGACCACCGCTACCAGCAATGACTACATTCCTGCCAAGTCGTTGTGCAGTATATCGGGACAAACATCCAGCTTGTAGTGGCCCCCATCAAACGACCTTGTTAATCTCATTAGTGTATTGATGATAAAATCTTCGTCCCCTTGAAGACATTATTGGCTAACACCAACTCGTTACATCCAATCTCAAACTGCCTCACACTCACAAAGCTAACAGTGTGTATTTGAAGAAAAACCTGATTTTCAGTCTCACTCTGATGCGACTGGCGCGAAATCTGGATAGATATCATATTTCAGTTGTAGAAACTAGCGTACAAACATACCGCAATCTCTAGAGGAACGGAAGGTTCCAAATGATTGGAAAAGATCCAGGGTAGTTCGTTATCAAGAAGGCTCGTCGAGCAGATGCCCAAAACTATAGACCAATGTATCTGACATCGATCTGTTGTACAATTTTAGAACATGTTTTCTCCTCGCGTATCATGTCATTTCTGGAAACCCAGAATCTACTCCGTAGGAATCAACATGGATTCCGGAAACAGCGATCGTGTGACACCCAACTCGCTTTATTTGTTCATGAGACCCAGAAAATATTAGATACAGGCTCCCAGGTAGATGCTATTTTCCATGTCTCCCGGAAGGCGTTCGATACACTTCCGTACTGTCGCCTGATAAACAAAGTAAGAGCCTACGGAATATCAGACCAGCTATGTGGCCGGATTGGAGTTTTTAGCAAACAGAACACGGCATGTTGTTCTCAATGGAGAGACGTCTACAGACGTTAAAGTAACCAAGGCGTGCCACAGGGGAGTGTTATGGGACCATTGCTTTTCACAATGACCTAGTAGATAGTGTCGGAAGTTCCATGCGGCTTTTCGCGGATGATGCTGTAGTATACAGAGAAGTTGCAGCATTAGAAAATTGTAGCGAAATGCAGGAAGATGTGCAGCAGATAGGCACTTGGTGCAGGGAGTGGCAACTGACCCTTAACATAGACAAATGTAATGTATTGAGAATACATAGAAAGAAGGATCCTTCATTGTAAGATTGTATGATAGCGGAACAAAAACTGGTAGCAGTTACTTCTGTAAAATATCTGGGAGTATGCGTGCGGAACGATTTGAAGTGGAATGATCATATAAAATTAATTGTTGGTTAGGCGGGTGCCAGTTTGAGATTCATTGGGAGAGTCCTCAGAAATGTAGTACATCAACAAAGGGGGTGGCTTACAAAACACTCGTTCGGCCTATACTTGAGTATTGCTCATCAGTGTTGGATCCGTACCAGGTCGGGTTGACGGAGGAGATAGAGAAGATGCAAAGAAGAGCGGCGCGTTTCGTTACAGGGTTATTTGGTAACAGTGATAGCTGTTATGGAGATGTTTAGCAAACTCAAGTGGCAGACTCTGCATCGCGGTGTAGCTCGCAGTCAAGGTTTCGAGAGGGTGCGTTTCTGGATGAGGTACCGAATATATTGCTTCCCCCTACTTATACCTCCCGAGGAGATCACGAATGTAAAATTAGAGGGATTCGAGCGCGCACGGAGGCTTTCAGACAGTCGTTCTTCCCGCGAACCATACGCGACAGGAAAGGGAGATAATGACAGTGGCACGTAAAGTACCCTCCGCCACACACTGTTGGGTGGGTTGCGGAGTATAAATGTAGATGTGGATGTAGATATATCGCACAACTCCTTTTTGTTGTTGCGATTTTTTTTTCCGTCAGGGTAGAAAGCTGCAGCGTAATTGTACCCTGGGACTGCGACACAGTCGCTACCCCTGCTTTGATGTTAATTCTTTGCAATCAAGGTCTATGCAGTGAAGGTCTTAATTATTTTTTGTCTTAACTGCTGAACCTCCAACGATATTTCAGGTTCAGAAAAATGATGCTATTGGCCAGCAAAACTACTAAAACATCAGTATGGAAGGCTTTTACTATAATGTTTGAAGCTTGATGCACTTTGCTGACACGACTCATGAATCGTGTGTCCACTTCTTCATGGTGACATTTATAATAATTATTTCCAGTCTTTGCATTCTTTTTCCTTTATTTGGTTAGTGTAGCACTGACTCCCAAGGGTTGTAAAGAATTTCTTCGTTTTTAAAATATCAAAAGACAGTTCTCTAAATAATCGGCTGAGAACTGTACCAAAGACTCCTTAAAATCATAATTCTTAAGGCTTCTCTAAAAACCTGTAGGTCAAGGTTGTAGGGCTTCTGTAATTGGTTGTTCAAGGATCCTTGACTGAAGACGTCAAATAGCTATCAGATGTAACGTGTATCTCTGTACTATTAATTGAACAAAGTTTAATGCGAACAATTTCAGCTAATTCATCAAACGTTTGTGGAAAGGAAAATTCGACCTGATATGTCAACGTCGATTTGTGTTGGCTGCACCAAGCGGACTTCACATTCCAGTGTCTCGGCCAATGTGTATTTATCTGCATTTTCTTCCGTGGATGATAACAAGATGCGACCATTTTCTGCACTGCATTTTTTAATCTTTATTGACCTTTACTTCGAAGGTGCTTTGTGTTGCGAAATTAAGAATTTTGTTTCGTGATAACGGATTCTCAAAACTCCCACTACAAGAATAGCATTCAAAATTAAAGGTTAACTTTTGTTGCTTTCGCACTGATTTAATTGCAAACGGGCCAACGGCCTTGCCGCGGTAGTAACACAGGTTCCCGTCAGACCACCGAAGTTAAGTGCTGTCGGGCTGGGCTAGCACTCGGATGGGTGACCGTCCGGTCTGCCGAGCGCTGTTGGCAAGCGGGGTGCACTCAGCCCTTGTGAGGCAAACTGAGGAGCTACTTGACTCAGAAGTAGCGGCTGCGGTCTCGGAAGTTGACATACGGCCGGGAGAGCGGTGTGCTCACCACATGACCCTGCATGTCCGCATCCAGTGGCGCCTGTGTGCTGAGGATGACACGGCGGTCGGGCGGTACCACTGGCCCTTCATGGCCTGTTCGGGAGGAGTAACAGCAAACAGAAAAGCAGTAGCATACGAAAATACCGTTTCAACAGTAGAAATCCCAAATAAAATGTTTTTATCGATACACTGAAGCATTGATGATACTTTGAATCAGTGTCGTATTACTGTGAGGTATTTGCAGTTTACAAACTGGATAGCTACGCAGCTTTGCCATAAAAGGCGCAGAAATAAAACCGCAAAAACCCTAAGCTTTGACTATTTTTCGTAAAGCAAACCCCATACCATCATGTTTCCAATAAAATTACATTTCATAAGCAATTAAATAAGGAAACTAGATGGGAATTCACTCACACAAGCTTACCTCTTTCCACTTGGAAACGTTCCATTATTGCCTGGAGAAAGGGAGGTAACCTTACTTTGCTTTTATTTACACCTTTTACTCCTGACTGGTGCTAAATTTTTCAGGAAAACGTATGAAAGCAACTGTTGTTGGTGTTGTTGTGGTCTTCAGTGCTGAGACTGGTTTGATGCAGCTCTCCATGCTACTCTATCCTATGCAAGTTTCTTCATCTCCCAGTACCTACTGCAACTTACATCCCTCTGAATCTGCTTAGTGTATTCATCTCTTGGCCTCCCTCTACGATTTTTACCCTCCACACTGCCCTCTAATACTAAATTGGTGATCCCTTGATGCCTCAGAACATGTCCTACCAACCGGTCCCTTCTTCTGGTCAAGTTGTGCCACAAACTTCTCCCCAATCCTATTCAATACTTCCTCATTAGCTATGTGATCTACCCATCTAATCTTCAGCATTCTTCTGTAGCACCACATTTCGAAAGCTTCTATTCTCTTCTTGTCCAAACTATTTATCGTCCATGTTTCACTTCCATACATGGCTACACTCCATACAAATACTTTCAGAAATGACTTCCTGACACTTAAATCTATACTCGATGTTAACAAATTTCTCTTCCTCAAAAACGCTTTCCTTGCCATTGCCAGTCTACGTTTTATATCCTCTCCACTTCGACCATCATCAGTTATTTTGCTCCTCAAATAGCAGAACTCCTTTACTACTTTTAAGTGTCCCATTTCCTAATCTAATTCCCTCTGCCTCACCCGACTTAATTCGACTATATTCCAACAACTATCAAAAAAAAAATTTCAATACGTACTAACAGTTTCTTTAGTTAAAAATAGGTTTGCAGAGGTATATGACTGCGGCCCTAGCCTGTTTTGTTTATTTGTACATTAAACTGTATAAAATATACATTTTGTTAGGACTGTCTGGAGGGAAGGTCGATTTGAGATCTTGTGCTGTCTGAGATGAAGAGGTTGCCACCGGCGAGTAATTCATGGCGAGCCGCATAAACCAGTCAGATTGGAGGGGAAAAAAGCTTAAGACGAGTAGAGTATTAAAAATCAAGCAACGTAGGTAGCTAATTTAATTTGGCTTTGTTAATAAGTGGTATGGGCATATTATCAGCTAATTTATCAAATAAAACCGGCTTTCTGCCGTAAACTTTCAAGAGCATTTTTTAAGTAGCAGAGTGGCCGAGTCAAGTTTTCAAAACGAAAGCCCCTTTTTGCGGATGGCGACTGAGTAATAATAATTACGCCTGCAGCTAATCTTTTTGTAAACGAAAGGGGAAAAAAAAACGAGCAGAGAGCGGGAGAATTAAATTTAATTAAGGGTTATTTTGGAGGGTGGGCTGTAGCACTTTCCGCTGAAGCCGACGGCTATTGCAGATGACTGGTGGGGGGGGGGGGGGTGAAATGGGAAGTAAGCGCGTTTTATTAACTTGTCTGAAAGGAGGAGGGGTGAGGAGTGGAGCACGGCTTCCTAGGAATGGTTAGTCCCAATTCGGGGGATATGGGGGGGGGGGGGGGGGAAATACGACGGACCTGCCACCTACAGGGGGCATTCTGAGTAATGAGGCAGACGCCCTGTGGCCTGTTTGAGGACGAGGAGAAGTTTTTACAAAGCCGAGGGTACTGCAAAAGGCCCCTTTTGACGACGAGAGTGATATTTTGTTAGCCGGAGAAGGCCAGAGCACAGTAATTAGCGAGGCGCGATGTTTATCGGATAATTGCGCGTTCGCTCCGGCCGGAAGCGCGTGTTTTGTTGCTGTGCCTCTCTCTGCGGCTTTTCTCTCTCTCCCCTCTTGCGCGCTCCACTTCATGCTGCGCCTTTACCGCCACAGAAACGGTACGCAGCGCCTGTTGAACACGAGGGTTTGTGGGGAACACGCGCATCACATCAGACACTGATTTCACTCCAAGAGCGGCGAACATGAATATGAAATTACATATAAGCATCATGGTTCAAATGGCTCTGAGCACTATGGGACTCAACTGCTGTGGTCATCAGTCCCCTAGAACTTAGAACTACTTAAACCTAACTAACCTAAGGACATCACACACAACCATGCCAGAGGAACCTGCGACCGTAGCAGTCGCGCGGTTCTGGACTGCGCGCCTAGAACCGTGAGAGCACCGCGGACGGCCATAGTTAACAAATCCCTACTTGGGGGGAGGAGGAGGGGGAGGGCTTTGGGAGGGGGGGGGGGAAGCTTGAAAAAATCTCAGGGGTAACAACACGAGATAGTTCATAGGATCTGCTGGCTTAAAAATTATGTTCAGCAATGTAAGACATCGGAAATTCTGAGAAAAACAGTAATAAGATACCAGGAAAGGGCTCTTAAATATTATCTCTGTGGGGTTTATAACCTCCTAGCTCCAATAGAAGCGGTGACATCGGCAAAAGCGTTTCCATTCCCAATTTTGGTTGATGGTCTGCTAACTTAACCTGGTTTGGAGGATAGCCTATGTGTCAGCGGCAATAAACAGTTTTGCGGGCCCCAACGTGTAGTCTCCACTGCATGACAGCTGTCTTTTGTTCGAGCCTACTTTGTCAGCATGCCTTGCATGGCAGACTGTACGTCAGAGCCAAACAAACGATTGTAAGGCCCCTACATCTACATCTGCATGGATGCTCTGCAAATCACATTTATGTACCTGGCAGATGATCGGTGTAACCGCCTTCACTGTTCTCTGTTATTCCAGTCTCGTACAGCACACGGAAAGGACAATTTCCCGTATTTTATCATGTTGATCCTTTCTCCCTATATAGGATCCTGCATGTCAGCAGGGGACTGTTCAAGCTGGAGGAGAATTTCGTGAGAATATTGCACTGCAATGAAAAACGCCTTTGTGTAAATGATGGCCAGTTCAAATCCTCTACCATTTCAGTGACTCTCTCTCCCCTATTACGTTATAATACAAAACGGCCTGTCCATCTATAAACTCCCACAACTGAAACATTACACATGCTGTAAGGTGCAAGCCGCCGTATTGCGATTCATCAGTCATAAGCGACGTCACTTACGTTAAGGCGCTTACAGCCGTATCTATTCGTAAGATTTTTGTTAAATTTGCTATTTCTTCCATTACCTTTTATACATGCGTCTTGAAGTAATACTGTTCAAATTTAATGTTATTCTGACGGATAGTTCTCTTACTACAGCGTTATGAAACTGCAACTTTACTATGGAAACCTTGTAAGCACAAAATAAACTGGCATAGACATGCTTATTAATAATATAGAGATATGTAAACGGGCAAAATACCGCGCTGCGGACGGCCACGCCTACGTAAGACAAGAAAGGTCTGGCGCAGTTGTTACATGAGTTACTGCTACTACGATGGCAAGTTATCAAGATTTGAGTGAGTTTCAACGTGGTGTTAGAGTCGGGGCACAAGCGATCGGACACAGCATTGCCAGAGAAACTTTGAAGTGGGAGATTTTCCCGTGCGGATTTCACGAGTATACCGTCAATATCAGGAATCCGGTAAAACATCAAATCTCCGACATCGCTGCTGCCGGAAGAAGATCCTGCAAGAATGGAACCACCGAGGAGTGAAGAGAATCGTTCAACGTGACAGAATTGCAACCCTTCCGCAAATTGCTGCAGATTACAATTCTGCGCCGTCAACAAGTGTCAATGTGCGAACCATTCAACGAAACGTCATAGACAGTGGCTCACTCGTGTACGCTTGATGACGGCGCGACACAAAGCTTTACGCCTCGCCTGGTCCCGTCACACCGACGTTGGACTGTTGACGACTGGAAACATGTTGCCTGGTCGGATGAGGCTAGTTTCGAATTGTATCGACCGGATGGACGTTTTCGGGTACGGAGACAGACTCATGAATCCATGGATCCTGCATGTCAGCAGGGGACTGTTCAAGTTGATGGAGGCTCTGTAATGGCGCAGTTTGAGTTATATGTAACTCATGATACGCCTCTGACATGTGACAAGTACGTAAGCATCCTGTTCTGATCACTGTGATCCATACATGTTCATTGTGCATTCCGACGGATTTGGGCTATTCCAGCACGACAATGCGACACCCCATACGTCCAGAATTGCTCCAGGAACACTATTCTGAGTTTAAACATTTCCGCCGGCCACCGAACTCCTGACACATGAACATTGTTGAGAAATCTAGCATGCCTTGCAATGTGTCCAACCCCTCGTACTCTTACGGATTTACCGACAGCTCTACCGCATTCATGATGTCAATTCCGTCCAGCAATAGTTCAGACATTAGTCGAGTCCATGCCACGTCATGTTGCGGCACTTCTGCGTGCCTTTGGAGGCCCTACACGATACTGGGCAGGTGTACCTGTTTCTTCAGCTTTTCAGTGTAAACAACAGTGCCCTAACTGTTGACCTCCAAAAATTATCACATCTGTATGATTTCTTAAGGGATCAAGCTGCTGAAGTGATCGGTACCTAGACTTACACACCGCTAAAACTATCTTATGCTAAGAACAACACACACACCCATGCCCGAGGGAGGACTCGAACCTCCGGAGGGAGGCGCCGCGCAATCCGTTACATGACGCTCCAAACCACGTGGCCACTCCGCGCGGCTATTGATCTCCGAGCTTGTGGAGTCATGCACATGAAAAAATGGCTCAAATGCCTCTGAGCACTATGGGACAACACCTGAGGTTATCACTCCCCTAGACTTAGAACTGGTTAAACCTGACTAACCTAAGGACTGCACACACATCCATGCCCGGTTCAGGATTCGAACCTGCGACCGTAGCAGTAGCGCGGTTCCGGACCGAAGCGCCTAGAACCGCTCGGTCACAACGGCCGGCCATGCACATGAAACAGAACGGATGTTATAATGTGCAAATCAAACCACAGACCATAGCAAACGTATTGCGATTCCACAGTGACAACCGACTCCATTCACGTTAAGATGCTTACAGCTTCATCTGTTTGTAAGGTTTTCGTTGAACTTTCTTTTTGTTCATGGAGTTTCCCCCTGCGTAAATGAAACAACGCTGTTCAAATTTGACGTCATTCTGGGCGGTGGTTCTTTTCCTACAGCGTTTTGAATCAGGAATGGTAAATAAGGACACCTTAGTGTCATAAATAAAAATTAAAATACAGATATCGCTCGACGAAAGTGATACTCTTGACATCGATAGATTGGCACAGTAGACAAAATTGTTACGTACAGGATCGAAGCAGAAAAAAAATTGCAGTTGTAGTTGCTGTGCGAAATACTCTTTTGAAGAGTGAAATAAAGTTTGAAACTGCAAGCGTTCGAATTTTGCTAACCTGTATCAGGAAACTCGAATCGTATTGTATAGTCGCATGTAAAAATACAGAAGGGAGAAACACAAAAGAGAAATAAGGTTATTCCAATATTATTAGTCATGGCAACGTAAAAAGGATGAATTCCCATTTCCGGATGAAAGGGAGCGATATTTGATGCTATATTCCAGCTCCCGCACGGCCGGCGCTTCAGAAACAAAGGGACTGCGTTCAGAAAAAAAAGGGGAGCGAAGTTTTCGAAAGGAGGGTAATTTTCCAGCCGAGCAGAACGTAAATGGAGCGTGGGTAATTAAAGGCGCACTGCGTTTGACGGCTAAGCCCCCCTCCGCCACGCACTTCGTACGCGCGCGGCCGAATTTATTCAGCCTGTAATTCGGGTCTCCCTCTGCGGACATTTTGCGACTTGCCGTGCGGCTGTTGAGTTTCGGCTGGACGGCTGATCTGTTTTGTTGTGTTCCGTTCCGTTGCTGTGTACAACACAGCTCAGGGAAAATAGTTCACAAAGACAGTGTCCTTATTAATCTATCCCTTTCAGTCAAGTTTCATTTATTCAGACGCACTTATGTGTATACGATTTTAAAAAATCGGCATACGTGAATGGCCAAGAACAACGTTAAAAACCATAGAGTGAGCGAAAAACAAATTCTCCAAGTTTGAATTATTGGGTTTGAGCATAAATTCATAGTCTTTTTCCATTATTTTAAGAAACACAACCGGTACACATACCAGAGAATACCAGAGACTTTAGTCATCAATTCTTCCGTGTTTACAACAGTCTGCCAACGATGGGGCAATTTTTCGATTCCGCGACTGTATAAATCACGGGGTTTCGAGGAGAACAACTTTTGCAGCCATGTTCTTAGCTGATTTTCATCCGGAAGGGAACTTCCTTGAAGGTTGTTCGATAAAAAGTTGAAAATCTGGGGGCGCAAGATCAGGTGAATGAGGTGGGTGCGGAATTACTTCCCAACTCAACTCCTGTATAGCATTTTTTTTTTTCAGTCGAGCAAATCGTGGGAGGGAGTTATCATGGAATAGCATCACTTCACATTATGTTCCTTCTAGTTTTTCTTGGAGTGCGTCAGCAAGACGTCTCAGTTGTTCAAAAATGGCTCTGAGCGCTGTGGGACTTAACATCTGTTGTCATCAGTCCCCTAGAACTTAGAACTAATTAAACCTAACTAACCTAAGGACATTACACAAATCCATGCGCGAGGGAGGATTCGAACCTGCGACCGTAGCGGTCACGCGGTTCCAGACTGTAGCGCCTAGAACCGCTCGGCCACTCCTGCCGGCGTCTCAGTTGTTGACAATATATGTCAGCAGTGTTGGTTACACTTGGGGAAGCAATTCGTAGTACTGTAAGTAGGTTGTTTAGGTGTTTATATTGGTAACGCCACGTAGCGCTCTGTATGAAAATCACTGGCTGAGCTGCGTGCAGTCTGTGGCTGGTTTGCATTGTTGTAATATTCGCTATTGCAGTGTTGGGCAGCTGGATGTTAACAGCGCGTAGCGTTGCGCAGTTGGGACGTAGAGATGGGCAAACTGAAACACGTAACTGTTTCGAAACAAATGAAACAGTACAACGCAATGTTTCGATACGCTGTTTCGAAACAGTGAAACAGTTCGTGTTTTGTAATCTAATAAACCTACACATTTTATCATCTTGAATGTCTACTGTATAAGTATGTCCATATAAACAGAAATGAGGTGCGAGAGCGGTAATCATTTCGAGACTTGGGCGTCTTGGCAGTTTCGTATTTCCTGCGCCAAATGCGCTGCTTTCGTGTCGTGGGACTTTCATACTTTTCAGTTGGCTCAGGACAGCCATAGCTGAAGACAGAAGAACCACCACGAACGGAACTGGAGGTGGGAGCAAACTGCAGACACAACGGATATGCTACTGGGATTCCCGCATTCCGTTAGTGTGGCTAATATACCCATCCTGCGAATGTCCATGCACGCAAAGGGAATCATTGTGGATAATAGACACAGTGACTATAGACTCACAAATAACGCCAAATAATTCGAATAAATAACAAAATATAACAGAAAAATATTTTGTCGCTCAAGGTGTTTCGAACCGTTACTATAAAGTCTCTATGCTTCCCTGCCCTTCCCGTTCACCATTACACTATCAGTGATATGTCAAACATATTGCTTGCAATTATACCTAAATAAAATTTATGTATGTGTCTAATAACTGTCACTCTACTCCTTTTTTTTTCAAACTGTTGTAGGCTTACTTGCGTTTCTTAATACGATTACTGTACATGAAAAGAGAAGCATATGTTATAAAAAAAAGTATAATTTAATCGAATGATTTTCACATATTTATTATTTTGAGTGTGCATTGTTTTATTGTTTGGTTAGTGTTTATAAAGCAGATGTTACGCCATTTCATAATAGGACAGTCAGCTAGAAACGAAGCTTTATTTTCGGATATCTTAAGCTTCATGCTATTGCTTGTCAAAAAGATTTCGACACCCTTGAAAGTGTTTCATGAAGTATTGTGTTTCAGTATCTGTGCCGAGACCGAATCTCGTCCGACACAGAGCGGAATGAAACATACTGTTTCGATACAATTAGTCCGTTCCAAGCGCAGGTGGACTGAAACAGCCTTATTTTGAAACAACGATACAGTTTCTGTGTCTGGCTCGAGGTCGAATCTGGCCCGGTTATTCGAGACAGGGGCGGAATGAAACACCACTGTTTCGAAACAGTGAACCACAGCCGTTCCGAAACACTGAAACAGTTCCACATATCGATACACTGTATCGAAACATAGAAGCAGTGGCCTAGTCTAGTTGGAGGTGACCCGCCAGCAGTGGTGGATGTGGGGAGAGAGATGGCGGAGTTTTGAGAGCGGACGATCTGGACCTGTGTCCGTCAGAAAAAACGCAATTTGTAAGACTGAATGTCATAAACTGATACATATATTATGAGGTAAATACATTGTTTGTTTTCTATCATAATCTTTCATTTGCTAACTATGCCTATCAGTAGTTAGTGCCTTCAGTAGTTTGAATCTTTTATTTAGCTGGCAGTAGTGTCGCTCGATGTATTGCAGTTGTTCGAGTAACGAAGATTTTTGTGAGATAAGTGATGTGTGAAAGGTATAGGTTCTTGTTAGTCAGGGCCATTCTTTTGTAGGGATTATTGAAAGTCAGATTGTGCTGCGCTAAAAGTATTGTGTGAAAACGTTCAGTTTTGTTCAGCTGTTTGAAAATCAAATAACATAAGAGGTTTACCAGCACAGTGATTCATTAATTTTCCAATGGGGACGTTTCAGTACATCACGGTGTCGATGTTGGACCACACGCATAACATTATCTTTTGTGGATGCACGCAGGTCTTGGAACGGGATTTTGATGCTTTGCTTGGGCTGAGTAACTCCTTTCCTTTCATTATGTTAGCATAAAAACAGCATTTCTCGTGACCAGCAACGACACGGGACAGCAGTGTTCAGTATTGTGGACGAGCCAGTTGATGACGAGCAATCACACATGCACATATGGCCACCTGCAGATTTTTGTGATTTTGGCTTAGAGCATGATGCAACAAATGCGTCATATGGCGATCATAAAAGGGAGAACGTGCGAAAGCCTGTCGGTGGTCATACACGGACCACCTCACTGCAAGAGGATAACTCCTAGGCAGATGGCTGCAAAACTTTCAGCCATTACCAGTAGATGTCAGCCAGGACCATTCCGTGGCGATTAAATCAGGATGGTTTTTATGTCCGGAAGCCTGCGGCCCACTTCAACCATGCAATCGTCCACAAAGAGTCCGTTGGTGCAGGGGCTATGTTGATTGGGGCCCAGCGACAGTGAAAACCGCTTCATTGTAGCAAGTGACTCTGACCAATGATTAGTGTGGAGAGACATAGAGGTGAACACGCTACACAGAACAGAATTTTCTGAACATCATCGGGCTTGTCCAGAGGTTATGGTGTGGGCAGAAAGAGTCCGTTGGTGCAGGGGCTATGTTGATTGGGGCCCAGCGACAGTGAATATCGCTTCACTGTAGCAAGTGACTCTGGCCAATTATTAGTGTGGAGAGACATAGAGGGGAACACGCTACACACGACAGAATTTTCTGAACATCATCGGTCTTGTCCAGAGGTTATGGTGTGGGAAGAAAGAGTCCGTTGGTGCAGGGGCTGTGTTGATTGGGACCAGCGACAGTGAATACCGCTTCACTGTAGCAAGTGACTCTGGCCAATGATTAGTGTGGAGAGACATAGAGGGGAACACGCTACACAGGACAGAATTTTCTGAACATCATCGGTCTTGTCCAGAGGTTATGGTGTGGGCAGAAAGAGTCCGTTGGTGCAGGGGCTGTGTTGATTGGGACCAGCGACAGTGAATACCGCTTCACTGTAGCAAGTGACTCTGGCCAATGATTAGTGTGGAGAGACATAGAGGGGAACACGCTACACAGGACAGAATTTTCTGAACATCATCGGTCTTGTCCAGAGGTTATGGTGTGGGCAGGAAGAGTCCGTTGGTGCAGGGGCTATGTTGATTGGGGCCAGCGACAGTGAATACCGCTTCACTGTAGCAAGTGACTCTGGCCAATGATTAGTGTGGAGACACATAGAGAGGAACACGCTACACAGGACAGAATTTTCTGAACATCATCGGTCTTGTCCAGAGGTTATGGTGTGGGCAGGAAGAGTCCGTTGGTGCAGGGGCTATGTCGATTGGGGCCCAGCGACAGTGATTACCGCTTCACTGTAGCAAGTGACTCTGGCCAATGATTAGTGTGGAGAGACATAGAGGGGAACACGCTACACAGGACAGAATTTTCTGAACATCATCGGTCTTGTCCAGAGGTTATGGTGTGGGCAGAAAGAGTCCGTTGGTGCAGGGGCTATGTTGATTGGGGCCCAGCGACAGTGATTACCGCTTCACTGTAGCAAGTGACTCTGGCCAATGATTAGTGTGGAGAGACATAGAGGGGAACACGCTACACAGGACAGAATTTTCTGAACATCATCTGTCTTGTCCAGAGGTTATGGTGTGGGCAGAAAGTCTGTTGGTGCAGGGGTATGTTGATTGGGGTCCAGCGACAGTGAATACCACTTCACTGTAGCAAGTGACTCTGGCCAATGATTAGTGTGGAGAGACATAGAGGGGAACACGCTACACAGGACAGAATTTTCTGAACATCATCGGTCTTGTCCAGAGGTTATGGTGTGGGCAGAAAGAGTCCGTTGGTGCAGGGGCTATGTTGATTGGGGCCCAGCGACAGTGATTACTGCTTCACTGTAGCAAGTGACTCTGGCCAATGATTAGTGTGGAGAGACATAGAGGGGAACACGCTATACAGAACAGAATTTTCTGAACATCTTCGGTCTTGTCCAGAGGTTATGGTGTGTGCAGGCATTATCCTACTGGCTGAACACCACGGCATATACACACATAAAAGAAAAGTTTTATTTCACATCGGTTACGAGAGTTCCGTAACCTGTACAGAAAATTCGAACAGAGATCAAGATAAACATCATTTCCGCCCTTTTTATTGCTCATGAAAACCAAACATTGCATGTTGTACCATCATACAGCGAGACCTTTTAAAGGTGGTGGTCCAGATTGCTGTACACACCGGCACCTCTAATACCCAGTAGCACGTCCTCTTGCACTGATGTATGCCTATATTCGTTGTGCCATACTGTCCTCAAGTTCAAGAAGACACTGTTGGTAGAAATAGTCCCACTCTTCAACGGAGGTATGGCGTAGATCTCTCACAGTTGTTGGTAGGTCACGTCGTCCATAAACAGGTATCTATGGCAGGTATGTCCGATAGGTGAGCCGTGCACAGCTTGTGTTCATCCCATTTGTCATCTTCTACTACGGTAGCGCCGCCTCGTTTTCTTATTCCATCTACTGGCGTCACTAACTTCTTGCTTTACTTGCCAGTGAGCGGCAGAAACAGCGCGTATCGAAAAGCACACTGTCGTACCATCTCTGGAGCGACCGATAGTATTTGTGGGCCGTCGTGTGTAGAGTAGTCAGTGAGTGGGAGACACACCAGCAGTGCGTTCGCGGTCGGACCAAGAAGTCCAGTCGGTCAGTTGGGGCTGAGCAGCAAGCGAGGCCCCGTCACGCAGCGTCGGGCTGGAGCCGCTGGCGGCGTGCGGGCGTGGCTGCAGTGTGAGGTGCTGCTTGCGAGTGCTACCAAGTTCGTCGCCCACCGATCTTGGACACGAACTTGAGTCCTCACTTCACTGTTTACATTCCTTTGTTTGATCCTGGTTGTCGCTTTTGGGACATTCTCATCAGCACCAATGTATGCGTATTTAAGACGGCTAAGATTCCAGCAGTCTTCCTGTTAAATGTAACTTAATTTACTGCCTGCTGTGGAGGTTCACCAGCGGTATCTTCTGCCTGGCCGATGTCGATCCACTACCTGCCCTGGTCGTTGACATAATTTTAGGCAGTGTATTTTCCTCATCGTGTTGTTGATGTCCAGCGCAGCGTGTAGTTCGACAGCTGAGGTGTCTGGAGAATATGCTGGCCACTCTAGTCGAGCAATGTAGTTTTCCTGAAGGAAGTCATTCACGAGATGTGCCTCGCCAATATGCTGCCGAAATGGTTGTGCTATCAGTCTGAGGATGCCATTCACGTATGGCGCCTTCCATGACCACCAGCGGTGTACGTCGGTCTCACATAATGCCACCCCAAAATATCAGGGAACCTCCATTTTACTGGATTCGCTGGACAGTGTATCTAAGGCGTTCAGCCTGACGGGGTTGCCTCCAAACAGATCTCCGTCAATTGTGTGGTTGAAGGTATATGCGACACTCATCGGTGCAGAGAACGTAATGCCAATCCTGGGCGGTCCATTCAGGGAGTTGTTGGGCCCATCTGTACCGCGCTGCATGGTGACACAGTTGCAAAGATGGAGTTCGCCGTGGACGTCAGGAGTGAAGTTGTGCATCGTGCAGCCTATTGCGCACAGCTTGAGTCGTAACATTACGTCCTGTGGCTGCACGAAAAACATTATTCAACATGGTGGCGTTGCTGTCAGGTTTCCTCCGAGCCATAATCCGTAGGCAGCGGTCATCCACTGCAGTAGCCCTTGGGCAGCCTGAGCGAGGCATGTCATCGACAGTTCCTGTCTCTCTGTATTTCCTCCATGTCCGAACAACATCGCTTTGGTTCATTCCGAGGCGCCTGTACACTTTCCTTGTTGAGGGCCTTCCTGGCACAAAGTAAAAATGCGGACGCGATCGAACCGCGGTATTGATCATCTAGGCACGGTTGAACTACAGACAACACGAGCCGTGTACCTCCTTCCTGGAACTGATCGGCTGTCGGACCCCCTCTGTCCAATACACGCTGCTCATGCATGGTTGTTTACATCTTTGGGTGGGTTTAGTGACATCTCTGAACAGTCAAAGGGACTGTGTCTGTGATGCAATATCCACAGTCAACGTCTATCTTCAGGAGATCTGGGAACAGTGATGATGCAAAACTTTTTTTGATGTGTGTATTTGTGTGAGGCACAGCACAGCGGCGTTCTGAATCATGTGTGTCTGTTTTGCGTTGCGGTAGGTCCTGACTTCCTGTTTATAGGCAACAATGCCCAATCTCACTGGACCGCCGAGATGTTGTACACACTAGGAAGTGAAGATACTAAATCTACTGAATGGCTTGCATACTCCCTGCACCTAAACCGTAGAGGGCGTGTTTGGGAGTCACCTGTCATAAGTCTTCCTCAATAAACACCCTCTCCCTGTACCGTGCAAGTACTGAAAGCTCCGTTGAGCGGGACAATATTCCCCAAAGAGTTTTCAACAGTTTGGTACGCAGAACGAATAACAGGTAAAACATATGCTTTAATGGCCGATGAGATCGTGTTCCATACTGAAAGTCCAAAATCAAACCGTATGTTTGAAGACTGACCTGTGTCAGAGAAGAACGTTATTTATTTCTGTCATCCTGGTTTCCCAAGAGGTAAAATATATACAACGTTTCTTTATAATTACTGTACCAATGCACCTCTGCGACGCACGTGGGCTTACTGTGTTTCATGTCTTCCACTACGGCCTGTGATTCCATCAAACAACGTCTGTACTCCTTAGCAGCTGTCATGCAGTGTACTAAATGCAAATGTGCTGCTACGTATAAACCTTCTGCAGTATTTTATCACTCACGAGAAACACATATTTGGCACTTACACTCTATACTTACTATAGTCTAATCTTATTTATTTGCTGAAATATTGTGTTCATTTCTTTTCTTTCAAACTCACATGACGTTTGAGAGCAGCACGATCGCATAGTTGTTTCTGGCTGACTTTCTGGGTAAACCATCAGTTTTTCCAACTGTTCCGCTGCCTCGCCACAAGGCATTATTTATTGGCCTCAAACGACAGTTTCGTTGTCTACTTCAACTTAACTGTGGTTCTCCGTAGTAGAAGAAGTGGCAACAGGTATTCCATCGTCGGTCATCATGCAATAGCCTGTATCACGGTCAATTTGCAATCGTGCGTCCAAGACGCTATTGTTTACATACAAACAAGCTGCAATGTTTACAATCATTTCAAGGAATTCAGAGGTCTTGACAGCTTGACAAACGTCAGAGGGGGGAATCACAAATACTAGGTTACACTGTTTGCCATGACTTCCGGAACGATAGCTGAGCAGTTTCATCCAAAGATGATGAAACAGTAAAAATCACATCTTCCCTATTTATCAACTTCAGTACAGAAATCAAAGCACGTTATCCCTCTGTTTGGATTATTTTACCCAATGGCTATCTTTTGTATACACTGAAGAGCCAAAACACTATAACAACCTGCTTAATAGCTTATTTGCCCGTCCTTGGAACGAAATACGTCACCGATTCTCCGTATCAGGGATCCGACAGTATGTAAATAACTTTGCAGAGGAATGAGATTTTCACTCTGCAGCGGAGTATGCGCTGATATGAAACTTCCTGGCAGATTAGGTGTGCTGAACCGAGACTCGAACTCGTGACTTTTGCCTTTCGCAGACAAGTGCTGTACCATCTGAGCTACCCAAGCGCGTGCTTGGGTGGCTCAGATGGTAGAGCACTTGCCCGCGAAAGGCAAAGGTCCCGAGTTCGAGTCTCGGTCTGGCACACAGTTCTAATCTGCCAGGAAGTTTCAACTTTGTAGAGGTATGTAGCATTACATGTCTCCGGAAAGGCGATATAACTCAAGCAAATAACCGAGCCACTGATTTCCATAAGCGCTGATGCGCCCAATAGAGACCCAGATGGGTTGCATAGGATTTACATCAGGCGAATTTGGTCGGCGAGACATCAACGTGAGTTTACGATAATGCTTCACAAATCACTGTAGAATAATTCTGGCTATGAGGCCTTGACAATTATACTGCCGGCAGAAGGCACCGCCGTCGGGGAAGACATCAAGCATGAAGGGATGTAGATGGTTCGAAGCTGTCAGCGTGTCTTCGATTACCACCACAGGTCCCGAGCAAGCGCAGGAGAATCTCCAATGGTAAGAATTGGTCACACTAGCCTGCATCCGTGGCGCGCTGCACGTTTCGAGCCACCATTCACCTCGACGATGGCATTTGTGACGACGACCATCGACTTAGTGTAGCAAAACAGCCGACACGTTTCCGCTACTCGATGATCGAATCCCGATGGTCCCGTGCCAACTGCAATCGTAGTTGGCCATGTCGCTGGGTCAACATGTGAACACATGGGGATGGTTTACTGCGGGGCTCCATTTTCAAAAGTGTACAATGAAGGGTGAGGTCCGAAACACATGAGCAGCACTGCGCTCTTTCAGCAGAGACGCCACACATCACCATTGTCGAGTGGTACTTAAGATAGGTAAATAAATTAGTGAAATCAATGTGAAGTGAAGTAGAGGTTGGAAAATAAATGAAAAACTTAGTTTAGTTTGGAAGAATTGCACACTGACAAACAGTGGGCAGAGCAGAAGAGTCAATGACCGAGAAGTCAGCACATTCAGGAGAAGCCATCGCCCTCCCCACATAAGCGGAAGCTGTCGATTCAGCTGTCACGGCATCGCCCGACCGGCTCACGTGTTTCCCAATTGTCACATGTGATCAAAGGCCCTCGCCTACATTCCAAGAGCCAATGACCGACGTTAAAAAGATTCTTCGAGAAGCTTTTCAACGTGACAGAGGAGGCAATGACCGTGAAGTCATTCACCTCCAGTGAACTGTACTAAATAAATACGCGACACGCAGTGGGCCCGAGAGTAGCTTTCAGTTCAGTTTAGGAGCTGAAGACTGTCATGCAGGAAGAGACTACATCGTACACAGAAGCACCAAGTCCGCCGCTGTAATGGAATAGCGAGCAGCAGCCTCGCCGCCAGAAGGTACACTCCTGGAAATGGAAAAAAGAACACATTGAAACCGGTGTGTCATACCCACCATTCTTACTCCGGACACTGCGAGAGGGCTGTACGAGCAATGATCACAAGCACGGCACAGCGGACACACCAGGAACCGCGGTGTTGGCCGTCGAATGGCGCTAGCTGCGCAGCATTTGTGCACCGCCGCCGTCAGTGTCAGCCAGTTTGCCGTGGCATACGGAGCGCCATCGCAGTCTTTAACACTGGTAGCATGCCGCGACAGTGTGGACGTGAACCGTATGTGCAGCTGACGGACTTTGAGCGAGGGCGTATAGTGGGCATGCGAAAGGCCGGGTGGACGTACCGCCGAATTGCTCAACACGTGGGGCGTGAGGTCTCCACAGTACATCGATGTTGTCGCCAGTGGTCGGCGGAAGGTGCACGTGCTCGTCGACCTGGGACCGGACCGCAGCGACGCACGGATGCACGCCAAGACCGTAGGATCCTACGCAGTGCCGTACGAGACCGCACCGCCACTTCCCAGTAAATTAGGGACACTGTTGCTCCTGGGGTATCGGCGAGGACCATTCGCAACCGTCTCCATGAAGCTGGCCTACGGTCCCGCACACCGTTAGGCCGTCTTCCGCTCACGCCCCAACATCGTGCAGCCCGCCTCCAGTGGTGTCGCGACAGGCGTGAATGGAGGGACGAATGGAGACGTGTCGTCTTCAACGATGAGAGTCGCTTCTGCCTTGGTGCCAATGATGGTCGTATGCGTGTTTGGCGCCGTGCAGGTGAGCGCCACAATCAGGACTGCATACGACCGAGGCACACAGAGCCAACACCTGGCATCATGGTGTGGGGAGCGATCTCCTACACTGGCCGTACACCTCTGGTGATCGTCGAGGGGACACTGAATAGTGCACGGTACAACCAAACCGTCATCGAACCCATCGTTCTACCATTCCTAGACCGGCTAGGGAACTTGCTGTTCCAACAGGACAATGCACGTCCACATGTATCCCGTGCCACCCAACGTGCTCTAGAAGGTGTAAGTCAAGTACCCTGGCCAGCAATATCTCCGGATCTGTCCCCCATTGAGCATGTTTGGGACTGGATGAAGCGTCGTCTCACGCGGTTTGCACGTCCAGCACGAACGCTGGTCCAACTGAGGCGCCAGGTGGAAATGGCATGGCAAGCCGTTCCACAGGACTACATCCAGCATCTCTACGATCGTCTCCATGGGAGAATAGCAGCCTGCATTGCTGCGAAAGGTGGATATACACTGTACTAGTGCCGACATTGTGCATGCTCTGTTGCCTGTGTCTATGTGCCTGTGGTTCTGTCAGTGTGATCATGTGATGTATCTGACCCCAGGAATGTGTCAATAAAGTTTCCCCTTCCTGGGACAATGAATTCATGGTGTTCTTATTTCAGTTTCAAGGAGTGTATTTGAAGGCTGATTTTTACGTACCCGGGTGACTCGTGAGGACGGGAAGGAGACGGCCTCACATCAGCAGTCTCCTGTGAGCTGGGACGAAGATCTGACAGCCGAAGACAAGCTGGAGTCCGTTGTTCGAGTCCAGGACACTGGCCTTCCCCCTCCGCGCCTCTCCGCTGGCCGACGCACAACACTGACACACGCGGCCGCTTGGAGAAGAGAAAAACTGGGACGCCGCATCCAAGGTATCACCATCCGATTCACGACTTCGCTCTCAATAATTGAACGGGCCGCTTCGCGATGCGCGTCTCCAGTCAGCTGGGCGAGACGGCGACACGAGATACACACCGCCAGGAGTGATCAGACGCCGCCGCTGTCGCAGCAGAAGGCTTCGCAAACGACGCAGCTGCCGCTCTCCCAGCTAGAGCAATCCAGTAAGGAAACCACTGTACATATCCTTCAATAAAAGGTATCTTATGTAAAAATGCTGTTTCATTCTACCTCATACCCGAACCAAGGATGAACCCACCCTGCCCACATGTTGTTAAGAGAGAAAAAGTAATTTATTTAGTGTTTTCATCTCAAAAATGAGATCGACAGGAAGTGCAAAATGGCTAAGCAGGGATGGCTAGAGGACAAGCTTATCTCACTAGGGGTAAGATAGATACTGCCTACAGGAAAATTAAGGAGACCTTTGGAGAGAAGAGAACCACGTGTATGAATATCAAGAGCTCAGATGGCAATCCAATTCTAAGCAAAGAAGGGAAGGCAGAAAGGTGGAAGGAGTATATGGAAGGTTTATACAAGGGCGATGTACTTGAGGACAATATTATGGAAATGGAAGAGGATGTAGATGAAGACAAAATGGGAGGTAAGATACTGCGTGAAGAGTTTGACAGAGCACTGAAAGACCTGAGTCGAAACAAGGCCCCCGGAGTAGACAACATTCCATTAGAACTACTGACGGCCTTGGAAGAGCCAGTCATGACAAAACTCTACCAGCTGGTGAGCAAGATGTATGAGACAGGTGAAATACCCTCAGACTTCAAGAAGAATATAATAATTCCAATCCCAAAGAAAGCAGGTGCTGACAGATGTGAAAATTACCGAACTATCAGTTTAATAAGTCACAGCTGCAAAATACTAACGCGAATTCTTTACAAACGACTGGAAAAACTGGTAGATGCGGACCTCGGGGAGGATCAGTTTGGATTCCGTAGAAATGTTGGAACACGTGAGGCAATACTGACCTTACGACTTATCTTAGAAGAAAGATTAAGAAAAGGCAAACCTACGTTTCTAGCATTTGTAGACTTAGAGAAAGCTTTTGACAATGTTGACTGGAATACTCTCTTTCAAATTCTGAAGGTGGCAGGGGTAAAATACAGGGAGCGAAAGGCTATTTACAATTTGTACAGAAACCAGATGGCAGTCATAAGAGTCGAGGGACATGAAAGGGAAGCAGTGGTTGGGCAAGGAGTGAGACAGGGTTGTAGCCTCTCCCCGATGTTATTCAATCTGTATATTGAGCAAGCAGTAAAGGAAACAAAAGAAAAATTTGGAGTAGGTATTAAAATACATGGAGAAGAAATAAAAACTTTGAGGTTCGCCGATGACATTGTAATTCTGTCAGAGACGGCAAAGGACTTGGAAGAGCAGTTGAACGGAATGGACAGGGTCTTGAAAGGAGGATATAAGATGAACATCAACAAAAGCAAAACGAGGATAATGGAATGTAGTCAAATTAAATCGGGTGACGCTGAGGGAATTAGATTAGGAAATGAGACACTTAAAGTAGTAAAGGAGTTTTGCTATTTAGGAAGTAAAATAACTGATGACGGTCAAAGTAGATAGGATATAAAATGTAGACTGGCAATGGCAAGGAAAGCGTTTCTCAAGAAGAGAAATTTGTTAACATCGAATATAGATTTATGTATCAGGAAGTCGTTTATGAAAGTATTTGTTTGGAGTGTAGCCATGTATGGAAGTGAAACATGGACGATAACTAGTTTGGACAAGAAGAGAAATGAAGATTTCGAAATGTGGTGCTACAGAAGAATGCTGAAGATTAGATGGGTAGATCACGTAACTAATGAGGAGGTATTGAATAGGATTGGGGAGAAGAGAAGTTTGTGGCACAACTTGACTAGAAGAAGGGATCGGTTGGTAGGACATGTTTTGAGGCATTAAGGGATCACAAATTTACCATTGGAGGGCAGCGTGGAGGGTAAAAATCGTAGAGGGAGACCAAGAGATGAATACACTAAGCAGATTCAGAAGGATGTAGGTTGCAGTAGGTACTGGGAGATGAAGCAGCTTGCACAGGATAGAGTAGCATGGAGAGCTGCATCAAACCAGTCTCAGGACTGAAGACAACAACAGCAACAACAACTCCCTGACACAATGCTTTAGAATCAAATGCCCTTTGCTGTAATGCTCATCCTGAAACTTGACTAGCATCAAAAGAGAAAACCCAGTTACACCACCTATCCCACTTTACAGAGCACGTAGGCCTCCGAGCCCCACATTCTGAGAGGAGTCGTGGACGTCCAACCATACACTTTCACTGTCCTTCTATGCCTTCCCATAAATGCTCACGACAGTAGCACGTGCACATTCCACCAGCTTCGCCGTTTTCGAGATACTCGTTGACAGTCTCTGCGTAATAATAATCTACCCTTAGTCAAAGCCACTTAACTCAGTGGATTACCCCATGTGCAGCCCTTATCTTCCCTAGGGTCATCCCCTGTTGGTGTCTTCTCGGCTTACATACTTTTGTTACCGCCTCACCTGCGCACAATGTCACCAGGAAGCATCCAACCTCACAGTAGGCAGTTGTTGTAATGATTTAGCTTATCGGTGTACACATCTGATGCTCTCCACTGCATCTTGGCCCATTTTTATGAAGGCTGTGTTGCGAAGTAACAACTATAGATACACTGTACAGTACCATGTCAACTTGATACAGCACAACTTCCGATTGAAAAAAACCAAAGGGAAAGAAAAATGAAATCAGGATGAACCAGAAATCCGAGTTAATGAGGTTCCGCGGCTCGAACATTCTCAGGTGATTACACTACTCCAAAATTCTTTACTAAAAGAATTTTTCCTGGTGTTTCGCCTCGCTCAGCAAAAGTTTGGACTTAGTATCTTAAATTCGAAACTAATGTTTTGGCAGTGAATAAGAAATACTTATCTAACTGAACCATTATACGGTTCGATTCTTTCTATTCATTTGACCAATGTTGACAACTGCTGTGTCCTCAGCACATTATCCACATGAAATGACCTACAATGGGGCAACACGGAAATCTTAATTATGTAATTTTTTATATTTTAATATGTGAAGTTCAGAACTCAAAGTTTGCTTTTCCAAAGCAGTTCAGTGAACTCTCAAAACAAATTTTGAAGTTTTCGGAGCAACTTCAGTTCGCTGAAGTTAACGGAATTCCTTTGATGTGCCATATGGCTGGGTGCTAGAATGCTTTCCTGCTATATTGAAGTTCAGCGTTCGATCCCTGACTAACGCAAATTTTTAGTCAAAGATGCGTGTTCTGAAAGTATTTCTATGAAGTGTCTGATACATAAAGACGAAAGAAAGAATTCGGTAGCGCTTGTAAATGCTTATCGGTGGTTCGAGTCTCGTTCTATAATTATTTTTTCAGATATTTTTGGTCAGTTAAAACAGCTATGTCATTTAAGTATAAAAATCATCAAACGCATGCTGACACATATATAATTAAAATTTTTCTGAAAAATTCACGTCTTACTTGTACACAAAAAATTCCACTTTCCATTAAAAACATAAATTCTAAAATACCGATATTTTAAATTAAATTTTAAAAAATTTAAATTACATTTATACAACAAAAATGGTAAATCACGAACTCTTTATTTTGACTCTCTCGGTTGTGTTATACCGCATATGTGGTGTCACATGAACGAGAGTGGAAATATGGAAAACAATAATTTTACAGCACCAACTGCACCATAAAAATATCGCATTTTTTCCATTTTCCCTCAACTCATATTCAGTTTTAATTAAAACGATAATTAAATTTGAGTTAATTATCATACATTTAATCAAGTTTTTATTCAAATCAGATAGGAATTGTAAGTGCAGGGGAAAACAATGGAAAAAATAATTACCGAAACAAGACTCAAACCAGCGACTATATCTTGAACGCCATTGCCTTTTTTTCATCTTTATGTTCCTTATGCTCCACGGGAATGCTCATAGAACATGGATCTGTCTCTAAATGTATGTCAGTTGGAAATAAAACCCAGCCTGACTGAACAGCAAGCAAGCAATCTACACAGAGTCACCCAGTCCATAGAAAACTTAAATTAACTTAGTGAATTAAAGACGCTTGGAAAACTTCAAAGTCGATTGTATCGAACATTTTTTAGAGTTGCATGAAAATTATTTGGAAGATTGATACCTGATCTCTGAACCTCATAAACCACAAATATAGTAAATTACAAAAATGTAATTGCTGTGTGGTCTCCCTGTCATATATAGAAACAGCAGTTTCGTCGATTATGAGGAATACTGTTGTCGATGGCGAACATGACTTCTTTTATACAATTCCATAAGACTACAGTTCCAAACCTAATACAACAGTGGAGAGAGGCCTGTTTTCTTAATAACGGCCACAGTTCAGCAGGGAAGAGAATCCTTTATGCACACTGTATCCAGTCCTTGACTGATGATCATATCTCATAGGTCAGTTGCGTTCCACGAAGATATCAAGCGCTAATGCAAACTTTTGTTAAAGTTTACGCCAATCAGCGCTAACCCAAGTCAAAGCAGGCCAGAATGATATGTGTATCAATCATAATGACAAAGAGGCAGAGAGCTGGTGCTGGAAATAATATGGTACCCAGCGAGAAGTCTCAATCGTTAATTCGCCAACATGACTTAACTGAGGAAGAATCATAATGTCATTCTGACAGCACAGCACGACGCCGCAAGAACGAGTAAATGTTTCATAAGAACAAATATCAACTCCTTGGCACAGCAGAAAAACGTCTGCACTATGTGGTCAAAAGTATCCGGACACTCCCAAAAACATACTTTTTTCATATTAGGAGCATTGTGCTGCCATCTACTGCCAGGTACTCCATATCAGCGACCTCAGTAGTCATTAGACATCGTGAGAGAGCAGAATGGGGCGCTCCGCGGAACTCACGGACTTCGAACGTGGTCACTTGTGTCATACGTCTGTACGCGAGATTTCCACACTCCTAAACATCCCTAGGTCCACTGTTTCCGATCTGACAGTGAAGTGGAAACGTGAAGGGACACGTACAGCACGAAAGTGTACAGGCTGACCACGTCTGTTGACTGACACAGACTGCAGACAGTTGAAGAGGGTCGTAATGTGTAATAGGCAGACATCTATCCAGAACATCACACAGGAATTCCAAAATGTATCAGGATCCACTGCAAGTACTATGACAGTTGGGCAGGAGGTGAGAAAACCATGGTCGAGTGGCTGCTCATGAGTCACACATCACGCTGGTAAATGCCAAACGACGCCTCGTTTGCTGTAAGGAGCGTAAACATTGGCGATTGAACGGTGGAAAAACGTTGTGTGGAGTGACGGATCACGGTACACTATGTGGAAATACGATGGCACGGTGTGGATATGGCGAATGCCCAGTGAACGTCATCTGCCAGCGTGTGCAGTGCCAACAGTAAAATTAGGAGGCGGTGGTGTTATGACATGGTCGTGTTTTTCATGGAGGGGGCTTGCACCCCTTGTTGTTTTGAGTGGCACTATCACAGCACAGGCCTACACTGATGTTCTGAGCACCTTCTTGCTTCTCACTATTGAAAAGCAATACGGGGATGGATGGCGATTCCATCATTCAACACGATCCAACACCTGTTAATAACGCACGGCCTGTGGAGGGGTGGTTACACGACAATAACATCCCTGTAAGAGACTGGCGTGCACAAGGTCCTGAGCTGAATCCTAAAGAACACCTTAGGGATTTTTGGAATGCTGACTTTGTGCCAGGGCTCACCGACCGACGTCGATACCTCGCTTCAGTGCAGCACTCCGTGGAAAATGGGCTGCCATTCCCCAAGAAACCTTACAGCACCTGACTGAACATATGCCTGCGAGAATTGATCACGTAGTCTAGCTAGAACTGAAAACCACAGCTGTGCCACCGAGCCGTAGCAAGAAATGCTGATATGCCTGCGAAACGAGGACACATATGGAGAGACTCGGTAAGACGTATCATTGCCTCAGCCAGACAGTAATAAATATTATGCTTCCAAGACCATATCATGTTCAGTTATACGGAGCCAGTTATGTCACCAACCCTGTGACATTCTGCGTACTGTTCGCGAGATGATTTCTACCTGCGAGGTTGCTGCCTGTCTGCCGATCATGGTTGCTGCCAGCTACCAATATCTCATGCACTAATGTCGAGTCTTGGAGATTTCTACCTTCGCCTCGTTTAGAGCAGAACTGGCGTTTGGTGCACTGGCAACCTGCCGCTGTATCTGGGAGGTGTGCTAAGGGCTTTTGCCCCTGCCTTGCATCTCTGAGCAGAAGCTGGCGCAGAGGGCCAACCCCTGGGGGAGAGGCACGTCGTAACTCTACCGCAGCGTGCACATCATCTGCAGAGCTCCTGGAGTTTACTCGAGCGCAACCCTCTGATGTCCTCTACGGAGTCCGAATGACGAGCAGTGTACGATCTGGCGGCCAACGTCACTGGAGAGGCCGTGGCCGCCACCCACTACCCTACCCTACCCTAGCTTTCCTTGTTGCTTATGTGGAGAAGGTGATTCAGTTATAACGCTTCACTCGAATAAGTGTATGTGCTGCTAATGCTGTTCCACTAGCACGCGGAGCGCCAACTGATCACCATTTTGCTATCCTACGGCTGTGAGGTTCGTGCACCATGGCCTTACAGAGTTACCCAATTGTGGAAATGTAGAATATGTCTAAACCACTGTTCCAATACTCCCACATATTTCATACACGATTAAAAGCAGATGATTCAGTGGGACAGTTGATAATGTGCCATAGGTTTCATCAGCTACCTCTGTGGACGTGTTCATTATCATCTTGGGACAGTAAAATATCCACAGAAGACGTAGAAGTAAGCGGAACACTTGGTTAAATAGTAAATTGAAATAAACTTTATGACATGTCCTGCGAACTGAGGTAATCAAGAAAGACAATCAGTCATCTTCAAAAAGATAATGCATTAATAAGTTTACTTGAAAGTAGTTGAGTAGATGGCGTTGCTAGGACATGTATTTATTCTAGTACTCCATCTCCTCCTTCCCATCATCTATCCATCCTCTTCTCTCTGTCTGCCTATTCCCACTATCTGTCTATCACAACCTTCCAACCCTCTAGCCATCTACTTCTCCAACTTCTCTTTGCTTACCTACTTCATTCCCATTTTCTGTCCATCTCCTCCCCCTCTCCATCTATCCAACTACTTCTCCAACTTCGCGCTATCCACCTACTCAACTCCCACTCAATGTCCATCTCCTCCTCCACTCTCTCTGTTCACCTCCCCTATCCCACCTCTCTAGCCATACTTCTCCAACTTCTCTTTGTTTACCTACTTCCATTCCATTTTCTGTCCATCTTCTCCCTCTCACCATCTATCCATCTACTTCTCCTTCTTCCTACCCACCTACTCAACTCCCACTCAATGTCCTCCCCTCTCTCTTCCCATCTCACCTATCCCACCTCTCCCTGGTTGTCTCCTCCCCTGTCTCTGTCCATTTCCTCCTCTCTCCTCTCTGTCTCGTACAATGAGACAATTTTGTAAGTGCATTGGGAGGCATATGTCGATACAGTGTGCTAAACGTTATGCTAATAGAGTTAGTCACAAAGCAATAATAAATTTAAAAGTTGTCACATCATGCCTAATGCGACAGTTCTACCGCATGAAGAGCGAAAATGTAGTAAGTGATAAACTTTTTTCTGTCATCATTTTGTTGAAGGTGTCTAGGGGAAAATGTTTTATAAAGGTTTCAAATTATGTATAAAGTTTGTTACAAGACAGTAAGTGCTTGCAAATCGGTTCAGTAGTTTTAGAGGAGGTTTGAAACATACATACCTTCATTTTTGTTATATTCATGGATATATGTTTTCCTGCTGCGACCCGAATTTGATGAAATGAAGCCTATACATTGTGCGAAGCTACATGGAAGTTACCTGCGAAAACTCCGTGAAAACTCGTCTAACAGTGCTGGGGATCAGCGTGTTCAAGCAGAGAGATAAATACACAGAGCAGAAAGTTTTAAAGTGCGCCATCTTTCTTTTCTCCAGTTATCCGATTTTGATGAAATAAAGCCTATGCGTTGTCCAAGCTAGGCTGAAAACTGCATAGAAATCCTGTAAGAAGTGTGTCAGAGCTCTCCATTACATTGAAAAGAACATAGCCAACGTAACGCTATTCTTACCATCGTGTAAGATCAGGAAATAACTAAGCACTCAGATGTCGATAGTACCAATCTGAGGGCGAAACATGCAAGCGCGATTCTAAGCATAGTTGTGAGACGAAGTCTGTCTGAAAGATTGGAAGTAGCAGTGTCGGTCGAGAGCTCGGAGACAGAAGTCCGCAACTCGTAATCGCGCGGTCGCGGTCTCGCTTCCCGGGTTCGATTCCCGGCGATGTCGGCGTTTTCCCTGCTTCTAGATGACTGGGTGTTTGTGTTGTCCTCATCATTTCATCATTCACGAAAGTGACGAGATTGGACTGAGCACAAAGATAGGGACTTCCTACGGGTGCTGATAACCGCGCAATTGAGAGCCCCACAAACCAAATATCATCATCATTATCGGAGACAGAAGGCGTGTCGCACTGTCCTCACGCCAATGGTGGGAGATCATATCAGCGCAAACTCCGCTACAGAGTGAAAATCTCATTCTGGAAACATCCCCCAGGCTGTGGCTAGGCCATGTCTCCGCTATATCCATTCTTTCAGGAGTGCTAGTTCTGCTAGGTTCGCAGGAGAGCTTCTGTAAAGTTTGGAAGGTAGGAGACGAGATACTGGCAGAAGTAAAGCTGTGAGTACCGGGCGTGAGTCGTGCTTCGGTAGCTCAGATGGTAGAGCACTTGCCCGCGAAAGGCAAAAATCCCGAGTTCGAGTCTCGGTCGGGCACACAGTTTTAATCTGCCAGGAAGTTTCATATCAGCGCAAACTCCGCTGCAGAGTGAAAATCTCATTCTGGAAACATCCCTCAGGCTGTGGCTACGCCATGTCTCCACAGTATCCTTTCTTTCAGGAGTGCTAGTTCTGCATGTTTCGCAGAAGAGCTTCTGTAAAGTTTTGAAGGTAGGAGACGAGGTACTGGCAGAAGTAAAGCTGTGAGGACGGGGCGTGAGTCGTGCTTCGGTAGCTCAGATGGTAGAGCGCTTGCCCGCGAAAGGCAAAGGTACAGAGTTCGAGTCTCGGTCGGGCACACAGTTTTAATCTGCCAGGAAGTTTCATATCAGCGCACACTCCGCTGCAGAGTGAAAATCTCATTCTTAGTTTAAGACTCTTTATTTTTAAGTAACTTTTCTCGATATGTATGTATGAAGGTATAAACGCCTGCAGATAAAGAGAGCATGTTCGAAACGCATTGCATTATGTTACAGGGTGGCGCACGAAATGTGATACCATTTTGTTTCTGTGTATAATCTTTATTGGTAATACAATCTGAAAGGAACATATACTACAATGAAGAGCCGTCCATGGAGATTTGTTCTAACTCAGCACATGCTCAATATGTCCACCATTTCGTTTCCTAACTTCCTTCAAACAAACACTGAAGTTAGTGATTACCCTACGGCACATGTCTTCCATAGTTTCACTGCAAACTTGAAGAATCTCTTCTGAGCTCCATCAAATCACGTGTACGTTTCGGGAAAAAAATTTCCTTTAGGTACCCCCAAAGAAGAAAGTCACATGGACTGAGGTCTGGACTACTGGGGAGCCAATTTTGACCGTCATTGAAGCGACCTCGAAACCTGAGTGAAATGATACGCATGTCGAAATGCTCGTGTAAAAACTCCAACACAGTGTATGTGGTCTTGCTCCACCTTGCATGAACCACTGCATGTTGAAGGGCAAGGCAGTAGCAAGAAGCTGTGGAATGAAGCTATTACGAAGCATGCTCAAATAGCGTTCGCTGATCACAGTTTCTCCAAAGAAAAAAGGGTCCAATAAGTCCGTGACTGGAAATTGCTACCCACGCTGTAATCCTTGGAGCATAATGTTGTCGTTCGTGAAGCACTTGTGGGTTTTCAGTGGCCCAAAAGCGTACATTTTGTTTGTTAACCACACCGTCTAAATGAAAATGCGCCTCGTCTGAAAGCCAAACGTTGTTGAGAGTTTCTTCCCTGTCCTCCGCCCACTGAGCAAACAGTAGCTGCTGCTTGTGTTCTTCAGTGAGCTTCTGTGCACAGGTCATCTTGTGTGGATACATATGGAGGTCACGTTTAAGAACGCGTTGGACGGAGCGTCTGGATATTCCCAGTTGCACTGCTGCCTTTCTAAACGATTTCCCGGGACTTCTCTGTACAGCAACTCGTACTGCTTCAATATTCTCCGGCGAACAAACAGACTTAGGCCGAGGTCGCTTCGTTTCCAATATTGTTCCTCCCTATACAAATTTATCATACAACCTGTGGATGACCTTCTTGCAAGCGACCCATCGTGTGTTAAACTGTTGTCGAAAACGCCTCTGAGTCACAACAAGGCTTTTCGTTTCACGAAAAAGTAGCACAATTGCCGATCGTTGCTCTGCCGTCAGACTCCCATTGTCAGCCATTGCTGCTTACTAGTCTTCTAGCGGCAGTATCGTGAATTACACGTCGTTTCGTAACTCATTTGTTTTTCCAAGTTCTGCTGTTACTGCTGTAGAGATCCCAGGGGGATATCTAACGTGCGTCGTAAATTGCGAATGAAACAATTGGCAACACATTTCGTGCGCCACCCTGTAGATTAAGCATAAAATAAAAAGTGACTGGCAGCAGAAACTTGAAATAAATAATTGTCACACGACTTGTTTAGAGTAAGAGAGGGATACATCAGTTTTCATCGTGAATCGCTCTACATATTGCTGAAAAGCATATCAAAGTCCCTCCACTAGTTTTTGACGTTAGCTCAACCGTACAGACAGAAACAGCGATGGGGGACTTTAATTTATAATATGCATAGGCAGATATACAGGGTGGTCACAAACAGTCTAAGAAGTTTAGAAGATGTAGCAGGGTAGATTGTAATGTTACTTAAAAACCGTCTTGATTGCAAATATTTTTATTCATATGACCGGTTTCGGTTCATTCAGAACCATCTTCAGATCTGATTGCTGTTGTCCCATAAGACATTATGTCTGTTTTTGCAAAGGGTAGATTGTGATGAGAAATAATTGTTAAGAAAAATAATTCGATACGTTGTACCAGTCCCAAGTCAACTAGCACTCAAGTTAGCGAGTCACGCTGTTGTACGAGCTAAACCAAGTGGCCCACTAGTGATGGTGTTGCCAAACATGTTCTTGCTTTGGTTCCCTGAAAGGCAACAAGAAAGCGATACAAAAACTGGGCATGGGACAGTAATGAAGATCGAACCCAAGCCAAAGACTGGGCAGTATTGAGCGTTATCACCTACACTATGAAAACAACAGGCACTATGCCTATGGCAAGGACCGCTTGAACTTTTCTTGCACAACTACCTGATTGCCTAACTTCAGTGCCACCCCGTATATGTTAAGACATTTAACATTATGTATTGTTTTCTTTCAGTTAGACTATCAAATTTAAGGTAAGGAAGGGTTGTCTTCTGTTTGGAAAACTGCTACCATCGTAACAGCCCCTTATCGGTTAGAGGGCCCGCACAACAGATAAGCAAGGTGGGCTGCCGATCTCCCTTCAATAGATCACCAGTGGATGTAAACATAAACAGACTTCCCGCATAAACACGGCACTACTTCCTGAAAAGCCATGTGACAATTGGAACTAATGTACAATTTTGGTAAATATTTTTGTAATACAATGATCAATAGATTATTATATTTTAACTAAAGTTCAGTCTTGATCATAACACTTGTCTCTCAATAACATAGGTGACCGGTTTCGGTTATACGCTCCTGGAAATTGAAGTAAGAACACCGTGAATTTATTGTCCCAGGAAGGGGAAACTTTATTGACACATTCCTGGGGTCAGATACATCACATGATCACACTGACAGAACCACAGGCACATAGACACAGGCAACAGAGCATGCACAATGTCGGCACTAGTACAGTGTATATCCACCTTTCGCAGCAATGCAGGCTGCTATTCTCCCATGGAGACGATCGTAGAGATGCTGGATGTAGTCCTGTGGAACGGCTTGCAATGCCATTTCCACCTGGCGCCTCAGTTGGACCAGCGTTCGTGCTGGACGTGCAGACCGAGTGAGACGACACTTCATCCAGTCCCAAACATGCTCAATGGGGGACAGATCCGGAGATCTTGCTGGCCAGGGTAGTTGACTTACACCTTCTAGAGCACGTTGGGTGGCACGGGATACATGCGGACCTGCATTGTCCTGTTGGAACAGCAAGTTCCCTTGCCGGTCTAGGAATGGTAGAACGATGAGTTCGATGACGGTTTGGATGTACCGTGCACTATTCAGTGTCCCCTCGACGATCACCAGAGGTGTACGGCCAGTGTAGGAGATCGCTCCCCACACCATGATGCCGGGTGTTGGCCCTGTGTGCCTCGGTCGTATGCAGTCCTGATTGTGGCGCTCACCTGCACGGCGCCAATCACGCATACGACCATCATTGGCACCGAGGCAGAAGCGACTCTCATCGCTGAAGACAACACGTCTCCATTCGTCCCTCCATTCACGCCTGTCGCGACACCACTGGAGGCGGGCTGCACGATGTTGGGGCGTGAGCAGAAGACGGCCTAACGGTGTGCGGGACCGTAGGCCACCTTCATGGAGACGGTTGCGAATGGTCCTCGCCGATACCCCAGGAGCAACAGTGTCCCTAATTTGCTGGGAAGTGGCGGTGCAGTCCCCTACGGCACTGTGTTGGATCCTACGGTCTTGGCGTGCATCCGTGCGTCGCTGCGGTCCGGTCCCAGGTCGACGGGCACGTGCACCTTCCGCCGACCACTGGCGACAACATCGATGTACTGTGGAGACCTCACGCCCCACGTGTTGAGCAATTAGGCGGTACGTCCACCCGGCCTCCCGCATGCCCACTATACGCCCTCGCTCAAAGTCCGTCAACTGCACATACGGTTCACTTCGACGCTGTCGCGGCATGCTACCAGTGTTAAAGACTGCGATAGAGCTCCGTATGCCACGACAAACTGGCTGACACTGACGGCGGCGGTGCACAAATGCTGCGCAGCTAGCGCTATTCGACGGCCAACACCGCGGTTCCTGGTGTGTCTGCTGTGCCGTGCGTGTGATCATTGCTTGTACAGCCCTCTCGCAGTGTCCGGAGCAAGTATGGTGGGTCTGACACACCGGTGTCAATGTGTTCTTTTTTCCATTTCCAGGAGTGTATTTATATAACCATCTTCAGACCCATGACTACCTTAGAGAATAATAGGCGGAGCTCTCTTCAGTGGCTACGAAGTCAATTCGTGACTTTAAAAAAATGGAACTAATATGACTAGGTGTATCACACCGCCGAATCGGTGTTATAAGCACGTCAGTAGAATCAGACCGGCAGAGTATACCTACAGCTAGGACAGCTCAGGCCAGTACATATGCCGGTTCTAGCCTACTGGACACATTCTGTAGCCTGCAGTAGAAAGATGGAGCTTGTTGGCCGTCACGCCGCTTGTAATTCTGTAGCGTAGTGCTTTGTTTATTATTTCTTTTCATTGTCTTATACTCTTATCTGGCTTTGGCCACCACAAATATTGTTGTGTTTCTTCTCGTTCTTGTCTTTGAGAATTAGTGCACGCCAAGGAGGCGTTTTAGTTAAACAAAGTGTGTTCAAACTTGCTCGTTACTTATTTCCTGCCGACCGCAGGATACTAAAGCCGCACTGTCACGATATGTAACACCGAGGAAAAAATGGAGACTAAACGCTGAAAGAGAGACAATGTCAAAAATAAATCTCGGCCATAAAAGCGACAGCAAAATATGGAGACCGCAG
Organism: Schistocerca gregaria; assembly: GCF_023897955.1. Lineage (NCBI taxonomy): Eukaryota > Metazoa > Arthropoda > Insecta > Orthoptera > Acrididae > Schistocerca > Schistocerca gregaria. Next base: position 84,011,264 of record NC_064930.1, on the reverse strand, counting down.
GCTTGCTCTATCTCCGCTGCGTGCCGGCGACGACGCTGTAGACATATGCGAAATTAAAAAACAAAAAGGCGAAGAGGAAACACGGCTGTCCATACATCACGCCTGTGGACCCGGACTCGAAAGGTTCACAAAGGGCGCGCTTATCGCGCGTGCTCCTTCGGAAGGGTCGTTAATTCCAGAATGGTGTCAACTGAGCCGAAATGTTTGTAATTACAGGAGCGCCGTGTTTATCACGGAAAACGCGGATCCAAAAACACCGCCACACCCTACCCCATTCTCCCACTCCCTCACACCCCCTCCCCCGCTCTCCGCTTACCCTCCCACAGAGACAAATCGCCCTCTAACGGACTCTCTAATTTGCTCCATTCTCTTAACTCTGCCTTCCACCATTGTCCTGCGCTACACCATACTACCCTTGTACACTCTAGTTCGCAACCATTCGGTTCTTTCTGCCTCACTCCTACTCTCTCTTTTTCTCCATCTCTCTCTCTCTCTCTCTCTCTCTCTCTCTCTCTCTCTCTCTCTCTCTCTCTCTCTCTCTCTCCCTCTCTCCCTCCCTTTGTCTCTTTGTTTGTGTGTTCTCCAATTATGACCACACACAGGCACCTGTCTCACACTGTTATCAATTAGCGGGACGATCAAAGATTCAGAAGGCACCACAAGGACCCGTAAAAGTACTCCTTCTGTTTCGCACGATATTTCTGCCTCGGCACAGGGGCGCATGTTAATACCACAAACCGATCAAAGTTAGGAGGCCGAGTCAAATGAAAACCTTAAATATGTAATAACAAATCGAAATTTCGCGCCATTATCCTGTAAGATGGTAAGCGTGCTACAAACAGCGTGCAGAATGGCCTGTAGGTGGCAGCATAGCGCAGATGCACGCATACCGTCGCAGTATCAGTATAAAGATGGCCGCCCCACTTACGACATGCACAAGGGAAGAACAGCATTCTGTTATTCGGTTTTTGCCTAGTGAAGGTGTGAAACCTGTTGAAATTCATCGACGAGTGAAGGTTCAGTACGGTGATGCATGTTTGTCACAGCAGCAAGTCTACGAATGGAGTAGGAAGTTCGCAAATGGTGTGACTTCGGTGGAAGATGCTCCTCGTTCAGGTCAGGCACAACAAGTTCTGACTCCACAGAACGTTGCAGCAGTTGGAGCCACAGTGAAGGATAACCGCCGAGTGACACTGAATGACATTGCAGCATGTTTACAGATTAGGCACGGGTCAGCACACCACACTGTGCATGATGTGCTCCAGTTTCACAAAGTGTCTGCAAGATGGGTGCCACGGCAGCTGACTCCTGAAATGAGAAAACGACGTGTTGAAGCTTGTGAAGCACTTCTTCGGCGCTTTGAACGAGAAGGTGACGACTTCCTTGCAAAAACCGTTACTGGGGAAGAAACCTGGGTTCACTTCCATTTTGAGTGTCTTCCTCATCCACCATACTCACCAGGCCTTGCCCCAATTTTCCATCTGTTTGGACCACTCAGAGACGCCATGGGAGTAAGGACGTTCCGTTCTCATGAAGAGGTACGCCACACAGTGCATGAGTGGTTGCCCGCAATACCAAAAGAATTTTTTTCTAAAAGAATTTATGCAATTTGTAAGCGCTGGAGGACTTGCATTGAGCGTGGTGGAGATTATGTTGAAAAGTGATACAGCTTTGTACCACTTCTGCAGAATGAATAATATTTAAAAAAATATTTAATGTTTTCATTTTATTCACCCTCGTACTTGGTAACCAACCACCGTGTATCTCTGATGGACTCTGTAGTCCTGTTGGGAGCTGGTGTTGAGTGAAACGATACTGAGGTACATATTTGTTAATATACACTGAAGATCCAAAGAAAATGATAACATCGTGCAGGTCCCCCGCAAGAACGCAGAAGTGCCGCAACACGACATGGCATGGACAATTAATGTCTGAAGTAGAGCTGGAGGGAATTGAGACCATGAACCCTGCAGAGCTGTCCATAAATCCGTAAGAGAACAAGGGCGTGGAGATCTCTTCTGAACAGCACGTTGAGAGGTATCCCAGATATTCTAATAACGTTCATGCCAGCGTAAGTGTTCAAATTCAGAACATTGTTCCTGGAGCCGCTCTATAGCAATTATGCACGTTTGGGATGTCGCATTGTCCTGCTGGAATTGCCAAGTCTTCGGAATGCACGTGAATGGATGCTCGTAATCAGGCATCTAGACGTATCAGGGGCCCCATATCACTCCAACTGTACACACCATTACAGAGCCTCCGTCAGCTTCAACAGTCCCCTGATGACATGCAGGGTCCACAGGTTCATGAGGTTCTCTCCTTACCCGTACACGTCCCATGCGAAGCGTAAACCTTTTGCATCGTGCAGTCGTCAAGGATACACGAGTGCGCCTTCGGTTGCGAAAGCAAGCCCATATCGCTGATGTTTCGTTGAATGATTCACTCGCTGACACTTGTTGATGGCACAGCACTGAAATCTGCAGCAATTTCCGGAACGGTTCCAATTCTGCCACGTTGAACGATTCTCTTCAGTCCTCGTCGGACCCGTTCTTGCAGGATCTTTTTCCGGTCGCAGCGATATCGAAAATTTAATGTTTTAGCGGATTCCTGATATTGACGGTACACTCGTGAAATGGTCGTAGGGAGAATTACCACTTCATCCTTTCCTCGCAGACGCTGTGTCCCATCGCTCGTTCGCCGACTATAACACCACGTTCAAACTCACGTAAATCTCGATATGCTGCCATTGCAGGAGCAGTAAGCGATCTAACAACTGCGCCAGACACTTGTTGTCTTATATAGGCGTTACCGACCGCAGCGCCGTATTTCGCCTGTTTACATGTCCCTGCATTTGAGTATACATGCCAATAGCAGTTTCTGTGGCGGTTCACCGTATGCACTAAAAACACAAACCAGTTTCTTGAAACACAGAAAATGATGCAAGACAATCAGAGCATCTAGCCCCAGAATTAACTAAATTCCAACAACACAGCTGTTGGTAGATATTACATAATTTTCAAAACTAACTGAATGAAATTAACAAACAAATTATTCTTTGAGAAGAACATTACTTTTAAAAAAATTGTATAGATCTGAGAGGTCTTATCAGCTCAAAAGTGTATAAAATTAGCCTGCGTATTCCGCTTTCCAAGTTTCAAAAAATATTGAAAATAGCTATCAGGTCATTAACATGAGCCATCTACTACCGCATGACTGTTTGCAGATGATTCGAAGGAAGACTATTGGTTCGATGCAAGCGGAATAACCTAACAGCATTAAATTCGGAGACAAGTGAGAACTGCAGAGCCGAGTAATGTCTCCATCTTAACTCCCAAGCGCGACCACTCTGAGCAAAGGCATTTCTCGTGGCCAGGCCTCTGTAGTTGGACTCACAATAAAAACAACCGATACATCAAGCTATCCTGTAACATCGACCCAATAACTCAACATCTGCGTTTACAGCACTAACAGAGACTGCAAATACACCTGGAAAAGGCCAACGTTCATCATGAAGCACCTGATTCCAAAATAAACAAATTTTAATTACAGGTGCGGGCAAAGTTAGTCAGACAGCTCGAGCACCGCTAGTTTAGTCAGACACATTATCAGGATCGTAACTTGAGTGAGGTAATTTAAAATAAACGTCAATGATGATGAATGTCCAGGATGGCCCCTGAGCGTGACACAACGTAGTCATTCACACGGTAATTGGAGGCTCACAATAATTTCTTGCAGATCGAAGCGGTAGCTGAGAACCGCTGGACCATCAAGCAGGTGTTATGACGAGTTTGCTGAGAATGAGGGACGGAAGCTACTCACCAGATGCAGACAAGAAACCAACCCAGAGGGAAAAACATAGCGCCATCTGTTTTCCCCCTTCAAGCTAGGCGAGTTTCGTTCCTCATAGTTTTTTCATTTGATGCTTATTTCGTGAGGTATTTGGCCCGGTCACTATGAATGGACCACCCTGTATACACTGGAGGTAAATGATGCCCATTCACTAAATGGGATGCTAACAACTGCTTATATATATACAGCTCCAGTGTGATGCATGAAGAGAAATTATGAGGAAGTATGAGAAAATTTGAACTGACTCTAAATGGAGAAGTAAGTGCCAAGTAAGTGAATTGAGGACAGAAAAGATCCACTGTGGTTTAATAACGATATCTGTAATGAGTGAGGAAGGAGAGATCGTTGCATCCTTATTTAAAAAAAAAAAAAGAAAAAAAGAAACAGCGCGGAAATGAATGTCGTCAGGTGAAAGCTAGTAGCAATTCATGCATCTGTAAACAGTTCGATGCGCGAAGTTATACAATACTGGCCATTAAAATTGTTACACCAAGAAGAAATGCAGATGATAAAGGCGTATTCATTGGACAAATATATTATACTAGAACTGACATGTGATTACATTTGCACGCAGTTTGGGTGCATAGATCCTGAGAAATCAGTACCCAAAACAACCACCTCTGTCCGTAATAACAGCCTTGATACGCCTGGACATTGAGACAGAGAGAGCTTGGATGGCGTGTACAGGTACAGTTGCCCATGCACCTTCAACACGATACCACAGTTCATCAAGAGTAGTGACTGGCGTATTGTCATGAGCCAGTTGCTCGGCCACCATTGACCAGACGTTATCAATTGGTGAGAGATCTGGAGAATGTGCTGGCCAGGGCGGCGGTCGAACATTTTCTGTATCCAGAAAGACCCGTACAGGACCTGCGACACGCGGTTGCGCATTATCCTGCTGAAATGTAGGGTTTCGCAGCGATCCTATGAAGGGTAGAGCCACGGGTCGTAACACATCTGAAATGTAGCGTCGACTGTTCAAAGTGCTGTCAATGCAAACAAGAGGTGATCGAGACGTGTAACCAATAGCACCCCATATCATCACTCCGAGTGATACGCCAGTATGGCGATGACGAATACACGCTTCCAAAGTGCGTTCACCGCGATGTCGCCAAACACGGATGCCACCATCGTGATGCTGTAAACAGAACCTGGGTTCACCCGAAAAAAAAATGACATTTATCATTCGTGCACTCCTGTCTGTGACGCAGCGTCAAGGGTAACCGCGGCCACGGTCTCCGAGCTGATAGTCCGTGCTGCTGCAAACGTCGTCGAACTGTTCGTGCAGATGGTTGATGTCTTGCAAACGTCCCGATCTGTTGACTCAGGGATCGAGGCGTGGCTGCACGATCCGTTACAGCCATGCGGATAAGATGCCTGTCATCTCGACTGCTAGTGATACGAGGCCGCTGGGATCCAGCACGGCGTTCCGTCTTACCCTCCCGAACCCACCGATTCCATATCCTGCTAACAGTCATTGGATCTCGACCAACGCGAGCATCAATGTCGCGATACGAGAAACCGCAATCGCGATAGGCTACAATCCGACCTTTATCAAAGTCGGAAACGTGATGGTACGCATTTCTCCTCCTTACACGAGGCATCACAACAACGTTTCCCCAGGCAACGCCGGTCAACTGCTGTTTGTGTATGAGAAATTGGTTGGAAACTTTCCTCATGTCAGCACGTTGCAGATGTCGCCATCGACGCCAACCTTGTGTGAATGCTCTGAAAAGCTAATCATTTGCACATCAGAGCATCTTCTTCCTTTCTGTTAAATTTCGCGTCTGTAGCACGTCATCTTCGTGGTGTAGCAATTTTAGTGGCCAGTAGTGTACATCCACCTTCATAGCTTAATGCAAAATCTCACCGACAAGACGAGAAAGTTCTGGTCCCACATAAAATCAGTAAATGGGCTAAAGATTCGCATCCCGTCACTCGTCGAACTGCCTGGTACGGATCCCACACTGATGAGCAATACTCAAGTACAGGTTGAACGAGTGTTTTGTAAGCCACCTCCTTTGTTGATGGACTACATTTTCTAAGGACCCTCCCAATGAATCTCAACCTGGCACCCGCCTTACCGACAATTAATTTTATATGATCGTTCCACTTCAAATCGTACCGCACGCATACTCCCAGATATTTTACAGAAGTAACTGCTACCAGTGTTTGTTCTGTTATCATATAATCATACAATAAAGGATCCTTCTTTCTACGTATTCGCAATACATTACACTTGTCTATGTTAAGGGTCAGTTGGCACTCCCTGCACCAAGTGCCTATCCGCTGCAGATCTTCCTGCATTTCCCTACAATTTTCTAATGCTGCAACTTCTATGTATACTACAGCATCATCCGCAAAAAGCCGCACGGAGCTTCCAACACTATCTACTAGGTCATTTATATATATTGTGAAAAGCAATGGTCCCATAACACTCCCCTGTGGGACGCCAGATGTTACTTTAACGTCTGTAGACGTCTCTCCATTGAGAACAACATGCTGTGTTCTGTTTGCTAGAAACTCTTCAATCCAGCCACACAGCTGGTCTGATATTCCGTAGGCTCTTACTTTGTTTATCAGGCGACAATGCGGAACTGTATCGAACGCCTTCCTGAAGTCAAGGAAAATGGCATCTACCTGGGAGGCTGTATCTAAAATTTTCTGGGTCTCATGAACAAATAATGCGAGTTGGGTCTCACACGACCGCTGTTTCTGGAATCCATGTTGATTCCTACAGAGTAGATTCTGGGTTTCCAGAAACGACATGATACTCGATCAGAAAACATGTTCTAAAATTCTACAACAGATCAACGTCAGAGATAAAGGTCTATAATTTTGCACATCTGCTCGACGATCCTTCTTGAAGACTGGGACTACCTGTGCTCTTTTCCAATCATTTGGAACCTTCCGTTCCTCTAGAGACTTGCGGTACACGGCTGTTAGAAGGGGGGCAAGTTCTTTCGCGTACTCTGTGGAGAATCGAATTGGTATCCCGTCAGGTCCAGTGGACATTCCTCTGTTGAGTGACTCCAGTTGCTTTTCTATTCCTTGGACACTTATTTCGATGTCAGCCATTTTTTCGTTCGTGCGAGGATTTAGAGAAGGAACTTCAGTGCGGTCTTCCTCTGTGAAACAGCTTTGGAAAAAGATGTTTAGTATTTCAGCTTTACGCGTATCATCCTCTGTTTCAGTGCCATCATCTTCCCGGAGTGTCTGGATATGCTGTTTCGAGCCACTTTCTGATTTAACGTAAGACCAGAACTTCCTAGGATTTTCTGTCGAGTCGGTACATAGAATTTTACTTTCGAATTCACTGGGCGCTTCACACATAGCCCTCCTTACGCTAACTTTGACATCAGTTGGCTTCTGTTTGTCTGAGAGGTTTTGGCTGCGTTAAAATTTGCAGTGAAGCTCCTTTGCTTTCGCAGTAGTTTCCTAACTTTGTTGTTGACCCACGGTGGGTTTTTCCCGTCCCTCACAGTTTTACTCCGCACGTACCTGTCTAAAACGCATACGTGCAGAACATTTTGTATTCCTGTTACCGTACATTGTAAGTTATCTCCTACATTGTTTGTGTCAGTGTTGATTCGCAGAGTAGCCGACACAATGGAAGGAACTTTACAACGTAACCCCATTGATCAGTAAGACGTCACACCCGCTGTGGTCTAGATTAATGCACTGATACGGTTGCAAAGGGCCTCATAAAGATTTTGTATCCTCGCCTGAGGTAGGTTGGCCCATAAATGTCCTCTTCATATGTAGTGGTCAATCCATGGATTGGTTTGCAACAGCTACAATGGCAGCTTGTCTCCATTCTGTGCGTCTTTCAGCTTTTCTTTTCATTTCTTTACAGGTGTTGCAACCCCCGTCTTTCACGATTTGATCCATGTACCCCAGCCGTAGGCTTCCTCTTGATCTTTTTCCCTCGACATCTCCCTCTATGATTGTATTCAGGACTCCTTTATGTCTTAATAGGTGGCCTGTAAATTGCACTCTTCTTTTAACAATGAAACTCCAGAAGCTTCTCTCCTCACCTGCTCTTTCCAGAACCAATAGTTTCTGACCTCGTCGATACATTTTATTTTGAACGTGCGTCTATAGCACAACATTTCAAAAGAATTTAGCTTCTGGTCTTCCTCTGTACCGAGAGTCCATGTTTCACACCCACAGCATGCCACACTTCACACATACGATTTCAAAAATCGTCTCCTGATTTCAAGGCTGAGGCGCTTACATGTTAATATGTTTTTCTTCTTGTTAAAAGCAGCCTTTGCTTGAGCCATTCTACTTCTCACTTCTGCCTTGCTCCTTCCATACCTAGTAATATTACTGCCGAGAGAAGAAAATTTGTCAACTTGTTCAAGCAGTTCATTGCCTACATGAACTTGGATTTTGACTTGATCTTTTTTGTCGCATGCCATTACTTTTGTTTTTGGCTTTATTAATTCTCATATTACATTCTTCCCTCATAACTTAATCCATTCTATTCAGTAGGGCTACAAGATCTTCTAGCTAGGACAGCTGTATCATCGGCATATCTTATCATATCCATTCTTTGCCCATGAATTACTACACCTGTCTGTGAAATTTCCCTTGCCCATAAATGTAACTGATCAAAAATGGTTCATATGGCTCTGAGCACTAAGAGACTTAACTTACGAGGTCATCAGTCCCCTAGAACTTAGAACTGCTTAAACCTAACTAACCTAAGGACATCACACACATCCACGCCCGAGTCAGGATTCGAACCTGCGACCGTAGCGGTGGCGCAGTTTCAGACTGACGCGCCTCGAACCGTTCGGCCACACCGGCCGGTTGTACCTGATCCTTGATACTGACAATGGATCTCCATACTGGCCCCAACATGTGCTCTGTCAGGGAGAGATCTGGGGATATTGGTATCCATGGGGTTACCACAAAATCAGGCAGTACATAGACACAGTGGCAGTGTACTAACGAGCATTGTCGTATTGAAAAATGTCACCGTGATATGTCTCATGTAGGGCAACACATGAGAATGCAGGATGTCCATGACGAATCCTCGAACCGGCCACTGCGGCCGGGAGCTTTTAGGCGCTTCAGTGTGGAACCTTGCTGCTGCTATGGTTGCAGGTTCGAATCCTGCCTCGGGCATGGATATGTGTGATGTCCTTAGGTTAGTTAGGTTTTAGTTCTAAGTTGTAGGGGACTGATGACCTCAGATATAAAGTCCCATAGTGCTCAGAGCCATTTGAACGAGCCCTCGAGCGTCAAAGTCCATTCAGTCGCTACCATCAGTGACCTGAAGTCATACCTTCTGATTCAAAAAGGGTATTTTTGGCTCAAAAATGGGCTGTTCGAGCTATATGTGGTATAAGTTCGAGGACCTCTTGTCGACCCCTATTCAATAGTCTAGGAATTCTGACATTGTCCTCACAGTATATATTTTCTTTAACGTCGTTTGTTGTTATCAATATTAGCTTATTCCCAAGAGTTGGGCAGCTTTCACTCAGTTACTACTAGACAGAAATCAAGTCTGCATGTGGAATTCACTTCCTTGACTCTTGTGCAGAAAGGAGTTCACTATTCTGCTGCACCCCCTTTCAATAAGCTACCACAAGAACTCAAAAATCTTAGCAGTAGCCCAAACTCTTAAGTCTAAACTGAAGAGTTTCCTCATGGCTCACTCCTTCTATTCTGTGGACGAGCTTCTGGAAGAGCTAAGAAATTAAGAAAATACCAGTGTTACATTGTTGATTTTCTTTATTGAAACTTACGACTTTTGTCACCTTAATGTTTTTTATATTTCATTTTATCTGTTTCTACAATCGTGTTATAATTTCATGTATTGACTGGTTCCATGACCATGCAGAATTCTCCTTAATTTGGTCCCACGGAACAATAAATAAATAAAAAATAAACAAAAAAACATCATGATGCCAGGACAACACTGCTGCGCCTCCCCAAAACACTGGAATAAAGGGGCCTGTTCTCTGGTCACCACTATATCCGCCAATGTTGGTCATCTGCTGTACTACAGAACCGCAATCCGTCATGCCTTCTGGACGCAGTATCCCTCCAAACACAGCCGCCTGTGTTCTGGGCCTAAGGACAGCTTGCGTGTGGCAGGGTAATTCCGTACTCCGGCTGTTGTTAGACTCTCACTAATGCCGTACAGAGTCCACTACCTGTTCTTGAATAGCAGGTAGGAATGTGGAGAGGTCACGATGTACCTGAGGCACAATACGGCGGTCCTCCATTGTGGTGGACTTCAACCTTGACAGTGAGTATGCCTGCCTCAATTTCCTATTCAGCCCAAAATCACGTCGTCTGAGGCACTAAAATCAAAATTGAAGTGTGCATCGACAGTTCAAGAGACAGATGATAAAGGAGAGCAGATCTATGTTTCACAGGTACGTTACTACGACAACGATATCATGATTTCGAAGAATTTCTGAAATGCCGCACGGTTGACAAAAAAAAATGATGATAGTCGCCAGAGAGGACTGGGAAGCAACTGGAATACGAGCGAAAAATTACGTATACAGCTGTGCAGTAGAGATCGAGTTGCGGGAAAAATTGTGAAATTTAGGGCCAGAAGAGAGCTCATGAAGTACCTCAGCCGACTCAGAAAACCTCTGGCACTCTCAGAAGGAGACGATTAATATTTTATGAGTGTTAAATCTACATCTTACAATATCAAAGCTAGGTTTAAACGTGCAAGAGAATTTCATGAAACTGGAATTCCAGGTTACGTGCTACGGGATACAAATGTATTCAACGTACTTGCAGGAAGTTTTCGATGAGCTGATAGAGAACTGGAACCAACGAAAAGTGGTCAGCTGTTCCCTGTTAAGGTTTTGACTTACGTCTCTCACGCTGTGTCAGATTCCTACATGTCCCATTTCGTTTTCGTGTGTACAGGGTGCTCATTTCAAATGAATACATTGAAATATCTAAAACAAACTACACACCACAGAAAAAAGTTACTTTTCCAATTTGTTTCTCTCGGGGGTACATCTAACTACACCACATTCGACCCTGCGCCCCCACCTCACCCCCTGCGTGGGTGGTTGGGGCAACTTTGAAATCTTCAATGGGAATACCCATTTTTTATTACAGACTACGATTTGTCTGAAGCATTTTTTTCGTTTCGCCACAGACGGCGCAGTAATCGGAGGAATACAAGTGGGTACACAAGCGTAATCGCACGGGTAATGTAACTGATGATGACAAACAGAAGGCCGGAATTTTAAACCTATCTTTCAAAAACTTGTTTACGGTAGAGGTCAGCAGCACCATTCCGCCTTTCAATTATCAAACAAACGCAAGGATGGCTGACATAGTTTAGTGTATCTGGGTTTGTAAAACTGTTAAGATCCTTAGACGCCAGAAAGGCATCTGGTCGAAACGGTATACCCGTGAGATTTTATTTTGACTATGCTACAAATATAGCACCATTCTTATTCACCATCTATCAGTGGAGCAGCGAGAAGTTTCACGAGACTGGAAGAAGGCCCAGGTCATAGCAATCTACAAAAAGGGTAGAAAATCAGAGGAACATAATTACCGGCCAATTTCACTGTCATCGATTTATTGTAGAAGCGTGGAACATATTTTGTGTTCAGACATAATGACTGTTGTGGTTGGCAGGAGAGCCAACACCGTGTTACTTCAATAATAACTGATAATGGCGCCTTGCTAGATCGTAGCAAATAACGTAGCTGAAGGCTATGCTAAACTGTCGTCTCTGCAAATGAGAGCGTATGTAGTAAGTGAACCATCGCTAGCAAAGTCGGCTGTACAACTGGGGCGAGAGCTAGGAAGTCTCTCTAGACTAGACCTGCCGTGTGGCGGCGCTCTGTCTGCAATCACTGATAGTGGCGACACGCGGGTCCGACGTATACTAACAGACAGCGGCCGATTTAAAGGCTACCACCTACCAAGTGTGGTGTCTGGCAGTGACATCACAATGACCTTTCTAGACTCTGAGAAGCTCATCTGCAGAAACCAGCACGGTTTTAGGAAACAGCGGTCATGTGAGACACAGCTGGCCCTCTTTGTGAATGATATGCAACAGGCTCTGTATACCGGCTCCCAGGTTGATGTCCTATTTCTCGTCTTTTGAAAGGCGTTCGACTCAGTTCCGCACTGTCGCTTGTTACAAAAAGTGCGCGCTTGCATTCTAGCCGATGACGTGTGCGGTTGGGTAGAAAGTTTTCTAACAGACAGGGAGCATTAAGTCGTCCGGAACGGGGTGACTTCAACAAAACAAGCGTAAATTCAGGTGTGCCCCAGGGCAGCGTAATAGGTCCGCTGCTTTTTACGATTTACATAAACGATCTGGTTGATGGTATTGACAGCGGCATTAGACTGTTTGTCGATGATGCTGTAATCTACAGCAAAGTAGTTCAAATGGCTCTGAGCACTATGGGACTTAACTTCTGAGGTCATCAGTCCCCTAGTAGGTAGAACTACTTGAAGCTAACTAACGTAAGGACATCACACACATGCATGCCCGAGGCAGGATTCGAACCTGCGACTGTAGCGGTCGCACAGTTCTAGGCTGTAGCGCCTAGAACCGCTCGACCATTGCAGTCGGCCAGAAAAGTTGTATCACACGAAAGTTGTGATCAAATCAATGAAGATTTGCAGAAAATAAATCCGATTTTCACCGAGGATGTAGAGCATATATTATTACCACTAACTTTCACGCGCCGCGCGGGATTAGCCGAGCGGTCTGAGGCGCTGCAGTCGTGGACTGTGCGGCTGGTGGCGGCGGAGGTTCGAGTCCTCCCTCGGGCATGGGTGTGTGTGTCTGTCCTTAGGATAATTTAGGTTAAGTGGTGCGTAATCTTAGGGTTCAAATGGTGCTGAGCACTATGAGACATAACATCTTAGGTCATCAGTCCGCCAGAAGTTAGAACTACTTAAACCTAACTAATCTAAGGACATCACACAACACCCAGCCATCACGAGGCAGAGAAAATCCCTGACCCCGCCGGGAATCGAACCCGGGAACCCGGGCGTGGGGAGCGAGAACGCTGCCGCACGACAACGAGATGCGGGGTAAGCTTAGGGACTGATGACCTTAGCATTTAAGTCCCATAAGATTTCACACACATTTGAACATTTTTTGAACTTTCGCGCAATGACCACCATTCAAAGACAAGGGAAATAAGAGCTCCAACTTAGGCGTTCAGGCAGTCGTTTTTCCCTCTCGCGATCCGCGAGTGGAACGGGGGGGGAGGGGAGGGGGGGGTAGGGGGGGAGGGGGGGGGGAATATGTGTTTGGCGCGAATTCTGCCCTCCGCCACACACCGCGTGGTGGCTAGCGGAGTATATATGTAGATGTAATATCCGACATGTTACTCAATGGCCCTTGGATATGCAATGGCACGTGGGACCCCACCTCCACGATGCAAGCGTAGGACACGCCAGTATTTCATAACTTGTAATTGGAAACCCCATTCGCAACGTCGTATTCCTCCGACATATCAAACAGGGGAAATCCCGACGCGCCGCCGTGACCGTGTAGCGAACTACGGCGTATCATAACAGGCAGCGAACTGAGACCTGAGCTCCCGTATCGTGCAGACGTAGAAAGGACAGCGGCTGCAAACACTACAGTACTTGCGCAGTGTTTATCGCCTGCATACCTACTTGTCAAAAAAATAGTTCAAATGGCTCTGAGCACTATGGGACTCAACTGCTGTGGTCATCAGTCCCCTATAACGTAGAACTACTTAAACCTAACTAACCTAAGGACACCACACACATCCATGCCCGAGGCAGGATTCGAACCTGCGACCGTAGCAGTCGCACGATTCCGGACTGCGCGCCTAGAACCGCGAGACCACCGCGCACCTAATTGTCATTTGTAGAACGGAGGTGCAAGTGAACGATGAATGTTGCAACGAAAAAAGAAAAAAACTGAAATGATTCTAATTTACAGAGAATGTAGGAAAAATGTTGAGGCAGGTGTTACCTTGTATGCCTAATGTTTTCAGAGAAAGCTCGCTCTCGTTCGTTCTTTTAGAAGACTGTGGACGCCCTATGTATGATGGCAGCGTACAGACCGGCAAAAGGAAACGAAGCAAATGCTACAGGAGAAGCTAATGAAATAGCTGCACCAGCGGCAGAGCACCACAATCCACGGATACGTGTCCGGCAATTGCACCGCGATTCCGGAATGTCAGTAGGTAGCATTGCCACAATTGTCACAATACTGTACCGTCATAATTATCATGCATGCCACGTGTCACTGCATCGAGAACTTCGTGGCGCGGACTTCCATGACCGGGTAGTCTTTTGGGTACGCCAACAAATGCAAACTCCCCCGCGTTCTGTGCTGAGTCACTATTTTCCAACGGGTCTACATTCACAGACCACAGTGGCGTTAACCGGCTTAGCATGCGTTACTAGAGTGTAGACAGCCCCCACCGATTACGGCAAAGTTGACCGTCGACGTTCATTCTCGGCTAACGCATGGTGTTGCATCATGGGCAACAATGTCATTGGTCTGTATTTTACCGACGGCACGTTGAATGGACGCAAATATCGAACGTTTTTTGGAAGAGGAACCACTGCAGGATGCTGTCCTGGACATTTGGCACTTGTTCGGTTGCCCAGACATTATTGGAAGATCGGTGTTGATCAGTTGCTTGTTCAGCTGCATATGGGTTTGCATCAGCACCCACATGTTGGTTATAAAAACTAACATTCCCACCTGACACGAAACAAATCTGGTCTGTTAACAGTATCTTTGACGTGAAAAGTCGAACTTCACCACATCTTAGCAACAGCCTGTAATCTTAACCACCCACACATCACTATTAAAATTCTCTGTCTCTGCACAAATTTTGAAATCTCCATGAGGCTAAAATGTACAAAAGAAAAACTTTTTTACTTATCTTCATTTTCACTTCTTGTTGGCCGGTCCCTGTGGCCGAGCGGTTCTATGCGCTTCAGTTCCTGAACCGTGTGACCGCTACGGTCGCAGGTTCAAATCCTACCTCGAGCATGGATGTGTGTGATGTCCTTAGCTAAATTAGGTTTAATTAGTTCTACGTTCTAGGGGACTCATGACCTCAGATGTTAAGTACCATAGATAAGAGTCATTTGAACCATTTGAATTTCTTGTTGTTGGCTCCAGTTTTTGCGTCTAGGCGTACATTCCTGCAGCTGAAATTTTTGATTTAACTTTGTGGGTTCCTGATGACTAAATAAGTGATGAAGATTTGCATGTATATTTCTTGAATTTTATTCTTTGTCGCATTTTCCAGTATCACACCGTCTTTACAATTTACACTTCTATTACATCACAAATTACGTTTTTAGTGACGCAATCAAAAACACATCTGATTCCAACAGAGGCATGCCCTCTGCTACTTCTGTTCTGCGGTACTCACAATATTCCGAAGAGCTTACAAAGCAAAAGAGGCTAATATTCTGACTTGGAAGACATGGAGTATTTCTGAGACTACAGGACTGTTGGCTAAGCAGCCTTATGGTACTCTAGTTCCAAGTATGCCATTTGTTTTGAGTACAAGAAAGAAAAAAAAATTAAACGCTGATGAGTACTTGTTTATATGGGCTAAAGTTGGTAATGGCAATTGTAAAATAAAGATCAACGGTGATTGTATGATATATTACAGACAATAAAGATCCTTATCTCCTTTCCTTAATTCCTTTCTAAAAAATAAAAATAAAACATTGATCGCCATGCACGTCGCAGAGGCATTGCTGTGGCACGTGCATGGCGTCGTCGTTGGCGGCGCAGTGTACCTGTGTATCGCAGCTTGAAGGCTATTGATATTGACCTTGCTGGTCAATTTAATAAACAGCAGTTAATTGGAGGCCCCAATGTGTTTCGTGGACTGCATCTGAACTTTACCTGTGATGTAAAGTCATTGTTTGGAGTTAGTACTTGGCTCACACTTGCTGTTGTGTGGGGCAATGAAGCAGATTATGGTGGCCTTGAAACTTTTCCTGATGCTAATATTCTGACTTGGAAGACATGGAGTATTTCTGAGACTACAGGACTGTTGGCTACGCAGCCTTATGGTACTCTAGCTCCAAGTATGCCATTTGTTTTGAGTACAAGAAAGAAAAAAAAATTAAACGCTGATGAGTACTTGTTTATATGGGCTAAAGTTGGTAATGGCAATTGTAAAATAAAGATCAACGGTGATTGTATGATATATTACAGACAATAAAGATCCTTATCTCCTTTCCTTAATTCCTTTCTAAAAAATAAAAATAAAACATTGATCTAGGTGGTTATGGGTCTTGACAAATGAAGAATCTTCACCAAGTTATATAATTATTATATAAACGAATCCAGAAATAAATGTAATAATTAACGTTAGACTGTGCAATTAATTATATTTTTAAATGTGCCCGATACTTCGTAATTTCAAATATTTTTGAAAAAACAGTGATTTGAACTGTATGTAGAGAGTACTAACAAACTGATTACCTTTCATACATTTTGGCCTGAAATATAAGACATCGTATACGAATCAAATGAATTTCCTTCAGTGACACAGCTGACAATGTTCACTTATACAAGAACAGATAGTACACACGGTATCGGTTATTTCTATAAAAATAGAAGGGGGTGCCCCATCATAAGCCATAGATAGAATTTCGTTCTCGTTTGATCTTGAGGCCAACGGGCTTGGACAAGCTGCACATGACATGGCTATAGCAACTTTTTATGGAGGGTTGCCCAGACTAGAGGATGGTAACACCGGTTCCCGTCAGATTACCGAAATTAAGGACTGTCGGGCTGGGCTAGGACTTGGATGGGTGACCGTTTGGTCTGCCGAGAGCTGTTGGCAAGCGCGATGCACTCAGCCCCTGTGAGGCAAACTGAGGAGTAGCGGTTCCAGTCTCGTAAACTGACATACGGCCGGGAGAGATGTGTGCTGGTCACATGCCCCTCCATATCCGCATCCAGTAACGCCTGTAGGCTGAGGATGACACGGCGGCCGGTAGGTACCGTTGGGCCTTCATGGCCTATTCGGGAGGGGTTTGGTTTGAATTCCGACAGGTGATGATATTCTAAGTACGCTATTTACAGGTTCTTCTTACAATCGTTGCACTATTCTTTCCTCCACACAAAGAGTACTAGATGTGCGATGTCTGCCACGATCTGCTTTTGTCGGCACTACAGAACCAGAGTCTACTAGTCGTTGAAAGACACAGCTGAACAATTATGTAGATTATACCCTGCATTATGCACATATTTTTCAGCATACAGGACACAGGCTCAACAGTTGCTTCTATTTTCCACACCATAACCAAACAGAATAAAAAATTGGAGGTTTGCCAACGACACTGTAACACTGTCAGAGACAGCAAAGGAGTAGGAGGGGCAGCTGAATGGAATGAACAGTGTCTTGAAAGGGGGACATAAGATGAACATAAACAAGAGTAAAACGAGGATAATGGAATGTAGTCGGATTAAATCAGGTGATGTTGATGGAATTAGATTAGGAAATGAGACACTTAAAGTGTATTGGTATTTTGGAAGCAAAATAACTGATGATGTTCGAAGTAGGATATAAAATGTAGACTTGCAATGGCAAGGAAAGCGTTTTTGAAAGAGAGAAATTTGTTAACATCGAGTATTGATTTAAGTGTCAGGAAGTCGTTTCTGAAAGTATTTGTATGGAGTGTAGCCATGTATGGAAGTGAAACACGGACGATAAATACTTTGGACAAGAAGAGAATAGAAGCTTTCGAAATGTGGTGCTACAGAAGAATGCTGAAGATTAGATGGGTGGATCACATAACTAATGAGGAGGTATTGAATAGAATTGGGGAGAAGAGGAGTTAGTGGCAGAACTTGACTAGAAGAAGGGATTGGTTGGTAGGACATGTTCTGATGCATCAAGGGATCACCAATTTAGTATTGGCGGGCAGCGTGAAGGGTAAAAATCGTAGAGGGAGGCCAAGAGGTGAATAAGCAGATTCAGAAGGATGTAGGATGCAGTAGTTACTTGGAGATGAAGAAGCTTCCTCAGAATAGAGTAGCATGGAGAGCTGCATCAAAGCAGTCTCAGGACTGACGACCACAACAACAACAATAACAATAACAGAACATCATGTCTGCCATTTTTTGTGTGGAATAATAGGCATCAGTTATGCTGGAAAGTACAAAGACAAAAGTACAGTGTAAAAGCATTTCCCAAGTTTATCAGAAGACAGACTGGTTCCATCGTAACGAACGTATCCGCTGGAGTTACCCACGACTATGAATTCGGTTTACAGTAACAAACACTACAGGTATTTAATGAGTGGTGCATACGTGGACAATTACAGAGGTATGAGCCCGCATCCTACTGCATACTGTAGGGCTTTTGTAACACCAAAGTAATTGCAGTAGGAGAGATGTACGGGGTGATCAAGAAGTCAGCATGAATTTGAAAACTTAATAAACCACGGATTAATGTAGATAGAGAGGAAAAAATTGACACACATGCTTGGAATGACATGCGGTTTCAATAGCAAAAAAAAAAAAAAAAAAAAAAAAAAAAAAAAAAAAAAAAAATTGCTAGATGCGTGAAAGCTCACTTGCGCGCGTCGTTTGGTGATGATCGTGTGCTCAGCCGCCACTTTCGCCATGCTTGGCCTCCCAGGTCCCCAGACCTCAGTCCGTGCGATTATTGGCTTTGGGGTTACCTGAAGTAGCAAGTGTATCGTGATCGACCGATATCTCTAGGGATGCTGAAAAACATCCGACGCCAATGCCTCACCATAACTCCAGACATGCTTTTCAGTGCTGTTCACAACATTATTCCTCAACTACAGCTATTGTTGAGGAATGATGGTGGACATATTGAGCATTTCCTGTAAAGAACCTCATCTTCGCTTTGTCTTAGTCTGTTATGCTAATTATTGCTTTTCTGATCAGCTGAAGCGCCATCTCCCAGACATTTTTTGAACTTTTTCATTTCCCCATGTCATTCCAAGCATGTGTGTCAATTTGTACCTCTGTATCTACATTATTCCGTGATTTATTCAGTTTTCAAATTGATACTGACTTTTTGATCACCCGGTATTTCGCTGTAGCGCGGATTAACAAGTGCTCGCAGAGATTTTGTTTATGCTGTCACATCTCTCCTCGCCGGCATCGACCAGCAGTAATGAAACAACCCCACCGAGTCTTACTGGCCCGTGTATCTCGCACGGTCAATGTTCGCTACAATCTGCGCCAGGCGACGATGTCAACCTGGTTTGTGTTTCAAACTGAGACTGTCGCTGCATGTCCTAAAAGTGAGCCACGATTGCCTGCTTCAAGGTCACTTCAGCATTGCCGCGTATGACTCTGCTAGCACTCCGCTCGATGTGTGAACAGCTGCAGCGTAAAATACTCTCGGTGAGCAGCGAGTAGTGAGTTTGCAGTGTAAACTCAGCAACGCTATCGGCGAGCAGCGAGTTACGATGTGCTAGCAGTGGGGCTGAAGCATGGACGTATGCAGCTAGCACATGTTTAATGGAAGGAAAGAAGAGCGGAAGATTAAGGTTTCTAATGCGATCAAGGTCATTAGAGACTGGACACAAGCTTGGACTCATTCAAGGATGGGGAACGAAATTTGCCTGTGCCGTTTCGGAGGAACCTATGACACTTTAATACAGATTTATGTATTTAAAATTTCTTCCTTTACCTCTATACATTAAAAGGCAATGTCCAGACTGAGTGACTCACTCATCATTGTCCAACCAAAGCAGCTAAGGATAGAAACTTGAAACTCTGAGCAAAAAAGTGTGTGAAATCTTACGGTCTCCCTCCCTCCTCCACCATTTTTTAACAGAATTTGGTGCAATTTTATTTAAACAAATCTGTATGTCAGCAATCAATCGCAATTTTTGATTTTACTTTTCAGATCTACCTAGGTTTCGGCCACTGAGTGGCCAGTCTCAAAGCTTTTAATTATGCTAACATCTATTGTGCGAGTAGTATTGTCAAACAAAAATGCTGGTCAGAGTTACATTGTTATTTATGCAGGCGGAGACAGGTGTTTTATGGCTCAAAAACCAAAACGTGCGACTATCATTCAGAAACGGACAGCGAAAATTTTCGAAAGTACGTCGGAACCCAACTTATGCCAGGCTTATTAGCAATGTCTTTATCCCTTGCAATTACTCGCAGCGGAATACTTCCAGCCATTGCAGGTGTCGGACATGTTTGACTGTACTAATGTTCAACCACTTTTCTCCATAACGCGGGAAGAATAAAACACTCGGAGAGTGCCATTGAAGGGCTTAGCGAAATTGCTTCAGGTTTAACAAGTAACCGGAGTATCGAACATTGCGTTCGAAATTTCCAATTAGATTTCGTCTCCTGCAAAATTAGTTGTGAGTAAACGCACGGCGTGTAATAGGCTGGCAGCGCTCCACTCGTAAGAATACTGGCGTGAACGCCAGACTGCTTCCCCCCCCTCTGTTCCTCCGGCGTAAACACGACGGTGCTGCCACAGTGGCGAGGAACAAATTAATCCTCCTCCCTCCCCACCCTCGTTCAACAGGGCCGGCCGGCAGCTAGGTAGGTAGTCGACGCGCCATGCCACAATTTTCGGAGCCGCTTCCTCCGAGGTTTGGTTTCGAATCCCTCTTGGGCATGAGTGTTGAATTTGTCCTTTTAGAAACAAACAAAAACAAAAAAAACCTGGGGGCCGGCAGATTTGCCACCCCTCGGAAAGTGCCGCACGTTTCGCACGGCCTTGCGTCGGCCATGGACACACCCAGGCGCGAGGGAGGGTTCGAACCTCCGCAGGGACCAGCCGCACAGTCCATGACTGCAGCGCCTCAGACCGCTCGGCCAATCCAGCGCGGCAAAACTCAGAGCAGGTATGGATCTTATGCAGCAGGCGTCGTTAAAGAACACATTTTTCGAAATTCCAATCATAAGGCGGTGAGATAGGGGATGAAGTTTTTTCGAAAAATGTCACTAATAAGGCAATTGTGAAGTTTGACCTGCGAAAATTGATATTTGCTTTCACGGTCATAAATAAAGAAATATACGTTTCATCATTTTGGAAATTTAACTCCGCAGCGGTGAAATGGTGGATGAAAGCATCTTTTGAAAATATGAGTACTGAGCTATTTGTGAAGTTAAATGTATGAAAATTTGTGTCTGACAAATTAAAAAAAAAGAATGCCATTTTGTTTGCGTGGCCATCCTCCGCAGAAAGCACAGAACTACTTGTTTTGTAAATAAAACCGACATTTCCTGCTGCCACTTTTTAGGGGGATATGTCTCCTGATACAACCTTGCTGCTCGTCACACGTTGCCATTTGCCTTTCCGTAAGTAAAAACAGTGTCGGTAAGCTCTGGATTCGAATACAGAACCATTGTTTTTTTTTTTTTTTTTTTTTTTTTTTTTTTTTTTTTTTTTTTTTTTTTTTGGTCATCAGTCTACTGACTGCCACGAATTCCTTTCCTGTGCTAACCTCTTCATCTCAGAGTAGCACTTGCAACATACGTCCTCAATTATTTGCTTGACGTACTCCAATCTCTGTCTTCCTCTATAGTTTTTGCCCTCTACAGCTCCCTCTAGTACCATGCAAGTCATTCCCTCATGTCTCAGCAGATGTCCTATCATCCTGTCCCTTCTCCTTATCAGTGTTTTCCACATACTCCTTTCCTCTCCGATTCTGCGTAGAACCTCCTCATTCCTTACCTCATCAGTCCACCTAATTTTCAACATTCGTCTATAGCAGCACATCTCAAATGCTTCGATTCTCTTCTGTTCCAGTTTTCCCACAGTCCATCTTTCACTATCATACATTGCTGTACTCCAGACGTACATCCTCAGAAATTTCTTCCTCAAATTAAGGCCGGTATTTGATATTAGTAGACTTCTCTTGGCCAGAAAGGCCTTTTTTGCCATAGCGAGTCTGGTTTTGATGTCCTCCTTGCTCCGCCCATCATTGGTTATTTTACTGCCTACGTAGCAGAATTCCTTAACTTCATTGACTTCGTGACCTTCAATCCTGATGTTAAGTTTCTCGCTGTTCTCATTTCTACTACTTCTCATTACCTTCGTCTTTCTACGATTTACTCTCAAACCATACTGTGTACTCATTAGACTGTTCATTCCGTTCAGCAGATCATTTAATTTTTCTTCACTTTCACTCAGGATAGCAATGTCATTAGCGAATCGTATAATTGATATCCGTTCACCTTGTATTTTAATTCCCGGCATTGTGTACAACGCTGTATTACACCCACTACAAGGTGAGTCAGGAAGAGAAATGAGTCGTGCACATCACCTATTACTATGGCAGGAAATGGCGCTAAGGCGTGAAGTATGAGGAAGAGAACAAACAACTAAGAGGAAGCCATGCATACTGTAACTGTGGCTGAGTCGTACAGCGCATATTAGACCGCACTCTCTGTAACAAAGTGTGATTGAATATATCATCTCCAGCATGGAAACCATGCATTTCCGGACATAAGGTCATTAGACATTTTTTGTTCCGTATCCTGTTATCGATCAAACCCTAGAGTCCGCACACAATGAAAAAATTCACCCTGTACACAGCCTGTGAAACAACTACATGTACGAAGTTTGTAGCGTTTTGGAGGATATAGAAAGAAAAACCTTTGTTTCGTGACAGTAGCTTTGAAGGTTTCGATGCTGGGCGTCCCTGAGGCCTTGGGCACAGCGAGGAATAATGAAAACTTACTGGTCCTAGCGGTAAGATGTAATCGTTTGGTAAACTAGATTTCGATGTCTCTGTGCTGCATATACACTCCTGGAAATGGTAAAAAGAACACATTGACACTGGTGTGTCAGACCCACCATACTTGCTCCGGACACTGCGAGAGGGCTGTACAAGCAATGATCACACGCACGGCACAGCGGACACACCAGGAACCGCGGTGTTGGCCGTCGAATGGCGCTAGCTGCGCAGCATTTGTGCACCGCCGCCGTCAGTGTCAGCCAGTTTGCCATGGCATACGGCGCTCCATCGCAGTCTTTAACACTGGTAGCATGCCGCGACAGCGTGGACGTGAACCGTATGTGCAGTTGACGGACTTTGAGCGAGGGCGTATAGTGGGCATGCGGGAGGCCGGGTGGACGTACCGCCGAATTGCTCAACACGTGGGGCGTGAGGTCTCCACAGTACATCGATGTTGTCGCCAGTGGTCGGCGGAAGGTGCACGTGCCCGTCGACGTGGGACCGGACCGCAGCGACGCACGGATGCACGCCAAGAGCGCAGGATCCTACGCAGTGCCGTAGGGGACCGCACCGCCACTTCCCAGCAAATTAGGGACACTGTTGCTCCTGGGGTATCGGCGAGGACCATTCGCAACCGTCTCCATGAAGCTGGGCTACGGTCCCGCACACCGTTAGGCCGTCTTCCGCTCACGCCCCAACATCGTGCAGCCCGCCTCCAGTGGTGTCGCGACAGGCGTGAATGGAGGGACGAACGTAGACTTGTCGTCTGCAGCGATGAGAGTCGCTTCTGCCTTGGTGCCAATGATGGTCGTATGCGTGTTTGGCGCCATGCAGGTGAGCGCCACAATCAGGACTGCATACGACCGAGGCACACAGGGCCAAAACCCGGCATCATGGTGTGGGGAGCGATATCCTACACTGGCCGTACACCTCTGGTGATCGTCGAGGGTACACTGAATAGTGCACGTTACATCCAAACCGTCATCGAACCTATCGTTCTACCATTCCTAGACCGGCAAGGGAACTTGCTGTTCCAACAGGACAATGCACGTCCGCATGTATCCCGTGCCACCCAACGTGCTCCAGAAGGTGTAAGTCAACTACCCTGGCCAGCAAGATCTCCGGATCTGTCCCCCATTGAGCATGTTTGGGACTGGATGAAGCGTCGTCTCACGCGGTCTGCACGTCCAGCACGAACGCTGGTCCAACTGAGGCGCCAGGTGGAAATGGCATGGCAAGCCGTTCCACAGGACTACATCCAGGATCTCTACGATCGTCTCCATGGGAGAATAGCAGCCTGCATTGCTGCGAAAGGTGGATATACACTGTACTAGTGCCGACATTGTGCATGCTGTGTTTCCTGTGTCTATGTACCTGTGGTTCTGTCAGTGTGATCATGTGATGTATCTGACCCCAGGAATGTGTCAATAAAGTTTCCTCTTCCTGGGACAATGAATTGACGGTGTTCTTATTTCAATTTCCAGGAGTGTATGACCAGTGAAAACAACTGTGTACTATTGCCTAAGGGAAATGCAGCGTCAGATCCTTCAAGCATCAAATAGGATATTCAGCCGTTCTCAATTGTGTGATTATCGCGACAAAATATGCCGGGACATCATCGTCCCAATTTCCAAGTGCTGGAAACAAGGAAACCAGATAAAACAATCCTCCTGATACAGACAGACTTATAAGGATTACAGACATGCTGAGTTATAACCTACCTTACAGATTTTTTGAATGCTATTAGACTTTCGTCGGAAACGGCCTTGCCGCAGTGGATGCATAGTTGGCCTCTGGCTGAGCTGCGGTGAGGACGCGCTGTTTGTGTTCCTGCTGCGGAACGAGCGCTCCTGTTGTTTACATCGTACTCGGCCGTTTCGCGCGTGCCGTACTCAGCATATAGATTACTATGGCGCACCAGTACAGAAAATCGACGCTCAAATTTACATTCCGCAACCAATTTGCACGGCCCAAAGCACTCGAAGTAGAACGGTTTCTACGAGAAGAAGTTAAAATCCCGGCGACCGACATTCTCGGCATTCACTTGTCCATTGTGAACCGATCCTTCGGGACACGAAACAGGGCCTCCGTTTCTGCCATGCTGATGGCAATGTTGGGACTGCGCACGTCGATTACTCTGGCATGGGACTTCGCACGATCAGAATTTTCGAACTTCCTTTCGAACTACCGGCGGAGGACGTCGTGACAGCGCTGCGCCCCTACGACACGGTGCATGGACATATTGTGGAAAAATGGACGCAATTCCAGACATATCCTGTGCTGAACGGAGTCCGCCAGGTCCGAATAGAACTTAAAAGACACGTACCTTCATATCTGAATATCAGTGGCTGCCGTGCCATCGTCATCTACACCTGCTCTTGTTGTGGGAAGGAGGGACACCTCAGATCCGAATGTATCCAACGTCGAATCACTCAACTGCCGCCGGCTGACGCGGACCCGCCATCGCAGCCGACACTGCTTCCCGTGACCTATGCAGCAGCCCTCACGACAGCTACCACTTCACCACGACAGCCGACATCCACGGCTGGGTCGCGGCTCCATTCTCCAGTACAGGGCGATGATGACACACCCGCTCCACGAGCTACGGATTCAACTCCGATGCCGCCTCCCCCGTCGACGGATAACGACATACATGACGGTGGCATGGCCATCGACTCGCTCATTGTGCCTACGGCTGCCTTTGTGCCGGAACGTCGTGAATCTTTGCATCTTCTGACACAGAAGGACACGCCAGGAAGCAACGCTCTCCGAAGCGACGGAAGCGGAGGCGTAGAGCAACTTCCGAAAGGGATGCGACACAGCCTCCAGAGCGCGACGGCTCCACCTTCACTGACGACGCTACCACAGAGGCAGCCACCATTTGCTGTAGTGTGGCACCAGCGAACGGAAATGAGGACAAAACACACGTATCTACGGTGGCAAAATCGGATGCCGATATGCAGGACAGATGCTGCCCACCACCTTCTGGAGTGCGAGCACCCATGCCGTGTCCTGAGGAAGCTAGGGAAACCGATCTGGCTTTGAGTTCCCCGACGTGGGCGGATGACCACGACGACGACGCCACCATGCAAGTTACGCCAACAGGGCCCACGCCATTGGCGCCTCCTCTCTAGAAAGGCCTGCAGGTGAGGTTTGGGGCGATGCGGAGGTGTTAATACAGTCCGAAGCGTAATTCCAGTCTTAATGGATAACTTAGCACCTGCGGTTCAGCAACAGGCTTGTCGTATCGCCATGATTAACCTCAACACGATACGAAGTTGCTGCGTGAGATGCTTCGTTCTTCGGACGTTGACATTGCCCTGTTGCAACAAGTGTATATAGCGGCCCTCCCTGCTTTCTACGGTTGTGTGACATATACGCTCCTGGAAATGGAAAAAAAAAACACATTGACACCGGTGTGTCAGACCCACCATACTTGCTCCGGACACTGCGAGAGGGCTGTACAAGCAATGATCACACGCACGGCACAGCGGACACACCAGGGACCGCGGTGTTGGCCGTCGAATGGCGCTAGCTGCGCAGCATTTGTGCACCGCCGCCGTCAGTGTCAGCCAGTTTGCCGTGGCATACGGAGCTCCATCGCAGTCTTTAACACTGGTAGCATGCCGCGACAGCGTGGACGTGAACCGTATGTGCAGTCGACGGACTTTGAGCGAGGGCGTATAGTGGGCATGCGGGATGCCAGGTGGACGTACCGCCGAATTGCTCAACACGTGGGGCGTGAGGTCTCCACAGTACATCGATGTTGTCGCCAGTGGTCGGCGGAAGGTGCACGTGCCCGTCGACCTGGGACCGGACCGCAGCGACGCACGGATGCACGCCAAGACCGTACGATCCTTCCCAGCAAATTAGGGACACTGTTGCTCCCGGGGTATCGGCGAAGACCATTCGCAACCATCTCCATGAAGCTGGGCTACGGTCCCGCACACCGTTAGGCCGTCTTCCGCTCACGCCCCAACATCGTGCAGCCCGACTCCAGTGGTGTCGCGACAGGCGTGAATGGAGGGACGAATGGAGACGTGTCGTCTTCAGCGATGAGAGTCGCTTTTGCCTTGGTGCCAATGATGGTCGTATGTGTGTTTGGCGCCGTGCAGGTGAGCGCCACAATCAGGACTGCATACGACCGAGGCACACAGGGCCAACACCCGGCATCATGGTGTGGGGAGCGATCTCCTACACTGGCCGTACACCTCTGGTGATCGTCGAGGAGACACTGAATAGTGCACGGTACATCCAAACCGTCATCGAACCCATCGTTCTACCATTCCTAGACCGGCTAGGGAACTTGCTGTTCCAACAGGACAATGCACATCCGCATGTATCCCGTGCCAGCCAACGTGCTCTAGAAGGTGTAAGTCAACTACCCTGGCCAGCAAGATCTCCGGATCTGTCCCCCATTGAGCATGTTTGGGACTGGATGAAGCGTCGTCTCACGCGGTCTGCACGTCCAGCACGAATGCTGATCCAACTGAGGCGCCAGGTGGAAATGGCATGGCAAGCCGTTCCACAGGACTACATCCAGCATCCCTACGATCGTCTCCATGGGAAAATAGCAGCCTGCATTGCTGCGAAAGGTGGGTATACATTGTACTAGTGCCGACATTGTGCATGCTCTGTTGCCTGTGTCTATGTGCCTGTGGTTCTGTCAGTGTGATCATGTGATGTATCTGACCCCAGGAATGTGTCAATAAAGTTTCCCCTTCCTGGGACAATGAATTCACGGTGTTCTTATTTCAATTTCCAGGAGTGTATGTCACCGGCGGACCGGAATGGCAGCGGTACGACAATACTAGTGCGCGACGGAATCGCCATGGAAGAAGTGACTTACCTTCCGTCAGGAAGGGGGCTGGCGATCACAGCACTGGGTACGCTCATCATTAACATTTACGCGCCATCAGGAAGTGACCAACGCCCCGAACGATCGCTGTTCTACTCCGAGGATATCGCCCCTCTCTTTATCAGTCGCTTCGATCAATATATCTTCGGCGCCGACTTTAAGTGTGTGCTCCGCCGCAAAGCCAAGTCCCTCATTTCTCGTCACGAACTTCGGCTCCTGGTTCGAGATCTGCTTCTCCCCGACACGTGGGAGACAGTGCATGGTGACCGTCGCGGGCCGACATACCTTACTAGTCACTCAGCCAGTCGCCTAGACCGCATTTATGTCTCACGAGCCGAACGTTGGCCGCTTGCCTTCTCCGATCATAGCGCCTTCATATGCACACTCACTCTACAGCAGCAGCGGATGTGGCGCAGCCGAGGACCCTGGAAGCTGAATGTGGCACATCTCTAAGACGCGGAATGCGGTCAGATTATCGGCCACACATGGATGGATTGCGAACGTCGTCTTCCCCGATACCCTTCGACCCTAGCATGGTGGGTGGAATGTGCTAAACCAGCGTTTCGGCGTGTGCTAACACAGTTCGGAAAAGATGTCGCAGCGTGGCATCGTCACACATTGAACTTTTATTACACGACTCTCCGCGAACTGGCCATCCAACCACCATCTCCAAACCGACAAATGGAAAGCCGCCGAATTAAAGGTAAAATATTGTCGCTTACGAGGAAACGTTTGGAGAGGGTCGTCGTGCGATCGCGACGTCAAGACCGAGCGGAAGGAGAAAACCCTTCTATGCATCACATCGTGCTCGACAGCCGCCGACGCCGACAGCAGCTGATCACAGACCTCGTATTGCCAGGTGGTAGGGTCGTAATGACTCAGGCGGCGGTTACAGAAGCCTCTGTAGATCACTATCGCCGGTTTTACGACGAGGTGAATACAGAGGAAGCGGATGGGCACGACATACTGCAGCACGTGTCGCACACCGTCGACGGTGCAGCAGCGACGACGCTGTTAGCTGGACGTAGGAGGGACGACATCGAGGACGCGCTTAACAAGGGAGCACTCAACAAGTCTCCCGGGCCAGACGGACTGCCGCTCGAGTTTTATCGGACTTTCTGCGATCTAATGATGCCCCGATGGATCACCATGTACCAAGAACTGATGACTCCCGGTTCCCACGTGTCACCTGGATTCGTGGAAGGTCTCCTTATACCGATACACAAACCTTCCCGAGGTCGGACGGTCGAGCACTACAGGCCCATTACAATGCTCAACGCGGACTACAAAATCTTCGCCCGACTACTCGCCAGCTGCATAAAGAAGGTTCTGCCCCTAGTCCTCTCCATGAAGCAAACGACACAGGGTGGAGTGACGAACATGCAACCAGCGAACGCAGGGATTTAATAGCCATCGCCACATCGTGTCGCCTTCGAGCTGCTCTGATCTCCATTGATTTCGACCACGCCTTCGACAGAGTTCACCACAAGTTCCTCCTGTCCGTTATGGCCCGCATGGGCTTCCCGCCTGGCTTTCTTGACATCTTTCAGCGCCTTTTCCGTGGAGCTGCATCCCGTGTACTGGTAAATGGACGGATTGTGGGTCCCTTTCCGATCCGACGGTCAGTTCGCCAAGGATGCCCACTCTCCATGACCCTTTACACGATCGCACTCGAACCACTTGTCGGAGGGTTGAAAATCAGGCTCTCGGGCATGTCATTGAGGGATCACACCTTTCACTGCAGGATATATGCTGATGACCTTCTGTTACTTGTCCGATCTGGTGACGAGGTACGCTCGGTGATACAATGGATCAGTCGCTATGGATTGGCAGCGGGCAGCCTCATGAATGTGGCCAAGTCGGCAGCGATGCCCATTGGGAGAGGTCTACAGGAGGACGCTTTAGCCCCACTCCCACTAGTTAACAAGATCCGGTACTTGGGCATAACATTTACACAGGATGTTCGCCGCACGGCTGCCATGAACTATGCACGATTACTACAGGCAATACGCACAGAAGTTCGCCGGAACCTACTTCGACAGATGGACCTCTTACAGCGTGTGGAATACCTCAACCTTCATGTGGCGACTAAGATGATCCACATGGCTTAGGTCCTACCGATATCGACAGGTGGGGTAGCAGCTCCCAGCCAAGTGTTCTGATTGTATCCTGTTTTGCTTTGTATGCAGGTGCAGTGTCGTGTAAAAAATTACTTTGCCATGTGTTCTGGCCCATTCTTGTCTTTTTTCGATCAATGCATAGTTCAAATTGATCATTTGTTGTCTGTAGCGATTAATATTCACAGTTTCACATGGTTTTAGATGCTCATGACACACCACACGTTCCTGATCCCACCAAACACAGAGCATTGTCTTCTTGCGGAATCCATCTGATTTTGCAGTCGATGTTGATGGTTGTCCCGGATTAACCCATGATTTTTCCCGTTTAGCATTCTTAAAATGAATCCATTTTTCATCGCCAGTAACAATTCGATGCAAAACTGATATTTTTTCATGTCTTTGAAGCAAAATTTGACAAATGGTTTTTTGGTTTTCCATCAGTCTTTCATTCAATTCATGTGGCACCCATTTTCCACACTTTCGGATCTTTCCCATAGCTTTAAAACGGCCAGAAATTGTTTGTTGTGCAACATTTAGCATTGCTGCCATTTGCTTCTAGCTCGAAGTATCATCTTCATCCAATGTTGCTTGCAATTCGGCGTCTCCGAACTTTTTTGGTGGTCTTCCACGTTCTTCATTTCTTACATCAAAATCATTATATCTGAACCGTTGAAACCATATTTTGCGTGTTGCTTCCGATAGAGCATGATCACCATATGCCTCGACAAGCATTTGGTGTGACTCTGAAGCACTCTTTTTCAAATGAAAACAAAAAATTAATGCTTTCTGCAAATCATCTCTTTCTGGTACAAAATTCGACATTGTTAACACGACGAAAACATAAGATGTTGTTTGTTCCCTGACTTGACGTATACTAAATACCTATGACAGTTGTCATAACAACAAAAAAAGAAAGTTAAGGCTCGTTCACAACAAATGTTCTCTATCGACACATTTGTATCTTAACGCTCATTTCGTATCGGTAGACCTGTTAAATATCGTCATTTGCAGGTGATGGCAGTGGCTTTCAGTTTGCAACCGAACCTCGGGAACGGTGGATGGACCGGCTTGTGATGTTTCAGGTTTCATTCTTTCAGTTGACAATGCACGTATGCGGCTTGTTTTTGAGTTCTGGCGAGGACCAATGGCATAAAAAAAATATTGTAAGGTCCGTTATAACTGAGGATGTCTGTAATACTTATATGTCTGTCGGTGCAAGTATGACTGTTCTGCCGGCTGGTGTGGCCGAGCGGTTCTAGGCGCTACAGTCTGGAACCGCGTGACCGCTACGGTCGCAGGTTCGAATCCTGCCTCGGGCATGGTTGTGTGTGATGTCCTTAGGTTAGTTAGGTTTAAGTAGTTCTAAGTTAGAGGGGACTATGACCTTAGAAGTTAAGTCCCATAGTGCTCAGAGCCATTTGAACCATTTTTTAATAACTGTTTTACTTGCTCTTCTTGCTTTTACCACTTGGAAATGGGATCGTGGGATCCCGAAGCATGTTGTGGCAATAATCACTTGATTGACAGCTGAGCTGAATATCGTCAATATTGCTCAAATAGCAGTTGTATGATGGCTTCACATCAGTTGTTCTTAATTAAATTCTCCGTGAACCCTGGCAGGGAAATGGTGCGCCTATGACGTTTCTGCCGCATAGCAAAAGTTTCTTTTTGTCTCCTCTAAACAATCTACATATTCGATATCGCTTGCATTTTTACGTCCGATATATCATCTCTCTGGAGTTCACGCACTTTCCTTTCGCACACACAGTATTTCATTTCCTGTAGGCATTCGAGTGGAAGATACTACCCGCCACACTGAACAATTTAATCAGTCCCGCACAGCTCTCCGTATTACACATTTATAGCCGTTTAAATTAATGTGAAGCCATTCGAGAGTGCCTTTCCTCAAAAGGCAGCTCTCCCCACATTATGTGCGCCGTAAAGGGTTTCCCATTTCATTTTATCCTCTCCCTCTCTAGCTCTCCTACGCTGTCAGGGCGCACACAAACTTCTGTGAAATGCATATACACTATTGGCCATTAAAATTGGTACACCAAGAAGAAATGCAGATCATAAACGGGTATTCATTGGACAAATATATTATACTAGAAATGACATGTGATTACATTTCCATGCAATTTGGGTGCATAGATCCTGAAAAATCAGTATCCAGAACAACCACCCCTGGCTGTAATAACGGCCTTGATACGCCTGGACATTGAGTCAAACAGAGCTTGGATGGCGTGTACAGGTACAACTGCCCATGCTGCGTCAACACGATTCCACAGTTCAACAACAGTAGTGACTGGCGTATTGTGACGAGCCAGTTGCTCGGTCACCATTGACCAGACGATTTTAGTTGGTGAGAGATCTGGAGTATGTGCTGGCCATGGCAGAAGTCGAACATTTTCTGCATCCAGAAAGACCCGTACAGGACCTGCAACATGCGGTCGTTCATTATCCTGCTGAAATGTACGATATCGCAGGGATCGAATGTAGCGTCCACTGTTCAAAGTGCCGTCAATGCGAACAAGAGGTGATCGAGACGTGTAACCAATGACACGCCATACCATCACGCCGGATGATACGCCAGTATGGCGTTGACGAATACACGCTTCCAATGTGCGGTCTCCGCGATGTCGCTAAACACGGATACGACCATCGTGATGCTGTAAACAGAACCTGGGTTCATCCGAAAAAAAAATGACTCCTGTCTGTGATGCAGCGTCAAGTGTAACCGCAGCCATTGTCTCCGAGCTGATATTCCACGCTGCTGCAAACGTCGTCGAACTGTTCGTGCAGATGGTTGTTGTCTTGCAAAGGTCCCCACCTGTTGTCTCAGTGATCGAGACGTGGCTGCACGATCCGTTACAGCCGTGAGGATAAGTTGCCTGTCATCTCGACTGCTAGTGATACGAGGCCGTTGGGATCCAGCACGGCGTTCCGTATTACCCTCCTGAACCCACCGATTCCATATTCTGCTAACAGTCATTGGAGCTCGACCAACGCGAGCAGCCATGTCGCGATACGACAAACCGAAATCACGATATGCTACAATCCGACCTTTATCAAAGTCGGAAAAGTGATGGTACGCTTTTCTCCTCCTTACACGAGGCATCACGACAACGTTTCACCAGTCAACGCCGGTCAAGTACTGTTTGTGTATGAGAAATCGGTTGGAAACTTCCCTCATGTCAGCACGTTCTAGGTGTCGCCACCGGCGCCAAACTTGTGTGAATACTCTGAAAAGCTAATCATTTGCATAGCACAGCATCTTCTTCCTGTCGGTTAAATTTCGCGTCTGTAAGACGACATCCTCATGGTGTAGCAATTTTAATGGCCAATAGTGTAAGTACAGCTCCCATCATCATCTATGCCTCCCTCAGGTAACTCCAGGGGAGAGACTTTCTCAATTCATAAAAGAGCATACAGTTACTCTCACGTAACTTCGAATAATACCAAAACGGGTAGGATGCAGTAAGATTGCTGTTGTAATGGGAATGACGATTGCAAAATGCAGAAAGGCATATAGGAAATCAGATGGTAAGTTAAGTTTTATGCTCCAGCCACAAGCACAAATAACTGTTACCGTTACAGAAGGTAAACGGAACAGAGTAATTACCGTCTTTTCCATAGCAGTTCTGCAGGTATAAGTTACGACACAATGTAAATAACACGTATCTACAATACTAAATGGCTAACCCATGCAAAATTCCACTTGCAGGTTGCCTATCTAATGGTTCGCAGGGGCAACAAAAATTTGATTTTCATACACTTAATTGCCAATTTAACAATTTGAAATGCTGTAGTTAACAGCTATAATTTTTTTGTTACAAATTCAACCGAGTAAGTTGTCCACCCCTGGTAGCTGAGTGGTCAGCGGGACGGAATGTCGTACCTAAAGGCCAGGGTTCGATTCTCGGCTGGGCCGGAGATTTTCTCCGCTAAGGGACTGAGTGGTGTGTTGTCCATATCATCATAATTTCATCCCCGTCGACACACAGGTCAGCTCGAAAGACTTGCACCAGGCGATCGGTCTACCCTAGCCACACGGCATTTCCAACATTGTAAGTCAAGAACTACAAACAGAAACTGTATACAGTGTGTTACAAAAAGGTACGGCCAAACATTCAGGAAACATTTCTCACACACAAATAAAGAAAAGATGTTATGTGTCCGGAAACGCTTAATTCCCATGTTAGAGCTTATTTTAGTTTCGTCAGTATGTGCTGTACTTCCTCGATTCACCGCCAGTTGGCCCAATTGAAGGAAGGTAATGTTGACTTCGGTGCTTGTGTTGACATGCGACTCATTGCTCTACAGTACTAGCATCAAGCACATCAGTACGTGGCATCAACAGGTTAGTGTTCATCACGAACGTGGTTTTGCAGGCAGTGCAATGTTTACAAATGCGGAGTTGGCAGATGCCCATTTGATGTATGGATTAGCACGGGACAATAGCCGTGGCGCGGTACGTTTGTATCGAGACAGTTTTC
Organism: Schistocerca gregaria; assembly: GCF_023897955.1. NCBI lineage: Eukaryota > Metazoa > Arthropoda > Insecta > Orthoptera > Acrididae > Schistocerca > Schistocerca gregaria. The sequence continues at coordinate 83,977,257 of NC_064930.1, read as the reverse complement.
CAGAACGAAGGTGTCCCGACAGGAAGACGTTCGAAGCAATTGATCGGCGTCTTAGAGAGCACGGAACATTCCAGCCTATGACTCGCGACTGGGGAAGACCTAGAACGACGAGGACACCTGCAATGGACGAGGAAATTCTTCGTGCAGTTGACGATAACCCTAATGTCAGCGTCAGAGAAGTTGCTGCTGTACAAGGTAACGCTGACCACGTCACTGTATGGAGAGTGCTACGGGAGAACCAGTTGTTTCCGTACCGTGTACAGCGTGTGCAGGCACTATCAGCAGCTGATTGGCCTCCACGGGTACACTTCTGCGAATGGTTCACCCGACAATGTGTCAATCCTCATTTCAGTGCAAATGTTCTCTTTACGGATGAGGCTTCATTCCAACGTGATCAAATTGTAAATTTTCACAATCGACATGTGTGGGCTGACGAGAATCCGCACGCAATTGTGCAATCACGTCATCAACACATATTTTCTGTGAACGTTTGGGCAGGCATTGTTGGTGATGTCTTGATTGGGCCCCATGTTCTTCCACGTACGCTCAATGGAGCACGTTATCATGATTTCATACGGGATACTCTACCTGTGCTGCTAGAACATGTGCCTTTACGAGAACGACACAACATGTGGTTCGTGCACCATGGAGCTCCTGCACATTTCAGTCGAAGTGTTCGTACGCTTCTCAACAACAGATTTGGTGACCGTTGGATTGGTAGAGACGGACCAATTCCGTGGCCTCCCCGCTCTCCTGACCTCAACCCTCTTGACTTTCATTTATGGGGGCATTTAAAAGCTCTTGGCTACACAACCCCGGTACCAAATGTAGAGATTCATCGTGCTCGTATTGTGGACGGCTGTGATACAATACGCCGTTCTCCAGGGGTGCATCAGCGCATCAGGGATTCCGTGCGACGGAGGATGTAACAAAGTGTTTGAAGTCATGCTGGTACCTTCTGTTGCTGTGTGTTTCCATTCCATGATTAGTGGATTTGAAGAGAAGTAGTAAAATGAGCTCTAACATGGAAAGTAAGCGTTTCCGGACACATGTCCACATAACATCTTTTCTTTATTTGTGTGTGAGGAATGTTTCCTGATAGTTTGGCCGTACCTTTTTGTAACACCATGTATACGTTTATGTCTTCAGGCACCACACAAATTGTCTTGCAAATTACTCACATTATATCCATCCACTATTTGAGAATGAGACCCCGCGGCCTTGTGGCAGTGGTAACGCAGATCACTCACGTTAAGTGCTGTGGGACCTGGCTAGCACTTGGACGAGTCACTGTCTGGGTCTGCCGAGCGCTGTTGGCAACCGGGGTGCACTCAGCCCTAGTGAGGCCGGTTGAGGAGCCACTTGATTGAGGAATAGCGACAGTGGCCACGAGAACTGACAATGGCCAGGAGAGCGGTGTGCTGACCACACAGCCCTCCGTATCTGGTGACGCCTGAGGGCTGAGGATGACACGGCGCCCTGTTGGTACCGTTGGGCCTTGCAAAGCCTGTTTGGGCGGTGTTTGTTTGTTTTTATTCGGGTAGGCCTTAGCGACTTCCAGCAATTTCTACACATTATTTCTACATCTACATTTACATTTATACTCCGCAAGCCACCCAACGGTGTGGGGCGGTGGGCAATTTACGTGCCACTGTCATTACCTCCCTTTCCTGTTCCAGTCGCGTACGGTTCGCGAGAAAAACGACTGTATGAAAGCCTCCGTGCGCGCTCTAATATCTATAATTTTCAATTCGTGATCTCCTCGGGAGGTATAAGTAGGGGGAAGCAATATATTCGATACCTCATCCAGAAACGCACCCTCTCGAAACCTGGACAGCAAGCTACACCGCGATGCAGAGCGCCTCTCTTGCAGAGTCTGACACTCGAGTTTGTTAAACATCTCCGTAACGCTCTCACGATTACCAATAATCCTGTGACAAAACGCGCCGCTCTTCTTTGAATCTTTTCTATCTCCTCCGTCAACCCGACCTGGTGCGGATCCCACACTGACGGGCAATACTCAAGTATAGGTCGAACGACTGTTTTGTAAGCCACCTCCTTTGTTGATGGAGTACATTTTCTAAGGGCTCTCCCAATGAATCCCAACCTGGTACCCGCCTTACCAACAATTAATTTTATATGATCATTCCACTTCAAATCGTTCTGCAAGCATACTGCCAGATATTTTACAGAAGTGACTGCTACCATTCTTTGTTCCGCTATCATATAATCATACAATAAAGGATCCTTCTTTCTATGTATTCGCAATACATTACATTTGTCTGTGTTAAGGGTGAGTTGCCACTCCCTGCATCAAGTGCCTATCCGCTGCAGATCTTCCTGCATTTCGCTACAATTTTCTAATGCTGCAACTTCTCTGTATACTACAGCATCATCCGCGAAAAGCCGCATGGAACTTCCGACTCTATCTGCTAGGTCATTTATATATATTGTGAAAAGCAATGGTCCCATAACACTCCCCTGTAGCACGCCAGAGGTTACTTTAAGGTCTGTAGACATATCTCCATTGATAACAACATGCTGTGTTCTGTTTGCTAAAAACTCTTCAATCCAGCCACACAGTTGGTCTGATATTCCGTAGGCTCTCACTTCTAATGCCTTACAAAATTTTCTCGATGTTATGGCTTATTACACTTTCGCCGATTCTGCAATACAGCTACAGCATCATTACTTGTTTACTACACATTTTGCGGAGAGAATCCACATATACTAATGAATGTACCTGCCAAATTATGTCAAAGCACAATACATAGGAGGGGCAGTCAAATAAAAACTGAACACTTGCCCGGAATCGTACCATTCAGAAGTAAACCACGACATGCTTTAAGACATTTATGATAATGTGAGACAACTCGAACAATCCCTGTTTCGTGGAACGCATTCGGCTGCTGACAGGTCCACAAATGCACCCACTCGTGTGGTTCCTCGTTCGACTCAAACCGACGTCCATAGAAGTCCTACTTCAGGTCATCAAAGATGTGAAAGATGCAGACTGTATGCAGAATGTTGCAGCGTTTCCCAACCAATCAACCAAATCACTAAAGTATGTGCTTCGTTCGACTGTCAATTGGGAGGAGGGGGGGGGGGGGGGGGGTGGGCGTTATCGTGCATCAGGATGACTCTGTCTGACAAGGACTATGGAATGGTACAATTCAAAAGTGATTAGCGCATGTGTCAAGACATTTATCCCACTGGGAGACGAGTCGATCAATCCCTGTTTTGTAGAACGCGTTTGGCCGCTGTTAGGGTCCACACATACACTCATGTAGTTCCTCATTCGACTGAAGCCATCTTCCATGGAAGTCATACTTGAGGTCGCCAAATACGTGAAAACCACACTATCAAAGATCTGGACTGTACGGAGGATGTTGCAGTGTTTACCAACCAGATCAGTAATGTATGTCCTTCGTTTCACTGGCAGTATGCGAGCGGGCGTTATCGTGCTACAGCATGATTCTGTCTGGCGGCATGCGAACAGTATGAGGACAATGGGAAAAGCCAGGTGTGGAAACATCGAACGTCTCCCCAGCCAAGGAAATCCAAAGCTGTTCACACAAGTTCTAGTAAGGTGATGATAACCTCCTTCGACTGCAGGGATCCTCTGCTCGTCGAGTTCCTCAAGCGTGGAGCCACGACAACGCGCTGTGGTTGACACTTTGCAGAAACTGCGGGCCACAAACGAGGACATAGCTGACTTTGACAAATGGCTGATTTTTATGGGGCCTTGCATGTCGGAAACCCAGAGCTGGTAGGCTGTTCGTGTTCTGTTGTCACGGGCGTCTACAGAAAGTACTTGAACGGCGGTGAAAGCAGGAGTAGGCTACAAGGTGATGGATGTGCACACCTCGTCACAGAATGTGGAGGACGAACACTTGCCCGCTCTATAAAGTAGTAGAGGCTGGGAAATCGGGTGGATCTGATGACAGAGTACAGTGTTGGTGCAGGCACACACTGTTGAATACACACTGTGGAACATGGTGCTCCGGAGCAGCCGACCCCCACATGTTACCATGCTGACCCAGCGATGTCGCCAGTTAAGACTGCAGCGGACACGGCATCATCGAGAATGGACTGCGGATCAGTGGAAAACTGTCACCTGATCAGATGAATCACGTCTCTTGTTTCTACAGGTCGATCGTCGTATCTGGATGCACCATCATCTGAGCCAACGGCTACTCGAAACGTGTAGGACGGTGGGGACAGAACTAAGCTACAGGGAACACTCAGGTGTGCTTCCATGGGACCTATGATTGTAGTCTAAGGCTCCATGACAGCTATGGACTTTGTGAAGATCATGCTATTGGGGCGTTAGGAGCGTAATAGTGTATTCAGGATCATGTATTGGCCATCAAATTCGTCAGATCTCATTCCAATACATATGAGACACTATAGGACGGCAGATCCGCACCTCCAAAACCACTGACCCAAAATTTACGGGAGTTATGTGGCCTGTGCGTAGACATCTGGTGTCACATAGCTCTGACAACCTACTAAGGACTTTAGAATATATGCTACGCAGAATTGCAGCTGTACTTCATTCTGAAGGTGGACTTGCATTCTGTTAAGCAGCTGGATGTAACATTTTGGTTTATCAGTGATCCTTTGGTCGTAAAACATCTGCAGTTGGTGCAACGTTGGAAAAGAATGTAAACACAAAATAGCTGGAAAGTCATATCCTCATTGCGTCCAGTGTTAGTCACTTCAACATACACAGTCCAGTCACATAACGTGGCCATGTGTCAAAAGCCTAAATAACCACCAGTTGGAAGTGGACATGTAGGGACAGAGTCAGTGAGGTTCTGCAAAGCACTCATATGGAGCTATGCTGAATCCAGTGCTTTGGCCAGCTGCTATAGGTTTCTTGGTTGAGGATCAATAGCGACAACAGTCTGATCGATTTCTCTGACAGATTCTGGATTCGGTTTGAATCCAGGAAGTTTGGGTGCCAGGGGAGTACGGTAAACACTCCTGCTGTTCTTTACCACACACGTGCACTGCGACCTATGTGACATGTTGTATTGTCCTGCTGGTAGATCCCATCGTACTGAGGAAAAACTGGATGTAGTGGTGGACATGGTCCTCAAGGATAGACTGATACTTGCTTCTATCCAGAGTGCCTTTCAGAATGAGGAACTGGCTCAGAGAATACAATGAAAATAGTCCCTAGACCACAACGTTTCCTTCTACAGCCTGAAGCTCTTTGTTTTCAGACATTTCACGCTGTACACGCAAATGGCCTCGTGTCCATTGGAGCATATAATATGACATCTCAAATAAGCCACCTGTCGACTCTCATTTAAAATCCAGTTGAGGTACTTGCGTGCAATTTCCAGCCGTCTTCACCGATAAACAGCACTCAACATGGTCATAGGTACCATGTGCCTGCTAGGTAGTTGTACACAGCATCATTCCCTGAACAGTCATCTTGGTTCATCTGGGCTGACAGTTGCTCTACAGCTGTACATCTCTTCGCCTGTAGACATCCCCACAGCCGTCATTCACCCGTGTCATCTATGACGTGTGCTGCACCACAGTCCTTTGCGCCAATTTAGTATAGTGCCATTTTCCCACGCACAATGTCCTTCAAGCACAGCGACACGCGAACAGTTTACAAACGTAATCGTTTCGAAAACGCTTCCATCCTTGGCCCAAAATCAAATGATCAAATGGCTGTAAGCACTATGGGACTTAACATCTGAGGTCATCAGTCCCCTAGACTTAAGAGGGGAACGCCTCAGAGACGGCCAACCGATTCGGCTCAGATTTGGCAGGTAGCTTTTGTACAACGTAAAACGAAGGAATCTCAGATATTTTGGGTCAACACTCGCGCGCTTTTGAGAAAATCGAACCTAAAGGTTATGACGAGCGATCGACTCAAAGTTGGCGGGATCGATAGATAATTGTTAATAGAGCATTTTTCATCATCAGGTATGGGGTCCGAAAACGCGTACTTTTCGAGAAATGTAGGTAAGAAACTTTTACAACTGCCGCGTCTGTACCCACATGGTTAACGCCTGTCGCCGACAGCGCCGATACGAAACGGCCAAGGTAACCAGCTGCGAATCGGAAAACCGGGTTTCGAATCTCAAAGAAACCTAGCGGATGTTATTCTTTTCGCTTGTATTTTTCCATATCTCAATTGATAGGCATAGGAGAGTTAACAAGGTAAGTAAATCAATAAGGAATGATAATAATAAGGTAGGCAAACTAATTTCCCAAACGCCTTCAGTTAGTGAAGTATTAGACTTTTAAGCCTTGTCGCATGAAAACAACTCGGAGTAAAAGTGCTGCGACTTCCTCACGAGGGATCACAGATAGCCAACCGTGCGACCGTACGACGCCAACCGTTTGCAGCGAGGCACGGGACAGAATGCGCGCGGGGAGAGTTAAGTTGTCCCGGTTGCCTCTTCGTCATATCATAGGGAAAGGAAAAATGCAGCCGTCGAAAGATTGCATTCATTAGATGTTTTTGGTGCCGTGAGTATATTTGTTTCGAATGTTTATATGACAAGTACCAGACATCCAGTTGTTTAGAGAAAAGTGAGTTCACGTAACAGCGACTGGAAGACCCATTGTAAAGTGACCTGGAGTAACATTTTAGTTGTTTACTATTCCAAGAGGATTGAGTAATTTATTTGCCTACCTTATTATCATTCCTTGTTGATTTTCTTACCTCATTAACCCTCCTATCCCTATCAATTGAGATTTGGAAAAATCCAAACCAAAAGAATAACATCCACTACGTTACTTCGAGATTCGCAGCTGATTACCTTGGCCGTTGCGCTATCGTTGCTGCCGGCGATAAGCGTTGACCATAAGGGTACAGAACCGGCAGTTGTAAAAGTTTCTTACCTCGATTTCTGGAAAAGTATGCGTCTTCGGACCATATACCTGGTGATGAAAAATGCTCTATTAACAATTATCTAACGATCCCGCCAACTTTGAGACGATCGCTCGTCATAACCTTGAGGGGTGATTTTCTCAAAAACGCGCGGGTGTTGACCCAAAATATTTTACCTTCCTTCGTTTTAGGTTGTACACAAGCGACCTGCCAAATCTGAGCCGAATCGGTTGGCCGCGTCTGAGGCCTTCCCCTTGTTAGACCTACTTAAACCTAACTAAGGACATCACACACATCCATGCCCGAGGCAGGATTCGAACCTGCGACCGTTGCAGCAGCGCGGTTCCGGACTGAAGCGCCCAGAACCGCTCGGCTACAGTGGCCGGCACCAAATGATCAACCTCTTCCAGACGTCAGATAAATCGGCCCTTTTCCACAATTAGACGACTTTTTCAGCGTCCCGTGGACATACTTTATTTACCCTTCAATGGTAGTGCTCCGACCTGGCGTCTGTCAGTGTTATTGTACACCTGCCCAATATCGTGTAGGGCCCCCACGAACACGCAGAAGTGCCACAACACGACGTGTCATGATCTCGACTAATGTCTGAATTAGTGCTGGAGCGAATTGACACCACGAATCCTGCAGAGCTTGAAACGTCCCCTTAGAAAAGTTATTCGATTACTGTGCTGATAAACCTCTTACATTATTTGACTTTCAAACAGCTGAGCAGAACTGAACGTACTCAGACATTTCGCTCTTTACCTATTCTGATCAACACTAAACTGTCACACTATATTTTCAGCGCAACGCAATCTGACGTTCAATAATCCCTACAAAAGAATGGCCCTGACTAACAATAACCTATACCTTTCATGAATCACTTACCTCAGGAAAATCTTCGTTACTCGAACTACTGCAATACATCGAGCGCCACTACTGCCAGCTAAATAAAAGATTCAAACTACTGAAGGCACTAACTACTGATAGGCATAGTTGGCAAATGAAAGGTTTTGATAGAGAACAAACAATGTATTTTCCTTAATAGTGTTCAAAAGTCATAATATATATAGCAGTTCATGACATGCAGTCTTACACATTTACTCTTTCTGATGGACACAGGTCCAGATCATCCGCTCTCAAAACTCCCCACATCCACCACTGCTGGCGGCTCACCTCTAACTGCGCAACGCTACGCGCTGTTAACAGCCAACTGACCAACACTACAATAGCGAAAACCAGCCACAGGCTGCACACAGCACAGCCAGTGATTTTCGTACAGAGCGCTACGTGGCGTTACCAACATAAAAACCTACTCATAAGCTGTCCATAGGTCCATAAGAGGCGACAGGTTGGAGATCTCTTCTGAACTGCAGGTTGCAAGGCACCCCAGATATGCTGAATAACGTTCATGTTTGGGGAGTCTGGTGGCCAGCTGAAGTGCTTAAACTCAGAAGAGTGTTCTTGGAGCAACTCTGTAGCATTTCTGGATGTGTGCGTTGTCACATTGTCCTTCTGTTATTGCCCAAGTTCGTCAGAATGCACAATGGACACGAATGGATGCAGGTGATTACACAGGATGCTTACGTCCGTCTCACCTGTCAGAGTCGTATCTAGATGTATCAGGGGTTCCCTATCACTCCAAATGCACACACCCCACACCACTACAGAACCTCCAACAGCTTGAACAGTCCACTGCTGACATGCAGAGTCCATTGATTCATCAGGTTGTCTCCATACCCGTAGACGTCCATCCACTCAATACAATTTGAAACGAGACTCGTTAGGCCAGCCAACAAGTTTCTAATCACAAACAGTCCAACGTCGGTGATGATGAGCCAAGGCGAGCGGAAAGCTTTCTGTCATGCATTCATCGAGGGTACAAGAGTAGGCCTTCGGCTCAGAAAGCTAATGCCGATAATGTTTTGTAGAATTCACACGCTGACACATTTTGATGGCCCTGCACTCAAATTTGCAACAATTTGCGGAAGGCTTTCACTTACGTCACGTTCAACGATTCTCTTCAGTCATTGTTGGTCCCATTCTTGCAGGGTCTTTTTTCCGGCCGCAGCGATGTCGGAGATTTGATGTTTTACCGGATTGCTGATATTTACGGTACACTCGTAAAATGGTCGTACGCGAAAATCCCCACTTCATCGCTACCTCGGAGATGTTTTGTCCCATCGCTCGTACGCCGACTATAACACCACGTTCAAACTCGCTTGAATATCGATAACGTGTCATTGTATCAGCAGTAACCGATCTAACAACTGCGCCAGACACTTATTGTTTTATTTAGGCGTTGCTGACCGCAGCGCCGATTCCGCTTGTTTGCATACATGTACACTCCTGGAAATGGAAAAAAGAACACATTGACACCGGTGTGTCAGACCCACCATACTTGCTCCGGACACTGCGAGAGCGCTGTACAAGCAATGATCACACGCACGGCACAGCGGACACACCAGGAACCGCGGTGTTGGCCGTCGAATGGCGCTAGCTGCGCAGCATTTGTGCACCGCCGCCGTCAGTGTCAGCCAGTTTGCCGTGGCATACGGAGCTCCATCGTAGTCTTTAACACTGGTAGCATGCCGCGACAGCGTGGAAATGAACCGTATGTGCACTTGACGGACTTTGAGCGAGGGCGTATAGTGGGCATGTGGGAGGCCGGGTGGACGTACCGCCGAATTACTCAACACGTGGGGCGTGAGGTTTCCACAGTACATCGATGTTGTCGCCAGTGGTCGGCGGAAGGTGCACGTGCCCGTCGACCTGGGACCGGACCGCAGCGACGCAGGGATGCACGCCAAGACCGTAGGATCCTACGCAGTGCCGTAGGGGACCGCACCGCCACTTCCCAGCAAATTAGGGACACTGTTGCTCCTGGGGTATCGGCGAGGACCATTCGCAACCGTCTCCATGAAGCTGGGCTACGGTCCCGCACACCGTTAGGCCGTCTTCCGCTCACGCCCCAACATCGTGCAGCCCGCCTCCAGTGGTGTCGCGACAGGCGTGAATGGAGGGACGAATGGAGACGTGTCGTCTTCAGCGATGAGAGTCGCTTCTGCCTTGGTGCCAATGATGGTCGTATGCGTGTTTGGCGCCGTGCAGGTGAGCGCCACAATCAGGACTGCATACGACCGAGGCACACAGGGCCAACACCCGGCATCATGGTGTGGGGAGCGATCTCCTACACTGACCGTACACCTCTGGTGATCGTCGAGGGGACACTGAATAGTGCACGGTACATCCAGACCGTCATCGGAACCATCGTTCTACCATTCCTAGACCGGCAAGGTAACTTGCTGTTCCAACAGGAGAATGCACATCCGCATGTATCCCGTGCCACCCAACGTGCTCTAGAAGGTGTAAGTCAACTACCCTGGCCAGCAAGATCTCCAGATCTGTCCCGCATTGAGCATGTTTGGGACTGGATGAAGCGTCGTCTCACGCGGTCTGCACGTCCAGCACGAACGCTGGTCCAACTGAGGCGCCAGGTGGAAATGGCATGGCAAGCCGTTCCACAGGACTATATCCAGCATCTCTACGATCGTCTCCATGGGAGAATAGCAGCCTGCATTGCTGCGAAAGGTGGATATACACTGTACTAGTGCCGACATTGTGCATGCTCTGTTGCCTGTGTCTATGTGCTTGTGGTTCTGTCAGTGTGATCATGTGATGTATCTGACTCCAGGAATGTGTCAATAAAGTTTCCCCTTCCTGGGACAATGAATTCACGGTGTTCTTATTTCAATTTCCAGGAGTGTATTTTAATACGCATGCCTGTACCAGTTTCTTTGGCGCTTCAGCGTAAATCGTTCAGTTTCCCCAGTACGACAACGACGGCGCTCTTTTCCCGCGTCCTGTGGACATACTTTCTATACCTTTCACTGCTGATGCTACCACCTGGCGTCTGAGGCTGGTTATTGGACGGTGGTCACATTAATGCTGCGGAACAGTGTACTATTTCTTCTATTTAGACGATATTGAACGTTAGTTCTTGTAGAAATTTGTTAGTTCTGTTTCTTCCAGGTTTTTGGTTTTGGGGATGACGGCTCATTATTCATTCCATTTAATTCCCGTAATGTAATATTTTTCCTATGTACACCACAACGTGGAACACGATTTTTGGTAGCCAAGTATCACTGAATCTCCACGCTTTACACGAAATACTACTACGCCTGTTCGGATAGTAAGTGGTTTCCATTTCGCGACCGATCGTACCTAACTTTCCGAATAGCTCTCGTATATTTTAGCATATAGTGGGTCCACAACACAAAACTGGCCGAGAAGGTATCTCATGCACCTTAATACAGGCAACCCAGCTTGCATCATCCGAATCTGGGCAGAAGGTTTACCTACCTTAAGGGGCATGTAATGGGACAATCTCCTGTACCAGTATTATTTTTCGAATTTTGGTCAAGTCGATATTATCTCAGTTGCTTTTCTGAAAACCTTCATTTAATTTTATATGCAGTATGTTATATTTTAAACTAAAATTTATGAAAAGTAATTACTCTATTTTGGTTGTTACGATCGATAAGTACTAGTTCTGAATGTGCAGTTAAAATTACTTTTTTTTGGAGAAACATTTGAAATTACGGATTATCTGGCACACTTAAAATTACTATTATTAATTATGCCATCTAGTACTGTTTGCTATGTTTATTTTTGGACTGATTTAGGAAATAATAATCAAAAGTAATAGATATTCATTTGTCAAGAAAAATTATAAACTCTTTGGAATATTGTTATTTCCGCTGTATGTCTCTGATGTGGTAGGACGTATTTTTGTGTTTTTTTTGCGAACAATGTACTTTCGGCTTTGTTATTGTGAAAAATCAAAAGACTGTATGATACACTAGAACGTGACAAAATATATTAACGTAACAACAGAAGTTCTGCAACAACAACCTTTTAATTTATTTAGATCAATTCAACAATGATGGCCTAAAATGTGCGAATTTGAGCTTCAAGAATCAGACCCCTAGGCAAGAAGAAGTGGAGCCTATTCTTTGTGAAAAGATAACTAAACTGGAAAGTTTATTGTAACCTCTCAGATCTTCAGAAAAGACTGTGTTGTTGTGGTCTTCAGTCCTGAGACTGGTTTGATGCAGCTCTCCATGACACTTTGTCCTGTGCAAGCTTGTTCATCTCCCAGTACTTACTGCAAACTACATCCTTCTGAATGTGCTTAGTGTATTCATCTCTTGGTCTCCCTCTACGATTTTTACCCTCCACGCTGCCCTGCAGTAATAAATTGGTGATCCCTTGGTGCCTCAGAACATGTCCTACCAACCGTTCCCTTCTTCTGGTCAAGTTGTGCCACAAACTCTTCCCCAATTCTATTCAATGCCTCCTCATTAGTTATGTGATGTACCCATCTAATCTTCAGCATTCTTCTGTAGCACCACTTTTCGAAAGCTTCTATTCTCTTCTTGCCTAAACCAATTATCGTTCACGTTTCACACTCCATACAAATACTTTCAGAAACGACTGCCTGACACTTAAATCTAAACTCGATATTAACAAATTTCTCTTCTTGAGAAACGCTTTCCTTGGCATTGCCAGTCTACATTTTATATCCTCTCTACTTCGACCATCATCACTTATTTTGCTCCCCAAATAGCAAAACTCCTTTACTGCTTTAAGTGTCTTATTTCCTAATCTAATTCCCTCAGCATCACCCGACTTAATTCGACTACATTCCATTACACTTGTTTTGCTTTTGTTGATGTTCATCTTATACCCTCCTTTCAAGACGCTGTCCATTCCGTTCAACTGCTCTTCCAAATTCTTTGCTGGCTCTGACAAAATTACAATGTCGTCGGCGAACGTCAAAGTTTTTATTTCTTCTCCATGGATTTTAAAGACTAATGTGGAGAATAGCTGCAAGTAGGAAAGAGGGAGTAGATTGTAGGTATATATTTACTGGGAGAATTTATTGTTGTCGACCCTGTATGGACAACGAGAGCGCCAAAGTGACTTCGGTAGCAGCGAGTACTTATCATAAACATTCCCTGAGGCACTGAGCTGGTAATATCTTGTATCACTTCAGTTTCACAACTTGCTCTGGGGCATAGGAGATGTGACCTCTTTATGTGACTGCATAAAAAAGATGAAGAAAACTTTGTCGGATCACGCTTCTGTGCTGTTACCTCCTCAACGCGGTTGAATACATCCCTCGGCATGCAGGTAATGAAGTCCTACAGAGGCCTGCTTGGGAAAATAGCAGCGTAGTATCAGATGACGAAGTCATGTGTGTATTTTTTACTGTGTTTTGGAATAAACAGATAATTTCTGCTATGAATTTGTCGATAGTGATTCTCTAACGAGAAACGAACTGTAAACTCTTTCTTTTTTCATTGTCGGTGGAAGCACAGAGTTTTATTTTTCCGCTGTGCTAATTTATTCACGGGCGTAAACAGTATTAAGAGAAGCATTGAATCGCATGCATCCCGACTTCCAATAGAGACGGACTTAATTACATTTTTATTTAATTAACGTTTTCATAGACTCGTTAATGAAGTAGAAAATTATCAATTTTAATTTCCGCGTCGCAATAACTCTGTTATCGTCTGGGTGTATAAACACTGACTGTGCTCATTACATGCATTATTTACTTCTGAATACTTTTCGGGACTAACCATCAAGATGTGTGCGTCAAACATTATTGAATACTCACTCCTGAGAGCGATTAAAAACAAGGAAAACTGTGAGAGGAACGTAAATTGCAACATAGTACGTCTACATCTGTCTATATGCGCCACAAGCTAGTGTACAGTGTGTTACAGAGGGTACTTCACACTTTATGTCATCATTTTGCTGCGACATTCGATTCGCATGTTGAATGAGGGGAAAAATGTCTCCCTATACCTGTTTTAACGCGCACTAGTCATTCTTCAGTACTCTACTGATGCCTGCGGGAGGTATGCATTGTTGGAAATCCTTTTAGAATGCCGTGACACCTATTCCACAAGGATTTTTTTTTTCAAAAGGAGTAGTAGCGTGTGCGGTCTAGTAAATAAACAATAAACTAAAAGATTAGTGTAGTTTTTCCCACAGTGCCGAAACATGACCACTGTTACGCGGAAAGACGATAAATGCTTACAAGGCAAGTGAGTGACGACGAATGATCAGAGAGACACATACAGATGGCGGTCAGAATGTAAATCACTCATCTCAGAACTTCAGGCATGAGACATTCACACTCAAAACTGCACGGCTCACCATGAGTACCATTTGAATGGCCACCTACTCTAGTTCTAGGAGAGGAACTCTGCTAACGCAAAGAAACAAAATATCGATATAATAGGAGCAAAACCACGTATATTTCAATGTCACGGCTTACGTCTCTATTTCCTCGTGCTTAAAATAACTACGCTGTCTGGAAAACAACTGAACTCGAATGAGCTATTCAGTTTTCAGAGGACAGGTGTGGGATTTCAGTGTAGGTAAAGGGATGTATTACTGAAAAGTTTTTCAAAAACGCGAGGAGCCCATAGTTAGAGCTTTGTACCATGAATGACGCATTTTCAAGTAAGCCTACGATAGAAACGCTAACACCTTTAATGGATTTTGACAGATATTTTCGACTTTTAGATACCATTTTGAAGCTTGACACAAACATTGTGCGTCTCGCTGTCGTATATTTTGACAAGCTGTGGAATTAACACTGGCATAAACATTGTGCGGCTGGAACATTTGGAGACATTTTTAAGGTTGAATTAATATTGTGACACTTGATAAACATCATAGAAGAGTTTGTATGTGCAAAATGAGTTACACTTTACAAGCCTGGTACAGAGATCGAGATACGGATGTTTACAGGTGCTGTTTGTCCTGTAAATTAACGGCATAAAGATGGCGTGTGTGAGTTTTGCAGGCGCTCTTCACAACTGCAAATATTAAAAATTACACTGTTTATGTAATTTATTGGATAAATACGTGTGAACATATAACAAAAAACAAGACCATTTAGATGCTTTCGAATACCAGTACAATATGACTCCTCTCGGTCTATATCTACATCTACATGGATACTCTTCAAATCACATTTTCTATTATTCCAATCTCGTACAGCACGCGGGAAAAAATGAACGCCCATATCTCTCCGTACGATCTCTGATTTCCCTTATTTTATCATTGTGATCGTTCCTCCCTATGTAAGTAGGTGTCAACAAAATATTTTCGCATTCGGAGGAGAAAGTTGGTGATTGGAATTTCGTGAGAAGATTCCCTCGCAACGAAAAACCTCTTTCTTTTAATGATGTCCAACCCAAGTCCTGTATCATTTCTGTGACACTCTCTCCCATATTTCGCGATCATACAAAACGTGCTGCCTTTCTTTGAACTGTCTCGATGTACTCTGTCAGTCCTGTCTGGTAAGGATCCCACACTGCGAAGCAGTACTCTAAAAGAGGACGGACAAGCGTAGTGTAGGCAGTCTCCTTAGTAGGTCTGTTACATTTTCTAAGTGTCCTTCCAATGAAACGCAGTCTTTGGCTAGCCTTCTCTACAACATTTTCTATGTGTTCCTTCCCATTTAAGTTGTTCTTAAATGTAATTCCGAGGTATTTAGTTGAATTTACGGCCTTTAGATCAGACTGATCAACCGTGTAACCGAAGTTTAACGCGTTCTTTTTAGCACTGATGTGGATGACCTCACACTTTTCGTTATTTAAGATCAACTGCCACTTTACGCACCATTTCGATATTTCTTCTAAATCGTTTTGCAGTTTGTTTTGATCTTCTGATGACTTTATTGGTCGATAAACGACAGCGTCATCTGCAAACAACCGAAGACGGCTGCTCAGATTGTCTCCCAAATAGTTTATGTAGATGAGGAACAGCAAAGGGCCTACAACACTACCTTGGGGAACGCCAGAAATCACTTCTGTTTTACTCGATGACTTTCCGTCATTTACTACGAACTGTGACCTCTCTGACAGGAAATCACAGATCGAGTCACATAACTGAGACGATATTCCATAAGCACGCAATTTCACCACGAGCCGCTTGTGCGGTACAGTGTCAAAAGCCTTCCGGAAATCCATAAATACGGAATCGATCTGAAATCCATGGTCAATAGCACTCAGCACTTCATGTGAATAAAGAGCTAGTTGTGTTTCACAAGAACGATATTTTCTAAACTCATGTTGACTGTGTGTCAATAGACTGTTTTCTTCGAGGTAATTCATTACATTAGAACACAATATTTGTTCTAAAATCCTGCTGAATAATGACGTTAACGATATGGGCCTGTAATTTAGTGGATTACTCCTACTATCTTTCTTGAATTTCGGTGTGACCTGCACAACTTTCCAGTCTTTGGGTTAGTTGGTTGTTGTTGTTTAACGTCCCGCCGACAACGAGGTCATTAGAGACGGAGCACAAGCTCGGGTTAGGGAAGGATTGGGAAGGAAATCGGCCGTGCCCTTTCACAGGAACCATCCCGGCATTTGCCTGAAACGATTTAGGGAAATCACGGAAAACCTAAATCAGGATGGCTGGAGACGGGATTGAACCGTCGTCCTCCCGAATGCGAGTCCAGTGTGCTAACCACTGCGCCACCTCGCTCGGTCCAGTCTTTGGGCACGGATCTTTTGCCTAACGAACGGTTGTATATGATTGTTAAGTATGGAGCTAATGCATCAGCATTCTCCGAAAGGAACCTAATTGGTATACAATCTGGACCAGAAGACTTGCTTTTATTGAGTGATTTAAGTTGCGTCACCACTCCGAGGACATTTACTTCTACGTTACTCAGCTGTTCTCGATTCGAATTCTCGAATGTTTACTTCGTCTTCTTTTGTGAAGGCATTTCGGAAGGCTGTGTTCAGTAGCTCTGCTTTGGCAGCACCGTCTTCGATAGTATCTCCATTGCTATCGCGCAGAGAAGGCATTGATTGTTTCTTGCCGCTAACATACTTCACATATGAACAGAATCGCTTTGGATTTTCTGCCAGGTTTCGAGACAAAGTTTCGTGGTGCAAACTGTTGTAAGCATCTCGCATTGAAGTCCGCGTTAAATTTTATGATTGGCTGTTTCATTTACTGACCATTAAAGTACTAGGCTGTAATTGACTGTTTCGTTTTAATGGCCAGTATAAATATTAGGCTGTTACTGGAGAAGAGGGTAAGGGATGGGATGGAGAGACGGAGGGGAGGGGTTACAAAGCGTAACTGCGTTAGTTTTGCCATACTGGATCATTTGAATTTTATAAAACGCTCTGTTTTAAATTTTTATTTTTATTTATTTTTCAATTTCCTGCCATATTTTCAATTACCCCCAGTGCCATCATGCAATCTTGAACTTCCCTCCAGTGTCATCTATGCTGCCATCCAGGACCTTCAATTTTTGAATTTCTTGTAAAATTGGTGAAATGGCTCGCAGACTCCTACGCAGTGTCTCTAGACTATCATATGTAACACCTAGCAACCAAGTGTGAGGCAGCCAGAATGGAGCCACCACAAACCAGACTAGCCAGATAGAGAGCCAGGCATGGAAATCATATCCTAAATAAAAGACCAGACATAGAATATATTATCACAGTTAATCAAAGAACACACAGAAAACCTAAATTTAAAAAACAGCACCCTCCCACACAATCGCACACAACACAGCAAAGACGTACCCCGATCTCGTTCCCAACCTGTTACCACACACAACAAATTCCACCATCCTCTCGCACCTAGACCAAAGAACACACGAATAAAAAACTAACACTGCCATACACACAAGAACATGGTGCACCAAAAGATCCACCAAGACATATCAAAAAAATCCTGACTCCCTTCCACCGCCCCCACCCCTCCCTCGCTCTGCACTCTTATACCCTCCTTTCAAGACACTGTCCACAAAAATGAAAAAAATTCTCTTATCACTATTATTGTTCTTACTATTGCTCTTGATGACCCCAGTTTACTATGTTATGTCCTCCACCTAGCTTCCTCTGTAATGATTAAAACTGTAAAATATATGTATAGTAACATCAAGAAATTACCTGTATTGTAAACTACTAAAAATATGCGCTACAAATGGTAAAGAACAAATTACATTGTAAAATTAGTTCGAAGAACCAACTGTATTGCTGTATTGTAATACTACCTAAAAATATCATTGTTAATTGTTTACGATCTAAAGAAAACTTGCTCCATGGACTCAACTTCTAAGGTCATCAGTCCCCTAGAACTTAGAACCTAAGGACATCACACCCATCCATGACCGAGGCAGGATTCGAACCTGCGACCGTAGCGGTCGAACGGTTCCAGACAGTAGCGCCTAGAACAGCTCGGCCGGCGAATTTCTTGTCACTGCCAGCATATACAGCACCACGACTGAAGCAGTGAAAGCTTGAACTGTCTGATGGAGGAGTATTACTGTTGTATTTATACACAGAAGCGTTTCGGGCTTTCACCCATCATCAGTTTGCGTAAAGATGAATATCATAGTGAGGTATACAGTTCCTATCGCGAGCTGGAAGCCCCGTCAGGCTAATGCGGATTATACTGTTCTATCAGAGAAGTCGCGCTCCTAGAAAAGTTTAGCGAAATACAGAAAGACCTGCAGAGGACTGAAGCAGCGTTGAGCAGTTGACCCTCACCCAACACCACACCCACTCACACACCCGTTGTTGTAAGATATGGCGACTGCAGAACCATCAGTGATAGTAGTCATATCCGATAAAGCACTCCGTCTTCAGGCCACGAGTGGCCTACCAGGACCATCCGACCGCCGTGTCATCCTCAGAGGAGGATTCGGATAGGAGGGGCGTGGGGTCAGCTGCTCTCCTGGTCGTTATGATGGTATTCTTGACCAAAGCCGCAACTACTCGGTGTATTAGCTCCTCAATTACCATCACGAGGCAGAGTGCACCCTGAAAAATGGTAACAGCGCATGGCATCTGGATGGGCACCCATCCAAGTGCCGGCCACTCCCAATGGCGCTTAACTTTGGTGATCTCACTGGAACCAGTGTATCCACTGCGATAAGGCCTTTGCGAGTCATATCAGATATCCGATAAATACCAATAAATACGGTTTGTGTACAGCCCCGTCAGGCTAATGCGGATTATACTGTTCTATCAGAGAAGTCGCGCTCCTAGAAAAGTTTAGCGAAATACAGAAAGGTGGAAAGACCACATAATCACAGGAGAGACCGATGCCAGACTGACATTTGCGAGAATGCTCAGCAGATGTACTCAACTTGCAAATGAGGCAGCTTAGAAAACCCTCAATTGACTGATAGGCATTACAGTTAGTCAGCCTCGGATCCCACCAAACAGGATCGATACAGCCCATAGAGGAGATCCTGGGTAGAGCAGCACCTTTCACCACATATTCATTCAGAAAGCACCAACAAGTCACAGAAATGCCTGTGCGACTCTAGAGGCGCTCTCCATCACAGTGTGGATTATAATAACAATTTTTGAGAGTGTACAGTTGTGGAAGATGTGCTGGTGTGAGCTGTCGCCAGCACACTGGTCAACCAACTTACAGTGTGAGAGAGGCCAGAAACAGACCTGGAAGCAACACGCCGCGAACGCTCTCTTGACAGCAAGTATTTAGGCCGTTGCCGCTGAGATAGCTCAGTCACTAACATTGCCCGCATCTCGTGGTCGTGCGGTAGCGTTCTCGCTTTCCACGCCCGGGTTCCCGGGTTCGATTCCCGGCGGGGTCAGGGATTTTCGCTGCCTCGTGATGGCTGGGTGTTGGGTGATGTCCTTAGGTTAGTTAGGTTTAAGTAGTTCTAAGTTCTAGCGGACTGATGACCTAAGATGTTAAGTCCCATAGTGCTGAGAGCCATTTTTTGAACTCAACATTCCAGCTGTTCAATTGACATTACTGGCTACAATCGTACACAACGGCCAGATTAGTTGTAATAGCAAGAGTACGGATACTGCGTGCAAGAGGACTGTTACGGATGAGCTTCTACCACAATACACGGAGCCTGTTAAAATTAAGTAGCAGCTATCTGTTCATATAAATAAAGAACTGAGTTAATCCAGGTGTGGATTTGTGCTGTAGAAAGAATATACGACCACACGCGGTGGCAGTGCAGTCTCAGGCGCCTTGCCACGGTTCGCGTGGCCACGCCTGTTGGAGGTTCGAGTCCTCCTTCGAGTGTGGGTGTGTGTGTGTTGTCCTTAGCGTAAGCTAGTTTAAGTTAGATCAAGTAGTGTTTGAGCCTAGGAAACGATGACCGTAGCAGTTTGGTACCATAGGAATTTTCAGAAGAATATACTGGCCACCCATAACAAAATTCTCTCCCTTGATTCCTGCAGTACAAGACTCTACAGAAGAGTCAACCAATATATTACATCCTAGTATGTTAATCTTGTGTAAAGAGCATGAAGGTAAAATAGAGATATTCCAGCTAACAAGGAGGCTTACCAAAAAACGATCTTCCTGAGAACAATTCATGACTGGAACAGGAAAGGCAGGAAGTGACAGTGGTTCATAAAGCAACTCCCACCATACACCTGGATTTTGGAGTACAGTTACAGGTGTGAGATACATCGAATGTTTCTAAAGTGATTTGGCAATTTGGCACATATGAAATGTGGTGATATAGAGGAATGGTGAAGATTAGATGGGTTCAAATGGCTCTGAGCACTATGGGACTTATCATCTGAAGTCATCAGTCCCCTAGAACTTAGAACTACTTAAACCAAACTAACCTAAGGACATCACACACATCCATGCCCGAGGCACTATTCGAACCTGTGACCGTAGCGGTCACACAGATCCAGACTGCAGCATCTAGAATCGTATGGACAATCCAGCCGGCACATGTTTTCCATTCAGTTAAGAGATTTCCTGCTGCAGTGATGTTAGAATGAATGCAATGGCTGCTAGATACGCAGTCAGCTGGGGAAGCGTGGCGTGGGCAGGAGTGGTGGGGGGTAACACAGAGCACAGTAGGGGAAGTGCCGAGCGCTGGAGGGGAAGTGCCGTTCTGCACTGAAGCATACACACGTGTGTTTTGTAAACAGTAAGTAGGTCCCTTCTATGCCCACACTTGCACAATGTCTGTTCAAAATGGTCTGCTGTCAATTCTGCTGTCGTTAACATCTAAAAAGAATTTATCCAAAAAGGCAGTGATCATTTTCGTCTCCCTTTTAACCATTTGTAGCTTTCAGAGAAGCGCCATGAGTGACGAATTTTGAGTGAAACCTATTTCTATGGCTGCCATGTCAAAATTTGCTTCTTTTCCTAAAACACAGTGGAATTTACACTGTCTCACCTTGTAAGTAGGCTGTTAAGGTTTTTATGTTGGTAACTCTGTATGAAAATCACTGACTGTACTGTGTACAGTCTGTGGCTGGTTAGCATTGTTCGAAATTCCCTATTGTAGTGTTGGGCAGCGTTGCTCAGTTGGAGATGAGCCGCCAGCAGTGGTGGATGTGGGGACAGAGATGGCGGAATTATGAGAGCAGATGATCTGGACGCGTGTCTATCAGAAAGAGTAAATCTGTAAGACTGGGTGTCATGACTGATGTATATATTATGACTTTTGAACACTATTAAGGTAAATACATTGTTTGTTCTTTATCAAAATCTTTCATTTGCTAACTATGCCTATCAGTAGTTAGTGCCTTCCGTAGTTTGAATCTTTTATTTAGCTGGCATTAGTGGCGCTCGCTGTATTGCAGTAGTTCGAGTAAAGAAGATTTTCGTGAGGTAAGTGATTCATGAAAGGTATAAGTTACTGTTAGTCAGGGCCATTCTTTAGTAAGGATTTTTGAAAGTCAGATTGCGTTGCGCTGAAAATATTGTGTGTCAGTTTAGTGTTGATCTGAATAAGTAAAGAGAGAAATGTCTGAGTACGATCAGTTCTGCTCAGCTGTTTAAAAGTCAAATAATGTTAAGAGGTTTACCAGCACAGTCATTCATAGTTTTTCCAAGGGGACGTTACAACCTCACTAACACGTGCGGACACAATTGCGACACAATTCGGAAACAGTGGTTAATAAAGTTTATTGAGGAGCTGATGAAAATTAAAGTCAGTAGCTTTAAAAATGGACATCTTCAGTACAAAAAAGTTTAGTGTCTTCACATATGTTGTTCCAAAAGCCTTAGCCGGCGCTCAGTCCGGAACCGCGTGACTGCTACGGTCGCATGTTCGAATCCTGCCTCGGGCATGGATGTGTGTGATGTCCTTAGGTTCGTTAGGTTTCAGTAGTTCTAAGTTCTAGGGGACTGATGACCTCAGATGTTAAGTCCCATAGTGCTCAGAGCCATTTGAACCATTTGCTAATATAAAGAAAAGAAAGGAATGATTGAACTCAAACAAAGTAGCAACTCCCAATATGAAGACATGCATGCATCCACAAAAGATAATGTTACGCATCTAGTCAAGGTATGGTATACTACAAATTGCTTCCCCGAGGTATATCCATCGATGCTGTCACTTGTTGTCAACAACTGAGACGTCTTGCAATAGGTTGTTTCAAATGGCTCTGAGCACTATGCGACTTAACATCTCTGGTCATCAGTCGCCTATAACTTAGAACTACTTAAACCTGTCTAGCCTATGGACATCACACACATCCATGCTCGAGGCAGGATTCGAACCTCCGACCGTAGCGGTCACGCGGTGCCAGACCGAAGCGCCTAGAACCGCAACGTCGCACCGCCGGCTCTTGCAATCGGAGAACAACGACCAGGAAGCCTGCCTGAAGTGATGCTGATGATGTTTGTTTCGTGGGCTGCTCAGCTGCGCGGTCATCAGCGCTCGTACAGAGTCCATATTTTTACGCAGTCCAGTCTGATTCACAGACTGCCACGCATGATGATATGCTGAATTGATGAGGACAACACAAACACCCAGTCTCTGGGCAGAGAAATACTCAACACGGCCGGGAATCGTACCCGGGACACCATGATCCAAAGGCAGCCACGCTGGCCACTGGAACACGAGCTGAGTACAAGACTCCGTGAGGTGATGCCGGTCCACGATAACCCCTGTCCACATTCTGCCTAAATGACAAAAAAAAAAGACTATACACGAGTTGGGTTGCGGAACCATTCCATATCCACCTTATTCAGCTGATCTCAGATTTTCTCTATCGTGCAACCTATAACGAGCTTCCCTCCCGGATGAAAATTCCGATCGAGGCTCGACAAATTCTTCGCCTGAAAACCACGCGATTTTTTGTAGTCGCAGAATCTAAAAGTTACCTTAGCGTTGGCAACTGTAATGAAGGAGATCGTGTTACTCTTATGTGTACAGGCGATAAGCAAAATAACTTGAACAGTGGTAGTAATGGGATCGTTTTGCTTGACGGTCAACAACACACGAAAGGCACACGTCACGCTGGCGGAAGGCGTTCGATACAGTTCGTTTAGTGAACAAAGTAAGAGCATACGGACTATCAAACCAATCGTGTGATTGGACTGAAGAGTTCCTAGATAGCAGAACGTAGCATGTGATTCTCAATGGAGAGAAGTCTTCCAAAGTAAGAGTGATTTCAGGTGTGCCGCAGGGGAGTCTCGTAGGAGCGTTGCTGTTCACAATATACATAAATGACCTGGTGGATAACAACGGAAGTCCACCGAGGCTTTTTGCGGATGATGCTCTGGTATATGGAGAGGTTGTAGCAATGGAAATGGCAACTGAATCTCAATCTAGACAAGTGTAATGTGCTGCGAATACACAGAAAGATAGGTCCCTTATCATTTAGCTACCGCATAGCAGGTCAGCAACTGGAACGAGTTCATTCCATAAATTATCGGGGAGTAGGCATTAGCAGTGATTTAAAATGGAATGACCATGTAAAATTAATCGTCGGTACAGCAGATGCCAGTCTGAGAGTCACTGGGAGAATACTAAGGAAATGCAGTCCGAAAACAAAGGAAGTAGGTTACAGTACGCTTGTTTGCCCACTGCTTGAATACTGCTAACTGATGTGGGATCCGTACCAGATAGGGTTGATAGAAGAGATAGAGATGATCCAACGCAGTCCAACGGAGAGCAGCGCGCTTCGTTACAGGATCATTTAGTAATCGCGAAAGCGTTACGGACATGATAGATAAACCCCAGTGGAAGACTGCAGGAGAGACGCTCAGTAGCTCGCTACGGGCTTTTGTTGAAGTTTCGAGAACACACCTTCACCGAGGAGTCAAGCAGTATATGGCTCCCTCCTACGTATATCTCGCGAAGAGACCGTGAGGATAAAATCAGAGAGACTGGAGCTCACACAGAGGCATACCGACAATCTTTCTTTCCACGAACAATACGAGACTGGAATAGAAGGGAGATCCTATAGAGGTACTCAAAGTACCCTCCGCCACACGCCGACAGGTGGCTTGCGGATTATGGATTTAGATGTAGATCTAGGTGTCTGATGGCGACGGTGCGTGCTCTGTACGGACTTGGCATCAGTGCAGGTTGTTTACGAGTAGTGCACGCTTCACATTTGTATTCAGAGGCCGAATTCGACATGCGGTGAAAGACCTAACAACAGTTCCAAAAAGGTCAGATTGTGGTGGCCCAATTAGCTGGAGCATCACTAACGAAGATAGCCAACTTATTGAATGTTTCAAGAGCAGCTGATTCAGCAGTCACGACTGGCTACACAACATATGGAAAGACATCGTCGTGTAAACATAATAGTGGGCGCAAATCAGAACTGAATGACAGAGATCGTCGTACGCTAACACGAATTGCGTCAAAACAACGCAGAACTACGGCGGCTAAAGTTGAAACATCTCCTTAGAAAAATTTATGAATTGACTGTGCTGGTAAACCTCTTACTTTGAGTTTCAAACAGCTAAACAAAACTGAACGTACTCAGACAGTTCTCTCTTTACTTATTCTGATCATCACCAAAGTGACACGTAATATTTTTAGGGCAACGCAATCTGACTTTCAATAATCCCTACAAAAGAATGGCCGTGACTAACATTAACCTATACCTTTCACAAATCACTTACCTCACCAAAAATCATGGTTACTCGAACTACTGCAATACAGCGAGCGCCATTACTGCCAGCTAAATAAAAGATTCTAACTACTGAAGTCACTAACTACTGATAGGCATAGTTAGCAAATGAAAGATTTTGATAAAGAACAAATATTGTATTTACCTTAATAGTGTTCAAAGGTCATAATATATGTATCAGTTCATGACATCCAGTCTTACAAATTTCGTTTTTCTAACGGACACACGTCCAGATCGTCCGCTCTCAAAATTCCGCCATCTCTCTCTCTCTCCACATCCACCACTGCTGGCGGCTCACCTCCAACTGCGCAATGCTACGCGCTGTTCACACCCAACTGCCCAACACTACAATAGCGAATATTCCAACAATACTAACCAGCCACAGACTGCACACAGCAAAGTCAGTGATTTTCATACAGAGCGTTACGTGGCGTTACCAACATAAGAAACCTAAACAAGCCTACTTACAAAGTGACTGCAGAGCTCAATACTCATCTTCGAGACCCCGCATCTGTAGACACTGTCCGCCGAGAACTCCATAAAGCGAATATTCGTGGACGAGCTGGTACACAGAAACCATTAACGACGACAACCAAGGCAAAGAAGCGTAAAACACGCTGTCAGGAGCTTAAATACTGGAAGGCTGATCAGTGACAACACATCATATGGTCCGACGAATCAACATTCCCCTTTATTTCCAACATCGGACGTGGTTTACATCTGGAGAACGCCAAAAGAAGCTTATAATCCTGATTGCGCGATTCTGACGGTTAAGCATGGAGGCAGAGGTGTGATGGTGTGAGCAGCGAGATCATGGTATTCTGCTGGTCCCGTCATTATTCTGAAAGGCCGTGTTACAGCCAACGATTATGTGAACATTTTAGGACATCAGGTGGACCCCATGATTCAAATTTCGTTCCCCAGCAACGACGCTGTATTTCAGGACGATAATGCACCCATTCGCACAGCCAGGACTGTACGAGGAAACACACAACTGAACTGCAACGTCTTCCCTGGCCAGCACAGCACATAATGTTCATTATCGAACCCTTGTGCCTGGTATTGGAGCACAGATTCCGGACCACATCTCCACCTCCATCGTCACTTCAGGAGTTAGAAGTACAGATCAAAGAGCGGCATAACATTCCACTGGGGACTATACAATCATTATCTGCCAGCATTACAAGAAGGGTCGCAGCTGTATTGCCTCCAAATGGGGGTCCCGATATGTTTGCGTAAACAGAAGAAACTAACGATCAAAGTGCGAAAACAATTTATTGGACTGTTCAATTGTTGTTGTTGTTGTTGTAGTCTTCAGTCCTGAGACTGGTTTGGTGCAGCTCTCCATGCTACTCTATCCTGTGCAAGCTTCTTCATCTCTCAGTACCTACTGCAACCTACATCCTTCTGAATCTGCTTAGTATATTTACCTCTTAGTCTTCCTCTACGATTTTTACCCTCCACGCTGCCCTCCAATACTAAATTGGTGATCCCTTGATGCCTCGGAACATGTTATACCACCCGATCCCTTCTTCTGGTCATGTTGTGCCACAAACTTCTCTTCTCCCCAATCCTATTCAATACTTCCTCATTAGTTATGTGATCTACCCATCTGATCTTCAGCATTCTTCTGTAGCACCACATTTCGAAAGCTTCTATTCTCTTCTTGTCCAAACTATTTATCGTCCATGTTTCACTTCCATACATGGCTACACTCCATACAAATACTTTCAGAAATGACTTCCTGACACTTAAATCAATACTCGATGTTAACAAATTTCCCTTCTTCAGAAACGCTTTCCTTGCCATTGCCAGTCTACATTTTATAACCTCTCTACTTCGACCATCATCAGTTATTTTGCTCCCCAAATAGCAAAACTCCTTTACTATTGTAAGTGTCTCATTTCCTAATGTAATTCCCTCAGCATCACACGACTTAATTCGACTACATTCCATTATTCTCATTTGGCTTTTGTTGATGTTCATCTTATATCCTCCTTTCAAGACACTGTCCATTCCATTCAACTGCTCTTCCAAGTCCTTTGCTGTCTCTGACAGAATTACAATGTCATCGGCGAACCTCAAAGTTTTTATTTCTTCTCCATGGACTTTAATACCTACTCCGAATTTTTATTTTTTTTTCCTTTACTGCTTACTCAATATACAGATTGGATAACATCGGGGATAGGCTACATACCTGTCTCACTCCCTACCCAACCACTGCCTCCCTTTCATGCCCCTCGACTCTTATAACTGCCATCTAGTTTCTGTACAAATTGTAAATAGCCTTCCGCTCCCTGTATTTTACCTCTGACACCTTCAGAATTTGAAAGAGAGTATTCCAGTCTACATTGTCAAAAGCTTTCTCTAAGTCTACAAATGCTAGAAATGTAGGTTTGCCTTTCCTTAATCTTTCTTCTAAGATAAGTCGTAAAGTCACTATTGCCTCACGTGTTCCAGTATTTCTACGGAATCCAAACTGATCTTCCCCAAGGTCGGCTTCTACTAGTTTTTTCATTTGTCTGTAAAGAATTCGCGTTAGTATTTTGCAGCTGTGACTTATTAAACTGATAGTTCGGTAATTTTCACATCTGTCAACACCTGCTTTCTTTGGGATTGGAATTATTACATTCTTCTTGAAGTCTGATGGTATTTCGCCTGTCTCATACATCTTGCTCACCAGATGGTAGAGTTCTGTCAGAACAGGCTCTCCCAAGGCCGTCAGTAGTTCTAATGGAATGTTGTCTACTCCGGGGGCCTTGGTCGACTCAGGTCTTTCAGTGCTCTGTCAAACTCTTCACGCAGTATCGTATCTCCCATTTCATCTTCATCTACATCCTCTTCCATTTCCATAATATTGTCATCAAGTACATCGCCCTTGTGTAGACCATCTATATACTCCTTCTACCTTTTTGCTTTCCCTTCATTGCTTAGAACTGGGTTTCCATTTGAGCTCTTGATGTTCATACAAGTGGTTATCTTTTCTCCAAAGGTCTCTTTAATTTTCCTGCTCTTTAATTTTCCTGTAGGCAGTATCTATCTTACCCCTAGTGAGATAAGCCTCTACATCCTTACATTTGTCCTCTACCCATCCCTGCTTAGCCATTTTGTACTTCCTGTCGATCTCATTTTTGAGACGTCTGTATTCCCTTTTGCCTGCTTCATTTACTGCATTTTTATATTTTCTCCTTTCATCAATTAACTTCAATATTTCTTCTGTTACCCAAGGATTTCTACTAGCACATGTCTTTTTACCTACTTTATCTTCTGCTGCCTTCACTACTTCATCCCTCAGAGCTACCCATTCTTCTTCTACTGTATTTCTTTCCTCCATTCCTGTCAATTGTTCCCTTATGCCCTCCCTGAAACTCTCTACAACATCTGGTGCTTTCAGTTTATTCAGGTCCCATCTCCTTAAATTAGCACCTTTTTGTAGTTTCTTCAGTTTTAATCTACAGTTCATAACCAATAGATTGTGGTCAGAGTCCACATCTACCCTGGAAATGTCTTACAATTTAAAACCTGGTTCCGAAATCTCTGTTTTACCATTACATAATCTATCTGATACCTTTTAGTATCTCCAGGGTTCTTCCATGTATACAACCTTCTTTCATGATTCTTAAACCAAGTGTTAGCTATGATTAAGTTGTGCTCTGTGCAAAATTCTAGCAGGCGGCTTCCTCTTTCATTTCTTAGCCCCAATCCATATTCACCTACTGTTTCCTTCTCTCCGTTTTCCTACACTCTAATTCCAGTCACCCGTAGCTATTAAATTATCGTCTCCCTTCACTACCTGAATAATTTCTTTTATTTCATCATACATTTCTTCAATTTCTTCGTCATCTGCAGAGCTAGTTGGCATATAAACTTGTACTACTATAGTAGGTGTGGGCTTCGTATCTATCTTGGCCACAATAATGCGATCACTATGCCGTTTGTAGTAGCTTACCCGCATTCCTATTTTCCTATTCATTATTAAACCTACTCCCGCAGTACCCCTATTTGATTTTGTATTTATAAACCTGTATTCGCCTGACCAAAAGTCTTGTTCATCCTGCCACTGTTCAATTAACCAAAACAAATTCTCCAAGTACAAAACCACCACAAAACAGTGATCTGTCTTCGAATGACAACTACACACAAGAATAATTTAGAAAAGAACTGAAATAATTTCCCACAGTCTCCGCCAGAGACTTCTCCGATATGCTGAGCCTAATCCAGAGATCAGCGAGAAGATCCGAGCCGGGCTGCCAGGGCGGCAGCTATCCACGTCTGCTGGCGGTCGATGAACTGCCAACGTGCGGCCGAGCGCCGGCCTTTATAGCGCTTCGGCGGATGACTACCTCGGAACTATTTTCCATCATGTGGTAGATGTGAGGAAATAGTTCCAGGATCTAAAGCGAACTCTTCCTTATGTTTATGTGGGCTGGTAGTGGCCCCTGGTGGCCGCTGGTGTCTATGCTGTGTTGTTGTTGTTGTTGTTGTTGTTGTTGTGGCCGTTCATCAATATTGCCTGTCGGTTGTTTTGTGCTTCGGTGTGCCTGCGAAGTTGGCAACCCGCGGCTGCAGGATGTCAGTTTGGTTGCCGATACTCTAGGCGCCGTGATGTCTGGTGGAGAAGGCAACAGCAGGTCCCTTAGCAATAAACCATTCCGAAGTAACTACAGGCGTTCACACTGTTTTGCCCATCCCCTGTATATGTTGCGTGTATTAAACTTATGGAAAGATGCACCTACCCAGTTACTAAACTATCACATTGGGGAGGTGAACAGAAAATTATGGTATTTGAAATTACCTGGCTTTTTTTTTAACAGTGCAACTGTACTTGTCAAAATAAAATGTTTTATTGAAGATGGTGTAAGTGTTAACAGTGTAATGGGACATTAGTGAAAACCAGAAAAGCGTCTTCATATAATTAAAATTAAAACGTCACTGTTTGCCGTGTATCTTCCAGTTAGATTTTGATTTGTTTGTTTCCGAATCAACGCCCTGACGCTTCATTCTCCAATTTCAGGCGACGTGCAGCGAGCTACGTCGTGTATCTCTGGGAGAATCAAATCCGTGCGTCCCAATTAGCTAGCTGTCAGTCTCTCACCAGTAGGCAGCGACGCAGATATCTCGCCGACGGGGCGCGAAAATTCGTCAGAAACCTGACCGGTCACGGATCGTTTCACCCCCGAGCGGCCATCAGAATATCCGATGACAGGTGCTGAAACGAGGCCATATTTGTTTGCCAACCTGTCATCGCTGTGAAATGGAAGCGATCTCCGTTGTTCCGCATACAATCCCTGGACAGCATCGCGGGAGGATCTGTACCGAACGAATGCGCACACTTCTTGCAACACTGCAAGGTGCAGAATGAGCATCAAGTCTATCTCTGATTATATATATATATATTTCTTAGCAACTTACAGCTATGCGGCTTGTTATAAATCGCGGCTTAACTCAAAAAGGCTGCGATGCCTACACTTGCCTATGAAGCTTTTCGGCAAATAGTACCTTAGCTCATGTAGCTTTTTATTGTCACCTGTGCTCCGACAACATCTGATATCTTTACTCTCTGTCTGTCTCTGTTATACACTCTCTCTCTCTCTCTCTCTCTCTCTCTCTCTCTTTCTCTCTTTGTTGCAAGTAGTCTTCCTAGATGTTCTTTAAGTTCTGGGAATACATGAAAATCAGATGGGGCCAAGCCGAGATTGTATGATGGCTGATCGATGGTGGCGAACCGAAGGCGTCGTATTGATTCAGCTGTCACACGCTACTGATGTCGACACAAGCCTTTTTCTATAAATTTTAAATGGCAGCATGTTTTCTGCGGTTAGAACGTCGATTACAGCACGCCCTTTTCTCACACAGCCACATTGTTACGTTACTCACCTCCATGTTGCACGCTACAATCCTGAACCACCTAGCGGCAGAGGGTTGGAATTTGTGTCACGGAAGTGAGAAAGCCGAACAAGTAATATGCATGACTTGTAATACCTCGACGGATACTGAGAAGAGAATAACAGAACAAAATATTGGCTGGGTCATAGTAAGACTAGGGCACTGCACATTCCGTAGAAACCGAATTGTTTATACAGCCAGCTCTCCATAGCGGGAACTGAGGAGCTCCACAGGCATTATTGACACTGATCGTAGCAAGAGACCTGTCCTAGGGATTTCTAGACTTTTGACAATGTTTTCATTTCAAGTCTGAAGTTGGATAGCAATAGAAAAACGAATATTGTTTCCCTTTCATACGATTTTCTAATTTTTCCATTACTTTACTGTGAAACCTTTATTCTTTCCAAATTTAACGATTCTATGTCCAGGAGATGTATTCTGTAAGTATTTATGAGTGAATTTGTTAGTATCAAAATACGTCACATAAATGGCCATATCTTTCTATTGCATTCTCTTTCAAGCTTAACATTTCTATACCACCAAAGAACTATAGACCTCAGTGTATGTGACAAAAAACTTCATCTGATATGTCTACACAATCCTGAGTAAGAATGGGTCTTAACAGACTGAGAGACACAGACGCAGTCCGGGAAAAATGACAAAAAACAAGTTTCTTCAAATGGTGTAAATGGCTCTGAGCACTATGGGACTTCTGAGGTCATCAGCCCCCTAGAACTTAGAACTACTTAAACCTAACTAACCTGAGGATATCACACACATCCATGCCCGAGGCAGGATCCGAAACTAGATGTTTGGACAACATAGTTGTGGAGATGAAGCAACGATTAATTAATTATTCAAAACAGTGTTAATCAAAAATGGCTCTGACCACTATGGGACTTAACATCTGAGGTCATCAGTCCGCTAGAACTTAGAACTACTTAAACCTAGCTAACCTAAGGACATCACACACACATCCATTCCCGAGGCAGGATTCGAACCTGCGACTGTAGCGGTCGAGCGGTTCGAGACTGTAGCGCCTAGAACCGCTCGGCCATCCCGGCCGGAAGGTTCGAATTGTCAATTATTCAAAACAGTCTTAATTGCATTTACTATTATTATACCGTGGTATAATAATAACAAATGCGATTAACACTGGCCGGCCGCGCTGGCCGTGCGGTTCTAGGCGCTCAGGCCGGAACTGCGTGACTGCTACGGTAGAAGGATCGAATCCTGCCACGGGCATGGATGTGTGTGTGATGTCCTTAGGTTAGCTAGGTTTAAGTAGTTCTAAGGTCTAGGGGACTGATGGCCTCGGATGTTAAGTCCCCTAGTGCTCACAGCCATTTTTGATTAACACTGTTTTGAATAATTGATTAATCATACTAATCGATGCTTCATCTCCACAACCATGTTGTCCAAAAATCTAGGTTCGAGTCCTGCTTCGGGCATGGATGTGCGTGATGTCCTCAGGTTAGTTAGGTTTAAGTAGTTCTAAGGTCTAGCGGACTGATGACCTCAGATGTTAAGTCCCATAGTGGTCAGAGCCATTTTTGATTAACACTGTTTTGAATAATTAATTAATCATTGCTTCATCTCCACAACCATGTTGTCCAAACATCTAGTTTCGGATCCTGCCTCGGGCATGGATGTGTATGATGTCCTTAGGTTATTTAGGTTTAAGTAGTTCTAAGGTCTAGCGGACTGATGACCTCAGATGTTAAGTCCCATAGTGCGCTGAGCCATTTGAACTACTTGATTCGAACCTGCGACCGTAGCAGCAGCGCGGCTCCAGGCTGACGGGCCTCGAACCACATGGCCACATCGGCCGGCCAAGCTTCCTCGTGAGACATAATGGCACATTAACAACTTCGGATTATTCGCTTTACTTGTACCGTGAAATCATTCTTCCTCGCAGATTTCATGATTCTAGGTCAACGGAAAGTACAATGGACGCTTCGATGTGTGTGTTTTCGCGTATCAAAATACATGACGTAAATTGCCAAATCTTTTGACTGCACTGACTTAGAAGCTAACGTTTATTATACCTCCAAACGCCCATAGATATTGGTCTGTGACATTAATTTGGACTTGACCCGTCTATCCGTTCTTGAGAAAAAGGGTTTTGAACTGTCGGATAAACGGACAACAACGTGATACCATTGACCTGTCCAACCACAATAATCGGGGGAAAAAGTTTTCAAAACGTCCTCGCACACTCGGTTGCTGTCTCACGATGTATGAAATATTTTCCGGGTAGTTTTTGTTTGCCCACCGTATCGGAACGCAGAACGGGCTGTTACACCGAGTGCATCGAGAATTATTAATACAAAAGCGGTGCCAAAGAATGTACGAAAATAACTGCATGGCATACATACACAGATATTACTGGTCCACGCCGATTGCATGTAATATTTCATTCACAATATTTATCTGCTGCTACCCAACTAGGCTGCAAAAAATGAAGCTCTTCTTGATTCAGAGGCATGCGGAATCCACTTGTAAATGCATTAAATTACATTTATTTCGCAAACGGTGCGGAATGTATCGGAAATTATTAATTTAAAACACTTTTTCGAGATTGCTATCAGGCAGTGGGTACTACTAGCTGTATATGTTGAGCCGACGCGGTGAGCTTTTTTTCAATTCACGGTTAATCTACAAAAATCCAGAACAACTTTTAAAAAAAACATTTGTTAGAAATGTCGGAAAATGTCTGCGGCCGCTGTATATCTTCTATTAACAACACAGGAACGAAGCCAGTGCATTGCCAACCTTGCAGAAAATTGCTACACCAAGAAGAAATGCAGATGATAAACTTGTATTCATTTGACAAATACATTATACTAGAACTGACATGTAATTACATTTTCACGCAATTTGGGTGCATAGACCCTGACAAATCAGTACCCAGAACAACCACCTCTGCCCGTAATAACGGCCTTGATATGCCTGGGCATTGAGTCACACAGAGCTTGAATGCCGCGTACAGGTACAGCTGCCCATGCAGCTTCAACACGATACCACCGTTCATCTAGAGTAGTGACTGGCGTATTGTGACGAGCCAGTTGCTCGGCCACCATTGACCAGACGTTTTCAATTGGTTAGAGATCTGAAATGTGCTCGCCAGGGCAGCAGTCGAACATTTTCTGTATCCAGGAAGGCCCGTACAGGACCTGCAACATGCGGTCGTGCATTATCCTGCTGAAATGTAGGGTTTCGCAGGGATCGAATGAAGGGTAGAGCCACGGGTCGTAACACATCTGAAATGTAACGTCCACTGTTCAAAGTGCCGTCAATGCGAACAAGAGGTGACCGAGACGTGCAACCAATGGCACCCCATACCGTCACGCCGGGTGATACGCCAGTATGGCGATGACGAATACACGCTTCCAATGTGCGTTCACGCGATGTCGACAACCACGGATGCGACCATCATGATGCTGTATGCAGAACCTGGATTCATCCGAAAAAATGTTTTTCTATTCATGCATCCAGGTTCGTCGTCGAATACACTATCGCAGGGGCTCCTGTCTGTGATGCAGCGTCTAGGGTAACCGCAGCCACGGTCTCCGAGCTGATAGTCCGTGCTGCTGCAAACGTCGTCGAACTGTTCGTGCACATGGTTGTTGTCTTGCAAACGTCCCCATCTGTTGACTCAGGGATCGAGACGTGGCTGTACGATCCCTTATTGGGTCTCGACCAATGCGAGCAGCAATGTCGTGATACGATAAACCGCAATCGCGATAGGCTACAGTCCGAAATTAATCAAATTCGGAAACGTGATGGCACGCATTTCTCCTCGTTACACGAAGAATCACAACAACGTTTTACCAGGCACCGCCGGTCAACTACTGTTTGTGTATGAGAAATCGGTTGGAAACTTTCCTCATGCCAGCACGTTGTAGATGTCGCCCCCGGCGCCACCCTTGTGTGAATGCTCTGAAAAGCTAATCATTTGCATATTACAGCATCTTCTTCCTGTCGGTTAAATGTCGCGTCTGTAGCACGTCATCTTCGTGGTGTAGCAGTTTTAATGGCCAGTAGTGTAGGTTCCACAGAAATGAAGGAACATGGAAAGCAAACTGAGTCTTAAGCTTTTCTAAAGTACACCCAAAAAAATTACGGAATAAATAAATAAGTACAAAAAGAAAATAGACACACCACGAACGGTAGGACGGAAAAGAGGGTTTGGCACGCACCAAGACAAGTAGTAGATACTCTATCCATGTGCGAGCGAGCGTTATCTTGTTGAAACGTAAGCCCAGAATGGCATTCCATGAACAGCAACGAAACTGGAACATGATTTAGCCGACGTAGTGCTTTGCGACGCATGACAACCAACGGGGTGCTACGATGTAAAGGAGTGACACACGAGACCACCACTGCTGGTTTTGGTGCCATATGGCCGTACTGCGTCCCACAGCCGTCCCGGGCGTCTACTGAAGCGTCTTGGCTTGTCATCGGGATTCAGTGTGAAGCGGGACTCTTCACTGAGGACAATATCACTCCAGTCACTGCGCTTCCAGGCCTGCTTTCCGACTTCGAAATTTCGCTTTTTTCCCCTATTTTGGAGGGCATAAAATAGGACTTTCTGCTTTGAGTGAACAACACAGCCCCTTTAGCCCTTGAAACCCCATAAAACGAAATAGAACAAAGAGCACGAATATTTTTCAGTGAATGAAAAACTGTACGTTCTTGAGCTAAAATAATGTTTTAACATAATGTAGGTTTGAGAAACCTTTTGAATAATTGGTGGAATAACAAAAGAAAATGAAACAGAAGAGAAAAAGTGCTGGAGCAGGAATCGAACTCGAGACATCTGGCGTAAGGGTCCGAGCCCTAACCATCTAGGCCAGACGGCGTCTCGGCAATGGACTAACAGTTTATACTCATAAGGCACCTAAGAAACTTCGGATTGATTTTTCCCGGGATTTTCCGGGTAGTGCGTCCTAATATTTTAACCACGTGGGGTGTTAGGGGTCCTCTTTCACCACACAAAATTTCGGACAAATCTCCGACCCCACGGTCGTGTCGTCTCCTTGTTAAACCTAAGTAACCTAAGGACATCACACACATCCATACTCGAGGCAGGATTCTAACATGCGACCGTAGCAGTCGCGCGGTTCCATACTGTAGCGCCTAGAAGCGCTCGGTCACAGCGGCCGGCCAACCGGGAGGGATCTGCATAAGCAAGGAATTGCAGGGCGAGCTGGAATTCCAAAATCAGTCATCAGTGGTGAAAATGCCCGCCATAAGAAGACGTGATGGCGAAGCCGTAAAAACTGGATCACGGAGCAATGGCAAAAAAGCCATTTGGCCAGATGAGTTTCACACTGTTCCGACTTGCGGCTGTGTTTACATTTTTGGATGTGAGGTCCGCCAGTTATGCAATACACCGTTATTCTCAGTAACCAAACATGTTTCGGCACCACTGTACCATCATCATCAGTGGGTTTTCGTTTTTTTTTATTTATTCTGCATTGTGAACATTTTGTTATATGATTATTAAAAAAATTAAAAGAACTTTACAAATAAATACAGCACAAACAAATAAAGTCTACACACACGCACACACACGCGTGCACGCACACACCCACCCACACACTATGAAGACATCGTCATTTGCGATAGATATATATTTATCATAACTGATGATGATCGAAGTAGAGAGGATATAAAATGTAGACTGGCAATGGCAAGGAAAGCGTTTCTGAAGAAGAGAAATTTGTTAACATCGAGTATTGATTTAAGTGTCAGGAAGTCGTTTCTGAACATATTTGTATGGAAGTGAAAAATGGGTGATAAATAGTTTGGACAAGAAGAGAATAGAAGCTTTCGAAATGTGGTGCTACAGAAGATTGCTGAAGATTAGATGGGTAGATCACATAACTAATGAGGAGGTATTGAATAGAATTGGGGAGAAGAGAAGTCTGTGGCACAACTTGACAAAAAGAAGGGGCCGGTTGGTAGCACATGTTTTGAGGCATCAAGGGATCACAAATTTAGCATTGGAGGACAGCGTGGAAGGTAAAAATCGTAGAGGGAGGCCAAGAGATGAATACACTAAGCAGATTCAGAAGGATGTAGGTTGCAGTAAGTACTGGGAGATGAAGAAGCTTGCACAGGATAGAGTAGCATGAAGAACTGCATCAAACCAGTCTCAGGACTGAAGACCACAACAACAACAACATATATTTATCTTGTTTTTTTTTCCTTTTTTCCATCTGTTCATATATCTTTGATGTTGTAGTGCATTTTTCGTTTTTCCTGTAATATAGAGATAAAAGTTGTTTTCTACATGTAATATGTAACTGGAAATTATTTTTTTTTTTGTAAGTAGACAAATATGTTTAGAGTTTATTGATTGTGGAAAGCTTTAATGTTTTGTTTATCGTTTCATGGTTCAAATGGCTCTGAGCACTATGGGACTTAACATCTTAGGTCATTAGTTCCCTAGAACTTAGAACCAGTTAAACGTAACTAACCTAAGGACATCACACACATCCATGCCCGAGGCAGGATTCGAACCTGCGACCGTAGCAGCCGCGCGGTTCCGGACTGCGCGCCTAGAACCGCGAGACCACCGCGGCCGGCTATCGTTTAATGTAATAAGTTTGGTAGAAAATAGTTGTGTAAAGATATATGTAATTTACTTTGATGTTGTATAAACTGTGGGCGAGAGTATTGAGAGAGAGAGAGAGAGAGAGAGAGAGAGAGAGAGAGAGAGAGAGAGAGAGCAACAAAGCGGGGGGGTGTTGTTGGGTAGCTAGAGAGGCGGACACATGTTTTACTGTGGGAGTCGTGACTTTTACGAGCTGGTGAAGATTGAGTTTAGTGGCAAGCGATGTACGTTTTTAATGACTGTTTTATACTAGGACGTGAGATGATAATAGTGAGTGTAAAAACTGGGCGAAGTAAATAATGAGACTGTGCCGCGAGACGAAGTAACATTGACAATGCAACCGAGAATGGACGGTATTGTAGCTCTGTGTTCTGTGAATTGAACTGCGCTTGTATTCTGACTGTGTTTTCGTACACTCAAGTACTGTGAACGTACGTATTTATTCGCGTTTCGATGAACTACCGGACGCCTCTAATCAGTAACAGTCGTTCTGAACTTAGGCGAACTGTCTACCGTGTGTGAGTACATTCCCGCCCAGGACGGTTTATCGCGATCGCAGCACTCATCATACGAATTAACTTCCTACAGAATTCGCGGTCGGCAAGTTTTTATAAACTGTTTGTGGCGTAACTAAACTTAAGTTGCGTGCGCCAGAAACATTAAAACTGTGCACACACGGACACCTGTAACAACAATTACATCGATCAGACTGTGGCCCGCAAAACGCCACTGTAATCAGATTTGCAGCTTACTGAATTCCACCTCCCGCCCGATTACGAGGAAAAATCATCAGCTGCAATCACACGACCGTGGGAGCAGATATCAGCGTTTCACCAGGACCAGACAGCTGCCGTCGATATCGCGAACATCGTCACAACACACCAGAAAAGATTTAAAAGCAGCGCTCTCCTCTCAAAGACTCAAAACTATTGCGAAGAATTTTAATTTGTAATTTCTTTTTCTTTTGGCTGACATTCAGATAACATTTGTCTTCTTTAGAATAAAGGTGTTCTCCACGAAGTGGTGTGTTGTAGGTAGACATTGTTGACTTTCATTAGCAGTAGCCATTTCCCTTTTAATTATTTCCATCTTTTTTTTTCACATTTCAAATCCGCTGCCGCTGCATGTATATTTTTTATAACTTTTGGAGGTTATGTGTCTAAATTCGTGTGCCGTAACATTTACCAGAAGTATTGTAATATTCTGCTAGTTGGACAAGGGCGCCCGCCATTAATTTCTTAAACGTCGACCAAAGTCGGCGAAACTCGCTTGCTATTGGTGCTAACGTTCTATTGCGGGTAATTGAAAGATGGGCAGCTGTCAAACCACACGGGTTGTTATTACTCTGAATGAGAGTCGTGTAAAATTGTGGGTTCATCACTCAACTTTGGTATTGTTTTGTTTATTGATGTTAGAAACTATTTCTTTGTCAGTGTCACTAAATCTTATTTAATATGGTTATTCTATGCTAAGCTGGAATAAATGCACCGCAGATATTGTGCTGGGAGGTAAAATTTGGAGAAATATCTATTTACATACGACTTGATTTTGACTGCATTGGTCAACACGGTACTTTTCGGGTATTTTGGCGATACTCAGTGACAAGGTAGACTCGCAGTTGTCACAACACACACACACACACACACACACACACACACACACACACACGCACACACACACACGAAAAATAGATGCACTAAAATCTGCAAAGACGCACCATTTACAGACAAAAGGAATACCATATGGAAGACAACAGACACAGTTAAGGAAGCACACAGAAAACACACACACACACAAGGATAAAATGCAAACAAAATTCAAATTCGGCGCCGAACTCTCTGCTGAACAAATGAACACTGACTGTGCTGGGACACATAAGAAATCACAATCACACTGTGTTCTCGTGTAAAGAAAAAGTATTTTACTACGTTATTTGTGGGAAATACTTGCTATAGTTATGTACGCATCACAAAATCTCAGCATGATGTGGAGAATGGAAGCGCTTGGCACACGAAAACGTAAGTGAATACGAAAAAAGGCGCGAAAACATCGCGAGAAACTAAATTACATTCTAAAAGATAGGTTAACTCCAAGCAGAAAACTTTCTCATCAACATCGTTTGGTTGCAGATGACAAGCTACGTGTAGTAATTAACAAAATGGCTGTGAGCACTATGGGACTTAACATCTTAGGTCATCAGTTCCCTAGAACTTAGAACTACATAAACGTAACCAACCTAAGCACATCACACACATCCATGCCCGAGGCAGGATTCGAACCTGCGACCGTAGCAGTCACGCGGTTCCGCACTGAAGCGCCTAGAACCGCTCGGCCACCGCGGCTGGCTACTAATTAACACAAAAGTGATCCAGAAAGTTCATGCACGCCAAATCTAAAGGTATTTACCATACGTAATGATCTGTTGTTTGAAGTAGAAATGCACATAATTTTATAATCATTGAACAAAATATTCACATTGCAGAATAAATAAAAAAAAAAAACGAAAACCGACTGATGATGGCGCAGTGGCACCGAAACATGTTTGGGTAATGCGAAAAACGGTGTTCTGCATAACTGGTGGACATCACATCCAAAAAAATTATGCGACCGTTTTGGGTCACCTGTTGCAACTCCAGTACTGATGCTGTGTTCCAAGACGACACGGCCTCCGTTCTCGTATCATTCGTAAGTGGTTTAGTGAGCACAACAATGAATTGCCACATCTGCTGTGGTCACCACAGTCAACTGTCCGCCTGCTTAGCCGAGTGGTGACGTGCTTCATCCCATATAGCGGGGCCGGGTTCGGTTCCCGCCCGGCTTGGAGATTTTCTCCGTGCTCGTAGACTGGATGTTGTGCTGTCTCCATTCCCGTTTTATCATCATCGGCATGCAAGTCGCCCAGTGTGGCGTCGACAAGACTTGGTGGGCCGAACTTCCCCGGACGGCCAACAATGCCAAACTCTGATTTCCATTTATACCACAGTCACTGGAACTTAGTATCATTCAGTCCTTGTGGTGTAATCTCTAGCGGAGTGAGCTTGGTCGTTATCCATCTGCGTCATCGTTACCTGATCTTCACGCCGCCGGCAGCTGTGGCCGAGCGGTTCTAGGCGCCTCAGTCTGGAACCACGAGACCGCTACGGTCGCAGGTTCGAATCCTGCCTCGGGCATGGATGAGTGTGATGTCCTTAGGATAGTAGCTCTAAGGTCTTAGGCACTGACGACCTCAGATGTTAAGTCCCACAGTGCGTAGCGCCATTTGAACCATTTTTTGAACTTCACGCTATTTTACAGGAAGAATAGTACGGGGTGTTCCAAAAGTCTCTCCGCAGTACCGTATGATTGTTAGCCGTGCGTGCCGTATGCCGCAGTGAATGTACCGAAATGAAACTCAGAGATTTACAAGTTATTAATTTATTGCATTATCAATTTTACTAACAAATTCTCACTTTAAATGTTGAAAGTGACCCCCCCCCTCCGTTGTTGAATACACAATTCAATTCGTCTAATCATGTTTCCAAACACAAGCTGTAACATTTCTTCGGTAACAGAAGCAGTGAAAGTGGATATTGCAGTTTTCAATTCATCGATGGAGTTTCGACGGTTTTTATGGACAATAGCTTTCGTTGCACCCCAGAAGAAAAAGGTGGGATAACGAAATGGTTCAAATGGCCTTGAGCACTATGGGATTTAACATCTGAGGTCATCAGTCCCCTATAACTTAGAATTACTTAAACCTAACCTAAGGACATCACACACATCCATACCCGAGGCAGGATTCGAACCTGCGACCGTAGCTGTCAGGCGGTTCCAGACTGAAGCGCCTAGAACCGCTCGGCCACACCGGCCCGCGTGTGATAACAGCGTAATTGTTTTTGAGAGCTCATATCGACAAAGCAGAATGCGACCTCAATGCTCGATTAAGAAATATTTTAGGCCGGGCGATTGTGGAGGCCAAAGTCCCTGTGAAATTATGCGATCACCAGAAACATCAACAAGCACTGACATTGAATCGCGAGCTGTATGGGCGGTTGAACCATCTTGTTGAAAATAACCGTTCAGTATTTCACTTAACACAAGTTCTCTTCTGAACGGGTAACATAATATCACTGCAGTATCGTTGAAAAACATGGGACCCAGAATCCGACGTCTAGAAATTGCAATGCAAACTCTTATTTTCACAGAGCGAACTGGTTCCTCATGAATACACAATGGATTTGCAGTACTCCACGTACGAGAATTTTGCGAGTTCATGTACTCGGATAAATGAAACCACGATTGAACAGTGAGAAAAGTTCCATTAAGAATATCCCTTCCATTTTGTTGAACGATATTTCTGAACTATTGACAATAATGCAGTCTGTTGCCATCAGTATTTTTTCAGTTCTTGCACAGCTGTCACTTTGTACGGGAAAAGTTCTAATTTTTTCGTTACAGCTGTGGGTCGTTCCGACACTAACATCGATTTCCTGGGCGAGTTTTCTTACTGACTTGTTCGGACTCGTGGACATTTTATCGGAAATATCGAGTGGTTTATCCTCAGACAAAACGCTAGGACGACCACATCTCGGTGCATCTGTCACTGAACGCTTACTTCGAAATTTGTTAATCAAATCTCGCACAGTATCGCGATGCGATTAAATGTTTGACGAACTGAAGCAGTGTATTTACGGCCAGCTTTGAACACTTGTTCGCGTAAAACTTCTTCAGTGGTTAGCATTTTAACAGTGACAAAAACTAAACAAACGAACAAAGGTCAACACGTAATGACACACACCAACGATAATACTCACGCTGGCTGCGATAAACGAAACAGTGGAATGTTGGGTGAGTCCACTAGGAGGGAAGTAACCCAGGCAGGCGAACAATCATACGGCACTGCGGAGAGACTTTCTGAACGACCAGTATAACTGTCCCTTGAAATCCGAACAGTAGCTGTATTTACCTATTCCGGGACGACTCGAAGCTGTTACGAATGTCAACGGGTTTCCTACAAAGTATTACGCATTTTAATGTGCTCTGTTTTGGGTGTTTCCAATCCCTGTATTTCAGCACTATCCTGTAAAAGTTCGCAACCATTTTGAGTGCAGAATGGCGCCGAAACCGCCGCCGTGGCAAGCAATCAGCATAATTTCTCGTTAACGGCACGAAAACAGAGAAACAAAAACAATCCCGGAGAAGTTGTCAGTCTTAAAACTGCGCCAGGTAACGTTAACCGCCTGTTGCAGTAGTGACGCAGACAATCAGTGCTAGGAATTCGAGAGAATTCGATAGCGAACGAAATGCCTGTCGCCAGACATAGGAGGGTAAAACTTCCCT
The DNA here is from genome assembly GCF_023897955.1 of Schistocerca gregaria. Taxonomy (NCBI): domain Eukaryota; kingdom Metazoa; phylum Arthropoda; class Insecta; order Orthoptera; family Acrididae; genus Schistocerca; species Schistocerca gregaria. The sequence continues at coordinate 83,934,617 of NC_064930.1, read as the reverse complement.
CCATTCGCCACCGCTCCGCCCTTCACCAACACTCCTGCAGCTGCCTGTAACAGATTCTCAGCTCTCTTTCCAATTATTTTGTGTAGTATCTCGCTCTGTGAGCTACGAGATACAGTTCAGGGAAAATGAGTATTACAACATGTTTCGGAATGGTACCTGAACCCACTCCCCTGTCAGGTCCAGAATCTCCAGTGCAATTTACCTGAGAGCTGAGAGGAAACGACAGTTTATTAATACTCCCACTACCTGTTTTTGCCACCCAAATTGTGACGTCATTTACTTCTGTCTTTCCTGCGGCAGTAATTTGCAGATGCAGGGTCACGCGAGTGGCTATTTCATAGAATTCACCCCCACTGACTGCTGTAATCATTTTATCACGCTGACGACAAAAATATCAAACACCAAAAAATTATTAACGTAGAGTGATAAAGTTTCGAGAGTCCGTTTGTCTAGGTAATATATTTAAGTGACCAACATTGCAATATCACGGGCTAATATCAGCGCGAGGTAAGGCACTGCAAATGTGAAATGCTGATATACAGGGTGTTACAAAAAGGTACGGCCAAACTTTGAGGAAAGATTCCTCACACACAAAGAAAGAACATATGTTATGTGGACATGTGTCCGGAAACGCTTACTTTCCATGTTAGAGCTCGTTTTATTACTTCTCTTCAAATCACATTAATCATGGGATGAAAACACACAGCAACAGAACGTACCAGCGTGACTTCAAACACGTTGTTACAGGAAATGTTCAAAATGTCCTCCGTTAGCGAGAATACCCATCCACCCTCCGTCGCATGGAATCCCTGATGCGCTGATGCAGCCCTAGAGAATGACGTATTGTATCACAGCCGTCCACAATACGAGCACGCAGACTCTCTACATATGGTACCAGGGTTGCGTAGACAAGAGCTTTCAAATGCCCCCATAAATGAAAGTCAAGAGGGTTGAGGTCAGGAGAGCATGGAGGCCATGGAATTAGTCCGCCTCTACCAATCCATCGGTCACCGAAACTGTTGTTGAGAAGCGTACGAATACTTCAATTCAAATTTGCAGGAGCTCCATCGTGCACGAACCACATGTTGTGTCGTACTTGTAAAGGCACATGTTCTAGCAGCACAGGTAGAGTATCCCGTGTGAAATCATGATAACGTGCTCCATTGAGCGTAGGTGGAAGAACATGGGGCCCAATCGAGACATCACCAACAATGCCTGCCCAAACGTTCACACAAAATCTGTGTTGATGACGTGATTGCACAACTGCGTGCGGATTCTCGTCAGCCCACACATGTTGACTGTGAAAATTTACAATTTGATCGCGTCGGAATGAAGCCTCATCGTAAAGAGAACATTTGCACTGAAATGAGGATTGACACATTGTCGGATGAACCATTCGCAGAAGTGTACCCGTGGAGGCCAATCATCTGCTGATAGTGCCTGCACACGCTGTACACGGTACGGAAACAACTGGTTCTCCCGTAGCACTCTCCATACAGTGACGTGGTCAACGTTACCTCGTACAGCAGCAACTTCTCTGTCGCTAACATTAGGGTTATCGTCAACTCCACGAAGAATTGCCTCTTCCATTGCAGGTGTCGTCGTTCTAGGTCTTCCCCAGTCGCGAGTCATAGGCTGGAATGTTCTGTGCTCCCTACGATGCCGATCAATTGCTTCGAACGTCTTCCTGTCGGGACACCTTCGTTCTGGAAATCTCTCTCGATACAAACGTACCGCGCCACGGATATTGCCCCGTGCTGATCCATACATCAAATGGGCATCTGCCAACTACGCATTTGTAAACATTGCACTGACTGCAAAGCCACGTTCGTGATGAGCACCAACCTGATGTGCTCGATGCTAGTACTGTAGAGCGATGAGTCGCATGTCAACACAAGCACCGAAGTCAACATTACCCTCCTTCAATTGGGCCAACTGGCGGTGAATCGAGGAAGTACAGCACATACTGACGAAACTGAAATGAGCTCTAACATGGAAATTGAGCGTTTTCGGACACATGTCCACATAATATGTTTTCTTTATTTGTGTGTGAGGAATGTCTCCTGAAAGTTTGGCCGTACCTTTTTGTAACACCCTGTATAGTTGCCCACCGCACCGCCGTATCCTGCCTGTTTACATATCTCTGTATTTGAAAACACATGGCTATACCAGTTTCTTTGACGCCCCAGTGTATGTCGGGGTCCTCAATTTCGTGCTTGAAGTTTTCCCACCGTATGTGGTTCCCATTTGCGAGCAGTACGGCCTCTCACGAGCTACCCTTATGGTTTTCTCAGTACAGAGTGAAGGTTTTGTTTCACTCTTTGCGAGGCAATCAATACGAGGTGTTGCTTCTGCAGGCGAGAAGAGGAAAGTCTATCCACAACACTTCCTCCAGATTAAATCTTCTGCGCCCCCTTCGGCGCAAGGACAACAACACACCGCCCCTACTCTTCCCCCCTCCACCCGTTCGCTGTGACTGATGTGCTTCTGCCCGGATGAAGAGTCCCACCCACTTCTCAACCGCAGTAGACAGATGGCCCATAAATTCTCAGCCTTTCCACTGAATGTCGTCTCGGCACCACAAAGAAACCACGTTTTCCTATGTGTGTCTGGTCACTAATTCAAACCAATCCGTTACACAACCTGCTCAGTGCTTTCTATCACTTAATTTTTCATGCAAATTGGACCGAAGACATTTCTCTTCTACGACTAAAAGCAGGTGGCTGCACTCAGTTGTTCCAAAATAATTTTTTTTGTTTTTTTGTTTTTTCTGTGTCATCAGCCTTGTGTGGCACGATGTTATTAATCATGAGTTTCTGTGCTGTCCCAACCTTTTCATCTTACAAGGGAATTTCCCCATCGCACCCTGTCAGCAGAGTGACAAAGTTCTCTTTGTGGAAGTTTTTCAGTGTGCTGCAAACAGCCTTCCGACCAAAATGAAATTTTCACTTTCCAACGAAGTGTGTACTGGTATAATATTTCCTGGCACATAAAAACTTGGAATCTTTGCCTTTTACGGGCAGGTGCTCTCCCTTTGTAAAGTTTGGACGGTAGGAGATAAGGTACTGGCGGAAGTAAAGCTGTGAGGACTGCTCAGAATTCATGCTTACAAGGGAACCTAACCATCGCACCCCCCTCAGATTTAGTTAGAAGTTGGCACAATGGATAGGCCTTGAAAAACTGAACACAGATCAATCCAGAAAACAGGAAGAAGTTGTGTGGAACTATGAAAAAAATAAGCAAAATATATAAACTGAGTAGTCCATGTGCAAGATAGGCAACATAAAGCTTAGGTGCGCCGTGGTCCCTTGGTTAGCGTGAACGGCTGCGGACCGAGAGGTCCTTGATTCAAGTCTTCCCTGGAGTGAAAAGCTTTTTTTTCTTTATTTTAGCATAGTTACGATCTGTCCGTTCGTTCATTGACGTCTCTGTTCACTGTAATAAGTTTAGCGTCTGTGTTTTGTGACCGCAGCGCAAAACCGTGTGATTAGTAGACGAAAGGACGTGCCCCTTCAATGGGAACCGAAAACATTTGATCGCAAGGTCATAGGTCAACCTATTCCTCCACAGGAAAACACGTCTGATATATTCTATACGTCACATGACAGGAATATGTTGTGGACCCACATGACTTGCAGACGTGGCGAATGGGTAAAAACATTCTTCTACCTTGCCCGATTTAGGTTTTCCTGTGGATGTGATAATCACTCTCAAAAAAGTGATGAAAACATAAGAGTTTGTGACATAAACTGTAAATGAAAAATTAAAGTTTTCACACGAGGGGATACTGGAACCAAGGACCTTTCTTTCTTTCTTTTTTTTTTTAATCTCATTTTGTTCGCATGTGTTCGTTGCATCTGCTCGGGGCGGACGTCGTAAGACATCCATTTATGTTCGTTGTTGATCTATTGACTCAGTTTTTTTATTACAGAGGGCACCTAACCCTCTGACCGAACACGCTGAGCTACCGTGCCGGCTAACTCTCGGTCCGCAGCTGCACACGCTAACCACGGGACCACCGCTCTCCTGAGCTCATACCATCCTTGATGTTGCCTATCTTGCACATGGACTACTCCGTTTGTATATTTTGCTTATTTTTTCATAGTTCCACACAACTTCTTCCTGTTTTCTCGACTGATCTCTGATCAGTTTTCAAGGCCTATCCACTGTGAGGGGGGGTGCGATGGGGAGTTGGTTGGTTGGTTGGTTTGGGGAAGGAGACCAGACAGCGTGGTTATCGGTCTCATCGGATTAGGGGAGGATGGGGAAGGAAGTCGGCCGTGCCCTTTCAGAGGAACCATCCCGGCATTTGCCTGGAGCTATTTAGGGAAATCACGGGAAACCTAAATCAGGATGGCCGCACGCGGGACTGAACCGTCGTCCTCCCGAATGCGAGTCCAGCGATGGGGAGGTTCCCTTGTTAGAGGAGCACTTGCAACCGACGTCCTCATGTATTTCTTGTATACGGCGTATTTCAAGATGACTAGAGAGTCTGCATCTTCATCTACATAGATACTGCGCAAGACACCGTACGGTACGTGGCGGTGGGTACCCTGTCCCATGCTTGTCATCTCCATCCCTGACCCGCTCGTAAATAGAGAGAGGGAAAAACGACTGTCTATATGCCTCCGTATAAACCCTAATTTCTCGTCTCTTACCTTCGTGGTCCTTAAGCGCAATGTATCTTGGCGGCAGCAGAATCAGCTTCGAACTCCGGTTCTCTAAATTTTTTCAATACTGTACCTCGAAAAGAACCGCGCCCTGCCTTCAGGGATCCCCATTTGAATTCCCGAGCATATCCGTAACATTTACGTGCTGTTCGAACCTACTGGTAACAAATCTAGCGGCCCACCTCGGAACTGCTTCGAATTCTTCCTTCTACATCTACATCTACATTTACATCCATACTCCGCAAGCCACCCAACGGTATGTGGCGGAGGGCACTTTACGTGCCACTGTCATTACCTCCCTTTTCTGTTCCAGTCGCGTATGGTTCGCGGGAAGAACGACTGTCTGAAAGCCTCCGTGCGCGCTCCAATCTCTCTAATTTTACATTCGTAATCTCCACGGGAGGTATAAGTAGGGGGAAGCAGTATATTGGATACCTCATCCAGAAACGCAACCTCTCGAAACCTGGCGAGCAAGCTACAACGCGATGCAGAGCGCCTCTCTTGCAGAGTCTGCCACTTGAGTTTGCTAAACATCTCGGTAACGCTATCACGGCTACCAAATAACCCTGTGACGAAACGCGCCGCTCTTCTTTGAATCTTCTCTATCTCCTCCGTCAACCCGATCTGTTACGGATCCCACACTCATGAGTAATACTCAAGTATAGGTCGAACGAGTGTTTTGTAAGCCACCTCCTTTGTTGATGGACTACATTTTCTAAGGACTCTCCCAATGAATCTCAACCTGGTACCCGCCTTACCAACAATTAATTTTATATGATCATTCCATTTCAAATCGTTCCGCACGCATACTCCCAGATATTTTACAGAAGTAAGTGCTACCAGTGTTTGTTACGCTATCATATAATCATACAATAAAGGATCCTCCTCTCTATGAATTCGCAATACGTTATATTTGTCTATGTTAACGGTCAGTTGCCACTCCCTGCACCAAGTGCCTATCTGCTGCAGATCTTCCTGCATTTCCCTACAATTTTCTAATGCTGCAACTTCTCTGTATACCACAGCATCATCCGCGAAAAGCCGCATGGAACTTCCGACACTATCTACTAGGTCATTTATATATATTGTGAAAAGCAACGGTCCCATAACACTCCCCTGTGGCACGCCAGAGGTTACTTTAACGTCTGTAGACGTCTCTCCATTGATAACAACATGCTTTGTTCTGTCTGCTAAAAACTCTTCAGTCTAGCCACACAGCTGGTCTGATATTCCGTAGGCTCTTACTTTGTTCATCAGGCGACAGTGCGTAACTGTATCGAACGCCTTCCGGAAGACAAGGAAAATGGCATCTACCTGGGAGCCTGTATCTAATATTTTCTGGGTCTCATGAACAAATAAAGCGAGTTGGGTCTCACACGATCGCTGTTTCCGGAATCCATGTTGATTCCTACAGAGTAGATTCCGGGTTTCCAAAAACGACATGATACTCGAGCGAAAAACATGTTCTAAAATTCTACAACAGATCGATGTCAGAGATATAGGCCTATAGTACTGCGCATCTGCTCGACGACCCTTCTTGAAGACTGGGACTCCCTGTGCTCTTTTCCAATCATTTGGAACCTTCCGTTCCTCTAGAGACTTGCGGTACTCGGCTGTTAGAAGGGGGGCAAATTCTTTCGCGTACTCTGTGTAGAATCGAATTGATATTCCGTCAGGTCCAGTGGACTTCCCTCTGTTGAGTGATTTCAGTTGCTTTTCTATTGCTTGGACACTTATATCGATGTCAATCCGACCTGGAACGCATCCCAAACACTCGAGCAGTGCTCAAGAATAGCTCACACCAGAAACCCTTTTACAGGTTTACCTAAACCACTCTTTCCTAAAATCCTCCCAATAAACCGAAGTCCGAATCTTCGACTTCCCCACCACAGTTCTCACATGCTCGTTCCACTTCACATCGCTTTGCAACGCTACTCCGAGATCTTTAAACAATGTCAAGTACCCCTGTGGGCGAGCGGTTCTAGGCGCTTCAGTCCGGAACCGCGCTGCTGCTACGGTCGCATGTTCGAATCCTGCCTCGGGCATGGATGTGTGTGATGTCCTTAGGTTAGTCAGGTTCTATGTCTATGGGGCTGATGACCTCAGATGTGAAGTACCGTACTGCTCAGAGCCATTTCAGCCATCTGAATTTGTGTCAAGCACGACACTAGTAATACTGTATCCGAACATTAATGGTTTGGTCTTCCCACTCATTCGCAGAAACTTACCTGTTTCCATATTTAGGACATGCTGCCTGCCATTTATCAGACCGACTGGAAATTTTGTCCAAGTCGTATCTTCGTACAGTCACTCAGCTTCGACACCTTACCGTACACCACGGCATCATCAGCTAAAAAATGGCTCTGAGCACTATGCGACTTAACTTCTGAGGTCATCAGTCGGCTAGAACTTAGAACTAATTAAACCTAACTAACCTAAGGACATCACACACATCCATGCCCGAGGCAGGATTCGAACCTGCGACCGTATCGGTCTCTCGGCTCCAGACTGTAGCAGTGTCCCCCCCCCCCCCCCCCCCCGTCCGTTAAGGAATCAGGGATGGGAAGGGGAAATCTTTTGTGGGAATTATTATTTATTTATTTATTTCTATTTACTGTTTTTAATACTTTCTTAATGTGGTTTTACTTTATACCACAAGAAAAATAAATGTATCTAGCACCGCATCGTGATCTGACAAAAAGAAAACAATACCTCGGCACGTTCCTACACCGAGCTAGTGTATATGGGGAAAAGGAAAAAAAAAGTGCTTCATACAGGATGCAGAAGGGAGCGTCGCCACTCTCCTTACGCTTCATCATCCAGGTACGTCTTCACGTATATCATGTTGTTCCACCGAGAATCGAACTTAGTCATGTCAGCTCACTCAATGGGTATCTTCTCCTACCTGTTGATGATCCAGCTGCTTGGAAGGTCGCGTAGGGCACTCCCTAAGTAATTAGAAAAATACTGTCTGTATTTTCGGTTCCGTACGATCTTCCAATGACGTTCTTGTAGGTAGTTCCAAAAGTCGAATACAACTTTAGGCCCATCGTGAAATAAGTAGTGTAAGCATGCGCACGGATCCACGTGACAGCGTTGGTCTTGGCGCGCGGGAAATACTGTTGATCCGGAAATAGTAGAAACCGAGGTGTAATGTGTTCCGGAGTCACGCGTAGAAAATACGACAAAATTTGTCGCACCAAGCGCCGCGCCACATGTGAGACGGTGTTCGTCCGTGTCTGGCATCCCGCAGTCTACGCAGTCTACGCGATTCCGCCATGTCTATCTTGTGGAGGCGTGATCGGGTGATCTGTTTACCATTGACTGTGATGTACCATGTGGATCGGACGGCTCGCCTAGAACCGCACGGCCATTCCGGCCGGCCATCAGCTAACAACAACAGATTGCTACCCACCCTGCCGGACGTTTCATTTATGTATGTGCAGAACAACAGCGCTTCTATCACACTTCCCTGGGGCACTGCTGACGATACCCTTGTCTCTGATGAACACGCGCCGTCGAGGACAACACACTGGGTTCTGTTACTTAAGAAATCTTCGAGCCACTCATTCATCTGTGAACTTATTCCTTAGCAGCCTGGAATGAGGCACCGTGTCACGTGGGTTCCGGGATTCTAGAAATATGGAACACGCCTGTTGCCCTACATCCGTAGCTGGCAGCATATCACGTGAGAAAAGGGCAAGCTGAGTTTCGCACGAGCAATGCTTGCTGAAACCATGCTGATTGGTGGACAAAAAAAAAAACCATTGACCCGTATATGACGCACTAGCAGTTTAAAGTATGCTAATTGTAAAAATGAAGTCGGCTGAAGTTCTGATTTTACATTTCATAAACTTTTTGTACAAAGCAAACCAATGAAAATAAATCACTTAATAAAAAAGTCGTCCACTGCAAAGGAGTTTACACTTTCATACAGAAGATGTTCTGTAACAGACAATACTTGTGGCTTACATGGTGTGGAATGCTTCGAAATCGTTTCTTTCTTTCACCTGACGCTTGTCGTAGACTCGTGTTCTTACACTTTTGCAAACAGGCATTTTGAAGCAATATGTCTTATGGGTAATTACAATTATTATTATTAATTACTGCTGAATATTTAGATCTCAACGAACATTTTACCAGGTACAGACCCATTATGTCATATAAGACACACAAGTAAAACTGTCTTCATGGTACAAGGGCTAGTATTCCATGAACAGTCCTCTGACAGTAAAATAGGATTGGTTGAAGATAGAAATTCCATAAATAAACTAATGATAATGATAATAATAATAATAAAATATAATAATATACAAGCTAAAAAGTGGTCTAACTAAAACATTCATATTTCTTTACGCAGTACACGAATATGTAATAATAAATATGGGTTCCTATTTTAAAAAATGCAGTTGATATCAGTTTGACCTATGGCAGCGCCATCTAGAGGGCCAACCATAGCGCCATCTGGTTTCCCCCTTCAAGCTAGACGAGTTTCGTTCCTTGTAGCTTATTCGTTTGACGCTTATTTTGTGAGATATTTGGCCCGGTCACCATCAATGGACCACCCTCTATAGGCGTTACCGACTGCAGCACACTATTCTGCCTGTTTGCATATCTCAATATTGTGTAAGTAGGCTGTTTAGGTTTTTATGTTGGCAACGCCACGTAGCGTTCTGTATGAAAATGACTGACTGTGCTGTGTGCAGTCTGTGGCTGATTAGCATTGTTGGAATATTCGCTATTGTAGTGTTCGGCAGTTGGATGTGAACAGCGCGTAGCGTTGCGCAGTTGGAGGTGACCCGCCAGCAGTGGTGGATGTGGGGAGACAGATGGCGGAGTTTTGAGAACGGACGATCTGGCCGTGTGTCCATCAGAGACAGTAAATTTGTAAGACTGGATGTCATGAACTGATTTATATATATATATATATATATATATATATATATATATATATATATATATATATATATATGACGACTTTTGAACATTATTAAGGTAAATACATCGTTTGTTCTCTTTCATTTGCTAACTATGCCTATCAGTAATTAGTGCCTTCAGTAATTAGAATCTTTTATTTAGCTGGCAGTATTGGTGCTCGGTGTATTGCAGTAGTTCGGGTAACGAAGATTTTTGTGAGGTAAGTGATTCATGAAAGGTATAGGTTATTGTCAGTCATGGCCATTCTTTTGTAGCGAGTATTGAAAGTCAGATGCGTTTCGATAAAAATAGTGCGTCAGTTTATTGATGATCAGAATAAGTAAAGAGCGAAATGTCTGAGTACGTTCAATTTTGCTCAGCTGTTTGAAAATCAAATAACGTAAGAGGTTTACCAGCACAGTCATTTATAAATTTTTCTAAGTGGATGTTTCAATAGGAATACAGATACCTATACCAGTTTCTTTCGCGCTTTAGAGTAATTAAAGAGAGTTTTACAGCAGATGTGTTTCGCCTATGTTTACAAAGCACCTTTTGTCGTTATTTTGTATATATGGATACATATAAAAGGAAACTATATGGTTCCAGAGACCTTTTGATGTTTGAAACATCTATTATGTATGTGTGCAGGCCGTTAGACCCCATTAAGGACGAACTCCATGGGAAGCAATTCGTGGATGATTGGGAGATTATTGACGCAGCAACATGTTTGTCGCGGTATTGGCCAGTTGAGAGCTACCATGCGAGCATACATACCCTCCTAGTAAGGTGTCATAAGGCCGCGGAACGGAGGTACTGCTGAAAAATAGGGGTTTCTAGCCCAAAGAGTCGGGAATAATACGGTGTACTGGAATCCCGAATAAAGCACAGCAGCTTTCAGGAAAAAAATGTGCTGCATTACTTATTGAGGGCATCTATAATGAAGTGAGGAAATGTTTTATCTGATAGTATCCGCTCAGTCTCCTCTTGGAATAAACCAAACAACGCACCGTCATACGGACGAGTATATTTTATTTCGGTGGAACACCTCAAAAGCGTGGTACGAAAAAAAAGTATCCTCTCCCGCTGACTTCACAGTAATTCGCCGAGTACTGGCGTAGATGCGGGCCATATTTTACGTGCATACGCGGTTAGATGCATTCGCTTCAGGAAGAACTCCCTTGCTAAATTGTGTTGTTTAAAATCTGCTCCCACTCCTAGGTTTGTGGAATGGACACGAGTTGTCGGAGGGACATTATTTAACGACGGCGCAGGCGCCTCTCGCAGATACCACCCCCGTCCTGCCTCCCTCCCGTCACCAGCCACCCCCACTCTTCGCCGCCACCAGGCGATTTACTGCTCAATTCGGGCGCTCATTCCACCGCAGATGCGATCGGCTGGGAAACGCACTGCCTCTGGCCACAAACCCCGTTAACCAATCTGTCGCGTTACCCACTACGTGTTTACATCGCTCTCTCTCTCTCTCTCTCCCCCTTTGTCCCTCGAGCTCGCCACCAACACGTGTTGCAGTGTGCGGGTGTTTGTGCAGCCCGCTGTCATTGCATTTAGTTCGCTGTCGCGCTTTCTGCTTTACATTTTGGGCTGCAACTTCATTTCCGCATTGCGTTACACATATTTTCGACTACGTATGGCTCTCATGTCATATGACGAGATTGGAGTGGGGGGGGGGGAGGGAGAGAGAGAGAGAGAGAGAGAGAGAGAGAGAGAGAGAGAGAGAGAGAGAGAGAGCAAGTTACTCGCGGTCACACTTTGCAGTACCAGTTCTGCACGGATTTGATTTCCATCCCTCTGTAGCATAGCGGTTCGGCCAATTTAGAAAACGAGTTTCTGCAAAACAATCGATTCATTCGGCCGCAGTTTTACATATCGGTCAAATTATTCGTTTATTTTTTCGAGTCAGACCAGTCTACGCCAATAACAGATCGACTCAACTGGGAGTAGTAACAGGTATCCAGTGGACTGTTATTCATTCATTTCCTTCGAGCCTCTGTGAGATTATTCCGTGGTTTCCCCAAACTCTTGTAGTCGACTGCTGGCTGGTTTACTATCATGAGAATATTAAAAAAAATTATGTTGGCAATTACTACGTTTATCGCAGTGGTTAGACACTGGACTCGCATTCGGGAAGACTACGGTTCAATCCCGCGTCCGGCCACCCTGATTTAGGTTTTCCGTGATTTTCCTAAATCACTCCTGGCAAATTCCGGGATGGTTCCTCTGAAAGGGCACGGCCGACTTCCTTCCCCATCCTTCCCTAATCCGATGAGACCGATGACCTCGCTGTCTGGTCTCTTTCCCCAAACAACCCAAACCAACCAACCAACCCCAACTACGTTTATAATCATTACTTAACTCCCATCGAACTAGAACTGATTAAAACAAATTCTTCGTACAATACGCCTTTCTCCTTTATTATCGGACCAGCATTATCAGTGACCTGAAATACGTAGGCATTCGACACTAACAAATGATGAAAAATATTTTTAGAGAAAAATACTTGCAAAAAGTGGCAACATATCCTCAAAGAGCAAGTTACCGAACAATCAAAAACAATATACTATATGCTTTCAGATTACGTCACTGCTGCCTTTACAGAAAGAGAATTATCCGTGATGGACGAAAACTGAGAGTAAGATAGAGATAGGGCTTCAATGAAATAGATTTTTTAAAACCAATTAGACGTGCCTTTACTTTATTTATAAATTTACAATTTATTTATAAATTTACAATATACACTCCTGGAAATGGAAAAAAGAACACATTGACACCGGTGTGTCAGACCCACCATACTTGCTCCGGACACTGCGAGAGGGCTGTACAAGCAATGATCACACGCACGGCACAGCGGACACACCAGGAACCGCGGTGTTGGCCGTCGAATGGCGCTAGCTGCGCAGCATTTGTGCACCGCCGCCGTCAGTGTCAGCCAGTTTGCCGGGGCATACGGAGCTCCATCGCAGTCTTTAACACTGGTAGCATGCCGCGACAGCGTGGACGTGAACCGTATGTGCAGTTGACGGACGTTGAGCGAGGGCGTATAGTGGGCATGCGGGAGGCCGGGTGGACGTACCGCCGAATTGCTCAACACGTGGGGCGTGAGGTCTCCACAGTACATCGATGTTGTCGCCAGTGGTCGGCGGAAGGTGCACGTGCCCGTCGACCTGGGACCGGACCGCAGCGACGCACGGATGCACGCCAAGACCGTAGGATCCTACGCAGTGCCGTAGGGGACCGCACCGCCACTTCCCAGCAAATTAGGGACACTGTTGCTCCTGGGGTATCGGCGAGGACCATTCGCAACCGCTTCCATGAAGCTGGGCTGCGGTCCTGCACACCGTTAGGCCGTCTTCCACTCACGCTCCAACATCGTGCAGCCCGCCTCCAGTGGTGTCGCGACAGGCGTGAATGGAGGGACGAATGGAGACGTGTCGTCTTCAGCGATGAGAGTCGCTTCTGCCTCGGTGCCAATGATGGTCGTATGCGTGTTTGGCGCCATGCAGGTGAGCGCCACAATCAGGACTGCATACGACCGAGGCACACAGGGCCAACACCCGGCTTCATGGTGTGGGGAGCGATCTCCTACACTGGCCGTACACCTCTGGTGATCGTCGAGGGGACATTGAATAGTGCACAGTACATCCAAACCGTCATCGAACCCGTCGTTCTACCATTCCTAGACCGGCAAGGGAACTTGCTGTTCCAACAGGACAATGCAGGTCCGCATGTATCCTGTGCCAGCAAGATCTCCGGATCTGTCCCCCATTGAGCATGTTTGGGACTGGATGAAGCGTCGTCTCACGCGGTCTGCACGTCCAGCACGAACGCTGGTCCAACTGAGGCGCCAGGTGGAAATGGCATGGCAAGCCGTTCCACAGGACTACATCCAGCATCTCTACGATCGTCTCCATGGGAGAATAGCAGCCTGCATTGCTGCGAAAGGTGGATATACACTGTACTAGTGCCGACATTGTGCATGCTCTGTTGTCTGTGTCTATGTGCCTGTGGTTCTGTCAGTGTGATCATGTGATGTATCTGACCCCAGGAATGTGTCAATAAAGTTTCCCCTTCCTGGGACAATGAATTCACGGTGTTCTTATTTCAATTTCCAGGAGTGAAGTACCAGTTACTGAACCTTTAACACCAACCGAAAATTCACATTTAGTGGCAGATGTACAAAAAAAATCGTACTTTAGTCATTAAATTCTGTTATTTTAAAATACTCCATTTATTGGAACATGCCTATCGCGGGGGAATGCTGAAACGCAATGACTCCGTATTTTTTGAAATGAAACAAACGTTATAGACATTCTACATCACTATGCTTCCTGTCAACATATTTGCAGTCCTCTGCCGGTAGAAGGCAACGAATTGTTGCGTCTAGTATGGTGTTGTGTAACGTTACTATCTTGGAGCACTACAAAACAGTGTGCTGTAATCGAGCTTCAAATTCGGAGAGTTCCTCCATATACAGATAACACTCTTCTTCAGAATGACAGTGCCACATCCGCCTTGGGTTCACTCTCGTCGAGCATCATCCATGCGATTCCTACTTGACCTCACCCGATTTTCATCTGTTACCAAAACTTAAAGAACAAATGTTCAAATGAGTGTGAGATCCTATGCGAGTTAACTGCTAAGGTCATCAGTCCCTAAGCTTACACACTACTTAACCTAAATTATCCTAAGGACAAACACACACACCCACGCCCGAGGGAGGACTCGAACCTCCGCCGGGATCAGCCGCACAGTCCATGACTGCAGCGCCTCAGACCGCTCGGCTAATCCCGCGCGGCTGGTGAAGGTCTAATATCAAAACAAGAGTAACGCTGCAGCCGCACTTGGAGAATATCGCTGGCTGAAAGGAATACAGAAGAGTCCTTTTTCTCCACCTGCAGCGCGGAGCATGATGAAGAGGTTCGAATCAACCAGAGAACTGGGCATCGCTCCAGGAAGAGACCGATGACCTGTTGCACCACAGGTGGTTGATGAAATCGCTGTTGCTACGGCAGACGACTCTGGGCGCAATTCCCAATCGTCAGGCAGTGCGCGTGTTGCGTCATGGCAGTCGAACATCCCGTGGCCCACTGTACAAAAGCTGCTTCGAACCATTCTCAATGGTATCTGTATAAGATCCATACCGCACAGCAGCTTGCACCACAGGACACACAACGGCGTGTTGACTTGGCTCTCCACTTTCTCGCAAGGATTGTAGTTGACGAGGGCTGTCCCTGGGCCTTTCTATGGACTGTCTGGATCTTCATCTCCAGTCACTGTGAAAAAACTCCTCTGGATGGTGAACGTGTTACCGTATGGTGTGGCTTCACGGCACCGTTCATCATTGGCTCATTCTTGTTTGAACAGGTTGGCGCTCAAGGACCGAAGACGTGCAGTGTGAGTGGCCAGCGTTACTGCGATATGCTTCGCCAGCATGGCATGCCCACCCTGCAGGAGAGAGGAGCATTCAACTCGACAGCTTTCATGCAAGATGGGGCCCCACCGCACATCACTCGTGATGTTCACCTGCTTCTCCGAAACATGTTTGGAAACTACCGAATTGCCGATCGTATCCAAATGCTTGGCCGGGACGATCACCCTATCTCTGGTTGTGGGGCTACCTGCAGGACAGGGTTTACCAGGAGAACATTCACACGTGTGCTGGTCTGAAGCGCAGGTAGCCAGTATACCAACGGACATGCTTCGTTCTGCTGTGCAGAATGCAGTCTTGCGCTTTAAGTCTCTTCTGGACCTGATGGGCGCCAGACTGAGCCCCTTTTGAAGCGGTAATGGTACCGGTATGTGATGGTATTATGTACTGTTTTTGTTGTTGTTGTTGTGGTCTTCAGTCCTGAGAATGGTTTCATGCAGTTCTCCATACTACTCTATCCTGTGCAAGCTTCTGCATCTCCCAGTACCTACTGCAACCTACATCCTTCTGAATCTGCTTAGTGTATTCATCTCTTGGTCTCCCTCTACGATTTTTACCTTCCACGCTGCCCTCCAATACTAAATTGGTGATCCCTTGATGCCTCAGAAAATGTCCTACCTACCGGTCCCTTCCTCTAGTCAAGTTGTGCCACAAACTCCTCTTCTCCCCAACTCTATTCAACACCTCCTCATTAGTCATGTGAACTACCCATCTAATCTTCAGCATTCTTCTGTAGCACCACATTTCGAAAGCTTCTATTCTCTTATTGTCCAAACTATATATCGTCCATGTTTCACTCCATACAAATACTTTCAGAAACGACTTCCTGATACTTAAATCTATACTCGATGTTAAAAAATTTCTCTTGTTCAGAAACGCTTTCCTTGCCATTCCCAGTCTACATTGTATGTCTTCTCTACTTCGACGATCATCAGTTATTTTGCTCCCCAAATAACAAAACGCCTTTACTACTTCAACTGTCTCATTTCCTAATCTAATTCGATCAGCATCAACAGACTTAATTCGAATACATTCCATTATCCACGTTTTGCTTTCGTTTATATTCATCTTATATCCTTCTTTCAATACACTGTCCATTCCGTTCAACTGCTCTTCCAAGTCCTTTGCTGTCCTCTGACAGAATTACAATGTCATCGGCGAACCTCAAACTTTTTATTTCTTCTCCATGGATTTTTTTCTTTTGTTTCCTTTACTGCTTGCTCAATATACTGATTGAACGACATCGGGGAGAGGCTACAACCCTGTCTCACTCCCTTCCCATCCACTGCCTCCCTTTCATGCCCCTCTATTCTTATAACTGCCATTTGGTTTCTGTACAAATCGTAAATAGCCTTTCGCTCTCCGTATTTTACCCCTGCCACCTTCAGAATTTGAAAGAGTGTACCGTGGCAGCACATTAAAACTGTTCCAGCTGAACTGGTTCTGCATCATTTCTTTTGCCCATGTCCTTGACTTTGGTCATCGTACAGTAATTAGTTACTGTGTCACAATGTGTTAAATAAGGAAAGGTAGATTATAATCACGCGGTATTTATAGTCCGCTTCATGTGGGAAGGCACTTATGCGATAGGGAAGTATAGAGCGGAAAAGGTTTACTTAGGTGTGGCAGCAGAGAGCAGGCTAATAAAGTCTCTGTGGTCAAACTCTGCTGTTGCAGACAACAATCAGGTTCATTTGCCTAAGGTACATCACATTATACATTCAAATGTATGTGGAGAAAAACAAACTTTATAACCCTTTTCGATCGATCATCTGCATGAGAGATGTTATGATAACGTTGTGTCCACTCCTCCACAGCTTCTGAATCATGTCGGCAGGTCTGAACAGCTGACACAGCTTTGAGAAAACATCAAGTGCAATTTTTCACAAAAAGACTGTGGTCTAACGACAAGTTCATCGAAACTGATTAGAATATTCGTCATTTTATCACGATCATCAAAAATGTTTCAAATGGCTCTGAGCACTATTGGACTTAACTGCTGAGGTCATCAGTCTCCTAGAACTTAGAACTGCTTAAACCTAACTAACCTAAGGACAGCACACACATCCATGCCCGAGACAGGATTCGATCCTGCGACCGTAGCGGTCGCGCGGTTCCAGACTGTAGCGCCTAGAACCGCTCGGCCACCAAGGCCGGCCGCGATCGTCATATTGGCTACTCCTCCATCGAATTTTTAGAAAATGTTTAATTTTATGATGTGTACGTGTGTATGTGGGTGGGCGTGTTTAACTTTATTTAAGTGTAAGTCACTGTGCATATAAAAGATTTACTGGTAGCAAAGACTTATGGAAAAGTCTATCACGTAAATGGTCAGTATGTTGTTACATTTTTCACTGTCAATGAGCTTTACGAGTATGAATTAACTCATTCGAAATTACAGACAGAACACATACGAACCGCATCATGTTCATCTTTGCCTACGTGTGGTGTGTCGTCTTCCGGAGACTTGGCTTTGCTCTGCCGCAATTGGTCCGTTTGCTTTTAAATGTCGGAGGGTGCTGCGTTCTGGAGAGAGAGACCTGCTGACGACGGGAATATCGAGTGCTGCTGCCGGAGTGAGACAGGCAGTTTGCGGTTGTGTGGCAGCGCAATGTTGCGGGGAAGGTGGTATAACTTCGTGTGATAGCACGTGACTGCTACGAGCGTGTGTACTCTGGACGGCGGCAGTCGTTCTGGACGGGCTGTGTGATACGGAAAATCGGCGCGGCAACTGTTGACGCGGCGTGTTTGCGTTGCTATGGCGGAACTGGGGCGGTTGACATAACTCGAGTTGGTGCTGGTTGCAACCTGTCGCCGAATGAAACTTCCTGGCAGATTAAAACTGTGTGCCCGTCCGAGACTCGAACTCGGGACCTTTGCCTTTCGCGGGCTAGTGCTCTACCATCTGAGCTACCGAAGCACGACTCACGCCCGCTACTCACAGCTTCACTTCTGCCAGTACCTCGTCTCCTACCTTCCAAACTTTACAGAAGCTCTCCTGCGAACCTACCAGAACTAGCACTCCTGAAAGAAAGGATATAGCGGAGATGTGGCCTAGCCACAGCCTAGGGGATGTTTCCAGAATGCGATTTTCACTCTGCAGCGGAGTGTGCGCTGATATGAAACTTCCTGTCAGATTAAAACTGTGTGCCCGTCCGAGACTCGAACTCGGGACCTTTGCCTTTCGCGGGCAAGTGCTCTACCATCTGAGCTACCGAAGCACGATTCACGCCCGCTACTCACAGCTTTCAGCTTTACTTCTGCCAGTACCTCGTCTCCTACCTTCCAGACTTAACAGAAGCTCTCCTGCGAACCTTGCAGAACTAGCAGTCCTGAAAGAAAGGATATTGCGGAGACATGGCTTAGCCACAGCCTGGGGGATGTTTCCAGAATGCGATTTTCACTCTGCAGCGGAGTGTGCGCTGATATGAAACTTCCTGGCAGATTAAAACTGTGTGCCCGTCCGAGACTCGAACTCGGGACCTTTGCCTTTCGCGGGCAAGTGCTCTACCATCTGAGCTACCGAAGCACGATTCACGCCCGCTACTCACAGCTTTCAGCTTTACTTCTGCCAGTACCTCGTCTCCTATCTTCCAAACTTAACAGAAGCTCTCCTGCGAACCTAGCAGAACTAGCACTCCTGAAAGAAAGGATATAGCGGAGATGTGGCCTAGCCACAGCCTGGGGGATGTTTCCAGAATGAGATTTTCACTCTGCAGCGGAGTGTGCGCTGACATGAAACTTCCTGTCAGATTAAAACTGTGTGCCCGACCGAGACTCGAACTCGGGACCTTTGCCTTTCGCGGGCTAGTGCTCTACCATCTGAGCTACCGAAGCACGACTCACGCCCGCTACTCACAGCTTTACTTCTGCCAGTACCTCGTCTCCTACCTTCCAAACAACACAGAAGCTCTCCAGCGAACTCCACTGCAGAGTGAAAAATCTCATTCTGTCGCCGAATGCTTGTCTGCCTTCAGGACCAACGGTGAGAATTCCTTGACGCGATGTGTCTCACTCAATTCCCGCCCGTGTCGTGAGGTGTGTTTTGCTCCAAGGTCGTGTGCCATGGTGTTCCGCAATTTTAGTAGGCTCAGGCGTGCCCGAAATTCCGGTTCAATGATCTGCTGTTATATTCTCGAGTATAACTATCACTAGAAAGGAGCGTTAACTCTCTGTGCATTAATAACTGAATCTAAAATATTACCTGTGGTTGCAATTTTATTCTGACCCTAGTGCAATAACGATCTTGTATCTTACAACTTGTTGAGTGGTATTATTATTTAGCACTGGCCGTCACACTTACTGAGTCGAAGATTTACGAATGCCAGTGGGCGTCATTAACAGTTCCTGCCTAGATAGGCGTTATATTTTAAACCATGGGTTTCAGTGTTTAGTAATTTTTATTTTATGTGTTCTAGAGAGTTGCTGTCATGCGCTAAGTGGACGATTCGCCACGTTGGTGAAGTTTCTAGTTGCCCTGCTGGTCTGTGCCACATTGCTAAAGCAGTCAGTCCTAGCACAGCTGGTTGTAACTTTTTCCTAGTGGTAAGGAGCGCGGGCTGCTTTTAAGTGCTAACTCACTAACCTCACCACTCTCAAGTATTCAGGCCCTTGAGGCTGAGTGGCGACGTCACTACAACTTCTTGGTTATTAATTTTATCTTGTTAGCTGGAAGAATCCTGGAGATACTAAAAGGTATCAGATAGATTATATAATGGTAAGACAGAGATTTAGGAACCAGGTTTTAAATTGTAAGACATTTCCAGGGGCAGATGTGGACTCTGACCACAATCTATTGGTTATGAACTGTAGATTAAAACTGAAGAAACTACAAAAAGGTGCTAATTTAAGGTGATGGGATCTGAATAAACTGAAAGCACCAAATGTTGTAGAGAGTTTCAGGGACAGCATAAGGGAACAATTGACAGGAATGGAGGAAAGAAATACAGTAGAAGAAGAATGGGTAGCTCTGAGGGATGAAGTAGTGAAGGCAGCAGAAGATAAAGTAGGTAAAGAGACGAGGGCTAATAGAAATCCGTGGGTAACAGTAGAAATATTGAATTTAATTGATGAAAGGAGAAAATATAAAATTGCAGTAAATGAGGCAGGCAAAAAGGAATATACACGTCTCAAAAATGAGATCGACAGGAAGTGCAAAATGGCTAAGCAGGGATGGCTAGAGGACAAATGTAAGGATGTAGAGGCTTAACTCACTAGGGGTAAGATAGATACTGCCTACAGGAAAATTAAAGAGACCTTTGGAGAAAAGTGAGCCACTTCTATAAATATCAAGAGCTCAGATGTAAACCCAGTTCTAAGCAAAGAAGGGAAGGCGGAAAGGTCGAAGGAGTATATAGAAGGTTTATACAAGGGCGATGTACTGGAAATGGAAGAAGATGCAGATGAAGATGAAATGGGAGATACGACACTTCGGGAAGAAGGTTTTCAGAAATTACTGCAACCAGTCACCTTTTATATAGATGTATTTTATTTAACCATGACCGGTTTCGAGCTGCCTAGCAACTCATCATTAGATGGTATATACATTCAGTGCTTTTTTGTACCCATTGTGTGGGTGGTTGAGTATCTGTGGAGATAAATCTTTCTGCAGGTATATATATCTCTTTTAGGAGGTATTCTTGAGACCATTGTTGTTCTTGTTTTTCACAATTTCACAAGTTATAACTTTCTCTAGATGTATATTACTTTTATGAGGCACTGTTGGAAACATATATCTTGTTTTTCATAATCATCGCTGAACACACTTAGCCACAGATACGAATACAGGATTTACACATTATAAACTTCGGGAAGAGTTTGACAGAGCACTGAAAGATCTGAGTCGAAACAAGGCCCTGGGAGTAGACAACATTCCATTAGAACTACTGATGGCCTTGGGAGAGCCAGTCATGACAAAACTCTACCATCTGGTGAGCAAGATGTATGAGACAGGCGAAATACCCTCAGACTTCAAGAAGAATATAATAATTCCCATCCCAAAGAAAGCAGGTGTTGACAGATGTGAAAATTACCGAACTATCAGTTTAATAAGTCACAGCTGCAAAATACTAACGCGAATTCCTTACAGACGAATGGAAAAACTGGTAGAAGTGGACCTTGGGGAATATCAGTTTGGATTCCGAAGAAATGTTGAAACACGTGAGGCAATACTAACTTTACGACTTATCTTAGAAGAAAGATTAAGAAAAGGCAAACCTACGTTTCTAGCATTTGTAGACTTGGAAAAAGCTTTTGATTATGTTGACTGGAATACTCTGTTTCAAATTCTAAAGGTGGCAGGGGTAAAATGCAGGGAGCGTAAGGCTATTTACAATTAGTACAGAAACCAGATGGCAATTATAAGAGTCGAGGGGCATGAAAGGGAAGCAGTGGTTGGGAAGGGAGTGAGACAAGGTTGTAGCCTCTCCCCAATGTTATTCAATCTGTATATTGAGCAGGCAGTAAAGGAAACAAAAGAAAAATTTGGAGTAGGTATTAAAATTCATGGA
Source organism: Schistocerca gregaria (assembly GCF_023897955.1). NCBI lineage: Eukaryota > Metazoa > Arthropoda > Insecta > Orthoptera > Acrididae > Schistocerca > Schistocerca gregaria. Next base: position 83,913,078 of record NC_064930.1, on the reverse strand, counting down.
GAAGAAATAAACACTTGAGGGTCGCCGATGGCATTTTAATTCTGTCAGAGACAGCAAAGGACTTGGAAGAGCAGTTGAATGGAATGGACAGTGTCTTGAGAGGAGTATATAAGATGAACATCAACAAAAGCAATACGAGGATAATGGAATGTAGTCGAATTAAATCGGGTGATGCTGTGGGAATTAGATTAGGAAATGAGACACTTACAATAGTAAAAGTGTTTTGCTATTTGAGGAGCAAAATAACTGATGATGGTCGAAGTAGAGAGGATATAAAATGTAGACTGGCAATGGCAAGGAAAGCGTTTCTGAAGAAGAGAAATTTGTTAACATCGAGTATAGATTTAAGTGTCAGGAAGTCATTTCTAAAAGTATTTGTATGGAGTGTAGGCATTTATGAAAGTGAAACATGGACGATAAATAGTTTGGACAAGAAGAGAATAGAAGCTTTCGAAATGTGGTGCTACAGAAGAATGCTGAAGATTAGATGGGTAGATCACATAACTAATGAGGAAGTATTGAATAGGATTGGGGAGAAGAGAAGTTTGTGGCTCAGCTTGACCAGAAGAAGGGATCGGTTGGTAGGACATGTTCTGAGGCATCAAGGGATCACCAATTTAGTATTGGAGGGCAGCGTAGAGGGTAAAAATCGTAGAGGGAGACCAAGAGATGACTACACTAAGCAGATTCAGAAGGATGTAGGTTGCAGTAAGTACTGGGAGATGCAGAAGCTTGCACAGGATAGAGTAATATGGAGAGCTGCATCAAACCAGTCTGAGAACTGAAGACCACAACAACAACAGCTTGTTTCATTAAAAAAAAGCCTTTGGTATATGAATTGGTCTTTTGGTCTTTACTGCTCCTTTGGACGAAGTAAATTAACTGTTGGTTTTGCATTGTCGTAGCATTATCAAAACAGCATTTGTGGTTATATTTGATTGGCCCTTCTGGCCGAATGATTAAAGTCTTTCCTTTCAGTAACTTATTGTATTGGTCAATAATTAATCAAAGGTGTTGGGTCCTTCAGACCGTGATTATCTCCTTATGTTGAATCTTAAGGTTGTCATTCTGACATTACAGTTGTGAATGTTCAGCGGCCCTTCACGCCTCGAGTTTAAAATTTTTTATTGTGTTTTGTGATATATACATATATACCAGTGAACAAGTGTTTTTTAATGTTTAATAAAATTAAATTGTGTCTGTAAGTGTAACCTCATTTGGGTCTACGCTTTCACTCCCTGCATCCTTTAAGCTCACCTTACCTTTTTGTTAAGTTTTTCCATACCACGACGTTTCAATATATACGATCCATGGAACAATAGCTCCAAGACATGTTTCCCAATAGCGTCGGAAACCGCCAATATCTCGCCAGCTAGCCCACCCTGTTGTTTTATGACATTTTCGAACATATGCCTGAAAAAGGACGGCGTCACCTGTCGAAAAGTCGGAGTTTTTTTAGGAATTTACCAGGGTACATTTCAAGATAGTTATTAGAGCATAGTACGGTAATATGCGCTATGAAAGGCTTACAGTTCATAACTACCTAGCTGGTTGGCTTCTCCTTCTTGGACAATATTATAGTTACGTGATTCACAGCAAGTGACTGTCTGCGTAATTACGGTACAAATTCTCCATCAATAAAGTCTAGGAAGTTCTCGTATACTCTTTATCCAACTGATATGTTGACAAACAAAACCATGTTTTTAAATCATGAGTCTATAAAACCAAAAACTACTGTTACCGTACTTTCTTCCAAAGACTGTATTGTAATACCATCATACTGCCCTCTATGTCCAAAGAGGTGATTGTAAATTTACGACAGTAGGTTAATGGCTCATATCGATCTTCACCAGACTGTCAAAGTTCTCTTTGTGGAAGTTTTTCAGTGTGCTGCAAACAGCCTTCAGACCAAAATGAAATTTTTGCTTTCCAACGAAGTGTGTACTGGTATATTATTTCCTGGCACAAAAAAACTTGGAATCTTTGCCTTTTACGGGCAGGTGCTCTCCCTTTGTAAAGTTTGGACGGCAGGAGATAAGGTACTGGCGGAAGTAAAGCTGTGAGGACTGCTCAGAATTCATGCTTACAAGGGAACCTAACCATCGCACCCCCCTCAGATTTAGTTTTAAGTTGGCACAGTGGATAGGCCTTGAAAAACTGAACACAGATCAATCGAGAAAACAGGAAGAAGTTGCGTGGAACTATGAAAAAAATAAGCAAAATATACAAACTGAGTAGTCCAAGCGCAAGATAGGCAACATCAAGGATAGTGTGGGCTCAGGAGCGCCGTGGTCCCTTGGTTAGCGTGAGCAGCTGCGGAACGAGAGGTCCTTGGTTCAAGTCTTCCCTCGAGTGAAAAGTTTACATTCTTTATTTTCGCAATCTGATCTGTCCGTTCGTTCATTCACGCCTCTGTTCCAAAAATTCCAGGACATGTTCAGATTTGCTAGGACACATGCAGGATTCGACGGTCTACACACGGAAAAATTTGAAAATGTTATAAGCAAATGTTTTGACAGAGCACAAGGAAAAGTGTTCGACTGTGAAACTGTTGCATTCATTCGTTGCAGTTTATGTGACAAACTCTTATGTTTTCGTCACGTTTTGGGGAGTGATTATCACATACACAAGAAAACCTAAATCGGGCAAGGTAGAAGAATCTTTTTACACATTCGCCAGGTGTACAAGTTAGGTGGGTGGACAACATATTCCTGTCATGTGACGCACATGCCGTCACCAGTGTTGTATAGAATGTATCAGGCGTGTTTTCCTGTGGAGGAATCGGTTTACCTATGACCTTGCGATCAAATGTTTTCGGTTCCCATTGGAGAGGCGCGACCTTTCGTCTACTAATCGCACGGTTTTGTGGTACGGTCGCAAAACACAGACACTAAACTTATTACAGTGAACAGAGACGTCAATGAACGAACGGACAGAACATAACTTTGCGAAAATAAAGAAAGCAAACTTTGGACTCGAGAGAAAACTTGAACCAAGGATCTCTCGTGCCGCAGCTGCTCACGCTAACCACGGGACCACGGCGCTCCTCAGCTTACCCTGTCCTTGATGTTATCTCTCTTGCACGTGGACTACTCAGTTTGAATATTTTGCTTATTTTTTTTCATAATTCCACACAACTTCTTCCTGTTTTCTCGATTGATCTGTTTTCAGTTTTTCAAGGCCTGTCCACTGTGCCAACTTATAACTAAATCTGAGGGGGGTGCGATGGTTAGGTTCCCTTGTAAGCATGAATTCTGAGCAGTCCTGACAGCTCTACTTCCGCCAGTACCTTATCTCCTACCATCCAAACTTTACAAAGGGAGAGCACTTGCTGACGTATAACTAAATTTGACGGGGTGCGATGGGAAGGTTCCCTTGTTAGTAGAGAACTTGCCTGCGAAAGGTATTAACCACACTAAACGCGAGATATTTCCTATTGCTTCACTCTCATCCGTCTGTTATCTTGAATGTTTTCTGCTTCTATGCCACATAATCTTTAACCTGTGTCCACATTAGTTCAGTTTTATTATACTGAAAGTGGTACAGGGCTAAATAGGAAATTGTGTGACCACTTACACGTGAAATAAAATCAAGATGAAACGTTTTGTCATGTCGCATGTACACAACAGGCCATTAAAATTGCTACATCACGAAGATGACGTGCTAGAGACGCGAAATTTAACCGACAGGAAGCAGATGCTGTGATATGCAAATGATTAGCTCTTCAGAGCATTCACACAAGGTTGGCGCCGGTGGCGACACCTACAATGTGCTGACATGAGGAAAGCTTCCAACCGATTTCTCGTACACAAACAGTACTTGACCGGCGTTGCCTCGTGAAACGTTGTTGTGATGGCTCGTGTAAGGAGGAGAAATGCATACCATCACGTTTCCGACTTTGATAAAGGTAGGGTTGTAGCTTATCGCGATTGCGGTTTATCGTATCGCGACATTGGTGCTCTCAGTGACAGCTGGCAGAATATGGAATCGCTGGGTTCAGGAGGGTAATACGGAACGCCGTGCTGGATCCCAAAGGCCTCGTATCACTAGCAGTCGAGATGACAGGCATCTTATCCGCATGGCTGTAACGGATCGTGCAGCCACGTCTCGATCCCTGAGTCAACAGATGGGGACGTTTGCAAGACAACAACCATCTGCACGAACAGTTCGACGACGTTTGCAGCAGCATGGACTGTCAGCTCGCAGACCGTGGCTGCATTTACCCTTGACGCTGCATTACAGACAGGAGCGCCTGCGATGGCGTACTCAACGACGAACCTGGGTGCACGAATGGCAAGACGTCATTTTTTCGGATGAATCCAGGTTCTGTTTATAGCATCATGATGGTCGCATCCGTGTTTGGCGACATCGCGGTGAACGCACATTGGAAGCGTGTATCGTCATCGCCATACTGGAGTATCACCCGGCGTGACGGTATGGGGTGCCATTGCTTACACGTCTCGGTCACCTCTTGTTCGCATTGACGGCACTTTGAACAGTGGACGTTACATTTCAGATGTGTTACGACCCGTGGCTCTACCCTTCATTCGATCCCTGCGAAACCCTACATTTCAGCAGCATAATGCACGACCGCATGTTGCACGTCCTGTACGGGCCTTTCTGGATACAGAAAATGTTTAGATTGCTGCCCTGGCCAGCACATTCTCCAGATCTCTCACCAATTGAAAACGTCTGGTCAATGGTGGCCGAGCAACTGGCTCGTCACGATACTCCAGTCACTACTCTTGATGAACTGTGGTATAGTGTTGAAGCTGCATGGGAAGCTGTACCTGTAGACGCCACCCAAGTTCTGTTTGACTCAATGCCCAGGCGTATCAAGGCCGTTATTACGGCCAGAGGTGGTTGTTCTGGGTACTGATTTCTCAGGATCTATGCACCCAAATTGCTTGAAAATGTAATCACACATGTCAGTTCTAGTATAATTGTCCAATGGATACCCGCTTATGATCTGGATTTCTTTTTGGTTCAGCAATTTTGATGGCCAGTAAATATAGGATATAAACGGTATAAGTACACACACAGTGAAAGGCCAAAGAAACTGTTACACCTTCCTAATATCGTGTAGGCCTCCGCGAGCAAGCAGAAGTCCCGCAACACGACGTGTCATGGACTCGACTAATGTCTGAAGTAGTGCTGGAGGGAACTGACACCATGAATCCTGCAGTCGTATGAGTACGAGGAGATGGAGATCTGTTCTGAACAGAACGTTGCAAGGCGTCCCAGATATGCTAAGTAATGTTCATCTCTGGTGAGTCTAGTGACCAGCGGAAGTGCTTAAACTCAGAAGAGTCTTCCTGGAGCCACTCTGTAGCAATTCTGGACTTGTCCGGTGACGAATACGATAATTCCAAAATACTGTGGACTTCAGAGTTCAGTCAAATCGAATGCTGGAACACAATACATCAGTCGCTACAGTTGTAAAGATAAAGGAAGTGTCGATTATGGCAACTTCCATGGCAGATGAAAGCAGAATCAACGAAAAACAACTGGAAAAACGAGCCACACGTAAAGACTTGAAAATAGAGCTACATCGACTCAGGGGTAAACCAGTGTAAGTGATCTCAGGACTTATCGGTACACTAAAACAAGAGTTAAAATATTTTAGTCGGTGCATCAAAACCATTGATAATGCAAAAGTATTAATCCGCTACGTACAAAAATCCACTTGACTGGGACCTATACATCATGCACTTCTAGACGCTTTAGATAATATATTAAATGTAACATAGTGATCACATATTCTCTGTTTAATGCTAGAATAGTAATAATAATAATAATAATAATAATAATAATGATTAACATTGTGATGAACTGCCTGGTTTTGCAGACTATTTTCCATTACTTGCAGAAGACATGACAGTAATAATAACATAAATCTTTCGATAATATACCGAAATAAATTAGAATGTAAACAAGTCAATGACACGTCAGGAATCGTACGATAGCAATGGGTATTGATATCTTCCTTTAGTCATAGAAAAATTCATATAAAAAACTGTTAACACAAAAATCAGTTATTTACGCCGAGATATTTACATTCCATGTTTCCTCTAATAATGTTGAAGTCTTAACACATAATTTCATAAATTCAGTTCTGTTAATTCGGCTAAATTTCTACCGGCGATTGTATCTGACAAACAAGGAAACTCTTTGCTTTCTGTAATATCTTTCATCTTCATTGTGTTTAGTGCCGGCAAGACGTGATAGTAAATGCGAGTGGAGTCGTTCTGACATGGTGTGGAAAAAAGGAGGATTCTTTGCTTTGTTTGTTGACTTCATAATTTCTGAGACGTTGCACGTAACATTGCGGTAATTACTCGATTTTTACTATCCTTTCATGATTTCATTTTACTCGTGTTGGGGAAAACATTCAGACATTAGCATCCCCCATAGGGGACAATGAAGCCAGCATAAAGATAATCAGCTAAGTAAAACTTCCTATTTTCATTTACGAAAATGAGCTCGATGCTACTCACTTTAAAATAACGACTAGCTTCCGTTGTGAGGACAAGTCACCGAATATGCAGTACTGGAGAGGTATATGACAAACTGATGTAAACATTTCAGCTGAGATAAATGAAATAAAATTGATGACAAAATACACTCCTGGAAATGGAAAAAAGAACACATTGACACCGGTGTGTCAGACGCACCATACTTGCTCCGGACACTGCGAGAGGGCTGTACAAGCAATGATCACACGCACGGCACAGCGGACACACCACGAACCACGGTGTTGGCCGTCGAATGGCGCTAACTGCGCAGCATTTGTGCACCGCCGCCGTCAGTGTCAGCCAGTTTGCCGTGGCCTACGGAGCTCCATCGCAGTCTTTAACACTGGTAGCATGCCGCGACAGCGTGGACGTGAACCGTATGTGCAGTTGACGGGCTTTGAGCGAGGGCGTATAGTGGGCATGCGGGAGGCCGGGTGGACGTACCGCCGAATTGCTCAACACGTGGGGCGTGAGGTCTCCACAGTATATCGATGTTGTCGCCAGTGGTCGGCGGAAGGTACACGTGCCCGTCGACCTGGGACCGGACCCCAGCGACGCACGGATGCACGCCAAGACCGTGGGATCCTACGCAGTGCCGTAGGGGACCGCACCGCCACTTCCCAGCAAATTAGGGACACTGTTGCTCCTGGGGTATCGGTCAGGACCATTCGCAACCGTCTCCATGAAGCTGGGCTACGGTCCCGCACACCGTTAGGCCGTCTTCCGCTCACGCTCCAACACCGTGCAGCCCGCCTCCAGTGGTGTCGCGACAGGCGTGAATGGAGGGACGAATGGAGACGTGTCGTCTTCAGCGATGAGAGTCTCCATGGGAGAATAGCAGCCTGCATTGCTGCGAAAGGTGGATATACACTGTACTAGTGCCGACATTGTGCATGCTCTGTTGCCTGTGTCTATGTGCCTGTGGTTCTGTCAGTGTGATCATGTGATGTATCTGACCCCAGGAATGTGTCAATAAAGTTTCCCCTTCCTGGGACAATAAATTCATGGTGTTCTTATTTCAATTTCCAGGAGAGTATAAAACTGCAAATAGGTTAATTAGTGCGACTTAATAAATTTAAACTTTTGGTGAAACACTACAAAGCAGAGAAGACCAGAAAAATTTGCAATAGATGTGACAGTCAACAAAATGGAAAGGGCATGCGATTTTGCAAAAAATGATCAAGAACAGGATATGTATACCCAGAAAAAGAAATGTAAAACACTATACCACAGTAGTATGCCCAAAAGGTTTTAATATGTGTGCATGCTTTTGGATTGTAAGCTGGACAGAACAGAGCTACTTGAAAGACCGATTATTAGAAAAGTAATGAGTGCAATGCAAACTACAGATGGCTGGAAAATGGCGAGTAACTAGGTGCTCTATGAAAAGATCAGAAGTAATGGCAAAGTGCAGACTGATCTTTGGAAATCTCTGGTGAATGAGTGAGAGCCGACTAACAAAAGAAATATTTCTGTATTTCTGAAAAAAGAAATCGATGATGGAAGTGGATTATACAAACAAGAAAAGAATTTAAAAGGCACAACATCAAAGAACAAGAAAGAACATAAAGAAACTTTTTTTAAAGTAAGATAGTAAGTTTAGAAGACTTTTAAGGCATAAGAAATATGGAGAGACAACATTGGCAGAAGAAAAGAAAAGGCAATATGGAGAGAAGGTGGTGTAATGTAAAAACAGAAAGGAATTGAATTTGTTAAGTGATCATGGTTGTTCACAACAATGTAAAAAGAGAAAGGAATAGAATTTGTTAAGTGATCATGGTTGTTCACAACGCAGATATAACAAAAATCTGAAGTTTATGGCCTCTGCCATATTCAGGTATACATGTTATAGAGCAGTAACACAGTCATTTTCCCCTTCACTCTGTATGCAAAAGAGTTATGACAGAATAATCGCGAACATTGGTAGGAAGTACACTCTGCAACGCACCGTGTAGTGACCTGCTAAATAATACATGTATATTTAGATTTATAGGGAGTGGAATATTGCTGATTTGAAGAGGTGTAGAATGGAACTATTTCGTAGCTAGCTTATGCATGCAGCACAATTTGAATAAATCGATGCATGTGTATATTTAATGCTAAAAAAGCAAAAAATCTCTTTTATATCGATTTGTGAGACTGAAAATTTAAACAACACAATTCGTTCGAGTTTCAGCAGTAATGAATGAATGAATGCTTTTGAATTTTTTATCATCAATTGGTCGCTAATAATATTGCTGCTGAGCGCCCTACAAAACACACACACACACACATTGTCGAAAAATTATCGACTACAGTGCCAGATAGTGCTGATTCTTTTTTTTTTTGGATCATCAGTCTACTAACTGGTTTGATACGGCCGGCCACGAATTCCTTTCCTGTGCTAACCTCTTCATCTCAGAGTAGCACTTGCAACCTACGTCCTTAATTATTTGCTTGACGTATTCCAATCTCTGTCTTCCTCTACAGTTATTGCCCTCTACAGCTCCCTCTAATACCATGGAAGTCATTCCCTCATGTCATAGCAGATGTCCTACCATCCTGTCCCTTCTCCTTATCAGTGTTTTCCACATATTCCTTTCCTCTCCGATTCTGCGTAGAACCTCGTCATTCCTTACCTTATGTCCACCTAATTTTCAACATTCGTCTATAGCACCACATCTCAAAGGCTTCGATTCTCTTCTGTTCCGGTTTTCCCACAGTCCATGTTTCACTAACATACAATGCTGTACTCCATACGTACATCCTCAGAAATTTCTTCCTCAAATTAAGGCCGGTATTTGATATTAGTAGACTTCTCTTGGCTGGAAATGCCTTTTTTGCCATAGCGAGTCTGCTTTTGATGTCCTCCTTGCTCCGTCCGTCATTGGTTATTTTACTGCCTAGGTAGCAGAATTCCTTAACTTCATTGACTTCGTGACCATCAATCCTGATGTTAAGTTTCTCGCTGTTCTCATTTCTACTACTTCTCATTACCTACGACTTTCTCCGATTTACTCTCAAACAGTACTGTGCACTCATTAAACTGTTCATTCCGTTCAGCAGATCATTTAATTCTTCTTGAATTTCACTCAGGATAGCAATGTCATCAGCGAATCGTATCATTGATCTCCTTTCACCTTGTATTTTAATTCCACTCCTGAACCTTTCTTTTATTTCCATCATTGCTTCCTCGATGTACAGATTGAAGAGTAGGGGCGAAAGGCTATAGCCTTGTCTTACACCCTTCTTAATACGAGCACTTCGTTCTTGATCGTCCACTCTTATTATTCCCTCTTGGTTGTTGTACATATTTTATATGACCTGTCTCACCCTATAGCGTACCCCCACTTCTTTCAGATATCTCGACAGCTTGCACCATTTTATATTGTCGAACGCTTTTTCCAGGTCGACAAATCCTATGAACGTGTCTTGATTTTTCTTTAGCCTTGCTTCCATTATTAGCCGTAACGTCAGAATTGCCTCTCTCGTGCCTTTACTTTCCCTAAAGCCAAACTGATCGTCACCTAGCGCATTCTCAATTTTCTTTTCCATTCTTCTGTATATTATTCTTGTAAGCAGCTTCGATGCATGAGCTGTTAAGCTGATTGTGCGATAATTCTCGCACTTGTCAGCTCTTGCCGTCTTCGGAATTGTGTGGATGATGCTTTTCCGAAAGTCAGATGGTATGTCGCCAGACTCATATATTCTACACACCAACGTGAATAGTCGTTTTGTTGCCACTTCCCCAAAGGATTTTAGAAATTCTGATGGAATGTTATCTATCCCTTCTGACTTATTTGACCGTAAGTCATCCAAACCTCTTTTAAATTCCGATTCTAATACTGGATACCCTATCTCTTCTAAATCGACTCCTGTTTCTTCTTCTATCACATCAGACAAATCTTCACCCTCATAGAGGCTTTCAATGTATTCTTTCCACCTACCTGCTCTCCCCTCTGCATTTAACAGAGGCATTCCCGTTGCACTCTTAATGTTACCATCGTTGCTTTTAATGTCACCAAAGGTTGTTTTGAGTTTCCTGTATGCTGAGTCTGTCCTTCCGACGATCATATCTTTTTCGATGTCTTCAGTTTTGTCCTGCAGCCATTTCGTCTTAGCTTCCCTGCACTTCCTATTTATTTCATTCCTCAGCGACTTGTATTTCTGTATTCCTGATTTTCCCGGAACATGTTTGTACTTCCTCCTTTCATCAATCAACTGAAGTATTTCTTCTGTTACACATGGCTTCTTCGCAGCTACTTTCTTTGTACCTATGTTTTCCTTCCCAACTTCTGTGATGAACCTTTTTAGAGATGTCCATTCCTCTTCAACTGTGCTGCCTACTGCGCTGTTCCTTATTGCTGTATCTATAGCGTTAGAGAACTTCAAACGTATCTCGTCATTCCTTAGAACTTCCGTATCCCACTTCTTTGCGTATTGATTCTTCCTGGCTAATGTCTTGAACTTCAGCCTACTCTTCATCACTACTATATTGTGATCTGAGTCTATATCTGCTCCTGGATACGCCTTACAATCCAGTATCTGATTTCGGAATCTCTGTCTGACCATGATGTAATCTAATTGAAATCTTCCCGTATCTCCCGGCCTTTTCCAAGTATACCACCTCCTCTTGTGATTCTTGAACAGGGTATTCGCTATTACTAGCTGAAACTTGATACAGAACTCAATTAGTCTTTCTCCTCTTTCATTCCTTGCCCCAAGCCCATATTCTCCAGTAACCTTTTCTTCTACTCCTCCCCCTACAACTGCATTCCAGTCGCCCATGAGTATTAGATTTTCGTCCCCCTTTACATACTGCATTACCATTTCAATATCCTCATACACTTTCTCTATCTGTTAATCTTCAGCTTGCGACGTCGGCATGTATACCTGAACTATCGTTGTCGGTGTTGGTCTGCTGTCGATTCTGATTAGAACAACCCGGTCACTGAACTATTCACAGTAACAGACCCTCTGCCCTACCTTCCTATTCATAACGAATCTTACACCTGTTATACCATTTTGTGCTGCTGTTGCTATTACCCGATACTCATCTGACCAGAAATCCTTGTCTTCCTTCCACTTCACTTCACTGACCTCTACTATATCTAGATTGAGCCTTTGCATTTCCCTTTTCAGATTTTCTAGTTTCCCTACCACGTTCAAGCTTCTGACATTCCACGCCCCGACCTGTAGAACATTATCCTTTCGTTGATTATTCAATCTTTTTCTCATGGTAACCTTCCCCTTGGCTAACTCATACATATGGGGAAAAATACGCACTTTTGATCCATTCAGGTAACTTACACTGTCTGTTAACAAGTGTTAAAATCTCGAGTAGCTAAGTGTTGCAAACCATCTGACATCTGCAGTCTTTAACACGGTGTTACCAAAATTAAACTGGTTCTGAAAATATATTAGCTGACAACAAAAGGGAAGCAACCAGGATGCTTGGTCGGATGTCAACGTAAATTTGTACACACACACACACACACACACACACACACACACACACACACTCATCATATGTGGATTCCTTTTTGTTCCTAGGGCCCATAGTGCAAAATATGCCTTTTAATGACATTATTATTATAAATAATAGCCAGCTACAGTGCTATTTAAGTTGCTTATATTTTGTATCATTCACGAAGAGACCATTTCGTCGTATTTCCATCGTCAGGTGCTCTGTAAATACACTCCTGGAAATTGAAATAAGAACACCGTGAATTCATTGTCCCAGGAAGGGGAAACTTTATTGACACATTCCTGGGGTCAGATACATCACATGATCAAACTGACAGAACCACAGGCACATAGACACGGCCAACAGAGCATGCACAATGTCGGCACTAGTACAGTGTATATCCACCTTTCGCAGCAATGCAGGCTGCTATTCTCCCATGGAGACGATCGTAGAAATGCTGGACGTAGTCCTGTGGAACAGCTTGCCATGCCATTTCCACCTGGCGCCTCAGTTGGACCAGCGTTCGTGCTGGACCTGCAGACCGCGTGAGACGACGCTTCATCCAGTCTCAAACATGCTCAATGGGGGACAGATCCGGAGATATTGCTGGCCAGGGTAGTTGACTTACACCTTCTAGAGCACGTTGGGTGGCACGGGATACATGCGGACGTGCATTGTCCTGTTGGAACAGCAAGTTCCCTTGCCGGTCTAGGAATGGTAGAACGATGGGTTCGATGACGGTTTGGATGTACCGTGCACTATTCAGTGTCCCCTCGATGATCACCAGAGGTGTACGGCCAGTGTAGGAGATCGCTCCCCACACCATGATGCCGGGTGTTGGCCCTGTGTGCCTCGGTCGTATGCAGTCCTGATTGTGGCGCTCACCTGCACGGCGCCAAACACGCATACGACCATCATTGGCACCAAGGCAGAAGCGACTCTCATCGCTGAAGACGACACGTCTCCATTCGTCCCTCCATTCACGCCTGCCGCGACACCACTGGAGGCGGGCTGCACGATGTTGGGGCGTGAGCGGAAGACGGCCTAACGGTGTGCGGGACCGTAGCCCAGCTTCATGGAGACGGTTGCGAATGGTCCTCGCCGATACCCCAGGAGCAACAGTGTCCCTAATTTGCTGGGAAGTGGCGGTGCGGTCCCCTACGGCACTACATAGGATCCTACGGTCTTGGCGTGCATCCGTGCGTCGCTGCGGTCTGGTCCCAGGTCGACGGGCACGTGCACCTTCCGCCGACCACTGGCGACAACATCGATGTACTGTAGAGACCTCACGCCCCACGTGTTGAGCAATTCGGCGGTACGTCCACCCGGCCTCCCGCATGCCCACTATACGCCCTCGCTCAAAGTCCGTCAACTGCACATACGGTTCACGTCCACGCTGTCGCGGCATGCTATCAGTGTTAAAGACTGCGATGGAGCTCCGTATGCCACGGCAAACTGGCTGACACTGATGGCGGCGGTGCACAAATGCTGCGCAGCTAGCGCCATTCGACGGCCAACACCGCGGTTCCTGGTGTGTCCGCTGTGCCGTGCGTGTGATCATTGCATGTACAGCCCTCTCGCAGTGTCCGGAGCAAGTATGGTGGGTCTGACACACCGGTGTCAATGTGTTCTTTTTTCCATTTCCAGGAGTGTACATAAATAAGCGATGGTCTTAATGTAATGGTCGTGTAACTATGACATGAAAACTGTAATACATCATTACGTGTTTTTACCTTACATGTAACGTCGTTGCTATGACGTCCTGTCTTGTTTGGAGTTATTACTTTCTCATAGGTATACACTGAAGATGTGTATCAGATTTCACTTGGTTTCCACGTATGCTACTTTTCTGACACCTTGGATGCAGTGAACCAGCGGTATTACACGTTTACATGGTTTCCATCATAAAAGAATCGATGTGTGTAATAGTTGTTTTTTTATTATTTTTATAGGTTTGCTACTAATTATATTTTTGTCTAGAGAATGTTTTAGTTTTATTTGAGATCTTGATTTTACATTTTTATTTTATTTTTGCAATAATAATTGTTGTCTATGATTATTTTGGTATTATGTCTCTGTTTTATAACTTTCCATTTTGTTATCACTGTTACTGTAGATATGTGTTATTTATAGCCTCTGATTTATTATTTTAGCTATTTTCTTGGCTTATAATGTGTTGTTTCGTTCAGTAAATTTGTCGTGTTGCTATATGCATATGAATAAATATCTATTTCCTCGAGGATTTTCGTGAATGTTGGAGGATTGCTAGTGTTCCCTTTATAGGTTTTATGTCGTGTTTTTCTGCTTATAAATGTTGAAAAAAATGACAATGGGTTGTTTTATCTTTCTTTGGTGTGCTCTTTGTATCTAATTTGGAAGTTTCAAAGAGTTTGCATTATGTAGCATTTTTGACATTTGTTACACGAAATTTTGTAAAACATACATGTAAGCCAAAACACCTAATGATTTATTATAGCTTTTCAGATCCTATTTACAAGACCATTATATTAAGACCATCGCTTAGTTATGTACTTATAGAGCACCTGGCGATGGTAATGTTCCAAAATGGGCTCATTGTGAACTATATAAAATATAAACAATATACACTGCAGTGAAACTCGCTGTTAGTCATTATAACCATGCCATTATAAGTGGGTATGTAAGTGATTAGGGTTTCTGTTCTCTATGACATGTGTAACATCTACCAGAGAGCAATAGTGTTGTTCATTTTTATACTGACAGTTGTCGAGAGCTCATTGTCAGGAACACAGACACGCCATTTACTCGTTTGAGACAGCGATATCAGCATCTGACAGAGCTGGGAAGGCGTGTAGGTGAGGATCTCCATTTGGACTGTTGGTACAATATCCAGAGTTTTGTGGCATTCATAAGAGACAGTGGCCACATGTTGGACTGCATTGTGGGAATTGTGGGGGCAGGAATACTTGTCGTGAAGGTTCATATAAGGACATCTGACCACCAAAAAGGAGGTTCGGCGTAATGTGCACCTAGCACATCGCAACTCCTCCACATCTGCATCTGCCATCCAACAACAAGCAATGGACACCATGTGCCATCCCACGTGACTGGCCTGAGACAAGCAAGAGCTGTGTTGAGTTTGGTGCCCTGCCATGGCCAGGAAACACGGTCTGGTGATTAGTGGCAGTGTAATGTGTACAATGATGAAAGCCCTCTGGTTGACCATCGTCGGAGACTGTAGTGTAGTGGGAAGAGGCCCTATTCTTCCTATATTTTGGAGGGACACATTGGCGTTACTCTTGCTGTCGTGGTCTGGGCAGTCAGTAGGTATAACTTCAAATTGCAACAGACAGCGATCGAGGGAATTCTGAAAGCACAAACACTAAGCTACACAAAACCTGCAGCTCACGCTGTAGTATTGTGGCCCCATTTTTCAACAGGATAACGCATGACATGTGCCTCAGTGACAAGTGTGCATGACGTTGAGGTACTCCCTTAGCCAGCAAGCTCCCTAGATTTGTCCCCAGTCCAACACGTCTGGGTCCAGCTCTCAAGTCAACTGGTATCAAGGACCAGATACAACAGTTGTGGGCAAGCTTGCCTCTCAACCAAACCTGGACTTACACTAAGGCCAGCGAGGGATTGAGGTGGGAGTACAAGGTCTTCCTCATAAGTTGGCTCGCACTGCGAAGTTGTTTGCAAATTTCGCTCTGTTTTGTAATAACTGAATTAGCGTCACATGTCGTCTCAGCCATTGAAGCTCAGTTTCGTCCCTTCCTCCTGTTCTGGGTGCTTTATTTTATTCGTTTATTTCATGCACTTTAAGATAGGAAATCGAACTTAAATTCATGCTCCCCAGGTGCTGATGATGTGTAGAGGACGTTGGAAAATTCCCGTTACAAACTTCTACGACTTGTAAAGGGGAAAAAAAAATTGAAATGGTCCCGTGGCATTGCTGGCCGGGAGGAGCCATCTGCGAAAGTTCGGCCGCCGACTGCGAGTCTTATTGCACTCGATTCCACGTTGGGCAACACACGTGGCGATGATGAGGATGAAATTATGGTAAGGAGAACACAATACCCACTCCACGAGCGAATAAATCTCCAATCCCGCCGGGAATCGAACCCGGGCCCGCTGCATGGTAGGCAAACACGTTACCACTCAGCTAAGCAGGCATACTATAAAGGGAAGTCGCCACATAATATTGGAAACAATGTTCGGAAACGTACTGAGTCGTGTTTCGACTCGTGC
The DNA here is from genome assembly GCF_023897955.1 of Schistocerca gregaria. NCBI lineage: Eukaryota > Metazoa > Arthropoda > Insecta > Orthoptera > Acrididae > Schistocerca > Schistocerca gregaria. The sequence continues at coordinate 83,896,887 of NC_064930.1, read as the reverse complement.
TACACCTTGTATTTAGATTGCATTGGTTTTCCTTTTCTTCCCCTGACATGTTTGTTTGATATGTTGTCTGTCATTAAGTGGCTGCTAGTTTGTCTTTTCCCTTTGCTATCGATATCTGCGTTTGCTTCCGAGAAACTGCTATGGAGGAAGCGAGGTCTTTGACCGGTTGTAGCCTTGTGTGATGGCGCGGAAGTAGGGTTGTGCGCTGAGAGAGTGTGGTGGACACGGGAGGGCAGTGTGGCTCTCCAGCGCGAAGCAGGTGTGGTCGGTTGCACGGATTCGCCACGTGATGTATGTCGGTGGTGTGTAACGAGCGGGTCGAGTTGACGGAAGAGCTCCCCGCGGGTTGGTTGTATACAGAATCGCCCCACGAGTAGTTGCTCTTCATTCCACCTTCGGGGGATGTTAACAAGCTTCTTCAAGTCCTCTGTTTCAACACTGGAGATTAAGCAGGAGATACCTAACACGAAGGAGCGGTCACTACCCGTCAACGCTGCAGAGAAGACGTGAACTCTGGTGACAGAGCGTGTTGTTGCGTGACCGTGGCGTGTTGGGTACGCTGGCGACGCGTGCGCGGTCGGATGTGTGGAGCCTTGCCATCGGAGGTCGTGTAATGCCTGCTCGAGCGGATGATAAGAGACAGTAAATTTTTGAGACTGGATGCCATGAACTGCAATATATATTATGACTTTTGAACACTATTAAGGTAAATACATTGTTTTTTTCTATATCAAAATCTTCCATTTGCTAACTATGCCTATCAGTAGTTAGTGCCTTCAGTAGTTTGAATCTTTTATTTAGCTGGCAGTAGTGGCGCTCGCTGTATTGCAGTAGTCTGAGTAACGAAGATTTTTGTGAGGTAAATGATTTGTGAAAGATAGATTATTGTTAGTCAGGGCCATTCTTTTGTAGGGATTGTTGAAAGTCAGATTGCGTTGCGCTAAAAATATTGTGTGTCAGTTTAGTGTCTGAGTACATTCAGTTACGCTCAGCTGTTTGAAAATCAAATAATGTAAGAGGTTTAGCACCACAGTAATTTATTAATTTTTCAAGGGCTGGTTTCATGAGAAATCGCATAACAGCAGCTGTGGAAGCTGTATCTCAAGACATTCTCGCTGCAGTGTGGGAACAATTTCAGTACCACATTGACACATGCCGCACTTCTCAAGGTATGAAAAGGTATGAAAAAAAAAATTGTTTCCCATTCATGAAAAAACAAAGTTCCTTGTATGTGTTTATTAGTTTCAGAATGAGACGTGCCCAATCGGATGATTCTTTTGGTTACACCCTGTATTATGTACTCACTCCCTTCAAGTCCTAGAAGTCTGTAACGGTAATTTCCAAACAGCCTGTGTGAGGTTGCCTAACTTAAGATTTTATTTGCTACCCAGCACAAAGTTACTCACTTTCAGTTGGTAGGAACCTCATTGACAGATGGATTTATCCCACATCGGAAGAGGAATTATTGCAAAATTCGTTGTTGCCAACAAAATTATGTTGAAAATTACACTCTTGCCACTAAGATTACAAAACCGTGAAAGTGCCCTGCAACAAACTTTAATCTAGTGTGAAGTATAGTACAAGCTTCAATGTGCTATCGATTAGTATTTCAGTGCACCCGTAGAAAATACGTAGGGGTAAAGCCATCACAATGCTGTACATAAGAAAAATTGCACAGCGAGCTACTCATTCAGCAACCACATTCTAAAGTTTGTTGTTTCTAATGAAATGGTGACGTGCCTCGTGTACGAAAGGCAGATGTCTTCCAGCACCTAACAGAAGTCAACAGCGTCAGAACTGTAGCTTTTCGACACAGCAATTTATGATTCTGCACTATTGCCATTTGCATTGGTCGGCATAGATTGCTGTGTGAGTAACGACTGGCGTGATAATACGCGATCAATGGGTTCCGTATGGCTATACCCAACGTCATGCAAGTTATCAATGGCCCCATGTGACTATCCCACGAGAGGAGGAAGCTACTGCTCACTCGCATGTGGAGAATCGGACAGTGATGTCACATAACAGGATTGCGCAGAGATATGGCAACACCAAAAAGGAACACATTACCACACCTAATCTCGGAATGTGTAAATACAAGGCCTGTGCCGTTTGCAACGGAATCCGTAACATTCCAGAATGGTTCAAATGGCTCTGAGCACCTTGGGTCTTAACAACGGAGGTCATCAGTCCGCTAGAACTTAGAACTACTTAAACGTAACTCAGCTAAGGACATCACACACATCCATGCCCGAGGCAGGATTCGAACCTGCACTGCTTCTCCCCTTATCCTTCCTTTGCTCAGCACCATCCCTCCCAACCTCTTTCCTTACTACTCCATCCTCCATGCCTACCTCTCACCTGTAACCCTCCATTCCTCCTTCATCGCACACTATCCTTCCTCAATACCCTCCTTCTCTACTCCTTCTCACTCTTCCTCATTCCTCCTCTCTCTCTCTCTCTCTCTTTCTCTCTCTCTCTCTCTCTCTCTCTCTCTCTGCTTCACATCCTCTCTTCCTCTCTACTGCTACACCTTTATCTGCACCTGCTGTATGCATGCAGCCGCCACCGTGGGTACAAAATCCCGAGGCTGGGAGGGAAGTGAAGAGCTCCTGGCTGCTGCTGGCAGCTTGACGGATGAGGTGCGTCATGGCAGACGAGCCTTCCTTCCCTCCCTCTTAGCGCCCAAACTTGCTCCGAGTACTCAGCTCGTAACGTGTCTCGCCACATTGTAAGTAAAGCCTCTCACGTGATACACCATGCCAGAGAGTAAACAGGTCTGCCGCAAAACTTTCACAATACTGCATCCACATACAAACTAATGTACCAGGTCATTCTTACGCCAAACTAATAGCTCTACATATTAAAAAACTAGAAACCCGCGTCGATTGCGAAAAAAGCACCTAGCGTTGAGTGTTAACCCAGGTTTCGGCGTAGATAACTACACCTTCTTCAGAACAATAAAACCCACAAATGTGTAAGAAGACCTTTGTCAATTAGTAAAAGAACACCATAGCTATACATTTATAAACGAAAAAGAAAAGGATAACACAAGCAGTACATATGTACCAAGTCAAATCCGCTACTTAACTTAATGGTGTACGCTCCACCTTACACCGGCCTATGTTCTATGGGACATGACTCGCCATAAGCTGCAGCTAACTAAACTAAGGACATCACACACATCCATGCCCCAGGCAGAGTTCGAACCTGCGACCGTAGTGGTCTCGCGTTTCCAGACTGCAGCGCCTACAACCGCACGGCGACTTCGGCCGGCAGCGGTGACGCGGTTCCAGACTGTAGCGCCTAGAACCGTTCGGCCACAACGGCCGGCCCGATAAAACATCACACCTCCGAATCGGTGCAGCAGGAAAAAGATCCGCAAGAACGGGACCAACGACGTCTGAAAAGAATCGTTCGACGTGCAGAAGTGCAACCCTTTCGCAAAATGCTGCAAATTTCACCGCTGAGTTATCAACAAGTGTCAGCGTGTGAGCCATTCAACGAAACATCACCATTATGGGCTTTCAGAGCAGAAGGTCCACTTGTGTACGCTTGATGACTGCACGACACAAGGCTTTACGCCTCGCCTGGGTCCGTCAACACTGACATTGGAGTGTTGATGACTGGAAACATGTTGCCTGGTCGGACGAGTCTCGTTTCAAATTGCATTGACCGCATAGACGTGTACAGGTGTGGAGACAACCTCATGAATACATGGACCCTGCATGTTAGAAGGGGACTGCTCAAGTCGGTGAAGGCTCTGTAATGGTGTGGGGCGAGTGCAGTTGGAATGATATGGGACCCCTGATACGTCTAGATACGACTCTGACAGGTGATGCGTAATCTCACATCCTGTCTGATCACCTGCATCTGCATGTAAGCTTTATTGGGGAATGGCAGCCCATTCTTCACGGAGTGCTGTACTGAGGAGAGGTATTGATGTCGGTCGGTGAGGCCTGGCACGAAGTAGCGTTCCAAAACATCCCAAAGGCGTTCTATAGCTCAGGGCTGTGCAGGCCACTCCGTTACAGGGATGTTATTGTCGCATTATCACTCCGCCACACGCCGTGCATTATGAACAGGTGCTCGGTCGTGTCGAAATCGCCATCCCCGAATTCCTCTTCAACAGTTGGAGCAAGAAGGTGCTTAAAACATCAACGTAGGCCTGTGCTGTGATAGCGCCACGCAAAAGAACAAGGCGTCCAAGGACGCTCCATGAAAAACGCGACCACACCATAACACAACTGTCTCCGAATTTTACTGTTGGCACTACACACGCTGGCAGATGACGTTCACCGGGCATTCGCCATACCCTCCTCCCACCCGCCATCGGATCGCCACATTCTGTACCGTGATTCGTCACTCCACACAACTCTTTACACAAAGCGAGGCGTCGTTTGGCATTTACTAGCGTGATGTATGGCTTATGAGCAGCCCCTAGACCATGAAATGCAAGTTTTCTCTCCTCCCGCCTAACTGTCATAATCATTATAGTGGATCCTGATACAGTTTGGAATTCCTGTGTGATATTCTGGAAAGATGTCTGCCTATTACACATTATGACCATCTTCAAACCGTCGTCGGTCTCTGTCAGTCAACAGACGAGGTCGCCCTGTACGGTTTTATACTGTACGTGTCCCTTCACGTTTCCATTTGACTATCACGTCGGAAACAGTGGACCTAGGGTTGTTTAGGAGTGTAGAAATCTCAGGTACAGACGTATGACACGGGAAGGAGCGCCTGGTCCCCGATACGAATCCGCCTGGCGGACTTGTGTCGAGGTCCGGTGATCCGGCCAGTCTGTGGGTGGTTTTTAGGGGGTTTTCCATCTGCCTCGGCGAATGCCGGCTGGTTCCCCTCATTCCGCCTGAGTTACGCTATGTCGGCGATTGCTGCACAAACAAGTTCTCTACGTACGCGTACACCACCATTACTCCATCAGGCAAACATAGGGGTTACACTCGTCTAGTGTGAGACGTTCCCTGGGGGGTCCACCAGGGGCCGAACTTTACAATTACCCTGGGTTCGGTGTGGGGCGGCGGAGGGGTGAAGTGGACTGCGGTAGCCGTCGTGGGGTTGTGGACAACTGCGGCTGCGGAGGGGATGGAGCCTCTCCGTCGTTTCTAGGTCCCCGGTTCACATACAATACAATACAATACAATACAATACTCAAATAACCTGACCACGTCCGTAGTCCGTGAGTTCCGCGGAGCGCCCCATTCTGCTCTCTCACGGTGTCTAATGACTACTGAGGTCGCTGATACGGAGTACCTGGCAGTAGGTGGCAGCGCAATGCACCTAATATGAAAAACGTGTGTTTTTGGGGGCGTCTGGATACTTTTGATCTCTTAGTGTACCTCTCGGCCCAGCCTTCATCGTCAAAAACTTTTCGGACTGCTTATAGCCAAACTATGTTTCTTTTCTACTTGGGTCATTTTGTTGTTCAAATAGCGAAACTGATTTGCTATTTTAGAGTCTCACTCCCTAGTCATAGTCCATCCGCATCACCTGTTTTATTTCGGCAAGATTTCATTACCCTTGTTTAAGTTTTGTTAATGTTTATCATATAGTCACTCTTCAACGCATTATAGATTAATCTGAGCTGATCTTGCAAATTCATTGGCGTATCCTGCGAAATTAAAATGTGATCTGCAAACAGCAAAGATTTCGTTTCTTCACCTTGAATGTTTCGTGCCGTGCTTGGTCAATGTATTGACTGAACAACGTCTAGAATAGCCAACAATCCTGCGACATTGTTTTTTCAACCACTGCCTCCTTCTCATGTGTGACTCTTTAAGCTACGTCTGGCTTCTGTTCAAGCTGTCCACAGCTTTTCACTTCCTGCATTTTATCTCTGTTACCTACAGAACTTCAATTACCATAATCATTGTGGAAGAAACTAGCTCCTGGTCCAGGTCTTGAAGGCTAAAAAGATGTCGACCGAACGCCGTGTCATCCTGTACCTGAGGGCCCCACGAACCGGACTTTCCTCCAAGGGAAACTCTCTGGAAGTACCTGGAATAGAACCTGAGCCCTGCGCATGGCAGCCACCTACTCTGACCACTCAGCTACGTACTGGAGCTGGAGTTTTGAAGTGATTATTCTCCAGTTCTCTTTTTTTTCCCCCTCGGTCTTTTCACTAGTTTGAGCGGCCCGCTACGAATACCTCTGCTATGCCAACCTTTTCATCTCAGCGTAGCACTTGTAACCTACGTCCTAAGTATTCCAATCTCTGTCTTCTACAGCTTTTACCCTCTAAAGCTCCTATTACCATGGATTTCCCGGTGCTTTAATATATCTCCTATCACTCTGTCCCTTATCCTTGTGAGTGCTTTCCATATCTTCTCGTCTTCGTCGATTCTGCAAATAACCTCCTCATTCCTTACCTTATCAGTCAACCTAGTTTTCAACGTTCTAAACAAGTCAGTCGAGAACTTTTACAACACTTTCGTACGTCTGTTTCTTAAAAAAAAAGTATGTATATACGCATTTGTGCCTAGAAGTCGTTAAAATTAGCAGGCCATTAGGAAGTCCATGAAAACAAGAAAGCAATTGAAAGAAAACAGCCCTTCGCTAAAAATAGTGACCGAGGGCTGTTTTCTTTCAATTGTAACTATTCACGGTCTCTGAACGTGCACAATTTTAGTGCTAGTCTGCTTTTTATGTTATCCTTGCTCCTTCCTTCATTGGTTATTTTGCTACCTAGGTAGCACAATGCCCAAACATTGTCTAGTGTCAATTCTGATTCTAAACTTTCCGTTCTTCTGCTTTACGCTACTTCTTATTACTTTCGCAATCTGTTTCCTGTATTCATCAGATAGTTGTTTACATTCAGCACTGAGTGTAATTCTACTTCACTTTCAATGACGATAACAACGCCAACAACGAATCCTACCGTTGATCTCCTTACACTTTCAACCTTTCTTTTATTTTCGCCATTGCTTCTTCGATGTTTGGGTTGAATAATAGGAGCAAAAATATACATCCGTCCCTTACACCCTTTTTAATTCGAGTACTTGGTTCTTACTCTGCTTGTCTCATTGTCCTCTGTTCGATGTTACACGAGTCTGTTCCTTGTGTTTTCCCATAATTTACCCTAACTTTCCTCAGAATTCCGAACATATTGCATCTTTTTAGACTGTCGAAAGCTTTTTCAGGCTAGACATATCCTACAAACGTGTCTCGATTTTTCTACAATCTTGCTTCCATTATCGAGTACATCATCAGTACCGTCTCTCTGGCGCTTTTACCTTTCCCAAAGCCAAACTGATATCGTCATGTAACAGGTCCTCGATTTTCGTCTGCAATCTCCTGTACATTATTCATGTCAGCAACTGTGAGGCATGAATTGTTAAGGTGATTGTGCGATAATTCCCTTCCTATCTTCGCAATTTTTAGCATCCTATCGAAGCTATCAACGTAGGTTTTTCCGATTTTTCGGTCTATCTCCTAAGAAACGGCGTGATGTCAGTATTGCCCCACATATTCCTACGTTCCTCCGTAATCAGATTCCAAGACCGTGAGTCGCAAAACTTCCACAGACTTCCTCAACTTCGCTACTGCTGCAGTACCCCGCATCTGGCATATATAAATATACGGAAACTCGATGTGAAATAGAGAAGTATGAGTTTCAGCACCAATCACTCCAGAAACATTTTCTATTTCCAGCAGATCCTGAGACACAATTGAACAATTGCGCATGTGTGTCATCTTTTTCAACGTTTCATTCACTCGTAGTGCTTTGAGAACTTCTGCTCTTAATGAGACTGGTAAAATCTTTACCAACTTCTGGCAGTATTACTATTGTTCAAACATCTTAACGTTTCCCAGTAAGTAAACAAGTCACTCGAGAACTTTTTCAATACTTTCGTACATCTGTTTCATAAAAAAGTATGTATACATGCATTTGTGCCTAGAAATAATTAAAATTAGCAGGCCATAAGGAAGCCCATGAAAACAAAAAAAAATTGTAACTATTCACGGTCTCTGAACGTGCAGCCACGCAAAAAAAAGAAAAGAAGGGAAGAAACCAAGAAAAGTTTTTCAGTTGTATTACATTATCCGCATAAATCCTGGCGGGTTAAACATGTGTGCCAGACCGAGACTCGAACTCGGAACTTTTGTCTTTTGCGAGCCAGTGCACTAGATAGGAGAGTGGTGAGGTAGGAGATGAGGTACTTGTGGAAGTAGAGCTGTGAGGACGGGTCATGAGTGGTAGTGCAGTGGAAGGCGAAGGTCCTGAGTTCGAGTCTTGGACTGGCAAACGTTTTTAATCCGCCTGCACGCACTCCGACTGCAGAGTCATAGGTTAATTCTGAACAGAAACTGCTAATAATGTACAGATAGGGGTAAAACGTTTTGTGGTGCAACACTCGCAAAAGAAGTAGATTTGGCGCATAGCATCAGAAAGTTAGTGAGAAGCACGTATAGATAATAACCAGTTGATTTTGAACTTTAATGTAACTCTCTCTCTCTCTCCGCCGGAACAGGCATCGGAAGGCCCAACGGTACCGACCGACCGCCGTCTCATCCTAAGACGACACGGGTCGCTGGATGCAGATACGGAGTTGCATGCATTCAGCACACCGCCCTCGCGGTTGTTATCACCTCTCCTGGCCAGAGCCCTAACTTCTCAGTCATATATATCTCCTTAATTGCCCTCACAAGGGCTCAGGGTAGCCCGCTTGACCACAGCTCTTGGTAGTCCTGGGTGGTCACACATCCAAGTTCGACGGCACTTAACTTTGATGATCAAACATACCGGAGTTGCCACTGTGGCAAGGCTGTTCGGTGAAAAACATATCAGGCTACAATGCATTTCTCGTTTGCTTGTTGAATGATTTTCGATTATACAAATACGAGTGGACTAGACTGAAGCACGTATAAAAGCTGAACGGAGATCTTACTACTGCAGGTTGTCATTAATGTGGATGCGTCTTCTTAGTTTTATTACATTTTCGTAATTGTACTGGAAGTCACCGAAATATCGAAGAAGTACCATTAAAATAGCAGAGTTCCTATTTACCAGGTCATCAAAAAGTTTAGTATAAATTTGAAAACTTAATAAACCACGGAATAATGTAGATAGAGAGATAAAATAGACACACATGCTTGGAATAACATGGGGTTTTATTAGAACCAAAAAAAAAAAAAAAACACCCCATATTGCTAGACGCGTGAAAGATCTCTTGCGCGGGTCGTTTGGTGACGATCGTGTGCTCAGCCTCCACTTTCGTCATGCTCGGCCTCCCAGGTCCCCAGACCTCAGTCCGTGCGATTCTTGGCTTTGGGGTTACCTGAAGTCGCGAGTGTATCGTGATCGACCGACATCTCTAGGGATGCTGAAAGGCAACATCCAACGCCAAAGCCTCACCATAACTCCGGACATGCTTTACAGTGCTGTTCACAACATTATTCCTCGACTACAGCTATTGTCGAGGAATTATGGTGGACATATTGAGCATTTCCTGTAAAGAATATCATCTTTGCTTTGCCTTACTTTTGTTATGCTAATTATTGCTATTCTGATCAGATGAAGCGCCATCTGTCGGACATATTTTGAACGTTTGTGTCTTTTTGGTTCTAATAAAATCCCATGTCATTCCAAACATGTGTGTCAATTTGTACCTCTCTATCCACAATATTCCGTGATTTATTCAGTTTTCAAATTTATACTGACTTTTTAATCACCCCGTATATTATGCCATTCTACAGAAACGGAGCATTGCATTCTCCATTTGCTACAGGCTAGCCGCCTGGAACAGCATCGCTAAAAAATGCACAAGGTTGTATATTTTTTGCGCTATGGAGTTTCGTGCTCGATTCTTGAAGCCTGTGTCGAAAGATTAACACGCGAATGGAGTACGAGAGACAGTCTGCTAACAATGTATCGGAGCACCCTCCGCTACGCACCACTTGCACAGTGTCTAGTGGAACACAGTATCGGGAGATGCGTATGTAGCTGCCACAAATGGACAGAGTGTGTTGCGTGCAGGTGGTGCGAACGTGTCGGCAATTCGCCGACGTGGCGTGTGGGCGCGGTCCGGCGCGTGGCGGAGGCTGCGGCGTGCGTGCGCAGTGCGTGCGCGCACAACGCACCGGCCGCGCGGGTCGTGACATTTGCGTGACCTGCCGCGTGAGCTAGCGTGCCCTCAACTCCCCCCCCCCCTCTCCCCCGCCGTTGCTACCTCTCCTCCCTCCGACCCCCCTCCCCGTGACTCTCCGATACGCCATCTGTCTGCATGGCCCCATTTGACACAGCAGGTGCTTGCGTTCATTAGCCTGTGACAGAGTCGTGTTCCTAATGAAAACCGCGTGCGCTGCGTATGGGAGGTATTTGAAGTAATTATGAGCCCGGCCCACACACGAGCGACATCTACATATACGTGACTACACTGCAATGCACAATCAAGTGCCTGGCAGAGCGTTCCGTCGAACCACCTTAGAGGCATTTCTCTACCGCTCCACTCTAACAGCAAGCGGAAAAAACGAACACTCAAACCTTTCCGTGCAAGCTCTTGATTTCTCCCTACGAGCCAGAACTGCTCAAAAAATTGTCCACAAAATTTATCTACTCTTACCTTTCACTTATTGTGCAACGTCTCCTTCGAGATATTCTCCTCCACAACTGACAGTTTTATTTTTACTTCATTATATACAGGCATCACATCTTACAGGAGTAGTCTCGGCACGAAATAGTATAGAACTATGTAATAAATAATAGAACAGCATTTTCTTATTTGCAAACTTAACTCAAACAACATAAACAATCAAACTTCATCGCAGATTAAAACTGTGTGCTGAGGCGAGACTCAAACTTTTTTTTTCCACATTTTGTTCGCTTTTGTTCGTCGCAACTGCTCGTGAGCGCACGTCGTAAGACACCCTTTTAAGTTCGTTGTCGATCGATTAACTCAGATTTTTTTTATTATTATTACAGAGGGCAGCTACCCCTATGACCGAACACGCTGAGCTACCGTGCCGGCTGAACTCGGGACCTTTGGCTTTCGCAGGCAAGTGCTCTACCAACTGAGCTACCCAAGCACGACTCACGCCCCGTCCTCACAGCTTTACTTCTGCCAGTACCTCGTCTCCTACCTTCCAAACTTTACAGAAACTCTCCTGCGAAACTTGCAGAACTAGCACTCCTGAAAGAAAGGATATTGCGGAGACATGGGTTAGCCACAGCCTCGGGGATGTTTCCAGAATGAGTTTTTCACTCTGCAGCGGAGTGTGCGCTGATATGAAACTTCCTGCCAGATTAAAACTGTGTGCGCGACCGAGACTCGAACTAGCGACCTTTGACGAGTGTCGGCCCGGTACACAGTTTTAATCTGCCAGGAAGTTTCATATCAGCGTACACTCCGCTGCAGAGTGAAAATCTCATCCTGGAAACATAAACAAAATACAAAATTTTGAAAAAACTCAGTCCTGAGTCGCGAACACAACTAATTCGTGACCTAGGTTTCGGTGTCACAAGGGACACCTTCTTCGGACAAAATTAAAACTAAATGTTACAGAATAACGTATCAAAAAATACGAAAGCTGCGGTCATAGCTGACAGCGTTAGATAGTCAGAACTAAAATGAAATGCAACAGAGATGAAAGCCATTAGGGGCTGCCATGTGTCCTCTGCTACAGTCAACACAAAACTCGTGTTTCAAAATTTTGTATTATACAAGAGGCGCTAATTGACAGCCATGTAAAAAACAACAACAAAAAACAACAAAAAAACTTCAAATAATAATACATGAAGAAACATGGCCGCTATCACAGCCAGAAACGTGCTCAACAGAGGAAAGGCCGCTGGACCTGAGGCGATACCAGTTCGATTTTACACAGAGTACGCGAAGGAACTTGCCCCCCTTCTTGCAGCGGTGTACCGTAGATCTATAGAAGAGCGAAGCGTTCCAAAGGATTGGAAAAGGGCACAGGTCATCCCCGTTTTCAAGAAGGGACGTCGAACAGATGTGCAGAATTATAGACTTATATCTCTAACCTCGATCAGTTGTTTTCGAATTGCATTTCCTTAGGATTCTTCCAATGAATCTCAATCTGGCATCTGCTTTACCGACGATCATTCAATTTTAAATCACTCCTAATGCGTACTCCCAGATAATTCATGGAATTAACTGCTTCCAGTTGCTGACCTGGTACATTGTAGCTAAATGATAAGGGATCTTCCTTTCTATGTATTCGCAGCACATTACGCTTTTCTACATTGAGATTCAATTGCCATTTCCTGCACCATATGTCAATGCGCTGCAGATCCTCCTGCATTTCAGTACAATTTTCCATTGTTACAACCTCTCGATATACCACAGCATCATCCGCAAAAAGCCTCAGTGAACTTCCGATGTCATCCACAAGGTCATTTATGTATACTGTGAATAGCAACGGTCCTACGACACTCCCCTGCGACACACCTGAAATCACTCTGACTTTGGAAGATTTCTCTCCATTGAGAATGACATGCTGCGTCCTGTTATCTAGGAACTCTCCAATCCATTCACACCATTTGTCTGATAGTCCATATGCTCTTAACTTTGTACATTAAACGACTGTGGGGAAATGTATCAAACGCCTTGCGGAAGTCAAGAAACACGGCATCTACACTCCTGGAAATGGAAAAAAAGAACACATTGGCACCGGTGAGTGAGACCCACCATACTTGCTCTGGACACTGCGAGAGGGCTGTACAAGCAATGATCACACGCACGGCACAGCGGACACACCAGGAACCGCGGTGTTGGCCGTCGAATGGCGCTAGCTGCGCAGCATTTGTGCACCGCCGCCGTCAGTGTCAGCCAGTTTGCCGTGGCATACGGAGCTCCATCGCAGTCTTTAACACTGGTAGCATGCCGCGACAGCGTGGACGTGAACCGTATGTGCAGTTGACGGACTTTGAGCGAGGGCGTATAGTGGGAATGCGGGAGGCCGGGTGGATGTACCGCCGAATTGCTCAACACGTGGGGCGTGAGGTCTCCACAGTACATCGATGTTGTCGCCAGTGGTCGGCGGAAGGTGCACGTGTCCGTCGACCTCGGACCGGACCGCAGCGACGAACGGATGCACGCCAAGACCGTAGGATCCTACGCAGTGCCGCCGTAGGGAACCGCACCGCCACTTCACAGCAAATTAGGGACACTGTTGCTCCTGGGGTATCGGCGAGGACCATTCGCAACTGTCTCCATGAAGCTGGGCTACGGTCCCGCACACCGTTAGGCCGTCTTCCGCTCACGCCCCAACATCGTGCAGCCCGCCTCCAGTGGTGTCGCGACAGGCGTGAATGGAGGGACGAATGGAGACGTGTCGTCTTCAGAGATGAGAGTCGCTTCTGCCTTGGTGCCAATGATGGTCGTATGTGGGTTTGGCGCCGTGCAGGTGAGCGCCACAATCAGGACTGCATACGACCGAGGCACACAGGGCCAACACCCGGCATCATGGTGTGGGGAGCGATCTCCTACACTGGCATACACCTCTGGTGATCGTCGAGGGGACACTGAATAGTGCACGGTACATCCAAACCGTCATCGAACCCATCGTTGTACCATTCCTAGACCGGCAAGGGAACTTGCTGTTCCAACAGGACAATGCACGTCCGCATGTATCCCGTGCCACCCAACGTGCTCTAGAAGGTGTAAGTCAACTACGCTGGTCAGCAAGATCTCTGGATCTGTCCCCCATTGTACATGTTTGGGACTGGATGAAGCGTCGTCTCACGCGGTCTGCACGTCCAGCACGAACGCTGGTCCAACTGAGGCGCCAGGTGGAAATGGCATGGCAAGCCGTTCCACAGGACTACATCCAGCATCTCTACGATCGTCTCCATGGGAGAATAGCGGCCTGCATTGCTGCGAAAGGTGGATATACACTGTACTAGTGCCGACATTGTGCATGCTCTGTTGCCTGTGTCTATGTGCCTGTTGTTCTGCCAGTGTGATCATGTGATGTATCTGACCCCAGGAATGTGTCAATAAAGTTTCCCCTTCCTGGGACAATGAATTCACGGTGTTCTTATTTCAATTTCCAGGAGTGTATCTGTGAACCCGTGTCTATGGCCCTCTGAGTCTCGCGGACGAATAGCGCGAGCTGAGTTTTACACGATCGTCTTTTTCGAATCCCATGCTGATTCCTACAGATTAGATTTCTGGTCTCCAGAAAAGGCATTATACTCGAACATAATACGTGTTCCAAAATTCGCCCACTGCTTGAATGCTGGTCACTGGTGTGGGATCCGTTCCAGATAGGGTTGATAGAAGAGATAGAGAAGATCCAACGGAGAGCAGCGCTCTTCGTTACAGGACCATTTAGTAATCGCGAAAGCGTTACGGAGATGATAGATAAACTCCAGTGGAAGACTCTGCAGGAGATGCGATCAGTAGCTCGGTACGGACTTTTGTTGAAGTTTCGAGAACATACCTTCACCGAGGAGTCAAGCTGTATATTGCTCTCTCCTACGTACATCTCTCGAAGAGACTGTGAGGATAAAATCAGAGAGATTAGAGCTCACACAGAGGCATATCGACATTCTTTCTTCCCACGAACAATACGAGACTGGAATAGAAGGGAGAACCGATGGATGTACTGCAGGTACCCTCCGCCACCCACCGTCAGGGGGCTTGCGCTGTACGGAGGTAGATGTCGGTGTAGGAGGAAACGCAGCAGTCTACAGCTATCACCACCGCCTCACATACCACATGTGCCCGAATAATAAAGTGACTGCCTGTTGTGGTGTCTTACAATGCAAATATACATCGCACGTTATTAATTGTATTATACTGCTTGTGGTGTATTGTCAGACAATGGACCGACAATTGCTTCTCGTGGGCCTCAAATGTTCGTAGAGAACTTCACATTTCAAGTACAATAAGGGTGGTCGAGTACTTTTGTGATGCCCTGGGTATCCCTCTCCCAACAGTCTTTCCACTTCCGGAAGTAATCTTGGTGCGTCTATTGTTGGATCGCGCAAAGCGCCGTCTGCAAATTTTCTTTTGTCTCGTCCATCCATGCAAATCTTCGTCCTTTCCACGGGGTTTTCAAGTTGGGAAATAAAACGAAGCCCGCAGGGGTCAAGTCTGGAGAGTACAGAGAATGAGGCAGAACAGCGATTTCGTATTTTGTGCAACAGTCACGCACTAGCAGTGACCAATATGCGGGTGTGTTATCGTGATGCATACCCGTCAATTGTCTCTCTACATTTCAGGCCGTTTTCTTCTCACACTTTCTCGCAGGCGTCGCAACACGTCCCGACACTGCTGTCGATTAACAATTTGTCCCTGTGGCGCGAGTTCATGATGAACTAACGCTTCAAAGTCAAAGAAAACTGTCACCTTGCCTTTGATATTTGGGCTCATCCGACGAACTATTTTTAACTCGGAGAACCTTTCCCGACCCATTGTAAAGATTGAACCTTGGTCTCAACATCGTAACCGTAGACCCAGTTATGATTCTCTTGAGAAACATCTCGTTCTCATTTGCGCCATCCAGAAGCTCTTCACAGATTGGGAGGCGAAGGTCTTTCTAGTCTTGACTCATGAGCCGTGGAACTAACTTGCCGACAACACTATGCATTCCAAGATGCTGTGTCAGGATTTCGTGACACGATCCAACTGAAATGTTTCGTTCTGCTGCAGTCTCTCGGACAGCCAGTCTTCGATTGGCACGAACAGTTTCGTTCACGGTCATCTTTAAACTGAGTCTGGCCATTTTAAACCGTGTTAACCATTCGTGACACCGAGTACGGCTTACGCACTCATCACCGTACGCTTCCTGCAGCATTTGGTGCATCTCTGCAAAGGGTTTCTTGAGTTTCCCTCAAAATTTAATGGAGACCTGTTGCTCCTCAAACTCTGCCATCTAGAAATTCGTGAACTCAACGACACACGTTCTACTCGATACAGCGCTGAACAAAAACTAACAGAATTACAACAATGAAACTTCCGGCAGTTGCACATTATACACAGGCGAGCGCAGGGATGCCAACTCCAACTGCATTTCGCTCCAGCACACCATTTTTGCGAAATTACGAATGTTCCCGAATTTTTTGAACAGGCCTCGTAAATGGACGCAAACATAATACTTTCGTTTTCAGGCCGGCCGGTGTGGCCGTGCGATTCTAGGCGCTTCAGTCTGGAACCGCGTGACCGCTACGGACGCAGGTTCGAATCCTGCCTTGCACATGGGTGTGTGTGATGTCCTTAGGTTAGTTAGGTTTAAGTAGTTCTAGGTCTAGGGGACTGATGACCACAGTTGAGTTTACAGCCCTTAGATTTGTGTGAGTAAATGTTAAGTTGAGGTTACAGCCCTTAGATTTGTGTGAGGAAATGTTTACTTGAGTTTACAGCCCTTAGGTTTGTGTGAGTACATGTTTAGGTGAGTTTACACTCCCCAGATTTGTAGGAGTAAATGTTTAGTTGAGTTTACAGCCCTTAGATTTGTGCAAGTAAATGTTTAGTTGAGTTTACAGCCCTAAGATTTGTGCGAGTAAGTGTTTAGTTGAGTTTACAGCCCTACGATTTGTGGGAGTAAATGTTTAGTTGAGTTTACAGCCCTTAGATTTGTGTGAGTAAATGGTTAGTTGAGTTTACAGCCCTTAGGTTTGTGTGAGTACATGTTTAGGTGAGTTTACAGCCCTCAGATTTGTAGGAATAAATGTTTAGTTGAGTTTTCAGCCCTTAGATTTGTGCGAGTAAATGTTTAGTTGAGTTTACAGCCCTTAGATTTGTGCGAGTAAATGGTTAGTTGAGTTTACAGCCCTTAGGTTTATGTGAGTAAGTATTTAGTTGAGTTTACAGCCCTTAGATTTGTGCGAGTAAATGGTTAGTTGAGTTTACAGCCCTTAGGTTTGTGTGAGTACATGTTTAGGTGAGTTTACAGCCCTCACATTTATAGGAGTAAATGTTTAGTTGAGTTTACAGCCCTTAGATTTGTGCGAGTAAATGTTTAGCTGAGTTTACAGCCCTTAGATTTGTGTGATGTATCGTGTAACCGAAATTTAGCGGATTCTTTTCAGTGTTGACGTGAATGACTTCACACGTTTAGAGTCAAGTGCCTCTCCTTTGCTCCATACAGATACCTTGTCTGAATCATTTTGTAGTTCTTTTTTATCATCTGATGACATTACATGACGGTAAATGACAGCGTCATCTGCAGAAAATCTTAAGACAACTGATCAGATTGTCTCCCAAATCGTTTATGTGTATCAGAGAGCCTATAACGCTACCTCGGGAAACAACAGTTATTACTTATGTTTCACTCGATTTCTTTTCGTCAGTCATTATGAACTGTGATTTTTCTAAATAAGTAAGGTAAAATAATGCTGTCTCACTGGATATCACTCTTGTGGAAGGTGCGTGTAAGGTTCTTAACTCCTGCCGATCTTTGTATCAGACTATTGTTCTTGCGGCTAGAGAGAGCGAAGTCAGCAGCCTTCATCGTTTCCATCCATCTGCTCCTTCGCTCTTCACTTAGTTTTCGCATCAACTGTTTCGCAACCTCAGTACTTGCCTGTCTTTTGTTATTCTTGTAGTAATCATTCACTCTCTCGACTAACACGGAGTGTAATCCTCCTGGAACTTTTCAGTGGAGATTTTTGTATCAGGTTAGCGATCCGCTCATAGTTCCCTGGTATTGGAGGATTACTGTTGACTGATCACCGGTACCAGATAGGGAGATGACGGCGTGCGAGGGAATGGCGCATCGACTTATAACGCCACGCCAACATACTTGCCATCTACATCATTTCCCTGTACCCAAATGTGTCCAGATTCCCAGCAAAAGACCACCTCGTTACGACGGCGCTGTAGCAGCTGTATGTAAGGGCATCACACACACCCATGCCCGAGGCAGGATTCGAGCCTGCGACCGTAGCGGTCGCGCGGTTCAAGGCTGTAGCTCCTAGAACCGCTCGGCCACATCTGCCGGCTTATTGGTCGTCCATTTTGCCAACGCGTACTTCAAAATGCACATGAACGGTGACAGCAGCAAGAAACTTCTTTTTTCTTGCGGTTGTAACTGTTCATGTTCGTTTTAAATTTAAACAAAAAAAACTGCTGTTCCGTATGAGAAACGTTCTCAAAAATTACCTTTATTTGATGTCCACATCCTGTAATGTTATGTGTGCCTCACAGTTTTTTTTAAAACTAATTTGTGCCTGATTTTACTCTGAGAAGCTCAGTAGTGTATGTGAATACCGTAAATGTAAATGTGATTCAAAAAGTACTTGAAGTGAAGTGAAGCGCAGCTGGACAGCAAGAAATAGTTGGGGATCTTTGAGTTTGGATTCTAAAAATAAGACAATTGATTTAGTAAAGAAAAAAGGATACACTCTTAATCTGTATCTTGTGGAAAGAGAGCATGTTGCTAGGCCATCGCTCAGAATGTATTGTTACATTTAATGAAAATTGATATTTTAGTGATAAAAGGGTGTAAGAGTTGCCAAACATTTATGTACGGAAATTTTTTGAAATTGAAGAATGCAAATATCTTGTTTTTGGAAAAGCAGGTGAACTTCATCGCCGTTTATCAATCGACAGAATTGTAAGTGTACAAAGTTCACTAAAGTACAGTAAAAGAAATGCACTGTCTGTAGTTTTCATTCAATACGTAACTACCACTTATAATTTCTTAATTACAGTAATTGGATTACGACCTTGTACAATAGTATGGTGCTGAACTCCACTGAGCAGTTTTGATGCAGCAGGACGTGTAGTTTGAAGGAAGTTTGTGTGCCAAGGAATCTCCTTTTCTCACGAAAAGCAGATTGCTGTTTGGTCTTATTTACTTACAACAGTGGTCCCTTAGGTACGAAAAGCTACGACAACTTGGGCTCAAAGCTATCCGCAATACGGCCGAGTAACTAATAGAGTCGTATTGTTAACTTTAAAGAACAATAACTTCTTCCAAATTATAATACATCACCAACTGATGCAGAAGCTGATCATGCAAGGAGGCACCAACCAAAATTCAGGTAACAGTTACGACTTAAAGTAAAAATGTCAATCAAAAATCAATCTCTCTCTCCAAATTCATATATGAATATTCATATTATTAAGATGAATGTCATTTTATAACCCTGTAGTTACGAAGTATTGATGGACGGTAGGGGTGTGGGCGTCATTACCACATATGATTGACGGAGGACATCAAAAAAGTTCAAGGAAGGACATGTCGTTTTCTACCATCGAGAAGCGGTGAGAGTGACAAGTGAATTGGGGTGGCCATCCTTAAGACATAATGCCATATTACTGCACCACGATTTGTAAATTGGACCGGAAGGCGAAATTTTGTGTGATTAGATGAACTTCAGCAACACCCAGTTGCTGATAACTGTCTTGAAAGTTTCGTTTTTATTACTTCTGGCGACGTAATGTTTAATCTGAGTCCATGTAAGTTCTGTTGGGTTGTGAAGAGAGTGAGAATGTGGCAGCCGCATTCGAATCTGAACGCTTCACACCTCGCAGCTATTGCTCGTCAAATGCCTCTGAGCACTATGGGGCTTATCTGAGGTCACCAACGTTTCGGAAACTGGAAGAGTTTTTGGTTGTTCGAGTAGTGCTGCTGTGAGTGTCTTCAAAATGGTTCAAATGGCTCTGAGCACTATGGCACTTAACTGCTGAGGACATAAGTCTCCTAGAACTACCTAAACATTTATTCGCACAAATGTAAGGGCTGTAAACTCAACTAAACATTTACTCACACAAATCTAAGGGCTGTAAACTCAACTAAATACCCATATCAATAAACGTTTTGCATCACCTCGGATCAGAGAGTACCGTAATCTGTACAGGAAATTGGACTAGAGGTCAACTTAAACATCATTTTGGCCCTTTTTTATTGCTCATGAAAACCGTACATTCCATGTTGTATTACCATACAGCAAGACCTTCAGAGATGGTGGTACACAACGATAAATCTAATACCCAGTAGCACATCCTCTTGTATTGATGCATGCCTGTATTCGTCATGTCATACTATCCACAAGTTCATCGAGGCACTGTTGGTCCAGATTGTCCCACTCCTCAATGGGGCTGAGTGTGGTTGGTGGGTCACGTCGTCGATAAACAGTCCTATCCCAGGCATGTTCGGTAGGCCTCATATCTGGAGAAAATGCTGGTCACTCTAGTCGAGCGATGTCGTTATCCTTACAGATGTCATTCACATGATGTGGACGATGGGGGCGCGAACTGTAGTCCATGTCCATGAAGACGAATGCCTCGCCAATATGCTGCCGATATGATTACACTATCGGTCGGAGGATGGAATTCACGTATCGTACAGTCGTTACACCGCCTTCCATGATCACCAGCGGCATACGTTGGCCTCAAATAATGCCCCCCCCCCCCAAAAAAAAAAAACTGTAGCGAACCTCCACCTTGCTACAGTCGCTGGAAACTGTGTGAAAGGGGTTCAGACTGACTGCGTTGCCTCCACACTCATTGGTGAAGAGAACGTGATGCCAATTCTGAGCGGTCCATTCGGCATGTTGTTGGGTCCATCTGTACCGCGCTGTACGGTGTCTTGGTTGCAAAAGTGGACCTCGCCATGGACGTCGGGAGTGAAGTTGCGCATCATGCAACCTACTGCGCACAGTTTGAGTCGTAACACGACGTTCTGTGGGTGCATGAGAACCATTGTTCAACATGGTGGCGTTGCTGTAAGGGTTCCACCGAACCATAGTCCACTGCAGTAGCAGTCGTTGGGCGGCCTGAGCGAGGCATGTCATCGACAGTTCCTGTCTCTCTGTATCTCCTCCACGTCCGTACAACATCGCTTTGGTTCACTCCGAGACGCCTGGACACTTGCCTTGCACAAAGTAACAAAGCGGACGCGATCGAACCGCGGTACTGACCGTCTAGGCACGGTTGAACTACAGACAACACGAGCCGTGAACCTCCTTCCTGGTGGAATGTCTGGAACTCATCGGCTGTCGGACCCCCTCCGCCTAATAGTCACTGCTCATGCACGGTTTGGGCGGGTTTAGCGACATCTCTGGACAGTCAAAGGGACTGTGTCTGTGATACAATATCCACAGTCAACGTCCTTCTTCAGCAGTTCTGGGAACCGGGGCGATGCAAAACTTTATTTGGTGTGTGTAGTTAGAGACTAAAATTAGAAATATTTTAAATTTGAACGACCACATTCATAGCGCGGGGTGAGAGCAAACCAAGGACTTGAATTATTAACTGGCAGGTTACTTAGAAGATATAACAGGCCTATTGACGAGACTACTTACACAACGTTTGTCCGCCCTCTTCCGGAGTATTCCTCTGCAGTGGGGGGGTACACCTCAGGTAGGATTGACACACCGAAACAGTTCTATGGAGGGCAGATCGTTTTGTGTTATCGCGAAATAGGGAAGTGTCACGGACTTGGTGCGTGAATTGTAGCGGTTATCATTAAAGCAAAGGCGTTTTTCGCGTTCTGTTGCAATTTCAACCAGTAGTTCCTCGTAAGAGTGGGAAAGTATTTTCTGACGTGATCTGAGGCTTTCCCGGCGAATGTGCTGCATCCAAGGTTCTCGGGTGTCCAGCCGGTTCCGATCGTCGAAGTTCCACGATATTTCGGCGATTAACCGTTCAGGTGGTGCTGATGGAATGCTCTGTCTGCGCTGTGTCCATGGTGTTTATGTCCGCGGGGTCCCGAGTCGTTCTCCGGCACGGGCGGCGCTGCGTGGTGGAAGGTATGGGGGTAGCTGCAGCCACGCCCTGTGGTAGACGCAGTGCACCTCCGCCCGCCGTGGCGGAAGGATCTCGCGTCCGCTCGCGCCGTTGCTCTTTGATGGTGTTCAATAATGGTTTCCAGGCCTTGCTAAGTTGAAACCCGGTCTCCCTGTTGATGAGGTTATCTGTTCCCCGAATTCCTATGGCCTTCTTGTAGATACTGTCCCAGTAGGCAATTGCGGCCGCCAGGATTTTTGTCTCTTCGAATTTCTTTGTGTGGCCGGTTTCAGTGCAGTGTTCTGCTAGGGCCGAATGGCTGGGTGTGACGTTCGTGTTCCTTGCATCGGCCCTCGACCGTGAGAACTGTTTGGCCGATGTAGGATTTGCCAGAGCCGCACCGGATTTTGTATACGCCCGCTTTCTTACGGCCTGCGTCATCTTTTGCCGTTACTAATAGGTCACGAATCTTTGCTGGTGGTCGGAAGACTGTGTCAGTCTTGTGTCGCCTTTGTGCTGCATGATGATCCTAATAAAATAAGAGAAATCAGAGCCGGCACGGTAAGATTTTAACGTTGGTTTTCTGCCCGCGTTTTTCGAGAGTGGAACCGTATGGAAGTAGCTTAAAGGTGCTTCAGTGACCCTCTGCCAGGTACTATGAAAGGTCCCATTAGGAAAATTAATTAATTACTGTGCTGATAAACCTCTTACATTATTTGATGTTGAAACAGCTGAGCAGAACTGAGCGCACTCAGACATTTCGCTCTTTACCCATTCTGATCAACACTAAACTGACACACAATATTTTTAGCGCAACGCAATCTGACTTTCAATAATCCCTACAAAAGGATGGCCCTGACTAACATTAATCTATACGTTTCACAAATCACTTACCTCACCAAAAATCTTCGGTACTCAAACTACTGCAATACAGCGAGCGCCACTACTGCCAGCTGAATAAAAGATTCAAACTACTGAAGGCACTAACTACTGATAGGCATAGTTAGCAAATGAAAGATTTTGATAGAGAACAAACAATGTATTTACCTCAATAGTGTTCAAAAGTCATAATGTACATAGCAGTCCATGACATCCAGTCGTACAAATGTCAAAACTCCGCCATCTCTCTCCCCACATCCACCACTGCTGGCGGCTCACCTCCAACTGCGCAACGCTACGCGGTGTCAACATCCAGCTGACCAACACTACAATGGCAGACAACAATGCAAACTAGCCACAGACTGCACACAGCACAGCCAGTGATTTTCATGCAGGGCGCTACATCGCGTTACCAATATAAAAACCAAAACAGCCTACTTACAACTTAGATGAGAGTGATCATGCAGATGTAGATATATTTCCAGACTGACATTTTCACTCTGCTGCATGTGTGCGCTTATATGAAACTTATTGGCAGATTAAAATTGTGTGCCGGACCGAGACTCGAACTCGGGACCTTTGGAAACGAGGTACTGGCAGAACAGAGGCTGTGCGCATATGGTAGAGCACTTTCCCGCGAAAGGCAAAGATCCAGAGAGCGAGTCTCGGTCCGGCATACAGTTTTAATCTGCCAGGAAGTTTCGGAGATGTATTAATTGACCCTGATCCGATGAGGGCCATCAGACCCTCTCTGACATCGGGCCAGGGTTTCGCACCTAAGAAATAACAGTTTTAATATGACGCATCAGGAGTCCCATATAACTCGAACTGCAGACGCCCCATACCATTGCTGAGACTCCACCAGCTTCAACATTCTCTTGCTGACATGCAGGGTCCATGGATTCATGATGTTGCCTCAGTTGTAGTACACGTCCATCCGCTCAACAGAATCTGAAACGAGACTCGTCCGACCAGGCAATATGTCGGTGTTGGCGGGCCCAGGCGAGTCGTAAAGCTTTGTGTCGAGAAGTCATCGAAGACACAAATGTGGGCCTTCGGCTCCGAAAGCCCATATCGATGATGTTCCGTCGAATGGTTCTCACGCTGTACTTCTTGATAGCCCAGCATTGTAATCTGCAGCAATTTGCTGATGGTTTGTACTTCGTTCGCGTTGAACGATTCTCTTCAGTCGCCGTTGGTTCCGTTCTTGAACGATCTTTTCCCGGCCGGAGCGATGTCGGAGATTTGATGTTTTATCTGATTCCTGATATTCACGCTACACTCGTGAAATGGTCGTACGGGAATATCCCTGCTTGGTTGCTACCTCTGAGACGCTGTGTCACATTGCTCGTGCGCCGACTACAACACGGCGTTCAAACTCACTCAGACCTTTATAACCTGCCATTGTAGCACCAGTAAGCGATATAATAGCTGCGCCAGACACTTGTTTTCTTGTATAGGCGTTGCCGACAACATTGCTGTATTCTGCCTGTTTCCTGTATTTTAATACCCACGCCTATGCGACCTTCTTTGGCTCTTCAGTGTAGTAATGGGTTGATTATAAACCTTGTGCTTTCTACAAAACAAAATACGCGACCATTGAGATTTCGACGCCCGAGCGTCACTTTTAACTTCTCAGATTGTCTCACGTTAGGTACCTCAGACAGTGTCTCGGTTTAGAGCACAGGAAAATATTATGCGCATGTAACATTTTTCTCGCATAATATGTCACCTAAATTCGAAAATAAAATAACGACAAGACATGCATTCTTTCCGTATATCGAATTAAAATTTATTTGCCACAAGGAAGGCTAAAACGAAAGCATTGTGAAGCTATTCCAGCAGACACCGTTGCCAGTTCAGTACTTTGAGCACAGAATAGTTTGCGAGTTTGTGAGAGCAGAATGGAACGCAAAATTACGCACATGTTGAGTGCTGCGTAACTCTGCTTGTTCCTACCAGTCGTTGCTGTTGTTGCCTTCAATCCAGAGACTGGTTTGATGCAGCTCTCCATGCTACTCTATCCTGTGCAAACTTCTTCATCTCCCAGTACCTACTGCAACCTACATCCTTCTGAATCTGCTTAGTGTATTCATCTCTTGTTCTCCCTCTACGATTTTTAACCTCCACGCCGCCCTCTAATACTAAATTGGTGATCCCTTGATGCCTCAGAACATGTCCTACCAACCGATCCCTTCTTCTGCTCAAGTTGTGCCAGAAACTTCTCTTCTCTCCAATCCTATTCAATACTTCCTAATTAGTTATGTATTCTATCCATCTAATCTTCAGCATTCTTCTATAACACAACATTTCGAAAGCTTCTATTCTCTTCTTGTCCAAACTATTTATCGTCCATGTTTCACTTCCATACATGGCTACACTCCATACAAATATTTGCAGAAAAGACTTCCTGACACTTAAACCTATACTCGATGTTAACAAATTTCTCTTCTTCAGAAACGCTTTCCTTGCCATTGCCAGTCTACATTTTATATCCTCTCTACTTCGACCATCATCAGTTATTTTGCTCCCCAAATAGCAAGACTCCTTTACTACTTTAAGTGTCTCATTTCCTAATCTAATTCTAGTTTTTCCATTCGTCTGTAAAGAATTCGCGTTAGTATTTTGGAACTGTGACTTATTAAACTGATAGTTCGGTAATTTTCACATCTGTCAACACCTGCTTTCTTTGGGATTGGAATTATTATATTCTTGAAGTCTGAGGGTATTTCGCCTGTCTCATACATCTTGCTCACCAGATGGTAGAGTTTTGTCAGGACTGGCTCTCCCAAGGCCATCAGTAGTTCCAATGGAATGTTGTCTACTCCGGGGGCCTTGTTTCGAATCAGGTCTTTCAGTGCTCTGTCAAACTCTTCACGCAGTATCGTATCTCCCATTTCATCTTCATCTACATCCTCTTCCATTTCCATAATATTGTCCTCAAGTACATCGCCCTTGTATAGACCCTCTATATACTCCTTCCACCTTTCTGCTTTCCCTTCTTTGCTTAGAACTGCGTTTCCATCTGAACTCCTGATGTTCATACAAGTGGTTCTCTTATCTCCAAAGGTCTCTTTAATTTTCCTGTAAGCAGTATCTATCTTACCCCTAGTGAGATAAGCCTCTACATCCCTACATTTGTCCTCTAGCCATCCGTGCTTAGCCATTTTGCATTTCCTGTCGATCTCATTTTTGAGACGTCTGTATTCCTTTTTGCGTGCTTCATTTACTGCATTTTTATATTTTCTCCTTTTTATCAATTAAATTCAATATTTCTTCTGTTACCCAAGGATTTCTACTAGCCCTCGTCTTTTTACCTACTTGATCCTCTGCTGCCTTCACTACTTCATCCCTCAAAGCTACCAATTCTTCTTCTACCGTATTTCTTTCCCCCATTCCTGTCAATTGCTCCCTTATACTCTCCCTGAAACTCTGTGCAACCTCTGGTTCTTTTAGTTTATCCAGGTCCCATCTCCTTAAATTCCCACCTTTCTGCAGTTTCTTTAGTATTAATCTACCCTACCAGTCATGTTAACAATATTGAAGTGTTTCCGAGCAGGCTACACTCCAGTTGGTCGCCAAAGAGGGGAAAAAATCATCTAGTGGAACTATTTTCATTTCTAACCCCTCTGGCTGCCTGTGCTCGAGTGAAAAATTCCTGCCCGAACATTGTAGCTCGCCATATAGAGAGCAACACTCCGGTACGTGCAAAAAGTGTACAAAAGTCCCTACGCCCAGCCCCTGTCAAAGAGAATAATGGTGCCCCAAATGCTGATTCATGATTAAACAAATAATATTCCATAATTCTTTAGCTAAAAAGGGCCATCATTTATATCTCTTTGTCTGTAAGTAATTCATTTCTGAATAAAGTTATTTGCGTTATTCATTTATCCGAATGGTTTGCATGACACAAATTTGTTGTATTGACCAAATGTACGCATCGGCAAACGTATGAACGTGGCAGGAAGAGAACCCATACCACCAACGCGTTGCTGTTATGGTGTGGTCTGTTTCCATGCAACAACTATCAGCTTTATGACAGGCGCATACAGCGTTACGCAACAGGTACGACAAAAAATGACAGTAGTGATTCGGAGCAATATAAACTCTAAGACAAACAAAGAAAACTTACCACAAAGGAATCCTTCGAATGGGACGGAAATCAGTAGATATAATGCGCATATACAGACAAACAAATGATAACTATGGGTAATTTACTCTAGAGAAACTGCTTCACGAATTGAGCAAGTCAATAGTTGTGTGCGTACTGTAAGACCTTGTCGCACTAACGAAGTAGACGAGTGTCAGCAATATGTCTCGTCGTCTTATCGTGGCGTGTTTATCTTCTGCTGTTAGGTCAGACGATAGAAATGCCACTTGCACGCTTAGAGTAGCAGACTGACGGTGACCAACTTTAAACAGAACTTGATTTTAATTTTCACACACATTTATTAAAATAATAAAAAATATACACATTATGTAACTTGATTCTGGATGCTATTTACAATTGACAATCTGAAGTTCCTTTCGTCTTGGTGCGTTAATCTTATTCTCTCATATCTCTGATACTTGACAAAAGTGTCTATACATTTCTCTTCATGGCTATGTACAGGAACATGATAATCTTATTAGGCGCAGACTGAAACTTGACTATAGACTGGTACAGACAAATGCAGACTAATACAGGCCAACTCAGACTGGTGCAGACTAATGCAGACTGACTAATCGGAGGTTTGTACACTCATTATAATACCTCGAGCGTTCAGGTATCACTGCGCGAGTGTGATCTGCGAGGAGAAAAGGTTCTACATCAGCAGCAATCTCATTGGCAGCGTTACATATGAATACACGGATCGGCGGAAGCAGAATTTGGTCCGTCTCTAAGGCAGCGCCAACTCGTAGTGCTGAGACAGACGAGCGCTGCGCCTGCGCTGTTGTGCTTAGTGGGGCGCGGTGTTGTGGGAAAGTTGTGTACGTGCTGACTATGCGGAACTATGTACACAACACCAATAAAGCGATTGTCCACGTCCAGCCCTTATGCAAGCAGTTGTTCGGCTTGGCATTGATTGACATAGTTATTAGATGTCCTTCTGAGGGATATCTTGACTAATACTGTTCAACTGGTCTGTTAGCTCTTCGAAATACCGAGCTAGCTGCGGCGTCGCTACCAAGGCAGTCACAGAACATTTGGAAAAGTCGTGGACAGAAAAAAGTGGATGTATGCAATTCCCGATGATATGAGGCCTACCATTTCGATTCTGGTGACAAAGTTGTGGTCTTGAGCCCAGAGATTAGTTTGATGGAACTCTCCATGCGACTAACCCGTGCAAGTTTCGTCATCTCCAAGTAACCGCTGGCCGGAGTGGCTGAGCGGTTCTAGGCGCTACAGTCTGGAACCGCGTGACCGCTACGGTCGCAGTTTCGAATCCTGCCTCAGGCATGGAAGTGTGTGATGTCCTTAGGTTAGTTAGGTGTAAGTAGTTCTAAGTTCCAGGGGACTGATGACCACTGCATGTAAGTGCCATAGTGCTCAGAGACATTTTTTTTTTCCAAGTAACTATTGCACCCTACCTCCTTTTGAATCCTGCTTAGTGTATTCATGTCTTGGTCTCCCTCTACGACTCTTGCCCTCCACGCTGCCCTTCAATACTAAATTGGTGATAGCTTGATGCCTCACAACATGTCCTCCAAACTGATCCCTTCTTCTGGTCAAGTTGTGCCACAAATTTCTCTTCTCCCCAATCCTATTCAATACGTCCTCATTAGTTATGTGATCTGCCTATCTAATCTTCAGCATTCTTCTGTAGCACCATATTTCGAAAGCTTCATCTTGTCTAAACTATTTATCGTCCATGTTTCACACCCATACATGGCTACACTCCAACATAAAAACCTAAACAGCCTACTTACAAAACATCCTCCATGGGCCACAATTAATCGGCACCCTCTTCCTGTTGGCTGATGTTCGCTGCTATTAGGAGTATCAAATGATTCAAATAGCTCTGACCTCTATGGGACTTAACATCTGAGGTCATTAGTGCTCTATAACTTAGAACTACTTAAACCTAACTAACCTGAGGACATCACACACACCCATGCCAGAGGCAGGATTCGAACCTGCGACCGTCGCGGTTGCGTCGTTGCACACTGAAGTGCCTAGAACTATTCGGCCACATCGGCCGGCTTTGGAGAATCAACTGTCCAGCATTTGTCAATCGGTTCTCCAGCCATGACCCAGGTTTCGTCTAACCGTATGACTGAGTGTATGTCCTTTCCTACAATTTAGTGTAAGAAAATGGTACGAGCTGTAGTGACATGAGCTTTTTTAAGTAACAGTTCTCGTCCATATAACTTTTTAAAACGGAGACCCATACTTTCTAATAACTAATTTCCCACCTGAGAAAAGTTAACTTCCTTTTAAAGAAATTAGTGACTTCGCTACTGTGTGGTATTCTTTCCTTTTATGGTATGTGCCGACGAATTGCATCGGATTGGAAAGAATCAATATCTGTAACAGGACGAGGTTACTTTTTTAGTCTTTCCCGGATTACTTAAAAACACACTGCTTCTCCCTTCCATACGGTTTATTTCACCGTCTTGTTAAGTCCTGTAGTAGCACCACTTTCCTTATAATTGTTCTTTCACTGAGTCCTAGAGTTTTGGAGGTACGGTCTAACAGTTTCTCGGCTGGCATCGGACACATGTCCATTAACAGAAACAAATTCTTTTTTTGTTCGTAAAACTCTCGCGCCCTCTGTAGCAATTCGAAAGCCTGACTATTCAATGGCACTCCACGACGCTACGGATTGTCGCTTGGTGAACGATATTGTTTTGGTGACATTTTTTTAACGAACAAAACCTGTAGTCGAGGCGGTAACATGATGCAGAAGCAGGCGTTCGCGCACCAGCATACAATGTTTACACGGAAGCCGGCAACGTGCTAGCGTCGACACCGCAACCGGCTTTTGTTCGGTGCTGCTACTGGTTCAGAAGACGAGGCGTCTCGCGTTCCTCACTTGTTTATCAGTTATACGGGGTGTTCAGAAAGTCTCTCCGCAGTGCCGTATGATTGTCCGCCTGCCTGGGTTACTCCCCTTCAGGTGGACTCTCCCAGCATTCCGCTGTTTCGTTTATCTCAGCCAGAGTCAGGAGTGTCGCTGGTGAGTGTCGTCATGTGTTGACGTTAACGTCCAAGTTTCGTTCCTGTGTTCGTTTGTTTCGTTTTTGTCACTGTTAAAATGCTAACCATTGAAGAACGTGTGTTTTTAGTCGAACAAGTGTTCAAAGCTGGCGGTAAATACACAGTTTCAGTTGGTCAAACATTTAATTCAGTTTTCCCGGAGACAACATTCCCACTATGCGAGATTTGATTAACAAATTTCGAGGTACGGGTTCAGTGGCAGATGCACCGAGAAGTGGCCGTCCTAGCGTTTTGTCTGAGGATAAACTGCTCGATATTTCCGATAAAATGTCCACGAGTCCGAACAAGTCAGTAAGAAAACTCGCCCAGGAAATCGATGTTAAGTGTTTGAACCGCCCACACAGCTGTAACGAAAAAATTAGGACTTTTTCCCATACAAAGTGACAGTCGTGCGAGAAATGAAAAATACTGATCGTGGCAAGAGCCTTCATTATTATCAATGGTTCAAAAACTTCGTTCAACAAAATGGAAGGGATATCTCAACGAAACGTGTTTCACCGATGAGGCGTGGTTTCATTTATCCGGCTACATGAACTCACAAAATTCTCGTACTGCAAGTCCATCGCGTATTCATGAGGGACCACTTCTTTCTGATAAAATAGAAGTTTACATTGCAATTTCTGGACGTCAGATTGTGAGACCCATGTTTTTCAACGAACCAAGAAACGCACAACGATACTGCAGTGATACTCTGTACCCATTCACAGGAGAACTTGTTTCAAGTGAAATACTGAACGGTTATTTTCAACAGGATGGTGCAACCGCGCATACAGTTCGCGTTTCAATGTCACTGCTTCCTTATGTTTTTGGTGATAGCATAATTTCACAGGGACTTTGGCCTCAGCCGGCCGGAGTGACCGAGCGGTTCTAGGCGCTACAGTCTGAAATTGCGCGACCGCTACGGTCGCAGGTTCGAATCCTGCCTCGGGCGTGGATGAGTGTGATGTCCTTCGGTTAGTTAGGTTTAAGTAGTTCTAAGGGACTGATGACGTCAGAAGTTAAGTCCCATAGTGCTCAGAGCCATTTGAACCACTTTGAACTTTGGTCTCCACGATCGCCTCACCTAACACCACCTGACTTTTGCTTCTGGGGTGCAGCGAAAGCAACTGTCTATAAGAACGGTCCAAAATCCATCGACGAATTGAAAACTGCAATATCGCATTTCACTGCTTCTGTTGCAGAAGGAATGTTACATCTTGTGTTTGGAAACATGATTAGACGAATTGAATTGTGTATTGAACAACAGAGGGGACACTTTCAACAATTAATGTGAAAATTTGTAAGTAAAAATTAATATTCAATAAATTAATAACTTGTATTCCACTGAGTTTCATTTCGATATATTCACTGCGGAATACGGCACGCTAACAATCATACGGCAATGCGGAGAGACTTTTTGAACAGCCCGTATTACCAACTCTACGGCGCTTGGGGAGTGACCTTGAAATGACATGTTTCAGCGGCCCGGGTATACAGTCGGAAAGACGCGGGTAAACGTAAAACTATGTGACCCCAATCACGTGGGAGGAAGTCAAGTTCGTACATTATGTCACGTGACTTGTATAAACGGACGAGCTGCAGGAGATTGGGACGAGTCTGGTTTATACTGTGCTTAATAGTTTTTTTTTAAGCCAGCGAAAAATATCCTCTTGCTGGTATTTATACTTGGTGTTTTCTCTGTAACAGTTGAATTATAACTGGCAATGACCGACTACGAAGCAAGGTACGGCAAAAATTGTGAATCACATTACGAAACTTACAGCGTTCATTTCCGAATGGCGGTCACTGCTGTTTTTAATTACACGTAAATAGAAGTTAAGTATTTGTATGGAGTGTAGCCATGTATGGGAATCATGGACGATAAATAGTTTGGACAAGAAGAGAATAGAAGCTTTATAAATGTGGTGCTACAGAAGAATGCTGAAGATTAGATGGGTAGATCACATAACTAATGAGGAAGTATTGAATAGGACTGGGGAGAAGAGAAGTTTGTGGCACAAAAATCGTAAAGGGAGACCAAGAGATGAATACACCAAGCAGATTCAGAAGTATGTAGGTTGCAGACGGTACTGGGAGATGAAGAAGCTTGCACAGGATAGAGTAGCATGGACAGCTGCAACAAACCAGTCTCAGGACTGAAGACCACAACAACAACATCCATTCTGTTCGATACCCTTACGCTGCCTTGCTTCCTGGGCTTGTATGCCCGCATGGTACGTGCCACTCTAGTGGTGTACGTCGGATCCAAGATGTTGCTGCATCAATAAACTCTCCATCATCCACGTACTGGTTCCCAAGGACTGCATCCTCCTCTGCGACAGACAGTTGGAAGGGGTGAGATAAGGGAAATACGCTGCATGAGGAAGAATGGTACAGCGAAGTTTTGTGAGCTTCTCCCTGGTGCATTTAAGTGAGGCCTTGTCATCAAGAAGGAGAAGTTCGTTTTGAGATTTTGTGGCGGCAAATAAGCTGAAATCGATTCTTAAATTCATGAGGGTACCACAGTGAACTTCAGAGGTGACGGTTGCGCCATGAGTGAGCACATGAGACATTGTATTGCCGGTTATGTTCGCGGCACCTCTCTTCTACAGTGCGGACTGTCTCCCCAATGCGTGATTTTCCGCACTGACAGGGAATTTGATAAACGCCTGGTTTTCGAAGGCCTAGGTCATCTTTCATTGAACCCAGCGTAGGCGTTTGCGCACACTTGTTCACAGGGCACGATCGATCTGCGATCAGGAGGTCCTTCCACCAAAACTGCAGCACCTCGAGACAACATTTCGGAAAATGGGTACAACGAGAAGAAGAAGAAGAAGAAGAAGAAGAAGAAGAAACAGAAGAACACAAGTCATTGGTGTGCATTCCGTTTGTCGGAAATACCTCAAGAAGAATCGGTAGAATGCTGGGGAAACACAATGTGAAATGTGTATTCCGACCCCCTGTAAAAACCTTGACTCTACTGGGATCAGTGAAAGATGAGCTAGGCCTTCGAAAACCAGACGTTTATCAAATTGCCTGTCAGTGCGGAATGTCATACATTGGGGAGACGGTCCGCATTGTAGAAGGGAGGTGCCGCCAACACAAGCACCATACCGAATTACGCAAGACCACTAAATCAGCCGTTGCTGACCATTGTATAGAGACTGGCCGTACTATGGACTATGGACTGGAAACATCCCCCAGGCTGTGGCTAAGCCATGTCCCTGCAATATCCTTTCTTTCAGGAGTGCTAGTTCTACATGGTTCGCAGGAGAGCTTCGGTAAAGTTTGGAAAGCAGGAGACGAGATACTGGCAGAAGTAAGGCTGTGAGTACCGGGCGTGAGTCGTGCTTCGGTAGCTCAGTCAGTAGAGCACTTGCCCGCGAAAGGCAAAGGTCCCGAGTTCGAGTCTCGGTCGAGCACACAGTTTTAATCTGTCACGAAGTTTCATATCAGCGCACACTCCGCTGCAGAGTGAAAATCTCATTCTGGAAACAAAAATACTCTGTCAGTCCTCCTACTTCTGGGACTGCGTTACTAAAGAGGCCATCGAAATCCGACAACAGGATGTTCTAATTAATAAAAGCAGTGGCCCTCAACTTAGTCAGGCCTGGAACCCTGCACTCAGCCTGGAGAGAAAGATCCGGTCCCAGAGATCGAGGACCGAGGACTGCAGGGAGACTGCAGACCCCAGTTCAGACCCAGGCGCCGCTTCCCACACCACCTCCAGTAGCCGCCGCTCTGGCCGCACCGAAGACACCAGCAGAGGAACGGTGGAGGGGGGTAACGGCTAGTATATTTAGGGCGCCGGGAGGAAAGCACAGCATTCGTCAGGAACCACCTGAAGATGGTAGCGTGTAAGTCTGTCGAAATATTGTGCAGAAATTGTGATGCTACCCGGTTGGATACCCGAGAACTATTCAAATCGGAAACACAGCGGGAAAACTTCAGATCGCATATGATGAACTCATATTCCTTCATCTGTGACGATGTTCGACAAGAAATTGTTATAATCAGTCTCGTAACGCGGAAGCAATCCACACAGATGGTTCTTTGTTGCTGATTATGGCGACGAGGAACCCCATATGGTGTACTTGTCGCTACTACCAACAGGGCCGTCGAGTTGAGCAACGAATGAGAGTGTCCGTACGTTCCAACATTGCAGGAGTCACAGCTGTTTGGAAGCAGCTGGCACACAGCTGATGGGATAGGTTTGTGTGACCTTGATGCTACGATGATGTACGGCTCGCCCAACGACTCAACGTGCTTTTGTTCACTGCCAAGTCACTGCAGGCGGCTGTTGAATTCTGCGATGCTCTCGTTTTCCGCCAAAAGAAACTCATTGACAGGTCTCTGCTTGGTACACACCTCCATGAGAGATGTCATTTTCAAGGCTATGTTTAGAGCCACTACCTATTGGAAGTTCACGAAACTATAGGGGCTGAAGCGGGAATATGGCATGATGTCCCACAACGTATTCCGTCTGCTTTCAAACGTAAGTGACCAAGAAACAAAAATATGATGCCTTACTTAGGGAACGGTCCTCGTAAGAAGTTAATCACCTACTCGGACGTGCAGCTCAGTGCTTCGTCGCGACTTTGGAGTATATGAGGGTGACAGTAATCTGAAACAGTCAACACCATGTTTTTCAAATGGGTCCGACTTGTTCTTGGGGTGCCAAATTATCTCGCCTTTAGCTGGTCTACTGCAAGCTCATGACACATTAATTTATGTAGGTTACGAATTAATAGCGATTTCGGTACACATGTGGATCATGATGCGATCTCACAATGTCAGTATTGGATCCTGAGCTAAGAAATCTGACGACTACTAGTTTACAGAGCACTGTAATCTATCTGAAACGCACATTATAAATGAAGTCTTAACAGTCTGCGTGAAAGTTCTGAAAGTTGCGTACTGGAATGTGAAGAGCTAGTGTACTCACACCTGTGGCTGTACATAGCGAGAGACTGTAGCAGGTCCCCTTTGAGGTAGGCCTCCGCGCAGCGCGTACTCTACAGACGCGACAGCAGCGGCGTCACAGACTGGGGCGGTACTCACCGGCGTAGCGAGAGACTGTAGCAGGTCCCCTTTGAGGTAGGCCTCCGCGCAGCGCATACTCTACAGACGCGACAGCAGCCGGCGTCACAGACTGGGGGCGGTACTCACCGGCGTAGCGAGAGACCGTAGCAGGTCCCCTTTGAGGTAGGCCTCCGCGCAGCGCATACTCTACAGACGCGACAGCAGTGGAGTCACAGACTGGGGCGGTACTCACCGGCGTAGCGAGAGACTGTAGCAGGTCCCCTTCGAGGTACGCCTCCGCGCAGCGCATACTCTACAGACGCGACAGCACCCGGCGTCACAGACTGGGGCGGTACTCACCGGCGTAGCGAGAGACTGTAGCAGGTCCTCTTTGAGGTAGGCCTCCGTGCAGCGCATACTCTACAGACGCGACAGCAGCCGGCGTCACAGACTGGGGGCGGTACTCACCGGCGTAGCGAGAGACTGTAGCAGGTCCCCTTTGAGGTAGGCCTCCGCGCAGCGCATACTCTACAGACGCGACAGCAGCCGGCGTCACAGACTGGGGGCGGTACTCACCGGCGTAGCGAGAGACTGTAGCAGGTCCCCTTTGAGGTAGGCCTCCGTGCAGCGCATACTCTACAGACGCGACAGCAGCCGGCGTCACAGCCTGGGGGCGGTACTCACTGGCGTAGCGAGAGACTGTAGCAGGTCCCCTTCGAGGTAGGCCTCCGTGCAGCGCATACTCTACAGACGCGACAGCAGCAGGCGACACAGACTGGGGCGGTACTCACCGGCGTAGCGAGAGACTGTAGCAGGTCCCCTTTGAGGTAGGCCTCCGCGCAGCGCATACTCTACAGACGCGACAGCAGCCGGCGTCACAGACTGGGGGCGGTACTCACCGGCGTAGCGAGAGACTGTAGCAGGTCCCCTTTGAGGTAGGCCTCCACGCAGCGCATACTCTACAGACGCGACAGCAGCAGGCGTCACAGACTGGGGGCGGTACTCACTGGCGTAGCAAGAGACTGTAGCAGGTCCCCTTTGAGGTAGGCATCCGCGCAGCGCATACTCTACAGACGCGACACCAGCCGGCGTCACAGACTGGGGGCGGTACTCACCGGCGTAGCGAGAGACTGTAGCAGGTCCCCTTTGAGGTAGGCCTCCACACAGTGCATACTCTACAGTCGCGACAGCAGCAGGCGTCACAGACTGGGGGCGGTACTCACCGGCGTAGCGAGAGACTGTAGCAGGTCCCCTTTGAGGTAGGCCTCCACGCAGCGCATACTCTACAGACGCGACAGCAGCAGGCGTCACAGACTGGGGGCGGTACTCACCAGCGTAGCGAGAGACTGTAGCAGGTCCCCTTTGAGGTAGGCCTCCGCGCAGCGCATACTCTACAGACGCGACAGCAGCCGGCGTCACAGACTGGGGGCGGTACTCACCGGCGTAGCGAGAGACTGTAGCAGGTCCCCTTTGAGGTAGGCCTCCACGCAGCGCATACTCTACAGACGCGACAGCAGCAGGCGTCACAGACTGGGGGCGGTACTCACCGTCGTAGCGAGAGACTGTAGCAGGTCCCCTTTGAGGTAGGCCTCCGCGCAGCGCATACTCTACAGACGCGACAGCTGCCGGCGTCACAGACGGGGGGCGGTACTCACCGGCGTAGCGAGAGACTGTAGCAGGTCCCCTTCGAGGTAGGCCTCCGCACAGCACATACTCTACAGACGCGACAGCAGCCGGCGTCACAGACTGAGGGCGGTACTCACCGGCGTACCGAGAGACTGTAGCAGGTCCCCTTTGAGGTAGGCCTCCATGCAGTGCATACTCTACAGACGCGATAGCAGCTGGCGTCACAGACTGGGGCGGTACTCACCGGCGTAGCGAGAGACTGTAGCAGGTCCCCTTTGAGGTAGGCCTCCGCGCAGCACATACTCTACAGACGCGACAGCAGCCGGCGTCACTGACTGGGGGCGGTACTCACCGGCGTAGCGAGAGACTGTAGCAGGTCCCCTTTGAGGTAGGCCTCCACGCAGCACATACTCTACAGACGCGACAGCAGCCGGCGTCACTGACTGGGGGCGGTACTCACCGGCGTAGCGATAGACTGTAGCAGGTCCCCTTTGAGGTAGGCCTCCACGCAGCGCATACTCTACAGACGCGACAGCAGCAGGCGTCACAGACTGGGGGCGGTACTCACCGGCGTAGCGAGAGACTGTAGCAGGTCCACTTTGAGGTAGGCCTCCACACAGCGCATACTCTACAGACGCGACAGCAGCGGCGTCACAGACTGCGGCGGTACTCACCGGCGTAGACGAGGATGCAGGCGACGAGGGTGAGCGCCACGGCGGAGGAGGCGACGCCGGTGTCTGCGCCCGCCCCAGCGCCCGCCCCCGCGCCCAGGCCGCTGGCGATGACGCCGGGGGCGGCCTCGGGGGCCATGAGCAGCGTGGCCAGGTGCAACGAGGCGAGCACCGTGCACAGCGCCAGCAACAGCCCCAGCAGGTGCGTCATGTTGCTCTGGTTGGTGCGCAGGAAGTAGCGCTGGTACAGCATCTCCACCTGCCGACAGCACCGCACAGCCTATCTGTACCACGGGTGCTCTCTGTTCAATAGCAGACCACAATACATGCTGTGAATGACGAAATTTACGATACCATTCAGACTTCAAGAAGAATATAATAATGCCAATCCCAAAGAAAGCACGTGTTGACACATGTGAAAATTACCAAACTATCAGTGTAACAAGTCACAGTTGCGAAATACTAATGCGAATTCTTTACAGACGAATGGAAAAATTGGTAGAAGCCCACCTCGGGGAAGATCAGTTTGGATTCTGTAGAAATGATGGAACACGTGAGGCATTACTGACCTTACGACTGCCTTAGAAGAAAGACTAAGGAAAGGCAAATCTGCGTTTCTAATATTTGTAGACTTAGAGAAAGCTTTCGACAATGTTGACTGGAATACTCTCTAGCAAATTCTGAAGGTGGCAGGGGAAAAATATAGGGAGAGAAAGGCTATTTACAATTTGTACAAGAAACCAGATGGCAGTTATAAGAGTCAAGGGACATGAAAGGGAAACAGTTATTGGGAAGGGAGTGAGACAGGGTTGTAGCCTCTTCCCAGTTATATTCAATCTGTATATGGAGCAAGCAGTAAAGGAAACAAATGAAATAGTTCGGAGTAGGAATTAAAATCCATCGAGAAGAAATAAAAACTTTGAGGTTCGCCGATGACACTGAAATTCTGTCGGAGACAGCAAAGGACTTGGAAGAGCAGTTGAACGGAATGGACAGTGTCTTCAAAGAATGATATAAGATGAAGATCAACAAAAGCAAGACGAGGAAAATGGAAGGTAGTCGATTTAAGTCTGGTGATGCTGACGGAATTAGATCCAGAAATGAGACACTTAAAGTAGTAAAGGAGTTTTGCTATTTGAGGAGCAACATAACTGATGATGCTGGAAGTAGAGAGGATATAAAATGTAGACTGGCAATGGCAAGGAAAGCGTTACTGAAGAAGAGAAATTTGTTAACATCGAGTATAGATTTATGTGTCAGAAAGTCGTTTCTGAAAGTATTTGTATGGAGTGTAGCCATGTATGGAAGTGAGATATGGACGATAAATAGTTTAGACAAGAAGAGAATAGAGGCTTTCGAAATGTGGTGCTACAGAAGAATGCTGAAGATTAGATGGGTAGATCACATAACTAATGAGGAAGTATTGAATAGGATTGGGGAGAAGAGAACTTTGTGGCTCAACTTGGCCAGAAGAAGGGATCGGTTGGTAGGACATGTTCTGAGGCATCAAGGGATCACCAATTAAGTATTGGAGGGCAGCGTGCAGGGTAAAAATCGTAGAGGGAGACCAAGGGATGAATACACTAAGCAGATTCGAAAGGATGTAGACTGCAGTAGGTTCTGGGAGATGAAGAAGCTTGCACAGGATAGAGTAGCATGGAGAGCAGCAACAAACCAGTCTCAGGACTAAAGACCACAACAATAACAACGATACCATTCTCTTTCCAGTTACGTTTTTTTCGTCAATGGCTGATCAAAAAGAGACTTTTTCGGATCGATATACATCCCTGTGCCAAAACGTAACGAAATCTGTGTTTTTAAAGTATCCTAACACAGTACGAAAGTGATTCTGCTTGGCATGGATTCTACAAGACCTTGACATGATTCCAGAAGTACGAGGTGCGACAATAAAGTAATGAGACTGATTTTATTTGCATGATGTGGCAACCCTGCAGGCTCGCGTAGGCACAATATCTTTGACCTTGGTCTGGCAGATGCTTCTAGTCCAAGCGGCACATCGATGCAACTGCTCAGTCGTGAGTTGTGCTGTGATAAGCTAACATGTGTTGGCGTCTTTAGTCACGGAAATGGAACCGCATAATATTGCGCAACGGTATGTCATTTTGGGTTAAATTGGGTGAAAACGCGACGACAACTTAAGGTAAGCTTCAGAAGGCTTTTGGAGAGGAGATTATGTAAAAAGCTCAAGTTTTTCGTTGGCATAAAACGTTTAGCGAAGGCAGAACGAATGTTGAAGATAAAGATCGCAGTGGACGACCATCAATACACGGACGGATGTCAACTTGGCCAGGGTGAGTGAACTCGTACGATCTGATCGAAGAGTATTCATGAAAATCATTGGGGAAGAACTGAACATCAGTCGAGAAACGGTTCGTCCAATTTTAAATGAAGATCTTGGTATGAGAAAGATTTGTGCAGAAATGGTCCCCAAAAATCTCAAGCCACAACAGCGTGAAACACGGAAAAACGTGGCAGCCGATCTGTTAGAGCAAACGGAAATCAATCCATAATTATTGAGCCGTGTTATCATTGGTGATGAAAAGTTGGTTTTTTCAGTACGATCCAGAGACAAAACGCCAAAGTTCGCAATGGTGCTCAAAGAGATCACCCAGCCCAAAAAAATGCTCGCATATCAAAGTCCAAAGCGAAATGCATGTTTGTGTGCTTCTTTAATTCCAAGGGAATTGTTCATAAAGAGTGGGTGCCTCCTGGACAAACAATTAACCAATATTACTACAAAGAAGTTTTAGAAAAGCTTCGTAAAAGAGTTATTTGTGTCCATGCCAACACTGCTGATAATTGGATTCTGCATCACGATAATGCGCCATCCCATACTGCTCTGCCAGTACAGCACTTTTTGACCCCAAAACAAATTTCAGTACTACCACAGACACCTTATACACCAGATATCGCTCCTTGCGACTTTTTTTCTATTTCCTAGAGTCAAAACGGCGGTCAAGGAACACCATTTTCAAACAACACAAGATGTCCAAAAAGGAGTCACGAGGGTTCTTGGAGGATATTAGAGAAGATGAGTTCCAGAAATGTCACCATCAATATCAGAACCGCTGGAAAAAGAGTGTGCAGTCGGAAGGGAACTACTTTGAAGGAGATAACACCAAACTTGACTAAAACGGTAAACAACGTTTTTTTTTCACATCAGTCTCATTACTTTACTGTCGCACCTCGTATGTAGTAGCAGATGTCTACGCACATGTCAGGCTATTCCCACAAATTACGGGATGGCAGTTCATGTGCTTGCAGCTGCCGCCCGATATGAGTTCCAGTTGGATACAGATCAGGCACATTTGCTGGCCAAGATATCAGTTCACCATAATGCCCCTCAAATCACTGTAGCACGAGTCTCACCTTGCGAAACAGACAGTTATACTGTCGGAAGATATGAACGCTGTAGGGGGAGCCTTGTTCAGGCATGAAGCATTGCAGGTGGTCCTGAATAATGTTGCTCTCACGATGACTTCGATTACCACGAATCCCACGGGAGCCCAACTCAATGCACCCCATAGCATAATTATGGCTTCGCAGGCCTGCATCCCAGTGAACGTTTACGAGGGCCGTTTGAAAAGTCTGCGCAAAAATAAAAAAAACTACTTACGTGTTTGGGGTAAACCTTTTTAATTTTTCGACGTATTCTCCTTTTAGATTTTTACACTTCGTCCAACGCTGTTGTAATTTGTTGATCCCTTCCGAATAATAGACATTGTCCAAGTGTGCAAAATAGCTATTATTTGCTGCAATCACCTCCTCGTTTGAATAAAATCTTTGTCCTGCCAGCCATTTCTTCAAATTGGGGAACAATTAGTCCTAGTGGTCCGAGATAGCCAAGTCTGGAGAATAGGGGGGGGGGGGGGGGGAGTGAAAAGAGTTGGAATCCGTTTTCCATTAATTTTGCGACCACAACTGCTTAGGGGTGAGTGGTGCATTGTAGTGATGGAAAAGGAATTTTTGCGGTCCAATCGCCGGCGTTTTACTTGCAGCTCGGTTTTCAAACGGTCCAGTAACGATGAATAATATTCAGCTGTAATAGTTTTACCCTCTTCCAGGTAGTCGATGAGGGTTATCCCTTGCGAATCCCGAAAGAGAGTCGCCATAACCTTTCCGCCCAAACGAATGGTCTTCCCCTTTTTTGGTGCAGACTCTCCCTTGGTAACCCATTTATTATATTGGTGTTTGGCCTCAGGAGTATAGTAATATATCCATGTCTCATCCACAGTGACGAAACGACGCGTAAAATCCTGCGGATTCTTCCTGAACCGTTGCAAACCATCCTTGCAACACTTCTCACGATTCCCTTTTTGGTTAAGCGTGAGCAGTCGCGAAACCTACCTTTCGGGTAGCTTTATATAGTCCGAAATAGTATGTGCCCGTTCATTTGAGATACCCACAGCCCTAGCTATCTCACACACCATAACTCTTCTGTCATCCATCACCTCATCATGGATTTTATCAATGGTTTCTGGAGTTGTAACTTCCACAGGGAGTCTAGAAGGTTCAACATCACTTGTGCCCCTATGGCCACTCCGAAAATTTTGAAACCACTTATAAACTGTTCTAATCGAAGGTGCAGAGTCACCGTAATGTTTATCTTCTCTTTAGTCTCCTGAGGCATTTAGCCGTTCATAAAGTAGTGTTTAAACACCACACGAAATTCTTCTTCATCCATTTTTTGACAATCTCCTTGAGTCACACGAATTCCAAACAAAAGTAACTAGACCAATATGGCTGAAACTTGGCGTGAGTTCTTTACAGCGATGCTACTGACTAAACATGACCTCGATATGCGCCGGTGGTGCGACCTCTCTGACTTTGCATAGACTTTTCAATCGCCTCTCCTAGTGCCGCCATTCGCCTGGATGAAGGTGTGTAAGGACCCAACCATCCACCTGGTGTAGGAAGAAACGCAATTCATTCGACACATGACACATGTCTATTGCTCCACACTGATAACTCAGTGATGCTGTGCCCACTGCAATAATAACTGACAATGTCATTGGGGCAACACAGGCATATATAAGCGTCGTGTAATGTGGAGCCC
The DNA here is from genome assembly GCF_023897955.1 of Schistocerca gregaria. Classification (NCBI taxonomy): domain Eukaryota; kingdom Metazoa; phylum Arthropoda; class Insecta; order Orthoptera; family Acrididae; genus Schistocerca; species Schistocerca gregaria. Next base: position 83,854,770 of record NC_064930.1, on the reverse strand, counting down.
CATGTTCAACTGTGGCCTTTGCACGATCTACTCCAAAACACTTGCGCCAGCACCAACATTGTATTCTGTCACCACAGATCGCTGCCTATCCTGGATTACACAGCCGGTGATCCTCCAACCTCTACGTCTTTTGATGAGATGTGGTCGTCCAATGCCACACAGCCTACGCGATACGCTGAGTGGTTCTAGGCGTTCGGAACCGGGCTGCTGCTATAGTTGCAGGTTCCAAAACCTGCCTCTGGCATGGATGTGTGTAGTTAGGTTTAAGTCGTTCTGAGTCTAGGGAACTGATGACCTCAGGTGTTAAGTCGCATAGTGCTTTGAACCATTTGACCTACATGTTATTTCAAAACCCTTCAACCACTTCCCACAGTTGCTCAAGACAGTAGTACCCCAAAGGGCGGCCAACTTCGCCGTTTCAGATATTCTCGTTCCCAGCCGCAGAGCCACAACAATGTGCCTTTTATGAGAACCTCCAATAACAATAGATTCCGTCCTTTGCGGCCGGTATCTTCACACTAATGAATGCCCATTGCTAATTCTTACGCTACTGGGTTGTCTGCCAGTAATTCCACTACGAGCATTCAACCTTGCCATAGGCGTTGCTGATAATGTGGGGATAATGTTTTGGGTCATCGCCGCGCGGGATTAGCCGAGCGGTCTCGGCGCTGCAGTCATGGACTGTGCAGCTGGTTCCGGAGGAGGTTCGAGTCCTACCTCGGGCATGGGTGTGTGTGTTTGTTCTTAGGATAATTTAGGTTAAGTAGTGTGTAAGCTTAGGGACTGATGACCTTAGCAGTTAAGTCTCATAAGATTTCACACACATTTGAACCTTTTTTTTTGGCTCATGAGTGTATTGTTCCGGAACATTTACTTGAAATTTCATGCTTTTTCATGTTTTCTCTAGTATTTTTGAAATCTATTCTTTTCTGACTTTAAAGAAAGTGAATCCATGAATATTGTAGAAAAAAAACTTTGTGTTGTGCCTTACGGCATGTCTTGTCATGGGGGAAGCCTCGTCAGAGAGGACCACTGCATGAGTGTATAGGGAAGTGTTTCCACTGGTGGTTTCGCGTTGCCTTCCACTGGTGATGATGATATGATAATGAGGACAACAGAACTCCAAGTCCCTGGGCAGAGAAAAATCTTCGACCCAGTTCGGGAACCGAACCCCAGTCCCTTGGCGTGATAGACCGCCGTGCTGACCATTCAGCTACCGGGGCAGACAATATTGTACAAATAGATGTTTATTCTGAGATCCCAAAAGTAATCGAATACCGCCTGATATCGTGTTGCACCGCCTTTCCTACGGCCGGAGTGGCCGAGCGGTTCTAGGCGCTACAGTCTGTAGCCGCGCGACCGCAACGGTCGCAGGTTCGATTCCTGCCTCAGGCATGGATATCTTGATGTCCTTAGGTTAGTTAGGTTTAAGTAGTCTCTTTTAGGGGACTCATGATCTCAGAAGTTAAGTCCCATAGTGCTCAGAGCCATTTGAATTTGAACCGCCTTTCCCTCGATGTGACATGGACTCAACAACTTGTTCGAAATCCCCTGCGAAATTATTGAGCCATGCTGCCTCTATAGCACTCCACATTTCCAAAAGTGTTGCCGGAGCAGGATTTTGTTCACGAAATGACCTCTCTATTATGCCCCATAAATTTTCCATGGTATTCATGCTCTGCCATTTGGGTTCGAAAATAATTGGCTCCAATTGTCCACAATGTTCTTTAAACTGACTGTGAACAACTGTGGCGCAGTGAATTGGCGTACTGTCATCCACAAAAATCCCATCGTTGTTTGGGAACATGAAGTGCACGAATGACTGAAAATGGTCTCCAAATAGAGAAACATAACCACTTCCAGTCAATCATCGGTTGAGTTGGACCAAAGGACGCTGTCCATTCCATGTAAACACAGCCCACATCATTATGGAGCCACCACCACCTTCATCCTTGTTGACAACTTTGGACGACGGGTTCGTGGGTTCGAACCCTACCACCATCTTTTACCAATTGATATCAGGACACACCTGACCAGCCTCGGTTTTCCGGTCGTGTACGATCCAGCCGATATGGTCACCGGTCCAAGGGAGGCGCTGCACGGGATGTGCTGTTGTCAAAAGGCACTCACGCCGATTTTTTGCTGCCAAAGCCCATTAGCGCTAAATTTCGTCACGCTGTTCTCACGGACACGTTGGTCGTACCTTCGACACTGAGTTTTGCGGCTATTTCACGCATTGATTGCCTGTTAGAACCCGCCCCGTTAGCTGTGGTCAGCGTGACGGACTGCCGTCCTACGGGCCCTGGTTCGATTCCCGGCTGGGTCGGAGATTTTCTCCGCTCATGGAGTGGATGCTTTGCTGCGATCATCATGATTTCATCCCCATGCGGCTCGCAGGTCGCCCAATGTGGCGTCGAATGTAATAAGAGCTGCGCCAAGGCGGCCGGACCTGCCCCGTAAGGGGCCTCCCGGCCAATGACGCCAAACGCTGTTTTCCATTTCTATTGTCTGTTAGCACTACCAACTCGACGCGAACGAGGATGCTCTCGGTCGTTAAGTAAAGGCCGTCGGCCACTGCGTTGTCCTTGGTGAGGGGTAATGCCTGAAATATGGTATTCTCGGCACATTCTTGACACTGTGGATACCAGAATATTGAATTGCTAACGATACCCGAAAAAGAATGTCTCTTGCGTCTATCTCCAATTACCAGCCCAACTTCAAAGTCTCCCAACTTTTTCACATGAACCACTTGAGTGGTTTGCCCATTTATACATTGATTTTCTGATTCTACAAGCATTTGTGTATGTGCATATCGCATATCGCTATCCCATGACTTTCTGTTCAACCTCTAGTATTAAGACAGCTATGTCGATTGATGTAGAAGACAGTGTAAAAAGTGAGATTTTAAAATATAAACAAACAGGATACATTAATGAGTGGTCTTGCCTACCATGATTGTCAGTACTACGTATTTTGCACATTGTAGATACACTCTGTAGATACCTGGGCAAGTGGCATCCCATAAAAAAAGTACAAACACAGGTACAAGTTTGAGACGGCAGCATAGCAGCCTCCGCTGAACAAGATCCCACTACCGATCACTTGTCTTCTGCGTTGGAGACCAACTTTGGAAGACAACAGGTTGGTGAAAAGAACGGTTAGGGACTCTTATCCAATCTCTAAGGCTCTGTCCAGCTTCCAACACGACAACGTATAATTTTATACACTGTCCACCGCGAGGTTGACTGCCTTCTGGTGGTGTTGAGGGCACGTGACGTAGTAAGGAAAGAATGTGACCGGAAGGTAGACGAACCGGCAGTCATTATAGCGAAGATACGAGCCGCAAATGCGGAGATCCAGTGATGTAAGAGGTTCTCACAAAGGGTACATTGTTGTGGCGCTACGGCTGGAAAGGAGAATCTCTGAAACGGCGAAGCCGCTCGCCTGTTGCCGTATTATTGTCGTGAACACCTGTGGAAAGTGGCCGAAGGGCTGTGGCATAACGAGAGGGCGGTATGGTACTGGACGAGCACGTCTGATCACGAAACGGAGAGGTCTGAGGATTTCCCCCCCCCCCCCCCCCCCCCCTGGGTAATCCAGGATAGGCAGCGATCTGTGGCATACCTGCTGGTGCAGGCACAAGTGTTTCAGAGAACACTGTTGAAGTGCACTGTTGGACGTTCACCTCATATGAACCCTAAGTGTTCCTGTGTTGACTCAACGACGTCGTTAGTTACGACTGCAGTGGGTAGCACATCACTGAGATTTCAGAGTGGATCAATGGAATCGCGTTTTTTGTTACACCAGGTCAATGACTGGTTCCTTACACGCCATCACCCAGGCGAATGGCTGCACCAACCGTGCGCCTCGCCACAGATGCAGGCCAGTAAGGGTACAATTATGCTGCGGGGTACTTTATAACCCTGGGTTCGGTGTGGGCCGGCGGTGGGGTGGGTGGACTGCTGTGGCCTGCTGTGGGGTTATGAACCACTGAGGGCTGCGACGGGGCGAAACCTCTTCGTGGTTTTTAGGTCCCCAGTTTAATACGAGGGTCACTCCGAAAGAAATGCGCACTATTTTTGTAAAAGTACAGTTTTCATTCTGCACATGTGAAAGCTTTACAATGTGTAGATACATCGTTCCACTTGTTTTCAAACTTAGTTCCACTTGTCACCGTGAGTGGCGCCGTCACAGCACGTCTTCAAGATGGCTGCTACACTTGACGTTCGTCAGAAGCAACGTGTGTCGCAGAATTCCTGTGGGAAACATCCAAAAGAGGTTGAAAAAAGGTGTATGGAGATGCTGCTGTCGATCGCAGTACAGTTAGTCGGTGGGCAAGACGGTTACGTGATGAAAGCGGGTACGGCAATATTGAAGAGTGTCCTCGCAGCGGCAGGCCTCGTACTGCACACACTCCAGACAATGTGCAGAGAGTTAACGAATTGGTGACTGCTGACAGACGCATCACAGTGAACCAATTGTCACCCTACGTTGGGATAGGGGAAGGAAGTGTTTGCAGAATCTGAAGTCTTGGCGTTAAAAAAGGTTTATGCCAGGTGGGCTCCTAGGATGTTGACAGTGGCTCACAAACAAACAACAAAAACGGTATGCAGCAAACTTTTGGAACAGTACGAGAATGGATGAGATGTATTTCTTGGAAGAATTGTGACAGGTGATGAAACATGGCTCCATCATTTTTCACCAGAGACGATCAATGGAGAGGCATCATGCTCATTCACCCAAGAAAACAAAATTCAAAGCCACACCTTCTGCTGGAAAAGTTATGGCTACGGTATTTTTCGGTTCCGAAGGACTGTTGCTTGTGGACATCATGCCAAATGGAACCACCATAAATTGTGATGCATTTGTGACGACACTGAAGATACGTCAAGTCCGACTGAGTCGTGTTCGACCACATCGGTAAAACCAGGATGTTTTGCTGTTGCACGACAATGCACGGTCACATGTCAGTCAAAAAACCAGGGAAGCGATCACAAAAAAAATGGATCTGAGCACTACGGGACTCAACTGCTGTGTTCATCAGTCCCCTAGAACTACTTAAACCTAACTAGCTTAAGGACATCACACACATCCATGCCCGAGGCAGGATTCGAACCTGCGACCGTAGCAGCTGCACGGTTCTGGACTGCGCGCCTAGAACCGCGAAACCACCGTGGCCGGCCGATCACAAAACTCGGATGGACAACACCGAAAAACCCGCTTTACAGTCCTGACCTGGCTCCGTGTGACTATCATCTCTTTGGGAAACGGAAAGACTCTCTTCGTGTAACAAGGTTTGAAGATGATGTCTCCCTTGTGGACGCTGCTAAAAAGTGGCTCCAACAGGTCCAGAATTTTACTGCGCGGGTATACAGGCGCTGGTTCCAAGATGGTGTAAGGCAGTCGAGAGGGATGGAAATTATGTGGAGAAATGAAAATATTCTTCCTAAAGGATGCATCTACACACTGTAAAACTTTGAAACAGTAGAATAAAAGATGGATTTTTTTTTAAATGGTGTGCATCCCTTTTGCATTGGCCCTCGTACAGTACAATAGGGTACATTGAGTCGGGTTTCCATGTGGTGGTAACCGGAGGCATCACGACATCAGAGAACTATGCGGAAATTACTGCGGACCACATCCATACTTGAAGTCTCCCCCTATGGCGACATCTTCCAGCAAGATAACAGTCCGTGTCACAAGGTCAAAATCTAAGGGGCATTATGGTAAACTCAGACTGATGGCTTGACCAGCAAGTGTGGCTGATCTGTAAGCGCTGGAACTAATATCGGGCGCCAGCTGCGTGTCCATAAACCACCATCGCGTAATCTGCGGTAGCTGCTTGATCTGCGAAAACACATTTGGTGCGACATACTTCCGGCACTTATAGGATCTTGCCGGTGACTTGTAGAATCCATGGCAAGCATAATCTCTTTTGTACTGTGTTTCAAAAATGGAACAACACGCTACTGAACAGATAATCATAATGTTTCTGCTTCACAGGTGTATATCAAATAGCAGGATATACAAAAGACTTCACCCTTTCATGAAACACGAAATATTTGATTCAGCATCCCTATAGCGTTCCATCTGTTACGTTTTCACTTTGTTACTGTCTCGGTCCATATTCAATGCCCTCTCCATCTGTGAGCTGCTCTGCACACAGAAATTCCTTTTGACGGAACTGTTTCTCTCTCTCTCTTCTCACCTCCCCCCTCTCCCCCCTCTCTGCCTGTCTCTCTGCCGAGCAGGAAATGAGACGTGCGACAGACAGCATAGCTGATGAACCGAAATGGAGCCACTCGCTTAGAGTGAAGCGATCTATCGTCAAAGAACGACGATCGCGCTTCTCCAGTGACTGTCCGATAGTGAAAACGTACACCCATTGTAGAGCAGTGACGATGCGCTATAGATACGCTACTTGACGGGCTTTGCAAGAACTCCAGTGTGCTGATGTTAGTTCACGAACTATATCGTTGCCTTCATGCAGTTTTGCATTGCTCTCTCTTCCCAGCTCCACTATAGCTTTGATACCTTGTTAGCACTTTTAGATGAATTCTAAAACTATGATCTTCCATATACCTTTCAAGAACTGTACCTCTTTGCAACAATGTGTATGTTCCCCGATCTAATATTGTTGAGTAAAGCTGTTATCTTCTAGTGCCTGGCTGAAAAATATCTCGTGCATGTGATAACGCAGCCACTGTCGCCACCTAGCTTTTTGCATAGATTACAGGTTCCCACATGATAAAGACGCGGCAGCCTATGTAAGACACCAGGAAAGCGAAGGTGAGATAAACAATACGAGTGAGAGTGAACGGACTACAGATGGTGATCATAATGGAAATACTGGGGCAAGGAAGACAGTGATGGTTCAGAAGAAAGAAAACAGAAGAAAGGACGATTGTCATCAGGGAGATGTGTCCCTCGAAAACGAACGAGAATACTAAAACTATGTGCACGAATTTCTGCAGGACAGTATGTAAGGAACACTTGGCATAGAACGCATTGGCTATGGTTCTGATTGGATATAAAAGGAAAACACTGCCTTTGTGACATTTAATTTTCCTCAGTATGACAAATAGAGAGTTTACATCTTAAAAAACCAAGAAACACATCTTTGAAATACTCCATTGTCGACAAGCACACACATTCATTCCCATTTTCTGAATAGTTTCATGAAATATATATATGATTCAAAGTTGGGTAAATACTACCTTAAGCATACAATAAATGTTGTGTTTGAAAATTTTAAAACATGAATTTTCCTAGATTGAAAGGTTCTCTGCGATGTCTGCTATTGCCGTCCCTGAATTTCTCTTCAACAGTGGCAAGCGAGAAGGTGCTTAAAACATCAGTGTAGGCCTGTGCTGTGATAGTGCCACGCAAAACAACAAGATGTGCAAGCCCCCTCCATGAAAAACACGACCACACTATAACACCACCGCCTCTGAACTTTTCTGTTGGCACTACACACGCTGGCAGATGACGTTCACCGGGCATTCGCCGTACCCACACCCTACCATCGGATCTCCACATTGTGTACCGTGATTCGTCACTCCACACAACGTTTTTCCACTGTTCAATCGTCCAATGTTTACGGTCCTTACACCGAGTGAGGCATCGTTTGGCATTTACCGGTGTGATGTGTAGCTTATGAGCAGCTGCTCGACCATGAAATCCAAGTTGTCTCATCTCCCACGTAACTGTCATAGTATTTGCAGTGGATACTGATGAAGTTTGGAATGCATGTGTGATGGTCTGGATAGATGTCTGCCTGTTACACATTACGACCCTCTTCAACTTTCGGCAGTCTGTGTCAGTCAACAGACGAGGTCGGCCTGTACGCTTTTGTGTTGTACATGTCCGTTCACGTTTCCACTTCACTGTCACATCGGAAACAGTGGACCTAGGGATGTTTCGGAGTGTGGAAATCTCGCGTACAGACGTATGACACAGGTGACACCCTATCACCTGCCCGGCCGCGGTGGTCTAGCGGTTCTAGGCGCGCTGTCAGGAACCGCGCGACTGCTACGGTCGCAGGTTCGAATCCTACCTCGGGCAACGATGTGTATGGTGTCCTTAGGTTAGTTAGGTTTAATTAGTTCTAAGTTATAGGCGACTGATGACCTCAGGTGTTAAGTCGCATAGTTCTCAGAGCCATTTGAACCATTTTGAACCCTATCACCTGACCACATTGGAGGTCCGTGAGTTCTGCTCTCAAAAAAATGGTTCAAATGGGTCTGAGCACTATGGGACTTAACTGCTGTGGTCATTAGTCCCCCAGAACTTAGAACAACTTAAAGCTAACTAACCTAAGGACATCACACACATCCATGCCCGACACAGGATTCGAGTCTGCGAACGTAGCGGTCGCGCAGTTCCAGACTGTAGCGCCTAGAACCGCTCGGTCACTCCGGCCGGCGGTTCTGCTCTCTCACGATGTCTCATGACTACTGAGGTCGCTGATTTGGTGTACCTGGCGGTGTGGCAGCACACTGCACCTAATATGGTAAACATATGCTTTTGCTGGGTGTCCGGACACTTTTGATCACATAGTGTATATGTGTAGTAAGCAGAAGACCCAGGTTCAAGTCCCAGTCAGAGCACAAATTTTAATTCATTCCTTCAGCCTCTGCCAATATCATCCTATGTACGCCGATAGCAAATATATTAAAAATGGCTAATACAAAACTGTCTTTTTACAGGTGCAAGAGAAGGGCTTCCGGAATTCCTGCTGATGAACAGTATTCCGGCCTCAAGGGGTCCTTCTCCTGGTACAGCGGTTATAATGAACATCTAGTGTGGACAAAAAAAGATTTCTTAAAGACAAATGTCTAAGTAATGAAGTCATATCATGGATTTAGTGTTACTTTCTATCTTACTTGGAAAAAAAGTCATGAAAAATCACCTAATTTTGAAGCTGTCACGGAGAGCTACATCCTTAAGTCATAGAGATTTTATGGATACACTTTCACACGTATTCTCATATCGTCTGATGTCTCTTCCCTCTCTCTCTCTCTCTCTTATGAAAAGTAGCGTAAATTAGAACTGTTTCTGTCACAATGGAGTCTACACGGGATTTGTATTTTAATGAAACAAGGCCGTTTATTACAATCCAGTGGTTGTTTCGAAGTACCCATGGTCAACACCTCACCAATTTTAAGAGTATCAGTAGGATCTTAAGAAAAGTTGAAATGGCCTGGCAGTGTAGGTGACGAGGCAAGAAAACAGACGATAGGCCCAGAGGCGCAGAGTTTGCTGGAACATGCTGCAGCGAATCGATGCAGACGAAAACAACTCTAAAAACGTAATAAACAAACTGAGCATACATTGTGTTTTGCCTTGTTACACAAATTTTGTAATAGTTACTGTGCAACATAGGTTTCGGATTATACAAAAATGGCTCTGAGCACTATGGGACAACATCTATGGTCATCAGTCCCCTAGAACTTAGAACTTCTTAAACCTAACTAACCTACGGACATCACACAACACTCAGTCATCACGAGGCAGAGAAAATCCCTGACCCCGCCAGGAATCGAACCCGAGAACCCGGGCGCGGGAAGCTAGAAGGGAAGCTAGAACGCTACCACACGACCACTAGCTGCAGACTCGGATTATACGCCCATTTTCAAGTACTCGTACATTACTGATTCCAAACGTTATACAGCAAAGCTAAACATGATGACAGCGCAAAGATTAACATCTGAACTTCCTAAAATATCGGTCCTTGGCTTAATGTACAATTCATTCCACGACCATTTTTCGACAAATTGCACATGGAAATACATAGTTCAGCTATAAGATGACTAATTATCTCTAAGAATAATACTATGCATCAACCTGTAATTTTTATCTACTCATGGACTGAGGCCCAAAGTATTACTTCTATCTAGGAATTATGATATCATCTAAAAGAGGTGAATAATTCAACTGGGTTTGCCGATTTAATAGCCGGCCGCTGTGGCCGAGCGGTTCTAGGTGCTTCAGTCGGGAACCGCACTGCTGCTACGGTCGCAGGTTCGAATCCTGCCTCGGGCATGGATGTGTGTCATGTCCTTAGGTTAATTAGGATTAAGTAGTTCTAGGAGACTGATGACCTCAGAAGTTACGTCCCATAGTGCTCAGAGCCATTTGAACCGATTTAATAATAGATGAGGGGATATACACATCTGTCTTTTAATCTCTAGGGTTTCTAACTGGCCGAGTTCTGCCACCTTTTTTCTCTATGTGTAAGGCTTCTACATCTGTTATCTGCCTGTGGTTTTTGTTATTGCAAAGTTCCGCAAAGGCTTAATCAGGCTCCTTCATCATCAGTTTCAATGATGGTTTTTAAGCCTGGTGCAAATTGACCTCCCAGCTTGTCCAGTTTAGCAAGATTGACATTCCCACAACATTATCTTTTAAACCCAACAATTTGTGATGGCTGGTTGCTGTCTTTTTCCTTGAACAAGCAACTACCTATTTTTTGAGAGACATTGAAAAGCACAAGGAAACCCGTTGCCTTCAAAATAGAAAGCAATAAAGTTTGTTTTTCCAATGGAGAGACTTTGCACACCTCTCAGGAAGTAATTAACTTTGTACATCTGGGATTCACAGTCATGTAGAACTTTATAAAAGCCATCATATTTACACCAGTGACTGTAACACTTTCTTTGTTTCACGATTGCAATTTCGGCCTTAGGCCATTATCAATTGAAGATGTTATGGCTATTAGGCCATGTAAATCTAAAATAAGCTGACACATTTATATGTCGTCATTAATATTAAATACATTGGTGATGCTGTGTATTTAATAGTAAAGACAACGACATATAAATGTGTCAGCATGTTTTAGGTTGACATGGCCTAATAGCCATAACATCTGAACTTGATAATGGCCTAAGGCCGAAATTGCAATCCTGAAACAAACAAAGTGTTACAGACACTGGCGTAAATGTGACGAAGTAAACGGGCAACTGGATCTGAGGATTGGATGACCAACATGTCGTGGTGCGACATATCAGGAGCACCCTGAAAATGTATGTGTGATGAGACTTAATGCACAACACAGTTATTGGACTGTTCTTTTTCACTGAGCCTGGCACTACGGTGACAGTGTCTCTTGGCATGTTGGAACTTTACGTTGCACCTCAGTTACAGGAACTTCAGCCACTGGTAGTAGTTCAGTGAGATGGTGCACCGTCACATTGGGGTTATTTATTCGCCAGTTCTTCAACGAAACTTTTCCCAGTAGTTGGGTCGGCAGCTACAGTCCAACAACATAGTCGCTGCGATCACCAAGCATAACTCCACTTGACTTTGTTTTGTGGGGGGGTATGTTCAGCATACACTGCTCAGCTGACCAGTTCTGATCTTGAGTCTCTTTCAGAACGAATAGCTGATGCTGTAGAGGCAGCAACAGAAGAGATGTCGGCAAAGAAACAGAGAGCAGCTGAGTGTCGAGTGTCGACATTCTGCCACGGTATTTCGGCCCAGAGACGTCCGGCCATCATCAGGTGAGTACACAACTACTTAAGAGCGCAGGCGCAGTCGCGGCATGTCGATTCGGCATAAATGCCGCTACTGCACCTGGGCTCTTCCGTAGTTGTGTACTCACCTGATGATGGCCGGACGTCTCTGGGCCAAAATACCGTGGCAGAATTTCGAGGGGATACAGCTGTATACCCGGTGAGGTGTGTGTACTGTAAGACCTTCGGTACACACACCAGCAGATTATTTGACTCGTCGCTCTAACGAAGTAGGCGAGTGTCAGCAATATGTCTCGTGGTCTTATCGTGGCATGTTTATCTTCTCTCGTTAGGTCAGACGACAGAAATGCCACTTGCACGCTTAGCGTAGCAGATTGACTGTGACCAACTTTAAACTGAACTTGATTAATTTTCACACACATTATATAGACATTACATAACTTGATTCTGGGTGCTATTTACAATTGAGAATCTGAAGATCCTTTGGTCTTAGTACGTTAATCTTATTTTCACATATCCCTGATACTTGACAAAGTGGCTATGTATTTATCTTCATGGCTATGTACAGGAATATGGTAATCTTATTAGGTGCAGACTGAAACTTGACTATAGACTGGCACAGACTGGTGCAGACAAATGCAGACTGAGGTCTGTACACTCGTTATAATACCTAACACCTTCAGGTATCACTGCACGAGTGTGATCCGCGAGGAGAAAAGGTTCTACGTTAGCAGCAATCTCATTGGCTGCCTTACATATTAATACGCAGATCGGTGGAAGCAGAATTTGGTCCGTCTCTAAGGCAGCGCCATCGCGTAGTGCGGAGACGGACAAGCGCTGCGCCTGCGCTGTTGTGCTTAGCGGGGCGCGCTCTAGTGGGAAAGTTGTGTACGTGCTGACTACGCGGAACTATGTACACAACACCCGGAAATTATTAGAAGAGGTGTGTTATGTTTTCTAATGAATGCTGGTTCTGTATCGATGCCAGTGAGCGCTGTGTGTTTGTAAGAATGAAGGCATCGGAGGGCATGCAACCAACCTGTCTGTGTGCTACACATGCTGGACCTACAACTCGGTTATGGTCTGGGGTGCATTTCGTATTACAGTAGGACGACTGTCGTGGCCATCCCACGCACCCTGACTGCAAATTTGTACATCAGTGTGGTGATTCGACCTGCAGTACTGCCATTCACGAACACCACTACAGGGGGTGTTTTCCAACAGGATAACGCTCGCCCACTTGCCGCTCTACAGAGAGTTTACATGTTGCCTTGGACTGCTCAGTCACCAAATCTGACTCCAATCGAAAATGTATTGGACATCATCCAGCGTTGTCCACAACCAGCAATAACCATCCCTGTATTGACCGACCGAGTGCAACAGGCATGGAACTCCAACCCATAAACTGACGTCCGGCACCTGTACAACACAATGCAGTCACATTTTCATGCTTGCATTCAAAATTTCTGGAGATTACACCTGTTATTAATGTACCAGTATTTCACTTTTTCAACGGCTTCTCTTGCGCTTACATTAACCATCGGTCTTGATGATCTTACAACGTTAATTACCTAAAGATGTAATCAATACAAATGTATTTCAAATGCGTTTTATTCCATTCTTTGATCACAATATCAATTCTTTTGACGATGACCGGTTTCAGTCAGTAATGACCATCCTCAGATCCACAGTATAAAAATATATACACCTAGTGAGCCGTGTGTCTTTCAACACAATACAGCATTACCTAGCACGATATACTCTCAAACTACCAGGGAAATGTACAGATAAAACGCGCTAAAACGTACGTTTTCTACACCATGTCATAAAGTGATAAGGCCGTGATGGCATCGTCAAAACATATAAACATACTCAGCACAGCATCGTCACATTGATCTAAAATAAGTTGTAGAATAGGCCACACCGTCCACACAGTCATCTTTATAAATGGCTACTGAAGTGCAGTAGCTGCCAGAAATATGTTTGCATACATCCTACATACAGAGGTGTCCAATAAAATGTATCCACTGTTTAAAATCGCATAACTTGCGAAGTAATTGACGCAGTTGTCTCATTTTTTGTGAAAATGTAGCTTAACGTCCAACTTAAAGATATCACTGTAGGTGTTCGAAATGGTCACCATTAACATCCACACGCAAACGCCGAACTGCACCACGAACTACTGACAGCAACGTTGGATATTTGCACACGAATGTACGAAGGATTCTCGAAGTTTATCCAATGTGCGTGGCTTTTGTCGATAAACGGCGTCCTTTAGTGCTCCCCACAGGTAAGAGTCCAGAGGAGTCAGGTCTGTGGAACGTGGTTGATACTCCACAGTACCTCTACGGCCTATCCATCTTCGTAGTATATTTTCGTCGAGATACGCCGTAACGCGATTTTGGTAGTCGGCTGGGGCGCCATCTCGTTGACAGTAAACTCTTCCGTCTCCATACATACAAGTCTCGGATGGCTGGTAAAATGGATGTCTGAAGCTTCTGAAGGTACACCTCACCGGTAACTCGAGTAACTAGGTGCAACTAACAACAAAACACTAACTATCTCGCGACTGTCATCTGACAAAACAAAACAACGCAATACAATGCGTATGTGGCTTTTGCCGGAACTACAAACTATTACACTACCAAAGATGAGACAACCCCGTCAATTACTTTGTAAATTATGGAATTTTAAACAGTGGATACATTTTTTGGACCCCTCTGTAGATGTCGCATCTGTGGGCTTCGATGTAGTCATCATTTACGTGTGAAACATAACCTGACAAAAATACATTAGGTCAAATACATGTTGCAGAATTTTAAATATCGATAACTATTATAGAAACCAATTGTGATACATTAAAAGACGAATACAGTTACCCATATAAAATTATTAAAAAGAAATATATAAAGATAAAGATAAAAGGCTTGACTTTTATGGTGAATTTACGGTCAAAAATTGATATAAGCAATACATTGCCTGTAGCAACCTATAAATTACCTATGAAAGATAAAAATGTCTAGACAATTTCTATAATAGTTGTCAATATTCAAAAGTCTACAACACGTATCTGACCTAATGCATTTTTACGTAAATGTTGACTACTTCGAAGCCCACACTAGAGACATCTATGTAGGGTGTAGGCAAACATATTTCTGGTAGCTACGGTACTTCAGTAGCTAGTTGCAAAAATGACTGTGTGCACGATGTAACCTATTCTACACCTTATTTTAGATCTATGTGACTATGCTGTGCTGAGTATATTTGCCGGTCGGGATGTCCGAGAGGTTCGAGGCACTACAATCTGGAACTGCGCGACTGCTACGATCGCAGGTTCGAATCCTGCTTCGGGCATGGGTGTGTGTGTGTGTGTGTGTGTGTGTGTATATGTCCTTAGGTTAGTCAGGTTTAAGTAGTTCAAAGTTCTAGGGGACTCATGACCTCAGAAGTTCCATAGGGCTCAGAGCCATTTTTGAGTATATTTATACGTTTCGACGATGTCATAACGGCCTTATCACTTTAGAACATGGTGTAGAAAACTTACGTTTTACCGTATTTTACCTATACATTGCCCCGGTAATATGAGAGTATATTGTGATACGTAGTGCTGTATAGTGCTGAAAGACACACTGCTCACGAGGTATACCTATTTTTATATTAATGATCTGAGGATGGTTATTACTGACTGAAACCGGTCATCGTCAAAAGAATAGATACTGTGATGAAAAACTGGAATAAAAAACATTTGACAGTACTGGATGACTGTTCATATACGCGACTCTGTCGCAGCTGGTGACAAATGTATTTCATTTAGTTTGAGCCAAAATGACTGCAAAAGTTGAAAATTGAAATTTGTAGTAACGTGGACGCAGAAAGAAAGGGATTCCGTTCACCGTTATTAATTTGCAGCAACGACAGCGTGCAACGAATCCGACTTGCAGAAGCACGGAAAAATGTAACCACACCACCATTGTTTAGTAAAAAAACACTTTTTGTGGAAGGAAAGAGAGGCGTGTTACATTGATAGAAGTAATTACAACCGAATGAATTTTGCAGCAATGATAATTGCTCTCCACTCGCACAAGTCTAACAAAAAACTGCACTGCGTATTCCGAAAACTAATTACCAGAGAATTCATTGAATCGTATGTGAAAAATGCAAAAGTAAAATTCTGTGATCTTAGAGGTAATTGGTAATATCGGATAACCAAGTAGCCCTACTAAGTACGAGGGTTCCCCAGAAGGTAACGCACCGCATTTTTTTTTTTTTCCTCAATCGAAAGCAATGCTACGAATGCGAAACGTTACGTATGTATTATTTGAATTCTGAGTGAGCATGGCAAGTTTCCTTCACTTCCAACATATAGCGTAGGTGCAGGACAGTTTCAAAATGCCCAACGTAAAGTCCCGACCGACTGGAAAAAAGCCCAGGTGACGCCTGTATATAAGAAGGGTAGAAGGACGGATCCTCAAAATTACAGACCAATATCGTTAACATCGCTTTGTTGCAAAATTCTCGAACATATTCTCAGTTAGAATATAATGAATTTCCTTGAGACAGAGAAGTTGCTGTCCATGCATCAGCACGGCTTTAGAAAGCATCGCTCCTGCGAAACGCAACTCGCCCTTTTCTCACATGATACCTTGCGAACCATGGATGAAGGAAATCAGACGGGTGCCATATTCCATGACTTCCGGAAAGCGTTTGACTCGGTGCCCCATTGCAGACTCCTAACTAAGGTACGAGCATATGGCATTGGTTCCCAAATATGTGAGTGGCTCGAAGACTTCTTAAGTAATAGAACCCAGTACGTTGTCCTCGATGGTGAGCGTTCATCGGAGGTGAGGGTATCACCTGGAGTGCCCCAGGGAAGTGTGGTAGGTCCGCTGTTGTTTTCTATCTACATAAACGACCTTTTGGATAGGGTGGATAGCAATGTGCGGCTGTTTGCTGATGATGCTGTGGTGTACGGGAAGGTGTCGTCGTTGAGTGACTGTAGGAGGACACAAGATGAGTTCGACAGGATTTATGATTGGTGTAAAGAATGGGAGCTAACTCTAAATATAGATAAATGTAAATTAATGCAGATGGATAGGAAAAAGAATTCCGTAATGTTTGAATACTTCATAAGAAGTGTAACGCTTGAGACAGTCACGTCGGTTAAATATCTGGGCGTAACATTGCACAGCGATATGAAGTGGGACAAGCATGTAATGGCAGTTGTGGGGAAGGCGGATGGTCGTCTTCGGTTTAACGGGTGAATTTTGGGAAGATGTGGGTCATCTGTAAAGGAGACCGCTTATAAAACACTAATACGACCTATTCTCGAGTACTGCTCGAGCGTTTGGGATTCCTATCAGGTCGGATTGAGGGAGGACATAGAAGCAATTCAGAGGCGGGCTGCTAGATTTGTTACTGGTAGGTTTGATCATCACGCGAATGTTACTGAAATGCTTCAGGAACTGGGGTGGGAGTCTCTGGAGGAAAGGAGGCGTTCTTTTCGTGAAATTTAGAGAACCTGCATTTGAGGCTGCCTGCAGTACAATTTTACTGCCGCCAACTTAAGACCACAAAGATATGATAAGAGAGATTTGGGCTCGTACAGGGGCATATAGGCAGTTATTTTTCCCTCGTTCTGTTTGGAAGTGGAACAGGGAGAGAAGGTGCTAGTTGTGGTACGAGGTACCTCAGCCAAGCACCATATGGTGGATTGCGGAGTATACATGTACATGTAGAAAATGGTGTCTGTAGGTGGTGTACGTTACAATCGTCATTGAATTTCTCACTGCAGAGAAAGAACCTGTGCGGAATATTCGCAAACGCTTGCACAAATTCTGCTGTCGACAGAAGTACAGTTAGTTGCTGAGCACGGAGGGTGAGGTCATCAGAAGGCGGTTCGGCGGAGCTGGTCGATTTGCAGCGGTCGGGGAAACCATCCATGACTGTCACACCTGAGATGTTGCAGTAGGCTGGTGATGTCATTAGCGAGAACAGCCATATTACGACTCGGCAGTTGGCGCTCCATCTGTCAGTCAGCAAAGGAAGTGTGGATGCAGTTATCCACACTCTCGGATATTCAAAAGTGTGTGCAAGATGGGTCCCGCGTTGTCTAACGGTGGATCACAAATCGCACAGAGAAAAACGTTTGTCTTTATTCGTTGCAACGTTTTGAAACTGGTGGGGAGCCCTTCTTGTTGAGGGCTGTGACAGGTGATTTAATATGGGCTCACGACTCTGAGCCCAATATAAAACGACAGTCGATGGAATGGCGCCACTTCCACTCCCCACAGAAGAGAAGATTCAAAGGACCAATAAAGGACGCCATTTGTAGAAGGCATTTTGAGGAGGTGATTCACACAGTGAAGCACTGGCTCCGCAATCAGGACAAGGATTGGTAGTGACAGTGTCTACAGGCCCTTGTTGCGCACTGGAGGAAGGCCATAGAACGGGATGGAGATTACGTGGAAAAACAGAGTGTGTAGATAAAACAGCATTGCTTCGTGTGTGTAGTTCCCATTTTGTTCAATAAAGGATTGTTGAAGAAAAAATATCGGTGCATGACTTTCTGAGCAACCCTCGTAACATATTTTCTCTTCTACACCAGGTTACGGAGTTACTTGTAAAACGACTTGTGTATAGTGCACAGCAGTGTATGTTGCTCTGAGTAGATCCTGCTCTGTGCAGAAGTTGCACTGACGGAATAAAAGTGATTTATGTTGTTCCTAAAGGAAGGGCGGGCAACGGCCTTCCCACAAAGGATACACTAGTTCCCCCTCAGATTACCGAAGTTAAGCGCTGTCGGGCGTGCCAGCACGTGGATGGGTGACCATCCAGGCCGCCATGCGCTGTTGCCATTTTTCGGGGTGCACTCAGCCTCGGGATGCCAACTGAGGAGCTACTCAACCAAATAGTAACGGCTTCGGTCAAAGAAAACCATCGTAATGGCCGATACAGCGGTTTGCTGATCACACTCCCCTCCTATCCGCATCCTCAACTTATTATGACACGGCGGTCGGATGGTCCAGATGGGCCACTTGTGGCCTGAAGACGGAGTGCTATAAAGGGAGGGCGCTGGGACCAGCCATCATAAATTATACGAAGTGTGGAACGAGTTAGGAGAGGTTTTATGAAATTCTTTACGTTTCTAAATGACTTCACGCACCTTTATGGACAGGATGATGAATAGACCTACTGTGCAAATCTTCAAACGCTCGATGTATGGATCAAGGCATTAAGGACATATTGTTGCTTGAGCTGGGTAGACAGCATCAACTATTCAGTTGGCCGGCCGGGGTGGCCGAGCGGTTCTAGGCGCTACAGTCTGGAACCGCGCGACCGCTACAGTCGCAGGTTCGAATCCTGCCTCGGGCATGGATGTGTGTGATGTCGTTAGGTTAGTTAGGTTCAAGTAGTTCTAAGTTCTAGGGGACTGATGACCTCAAAAGTTAAGTCCCATAGTGCTCATTTATTCAGTTCTTTGGAAGAAGACCTAGGACACCAAAAGAATCGTATAATGCACCTTGGATCTGTATGTGCAGAGCATACTTGTGAGGGATTGGAAAGATCCACAGTGTATCAACATAAGGACATCTTTATGACAGATTTAAGTCAAGTCAAAGCTTTGTTAACGAAGAAAAGGCGAACGAAACCCAAAAAGTAGGACAACGCGACGTGCGTTCAACGAATGCGAAAATGAAATTTCCTAAGAAGTTTTGCTCCTACAGAAAATCAGTAAGTCTATCAAAATTCAGTGTTCGCCCCCTGTAGCTGAGTGGTCAGTGCGACAGAACGTCACTGCTAAGGGGCCGGGTTCGATTTCCAGCTAGGTCGGAGATTTTCTCCGCTCAGGACCTGGGTGTTGTGTTGTCCTAATCATCATCATTTCATCCCCATCGACGCGTCAAATCGAAAGACTTGCACCAGGCGAACGGTGTATCCGACGGGAGGCTGTAGTCACACGACAACAACAACAACAACAACAACCTATTCAGTAAATGAAGTCAGTAGCAATGGCGGCAACGAAAGGAAACATGACACAAATAAGCCTGAAATACTGAATTCGGTCTTCTGAAACTGGTCCACTGTGCAAGAATGTAATACGGTACACCCCCCCCCCCCCCCTCCATTTTTCAGACATCGTACAAATGCTGTAATGACAGATACTGAGATAAGTGATAGAAAAAAAGACGTAAAAGAAAATGAAGCATAGTTGTTTCGCCTAGCGGTTCTAGGCGCTACAGTCTGGAACCGCGTGACTCTACGGTCGCAGGTTCGAATCCTGCCTCGGACATGGGTGTGTGTGCTGTCCTTAGGTTAGTTAGGTTTAAGTAGTTCTAAGTTGTATGGGACTGATGACCTCAAACGTTAAGTACCATAGTGCTCAGAGCTATTTGAACCATCTGTTCAACAGCGGAAAGGCAATCGGACCGGATGATACACCCGTGAGGTTCAACGTACACTATGTTTCAGACTGCCGTTACAAACTTCCAGGAGAGAAGGACTACAGCACGGATACTGGAATACACGGCATGGATCATGCGCAGGTGGGCTGCGAGCTGTGACGTCACCGGGAACTCTCCTGTCACGTCCCACTGCATTGGAGCTTACAGACACACACTGCACTCATAGGCAGATATGAATGTAACCGAGATTTCCCAGGTTTTAGAGTACTAATAGTACTGTTATTATTATTATTATTATTATTATTATTAAGCTGTATATTAGTTAGACTAGTTTTGTCTACAGGCAGTGAAATGTTAGTGTAAAGTCTCCAAACTATGTCTTTTTCTAATTCTGTTAATATCTTTGAGTTCTCAGAACTTTCAGTCTTGAATGAAGAAAATCTGGTGATACACTAAATTGCCTGAGTCTTCTTTTGATTAGTGTGACTTCCCTAGGAAGAGGATATTTCAATATGTCTCTGACAAAAGCATAATATGCAGCGTTAAGTGGCACCCTTTGCAATATTTTCAGATGAACAGTTAGTACAACTTGCGGTTGGCAGTCAGAAAAAGAGCCCTGAATCACTAGCTAAATATATTTTAATCAAAAAATTGTTCAAATGGCTCTGAGCACTATGGGACTTAACATCTTAGGTCATCAGTCCCCTAGAACTTAGAACTACTTAAACCTAACTAACCTAAGGACATCACACGCATCCATGCCCGAGGCAGGATTCGAACCTGCGACCGCAGCAGTCCCGCGGTTCCGGACTGCAGCACCTAGAACCGCTTGACCACCGCGGCCGGCTATATTTTAATCCCACGCAACTCAGCCCTACGTCGAGAAAAACGATTTTGTGTATGTGCACTGTTTTACCTTAGGACTTTTATTTCTGTTACCACAATTTCTAATTGTTGTCCTAAGCTCACATTGTTCCATTTACCGCAGTGTTTGTTTTGAAGGTGGCCGAGCGGTTCTAGGCGCTATAGTCTGGAACCGCGCGACCGCTACGGTCGAATCCTGCCTCGGGCATGGATGCGTGTTTCTCTGCCAATGGTCAGGTCTTACGTTGTTTATTAACAATGTTTTTGTTATTAAAGGACAACAACGTTATTTGGTAAATGTCTGTACGTTACAGGAGAAACGTAAATAAACAGTGCTGAAATGCACCGTTTCGTAGATTCCAGTCTCCTTAGGAAACTAAATAATGACATATGCGGTGTCGTTTTTTTTAGTTATTGTCTTTTTTACGACACAACACACGCTCTCTATTGTAAAAAGTATGTTACAAATCAATATAAAGGATAGTATTCGCTTCGGGCACTGCTATGGCTGTAGGTAACAAAATCGAGACGATGTGTCCTGGCTCATATGTTAGCACTGTGGTCAGCTGTGAGTCACGCTCCTGACCGGTCTGGGAATAAGTAACAGAACACAGAGAACGTTGATTTCACTTGCATAGTTTTGTAAAGACTGGTTTCAGAAGTGCGAAGATATTCAAGTAATGTTTTCTCTGCATTTCTGGCTCGCGCGTAATTTATGATGTGTTTCAAAAAGGCAAACTCTCAATCTGATCTCTCTTTATTGATTCAGGTCGGTCAGTCTGGGGTCGAGACGAGATTATGCGAACCACTTGCAACCCTTCATACTTGAGAACTTTCCCAACGGTGATGCCATCTTGCAGCAGTATAATTGCCCTTGTCTAGTAACTAGAACTGTAGTACAGTGGTTCGAACGCATTATAGTGAACTCACGTTGATGTCTCAGCGACGAAATTCGCCTGACGTAAATCCTATGCAACCCATCTGGGTTGGTATCGGGTACCAATACCACGTACGCAAATCAATGGCCAGTTATTTACGCCAATTACATGACCTGTGAGTAAACATCTAATACCGCATACACCCAGACACCTAAAAAGACTGAAAGAAAGAATCAGTGATGTATTTCGTTCCAATGATGGACCAACAAGCTATTAAGCTGTATGCAGGGAGGATCTGGAGTCTGACATGGGCTCCCAACCACTAAGGAACTCGGCATTTGTCACATCAACAAAGATTGAAAGAAGTGGTAAGTGGTACCTAAACCAGCAAGCCCGTAGTGTAATGCAGGGGAAGCTGCAGATGATCGACTACTGCTGCATGGACTGGCATCTGAACCTGAGCGCAAATAAACGAAACATGTGGCGCATAAGTAGTAAATGCTCCACTACTCTTCGATTACGCTATTGGCAATGAAACGATGGAAACAGCAACAACATAAGATACCTAGCAGTAACAGCTGTATCCCTTTCACAAAGCAGCGCGGGGTAGCCGCGCGGTCTGGGGCGTCTTGCATGGTTCGGGTGGCTCGCCCTCTCGGAAGTTCGAGTATTCCCTTGGGCATGGGTGTGTGTGTTGTCTTTAGGGTAAATTTAAGTTAGATTAAGTAGTGTGTAAGCTTAGGGACCGATGATCTCAGCAGTTTGGTCCCATACAACATACCAAAAAAAAAAAAATTTCCTCCCACAAGACGGCAAGCTGCAAACCCGCAACACACTCGCGTTCTGCGGATATCTAAGCGTCAGGCGTTGTCAACCACACAAACAGTATCAGCTGCAAGCCAAACATCGATCCACGCTCGGCATGTATGTTGGTTAGTCTTCTGGACAACAAGAACCGCAACCATCACATGCTGGTCTGACGTTCACGAAGTCTCTGGCAGGCTCCAAAGGGAGTCACCACTACAAACAGAGAGTGCTTCCAAGACCATGATGCTGTGATTGTGGTCACTGCGTTCCTACACCGTGTCACGTGTTCACTGGCAGCTCGCCCTGTGTCAAAACCTCTGTCCAGCCTTGAAAAGCCCAACGGCACCGACCGGCCGCCGTGTCATCCGCAGCCCACAGGCGTCACTGGATGCGGGTATGGATGGGCATGTGATCAGCACACTGCTCTGCTGGCGATATGTCACTTGCTGTAGCCGGAGCCGCTACTTCTCAGTCAAGTGGCTCCTCAGTTCAAAAGGGCGAGTGCCCCGCATTTGCCAACAGCGCTCGGCAGACCAGATGGTCACCCATCCAAGTGCTAGCCCAGCCCAACAGCGCTTAAGTTCGGTGATCTGACTGGCATCGGTGTTACCACTGCTGCAAGGCCGTGGGCGTCCAGTATCTGTACACCATTGCTTTATACAGAATGGCGTCCAACCATGAATCGCCTGTCTCAGCTATTGAACCACATTCCTTCAAGCTCTCTGGGCCAGATGCCAGCTGCATCCACAGCACTATGGTACTGTGTTATTCCCTTCCCTACTTTCGACAGTGGCTACTTCTTTAGACTTTGGTATTACGCCAGCCACCAGACGTGAACCTATATTATCAACTTTGGCCTTCGGCCACTACATCATATTTGTTGTGCTTATTGAGCAGTGCATGGTTCGTGTTCATCACATTAATTGTTTATCATCTTCTATTACGGTAGTGCCGCCTCGTTTTCTTATTCCATTTACTAGCGTCATCAACTTGCTGTCTTACTTGCCCACGAGTGGCAGCAGCAGCACGTGTCGATAAGCGCACTGTTGTACCATCTCTGGAGCGACTATTTCTGGGTGTCGTGTGTCGGGTGGCGAGTGAGTGGGAGTCGCACCAGCAGTGCAGTCTCGACAGAGCAGAAGTCGCGGATGGACCAGCAGTCCAGTCGGTCGGTTGGCGTGGAGCGGCAAGCGAGCCCCCATCGCGTGGAGTCGGGCTGGGGCCGCTGGCGGCGTGCACGCGCGGTTGGAGCGTCAGGTGCTGCTTGCGAGTCCACTGATCTTGAGTCCTCACTTACTATGGAGCCTCAACTGTTACATTTCTTCGCTTGATCCTGGTTGTTGCTTTTCGGAATTCCTCTGAGCAACAACATGTGTGTACTTAAGTCGGCTAAGATTCCAGCCGTCTTCCTCTGAAATTTAATTTATTCCCTGTTAGGGAAGTTCACCAGCGGTATCTTCTGCCTTGTGGCCGTTGACATTCCGGTTACCTGCCCTGGCCGTTGGCGTAATTTCAGGCAAGGTATTTTCCTCGTCGTGTTGTGGCTGTCCGGTGCGGTGTGTAGTTTGACAGCTGAGGTGTTGTTGGTCGATGTTGGTGCCAATGTTCTGTGTGTCGTGTATTGAAATCATGAGGTCGTTTTGCTGGTTGCGTGGAGAGGAACTGGTTTGTTTGATTGGTCGGTCAGCTTACTGTCGGTTAGGTTGCCTCCATATTAAGAAGTCGTTGAACAGGCTGCCTGCCTCACCTATATGGGCGTTAGCGTTACAATCCCAGGCCGATCCTTGGAAACTTCTGAGCATCGTTCCTTGTGTGTTATGTAGTAATTTCCCTGTTGACATTTTTTGATGATGTGTGGCCTTCAGTCCTTTAGGCATAACATAGTTATGCTTTTGTTTTAAGATAAGGCCTTTTGCCCCTTCTTATTGCCTAATATGCGGCCTTCAGCCGAGTTTTAATGTCTCTTAAATTAATGTTCTTGTCTTACCCTTAAGGCATAATATTGTTACACTTTCGTTTTAAGATCAGACACTCTGCCTTTTGAGCGAAACTCTTCTTATTGGCTTATATGCGGCTTCCAGCCAAGTTCCATTATAATTAAATTGCTAAGGCCTTCAGCCTGTTTAGATTGAATATTTAGAAAATATTCTTGGGTGAAACCTCCAGAAGAACCTTCTATATCAATTTCTTGCTTAGGCCTTGTGTCTTGGATTTTGAGTGTGGCCTTCAGCCGAGCTAAAGTTAATCGAATGAGGTCGATTAAAGTTTTGAGTGTTTTGCATCCTTGTTGTAATATTATGTGTTGGTGAATAAAGTATGTATGCCGAGTGAATCTGACAGCAACATATTTTGGCCCCTTTCCACATCCTAATCCGCTGTGTCCCGCTAGCGCAGGCGTTTCTCTTATATGTAAAAGGGGGCTATCAAAACGTCTCCATGTCAAGTGTTGGCACATAGTGGGACTCGGATGCGGGTATATAGGTACTGACATGTAGGCACAGCTTTGTTGTTGGATTCATACGTTTCCAACGAGTATGCAGAAATTGTGGAAACATGAACCGTGACTAAATTGTTACCAAAACGTGTGTAAGTAGGATAAAGAATCAGAAAATATGTCTTGTACGCTATTAGATGTACCAACGTGCTTTCTATAACCTTTACTAGCAAGGGGAGAGGGGAGTTGGCGCTTTATAACCACCACCAAAAGGTAGAAGAGACAAGAATTTGAATAATTATTGTAAATTTTTATTCATAACATACGTTGATATGTAAGTATGGTCCCCAGCTTTAAAATTACGACTTTCATTTTAAAGTCACATCTTTTCGGTTAAATTTAACTGAAATTTAAAAAAAATGGCTCTGAGCACTATGGCACTTAACTGCTGAGGTCCCCTAGAACTTAGAACTACTTAAACCTAAGTACCCTAAGGGCACGACACACATCCATGCCCGAGGTAGGATTCGAACCTGCGACCCTAGCGGTTGCGCGGTTCCAGACTGTAGCGCCTAGAACCGATCGGCCAGGAGCAGGCCTGAAAATTTTAAAACATTTCTAGAATCTAGTCTGCGGTTATTCTTTTCTTTGGCTGCCTAAGGACAAACACTGGTAGACATCCATGAGAACATGAAGAATGTGTATGGTGCGGCACATCTGTCGAAAGTTACCTTTGTGGAATTGTACGCTGAGGGGTGCTGTAGTTTCACGGTAACACATTTCCCCAAGTTGCAAATGTCGCAACGAAGAAGTTACGACAAGTCAAGTGGGAGACACTTGTGCACTCGCCCTACACTCTCTAGTATGATAAAAGAAAAAAATAAGTTAAATATATTTAAATCTTTTCACTTTTAATCTGATATACCAGAATGCCGTGTTCCCAGTTTGGATCAGCTCACGAAAGCGGTCGAAGACGTCCGTCTTCTGATCGGCTCCTGATCGTTGCCAGAAAGAGGCTAGTTTTAGATTACGCAAAGGCTTCTATTATTTATAAAAGAACAGCTCGGATTTCTTCAAGTAATCAGTATGAAATTTATAATCACCTAAGGGACCTTTAACAATGAACAATAAAAAAATTGCATTTGTAAATGAAATCATTATTAAATGGGGCAGCTATGAGCTGTACTGAAGACAAGGACCTGGATGCCGCAGTATTCTCTGCTGTAGTAAAGGCTGTTTGACATTTACAAAAATAATATGACATGGAGGTTAAAAAAAAATAAAGGAAAAGAATAGAATAAGAAGCCTGGTAAACACTAGATATATTCAAATAATTCTCACAAGCGATTAGGACTTATTTATAAGCAGTATAACTCACATAAGTAATTTTCTGACTGTATGGTGCGATCAGATTTCAGCCTATCCTGTGCTAGCTTCTTGGTTCACGTTTTTGTCAAAAATTACAGTCATTACTTTTCTCCTTCCTTCGAGACAATTCTTGCACGTTCAACACCTTCATAACAATAACATGCTGGTTTACAGTATCGAACATAAATTACTTGCCAGAATGAGATTTTCACTCTGCAGCGGAGTGTGCGCTGATATGAAACTTCCTGGCAGATTAAAACTGTGTGCCCGACCGAGACTCGAACTCGGGACCTTTGCCTTTCGCGGGCAAGTGCTCTACCAGGAGAGCTTCTGTAAAGTTTGGAAGGTAGGAGACGAGATACTGGCAGAAGTACAGCTGTGAGTACGGGGCGTGAGTCGTGCTTGGGTAGCTCAGATGGTAGAGCACTTGCCCGCGAAAGGCAAAGGTCCCGAGTTCGAGTCTCGGTCGGGCACACAGTTTCAATCTGGCGGGAAGTTTCATAAGTTACTTGAATTTTATTAATTAATAACTGTTGTCTGCAGGCTGGCAAGACCGCTCACTTTCATGGTTTAAAGACGACCTTCTTTACGCTTTTACATTACAAGCAGAAGTACGTAAAAATCTGAAGATCTACAAACGTTTTTCCTATCAGCTTTTATTTAGATCGAAGCGGAACGCTCAGTTCAGCTTCTGTTAAAATGTTTCTTTGACTGCGCAATCGATGTATTTGCGTCAGCGCTAGATGCGCATGTTTACAGTTACGTAAATTATATAAAACAAATGTCTTTCCAAGAATAGGTATCGTCTCATAAGTTGATCATTTAATACACAGCTAGGTGAATGCCTTTGCAAGGATACTCAAATATATCTTACGACGGAAATCCCAATAATATTATAAGTCTTAGTCTCTCCCCATGTGATTATCAAACCTTTGATCCCTTAAAAAGGCCTCGCAGGATCGGCAGTCCCTGCCGGATGAGGGTGTGCACCTAGCGCTTACGGACTTAACTTTATTAAATGATTCTTGCCAACCTATTGTCTCAATGCCTACATCGTATTGCGAGATTGGCATAGCGATTCTGGACTGTGCGGTCTTCGTACTAAAACCTTTTGTTTGCCCCTTATAAGTCAGTCCTCCACAAAAAAAGACGTTTTACTCGATATTAAAATGAAACTATTCCGCATTGTTTACCTCGGCGGTGTTCCCACTGCATTCCACTGGAGCACGATACACCACAAATGGTGCTTTCTGACGTACGAGTACCGTGGAACGAGTTATCTAAAAGAAACAGTAGGTAAAGCAGACATTCTTTGCGTCAAGGAGAAGTTTGGCAACAGTCGTTTAGTTGTCTCACTATGGAACAGTGGATGAATATAGTTTGTGTGCATTTGCATTACCATTTAAGCAAAACGTTAGTTACTCACGTATCTCAATGCTTATGTCGCGTTATTCCCTGAACTGCATGTGATACAATGATATAATTTTGTACGAAAATTCGGCGGCGTATGTGGACACTGCCTGGAAAGTGTGTTGCGAATGGGGTTAGTAGTAAGGCAGTAAGAAAGTAATAAATTAAAACTTCATGCCTGATGCGAGACGTAGACTATATGAACAGTGAAAATGTAGTAAGCGATACTCTTTTTTTTTCTTTCATCGTTTTGTAGGAGGCTTCGCGAATATTGGAAATTTTGTGTAAGGGTTATTGGAAGCCGCTCACTGCTCTCAGTCTCGGACACTGGATGAGTGAAATTCGGGTATTTGTGCGCTGTCAATTACGCTATGTGAAGACAAACACACAGTTTCTAACTCTAATGCTTGCCGCATTGTGTAGAACTTTTAACACAAGGTTATGACCACATTCCAGATTTTTAAACCCCGTCAATAATTACGAGAAATACTGAAAATCGAATTTCTGTTGACCGTAAGCAGTAACAGTTTCTCAGTTCCGGGACAGCACTTCAGAAATGTAAATAAGAGCACTGGGTACTTTTTCATCTCCAGATTATGTGACTGAAAGCACATATTTCTCTCACGCACTATTTCTTTTGTATATGGTTTACACTTTTGTAGTTTATCGATGTTAATACAGAATACCTTACAAGCAATTTGCATGTTTTCGAACAATTTAGGACATATTGATGCTCGTGAAAACAAAAATGAATAAATTGAGACGGAAGATTAATGAATGATTCTCAAATTGTCATTCCATTTAATTCTGTCATATACACGTGAATGAACCAAATTTTTACTAGTTATCTATGACATAAGCGGTGAGATACCAGATCTATTTAATTCGGAAGATTACGTATATTAACTAGAAAAAATGATATTATTTCTTATATTCTAATTTTTAGGATACTTTTCTTAGGTAAAAATTTCGTTCCTCATTGATTTAGTTGCAACAGCAACAAAGGTGAGGTCTGCTAGATAGATGTAGCTAATTCCCAGTTACAGAAAAATACAAGTACTTAGTGCAATGATTTATAAAGTTAAGGAGGTGTGGGAACCTAAATTGAGAAAAATATAGTTTTCACGACATTTCCAATGAAGATTTCAGTCAAATAACCCTGTCAGTAACAACGCTTTAGCAGATACTTTAATTATCTGTTGCGAGGTGGGGGAGGAAGATACGTCACGCCCACCCCATAAAAAAGAGGAAAATAAATGAAATTCTTTAACTATTGGCTTATATTAACGACACACTTATGTGTAAGTAGGCTCGAGAATCAGAAAATATATCTTGCACACTATTAGCTATAACAACGTGCTTTCCATGACCTTTACTATCAAAGGGCGAGGGGACTGGACACTTTATAACCACCACCAAAAGATAAACAGAGACAAAAATTTCATTCACTATTGTTGTCTTTTATTCATAACATATGGAAGTACGGACCTCAGCTTGTAAATACACTCCTGGAAATTGAAATAAGAACACCGTGAATTCATTGTCCCAGGAAGGGGAAACTTTATTGACACATTCCTGGGGTCACATACATCACATGATCACACTGACAGAACCACAGGCACATAGACACAGGCAACAGAGCATGCACAATGTCGGCACTAGTACAGTGTATATCCACCTTTCGCAGCAATGCAGGCTGCTATTCTCCCATGGAGACGATCGTAGAGATGCTGCATGTAGTCCTGTGGAACGGCTTGCCATGCCATTTCCACCTGGCGCCTCAGTTGGACCAGCGTTCGTGCTGGACGTGCAGACCGCGTGAGACGACGCTTCATCCAGTCCCAAACATGCTCAATGGGGGACAGATCCGGAGACCTTGCTGGCCAGGGTAGTTGACTTACACCTTCTAGAGCACGTTGGGTGGCACGGGATACATGCGGACGTGCATTGTCCTGTTGGAACAGCAAGTTCCCTTGCCGGTCTAGGAATGGTAGAACGATGGGTTCGATGACGGTTTGGATGTACCGTGCACTATTCAGTGTCCCCTCGACGATCACCGGAGGTGTACGGCCACTGTAGGAGATCGCTCCCCACACCATGATGCCGGGTGTTGGCCCTGTGTGCCTCGGTCGTATGCAGTCCTGATTGTGGCGCTCACCTGCACGGCGCCAAACACGCATACGACCATCACTGGCACCAAGGCAGAAGCGACTCTCATCGCTGAAGACGACACGTCTCCATTCGTCCCTCCATTCACGCCTGTCGCGACACCACTGGAGGCGGGCTGCACGATGTTGGGGCGTGAGTGGAAGACGGCCTAACGGTGTGCGGGACCGTAGCCCAGCTTCATGGAGACGGTTGCGAATGGTCCTCGCCGATACCCCAGGAGCAACAGTGTCCCTAATTGGCTGGGAAGTGGCGGTGCGGTCCCCTACGGCACTGCGTAGGATCCTACGGTCTTGGCGTGCATCCGTGCGTCGCTGCGGTCCGGTCCCAGGTCGACGGGCACGTGCACCTTCCGCCGACCACTGGCGACAACATCGATGTACTGTGGAGACCTCACGCCCCACGTGTTGAGCAATTCGGCGGTACGTCCACCCGGCCTCCCGCATGCCCACTATACGCCCTCGCTCAAAGTCCGTCAACTGCACATACGGTTCACGTCCACGCTGTCGCGGCATGCTACCAGTGTTAAAGACTGCGATGGAGCTCCGTATGCCACGGCAAACTGGCTGACACTGACGGCGGCGGTACACAAATGCTGCGCAGCTAGCGCCGTTCGACGGCCAACATCGCGGTTCCTGGTGTGTCCGCTGTGCCGTGCGTGTGATCATTGCTTGTACAGCCCTCTCGCAGTGTCCGGAGCAAGTATGGTGGGTCTGACACACCGGTGTCAATGTGTTCTTTTTTCCATTTCCAGGAGTGTATGAATATGACATTCACTGTAAAAAGTCACACCTTTTCGATTACATTTAACTGAAAGTTTTAAAACTTATAAAGAATCTAGTATAAGGCTTCATTAAACGCAATAAATGTTTTTCAAAATTTTAAGATATAAAGTCCTGAGTGGGTAAGAATATTTCCAAAACGTGGGCATAAAGTACCTACCCATGATATTACAAGGGTTAATTTGTGCCTCAAAACATTCCTTAAGCATAGTCTTCACCTGCTGCATTTCTCTATCTCCAAGCTTCTTCTTGGCATATCTTTTTAGGATTTCTTGCTTCTCTGAAGACTTGAAGAACAAATCTTTTATCTTCCTACGCCGATGGTGTATCACGTGCAAGCTATTCGTCTTTGATATTGGAGCCACATTTTATATCGAATCATGCTGATAAATTAAGGATAATTGCAGAATGTGGTGCCACACAACGTGGCAGTACACAAAACTGGCGCTAATAGCATAGGCACGTAGGGATCACACACGACACAGACCTGTAAGTCCACGGTATTCGTGATAAGTTGAGAAAACCGTCCCGAAACACATGTGCTGCAAAACGCCACTGTTTCCTGCACATGTACCCCGGCATCAGTACAGGATATGATCACAGTGCACACGTACACATGCCGCACAACGGGTTGGAATACTCTGGATCAGGTGGTCGAGCAGCTGCTGGGATATAGCCTCCCATTCTTGCACCAGTGCCTGTCGGAGCTCCTGAAGTGTCGTAGGGGTTTGAAGACGTGCAGCCATACGTCGACCGAGAGCATCCCAGACGTGCTCGATGGGGTTTAGGTCTGGAGAACAGGCAGACCCCTCCATTCGCCTCATATCTTCTATTTCAAGGTACTCCTCCACGATGGCAGCTCGGTGGGGCAGTGCGTTATCATCCATCAGGAGGGAGGTGGGACCCACTGCACCCCTGAAAAGGCGGACATACTAGTGCAAAATGACATGCCGATACACCTGACCTGTTACAGTTCCTCTGTCAAAGGCATGCATGGGTGTACATCCACCAATCATAATCCCACCCCATACCATGACCTCCATACAGGTCCCTTCCAAGGACATTAAGAGGTTGGTATCTGGTTGCTGGTTCACACCAGATGAAAACCTGGCGAGAATCACTGTTTATACCTGGACTCGTCCGTGAACACAACCTGGGACCACTGTTCGAATGGGCATGTACTGTGTTCTTGACACCAGGCTTTACGGGCTCTCCTGTGACCAGGGGTCATTGGAATGCACCTTTCAAGTCTGCAGGCGAATAAACCGTGTCTGTTCAGTCTGTAGACTGTGTGTCTGGAAACAACTGTTCCAGTGGGTGCGGTAAGGTCCCGAGCAAGGCTGCAGTACTCTGTGGGCGTCTGCGGGCACTGATGGTGAGATATCGGTCTTCTTGTGGTGTTGTACACTGTGGACGTCCCGTACTGTAGCGCCTGGACATGTTTCCTGTCTTCTGGAATCGTTACCGTAATCTTGAGTCCACACTTCGTGGCACACGGATGGGCCCGTGCTACGACCTGCTGTGTTTGGCCAGCCTCCAGTCGCCCTAGTATAACTCCTACACCCAGATACCACTTAAGTTCCCACTGCAAGAACGAACGCCGTCAACTGGCTGAAGGGCACGGTGTTGTATTACATTTTTCAAGCCGCTCCCTAAAATACTCTGGACATGTGCGTCCACTTGACAACGACTCATGAGGTGAGTCGACATAAAAGTTTTCTGGCTATGCTACCACGTCATAATGTAAAAAAACCATACCCAGAAAACATTTATGTCGCCTGACTGGCCGTGGAATCCTACGTAATTATAGGACTCATGTGGTGTTCCACCACCATGCATTCTACCGCACACAACTATCAAACTATTTAGGCACATTATTCGAGGATTCTCCTGCCCATTGGGGAGTTCTGAGTACTAGAAGCATCAGAAGCAAACGTTTAGAGGGAGTTTCTTTTACATTCATTACGCGAAGACGACTCGGAAGCTTCTGGTAGCGTTAGGGCAGTAGTAGGATCCCGTTTTATATATATATATATATATATATATATATATATATATCTGTGTGTGTGTGTGTGTGTGTGTTTGTATATGTATGTTTATACAGGGTGTTTCAAAAATGACCGGTATATTTGAAACGGCAATACAAACTAAACGAGCAGCGATAGAAATACCCCGTTTGTTGCAATATGCTTGGGACAACAGTACATTTTCAGGCAGACAAACTTTCGAAATTACAGTAGTTACAATTGTCAACAACAGATGGCGCTGCGGTCTGGGAAACTCTATAGTACGATATTTTCCACATATCCACCATGCGTAGCAATAATATGGCGTAGTCTCTGAATGAAATTACCCGCAACCTTTGACAACGTGTCTGGCGGAATGGCTTCACATGCAGATCAGATGTACTGCTTCAGCTGTTCAATTGTTTCTGGATTCTGGCGGTACACCTGGTCTTTCAAGTGTCCCCACAGAAAGAAGTCACAGGGGTTCATGTCTGGCGAATAGGGAGGCCAATCCAAGCCGCCTCCTGTATGTTTCGGATAGACCAAAGCAATCACACGATCATCGAAATATTCATTCAGGAAATTAAAGACGTCAGCCGTGCGATGTGGCCGGGCACCATCTTGCATAAACCACGAGGTGTTCGCAGTGTCGTCTAAGGCAGTTTGTACCGCCACAAATTCATGAAGAATGTCCAGATAGCGTAATCGTTTCGGATCTGAAAAATGGGCCAATGATTCCTTTGGAAGAAATGGCGGCCCAGACCAGTACTTTTTGAGGATGTAGGGACGATGGGACTGCAACATGGGGCTTTTCGGTTCCCAATATGCGCCAGTTCTGTTTATTGACAAAGCCGTCCAGGTAAAAATAAGCTTTGTCAGTAAACCAAATGCTGCCCACATGCATATCGCCGTCATCAATCCTGTGCACTATATCGTTAGCGAATGTCTCTCGTGCAGCAATGGTAGCGGCGCTGAGGGATTGCCGCGTTTGAATTTTGTACGGATAGAGGTGTAAATTCTGGCGCATGAGACGATACATAGACGTTGGCGTCATTTGGACCGCAGCTGCAACACGGCGAACGGAAACCCGAGGCCGCTGTTGGATCACCTGCTGCACTAGCTGCGCGTTGCCCTCTGTGGTTGCCGTACGCGGTCGCATTACCTTTCCAGCACGTTCATCCGTCACGTTCCCAGTCCGTTGAAATTTTTCAAACAGATCCTTTATTGTATCGCTTTTCGGTCCTTTGGTTACATTAAACCTCCGTTGAAAACTTTGTCTTGTTGCAACAACACTGTGTTCTAGGCGGTGGAATTCCAACACCAGAAAAATCCTCTGTTCTAAGGAATAAACCATGTTGTCCACAGCACACTTGCACGTTGTGAACAGCACACGCTTACAGCAGAAAGACGACGTACAGAATGGCGCACCCACAGACTGCGTTGTCTTCTATATCTTTCACATCACTTGCAGCGCCATCTGTTGTTGAAAATTGTAACTACTGTAATTTCGAAAGTTTGTCCGCCTGAAAATGTACTGTTGTCCCAAGCATATTGCAACAAACGGTGTATTTCTACCGCTGCTCGTTTATTTTTTATTGCCGTTTCAAATATACCGGCCATTTTTGAAACACCCTTTATATGTATATATAAAACCAAATAAATTCATGGGACACAAATATAGATGAATACTTGTAAATAAGTGAATTTGATCCAATAAAGTTCTCTAGATCCTATCGAACCCCTTTCGTTTCCTTGGCTATGGGAGGGTGGGAGCGAAATGGAAAAAGTATTCTAGCCATGACGTCATCAGTATGTGTTCTTTGAGCCATTTTCAACACACAGTCACCATTAGCACGTCTGAAAACGTCTGCACACTTACTCGCTGCACCGTATTCTGACAGCACCAACACACCTCTGTGTAAGTGAACTGCTGCCAGCGCCACCGTGCGACGACCGCAGGTCAAATGCACCCCATGTTCATACCACGAGGTGATTTAAACCCGCAAACCGCTCACCAGAGCGTTGTTTCACCATGTATCAGCATTATCATCAATTTATGAGCACGAGTGTGGAAATTCCTCAACGTTTCCAACATAGCTAGCTCTCGGCAATCAAACACATCGCAGTATCTAGTACACCAGTCTTCAATGTATTCGGTACAATGCCGCAGTGTGCGTGTGCTGTTCTGAAGTACGGTGCAGCATTCCTGCGGACATGCATGCATGTGCGGAAGAAAAGGCACAGCGACCACTACAGGTGTGATGAAATACGTAAGATGTATTTGCAGTTGCGACTATGGACAACCATCAGGTGTATACTAAACTCATTACAATTAAAATTTGTACCGACCGGGACTCGAACCAGAATCCCTCCCTTATCGCGACCGGTCGCCTTACTATTACGCTATTCGAATTCGATTCAGGGCTTTCTCCAAATTTAAATTATATAACTGATGGGTGTCCATATCCGCAACTGCGAATATATTTCATGTACTTCACAACGGCTGTAAGTCGCGGAGGCGTTGCGTCGTACTTTTGAACAACCCAACCACTGTAGTATCGTATTTATCCGCCGAAACCTGGCAAGCGATTTTCAATAGAACGTCTCCCCTGTACGTGAAAGTACATATTGGATGTACGAGCGCAAGTTGTAGACACATACAGAAATTTGGATCTCACCGTGGGGGTCGTGGTCGGATACTGTAAACGGTCGAAATAAGCTGGAAAATCGGGTTTGACTCCCTGTCCGGTACAAATTTTCAGTGTCGCCTATCCATTATACGCTTGATGGTTGTCCATATCTGCAATTGTGAATACATTTAGTTTATTGTATTCAGTCCTACACTACGTGATCAAAAGTATCCGGGCAGCCGGCGGCGGTGACCGAGCGGTTCTAGGCGCCTCAGTCCGGAACCGCGCGACTGCTACGGTCGCAGGTTCGAATCCTGCCTCGGGCATCGAAGTGTGTGATGTCCTTAGGTTAGTTAGGTTTCAGTAGTTCTAAGATGTAGAGGACTGATGACCTCAGATGTTAAGTCCCATAGTGTTCAGAGCCATTTTATCGGGACACGCCCAAAAATATACGTTTTTCTTATTAGGTGCATTTTACGGCCACTTACTGCCAGGTACTCCAAGTCAGCGACCTCAGTAGTCATTAGACATCGTCAGGGAGGAGAATGGAGCGCTCCACGCAAGTGGTCAGGTGACTGGGTGTCACTTGTGTCATACGTCTGTACGCGAGATTTCCACACTTCTAAACATCCCTAGGTCCACTGTTTCCGATGTGATACTGAAGTGGACTCCTCCCCCCCCCCCAAAAAAAACCATGGACCTTGCCGTTGGTGGGGAGGCTTGCGTGCCTCAGCGATACAGATAGCCGTACTGTAGGTGCAACCACAACGGAGGGGTATCTGTTGAGAGGCCAGACAAACGTGTGGTTCCTGAAGAGGGGCAGCAGCCTTTTCAGTAGTTGCAGGGGCAACAGTCTGGACGATTGACTGATCTGGCCTTGTAACACTAACCAAAACGGCCTTGCTGTATTGTTACTACGAACGGCTGAAAGCAAGGGGAAACTACAGCCGTAATTTTTCGCGAGGGCATGCAGCTTTACTGTATGGTTAAATGATGATGGCGTCCTCTTGGGTAAAATATTCCGGATGTAAAATCGTCCCCTATTCGGATCTCTGGGCGGGAACTACTCAAGAGGATGTCGTTATCAGGAGAAAGAAAACTGGCATTCTACGGATCGGAGGGTGGAATGTCAGATCCCTTAATCAGGCAGGTAGGTTAGAAAATTTTAAAAGGGAAATGGATAGGTTAAAGTTAGATATAGTGGGAATTAGTGAAGTTCGGTGGCAGGAGGAACAAGACTTCTGATCAAGTGACTACAGGGTTGTAAACACAAAATCAAATATGGGTAATGCAGGAGTGGGTTTAATAATGAATAGGAAAATAGGAGTGCGGGTAAGCTAATACGAACAGCATATTGAACGCATTACTGTGGCCAAGATAGATACGAAGCCCACACCTACTACAGTAGTACAAGTTTATATGCCGACTAGCTCTGCAAATGACGAAGGAAATGAAGAAATGTATGATGAAATAAAATAAATTATTCAGATAGTGAAGGGAGACGAAAATTTAATAGTCATGGGTGACTGGAATTCGTCAGTAGGAAAAGGGAGAGAAGGAAACATAGTAGGTGATTATGGATTGGGGCTAAGAAATGAAAGAGGAAGCCGTCTGGTAGAATTTTGCACAGTGCATAACTTAATCATAGCTAACACTTGGTTCAAGAATCATAAAAGAAGGTTGTATATATGGAAGAAGCCTGGAGATACTGTCAGGTTGCAGATAGATTATATAGAAGGTGGCAGGCGTAAAATACAGGGAGCGAAATGCTATTTACAGTTTGTACAGAAACCAGATAGCAGTTATAAGAGTTGAGGGACATCAAAGGGGAAGCAGTGGTTGGGAAGGGAGTGAGACAGGGTTGTAGCCTCTCCCCGATGTTATTCAATCTCTATATTAAGCAAGCAGTGAGGGAAACAAAAGAAAAATCCGAAGTAGGTATTAAAATCCATGGAGAAGAAATAAAAACGGAGGTTCGCCGATGACATTGTAATTCTGTCAGAGACAGCAAAGGACTTGGAAGAGCAGTTGAACGGAATGGACAGTGTCTTGAAAGGACGGTATAAGATGAACATCAACAAAAGCAAAAGAAAGATAATGGAATGTAGTCGAATTAAGTCGGGTGATGCTGAAGGAATTAGATTAGGAAATGAGACACTTAAAGTAGTAAAGGAGTTTTGCTATTTGGGGAGCAAAATAACTGATGATGGTCGAAGTTGAGACGATATAAAATGTAGACTGCCAATGGCGAGGAAAGCGTTTCTGAAGAAGAGAAATTTGTTAACATCGACTATTGATTTAAGTGTCAGGAAGTCGTTTCTGAAAGTATTTGTATGGAGTGTGGCCATATATGGAAGTGAAACATGGACGATAAATAGTTTGGACAAGAAGAGAATAGAAGCTTTCGAAATGTGGTGCTACAGAAGAATGCTTAAGATGGGTAGATCACACAAATAATGAGGAAGTATTGAATACGATTGGGGAGAAGAGAAGTTTGTGGCACAACTTGACTAGAAGAAGAGATCGGTTGGTAGGACATGTTCTGAGGCATCAAGGGATCACATATTTAACACTGGAGGGCAGCGTGGAGGGTAAAAATAGCAGAGGGAGACCAGGAGATGAATACACTAAGCAGGTTCAGAAGGATGTAGACTGCAGTAGGTACTGGGAGATGTAGACGTTTGCACAGGATAGAGTAGCATGGAGGGCTGCATCAAACCAGTCTCAGGACTGAAGACCACAACAACGCTTCAAGTGGAAACGTGAAGTGACACGTACAGCACAAAAGCGTACAGGTTGACCTCATCTGTTGACTGATAGAGTCCGCCGACAGTTGAAAAGGATCGTAATGTGTAATAGGCAGACATCTATCCAGACCATCACACAGGAATTCCAAACTGCATCAGGATCCACTGCAAGTACTGTGACAGTTAGGCGGGAGGAGGGAAATCTTGGATTTAATGGTCGAGCGGCTGCTTATAAGCCACACATTACGCAGGTAACTGTCAAACGACACATCGCTCGGTGTAAGGAGCATAAACAATGGACGATTGAACAGAGGAAAAACGTTGTATGGAGTGGCGAATCACGGCACACAATGTGGCGATCGGATGGCAGGGTGTGGGTATGCTGAATGCCCAGTGAACGCCATCTGCCAGCGTGTGTAGTGCCAACAGTAAACTTCGGAGGCGATGGTGTTATAGTGTGGTCGTGTTTTTCATGGAGAGGGCTTGCACTCCTTGGTGTTTTGCGTGGCACTATCACACCACTGGCTTACATCGATAGTTTAAGCAACTTCTTGCTTCCCGCTCTTGAAGTCAATTCGGGGATGGCGATTGCATTTTTCAACACGAGCGAGAGCACCTGTTCATAATGCACGGCGTGTGGCGGAGTGGTTACACGACAGTAACGTCCCTATAATGGACTGGCCTGCACAGAGTCCTGACCTGAATCCTATACAATACCTTCGGGATGATTTGGAACGCCGACTTCGTGCCAGGCCTCACAGACTGACATCGATACCTCTCCTCAGTCCAGCACTCCGAGAAGAATGGTCTGCCGTTCCACATGAAACCTTCCAGCACCTGATTAAAAGTTTGCCTGCGAGAGTGGAAGCTGTTATCAAGGTTAACACCATATTGAATTTGTGACATTCGCTATTTTTGACTTCATTAAAACAGCAAATAGTTAATACTTTCAGCCAGAAGGCAAATACTTGTTTATAAAGAATGATCAATGTATAATAAGGCGTCGCATAGCGACGGTGGAATTTTCTAAATAATGTAATTCGTTGTCTTTGGGCGGCAATATAAACAGAAAAATACGGATAGATTTGCGATCCTCCACTATCTTGTTCGCTGGAGAATAAATGAAGCCTTGAGCGCTAAAACACTTGTACTGTTTTTCTTAAGTAAGACGGACGCAGATTTGTGGCGGTCTGATCTAATCTTTTACTAAATAAATAAAAAGTTGTTATGTCTAAGTTT
The DNA here is from genome assembly GCF_023897955.1 of Schistocerca gregaria. Lineage (NCBI taxonomy): Eukaryota > Metazoa > Arthropoda > Insecta > Orthoptera > Acrididae > Schistocerca > Schistocerca gregaria. Next base: position 83,815,563 of record NC_064930.1, on the reverse strand, counting down.
GAGTGAAGTGTATAAAGAAGAACTGTTATAATGTTGTAACTTACCTTGACGACGCACGAGCGACTCAAAGAGGACAATGGCTGTATAATGGACATGAAACGGACATAAAAATCTACCGTCATTTTAGTACTGAAGTTAAGGTACGATATATGTTTTAATTATAATAAATATTTGTTCTGGGAATACTGAATCATTTACCAGTGCCCATTCCTATCATCTCCTCAGTATTATTTTCATTTAATTATGCATTTTGCTAAAATTACAGACACCAAGGTCAGCAGTCCAATGTGCGTGTAGCATTGATAAAAAGAAAACTGTTTTATCGTCTTCTTGCATCAGCTTTAATACTGAATTTCCCTTTTGTCTGATGTTACAGTTGTTTTTGCGCCATTAAGAACTTTCTGGTCCCTTAGGAAATTGTTTTGTCATAACAATAACTTCACAACCGGGTATGATCGTACCTCCGATCATGAAGTAATTGGAAAGACGATAATGCAATTTCTTAATCGCTATCACGCTAGCTGTGACTCCTTCAAGCCAAGTAAAAACTATTCACATTTCATAATGCAATATTTTATGACAATGGTTAATCCATGATTCTTACTCCAATTGTGATTGACAAAACAGTTACCGAAATCTAAATATCCAACTTTTCCACTGAATAACAACATCACTTTTATTTTGTAACATCACAAATTCCAGCATTGCCGATGGAGGCTCATTTTCAGCCAGCTGTCCGGATACTTTTGATCACATAGTGTACAAAATCTTTCTTGGGTTTTATTTCCCAGACAGTTAAAATTTCCGTTTGGATTCTGAGTGCACTGATGAAGTCATTTACCAAGAAAAACTGGGTCACTAATGTTCCTAAAAACTGCCTTCATTTCATTCGTAAAAGGCCCAGGATGGAACGGAGGAAATGCTTATGATGTTATGTTAGAACACTTTCTACGGCTTTTTGGTAACCACAGCAAGAATATGCTTCTTTAGGACGCGTGAAATGAGTGGTCATCCGTGGATAGCTTCTGAAAGCAAGTGGCTCACACAACTTTCTTCTCCCTCTTGTAATAATACCTTTCACAGGTGCCATCTACATCTACATCTACATTTATACTCCGCAAGCCACCCAACAGTGTGTGGCGGAGGGCACTTTACGTGCCACTGTCATTACCTCCCTTTTCTGTTCCAGTCGCTTATGGTTCGCGGGAAGAACGACTGTCTGAAAGCCTCGGTGCGCGCTCGAATCTCTCTAACTTTACATTCGTGATCTCCTCGGGAGGTATAAGTAGGGGGAAGCAGTATATTCGATACCTCATCCAGAAACGCACCCTCTCGGAACCTGGACAGCAAGCTACACCGCGATGCACAGCGCCTCTCTTGCAGAGTCTGCCACTCGAGTTTGCTAAACATCTCCGTAACGCTGTCACGGTTACCAGATAACCCTGTGACGAAACGCGCCGCTCTTCTTTGGATCTTCTCTGTCTCCTCCGTCAACCCGACCTGGTACGGATCCCACACTGACGAGCAATACTCAAGTATAGGTCGAACGAGTGTTTTGTAAGCCACCTCCTTTGTTGATGGACTACATTTTCTAAGGACTCTCCCAATGAATCTCAACCTGGTACCCGGCTTACCAACAATTAATTTTATATGATCATTCCATTTCAAATCGTTCCGCACGCATACACCCAGATATTTTACAGAAGTAACTGCTACCAGCGTTTGTTCCGCTATCATATAATCATACAATAAAGGATCCTTCTTTCTATGTATTCGCAATACATTACATTTGTCTATGTTAAGGGTCAGTTTCCACTCCCTACACCAAGTGCCTATCCGCTGGCAGATCTTCCTGCATTTCGCTACAAGTATTTATTCCCTATCAAGGAATATTTTCACCCACAAGCATTTAGGAAACCAACTTTCGGCACAACGTACACAAAACACAGTTCACCAAATCCAACATAAACAGAGGCAAAGACGATCATTTATAGTCGCTGGAAAACAGCAGTGTTACCAACATATACAATATCACCGCAAAAAATACTCCTGTCGGAGCATAAAAAAGGCGAATATGCTCCTGTAAAAGACCCTGATCGAGTTGCATGTTAACAACGGTGAGGATATATTCGCATCACAAAACTTGTGGGAAAATGTTTTAAAGGTGCTGAGGAGCTTCAGAGTCTTTGAAACAGGAGCATATTTGCCTTTTTCGTGCTGCGATAGCAGCATTTTTGCGATGGTTCCCTTCTTTTCCTGCCACAGTGGGGAGTGTCGCTCGTATGAAAAGAACTTTATGGCCCAGTAAAATTCTGATAGTTTACTTACGTGAACTTGAAATGACGCAATAACTAATGTCTCATTTCAGACCGGATTTTACGTGCACAAAAATTTTGTGTGTGCTTCGATATTGCAACATGGGGTTCTAGAACGCCTCTGACGGTAAAGAAGACACTTTATGGCTTAGTTTTTCGCGCTACGTCACTTTATAAACCACGTTTTCGCCTCACACCGGATTTTACGTGCGATTTTTACTTGTAAAAGTAGGCTAACTCGGAACCTCTGTATCTTAGTAACGGATAAAGATACCAAGACAGTTTTTACGTTGTTCGAGATCAGGATCTTAAGACAATAATAAAAATCACAGCCATTTTTTCTGCATAGCCGTCTTAGAATTTGCGGCTCTTTTTCTTAAAAAAAAAAAACATGTTTTTGTTGAGTTTCTTGGTAACGGATAAAGATTTTTGGAAACAGCTAGGTGGCACTCCTAGATAAGTGCCTAGAGAATACGCCGTTAAAATGTTAATAATTCGAATCGGTTAGTTATTTAGATACGCGGTACGTGCTGCGAAAAATTGGTGAATATTTTTTTTTAGGTTTCGCCAAAATTCGTCCACAAACTAAAAGTGACTCTACAATCCCTTTAAGGTGCCCGTAGACCATATCCAATGCCAAAGGAACCAACAGACTTCCAGCATTTGCCTGAGGTGTATAAAGTATATAACATTCAAACTTTGGCCCTATACTATAGATTAGTGACTCTAACACGATCCTTCTCTTGGGTGTACATACAAATGGTATCCATTTTAAGCACTATCCAAAACACTTGATCTTACCTTCCTATCACCAATTGAGCGCGAACTATGAAGCCCCGAAAAATGTCCGCTTCTCATGGGCTAGTGTCTAGCGTTGTTGCCTCTGGATCATGGGGTGCCGGGTTCGATTCCTGGCCTGATTAAGGATTTTCTCTGACTGGGGACTGGGTGTCTGTGTTGTTCTCATCATTTCACCATCATTCGTAACAGTCGCTAGATTGCACTGTCTACAATAATTGTGCTGTGTAAAAATTGGGACCCTGTAAGGGCGCTGATGACCGTGAAGTTGAGGCCCCTACAAACCAAACATCATTATCATCATCACACATAAAAACACTGTTTTTTTGCGCTGCGTTTTGAATCATATTCGTAGCATATTTTATCACGTATCCCAGGCAGAGTGTTCTAACGTGTGTGAAGTCTTATGGGACTTAACTGCTAAGGTCATCAGTCCCTAAGCTTACACACTACTTAACCTAAATTATCCTAAGGACAAACACACACACGCATTCCCGAGGGAGGATTCGAACCTCCGCCTTGACCAGCCGCACAGTCCATGACTGCAGCGCCTTAGACCGCTCGGCTAATCCCACGCGGCCCAGGCAGAGTGGCTGGAAGTAAGCATTTTTCCAGTTTTCTGCGAAATAGCAATGGTTTCTTACAAATGAAATAAAGGGTATATAGCGCGATACACGACCCCAAGTGTAGAATTAAGTATGTAGCGGCCATTTTTCATTCTGAACCCAATAATGCGTATATCAGTGTAATCAGGAACGATTACATAATTTAATAATGTTACAAAAGATTTCGATTGTTTCATCATTCACAAATACAGTGTGCTTGTACGTGAAGATGAGCACTGATGGACCGAAACTGTATCGAGTTTTCGATAACAGCGGCGTTCGTATCTGGAAAGTAACGAATTCTCCTGCGTATTTCCTGCCGTTCTTCTTTTCCTCTGATTGATAATACCGGGCTAGCTTTCGGAAACCAGTGCAAGTTTGTATTGCCTCGCCCCACACTGTACGCGCCGTGTGTTGTGTCTGTTCGTGTGACGAGAGGTCCGTGCTCGCTGACCCATTGAGACATGAAAGGAACGCCGAGCCTACTGCCGAAATCTCTCTCCGGACAAACGGCATAGCAGATGAACTGGAATTGGTGGAAGAGTAGCGAGCGGAATTTTCAATGCTGCATCGCGAGCGGGCTCGCTATTAAGGGTGGAGGGGGGGGGGGGGAGGGGGAAAATGCACGCATTATGACAACGGTCGGTCGAATGTTGCGAGGCAATTGTGGTGTGTGTACTGTAAGACCTTCCGTACACACACCATCAGATTATTTGACTTGTCGCTCTAATGAAGTAGGCGAGTGTCAGCAATATGTCTCGTGGTCTTATCGTGGCATGTTTATCTTCTGCCGTTAGGTCAGACGATAGGAATGCCACTTGCATGCTTAGAGTAGCAGATTGACGGTGACCATCTTTAAACTGAACTTGATTAATTTTTACGCACATTTATTAAAATAGTAACAAGCATAAACATTATGTAACTTGATTCTGGATGCTGTTTACAATTGACAATCTGAAGTTCCTTTGGTCTTGGAATGTTAATCTTCCTCTCACATACCTCTGATACTTGACAAAATGTCTATACATTTATCTTCATGGCTATGTACAGGAGTATGGTAATCTTATTAGGCGCAGACTGAAACTTGACTAAAGACTGGTACAGACTAATGCAGACTGATGCAGACAAATGCAGACTGACTAATCGGAGGTCTGTACACTCATTATAACACCTCGCGAGTTCAGGTACCACTGCGTGAGTGTGATCCGCGAGGAGAAAAGGTTCTATGTTAGCAGCAATCTCATTGGCTGCGGCGGAAGCAGAATCTGGTCCATCTCTAAGGCAGCGCCATCTCGTAGTGCGGAGACAGACGAGCGCTGCGCCTGCGCTGTTGTGCTTAGCGGGGCGCGCTCTAGTGGGAAAGTTGTGTATGCGCTGACAACGCAGAACTATGAACACAACAGAAATATTGTACACTTCCTGGAAAATGCGTAAAAACACGTATAGGAAACAATGGGGGTTCATTCTTGTCATTAAGGCATTACGAAAAGTTCATCCGAACATGGGTTCGAAAATCCTTGGGGTGAACAAGTGTCGAGTGACTAGAGCCTCCCGTCGGGTAGACCGTTCTCTGCGTGCAAGTATTTTGCTTTGGCGTCACTTCGGCGACTTGCGCGTCGATGGGGATGAAATGATGATGATTAGGACAACACAACACCCTATGCCTTAGTGGAGAAAATCTCCGGCACACCCGGGAATCAAACCTGGGTCCTTAGAATTGACATTCTGTTGCACTGACCACTTTTTTTTTTGTTCGATATAGCTCGTTTCGTTTGGTCTAGGCGGACGTCACAAGACATCCGTTCAAGTTGATCGTTGATACTTTGTTTTTTTTATTACAGAGAGCACGCAGCCCTCTGACCGAACACACTGAGCTACCGTGTCGGCATCCACTCATCTACTGGGGGCGGACATCCTTGGGGTGATATGAAAAGAATTATCTATCGGGGTGTTACCGCAAGAGCATCTAAAAATTTAGAAGGATGTAGAGGGTGGTCCACTGAACAATCTGAGGTAGGGACCCCAGGGTCGGAGATACCAGCTTAAGGAGATAATAGGAATAAAATCACATCACTGTGTACCTTTTTGTTTACATTAGTTACAGTTAACTGCAAATACCACACAATGAACGCACCGTTTGTACCGTGTCTTAGAAAATGTGCTGAAACTGATGGCCATGGTCCACAGTGCAAGCATGACGTCGGCGAACAAGATTCAAACGCTCGCAGACAAATATCCCTTATGTGTATCGAATCACTTCACAAGCAGCTACAATTCCGGCTTTCGTCGACAGAGAGAAATAAAGAGTCGTCGTGACAGACGATGCCTGTTAGGAAATCGTTCCCTGTACACCCTTTCAGCAGCGAGAGCGCTGCAACGTACTTCCGCATCAACAAGGTGCGTGTCAGTGAGTCCAGCGAAACTCGACGGGTAATGCTCCATCGTATTGTACTGCGCCTCTCTGTATAGCGCTGAATAATGAACAATTCTATTGTTGATTCATAGCATGTTCTGTCATGGGGCAATGCAAATACAACAGAGCCACCTTATGGACAAGTAGAGTAAACGAAACCTGCATCACGACTTCCTGGTAATCGTGCTCGTCCTTCTTGTTTCCTTGCAGGAAATAAGGAGTGAACTCGTAAATGAACAGGACAGTACGCAAGTGCTACACAAGGGCTCGGCCGCGGTGGTCTCGCGGTTCTAGGCGCTCAGTCCGGAACCGCGCGACTGCTACGGTCGCAGGTTCGAATCCTGCCTCGGGCATGGATGTGCGTGATGTCCTTAGGTTAGTTAGGTTTAACTAGTTCTAAGTTCTAGGGGACTGATGACCAGAGATGTTAAGTCCCATAGTGCTCAGAGCCATTTGAACCATTTGCTAGACAAGGCGGTAGACAAATTTACTTCCACACCTCCTTAAGTTCACTTCTCAGACAACAGGTTCCGTGCCTCAAATTGTACAGTGGAGCATTCTCCATGTGCTGTTAACTTCTAGTTATTTCTTATGGCTATGACCTGTGTAATGTCTCTTGGTCGTGTAATTTACCTAAAATATGCACTTTTTCTAACTTTCTCGCTTACAATTGGTCATGGCATTTTTGTTTTCTCTGACTGCCTTTTGTTCTGCCTTGCAGTAAATTGCGTCATTACGCATCGTAACGGCGTACTGAGTGTTTGAAACGACGGATGTGCGCCACATACCTAGCCAATGGGAGCGCGGAAGCGGTACGTCGACTTTATGCTCAACGTTACCTGGGAGACAATTACCTCATGTGAAGATGTTTGTATGGCTCCACCAGTGCTTGAGAGGTACAGGCGCATTAGACAAGAGAGTTGAAGATGGCGAGAGACCGCGCAGCGTATGGGTCAACGCATAAGCTTGAAGAAGCTGCAACTTGTAAAAGGAGACTTGCCAGAAGAGAAAGACGATCTGTAACATTCTACATCAAAATCTTCTGTACCCGTATCACTGTCAGTGGATGCAAGAACTGAGTGAGGCAAACTTGCACCCATGAGTAAGTTTCTGGCAACGCATATTAGGGCACTGTGCCGTGTTGCTGAAGTCCTTAGCATCTAAGATATCCAATGCCTGGCTTTCCACGTGAAGAGATCCTCAGTTATCATAGCACTCACGCCTACGCATATAAAACATTTGTGCAGTGCAAGAAAACAGGCGTCTACAGAAGTTGAGGCTCAGCGTCTTATTGGACAAATACACTCCTGGATATGGAAAAAAGAACACATTGACACCGGTGTGGCAGACCCACCATACTTGCTCCGGACACTGCGAGAGGGCTGTACAAGCAATTATCACACGCACGGCACAGCGGACACACCAGGAACCGCGGTGTTGGCCGTCGAATGGCGCTAGCTGCGCAGAATTGTGCACCGCCGCCGTCACTGTCAGCCAGTTTGCCGTGGCATACGGAGCTCCATCGCAGTCTTTAACACTGGTAGCATGCCGCGACAGCGTGGACGTGAACCGTATGTGCAGTTGACGGACTTTGAGCGAGGGCGTATAGTGGGCATGCGGGAGGCCTGGTGGACGTACCGCCGAATTGCTCAACACGTGGGGCGTGAGGTCTCCACAGTACATCGATGTTGTCGCCAGTGGTCGGCGGAAGGTGCACGTGCCCGTCGACCTGGGACCGGACCGCAGCGACGCACGGATGCACGCCAAGACCGTAGGATCCTACGCAGTGTCGTAGGGGACCGCACCGCCACTTCCCAGCAAATTAGGGACACTGTTGCTCCTGGGGTATCGGCGAGGACCGTTCGCAACCGTCTCCATGAAGCTGGGCTACGGTCCCGCACACCGTTAGGCCGTCTTCCGCTCACGCCCCAACATCGTGCAGCCCGCTTCCAGTGGTTTCGCGACAGGCGTGAATGGAAGGACGAATGGAGACGTGTCGTCTTCAGCCATGAGAGTCGCTTGTGCCTTGGTACCAATGATGGTCGTATGCGTGTTTGGCACCGTGCAGGTGAGCGCCACAATCAGGACTGCATACGACCGAGGCACACAGGGCCAACACCCGGCATCATGGTGTGGGGAGCGATCTCCTACACTGGCCGTACACCTCTGGTGATCGTCGAGGGGACACTGAATAGTGCACGGTACATCCAAACTGTCATCGAACCCATCGTTCTACCATTCCTAGACCGGCAAGGGAACTTGCTGTTCCAACAGGACAATGCACGTCCGCATGTATCCCGTGCCACCCAACGTGCTCTAGAAGGTGTAAGTCAACTACCCTGGCCAGCAAGATCTCCGGATCTGTCCCCCATTGAGCATGTTTGGGACTGGATGAAGCGTCGTCTCACGCGGTCTGCACGTACAGCACGAACGCTGGTCCAGCTGAGGCGCGAGGTGGGATTGGCATGGCAAGCCGTTCCACAGGACTACATCCAGCATCTCTACGATCGTCTCCATGGGAGAATAGCAGCCTGCATTGCTGCGAAAGGTGGATATACACTGTACTAGTGCCGACATTGTGCATGCTCTGTTGCCTGTGTCTATGTGCCTGTGGTTCTGTCAGTGTGATCATGTGATGTATCTGACCCCAGGAATGTGTCAATAAAGCTTCCCCTTCCTGGGACAATGAATTCACGGTGTTCTTATTTCAATTTCCAGGAGTGTACATTGGTCTCCAAATTTAAAGCAACAAACCGTTAGTTCCCTGCCCTGTGGATAATTCGCGATGTAATGATACAACGTGTCAAGATATGTCCGTACGATTGTGTTCTGTAAGGAAAATGGAATTCTGATCAACGGAGCACCATGTTAACGATAGCGTCAGGGCATCTGTCAAACGGGGCAGTGTTTGCCCATTAGTCCCACATCCACAATCGCTGTGTACACAGCCACACAGTATGCAGCATGGCGCAGAGAAGATGCCTACCGGAATGTCTACGGTGTAAGACCATTGGCAGAATGTGGCCAGATGGCTTAATGTCAATGGCTCTGTTGTTTCTCCGACATGGCGACAGTTTATAGAGGCACGACGGCACCGCCTCAGTACTGAGCAGCAACTTGCATCTGACATCACAGCATTCCCTGGACGTTTTGTGCCGATGCAAACGGCGTACTGAAGGGGCAGAGTGTCCTGCTGTATGTCTAACTTTGACACGTCTCCACAGAAGTGAACGTCTAAGAGTGGAGTCGTCGGTATGCGAACTGGACGCTCGAACTGAGGACCAATGTTCTTCTGGCAGACGAGTTCCGATTTGGTCTGAACAGTGATTTTCGACGGATCCGCATTTGGAGGGACCTTGGAACACAATTTCGGGGACCCAACCATTGTGGAAAGAGACTGATATCGACGATGGTCCGAAGTGGTACGGGCAGTCCTTATGTTCTACATCTACATATGTACTCCGATAGCCACACACCGGTTGGTGGCACAATTCGCGTCAATTTCCCCCCATCTGTTCCACTCGCGGGTCGGGCGAGAGAAAAACGACTGTCTGAACGCCTCAGTACGAGCTCTAATTTCCCTTACCTTTGAGTGGTGATTTTTGCTCGATTTGAAAGTTGGTGGTAAAAATGTATGCTTTACGTCTTTGCGAAAATAGGATTTCGGAATTCAGAGCGCAGTCCCTTCGGTTTAGCGCGCCGTCTATCTGCAAGTGTGTCCCACTTCAAACTTTCTGTCAAATTTGTAACGCTCTCGCGATGGCTAAATGTATCAGTCACGAATCTTGCCGCTCTTCTTTGGACCTTGTCAATCTCTTGAATCAGACCCATACATACGAACAATAAGATTGGACGGATCTTACCGCATCCAAAGACAGGGCATTTATTTTGTACTTGCACATTGATAGGGACTGTCGCCTGGTTATACGCAGTAGATTACACTTACAAATATTGAGAGATTACTGCAAGACATTACACCACGCATTTATTTTCTGCAAATCCTCCTCGATTTCTTCACAACTTCCGTGTGCTACTACTTTCCTGTAGACTAAAGCATCATCGGCAAACGGTCCAAGGCCGCTGTCAATACCATCAACCAGCTCGCTTATGTAAATCGTAAAAAGCAGAGGACCTATTACGCTGCCCTGAGGCACACCTGATGTTACGCTTTTTTTCTGTTGAGGTCACCCCGTTCAGGAACATACAGCTCCCTGTCTGTTAGAAAACTAGCTATCCAACCGCATATATCATCGGATAGACCGTAAAGCGAGCACTTTTTGCAGCAAGCGACAGTGCGAAACTGTGTGGAACGCCTTTCGAAAGTCGTGATGGCATCAACTTGGGAGCCGGTATATAGAGCCCGTTGTTTATCAAGCACAAAGAGGGCCAGCTGTCTGTCGCATGGCCGCTGTTTCTTAAAACGGTGCTGGTTTCTACCATGAGCTTCTCAGAGTCTAGGAAGGTCATCATTATGTCTGAACACAAAATATGTTCCATGATTTTACAACAAATCGATGTCAGTGAAATTGGCCGGTAATTATGTCCATCCGATTTTCTACCCTTTTCCAGTCCCGTGGAACTTTCCGCTGTTCCAGTGATCCCCGATATATGATGGATAAGAATGGTGCTATTTTGTACCACAGTCATCATATAATCTTAGGGGGATACCATCTGGGCCAGATGCCATCCTGCCGTCTAATGATCTTAACGGTTTTATAATTCCAGATACGCTGAACACGGTGTCAGCCGTCCTTGCGTTTGTTCGATAACTGAAAGGGGCAATGGTTCTGCAGTCCTCTGCCATAAATGAATTTTTTAAAGCTAGGTTTAGAATTTCGGCCTTCTGTTTATCATCATCAGTTACATTACCCGTACTGTCAGCAAGGGAAGCTATTGACTTATTTGTAGCGTTTATAGATTTTATGTAAGATCAAAATTTTTAGAATCTGCAGATAAAATATAGCTTTCAAATTCGTTAAAAGAATCTCATTGTTCTTCTGACAGCTGCTTTCATTTCGCATAATTTCTGTTTGTCAGCGGGGCAGTGACTAGGTTTAAAACGACTGTGCAAAATTCTCTGCTTTATCAGCAACTTCCTGATATGTTTGTTGTACCAAGGTGGATCCTTGCTCTCCCCTATATTTTTGCTACGCACATATTTCTCTAGCACGTGGCGGACAATACCTTTAAATTCCGACCAAAGGTGCTGAATATCTGTGTGTCTCGTGGTGTATACTTGTAGCTGACTATGAAGATATTCATTAGTGACACTTTTATTTGCTTTCCCCTACGCTGTTTCTTTGTTTCTTTTGCAACTTCCACTTAAATTGAAGCCATAATGACATTATGGTCGCTAATGCCTTGACCACTCGAACACCTTTTCATGAAATTGTACGCTTAAGTCGGCAGGGTTTAACTGCTGTCAGAGGAGATCTTGGGATCTCGAGCTGCTTTGGACCAGACTTCGTACTGATGGACGATACTGCTCGTCCTCACAGAGCGCAGGTGGTTGATGTCTTCTTGGAAACAGCTTTACTTACTGTGAGGGCGAGGCGTGACTCGTGCTTGGCTAGCTCAGTTGGCAGGGCACTTGCCCGCGAAAGGCAAAGGTCCCGAGTTCGATTCTCGGTCCGCCACACAGTTTTAATCTGCCAGAAAGTTTCATATCAGCGCACACTCCGCTGCAGAGTGAAAATCTCATTCTGGAAGAAAGTGTTTGTCCACCGTTATTCATGCTGCAATTGTTTACATACTGTATTTTTACATTCTTTCTACTTTCCCATCACCTATTTATATTGTTTTGTGGCAAAATAAACACATCCTTGCAAAATTTCCGTTTGTTTCTTAATTTCGGACACCAATGGACACTTGCAGATCTTAGGGATGAGTAGCTTTATTGATTTGATGTTGTGTCTGTAGACGGCATCCAACGAGTGTGGGTTATGCAGTATAGTGCTCCGATTTCACTTTACATGGACAGCTCGTAAGTAACTCGATAAGCAGTTTCCGAACAGGTTGACCGGTTAAGGGGACCAATCGCATGGACTTCACATTTGTCAGTCTGAACCCAATGGACTTTTCGCTTTCCAGAAATTAAAAATCCTCGTCGCACTCTCTTCCTGTACCCAATGTCCATGATCTGAGGGAGCGAGTCCAAAATTAATTCTATCAGATATCGAACACAGTAGACGTTTTCACAACATACGTAAAGTGTAGATTGCAGGTGTAGGGTGTATTTGGATGTAATAGGCGATCATTTAGAGCAGTTTCTGTAAATGTCCCATTTTTGTACCATGAATAACAAATCCTTAAACACCTCCCTAAAGAGGGATTTTTTTTCTTTTATTGCTTTATTATTTCATCGCCCTCGCCCCATATGGCGCTCTTGAGCCAAACGAATTTAAAAATATGTATAAGGAAAAATATTTTTCGTTTACGCCTTCTATATAACAACTTTCAGAGAACTTCCTTTCCGGATAGAAATGCGCTCCGAACATGGCTCAACGAGTTTGGGGTTCGTTTGGGTTGTCTGGAGGGGGGTGGGGGGGGGGGGGGGGGCGGGAGACCAGACAGCGAGGTCATCGGTCTCATCGGATTAGGTAGGAAAGGACGGGCAAGGAAGTCGGCCGTGCCCTTTCAAAGCAACCATCCCGACATTTTGATGGAGCGATTTAGGGAAATCACGGAAAACCTAAATCACGATGGCCAGACGCGGGTTTGAACCGTCGTCCTCCCGAATGCGAGTCCAGTGTGCTAACGACTGCGCCACTTCGCTCGATCTCAAAGAGTTCTTCACCTCAATATCACATGATTTCTACAGTCGCGGAATAGAAAAGTTTCTCCAGCGTTGGCGGACTGTTATAAATAGTCAAGGACAATAAATTACTGTTGAGTAAAGTCTCTGTTTTGTACATCTGTTCTGTTTATTAAACTTATGGCAAACGCTACGATCTGACGCACGAACACAAAAATACTGAAAATACTTCGTTTGCAGAAATATACTCTTTACGTACGTCTCGTTGAAATAAGATACCTTATTTGTCTCTACAGAAGATGACATTCGTTGATGTGATTCACGTCCAACAGAAAGGATTTGTAAATGAAATCACTTCCACCAAGAGACTGAGTGAATATATTCACAGAACTGCCGTAACCGCTAGGGGTTTGTTTCAACCTGTTGTCCCACACTAAGTGAAATCACTCCAAACTGGAGAGAGAGTGGAAAAAACTCGTATCATTCAAGTCACCGCATAGATTTGTTCCCTTCGGACATTTAATTTGGCTGATAAAAGACGACTGACCGAAAAAACAATCGATTGCCCGATTGACAGTTAAAATCAGTCACCATCAACATGTAGTAGCGTGCATTAGGCAGCGACGTGCAGATTTAATTTTGAATTGTATATACACGGATTTGTCGACCTGGAAAAAGCGTTCGACGGTATAAAATGGTGCAAGCTGTTCGAGATTCTGAAAAAAGTAGGGGTAAGCTATAGGGAGAGACGGGTCATATACAATATGTACAACAACCAAGAGGGAATAATAAGAGTGGACGATCAAGAGCGAAGTGCTCGTATTAAGAAGGGAGTAAGACAAGGCTGTAGCCTTTCGCCCCTACTCTTCAATCTGTACATCGAGGAAGCAAAAAGAGGAAATGAAAGAAAGGTTCAGCAGTGGAATTAAAAGACAAGGTGAAAAGATATCAATGATACGATTCACTGATGACATTGCTATCCTGAGTGAAAGTGAAGAAGAATAAAATGATCTGCTGAACGGAATGAACAGTCTAATGAGTACACAGTATGGTTTGCGAGTAAATCGGAGGAAGACAAAGGTAATGAGAAGTAGTAGAAATGAGAACAGCGAGAAACTTAACATCAGGATTGATGGTTACGAAGTCAATGAAGTTAAGGAATTCTGCTACCTAGGCAGTAAAATAACCAATGACGGACGGAGCAAGGAGGACATCAAAAGCAGACTCGCTATGGCAAAAAAGGCATTTCCGGCCAAGAGAAGTCTACTAATATCAAATACCGGCCTTAATTTGAGGAAGAAATTTCTGAGGATGTACGTCTAGAGTACAGTATTGTATGGTAGTGAAACATGGACTGTGGGAGAACCGGAACACAAGAGAATCGATTCATTTGAGATGTGGTGCTATAGACGAATGTTGAAAATTAGGTGGACTGATAAGGTAAGGAATGAGGAGGTTCTACGCAGAATCGGAGAGGAAAGGAATATGTGGAAAACACTGATAAGGAGAAGGGACAGGATGATAGGACATCTGCTAAGACATGAGGGAATGACTTCCATGGTACTAGAGGGAGCTGTAGAGGGCAAAAACTGTAGAGGAAGACAGAGATTGGAATACGTCAAGCAAATAATTGAGGACGTAGGTTGCAAGAGCTACTCTGACATGAAGAGGTTAGCACAGGAAAGAAATTCGTGGCGGGCCGCATCAAACCAATCAGTAGACCGATGACCAAAAAGAAAAAAAAAAAAAAAAATACACGGAAACGAATTCAAGTTTACCAACGTCAACTGTTACCATTAATGGTATGCCACGCGGGGTAGCCGCGTGGTCTTTGGCACCTTGCCACGGTTCGCTCTGCTCCTCCAGTCGGAGGTCATGGGTGTGTGTGTGTGTTTTGTCCTTAGCGTAAGTTAATTTAGGCTTACACACTACTAAGCCAAGGTACCCATGTATTTATTCGTACGGGTAGGGTCCCCTGTCGGGCAGACCGTTCACCAAGTGCCGGACTTTCAATTTGACGCCACTTACGGCTACCTGCAGTCGATAAGGATAATAGGATGATGATGAGGACAGCACAAAACCCAGTCCCAGGGCGGAGAAAATTCCCCCACCCAGCCGGGAATCGAACCTGGGCCCAGAGGATTGACAATCGGTCACGCTGACCATTTGAGCTACTGGGGCGGACTAGGTGCTGATGACCTCAGCAGTCTGGTCCCATAGGAACTTACCACCACCACCATTAATGGTATCATAGTCATTCTCGTTGGGAGAGCCAGTCATGACAAAACTCTACCATCTGGTGAGCAAGATGTATGAGACAGACTTCAAGAAGAAGATAATAATTCTAATCCCAAAGAAAGCAGGTGTTGACAGATGTGAAAATTACCGAACTATCCGTTTAATAAGTCACAGCTGCAAATTACTAACGCGAATTCTTTACATACGAATGGAAAAACTGGTAGAAGCGGACCTTGGGGAAGATCAGTTTGGATTCCGCAGAAATGTTGGAACACGTGAGGCAATACTAACCTTACGACTTATCTTAAAAGAAAGATTAAGAAAAGGCAAACCTACGTTTCTAGCATTTGTAGACTTAGAGAAAGCTTTTGACAATGTTGACTGGAATACTCTGTTTCAAATTCTAAAGGCGGCAGGGGTAAAATACAGAGAGCGTAAAGCTATTTACAATTTGTACAGAAACCAGATGGCAGGTATAAGAGTCGAGGGGCATGAAAGGGAAGCAGTGGTTGGGAAAGGAGTGAGACAGGGTTGTAGCCTCTCCCCGATGTTATTCAATCTGTATATTCAGCAGGCAGTAAAGGAAACAAAAGAAAAATTTGGAGCAGGTATTAAAATTCATGGAGAAGAAATAAAAACTTTGAGGTTCGCCGATGACATTGTAATTTTGTCAGAGACAGCAAAGGACTTGGAAGAGCAGTTGAACGGAATGGACAGTGTCTTGAAAGGAGGATATAAGATGAACATCAGCAAAAGCAAAACGAGGATAATGGAGTGTAGTCAAATTAAATCGGGTGATGCTGAGGGAATTAGATTAGGTAATGAGACACTTAAAGTAGTAAAGGAGTTTTGCTATTTGTGGAGCAAATAACTGATGATGGTCGAAGTTGAGAGGATATAAAATGTAGACTGCCAATGGCGAGGAAAGCGTTTCTGAAGAAGAGAAATTTGTTAACATCGACTATTGATTTAAGTGTCAGGAAGTCGTTTCTGAAAGTATTTGTATGTAGTGCAGCCATGTATGGAAGTGAAACATGGACGATAACTAGTTTGGACAAGAAGAGAATAGAAGCTTTCGAAATGTGGTGCTACAGAAGAATTTTGAAGATTAGATGGGTAGATCACATAACTAATGAGGAGGTATTGAATAGAATTGGGGAGAAGAGGAGTTTGTGGCACAACTTGACCAGAAGAAGGGATCGGTTGGTAGGACGTGTTCTGTGACATCGAGGGATCACAAATTTAGCATTGGAGGGCAGCGTGGAGGGTAAAAATCGTAGAGGGAGACCAAGAGATGAATACATTAAGCAGATTCAGAAGGATGTAGGCTGCAGTAGGTACGGGGAGATGAAGAAGCTTGCACGGGATAGAGTAGCATAGAGAGCTGCATCAGACCAGTCTCAGGACTGAAGACCACATCAACACAGTCATTGTCAGAGTTCATAAGCATGTAGGAGGGGACAGTCTGCTCTCGAAAGGGAACACACTCAAACTGGGCATTCATAAGCTCGGTTACACCCTCCTCTCGCTATTTTGGCCAAAAAAATTACACTGACGGAAAAAAGCAACAGCAAAAAGATGTTGTGCGAGGTAAACGGAAGTTGGCAGGTATATCTCGATATCTGAAAGATCATGTCTGCTCAAGTGTCGCGCCACTCGCCTAACAGTGGCGGTAGTAGGGTCGCTATTAGGTTGGAAATCAATTTTCTTTAAATACACGCTGTAAAGGTCGTCAGCATTGGGATTTGACGTAGTGAGGTGATGTTGGTCAGGAACGCCTTTAACGCAACATCAACGCAATTATCAACGCCTCACTGAGTTTGAACGAGGTCGTGTAACAGGGCTACGAGAAGCTGGACGTTCCTTCTGCGATACGGCAGAAACACTTGGCATGAACGCAGCCACTCTACATGACTGCTGGCAGCGGTGCTCACGAAAATGTTTGGTCGCAAGAAGACCGGGCTCCGGAAGGCTACGCGATACCGCCTAGAACAGGGCCGGCCAAACGCTGCACAGTGTGCAGGCGTGCGGAAGTGCTGCAAATGTGCGCACGTGTGCGACACCGACATCTGTTATTAGACACGTGTCCTAAATGAACGGCGGCGGCTCCACTTCCCTGTGGTACAAGCAAGAGCGCAACATACCCAGTCTCGTTTACCCCTGGTGACCCTAACCTTAACAGAGAAGTACTGAGAAATGGCACGTGCTGTGAAAAAGCAAAAGACGGGACATCTATGTTCTCAGCAGTTTAAAAATGACTGGGAACTGCAATTCTTTTTTGTAGGCGGCCAGCATGTTTTCAATTGGAAGACACTACAAAAACCAGTGTAGTGTACTCAACAGTGAAGAACGGCAAGCAAAATTAAATGTCCTTCAGATGAGACACATCAACTCGATTTTACTGTACGTCAAAGTAACTGATACTTGTTGAACCCTAAATTTCTTGTGTTACATTTACTTCTGTTTTACTGTACACTGTACAATGTACTGTTTTCAGTTTTCCAGTATGACAACCACACTAAATCTTCACTGCTAGCAAGTTTTAAAATCGCGTTAAGAATTGCACAATCTGGGAAATCCTTTTCCGAGGCTGCTATTCTCCCATGGAGACGATCGTAGAGATGCTGGATGTAGTCCTGTGGAACGGCTTGCCATGCCATTTCCACCTGGCGCCTCAGTTGGACCAGCGTTCGTGCTGGACGTGCAGACCGCGTGAGACGACACTTCATCCAGTCCCAAACATTCTCGATGGGGGACAGATCCGGAGATCTTGCTGGCCAGGGTAGTTGACTTACACCTTCTAGAGCACGTTGGGTGGCACGGGATACATGCGGACGTGCATTGTCCTGTTGGAACAGCAAGTTCCCTTGCCGGTCTAGAAAGGTAGAACGATGGGTTCGATGACGGTTTGGATGTACCGTGCACTATTCAGTGTCCCCTCGACGATTACCAGAGGTGTACGGCCAGTGTAGGAGATCGCTCCCCACACCATGATGCCGGGTGTTGGCCCTGTGTGCCTCGGTCGTATGCAGTCCTGATTGAGCGCTCACCTGCACGGCGCCAAACACGCATACGACCATCATTGGCACCAAGGCAGAAGCGATTCTCATCGTTGAAGACAACACGTCTCCATTCGTCCCTCCATTCACGCCTGTCGCGACACCACTGGAGGCGGGCTGCACGATGTTGGGGCGTGAGCGGAAGACGGCCTAACGGTGTGCGGGACCGTAGCCCAGCTTCATGGAGACGGTTGCGAATGGTCCTAGCCGATACCCCAGGAGCAACAGTGTCCCTAATTTGCTGGGAAGTGGCGGTGCGGTCCCCTACGGCACTGCGTAGGATCCTACGGTCTTGGCGTGCATCCGTGCGTCGCTGCGGTCCGGTCCCAGGTCGACGGGCACGTGCACCTTCCGCCGACCACTGGCGACAACATCGATGTACTGTGGAGACCTCACGCCCCACGTGTTGAGCAATTCGGCGGTACGTCCACCCGGCCTCCCGCATGCCCACTATACGCCCTCGCTCAAAGTCCGTCAACTGCACATACGGTTCACGTCCACGCTGTCGCGGCATGCTACCAGTGTTAAAGACTGCGATGGAGCTCCGTATGCCACGGCAAACTGGCTGACACTGACGGCGGCGGTGCACAAATGCTGCGCAGCTAGCGCCATTCGACGGCCAACACCGCGGTTCCTGGTGTGTCCGCTGTGCCGTGCGTGTGATCATTGCTTGTACAGCCCTCTCACAGTGTCCGGAGCAAGTATGGTGGGTCTGACACACCGGTGTCAATGTGTTCTTTTTTTCCATTTCCAGGAGGGTATGAACTTTCGCAGCGATGTATCTCGACTATTCCCACCATCCCGGCATCTATCTACACTAATAACAAAACTCTGTAACAGCTGTATCCGTCTGTTTCAACACGCTAATCTCCAAATTTGCTAGACGAGCTTTCATGGGACTCTCATAGCTTACTTGAGCATAGCTTGTGGCAACATATAGGATTTATTTAATCAAAATCTGACAACAGGAAAAGGATATCGTGATTTAAACTTTTAGGACATTGCTCAGTTTCGCAGCTTTGTATTTATGCCTACCTCATTGCCAGAAGTATTTTAGAAAATTCACATCACCGACAGAACTAAACACCACAGTCTTGTCTTTACGAACGCAAACTAACATTGAATTTACTTGACTAGGATATACAGAGTTACTGATTTCGCAATGCGTATCAAAAACTTAATAAACTGTTTTCCTTCTTTCGACAGGTTTCATTTGTATTTGACTTCTTGGCTAGGAAATACGAACTTACGAACAAAGAGACCCTACAACGGTTTCGTTTTTACTGATTGACGTAGGGAACCTAAAAATAATGGTATGCAAAGGGCTTTCCGTTGCGAAGCATGTGCGTGTGGCCAGTATACAATAAAATCGACTATGTTAAGCGATGTAAGAAAACTGCTCCATTACATACCTGAACAGACTTCCATCTCGCCGGCCGCGCTGGTCTAGTGGTTCTAGGCGCGCAGTCCGGAACCGCGGGACTCCTACGGTCGCAGATTCGAATCCTGCCTCGGGCATGGATGTGTGTGATGTCCTTAGGTTAGTTAGGTTTAAGTAGTTCTAAGTTCTAGGGGACAGATGACCACAGCAGTTAAGTCCCATAGTGCTCAGAGCCATTTTTTCTTGCATCTCATTGTACCGACGCGTTGCGATTTTCCAACACCCCATTCAACTGCCCGTAAGCATTTTCACTCTAACCTCAGAACACTAAACGTGCTGTGCTGCAGTGTGCAACATTATCTCTGCTTTTCTAAATTCTCACAGTAGTCGTCCGTTGTTTTTCCATGGATACCAGTATCTACAGCCAGTCGCTTTCAAATCGCGACAAATCTGACAGAAGTGTGGAATAAAGCAGAACAGATACTGCATTTAACAAATAAACTTCCATTTTATACAATATACTAGATCGTATTGTGAAATTATATCGATTTATCCTGATGACTGAAGTTATCTCTTAGTTGCAGAAATGAAACATTGTGTAAATACTGTCACCATAAACCAATTAGTAAGCGAAGGAATTGCTCCCTTTCTTGCAGCGGTGTACCGTAGGTCTCTAGAAGAGCGTAGCGTTACAAAAGATTGGAAAAGGGCACAGGTCATCCCCGTTTTCAAGAAGGGACGTCGAACAGATGTGGAGATCTATACGCCTATATATCTATCGTCGATCTGTTGGAGAATTTTGGACCACATATTATGTTGGGGTATAACGACTTTTCTGGAGACTACAAATCTACTCTGTAGGAATCAGCATGGGTATCGAAGAAGACGGTCGTGTGCAACCCAGCTCGCGCTATTCGTCCACGAGACTCAGAGGGCCATAGACACGGTTTCTCAGGTACATGCCGTGCTTCTTGACTTCCGCAAGGCGTTTCGATACAGTTCCCCACAGTCGTTTAATGAACAAAGTAAGAGCATATGGACTATCAGACCAATTGTGTGATTGGATTAAAGAGTTCCTGGATCACAGAACGCAGCATGTCATTCTCAATGCAGAGAAGTCTTCCGAAATAAGAGTGATTTCAGATGTGCCGCAGGGAAGTGTCGTAGGACTGTTGCTATTCACAATATATATAAATGACCTCTTGGATAACATCGGATATTCACTGAGGCTTTTTGCGGATGATGCTGTAGTATATTGAGATGTTGTAGCAATGGAAAATTGTACTGAAATTCAGAAGCATCTGCAACGAATTGACGCATGGTGCAGGGAATGGCAACTGAATCTCAATGTAGACAAGTGTACTGTGCTGCGAATACACAGAAAGAAAGATCCCTTATCATTTAGCTACCGCATAGCAAGTCAGCAACTGGAACGAGTTAATTCCATAAATTATCGGGGAGTAGGCATTAGCAGTGATTTAAAATGTAATGACCATGTAAAATTAATCGTCGGTACAGCAGATGCCAGTCTGAGAGTCACTGGAAAAATACTAAGGAAATGCAGTCCGAAAACAAAGGAAGCAGGTTACAGTACGCTTGTTTGCCCACTGCTTGAATACTGCTCACTGGTGTGGGATCCGTACCAGATAGGGTTGATAGAAGAGATAGAGATGATCCAACGCAGTCCAACGGAAAGGAGAGCGCTTCGTTACAGGATCACTTAGTAATCGCGAAACCATTACGGAGATGATAGATAAACTCCAATGGAAGACTCTGCAGGAGAAATGCTCAGTAGCTCGGTACGGGCTTTTGTTGAAGTTTCGAGAACAAACCTTCACCGAGGAGTCAAGCAGTATATTGCTCCCTCCTACGTATATCTCGCGAAGAGACCGTGAGGATAAAATCACACAGAGGCATATCAACAATCTTTGTTTCCACGAACAATATGAGACTGGAATAGAAGGGAGAACCGATAGAGGCATTCAAGGTACCCTCCTCCACACACCGTCAGGTGGCTTGCTGAATATGGATGCAAATGTACATGTAGATTAGTTCTTATGTAACCATCAGTCTCCTTATAAGGTCTAGTTTTCCATTTTCTAAATAACCTAAGTTACGAAGTTATTATGGGTATTTATTCTGCATAATGCTTAGAGCTTTAAATCACCATGAAATCCAGGAACTGTTGAACATCTGGGAGGAGAGTGAAGATTGTCATATGTAAGTTGTGCGCCTAGCAAGTGATATTCCAAGAAATCAGAACTATCGTCTGCTTTTGTTAATACTTTTCATGAATTCCTTTTGTTAAAGTACCTAGAGGGAATCCTTAGAGTTGGTGCTTTACTATTGCGAGGAATCGAATTCTAAATTGTAAAATGTCAGGTTTAAAGGAAATGCAGAAAAAAAGGAGTGAGAGTTTGATAGAATATATAGCTTACATCAGAGGGGCAGAAGTATTTAAGGTTAGTTGGAGTCATAGAAAGTGAACTTGGCATCAAATTTTGCAGGAGAAATGCCTAAATTACAGTGATATTATAAATCCCAGGAGACGTACATTTACACTGAGATTCCATTGGTGAACATGACTGGTACAGGTTGACAGTATGCTAGGATGGTACAAAATATATTCTTGAGGAGCAAAATATGATGTGCACATATGTTTTACCATCATCTTGACATGACTCTAGAGACGTCCTGGTTGTTATACAAATGTGTACTTAGAGACAAAGGGTTTTAGTTAAAAACAATGAATCCAGCAGAGTTCCGGTTTGACATGGCACAAGTATTGTGCAAACTAAACGCAAGAGATCATGGAAGCAGAAAAGCAAGGGGCTCAATAGAAGGATACGCCAACAAAGGTCACTGGCCGATATCTACTAACAAGGCGATGAAAATTTTCTTAAATGTAGACGATACGAGCAGATCAGGTGCGAGAACTAAAATCATTCATTGTTTCCAGGGATTTCGTGTCGGGTAACACACGAGTCGAGCAATACTTCATATGCAAGACTTGTGGCCAAAAAGTGGGACGTTACGGAATTACAATACGTAGTACTTATTCAAAAAACATTTGGTTACGAAAACAAAATGAACTTGTATGTTTTCCATCACACAGTGTCTTCCACGAAACAAGATTTTTTCCTATGCTGCCGAAATATAAAGTAACGAGATATTCGTATATCGGACAAGGAAGATGATACTGATAATATTACGTGATGAAGTGTGCATTCAACTGCAGCATCTGAAAATGACCGATGTTGCAGTTTCATTTGTTGTAATTGTCAGGTTATGCGCTCCACCACTTCTGAACCTCACTGCTTTTCCTTTGTATCCTGGTGCAAACGGGAGCGAAAATTAATAAATAGCCTCAAAAGAGATCGCATCATGCAGAGTGGGCCTCAAGTGTCTTTCGTAATTCGCACTAGGCTAACATGTTAACGTCGAGAAGTGTTGCAAAAGTACACTACTGGCCATTAAAATTGCTACACAAAGAAGAAATGCAGATGATAAACGGGTATTCATTGGACAAATGTATTATACTAGAACTGACATGTGATTACATTTACACGGAATTTAGGTGCATAGATCCTGGGAAATCATTACCCACAACAATCACCTTTGGCCGTAATAACGGCCTTCATACGCCTGGGCATTCAGTCAACAGAGTTTGGATGGCGTGTACAGGTACAGCTGCCCATGCAGCTTCAACACGATACCACAGTTCATCGAGAGTAGTGACTGGCGTATTGTGACGAGCCAGTTGCTCGGCCACCATTGACCAGACGTTTTCAATTGGTTAGAGATCTGGAGAATGTGCTTGCCAGGGCAGCAGTCGAACATTTTCTGTAGCCAGAAAGGCCCGTACAGGACCTGCAACATCCGGTCGTGCATTATCCTGCTGAAATGTAGGGTTTCGCAGGGATCGAATGAAGGGTAGCGCCACGGGTCGTAACACATCTGAAATGTAACATCCACTGTTCACAGTGCCGTCAATGCGAACAAGAGGTGACCGAGACGTGTAACCAATGGCACCCCATACCATCACGCCGGGTGATACGCCAGTATGGCGATGACGAATACACGCTTGCAATGTGCGTTCACCGCGATGTCGCCAAACACGGATACGACCATCATGATTGTGTAAACAGAACCTGGATTCATCCGAAAAAGTGACGTTTTGCCATTCGTGCACCCAGGTTCGTCGTCGAGTACACCACCGCAGGCGCTCCTGTCTGTGATGCAGCGTCAAGGGTAACCGCAGCCACGGTCTCCGAGCTGATAGTCCGTGCTGCTGCAAACGTCGTCGAACTGTTCGTGCAGATGGTTGTTGTCTTGCAAACGTCCCCATCTGTTCACTCAGGGATCGAGACGTGGCTGCACGATCCGTTACAGCCGTGCGGATAAGATGCCTGTCATCTCGACTGCTAGTGATACGAGGCCGTTTGGATCCAGCACGGCGTTCCGTATTACCTTCCTGAACCCACCGATTCCATATTCTTGATCTCGACCGACGCGAGCAGCAATGTCGCGATACGATAAACCGCAATTGCGATAGTCTACAATCCGACCTTTATCAAAGTCGGAAACGTGATGGTATACATTTCTCCTCCTTACACGAGCCATCACAACAACGTTTCGCCAGGCAACGCCGGTGAACTGCTGTTTGTGTATGAGAAATCGGTTGGAAACTTTCCGCATATCAGCACGTTGAAGGTGTCGTCACCGGCGCCAACCTTGTGTGAATGCTCTGAAAAGCTAATCATTTGCATATCACAGCATCTTCTTCCTGTCGGTTATATTTCGCGTCTGTAGCACGTCATCTTCGTGGTGTAGGAATTTTAATGGCCAGTAGTGTAATATTAAGCGTGAAGCTGATCATAATACTGGACAGTTTTCTAATACTTGACAGACGTGCGAAGTGTATGAAAAAAATTTTCACAGACCACTACCAGTCACAAATTTTCTAATTTACTTAAGCTATTTAATGATGCAACATGTTTCGAGGAACGAACTCCAGCTTCAGACAACACTGGCAATACAAAATACAATCAACAAAACTGTACATAGATACTAAGTCTCGTAATTTAGTGTAGTCATCAACTGGAGAAAGAGAAGGATAACGTAGTATGAGGGAATATTTACTTCGTTTGCTGGTCTGCCATTGATATTAAATCTTTAAACAATACACGCTGAAGCGCTTCAGTAACTGGTATAGGCATGCGTATTCAAAAACAGAGATATTTAAAGAGGCAGAATACGGCGCTGTTGCCGGCAACACCTATATAAGACAATAAGTGTCTGGAGCAGTTGTTAGATCGGTTACTCCTGCTACAATGCCAGGTTATCAAGATGTGAGTTGAAACGTGGTGTTACAGTCGGCGCACGGGAGATGGATTACAGCATCTCCTAGGTAGCGATGAAGTGGGGATTTTACCGAACGAACATAACACGAATGTACTGCGTATGACAGGAATGAGGTAAAAACACCAAATCACCGAAATCGCTGCGGTCGGAAAAGGATCTTGCATGAACGGGAGCAACGATGACAGAAGAGGATCGTTCAACGTGACAAAAGTGCAACCCTTCCGCAAAATTCTGCAGAGTTCATTGCTGAGCCATGAACAACTGTCTCGATGGATGACTGATCTGAGCTGGTATCAGTAGCCAACGTGGCTTTGCTGTGCTGGTGTTGCGAATGGCTGAAAGTAAGTGGAGACTGCAGCCATAATTGTTCTCGAGAGCATACAGCTCTATTGTGAGGTTAAATGATGACGACTTCCTCTTGGATAAAATATCCCGGAGGTATAATAGTAATCAATTCGTATCTCCGGGCGAGGAGTACTCGGGAAGATGTCGGAGCATGGAATGTTAGACCCCTTAATCGAGTAGGTAGATTACAAAATTTAAAAAAGGAAAGGGGGTAGGTTGAAGCGAGATAAAATGGAGATTAGTGAAGTTGGGTGGCAGGACGAACAGGACTTTTGGTTAGGTGAGCATAGGGTTAAAGATACAAAATCAAAGGTAGGGCAGGAGTAGGTTTAATAATCAATAAGAAAGTAGGGATGCAGGTAAGCTACTATGAGCATAGTGAACACATTATCGCAGCCAAGATACACACGAAGCCCTCACCTACCACAGTGGTACATACCAAACAGTTCCGCAGATGATGATGAGATTGAAGAAATGTATGATGAGATAAAAGAAATTATTCAGATAATGGAGATGAAAAATTGAATTATAACGTCTGAGTGGAAGTGTATAGTAGGAAAAGAAAGAGAAGGAAAAACAGTATGTGAATATGGACTGGCGGAAAGCAATGATAGCAAAATCCGCCTTGTAAAATTTTGAACAGGGTATAATTTAATCATAGCTAACACACGATTTAAGAATCATGGAAGAGACTTGGAGACACCGGAAGATTTTAGATTCATTATGACATTAATAGAGAGATTTTGGAACCAGATTCATTATGTAATGGTGAGACAGAGATTTCGGAACCAGATTTTAAAATGTAAGACAAGGACTGATGTGGAATCTGGACCACAATTTAATGGTTGTCAACGGTAGATTAAAACTGAAGAAATTGCGGAAAGATAGGAAATTAAAGAGATGGGACCTGAATAACTTGAAAGAACCAGAAGTTGTTCGGAATTTCAGAGGGTGAATTAGGTAAACACTGACTGCGACAAGGGAAAGGAATTCAGTAGAAGACGAATGGGTAGCTTTTTGTGTTGAGTGAAGCCAGCAGACGACGAAATAGAAATCGTTGGACATCACAGCGGACATTAAAATTAGTTGACGAAAGGAGAAAATACAAAAATCCAGCAAATGAGGGAGGAAAAGGGAAATTCAAATCGGTCGAGGGTAAACGTACGAGTTTAGAAGCATATTTCACTAGCTGTGGAATAGGCACTGCATACAATGATATTAAAGAGGCTTTTGTAGAAAGAAGAGCGCAGATAGAATACCATTACAAGGAAAGGAGAAGAAGGTGAAAGATGGAAGAAATATATAGAATATATATAGAAGGACCATACAAGAGAACCGTACCTTAACGCATTATTATGGAAAGGGAAGACGACTCAGCTGAAGATGAGATGAGAGATACGATACTTGCAAGAACTTGACAGAGTACTGAAGTACCTGTATCAAAACAAGGCCCCTTGAGTAGACGAAATTCCGTCAGAGCTACTCGTATCCTTGGGAAAGCCAAGTATGACGAAACCATTCCACCTGGCTTGCAATATGTGTGAGACAGACGAAATACCGTCATAATTCAAGAAGAATATAATAATTCGAATTCCAAAGAGAGCAGGTGCTGACAGTTGTGAAGATTACCGAAATATTAATTCAGTAACTCATGGCTACAAAACAGTAACAGTAATTCTTTAGAGAAGAATCGAAAATCTGGTAGAGGTCGACCTCAGGTAAGATCAGCTTGGTTGAGGGAACAAGCGAGGCAGTAGTAACCCTACGACTTATCTTAGAAAATAGGCAAAGGAAGGGCAAACCTACGTTAATAGCAATTTTATAGAAAGGTTTTGACGATGTTCACTGGAATACCCTCTTTGAAATTCTCAGGGTAGTGAAGGTATAAAACAGGGAGCGAAAGACTATTTACAACTTGAACAGAAAAAAGACGGCAATTATGAGTCAAGGGGTATGAAAAGAAAGCACTGGTTGTAGCCTAACCCGATGTTATTCAATATGTACAATGAGCAGGCAGTATAGGATACCGAAGAAAAATTTGAAGTAATAATTAAAGTCCAGACGGAGGAAATAGAAGCTGTGAGGTTTGCCGATGTCACTAATTCTGTCAGAGACAAGAAAGGACTTGGAAGAACAGCTGACTGGAATGGAAGGTGTCTTCAAAGGGGGACATAAGATGAGCATCAAGAGAAGCTTTTGGATAATAGACTGTAGTCGAATTAAGTGAGGTGACGCTGAGGTAACCACATTAGGAAAGGAGACATTAAAAGCAGTAAATGAGTTTTTCTATTTCACCAGTAAAATAACTGACGGTGGCCAAAGAAGATAGGATGTAAAATATAGACCAGCAACGAGAAGAAAGGCGTTCGTCAAGAAGAGAAATTTGTTATAAATAAATATAGATTTAAGTATTTGAATGTTTTTTCTGAAGCAAGAGAAACGTGGACGATAAACAGTTCAGACAAGAAGAGTGTAGGAACTTCTGAAATGTGGCGCTACACAAGAATGATGAAGATTAGATGCGTAAATCGCGTAACTAATGAGGACGTACTGAATATAATTGAGGTGTACAGGATGTTTGTTGGACAACTTGATTAAAAGAAGGGATCGGTTGATAGGACACGTTCTGAGAAAACACCAATTTAGTACTGGAGGGAAGTGTAGGGGAAAAATTTGTAGAGGGAAACCAAGAGATGAATGAAGTAAGCGGATTCTCAAGGATGCAGGTCGGGAGAGATCGAGAGTCTTGCACAGGATAGAGTACCAGCCTTTGGAATGAAGAGAACAACAACTACGCCAGGAGAGTTTCTCAGGTACGCTACTATTTACAATTTATGTTAATGATCTACTTGATAACTCTGGAGACTATGGCTCTGTTGTGATCTATAGGAGAGTCACAACGCCAGGAACTGTAGCGAAAGTCTCGAACGCCTGCAGACGGTTGGCACTTGGGCATAAATAGGTGAGAGGTGTTATGCATAAATCGGCCAAGAGACCAAATATTGTCCGATTGTAGTATGTGGGACAAATAACTGTACAATATAATATGCAGTGAAATGAGAACTGAACACCCGCCACAATGGGTTAATGATGTGGTTCCATTCAAAAGTAAACCGAACGAGGTGGCGCAGTTGTTAAGCACACTGGACTCGCATTCGTTTAAGCACACTGGACTCGCATTCAGGAGGACGACGGTTCAACCCCTGTCCGACCATCCTGATGTAGATTTTCCGTGATTTCCCTAAATAGCTTCAGGCAAATGCCGGGATGGTTCCTTTGAAAGGGGACGGCCGATTTCCTTCCCCATTCGTCCCTAATCCAATGAGACCGATGACCTCACAGTTTTGTCTCTTCACCCAAACAACCCAACCCAACCCATTCAAACGTAATCATGACACACGTTATAACATGTATCCCACTGATGGGTAGAATGCTGTTGGCCTTTGTCGGATACAAAACCTGACCCAGTCTTGCATTTCCTCGTCCGACTGAAACCGATGTCCATCCTTGTCTGTCTTCAGTTAGCCAAAGATGTGAAAATCGCAAAGTGAACGATCTGAGCCATACAGACGAGGTTGCAACGCTTCCCAACCAAATCGCTGAAGCGTACCCTTCATCCGATTGGAGGCGGGTATTATCCTGCAACTTGCGTAAACAGCTTTGGATTTCATTTGCGGGACAGATGTGTGGTGTTCCCACAGTTGGCTTTGCCATTTGTCATCGGGCTCTCGTAGTACTGTCGTTCAGAATCAGCCCGCTGCACGATTCCTCTCACACTCTGCCAATTGGACGAAGGCTGTACTTCAGTGATTCGCTTGGGAATCACTGCAACATCATCTGGATGAATCACCATGTGATTTTCACATCTTTGGCTAGCTGAAGAACCAAATGTGGACGTTGTTTCCTGTCTGACGACGAAGTGCAAGTGTGGTGAAGTTATCGACTGGTCAGCAACCCTGGCTCTAGAAGCAGTGGGAGCACTTCCAATACTGCCAGGGAGTTTTGTTCTCCAGGGAATGGTGCTAATGATGGGGTATTTTTAGTTTCTTGGATAATGGCGCACTTTCTGCCAAGTGTTCAATGAGGCTCTGTAGCGCTATCAGATACTAGTGAAGTGCGTGAGAAAGTCATTTTTCTGACACCTGACACGTAAGATTGGGATCAGATTTTCCAACATCCCACGGAATCATTAAGTACGCTGTGCGCGAGGAGATCCACCTGGAGTTTGTTGAAGTGATAAGAAATTTTGTCATACTGACAGATTTATTATTTATTTATTTAGCGTATGGCTCATAACACCACAGTAAAAAAATTAACGAAACAACACAATTTAAAAAGAAAAGAATCGCATATGTATAAACAGAGCACTAAATAACAGTTTGCATATAAGGATACCACCAATTGTATATTTACACTAACAGAAGAGCAATCTCAAACAAACGACCCGCTTAGATAGTATATGATCGATTGCCACTTGGGTCGCCACTAGGAAATCCTGTGGGTCGCCCTCGTATGCCCTTAGTGGGCATTTCTGCACGATGTGTTTGACCGTCTGTCTCTCAGCGCCACAGTCGCAAGCGGCCGAAGGAAGTTTACCCCATCTGTGTAAGGAGTCAGCGCATCTCCCACTGTTGGTTCTGATGCGATTAAGATGACAGATTTAGCATTACTCTGGAAATGATGCCAGGGGTTGCATATTTTGAATAATCGTATGGTTTGGGTAAATGGATGGTGTCATTCAGAAGCTGCATCACGGCTCCATAAGGTTTTCGAGCACAATTGAAGTCCCTGGGAAATCTGTAAGGCTTTTCTGATATAAATGAAGCCATTGCGAAAATCATTGCTTGACACCAAACTCCAAGGCTGAGATTTAACTAGATTCCATGAAATCAGTAAAAACAGATTGAGCATAGAAATGAACCTGGAGGTTCTTGAAGCAGTGAAAAATTTCACATACTGGCAGAGACTGCCTTTTTGCAACGGAATGATGTTATGGATTGGTTATTTTCTCATTCTGGGATTTGATACTTTTTACCAGAAGCTGCATCACGGCTCCATAGGGTTTTCGGGCACAACTGAAGTCCCTGGGAAATTTATTGACCAACAAAACGCACCACAGCCCAATTTCACCTAGATCTCATGAAATCAGTACAAACACTTTGAGGAGAAAAATGCAGCTGGAGGCTCTTGAAGTAGTGGGAGCACATTTCATACTGCCAGAGACGGCCTGTTTCCACAGGAATGATACCAAGGATAGTGTATTTTCAGTGTTTTTGGCAATGTTGTGCTCTCTTACAAGAGCTCATTGAGACCCTGTCTTGGATACTAATGGAGCTATGGCAGTTTTTGACACATCAGACTATGAGTTAGCATTACCCACATCCCATGGGAACAACACATCTGACAACAAGAGCAACCAGGAATTTCATGTAGAGGTGGGAACGTTTTCACATTCCTAAAGTGTTTGTCAGCCTGCCAATGATGTCAGGGATTGCGTGTTTTCAGACAGTGCTGGTAAGAGCCAAGATTATCTACCGCCCTATAGCAGCAGTGTAACCTATGAGGCCCCAGTGGGCCCTTACATACTAGTGAAGCCCATAGGAAATTCATTTTTTGACATCTGAGCCAATGGGTCAGCATTACATACAGCTCATGGGTCAGAAACACTTTGGGCATAGGGACCCAACTGGGATTTCTTGAAATGGTGAGAACACTTGTCATACTTCCAGACTGCCCACTGTCCTGGGAACGATGTCAGGAATTGCAAATTTTCAAATAGTGTTGGTAATCGTGGTACCCTCTGCCAAGAATTCTACCGAGACCCTGTAGCACTCTTGGATACCACTGAGTCCCATCTCATTAGGCCAGTACCAAGTGTTACCTAGATCTCAAGACAGCTGTGGGAACACTTTGGACACAGAGACATGACCACGCACCTGGAGGTTCTTGGATACCAGTGAAACCTACACGAAATTCACTGCCCATCTTGTTAGGCCAGGACCGAGTGTTAGCTAGATCTGAAGACAGCTGTGGAAACACTTATGAAAGAGAGACACGGCCACGCACCTGGAGGTCCTTGGATACCAGTGAAACCTACAGGAAATTCACTGCCCATCATGTTACGCCTGGACCAAGTGTTAGCTAGAACTCAAGACAGCTGTGGAAACACTTTGGACAGAGAGACATGGCCACGCACCTGGAGGTTCTTGCATACCCGTGAAACCTACAGGAAATTCACTGCCCATCTTGTTAGGACAGGACCGAGTGTTAGCTAGATTTCAAGACATCTGTATAAAAACTTTGGACAGAGACACACACCTTTAGGTTCTTGCATACCAGTGAAACCTACAGGAAATTCACTGCCCATCCTGTTAGGCCAGGACCGAGTGTTAACTAGATCTGAAGACAGCTGTGGAAACACTTTGTACAGAGAGATACGGCCACGCACCTGGAGGCTCTTAAATACCAGTGAAACCTACAGGGAATTCACTGCCCACCTTGTTAGACCAGGACCGAATGTTAACTAGATCTCAAGACAGCTGTGTAAACACTTTGGACAGAGAGACATGGCCACGCACCTGGAGGTTCTTGGATACCAGTGAAACTTACACGAAATTCACTGCCCATCTTGTTAGGCCAGGATCGAGTGTTAGCTAGATCTCAAGACAGATGTGGAAACACTTTGGACAGTGACACGCACCTGGAGGTTCTTGGATACCAGTGAAACCTACAGGAAATTCACTGACCATCTTGTTAGGCCAGGACCGAGTGTAAGCTAGATCTCTAGACAGCTATGGAAACACTTTGGACAGAGAGACACGGCCACGCACATGGAGGTTCTTGGATACCAGAGAAACCTACAGGAAAATTACTGCCCTTCTTGTTAGGCCAGGACTGAGTGTTAGCTAGATCTCAAGAAAGCTGTGGAAACACTTTCTACAGAGAGACACGGCCACGCACCTGGAGGTTCTTGGATACCCGAGAGTCCTACAGGAAACTGACTGCCCATCTCGTTAGGCCAGGACCAAGTCTTAGCTAGATCTCAAGACAGCTGTGGGAACACTTTGGACAGAGAGACACGGCCACGAACCTAGAGGTTCTTGGATACCAGTGAAACCTACAGGAAAATCGCTGCCCATCTTGTTAGGCCAGGACCGAGTGTTAGCTAGATCTCAATAAAGCTGTGGAAACACTTTGGACAGAGAGACACGACCACGCACCTGGAGGTTCTTGGATACCCGTGAAATCTACAGGAAATTCACTGCCCATCTTGATAGGCCAGGACCGAGTATTAGCTAGATCTCTAGATAGCTGTGGAAACACTTTGGACAGAGACACGCACCTGGAGGTTCTTGGATACCACTGAAACCTACAGGAAATTCACTGCCCATCTTGTTAGGCATGGACCGAGTGTTAGCTAGATCTGAAGACAGCTGTGGAAACACTTTGGACAGAGTGACACGGACACGCATCTTGAGGTTCTTGCATACCAATGAAACCTACAGGAAATTCACTGCCCATCCTGTTAGGCCAGGACCGAGTGTTAGCTAGATCTGAAGACAGCTATGGAAACACTTTGGACAGAGAGACACGGCTACGCCCCTGGAGGTTCTTGCATACCAGTGAAACCTACAGGAAATTCACTGCCCATCCTGTTAGGCCAGGACCGAGTGTTAACTAGATCTGAAGACAGCTGTGGAAACACTTTGTACAGAGAGACATGGCCACACACCTGGAGGTTCTTGAATACCAGTGAAACTTACACGAAATCCACTGCCCATCTCGTTAGGCCAGGATCGAGTGTAAGCTAGATCTCTAGACAGCTGTGGAAACACTTTGGACAGAGAGACACTGCCACGCACATGGAGGTTCTTGGATACCAGAGAAACCTACAGGAAAATTACTGCCCTTCTTGTTAGGCCAGGACTCAGTGTTAGCTAGATCTCAAGAAAGCTGTGGAAACACTTTGGACAGAGAGACACGGCCACGCACCTGGAGGTTCTTGGATACCCGAGAGTCCTACAGGAAAGTGGCTGCCCATCTCGTTAGGCCAGGACCGAGTTTTAGATAGATCTCAAGACAGCTGTGGAAACACTTTGGACAGAGAGACACGGTCACGCACCTGGAGTTTCTTGGATACCCGTGAAACATACAGGAAATTCACTGCCCATCTTGTTAGGCCAGGACCGAGTGTTACCTAGATCTCAAGACAGCTGTGGAAACACTTTGGACAGAGACACGCACCTGGAGGTTCTTGGATACCACTGAAACCTACAGGAAATTCAGTGCCCATCTTGTTAGGCCAGGACCGAGTGTTAGCTAGATCTCAAGACAGCTGTGGAAACACTTTGGACAGAGAGACACAGCCATGCACCTGGAGCTTCTTGGATACCAGTGAAGCCTACAGGAAATTCACTGCCTATCCTGTTAGGCCAGAACCGAGTGTTAGCTAGATCTGAAGACTGCTGTGGAATCACTTTGGACAGAGAGACACGGCCACGCACCTGGAGGTTCTTGAAGCGGTGCGAGCGGCAGATGCGCGCCAGCAGCAGCCTGAGGACGGCGGCGCGGCTGCGGCTCCTGCGGGTGGAGCCCCCGCGGCCAGAGGCCGAGGTGGCCAGCAGCAGGCTCTCCACGTCCTCCTTGCCCTCCTGCTCCTCGTCCTCCGGCCTCTCCTCGCCCTCCGTGCCGCTGGCGGTGCCCTTCCCGCTGCCCTCCTCCTCCTCCTTGATGGACGCGGCACGGGGCAGCCCCAACTGGGAACAGAAAGCGACGAACCCCTCTCATGTCGGCATTTTTTTATTTCTTACTGTGCATGTGCGACTGCACATACAGAGTCCAATGTAAATTCAGTACTGAATGAGAGTTAGTAATTAGTTTGATATAAATACTTCTCGGAGGGTGCCCATCACCCTGATGTACATATTGTGTAAATGTTCTGTCCCTGAATGTAAAGTTTATTTCTGTAAAAATGGTCCGTAGGAGTGAAATTTTACTCATGGAAGATGCAATGAGAAAAGGATTGCCGGCCGAAGTGGCCGTGCGATACTAGGTGCTGCAGTCTGGAGCCGCGAGACCACTACGGTCGCAGGTTCGAATTCTGCCTTGAGCATGGATGTGTGTGATGTCCTTAGGTTAGCTAGGTTTAAGTAGTTCTAAGTTCTAGGGACTAATGACCATAGTGCTCAGAGCCAGAAAAGCATTGTCACAAGATATGAGTTGTGAAAGTGACGTAAGTCATTCTGGCAGATTAATACTGTGTGGCAGACGCAGACACGAATTCGGAATCCTTGTCTAGGTCTCGAGTTCGAGTCTCTGCTCGGCACACAGTTTCAACTTTCATATCAGCGCACACTCTGCTACAGAGTGAAAATCTCATTCTGGTGATGTAAGTCATTTTCATGATTAAAGCTATTCTGAAGCTAAAGCTGCTGCAGCAATTATGGACAGTGGAGAAACTGATGACGCAGCCGGTTCTTCAGTGATGGAAAAAATACAGTGATCCACAGTAAGAATCGTAATTGTTGGAACAGAGCTGTCCCTAATAGAACAGATCTGCCACCTGCCAATGACACTGTAGTGCATATTTGAAAAATGTGGAAATAATGAATCAGCGGATTTATGAATAATTGACAACAACAACTCAAAATATTGGAGAAAGATCTGCATTTTATTAAAAAAAACAGCATCATCATCCAGTTACACTGCAAATAAAGTCTTTGGTTCTAGATCACTTTCAAATTTCTCGATTGACAGTCTACAAAACTATCGAGAACATCGAATTTGCTACAACATCTGGAGACAAGAAGAATCATATTCCAGTCAAATGTGTTGCTGCTCAAGCCTTGCTGGACGGACCTTCTGTTTTCTGTGTATGCCGACTTAATTTTAGTTTAGATATTAATGATTCATTTGGTCATGGTAACGGATGGTTTACTGTAGCCATTGTACGTGGGGGTACAGGAGTACCAAGTGTTCCTGGACTCGAAAGTTTCGTTGACAGAGACATTATTACATTTCGCACCTATCATATGGCCGAACTTGCTAATAAAGACTTTGGTAAATCTGCTTATATGTCAACTTCTGCTTTGTCTTTGTATACTCGTAATAGGAGGAAAATATCTGTAAATGAGTCTGTATTCAGTTCGGTGAAAGGTAAAGGAGTATGTGAATATGTACAGTTTGTTGGTGATTGTACTGTATATTTTCATAAATAAATTGTTTTTATGCAAACTGATCTATAGCGTAGCCGAGAACCGGACAAGGGTACATCTAGAACCGGGGCCTCAAGGATGCAACAGCATGTTACGCTTACGAAGGCGGCTGACGCAACCCACCGAACTTCTTACGCAATCCAATCTTGGCAGCGCGCCAGCGGTTAAACGTGTCATCTGGTCAACACTAGGATGGAAAGCTTATTCAAAAAATGGCTCTGAGCACTATGGGACTTAACATCTGTGGTCATCAGTCCCCTAGAACTTAGAACTACTTAAACCTAACTAACCTAAGGACATCACACACATCCATGCCCGAGGCAGGATTCGAACCACAGACCGTAGCAGTCACGCGGTTCCGGACTGAGCGCCTTAGCTGCGAGACCACCGCGGCCGGCGAAAGCTTATTAATGTGTAATTATCTGCTCTGATTAGACGATATCCTATGATTAACTCCATTTGTCTTGAGTTAAAAGCGTTTTTAATATATTGTGTGTCCATGCTAACAGTCGGCAGACGCATTTTCTCTGGTGTTTTGGTAGGTCTTTGCAATTTAGTTTTTCAATGTGAAGGGCCCCCCCCCCCCTCCCATGAACCATGGACCTTGCCGTTGGTGGGGAGGCTTGCGTGCCTCTGCGATACAAATGGCCGTACCGTAGGTACAACCACAATGGAAGGGTATCTGATGAGAGGCCAGACAAACTTGTGATTCCTGAAGACGGGCAGCAGCCTTTTCAGTAGTTGCAGGGGCAACAGTCTGGATGATTGACTGAGCTGGCCTTGTAACAATAACCAAAACGGCCTTGCTGTGCTGGTACTGCGAACGGCTGAAAGCAAGGGGAAACTACAGCCGTAATTTTTCCCGAGGACATGCAGCTTTACTGTATGATTAAATGATGATGGCGTCCTCTTGGGTAAAATATTCCGGAGGTAAAACAGTCCCCCATTCGGATCTCCGGGCGGGGACTACTCAGGAGGATGTCGTTATCAGGAGAAAGAAAACTGGCGTTCTACGGATCGGAGCGTGGAATGTCAGATCCCTTAATAGGGCAGGTAGGTTAGACAATTTAAAAAGGGAAATGGATAGGTTAATGTTAGATATAGTGGGAATTAGTGAAGTTAGGTGGAAGGAGGAACAAGACTTTTGGTTGGTTAAATACAGGGTAATAAAAACAAAATCAAATAGGGGTAATGCAGGAGTAGGTTTAATAATGAATAAAAAATAGGAGTGCGGGTAAGCTACTACAAACAGCATAGTGAACGCATTATTGTGGCCAAGATAGACACAAAGCCCATGCCTACTACAGTAGTACAAGTTTATATGCCAACTACCTCTGCAGATGATGATGAAATGTATGATGAGATAAAAGAAATTATTCAGGTAGTGAAGGGAGACAAAAATTTAATAGTCATGGGTGATTGGAATTCGAGTGTAGGAAAAGGGAGAGAAGGAAACATAGTAGGTGATTATGGATTGTGGCTAAGAAATGAAAGAGAAAGTCGTCTGGTAGAATTTTGCACAGAGCATAAATTAACCATAGCTAACACTTGGTTTAAGAATCATATCCTGGAGATACTAAAAGGTATCAGATAGATTATATAATGGTAAGACAGAGATTTAGGAATCAGGTTTTAAATTGTAGGACATTTCCAGGGGCAGATGTGGACTCTGACCACAATCTATTGGATATGACCTGTAGGTTAAAACTGAAGAAACTGCAAAAAGGTGGGAATTTAAGGACATAGGGTCTGGATAAGCTGAAAGAACCAGAGGTTGTACAGAGTTTCAAGGAGAGCATAAGGGAACAATTGACAGGAATGGGGGAAAGAAACACAGTAGAAGAAGAATGGGTAGCTCTGAAGGATGAAGTAGCGAAGGCAGCAGAGGATAAAGTAGGTAAAAAGACGAGGGCTGCTAGAAATCCATGGGTAACAGAAGAAATATTAAATTTAATTGATGAAAGGAAAAAAATATAAAAATGCTGTAAATGAAGCAGGCAAAAAGGAACACAAACGTCTCAAAATGAGATCGACAGGAAGTGCAAAATGGCTAAGCAGGGATGGCTAGAGGACAAATGAAAGGATGTAGAAGCTTATCTCACTAGGGGTAAGATAGATACTGCCTACAGGAAAATTAAAGAGACCTTTGGAGAGAAGAAAACCACGTGTATGAATATCAAGTCGGCAACCCAGTTCTAAGTAAAGAAGGGAAGGCAGAAAGGTGGAAGGAGTATATAGAACGTTTATACAAGGGCGATGTACTTGAGGACAATATTATGGAAATGGAAGAGGATGTAGATGAAGACGAAATGGGAGATAAGATACCGCGTGAAGAGTTTGACAGAGCACTGAAAGACCAGAGTCGAAACAAGGCCCCCGGAGTAGACAACATTCCATTAGAACTACTGACGTCCTTGGGAGAGCCAGTCATGACAAAACTCTACCAGCTGGTGAGCAAGATGTATGAGACAGGCGAAATACCCTCAGACTTCAAGAAGAATATAATAACTCCAATCTCAAAGAAAGCAGGTGCTGATAGGTGTGAAAATTACAGAACTATCAGTTTAATAAGTCACAGCTGCAAAATACTAACGCGGATTCTTTACAGACGAATGGAAAAACTGGTAGATGCGGACCTCGGGGAGGATCAGTTTGGATTCCGTAGAAATGTTGGAACACGTGAGGCAATACTGACCTTCCGACTTATCTTAGAAGAAAGATTAAGGAAGGGCAAACCTACGTTTGTAGCATCTGTAGACTTAGAGAAAGCTTTTGACAATGTTGACTGGAATACTCTCTTTCAAATTCTGAAGGTGGGAGGGGTAAAATACAGGGAGCGGAAGGCTATTTAAATTTGTACAGAAACCAGATGGCAGTCATAAGAGTCGATGGGCATGAAAGGGAGGCAGTGGTTGGAAAAGGAGTGAGTCAGGGTTGTAGCCTCTCCCCGATGTTATTCAATCTGTATATTGAGCAAGCAGTAAAGGAAACAAAAGAAAAATTCGGAGTAGGTATTAAAATTCATGGAGAAGAAATAAAAACTTTTAGGTTCGCCGATGACATTGTAATTTTGTCAGACGGCAAAGGACTTGGAAGAGCAGTTGAACGGAATGGACAGTGTCTTGAAAGGAGGATGTAAGATGAACATCAACAGAAGCAAAACGACGATAATGGAATGTAGTCAAATTAAATCGAGTGATGTTGAGGGAATTAGATTAGTAAATGAGACATTTAAAGTAGTAAAAGAGTTTTGCTATTTAGGAAGTAAAATAACAGATGATGGTCGAAGTAGAGAGGATATAAAATGTAGACTGGCAATGGCAAGGAAAGCGTTTCTGAAGAAGAGAAATTTGTTAACATCGAGTATAGATTTAAGTGTCAGGAAGTCATTTCTGAAAGTATTTGTATGTAGTGTAGCCATGTATGGAAGTGAAACATGGACGATAACTAGTTTGGACAAGAAGAGAATAGAAGCTTTCGAAATGTGGTGCTACAGAAGAATGCTGAAGATAAGGTGGATAGATCACGTAAGTAATGAGGAGGTATTGAATAGGATTGGGGAGAAGAGAAGTTTGTGGCACAACTTGACCAGAAGAAGGGTAAAATTCGTAGAGGGAGACCAAGAGATTAATACACTAAGCAGATTCAGAAGGATGTAGGTTGCAGTAGGTACTGGGAGATGAAGAAGCTTGCACAGGATAGAGTAGCATGGAGAGCTGCATCAAACCAGTCTCAGGACTGAAGACAACAACAATGTGAAGGTGGAGTTCTCCAAAGAACTGACATACAGCATATCTTTCATGTGACGCCCAGTGTCTAAGCAAAGGTTGGTTTGTTTACCGGTCGAAAAAAATATATATTTTTGAAGTGTATTTTTATATGCCAGTTCGATTGAGCGGTCCGAAATCAGTCCAGTGCGATATTCGTGTTATCAGTACGTGTTAATAGCGAGGGCATAACGCAGGAAGAAGAGAGAAGAGTAACTGGGACTCCAACAGCGACTGAGCAGTGCTGGTTCATAGCGGTAATAGTCATTGTGGGCCAGGGAGGTGCTACTTCTGCCTGGACACTGGTTACTCTTCGAGTTTTACTGTTTCTGCTAAGACACATCGGTAAAGCGAATACCGCACTAGAGTAATCTGGGACCGCTCTATCGAATGAGTACATAAAGTTTCACTTGAAAAATAATTTCATGTTAACGACAAACAGACTGGCGCATTCTGTCGACAATGGTCGCACGTGGAAGCCCAGGTGAGCAGTATTTGTTCAGATTGGCTCCACTGCAGAATCGATTTGCACATAACTGCCCAAACACCAGAGTAAATACGCCTGACGACTCTTAGAAAAAACACTATCCACATTAACCCATTTTTGTTAATACACATGTGACTTTCCAAATTACTTCGCTGACTGCGAATTCCTTCCAT
Source organism: Schistocerca gregaria (assembly GCF_023897955.1). Classification (NCBI taxonomy): domain Eukaryota; kingdom Metazoa; phylum Arthropoda; class Insecta; order Orthoptera; family Acrididae; genus Schistocerca; species Schistocerca gregaria. Next base: position 83,775,650 of record NC_064930.1, on the reverse strand, counting down.
CATCTGTAACGCAGTAGTGACATACGAAAATATCTGCCTGACCAGGATTTGAACCCTTATATCCCACTTATCGGGAGAGCTCGCTTTAAAAACTTCGGCTATCCGTGCACGAGCGCCCAAACTTCCATATGGCACACTGTTTACCTCTTTTCATCGCAGTAGAATTTAGCGGACTACGATAAAATGATGTACACAGTGTGACATACAGACGTTTCGGTCGGTCTGGGGACCGTGCACGGATAGCCGAAGTTTCTAATACGAACGCTCCCGGTAAGTGGGAAATCCGGGATTGAGTCCCGGACTGGCATAAATTTTTATATGTCACTATTGCGTAGTAGATCTATATTTAAAACAGCTGATTTCATGGAATTCCTTGTCAATGAATTAATTTCGAAGCATTTCGTACTGCAGCGGATCGTCAACAGCGTCTATTCTTCTATACATGCGTATAAACACATGTTTACAGGGTGTTTCAAAAATGACCGGTATATTTGAAACGGCAATAAAAACTAAACGAGCAGCGATAGAAATACACCGTTTGTTGCAATATGCTTGGGACAACAGTACATTTTCAGGCGGTCAAACTTTCGAAATTACAGTAGTTACAATTTTCAACAACAGATGGCGCTGCAAGTGATGTGAAACATATAGAAGACAACGCAGTCTGTGGGTGCGCCATTCTGTACGTCGTCTTCCTGCTGTAAGCGTGTGCAGTTCACAACGTGCAAGTGTGCTGTGGACAACATGGTTTATTCCTTAGAACAGAGGATTTTTCTGGTGTTGGAATTCCACCGCCTAGAACACAGTGTTGTTGCAACAAGACAAAGTTTTCAACGGAGGTTTAATGTAACCACAGGACCGAAAAGCGATACAATAAAGGATCTGTTTGAAAAATTTCAACGGACTGGGAACGTGATGGATGAACGTGCTGGAAAGGCAGGGCGACCGCGTACGGCAACCACAGAGGGCAACGTGCAGCTAGTGCAGCAGGTGATCCAACAGCGGCCTCGGGTTTCCATTCGCCATGTTGCAACTGCGGTCCAAATGATGCCAACGTCCACGTATCGTCTCATGCGCCATACAAAATTCAAACGCGGCAACCCCTCAGCGCCGCTACCATTGCTGCACGAGAGACATTCGCTAACGATATAGTGCACAGGATTGATGACGGCGATATGCATGTGGGCAGCATTTGGTTTACTGACGAAGCTTATTTTTACCTGGACGGCTTCGTCAATAAACAGAACTGGCGCATATTGGGAACCGAAAAGCCCCATGTTGCAGTCCCATCGTCCCTGCATCCTCAAAAAGTACTGGTCTGGACCGCCATTTCTTCAAAAGGAATAATTGGCCCATTTTTCAGATCCGAAACGATTACTGCGTCACGCTATCTTGACATTCTTCGTGAATTTGTGGCGGTACAAACTACCTTAGACGACACTGCGAACACCTCGTGGTTTATGCAAGATGGTCCCGGCCACATCGCATGTCCGACGTCTTTAATTTCCTGAATGAATATTTCGATGATGGTGTGATTGCTTTGGGCTATCCGAAACATACAGGAGGCGGCGTGGATTGGCCTCCCTATTCGCCAGACATGAACCCCTGTGACTTCTTTCTGTGGGGACACTTGAAAGACCAGGTGTACCGCCAGAATCCAGAAACAATTGAACAGCTGAAGCAGTACATCTCATCTGCATGTGAAGCCATTCCGCCAGACACGTTGTCACAGGTTTCGGGTAATTTCATCCAGAGACTACGCCATATTATTGCTACGCAAGGTGGATATGTGGAAAGTATCGTACTATAGAGTTTCCCAGACCGCAGCGCCATCTGTTGTTGACAATTGTAACTACTGAATTTCGAAAGTTTGTCCGCCTGAAAATGTACTGTTGTCCCAAGCATATTGCAACAAACGGTGTATTTCTATCGCTGCTCGTTTAGTTTGTGTTGCCGTCTCAAATATACCGGACATTTTTGAAACACCCTGTATGAATGTATTTTGTTATGTTAAATTGTAGTTCGAGAAAATATTGGTATTGTGAACCTTTGTAAGATGTAACAATTTATAGTAAACCAGTACATGTCCTGTGCGCAGCGAGATTAAAAATAATCTGAGCTTTTTTTAAGTGAAGCAGGAGGACGAAGACAGTTAGTGGAGCAGTGATTTGGAATAGAAGTACACTAGAGTTTGCAGTTTTAAATGAAAGTGTGAAGGCGTACTGGCTTGGACTCTGTCGGTATATGTGTCTATCGATATTTAGTTTACCAAGATTTCCGCGTGCTAGGCATTTAATTTTTCATTAATTTTCTTCATTGTTTCATGTGAATGCACAAGTTTGTAGTAAATCGGCCAACAAGTTTGAAGTAAATCGGTCAAGTAATTTTCGAGGCGTTTGGTAAGAACATTTCTCCTCTTTTATATAATCACTTCGAAGTGTGGTGCAACGTGGTTCTGCAAAGGAATGTAGTTTAGATGTTTAGTGAGGGGACACTGGGCAGAACTGGGGAGACAAGAAACTTGCTGAACAATTTCACCAAAAGAAGGGATCGGTTGATATGACACATCCTAAGACATCAACGGATCGTGAGTTTACTATTCGAAGGACGTGTGGGGGGGATGGGGGGGGGGGGGGGGTAAAAATCGTGGAGGGAGACCAAGTGATGGATATAATAAGCAGATTCATAAGGATGTAGGTTGCAAGGTTGCAGTAGGTACTGGGAGATGAAGCAGCTTGCACAGGATAGGGTAGCATGGAGGGCTGCATCAGACCAGTCCTCGGACTGAAGATCACAACAGGAACATTTCTACACTGTTATCTCTGCTGCCATATTGTAAACGCCTATTACAAATTACCTTGGAACATGAGTATAGCATATTATCACCAAATGACTAAAAGTACATGTTTTGCCAGTTCAATAACTGGTTAACATAACCTAAAATAATGAAACGGCTGGAAAATGCACATAATGGTTACGAAGATAAATATCTATATCCTTTTTCCAGTGAATACAGTATGGAGCCAATCGGCTACATTAGTTTACTGCAGAAACGTTGAACAGGCCTCAATACCGTTAAAGCTGTCTTCTTCAAAATCAATACCATCTGTGTTAACAATTGTTCCTGTGACGACTTCGCATTTGATAGCAGCCTTCGATACTTAAGAAGGTACACATCCCAATTTTAAACATAGCCGGCAGCAACAACCGAAAATACGGTGTTTCATTCTGCAAGTAAAACTACAGAAAAAATTTCATACAAACATAGGTGGACAAATGCTTAATTTCGGAATTACGACTAATAACAGATTTTGCCTAAAATTTAGCAAGTTCGCTAATATGAAGCCATCGCAAAACTGTACGAGGTTGAAGTAAAGCACAGTTTCCATTCATTTTGGTCTGGTGAATCTAATAAAATATGTCCCAGATGTGTATCTGCTTGCTAATATTTTATTAGCCGTAACTGGGAACTAAACATTTTCCGACCTATGTTTATATGAACTTTTTTCTCTAGTTTTACTTGTAGAATGACATATTAAAATATTTGAATATCTTCATGAAACACCGTGTATATATTACACTACTGGCCATTAAAATTGCTACACCACGAAGATGACGTGCCACACAAGTGAAATTTAACCACAGGAAGAAGAGGCTGTGATATGCAAGTGATTAGCTTTCCAGAGCATTCACACAAGGGTGGCGACACCTACTACGTGCTGACATGAGGAAAGTTTCCAACCGATTTCTCATACAGAAACAGCAGTGGACCGGCGTTGCCTTGTGAAACGTCGTTGTGATGCCTCGTGTAAGGGGGAGAAGTGCGTACCATCACGTTTCTGACTTTGATAAAGGTCAGATTGTAGACTATAGCGATTGCGGTTTATCGTATCGCGACATTGCTGCTCGCGTCGGTCGAGATCGGTGGGTTCAGGAGGGTAATACGGAACGCCGTGTTGGATCCCAACGGCCTCGTATCACTAGCAGTCGAGATGACAGGCATCTTATCCGCGTGGCTGTCACGGATCGTGCAGCCATGTCTTGATCCCTGAGTCAAAAGATGGGGATGTTTGCAAGACAACAACCATCTGCACGAACAGTTCGACGGCGTTTGCAGGAGCATGGACTATTAGCTCGGAAACCGTGGCTTTGGGTACCCTTGACGCTGCATCAGAGACAGGAGCGCCAGCGATGGTGTACTCAATGACGAACCTGGATGCACGAATCGCAAAACCGTCATGTTTCATATGAATCCCGGTGCTGTTTACAGCATCATGATGGTCGCATCCGGGTTTTGCGACAATGCGGTGAACGCGTGGAAGCGTGTATTAGTCATCCCCATACTAGCGTATCACCCAGCGTGATGGTAAGGGGTGCCATTGGTTACACGTCTCGGTCACCTCTTGTTCGCATTGACGGCTCTTTGAACAGTGGACGATACATTTCAGATGTGTTACGACCCGTGGCTCTACCCTTCATTCGATCCCTGCGAAACTCTACATTTCAGCAGGATAATGCTCTACTGCGTGTTGCAGGTCCTGTACGGGCCTTTCTGGATACTGCTCCCCTGGCCAGCACATTCTCCAGATATCTCACCAACATAAAACGTCTTGCCAATGGTGGCCGAGCAAGTGGCTCGTCACAATACGCCAGTCACTACTCTTGATGAACTGTGGTATCGTGTTGAAGCTGCATGGGCAGCTGTACCAGTACACGCCTCCGAGCTCTGTTTGACTCACTGCCCAGGCGTAGCAAGGCAGTTATTACGTCCAGAGGTGGTATCACAGGATCTATGCACCAAAATTGCGTGTAAATATAATCACCTGTTAGTTCTAGTATAAGATATTTGTCCAATGAATACCCGTTTATTATCTGCATTTCTTCTTGGTGTAGCAATTTTAATGGCCAGTAGTGTAGGTAGGTGCATAAGTTTGTAGCGTTTCTGTTTTTGCTTCGTGGTAGTGCAGTTGCCATGGCTTTGTTTATTGACTGTCACTTTTTATTTGCAGTTCACCGTAGCTATATGAGTTGTCGTTTTTTCATTTGGAGATAGTGCGTGGATCTCTGGACGCTAGGAAATGAGAGTGGCAAGTGGAGAAATCGGAACATTTCCGAGATATTCTTCTTTTGAGGGTTGACAGCAGCGGAGGCGGCCACAAATATTTCCGCTGAGTTCGGGGTAATGCCGCTGCACAGAGCACGGCAGGAAAATGGTTTCCTCGTTTTAAGCGGAATGGTTTTGACGTTAGTCAGTTTCCACGTTCACGAAGGTCTTCGGAGTTTGATGAGGACCGTCTGAACTAATTCTCAATGATCCATGTCAGTGTTCTTGAGAGCTGGCAAATGTAATGAACTGTGATCATTACACAATCGCGCGACGTTTGGATGCAATGACGGAGCCGGCCGATGTGGCAGAGTGGTTGTAGACGCTTCAGCCCGGAATCGCGCTGCAACTACGGTCGCAGGTTCGAGTCCGGCCTCGGGCATGAATGTGTGTGATGTCCTTAGGCTAGCTAGATTTAAGTAGTTCTAAGTCTAGGGGACTGGTGACCTGAGATGTTAAGCCCCATAGTGCTTAGAGCCATTTGAAACTTTTTTTTTTTCTATAGCGGAGGTTCAAAACTCGGATGAGCATCTCTGCTTGCTCGTCATCAGTTGCCTCGTGAGGAGCAGGGACCATTCTGTATCTTTACTGCTGATAATAAATGGTGCCTTTGAGCTAATATAAGGGGAAAAAAGGAATGGTCGAACCGAAACAAAGCAGCAACCTCCCATACAAAGACCGGACGGCGCCAACAAAATATAATGTCATGGATAGCGACGGTGTGCTGTACCACGAATTGTTTCTCCGAGGTATCACTTTGCCTGCTGGCATTTTTGGTCAACAACTGAGGCGTCTTGCAGACGCAGTTGAAGAGCATCGACCATGAAGACTGCGCGAAGTGATGCTACTCCACGATAGCGCCCGCCTTTGATATGTTAGTAAAACGAGTACTTTATAGCGTTTTTTGTCACCCTAAGGTTTGCAGCTACTGTTCATGGTCTTCCGTGTTTTTTTTTTTGGGGGGGGGGGAGGGGTTAAAAAATGGGTTGTTTTGAAAAAGTGTTATGCAAACACAATTAGTTTATTTTTATATTTACCCAGACATGTTTCAACACCTTTGCGTCATCCTCTGTGGGTCAAATTTTTACTTCTTAGAGATACATCGCTGACTCAACCGTATTACTATACACCGGTTTTAGTGAGGATAACACCTCTCACTCAGTAAGGAGCCAGAAGTGTCTGCTCTCGTCACGTTTCGCCACATTTTGTGAAAGTGGACGTGAGGTGAAGTGGTGAGCGGAAATTTGTGAAAAATTGACTGCAAAGAATGCACTAAACAGCAGTTGATCGAGACACCAACCAGAGACACGAAACAGAACGAAAAATTTTGCAGATGACATGCCGTCAAGAAAACGACGAAAACCAGCACCAAAACAGGTGTATAATAATACAGTTCATTTAGCGATGTACCTTTTACAAATAAAATTTTGACCCATAGAAGATGACACATAGGTGTCGAAACATGTCTGGGTAAATACAAAAATAAACTAATTGTGTTTGCATAAGGCTGATTTTCAATACAACCCCGGTATACAGTAGTTCGATTGGGAAGTGATTACGCACCTTCCTTATTCATCTGATCTTGGGCCCTCAGATTTTCATCTTTTCTGTTCTCTATCGAACAGTCTTCAAGGAACTTCCTTTCTGGATGAAAATGCGCTCCGAACGTGCCTCGACGAGTTCTTCGCCTGAAAACCGCGCTATTTCTGGAGTCGCGGAATCGGAAAGTCACTCCATCGTTGGCAGACTGTTGTAAATACTCAAGGAGAATATACAGGGTGTTCCACTCAAAACTTCCTGATTCCAAAGACCCAGGAAAGAAATCAACACACAGTAGATAAGACAATACAAATTTACGACATTGTAGAGAATCTCAAAGAATTTATTTCTTTATCATCAATAAACCTCTACATGTCAACCATTTGTAGCACGAAGAATGTATAGTCTATATTCAATTTCTTGCCAAGTTCTTTGTAACATTTCCTCTGATGTTGTTGCAATCGCATTACAGACACGAAGTCGCAACGTAGCAATATCGTCCACTTTGGTCGCATACGCGCAGTCAAAATGGCTCTGAGCACTATGGGACTCAACTGCTGTGGTCATCAGTCCCCTAGAACTTAGAACTACTTAAACCTAACTAACCTAAGGACATCACACACATCCATGCCCGAGGCAGGATTCGAACCTGCGACCGTAGCAGTCCCACGGTTCCAGACTGCGCGCCTAGAACCGCGAGACCACCGCGGCCGGCTACGCGCAGTCCTTCACGAAATGAAGAAATCAAGCGGCATAATACCGGGTTAACGTGGTAGCCAGGCAATGGGTCCTCTGCGTTCGATCCAACGATTGGGAAGTTTCCTATCCAGGAACTTTCTAACAGCCGTTGACCAATGCGGCGGACCACCATCTTGTTGAAAAATGATGTTGGGTTGCAAGTCTTGTATCTGAGGGTATAGAAACTGCCCCAACATGTCCAGATACACTGACCCATTCACTGTTTGGTAATCAAAGAAGAACAGTCCAACAATGCATCAGCCCGTACCAGACGTTTAGTTTAGTGGTATCACGAACATGTTCAACGACAACGTGCGGATTTTGCGAGCCCCAAATCTGAATATTATGCCTATTAACCTTTCCTGATAGATGGAAGGTTGCCTCATCTGAGAATAGACATCTTCCCAGGAAGCTGGCATGCATCTCAATGCGCTGCAGCAAATTCTTATCGGCGCGGTTTGTCGTTCAGCGCCAGATTTTGCAGAATTTGCTCTCCGGAAGCACACGTACGGAGACGCTGGTGAACTACACGATGCATTGTTGGTCGAAGTACATCGAGTTGGCTAGATTCTTGACGAATTGACTTACGTGGGCTACTGAGAAACGTTTGTCTGATGTCCTCCACTGTCTCTTCCGAAACTCCGTAACGTGCACCGTCTAAATGTTTCAGAACACTACCTGTTACCAGAAACTTCCTATACCATTCCTTAACTGTTTTCACATCAGGTGGATCACGTTCGTACACACGACTATAATTCCTTTGCACAGCAATCGGCGATTTTGTTTCTGCAAACCACACTATTGCTTGCGCGCGCTGCTGCGGAGTCACCATTTTCACTTCATGCGACCATGCTGCATTCTGGCGACGATACTTGACACTTCTGACGTGGGAATATACCGGGTGATCTAACAGTCAGTATGAATTTGAAAAATAAATAAATCATGGAATAGTGTAGATAGAGAGGTACAAATTGTCACGCATGCTTGGAATGACATGGGGTTTTATTGGAACAACAAGAAAAAAAAAATTACAAAAGTTCAAAAAATGTCCGACAGATGGCGCTTCAACTGATCAGAATATCAATAATTAGCATAACAAAGTAAGACAAAGCAAAGATGATGTTCTTTACAGGAAATGCTCAATATGTCCACCATCATTCCTCAACAATAGCTTTAGTGTAGGAATAATGTAGTGAACAGCACTGTAAAGCATGTCCTGAGTTATGGTGAGGCATTGGGGTCGGATGTCGTCTTTCAGCATCCCTAGAGATGTCGGTCGATCACGATACACTTACGACTTCAGGCAACCCCAAAGCCAATAATCGCACGGACTGAGGTCTGGGGACCTGGGAGGCCAAGCGTGACGAAATTGGAGGCTGAGCACACGATCATCACTAAACGACGCTGGCAGGAGATCTTCCACGCGTCTAGCAATATGGGGTGGTTCTAACAAAAACCCATGTCATTCCAAGCATGCGTGTCAATTTTTACCCTTCTATCTACGTTATTCCGTGGTTTATTAAGTTTTCAAATTTGTACTGACTTTTTGATCACCCAGTAAATTCTTTGAGATGCTCTACAATGTGGTGCACTTTTCACTGTCGTATCTACTGTGGTTTTTCCCTGCTGGTTCCTTGAAATCAGAGAGTTTTGAGTGGGAAATTGGAAATTTTATGGGACCAAACTGCTGAGGTCATCGGTGCCGAGACTTACCCCAAGGACAACACACTGTAATATTATTGGATTTCAGATACTTTGCATATGAGAAATATGCCATAAAGGAAAAGGACAGCCAACGAGCTGTAGTTCGTAAAGATGCTAAAGCCGTCAGCACACAGACCGTGCTGTCGAAAGTCAATGTTGAGCGTGCCGAGTTCAGCGCGCTGCTGAACACTCAGGAACGATGCGACTATGTGCACACGGTACGTGGGCCCCAATGTGATCGCAGCGCAGTTGAGGGATGTTTCTGATTCGTAAATCATACTGTTTACTCAACAGGCGCGCGTAAAATTCCCAAGTTAGCTCTATTAAAACGCACATTTGTTCCATCGTCCACGAAAAGGAAACTACCATGTCCGATCAGTAAGGACACAGGCTTATAAAACATTCATTACAAACAGTGCGGTACAAATTTGGAATACTTCTCCTCATAAGATGAACATTATTTCATCATTCCCACATTTTAGTAAAACCCCAGCGTCAGTCTTACTTGATCACTGGTCCTACCCAGTAGGAATTACGAAGCGTAAAAGAAAAAGGAGCAAAATATCTTTACACAAGTAGCGCAAGCTATCCTGTAGATTGAAATGAAATGATCGTATGGCATTGTTGGCCGCAAGGCCCCATGCGAGGAAGTTCGGCTGCCGTATTGCAAATCCTTTTTTAATTGACGCCACTTCGCCGACTTGCGAGTCAATGATGGTGAAATGATGATGAACACACAACACCCAGTCATCACGAGGTAGAGAAAATCCCTGACCCCGCCGGGAATCGAACCCGGGACCCCGTACGCAGGAAGCGAGAACACTACCGCAAGACCACGGGCTGCGGACATCCCGTAGATTAAGGCAATCGAACAGTCACCCCTCAAAAAAGGTGAACTTACATTTACATAAAATCACATATATATACTTATATTAAACTAACAATAAAGTATCAGAACCTAATAAATACGCGAATGTTTGGGAAAAAAAATTGGGAGTGTCACGACGTGAAACCACCGCTCCAACAAATAGCTCATCACAAGATAGTGACACAACTTTTTTTTTTTTTTTAATCTCATTTTGTTCGCTTCCGTTCGTTGCTTGTTCGCTTCATCTGCTCGCGGCGGACGTCGTAAGACATCCGTTTAAGCTCGTTGTTGATCGATTAACTAAGTTTTTTTTTATTACAGAGGGCACCTAACCCTCTGACCTAACACGCTGAGCTACCATTACGCTACATCAACAACACAACGCTTGTTTCTAACCATTTTATCTTACGCTGTTCTAAAAGCCTTACTAATTGAAATTTAATTAAAACAAATTGTACCAAAAACAATGCTTTTTGGGAGTAGCTTCAGTGTGTCGGCGCCTTCAAATAGACTACACTCATAATACGCAAGTTACAATAATTCTTTTGCGACGAAGATCGTGTTTCTCATTATTTTGTTGGAACGAATCACAGACGTAACAACAGGTTTTGCAGTAATTCAATTTGCTGGTGCTCAGAAACGGCATATATATACGTATAAGCCTGAAATGGATGACAATATGGCGCCTTCAGCTCTGTACTGAAGGGAGACGGCGTGCGTGTGACGTAGTCGGCGTTGTGCCATCTCATTGGTCAACGCTCAGACGGACGCTCGGAATATCTGACATGCCAGATATTGCTCTGCACGTTCGGAAAGACTCCCGAGCGTGCTATTCCACGCTATGACGTCAGAAACTCGGCAAGCTCAACGCTCAACGTTCGGATGCACGGTCCGTGTGTCAACGGCTTAAGGATTACAGCGCGAGAGGAAAAAGACGAAATACTTTTTTTTTTTTTTTTTAATGAGCGCCTATACCAAGTCGCGCGGCCAGCGTTTAAATATTCTAAATACTGTGACCCGCTGGGCGCAGATATTTAAAATCATTGCCGCAGCGCTTGGTAGAAAGAAGCTGTGAAACAGAAGAAAGAACACTCTATCTTTTGTTAAGAAATTTTCTAGAAGCTTCATTATCCCTTGTACTTTTGGTCGCCGACATGTTAAGACGTACTACAAAGCATTGCTACAAGTTGAATTTTTATTTTGCGTAAAAACTATGCGAAATGAAGAACAAACGTTTCGGTAACTCTGGTGTGAATACAATGTACTTACGCACACGCAAGGAGATTTAATTTTTAGAAGCAACGGACTGACAAAGCAGCGATTATTGGACTGCGCGATGTACAAAAGAAATATCAGATGTAAGACATGCGTTTATTGTGTATTTGTCAATGTCTAGAACTTTAATGAGAATTTGTTCAAAATATATCAGCATTTTACAATGTAGTAATTTTCTTATTCTGTTCCTTCACTAACCAAAAATGATGTTCAAATTGTATATGAGCTTTGTTACAGGTTCGCTCTTTATCGCGGTGTCTCTATTGTATTTGGGAGACCACTAATGTGTTCAACTTCAGATCTGTTAATCTTTCTCTTACGAAATTCCACTAATTTGCTTTCATTTCCATTTTTACATTCCATAGGCCCCTTAGGTATTTTCATCGAAGATTCAGATTGCGCGAAGGCAATCAGGGTCAAAAGATCGATTAAGAAAGCCCCTTCACGTAATCAATCCGTACGTCTCCTGAACCCAATCAAAACCGACACATCGGTGATCAATTAATAATCTCTCTCTCTGAAAAACGGCAACACAGGATAGCCGTAAGTATGCAATCTGGTGTTAGGCTGCATTTTGCCAGTAAATATTACCAACAAACGCTGACAGTATCACTATCATTATTTACTACTATTTCTTATACAGATTAAGCAAGTTCCTAACCCCAGAACACACACCCATGCCCGGGCGAGGACTCGAATCTCCGACGGGGGGAAGCTGTGCGATTCGTGACAAGACGCCGTAGACCGCGCGGCTATCCCGCGCGGCAAAAATGAAGCGGGGCCAATAGTACCCAGTATTACCAGGTTTTCACCCATCGAAGAACTAACTGTTGCTTAACTTCGGCGATCGGACGAGAACCGGTTTATTCAACATGGTATGGCCGTTGGATATTGAGTGGTACAGCCTGTATTGTTGATCACTAAACTCTCTGTTATTTGTATCTGGAGCCGACCGCGGTGGTCTCGCGGTTCTAGGCGCTCAGTCCGGAACCGCGCGACTGGGTTCGAATCCTGCCTCGGGCATGGATGTGTGTGATGTCCTTAGGTTAGTTAGGTTCAATTACTTCTAAGTTCTAGGCGACTGATGACCACAGATGTTAAGTCGCATAGTGCTCAGAGCCATTTGAACCATTTGTATATGGAAAACGCTACGAACTTATGTACGAGCCTAACAGCTGGAATAACACTGAATTAAGAACAGAAGAATTTACTTTTAGGTTAAAACAAAAAAACAGTGATATTTGTCGAAAATAGAAATCATTGTACCTTGCTACTCTAACAACAGCTGACTATAATCATATAGCCGGCCGTGTGGGCGAGCAGTTCTAGGCGCTTCAGTCTGGAACCGCGAGACCGCTACGGTCGAGTTTCGAATCCTGTCGCAGGCATGGATGTGTGTGATGTCCTCAGGTTAGTTGGTTTAAGTAGTTCTAAGTTTTAGGGGACTGTTGACCTCAGAAGTTGTGCCTGAACAAGCCATATAATCATATAACAGGAGGCAACTTTTGTTGTTAAAAACACTTACGTTAGAGGGAGATATAAAATTGGCTCAAGGTAGACGCCGGGTCAAAGCACAATCCTCGCCTCTAACTTGCAGTGTATATTAAGCGAAAGGTGTTGCGTAATTTAACACGCCTAGATGCATACACATTCAAATAAAATGATATCTATCTATGAAACTTCCTGGCAGATTAAAACTGTGTGCCGCACCGAGACTCGAACTCGGGACCTTTGCTTTCGCCGACAAGTGCTCTACCGTCTGAGCTACCCAAGCACGACTCACGCCCCGTCCTCACAGCTTTGCTTCCGCCAGTACCTCGTCTCCTACTTCCCAAACTTCACAGAAACTCTCCTGCAAACCTTGCAGAACTATTCTTCCTTCTAGAAGTGCTAGTTCTCCAAGGTTCGCAGGAGAGCTTCTGTGAAGTTTGGAAGGTAGGAGACGAGGTGCTGGAGGAAGCAAACATGTGAGGACGGGGCGTGAGTCGTGCATGGGTAGCTCAGATGGTAGAGCACTTACCCGTGAAAGGCAAAGGTCCCGAGTTCGAGTCTCGGTCCGGCAGACAGTTTTAATCTGCCAGGAAGTTTCATATCAGTGCACACCCCGCTGCAGAGTGAAATCTCACTGATAATATCTACCCATCATTTGAAACTTCCTTTTCGCTCACCTTCTTTTGATGTGGATTTAATTCCCTACGTAATCTACTGCTTGTCTCACACTGACTCTTGCCTTCCTGTACTCTATTTTGCACGTCCGTTTTGCTCACACAAACTTTTACACTTCACTACGACCGGTTTCGGCTACTGTCCTCTTCAGATCTGTTACAAAGAAAAACAGGGTGTAACCTACTACGTTTTGCTGAAGCTACGTCTATAAAAGGCCTGGTGCTACATAAGAAAGATAAAGAGTGTTTACGTGATTAGCAGCCACCTATACCAGCCATACATAGGATAAAATATTCTGATGTACTATCAGCGTCAAATTACAAATGTAGGTACATGGTAAGTGCTGGTGATGATCAGATTGCGTATGGTATTTATACTCAGTTTCAGACTTTATGTCTTCAATTCATTGCCTGTCCTATTCGCTATATTACGGCCAGTGTATCACGAAGATTCAGGCTGACGCGGCGGCTACTGAAATTACAGCTGAAGCGAATCTGCGTGAAGTTGATTATGAAACTGCGCCATAATTTTAATGGACGCGCTCCATATATGACGCAGTTAATACATTTTGCAGTCGCAACCGCTATTAAACACACCAATCAGCCTCGTGCTTCATTACTGGCCGCATTCAGGTCCACACGTGCGACCACGTGTGTAACCGCGTCGTTATCGTCATCAAAATCATCGTCACCATTAGCTCGAACGCGGTTAGTGGCGGCGCATTTCATCATTTAACGTGGCGTCCGTCCCATTTCGTTAGCGAGACGTTAACTCGGCCTGAAACGACGGCGAATTTCCGTTGCTGTGCTGCCTAAAAGCCGATAGGACTGCAATTTAGTGACTGCTGATGCACGCAACACTCGCAGAGCTCCTGCGTGCGATTGCTGAGAAAGCGTTTAGTATTTACTGAGATCGATACGCCATCATACATACACTACTGCCTATTAAAATTGCTACGCCACGAAGATGACGTGCCACAACGCGAAATTTAATCGACAGGAAGAAGATGCTGTGATATCCAAATCATTAGCTTTTTAGAGCATTCATAAAAGGTTGGCGCCGGTGGCGACACCTACAACGTGCTGACATGAGGAAAGTTTCCAACCGATTTCTCATACACAAACAGCAGTTGACCGGCGTTGCCTGGTGAAACGTTGTTGTGATGCATCGTGTAAGGAGGAGAAATGCGTACCATCGCGTTTCCGACTTTGATATTGTTCGGATTGTAGCCTATCGCGATTGCGGTTTATCGTATCGCGACATTGCTGCTCGCGTTAGTCGAGATCCAAAGACTGTTGGCAGAATATGGAATCGGTGGGTTCAGGAGGGTAATACGGAACACCGTGCTGGATCCCAACGGCCTCGTATCACTGGCAGTAGAGATGAAAGGCATTTTATACGCACGGCTGTAACGTCTCGATTGCTGAGTCAACAGATGGGGACGTTTGCAAGACAACAACCATCTGCACGAACAGTTCGACGACGTTTGCAGCAGCATGGACTTTCAGATCGAAGACCGTGGCTGCGGTTACCCTAGACGTTGCTCACAGAGAGGAGCGTCTGCGAAGGTGTACTCAGCCACGAACTGAGTGCACGAATGGCAAAACGTCATTTTTTCGGATGAATCCAGGTTCTGTTTACAGCATCACGATGGTCGCATCCGTGTTTGGCGACATCGCGGTGAACGCACATTGGAAGAGTGTATTCGTCGTAGCCATACTGCCGTATCACCCAGTGTGATGGTATGAGGTGCCATTGGTTACACGTCTCGGTCACCTCTTGTTCGCATTGACTGCACTTTGAACAATGGACGTTACATTTCAAATGTGTTACGACCCCTGGCTCTACCCTTCATTCGATCCCTGCGAAACCCTATATTTCAGTAGGATAATGCACGACCGTATGTCGCAGGTCCTGTACGGGCCTTTCTGCATACAGAAAATGTTCGACTACTGCCCTGGCCAGCACATTGTCGCCAACTGAAAACGTCTGGTCAATGGTGGCCGAGCAACTGGCTCATCACAATACGCCAGTCACTACTCTTGATGAACTGTGGTATCGTGTTGAAGCTGCGTGGGCAGCTGTACACGCCATCCAAGCTCTGTTTGACTCAATGCCCAGGCGTATCAAGGCCGTTATTACGGCCAGAGGTGGTTGTTCTGGGTACTGATTTCTGAGGATCTATGCACCCAAATTGCGTGAAATTGTAATCACATGTCAGTTCTACTATAATATATTTGGCCTATGAATATCCGTTTATCATCTGCATTGCTTCTTGGTGTAGCAATTTTAATGGCCAGTAGTGTACTTCGCAAACCACCGTACGGTGCGTGGCGAAAGGTACGGTCTACCTCTATTAGCCACTCCATTTTCTGTTCGAACAGCGATTGGGGTAAGTAAGAAAGTACTATCTATATGCTTCCGTACGAGCCGCGATTTTTATTATCTTAATGGTCCTTATACAATATGTACGTTCGTGGCCGGAGTATCGTTCTGCAGTCAGCTGCAAATGCCGGTTGCCTAAATTTTGTCAACTGTGTTCCTTGAGGAGAACTTCGCCTACGCTACATGGATTCCCTTTTGAGTTCCCGGAACATCGCCACAATGGGGTGAGGTGAGAATATCCACCGGATAGCGATACGCAGATGTTCAGATGGCGGTGTTATCGTATAGACAAGGTATAAATGGGCGGTGCAATTGCGGAGCTGTCATTTCTACTCAGGTGATTCACGTGAAAACATTTCCAATGTGATTAGGGACGCGCGGCGAGAATTAAAAGACTTTGATCGCAGAATGGTATTTGTAACTACACGCATGGGACGTTCTGTTTCGGAAATCGTTATGGAATTAAATATTTCGAGACCCACAGTGTCAAGGGTGTAGCGAAAATTCCCAATTTCAGGCATTACCTCTCACCACGGACAACGCAGTAGCAGTCGGACATCATTTAACGACCGAGAGCAGTGTAGTTTGAGTATTGGTTAGTGCTTACAGACAAGCAGCACTGCCTGAAATAACTCCAGAAGTGGATGTGAAACGTTCGATAAACACATCCGTTAGCAGAGCAGACGAGCGAAGCGAATGTCTTTACAAGGACCACAGTATCGCCTGCAGTGCCCCTCCTGGGCTCGTGACCAGGTCAGTTGGACCCTAGACGTCTGGAAAGCCATGGCGTGGTCACACCAGTCCCGGTTTCAGTTGGTCAAAGTTGATGGTAAGGATAGTGTATCGCAGTCCTCACGAAGACATTGACCCAAGTTGTCAACAAGGCACTGTACATGCTGGTGGTGGTTCCATAACGGTGTGGGCTGTGTTTACATGGGATGCACTGGGATCTCCGGTCCAATTGGACCAATCCATGACTAGAAACATTGACGTTCGGGATCTTGCAAACCATTCATGGACTTAACCTTCCCGAACAATGATTGAATTTTTTATGGATAACGGTGCACCATGGCAGCACGCCACAATCGTGCACCACTGAGTTCAAGAGCCTTCTAGACAATTCGAGCGAATGATTTGTCCACCCATCGAATATTTATTGGAAATAATCGAGATCGTGCACAAAAATCCTACATCAGCAACACTTTCGCGATGATTGACGGCTGTAGAGGCAGCATAGCTCACTATTTCTGCAGCGGACTTCCAAGTGTCGAGTCCATGACACATCCAGTTGCTGGACTACGCTGGGGAAAAGGAGGTCCGACACGATATTAGGGGGTACGCCACGACTTTTGCTACCCGAGTGTGCTTACGAGTGGATGGAACCCACCGGTAACAAATCTAGCAGGCCGCCTCTGAGCTTTTTCAGTGTTTTTGTTCAATTCGGCGTGATGGGGATGCCAAACACTCGAGCAGTACTCAAGAATTGGTGGCAAAAGTGTTCTGTACTCTGTCGCCTTGACACATGAGATATAGTTTCCTAGAAAGCTCCCAATACACCGAAACCGACAATTCGCCTTCCCGACAACAGGCCTTACGCACCCGTTCCATTACATGTTGCTATGCAGCGTTACGCCACTTGGCTGAAAATAACTAACATGTTCGTCGCGCCCTCCATCGGTAAGGCTGAAATTCAGTATGGTGTTGGCCCACCCTTAGCCTTGATGACAGCTTCCACTCTTACAGGCATACTCTCAATGAGGTGCTGGAAGGTTTCTTTGGGGAGAGGCAGCCCATTCTTCACGGAGTGCTGCACTGACGAGAGGTATCTATGTTGATCAGTGAGGCCTGTGCTAACCTCTCCATCTCAGTGTAGCACTTGCAACCTATGTTCTCAGTTATTTGGTGGCTGTATTCCAACCTCTGTCTTCCTCTACAGTTTTTGACCTCTAAAGGTCATTCTAATACCATGGAGGTCACTCCCTCATGTCTTAACAGGTGTCCTATCATCCTGTCGGCTCCGGTTCTGCGTAGAACTTCCGAGTAGCTTACCTTCCACTTAACTTTCAACATTCGTCTGTAGCACCACATCTCAAGTGCTACGATTCTCTTCTGTTCCGGTTTTCCCACAGTCAATGTTTCACTGACACACAATGCCGTACTCCAGACATACATCCTCAGAAATTTTTTCCTCAAATTGAAGCCGATATTTGATATTAGTAGATTTCTCTTGGCAAGGAATGCCTATTTTGCCATGTCTAGTCTGGTTTTGATGTCCTCCTTGCTCCGTCAGTCATTGGTTATTGCATAGTTAGCAGAATTCCTTAACTTCATCTACTTCGTGACCATCAATCCTGATGTTAAGTTTCTCGCTGTTCTCATTTGTGCTACTTCTCATCACTTTCGTCCTTATTAGATTTGCTCTCAACCCATATTCTGTACTCAATACACTTTTCATTCCATTCACGCAGATCCTGTACTTCTTCTTCATGTTCATACGACATGATAGCAATGCCTTCAGCGAATAGTATCATTGATATCCTTTCACCTTGAATTTTAATTCCACTCGTGAACCTTTCTTTTAATTTCATCATCGTATATGACCCATCTCTCCCTATAGCTTACCTCTACTTTTCTCAAAATTTCGAACATCTTGCACCATTTTACATTGTCGAACGTTTATTCCCCGTCGACAAATCCTATGAACGTGTCTTGATTTTTCTTTAGTATTACTTCCATTATTAACCGCAACATCAGAATTGCACTTAGCTGGCCATAATGATCATATAAAGTTGATCGTCGGTAAAGCAGATGCCAGACGGAAATTCACTGGAAGAATCCTAAGGAAATGCAGTCCAAAAACAAAGGAAGTAGGTTACAGTACACTTGTTTGCCCACCGCTTGAATATTGTTCACCAGTAATGGGATCCGTACCATAGAGGGTTTATAGCAGAGATAGAGAAGATCTAAGGGAGAGCAGCGCGCTTCGTTACAGGATCATTTAGTAATCGCGAAATCGTTACGGAGATGATAGATAAACTCCAGTGGAAGACTCTGCAGGAGAGACGCTCAGCAGCTCGGTACGGGCTTCTGTTGAAGTTTCGAGAACATACCTTCACCGAGGAGTCGAGCAGTATATTGCTCCCTCCTACGTATATCTCGCGAAGAGACCGTGAGGATAAAATCAGAAAATCAGAGAGATTAGAGCCCACTTTCTTCCCAAGAACAATACGAGACTGGAATACAAGGAAGAAGCGATAGAGGTACTTAAAGTACCCTCCGCCACACACAGTCAAGAGGCTTGCGGAGTATGGATGTAGACGTAGATAAAAACAAGATAACTTAAATTATGGCGGAGCGATATGTCTGTGCCCATCAAACATAAAAGTACGATGGATCATCATGGGAAGATTAGGGAAACTGAAAGAAAAAAAAAAAAAACTGAATCTGACGTCACCGTATAAAGTGCGGAGAGCAGCCAGTGTCAAATTAAATCCCCCGCTAAACTTTATTGCCAGTGCCTCTAAAAGTTCCATAAAAATGCTAAAATATGTAAATAAACTCGGAATGAATTTTTTTGTCGTCTCTGCCCGCTGAATCCCAGGTGGTGGCAGTTCAGCGTTACCGCAAGAACTGCGAGCTGTGTTTTTCCCCGCGAGGTGAATCTCGAACACACAGCGGGCCCACCTTCGTTAACACGGAGGGTAGAGCTCAGTTCCGGTTTTGGCGGTTTCTTATTTTTTTTTAATTTTTTAGTCATGGGACAAGTATCATGCTATGAAAATGTTGGTTTTACCGTAATACTCACTTTATGAACGACATGCACTGACGGGAAAAAAATAGCAACACCAAAAAATATTTAATGCTGAGTAATGAAATTCGGGGAATATGTATGTTTAGGTCAAATATTTAAGCAATTAAGGCTGCAAGATGACAGGTTAATGTAAGCGCGAGATAAGCCATTGCAAACGTGGGATTCTGGTATATTAATAACCTGTGTAACCGCCAGAACGTTGCATGCAAACGTGCATGCATTGTGTTGTACCGGTGCCAGATGACAGTTTGTGTGGCGAAGTTCTATGTCCGTTAATGCTGTTAGTCGATGACGCTAGAGTTGTTGTACAATGATGTCCCACATGTGCTCGGTTGGAGACAGATACGGTGTCGAGCAAGCCACAGTAATATGGCATGCTAACAAAGTATTATGAATTTATTTGTACAAGTACAGACGCCGGACGCAACAAGGGAGCAAGGCAGTAAGAGGAACAGAGAAAGAAATTGATGAACAGGCAGCAGACAGTGGAAGTGATAGAGGAACGAGAAAACAGAGCACCTATGTAACGTACATGTGTGAAGTATTGGACTCTAGGCAGAGTCCTGGTGAACAAAGCGTGGAAAAATCAACGAAAACTGTCCGGGTTTTCCTCTGTCAGTCTTTTCACTTTTGGAAGGGCACGGGTCAGGGTCGAGAGTTTTGTTAGGCAGTGAGATGTGAAGGCAGCACCGCTAACAAAAGACTGCTCCTGCTGGCGGCAAGGTTTATTTGTGTGTGTGTGTGTGTGTGTGTGTGTGTGTGTGTTTGTGTGTGTGTGTGTGTGGTGTGTGTGCGCGCGCGTTTGTGTTTGACATTTAAATCCGCCGCAGCGACCAGAGCATAGGGAGAGTGCGACAAACCTGTTAGAAAGAACGCACGTAGGTTGTCTAAGGTCTAGACCAGGGGTTTTGAAACTGTGCAGCGTTACGGACTTTCAGTAGGGGCGCGCTGTAGTTTCATAAAAACAATTAGTTATATTTTCTTTGTGAATAAAGGAATAACGTGTACCCTGTCAGTAATAATTAGCGGGCAGGCAAGTAAGTGTGGCTACAATGGAAGCATAGTAGGTGGAGTCGAAACGTACTAGGTGTTTCATTTGTGTTTATTCAGCAACGGTCAGTTTGAACGTTAGTTTTGTCGATTTCAGATAGTTCTTAATTGGTTCAAATGGCTCTGAGCACTCTGGGACTTAACATCTGAGGTCATCAGTCCTCTAGAACATAGAACTACTTAAACCTAACCAACCTAAGGACATCACACACATCCATGCCCGAGGCAGGATTCGAACCTGCGACCGTAGCAGCAGCGCGGTTCTGGACTGAAGCGCCTAGAACCGCTCAACCACAACGGCCGGCGTTCTTAATTGTTATATGCTATCGGCGTGTTGCGTTTCTCGGTAAACATGGACAAATTTTAAATATAAGTACACAACATGATTTTTTTTTTTTTTTTTTTGTAGTTAGACGTTAGTTTTCAGCATATGTTTAGTTACGTTGGCAACATGTATGTGTAAGTTAACAAACCAAACAGGATGAGATATTGAGTGAACTCAAAGTAGTTATGTCTGTATTACAGAACACTGATAATGCATCAAAAGAACAGGTGCGAACAAAATGAAAAGTGGGAGAAAAAATGTTTGAAACACAAATACCATCTTCATGTTTCGTAAATATAGCGGTAGTGCGACCTCCACGTGACCATACGAGAGGGAACACCGATGCCAACTAAAACCAGGAAGAACCGTAATAAATCACTTATTTACATAAAAAGCGAGATGTCAACTGCTTTATAATGTACGCGTAACACATATCAAACAAAAGTGTATCATGACTGTATGATTGTAGCCCCCGCTGAAGATGCCTCAAAGTGAACAAAGGCGAAACGCGTCTGGGTAAATAAAACACAGTACAGCAAGAGAAGGCGTTTTTATTTACAAAGCTGAGGAGGATGGCCAAGCAAAGAAACTCGTAACAAAATATGGTATCTGAAACTATTATGCAGTGCTAGCGACGTGATTACAGTAAAATGCAGAACATATGACGACAGTTACTTGAATTTCGGTTTCGCATCTACTACTGTTCGAAATAAAGAATGACCATACTGTGTCACCATCTCAGTCCTAGCTACTGAAAGCATGCTTCATAATAAACTGAAACAACATTATGAGGCAAGTAACGGTAGTTTGGTAAACAAACCGCGAGAATATGTTTCGCAAAAGTGACAGAACATGAAATTCTATATTCCGACATATTATGCACTATCTATAGCCCGCAAAGCCAACAACAGATATCAAGTTTCTATACATCCATAGCCCGTACCTGCCTTGGCCAATATCTACCATTGGCCTTGCTTGAGCTTAGTTATTGTTTTTTTAATCTGTTCAATTCTTCCTTGCAGTGGCATTTAACGTGTTACTGCGTATTGTTTTTGTGGTATTTTCTGTTATGATAGCTTCTGGATAAGTTTGCAACTGGAAATAAGAGGAAAACATTTTGTTTCGCCCAGTGGTTTCATGGCAAGTTAAAAATTGTACGCTCAACTACACTAGTCTAATTTCCTATTATGGCAGTTTAATGGTAGTACTAAAAATCATTATTTGGAGGCTGGCAGAATTTAGGGATTGCAATATTTCACTAAGCAACGAAGCTGTGAATATCAGTACAAATAACACTTAATTAAAATCAGTGCATAACAATACACTTGGATTCTTCTCGTCGCCCAAATGTCGCGATGATCAATAAATCTCGCCCAAGCGGCGATGGTTGCATTTCTCTAAAAAATTTCTTCAATATTCTATCGTTAGTAGCCAAATGATAGAAAATTGCCCAATCTTGTCACCCGGTCAGTACTCAGTTATGAAAACGCGCTTCGATATGGGATGATGGGGAAGGGTATGGTATGTGGACAGCGGAGGGGGTATGTGATGAGACACATACTGCGGTTCGTTCTTTTCTAAAACATTTTTCCAGAGGGCTGCACGTATTCGTCTGAGCTGCCCCCATACCTCCCCCCACCCCCCCTTATTACGCTCTTGTCATACTATAATAACTGAAGCCAGTAATTCTATGCAAAACTGAATCTTAAAATATGCATGTACCCATCGTATCAAATGACTAAACATGTGCAATTAAAGGAAAAATATGCAATGTCAGAATTCAGTTTGTTGTTGTAATGTATTTTACTTTATTTTAAAACAATTTATTTCGAAAGTAACCGCTGTGTGCTGAGATGCTGAGCTAGCAGTCCCTAGTTTCGGGAGACGAGGTCGCCTAAATCCATCTGCCGCCAACCTTCAAAATGGTTTCATGTGGTTGCCGATTTTCAGTCTGGGCAAATGCTGGGGTTGCACCCTTACAATAAGCCACAACCAATTCCTTCCCAAAACCTTTCTTTCCTGGCAGATTCCATTTCCTTTAAAAAGACAGCCCCTCTGCTTAAATGAAAAGAACTGCATCGCAGACGACCCGAGCGTATCTTTGGAGACTCCCGCATTTGTGTACCAGTATATTCTTCAATGCAAAAAAGAAAATTATAATTCTTACACTATAACATGTGACAGATGCATACTTAAATTAGGAAATTTGGGAAAGCGTAAGGTCGAATAATTCCAGATGCTTTGCATTTTCGTTCTAAAAACTGTTTTAGCTACTGTGTCGAACAGAATTCTCCTTATTCCAAAAGCCCTGTCGGTAATAATCACGGAGTCGCCAAAAATTTACACTCGTGCATTCCTGAGCACATCCTCAACACAGATCCAAAATAACGGAATAAGAGTGTAAATTGAGTGTGGAGGGTGAAAGGAAATTGGATCACGACTGCGTCTTAGTAGTTTGCCAAAATACAGCACTCCTAAGCAACGAGATTATATCACCGCTTGGTGGAAACTCAGAGATTATTGTCGAATAAAATATTTTATCGTTCTGTACGGAAATTTTAGAAACAAATGAAAAATATGAGTGTGTTTAAGGTCCTCTTTAACAAATCGGACCCTCGCCCTTTGACATGTGTCCTTGGAAGACATTGTTTTACCGGCTGCTCTGGACACATTATCTATTACGACACGTGAGGGATCTGCTAGACAACTGAGAAGAGCGTTTTATTAAACAGTATTAGTCGTAGAATACTGGATATGGCTGACGACATTAATCATCAGATGGCGGAAGAACTGAAAGGTGATGGTGATTTCGATATTCAGATGGATGAAGTTGTGGGACGGCGGGTTAGTAATAGAATAAGAAATGTTGTGCTTCGCCGTCGTTTACGAGAGCCTGAAAACTATTTTTGTGGTCAGTCAGAAAGCGATGGAGACCATACTGGCCACAGTCTGCAGACCACTTTCTTCTTCTGTTGACTGAAAAAAATGTGTCTGCTCTCTGTCTACTCAACAGGACTAGGAACTATGATTATAAATGAAAGTTTTGGGTTCCAATTGACCCATATATCTCATAAACTTTCACACGATAACATAGTAATATCCCTAATAGTAATAATAATAATAATTCGTCGACTTCTAGAAGGCGTGTGAGTCGACTGTAAATCCCTTATCGACACTCGGACTCTACCAGAAAACACGTAAGCTCATTGAATAGACAGTCTCCAACACAACCTCTGAAGTAAAACTCATGGGGGAAATCTCAGAATGTATTGACATCACAAAAAAATGGTTCAAATGGCTCTGAGCACTATGGGACTTAACATCTATGGTCATCAGTCCCCTAGAACTTGGAACTACTTAAACCTAACTAACCTAAGGACATCACAAAACACCCAGCCATCACGAGGCAGAGAAAATCCCTGACCCCGCCGGGAATCGAACCCGGGAACCCGGGCGCGGGAAGCGAGAACGCTACAGCACGACCACGAGATGCGAGCTTGACATGACAAGTGGAGTAACACAATTCTGTTCAATATTGTTTTAGACAAGGTCATAAGGGAATGGGAGAGTGAGCCTAGAAAACGTGGCATATGGAAACCAATGAAGTTTGGAAAGAAAAGTGAAGTCACCTGCCTAGCCTTTGCCGATGACCTTGCAACTTTGATAGACAGCGAACAAAATGCAAAACAACAAATAGAAATACTCAAGGAATGCGCCGAGAAGTTTGGCTTGGAATTCATGTGTACAGTCTTGAACATACAGAATCTCACCACAAAATATGGACGGATAAACAGAGTTCCACGTATTAAGTACCTGGGGGATATTTTGGAACCCACTGGATTAGAAAAAGAATCTCAAGTAACTCGAGCACAGAAACTAAAGAGAGGCTACGGTCGAACATACCAACTCTAGAAGAGAAAGCGCATGTCATTAAACCCGAGGTGTTATGTGCAGCAGAAACCTTGTCACTCCAAAACAAGATGCTACTACAAAAGCTACAAAAGGAAGAACAAAAGATCAATAGGAAAATCCTTGGCCCACGAAAAACTGAAACTGCATATAGACTGCAAACAGACAAAACTACAGAGGAAATTGGAAATACAGCTGCCGCCATTAGGAAATTCTATGGACAGATACACAAATTCCCTGAGTATAGACTCACACGCCAGATACTCTCAGCTACTGGGAACCTTAGAGGTATGACATGGGCCAAACAGGTATGAAGAGACCTTACTGGTGCTCAACTCACCATTCAGGACACTGCAGACCGTAACATGTATAGAAGGAAATTAGACAAGTGGGAAGTACAGCCAGAGGCAAGAGCCAAAAAGACCGGTACAAAGTGAAAGAAAGAAATCCAGGAGCGAGAAAATGAAGGTTGCATGGAAAAACCGCAGGAAGAACTGTAGAAGCTTCACGTGATCCGCAAAGGGAGTACTACGTGTTTGATAAAAAAAAAAAAATGGTTTCTATCATTACGGTCGGCACGCAAACAGTTACTTCGGCGAAATCTAAGCGATCCACGACGGTGTACAGTTCTCGAGAGTTCACCTCCTATTTGTGCCGAAATCATGAGTTTAGTAGCTGTCCCGCTGTGACGTCAGCCAAAGCAGCGCGCAAGTCGGCGTTTGACTGAGGCGGACTTTACGTAGGTGGGTGAGGTATGAAAAACGTCAATGCCTCTCAGGCCGTACTGACATATCGGCGCACCGGTCGGCCGAGGGGACTTCCTGCCATCATCCGCTCCATCCCCAAATGGCAGCATGTAAACAGCCGCTTTCACACATCATTTTATAACACTGTTGTGTATCAAACTTCCTGGCAGATTAAAACTGTGTGCCCGACCGAGACTCGAACTCGGGACCTTTGCCTTTCGCGGGCAAGTGCTCTACCATCTGAGCTACCGAAGCACGACTCACGCCCGGAACTCACAACTTTACTTCTGCCAGTACCTCGTCTCCTACCTTCCAAACTTTACGGAAGCTTTCCTGCGAAAAGTAAAGCTGTGAGGACCGGGGGTGAGTCATGCTTCGGTAGCTCAGATGGTGCAGTCTGCGGTGGGGCGAGGACGTCCGCTGCGCCCCGCCGCGCGCGACCGTGAGCGCTTGCTTGTGTTTTACCTTCTCGCGGCGCGAGTTGTATTAGTTCCAAGTTCGGTGCGACTATGGCGCACACATGGCGCCACGATACGATCAAAATTACTTTCCAACCAGATCACGCGCGTCCTCGAGCCTATGAAATATAACAGTTCATACGCGACTATCTACGTCTATATCCGGCGACTGTCGTCGGAATACATTTTTCTATAACGGCGAGCGTGGTTTATGTTAAAATGACCAGTGCAGAGGTTTGCGCGACAGTGGTGTCCAAATACTCGAACTCTCTCAGTTTCAAACATTCTGACGGGCATATCGGTGCAGTGACGGTGGATCATGCAGGCATGGGCCTAAGGACTGTAAGGGTTTTTGAGCTCCCCTTCGAGGTCCCAGAGGAAGTTGTCAAGGACGCCTTCCGACCGTACGGCAATGTTATCAGCCACGTTGCAGAAAAGTGACAAACTTTCTCGACGTATAAGGTCTACAATGGTGTGCGCCAAATTAAACTTGAGCTCAAGAAACATGTGCCGTCCTACTTGAACATCGGTGGCTGTCGTGCTCTGGCCCACTGCATTCACCGACCACACAGCCTATATTTGCACCATTGCCCTCAAACCGGCACGTGTGTGGCGCAGTAGGCCCCCCTGGAAACTGAACGTCGCCCATCTGGACGAGCCGGTATGTAAAGGTGCTATCGAAGAGTCGTGGAACGCGTCCTTACAGCGTCGTGGTCGTTACCGATCGACCCTCAGTTGGTGGATTGAATGTGCGAAGCCTGCTCTTAGGCGCACCTTCATGGCTTACGGCCGAGAAGCGGCGGCGTGGAGGAGGAGCACGGAAAACTTTTATTACACCGTCCTACGGGAATGTCTTGCTGTGGAGCCCTCACCTGATCGGCAGATCACAGTCAATCGCGCCAAAGCGCAGCTCGTCTCCTTAGCACGCCATCATTTGCAAGGCGCTGTTATACGGTCGCGTGCTCCAGACATGATACAGTCAGAAAGGTCATCTATGCAGCACGTGCTCCTGGAGCGCAGAATGCGACGGTAGACGCCGTTTCAGCACATGTCCACGGTACAGTTCCACCAGACGTGGTACCGACTTTACCGGGAGAAGTGACAGAAGAGGAAATGCTCGACGCCATTGGTAAAGGTGCTCCCCATAAGTCACCAGGAATCGATGGATTACCATTAGAGTTCTATCGAGCATTTAAACAACTGTTGGTACCGTGTTGGGTTGAAATTTGTCAGGAATTGATGTCCCCGGGTATACCGTTGCCTGCTCCGTTCTTGGAAGGACTGATTGTCCCCATCCATAAGCCGAAGGGACGGAATCATCTCCGCGATTATCGCCCATTAACGTTATTGAACAGCGACTTCAATTATTGAACAGCTACTTCAAGATCTTTTCGAGGCTGCTATCAGAACGTATTCGCGGCACATTATTGCACGTCCTGTCCGGCGATCAGACGTCTTTGGGGGGACCCAACAACATCAGAAGTACGTTATGTCGTTACAGCGATCTCATCTCCCTTGCACGAGTGGGACGTTTGCCGGCAGCCCTGTCGTCCATCGACTTTAGCCAGGCTTTTGACCGTGTGGGCCACACGTTCCTCACGGCCGTTCTCCGGCGCATGGAATACCCCGACCCCTTTATCACCGTGTTCACACGCCTTGTGCATGGGGCCACTTCTCGAGTTCTTGTTAATGGAAGACTGACGGCACCCATGCCGATCAGTACGACAGGGATGTCCATTATCAACACTGTTATTTGCATTGGCCTTAGAACCCTTGTTGTGCGGTCTACGAGACAGGCTCACTGGGATACAGTTCGGCGGCTCCATCTATCGCCGCACCGTATATGCGGATGATTTGATGATCGTCATACATGGAGCTGACGACATGGCCGCGGCTTTGGACTGGATTGCAACCTACGGTACAGCTTCTGGTAGCCAAATCAACGTTGACAAGTCTGTCGCCTTGAGCATCGGGATTGGGCTGCCTCAGGAACACATTGTCCCCTTACGCTCCAGTGATACTGTCCGCTGCTTGGGCTTAGATTTCATGAACGACATGCGACGCGCGAAGACGCTCAATTATCGACGCCTTCTTAACCAAATTAAGGCCGGAATTGCAAATCAGCGCTTGCGATCCCTCAACATCGTTCAGCGGGCGTATTATGCCAATGTATACCTTGCGTCCCGCATACCGCATGTCGCCTAAACGCTACCCATTCCGAAACCCTTGGCTCGTAGCATTATGGCAGCGCTGGGATACTTCGTCACCGCTGGTATGTTACTGAAGATCAGATACGTATGTTTTACCCTCCCCAAGGGAAAAGGTGGTCTCGGCCTAGTCAGTGTCCATGATAGGGTCATTGCCCTCTATGTTAGCTCACATTTATGTCTGCTGCGCCGTTGTCCTACGAGCCTAACGAGTCTGCTTCCGACGGCGCTACGACCTGCTTCACTAAGAGCGCCGGTGCCACTACAGGAAATCCCAGCGCCCATCTTTTATGTAGGACGCTTCTATTTAGAACAAAGTTATTGCAGTGTAGCGCTCACGAAACCACAAATGGCCACGACTCGACGCTTATATCACGACATGCTGCAACGCCGCCCCCTAAATGTGGTCGAACTAAAATATCCTGACGTACTGAGGTGCGTGGTGTGGGACACTGTACACAATGCCTTGCTTGATTCCGACGTTGTTTCCCAATGGTACGTTGTCGTTAGTGGGAAGCTGGCAACGCAAGAACGTCTCTACAATATCCACATGGCAGAGTCACCCAATTGTGTGGGTTGTAACACAGTAGATTCTGACGAGCACCGCCTCAGCTGTGGAGAGGCGGAACCGGTTTGGCGCCTAGTGCGGCAGATGCTGGCTTATCTTTTGCGAGTTAGGCCGGAGCATATATCTGCACGCACGTTATTATTTCCGGATGAGACATTTTACCCCAAGACTCGAACCAACTCCGTCACCTGGATACGTGGACATGCGGTCCATTACCTCTGTCGTGACGGACACAAGAATTTCCTTGACTTCTGGCTCTATTTGCAAGAAAGACATCATGCTATTTCCGGTCATAACCAGATATCGACAATGCTTCGCAAACTACCTATGGAGTGCCTTTCACAGCCCGCCGTGCAGCTGGAATGTTCCAGGCAGTGGCAGATGAGGTCAGAACGAACTGCAAACGAGCATATATTGAACAATCTTTATCAGTGGGCTCAGTCGCTGGGAAGCCTAACTACAAAGTGGTAGCTTTCTTTTCATGTTATTTACGTTTAATATCTTCGATGGTGTCTTCATTCTGTTTTAGTTTTACAGGCTTGACTAGCTATGACTGTTCGCACATTGATACCTATATAAATAAAAAAAGAAAGTGGGCAGGAGACCTGCGTTTCGAATCAAAATAAATACACAAGAACAAACTAAGAACAAAATGAACAACAAATCAAATATAATAAAGTATTATACCCTTTCCTTTCTCCTTTTATTATTTTTTATATTAAAAGCTCAGAGGCGTATTTAATTTTTGTTTAGTTGGCGAAACCTGAAGTGGTAGCGAACGGCCGTCCTAGTTAACTGGAAAAAAAAGATGGTAGAGCACTTGCCCGCGAAAGGCAAAGGTCACGAGTTCGAGTCTCGGTCTGGTACACAGTTTTAATCTGCCAGGAAGTTTCATATCAGCGCACACTCCGCTGCACAGTGAAAATCTCATTCTGTTGTGTATCAATTTACAGTCTTCATAATTTTTGCATGAATTAAGTAGGGTACAACCACAGGAAAAGTTTTAGGTCGCTCATATATAAACTTTGCTCTCTAGAATTTTTAGAACGGAATTGACAGTAGAATATGACCTTTGAAACCTACACTATGTGATCAAAATCATCAAGACACCCCCAAAAACATACGTTTTTCATGTTACGAGTAGGTAGAGAGTCCATATAGAGGGAGGGAGTGGCCAATGGTGATAACGTCGCTGATTGGCTGAGAGCCGAGGAGTCCATGTTTTTACCAAACTGACTTGGTACGAGTATAAATAGATACTGTGTGTCATTCTGTACTATTGGATCTCTTCAACACTTCGAACGCCAATTCCATTGTACAGGCTTTAAAATGTGGACAACTACTGACAAGCAAAGCTTCTGCTATGCACGCTCTATCAAAAAAAGTTAAATAAATAATGTTTATAAAATTTTTGAATGTGTGTACTGTGTTATTGAATTTGTTTCAGTAACTAAAATAATAAGAAGATTGTAGAAAGTTACTAATTACAAATGTAAGTGAAAACTCAGTAGGTGTTGGTCGGTTATGGTCTCATCCGTGTCAGGTACCTTAAAATCACTATAACGCTTGTTTCCCTCTTTATGTAGGTAATAAATGAAGCCAGCGAGCATCAACGTCCAACAGCTGAGACGTACAGTAAATATGGTTATTAAATAAACTATTTACAATTTTGCTTTTCCTATAACGCTAAGTTATTTCCAATATGTTTCCTTGGTGATATGCATTTGAAAAGTCGAGTTGTAAGTTGGAGCCCATCGGATAATACACTGTATTATATGGATACATCATGAAGGAAGACAGGAAGACTTTATCTTATACCTATTAATAGATACAATATGACAAGCTCGTTAAACAAGCAAGCCTCCTCCATCATTTAGTTACTAATTGTGAGGTATGTCAGTTGCTGTACATACAATTTGCAGACATCAGAATGTTTGTGTATACTTTGCAATTGGTATTAAGGATTTTTTTTAGTTCTGTTGTAAGTGCAAGGAATTCTTGCAGTCATGAGATGTCCCTATGTTACATGTGTTTTACTCACTGTTTCTCACTGTTATAAATCTTGTTTGGTGTCTTTGTGTATCTAACAATCAATTTCTTTCAATATGCTTACAATGCCTACAAAACAAAACGAAAAAAAATTACAGAATAACCTCTTTACTTATACATCCCCTTCAAGGGAGAAAAACTAAATGAACAAAGATTAATTTTAATGTGGCCTTGTAGCACAGGGAGTTCAGTTCCAACTTTGAAATCTGAAGGTCGTGAGTTCGAATCCTGCTCAATCCAGGATTTTTTTTACACGTTATTTCCTAGACTTTTAATGGTCCTTGCTTCACAATTCACGCTACACGATGTGTTTCAACACGTATACGGGACCCCAAGTCTACGTACGTCCGACTGGCAACTCGCACTTGGCTCTGCAGTCTTAGCTCCTCACATTCCTGTAAATTATGATTATCGTGTGGATATTCAGTTACCTACTTACTTGAGTTACTTTCTGCTGTTTGAGTAGAAAGCCCAAGTATTGATAATTTTCCGATTTTCTGTGGTACAGAGTTCCTAAAAGTGTGTACAGAATGACGTGTTTTTCCAGCACAAGAAAATGTTATAAGATCGACACACACTTGAAATGCATTACCCGGGGACGGAAAGAGACAAGAGTTTACCAATTTTAGCGATGAATATCCGCACGTAAAAATGTGAAATAGATTCATGCACTCTGAGATACATTAAATGAAACTTCTTCTTCCCATTAATCAGTTGTCAATGTTTATATAGCATCATAAAATACAGCTGTTGAAATTCGGGAGACATACACACTGCTTCACGATACTTTCATTTGCTTACGAATTTATTAGGCCTATATAAACATAGACGAATGGCATTTGTTTTGATCATGTACCGACTATTAAGCTAGAAGATCTGCTTTGGTCTCTTGCGGGAAATACATGGCTTATCTTAATCGTGAAGTGGCTAGCTTTCTGCTTGCGTCACTACTTAACTGCACGTTCCGCACGCAATCTGGTAAAAACATGGCGACCACGGGCCACTGGCCACTCTCTTCCTGTACAGGCTCAGTAATATTAGGTGCATTGTGGTGTCACCTACTGCCAGGTATTCCATAACAACGACCTTAGTAGTCATTAGACAGCGCGAGAGAGCAGAATGGGGCGCTCCGCAGAACTCACGGACTTTGAATGTGGTCAGGTGATAGGGTGTCACTTGTGTCATACCTCTGTGTGCGAGATTTCCACACTCCTAAACATCCCTAGGTACACTGTTTCCGATGTGATACTGGAAACGTTAAGGGAAACGTACAGCACAAAAGCGTACAGGCCGACCTCGTCTGTTGACTGACAGAGACCGCCGACAGTTGAAGAGGGTCGTAGTGGGTAATAGGCACACTTCTATCCATACCATCACACAAGAATAGTAAAACTGCCTCAGGATCCACTGCAGGTAATGGGGCAGTTACGCGGGAGTTGAGAAAACTTGGATTTCACGGTCGAGCGGCTGCTCATAAGCCACACATCACGGCGGTAAATGCCAAACGACGTCTCGCCTGGTGTAAGGAGCGTAAACATTGGACGATTCAACAGTGGAAAAACGTTGTGTGGAGTGACGAATCACGGTACACAATGTGGCGATGCGATGCCAGGGTGTGGATATGGCGAACTTTATCTGCCAGCCAACAGTAAAATTCGGAGGCGGTGGTGTTATGGCGATGTCGTATTTTTCTAGAAAGGGGCTTGCACCCTTTGCTGTTTTGTGGGGCACAAGACTACATTGATGTTTAAAGCGCCTTTTTGCCTCCCAGCGGTCGAGAGCAATTGAATCTTTCAACACGATCGAGCACCTGTTCATAATTCACGTCCTGTGGCGGGGTGATTTACACGACAAGAACATCCTTGTAATGGGCTGGCCAGCACAGATGTTACGGAACGCTACTTCGTGCCAGGCCTCACCGACCGACATCGACACCTCTCCTCGGTGCAGCACTCCGTGAAGAATGGGCTGCCATTCCCCAAGAGACCATTCAGCACCTGATTGAACGTAAGCGTGTGACTTTCGAAGCTGTCATCAAGGGTAAGTGTGGGCCTGAATTGTAACATTACCGATGGAGGGGGCCACGAACATGTCATTTTCAGGTAGTTTTCCGGATACTTTTGATAACACAGCGTGCATCTCTAAGAGATCTTGTATTGATTGATATTCGCATCAAAGTCTTGAAACTCGTCATATTTTGATTATTTAATGGATGTATTCAATTGCTCTAGACAGAAATTTCTATGATTAATGTAATTGATACTTAATCTACTACAAAAAAAATCTACTACAGACGCGGGAGATTGCTGCGTAGCCAGTTGCACGCGCCAAGAGAAGCAGCGCCATAGTATAGTATAGCCCGCAAACTTACGTTTAGGGGGGAGCGCGCAGTTTATGAGGTAAAGCCACCACGGCCGCATTAACCCTTTCCCTGCTGCAGAGACGTGCTCCCCGCATTCCGAGCTGTGCGCGATTTTGTCATCACTGCACTGCTCGCCTGTGCAGACACATGGTGTTCCGACTGCTTTGACACACTTATCATTCGATTTCACAGAAACTATTTGGACCAATAATTTGATTTTTTCACATCTTCTTGACTGATACCTTCCCCCCCCCCCCCCAATAAATGACTTAATTTTGTTTCGATGTTCAACACAGTTATTCAAAATGGTTCAAATGGTTCTGAGCACTACGGGGCTTAACATCTATGGTCATCAGTCCCCTAGAACTTAGAACTACGTAAGCCTAACTAACCTAAGGACATCACACAACACCCAGCCATTACGAGGCAGAGAAAATCCCTGACCCCGCCGGGAATCGAACCCGGGAACCCGGGCGTGGGAAGCGAGGACGCTACCGCACAACCACGAGATGCGGGCTCAACGCAGTTATTGTGCAGCATTAGATGTAGTAAACCATTGCACGAAATTTTGAAGACTTTGCATAGGTAAAAGTCCATAGCGTATACTCTCCACATGGTCGATTTTAGTTGCCACTAGAAATTTCATATAATTACATTCAAACAAATAAAATTCATAAAGTAAGACACTCTGATATTGTCTTTAAATAAAAAAAATATTAGGCACCAAACAAGGTTTGAACTCAGAACTTTTCCCTTAGTAGCTAAACACTTTTACCCTTATGCTGACACAGCTAGAGTTTAAAAGTGCACGGAAAATACCGATAAACAGTGTTGGTATGACTATGAATTACTCATGTTTCGTCGAAGTACAATAGGAAATAAACAATTACCGCTGTTCTTTATTGCGAAAAAGCGGTTAGTGATAATGATATAAACACCTTTCCTTGCTATCGCCTGATTTAGGAGGTTTATTGCTTGTTTGGTTTAATTAATGAATAGAATATGAAGGTATTGGTATAAAGAATGCTTGTTCCGAACTTTTTGTAAAAGGAAATCTGTTATCAAGACATTGCTTTCGTTCAGTTACTTTATTTATGACTGAACGTTTCTAAAACAGGACACTCCTCCGTGCTCTGCACTGCAGACGAGCTCTGGCAACGTCGTTCTCTGTTCATTGGCTGGCTGTGTTTTCTGACGTCAGATGCGCAGAGCGAACCTAAACTCGGCCTTCGTCGTAAATGACGCGCACTTTAGTCCAGAACGATACGTGGGGAGGCACTGGCGCCAGTCGCTTTCTCCGTTCGATTCACCCCGATCGATTGTTTCCCTCTGGCGTTGCTTATCTTTGCCTCGTTGGACAGTGGTGGCGCTGGTGGGCTGGCAGGCAGACTGGGTTTTGGCTTAGGAACGGCCGGTACGTGTCGCTGCTCAGAGGGTGAAACTTGTGTTTGCGTGGAGTCAGCTGGATTTAACCGTGTATGTGGATCAGACTGCAAAAGCGGGCCTGTTATTGTATGTTCTTGAGGCATGATGGGCCCATGGCCTTCTACACAGGACGCTGAGCGATGTGTTATTCATCATGTGGCTAGTGGATTTGAACTATGTACCACTCAGCTGTCTATTGAAGAAGTAAACATTTGACCTTTCTACTTTTGCACTCTGGCCTACCCGTGTTATCACTAGCTTCTACCTTTTCTCATGAGTGTCGATATTGTATTGGAACTGCGACGTACTGGTGTAATAATATTATGCTCTGTATTATCGTTGCCCAGTTGTTTTGAAATTTGAGGTCTACAGTTAGAGTCTTTAACCATTTTTAATTTGCCTTTGTCTTGATGTGATCTATCTTTGCAGAATTTTCTCTTACTATATTACGGGGCTGTTAACATTGTTTCTTTTGCTGTGGCTGTGTGTTTGTGCTTTTCTGTTGCAGCGCTGCAGCGAGCACCTAGTCCGTGTCTGATTCGACGTCCGGAGTACCGGAGGGAACGGGAGGTTCTTTTGGCTGTGGGGAATCGATACGGCGGCCATTGAGTTCTTCGGGTTGCAGTGAGTGGGGATCTTGCATTCAGTGAAGTTTCCTCTGCTGTGGGATGCTAAGGCGTCTGTTCCGTTTGCTATACTGCTTATATATTTACCTTCAAAACCATAAAGAAAGGAGACTGGTGTTCTGCATTATACATTACGTGCAGCGGGAGTTGAACTTCTGTACATGTTAAAGAGAAATACTTGATGGGCAGCGGAAATTGGAAATTATGTGAATTGTCCTATTGCGGTTGCCCAGGTGACCTATGTAAAAGAAACTTATTTTACCGCTATTATTCTAGTGCCCTTGTTAAATGAAACAGATTTTATCTTTTATTATTGAATTTCTTACTGTTAGTATAGAAGTTCTTGTTTGCAAATAATTCAATTAGAAAGGTATTGTGTAATATAATTTTCCGATTTGTCAATAAGAGACACTTGTAGAAAAGTTTTGGTAAATACTGTGCCCTTTGGATTAAACTGTTGATCAGTAATAAATCAGTTGTATCTTGCAACTCCTCTGTACTTGTTATTATTTCACTTGTCACCGGTTTGCACGTAAACTCCACGTTTCACAGACCCCAGACGTCTGCGCAGTAGAGACACACATCGGGATCGACGCAATGTGCGAGCAGCTACGACCGACCGAGCATCATCCACAGCGGGAATCCGGACACACGTTGCCCCCGATGTGTCATCAGGGAGCACTGGGAACCGCAGGCTTGCAGCAGCACAAAGGTCACGTGCGTCTCTTCTCGCCAAGCTACCAAGATACCGGAAAGCACAGCTACTCTGGTGTTGTGAGTCGACTGGAGCCTGGAATGGCACTCTGGTTCTTTCAGTCATGAGAGAAGGTCCCGTCCGTATGCGAACGATTGTGGCAGATGTACACTGAAGAGCCAAAGAAACTGGTACACCTGCCTAATATCGTGTAAGGCCATCGCGAGCACGTGCAAGTCCCGCAACACGACGTGGCATGGACCCAACTAATGCTGGAGGGACAGACACCATCAATCCTGCAGGGCTGTCTATAACTCCATAAGAGTAACAGGTGGCTCATCTCTGTCGAACAGCAAGTTGCAAGGCATCCCAGGTAAGCTCAACGATGTTCGTTTCTAGCGTGTTTGGTGGCCAGCTGAAGTGTTTAAACCCAGAAGAGTGTTCGTGGAGACGCTCTGTAGAAATTCTGTGCGTGCGGGCTGTCGCATTGTCCTGTTGGAAATGCCTGTCGGAATGCACAGTGGACATGAACGAATGCTGGTGATCAGAAAGGATGCGTACGTATCTGTACACCTGTCAGAGTCGTGTGTGGACGTATCAGGGGTGCCATATCACTCCAAATACACACACACCCCCCGCCGTTCCGGAGCGTCCACGGGCGTGATCAGTCCCCTGCTGACATGGAGGGTCCATGGATTCATGACGTTGTATCCATACTCGTACACGTCCGCCAACTTGATACAATTTGAAGCGAGACTCGCCCGAGCAAGCAACAAGTTTCCAGTTGGAGGTTGGGGATTTTTGGGGAAGGAGACCAGACAGCCAGGTCATCGGTCTCGTTGGACTAGGGAAGGAAATCGTCACCTCGGAGATGTGTCCCAGCGCTCGTTCGCCGACATGACAGCACGTTAAAACTCACTTAAATCTTGATAACCTGCCGCTGTGGTACAAGTAACCGATGTAACAACTGCACCAGGCACTGGATGTCTTATATTGAGGTTGCCGACCGCACCGCCTATTCTACCTGTTTATATATCTCTGTATTTCAATTCGCATGCATTTACCAGTTCCTTTGCCACTTCAGCTTATATACTCGTAATATCAATAGTTTGCACCTTTTCTACCAACGTAATAGTCGTTTTCTTGTTTTTAGTTAAACAAAAATGGTTAAAATAGCTCTGAGCACTATGGGACTTAACATCTGTGGTCATCAGTCCCTTAGAACTACTTAAACCTAACTAACCTAAGGACACCACACACATCCATGCCCGAGGCAGGATTCGAACCTGCGACCGTAGCAGTCGCACAGCTCCGGACTGCCCGCCTGGAACCGCGAGTTTCGTTAAACCTATTCCCTGTTATTAGGCAGTGTACCACAATTTGTGACTCTGATTCTCATAAACAGAAACTGACATTCAATATCTCCCCTATTAATCAACGAAGCACTTGCCTAGGTCGCAAGGTGCGGATGGAATGCCAATTTGCTTTTAGGAAGAGTAGTCTACAGCGTTGGCACCTTGCCTAGTTTGCATTCATCGTGAAGCTGTCGTCCAGCAACAAACCTCAAG
The DNA here is from genome assembly GCF_023897955.1 of Schistocerca gregaria. Taxonomy (NCBI): domain Eukaryota; kingdom Metazoa; phylum Arthropoda; class Insecta; order Orthoptera; family Acrididae; genus Schistocerca; species Schistocerca gregaria. Next base: position 83,738,073 of record NC_064930.1, on the reverse strand, counting down.
CGACTGGCAGAAAGCGGACGTTAGTCTTGTATGTAAGGACAGTCCAAGAACGGACCCACATAATTACAGAGCAATATTCTTAATAAACTCCCCATTTGAATTGCTACACCAAGAAGTTACGCAGCTGATCAACGGGTATTCATTGGACAAATATATTGGACTAGAAGTGATATGTGACTCCATTTTCACGCAATTTGGGTGCAGTGGTCCTGAGAAATCAGTACCCAGAACAACCACCTCTCGCCATAATAACGGCCTTGATACGCCTGGGCATTGAGTGAAACAGAGCTTGGATGGCGATTACAGGTACAGCTTCCCATGCAGCTTCAACACAATACCACAGTTCAGCAAGAATAGTGACTGGCGTATTGTGACGAGCCAGTTGCTCGGCCACCATAGACCAATTGGTGAGAGATCTGGAGAATGTGCTGGCCAGGGCAGCAGTCGAACATTTTCTGTACCCAGAAAGGCCCGTACAGGACCTGCAGCATACGGTCGTCCTTTATCCTGTTGAAATGTAGGGTTTCGAAGGGATCGATTGAAGGGTAGAACCACGGGTCGTAACACATCTGAAATGTAACGTCCACTGTTCAAAGTGCCGTCAATGCGAACAAGAGGTGACAGAGACGTGTAACCAATGGCACCTCATTGATACCCCAGCATGCCTATGAGGAATACACGCTTCCAATGAGTGTTCACTGCAATCTCACCAAACACGGATGCGACCATCATTACGCTGTAAACAGAACTTCGATTCATCCGAAAAAATTACGTTTTGCCATTCGTGCAACCAGGTTCGTCGTTGGGTACACCATCGCTCCTGTCTGTGATGCAGCGTCAAGGGTAACCGCAGCCACGGTCTCCGAGCTGATAGTCTGTGCTGCTGCAAACGTCGTCGAACTGTTCGTGCAGATGGTTATAGTCTTGGAAACGTCCCCATCTGTTGACTCAGGGACCGAGACGTGGCTGCACGATGCATTACAGCCGTGCAGATAAGATGCCTGTCATCTCGACTGCTAGTGATACGAGGCCGTTGGGATCCAGCACAGCGTTCCGTATTACCCTCCTGAACCCACCGATTCCATATTCTGCTAACAGCCATTGGATCTCGAGCAACGCGAGCGACAATGCCTCGATACGATACACCGCAATCGCGATAGGCTACAATCCGACCTTTAGCAAAGTCTGAAACGTGATGGTACGCACTTCTCCTCCTTACACGAGACAACAACGTTTCACCAGGCAACGCTGGTCAACTGCTGTTTGTGTATGAGAAATCGGTTGGAAACTTTCCTCATGTCGGCACGCTGTAGGTGTCGCCACCGGCGCCAACCTTGTGTGAATGCTCTGAAAAGCCAAATTATTTGCATATTACAGCATCTTCTTCCTGTCGGTTAAACATCATGTCTGTAGCACGTCATCTTCGTGGTGTAGCAAGTTTAATGGGCAGTATTGTTCTTTTGTTGCAGATTTGTTGCAAAGATTTTCAGAACGAATTTGATAAATTTCCTAGAGACGAAGAAACTTCTGTCTACGAATCAGAAGGTTATTAGAAAGGAACATTCATATGAATGTCAGCTTGCCCATTCCTCATATGGTAAACTGCGAACTGTGGATGAAGGGCAACCGACAGATTCCATATTTCTAGATTTCCAAAAAGCATTCGACAAGGTGCTGCACTGCAGATTGTGAACGAAGGTACGAAAGTAACAGAACCCCATACGTTGCCCACGACGGCGAGTTTTTGTCAGAGACGTCATCATGAGGAGTGCTTCAATGCGGTGTGATAGGACCGCTGTTGTTGTATATACAGGGTGTCCCAGCTATCTTGTCCACCCAAAATGTCTCTGGAACAATAACAGCTATTGGAAAACGACTTTCACCGGTATCAATGTAGGGCTGGGGCCCATGAATGTACATATTTGGAAACATTCTAAAACGAAAGCATATGTGTATTTTAACACAAACTTATGTTTTTTTTTAAATTGACCTATATTTGTTCTTCAGCAATCTATACCATGACAAAGCACATACACAATGGCGTTGATTGCATCGCAATATTCCCATTACATCCCGAGATATTGAGACTCGAAGTTGACGCTTGAAACACCCGACATGTGCTGCTAGCGCACGTCCTGAGGCTCAGGCGTGAACCCCATGCTGCCCGTAATCGCGATGTGATTGACATGCGTAATCAGAACTCCATACTTATCAAGAGGCCCGAAACGAAAATACGGTCTGCTGCCATCCTGCATTAACGTCGCACATTCCAGCAGGTATTTATCACATAGGCTAGGGGTGACGCGGTTCTGTAATATACACTCCTGGAAATGGAAAAAAGAACACATTGACACCGGTGTGTCAGACCCACCATACTTGCTCCGGACACTGCGAGAGGGCTGTACAAGCAATGATCACACGCACGGCACAGCGGACACACCAGGAACCGCGGTGTTGGCCGTCGAATGGCGCTAGTTGCGCAGCATTTGTGCACCGCCGCCGTCAGTGTCAGCCAGTTTGCCGTGGCATACGGAGCTCTATCGCAGTCTTTAACACTGGTAGCATGCCGCGACAGCGTGGACGTGAACCGTATGTGCAGTTGACGGACTTTGAGCTAGGGCGTATAGTGGGCATGTGGGAGGCCGGGTGGACGTACCGCCGAATTGCTCAACACGTGGGGCGTGAGGTCTCCACAGTACATCGATGTTGTCGCCAGTGGTCGGCGGAAGGTGCACGTGCCCGTCGACCTGGGACCGGACCGCAGCGACGCACGGATGCACGCCAAGACCGTAGGATCCTACGCAGTGCCGTAGGGGACCGCACCGCCACTTCCCAGCAAATTAGGGACACTGTTGCTCCTGGGGTATCGGCGAGGACCATTCGCAACCGTCTTCATGAAGCTGGGCTACGGTCCCGCACACTGTTAGGCCGTCTTCCGCTCACGCCCCAACATCGTGCAGCCCGCCTCCAGTGGTGTCGCGACAGGCGTGAATGGAGGGACGAATGGAGACGTGTCGTCTTCAGCGATGAGAGTCGCTTCTGCCTTGGTGCCAATGATGGTCGTATGCGTGTTGGCGCCGTGCAGGTGAGCGCCACAATCAGGACTGCATACGACCGAGGCACACAGGGCCAACACCCGGCATCATGGTGTGGGGAGCGATCTCCTACACTGACCGTACACCTCTGGTGATCGTCGAGGGGACACTGAATAGTGCACGGTACATCCAAACCGTCATCGAACCCATCGTTCTACCATTCCTAGACCGGCAAGGGAACTTGCTGTTCCAACAGGACAATGCACGTCCGCATGTATCCCGTGCCACCCAACGTGCTCTAGAAGGTGTAAGTCAACTACCCTGGCCAGCAAGATCTCCGGATCTGTCCCCCATTGAGCATGTTTGGTACTGGATGAAGCGTCGTCTCACGCGGTCTGCACGTCCAGCACGAACGCTGGTCCAACTGAGGCGCCAGGTGGAAATGGCATGGCAAGCCGTTCCACAGGATTACATCCAGCATCTCTACGATCGTCTCCATGGGAGAATAGCAGCCTGCATTGCTGCGAAAGGTGGATATACACTGTACTAGTGCCGACGTTGTGCATGCTCTGTTGCCTGTGTCTATGTGGCTATGGTTCTGTCAGTGTGATCATGTGATGTATCTGACCCCAGGAATGTGTCAATAAAGTTTCCCCTTCCTGGGACAATCAATTCACGGTGTTCTTATTTCAATTTCCAGGAGTGTATCTGCGTACCGCAACGTTAGTCACAAATTTAACTTCGCTTATCGTTAATCCGTTAGTAAAAAGGTATGCCGTTCAACGTTAATACTTTACCTTACTGTAGATCTAGCGCAAGTGACAGTTAATCATTCACTTGTAATAGTAAAATTCATGTTGATGGTTTTAGTGAAACGAGCAAGTGGACTAGAAGTTTTGCCGTTGTTTCGAACCTCTTGATAAGTATGGAGGTCTGATTACGCGTGTCAATCACATCGCGATTACGGGCAGCATGGGGTTCACGCCTGAGCCTCAGGACGTGCGCCAGCAGCGCATGTCGGGTGTTTTAAGCGTCAACTTCGCGTCTCAATATCACGGGATGTAAGGGGAATATTGCGATGCAATCAACGCCATTTTGTATGTGCTTTGACATGCTATGGATTGCTGTAGAAAAAATATAGGTCCATTTAAAAAAAACATAAGTTTGTGTTAAAGAAACACATATGCTTTCGTTTTAGAATGTTTCCAAATATGTACACTCATGGGCCCCAGCCCTTCCTTGATACCGGTGAAAGTCGTTTTCCAATAGCTGTTATTGTTCCAGAGATATTTTGGGTGGACAAGATAGCTGGGACACTATTATATATATATATATATATATATATATATATATATATGTGTATATATATATATATATATATATATATATATATAATGATCTGGCGGACAGGGTGGGCAGCAGTCTGCGGTTGTTTGCTCATACTTCTGTGGTGTACACTAAGGTGGGGCAGTTGAGTGATTGTTGGGGGATGCAGGATGATTTAGGCAAATTTGCTAGTTGATGTGATGGATGGGAGCTAACTCTAAATGTAGGAAAATGTAAGTTAATGCGAGTGAGTAGGAGAAAGTAACCATGCTCGGATACAGAATTAGTAGTGTTGTGCTTTACACAGTAACTTTGTTTAAATAGCTGGGCGTAATATTCCAAGGGTATATGAAATGGAACGGGAGTATGAGGATTGTGGTAGGGATGGCGAATGGGCAGCTTCGGTTTATTGGGAGAATTTTAGGAAGGTGTGGTCGCTTATCGAGGAGACCGATTATAGGACACTGAGCCGTGCATGGATTCGTGCTACACCTTGTGTTTATATTCCATTGGTTTTCCTTTTCTTCCCCTGACATGTTTATTTGATATATTGTCTGTCATTAAGTGGCTGCTTGGTTGTCTTTTCCCTCTGCTATCGAAATCTGCGTTTTTGCTTCCGGGAAACTGCTATGTAGGAAGTGAGGTCTTTGACCAGTTGTAACCTTGTGCGATGGCGCGGAAGTAGGGTTGTGCGCTGAGAGAGAGTGGTGGGCAAGGGAGGGCAGTGTGGCTCTCCAGCGAGAAGCAGGTGTGGTCGGCTGCACAGATTCGCCACGTGATGTATGTCGGTTGTGTGTAACGAACGGGTCGAGTTGACGGAAGAGCGCCCCGCGGGTTGGTTGTATACAGAATCGCCCCACGAGTAGTTGCTGTTCATTTCACTTTCGTGGGACGTTAACAAGCTTCTTCAAGTCCTCCGTTTCAACACTGGAGTTTAAAAAAGGAGACACCTAACACGAAGGAGCAGTCACTACCCGTCAACGTTGCAGAGAAGACGTGAACTCTGGTGACAGAGCGTGTTGTCACGTGACCGTGGCGTGTTGGGTACGCTGGCTGCACGTGCGCGGTCAGATGTGTGGATCCTTGCCGTCGGAGGTCGCGTACTGCCTGTTCGAGCATAATTGAAAGTTAAGTTAGTGGCAGGTTTAATCATTAAGTAATAAGTTTGCGTAACCGGTGTCTCTTCTGCCTTGTGGCCTCCGGCGACCGGTCTTCCTGTCCCAGCCACTGGTGTAATTGAAGACAGTGATCTTTCCTCCTCCTCTCGTTACTGTCCGATGGGAGGTGTAGTTTCGGCAGTTTGTTTCGCTATTTTGTCGTGTGTTAGGAGTAAATTCATGCTTGTTGTTGGTTGATCATGTGGTCGCTCACTCAGGACTGAGTGGTCTAATGTTTCCTTGCACGAGGTTAGCTCTAATTCTGTCAGCAAGTTAAGCCATCTTATTGCAATGTTTCGCTGGCTAAAAGTCTGTGCAGTGACCCAGCCTGAAAGTGGCAATTGTGTTTACGGGCGTATTAAAAAAAAAAAAAAATGGCTCTGAGCACTATGCGACTTAACTTCTGAAGTCATCAGTCGCCTAGAATTTAGAACTAGTTAAACCTAACTAACCTAAGGATGTCACACACTTAAATGCCCGAGGCAGGATTCGAACCTGCGACCGTAGCAGTCACGCCGTTCCGGACTGAGCGGCTAGAACCGCGAGACCACCGCGGCCGGCGGGAGTATTTTAAACTGGTCAGTATTCTGTCTAGCCTGAGCATCCCTGAGTGGGTGGTTTGTGGCCGCCTTACACGGGTCCGTCATATCTGATGTGTTCTAATGATATTCCAGGACACTTTTGTTTTAAAAAAAATTTAATTCCTCCAAGTTTGTAAATTCTTTTATTCCCTTTAATCCTGTGTTTGCTGAGACCTGATTAATTTTTTAATGGCGGTGTTGGAAGCTCCACTACCTCACCGTACTTTATTAACAAAGTTCTGTATTTAATTTAGTAGCCTGTTTACTAACGTTCTTTAAATTTTTAAAAATTCTTATATTGCTATAAATTACTTGATTGCCGTTAGCGGCGTGTTTAAAAGGATGTTTATAGCCGTACTGCTAGTTTCTGTAAGATACGGATAAAACATTTGTGAAAATCTCGACAGCAAACTACTAGAAATTGGGTCCCGTTTCCCAACTTGTGGTCTGGCTTGTAGTAACCGCAACCGATGCGCATGTCGGACACCAGTGCGACCTACTCTTGAGTACTGCTCGAGTGCTTAGGATCGCCACGAGGTCGGATCGAAGGAAGACATTGAAGACTTCAAAGGCGGACTGCTACATCTTTGATCCTTTCTTGGGGGTTTGGGTCATTTCCGTACTCGTTGTATCAGGGGGTACTCACATAAAAAAAGAGGAATAACATTTCCTTGGGTGGGGCTTGTGTAGTAGGGATTCCTGCCGGTAGCCGAGTATAGCGCAACTCATTGCCAGTACCGTGTCGCCTGTGTTGTCGATCTGGTGTGATCTGTTCATCTCCAGTGATTGTTCTTGTTTAGCGCTGTTTTGTTCTTGTTCCGTTTTTTATGACGGCAAGTTCAAATAAACAACGTGCAGCTGTGACATTTTGATTTCTATTCGGTAAAAATGCTGCTGAAATTATGGGAAAATACTCAAGAGTACAAGTGGTTTGCTCGAATTAAAAATGGCGACGTGTCGACTTATGACCAACGTGTTTCTGGAAGTTCATCAGCTGTCCGAATCGACGAAAATATTGATAAAATTCGAGAGCTTGAGTTCAAAGATCGTCGAAAGACAACTGATCAACTCTCAGAGATTAGTAGGTTATTCTGAAGTTAGGTTCAGCGAATTTTAACGGGAGATTCGGGAATGAAAAGCGTTGCTGCCAAGTTTGTTCTTCGGGTTCTGACTGCCAATGAAAGGCACATCGAGTTGAAACATGCCGTGCTTTGAAACAACAAAAATGACCTTTGTTTCTTCAGCTTCCATCATTATCATAGATAAAGTGACACGTGTCTCAAGAAAAATTTCATGAAACAACGGTGAGTCAAATGAAAACCTTAAATTAGTAATAACAAATCGAAATTTCGCGCCGATATCCTATAAGTTGGTAAGCGTGCTACAAAGAGCGTGCATAATGGCCTGTAGGTGGCAGCATAGTGCAGATGCACACATACCCTCCCAGTATCAGTATAAAGATGGCCGCCCCACTTGCGACTTGCACCAGGGAAGGACAGCGTTCTGTTTTTCGGTTTTTGCGTAGTGAAGGTGTGAAACCTGTTGAAATTCATCGCCAAATCAAGGTTCAGTACGGTGATGCATGTTTGTCACAGCAGCAAGTCTACGAATGGAGTAGGAAGTTCGCAAATGGTGTGACTTGGGTGGAAGATGTTCCTCGTCCAGGTCAGGCACAACGAGTTGTGACTCCACAGAACATTGCAGCAGTTGAAGCCATAGTGAAGGAAAACTGCCGAGACACACTGAATGACACTGCAGCGTGTTTACAGATTAGTCATGGGTTAGCACAAGACATTGTGCATGATGTGCTCCATTATCACAAAGTGTCTGCAAGATGGGTGCCACGGCAGCTAACTCCTGAAATGAGAGAACGGCGTGTTGATGCTCGTGAAGAAGTTCTTCGGTGCTTTGAAGGAGAAGGTGATGGCTTCCTTGCAAGAATCGTTACTGGGGACGAAACCTGGGTTCACTTCCACCAACCGGAAACGAAGAGAGCGCGCAACGAATGGCGCCATTCCTCATCACCAAAACCAAAGAAGTTTCGAACAGAACCATCAGCAGGGAAGGTTATGCTGACTCTCTTTTGGGACGAAAAAGGCGTCATTTTGGAGCATTACGTGGCTAGAGGGACCACCGTCACCAGTGCATCATACACAGATCTCCTAAAAGGTCATCTGCGGCCTGCGATCAAATCAAAGCGACGTGGATTGCTGCCAGCAGGTGTCCTTCTGCAACGTGACAATGCAAGGCTCCACACTGCCCGTACAGTATCACAGACCTGCATTTTGAGTGCCTTCCTCATCCACCATACTCACCAGACCTTGCCCCAAGTGATTTCCATACGTTTGGGCCACTCAAAGACGCAATGGGAGGAAAGAAGTTCCGTTCTGATGGAGAGGTACGCCACGCGGTGCTTGAGTGGTTGCGCGGACTACCAAAACAATTTTTTCTAAAGGAATTTACACACTTTGTAAACGCTGGAGGACTTGGATTGAGCGTAGCGGAGATTATGTTGAAAAGTGATACAGCTTTGTACCACTTTTGCACAATAAACAATATTTAAAAAACATTTAAGATTTTCGTTTGAGTCACCGTCGTATTACACGAGCGAAGCGAAGGTTGATTGCTGCTACTTTAACAATTAGAAAGTTAATTTCATTTTCTAGCTCGGAGGTTATAAAAACGGCAGCGTTAGACATCGACAATCGGTAGGGTCGTGGCGCATGCGCAGAAATGCGTACAGCTGGCAGCGAATATATTACAGCAGCGCTTTCGGAGAGATGCTTCAGGTCTCCATTAAGCAGAAGCGAACGTGGAACAACAAAAGATGTGTTGTCTCTGGGGTAAATGGGCGCGAGAGCCAACGGCATTCGACTGGTGTTCCGGCAGTTGTCGGTCTGTTAGCCAAAGGCCGACAGAAGTTAACGTACTCACCGTGGCGGCGCTAGCAGTAGACTGAAGGTTTCGCCTGCTGTCTTATCTGATCCTGTTAATTCATATGAGTAACATGTGCCGTTGAGAGCGAGGAATGTTGCTCGTAGAAGATTGTGTATAAAACGCTACGGACAACATGCGCACCTTAATTTTTAAGCAATTTAAAAACAAAAAACAAACATTTTTACCATTTTTGTAATTTGATTGCGAAGCCGCACTAAAAAGAAATAGTTGATTTATAAAACCAAACTGACGTTTCAAATCTGTGAAACTTTACATCTGAATCTTCTTCTTATTCTTTGTCGTCGTCTTCATAAGATGGTCCTCACTACCAACGAGAGAGCTATTATTGCAGCGCTTCTTGAAAGATTTAACAATAATTTCTTTTCTCACTCTAGACCACCACTTTTTTATCCTCTAAAAAACTTGTCTGATTGTTGGTCATGTTGGGTTTCATCCATCAACCAGTTGTCCCATTCCTCTCTCGTATGCATTTAAATGGTTGTTTTTTTTAACGAGACATCAAGACGTTGCAATTGGGAAGTAAGTCCTCCCGGAATAACAGCAACCTCTGTTTTTCCGTGTCTCAGTTTCTCTTCCACAGTAAGTTTTAAATGACTTCTTCACTGATCCAGCACAAGAGGAGAACTACTGTTCAACAAAGCACCTCGGATTTTCTCCCACACTCAGTAATTTCATGCCTGCCTCTCCATCCAACCCTTCTCACGTATGTGAACAACAGATGGCGATGTACGTTAACAACAACACGTGGAGGTATTTCAGGTTTTGGCATTGTTTAGCGTTTGAAAATGATCATTGGATTAATGTTAGTGCCGTCAGAACATCATGAAAGAACAACTGTGCAGCGCATTTTTTTCATTTTTTTATATTTACAGTTACAGTTTCTAATAGCTACAGTTTTAGCATCTTTCATGACAACAATTCTGTTACTCGTTACATCAAATGTCAGAGGAGGTTCGTCCATATTTGGCTTCGTTCCACTGGTTCAAAATGGTTCAAATGGCTCTGAGCACTATAGGACTTAACTTCTGAGGTCATCCCCTAGATCTTTGAACTCCTTAAACATAACTAACCTAAGGACATCACACACAACCATGTCCGAAGCAGGATTCGAACCTGAGATCGTAGCGGTCGCGCGGTTCCAGACTGTAGCGCCTAGAACCGCTCGTCCACCTCTTCCGGCTCCCACACTGGTTTTCTTTCGATGTTGAATAGTAAAATGACGGAAAGAAAACATTTTCTCTTCACATTCTTGTGGCATTTTCTGAGATACTTTACTTTTGTTTCGTGAGTTAAGTCCATCACGCTTCACAAACCTGAAACACGAGCCAGCACATTTCCACTCTCTCAAGCTCCACTGTAGCGCCACAGTGGACCGAGGGAGGTTTAGGAGTGTGGAAATCTCGCCTACAGATGTTCGAAGTCCGTGAGTTCTGCAGAGCGCACCATTCTGCTCTCTCACGATTTCTAATGACTGCTGAGTTCGCTGTTATGGATTACCTAGCAGCAGGCGGCAGCACAATGCACCTAATATGGAAAACGTATGTTTTTGGGGGTGTCCGGATACTTGTGATCACATAGAGTATGATACTATAAAATGACGAAAAGAAATCGAGACAAACAGAAGGAGTTGTGCGACATAAACGATTGTTGTTTCTATATCTAAAAGATTATGCGAGTCGCAAAAAGAGCCCCGCTAACAGAGCCACTATAAGGATGCAAATCAGGTTTGCTTTAAATACAAGCTGTAATGGTCGTAAGAGTTAACTACCTTTCAGATTGGACGTGGTGAGTTGCTGACGTTGGTCACCCGACCGCTGTGACCGAGCTGTTCCAGGCGCTCAGAAACCGCGCGGCCGATACGGTCACAGGTTCGAATCCTGCCTCGGGCATGGATGTCTGTGATGTCCTTAGGTTAGTTAGGTTTAAGTAGTTCTAAGTTCTAGGGAACTGATGACCTCAGATGTTAACGATAATTCACGTAAATCAGGAAGAGCAGGGGCCTATGACACTTCCTAGCTGATCGCCAGATATCACTTCTGTTCTGCTAGATGATTTACCGTCTATCACTAAGATCTGTGACCTCTCTGAGAGGAAATGACGAATCCAGTCACACAACTGAGATGGTAGTCCGTATGCACGCAATCTGATTAATAGTCGCTTGTCAGGAAAGGTATCAAAAGCTTTCTGGAAATCTAGGAATATGGAATCCATCTGAGATCCCTTGTCAACAGCACTCATTACTTCATGGGAATAATGAGCTAGCTGTGTTACACAAGGACGATGTTTTCTGAATCCGTGGAGGTTTTGTCGTTTTCTTCAAGGTGGTTCATAATGTTCGAGTACAGTATACGCTACAAAATGATACAGCAAATTCACGTCAGTGATGTGGGTCTGTAATTCGATGGGTTACTCCTATTTCCTTTCTTGGTGCTACTTTCCAGTCGTTAGGAACACGCTCAAATCTCGTAATGATCACCGTTCAAAGACAAGGGAAATTAGAGCTCGTACTGAGCTGTTCAGACAGTCGGTTTTCCTCCCGCGATCCGTGAGTGGAACAGTGGGGGGGCACGAATTACGCCCTGCTCTGCGCCACACACCGCTTGGTGACTAGCGGAGTATATATTTACATGTAGAACAGACCTTTCGTCAAGTGAGCGTATATGATTGCTAAGAAAGACACTATTGTGTCTGCATGCAATAGCACCCTTTTTTTCGTTCCAAAGACGGACGAACAAGCTATTAGGCAGTGGGCCATAATTTTCTGGCTCATGAATGTACATTACATAATATCTTAAAATGTGTTTATATGCGTCGGCATTAAGAGTTTTCTTAAGCGGAATAAGGCGAGGACACGCTAATGACGGAAAACAGACCGTAACAGATCGTCCTTAGCAATTACACTACTGGCCATTAAAATTGCTACACCAAGAAGAAATTGCAGATGATCAACGGATATTTATTTATTTATTTATGCATTTATTTTACCTGGCAAGATTAGGGCCTTCAGGCCCTCTCTTACACCTAACCAGGCATACTCAGATTGAACGAGTTACAGTTTCTAAATAACATTAAGGACATTTAACGTCTTATGCAGTATTGATGTTATGATATTCATTGGACAAATATATTACACTAGAACTGAGATGTGATTACGTTGGACAACTATATTATACTAGAACTGACATGTGATTCCAATTTGGGTGCATAGATCCTGAGAAATCAGTACCCAGAACAACCACCTCTGGCCGTAATGCCGGCCTTGATACCCCTGGGCATTGAGTCAAACAGAGCTTGGATGACGTGTACAGGTACAGCTGCCCGTGTAGCTTCAACACGATACCACAGTTCATCACGAGTAGTGACTGGCGTATTGTGACGAGCCAGTTGCTCGGCCACCATTGACCAGACGTTTCCAATTGGTGAGAGATCTGGAGAATGTACTAGCCAGGGCAGCAGTCGAACATTTTCTGTAGCCAGACAGGCCCGTACAGGACCTGCAACATGCGGTTGTGCATTATCCTGCTGAAGTGTAAGATATTGGAGGGATCGAATGAAGGGTAGAGCCACTGGTCGTAACACTTGTGAAATGTAACGTCCACTGTTCAAAGGGCCGTCAATGCGAACAAGAGGTGACAGAGACGTGTAACCGATCGCACCCCATACCATTACGCCGGGTGATACGCCAGTATGGCGATGACGAATATCCGCTTCCAATGTGCGTTCACCGCGATGTCGCCAAACACGGATGCGACGATCAAGATGCTGTAAACTGAACCTGGATTCATCCGAAAATATGACGTTTTGCCATTAGTGCACCAAGGTTCGTCGTCGAGTACACCATCGTAGGTGCTCCTGTGTGTGATGCAGCGTCAAGGGTAACCGCAGCCCTGGTCTCCGAGCTGATAGTCCGTGCTGCTGGAAACGTTGTCGAACTATTCGCGCAGATGCTGGTTGTCTTCCAAACGTTTCCATCTGCTGACTCAGGGATCGAGGCGTGGCTGCACGATCCGTTACAGCCGTGCGGATAAGATGCCTGTCATCTCGACTGCTAGTGATACGAGGCCGCTTGGATCCAGCACGGCCTTCTGTGCTACCCTCCTGAACCCACCGATTCCATATTCTGCTAACAGTCATTGGATCTCGACCAACGTGAGCAGCAATATCGCGATACGATAAACCGCATTCGCGATAGGCTACAATCCGACATTTACCAAAGTCGGAAACGTGATGGTACGCATTTCTCCTCCTTACACGAGGCATCACAACAACGTTTCACCAGGCAACGCCGGTCAACTGCTGTTTCTGTATGAGAAATCAGATGCAAACTTTCCTCATGTCAGCACGTTGTAGGTGTCACCGCCGGCTCCAACCTTGTGTGACTGCTCTGAAAAACTAATCATTTGTATATCACAGCATCTTCTTCCTGTCGGTTAAATATCGCGTCTGTAGCACGTCATGTTCGTGGTGTAGCAATTTCAATAGGCAGTAGTGTAACTTTGATCATTACACGCGATTGCAGGTAAGCTGATCCAGTCCTTCCCCGAACCCAAACTATTCCATCTGATTGCCACAGGGTAGAGACAGCGTGATGCACCAGATCACTCGCTTCCTGTCATCGAGTGTCTATTAGCGCCACTGTTTTCACCATCTTCAGCATCGCTCAGCGTTGACTCAGCAAATGTGTGGCTGATGAGGAATTGTTCGAGGGTAGTGCTCCATTATTTTTAACGTCCTACGCACAGTCAGTGTCATTCTTTCCGCTTGGTTGATGCGAGATTTCACATCCAACCTCTGCAATGCTTGAGGTTCCTGGCAGCCGGTACATGAGCTCGCCTGGTTTCGCTTTAGCTGTCGTTCTTCTTCTCGCTTCCACATCACAGTAAGGTCAATAGTCGACAGCTTTAGGAAGTGTTGACATTTCGCCGCGTCAGTGGCCGCGCGGTTCGGGGCACCATGTCACGGATTGCGCGGCCCTTCCCGCCGGAGGTTTCGAGTCCTCCCTCGGGCATGGATGTGTGTGTTATTCTGAGCAAAAGTTAGTTTAAGTTAGATTCAGTAGAGTGTATATCCATGGTTTATGACAGGGAGACACTCTTTCATGTGTCCTCTTCAACCTTGCATTAGAATAAGTGGTTCGGGGGAGTAATTTACATATATACAATGGTCTCCGATCCGAACACAGTGAAATAAAACTCCTGGCTCATGCAGATGTTGTAGTGCTGCTGAGTGAAACTGAAGAAGAACTGAAAGAGAGTGTGCCGCAGTGGATACACCGGTTCCCGTGCGATCACCAAAGTTAAGCGCTGTCGGACGTGGTCGGCGCTTGGATGGGTGACCATCCAGGCCCTCATGCTCTGTTGCCATTTTTCGTGGTGCCAATTGAGCAGCTACTCGATCGAACAGTAGCGGCTTCGGTCAAGAATACCATCACAACGGCCGGGAGAGCGGTGTGCTGACCACACGCCCCTCCTATCCGCATCCTCCACTGAGGATGACACGGCGGTCGGATGGCCCCTATGGGCTACTTGTGGCCAGAAGACGGAGAGCAGGCACAGTGCCAGCAAAATGGGGCCTATGATTAAACAAGACAAAACCGAATAGTCTATATGGAAATAGGTCGAGTCATAAACCCAAATCCTTACTTTGAAAAAGACCAGCATTCAAAATTCAGAAACGTTATCCAGTTTAAATACCTTGTTTCACGTTTCAACAGTAAAAATATCATAATAAAGGATATCAAGGAATGAATGGCCGCAGGGTGAAGATGTCTGTACTCACCGGCCGGAGTGGCCGAGCGGTTCTAGGCGCTACAGTCTGGAACCGCGCGACCGCTACGATCGCAGGTTCGAATGTTGCCTCGGGAATGGATGTGTGTGATGTCCTTTGGTTAGTTACCGTTAAGTAGTTGTAAGTTCTAGGAGAGTGATGACCTCAGAAGTTAACTCGCATAGTGCTCAGAGCCATTTGAACCATTTGTCTGTACTCAATAAGCAACCCACTTAAAAGTAAAGCTTTCTCAATCACCACAAAGATGAAGATATACAACACTAACATCCGCCCCATAGTATTGTACGGTTCAGAAAGCTGGACGCTCACAACGAATGAAAGAGAAAACTGAATGTTTTATAAGAAAAGCAATGAGAAAAATCTGGGGACGTGTGTTGGAGAATGGTGTATGGAGAATTCGAAAGAACAATTAAATTCACCAGTTAATGAAGCAACCGACTATCATCCAGGAATTAAAATGTACGAGACTGCAATGGACTGGACATGTGGCTAGAATGGAAAACAACAGAATCACAAAAAAAGGCATTTGAAGGAACTATACAGACAACAAGACTATTGGGCCGATCCCGTACAAGGTGGAAAGATGACAAAGAGAAGGACGTCACAGCATTAGGAATTTCGACGGTGGAGCGACGCTGCGAGAGATAGAAGGCGGTAGAAGGAGATAGTTGATGCAGCGCATGGTCTACAGGGCCTGTGATGGCTGAGAAGAGAGAGATTGAAAGAGGAGAGAGAGAGGGAGAGAGAGAGAGAGAGAGAGAGAGAGAGCGAGAGAGAGAGAGAGAGAGGGAGAAAGAAAGGAAGTGTAGGGACAGATGACCTCAGCAGTTTGGTCCGTTAGAAATTCACACACACATTTTGAACATTTGTTGACATTTCCCTGTTGGATTAATTATACAGCTGACACCAATGCTGTGTCCACGTAGCTCACCTCAGCGAACAATCTTGCTTCACATAACTGGATCCAGATACTTGGGACCAGCTAGCGCACATTCTAAGTTTAACACAATAATTCCAGAGGTCGATTAGCAGGAATTAATGCTAAGATGTCCGCCCCCAGTAGCTTGAATGGTCAGCGCGACAGAATGTCAATTCTAAGGGCCCGGTTTCGATTCCCGGCTGGGTCGGGAACTTTCTCCACTCAGAGACTAGGTGTTGTGCTGTCCTAATCATCATCATTTCATCCCCATCGACGCGCAAGTCGTCGAAGTGGCGCCAAATCGAAAGACTTGCACCCGGCGAACGGGAGGCCCTGGTTACACACAGTACTAAGATACCGACAAAATACACTCCTGAAAATTGAAATAAGAACACCGTGAATTCATTGTCCCAGGAAGGGGAAACTTTATTGACACATTCCTGGGGTCAGATACATCACATGATCACACTGACACAACCACAGGCACATAGACACAGGCCACAGAGCATGCACAATGTCGGCACTAGTACAATGTATATCCACCTTTCGCAGCAATGCAGGCTGCTATTCTCCCATGGAGACGATCGTAGAGATGCTGGATGTAGTCCTGTGGAACGGCTTGCCATACCATTTCCACCTGGCGCCTCAGTTGGACCAGCGTTCGTGCTGGACGTGCAGACCGCGTGAGACGACGCTTCATCCAGTCCCAAACATGCTCAATGGGGGACAGATCCGGAGTGCTTGCTGGCCAGGGTAGTTGACTTACACCTTCTAGAGCACGTTGGGTGGCACGGGATACATGCGGACGTGCATTTTCCTGTTGGAATAGCAAGTTCCCTTGCCGGTCTAGGAATGGTAGAACGATGGGTTCGATGAAGGTTTGGATGTACCGTGCACTATTCAGTGTCCCCTCGACGATCACCAGAGGTGTACGGCCAGTGTAGGAGATCGCTCCCCACACCATGATGCCGGGTGTTGGCCCTGTGTGCCTCGGTCGTATGCAGTCCTGATTGTGGCGCTCACCTGCACGGCGCCAAACACGCATACGACCATCATTGGCACCAAGGCAGAAGCGACTCTCATCGCTGAAGACGACACGTCTCCATTCGTCCCTCCATTCACGCCTGTCGCGACACCACTGGAGGCGGGCTGCACGATGTTGGGGCGTGAGCGGAAGACGGCCTAACGGTGTGCGGGACCGTAGCCCAGCTTCATGGAGACGGTTGCGAATGGTCCTCGCCGATACCCCAGGAGCAACAGTGTCCCTAATTTGCTGGGAAGTGTCGGTGCGGTCCCCTACGGGACTGTGTACGATCCTACGGTCTTGGCGTATATCCGTGCGTCGCTGCGGTCCGGTCCCAGGTCGACGGGCACGTGCACCTTCCGCCGACCACTGGCGACAACATCGATGTACTGTGGAGACCTCACGCCCCACGTGTTGAGCAATTCGGCGGTACGTCCACCCGGCCTCCCGCATGCCCACTATACGCCCTCGCTCAAAGTCCGTCAACTGCACATACGGTTCACGTCCACGCTGTCGCGGCATGCTACTAGTGTTAAAGACTGCGATGGAGCTCCATATGCCACGGCAAACTGGCTGACACTGACGGCGGCGGAGCACAAATGCTGCGCAGCTAGCGCCATTCGACGGCCAACACCGCAGTTCCTGGTGTGTCCGCTGTGCCGTGCGTGTGATCATTGCTTGTGCAGCCCTCTCGCAGTGTCCGGAGCAAGTATGGTGGGTCTGACACACCGGTGTCAATGTGTTCTTTTTTTCCATTTCCAGGAGTGTAGTACGATCTAATTTAATAATTTTTTCCCGTTTAACATGCAACGAAAAAACGTCGTTAAAGAAGAAAACCTCTCTCCTCGCGGATTGATATATACACTGAGATGACAAACGTCGTGCCATAGCAGTTAATATCGTGTCGGACCTCTGTTTTGTCCAGTCTAGTGCAACAACTCGTCGTGGCATGGAGTCAACAAACTGTTGGGAGTTCCCTGGACAAGTGCTGAGTCATACTGTGTCTATAGTCGTCCATAATTGCGAAAGTGTTGCCAGCGTAGGATTTTGTGCATGAACTGGCTTCTCGGTTATGTCCCATAAATGTTCGATGGGATGTATGTCAGGCAATCTGACTGGTTAAATTATTCACTCCAACTGGGCAGAGTGTTCTTCCAATCAATGACGAACGAACGAGGTTCGCAGGAGAGCTTCTGCAAAATTTGGAAGGTAGGAGACGAGATACTGGCAGAAGTAATGGTGTGAGGGCGGGGCGTGAGTCGTGCTTGGGTAGCTCAGTTGGTAGAGCACTTGCCCGCGAAAGGCAAAGTTCCCGAGTTCGAGTCTCGCTATGGCACACATTTTTAATCTGCCAGGAAGTTTCATATCAGCGCACACTCCGCTGCAGAGTGAAAACCTCATTCTGGAATGACCAACTACTTTGACCCAGTGACATGGCGCATAGTCGCCCATAAAAATACTATCGTATTTTCGGAACTGACATCCATGAGTGGCTGCAAATGTTCTCCAAGTAGCCGTACATATCCATTTCCAGCGAATTATCGGTCCAGTTAGACCAGAGGACGCAGTCCATTCCATGCAAACGCCATTATGGGGCCTCCACCACCTTGCCTAGTGGCTTGTTGACAACTTGGGTCCATGGTTTTGTGTCGTCTGCTCCCCACTCGAAACATACCGAAGCTCGTACCTACTCAAATAGGGCCTCATCAGACCAGGCCACTGTTTTCCAATCGTCTACGGTCCAACCAATATCGTCACGAGCCCAGAAGAGGAACTGCAGGTGTTGTCGTGCTGTTAGCAAAGGCACTCGAGTCGGTCACCTGCTGTCATAGTCCATTCTGCGGTTATTTCGCGCAGTGTTGCTTGTCTGTTAGCACTGACAATTGTAGGGAAACGCCGCTGCTCTCGGTTGTTAAGTGAAGGCCATCGGCCATTGCGTTATCTGTGAGGAGAGGTAATGCCCGAAACTTGGTATTCTCAGCACACTGCTGAGACTGTGGATCTAAGAATATCCAACTCCATAAGGATTCCGGAAATGGATTAACTCGTGCCTCTAGTTCCAACTAGTACCCCGCGTTCAGAGTCTTTTCATTCTCGTCCTGCGGCCACAATCTCGTCGGAAACCTTATCCCATGAATCACCTGTGTACATGTGACAGCCCCGACATTACACTGCCTTTTTATACCTCGTCTATGCGATACTTCCGCCATGTGCATATCACCATCCCATTACATTCGTCCCTCAATGTATTTCATTCCAGAAATTTGAGACGGTAAAGTATGAGTAAATTCTTCCTCCTCGCCACTCCACTTTGGAGTCGCGCCAGCAGTCGTGTTGGACTCCCTTTGGAAGTGATGAAATGTCGCTGATGGATTAATTACTCAGTTAACACCACTGGGTAGTCCACGTTCGAAGTCCCTGAGCTCTCGAGACCCACTCAGTTTCCTGTTACTGCTTCTCAAGAGTTGTTTTTGGGGAGAAGACCAGACAGCGAGGTCATCGGTGTCATTGGATTAGGGGAAGGACAGGGAAGGAAGTTGGCCGTGCCCTTTCAAAGGAACCATCCCAGCATTTGCCTAGAGCGATTTAGGGAAATCACGGAAAACCTAAATCAGGATGACCGGACGCGGGATTGAACCGTCGTCCTCCGGTTCTACTCGAGAGACAGCACAAATCCCCTTCTCTTTTGACGACACAGTACACCCGGCCTCCTTGTCTACTGATGTCTCTCGTGACATCAAATGGCTCTAAGCACTATTTATTTATTTATTTATGCTCAGAGTGCTCTAAGCACTATGGGACTTCTGAGGTCATCAGTCCCCTAGACTTAGAACTACTTAAACCTAACTAAACTAAGGACATCATACACTTCCATGGCCGAGGCAGGATTTGAGGCTGCGACCTTAGCAGCAGCGCAGTTCCAGACTGAAGCGCCTAGAAACGCTGGGTCACAGCTGGCGGGCTATTCGACATTATGTACTGATTCTTCTGATCAGACACTGTTTGTGCAAATTGACAAACAGACGGGAAAGCTAGAGGTGCAAGTCAGTGTTCGACGTGTGGCTTTTCACGCTTGCGTACAAATTGAGACACCAAAAATGTTCTTTTCCTACATCATTTTAGTTATTTCGTCAAAAACAGTGCTCTCGAATAGCAAAATAATTCTCCCTGGATCGGTCCGTCCATTGTCCTGTTCCAGAAATCCGTGTGCGAAAATGCAGTTTTTAGAGGGTCATCTCTCGGGTTCTGACGGTCACAGACATAAGGAGTTTCAGAGTTTTGAATAACCGTTGGTCTCGTAAGAAACCTACAGTACACACTTCCTAAAGCCCGGACAAATTGAGCAAATGCGTTGGTTCTTTTGCGTTAGGCGTCGTCTACGATAGATCTTAGGCGACTTATATACTGAAGATACCAAAGAAACTGGTACACCTTATTAATATCGTGTAGGGGCCCCCGTGACCACGCAGAAGTGCATCAACAAGACGTGGCATTGACTCTTGCCCCTTTCCACCGAAGTTTCGAGTTCTCCCTTCGGCATGGGCGTGTCTGTTTTCTTAGCATAAGCTGGTTTAAGTTAGTTTAAGTAGCGACCGATGACCTCAGCAGTTTGGTCCCTTAGGAATTCACACACATTTGAAAATTTTTGGGATGGACGACTGATGTCTGAAGCAGTGCTAGAGGGGACTGACACCATGAATCCTGCAGGGCTGACCATAAATCCCTAAGCGCACGAGGGGGTGCAGATCGCTTATCAACAGCACGCTGCAAGGTAACCGAGATGTGGTCAATAATGTTCATGTCTGGGGACTCTGGCGGCCAGCGGAAGTGTTTAACGTCGGAAGAGTGCTAATAAAGCCATTGTATAGCAATTCTGGACGTGTGCGCTGTGGCATAGCCCTGCTCGAATTGTCTGTCGGAATGTACCCTACTGGCCATTGAAATTGCTACACCAAGAAGAAATGCAGATGATAAACGGGTATTCATTGGACAAATATATTATACTAGAACTGACATGTGATTATATTTTCACGCAATTTGGGTGCATAGATCCTGTGAAATCAGTACCCACAACAATCACCTTTGGCCGTAATAACGGCCTTCATACGCCTGGGCATTGAGTCAAACAGAGTTTGCATGGCGTGTACAGGTACGGCTGCCCATGCAGCTTCAACACGATACCACAGTTCATGAAGAGTAGTGACTGGCGTATCGTGACGAGCCAGTTGCTTGGCCACCATTGACCAGACGTTTTCAATGGGTTAGAGATCTGGAGAATTTGCTCGCCAGGGCAGCAGTCGAACATTTTCTGTAGCCAGAAAGGCCCGTACAGGACCTGCAACATGCGGTCGTGCATTATCCTGCTGAAATGTAGGGTTTCGCAGGAATCGAATGAAAGGTAGAGCCACAGGTCGTAACACATCTGAAATGTAACATCCACTGTTCAAAGTGCCGTCAATGCGAAAAAGAGGTGACCGAGACATGTAACCGATGGCACCCCATACCATCACGACGGATGATACGCCAGTATGGCGATGACGAATATACGCTTCCATTGTGCATTCACAGCAATGTTGCCAAACACGGATACGGCCATTATGATGCGGTAAACAGAACCTGAATTCATCCAAAAAATGACGTTTTGCCATTCGTGGACACAGGTTCGTCGTCGAGTACACCATCGCAGGCGCTCCTGTCTGTGATGCAGCGTCATGGGTAACCTCAGCCGTGTTCTCCGAGCTGATAGTCCATGCTTCTGCAAACGTCGTCGAACTGTTCGTGCAGATGGTTGTTGCCTTGCGAACGTCCCCATCTGTTGACTCAGGGATCGAGACGTGGCTGCACGATCCGTTACAGATATGTGGATAAGATGCCTGTCATCTCGACTGCTAGTGATACGAGGCCGTTGGGATCCAGAACAGCGTACCGTATTACCCTCCTGATGCCACCGATTCCATATTCTGCAAACAGTCATTGAATATCGGCCAACGCGAGCAGCAATGTCGCGATACGATAAACTGCAATCGCGATAGGCTACAATCCGATTTTTATCAAAGTCGGAAACGTGATGGTACGCATTTCTCCTACTTACACGAGGCATCACAACAACGTTTCACCAGGCAACGCCGGTAAACTGCTGTTTGTGTATGAGAAATCGGTTGGAAACTTTCTTCATGTCAGCACGTTGTAGGTGTCGCCACCTGCGCCAACCTTGTGTGGATGCTCTGAAAAGCTAATAATTGGCATATCAGAGCATCTTCTTCCTGTCCGTAAATGTCATCTTCGTGGTGTAGCAAATTTAATGTCCTGTAGTGTATAATGGACATGCATGGATGCAGGTGATGAGACAGGATGCTTACGTACGTGTCACTTGTGAGAGCCGCATCCAGACGTATCAGGGGTCCCATATCACTCCAACTGCAAACTCCCCACACCATTACACAGCCTCCACCAGTTTCAACAGTCCACTGCGGTCATGCAAGCTCCCTGGATTCATGAGGTCGTCTCCATACCCGGCCACGTCCATCTGCTCGATACAATTTGAAACGAGACTCGTCCCACAAGGGAACATGTTTCCAGTCATCAACCGTCTACTTTCGGTACTGATGGATCCAAGCGATGCTTAATGCTCCGTGTCGTGCAGTCATCAAAGGTACACGGAACCCCATATCGATGAAGGTTCGTTAAATGCTTAGCGCGCTGATACTTGTTGTAGACTCAGCATTCAAATCTGCAGCAACTTGCGGAAAAGTTCCACTCCTGTCACACTGAACGATTCTCTTCAGTAAATGTTGGTGCCGTTCTTGCAGGAGTCTTTTCCGGTCGCAGCGATGTCGGAGATATGATGTTTTACCGGATTCCTTATCTTCACTATACATTCGTGGAATGGTCGTACGGGAAATTCCCCACTTCATCGCTACCTCGGAGATGCTGTATCATGCTGGCCGATATGGCCGAGCGGTTCTGTTCGCTTCAGTCGGGAACCGCGCGACCGCTACGGTCGCAGGTTGGAACACTGCCTCGAGCATGGATGTGTCTGATGTCCTTAGGTTAGTTAGGTTTAAGCAGTTGTTAGTTCTACGGGACTGATGGCCTCAGATGTTAAGTCCCATACTGCTCAGAGCCATCTGAACCATTTCTTTTGCTGTGTCCTATCGCTCGTGCTCCGACTACAACATCACATTAAAACTCACTGAACTCTTGCTAACTACGCACTGTAGCAGCACTAACCGATCTAACAACTGTGCCACACACTTGTTGTCTTACAGGGTGTTTCAAAAATGACCGGTATATTTGAAACGACAATACAAACTAAACGAGCAGCGATAGAAATACACCGTTTGTTGCAATATGCTTGGGACAAAGTACATTTTCACGAAGACAAACTTTCGAAATTACAGTAGCTACAATTGTCAACAACAGATGGCGCTGCGGTCTGGGAAACACTATAGTACGATATTTTCCACATATCCACCATGCGTAGCAATAATATGGCGTAGTCTCTGAAATTACCCGAAACCTCTGACAACGTGTCTGGCGGAATGGCTTCACATGCAGATGAGATGTACTGCTTCAGCTGTTCAATTGTTTCTGGATTCTGCGATACACCTGGTCTTTCAAGTGTCCCCACAGAAAGAAGTAACAGGGGTTCATGTCTGGCGAATAGGGAGGCCAATCGACGCCGCCTCCTGTATGTTTCGGATAGCCCAAAGCAATCACACGATCATCGAAATATTCATTCAGGAAATTAAAGACGTCGGCCGTGCGATGTGGCCGGGCACCATCTTGCATAAACCACGAGGTGTTTGCAGTGTCGTCTAAGGCAGTTTGTACCGCCACAAATTCACGAAGAATGTCCAGATAGCGTGATGCAGTAATCGTTTCGGATCTGAAAAATGGGCCAATGATTCCTTTGGTAGAAATGGCGGCCCAGACCAGTACTTTTTGAGGATGCAGGGACGATGGGACTGCAACATGGGGCTTTTCGGTTCCCCATATGCGCCAGTTCTGTTTATTGACGAAGCCGTCCAGGTAAAAATAAGCTTCGTCAGTAAACCAAATGCTGCCCACATGCATATCGCCGTCATCAATCCTGTGCACTATATCGTTAGCGAATGTCTCTCGTGCAGCAATGGTAGCAGCGCTGAGGGGTTGCCGCGTTTGAATTTTGTATGGATAGAGGTGTAAACTCTGGCGCATGAGACGATACGTGGACGTCGGCGTCATTTGGACCGCAGCTGCAACACGGCGAACGGAAACCCGAGGCCGCTGTTGGATCACCTGCTGCACTAGCTGCACGTTGCCCTCTGTGGTTGCCGTACGCGGTCGCCCTACCTTTCCAGCACGTTCATCCGTCACGTTCCCAGTCCGTTGAAATTTTTCAAGCAGATCCTTTATTGTATCGCTTTTCGGTCCTTTGGTTACATTAAACCTCCGTTGAAAACTTCGTCTTGTTGCAACAACACTGTGTTCTAGGCGGCGGAATTCCAACACCAGAAAAATCCTCTGCTCTAAGGAATAAACCATGTTGTCCACAGCACACTTGCACATTGTGAACAGCACACGCTTACAGCAGAAAGACGACGTACAGAATGGCGCACCCACAGACTGCGTTGTCTTCTATATCTTTCACATCACTTGCAGCGACATCTGTTGTTGACAATTGTAACTACTATAATTTCGAAAGTTTGACCGACTGAAAATGTAGTGTTGTCGCAAGCATATTGCAACAAACGGTGTATTTCTATCGCTGCTCGTTTAGTTTTTATTGCCGTTTCAGATATACCTGTCATTTTTGAAACACCCTGTATATAGGTGTTGACGATAGCAGCGCCGTATTCTGCTCGCTTACATGTCTCTGTATTTGAATACGCATTGCTAAACCACTTTCTTGGCACTTCAGTGTAAATGCACCATTTGTTCATGTGCCGCCCCTGAGAAAGTCTTCAAAAACTATCATTTGTGGTACGAAAACTACGACTTGTGCGGGTGGCGAAATATTTATCGCGTGTTCTTAAAATAATGTTCACAGGCAACTTTGATACGTTCTGTGATACCATTATCCGTTGCCGAGATTGAGAGTTTCAAAATAACTGTAGTTACACACGTAAAATATGAACTTAATATGCGGTCTGAGGTGTGCACGTTGTGCATATGAAGCGGGATTCTGAAGTCACCAACAATGTTTTTTGTCAGTATTTTTTTACCAGTAAAACTTTACGACGGTCTGTAATAATGGACATGCCTGTACAAATATCTTCAAAGCGGTACTACAGTGAGAAAAAATTTCTCAAACGTGTCTTTACATGACTGTAAAATGACGGCAAAAATATCTACACTACTGGAAATTGAAATAAGAACACCGTGAATTCATTGTCCCAGGAAGGGGAAACTTTATTGACACATTCCTGGGGTCAGATACATCACATGATCACACTGACAGAACCACAGGCACATAGACACAGGCAACAGAGCATGCACAATGTCGGCACTAGTACAGTGTATATCCACCTTTCGCAGCAATGCAGGCTGCTATTCTCCCATGGAGACGATCGTAGAGATGCTGGGTGTAGTCCTGTGGAACGGCTTGCCATGCCATTTCCACCTGGCGCCTCAGTTGGACCAGCGTTCGTGCTGGACGTGCAGACCGCGTGAGACGACGCTTCATCCAGTCCCAAACATGCTCAATGGGGGACAGATCCGGAGATGTTGCTGGCCAGGGTAGTTGACTTACACCTTCTAGAGCACGTTGGGTGGCACGGGATACATGCGGACGTGCATTGTCCTGTTGCAACAGCAAGTTCCCTTGCCGGTCTAGGAATGGTAGAACGATGGGTTCGACGACGGTTTTGATGTACCGTGCACTATTCAGTGTCCCCTCGACGATCACCAGAGGTGTACGGCCAGTGTAGGAGATCGCTCCCCACACCATGATGCCGGGTGTTGGCCCTGTGTGCCTCGGTCGTATGCAGTCCTGATTGTGGCGCTCACCTGCACGGCGCCAAACACGCATACGACCATCATTGGCTCCTAGGCAGAAGGGACTCTCAGCGCTGAAGACGACACGTCTCCATTCGTCCCTCCATTCACGCCTGTCGCGACACCACTGGAGGCGGGCTGCACGATGTTGGGGTGTGAGCGGAAGACGGCCTAACGGTGTGCGGGATCGTAGCCCAGCTTCATGGAGACGGTTGCGAATGGTCCTCGCCGATACCCCAGGAGCAACAGTGTCCCTAATTTGCTGGGAAGTGGCGGTGCGGTCCCCTACGGCACTGCGTAAGACCCTACGGTCTTGGCGTGCATCCGTGCGTCGCTGCGGTCCGGTCCCAGATCGACGGGCACGTGCACCTTCCGCCGGCCACTGGCGACAACATCGATGTACTGTGGAGACCTTACGCACCACGTGTCGAGCAATTCGGCGGTACGTCCACCCGGCCTCCCGCATGCCCACTATACGCCCTCGCTCAAAGTCCGTCAACTGCACATACGGTTCACGTCCACGCTGTCGCGGCATGCTACCAGTGTTAAAGACTGCGATGGAGCTCCGTATGCCACGGCAAACTGGCTGACACTGACGGCGGCGGTGCACAAATGCTGCGCAGCTAGCGCCATTCGACGGACAACACCGCGGTTCCTGGTGTGTCCGCTGTGCCGTGCGTGTGATCATTGCTTGTACAGCCCTCTCGCAGTGTCCGGAGCAAGTATGGTGGGTCTGACACACCGGTGTCAATGTGTTCTGTTTTCCATTTCCAGGAGTGTATTAGGTCTACAACTTTGCTTCCGCCGTTTTGCAATACATGGCAGTGGCGACAATTGGGTTTCGGGTGGCTGTTCATGTGTCTAATACTTAGGCATCACTGGTCATGTGTGTAATACTTAGGCATCTGTAAACGTAATGCTATAAAAATGTTAGTCGATTTGTGATTGGATCGTACGGTTATTCTCGATTAAGTACATCTTACGTACCCATTCCGCGCCATTCGCGGGAAGTTTTAATTTTCTGCTTTAACATGAAGAAACCTGCAGCTGTGGCTCTTAAAATGTTGGGTAAGACCAATGGTGAGGGAACTATTAGTTGAAAAACGTGCAGAGAGTGTTTTCAACGCCTTAAGAACGGCGGGTTTGATGTCGAAGAACAGCATGGCGGTGGAAGACAGAACGTTTTCATAGTTACTGAAAGAGACGAAGAAAGTCACAGGACATGATTATGGAAAGCAGTTGATGCGTTCGACCCCAGCACTGAAACACAAACGGCCACAATACGGCGACAGATACGTAAAAGTAATTTTGCAGCAGGTCAGTGCTAGATCTCATGTCCAAAAACCCGTAAAAACATACGTGGAAGCGTATGAGAAGTCCTATCCTCCCGCCGTATCCTGCATACGTTGCTCTCTCTCTGACTAACAGCTTTTTCGACGGAAAATCGAAATGAGTGTTTGCCGTCATTGGCCGGAGGTCTCTTACAGGGCAGGTCCGGCCGCCATGGTGCAGGTCTGATTACATTCGACGCCACATTGGGCGACCTGCGCGACGGATGAAATGATGATAACGCAACACACAGTCGCTGAGCGGAGAAAATCTCCGACCAAGCTGGGAATCTAACCCAGGCTCGTAGGACGGCAATCCGTCACGCTGAACAATCAGCTACCGGGGCGGACACATTTTTCGATCGGTGGCATACAGTCTTGCTGACTAGCACTTCCGATCATTTGAACAAGTGCGAAATTGAATCGATTCACAGATCCACAGAAAAGACGCCCAGTTCTTCCGTCACGGCATTCGTATGCTATCCGAAAGATTGGAGAATGTAGTGGCCAGCGATGGGCAATACTGTTAATTTTTTTGTACGTTTTTCACAATACAGCCACGAACTCCAGGAAAAAACGGCGGAAGCAAAGTTGTAGACTAGTATGACTGCAAATTCAGTGAAATACAAGTTAAATGACGGACCATGGCTACTTTGTACTTGTAATTAAGAGTGACTGGAAGATGAGATGGAGATGTTACTAATGGACTTGAAAAAGATGCATTGTCGAAATTAGCTAATCGCACAAATAAATAAAAATCGCATTACAGCCAAATATGGATCATGTTTACGTTTATTAAAAAATGGATGTACGAGACATTAATCAAATTACAGAAACAATGAAGAAAGGGAAATAGAAAAAGGAATGAATTGTAAGAATTAGTGAGGGACTGAAGAACAGACAGATACAAGGTCTTAGACAGACACAGGGGCATTGGAAGAGAAAGTGATTGAAATGGTGAGAGCTTAAAAGAATGAAAGAAAGGTGCAGAGAGAGAAAGATGGAGACTGTAAGAAAGGGTGAATGGAAGGTGGGGAGGGACAAAGATACAGATTGTAAGCAAGAGTGAATGAATGAGTGGGGGTTAAAAAAATTAAGAAATAGGTAGATGAGACAGAAGAAAAAAGAGTGAGGCAAGGATGGGAGGAATTTGTGTGTGACAGCTTAAAAGAATGAATGGAAGATGGGGAGAGGGGAAGATGGCGATTGTAAGAAAAAGTGAAAGAATGAGTGGGAGTTAAATGAATTAAAACAATAGGTACTTGAGACAGAAGGAAAAAGAGTGAGGCAAAGACCGGAGGATTTTGTGTGTGATAGCTTAAAAGAAAGAAAGGAAGGTGGGGAGAGAGAAAGATGGAGACTGTAAGAAAGAGTGAATGGGAGTTAATTGAACTAAAAAAATAGGTACCTGAGACAGAACAAAAAAAGAGTGAGGCAAAAATGAGAGGAATTTGTGTGTGACAGCTTGAAAGAATGAAAGGAAGGTGGGGAGAGAGAAAGATAAAGACTGTAAGAAAAAGTGAATGAATGAGTGGGGGTTAAATGAATCAAAAAAATTGGTACCTGAGACAGAAGAAAATGAGTGATGCAAAGATGGGTGGCATTTCTGTGTGACAGCTTGAAAGAATGAAAGGAAGGTGGGGTGAGAGAAAGACAGAGATCGTAAGAAAAAGTGAATGAATGAGTGGGGGTTAAATGAATTAAAAGAAATAGGTACCTGAGACAGAAGAAAAAGGAGTGAGGCAAAGATGGGAGGAATTTGTGTGTGAGAGCTTAACAGAACGAAAGGAAGGTGGGGGGAGAAAGAGATGGAGATTGTTAGAGAGAGTGAATGAATGCGTGGGGGTTACATGAATTAAAAAAAAAGGTACCTGAGACAGAAGAAAAAGGAGTGAGGAAAGATAGGAAGAATTTGTGTGTGAGAGCTTAAAAGAATGAAAGGAAAGTGGGATGAGAGAATGATAGAGATTGTAAGAAACAATGAATGAATGAGTGGCGGTTAATTAATTTTAAAAAAATAGGTACCTCAGACAGAAGAAAAAGGAGTGAGGCAAAGATGGGAGGAATTTGTGTGTGAGAGGGTAAAAGAATGAAAGAAGGTGAGAAGAGAGAAAGATTGAGATTGCTAGAAAGAATGAATGAATGAGTGGGGGATAAATGAAGTAAAATAATAGATACCTGAGACAGAAGAAAAAAGATTGAGGGAAAGATAGGAGGCACTTGTGTGTCAGAGCTCAAAAGAATAAAAGGAAGGTGGAGAGAGAGAAGAATGGAGATTGTAAGAAAGAGTGAATGAAAGAGTGGGGATCAAATTAATTAAGAAAATAGGTACCTGAGATAGAAGAAAAAAAGAGTGAGGCAAAGATGGGAGGAATTTGTGTGTGACAGCTTGAAAGAATGAAAGGAAGGTGGGGAGAGAGAAAGATAGAGATTGTAATAAAAATTGAATGAGTGAGTGGTGGTTAAGTGAAATAAAAAAAAATTGTACCTGAGACAGAAGGAAAAGGAGTGAGGCAAAGATGGGAGGAATTTGTGTGTGAGAGCTTAAAAGAATGAAAGGAAGGCTGGGAGACAGTAAGAGGGAGATTGTTAGAAAGATTGTAAGAAAGAGAGGGGGTCAAATGAATTAAGGAAACTGGTACACGAGACAGAAGATAAAAGACTGAGCCAAAGATGGGAGGAATTTGAGTGTGAGAGCTTAAAAGAATGAAAGGAAGATGGGGAGAGAGGAAGATTGAGATTGTAAGAAAAAGTGAATGAATGAGTGGGGGTTAAATGAATTTAAAAAATAGGTACCTGAGACAGAAGGAAAAGAGTGAGGCAAAGATGGCAGGAATTTGTGTGTGAGAGCTTAACAGAATGAAAGGAAGGTGGGGGCGAGAGAAAGATGGAGATTGTAAGAAAGAGTGAATGAATGAGTGAGGGTTAAATGAATTAGAAAAGATAGGTACCTGAGGCAGAAGAAAAAAGAGGGAGGCAAAGATGGGAGGACTTTGTGTGTGTGTGTGTGTGTGTGTGTGTGTATGTGTGTGTGTGTGTGTGTATTTGTGTGTGTGTATGGTAGGAATAAAGGGAAGAAGAGGGGGAAAAGGAAATGGGGAGCTGCAGATGTAAAGTAGATCTGGTATAAGCCGCGCCGAGTTTTGAGCAGGAAGCGCGCGTAGCTGCCAGATATGGCGCTTTGCGTCGCAGCCTGGTTCGTGATTACTGCTGCGCGCTGTGTAATCCGCGCTTGCGCGACAACGTAGGACGGTTTCCGTGTGTGGGGGAGGAGGAGGAGGCGTCGTCTGGGGAGCGTTATCTGCCTGTCTGTCGCCAGTAATTGCCCGCCGTAGCGTGCGGCGGCGCCGGAAGTCGTCCGACCGTGAATTTGCGGCGCCGACATCGGACAGACGACCAGGCATCACACACCGCCCACATCGCCGCTGGCGCCTTTGTTCACGTGACCCGCTCACCTCCGTGCAGCTACATGGACACTCTGCAAATCACAATTCAGAGCCTGGCAGAGGGTTCATCGAACCACCTCTACAATTCTCTATTACTCCAATGTCGTATAGCGCGCTGAAAGAACGAACCGGCGGAGGTTCGAGTCGTCCTTCGGGCATGTGTGTGTGTGTCTGTCCTTAGGATAATTTAGGTTAAGTAGTGTGTAAGCTTAGGGACTGATGACCTTAGCAGTTAAGTCCCATAAGATTTCACACAAATTTGAACATTTTGAAAGAACGTACACCTATATATTTCCGTACGAGCTCTGATTTATCATGGCCATCGTTTCTCCCTGTGTAGGTCGGCGTCAACAAAGTATTTTCTCATTCGGAGGAGAAAGTTGGTAGGCCTCTTTCGTGAGAAGATTCCTCCGCAACGAAAAACGCCTTTGTTTCAATGATGTCCTCCCGAAATCCTGTATCATGTCAGTGACACTCTCTCCCCTATTTCGCAACAATACAAAACGTGAAACGTCCTACCAGATTAAAACTGTGTGCCGGAAAGAGACTCGAACTCGGGCCTTTGCCTTTCTCAGGCAAGTACTCTACCGTTTGAGCTACCCAAGCAAGACTCGCGCCCCGTCCTCACGGCTTTAATTCCGCCAGTACCTCGTCTCCTACCTTGCAAACTTTACAGAAGCTTTCCTGCGAACCTTGCAGAACCAGCACTCCTGGAAGAAAGGTTATTGCGGAGACATGGCTTAGGTAGGAGACGAGGTGTGAGGATAGGACGTGAGTCGTGGTTGGGTAGCTCACTCGGTAGAGCACTTGCACGCGAAAGGCAAAGGTCCCGAGTTCGAGTCTCGGTCTGGCACACAGTTTTAATCTGCCAGGAAGTTTAACATCTACTTCGCTGTAGAGTGAAAATTTCATTCTAAATACAAAGCGTGCTGCCCTTCTATGAACTATTTCGTATACTATGTCAATGCCATGTGGTAAGGATCCCACATCTCGCAGCATTTATTCTAAAAAGAGGATGGACAAGCGTGAACCGTAAAATTACTACTGGTTCACCAAAGGTTATTAATCTCAATCAATACACAAAATGTGGAAGTAGGTGCCAAGGAATAACTGGTGAAATTACACACAATTTTCAGTAACATTCTTTATTCAAAGTTTATGCAAGACTTAACGATATTAAAAAAACAACAATCCAGAATGAGATTTTCACTCTGCAGCGGAGTGTGCGCTGATATGAAACTTCCTGGCAGATTAAAACTGTGTGCCCGACCGAGACTCGAACTCGGGACCTTTGCCTTTCGCGGGCAAGTGCTCTACCAACTGAGCTACCGAAGCACGATTCACGGCCGGTACTCACAGCTTTACTTCTGCCAGTACCTCGTCTCCTACCTTCCAAACTTTACAGAAGCTCTTCTGCGAAACTTGCAGAACTAGAACTCCTGAAAGAAAGGATATTGCGGAGACATGGCTTAGCCACAGCCTGGGGGATGTTTCCAGAATGAGATTTTCACTCTGCAGCGGAGTGTGCGCTGATATGAACTCCGCAATATCCTTTCTTTCAGGAGTGCTAGTTCTGCAAGTTTCGCAGAAGAGCTTCTGTAAAGTTTGGAAGGTAGGAGACGGATTCTGGCAGAAGTAAAGCTGTGAGTACCGGCCGTGAGTCGTGCTTCGGTAGCTCAGTTGGTAGAGCACTTGCCCGCGAAAGGCAAAGGTCCCGAGTTCGAGTCTCGGTCGGGCACACAGTTTTAATCTGCCAGGAAGTTTTAAAACAACAATCATTTAACAAATAAGTCACAATTTACGATAGAATAGGACTTTTAAATTATTATAAAAAAATTTCACGCCAGTAAAATGCAAGTACAGGCAAGCAATTTAACGTATACAACGCGACACTTTATAATATTTCAAGCTCAGCTAAATTACAGGTGAATTTCACTCCATCCATTAAATGGCGCAGTATCTAACTTATCTGCAGCATATAAGAACAATCCTGTTTACAAAAGTTCTCAAAATAGAAAAACGAAAAGTGCGAGTCATGCACCCGGGGGCACATTCACAGTTAATAACATTAACATTCTCTAAATATATATAAAAAAATTTACAAATTTCTGCCAGTTAACGTACGGCAAACAAGATAGAATTTGCGAACTTTTACAACATTCTCATGTCAAGGGAACAATTTCTACCCATAATGAAATTGCAAACTTCTTCATGGCAAGAAAACACACTAATAACCAACTACCTGTATAAAACACATAACCACGTTGAGTAAAGGCCTTAAAAGGTATTGAATTGGAAAAACAGTTTTTGATGACTAGAAACAATTTTAAAAAAATCTACCGCGGCGTACATTAACCTTGCTTGATTATAGCCAAATATACATAAACACAAATTTACGTAAGTTACACCTTCCAGATGATCAGGGATTCGTTATGCAATTGACTAGTTCTTAATACGAGGCAAAAGGAATTTTTCTTCCTTCTTAGAGTACATTTGGCACGTGAGTCCAGTTATGACAGGCTAGAGAATCGATCAGGTCTTAGTGCCTTGCATTTTAAACAGTACAGCCGTTGGTGCCTTAGACTTTCACAGACATGGCAGAGGCTAACAGTCGAATAAACCCGTGGGTAAGCTGGGAGGGGAAAGAAGCAATCCGAACCACAGATTTACTCTGACTCCCCCCAAATTCGTCCTCAAAAGGTAACAAACGGACCACCCTTTGACATACACTACTGGCCATTAAAACTGCTACACCAAGAAGAAATGCAGATGATAAGCGGGTATTCATGGAACAAATGTATTATACTAGAACTGACATGTGATTACATTTTCACGCAATTTGGGTGCATGGATCCTGAGAAATCAGTACCCAGAACAACCACCTCTAGCCATAATAACGGCCTCGATATGCCTGGGCAATGAGTCAATCAGAGCTTGGATGGCGTGTACAGGTACAGCTGCCCATGTAGCTTCAACACGATACCACAGATCATAAAGAGTAGTGACTGGCGTATTGTGACGAGCCAGGTGCTCGGGCACCATTGACAAGACGTTTTCAGTTGCTAAGAGATCTGGAGAATGTGCTGGCAAGGGCAGCAGTCGAACACTGTCTGTATCCGGAAAGGCCCGTATACTACCTGCAACATGCGGTCGTGTATTATCCTGCTGAAATGTAGGGTTTCGCAGGGATCGAATGAAGGCTAGAGCCACGAATCGTAACACGTCTGAAATGTAACGTCCGCAGTCAAATGCGAACTAGAGGTGACCCAGACGTGTAACAAATGGCACCCCATACCATTATGCCGGGTGATACGCTAGTATGGCGATGAGGAATACACACTTCCAATGTGTGTTCACTGCGATGTCGCCAAGCACGGAAGCGACCATTGTGATGCTGTAAACAGAACCTTGTTCATCCGAAAAAATGACGCTTTGCCATTCGTGCACCCAGCTTCGTCGTCGAGTACACCATCGCTGGCGCTCCTGTCTGTGATGCAGCGTCAAGGGTAACCGCAGCCACGGTCTCCGAGCTGATAGTCCGTGCTGCTGCAAACTTCGTCTAACTGTTCGTGCAGATGGTTGTTGTCTTGCAAACGTCCCCATCTGTTCACTCAGAGATCGAGACGTGGCTGCACGATCCGTTACAGCCATGCGGATAAGATGCCTGTCATCTCGACTGCTGGTGATACGATGCCGTTTGGATCTAGCACGGCGTTCCGTATTACCCTCGTGACCCCAGCAACTCCATATTCTGTTAACAGTCATTGGATCTCGACCGACGCGAGCAGCAATGTCGCGATACGATAAACCGCAATCGCGATAGGCTACAATCCGACCTTTATCAAAGTCGGAAACGTCGTGGTATGCATTTCTCCTCTTTACACGAGGCATCACAACAACGTTTCACCAGGCAACGCCGATCTACTGCTGTTTGTGTATGAGAAATCGGTTGGAAACTTTCCTCGTGTCAACAGGTTGTAGGTGTCGCCAACGGCGCCAATTTGTGTGAATGCTCTGAAAAGATAACCATTTGCATATCACACTATCTTCTTCCTGCCAGTTAAATTTCGCGTCTGTAGCACGTCATCTTCATGGTGTAGCAATTATAATGGCCAGTAGTGTATTACAACCTTCCCGCAGTTGGGCGGACGAGTATGAATGGCGGGAAACCCCCAAAATATACGGCTGGTGTAATTAACAAGAATACGCAAACCTGTTAAGAATCAGTACTCAACTTCTGGTGCGATACGACTCCCAGAACTGAACCAACGCAGCGCCTCCAAATGCTGTGCCGAGCCGCCCGCTGCCAGCCGTTTCAACGGACGCAGGAAGGCGCGCCGATTTTCAGAACCTCCTCGCCTGTCGACAGCATACGAACTGCGAGTTAGGCCCCTTGCGGACACACGCACAGGAAGATGAGCAGTTAACGCCCCATACCACGGAGCCGCTGCTCGGGTCGCTTACGCTGATGCCGCGGTCAGCATGCTGTCCCTCTAGCACCGGCAGAGAAGTTGCTTCTTGATGCCCGTCGGCCACCTCTCCACGACAGCCCACACAACCACTCCTTAAACCCACGCGAACAGCCCACTTTTCCCCTTTCCCGCTAGGGGGAGACACCGAAGCCTTCAATTGCGACAACGAAGCCACCGCCACAACACGGAGGGCAACTGCTTCGCGCTGCGGAGCGCTTTTCAAAGCTAACTTTACTGCCGCGCGGGATTACCCGAGCGGTCTCAGGCGCTGCAGTCATGGACTGTGCGGCTGGTCCCGGCGGAGGTTCGAGCCCTCCCTCGGGCATGTGTGTGTGTGTTTGTCCTTAGGATAATTTAGGCTAAGTAGTGTGTAAGCTTAGGGACTGATGACCTTAGCAGTTCAGTCCCATAAGATTTCACACATATTTGAACATTTTTTTATGTCTTTGGTTAGCCTTGCCCACAACGGTCTGCCGGCCCCTTGTGACCGAGCGGTTCTAGGCGCTTCAGTCTCGAACCGCGCTGCTGCTACGGTCGCAAGTTGGAATCCTGCTTCGGGCATGGATGTGTGTGATGTCCTTAGGTTAGTTAGGTTTAAGTAGTTCTAAGTTCTAGGGGACTGATGACTATAGATGTTAAGTCTCATAGTGCTCAGTGCCATTTGAACCATTTTTTCCACCACAACGTATTTATGTGTGCCTTCCAATTTAAGTTCTCCGTAATTGTAATTCATAGGTATTTAATTGAATTTACGGCCTTTAGATTTGACCGAAGTTTAACGGGTTCGTTTTAGCACTCATGTGAATGACCTCACACTTTTCGTTATTTGGGGTCAATTGCCAATTTTCGCAGAGTATACACTCCTGGAAATTGAAATAAGAACACCGTGAATTCATTGTCCCAGGAAGGGGAAACTTTATTGACACATTCCTGGGGTCAGATACATCACGTGATCACACTGACAGAACCACAGGCACATAGACACAGGCAACAGAGCATGCACAATGTCGGCACTAGTACAGTGTATATCCACCTTTCGCAGCAATGCAGGCTGCTATTCTCCCATGGAGACGATCGTAGAGATGCTGGATGTAGTCCTGTGGAACGGCTTGCCATGCCATTTCCACCTGGCGCCTCAGTTGGACCAGCGTTCGTGCTGGACGTGCACACCGCGTGAGACGACGCTTCATCCAGTCCCAAACATGCTCAATGGGGGACAGATCCGGAGATCTTGCTGGCCAGGATTGTTGACTTACACCTTCTAGAGCACGTTGGGTGGCACGGGATACATGCGTACGTGCATTGTCCTGTTGGAACAGCAAGTTCCCTTGCCGGTCTAGGAATGGTAGAACGATGGTTTCGATGACGGTTTGGATGTACCGTGCACTATTCAGTGTCCCCTCGACGATCACCAGAGGTGTAAAGCCAGTGTAGGAGATCGCTCCCCACACCATGATGCCGGGTGTTGCCCCTCTGTGCCTCGGTCGTATGCAGTCCTGATTGTGGCGCTCACCTGCACGGCGCCAAACACGCATACGACCATCATTGGCACCAAGGCAGAAGCGACTCTCATCGCTGAAGACGACACGTCTCCATTCGTCCCTCCATTCACGCCTGTCGCGACACCACTGGAGGCCTAACGGTGTGCGGGATCGTAGCCCAGCTTCATGGAGACGGTTGCGAATGGTCCTCGCCGATACCCCAGGCGCAACAGTGTCCCTAATTTGCTGGGAAGTGGTGGTGCGGTCCCCTACGGCACTGCGTAGGATCCTACGGTCTTGGCGTGCATCCGTGCGTCGCTGCGGTCCGGTCCCAGGTCGACGAGCACGTGCACCTTCCGCCGACCACTGGCGACAACATCTATGTACTGTGGAGACCTCACGCCCCACGTGTTGAGCAATTCGGCGGTACGTCCATCCGGCCTCCCGCATGCCCACTATACGCCCTCGCTCAAAGTCCGTCAACTGCACATACGGTTCACGTCCACGCTGTCGCGGCATGCTACCAGTGTTAAAGACTGCGATGGAGCTCCGTATGCCACGGCAAACTGGCTGACACTGACGGCGGCGGTGCACAAATGCTGCGCAGCTAGCGCCATTCGACGGCCAACACCGCGGTTCCTGGTGTGTCCGCTGTGCCGTGCGTGTGATCATTGCTTTACAGCCCTCTCGCAGTGTCCGGAGCAAGTATGGTGGGTCTGACACACCGGTGTCAATGTGTTTTTTTCCATTTCCAGGAGTATATATGTGTGATTCTATTTAATTATGTTTCTGTGTATTTATGTAGCGTTTAAGAGTAGGGAAGGAATAGCGGTGAAGGTCTTTTTTTTGTAGGCGAAGGAGAAACCATAATGAATAGACATATGTGTATAGCAGTGTGATGGAGCGTGAGTCAAGAGGCGAAGGTGAGGAGCGAGAAGTGGAATAAAACTGTGAGTGTTGGGGCGGGGGGTTTTGTGGGAGACGGGGAGGGGGTGTAGGATGGAAAAGGCTCTTCTCTTTTTCATGTAATTTCATTAATTATTCTGTATTGTGATTGGTTTCCAGAATTTATTTGGTAATTTGAACAACTCTTTATTTTGTGTTAACGCTTTTTGTATGTGGGAATTTTCGTGCAAAGGGAAAACGTGTTTGTCTTCACTGATTCTTATGATATTCACATCATTTCCAATATTGCTTGGCCTGTGGTGTTCTTGTTTAGGATGATCCGCAAATGTGGAATGATTTGTACTGTATTTAAAGGCTCTGATGTCTTCTTTATAACTTGTGTCAAATGTCCTGCCAGTCCAGTGTGTATCTTCTCACAGGTTTTTGGATGTGAGGTCCGCCGGTTATGCACAACACCGTTTTTCTCAGTAGCCAAACATGTTTCGGCACCACTGTGCCATCATCAGTGGGTTTTCGTTTGTATTTATTCTGTACATTTGGAGAGCATGAATTTTCTGGATCACTTTTGTGTTAATTACTACAGGTAGCTTGTCATGTTTTCGTGTGGCAAGCATTTCCATTCTCTGCATCATGCTGAGATGTTGTGATGAACACGCAACTATAACAAGTATTCATCCACAAATAACGTAGTAAAAAACTTTTTTCACTACACTGGAACACAGTGTGATTGTGGTGCAACTGAGCTGATAGACACCATATTGTTGGTATCTGTCTGGTTATGATTTCAGTTTTGGGACGTGATTTTGTATGGAATTGTTTGTTTTACAAGCAATGTTTATGCCTTTTTTTTTATTATGTTACCAATTGGTAGATCACTGTATGCCATTTTTTCTTGTAGTGCCAGTTGTATACTTCGTTGGTTTAAAAGAGGGGGGAAGTGACAAAACCCATTTGTATGGGTTGGTGTGCTTTGGTTATTTTTTTATTATTTGTCTCTTTATTTTTGTTTGTTTGTTGCAACGACAGAACAAAAATACCCTCAAGAATTATGAAGCAACGACGGATAGTATGGGCACACAAATGAAGAATTTATCGCCGGCATATCGTATGCTGGTCGCTGCCGAACACTATTGATGTTCGAATTTGTAGCAGCCATTCGTGCGTAGCTGAGATTTGTCAATCCGATCTGTAAACGCAGTTTCTGGGCAGCAAACGACGTGCGCGGTCAGTCCAGTTCACGCTATCAAATCAGATTAGACAAAAATCTTTAATGATTAATTTTCCCTCTCTTTTTGGTAAATTTATCTGTGCCGTGTGATACTTTAAACTTACCAAATCAAGAGGAAAGAAGCACTTTAGGACCATAAAATGCAATAATTAATCATTAAAGACAGTTTCCAGGAAACTATCTTTTAATTAACGGCACTCCGTCTAATTTTCTTTTATCAGAACTAATTTTTCAATTACCGCTACAGACACAAATAAAATAGAGAAAAAATTTTTTCAAGAAATAATTCAGAGATGTGAGTGTGTTCTAACAGTCCAAATGACATGAAGACCTTGGCTGTGAACAATAGTAACCGTCACGTTAGTTGTTTAGAAAAACTACGCAGCGGAATAAATAAGACACACTGAGGTGACAAAAGTCATGGGATACCTCATGCCGAGCCTGCTTTTTGCGCGACGTCGGGCAGTAACTCCAGTTGGCACGGACTCAACCACACGTAGGAGGTCCCCTGCAGAAATATTGAGTCATGCTGCCTCTTAACCATCCATACCAGGGTATTTGTTGTCTAGAAACTAGCTTAAACCATTAATTATGTCGTTTCATGCTCCTAACATGCTCTTTTTCTTTTGAGTTTCGGTATTCTACGCTACTGCCGATTGAAATTGATACACCACGAAGATGACGTGCTACAGACACGAAATTTAACCGACATGAAGAAAATGCTGTGATTTGTAATTGTTAGCTAGTTACAGCATTCACACAAGTTTGGCGCCGGTTGCGACACCTACAACGTGCTGGCATGAGGAACGTTTCCGACCGATTTCTCATACACAAACAACAGTTGACCGGCGTTGCCTGGTGATACGTTGTTGTTATGCCTCGTGTAAGGAGGAGAAATGCGTACCATCACGTTTCCGACTTTGATAAAGGTCGGATTGTAGCCTATCGCGATTGCGGTTTATCGTATGGCGACATTGCTGCTCGTGTTCGTCGAGGTACAATGACTGTTAGCAGAATATGGAATCGGTGGGTTCAGGAGGGTAATACGGAACGCCGTGCTGGATCCCAACGGCCTCGTATCACTAGCAGTCGAGATGACAGGCATCTTATCCGCACGGCTGTAACAGATCGTCCTTACACATCTCGATCCCTGAGTCTACAGATGGGGACGTTTGCAAGACAACAACCATCTGCACGAACAGTTCGACGACGTTTGCAGCAGCATGGACTATCAGCTCGGAGACCGTGGCTGCGGTTACCCTCGACGCTGCATCACAGACAGGAGCGCCTGCGATGGTGTACTCGACGATGAACCTGGGTGCACGAATAGCTAAAAGTCATTTTTTCGGATGAATCCAGGTTCTGTTTACAGCATCATGATGGGCGTATCCGTGTTTGGCGACATCGCGGTGAACGCACATTGGAAGCGTGTATTCGTCATAGCCATACTGGCGTATCACCCGGAATGATGGTTCGCATTGACGGCACTTTGAACAGTGGACGTTACATTTCAGATGTGTTACGACCTGTGGCTCTACCCTTCATTCGATCCCTGCGATACCCTACATTTCAGCAGAATAATGCACGACCGCGTGTTGCAGGTCCTGTACGGGACTTTCTGGATACAGAAAATGTTCGACTGCTGCCCTGGCCAGCACATTCTACAGATGTGTCACCAATTGGAAACGTATGGTCAATGGTGGCCGAGCAACTCGCTCGTTACAATACGCCAGTCACTGCTCTAGATGAACTGTGGTATCGTGTTGAAGCTGCATGGATGGGCAGCTGTACCTGTACACGCCATCCAATCTCTGTTTGACTCAATGTCCAGAGGTATAAAGGCCGTTATTACGGCCAGAGATCGTTGTTCTGGGTACTGATTTTTCAGGATCTATGCACCCAAATTGCGGCAAAATGTAATCACATGTCAGTTCTAGTATGATATACTTGTCCAATGAATACCCGTTTATCACCTGCATTTCTTCTTGGTATAGCAGCTTTAATGGCTGGTAGTGTATTATAAAAAGGGAAATGAAATTCAAATAATTTGAAAGCCCGTGATGCCTGTGACGTCACTGGCTAGCTCCCTGCTCCTAATGCCATGATGCTAATTCACAGTGATCTTGTATCGGACTTTATGTTTAGAGAAACCTGTGAAGATGGTGTGTAGTGATGTTTGTGGTGTTTGTGGTGTTTGATTTGTGAGGCCCTCAACTGCGCAGTCATCAGCGCCCGTACAATGTCCAATTTTTTCACACTCAATTTTTTTTCACAGTCTAATCTAGGCATTGTCACCAATGATGAGGATGGTGATGATACGACTCAAGAACCTTATCATTTGGCAACCAAATCACAATTACAGAACTTCAGGACCACGATATTATTGTGATTTCATTGCTGTTTACGTGTGCTTACATCTGCAATCGCTCTTCACCACACCTCACATTCAAAAAAGTATTTTCTGTTTAATGTGACCACACTTTTTTTTTACTTTATTAGGAACTGTGTTTATCTTCGTAGTGTCCAGCTAGGATCTCTGTTGTTTAAACTTTTGCAGTTCCATCATCTTACATAATGATGAAGTAAGTCTGCCTCAGACGCCAACGTTAGTTTACACTCACAACCACCAGAGCCCTTACGTTTGCATCACCAGCATGTTGTACAAGCTTTGTACCTCTCCATTTAGAGAACCTCATCGTCCTATACCTCATTGTACTGTGGGCACATAGTGATTGATATCTTCACTACTAGCAATGCCTTCCAAAACATTGAACTGTTTGATGGCACAGTAAATCTATTTACCCTCTGTGGTCCGTTTCTCACACTAAGATTACTGTGAAGCTACACATAAAAAAAAAAGATTTGCATCACTCTGGTTCCCAGAATTCCTGAAGATATACGTTGACTGTGGATACTGTGTCACAGACACAGTCCCTTTGACTGTTCAGAAATGTCACTGAACCGCCCAAAGATATAAACAACCATGAGCAGCGCCTATTAGACGGACGGGGTCAGACAGCCTATCAATTCTAGTCATTCCACCAGGAAAGACGTACACGGCTCGGGTTTTCTGTAGCTCAACCACGCCTGCACGGTCAATAGCGGGGTTCGATCACGTCCGCGTTGCTACTTTGCGCGAGGAAGGGCTCTCAACAAGGGAAGTGTCCAGGCGTCTCGGAGTGAAGCAAAACGTTGTTGGAACATGGAGGAGATACAAGAGACAGGAACTGTTGATGACATGCCTCGCTCAGGCCACCCAAGCGCTACCACTGCAGTGGATGACCGCTACCTACGGATTCTGGCTCGAAGGAATCCTGACAGCAACACCACCATGTTGATTAATGCTTTTCGTGCAGCCACAAGACGTCGTGTTGCGACTCAAGTAGGCTGTGTCCATCTTTGCAACCACTACACCGTGCAGTGCGGTACAGATGGGTCCAACAACATGCCGAATGGACCGCTCAGGATTGGCATCACGTTCTCTTCACTGACGAGTGTCGCATATACCTTCAACCAGACAATCGTCGGAGACGTGTTTGGAGCCAACCCGGTCAAGCTGACCGCCTTAGCCGGCCAGGATGGCCTAGCGGCTCTAGGCGCTACAGTCTGGAACCGAGCGACCGCTACGTTCGCAGGTTCGAATCCTGCCTCGGGCATGGATGTATGTGATGTCCTTAGGTTAGTTAGGTTTAAGTAGTTCTAAGTTCTAGGGGAATGATGACCTCAGATGTTAAGTCCCATAGTGCTCAGAGCCATCTGAAGGCCTTAGACGCACTGTCCAGCGATTGCAGGAAGGTGGAGAATATTTTGGGGTTGCATTATGTGGGGCCGACGTACGCCGCTGGTGGTCACAGAAGGCGCCGTAACGGCTGTACGATACGTGCGTGCCATCCTCCGACCGATAGTGCAACCATATCGGAAGCGTATTGGCAAGGCATTCGACTTGAAGGACGAGAATTCCCGCCACCAGAGTGCACATCTTGTGAATTACTTCCTTCAGGATAACGACATCGCTCGACTAGAATGGTTAGCACGTTCTCCAGACATGAACCCTATCGGACATGCCTGGGATAAGTTGAACACGGCTGTTTATGGCAGACGAGGCCCACCAACCACTTTGAGGAATCTACGCCGTATCGCCATTACGGATACAATCTGGACCAACAGTGCCTTGATGAACTAGTGGGTAGTATGCCGTGACGAATACAGGCACGCATCAGTGCAAGAGGACGAGCTACTGGGCATTAGGGGTACCGGTGTGTGCAGCAGTCTGGAGCATCACCTCTGAAAGTCTCGCTGTATGCTAATACAACATGCAATGTGTGGTTTGCATGAGCAATAAAATGGGCGGAAATGATGTGTTTGTTAATCTTTATTCCAATTTTCTGTACAGGTTCCGGAACTCTCGGAACTGAGGTGTTGCAAAACTTTTTTTTGTGTGTTTATATACAGGGTGTTACAAAAAGGTACGGGCAAACTTTCAGGAAAGATTCCTCACACACAAATAGAGAATAGATGTTATGTGGACATGTGTCCGGAAACGCTTAATTTCCATGTTAGAGCTCATTTTAGTTTCGTCACTATGTACTGCACTTCCTCGATTCACCGCCACGATTTCATACGGGATACTCTACCTGTACTGCTAGAACATGTGCCTTTACAAGTACGACACAACATGTGGTTCATGCGCGACGGAGCTCCTGCACATTTTAGTCGAAGTGTTCGTACGCTTCTCAACAACAGGTTCGGTGACCGATGGATTGGTAGAGGCGGACCAATTCCATGGCCTCTACCCTCTCCTGACCTCAACCCCCTTGAGTTTCATTTATGGGGGCATTTGAAAGCTCTTGTCTACGCAACCACGGTACCAAATGTAGAGACTCTTCGTGCTCGTATTGTGGACGGCCGTGATACAATACGCCATTCTCCAGGGCTGCATGAGCGCATCAGGGATTCCGAGCGACGGAGGGTGGATGCACGTATCCTCGCTGACGGAGGACATTTTGAACATTTCCTGTAACAAAGTGTTTGAAGTCACGCTGGTACGTTCTGTTGCTGTGTGTTTCCATTGCATGATTAATGTGATTTGAAGAGAAGTAATAAAATGAGCTCTAACATGGAAAGTAAGCGTTTCCGGACACATGTCCACATAACATATTTTCTTTAATTGTGTGTGAGGAATG
The DNA here is from genome assembly GCF_023897955.1 of Schistocerca gregaria. NCBI lineage: Eukaryota > Metazoa > Arthropoda > Insecta > Orthoptera > Acrididae > Schistocerca > Schistocerca gregaria. Next base: position 83,694,263 of record NC_064930.1, on the reverse strand, counting down.
TTTCCTGAAAGTTTGGCCGTACCTTTTTGTACCACCCTGTATATATAATACATTCCACAATTGAAACAACAGTTACAATGAGTTCTTGCTAACGCTGTTTTCGTACGTCGTGTAAAAGTTGTAAAATGTTTCATCCTTTCAGCATTCGAACATGTGACCTCTTTATCAGCAGTCGTAGGCGCTATCCCTTGGGCCATCGAACACCTGTTGGATTCTGCATCTCTGCTGAGTGACTTCTTCAGTGGGAATCAGCACTTAGACTTGCCAGGAATAATTTCATCGCGCTTTGGGCCGTAGCTGAAGGCCGATATTCGACAATCTAGTTACAATATGCGGACCGATTTTCAAAAGTTCTATGATATCTCAGTATTGATCGAGTCTGATGATACTGCAGGGAGCAAGTAAAAGAATGTCCGCCGTTGCACATATCTCCGCTCTAAACGGGTGGAGCATAAACGCATCAACTTTCAACAATCTACAGCAGAGTCATGAATGAGCATGTTTAGCTGCGTCCAAAAGATGCCGTTTTATTGTTAAAAATTTTTTTAGGGTGATCCGTGTGTGGCTCGTGTTCCCGCCGTCATGCATTTTACACCCCGTTTTTAACGTACTTCCACCTCACTACGTTAATTTAAATTACTGCTGTCACTGAGTTGCTGCTTTGCCTGAGCGTGACCGGCGTTAGCAGCGCGTATCGATATATCCCTTCTCGTAGTATCTTTGCTCTACTGCTATGACTTCCGGCTCGTTGTCTGTCGTAAGCGAGTTTGGGTCGTGAGTTCGGGTCTGCCAGTCAGTTGGAACGCGCTGGAGCGCAGTCCGCACCTGCCAGTCGGCACTGGTGCAGTCGGGCTGGAGCAGCAGTGAGGTCTGCGAAGATATGGCTCGCCCCAGCATTGGCGCCACGCATCAACTGTGCCGGACCACCGTCTTGGTGGATCGGCGGTCGGTCGCCCTACCGGACGACGCGTCTTGGCTCGCCGATCGTCCATGAGTCAGCTGTGTGTGTGTGTGTGTGTGCATCGACTCCCAATTTGATTTCGTGCATGCTTAGTTACTGTTGGGTATCGTTCATGTCTTCGTGCAGTGTTTGTCAGGCTGTGGGTGTAGCTGGCGTTATTTCCACTGACGACTATTTCAGATGTTGTCAGCATCCTGAGGGGAGTCGGTCGATTGTTGTGGACGAGGAAAGCCGGCTCCGCGCGGTGCAGTCGGCTGGGTCCGCTGGCGGTCCCTGCACAGTGTCGGAGCGTGTGTGCAGCTGTCCGATCGCTACGAGCTTCGTGGCTCACCGACCCCGGGCGTCAAAACTTGAGTGGTGTCATGTACCCAAGCCAAGTCCGTTCATGTGGTGTCGTTCGTTTTGGTGCTTCGCTGTTAGGGAGCTTGCCCTGTGAGCTACACCGAGTGTTTCTGTTGCTGGAATTTGGCCGCCATGCGGTGAAATTAACTACATTGGTCGACTACCACGCACCAGCGTAATTTCCTGCCTTGTTGCCGTTAGTGTTCCAATTACCTGCCCTGGCCACTAACGTAATTTCTGGCAGTGTCCTTTCCTCACTTGCTGTCGCTGTCCAACACGGTATGTAGTTTTGACAGCTTAATTTATACACATATTTGATTGTGGATATTACGGCCGTAACATTCTGTGTTTGAATTCTCATGTACCGATTGGTGGCAGCCGGCCGCGGTGGTCTCGCGGTTCTAGGCGCTCAGTCCGGAACCGCGCGACTGCCACGGTCGCAGGTTCGAATCCTGCCTCGGGCATTGATGTGTGTGATGTCCTTAGGTTAGTTAGGTTTAAGTAGTTCTAAGTTCTAGAGGACTGGTGACCACAGATGTTAAGTCGCATAGTGCTCAGAGCCATTTGAACCATTTTTTGATTGGTGGCAAGCAAATTCCTTTGTCAGTCGGTCATGGCTGTCAACTGCTTGGGTTCCGACAGATCAAGTGTAGTTGGGCCAACCACCTGTCTCGCCTAAGTGAACGAGGGCAGACCGACCCCCTGGAGGCTTCTGAATACTGTTGTCTTTACTCTCTTCCTCATCGGTGTTTAATTGTCTCTTTATAATCTATCATAGCCAATGATTTAAAAAATTCTTGGTTTTACTGTGTTTTAAGTAAATCAAAGGTCTTCAGCTGCATATAAGTAACTTTGAATTCCGGCAAGTGGATATTTGCTAAAAGGTAATTGCCGTTGTGCTGTCTTTTCTTTTAGTGCAGTTTCAGCTGCTTAAAAATTAAGGCTTATACTTATACTTTTTTTAAAATTTGGAAAAATTACTCTACTGGCTATTAAAATTGCTACATCATGAAGAAATGTAGATGGTAAACGTGTATTCACTGGACAAATATATTATACTAGAACTGACATCTGATTACATTTTCACACAATTTGGGTGCATAGATCCTGAGAAATCAGTACCCACAACACCCACCTCTGGTCGTAATAACGGACTTGATACGCCTGGGCATTGAGTAAAACAGAGCTTGGATGGTGTGTACAGGTACAGCTGCCCATGCAGCTTCAACACGATACCACAGTTCATCGAGAGTAGTGACTGGGGTATTGTGACGAGCCAGTTGCTCGCCCACCATTGACCAGACGTTTTCAATTGGTGAGAGATCTGGAGAATGTGCTGCCCATACAGGACCTGCAACATGCGGTCGTGCATTATCATGCTCAAATGTAGGGTTTCGCAGGGATCGAATGAAGGGTAGAGCCACTGGTCGTAACACATCTGAAATGTAACGGCCGCTGTTCAAATTGCCGTCAATGCGAACAAGAGGTGACTGAGACGTGTAACCAATGGCACCCCATACTATCAGGCCGTGTGATACGCCAGTATGGCGATGACGAATACACGCTTCCAATGTGCGTTCACCGCGATGTCGCAAGAGACGGATGCGACCATCGTGACGCTGTAAACAGAACCTCGATTCATCCCAAAAAAAGGACGTTTTGACATTCCTCCCAGGTTCGTCGCTGAGTACACCATCAGAGGCTCTCCTGTGTGTGATGCAGCGTCAAGGGTAACCGCAGCCATGGTCTCCGAGCTGACACTCCATGCTGCTGCAAACGACGTCAAACTGTTCGTTCAGATGGTTGTTGTCTTGCAGACGTCCACATCTGCTGACTCAGGGATCGAGACGTGGCTGCAAGATCCGTTACAGCCATCCTAGTCATACGAGGCCGTTGGAATCCATCAGGGCATTCCGTATTACCCTCCTGAACCCACCGATTCCATATTCTGCTAACAGACATTGGATCTCTACCAACGCGAGCAGCAATGTCGCGAAACGATAAACCGCAATCGCGATAGGCTACAATCCGCCCTTTATCAAAGTCGGAAACGTGATGGTACGCATTTCTCCTCCTTATACGAGGAATCACAGCAACGTTTCACCAGGCAACGCCGGTCAACTGCTGTTTGTGTATGAGAAATCGGTTGGAATCTTTCCTCATGTCAGCACATTGTAGGTGTCGCCACCGGCGCCAACCTTGTGTGTATGCTCTGAAAAGCTAATAATTTGCCTATCACATCCTCTTCTTCCTGTCGGTTAAATTTCGCGTCTGTAGCACGTCATCTTCGTGGTGTAGCAATTTTAATGGCCAGTAGTGTAGTGGGCTTTTAGCCGGTTGCAACCTCATTCTTACAATTACCTTCCAAGCTTAACCATTGCAGCTTCCTGCCCTCAAAGGTTAATGGTATTTTTGAATTTTGGAAAATCAATTGTCGGCCTTCAGTCGCTTACAATCTTGTTCTTAAATTTACCCTTTAAGCAGAACATTGCGGCCTTCTGCCTTTGAAAGGTTATGGTAATTTATTTTAAAATCTTGAAAATTTTATTGTAAGTTCAACTGCGTGTCTTCAGTTGCTTGGAATTTACCTTGCTGATTTTTAAGACGTCTTGTTTGGAGACCTTCAGCCGTGAAAGAATAGGAGTTTGAAACTCGCAGTTGTAAAAGTTCGGCTGTGTGCTGCTTCGGTTGTAAATGTGTTATTAAAAAATACAATAAATTGCAACTGTGTAGTGAAACTGACCGACACCCTTCTGGCCCCTTTCCACAATACTTATCACCTGTTATGCCCTGCGGGTTTAGCGGGCGTTTCATAGGCATACTTGAAGGTTACTTGATTAAGAGTGCGAGGCCATTCAAGGGTATCTGCTCATATAACTGCTGCTAATCGCTTCATTTCACTGGAGCCACAATTCAGTTCGCCGTAGCGGAGCCATTCAGCCATATAAATACCAGCCGAGTGGACGAGTACCTGTTCTGCTCTATTTTTGTACACGTGACCGGCGTAAGGAAACAGTGCAGCGGCGTTGGCGCAGCCTAAGTGCCGCCTTCCACAAGCCTGGCTGTAAACATGTCGTTGTTGTTGACGCCTACTGGATAGGCGGTCCGGCAGACATGGGTATATCGCAGTGGGATCAGGCCCAAGGATACAGGAATTTCCAGCACTGCACGCACGTGTGCGTATTTGTGAATGGCCTAACTCGTGCGTTGAGGATGTACGCCGTAATGCGTTGCTTCCCGTGTTTGGTGGGGATCTCTCGCGCTGTTTAACAGGGGCCCATGTGTGTAGAAGTTATGCTTTAAGGCGATGTATGTGCAACGATGCTTGTTCACTCCAAAATAAAACACACTGAAATCTTTAGGTGATTTAAAGACAGATAGGAGTCCTATTGAATGCCACTTCTAAAGATTATTTGAGTATAAGTTTGAGACGTAATGTTCTCAGAGGCAAAAATTTAGCTTCAGGTTAGTGGGAACTAAAAATAAGTTGGGGTAGATAGAGCAGCAATCAATCGTTGAATTAACTTGCTTTAATATGACATTTATAGTCACAACGCAGATCAGATTTCGACCTGTGTCAGGTCATTACCAATGCTAAAACAAATACAAGAGTATATACCACAATGTGATTTACAAAAGTTCTTTTAATGTTAACATTACATACTAGTGCGGAATTGTAGCAGCTGCTGGTGTTCGAGTGAATGCTTACACAGTTCAACCATTACTGTGGTAAAATTATACGTTGGTTTCACAGTACACATCGGTTTTGCGTATGTCGCCCTCTATGAGCTGGGCCTGAAGTTTACAGTTTTGAGGACATTTTTTCTAATATTTATGTTGTATAGTAACTAAGTAGTAACGTGCAATTATTATGAGTAAAACTATGTAAAATTACAATTCTTACTTTTTCTTATGTCTGTAATGTGATAGATGTTTAATATTACTATAGCACGTAACAGTGACAGTTACGCCTCATGGGCTAAAATTAATTATAATACTGATACGGCTACGTAAAGTACGTTACAGGAAGTATTGCATATTTTGTCGTGTTGGGACCGTCTTAACTTAATAAGTTGTTTCTTGACAAAAGATATAACGTGAACTTTATTTACAAAATGCACTTTGTTGTCGCTAGTAGCGCTTGTAAGCATCGTTTCAATATGTCTCACTTAGTGGCCGAGAAATAAGTACAATATGATAAAGCGTGATCTTTTGAACACTTATTTTGAAAAATGAGAGTTTTACGAATTAATTGTTGCTAATAGTTACCCTCATGAGTTTGTGTGTTATTTTAATGCAATAAGTTATGTAAATATAGTGTTATGAAATTGGTACTCGTTTAGATCTTTTGCAAGTGGCTGCTAGATAATGGCGTGAGGTTGCGACTGATCCTTTGCTACGCCCACCCTGCCTGGATCTCCGACCCCCTACCTTTTACAAATCCCTTCAGATCCTTGAACGCCATGTTCTTCGCCTCTCCTATCGCAACTGTCTCCCCTCCCCCACGCGGATCCTGTATGATCTCATTCCTTTCCCCCACCTCCACCTCTTCCTCGAACGGATACAGACCCTATACACCTCCCGTAAACTAGCTCCCCGTCACCCGCTTGTCTCTCACATCCTCTCCCACCCGCATCTGCTGCCACGTCTGTATTCCCACTACCCACCTGCTCTCCATCACTCCACTCTCCATACCCTCTCCCAAGGTGGCTTCCGCCAGCTGCCCCTCCCTGATGATTCCCTCCTCCCCTCCATCTACCCCTCCTACAAACTTTGATCCTCCCTCCCTCTTACTGTGTCTGTTCCTTTGGGCACCCTCTCTCCCTTCTCTCCCCCTTCCCTCCCTCCCTCCTCCCTTTCTCCCCACTCCTCCCCCGGGTTTCCCCTACCCCCGTGCCTCCATTTCTCCTCCGTTCCCCTCTCTATTGTTATCTGTGCTCTCCCCTCTCCACCTCCACCTCCCCCTCCATCCCCTCTTGGCAGGTCCTCAGACTCGTACATACTACGTACACACTACGTGGACATTCGCCATCAGTTTCTCTTGTGTGTGCCGTCGTGTTTGTGTTTTAGTGTCCGCCGTCACGTTCACATGAGCCATCAAAATCATCAGTGTTTGTGCACTGTGTGAACGTGTTTCAGTGTATGTCTCGTCGAGTGTAAACGGCTCCGTGTTTTGGTATTTCAATGTCTACTGTTGTTTTGCCTGTCACTATGTTTATACTGTATCTTCTTTTCGTTTATTCTCATTGTCGACTCGAAAGCTGAAGAGCAGTGTAGTGTCCTGCTTCCAGCCTACCTGATATACATGTATGAAAATAACAATAAAGGGAAAAAAAAGCGACTGATCTTTGAGACCCCCCTCGATCGAATTTTTCTCTAATTTCAAGTAGGCAATTTTCAAACAATTCCCAGAAATGGGATCTGCGTTGTGATGATAGATGTCATATTAATGAATTCTACGACTGATTGCTGCTCTATCTTACCCAATATAACCACAGTCGTTGCATGCACCCACTCCATGGTGGGCAACCTGGTAAAAAAGTTGGTTTCCAATCATGTTGCTGTGAAGAATAAGTCCTAAAATTCAGTATGTTTATAATTGATTATCGGGGTTTTAATGCTTTATAGTATTTATTACATTACAGTTACAGTTATAAATGATATGTCAAATGAAAGAGCAACTCAAACTGTTTTACAAAGAACCTTATAAATGTTCAATGTGAGTACCATTTGTCACAGAGCACACATCAAGTGTATAGCCGACTTCTTCCCAAACGTTGATAAATGTGTCTTCAGCGACTGTAGCAAAAGCTGCTTCTTAATTCAGGGAGGTCTGCTGGTAGCAAAGGCACGTACACACGATCCTTGATGAATCCCCGAAGGAAAAAATTGCATGGCGTTAGGTCAGGTGAATGGGGAGGCTATGCAAAGCAAGACCTGTCATTGGATCCCTTTCCAGCGCTGGGCTATAGACTTGTTGTGTGCCATGTGACAAACGGTGCTCAAATTGAACATTTATAAGGTCCTTGGTAAAACTGTTTCAGCTGTTCTTTCATTGGACATATCATTTATAACTGTAAGTTTAATGTAATAAATATTATAAAGCGTTAAAACCCCGATACTCGTTTATTAACACCCTGTACAAAACAGAGAAGTGCTTATGAAAACTGTGGAGGAATACTACCACTGATGTGACTTAACAGACTAACATCTAAGCAAAATAAAAACATGAAAATGGTGAAGCCGCTCAACTACTAGAAACTGAAAGGAAGAACACCGGCCATGCAAAAAATTGAAAATTTGAAAACACAAACTTCGTTGAAGTGCATTCTTTGATCAATAAGAATCCCGAATTTGTCGAGTTTTTTTGGTTGATACTTTGGAGGGAGGGGGCGATACAGCGAGGTCATCGGTCCCATCGGATTACAAATGGATGGGGTAGAAAATGGGTCGTGTCCTTTCAAAAGAATCATCCCGCCATTTGTCTTAGGCGATTTAGGGAAATCACGGAAAACCTAGATCAGGATGGCAGGACGTGGATTTGAACCGTCGTCCTCCCGAATGTGTTAAACATTGCGTCACCTAGCTCGATAATTTGTCGAGTCTGAGAATGTTGATCTATATATAAACTTATTTTATTTATTATTTTCGACCTGATTGGATCCTTCCGTTTGAAAGCCATTATTTTTGTCTCACTTGGATATAGAATTGGCTGTAGTATATCCTGTTTTGGGTCAATCCATATACTGCTTTTTATAAATTATGTTGTGTTTCCTATATAATTACCTAGGCAAGAGCATGTAACAGAGCATTTAATGGCACGCTAGATTGTATTTCAGTCACTAATTGTACTTCACCTTTCCACTTCATAATAGGCCATCAATAAATAAATTAATTAATGTGGGTGACACACTGTTCCATTGTCGGACACCTTGATTTTAGAACTAGAATCTCACTTCTATAACCTAGGATGTGATATTAGTTTAACTAAGACAAAGGCATTGAGAAGAAGTTAAATGAATATGTAGCTGTCTGTGAAACAATGGGAAGAAATTTGGGAAAAAGAGCAAGAAAAGAAACACAAATGAAATTCTATAAAGTTATAGCTGTACCTACTGTTCTACATGGTTCCAAATCACGGACAGTAACAAACAAAGAAAGTCATATATACTGACAACAGAGATGAAGTATATGAGATATCAAAAAGGTTAAAATAAGTCATGGATCAACAAAATCAGTGTTAAAAGGCTTTGCAGTTAATGAGAAGATGGAAGAGAACAGAACGAAGGGTCACGTTGATAGAAAGATACCAAACAAATTGCCAAAAAAGATAATTAAGCCGGCCGAAGTGGCCGTGTGGTTCTAGGCACTGCAGTATGGAACCGCGAGACCGCTACGGTCGCAGATTGGAACCCTGCCTCGGGCATGGATGTGTGTCATGTCCTTAGGTTAGTTAGGTTTAAGTAGTTCTAATTTCTAGGGGACTAATGACCTCAGAAGTTGAGTCCCATAGTGCTCAGAACCATTTTTTGAAGATTATTAATTATCAGGCAACTGGAAAGAGAGAACGTGATAGCCCGAGTGGATGGATGGATAACAAAGACCGCAACGCTAACTATAACGCCTAATGCTTAGAAGAAGAAGAAGAAGAAGAAGATGATGATGATATTGTTTGACTGTAGTCAAATATTTTAAATAAAATATACATGACGACTGAAAATCAATTAAGCTTCACATAACGACTAAGAACCTCCTTTGAGTACGTTTCAGTTTCAGAAATAGACAATGAAATGCTTGTTTCTAAAATACGAAATAAGTGGATTAAATTACTGGAAATGTCACCAGTGGCCAGCTAATGAAATATTTTACCCAACCTTACTGCTACGAATATTGGATTACGCGTAAAAACTATCTTTCCTAGAGATACAAGTCCCTGGATTCCAAAGCAGGAAAGCTAAAATCTCGCCATGAACTCTTTCTGAAATTTGCAAGAAAAACGTAGCCGTCACTTTGTATTTCTCGCGACTCTCTCAATTTACATACTGTTTTACCCGTAGTCGCTTTCGTGTTTCCTTTGTCAAATTTCATCATAATACAAGTAGAGGTGTCGGGCGCTGCGATCCCCTTTTTGAAACTATCTACGCAGTTATGTAGGCTACGATCCTATGTATCACACACTGGAGCCATTCACCGCGGTGGGCCCCCGTTTGCGAGTAATTGACGAAAAAAAAAAATCAGAATTTCGTGCTACACCCAATAACATTAAAAAAGTTGCATAACAGAGTATTGTTGTGTGGTATAATAGATGAGGTGACAGCCTCACATGTAGAAGGTTGTGCGGTCGAATCACGTTGGTTTTTTATTTTTATTTTTTTATTTTTACATCTTTATCAAAGTGACTCTGACCATTATTTATATTCCGTTAATTGATTTAAATTTAACTTTTTAATTCCCCTCCTTTGTCACATATTATTATTCAGATATGGGCCCAATAGGACCATGCGAAGTACAATACATCAATCTCACTTTTGATGGAAACTTCCTGGCAGATTAAAACTGTGTGCCGGACCGAGACTCGAACTCGGGACCTTTGCCTTTCGCGGGCAAGTGCTCTACCAGCTGAGCTACACAAGCACGACTCACGCCCCGTCCTTGCACTTGCCCGCGAAAGGCAAAGGTCCCGAGTTCGAGTCTCGGTCCGGCACATAGTTTCATATCAGCGCACACTCCGCTGCAGAGTGAAAATCTCATTCTGGCTCATGGTTGGCGGTCGTTTCAGTCTAAATTCGTTTCATCCTTTCAGAATGAAGTGTCTTTCTTTCATCAGACCACGGTGTTCCAGTCCGTTTTCTAATTTCCCTCTGACCAACTTTCCAAGCAAATCTCATTTGCCTGAATGTTTTTCCGTCTGTAAGATCTGCCTCAGTTAAACTGGCTACTTTAAGATCCTCCTTAATCGCAGTGATCCATTTAATTGGCTCAGTTTTGCCTTACTTCTGTTTTCATTGAATTCTACTACTTGTTTTGTCAACCTAGTGAGTGAGTGTTCGTTTTTTCGCGTCTTCATATATGTCTGTGTATTCTTATATTTCCTTATTACTTCTCAGCCTGCAAGTTTTTCCATCAGCAACTTGGGGCCTATTATTTTCCTAATAACCTTTATTTCCTTCTTTTTAATTTCTTCAGTATACTTCCTTCTATGTAAAGTTTGTCACTAAATTCTAATCATAATATCTACTTCTTCATTTGCTTTCATTCTTCTTCCTATCACTCTTTCAGCACTTGAAATCTTTGATCATGTGTTTTTAATTAATTTTATGTATTAATTTAGATTTTATTTATTTTGTTTTATAACCCTGTGTTTTCGTTCACGTAATTGCGTTATTTATCTGTTTTTTCATTTTGCTTGAATTTCGTTTTACTTATAAACCCGCCATTCACTTAAATTTTCATCAGCGTGTACTTTGTCCATACTGCAATAAGTATTTAGGTCATGTTTTAAATGTTTGTATGACAATAACTCTACAAAAAAAATGCACATATGGTAGCAAAAATACGCATTTCACACCACTGCACAAATACAAACTCTTGTTTCGTGTTTTATTTTTTAACTGATACATCGGAATTTTCAAGTAATTTAATATCATAATAGATAAAAATAACTAAATTCATATCCATAAAAAATCCGATTTGAAAAAGAATGATATAAAGAAAAAATTGAAACAATTACTGTGCAAAAAAAATACACATATGGTTGCAAAATACAGCTTTCACACCATTGCACAAATACAAACACTTATTTCGTGTTTTATTTTTTAACTCATAGATCAGAATTTTCAAGTAATTTAATATTGTAATAGATAAAAATAACTAAATTCATATTTATAAAAATACCGATTTGAAAAAGTATGATATAAAGAAGAAACTGATTCAAATGAAAAAGTTCACATGGCGATTAAAATTTTGTCACAAAGGACTATAAATAAAAAATTACGTTTAATCCAATTAAATGAATAAAATTAATGTTCGAAATAATTTTGATGAAGAATAAAAAATAAAATATGTTGTACGTCTGACGAGTTTCGAAGCCACAATCTTCTACACATGAAGCTGTTGTCCTGTCCAGTATACCACGCAACCGGACTAAACAACACAACTGTTTTAATCATACTGACTGCCACAAACAATTACGATTTTTTTTTTCGTGAACTACTCGCGAACGAGGTCCCACCAAGGCGAAGGTCTGCAGTGTGTGATACCTGGGATCCTCAACCACATCACCGTACAGATACTTTCAAAAAGTCGGTCGCACTGCTGAGGACCTCTCCTTGTGAACACAAATTTGTACAAAGAAACGGCTGCATAGAAGTCTGCCTGAACAACGACGCGAATTGTGGTGGACACGAAAGAACGCTTGCGTATATTTCGTTCAGTAGACTAATTTTTTCACCTGCGCTTTTGGGTCCATGAGTCCGCTCTAGTGTAAGAGCAGAGAGGTGTACTGCGGACGTACCTTTCGACTGAGCTGTTATTCGCGATGGGGCAGCCAGATGTTTGTTATGAAATAAGAGGATTTTGCAAACACGCGCCTCATCCTATATGCTAATTCCCCGCATCGTATGGCCGGAAAAATTCATTTCCGACTGCAGGATCGATATCTGAATACCAAAAGTAATCATCACCCCGAAAAATTGCAGGTCGGTAATTACATTTTTTGCCACTTTGTTTGTAGTCCTGATGCAAATTCAACGCCCACGCCAGTGTACCGCGGTGCGCCACTAGAAGAGCGGAAAGAAACAAAAGCTCTCGTTGCTCACTTTACCTACTCTATGTGATCAAAAGTACCCGGACACCTGGCTGGAAATGACTTACAAGTTCGTGGCTCCCTCCATCGGTAATGTTGGAATTCAATATGGTGTTGGTCCACCCTTAACCTTGATGACAGCTTCCACTCTTGCAGGCATACTTTCAATCATGTGCTGGAAGGTTTCTTGGGGAATGGCAGCCCATTCTTCACGGAGTGCTGCACTGACGAGAGGTATCGATGTCGGTCTGTGAGGCCTAGCACGAAGACGGCGATCCGAAACATCCCAAAGGTGTTCTATCCGATTCAGGTCAGGACTCTGTGCAGGCCAGTCCATTACAGGGATGCTATTGTCGTGTAACCACTCCGCCACGGGTAGTGCGTTATGGACAGGTGATCGATCGTGTTGAAGGCTGCAGTTGTCATCCCCGAATTGCTCTTCAACAGTGGGAAGCGAGAAGGTGCTTAAAACAGCAGTGCAGGCCTGTGCTGTGATAGTGTCACGCAAAACAACAAGGGGTGCAAGCCCCTTCCATGAAAAATATGACAACACCATAACACCACCACCTCTGAATTTTACTGCTGGCACTGCACACGCTGGAAGATGACGTTTACCTGGCACTCGTCACACACACATCCAGCCTTCGGATTGCCACATCGTGAACCGTGATTCGTCACTCCACACAACGTTTCTCCGTTGTTCAGTCGTCCAATGTTTACGCTGCTTACAAAGAGTGAGGCATCGTTTGGCATTTACCGGCGGTTTCTCACCTGCCACCTAACTGTCACAGTACTTGCAGTGAATCCTAATGCAGTTTGGAATTCCTGTGAGATGGTCTGGATAGATGTCTGCCTGTTACACATTAAGACCCTCTTCAACTGTCTCTGTCAGTCAACAGACGAGGTCAGCCTGTACGCTTTTGTGCTGTACGTGTCCCTTCACTTTTCCACTTCACTATCAAACCGGAAACAGTGGACCTAGGGATGTTTAGGAGTGTGGAAATCTCGCGTACAGACGTATGACACAAGTGACAGCCAATGACCTGACCACGTTGGAAGTCCGTAAGTTCCGCGGTACGCCCCATTCTGCTCTCTCACGATGTCTAATGACTACTGAGGTCGCTGATATGGAGTACCTGGCAGTAGGTGGCAGCACAATGCACCTACTATGAAAAGCGTTTGTTTTTCGAGGTGTCCGGATACTGTTGATGACACAGAGTATGTTGGACTATCAATGACGTACTTACTTCACGACGACATTGTGTTGAAGCAAACATCTACTACACCACCTGAAAATTTCGGCTACGTAGGCCTGTTTGCGCACAAGACGACAAAATGAGATGTTCTTTGAAAGAAAAGTAACTTAACTCTTGTCCAGCATGCTGTTCTGTGTCTGTTGTACCGATGTTCTCGAAAGCAAATTGAACTCAGCAAACGTAGCAACAGGCTGGTCTGCAGTGGCACACATTTGCAGGAAACTTCTGGAATTCTGTGGGATTTATCGGTATACACGCGGTAGCATGCTTACCGAATACGTTCCAAAACGCCGCGCATATGAACGGGGGTTTTCGATGCACTGTCCTCGGGTTATATTGGTGTTAAAAAGGAAGTGTCAAGTGTTTTGGATAGCCTTTGGGTTAGGGACAATTCGCAAGCCGAATAGAAGGACCGTCTTACTGTCACTATCCTACACTACAGGATCAAAGTTTGAATACTAAACACTTCCTCTTGTTTAAGCACATGGACCAATACGCTTGGTTCTATTCGCATTTGATGTGATCTGCGTTGGGCTTGATTCGACTTATGTAGTTCATGGGCGGTATCCCGGAAGGCCCCGCGAAAAAGTTTCCTTTGCTATAGAGGATCTACATAAATTCCGGAAGTACTTTCAATTATTTATTGCACAAGAATCAGACAATGTACAGATACACTACTGGCCATTAAAATTGCTACACCAAGAAGAAATTGCAAATGATAAACGGGTATTCATTGGACACATATATTATACTAGAACTGACATGTGATTACATTTTCACGCAATTTGGGTGCATAGATCCTGAGAAATCAGTACCCAGAACAACCACCTCTGGCCGTAATAACGGCCTTGATACGCCTGTGCATTGAGTCAAACAGAGCTTGGATGGCGTGAGCAGGTACAGCTGGCCATGCAGCTTCAACACGATACCACAGTTCATCAATAGTAGTGACTGGCGTATTGTAACGAGCCAACTGCTCGGCCAGCATTGACCAGACGTTTTCAATTGGTGAGAGATCTAAAGAATGTGCTGGCCAGGGCAGCAGCTGAACATTTTCTGTATCCAGAAAGGCCCGTACAGGACCTGCAACGGGCGGTGGTGCACTATCCTACTTAAATTTAGGGTTTCGCAGGGATCGAATGAAGGGTAGAGCCACAGGTCTTTTTTTTTTGTCATCAGTCTACTGACTGGTTTGATGCGCCCCGCCACGAATTCCTTTCCTGTGCTAACCTCTTCATCTCAGAGTAGCACTTGCAACCCACGTCCTCAATTATTTGCTTGACGTATTCCAATCTCTGTGTTCCTCTTACAGTTTTTGCCCTCTAGAGCTCCCTCTAGTACCATGGAAGTCATTCCCTCACCTCTTAGCAGATGTCCTATCATCCGGTCCCTTCTCCACAGGTCGTAACACATCTGAAATGTAACGTCCACTGTTCAAAGTGCCGTCAGTGCGAACAAGAGGTGACCGAGACATCTAACCAATGGCACCCCATACCATCACTCCGGGTGATACGCCAATATGGCGATCACCCTTCCAACGTGCGTTCACCGCGATGTCGCCAGACACGGATGCTACCATCATGATGCTGTAAACAGAACCTGGATTGATCCGAAAAAATGACGTTTTGCTATTCGTGCATCCAGGTGCGTCGTCGAGTACACCATCGCAGGCGCTCCTGTCTGTGATGCAGCGTCAAGGGTAACCGCAGCCGCGGTCTCCGAGCTGATAATCCATGCTGCTGCAAACGTCGTCGAACTATTCGTGCAGATGGTTGTTGTCTTGCAAACGTCCCCATCTGTTGACTCAGAGATCGAGACGTGGCTGCACGATCCGTTACAGCCATGCGGATAAGATGCCTGTCATCTCGACTGCTAGTGATACGAGGCCGTTGGGATCCAGCACAGCGTTCCGTATTACCCTCCTGAACCCACCGATTCCATATTCTGCTAACAGTCATTGGATCTCAACCAACTTGAACAGCACTGTCGCGATACGATAAACCACAATCGCGATAGGCTACAATCCGCCCTTTATCAAAGTCGGAAACGTGATGGTAGGCATTTCCCCTCCTTAGACGAGGCATCACAACAACGTTTCACGAGGCAACGCCGGTCAACTGCTGTTTGTGTATGAGAAATCGGTTGGAAACTTTCCTCATGTCAGCACGTTGTAGGTGTGATCATCGGCGCCAACCTTGTGTGAATGCTCTGAAAAGCTAATCATTTGCGTATCACAGCTTCTTCTTGCTGTCGGTCAAATATCCTGTATGTAGCACGTCATCTTGGTGGTGTAGCAGTTTTAATGGCGAGTAGTGTATCATAGATATGTCATTTTGAAGAGAAACGCTGATAGTTTTTTTTTTTTCATGTATACATTCACAGCGTAGTTTGGTAATTTGCCGATGGTCAGCGCTAGTCACAAACGTGGCGAGTTCAGGGGTGGAGTTTGATAAAACAAGTGTGCTACAGCTGTTCAATGGATGTTAAGAACGAAATACGGTAAGAAGCCACCAACAAGGGAGGCCGTTTAACACTGGCACAACAAATTCGTTACGACGGGTTGCTTGCGCCCAGCAAAGAGAGGCGGACATCCCAGTATGCTTGAAGTGAATGTGGAGGGCGTACGAGAGACATTCGTATGGAGTCCATACAATTCGGTGAGTTGCGGTTCCCGTGAATTCCCAATGGTTCCAATGAGAGTGTAGAAAGTCCTGCGACAGAAGCTGTCTGTGAAACCTATCAGAGTGGAGCTAGTGCAGAAGCTCAATGACGGCGACAAAGACAAGCGTTTTGGGTTCTGTACGCAGTTCCAACAATTGAATTAGGGTAGGTTCAAGAATGGCTCTGAGCACTATGGGACTTAACATCTGTGGTCATCAGTGCCCTAGAACTTAGAACTACTTAAACCTGACTAACCTAAGGACATCACACACATCCTTGCCCGAGGCAGCATTCGAACCTGCGACCGTAGCGGTCGCGCGGTTCCAGACTGTAGCGCCTAGAACCGCACGGCCACAGTGGCCGGCAATGAGCATGGCGATGGCTTACTTTTTACCGACGAAGCCAATTTTCCCACTAGTGTGAAAGTGTACAGCCGTAATTGTCGAATCTCAGGTACAAAGCATCCACACGAATGCACGGAATTTGAGAGTGATTCCCCAAAGGTAAACGTTTTTTGTGCCTTGTCAGGTGGAAAACTGAGAGCACTGATATTCCTACTTGGACATGTTGCAGGAATGGCTGATGCCTCAAATGCAATCGGACTCTCTGTTCGTCTTTCAGCAGGACGGGGCTCCACCCTATTTTCATCGTTAAGTTCGCGGGTACCCGAACACCGAGCTGCCGCATCGATGGATCGGCCGTGCTACAGAAGAGGAAATCTGTTTCATGAAATGGCCTCCCTGATCGCCAGATCTCACTCCGTGTGACTTTTTTTCAGCGGGGATACACTACAGACCTGGTGTGTGTACCTCCTCTATTACGTGAAGTAGCAGAGCTGCGGGAGAGAATACGGGAAGCGACTGCCACAGTCGACGAGTGGAGAGAATTCGATTACCGTACTGACGTCTGCCCGGTCACACATGGTTCGCATATCGAATGTTGGTAAAAACACCTTTCAATTTCTCTTCAAAATGCAATACGTATAACATCTGCTTCGTTCTTGTGCAATAAATAATTGAAAATGTTCCCAGACCTCATGGACCACCTGCATTTTCGCCGTCACCAGCGGACCAAAACCGAGCCTGGGATTCGAAGACGGCTATGCACAGTAAATGGCTGACAATTTTATGAAATATTCCTAAGTTTCTGATCTCGAAAAGCCTTGTGTTAACAATGAGCATTACTAATTTTTAAAGAGTCAAAAAAATTTTTAATGTTAGCGCCACATAGTAGTCAGATTCATGTCATTTTTTTATTATTTATCTCAAGACGTTATGGCCTCAGTCATCTTCGATTCAATTAAAATGCATGCTAAGGAACAGCCTTGCAAAACAGCTGTTTGCTAACTATACGAATTAAAGTAGTAACAGAGAGCATTCCGAAGAGCGTTACCATTGCACAGGTAGAGGTAAGAAATTGTATTATTTCAAGGATCGCATTGATTTAGCACAGGGGCCGTTATTTTCGAATTGATCAAGTTTTGTTTTATTACAAATCAATAGTGTTACATCAGACTCAGTTACTGTGTTACGTCAATTCATGCAGTTTTTGTTTGGTTTAAAGTTATTGACAGTTTACATTCTCGCAGCTAAATTATATTTACATTCTCGCAGTCGGAAAAGTTCAGTACAGGGCAAAGCGCATATTTTGTTGTTGTGGTCTTCAGTCCTGAGACTGGTTTGATACAGCTCCCCATGCTACCCTATCCCGTGCAAACTTCTTCATCTCCCAGTACTTACCGCATCCAACATCATTCTGAATCTGCTTAGTGTATTCGTCTCTTGGTCTCCCTCTACCATTTTTACCCTCCACGCTGCCCTCCAATACTAAATTGGTGATCCCTTGATACCTGAGAATATGTCCTACCAACCGGTTCCTTCTTCTAGTCAAGTAGTGCCACAAACTCCTCCCCAATTGTATTCAATATCTCCTCATTAGTTATGTGATATACCCCTCTAATCTTCAGCATTCTTGTCCAAACAAATACTTTCAGAAACGCCGTCCTGACGCTTAAATCTATACGCCATGTTAACAACTTTCTCTTCTTCAGAAACGCTTTCCTTTCCATTGCCAGTCTACATTTTGTATCTTCTCTACTTCGACCATCTTCAGTTATTTTGCTCCCCAAATAGCAAAACTCCTTTACTATTTTAAGTGTTTCATTACCGAATCTAAATCTCTCAGCACCACCCGATTTAATTCGACTACATTCCATTATCCTCGTTTTGCTTTTGTTGATGTTCATCTTGATCAAAGCGCATAAGCGACGAGATAAAACAGACGTACACACGCCGTTCCCATTCTAGTAGTTGTCTTTGAGACTACTCTCAGTTTTCAAACGTCTTTGTTTCGATATAGCATTAGGAGTGATTTAAAATGGAATGATCATACAAAGTTGATCGTCGGTAAAGCAGATGCCAGACTGAGATTCACTGGAAGAATTCTAAGGAAATGCAATCCGAGAACAAAGGAAGTAGGTCACAGTACGCTTGTTCGCCCACTGCTTGAATACTGCTCACCAGTGAGGGATCCGTAGCAGAGAGGGTTGATAGAAGAGATAGAGAAGATCCAACGGAGAGCAGCGCGCTTCGTTACAGGATCATTTAGTAATCGCGAAAGCGTTACGGAGATGATAGATAAACTCCAGTGGAAGACTCTGCAGGAGAGACGCTCAGTAGCTCGGTACGGGCTTTTGTTAAAGTTTCGAGAACATGCCTTCACCGAAGAGTCAAGCAGTATATTGCTCCCTCATACGTATATCTCGCGAAGAGACCATGAGGATAAAATCAGAGAGATTAGAGCCCACACAGAAGCATACCGACAATCCTTCTTTCCACGTACAATACGAGACTGGAATAGAAGGGAGAACCGATAGAGGTACTCAGGGTACCCTCCGCCACACACCGTCAGGTGGCTTGCGGAGTATGGATGTAGATGTAGATGTAGATGAGAGTGATTCAGTCGATGCCCTGCCGTGCCTATTTATCGCCTCGTGCTACCTGACGGATCTGGACTGAATGTAGCGCACCGGGGACCGAACGGATGATCTGCGATCCAGCGAGAAGCGGTTACTTTGTCCTACGTACTTGTGCTGTGCAGCCACGTTACACAAATTTTCGGCGTAGCCCTTTAGTGGACGTGTCCACTGCACCTATTTTAAGGAAAAAAAAAACGGATTCTTCCACATCTTACGACTTTATATCTCCGCTCGATAACTTCCTGAATTTCTTTCTGTTATTCGTCGTAGTTACTGTGCTCCATCAAATTAAGTAAATCACTGCACGAAATTTTGAGAGTTTGCAGTTGTAAAAGCGCATTGCGTAGTCTTTGCCAATGGTTCGCTTTAGGTCATATAGCCTCCTGTTGCAACGTGTGCTTCAGATATCGTTTTCAACTACTGAGCAAAACGGACTGTAGGTTTCTCCTGCATTGCGTATCTGTACAGTCTAGTGAAACAAAACAGTAATCTTACTGTAATGCTGAATTTTAAATAACAGTCTAATTGAACCCCAGAAGAAAATGCCTGAAGCGCCACAGAAACTGGTATAGGCAGGCGTATTCAAATACAGAGATATGTAAACAGGCAGAATACGGCGCTGTGGGCGGCAAGGCCCGTATAAGACAAGTGTCTCGCGCAGTTGTTGGATCCGTTACTGCTGCTACAGTGGCAACTTATCAAGATTTAAGTGATTTTCAAAATGGTGTTATAATCGACGTACGAGCGATGGGATACAGCATCTCCGATGTAGCGATGAAGTGGGGACCTTCCCGTACGACCATTTCACGAGTATCTGACACAGACGTCGAAAACATCCACCATAGTTTCACAAGGAGTCCTGAGAAATCCGTTCGCCATGCAGCTTGACAGCCCCATATGCCCTTGATCTGCGTCTGGCGTGTGTTGAGACGACGTTTACAAACGAAACAATACAAAATTCAGCTACTGCAAGGTCTTCGTGATGATGACAACAACAAAAAATGCGGAGTTATGTAATTTCGTTTTTGGGAAGTTGGAGAATTACAGTTCTCTTCTACCCTTAATGTTCAGTGACGAGGCAATATTCCATTTAAATGTAAAGGCGAACCATCATAATGTGAGAATTTGGGGAAAGGAACAACCTTGTGAAGTTGGGTAACATGATAGGGACTCGAAAATGTAATGTGTTTTGTGCAGTTTCAAGGGAAAAGGTATACAGTCCATTCATTTTTCGTTGCCAAGCACACTGTTACAGGAAGCACATATCTCCATATGCTTGACAACTTTCTTTTCCCACACAACCCGAACGACCACATTTACCAACAGTGTGGGGCACCGCCAACTGTTATCTAGAAGTGCGGGATTTTTTATATCAAAGTATCACTGAACAATGGGTCGGTCGCACTGGAACAAATGATTCACCCTTACGTTATTGGTCTAAAGGGTCACCAGATCTCTTGTGGGGGTTGATGAAAGACTCTGTTTATGTGCCCTATCAAAAGGTGTGGAAAAAAACAACTCTTTGAGTTTCCAGTTGATGAAAAAACAAAATTCAGTGCATACATTTTTTTAAAGAATTATTGACTTGCCAAATCGGATGATTCTTTTTGATTCACCCTGTATATTACTGATTGCGAATGAAGACATTGGCATCATTATTTGTCGAGGTTTGACTTGGGCCTTTCATGGCTGTCCATCGTTCCCAGTGAAGATTAAAATTATTTTGTCGTGTGTGCATTGCACCTTACGCAACACGCAGTCAAATGCCGTTTCTGAGAAGCAAAGAAAAATTTTGAGTAGGTTATTTTTCTTTAGTTGCTATGTCTGCTGAGATCAATTTGCTTTCGAGAACATCGGTACAACAGACACAAAACAGCATGCTGGACAAAAGTTACTTTTCTTTCAAAGAACATCTCATTTTGTCGTCTTGTGAGCAAACAGGCCTACGTAGCCGAAATTTTCAGGTAGTGTACTACGCAAGCAGATTAATTTAGGATCAAGAGGGAACGTAATACTAAACTCCTACATTCTATCGGACTGAGCAATGCGTATTTCAACTTAGACAAAAAAAAAAAAAAAAATGGTTCAAACAGCTCTGAGCGATAACGGACTTAACTTCTGAGGTCATCAGTCCCCTAGAACTTAGAACTACTTAAGCCTAAGTAACCTAAGGACATCACACAACACCCAGCCATCACGAGGCAGAGAAAATCGCTGACGCCGCCGGGAATCGAACCCGGGAACCCGGGCGTGGGAAGCGAGAACGCTACCGCACGACCACGAGATGCGGGCGGCGTGGCGTGGACTAATGTCTGAAGTAGTGCTGGAATCCTGCAGGGCTGTCCGTAAATCAGTAAGATCACCAGGAGATGGAGATGTCTTCTGAACAGCGCGTTGCAAGCATTCTAGATATGCTCAATAATTTTTTTATATCTGGAGAGTTTGGTGGCCAGCGGAAGTGTTCAAACTCAGAGGAGTGTTCCTGGAGCCACTCTGTAGCGATTCTGGACGTGTGGGGTGTCGCGTTGTCCTGTTGGAATTGTCCGACACCGTCAGAATGCACAATGGACGGGAATCGATGCTGGCGATTTTCCTTTACACAAACAACCAGTTTCTCGGAATTGTTCACGCCATCGTCCAATGCTCTGTGCTGTAGGAGGATCCACACCGTACCAAGTACGAAAGGCACGCAGAACAGTTATTTACTGACGCCCACTGCGCAAGATGTAGAACACAAAACGCTTTCTTTGTCCCGAACTGAAGCGGGGCGCACACTGCTGCCACCTATCGGGAATCACGTAAAACTTGAGAGTTTCCTCTTTGCAACAGTGAGTTAATAATGTAACATATCTCAAACAACATAATAGTTACGATTTTTTTTAAATCGGATGTTGCTTTTTGATATACCGTGTACAGAAGTAAGTCACAGTGTGCCAGACCACAAGAGTAATTAAGGTACCGTTAACTGTCGGATGTGGTCGCCACATCATACGTTGCAAGATGGTATTTGTCATGCAGGCATGGAGAACTTAAATTGAATCTTCATGACAGTACACGTTTTTTTTCCATTATCTTACCTCTCAAATGCCATAAAAGTTAAAAATGTAAGCGGCGATGAAAAAAAAAAAGATTAATAATTAAGGTTGAGAGGCAGCCTAACTGTTCCCTCAGACACGATCGTCTTACGAAACTCACCACCATGAACTCTTCACGTCCGGCAGCTACACAAAAATACGTAAGTGAATCTGATTTATTTTCAAAGAATATTCTTAAGAATTTATTTATTTTTATTACTAGCGATTAATCATGAACATTAACACATATAATCACACTATGTATGCATGGAAGTAGTTGTCAGGGAGTAACTGATGAAATCATAACCAAATTGCTTTTAACAAATGAGGATTTTATTCACTTTAATAGTGCCTAAAATCATTTTTTAAAAGAAACAGATTTAAAATTATAAGCAGAATAGCACCCTCGAAATATCAAAGTTATAATTTTATTTAGAGGCAGAAAGAACAATATTGACAGAATGAGCCTTCGGGCAGAGAACCTTGCCGCTCCCTTTTCACACGGCCATAGTTACGACCGCTCACAACAGCCTCTGAAAGACTACACTGGTCCAAATCTGCAACACAGCAGATTACTTTAAACTAAGAGTTTTAACAATTTACGCAAGCACACCAACTATGCAACCCCCCGTGGGAGGGATGGAAATGGTACAAAACACTAAAATTTAAAACATTAACTTTGCCACTGAATGTGCAACTTGATTTTAACTTCTAAGAAAATTGTTACGGTGAAAGGGTGGCAAATTTATATACTAAAATGATCATTTAAATAAAAGCCCATGAAATGCAATCTTATATAAAATTCTACAAGGTTGGCCAAACAATAGTACACAGATACCGCCTCTCAAGATCATAGGCAATAATATCAAGGTTTCCAAAGATCAAAACATACACTCCTGGAAATTGAAATAAGAACACCGTGAATTCATTGTCCCAGGAAGGGGAAACTTTATTGACACATTCCTGGGGTCAGATACATCACATGATCACACTGACAGAACCACAGGCACATAGACACAGGCAACAGAGCATGCACAATGTCGGCACTAGTACAGTGTATATCCACCTTTCGCAGCAATGCAGGCTGCTATTCTCCCATGGAGACGATCGTAGAGATGCTGGATGTAGTCCTGTGGAACGGCTTGCCATGCCATTTCCACCTGGCGCCTCAGTTGGACCGGCGTTCGTGCTGGACGTGCAGACCGCGTGAGACGACGCTTCATCCAGTCGCAAACATGCTCAATGGGGGACAGATCCGGAGATCTTCCTGGCCAGGGTAGTTGACTTACACCTTCTAGAGCACGTTGGGTGGCACAGGATACATGCGGACGTGCATTGTCCTGTTGGAACAGCAAGTTCCCTTGCCGGTCTAGGAATGGTAGAACGATGGGTTCGATGACGGTTTGGATGTACCGTACACTATTCAGTGTCCCCTCGACGATCACCAGAGGTGTACGGCCAGTGTAGGAGATCGCTCCCCACACCATGATGCCGGGTGTTGGCCCTGTGTGCCTCGGTCGTATGCAGTCCTGATTGTGGCGCTCACCTGCACGGCGCCAAACACGCATACGACCATCATTGGCACCAAGGCAGAAGCGACTCTCATCGCTGAAGACGACACGTCTCCATTCGTCCCTCCATTCACGCCTGTCGCGACACCACTGGAGGCAGGCTGTACGATGTTGGGGCGTGAGCGGAAGACGGCCTAACGGTGTGCGGGACCGTAGCCCAGCTTCATGGAGACGGTTGCGAATGGTCCTCGCCGATACCTCAGGATCAACAGTGTTCCTAATTTGCTGGGAAGTTGCGGTGCGGTCCCCTACGGCACTGCGTAGGATCCTACGGTCTTGGCGTGCATCCGTGCGTCGCTGCGGTCCGGTCCCAGGTCGACGGGCAAGTGCACCTTCCGCCGACCACTGGCGACAACATCGATGTACTGTGGAGACCTCACGCCCCACGTGTTGAGCAATTCGGCCTCCCGCATGCCCACTATACGCCCTCGCTCAACGTCCGTCAACTGCACATACGGTTCACGTCCACGCTGTCGCGGCATGCTACCAGTGTTAAAGACTGCGATGGAGCTCCGTATGCCACGGCAAACTGGCTGACACTGACGGCGGCGGTGCACAAATGCTGCGCAGCTAGCGCCATTCGACGGCCAACACCGCGGTTCCTGGTGTGTCCGCTGTGCCGTGCGTGTGATCATTGCTTGTACAGCCCTCTCGCAGTGTCCGGAGCAAGTATGGTGGGTCTGACACACCGGTGTCAATGTGTTCTTTTTTCCATTTCCAGGAGTGTATTTCAGGTATTAGGCCGTTACACTCCAAGCAATAAATTCGTTAACACACCAGATCCGACAAACATGACAGAGGCAACTACTAACGTACGGTAGATTGATAGGGAGATTACGCGAACCGCAGGTTGCTCTAACCGGCCCCTCCTCCACAAGGGAAAAACGAACCACCCAATTTATAAACAATCACCTTCCCGCGGGTAGGAAAACAGAGAAGAATGGTAGGACGACCCCAAAACAAAACGGCTGGTGACCTAACCAAGAAAACAAGTAGAATTTAACAAGAGTAAATCTGACAGCATATCACCAATCACTTAACTTCTAATAATCTGCGATTTCCCGAGAAGACCTGGCGCAGCGTTTTGCTCTCTCGAACCGTACGCTGCCAGCCGTTTCAACGGACGCAGGAAGGCGCGCCGATCTCCCGTCTCACGGCGTCGCAGCTCGCGCCGGCCAGACAGACGTCGTGGGTTGACTCCTGCTGCTCTCGTTCACTACCCCTCGCTATAGGGCGCGGCCCACAGGACTCACGTGGCGACCTCACACGCGCCGACGCTCAAGGCGGACAAGTCATCTCGTGTCTCAGTGCGCGACCGACCAACCGATCGATCCACCCGCCAATCATCGTTTCGTGAGCAACTCGAGCAGACTGACGGCCTAACGTGCAGACTCAGATGCAGGCACTCAGCCCCAACTGGGCGACCACTCGCTGAGTTCTCTTTACTGGCGGAGTAGAGAGACTGACCCAGACTGACAGACTGGCGAGCTCACAGCGCCCCTTAAATGCCCGTTAGCAGGCAACCTGCAACCTTTCCCCTTTCCCACCAGAGGGAGACACCAAAGCTGCGACTGCCACAGCGGCGCCACCGCCAGAAACGGAGGGCGACTGCTTCACACTACGCGCTGCGGCGCGCTCTTCAAAACAGCAAATTTTTTTTTACCACGGCTCAGTAAGCCACATAATAGACGCGTAAAACTTCCCTCGCGCTTTTCTCAGAGTTGGCACAGCAATGCACCTTACTACTTGCACATTGTGTTCTTTCGATGGCCAACTAAAGACTTAACAGAGTTTGAGGTAAATCTGTGATCCCAACGTCATGGCCCCGAGTTGTAAGGATTGGTGTGTGTCAATAGTTCACTTTACGAAAATTGCACTGTCAGGCATCGAGCAAAGTTTTGTTAGTACTGGCGCCAGCTACGAAGTTAGAGGAGCGTTCTGAATTAATTACAGACTTGCCATTGGCGTGTTACACGAAATTTTTTGAAAATAAACTTCCGCCCAACGACGTGCCTGGAAGAAATTCTCCTCCGACGAAGGCTAACTTTCCCAATAACTGTTCCGAATTTTATGGAACAGCCCCCGGGCGTTCGGTAATTGAAAGAAAGCAACAAGCAATATCCACTTTTATTCCTGTACTGCTTGTGACCTAACTGGTTCATCAGAATGTAAAATTTTATAACAAAGAAGAAGCTGCTTACGCAGAACAATACACGCTCATGTCTCCTGCAGGTGTGCGCCATGCGCCTAATTGATTTTTGTCTCAAAGCTGATTTACATTGGATCGAGCACACCTGAACGAGGAAAAAGAAAAATGGTTTACTATGAGGTGCATTCAAGTTCTATGGCCTCCGATTTTTTTTTCTCCGACTGGAAAGAGATAGAAACATGCGCATTGTTTTAAAATGAAACCGCGTTCGTTGTCAGTACGTCCCAGAGATGGCAGCACCGTATGGCAGATCGAATTTTACCGCCAGCGGAGAGAATGAGAACTGTTTTAAATACTTAAAATGGCGACGTTTTCATTCCTTGAACAGCGTGCAATCATTCGTTTTCTGAATTTGCGTGGTGTGAAACCAATTGAAATTCATCGACAGTTGAAGGAGACATTTGTTGCTGGAGTTATGGATGTATCGAAAGTGCGTTCGTGGGTGCTACAGTTTACTGAAGGCAGAACATCGTGTGACAACAAACCGAAGCAACCTCGGGCTGGCACAAGCCGGTCTGACGACACGATCGAGAAAGTGGAGAGAATTGTTTTGGGGGATCGCCGAATGACTGTTGAACAGATCGCCTCCAGAGTTGGCATTTCTGTGGGTTCAGTGCACACAATCCTGCACGGCGACCTGAAAATGCGAAAAGTGTCATCCAGGTGGGTGCCACGAATGCTGATGGACGACCACACAGCTGCCCTTGTGGCACGTTGCCGAGCAATGTTGACGCGCAACGACAACACGAATGGGACTTTCTTTTCGTCGGTTGTGACAATGGGTGAGACGTGGATGCCATTTTTCAAGCCAGAAACAAAGCGCCAGTCAGCTCTATGGAAGCACACAGATTCACCGCCACCAAAAAGAAATTTCGAGTAACCGCCAGTGCTGAAAAAATGATGGTGTCCACGTTCTGGGACAGCGAGGGCGTAATCCTTACCCATTACGTTCCAAAGGCCACTACGGTAGCAGGTGCATCCTACGAAAATGTTTTGAAGAACAAATTCCTTCCTGCACTGCATCAAAAAGTCCGGGAAGGGCTGCGCGTGTGCTGTTTCACCAAGACAACGCACCCGCACACCGAGCTAACGTTACGCAACAGTTTCTTCGTGATAACAACTTTGAAGTGATTCCTCATACTCCCTACTCACCTGACCTGGCTCCTAGTGACTTTTGGCTTTTTCCAACAATGAAAGACACTCTCCGTGGCCGCACATTCACCAGCCGTGCTGGTATTGCCTCAGCGATTTTCCAGTGGTCAAAACAGACTCCTAAAGAAGCCTTCGCCGCTGCCATGAAATCATGGCGTCAGCGTTGTGAAAAATGCGTACGTCTGCAGGGCGATTACGTCGAGAAGTAACGCCAGTTTCATCGATTTCGGGTGAGTAGTTAACTAGAAAAAAAAAAACCGAGGCCTTAGAACTTGAATGCACCTCGTAAATACAATGGTATCTGCCCTTTAATAAACTACATAGGAGGTTTTATCAACTAGACTGCGAGGGTGGTATGAAAGGTTCTCGAAACGGAATGGGATAAAGTACTTACATCACTGAACCTTTTTTTTTCAATTTAGTCTCTTTGTACATTAATGCACTTGGTCCAATGATGTTCCACTGCCGTGATCCCAACACCAAAATGAGGTTTCTCCAGCCGTTCAAAATAGTTGTCAACTCAGGCTATCAATCCTTCGTTTGAAGTGAATCTTCGGCCACCAAGAAATTTTTCAGTTTTGAGAAGAGATGGAAGTCTGACGGAGCCGTGTCAGGTGAATAAGATGGGTGTGGCAACAATTCATACCTTAGTTGCCGTGATTTCGCCACGGCGACGGCACATGTGTACGGGCGCGCATTGTCTTGGTGAAAGATGGCTTTCTTCCTTACTAAACCTGGTCTCTTCTCTTTTATTGCAAGATGTCCAGGAAGTTAGTATAGTGTTCTCCAGTAATTGATTGCCCAGTGGAGAGATAATCTACAAACAGAACCCCCTTCGCATCCCAGAGCACTGATACCATGACCTTTTTCACCGAAGGAATTGCCTTTGCTTCCTTTGGTGGCGAAGAATCAGCATTTTTTCACTCCATTGACTGCTGTGCACCCAGTTTTCGTCTGTGGCCAC
Source organism: Schistocerca gregaria (assembly GCF_023897955.1). Lineage (NCBI taxonomy): Eukaryota > Metazoa > Arthropoda > Insecta > Orthoptera > Acrididae > Schistocerca > Schistocerca gregaria. The sequence goes on along the minus strand of NC_064930.1, from coordinate 83,666,292 downwards.
AAAGCAGCGCAAAAACTCTTGTTCGTTTCTCCTAAAACGGGCCACAATTGTTCCTATATCTCCACAGCAAAGGACTTGGAAGAGCAGTTGAACGGAATGGGCAGTGTCTTGAAAGGAGGGTATAAGATGAAAATCAACAAAAGAAAACGAGGATAATGGAACGTAGTTGAATTGTCGGGTGATGCTGAGGGAATTAGATAAGGAAATGAGACACTTAAAGTAGGAAAGGAGTTTTGCTATTTGGGGAGCAAAATAACTGATGATGGTCGAAGTAGAGAGGATATAAAATGTAGAGTGGCAATGGCAAGAAAAGCGTTTCTGAAGAAGAGAAATTTGTTAACATCGAGTATAGATTTAAGTGTCACTTTTTATGTTAAAAACTGTTAATGCTTTTTACATAAACATTCTACATCGTTCTTCTTCGTGTCCACGTATTTATTTCTCTACTTAGACACCCTGCCGACAAACGCATTTCTACGACTGAGAGGCCAGTTTGCTGATACCACCACTATAGTATGACTGAATCTGTTTGCGGAGTCACAACTTCACCTCTGCCTGCACCGCTTCATCACTATCGAAGTGACGTCCTCGACGGTGTTCTTTGGAAACAGACGAAACTCGGATGCGGCCAAGTGTAGACTACATACATGGCGAGTCACTAATTATTGCCACGAAGACTAACTCCGAAAGTATGATAGGAGCTCAAAAGTATGTGGGACGAAAGTTGCATGGCACAACAGGTGCCATAATATGACGTTGGTTTTTTGTTGCTAGGTGGGGTCGCTTCAGAGATATGAAGGTCAACTTTGTTTTTTTTTTTTTTTTTTTTTAATGGGATGCTATAGTTTGGTACTCATTTTCTGATAGAGGCTGTCGATACGAGTCCAATGATGTGTGACAGTAAGGTCTTTGAAGGTCAATGGAGGTTAAAAAGGTGGCATGGAAGTCCTTCTACAAAAGGTTTTCGAAATGATGACCACTGGTATCAGTGCAGTGCTGCAATCTTCGAATCATGGGTTGGATGGCGTTCCGTATCACTTCGGAATTTATCGAAGCACATGCTCTGACAATTCTCTCTCGCATATCTGAGCGTGCAGTTGGAACGCCTTTACAATCAAGAGGCGTCAAGTCTGGGGAACGAGTTGGCCACGACACATCTCCTCCGCGTCCAATCCAACGATTTGGGAGTTGTCTCTGCAACTCATTTCTAGCCGTCAGCGAAAACTGTGCCAGACCCCCATCGTGTTGATACCTAAAGGTATTTCTTCCAATAAAAGATTTAATGTTTATTGCAGGAATGTGGTGTCCGTCCTACTATTAAGATTTATTTCGATGAAATAGGGGTCTATAATTCTGGCCTTGAGAATTCCACACCATACGTTCAACGACCACGGTGTTTCGTGTGCAGCTTGACGCAGCCAACATGGGTTTTCAGTTGCCGAATACTGCATATTACGCAATTTAACATTTACACGGTTCGTGAAGGTAGCCTCGTAAGTAAATAAAATCAAATAAATAAATGTGTCATCCCTCTGCAGCTGAAACCAACGGCAGAATTCAATGCGGCGCATACAATCCGTACCAGTTGATTCTTGGTGGAGACTGATATGGCAAGGGTGATATTTATGGCGTTGGAGGACACGAATAACACTACTGTGGCTTATGGCAGAACAAACACAAGGATCTCGAAGCACAGTGACAAGAGTACCAATTTCTCTTTCCGCGTTGGTAACTTTCCTTTGCCGAATATGTTTTCGATGCGTTAAAGATCCAGTTGTTCTCATTTTATCACGCACGTATTTAAATGTGCGACGTGTAGCGTGAGTACGTTGATATCTTTCACCGTATGTCTCTATCTCTCACTGAATTCCGTTGCCATTCTCCGTAAATGAGAAGAATATCGAGTTGTTCTTCGAAGGAATACATCATTCACATTGGCTTGATCTGATGATACTGGTCTTACCGTTCCTACGGCCTTTCTAGGCGCTTCAGTACGGAACCGCGCTGCTGCTGCGGTCGCAGGTGCGAATCCTGCCTCGGGCATGGATGTGTGTGGTGTCCTTAGGTTAGTTAGGTTTAAGTAGTTCTAAGTTCTAGGCGACTGATGACCTCAGATGTTAAGTGCCATAGTGCTCAGAGCCATTTGAACCATTTTTGTAAAATACGTAATTCCTAATAACACATTGTTGAAATCATTGAACCTTTACCGGCAAAAGCAGCAACGGCTGAAATAGCGTAACGCAATAGTGTAGTATTTACCAGATTTTTAATTTTTTTTTAATTTCGTTCTTGCTGTGATTGTAATGCAGAAGTGTTTTGAGTGGAACAGGGAATTGTATCTATGCTTTATAGATCTAGAAAAGGCGTAAGACCGGGTTCCTAGGAGGAAGTTATTGTCTGACCTACAAGATTATGGAATAGGAGGCAAACTTTTGCAAGCAATTAAAGGTCTTTACATGGATAGTCAGGCAGCAGTTAGAGTTGACGGTAAATTGAGTTCATGGTTCAGAGTAGTTTCAGGGGTAAGACAAGGCTGCAACCTGTCTCCACTGTTCTTCATATTATTTATGGATCATATGTTGAAAAGAACAGACTGGTTGGGCGAGATTAAGATGTGTGAACACAAAATAAGCAGTCTTGCATATGCGGATGACTTAGTTGTGATGGCAGATTCGATTGAAAGTTTGCAAAGTAATATTTCAGAGCTAGATCAGAAATGTAAGGACCATGGTATGAAGATTAACATCACCAAAACGAAAGTAATGTCAGTGGGAAAGAAATATAATCGGATTGAGTGCCAAATAGGAGGAACAAAGTTAGAACAGGTGGACGGTTTCAAGTACTTAGAATGCATATTCTCACAGGATGGCAACATAGTGAAAGAACTGGAAGCGAGGTGTAGCATAGTTAATGCAGTGAGCGCTCAACTATAATCTACTCTCTTTTGCAAGAAGGAAGTCAGTGCCGAGACTAAGTTATCTGTGCACCGTTCAACCTTTCGACCAACTTTGTTGTATGGGACCGAAAGCTGGGTGGATTCAGGTTACCTTATCAACAAGGTTGAGGTTACGGATATGAAAGTAGCTAGGATGATTGCAGGTACTAGTAGATGGGAACAATGGCAGGAGGGTGTCCACAATGAGGAAATCAAAGAAAAACTGGGAATGAACTCCATAGATGTAGCAGTCAGGGCGAACAGGCTTAGATGGTGGGGTCATGTTACAGGCATGGGAGAAGCAAGGTTACCCAAGAGACTCATGGGTTCAGCAGTAGAGGGTAGGAGGAGTCGGGGCAGACCAAGGAGAAGGTACCTGGATTCGGTTAAGAATGATTTTGAAGTAATAGGTTTAACATCAGAAGAGGCACCAATGTTAGCACTGAATAGGGGATCACGGAGGAATTTTATAAGGGGGCAATGCTCCAGACTGAACGCTGAAAGGCATAATCAGTCTTAAATGATGATGATAATGATGATTTCGTTCTTTACACGGGGTGACTCAGCTGTTCTTACCACGAGATTTTATGCAACGTGCAATGTCTTCAAATACCATGCGCAAGATTTTAGTATTGTGTTACTCGCTACGCGCACATTATTAGTCCTATAGCAAAAATGAACAGAACCCTACGTTATATTTTGTACTGGGGTGCATTTTAGCTAGAGGTTGCAGTTTTCGAATTTATTCGAGATAACTGTACTAAAGTGACCATTAAACGTGTTTTTCATGAATAACTCAAAATCGAGGCGTCCTGCGGAACCGAATCAAGCAAAAAATATATTCGTGGCCGTCACGTTTTCAGTATCGGTTGAGGTGTTACTTGTCATGCATATTACTCGGTCGACTTGCCCTCTTCAAAAATGGCTCAAATGGCTCTGAGCGCTATGGGACTTAACTTCTGAGGCCATCAGTCCTCTAGAACTTAGAACTACTTAAACCTAACTGTCCTAAGGACATCACACACATCCACGACCGAGGCAGGATTCGAACCTGTGACGGTCGCGCGGTTCGTCCACGCATGGACCTCGCCCTGCTTCAGCACGACAATGCCGGACCACGAACGAGCGCCGTGCGCCATCTGCAACAATCCGACACCTAGGCTTCACTTTCGTCGACCGTCTTCCACACAGGCTTGAGTTGGCCCCGTAGCCCATAGGTAACATAGAAATCAACATCTAAGTCACGTGACTCGTGACTTATGTCATTACGCATTTATAGTGCACAAATTTTTGACATTTTTGTTTATATGACTAAGAAATAACATCTCTCTTCACTCAGATTCCTCTTGAAGAGCCCCTGTTCTTATCGGTGAGACATTAGATGAAGAAACTAGCAAGTTATGTCGTCATGTGTTGACTTCAAAGTATTTTCTTTTTAATGATGTGTATTTTGAGCAAACTGACGGGGTTGGCTATGGGGAGTCCACTCTACCCCATAGTCGCCAACCTTTTTATGGAAGTCTTTGAGGACATGGCGCTCCGTTTCTTAAGCCAAAGTGTTTTTTTCAGATACGTTGATGACATTTTTATGGTTTGGCCACATGGAATTGATGCTTTGAATCGTTTCTTAGGTCATTTTAATTGTCTACATGCAAGTATTAAATTTACTATGGAAATTGAAAGTGATTGTAAACTTCCATTTCTTGATATTTTAGTGCAAAGAAAGGATGATGGGGCTTTCGTACATAGTGTGTATAGGAAACCCACCCATGCTGACCGCTATCTTCATGCGACCAGTTTTCATCCAAGACACTAACGTACTGGAGTTTTGCAGACTCTGATCAAAAGAGCTTATACCATTTCTGACGACGAACGTTTGAAAGAAGAACTTGATCATTTGAAGATTGTTTTTAAACAGAATGGATATACGGATCAACAAATATGCCGTGCTCTTCAGTGTGGTCCGTCACGAGAGCCAATAGAGGGTACTTTTGAAGCTGTTGCCTATTTACCCTTTGCGGCAAGTATAACATCCAAAATTTCAAGAATTTTAAGAAAACATAATATTAAAAGTGTTTTTACGCCGGTGGCCAAGACTAGAGCCCTGTTTGGCTCAGTTAAAGATAATTTGGGTTGAGAAAGCCCGTGGTGTCACTGTGGAAACAAGTATCTTGGTCAAACTATTGGAACTATTGAGGACCGGTGCGTGAAACGTCATCGGCACACTTGATTGTTCCAGCCTGAGAAGTCGGCAGTGGCGGAATATTGCCTTAACGATGGACACAGGATGATGTATGACAAGACGCAATTGATCTCGCTATTGGGAATGTGTTCTTCAAGAATCCATTGAAATTAGATTATCCAGTAATATTAAAAACAGGGATAAAGGCTTTCCCCTAAGTAAGATACGGAATCCGATTTTGTCCGACATTAAACAACAACGGTCTTCTTTTCGATCACTGGATTGTTCCAGCTAGTGCTGTTGCGATTTACCGTTCCTGCCGCCTTCTCCCACCGGCGCGCTGCAGCCAGGGGGCGCTGCCCATCATTCCACAAGCGCCCGGTGCTCTGTCCGTGGTGTATAGAGGTTTCCGTCGTTGTGGCTGGAATTCAGTTCCGGCGAGGCAGTGCACGAGCATTAACTGACCTGAAGATGGCGGCCAGCCTGTCAGCCGAAACATTGTGTCTGGACGACGACATGATCCGGCTGCAAACCCGTGGAGAATATCAGAAGTTATTAGGCCGGGAAAGTCTAGGAAGTAATGACAATGCCTCACCGGGAAAGCTTGAAGAATTACAATAGAATGTTCTGTTTTTTTTTTCTGAAGAGTACCATTAAGAGGAAATGGGCAATGCACCATCTATGTGAAGCTACATTTCTATAAATCATCAGGAAAAAAGATTATCCTGGTTGCTTGACTTGCACTGTCTACCCACAACGAATTAATCACCTAATACTCCGCAAGTAAACTCCCACGTATTACACAGCAAATTTCTAATTACTCTACATATGAGTTAATCTGTTCAATATTTGACGTTAAGTGTGTAAGGGAGAAAAAATCTAGATAAGTTTGAAATTATATTTAAAGTTCTTTCGAAGTCACTAAGTATTTCTGTTACGAAACATTGATGAATACTTGATGGTTTAAATAGCTCTGAGCACTATGGGACTTAACTGCTGTGGTCATCAGTCCCCTAGAACTTAGAACTAGACATCACACACATCCATTCCCGAGGCAGGATTCGAACCTGCGACCGTAGCGGTCGCGCGGTTCCAGACTGTAGCGCCTAGAGCCGATCGGTCACTCCGGCCGGCATTGATGAATACTGTCTCAACAATTTGCGCTCTGTTTTGAGCAAAGACTATTTTTTTTAGCCATCTCAGTGTTTAAGACGTCGTATCTCCTGATCTATGCGACATATAGCGCCACAATTACTGGTACATGTGTATACAGACTGTGAAATAAGTTACGAATAGAATTAATAGTAAACAATAAATCAAAACATCTTGCCTGAGGCGGCAGTTTTACTACATAAATAGCGACAATGTAATAAGCTATAAAATTTTTCCAATTATCATTTTGTCGGGGGTGTCAGCCAGAGAGTGTTTCGTAAAGGTTGTGCGAAGCTTTCTGAAAGACACAAAATGCTCTCATATTCAAGTGCAGCAGACATATAGTCTCGGAAAAATATCCTGCAAGAACGGAACCCACGACGACTGAAGGGAATCGTTCAACGTGACAGAACTGCAGTCATTACGCCGATTGCTGCAGATTTCAATGCTGGGCCATCACAAAGTTTCAGCGTGCGAACCATTCAACCAAACATCATCCATATCGGCTTTCCAAGCCGAAGGCCGACGCGTGTACCCTTGGCGACTCCACGACACAAAGCTTTACGCCTCGCCTCGGCCCGTCAGCACCGACATGGAACTCTTGATGACTGGAAATAAACTGAGCCTGAATTCCTAAGGGACCAGACTGCTGAGGTCATCGGTCCCTAGAATTACACACTACTTAAACTAATGCTAAGAAGGACACACACGCTCATGACCGAGGGAAGATTCGAACCTCCGGCAGAAGAGGCCGCGCAACACGTGACATGGCACCTCGAACCACGCGGTCACTCCGCCTGGGAACGTGTTGCCTGGTCGGACGAGTGTCGTTTCAAATTGTATCGAGCGGATGGACGTGTACGGGTATGGATACAACCATGTGAATCCATGCGTGTCACCAGGAGACTGTTCAAGCTGGTGGAGGCTGTGTAATGGTGAGGGGCGTGTGCACTTGGAGTGATATGAGACTCCTGACACGTCTAGATACGACTCTGATGGTCGAAGTACGTAAGCATCCTGTCTGATCACCTGCATCCATTCATACCCATTGTGCATTCCGACGGACTTGGGCAATTCCAGCAGGACAATGCGACACCCCAGGCGTTGCTACAGAGTGGCTCCAGGAACTCTCTTCTGCGTTTGAACACTTCCAATGGCCACCAAACTCCCCAGAAATGAATATTATCGAGCATATGGATACTTTATTAAAATGTCCGGTTTCGGACTAGTCTTAGACACTCTTCAAAACAGCACCGTCAACTGAAGATGTCTGGTACAGTTAGTAGGCCTCAGTCACTGAAACTGAGCGACTAAGGTCTACTGACTGTTCGAGACACCGTCAGCTTCAGCTGATGGTTCTATTCTGAAGATGGTCTGCGACTACGCCGAAACCGGTCATTTAAATAAAACAACCATCGCGATCTAGGCTGTTTCTTACAAATTTCATGTTCCTCCTGTGCTGTTTGATTGCAAGATACAGCTCTGACAGGTGAGACGTACGTAAGCATACCGTCTGATCACCTGCATCCATTTATGTCCATTGTGCATTCCGTGGAACTTGGGCAATTCCAACAGGACAATGCGACACCCCACACGTCCAGAACACTCTTCTGAGTTTAAACACTACCGCTGGCCACCAAAGTCCCTAGAAATGAACAGCATATCTAGGATGCCTTCCAAGGTGCTGTTCGGAACAGATGTCCATCTGTCGGACTCTTTCGGATTTATGGACAACCCTGCAGGATTCATGGTGTCAGTTCCCTCCAGCACTACTTCAGACATCAGTCGAGTCCACGCCATGTCGTGTTGCGATATTTCTGCGTGGTCTTCAGTGTATATAAAAGTCTAGATCGCGGTGGTTATTTTATTGAAATGACCGGTTTCGGCCTAGTCTTAGATCATCTTCAGAATAAAACCCTCAGCTGACGATGTCTGGAATGCTCAGTAGACCTCAGTCACTGAAACTGAGCGACTAAGGTCTACTGACTGTTGTAACATCCACGAGATAAATTTTAGCTACAGTGCGACGAAGGAACTCTAACAGTTATAAACATTATCTTTTCGACATATGAAAAAACAGTGCAAACGATGATGAATATTGATTATTTATATAATATTTTATGATGTAATTGCACATATCGATGTGTATCATACAAAGGCAATGATAATTGTAAATTCCTTTTATGATCTGCGTTTGTCTTCCTTTGTTTTTACCTTTTGTTGGTTGGCTTTTGTAGGTTCAGGACGCAAGACACATATCAAACTGAGGTCTGTTAAGAAATTGTAATTATTTGTTAATTATTACTGGAGAATAGAGTTCATTATTATTATAAATATGAGTGAATAATTATTTGTAACTTTAATTCCTCTCTCAGGAAGCATTACCTGTATTAATTATTTCTTTCCGCTGCAAGGAGCGCAGCCATTGACGATAGCGATTTGTATCGCGTTTTTATGTTTTCCTTAGAAAAAAATCAAATGTTAGCTTGATCAAGTCTAAACAGTGCACAATACGAAAGTAATGTTTAATAAGCATTTCAAATACTTATCCTATTTGCTCTAACAATAGGAAGTCTATATCAATTGTCTGCCGCCATTTTAACAATTATGTCAGCGGCAAATTCGATTACGCAACTCTGCAGACATAATTGCCGAAGGTAATACCAATGTGTAAAAATAAATGTGCACCGGTGGTTCCGAACTCATTTTAATGAAAATAATTCGAATCAGATTGGTTCTTTAAAAACAGTGCTCATAGCACGATACTTATAACAAACGTTTCTAGCTGATGTTGTTGTTGTGGGCTTCAGTCCTGAGACTGGTTTGATGCAGCTCTCCATGCTACTCTATCCTGTGCAAGCTTCTTCATCTCCCAGTACCTACTGCAACCTACATCCTTTTGAATCTGCTTAGTGTAGTCATCTCTTGGTCTCCCTCCACGATATTTACCCTCCACGCTGCCCTCCAATACGAAATTGGTGATACCTTGATGCCTCAGAACATGTCCTACGAACCGATCCCTTCTTCTGGTCAAGTTGTGCCACAAACTTCTCTTCTCCCCAATCCGATTCAATACTTCCTCATTAGTTATGTGATCTACCCATCTAATCTTCAGCATTCTTCTGTAGCACCACATTTCGAAAGCTTCTATTCTCTTCTTGTCCAAACAATTTATCGTCCATGATTCACTTCCATACATGGCTACACTACATACAAATACTTTCAGAAATGACTTCCTGACACCTAAATCTATACTCGATGTTAAGAAATTTCTCTTCTTCAGGACCGCTTTCCTTGCCATTGCCAGTCTACATTTTATATCCCCTTTACTTCGACCATCATCAGTTATTTTGCTCCCCAAATAGCAAAACTCATTTACTACTTTAAGTGTCTCACTTCCTAATCTAATTCCCTCAGCATCACCCGACTTAATTCGACTACATTCCATTATCCTCGTTTTGCTTTTGTTGATGACCATCTTATATCCTCCTTTCAAGACACTATCCATTCCGTTCAACTGCTCTTCCAAGTCCTTTGCTGTCTCTGACAGAATTTCAATGTCATCGGCGAACGTCAAAGTTTTTATTTCTTCTCCATGGTCTTTAATACCTACTCCGAAATTTACTTTTGTTTCCTTTTCTTCTTGCTCAATATACAGATTGAATAACATCGGGGAGAGACTACAGCCCTGTCTCACTCCCTTCCCAACCACTGCTTCCCTTTCATGTCCCTCGACTCTTAAAACTGCCATCTGGTTTCTGTACAAATTGTAAATAACCTTCCGCTCCCTGTATTTTACCCCTGCCACCTTCAGAATTTGAAAGAGAGTAATCCAGTCAACATTGTCAAAAGCTTTCTCTAAGTCTACAAATGATAGAAACGTAGGTTTGCCCTTCTTTAATCTAGCTTCTAAGATAAGTCGTAGGGTCAATATGGCCTCACGTGTTCCAACATTTCTACGGAATCCAAACTTATCTTCCCCGAGGTCGGCTTCTACTAGTTTTTCTATTCGTCTGTAAAGAATTCGCGTTAATATTTTGCAGCTGTGACTTATTAAACTGATAGTTCGGTAATTTTCACATCTGTCAACACCTGCTGTCTTTGGGATTGGAATTTAATTAGCCTACGCACGAGTTGCGAAGAATATTGTTTCAGGAAACATACGTCAGTGTTGTGCGCGGATGATATTCGGTTGTTTTAATGATCATTTTGCTGAAGATAACTGTTCCCATCATAATCAATAGTTGTATAGAATGTGTTGTGTGAACTGTGATTTAGTGACACTTACACATCTTACAGACAACACTTGAACACAACTTTAACTTCGAGTTCTTTAGCAACTTGACCAAATCTTTAGTCGGGAGAAAGATTATTTAGTAATTACTCACTGCAATAAAATAAGATTATCATTTCCATTTACAAATTACACTCCTGGAAATGGAAAAAAGAACACATTGACACCGGTGTGTCAGACCCACCATACTTGCTCCGGACACTGCGAGAGGGCTGTACAAGCACAGCGGATACACCAGGAACCGCGGTGTTGGCCGTCGAATGGCGCTAGCTGCGCAGCGTTTGTGCACCGCCGCCGTCAGTGTCAGCCAGTTTGCCGTGGCATACGGAGCTCCATCGCAGTCTTTAACACTGGTAGCATGCCGCAACAGCGTGGACGTGAACCGTATGTGCAGTTGACGGACTTTGAGCGAGGGCATATAGTGGGCATGCGGGAGGCCGGGTGGACGTACCGCCGAATTGCTCAACACGTGGGGCGTGAGGTCTCCACAGTACATCGATGTTGTCGCCAGTGGTCGGCGGAAGGTGCACGTGCCCGTCGACCTGGGACCGGACCGCAGCGACGCACGGATGCACGCCAAGACCGTGAGATCCTACGAAGTGTCGTAGGGGACCGCACCGCCACTTCCCAGCAAATTAGGGACACTGTTGCTCCTGGGGTATCGGCGAGGACCATTCGCAACCGTCTCCATGAAGCTGGGCTACGGTCCCGCACACCGTTAGGCCGTCTTCCGCTCACGCCCCAACATCGTGCAGCCCGCCTCCAGTGGTGTCGCGACAGGTGTGAATGGAGGGACGAATGGAGACGTGTCGTCTTCAGCGATGAGAGTCGCTTCTGCCTTGGTGCCAATAATGGTCGTATGCGTGTTTGGCGCCGTGCAGGTGAGCCCCACAATCAGGACTGCATACGACCGAGGCACACAGGGCCAACACCCGGCATCATGGTGTGGGGAGCGATCTCCTACACTGGCCGTACACCTCTGGTGATCGTCGAGGGGACACTGAATAGTGCACAGTACATCCAAACCGTCATCGAACCCATCGTTCTACCATTCCTAGACCGGCAAGGGAACTTGCTGTTCCAACAGGACAATGCACGTCCGCATGTATCCCGTGCCACCCAACGTGCTCTAGAAGGTGTAAGTCAACTACCCTGGCCAGCAAGATCTCCGGATCTGTCCCCCATTGAGCTTGTTTGGGACTGGATGAAGCGTCGTCTCACGCGGTCTGCACGTCAAGCACGAACGCTGGTCCAACTGAGGCGCCAGGTGGAAATGGCATGGCAAGCCGTTCCACACGACTACATCCAGCATCTCTACGATCGTCTCCATGGGAGAATAGCAGCCTGCATTGCTGCGAAAGGTGGATATACACTGTACTAGTGCCGACATTGTGCATGCTCTGTTGCGTGTGTCTATGTGCCTGTGGTTCTGTCAGTGTGATCATGTGATGTACCTGACCCCAGGAATGTGTCAATAAAGTTTCCCCTTCCTGGGACAATGAATTCACGGTGTTCTTATTTCAATTTCCAGGAGTGTAGTTACATACCAAACCACTGAATAACACAGCGAACGCCACACTGCTCCAGAGACCATCAACTTCAGCTGATGGTTCTGTTATGAAGACGGCCCCACGACTACGCCGAAACCGGTCACTTCAATGAAGTAACCATCGCGATCTAGGCTGTTTCTTACTAATTTTATTTTCCGCCTGTGCTGTTTGATTACCAGCATTCCGAAAAAATTTGGTTCTGGTGCGATCTGTATATCATGCGTCCTTCTTTAGAGCTATGCGACTGGTACATCAGTGGCAATCGTGCGCCAGTACGTTTGCGCGACAGGTAATTTGCTGCGCAGTGAAAACTGGAGTGGCCCCAGAACAGTGCCCCGGGGAGCACTCTCGACATTACACGCGCTCCTGACGGAGTGCGGATGTTTCGGTTGTGACGGGCAGACTTCATTAGCGAAGCTCTTATTCACGCCTCGCTCTGTCGGCTGTCACAGCCAAATTTGTGTCTGCCACACCAAAGCCTACCCCACTCTCCGACCCCGTACCCTTCCCCTCCCTCTCCTGTTCACACACACACACACACACATTCACACGAGTGTGAACCTGGTGCCGTAATTAAAGCCAGCGCGAGTTTCAGTAATTAAAAACGAATCCAATTCGCTTTCGTCTGGACCGGCCGTGCTCCACCCACTGTTTTGGGCCGCTCTTTCCGCTGTAATTAGTGGAAAAGGGGGAAAAAATGAGGGAGATAGCAGAATGGTCCTGGCGGGAGGATCTGCCGGACGCGTGTGTGTGGAGGACATGAATAAGCCAGCCCGCTGCCTCACGTAATTGTCTGTTGGATGTGAACTGTCCCCGTGTACCCAAACCGAGCCGTGTTTTGCGGATATTTCACGGGCACTAGTGCCGCTGACCTTTTTGCTTGACAGCAAACAGCACGTCGGATCTGGATCTTGACCTATCATCAGGTACAAAGCAATCTCTGCTGTAGTCCTATCGTTCGACAGTACAAAATGTTGCAAAATGTTTTAAATTCTCAGGAAAATAGTAGTCAGCTGTAGGGAAAGATGGATAATACAGGATATAAGCAAAGAATTGAGAGGGAAGAATACGAATGTAAGTAGTCTCACACTTCGACTGTCACAGAAGTAACGACAGAAATAAAAGAGAGCATCAGAGTTGAGATTAAAATTACAGATGAAACGAAGTAGATGGTAAGATGACTTCGCTATCCACAATGAAACTGAAGAATAGGTACACGATGTTATGAACGGAATGAACAGTCCAATAGGAACAGAATATGGATGAAAGTAACTCGAACAAAGACGAAAACAATAAGGAGAAGGAGAAATGTGATTAGGCATACACTTAGTGTGGTGCATTGCAGCAGGTCTATATCACTTCAGGACGAGGTAGAGCGGATACTACAACATACACATACAGGAGAGCCATCTTACATCTGTTCAAACATGTGCTTACGTCAACCTCGTTTTTTTATGAGCAACATTTTGAGAAAGCTGACGGTGTTGGTATGTGTAGCCCTGTGTCTGGCATAGTAACTAAGCCGGCCTAAGCGGCCGAGCGGTTCTAGGTGCTACAGCCTGGATCCGCTCGACCGCTACGGTCGAAGGTTCGAATGCTGCCTCGGGTATGGATGTATGTGATGTCGTTAGGTTAGTTAGGCTTAAGTAGTTCTATGTTCTAGGGGACTCTTGACATCAGATGTTAAGTCCCATAGTGCTCAGAGCCATTTGAACCAGTTAGCCCCATCCGAGCATTCGCTTCACCACGGAACTATAGAAAAATGTAAACCTCCAGTTCTTACATGTTTTGGTCCGCAGAAAAGAAGATTATTGCTTGGGTCGCAGTGTGTTTCATAAACCAACTCACACTGACCTACACTGAAGCGCCAAACAAACTGGTACAGCCGGCCGCGGTGGTCTAGCGGTTCTAGGCGCGCAGTCCGGAACCGCGCGACTGCTACGGTCGCAGGTTCGAATCCTGCCTCGGGCATGGATGTGTGTGGTGTCCTTAGGTTAGTTAGGTTTAATTAGTTCTAAGTTCTAGGGAACTGATGACCTGAGAAGTTAAGTCCTATAGTGCTCAGAGCCATTTTTTGAAACTGGTACAGGCATGCGTATTCAGATACAGATATATGTAAACATGCAGAATGCGGCGCTGCGGTCGGCAACGCCTGTTTAAGACAACAAGTGTCTGGCGCAGTTGTTAGATCGGTTGCTGGTGCTACAATGACAAGTCATAAAGATTTAAATGAGTTTGAACAGGCCCGCATCTCGCGGTCGTGCGGCAGCGTTCTCGCTTCCCACGCCCGGGTTCCCGGGTTCGATTCCCGGCGGTGTCAGGGATTTTCTCTGCCTCGTGATGCCTGGGTGTTGTGTGCTGTCCTTAGTTTAGTTAGGTTTAAGTAGTTCTAAGTTCTAGGGGACTGATGACCATAGATGTCCCATAGTGTGCAGAACCATGTGAACCATTTTTTTTTTTTTTTTTTTTAGTTTGAACTTGGTGTCGTAGTTGGCGCACGAGGTATGGGACACAGAGCAACTCCGAGGTAGCGATTAAGTTGGGATTTTGCCGTACGACCATTGCACGAGTGTACTGTGAATATCCGGTAAAACATCAAGTCTCTGACATCGCTGCGGCCGGAAAAAGATCCTGCAAGAACGGGACCACAAACGACTCAACAGAATCGTTCAACGCGACAGAAAGGCAACTCTTCCACAAATTGTTGCAGAATTCAGTACTGGGGCATCAACAAGTGTCAGTGTGCGAACCATTCAAGGAACCATTGTCGATGTGGGCTTTTGGAGCCAACTGTGTTCTTCTAACTTTATGTCGACTTCTTAATTGTCCCCCAATGTACCCATATTTGTATATATTGTAACTCTCATGGTTCAAATGGTTCAAATGGCTCTGAGCACTATGGGACTCAACTGCTGTGGTCATTAGTCCCCTAGAACTTAGAACTACTTTAACCTAACTAACCTAAGGACATCACACACATCCATTCCCGAGGCAGGATTCGAACCTGCGCCCGTAGCAGTCGCATGGTTCCGGACTGCGCGCCTAGAACCGCGAGACCACCGCGGCCGGCTAACTCTCATCATCTCCATTTACTGTATTTTTATGTCCCCCGCTTTTTATGTAACAGTTCATCTTGAATTTTTGTTTAAGCCGTTTGGCTGAAGAGCAATGGACTGTGCTGCTGCCAGCTCCCCCTGCCCCATAGGGGCAGGGGAATGAAATTACAATAAAGGAAAGAAAAAAAAATAAGAAACAGCAACAACCTAAGACGTCAGTAAGAACCAGAAGATGTTGGGTAGTTCTGACATTGAAATACTGTGCAGCTTCCACAACACTATCCAACGTGACGCCCGTGAACCAATCAAGCACTTATTACGTCGGAAAAGTCTTAAACAGCACAAATTATTACTAATTTATTAAAAAAATGACAAAGGAAAATAGTTAACTTTCAAAACAATTATTGTCCTTACTGATGACAGGTATCTGATACTGCCTCTGACACCTGTAACATAAGGCATTGTTCATTGCAGAATGATATTTTCACATCAGAATACAATTGTCTACAATTTATCAGAGTTCCGAATAACAATTCTATTAGCACGCACCCGAATTTGTGCTAGGACGATACTGTCATCGAAACTGATGATTACAACTGGTCGCTGCTTTCAGTAAAGGATGGACAAAGCGACAGTGCACTCGGACGTAAATAACTCCCGGTTGCGTCGGCGTAAGGACAAACTTGGGGGCGTGTCTACGCCGCCGTACCTGATTCGTTCCTGCGTTTCGTAGCGCCTGCTTTTACTTCGTGTGGCGCCGTGAGGTAGCAAGCTTTGCATGAGACCTCGTTCTGCAGACACCACAATATCAACAGGAATGTGTTGCCTTGGAAGCGAAATAACACGTGACGGTCGATGCAAGGAGGACATAAAAAGCGAACTAGCACATGGGAACGCATTCCTGACCGAACAAAGTCTCCTAGTGCCAAATGTCGAACTTAACGTGTGGAATAAATTTCCGAGACTATACGTTTGGAACTCAACAGTGAATGGTAATGGGTCATCCACTGTGGGAAAACCGGAAAACACGAGAATCGAAAAGTTCTAGATATGGTGCTATAGAAAGGAACACAGAGATCCAGGTCGCTGAGGAATGACGTAAGGAGTGTGTCAGACCTCTCCATTACGTAAGACAATACCTCCAACTTTACGCTATTCTTTGCATTGCGGAAGCACTCCGATATCGATAGTAACAATCTGAGGACGAAACTTGGGTGCGCGATTCTAAGCATTGTTGTGAGACGAGGTCTGTCTGCGAGAGTGGAAGTGTAGTAGCGTTGGTCGAGAGCTCGGATACAGAAGACGTGTGACGCTGCCCTTACGCCGGTGAAAGTACATCTCACCACAGTCAAGGTCTGGTTTCATTTGTATAGCCAAGAGAGAATTCGAAACCAGAACAGCTGTTAGCACGAGTGGCATAAAAGTAGATATCTTAGGTGTCGCGAAACAACTAAAATCGCTAAAGAAAGGCAAATCTTCCCGTCCAGATGGTACAGGTTCCTTTCAGAGTATGCAGACACAATAGCGCGTTTCTTAGCAGTCATATACAACCGTTCTCTTGACGAAAGGTCTGTTCCTAAAGACTGGAAAGTACCACAGGTCACACCATTATTCAAGAAGGGAAATAGGAGTAACCCACTGAATTACAGACCGATATCACTGACCTCAATTTGCCGTAGAATTTTGGAGCATAAACTGTACTCGACCATTATGAACCACCTTGAAGAAAGCGACAAAAACCACCACGGATTAAGAAAACATCGATCTGGTGCAACACCGCTAGCTCTTTATTCCCATGAAGTAATGAGTGCTGTGGACAAGGGATCTCAGATGAATTCCATATTCCTAGATTTCGAGAAAGATTTTGATACCTTTCCTGACAAGCGACTGTTAATCAGATTGCGTGCATACGGACTACCATCTCAGTTGTGTGACTGGATTCGTGATTTCCTCTCAGAGAGGTCACAGTTCGTAGTGATAGACGGTAACCCATCTAGCAGAACAGAAGTGATATCTGGCGTTCAGCTAGGAAGTGTCATGGGCCCCTGCTCTTCCTGATTTACATTAATGATCTAGGTGATCATCTGAGCAGCCCCCTTAGACTGTTTGCAGATGACGCTGTAATTTACCGTCTAGTAAAATCATCAGACGATCAATTCCAGTTACAAAATGATCTAGAGAGAATTTTTGTATGGTGCGAAAAGTGGCAATTGGCACTAAACAAAGAAAAGTGCGGTATCATCCACTTGGGTACTAAAAGAAATCCGATAAATTTTGGGTATACGATAAGTCGCACAAATCTAATGGCTGTCAATTCGACTAAATACCTAGGAATTACAATTGCGAGCAACTTAAACTGGGAAGACCACATAGATAATATTGTGGGGAAGGCGAAACAAAGACTGCGCTTTGTTGGCAGAAGACTGAGAACATGCGAGAAACTCACTAAAGTGACAGACTACATTACACTTGTCCATCCTCTGCTGGAATATTGCTGCGCGGTATGGGATCCTTACCAGCTAGATTGAAGCAGGACATCGAAAACGTGCAAAGAAGGGCAGCTCGTTTCGTGTTATCGCGCAATAGGGGTGAGAATGTCATTGATATGATACGCGAGTTGGGATGGCAGTCACTGCAACAAAGGCGGTCTTCTTTGCGGTGAGATCTACACTCCTGGAAATTGAAATAAGAACACCGTGAATTCATTGTCCCAGGAAGGGGAAACTTTATTGACACATTCCTGGGGTCAGATACATCACATGATCACACTGACAGAACCACAGGCACATACACACAGGCAACAGAGCATGCACAATGTCGGCACTAGTACAGTGTATATCCACCTTTCGCAGCAATGCAGGCTGCTATTCTCCCATGGAGACGATCGTAGAGATACTGGATGTAGTCCTGTGGAACAGCTTGCCATGCCATTTCCACCTGGCGCCTCAGTTGGACCAGCGTTCGTGCTGGACGTGCAGACCGCGTGAGACGACGCTTCATCCAGTCCCAAACATGCTCAATGGGGGACAGATCCGGAGATCTTGCTGGCCAGGGTAGCTGACTTACACCTTCTAGAGCACGTTGGGTGGCACGGGATACATGCGGACGTGCATTGTCCTGTTGGAACAGCAAGTTCCCTTGCCGGTCTAGGAATGGTAGAACGATGGGTTCGATGACGGTTTGGATGTACCATGCACTATTCAGTGTCCCCTCGACGATCACCAGAGGTGTACGGCCAGTGTAGGAGATCGCTCCCCACACCATAATGCCGGGTGTTGGCCCTGTGTGCCTCAGTCGTATACAGTCCTGATTGTGGCGCTCACCTGCATGGCGCCAAACACGCATACGACTATCGCTGAAGACGACACGTCTCCATTCGTCCCTCCATTCACGCCTGTCGCGACACCACTGGAGGCGGGCTGCACGATGTTGGGGCGTGAGCGGAAGACGGCCTAACGGGGTGCGGGACCGTAGCCCAGCTTCATGGAGACGGTTGCGAATGGTCCTCGCCGATACCCCAGGAGCAACAGTGTCCCTAATTTGCTGGGAAGTGGCGGTGCGGTCCCCTACGGCACTGCGTAGGATCCTACGGTCTTGGCGTGCATCCATGCGTCGCTGCGGTCCGGTCCCAGGTCGACGGGCACGTGCACCTTCCGCCGACCACTGGCGACAACATCGATGTACTGTGGAGACCTCACGCCCCACGTGTTGAGCAATTCGGCGGTACGTCCACCCGGCCTCCCGCATGCCCACTATACGCCCTCGCTCAAAGTCCGTCAACTGCACATACGGTTCACGTCCACGCTGTCGCGGCATGCTACCAGTGTTAAAGACTGCGATGGAGCTCCGTATGCCACGGCAAACTGGCTGACACTGACGGCGGCGGTGCACAAATGCTGCGCAGCTAGCGCCATTCGACCGCCAACACCGCGGTTCCTGGTGTGTCCGCTGTGCCGTGCGTGTGATCATTGCTTGTACAATCCTCTCGCAGTGTCCGGAGTAAGTATGATGGGTCTGACACACCGGTGTCAATGTGTTCTTTTTTCCGTTTCCATGAGTGTATATACGAAATTTCAATAACCAAGTTCCTCTTCCGAATGCGAAGATATTTCGTTGACACCCAACCACGTAGTGCGAAATGATCATCATAATAAAATAAGAGAAATCAGAGCACGAACGAAAAGATTTAGGTGTTTCTTTTTTCCACGCGCTATTCGAGAGTGGAATGTTAAAGAAGTAGTAGGGAAATGGTTCGATGAACCCTCTGCCAGGCACTTAAGCGTGAATTGCGGAGTAACCATGTAAATGTAGATGAGAGATTTATATGGCTTAACTACTCCTGAAGATGGAATTCGCGGTAAAATTCGCAAGCATAGCGTGAAAGCAATTGCAGGATTAGGCTCGTGATTGTTAGTGCGAGTTTCCAGCAATCCCATGTTTTGCTTGTCAGTTAAGAAAGCTTTATTATCCTCCAAATAATAATAATTATTCTCCACATCAAACTAATAAATATTCTGTGGATATTAAATGTTAATGTAACTTTGAAATTGAAATAATTTGTTAAGCTGGCACTCAGCCATTACTGACACATATGTCATTTGTCATTTTCATTATTAATATTTGTTCATGATGATTCTGAAGTTTTAAATAGACTCTATTAATGAAAACCCTTCCCAAAATGTATTTAGTAATTAACAGAACCCAAGGAACCTCCTTTTTATCAAATTCATTCTTAGTAACAATAAGCTTCAGCCGCTGCTGCTGCATGCTGCTGCGAATTGCTGTAAACCAGATGGAAAAAGGGAGTTGTCTAAAGAGGTGAGTGCAAAACTTAGGGCCAAAACAGGGACACTGACACGCCACGACATGTCACGTACTCTAGTCCAGTAAATTCCGTTGCGTAAGTCAGATTCTGTATGACTTCAAAAATTCTTATTCAAAAACACAGTCAGGTAGCTTATCCAAATGTTAGTTCTTAAGTTTTTCATGTAACAATTATTTGAGTTCTTAAATGACGATGAAACTGACACCCACAGAACACACATACAGAGTCTCAGGCAGGTTAGATTTAGCCGCTGCTGCTGAAAAGTTATAGCATATACGTTACAATGAAACAAAATTTAAGTACAGGGAAGCTGATGTTATGTATATAAAAACAGTATGACGGCTTTAACAAAGTGAAACAATATAGTATCTAATTTCATGATTAGTTTGGAACATCTTGAGCAGATGACATCGTATAAGCAATTACGGTCAATACTCTGTAGCGATACGAAGTGAGTCGATCACATAAATTCAGCACTAGACGAAGCGAGAGACTTGGATTTGCTCGAAAGTTTCGTGAAAGATACAATTAATCGTTTTTCTTGTACCTTTTGCTGGTGACATCTCCAAAGAAATAAAAAAAGGAAAAACATAAGTTTATTTAGGGAGTTTTCTCCACAACAAACTATAACAGAAATTAGTTTACGCCTTTAACAATAAAAAGATAAATTCTTATATTCAGGAATATACGAAATACCACGTAAAACTTGCCCAAACTACTAGATGAGGCAGAACAGCAGAAACTTATAAACTACATATTCTCAACACATCAACCGTTATACAGATAAGCAATGCACAAAATTATTCATAGCAACACATTGGACAGCCGTTAACAAACATAAAAGATGTCAAGATCATCAATCACACACAGTGGGTTTAACGGAGGAATTGAAAATTTTTATGCATCAGAAAATGTTGAGAGAATAAAGTCTCAAATGCAAGCTAGGTACTGAATAGTGTAATTTCTTCAAATGTTTCTCTTGTACATAATAAGTACAGTAAATTCACGACTTTGTTCATTCTTTCACACACTCCGCTCAATATCTGCAACAAAGTGGTATTAAATATAGTGTAAAGTATAATCCATAACTTGTCAGTGACAACTTGATGTAAATAATGTAATCTACGACGAATGGGACGTCAGTGACTGTATCCAAAGTCTTTGGGAAACCATGATGTCGTAACATCTTTATACCTTATTTTGGTCTCATGTAAACAAACCGTCTGAGTGATGGTTTCTGTATCTGCACAGTAAAGGAGGCACAGTACCTGTAAGCAGACACACAGAAATTTTTATACTGAAATTGTACTGTGTAAAAAATAGCAGAATTTGCACTTTTCCGATTCTGAGATTGCAGTAAAACCATAAAAGGATGACTGCTTGGCTGGAAAATACAGAACATCACACACGTAGACAGGACATAGAATAACGGTACCAATGTAAACAGTTGCGATTCACTCTACGCAGGAGAAAATGTAACTGGTACAGTGCTCTATTATAGAGATCGTGGAAAGAAAACTGTCTCAACAAGTTTCATGTTATAATTTGCTCAACACTGGTAAGTGTTAATGGAGGTGTTCCTTGTGCCGCCTCTGCTGTTAATTTTGGATTCTCCAAAGCAACCTCAGGTCACCTCGTACATCTTGACAAGAACCTACAGTTCGCTGCTCCAGTTCTTCCAGCGTATCACCGGCAGTGTTCTGCACTTCACGTTTGAGATGACCCCACCCAGAAATTGGAGGCTGAAGTGCATTCTGTGCTCGACCACTCCGTGTTGCACACATTAGAGGTCGTCTTACGTCAGCTGCAAAGTGTCCCACACTCCCCAACCATTGACCACAGTTGAAATTAGAATGTAAGGATTTGACCGAAAACTCTATAATACATATGTAATAACTACGAAAATATTTCAAAATGAAGTTAACTGTTTCTTGTTAGAACACACTCGCAAAGACCTCGCAAACGGCTTGTTTGGAGACCCATGTCCATTGCAAAGTTTTTGCTTTCATCGTCATATACTTTCACCTGTGAGGATTGTCCCTACTAAATTTTACCAATTTAACCACCAAGTCCCAGAAGAAGAAAAGTTATTACTGGTAATATGTTAAACAATTTTCATTGCTTACCAGTGTGTTTAGCGAAGAAATTGAGCTTTTGGACTTCCAGCGTAGTTCCTATCCGTAAGAAGGAAACAACATTCTACTGTAATGTTGACAATGACCAGTTGTCCAGACACAGAAATTTTGGTCCTGACAGATACAGCATTTGCTTCGAATTATGTAGCAAAACCGCTGACAACATAATACCAGAAGTAGGAGAATGGGTTTTCAAAATGGTTCGCCCTTATTGCCAGTTCGCAGCGTTTGATGTAAAACATCAATCAATCTGTGAAATCGCTGGGCATCAGTATTCCGGTTATAGGAAGAGAGTAAGAATACAATGAATACACTTGCATTTGTATGTTTGTGTGTTGTGTGTGACAGAGAAAGACGGTGAGAGAGAGAGAGAGAGAGAGAGAGAGAGAGAGAGAGAGAGAGAGAGAGAGATAGAGAGAGAGAGAGAGAGAGAGAGAGAGAGAGGGGGGGGGGAGGGAGCAATTGAAGGATAAAACTGAACAATAATAGATTCAGCGAGGAAGGAAGAGAAATTACAAGATAACATGAAATAACACAAAGAAGAATTGGGAATTGATAGAAAATAGGAAGAACTGAAACTTAGCTATTGACATATTCATTCTATTCAATAATTTATCTGTGGTACAGAATGAAATGTTGAGGAGAAATAAATGTTGTTGTTGTTGTTGTTGTGGTCATCACTATTGAGACTGGTTTGATGCAGCTCTCCATGCTACTCTATCCTTGTGCAAGCTTCTTCATCACCCAGTACTTACTGCAACCTACATCCTTCTGAATCTGATTAGTGTAATCATCTCTTGGTCTCCCTCTACGATTTTTACCCTCCACGCTGCCCTCCAATACTAAATTGGTAATCCTTCGGTGTCTCACAACATGTCCTGTCAACCGATCCCTTCGTCTAGTCAAGTTGTGCCACAAGCTTCTCTTCTCCCCAATTCTATTCAATACCTCCTCATTAGTTATGTGATCTACCCATCTAATCTTCAGCATTCTTCTGTAGCACCACATTTCGAAAGCTTCTATTCTCTTCTTGTCCAAACTATTTACCGTCCATGTTTCACTTCCATACATGGCTACACTCCATACAAATACTTTCAGAAACGACTTCCGTTCATTTTATATCCTCCTTTCAAGACCATGTCCATTCCGTTCAACTGCTCTTCCAAGTCCTTTGCTTCTCTGACAGAATTACAATGTCACTGGCAAACCTCAAAGTTTTTATTTCTTCTCCATGGATTTTAATTCCTACTCCGAATTTTTATTTTCTTTGCTTTACTGCTTGCTCAATATACAGATTGGGGAATAGGCCACAACTCTGTCTCACTCCCTCCCCAACCACTGCTTCCCTTTCATGTCCCTCGAGTCTTATAACTGCCATCTGGTTTCTATACAAATGGTAAATAGCCTTTATCTCTGTTTATTTTACCCCTGCCACCTTCAGAATGTGAAAGAGCGTATTCCAATCAATATTGTCAAAAGCTTACTCTAAGTCTACAAATGCTAGAAACGTAGGTTTGCCTTTCCTTAATCTAGCTTCTAAGATAAGTCGTAGGGTCAGTATTCCCTCACGTGTTCCAACATTTCTACGGAATACAAACTGATCTTCCCCGAGGTCGGCTTCTATCAGTTTTTCCATTCGTCTGTAAAGAATTCGCGTTAATATTTTGCAGCTGTGACTTATTAAACTGATAGTTCGGTAATTTTCACATCTGTCAACACCTGCTTTATTTGGGATTGGAATTATTATATTCTTCTTGAGGTCTGAGAGTATTTCGCCTGTCTCATACATCTTGCTGACCAGATGGTAGAGTTTTGTCAGGACTGGCTCTCCCAAGGCGGTCAGTAGTTCTAATGGAATGTTGTCTACTCTTGGGGCCTTGTTTCGACTCAGGTCTTTCAGCGCTCTGTCAAACTCTTCACGCAATATCATATCTCCCATTTCATCTTCATCTACCTCCTCTTCCATTTCCATAATGTTCTCCTCGAGTACATCGCTCTTGTATAGACCCTCTATATACTCCTTCCACTTTTCTGCTTTCCCTTCTTTGCTTAGAATTGGGTTTCCATCTGAGCTCTTGATATTCATGGAAATGGTTCTCCTCTCTCCAAAGGTCTCTTTAATTTTCCTGTAGGCAGTATCTATCTTACCCCTCGTGAGATAAGCCTCTACATCCTTACATTTGTCCTCTAGCCATCCCTGCTTAGCTACTTTGCACTTCCTGTCGATATCATTTTTGAGGCGTTTGTATTCCTTTTTGCCTACTTCATTTACTGCATTATTATATTTTCTCCTTTCATCAATTGAATTCAATATTTCTTCTGTTTCCCAAGGGCTTCTACTAACGAGAAATAAATATACATTTGTGAACACTTTTGTTGATTTTGATACGTTCCACTGACAGATGATCGAAGAGTTTTATAGCTAAGTATATCTCTCCTTTCTGAGGGAAGTGCAGAGCTTTTCTCCTTTTGGTCGTGGGCCTATGAACGTCTCTATTACTCTCTACTAAGATACTGCAATGGATCATCACAACAAATTTCGTGAATGAATAAATGTACTGCAAAGCTGTGGTAAATATTGCCAACTGATGACTGTAAGATGTATGTGTGTGGACTCCACATATAATTCTAATTACTTTCTACTGTGCAATAAATACTTTTGGCTAAGAATACTATCACCTAGGACAGCAGTGTATCAGTGCCTTAGCTTACTGTTTTCTATGTCCCTAAATTTGACAATTATTCTTGTGCTCAAACACTGGAACCTAAATGTTTTATCTGGTCTCCTATGGGGATTTTCAGTTACTTAGAACCTTCTACCCTGGTTATTATTTTTTGTTGGTTAACTACATTAATAGTAGGTGGTGTTTTTTTTCACAATATAAATGTATACTGGTTGTGTTTTTTCAAAGTTTAAACCCAGTTACTGAGACTGGAAAAAAAACATTGATTACTGTTTTGACCATGGATGTTTATGTGATCTTCTTAGGACTAACACTTGCATCATCTAAAGAAGGGGCTAACCTTGCTCCTGATTGAAACAAAATGTTTGATCACTAACATAGATGACGAACCAAGAAGATTCAACTGTATGGAATCCTCACTGCAGTTTCTCATTATGAGTGTGATACTGTTCGTACTGCTCATATACAAAAAGAGAAAGAGATTAAAAAATGGAAGAAAGATTAAAAGGCAAACTGAGGCGATAAAAAATAATTCAAGAAAAATAATTCAATAAAATGAGAGAAAGATTGGTTAAAAAGAGGAAGAAAGCAGAAAGAAAATGGCAATGAAACTGAAAGAACATGTGAAAAACATTAGAAGTAAAAGAGAGAGAAACTGAAAACTTGAGAGACTTCAACAGGAAACAGAGAGACATTTAAATAGAAATTCAAGCAGACTGAAAGAAAGGCATGGCACAGAAGAGAAGGGATTAGAAGATAGAGAAATATTGAAAGGAAGAACGAAAGAGACAGGAGGAAGAAGAGAATGAGACTGAAAAACAGAGATACACTGAATGAGCAAACGGACACAGTAGAAAAAAGAGGAGGGGATTGAAAGTAGAACTTAAATACATTTAAATAAAAGGGGAGTTTCAAAGACAAAACAGAGCTTGATAGAAAATGAAATGTGACTGAAAGAAAATGAGATGAAAGAAAGGAGAAACCTTGAAAGAAAAACATGACAATGATCGAAAAAGAAGACAGTGAAAATATAGAATAGATACTAAAAAGAAAGGAGGAATAGACTGAGTGAATGTAATGCACAGAGACTGTAAAAGCAAATAGACTGAAAGGAAGAATGAGACGGAAATATGGAGAAATATTGCATAAAACAAAAGGAGACAGGTTAAACGAAAAGGGAAATAGGTAGAAATGTGGAGAAAGATTCAAACACAAGAGAAAGACTGAAAGTAAAGCGAAATGTACTGCAAGCAAAATTGAGAGAGACTGAAAGGAATGGAGAGAGAGATTGAAACAAAAGGAAAATGAAACTGAAAACAAAGTAGGGAGAATTCAAACAAAAGAGGAGACAAAAATGTAGATACATATAATGGATAGGGGTGAGAGGACGTAAAAGACTATGATAAAAAAGGGAATGAGCCTGAAAAGAATAGACTGAAAAAAAAGAAAGAGAGATAAAAGGAGAGACAGAGACAGGAGATGGACTGAACGATAGAGAGAGTGAGAGAGAGAGAGAGAGAGAGAGATAGACAGTAGGTAAGTAGAGTTGGAGGCAGAAGAAGAGTGATAAATGAGACGAAGGTGTTATTTTTGTTTGGAAGTGTCTCCAGAGATCACACACGCTGTTGAAGTAATGGAAGGTTACTGTTTGCTGGCCTTTTGCTGTCGACTTCAGCCCCACAGCCGGTATGGAATCTGGTCAGGTAATTGTGGCGGAAATTGCGAGAGTCAGAGGTAAGGTGACACCGCAACAGCTGTCTACCCCCCCCCCCCCCCCTCCAGTTTTTAATTACGGAGCCCGGTGCAGCAGAGCGTTTTAATTAGCGCAGTGTAGTCAGTCAGGTGGAGGGGGCGACTTAAAGTGACGGGCAGCTAATTAAGTCCACTTGACAGAGTACACATTTCGCGAGCAGCAAAATGCCAGCCGCCGAAAAGTGCGACACGTTCTGTAACTGTACGAGATAACATCAGGACACGCGAAATGTGGAAGAGGTAGGGGCTCAACGTGAAGACTTAATAAAACCCAGAGCCCAGTGCGAAGTTCTTAATTAGCAGGCACGGTCTGGAGTGAAATGGAAGAGGAAAGCGCTTTAAGGGAAGGCTGGCCACTGAAGTTGTAACAACATGAAGGCGACATTTAAAAAACATCAAATTGTCATGAAGTGTACTACATGATTTGATATGTTAGCGATTAGCATTTCAGCTCAACCGCATGAGGCATGTGGGACTAAAATTATCTACATCCATGTACTATATGAAGACAAGTCGTTACAGAACATTGTTACCAAAAATCTCGAGAAGTACGTCACCGATTTATTTCAAAAGTTAAAGCTATACTCCGATGAACATACAGATTGACATAGACTGCATATTTAAGAATATAGAAATATATTTCTAATATATAAAGGGGAAATGTTGTTACAGAAAGTGTTGAAAATTACTTGACAGTTTATAATCTAAATTTTACACAGTGTCCAATGGACATTCGAATCGACATAGATTATACACTTTTCAATATATAGAATCTATAAATATATTTTTAATAAATAAAGGAGAAACGTTGTCACCAAACATCTGGAATCTTCTTTGAGAATTTACATAAATTTTTACATAATACAGTAATCAATATCTAGACATAGATAGACTACTCATTTTTAATATATATTTTATCTAAATATGTCTGTGATATGTAGTAACTCTTTGTACCAAAAATCTTGAAAGATCCTGACGAACTTGAAATTTCGACATGATAAGCTAATGAAAATTAAGACATGGGGTACATACTTCTTTATTATATGTAATATATAAAGCGGAAACGTTGTTACAAGTTACTAACTGATATACTTCAGATTTTTGCATGATACTCTAAGAATATTGAGACGTAAGTAGAAATATATACATACGCATTGCTGCTATAATTGAAACTGACTGCAAGAAGTAAAATGCAACTGCACATTTTCACAACACAACAGAGAATATATAGTCCATGTCTGTATGAGTATTTATTCGTGTATTGAGTAAAAATTTTAACTAAATTGGTCAACATTTTCAAATTTTTATGCTACACACAAATAAGTATTCAGACAGGCATCGGCTATATAATCTGTGCTATGTTGTGAAAATGCGCGGTTTCTTTTTCTTTCTTGTAGTCAGTTTCAGCTATGGTGGCATATATACATATATATCAAGGTGCTTTTTTGTTTTCTTCATTGCCATCGGTTTTACAGTGAACAGGAAATGAGCATTTACACCTCATTGGCTTACGACCAGAATACTACTATGGAATGCGAACCCTCCGAAAACTTCGTAATCCTACACTTTCACAGATTAAAACCATGCGAATTCTTATCATTGAAGTTACTGTGCTCACAGATCCGGCAGCTGGAGAGGTGTCCAATGATCACAACCAGTGTACTCAATAATTTTAAGGGACTTCAAATCCAAATGAAGGTTTGCTTCAGTACAACAAGAAACAAGGCACACTGACAGAGAGAGGGGTAAGAGGAGAAGCGGGGGGGGGGGGGAGATTGACATAGAGGGGATACGATTAGTTGTGGCAGGGAGAGGGGGGAGTAGGTTATGTACAGAGAGTGAGAGGGATGTACGACGAAATTGATGAAGAGATCAAGGCAGGAGTAAGGATATACATGCAGTTCCCATACATATTTAGCAACTGTGAAGAAGTGCCAGGTTCGCTAGGTATGTACACTACTGGCCATTAAAATTGCTACACCTAGAAGAAATGAAGATGATAAACAGATATTCATAAGGCAAATATGTTATACTAGAACTGACATGTGATTACATTTTCACGCGATTTGGGTGCATAGATCCTGAGAAATCAGTACCCAGAACAACCACCTCTGGCCGTAACAACGGCCTCGATACGCCTGGGCATTGAGTCAAACGTAGAATGGATGGCGTGTACAGGTACAGCTGCCCATGCTGCTTCAACATGATACCACAGTTCATCAAGAGCAGTGACTGGCGTATTGTGACGAGTCAGTTGCTCGGCCACCATTGACCAGACGTTTTCAACTGGTGAGATATCTGGAGAATGTGCTGGCCAGTGTAGCAGTCGAACATTTGCTGTATCCAGAAAGGCCCGTAGAGAACCTGCAACATGCGGTCGTGCATTATCCCGCTGAAGCGTAGGGTTTCGCAGGGATCGAATGAAGGGTAGAGCCACAGGTCGTAACACATCTGAAATGTAACGTCCACTGTTCGAAGAGCCGTCAATGCGAACAAGAGGTGACTGAGACGTGTAACCAAAGGCACCCCATACCATCACGCCAGGTGATACGCCAGTATGGCGTTGACGAATTCACGCTTCCAGTGTGAGTTGACCGCGATGTCGCCAAACACGGATGCGACCATCATGATGCTGTAAATGGAACCTGGATTTATCTGAAAAAATGACATTTTGCCATTCGTGCGCCCAGCTTCGTCGTCGAGTACACCATCGCAGGTGCTCCTGTCTCTGATGCAGCGTCAAGGGTAACCGCAGCCACGGTCTCCGAGCTGATAGACTGTGTTGCTGCAAACATCGTCGAACTGTTCGTGCAGACGGTTGTTGTCTTGCAAACGTCCCCATCTCTTGACTCAGGGATCGAGACGTGGCTGCACGATCCGTTACAGCCGTGCGGATAAGATGCCTGTCATCTCTACTGCTAGTGATACGAGGCCGTTGGGATCCAGCACGGCGTTCCGAATTACCCTCCTAAACCCAGCGATTCCATATTCTGCTAACAGTCATTGGGTCTCGACCAACGCGAGCAGCAATGTCGCGATACGATAAACCGCAAACGCGATAGGCTATAATCCGACCTTTATCAAAGTCGGAAACGTGATGTTACGTATTTCTCCTCCTTACACGAGGCATCACAACAACGTTTCACCAGGCAACGCCCATCAACTGCTGTTTGTGTATGAGAAATCGGTTGGAAACTTTCGTCATGTCAGCACGTTGTAGGTGTCGCCACCGGCGCTAACCTTGTGTGAATGCTCTGATAAGCTAATCATTTGCATATCACAGCATCTTCTTCCTGGCGGTTAAATTTCGGGTCTGTAGCACGTCATCTTCATGGAGTAGCAATTTTAATGGCCAGTAGTGTAGAAAGCTAATGCAGCAGCTTACTTGTTTAGAAACCCTATTTGACTGTAAGTTGCTTTTGAGAGCATCACGTTATGTCTCGCGGACGTAGGACGTACTTCTACCGGCATATGTCACAACTACACAGTGGAAGGATTGTAGCGTATTCAGACTGTGTTTACTAGCTCCACGATATCACTGCTTGGGTTGGTGAGGGTGCCACGAATATCGTGAGAATGCAGTGTGGGAGACCCATGTAAGTTCTTAACAGGGCCATGCGACTAGCACCCAAGAGCACAGACACATTGTCCTCTTTGTCAAAAGTTCCAAACAGCCACATCACATCCGTTGAGTCCCAAGTGGGCTTGTCTGCATCAGACCAAATTTCCACACAGACAGTTAGGTAACGTGTGGAGCGGCCATTGTTGCAGCCTCCCTTGACGAAGCAGCTGAGAGGGACGAACCAGCAATGGTGTGGCCACTGACAACAATGGACAGAGGAGTGCCACAGTGTCATTTGCTTCAGACGAGTCCTGGTTCTGCATACACTATCGCCATGGACGTATGTGTGTCTGGAGGAGAGAAAACGTTGCCAGACTGCATTCGTAAAAGTCGTTTGGGCCCAGTACCTGTCATGACAGTATGGGGTACAGGGTACACAACATGAGAATCTTTGATTCGCACAGCTTGTAATGTGGGTTGCATTACATTTCTGAGACATGTTACAGCCAATGGCTGTGTTCTTTCTTCAAGGTCTCTGAGAGGCTATCCTTCGACAAGATAATGTAAGATTACATGTGGCACATTGTGTCCTGACCTACCTCGACACATTTGGACTGTCGCCTTGGTCAACACCTTTTGCAGATTCCCCACGGATTGGAGACATCTGGCCACAGGTAAGACAGGCGAACCACTACTCAGACATGAGCCACTATGACTGATGAACCTTTGCATAATATTGGTGCACCTCTTTCTCTCATCCAGGGTCAGTTTGTCTCGATGACCACGTTTCTAGACGCAGAAGCTCTCCGGACTAAATTTTGTGCCCTACGGTTCAAATGGCTCTAAGCACAATGGTACTTAACATCTGAGGTCATCAGTCCCCTAGACATGGAACTACTTAAATCTATCTAACCTAAGGACATCTGACACATCGATACCCGAGGCAGGATTCGAACCTGCGACCGTAGCAGCCGCGTGGTTCCGGATGTGCGCTACGTACGCTTTATTCAGCTACAAGCTTATCTGTGCGTTCTTCTTTCTTCAAAATAAATAAAATTTCTTTAATTTCTGTCCTCCCAAGTGGAGCAGTTTTATGGCCACCAGAAATACGGAATAGTTGCAACATTCTCGGTGATCAGTCGAGGTCAGAAGTGAAGCAATGTCTGGAATGCGTCAACTCAGGATGATGGGATAGATACAAATCACTATATACATAGTGTGTCAAAAGAATTTTGACTGTGAATCTACATCTATATCCAAACTTAAAAGGCATTGTGAAGTGCATGATTTCGACTGTGTTAGTTATTAAGACTTCCTAACATTTCATTCACGTATGGAGGGCAAGAGAAATGATTGCTGGAGCGCAGGTGAAATGATTCCTCAGGTGACGCTGGGATCACTGTAATCAATTTTATCGTGCCCTTGGGATCCCTATGGAAGCGATAGTTCTCTGTGTTAAGAACCAGGGGTGGCAATATGAGTGGATGCCCGGGCGTTTCAGTGCCGGTGTATCACCATCGAGGCGATACTGGGAAATGTGATATCTGTCACAGACTAATTTTCAACGTCTACGAGGTCTAGTCGCACCCACTGAGAAAGCCGAACGGACTGTGGCAGCAGGGGACATGCCGTAGCTGTACCGTGACTTTGTCAGCCGCCTGATTGCCACGGACGAATGCTGGGTGCATCAGCAGGACCTTGAGACAGGGCAAAGCAAGTAATGGAATAGTGTGGATTGAACACCGCTGACAAAACACAGGGCTCCAGCTGTTAGCTGGCAGCTGTGGTTTCGGTGCTTTTTGGGACTTCCGGAGTCTGGCGCTAGCAGATAATGTTCCCACGTTGGAAACAGTCACAGGAGGATACTACAGCCGGCCGATGCAGCCGAGCGGTTCTAGGCGATTCAGTCCGGAACCGCGCTGCTGCTACGGTCGCAGGTTCGAATCCTGCTTCGGGCACGGATGTGTGTGATGTCCTTAGGTTGGTTAGGTTTAAGTAGTTTCAAGTCCAGGGGACTGATGCCCTCCGACGTTAACTCCCGTAGTGCTTAGAGCCGTTTTAACCATTTGAGGATACTACAGAAACCCCCATAACAAGGTTGAGGGAGGCTGTAAAGACTAAGTGCCCCGGGAATCTGACCGACGAAGTGGTACTGCTCCACGACCACGCTCTCTCTCATCCTGGTTAGCTCAGAGGCACACATGCTCACTCTTCCGACTGGCCAATTTTGTCTCCACTGCACGGCACTTACCTGGCATTCTACCTAGTGAGAGTACATCCAACCACAACTAGCCATATCCTTTCCTCTTCCACTCGGAAACGACTGTCTATATGTATACGTACTTTATCTGCATGGTCTTTAAGTCACATTTACGTTGGCGGCAGCAGAATCGTCCTATAGTTACCTTTAAGTGTCGGTTTTCTAAATTTTCTAGCTAATGTCTCGCGGAAAGAACGTCGTCTTCCCGTTTGAATTCCATAACCATCTCCGTAGTATTAGAATGCTGATCGAAACTGGTAACAAATCTAGCAGCCTTGCTCTGAATTGCTTCCATGTCGCCCTGAAGCACCTAGGACGGACCACAAATACTCGACAAGCATTCAAGAGTAGGCCGGCCGCGGTGGTCTCGCGGTTCTAGGCGCTCAGTCCGGAACGGCGTGACGGCTACGGTCGCGGATTTGAATCCTGCCTCGGGCATGGATGTGTATGATGTCCTTAGGTTAGTTAGGTTTAAGTAGTTCTAAGTTCTAGGGGACTTATGACCACAGCTGTTAAGTCCCATAGTGCTCAGAACTATTTGAACCATTTGAATCAAGAGTAGGTAGGAATTGGAGTGCTATTTTTGCACTTCGGCAATCTTGTTTTTATATCCACACCAGGATACTTCTTACTGCCATCTATACTTGCTTCACGCAGTCAGAAAGAAAAGACTGGACGAGCTAAAACGTCAAAAAATACTAAGATTCC
This sequence comes from Schistocerca gregaria, assembly GCF_023897955.1. Lineage (NCBI taxonomy): Eukaryota > Metazoa > Arthropoda > Insecta > Orthoptera > Acrididae > Schistocerca > Schistocerca gregaria. The sequence continues at coordinate 83,633,197 of NC_064930.1, read as the reverse complement.
TTCATACAGTGAAAGTAAAATTATGTTCTATTACAATTCCAAAAGCACAATTTCGAATATTACCTAAAATTGCGAAAAAAGTAATATAAATTATAAATATTGTCATAGATACAGTAATTAGGTATCGATATCTCGATACATATATGGTAAAGTGGAGATACATATCAATATACTATAGCAGGGTATGATGAAATAAAAGAAATTATTCATATAGTGAAGGGAGATGAAAATTTAATAGTCATGGGTGACTGGAATTCGAGTGTAGGAAAAGGGAGAGAAGGAAATGTAGTAGGTGGATATGGATTGGGGCTAAGAAATGAAAGAGGAAGCCGCTTGGTAGAATTTTGCACAGAGCACAACTTAATCATAGCTAACACTTTGTTCAAGAATCATAAAAGAAGGTTGTACACATGGAAGAACCCTGGAGATACTAAAAGGTATCACATAGATTATATAATGGTAAGACAGAGATTTAGGAACCAGGTTTTAAATTGTAAGATATTTCCAGGGGCAGATGTGGACTCTGACCACAATCTATTGGTTATGACCTGTAGATTAAAACTGAAGAAACTGCAAAATGGTGGGAATTTAAGGAGATGGGACATGGATAAACTAAAAGAAACAGAGGTTGTACAGAGTTTTAGGGAGAGCATAAGGGAACAATTGACAGGAATGGAGGAAAGAAATACAGTAGAAGAAGAATGGGTAGCTTTGAGGGATGAAGTAGTGAAGGCACCAGAGAATCAAGTAGGTAAAAAGACGAGGGCTAGTAGAAATCCTTGGGTAACAGAAGAAATATTGAATTTAATTGATCAAAGGAGAAAATATAAAAATGCAGTAAATGAAGCAGGCAAAAAGGAATACAAACGTCTCAAAAATGATATCGACAGGAAGTGCAAAATGGCTAAGCAGGGATGGCTAGAGGACAAATGTAAGGATGTAGAGGCTTATCTCACGAGGGGTAAGATAGATACTGCCTACAGGAAAATTAAAGAGACCTTTGGAGAAAGGAGAACCACTTCCATGAATATCAAGAGCTCAGATGGAAACCTAATTCTAAGCAAAGAAGGGAAAGCAGAAAGGTGGAAGGAGTATATAGAGGGTCTATAGAAGAGCGATGTACTTGAGGAAAATATTATGGAAATGGAAGAGGATGTAGATGAAGATAAAATGGGAGATACTATACTGCGTGAAGAGTTTGACAGAGCACTGAAAGAACTGAGTCGAAACAAGGCCCTGGGAGTAGACAACATTCAATTGGAACTACTGACGGCCTTGGGAGAGCCAGTCCTGACAACACACTACCATCTGTTGAGCAAGATGTATGAGACAGGCGAAATTCCCTCAGACTTCAAGAAGAATATAATAATTCCAATCCCAAAGAAAGCAGGTGTTGACAGATGTGAAAATTACCGAACTATCAGTTTAATAGGCCACAGCTGCAAAATACAAACATGAATTCTTTGCAGACGAATGGAAAAACTAGTAGAATCCGACCTCGGGAAGATCAGTTTAGATTCTGTAGAAATACTGGAACACGTGAGGCAATACTGACCTTGCGACTTATCTTAGAAGAAAGATTAAGGAAAGGCAAACCTACGTTTCTAGCATTTGTAGACTTAGAGAAAGCTTTTGACAATGTTGATTGGAATACTCTCTTTCAAAATCTAAAAGTGGCAGGGGTAAAACACAGGGAGCGAAAGGCTATTTACAATTTGTAAAGAAACCAGATGGCACTTATAAGAGTCGAGGGACATGAAAGGGATGCAGTGGTTGGGAAGGGAGTGAGACAGGGTTGTAGCCTCTCCCCGATGTTATTCAATCTGTATATTGAGCAAGCAGTAAAGGAAACAAAAGAAAAATTCGGAGTAGGTATTAAAATTCATGGAGAAGAAATAAAAACTATGAGGTTCGCCGATGACATTGTAATTCTGTCAGAGACAGCAATGAACCTGGAGAAGCAGTTGAACAGAATGGGCAGTGTCTTGAAAGGAGGATATAAGATGAACATCAACAAAAGCAAAACGAGGATAATGAAATGTAGTCGAATTAAGTCGGGTGATGTTGAGGGAATTAGATTAGGAAGTGAGACACTTAAAGTAGTAAAGGTGTTTTGCTATATGGGGAGCAAAATAACTGATGATGGTCGAAGTAGAGAGGATATAAAATGTAGACTGGCAGTGGCAAGGAAAGCGTTTCTGAAGAAGAGAAATTTCTTAACATCGGGTATAGATTTAAGTGTCAGGAAGTCTTTTCTGAAAGTATTTGTATGGAGTGTAGTCACGTATGGAAGTGAAACATGGAAAATAAATAGTTTGGACAAAAAGAGAATAGAAGCTTTCGAAATGTGGTGCTACAGAAGAATGCTGAAGATTAGATGGGTAGATCGCATAAGTAATGAGGAAGTATTGAATAGGATTGGGGAGAAGAGAAGTTTGTGGCACAACTTGACCAGAAGAAGGGATCGGTTGGTAGGACTTGTTCTGAGGCATTAAGGGATCACCAATTTAGTATTGGAGGGCAGAGTGGAGGGTAAAAATCGTAGAGGGAGACCAAGAGATGAATATACTAAGCAGATTCAGAAGGATGTAGGTTGCAGTAGGTACTGGGAGATGAAGAAGCTTGCATAGGATAGAGTAGCATGGAGAGCTGCATGAAACCAGTCTCAGGACTGAAGACCACAACAACAACAACAACAACATAGCGGGGCTACCAATATATCGATGTTTTATCAACAGCCATAACTTGAACTTGTTTGAGGTTTCGACGTGACGCTACCATATGACTGACAACATAAATACTTAAGAGAGTACAGCTCTGAACAGTCGTTATAAGGATAATTTCAACCTATGAAGTGTCAGATGTTTACGTAGATAAGAACCTCAGTATTCAGTTATAAATACTTTTTCTGTGTCACGCGAAAGTTAGGATTATCCAATCGAAGCATTGGTGGAGAGGGGAGTGGCGCTGACTTACAGACTATCCACCATATTATTCAATATGTACCCTGAACAGGCAGTAAGGAAAAGTGAGCAAAAATTTGGGGAGAAAATTAAAATTCAAGGAGGAGATATAAAATCTTTGAGATTTGCCAACGACAATGTAATTCTGTTCGACGCAGTAAAGGACTTGGAGGATGGCCCGAATGGTTAGTGTCTTGAATAAAGGTTAATAAATAGACATCTACAAAAAGAGAACAAGGCTAGTGGAACACAGTCGAATTAAATGAAGGGATGACGAGGGAATTGGATTAGGAATCGAGATAGTAATAGTAGTAGATGAGTTTTTCTATTTGAGCACTAAAGTAACTGACGATGACTGAAGCAGAGAGGGTATGAAACTCAGGCAGCCAACAGCAAGAAAAGCGTTTCTGCAACAGAAATATTTTTTAGCAATGAATATCATTTTCAAATAAGTGGCAGTCTTTCCAGAAAGTATTTGTTCAGAATGTAGCGTTGTATGGAGGAGAAATATGGAAGATAAATACTTCAGGCATGAGGAGAGTAAAAGCTTTTGGAATCTGGTGGTATAAAAGAATGGTGAAGATTAGCTGAGTAGATCGGATAACTAATGAGAAGCAACTGCATCAAACTGGGGGAAAAGGAAATTTATGGCACAAGTTGAATGAAAGGTGGCATCGTTTGATAGGGGGATTAATGCGGAGGAACTGCATCAAGCTGGGGGGAAAATAAATTTATTATGGCATAACTTGACTGAAAGAAGGGTTCGTTTCATAACAACTGTAGAGGAAATTCAAGGGATGAGTACAGTGAGCAGGTTGAAATAGATGTAGGTTCCAGTAGTGCATTAGAGACGAAGAGACTTACAGATAATAAACTAGCATGCAGAGCTGCATCTTAAGAGTCTGCGAAGACCACAACAAGAAGAAATAATGTACTACTGGTAGATAGGGGGATGCTATGGAAGTAGCGATCGACATGGGAATATGGGTTGGATGGAAAGTGTGACCGGATAGCCAAAGTGGTTAGCGCGTCCGCTTGAGTAAAGTGGGAAATCTGGAACTGAGCTCCCGTCCAGCACAAATTTTCACTTGCCGCCAATGGAGTATTTCAGTGCGCTCAAATGTGGCCCATGTTGGTATTCCTCTTTCATTAAGAAATAATTTTCTAATTGAAATACTTTCTACAGTCGATTTCATGGAGTAAGAACTTATTAACATACAGCCACACTGAGGACTAAACACATCTTACAGTTAATACTGTCACAAAAACCGGCGAAGATTCTTCCATAAAACTGGTTCAGCCTTACTGACAAAACTAATATAGCATAAACCCAGCAGCAGAACCTCGTACGCACATTGTCTGAGCATACTGTTCCGCAGATTTGTGGCTAACTCATTTTGCTAGACTCCGAAACAGTCGAAACAAAACAATACTTTATTTAGAGTTTTGTCAAGAATTCCATAAATTAGAAACTCTTGCCGTCCCTGAATATTGCACCGTTGCTGTTCTCCGTCAGAATTGGACATTTCCAGTAATGACGCATCATATTTCAAACCGCACGCTCTCGACATGCAATGGTCATTGTTAACCAGAAGCATGACGCTGAAAGACAGTCAACAAAGTGCAGGACTACTATAAATGACGAATTTGTTTCTAAAGCTCTATTGTTTCCAAGGTATTAAACATACAAATATGATTTACTCATCAGCAGGACCGTACGTAAACTGACCAAGTGTTTCACGAGCTGCGGCATAGTCGCAAATTGAACAGTGACACTGCAATGTCCCAACTCCTTCCTTCTTCCATCTATTGTCCACATTAAACAATGCCTAGTCCAAGATATTAATAAGCAAAGTCTTTTATGAACATTTGAGAGAAGCAAAGATTACACTTAACTTTCAAGTTTACTTAGCTTGTCATGTTGAGAGGGCTCCAGTTCTTCTTGTCTAGGGGTCTGATTCATGAAGCTGAAAATCTAACATCATCAGTTCCTCAGGGTTGGTTTGAACTAAATAAATTGGAGGATTGTTGTTGGAGAATTTTTTACGTAAATATATTTTCCTCTGATTTCCTCACATTCTAGTGTATCATACAGTATTTTGGTTTTTCACATTATCATAGTCGACGTTACATTGCCCGCACCTATTACACAAAAAATACGTCCGGTCACATCAGTGGCAAGGTTACGACTCACACACTCAGCGGAAGTAAGAATAATCCAAAGGGTTCACAATCTTTCTTAACAAATGAGTCCCTATTAGTTACATTATTAATTTCGATTATTATTTCATAAATGAATCAAGAAATATAGTAAACAGTACAGGATTGCGTAATTAATAATAGAAATTTTAAGTGTACATATAATTTGTAATTTCAAATGTTTCTAGAAATTCAGAATTAGTACTTATCGATTATAACATCAAAACTAAAATATTTTATAAAGTAATTTCTTTTAATAAATTTTAGTTTGAAATGTAACATACTGTGTGTAAAATTATATGAATGTTTTCAGAAAAGCAACTGAGATAATACTCACCTGCCGAAAATTCGTAAAATAATACTGGTATCGACAACTACTGTTGAGGAAAAGTAATGCTAGAGGAGGATGTCACGTTACAGCCCGAACACAGAACAAATTTCCTTTACTTTACGTCTACGACCTGTCTGATGACAAAAATTTGTGATCATACACGTAAAGTAATGGAAATTTGTTCTATCCATTTAGTACTCCAAAAAAAGAACAAATGTCCAAGTGGCAGACAGGTTTGATCCATACCTACAGTATGTTAAGTAGCTAATGTAGCAACATCACACCGCGTCTGAAGGGTTTTCACACCTGTTAAAGCGTCTTGGCGGTTGGGGTACGTAAACGGGGTGCTTAATGTATCATCAAAGGAAAAAGTGAAATGGTGTCACGTCAGGCTCTATGCAGACCAAAGGGGACAGAGGCGCTTCATCTTCGCCCAGTCCAACGATGAGGATTCCGTCCTTTATGTAGCGACCGAAATATCGATGTTGCAATGGAAGCGAGGGGTGGGGGTGGGGGATGCTCCATTTTGTTGGAAGATGAAAATAGCAGTATCAGCACTCAATTGTGGAAATAGCCACAACTGCTGCATGTCAATGTAATAGGTACCCGTCACAGTGTCCTCACAGACGAAAAGTGACACATATACAGTATTACACCATATATCGCTTACACCTAAAGGCAGCAAATTCAACTAAATACCTAGGAATTACAAATACAAACAACTTAAACAGGAGAAAGAACATAGAGAATTTTGCGAGGCTTACGAACGAAAGACTGCAATTAATTGGAAGAATACTTCGAAGATGCAACAGATTTACTAGCCTGCCTACACTACGTTTATCCGTCCTCTTTCAGAGTACTGCTGCGCGGTGTGGGATCCTTACCAGGTAGGATTGACGGAGGGCATCGAAAAAGTGCAGACAAGGGCAGCACGTTTTGTATTATCGAGAAATATGGAAGAGAGCGTCACTGCAATGATACAGGTTTTGGGCTGGAAATCATTAAAAGAAAAGAGTTTTTCGTTGCGACGCAATCTTCTCACGAAATTCCAATCACCAACTTTCTCTTCCGAATGTGAAAATATTTTGTTGACACCGACCTACATAGGGCGGAAAGACCACCACGATAAAATAAGGGAAATCACAGCTCGTACAGAAAGATATAGGTGCTCATTCTTTTCGCGCGCTATATGAGACTGGAATAATAGAGAATTGTGAAGGTGGTTCGATGAACCCTCTGCCAGGCACTTAAATGTCATGTGCAGAGTATCCATGTAGATGTAGATGTGCATTCCTTTTAGGACTCATGTGGATCACCTCACACTTTTCGTTGTTTATGGTCAATCGCCAATTTTCTCACCATACAGATTCGTTTTCTAAATGCATCGAGAAAGTACAAAGAAGGGAAGCATGTTTTGTATTATGGAGAAATAGGGGAAAGAGTGTCATGGACATGATACAGGATTTGGAATGTACATCGTTAAAATAAAGCCGCTTTTCGTTGCGGCGAGGTCTGTTCACGAAATTTCCATCACCAGCTTTCTCCTCCGAATGCGAAAATTGTTGGCGCCGACCTTCGTAGGCAGAAGCGATCATCATAATACAATAAGGGAAATCAAACTCGCACGGAAAGATAAAAGTGGTCATTTTTTTCGTGCGCTGTTCCAGATCGGAAAAAAACAGAGTATTACTGGTGAAGGCGGTTCGATGAACCCCCTGCCAGACACTTCAGTGTGATTTACAGAGTTGTCATGTAGATGCAGATCAAGGCGCCGGCCGCAATCTTACAGTATCAATTGTTGCACGGCGTGCAGGCCGTACGGTTTGAAATGTACACGGCGCCACAAAATCTCTCACAGATTGCTGCGATATTGCAAGTTCTTTGCGAATACAGGTGATTTTTTTGCACTGAGTAAGAAACTTTGTCTTACACCTTCCACAGTTACACCTGGCACACTTGGTCGACGGGGAATTTTCTGTTTACAGAGACAAACAGAGTTCCCAAAATTGTCGACACCACCGCACGGTGCGATATTTACATGGCTGTTCCTTCCATAATTGCTTCTGAATGCGCGCTGTACTGTATTCACCCAGTGAATAATATGCAACTAATAAGTCAAAATTTTGTACATGGCTGCACTTTCAGAGACCGTGAATGGTTACAAGTGAAAGAAAAACAGCCCTCGGTCACTATTTTTAACAAATTAACCTGGTTTCGACACTGCTAGGAATGTCTTCCTCAGAATGTAAATCAAAGAATGGTGTATATTCTATAACATGGTAACAGAATTTTGACTAAAGACGTATGATAGGGTGTAAGTACGGAATCATCGTGAAAGACTGGGAATACTTATATGTCATTTATAAAGTAATAAATATGCGAAAAGGGCGTTAGCCACAAAGATATTTAAGATAAAGAAAACTGTTATGGCGTGCCGCTAAGAGCTGCTCGTTACTTGCGTGGTGCAGGTTGCAAAACGGACCGAGGTGTCCGCGTTAAGAAATGTGGCCAGGTGAACATGGCAGTGGAACGAGCGAGCCATCTAGTTGCCGTAGATGTAACGAGGCTACTTCACATTGAAATATAGGCAGAAATGATTGTAAATGAACAGTATTTGATAGATAATGTTTGTTTGATAGTAGCGTACAAGATAACATTTTGCCTACATCACAGCTTATAACAGTGCCGGCCGGTGTGGCTGAGCGGTTCTAGGCTCTTGAGTCTGGAACAGCGCGACCGCTACGGTCTCTGGTTTGAATCCTGCCTCGGGCATGGATGTGTGTGACGTCCTTAGGTTACTTATGTTTAAGTAATTCTAAGTTCTAGGGGACTGATGACCTCAGATGTTAAGTACCATAGTGCTCAGAGCCATTTGAACCATTTTTGAACTTATAACAGTAGGACAAAACGTGAAAACATCATTATGAAGATGTAGGTAGGACTGAATGACAACTGTAAGAAAGCAATATTGACGTGAAATGCAGCCAAGAAACATTTGATAACTGAAAAACGTAGGACTCCCTTAGAAGTAAAGAACATTTCGGCAACCTGCACAAGGAGACCCAAAGTCAGATAATTTCTTTCAATATTTTTCGTAAAGTAACATATACTGACCAGATCGTCCCTGCATCTTCTACTCATCCACAATCGCATAAAAGACCCTACTTTCATTCTGCTATTCACCGATCCATTTCCATCCCACTTTCTAAAGGAAACTTCAACGACGAAATCAATTTACTTAAAACAATAGCAGTTAACAACCAGTGTAAACATAACATAGTAGATGGCGTCGTTAAAAAGAAAACTGCTAAAAGACTTACAACGCTAGGCACTTCCGTTATAGAGTCTAACTCAAAAAAAAAAATTTCTCTATTCCTTTCGTGGGGCCTACCTCTACATCTACATCTACATCCGTACTCCGCAAGCCACCTGATGGTGTGTGGCGGAGGGTACCCTGAGTACCTCTATCGGTTCTTCCTTCTATTCCAGTCTCGTATTGTACGTGGAAAGAAGGATTGTCGGTATGCTTCTGTGTGGGCTGTAATCTCTCTGATTTTATCCTCATGGTCTCTTCGCGAGATATACGTAGGAGGGAGCAATATACTGCTTGACTCTTCGGTGAAGCTATGTTCTCGGAACTTAACAAAAGCCCGTACCGAGCTACTGAGCGTATCTCTTGCGTAGTCTTCCACTGGAGTTTATCTATCATCTCCGTAACGCTTTCGCTATTACTAAATGATCCTGTAACGAAGCGCGCTGCTCTCCGTTGGATCTTCTCTATCTCTTCTGTCATCCCTATCTGGTACGGATCCCACACTGCTGAGCAGTATTCAAGCAGTGGGCGAACATGCGTGCTGTAACCTACTTCCTTTGTTGTCGGATTGCATTTCCTTGGGATTCTTCCAATGAATCTCAGTCTGGCATCTGCTTTACCGGCGATCAACTTTATATGATCATTCCATTTTAAATCACTCCTAATGCGTACTCCCAGATAATTTATGGAATTAACTGCTTCCAGTTGCTGACCTGCTATTTTGTAGCTAAATGATAAGGGACCTATCTTTCTATGTATTCGCATCACATTACACTTGTCTACATTGAGATTCAATTGCCATTCCCTGCACCATGCGTCAATTCGCTGCAGATCCTCCTGCATTTCAGTACAATTTTCCATTGTTGCATCCTCTCGATACACCACAGCATCATCTGCAAAAAGCGTCAGTGAACTTCCGATGTTATCCACCAGGTCATTTATGTATGTTGAGAATAGCAATATCTCTTACCAGATCCAACGCACTCTTCGAAAGAAATACGATTGCAACGTTGCTTTCTCTACTAATAATAATTTGAAAAATAACTCCATTCATAATTTACATTCTATGCGTCCCTGTTTATAAAATTCTGGTGTCTACAAAATTGCCTGCCATACTTGCTCCTCCTACTATATAGGATAAACAGGACGTGCCTTCACTACCTAAAGCTCATACAGAACAAAGTAGTGAAAATCATAAGCAACTCTCCGCGCTATACACGCATCGCGGACCTTCACCGGGAATACCGGCTAGATACCATCTTACAGGTATTCCAAAAACTCTCCCCACGACTGTACAATAACACGAGACACTCGCGCAACCCTTTTATTCTTTCTCTGGGTAACTACGACCACAATCATAGATGGAAGGATAGCAGACCAAAGACACTATTGGCTAGGAACTAAACATCTATGGTCCACAGCAAGCTAACACGACAGCACTGGCGAGCCCCTGCAACACAGCTACTAATGGTAACCCCAGATGCTCGAGGCAGGGAAACCGTACTGTACACAGCACGCACCCCCTACACCGTCTGTGAGCCGATCTATGACCGACCGCCCACTAATCTACAACGACCTTGAACTGTTGCAAGGACGCAGCAACTGCAGCAAGCGCCGCAACAAGCTCCAACAACGACAAAGGTAACGATCCACGATACCTCGAACTAACACAACCACACCTTGCATACACTGTCGCAGATAGCAAGCCGCTACTGCCTTTACTACCCGTCCTAATGTCGCAGAGGTTTTTTTCTCTTGGCGCTTGCCTTGGCACTTTTTTTTCCTCTGCCCTTACAACCGCTACCCTTCGATCGCTTTCGTCCACTTTCTACCTCCTGATGGACCATGTTAATGAGTAACCTTACCCAGACGCATGGACAACATCACAGCCAACATCCTGTGGGCTACGTGGGGTTTCCTATCGCGGGGTTTCCTACAAGGCTGCGGCAGGTAGCGAAGCTGTCCAGAGCAACCGGTTCCCTGACGAGGGGGTTGCGAACTGAGCCTCCCCCTCTGCTTGCCTACCCCAGTCGCTCACCCTCAATGCAGGTGTTGTCACCGTTTCTCAGACAGAGTCGTCGTCGATCAGCATCAATAATTTCGCAAAGTTAACTCGCCGATTCTGGAGTTTCGTCGTACATGTCATACGACACTAATTATTTCTGTTTGGCGGATTTCATTCACAAAAGTACGCTTTTAACGGTATTTCTAAAGTTCTAATACACTATCTGCTATTTACAGAATTTTTATGTCAACAAAACTGAAATTTTACTTGGTAAATTTCTTACGTAACATGGTCACTGATCCTGTGAAGCTCCCTGAATGTTTGGTTAGGAAGGAGGAATGAGGATTCAGAAAGCTGGTTGTCCACTTTTCTGTCAGAGACTTTTAAACACGATCATATTTGCCTTTATTGTGCTCCAACAGGAGCATTTCTCAGCCGATTATTATGTAGTTCCTTTTATAAAGATGAAATTCCAACTAGATGAACTCTGGTAGAGTCATCTATATTAAGCAACGAATTTTATCATGTGTAGACATCACGAACAACACTCTAGTTATCGAGACTTTATACGCCGCATCTAACCATAGGGAAATATTCTGTAATTTCTTTCAGATGAACACGCCCATTGTCGCGTAAATCTTTATCTAATTACTAACTGTAAACCCGGCGTTGCCCGGATATTTATTCATTCCAGTTTTATGTCAGTTCATACCTTCTTCCCTCATCTCTCTTGATCATTTAGTCCTATCTCGGCTCTCTATCCACCTCCTGCTTCCGCCCATCTGCCCCCCTCTCTCACAACATTTCCTCCTCCTCTCCATACTCCTCCTCCATCCATCATCCCGCCTCTTTCCACCTCCTCCTCCACTTTTTCTAATAGTTCCTCAAATTCACAGTAAGACCCCTAATTTATGTATTTATTACAGTATTCTATTAGTCATTCATCACCTTCCTCCTTTCTCTGTTTACCTGCTGCTCCCTCTCTCTTTTAATCTGTTTCTCCCACTTCTTGGATGCACCTCCCCCCCCCCCCCTCCACGCCCCTATCACGTTCTCCTCTCTCTGTCCTCCTCCGCCTCCTTCAAGCCATCTCCTCTTTCCCAATCTACGAAAAAATACGTATATCTGCCAACTTTCATGCTGATTGACAAGACGAAGTTGAATTTATTTAAAGGTAGGCCAACCATCCGATATCCAGCATACGTTGGCTTGTGTAAATCCGTTCACCACGAAAACATACATACATGAGCCAACTCCCAAGTTGATTAGTCAAATGGTGTGTAATTCTGTTGTAAGGCACCCTCCACCATTCACCGTATGAAATTTCACGTACACGGTGAGGTTCCCCTTGTTTTGGAGATGAAGATCGCAGCAACACTTTGGCTTTCGTTGAAATCCGTAAGTTTAGTACCCTCCACCACGCACTGAACGAAGTTTTATGTAGACAGTGACCTTCCTCTAGGTTTGGGAAATAGAAATTCATTTTTATACACCCCACTCGCTCTATGCCGACTTAGTTGTGAAACATTAATAATAGATTCGAACAACAGAAATCATGTAATGATTTCGGTCGTATAAGGGGCAACATAGCTATTAAATAATAGTAACGAGATTCTGACAGCAGTCACTTTCAGTGTTCTGTAAAATAACGTTATGCCTTGTAATTATCACGACACAAAATGAAGATGATTACAAATGTGGGACTTACTTCCGTTCGCGTTTGAAACTCCCGCAGAACTCCTGTGTCCGGAGGAGGGTGGAAGGGGGCAGCAAGGGGAGCCTCGATTTGTTTTGCCGGCCCGGGCCTTTGAATGGTTTAGTGTGCCACTGCTCGTAGGAAACCCCACGGTAGGAAACCCCACGACACCATCCTGTGACTCCTGATTCAAAAACTATCATGTTATACGGAGGTGACAGTAGAACTTTTGGTTTGGTCACCAGGTTGGTGCGGGCGTGGAGGGGCCCCATCCTATATTAGTGTTCACTACCAGATATAAAGAACACTTGCTGAGGAAAAAAAAGGCACTAGCCCCAAAAATTCGTCTTTAGCCGACCATCTTCTAGTTACAGGTCATTCACCGAAAGACATCTGCGATAGCAACATTTTGCACACCGAAAAGAAACGGCGTAGACTAGATATTCTGGAAGAATAAGAGATTTTCAAGGATTTTGCTCGAAATGACAGCCTCATCCTTAACGAACAACAACAGCTACATAACAAACATTTTTTCAACGGTATATCTGACTTCTCCTTGTGCAGATTGCCGAAGTGTTCTTTTCCTTCTAATTTTTTTTTCCTTTATTGAATTTCAATTTCCCCCCCCCCCCAAGGGGGTGGGCTGGTAGCAGCTTAGACTTTTTAAAAACGTAAGAAGAAAAGAAACAAGAAAAACAGGCGATAAAATGGTGACTTAAAGTGTAAAATGGTGGAAAATTGCGCAAAGGTAAAACAGAAAGAAAAGGGGTTGGCAATGTTAATAAAATACACAGGAATCAGACAAATAACATAGTAGACACACAATAAAAAAAACATGGCGACAGTCTGGTTTCTGTTTGCAAGAGATAGAAACTCACACCCAACTACAGTATGATGGCCGTTCGCAACACTTCCCAAAAGACACAGAACACTCACTGTAAAACACTGCACGAAAATGGCAGCACAAAGATGACACTCTCTAGCCAAAGGCGGGTGGGGGGGTGTTACCTGGAGGAGGGGGAAAACCAAGAAGGGTGGAGAGGAAAAAACGAAAAGGGGGGGGGGGACAACCAAGGAGGGAGAGGACTCATAAGGTGGGATGGGCAGGGCAGACGCGAGAGGGAATGGGAAAAGGCAGAGGAGGGAAATGCAAAAGGACTCGAGGGAGAGAAGGGAGCAGAGAGAAGGGAGGTGGGGAAAAAAGAGGATGGAAGGGTGGAGAGAGGGAGCCCAGGAAAAGGACAGAGGAAAGGAGGGGATCAGAGGAGGGATAAATGGAGGGAGAGAGGGCATTATCTGGGAGGGGGAGTTGATGGAAGCCACCTTGGGAAAGGAGATAAAGGGTGTTGAGATGGAGGTTAGGGAGGCTTTTCCTTCTAAGGTAGTCCTATGTTTTTCAATTATCAAATGTTTCTTGGCTGCATTTCACATCAATATTACTTTCTACAAGTTGTCATTCAGTATTACCTACACGTTCATAATGATGTTTTCATGTTTTATCTTACTGTTACAAGGCTTTGATGTAGACAAAATATTACGTCGTATGCTACTATCAAACAAACATTTCTTTCCATTATGTAACAAATACTGTTTATTTATAATCATTTCTGTCTATATTTCAGTGTGAAGTAGCCTAATTGCATCTGTGGCTACTAGATGGCGCATTCGTTGCACTGCCATGTTCACCTGGCCACATTTGTTAACGCGGGCACATCAGTCCGTTTTGTAACGTGCACCATGCAAATAACGAGCAGCCATTAGCGGGACGCCATCACAGTTTTCTTTATCTTAAATATCTTTGTGACTAATGCCCTTTTGGCATTTTTATTATTTTATAAATGATATGTAAGTACTGCCAGTCTTTTACGATGATTCCATACTTATAACCAGATGGCAGTTATAAGAGTCGAGGGGCATGAAAGGGAAGCAGTGGTTGGGAAGGGAGTGAGACAGGGTTGTAGCCTGTCCCCGATGTTATTCAATCTGTATATTGAGCAAACAGTGAAGGAAACAAAAGAAAAATTAGGAGTAGGTATTAAAATTCATGGAGAAGAAATAAAAACTTTGAGGTTCGCCGATGACATTGTAATTCTGTCAGAGACAGCAAAGGACTTGGAAGAGCACTTAAACGGAATGGGTAGGGTCTTGAAAGGAGGGTATAAGATGAACATCGACAACAGCAAAACGAGGATAATGGAATGTAGTCAAATTAAGTCGGGTGATGCTGAGGGAATTAGTTTAGGAAATGAGACACTTAAAGTAGTAAAGGAGTTTTGCTACTTGGGGAGCAAAATAACTGATGATGGTCGAAGTAGAGAGGACATAATATGTTCACTGGCAATGGCAAGGAAAGCGTTTCTGAAGAAGAGAAATTTGTTAACATCGAGTATAGATTGAAGTGTCAGGAAGTCATTTCTGAAAGTATTTGTATGGGGTGTAGCTATGTATGGAAGTGAAACGTGGACGATAAATAGTTTGGACAAGAAGAAAATAGAGGCTTTCGAAATGTGGTGCTACAGAAGAATGCTGAAGATTAGATGGGTAGATCACATAACTAATGAGGAAGTGTTGAATAGGATTGGGGAGAAGAGAATTTTATGGCACAACTTGACCAGAAGAAGGGATCGGTTGGTAGGACATGTTCTGAGGCATCAAGGGATCACCAATTTAGTATTGGAGAGCAGCGTGGAGAGTAAAAATCGTAGAGGGAGACCAAGACATGACTACACTAAGCAGGTTCAGAAGAATGTAGGTTGCAGTAGACACTGGGAGATGAAGAAGCTTGCCCAGGGTAGAGTAACCTGGAGAGCTGCATCAAACCAGTCTCAGGACTGAAGTCCACAACAACAACAACCACCCTATCATACGTTTTTTGTTATAATTCTGTGACCAAGTTACAGAATATAGACCATTCTTTGATTTATATTCTGAGGAAAACACTCCTAGCAGTGTCGAAACCAGGTTAATTTTAAAAAAAATAGTGACCGAGGGTTGTTTTTCTTACCATTCTAATACAGTCAACGTAATTAGCGTTTTCCGTCTTTAATCCTAAAAGCCTTACGTACTTAAAGTAAAACTTTTAGAACATTAATTCATTTTGAAAGCAAACAGACGTTTCAAATTGTTAATCATGGGTCATGGGTACCTTAAAGAATCGGTGGTGAAATAAAAGCAACTCGATAACTCGATAATGGCACAAACATACCGACACGTCCCTACGTGAAATCGAGCAAGACAAGAAAAATACGTATTCGCTGAAAGTGGCGATCTCAGGGCACTTTTAATTCCAATGGGTGAGCTATTGCAACGTATTTTAAATTTAAATGGGTTCACTCTAGGCTGCGTTCGAAGTCACAGACTGGGGCACATTTCTTTGAGCACAGAACACGAATGTATTTTGCTTGCGGGCGCTTTCTTAAGCAGATTCTGCGTTTAGATGCTCACCGCGCGACGTGCAATAAGCGTTTATCGCGCTTCGTAGCTACGGAATAAATTTAATATAGCGAGGTTCCAGCCGTTTAGCGGGAGCTCGCGACATAAAAGTGGGGCTACCTCATTACCCCTCAAAATAGCCGCATTAAAGCCGTCGCTCGCAGTTCTTAGTTAAATATACGGCAAGCTCTCGGCATCGCGTGGCGAGGTGCTTCTGTCCCAGACAGCACTGAAACCGGCTACTGCGTCCCATGTTCTACCGCGATATCGCTTTACTGAATTCTACGCCCCTCTTACCAATGTAAGATCCGCAAGAACTCGATTTACATTCCGACAACGAATGTAAGTGTGTAATGGACTGAAGTGAAACAACAAAAAGACTATAGGCCTCAGCAAAAGATATCATTATTACTTTTTAAATGCAAAGACTATAAATCATCTGTCATGGGTAGAATAAAAAGGACGTACCCTTCAGCATTACAGGTGAATCCAAAGTATTTCTGTTCGCTGATGACACTAGCTTGGTAGTAAAGGATGTTGTGTGCAACATTGGCTCTGTTTCAAATAGTGCAGTTCGAGACATAAGTTCACGGCTTGTAGAAAATAAACTGAAGCTACATCACACCAACACTCAGTTTTTACAGTTTCTAACGCACAATTCAACAAAAGACAAAGTTTTAACTTCACAGAATGGGCACATGATTAGTGAAACTGAACAGTTCAAAGTTCTGGGTGTTAAAATATATAGCAAACTGACGTGGAAAGCCTACGTTCAGGATCTTGTTCAAAGACTTAATGCTGCCATTTTTACTATTCGAAAGGTCTACTATGCATAATCTCATTCACTTATGATGTATAGTATTACATTCGGCCGGACTAGTATTGAGCTATATGTGCGTGTTCAGCGATGCTACAGAAGGTACACAATAATAAAATATGAAATGATGCAGTTCTTAATTAGATATACGATGGGACTTAAGATGCATTCACAAAAGATATTTTTGGCTCAGAAACGGGCGATTCGGACAATAAACGGTGTAAGTTGGCGCACCTCTTCTTGATCCGTCTTCATTACTGTGCGTATTCTCTCTCTCAATATATATATACTCTTTACTGTCGTTTCTTCTTAACAAAATCAGATTATTCTCAGGAATTGGCAGCTTTCACACAGCTTATACTAAGCATAAATCCAAAATGAGTTTGGATCGCACTTCCATAACATGTGCAGAAAGGTGTGGAGTATACTGCTGCATCCATTTTCAATAAGCTACCAAATGAATTCAAAAATCTTAGCAGTAATCCACGCGCTTTCAAATCGAAACTGAAGAGTTCGTCATGGGTCACTCCTTCTATTCTGCAGAGGAGTTCCTTGAAAAATTAAGCCGATTCTTGTGTTATATTCTTGATTACGTTTACATAGGGCTGGTCTCTCTTTTTGGGTTCATAAACATTTTATATTATCTGTTTCTACTTTTATGTTGTCATTTCATGTACTGCCATGTTCCATGACTCTGGTGATTAGCTCCTCGGTTTGGTCGTATGGAAAAGAAGCTAATGTCATATCTAACCAGAAAGAATGCACAAAACTGAATAATTCAAGCAATGTGAGCAAGAGAGATTGATCTTACTCGAGACACATCATTTATAGGGTTCCACAAGGCTCAGTATTATGTCCACTATTGTTTGTAATATATGTAAACGACCATGCATGTAATATACAACACGCAGGTGATGGTGGGGAAAGACTGTACCCTAGGCTGTCGCCGTACATATTACGCAGATGTACTCCCATTACAACTCTGATTCGTATTCCTTCCTATTCTTCCTTTTGCAAGTGTCTACAGGCTTTCAGGACATCTGTCTTACACAAAAACATAAAAAAATTCCAGAAAAGATGGGTTCTAAAATGCGTAGTTTAAGAGCTATTAATACTTGTTCAGTGGAAGACAAGCCTTTCACTGTTGTTGTTGTTGTGGTCTTCAGTCCAGAGACTGGTTTGATGCAGCTCTCCATGCTACTCTATCCTGTGCAAGCTTCTCCATCTCCAAGTACCTGCTGCAACCTACATCCTTCTGAATCTGCTTAGTGTATTCATCTCTTGGTCTCCCCCTATGATTTTTACCCTCCACACTGCCCTCCAATACTAAATTGGTGATCCCTTGATGGCTCAGAACATACCCTACCAAACGATCGCTTTGTGCCACAAACGTCTCTTCTCCCCAACCCTATTCAACACTTCCTCATTAGTTATGTGATCTACCCATCTAATCTTCAGCATTCTTCTGTAGCACCACATTTCGAAAGCTTCTATTCTCTTCTTGTCCAAACTATTTATCGTCCATGTTTCACTTCCATACATAGCTACACTCCATACAAATACTTTCAGAAATGACTTCCTGACACTTAAATCTATACTCGATGTTAACAAATTTCTCTTCTTCAGAAACGCTTTCCTTGCCATTGCCAGTCTACATTTTATATCCTCTCTACTTCGACCATCATCGGTTATTTTGCTCTCCAAATAACAAAACTCCTTTACTACTTTAAGTGTCTCATTTCCTAATCTAATTCCCTCAGCATCACCCGACTTAATTCGACTACATTCCATTATCCTAGTTTTGCTTTTGTTTATGTTCATGTTATACCCCCCTTTCAAGACACTTTCCATTCCATTCAACTGCTCTTCCAAGTCCTTTGCTGTCTCTGACAGAATTACAATGTCATCGGCGAACCTCAAAGTTTTTATTTCTTTTCCATGGATTTTAATACCTACTCCAAATTTTTCTTTTGTTTCCTTTACCGCTTGCTCAATATACAGATTGAATAACATCGGGAAGAGGCAACAACCCTGTCTTACTCCCTTCCCGACCACTGCTTCCCTTTCATGTCCCTCGACTCTTATAACTGCCACCTGGTTTCTGTACAAATTGTAAATAGCTTTTCGCTCCCTGTATTTTACCCCTGCCACCTTTAGAATTTGAAAGACAGTATCCCAGTCAACATTGTCAAAAGCTTTCTCTAAGTCTACAACTGCTAGAAACGTAGGTTTGCCTTTTCTTAATCTTTCTTCTAAGATAAGTCGTAAGGTCAGTATTGCCTCACGTGTTCCAACATTTCTACGGAATCCAAACTGATCCTCCCCGAGGTCCGCATCTACCAGTTTTTCCATTCGTCTGTAAAGAATTCGCGTTAGTATTTTGCAGCTGTGAATTATTAAACTGATAGTTCGATAATTTTCACATCTGTCAACACCTGCTTTTTGGAATTATTATATTCTTCTTGAAGTCTGAGGGTATTCCGCCTGTCTCACACATCTTGCTCACCAGATGGTAGAGTTTTGTCATGACTGGCTCTCCCAAGGCCGTCAGTAGTTATAATGGAATGTTGTCTACTCCGGGGGCCTTGTTTCGACTCAGGTCTTTCAGTGCTCTGTCAAACTCTTCACGCAGTATCGTATCTCCCATTTCATGTTCATCTACATCCTCTTCCATTTCCATAATATTGTCCTCAAGTACATCGTTCTATAGACCCTCTGTATACTCCTTCCACCTTTCTGCTTTCCCTTCTTTGCTTAGAACTGGGCTTCCATCTGTAGTGAAAGAAGAAATTGCTCCTAACCTGTGCATTGTAGAACCCATGTTTTCTGGACTTCTTTACTTCCAATGATCGTTCCTTTTACTTAATAGCGACCATTACTCCTGGGACACCCTATTCGTACAAGCCTGGTTGTTTATTTTTATTTTGGCCTTTTGGCCGGACTAGTGTTGAGTTACATGTCTGCCTTCAGCGGTACTATAGAACATACATAATACTGCAAAACGAAATAATGCAAGGCATAGTGTTGTGAGCTATGAGACCTGAGATGTGTTTACAATTTTCCGTTATTATTTTACACCCATAGAATTTCTGATGACGCTTTCGGACATACTAATTACCAGCTACTGTTTAAAACGTCCGCGTTTAGTTATATGTGAGATAAATTGCTTTGCAATCCTAGCGATATATTTTGCGTCAACAATATCGCCTCATACGTAATGTTTTACGTGGTCTCTGTGACGCATACAATTTTTATTTCGAAATTAAATTGGCTGTGTCGTTTACTGTAATGGGCTGTCTACACTACTGGCTATTAAAATTGCTACACCACGAAGATGACGCGCTACAGACGCGAAATTTAACCGACAGGAAGAAGATGCTGTAATATGCAAATAATTAGTTTTTCAAGGCAATCACACAAGGTTGGCGCCGGTGGCGACGCCTACAACGTGCTGACATGAGGAAAGTTTCCAACCGATTTCTCATACACAAACAGCAGTTGACCGGCGTTGCCTCGTGAAACGTTGTTGTGATGTCTCGTGTAAGGAGGAGAAATAGGTACCATGACGTTTCCGACTTTGATAAAGGTCGGATTGTCGCCTATCGCGATTTCTGTTTATCGTATCGCAACTTTGCTGCTCGCTTTGGTCGAGATCCCATGACTGTTCGCAGAATATGGAATCGGTGGGTTCAGCAGGGTAATAGAGAAGGCCGTGCTGGATCCCAACGGCCTCGTATCACTAGGAGTCGAGATGACAGGCATCTTATCCTCACGGCTGTAACGGATCGTGCAGCCACGTCTCGGTCCCTGAGTCAACAGATGGGGACGTTTGCTAGACAACAACAATCTGCACGAACAGTTCAACGACGTTTGCAGCAACATTGACTATCCGCTCGGAGACCGTGGCTGCGGTTACCCTTGACGCTGCATCACAGACAGGAGCGCCTGCGATGGTGTACTCGACGACGAACCTGTGTGCACGAATGGCAAAACGTCAATTTTTTGGATGAATCCAGGTTCTGTTTACAGCATCATGACGGTCGCATCCGTGTTTGGCGACATCGCGGTGAACGCACATTGGAAGCGTGTATTCGTCAAGGCCATATTGGCTATCACCCGGCGTGATGGTATGGGGTGCCTTTGGTTACACGTCTCAGTCACCTCTTGTTCGCATTGACGGCACTTTGAACAGTGCACGTTAGATTTCAGATGTGTTACGACCCGTGGCTCTACCCTTCATTCGATCCCTGCGAAACCCTACATTTCAGAAGGATAATGCACGACCGCATGTTGCAGGGTCTGTACAGGTCTTTCTGGATACAGAAAATGTTCGACTGCTGCCCTGTCCAGCACATTCTCTGAATCACTCACCAATTGAAAAAGTCTGGTAAATGGTGACCGAGCAACTGGCTCGTCACAATACGCCAGTCACTACTCTTGATGAACTGTGGTATCGTGTTGAAGCTGCATGGGCAGCTGTACCTGTACGCGCCATCCGAGCTCTGTTTGACTCAATGTCCAGGTGTATCAAGGCCACCATTACGGCCGGAGGTGCTTGTTGTGGGTATTGATTTGTGTGTCTATGCACCCAAATTGCGTGAAAATGTAATCACATGTCAGTTCTAGTATAATATATTTGTCCAATGAATACCCGTTTATCATCTGCCTTTCTTCTTGGTGTAGCAATTTTAATGGCCAGTACAGTATTATTTAAACAGTCATTCCATCTAAGCCGGGGTGGTCTAGCGGTTCTAGGCGCGCAGTCCGGAACCGTGCGACTGCTACGGTCGCAGGTTCGAATCCTGCCTCGGGCATGGATGTTTGTGATGTCCTTAGGTTAGTTAGGTTTAAGTAGTTCTAAGTTCTAGGGGACTGATGACCACAGCAGTTGAGTCCCATAGTGCTCAGAGCCATTGGAACCATTTGAACCATTCCATCTAACTGAATAGGTTTTAGTTTGTTTGGCTCTTTCCTGTCCGGTGGTAGATACTGGTTTAGCATAGGAAAGCAGCGTTGATGAAATTTCGACTAAATACCTACCATGGAAAGATACACAATTCCACTTCATGGGCACTAGCTGAAAGTTAAACTATCGGGAGATCGGGATTCTTATCTGAATCGTCTGAAAAAAATGAAATAAAATTACTTTTCGTTCGTTTATTGTTTTTTTAAACAAGGAAAATCGCTATCAAGTCCGTATTTAATATCCGGACATCACTTATGCAACATTTCTGGCTGCCGCAGCTGGAAGTTGATAATCAAAAGCAGCGAGAAGAAATTTAGTATGACACTATATTTTGAACATTCTAAACAGTCACTGACCCACGATTACGTGCGAATTAACGCACTCTGTCGCTGAGTAGGCTTCTTGTAAAGAAGTGTTCGCCATAGTGGTTGATGATCTGCATGAAACACGCCATGGTGAGTTTATGAATGACATGGAATGCTCCCACGCAAATACCTCCTAAAGTAAACCACACACAACGTTCAAACTTTCTCAAAATACTCGACTCTGTAGTTGCTTTTCATTAACAACGCGAGAAGCGACCAAACCGCGCGAGTTTCTCCCTTTTAGCACAAATTTGATCATCGCTTCTTGGTTGGTTAATTCGGGAGAGGGGACCAAACAGCGAGATCATCAGTACCATTGGCTTAGGAAAGGATGGGGGAGGAAGTAGGATATGTTCTGTCGTAGGAACCATCCCAGTATTTACCTCAAGCGATTTTCATCCTTGTTTGTGCTGGTGCGGTCTTGCACACTATCCGACAAAACAGTCTCCAGTGGTTATGGCGTTGATGAAGTGAGGGTCACTGTTTGTAGGGACCAGCTTGTCCTGTCAGGCTTCCACACGAAGCCGTTTCTGCTCTGGCATTAGCAGCTTCGCCACGAATGTAATGGGCCGGTAAAGTGCTGATGTCCACTTCTTCTGCAGTTTGTCTAACAGTCACACGACTATCCCGCATCCCCACAGCGTCCACTTTTGGAATGACCTGGTCGTTTTGGCAGGTTGATCACCGACCGGAGCATGCAACTCTCTCCATCGATATGCTGCCGTCTTTAACCCATTTCCACCAGTCCTTAACATGTGTGATGCCCATAGCATCGTCACCGAAAGCTGCCTCAGACTTCGGAATGGTTTCCACCTGGCTGTATTCCAATTCCCGGCAAACGTTGATGCAGTAGCGCTGCACCAGTCGTTCTGTCATTTCCCTTGCAATGGAAAACCGTCGCGAGCACTACACAGTAAGTCATACGTCAATAAATTGCTGCTCGCCAGCTACTGTCGCTATCGACATGTGCGAAAATACACACATCAATAAAAGTTCTGCATCACGCCAGTTCTCAGAACTAAGATAGACGCTTACTGTGGATACTGTATCACAGACACAGTCCCCTAGACTCTTCAGAGATGTCACTAATCCGCCCAAGGATGTAAACAACGATGTATGAGCCGCGCCTATTAGTCCGAGGGGTCCGACAGCCGATCAGATCCTGTTATTCCACCAGGAAGGAGCTACACGGCTCCTGTTGTCTGTAGTTCAACCATGCGTAGACAGTCGGTCAATGTCGCGGTTCGATCGCGTCCACATTGTGCCAGGAAGGGCTCTCAACGAGGGACGTCTCGAGGCGTCCCGGAGTGAACCAAAGAGATGTTGTTCGGACATGGAGGAGATACAGAGAGACAGGAACTGTCGATGACATGCCTCTCTCAGGCCACCCGAGGGCTACTACTGCAGTGGATGACCGCTACCTGCGTATTATGGCTCGCAGGAACCCCGACAGCAACGCCACCATGTTGAATAATGCTCTTCGTGCAGCCACAGGACGTCGTGTTACGACTCAAACTCTGCGCAGTGGACTGCATGATGTGCAACTTCACTCCCAACGTCCATGGCGAGGTCCATCTTTGCAACCATGCAACGCGGTACAGATGGACCCAACAACATGCCGAATGGGCCTTCAGCATTGCCATCACGTTCTCTTCACCGGTGAGTGTCGCATAGGACCGTAGGTCTCTAGAATAGCGAAGAATTCCAAAGGATTGGAAAAGGGCACAGGTCATCCCCGTTTTCAAGAAGGGACGTCGAACACATGTGCAGAACGATAGACCTATATCTCTAACGTCGCTCAGTTGTAGAATTTTGGAACACGTATTATGTTCGAGTATAATGTCTTTTCTGGAGACTAGAAATCTACTCATCAGCATGGGTTTCGAAAAAGACGGTCGTGTGAAACCCAGCTCGCGCTATTCGTCCACGAGACTCAGAGGGCCATAGATGCCGTGTTTCTTGACTTCCGCAAGGCGTTCGATACAGTTCCCCACAGTCGTTTAATGAACAAAGTAACAGTATATGAACTATAAGACCAATTGTGTGATTGGATTGAGGAGTTACTAGATAACAGGACGCACCATGTCATTCTCAATGGAGAGAAGTCTTCCGAAGTAAGAGTGACTTCAGGTGTGCCGCAGGGGAGTGTCATAGGACCGTTGCTATACACAATATGACCTGGTGGATGACATCTGAAGTTCACTGAGGCTTTTTGCAGATGATGCTGTGGTGTATCGAGAGGTTGCAACAATGAAAAATTGTACCGAAATGCAGGAGGATCTGCAGCGAATTGACGCATGGTGCACGGATGGCAATTGAATCTCAATGTAGACAAGTGTAATGTGATGCGAATACATAGAAAGATAGGTCCCTTATCATTTAGCTACAAAATAGCAGGTCAGCAACTGGAAGCAGTTAATTCCATAAATTATCTGGGAGTACGCATTACGAGTGATTTAAAATGGAATGATCATATAAAGTTGATCGCCGGTAAAGCAGATGCTAGACTGAGATTCACTGGAAGAATCCTAAGGAAATGCAAACTCAAAACAAAGGAAGTAGGTTACAGCACGCTTGTTCGCCCAGTGCTTGAATACTGCTCAACAGTGTGGGATCCGTACGAGATAGGGTTGATAGAAGAGATGGAGAAGATCCAACGGAGAGCTGCGCCCTTCGTTACAGGATCATTTAGTAATCACCAAAGCGTTACGGAGATGATAGATAAACTGCAGTGGAAGACTCTGCAGGAGAGACGCTCAGTAGCTCGGTACGGGCTTTTGTTGAAGTTTAGAGAAGATATCTTCACCGAAGAGTCAAGCAGTATATTGCTCCCTCCTACGTATATCTCGCGAAGAGACCATGAGGATAAAATCAGAGAGATTAGAGCCCACACAGAAGCATACCGACAATCCTTCTTTCTACGAACAATGCGAGACTGGAATAGAAGGTAGAGCCGATAGAGGTCCTCAGGGTATCCTCCGCCACACACCGTCGGGTGCCTTGCCGAGTATGGATATAGATGTAGACGTAGATATACCTTCAACCAGACAATCGTCGTAGACGTTTTTAGAGGCAACCCGGTCAGGCTGAACGAGTGCAGCAAGGTGGAGTTTCCCTGCTGTTTTGGGGTGGCATTATGTGACGCCGACGTAGACAGCTGGTGGTCATAGAAGGCGCTTTAACGGCTGTACGATACGTGAATGGCATCCTCCGACCAATAGTGATATCGGCAGCATAGTGGCGAGGCATTCGTCTTCATGGACTAAAATTCGCGCCCTCATCGTGTACATCTTGTGAATGACTTCCTTTAGGATAACGATATCGCCCAACTAGAGTGGCCAGCATGTTCTCCAGACACGAGCCCTGTCGAAAATGCCTGGAATAGACTGAAAAAGCCGGCTCTTGTGGCCGAGTGGTTCTAGGCGCTTCAGTCTCGAACCGTGGGACCGCTACGGTCGCAGGTTCGAATCCTGCCTCGGGCATGGATGTGTCTGATGTCCTTAGGTTAGCTACATTTGGGTGCATAAACCCTTACAAGTCAATACCCAGAACAACTACATCTGGCCGCAATAAGGGCCTTCATACGCCTGGGCATTTAGTCAAACACAGTTTGCATGGCGTGTACAGGTACAGCTGCCCGTCCAGCTTCAACACGATACCACATTTCATCAACAGCAGTGACTCGCGTGTTGTGACGAGCCAGCTGCACGGCCACCATTAACCAGACGTTTCCAATTGGTGACACATCTGGAGAATGTGCTGGCCAGGGCAGCAGTCGAACATTTTCTGTATCCAGAAAGGCCTGTACAGGACCTACAACACGCGGTCGTGCATTATCCTGCTGAAATGTGTGGTTTCGCAGGGATCGAATGAAGGGTAGAGCCATGGGTCGTAACACATCTGAAATCTAACGTCCACTCTTCAAAGTGCCGTAAATGCGAACAAGAGGTGACCGAGACGTGCAACCAATGGCACCACGTACCATCGATCCGGGTGATACGCCAGTATGACGATGAGGAATACACGCTTCCAATGACGTTTTGCCATTCGTGCACCCAGATCCGTTGAGTTCACCATCGCAGGCGCTCCTGTCTGTGATGCAGCGTCAAGGGTAACCGCAGCCACGGTCTCCGAGCTGATAGTCCATGCTGCTGCAAACGTCGTCGATCTGTTAGTGCAGATGGTTGTTGTCTTGCAAACGTCGCCATCTGCTGACTCAGGGATCGAGACGTGGCTGCACAATCCGTTACAGCGACGCTGATAAGATGCCTGTCATCTCGACTGCTAGTGATACGAGGCCGTTGGGATCCAGCACGACCTTCCGTATTACCCTCCTGAACCCACCGATTCCATATTCTGCTAACAGTCATTGGATCTCGACCAACTGGAGCAGCAATGTCGCGGAACGATATGCCGCAATTGCGATAGGCTACAATCCGACCTTTATCAAAGTCGGACACGTGATGGTACGCATTTCTCCTCCTTACACGAGGCATCACAGCAACGTTTCACCAGCAACGCCGGTTCAACTGTTGCTTGTGTATGAGAAATCGGTTGGAAACTTTCGTCATGTCAGCTCGTTATAGGTGTCGCCACCGGCGCCAACCTTGTGTGAATATTCTGAAAAGCTAATTATTTGCATATCTTCTTTCTGTCGGTTAAATTTTGCGTCTGTAGCACGTCAGCATCGTGGTGTAGCAATTTTAATGGTTAGCAGTGTATATCTATATCTACATGATTACTCTGCCATTCACACTTAAGTACCTGGCATAGGGTTCATCGAACCATTTTCAAACTTCTTCTCTACCATTCCATTCTCGAATGGCGCGTGGGAAAAAGGAACACCTAAATCTTTCCGTTCGAGCCGTGATTTCTCTTATTTATTATTATCATTTCTGTCTACGTAGGTGGGTGTTAACAAAATAGTTTCGCATTCGAAAGAGAAAGTTGGTGATTGAAATTTCGTAAATAGATATCACCGCAAAGAAAACCGCCCTTGTATCAGTACTGCCACCGCAACTCGCGTATCATATCAGTGACACTCTCAACCCTATTGCGTGATAACACCAAACGGTCTGCCCTTCTTTGCACTTTTTCGATGTCCTCCGTCAATCCTACCTGGTAAGGATCAAACACCGTGTGGCAGCATACCAGTAGAGGACGGACAAGGGTAACGTAGGCTGTCTCTTTAGTGGGTTTGTCGTGTCTTCTGAGTGTTCTGCCAACAAAGCGCAGTCTTTGTTTCGCCCTCCCCACAATACTATATATGTGTTCTTTGCTATTTAAGTTGCTCGTAATTGTAATTCCTTGGTATTTAGTCGAATTGATAGCTCTGCGATTTGTGCGATTTATCATATACCTTTGATCTATCGAAAGGAACACTTCCTTTCCCTTCCTGACCATATGCTGGTTATGTCGTTCTGTCTGTGGTATAAATAAACAAAAACTTTAATATCTGTGAACGTGTACTAAGACAAAACTGAAAGACACACGTCCACCCAGGAAAGACGTCAGGTTATAAAAGACTACCAAATCAATCAAACTCACTCCTGACAGAGGGCGCATTTATAAAATCAAATATTACAGAAATTATTTGTATTAATTTTATACGAAACTCCCAGAAAAACGAGAAGGTTAAAAAAAATGGATACAGATAAACACGAACCCACATCCAATTTGTTTTCGGTCTTGTATCTCATTTCCTCAATCAACTATACTATGTTAAAAATGTGTTTGAATTGGCATCGTTTTCTGTTATTTAATCCCCTAAATGTTATTCACATTTAATTATAACAAATCCCAACAAGCTCAACCGAAATTTAAGCGAAGAACCTAACGGTGTTCCGAAAGGATAGGCTACACAAGGTTGGAAGTGGGGTTTTTGTTGTTGTTAGAAATACTTTATCTTGTCGCGAAACTGATGTAGTTAGTTCCTGCGAGTTAGTATGGGCAGAGGTTATTGTTGGCAACCGGAATAAAATAATAATTGTATACTTTCACCGACTTCCCAATTCAGATGATACAGTACCCGACTCATACGATCACAGTTCGTGGTCACTTTAATTTACCCTCGATATGTTGGCGAAAATAAATGTTTAATTCCGGACGTACGCATAAAACATCATTCGAAATTGTGCTAAATGCACTGTCTGATAATTATTTCGAGTAGTTAGTTAACGAGCCCAAGCGAATAGTAAACGGTTGTCAAAACACACTTGACCTTTTAGCATCAAACACTCATGATTTAATAACGAGCATCGAAACTGATACAGGATTAGCGAATACAGGGTTGTCGTAGCGAGACTGAATATTGTAACCCCCAAATCCTCCAAAAATAAACGAAAAATAAACCTATTCAAAAAAGCAGATAAAAATTCACTTGACGCCTTTTTGAGAAACGGTCTCCACTCCTTCCAAGAATATAACTGTAAACCAGATGTGGCTTAAAACCTAAGAAATAGTATCGGCAGGAAATGAGTGATTTATACCAAATAAATTAACAAAGCGGGTCAAAACACTTTTACAGAAATAACGTAACAAACATGCCAAATTCAAACAGACGCACAATCTCCAAGGTTGGCAATCTTTTACAGAAGCTCGAAATTTTGCGCGAACTTCAATGAGAGATGCTTATAATAGTTTTCCAGAAACCCGGCGGAAAATCCAAAGAGATTGTGGTCGTATGTGAAGTATGTTAGCGTCAAGAAACAATCATTGCCTGCTCTGCGCGATATCAATAGAGTTACTGTAGAACACAGTGCTGTCAAAGCTGAGTTACAAAATACAGCCTTCCGAAATGCCTTCACAAAAGAAGACGAAGTGAATATTCCAGAATTCGAGTCAAGAACAGTTGCCAACATGAGTAACGTAGAAGTAAATATCCTCGGAGTAGTGAAGCAACTTAAATCGCTTAACAAAAGCAAGTCTTCTGGTCCAGACTGTATACCAAATAGGTTCCTTTCAGAATATGCTGTTTTATTAGCTCCATACTTAACAGTCATTTACAATCGTTCGCTCGATGAAAGATCCGTACCCAAAGACTGGAAATCTGCACAGGTCACACCAGTATTCAAGAAAGGTAGCAGGAGTAATCCACTAAATTACAGGCCAATATCATTAACGTCGATATACAGCAGGATTTTAGAACATATATTGTGTTCGAACATTATGAATTACCTCGAAGAAAACGTTCTATCGACACACAGTCAACATGGATTTAAAAAACATCGTTCCTATGAAACACAACTCGCTCTCTATTCACATGAAATGTTGAGTGTTATTGACAAGAGATTTCGGATCGATTCCGTATTTCTAGATTTCCGGGAGGCTTTTGAGACTGTACCACGCAAGCGGCTTGTAGTGAAATTGCGCGCTTATGGACTATCGTCTCAGTTCAGTGACTGGATTTGTGACTTCCTGTCAGAGAGGTCAAAGTTCGTAATAATCGACAGAATGTCATCGACTACAACAGAAGTGATTAATGGCTTTCCCGAAGTGTTATAGGCCCTTTGATCTGCCTTTGCGTGCTTAGGGAATATCGTCTCCTTTATGTGAGTGGATTTGCGATTTCCTGTCAGAGAGATCACAGTTCGTAGTAATTGACGGAAAGTCATCGACTAAAACAGAAGTGATTTCTGGCGTTCCCGAAGATAGTGTTATAGGCCCTTTGATCTTCCTTATCTATAGAAACGATGTGGGAGACAATCTGAGCAGCCGTCTTAGAGTTTTTGCATATGACGCTGTCGTTTATTGACTAATAAAGTCATTAGAAGATCATGACAAATTGCAAAACGATTAAGAAACTATATCTGAATGATGCGCAAAATTGGCACTTGACCCTAGATAACGAAAAGTGTGAGGTCATACACACGAGTGCTAAAGGGAATTCGTTAAACTTCGGTTACACGATAAATCAGTCTAACCTAAAGGCCGTAAATTCCACTAAATACGTAGGAATTTGAATTACGAATAATTTAATTTGGATGGAACATATAGAAAATGTGGTGAAGGCTAACGAAAGACTGCGTTTTGTTGACAGGACACTTGGAAAACGTAACAGACCTACTAAGTAGACTGCCTACACTACGCTTGTCCGTCCTCTTTTAGAATACTGCTGCGCGGTGTGGGATCCTTACCAGGCAGGACTGACGGAGTACATCGAAAAAGTTCAAAGAAGGTCAGCACGTTTTGTTTTATCGCGAAATAGGGGAGAGAGAGTCACTGAAATGATACAGGATTTGAGATGGACATTATTAAAAGAAAGGCGTTTTTCCTTGCGACAGAATCTTCACACGAAATTCCAATCATTAGCTTTCTCCTCTCAATGCGAAAATATTTTGGTGACACCGACCTATATAGGAAGGAACGATCACCATGTTAAAATAAAGGAAATCAGAGCTCATACGGAAAGATATAGGTGTTCGTTCTTTCCCCGCGCTATACGAGACTAGAATAGTAGAGAATTTTGAAGGTGGTTCGATGAACCCTCTGACAGGCACTTAGTGTCATTTGCAGAGTGTCCATGTAGATGTATATGTAAATTTTATGAAAAGAGTCGTTGCCTTAAAACGGCTTACCGTCGTAAAACGCAAAAATAACTAAGTACGAAAATTCTTTAACCATCAATATGATGTTTCCCCTCTTCATTACAACAAATCGTACCAGTGCCGATTCATTCTTGATACATTCAACCTGCTGCTGCTTAGAAACAGTATGTATTCATTGGGTGTAACGTGTAATAGAAAATCCGCCGAATATGTTTCTTCTGCTGAACACGACAGATACGGTATGGCGCCTTGCTTTCTGCTTGTGGCGTAGGTAGCGTTGTTGCTTCCTATTCGTTGCACTTCATGTGGCACGTTGTCGAAATATTGAAGAACTTGTGTTTCACGTGTCGAAATGGCTTCTCAAAGAGAAATAGCAGGAAGTGACTTCACAAAATTCGTATACCTCCACGTCAGCGTTAGCTAACTCGTCCCTTGTGCCAACGGCTTAATTGTAAAGGAAAGCGTGTTTTACGCATCTTTGTGGCGTGGTTGGATGGCTCAATGTGGTAGCACATTCTCCATGAAGATTCGACTGTCAGTGTGATTTACAACAACAATAAACGTCGATTCCTCTTCTTCTTGACAGACTAATTTATCGGCGTTCTGAATGCAAACAGTATGTTAATATTTATGTAGTTTCACTACACAGGATCAGCTGCCGTTACAAGGGTAAAAAATAAATATGCGTTTTTAATTAACATATCGGATTTCACTCTACACTGCAGCACTCGTATTGGTGCTACAACTGAAAATGTAATACAGACTAGAGGCCTTTCTATCTGCCGATGCGAAGCATTTAATTGAGAGCAAACAAATGCGAAAAACATAAAAAAATCTTCGCTTATCCAGATTTTAACGTACCACTACCCACAAACATGCTCTCCACACTTCAATCCCCCCTCACACACACACGCAGGCACAAATGCAAGCGCGCGTGCGTTTTCACATTCACAGCATTTATTATGTTTAAAATCTATATGCATGGTGCACGGGCGAGAAACATGCTGTTACACAGCGAATTTTCCAATTACTCTATAATTACACATTTTCAACCGGGTCGAAAGCAAATTTATTTATAACTACGAATTAATGTCACACACAGTCAGCTGCGTTCTGAATGTCTGCGACTGCAGAGGCCACCACGATGCTTACAAACAATCACGGAACAAACGCAGACGAAATACGAATCCGTGGCGTCTGCTACAAACGACTCACCATGCACTTGACTACAGCCGATCTTCACCTATGTCTTTATACTTTTTTTTGCAATAAGCGTTGTTTCGCACCATCGGTGCCTAGACTGACATGTTTATCGGGCAAGCGCAAGAAAATAGGGAAGATCCAGCATGTTGGTTGAAATGGCTCTGAGCACTATGGGACTTAACTGCTGTGGTCATCAGTCCCCTAGAACTTAGAACTACTTAAACCTAACGAACCTAAGGACAACACACACATCCATGCCCGAGGCAGGATTCGAACCTGCGACCGTAGCGGTCGTGCGGTTCCAGACTGTAGCGCCTAGAACCGCTCGGCCACGCCGGCGGCCCCAGCACGTTACTTTGGATGGAGAGTCATCGAAATATATAGATTTAACGTCAGCCATGACCCTGGTGAGTGTATTGGAACCACTGCCGCAGATGATGTAGATACATGTAATTAAATATTGTCCGAAAAAACCTGCAACAAATATTCAGTCACGGACCATTACTACGTCAAGGATAAGGATTGTAAATGAAGTGTCAGAAGGAAGCAGCATTGAAGGAGGTGTTAGACCTTTCCCCCCTGTTGTTTAACGTATACCTAGAAGAGATTATTACGAAAAGCTTAGATGGGAAAAGAGGAATATGTATTGGTGGAAAGGGAATAGAATGTATAAGATTTGGTGATGACATGGTATTAGTGACAGAAAGTGAGCGGACAGTGAATAACATGCTGAGAGATCTGTTGAAAAATGGCTCTGAGCACTATGGGACTTAACATCTATGGTCATCACTCCCCTAGAACTTAGAACTACTTAAACCTAACTAACCTAAGAACATCACACACAGCCATGCCCGAGGCAGGATTCGAACCTGCGATAGTAGCAGTCGCGCGGGTCCGGACGGAGCGCCTAGAACCGCTAGACCACCGCGGCCGGCTGAAAGATCTGTATGAAGCTTGTGTGGAATATGGGATGCAAATAAACACAGCAAAAACAAAGAATATGGTCAAAAGTACAAGACGCAGACTGTTCAAAATTGTTCAAATGTGTGTGAAATCTTATGGGACTTAACTGCTAAGGTCATCAGTCTCTAAGCTTACACACTACTTAACCTAAATTGTCCTAAGGACGAACACACCCACCCATGCGCGAGGGAGGATTCGAACCTCAGCCGGGACCAGCCACACAGTCCAATACTGTAGCGCCTTAGAACGCAGACTGTCCATTATTAAAATAGGGCAATCTACCATTACCCAAGTAAGTGCATTTAAATTTGTTGAGATGTCACCAGGAGGTGAAAACTCGAATTGCCGCAGCGAAGGATGCATTCAACAAAAAGAGGAGACTGTTATGTGGCAAATTAGATAAAGGTCTAAGGAAATGGTCCGGAAAAAGTTTTTCTGCAGTGTGGCACTATATGGGGGAGAAACATGGACACTGAGACGAGAGGATAAAAAAGGTAAGAAGCATTTGAGATGT
Organism: Schistocerca gregaria; assembly: GCF_023897955.1. Lineage (NCBI taxonomy): Eukaryota > Metazoa > Arthropoda > Insecta > Orthoptera > Acrididae > Schistocerca > Schistocerca gregaria. The sequence goes on along the minus strand of NC_064930.1, from coordinate 83,599,884 downwards.
GGATGTGGAGGAGAATGGAGAGAATAAGCTGGATTTAAAGAGAGAGTAATGAAAGAGTATTGGAAAGGGTTGGTGACAGAAGGTGTCTGCTGAAGGTTGTAAGAGAAAGGAAAAAGAACTGGCTAGGACATTCATTGAGAAATGAGTGCTTGCTATTGCTTTGAAAGGATTGGTTTGTGGGAGAAGACTGAGAGGAAGAAGGAGATACAAGATGATGGACGACATAAAGGGCAGAGGAAATTATGCGGACCTGAAGAGGATGGCAGAAGAGCGGACAGCCTGGAGAACTGCCATGTGAAAACCTGCCTTTTGGCAGAAGACTGATGATGATGATGATGATGATGATGATGATGTCGTTAAAAGATTTGAAGTGGTGCCAACTTCCTTTAGCGGTCCAAAAGTGCATTTCAAATTTCAGGAAACTTGCTATAATTGTGCAAAAATTCAAAACGGTGCACGTCACAAAACAAAAAGACATAGGCTCTTTATGATCACAATGCCAGCGAGTCACTACTGGAATCGACAGTTCATACAAATAGCTTGGGTTTAACACATTGTAGGGACGTGACACCGAACAACGACACAGGCGCAGTTGTACGTAAAGCAAGAAACAGATTTTGGTTCACTGGCAGCATATTGGAAAAATTAAATGCGTGCACTAAGGAGACTGCTTACAAAACACTCGCGGTAAATATCGTATAAAATTGGCCAAGTGTTTGAGTGTCGGGACAAAGCGCCGGGCGCTGTATTCGAGCGGTTACAGGCGCTTCAGTCCCGATCCGCGCGACGGCTTCGGTCTTAGGTTCGAATCCTGCCTCGGGCATGGGCGTGTGTGATGTCCTTAGGTTAGTTAGGTTTGAGTAGTTCAAAGTTGCAGAGGACTGATGACCTCAGATGTTAAGTCCCATAGTGCTCAGAGCCATTTGAACCATTTGAACAGATTGCGGTAGCATCGCATTCACAGGGTGTAAAACAGCAATGCATTGGGGGAGTTGTCATTCGAACTCAGGTGAGTGGTGGTAAAAGCTCCCTGACGGGATTATGGAAGCAAGACGAGAATTAACAGACTTTGAACGCGGAATGGTAGCTGGAGCAACACGCAAGGGACATTCCATTTCGGAAATCGTTAGGGGATTCAGCATTCCGAGATCCACAGTGTGGTGTGTTTTTGGGGGTGTGTAGGTTTCTGGTCCAGGATGGGTGGCGGCGAGGTGTGAGGATCCCAGGGCGACAGGTGGCCAACGGTCGAATACGCTCCTGCTAGTTCACATAACTTTGTTAACACTACGATACATGCGCACTATGTAGCGGTACCGACCCTGCAGTCTACACTACATCAAGTCTAACGCATCACCCGGCCACTAATGACACTATTCCGTCCGCCCCTAGTCAGAGCGACAGAATGTCAATCCTAAGGGCCTGGATTCGATTCCCGGATGGGTCGGAGATTTCCTCGGCTCAGGGACTGGGTGCTGTGCTGTCATAATCATCATCTTTCCATCCCCATTTACACCCAAGTCGCCAAAGTGGCGTCAAATCGAAAGACTTGCACCCGGCGAACGGTCTACTCGACGGGAGACCCCAGTCACGCGACTTTCTTTTATTTATGTATTTTTATTCCGCGTGGCCAGCAACTATACACGTGGGCGACGACTCACTCGTGCGGACGCAGCGGCACGAGAATGTGTGATGTAATACGTAAACTGAAATCTAAGTGTTACAATTTTCAAATGTATCAAGACGTCTATTATATACACTCCTGGAAATTGAAATAAGAACACCGTGGATTCATTGTCCCAGGAAGGGGAAACTTTATTGACACATTCCTGGGATCAGATACATCACATGATCACACTGACAGAACCACAGGCACATAGATACAGGCAATAGGGCATGCACAATGTCGGCACTAGTACAGTGTATATCCACCTTTCGCAGCAATGCAGGCTGCTATTCTCCCATGGAGACGATCGTAGAGATGCTGGATGTAGTCCTGTGGAACGGCTTGCCATGCCATTTCCACCTGGCGCCTCAGTTGGACCAGCGTTCGTGCTGGACGTGCAGACCGCGTGAGACGACACTTCATCCAGTCCCAAACATTCTCAATGGGGGACAGATCCGGAGATCTTGCTGGCCAGGGTAGTTGACTTACACCTTCTAGAGCACGTTGGGTGGCACGGGATACATGCGGACGTGCATTGTCCTGTTGGAACAGCAAGTTCCCTTGCCGGTCTAGGAATGGTAGAACGATGGGTTCGATGACGGTTTGGATGTACCGTGCACTATTCAGTGTCCCCTCGACGATCACCAGAGGTGTACGGCCAGTGTAGGAGATCGCTCCCCACACCATGATGCCGGGTGTTGGCCCTGTGTGCCTCGGTCGTATGCAGTCCTGATTGTGGCGCTCACCTGCACGGCGCCAAACACGCATACGACCATCATTGGCACCAAGGCAGAAGCGACTCTCATCGCTGAAGACGACACGTCTCCATTCGTCCCTCCATTCACGCCTGTCGCGACACCACTGGAGGCGGGCTACACGATGTTGGGGCGTGAGCGGAAGACGGCCTAACGGTGTGCGGGACCGTAGCCCAGCTTCATGGAGACGGTTGCGAATGGTCCTCGCCGATACCCCAGGAGCAACAGTGTCCCTAATTTGCTGGGAAGTGGCGGTGCGGTCCCCTACGGCACTGCGTAGGATCCTACGGTCTTGGCGCGCATTCGTGCGTCGCTGCGGTCCGGTCCCAGGTCGACGGGCACGTGCACCTTCCGCCGACCACTGGCGACAACATCGATGTACTGTGGAGACCTCACGCCCCACCTGTTGAGCAATTCGGCGGTACGTCCACCCGGCCTCCCGCATGCCCACTATACGCCCTCGCTCAAAGTCCGTCAACTGCACATACGGTTCACGTCCACGCTGTCGCGGCATGCTACCAGTGTTAAAGACTGCGATGGAGCTCCGTATGCCACGGCAAACTGGCTTACACTGACGGCGGCGGTGCACAAATGCTGCGCAGCTAGCGCCATTCGACGGCCATCACCGCGGTTACTGGTGTGTCCGCTGTGCCGTGCGTGTGATCATTGCTTGTACAGACAGCCCTCTCGCAGTGTCCGCAGCAAGTATGGTGGGTCTGACACACCGGTGTCAATGTGTTCTTTTTTCCATTTCCAGGAGTGTACTTTTCCTTCATATTGGACCAAACCATAATGTCGTAGTAATTTTATTTAGTGTACATTCTACGCACATATTATAAACACAGATATTTTTGTAATTTATTTACACTTTTCATATGTGTATTGTGTTCAGAAGGTCACTACTTCAATTTCTTCGAAAAAGATCAGAATGGCCGGCCGCTGTGACCGAGCGGTTCTAGGCGCTACAGTGTGCGACCGCTACGGTCGCAGGTTCAAATCAAATGGTTCAAATGGCTCTGAGCACTATGGGGCTTAACATCTATGGTCATCAGTCCCTTAGAACTTAGAACTACTTAAACCTAACCAACCTAAGGACATACTAAAATGTAGACTTTCACGGCCGGAAATATATGTCGCCGGCCGCGGTGGTCTCGCGGTTCTAGGCGCGCAGTCCGGAACCGTGCGACTGCTACGGTCGCAGGTTCGAATCCTGCCCCGGGCATGGATGTGTGTGATGTCCTTAGGTTAGTTAGGTTTAAGTAGTTCTAAGTTCTAGGGGACTAATGACCACAGCAGTTGAGTCCCATAGTGCTCAGAGCCATTTGAACCAAATATATGTCCATTATAATTATCCGGGCTGTTATGCCGTGGTCGGTTGATGAATTTTGTCTCAATTCCCAACGTTTCGCCTCTGACTGCGGGAGACATCTGCCCCCGTCCACTACTGGGTGATGGCAACGGCGATCGACGGAGACGGACAGCGGCCAATTGCACTGACGTTTTCAAAACACGTGACATCACACCACGGCGCGGGAGCGCGCGGACACGGAATTTAGCGGCAGTCAGTAGCGAGCCAGCGGGTGTGTTGGACCTTCTATCGACCTACGGAACCCCTTGAAGATGTCTCCCGCAGTCGGAGACGAAACGTTGGGAATTGAGACAAAATTCATCAACCGAGCACGGCATAACAGCCCGGATAATTATAATGTACATAACCTAAGGACATCACACTACACCTAGTCATCACGAGGCAGAGAAGTCGCTGGTCGAATCCTGCCTCGGGCATCGATGTGTGTGATGGATGTCCTTAGGTTAGTTAGGTTTAAGTAGTTCAAAGTTGCAGAGGACTGATGACCTCAGAAGTTATGTCGCATAGTGCTCAGAGCCATTTAAACCAAGATCAGAATGACCGAAACGAAAGCAAAAAAAAATGCTTCTCCTCCGCCAATTTAAAAATTTTTGGCTCACAACATATTGTGAATGCATTACGTGACAACCAACAACTCCACGTATGAGTTTCCACAAATATTGATTTTTTTAAACTCACAAATCACCTCACATGAAAAAAAAATCTGTTTAGTAGATTAGCTTAGATTCACCCACTGAATTCACTCCCACGCGATTTTTTTGCGACTAGGTTGAAATTCCACTCGTACCTCCACCTAATTTGGGTCATGTGGCGGGATTCGGTGTCTCCATCCTCCACATAGCCTTTGAGATGGTAGTGAAACAGTATGTACGTGCAAGTAGGTAGTACTAAGATGCGTCCACGTGGAGACGTCATGTGTTGTTGTTGTTGTTGTGGTCTTCAGTCCTGAGACTGGTTTGATGCAGCTCTCCATGCTACTCTATCCTGTGCAAGCTTCTGCATCTCCCAGTACCTACTGCAACCTACATCCTTCTGAATCTGCTAAGTGTATTCATCTCTTGGTCTCCCTCTGTGATTTTTACCCTCCACGCTGCCATCCAGTACTAAACTGGTGATCCCTTGATGCTTCAGAACATGTCCTACGAACCGATCCCTTCTTCTAGTCAAGCTGTGCCACAAACTTCTCTTCTCCCCAATCCTATTCAATACTTCCTCATTATTTATGTGATCCACCCATCTAATCTTCAGCATTCTTCTGTAGCACCACATTTCGAAAGCTTCTATTCTCTTCTTGTCCAAACTATTTATCGTCCATGTTTCACTTCCATACATGGCTACACTCCATACAGATACTTTCAAAAACGACTTCCTGACACTGAAACCTATACTCAGAAACGTTTTCCTTGCCATTGCCAGTCTACATTTTATATCCTCCCTACTTCGACTATCATCAGCTATTTTGCTCCACAAATAGCAGAATTCTTTTACTACTTTAAGTGTCTCATTTCCTAATCTAATTCCCTCAGCATCACCCGACTTAATTCGACTACATTCCATTATCCTCGTTTTGCTTTTGTCGATGTTCATCTTATACCCTCCTTTCAAGACACTATCCATTCCGTTCAACTGCTCTTCCAAGTCCTTTGCTGTCTCTGACAGAATTACAATGTCATCGGCAAACCTCAAAGTTTTTATTTCTTCTCCATGGATTTTAATACCTACTCCGATATTTTCTTTTGTTTCCTTTACTGCTTGCTCAATATACAGATTGAACAACATTGGGGAGAGGCTACAACCCTGTCTCACTCCCTTCCCAACCACTGCTTCCCTTCCATGCCCCTCGACTCTTATAACTGCCATCTGGTTTCTCTACAAATTGTAAATAGCCTTTGGATCCCTGTGTTTTACCCCTGCCACCTTTAGTATTTCAAAGAGAGTATTGCAGTCAACATTGTCAAAAGCATTCTCTAAGTCTACAAATGCTAGAAACGTAGGTTTGCCTTTCCTTCATCTATTTTCTAAGATAAGTCGTACGGTCAGTATTGCCTCACGTATTCCAACATTATTGCGGAATCCAAACTGATCTTCGCCGTGGTCGACTTCTACCAGTTTTTCCATTTGTCCGCAAAGAATTCGTGTTAGTATTTTGCAGCTGTGACTTATTAAACTGATAATTCGGTAATTTTCACATCTGTCAACACCTGCTCTCTTTGGGATTGGAATTATTGTCTCATACATCTTGCTCACCAGATGGTAGAGTTTTGTCAGGACTGGCTCTCCCAAGGCTGTCAGTAGTTCTAATGGAATGTTGTATACTCCCGGGGCCTTGTTTCGACTCAGGTCTTTCAGCACTCTGTCAAACTCTTCACGCAGTGTCGTATCTCCCATTTCATCTTCATAGAATAGAAGTCATAGAATCGCAAAATGGAGCTATGGAGTTTGGACGTGCCCATAACCACATCGTCAGTGCACTGGACATTCGCGGTCAACTGCCTCGCTAAATTCCGTTGCCCTCCGTGGCGCATATAGCTGTACACCTAAAGTGGACCAAACAAGAAGCGGGAGGGCGGGGGAGGCAGTAGTATGTAGTCTTTTCGTCTATAGCTCTGATGTCCAATGAGGCGCACAGTTTGGAGAATATAGTTCAGATGCTTGTGCGATGTTTTGGGGGTGTTTCTCAAAGAATGAGTTGGAATCAGTCAGTCAGTTTATCGTGAATGTGACCTGGGGTATTTATTCGGACTTTCACGGTGACCAGGTGTTGTCGTTTTGTCTATATGTTAAAGATGAGCATACCATGTACATCTGTGCTTTGCAAGATATCGACAACCATATTCACAAACCAGCGCCCGTACATTCCTGCTTTGACGAACGCTCTGACATTCTATCAGACGCTCGACCATTCTGAAAAATCACCGCATGTTAACTTCATATAAAATGTCAGACTATACGGATCAGCTGGTGCATCACAGCAATCAACATCACCTCACTCTTTTCTACTTATTTATTTTTATCTTTTTATATATGTGGTGGTGGTGGTTGTTAGTGTTTAACATCCCGTCGATAACGAGGTCATTAAAGACGGAGCGCAAGCTCGGGTTAGGGAAGGATTGGGAAGGAAATCGGCCGTGCCCTTTCAAAGGAACCGTCCCGGCATTTGCCTGAAACGATTTAGGGAAATCACGGAAAACCTAAATCATTTTATATATGTGGTTTCTGTTATCACGGACAAGTCAGGATGTACAGACTCCATCCCTTACCTGCAGCCATACGTATCTATGGAAGAAAAATTCTGACATGAGCTGGAATTGGACAATGAAACAAGTCCAATAGCGACACACTGAAGTATGTGCTATATCAGGACTCGAAAATAGGTTTCCCTGTTCTCGCGAGCAGTCGCCTTAACCATCTTTGGATATCTGAGCACCCTTTCGTCCAATGCGAATCGTCATCTACCATACACTGGATAAATACTGTTACTTGTCCATCATCATCGCTAGCGACCTAAGCTCATTCGTACAAGAGGTAGAATGAAGAGTTCCTCTGCACTGAAATTATCATTCTCTCCAGTCAAGGCGAATGTATTTACCTACGTATAAACAAAAAAATTACAAATCGCAACATCAGAACATCAAAAAAATCTAATTTAGAGAAATGAAATTTCGGGAATACATGTACCTACGTAATACAATTAAGTGATGAACATTGTAAGAGCACAGGATAACGTAAGTGTGAAATATGCCATTGCAAATTTGACATGCTGTTGCATTAATAACACGTGTTACCACGAGATTGTTGAATGAAAGCATGCAGACGTGCATGGGCTATGTCATACAGACGCAGGATGTCAGTTCGTGGGATGGAGTTCCATGCCTGTTGCACGTGGTCGGACAATACCAGGGGTGGTTAATGTTCGTTGAAGATGATGCTGCAGATGACATCCGATGATGACATACTCTGTAAAGCAAAGCATGTTGGGTTACAACAGCGGTATGCAGGCGAGCGTTATCCTGTTGGAAAACGCCCCCTCGAATACTGTTTACAGAGGGCAACACAATAGGTAGAATCAGAATACTGGCGGATAATGTTGCAGTCAGGCAGCGTGGTTTCCGGACTGGGAAGGAGCGCCTGGTGCCCAGCACGAATCCACCCGGCGGATTTGTGTCGAGGTCCGGTGAGCCGACCAGTCTGTGGATGGTTTTTAGGCGGTTTTGCATCTGTCTCGGCGAATACGGGATGGTTCCCCTTATTCCGCCTCAGTTACACTATGTCGGCGATTGCTGCGAAAACAAGTGCTCCACGGAGGTGTACACCACCATTAGTGTACCACGCCAACACAGGGGCTACACTCGTGTGAGACGATTCCTGGAGGGGTCCACCAGGGGCAGAACCGCACAATAACGCTGGGTTCGGTGTGGGGCGGCGGAGGGGTGAAGTGGACTGCGGTAGCCGTCGTGGGATTGTGGACCACTGCGGCTGCAGTGGGGACGGAGTCTCTCCGTCGTTACTAGGTCCCGGTTAACATACAATACAGGTAGCGTGGGGCAACCACGAGCGCTTCAACTACCATAGGAAATGGCACCACAGGTTATAACTCCAGGTGTGGGTCCAGTGTCTCTAGCACACCAACAGATTAGCTGCAGGCCCTCAACTATCCTAACTCTAACCTACACACGATCATCACTGGCAACGAGAGAGAACCTGCTTTCTTCAGAAAATAGGACTTCCATCCTGCCCTTCAATGAGCTCTCGCTTGACACAATTAAAGTCGCAAATGGCGGCTATTTGGAGTCACTGGGCGGCCCCCTTCAGGGCTGTCATTGAAGTAACCGATTTGTTTCGCTTTGTTGTGTCACTGTGAGTCCAACTGGACTCAAATATCTGCTGGAGTGTCATGAGCCAGAGCCATAAGTCGATCACGGTGGTCTTCCCTCTCGGTAGTGCCACATGGCAGTCCGGAGCTCGGTGTTGTTGCAACTGTACGTTCTCGAGACCACTGCTCCCAGCTTACTGTACAGTGGCCACTCAGCCGTGCATGGCTCGATTTCACGCCATTTATTGTTTGTCATATTCTATTACGGTACTGCCACCTCGTTTTCTCATTCCATTTACTGGCGTCACTAACTTACTGCCTTTCTTGCCCGTGAGCAAGTGCACTGTCGCACCATTTCTGGAGCAACCGATAGTGCACGTTACATTTGAGATGTGTTACGACCCGTGGCTCTACCCTTCATTCGATCCCTGCGAAACCCTACATTTCAGCAGGATAATGCGCGACCGTATGTTGCAGGTCCTTTCTGGATACAGAGAATGTTCGACTGCTGCCCTGGCCAGCACATTCTCCAGATCTGTCACCAATGGAAAACGTCTGGTCAATGGTGGCCGAGCAGCTGGCTCGTCACAATACGCCAGTCACTACTCTTGACGAACTGTGGTATCGTGTTGAAGCTGCACGGGCAGCTGTACCTGTACACGCCATCCGAGCTCTGTTTGACTCAATGCCCAGGCGTACCAGGGCCGTTATTACGGCCAAAGGTGGTTGTTCTGGCTACTGATTTGTCAGTATCAATGCACCCAAATGGCGTGAAAATGTAATCTAGTTCTAGTATAACATATTTGTCAAATGAATGCCAGTTTATCATCTACATTTATTCTTAGTATAGCAATTTTAATGGCCAGTAGTGTATTTCTGGGTCGTCGTGTGTCGTCGTGAGTCAGGACGCAGCAGCGCCGGTGAGACGCCGACAGCCAGTGCTCGCCGACCGCTGGCGACACACATGAAGTGTCCGATAGAGAGAGATTGGAGCGGGACAACCATTGGATGGTCGTTCGGTTGGTCGTCTCATCGATCGACGTATATTTGGTCCGTTCACCGTTTCTGGGCCTGGGCAGTTGGTCGGTTGGCGTGTAGCAGCGGGGGAATATCGACAGAGTTTACTTTGGCCTGCTGGCAGCGTCTATGCGGTGTCGGAGTGTGTGGTGCTGTTCCCATTGCTACGAGGTTCGTGGCTCACCGATCCTGGACATAAAAGTTGACTTTTCACTTAATCTACCAGCAATTCATCACTGTTCACATTGTGTCGTTTGGAGTTTGTTGTCGGCTGTTGGGATATTCCCGCGAGCAACAACATGTGTTTTCAAGTTGGCAATTTCTAGCCACCCTCCGGTTGAGTTTAACTGTTCTTGGTATTGAACTGTTCTTGGTATTGAATTGAAGTGCACCAGTGGAATTTTCTGCTTTGTGGCCGTTAATCTGCCGGTTACGTACCCTGGCCGTTGACGTAAATTCAGACAGTGTATTTTCCTCATCAAGTTGTCGCTGACCAGCATGGAGTTTAGTTTGACAGCTCTATGTATAATTGGTTATGGGCGCCAACACCTTCTACGTTGTTCCATTGAACTCCCTGTTGTGTGCTGGTCGGGTGGAGCAGAAGTTATCTTGTTGGTGGGCACGTTGACTGTCTGTCAGTTGGGTTTTCGTCAGATCGTGAATGGTTGGGTCGACTGCCTGTCTCACCTAAGCGAGCGTTAGTGTTTGAATTGCAGGCCGATTTCTAAACGACCTTGGGTGTATGGCCTTTTTTGTTTGTTCTTGTTGTTTGTACTTGCTTGGCTTCTAGCCGATTTTTAGATTAAGGTTGTTTTGCCCTTAAGGCGTCAGATGGTTTGGGCCTACATCCTAATTTAAGAACTGTTTTACGTAAAGCCTTTGTCATTTTTTAAAATTAATGTTATTGAGTCTTGAGTGTTGTGCCTTCAGCTGATTTTGAATTTAAGTTGTTTTGCTCTGAAAGTGTCAGATTCTTGGGGCCTTCAGCCGACTTTGAATTAAAGTTGTTCTGCTCTTAAGGTGTTAGATGGTTGAAGCCTCCGGCATAATTTAAGAACTGTTTTACATAAAGCCTTTGGCATTTTTAAAATTAATGTTATTGAGTCTTAAGTGTTGGGCCTTCGCTGGCCGCGGTGGCCGAGCGGTTCTAGGCGCTTCAGTCCGAAACCGCGCGACTGCTACGGTCGCAGGTTCGAATCCTGTCTCGGGCATGGATGTGTGTGATGTCCTTAGGTTAGTTCGGTTTAAGTTCTAGGGGACTGATGACCACAGATGTTAAGTCCCATAGTACTCAGAGCCATTTGAACCATTTTTTTGTTGGGCCTTCAGCCGATTTTGAATTTAATTTGTTTGCTCTTAAAGTGTCACATTCTTTGGGCCTTCAGCCTAATTAAGGAACTGCTTTAAGATAAGACTTTGCCTTTTAAATTTCTGATTTTGGTTGAGATTTAAGTTATTGGCTTTCAGCCGTTTTTAAATTAAAGTGGTCTTGCCCTTAAGGCATGAGATTGTACGGCGCATTCAGCCGCTAATTCAGTTCCAAAACTAAAGCTGTGTTTAAAAATTTTTTTTCTTCGCTCTTGTAATGTTTGATGAAATAAAAGGCTGTATGTTCGAGTGCAACTGACGGTCGCTCATTTGGGCCCCTTTCCTCAACTTTAACTACCTGACCTGTCCTACAGGTTTAGCAGCGCGTCTTAGCAGCATCCCTATGTGTGTGAAATCGTATGGAACTCAACTGCTAAGGTCATCAGTCCCTAAACCTACACACTACCTAACCTAAATTATCCTGAACACACACACCCATGCCCGAGGGAGGACTCGAACCTCCGCATCCCTAGTTAGCCTTTCTGCAATATCGCAAAAAGAAACATCCACTGTCTGGTAGCCCTATTACACGAACTCGTTCAAAGCGAGGTGTTGATTATGGCATTTTTGTCGCCTTAAAGGCATTCTTGACTGACATCAACTCACCACGTCCAATCTCAAAGGTAATTGACGCCCACGACCGTTAACACGAATATTTAAAGCAAACCTGATCTGGATTTTTATACTGGTGCTTCTATCGCCACTGGTAGACACCATCTTTCAGACGTACACATACGCCTTCCAACATTAGTTCATGACGCACGACTCGTTCCTGCTGTTGCCATTTTTTTTCTAACAGTGTATATGAAATACTGAAAATTAGTAATGATATCTTCAAGACAAATGTTGATGGTGTTGGGACAGCAACCCGCCACAAATTTACTTTCAGTTCCTTTATTAAAATGGTACCGTTACCGGTTTCGAATCGTTGTGATTCATCCATGGACGGTTTACACGCTTTCTTTAGGACATGTGATTTTTTTACACATTAATTGTCCTACAATATAAATAATACGTAATTATAAACAAGCCATACACAGATGGTTGCGTTACAGATTTTCGTTGCCTGTGACTTACGTAAAATGTTGGTTTCGAGTGTTTGTTTTCATAACATACGTCCAACAAATGTGAATACATTCCCACTGCATTCTTATTGTTGCACACGTAAATGTCCTATGTTTGGAAAGGATCATATATACCTTTACGTAACTGTAATGCCTTTTACACTAGTACAGAGATATTGATATTTTGACTAGATATTGTTACATTAATTATATATATACAGGGTGTTTCAAAAATGACCAGTATATTTGAAACGGCAATACAAACTAAACGAGCAGCGATAGAAATACACCGTTTGTTGCAATATGCTCGGGACAACTGTACATTTTCAGGCAGACAAACTTTCGAAATTACAGTAGTTGCAATTGTCCACAACAGATGGCGCTGCGGTCTGGGAAACTCTATAGTACGATATTTTCCACTTATCCAGCATGCGTAGCAATAATATGGCGTAGTCTCTGAATGAAATTACCCGAAACCTTTGACAACGTGTCTGGCGGAATGGCTTCACATGCAGATGAGATGTACTGCTTTAGCTGTTCAATTGTTTCTGGATTCTGGCGGTACACCTGGTCTTTCAAGTGTCCCACAGAAAGAAGTCACAGGGGTGTCATCTCTGGCGAATAGGGAGGCCAATCCACACCGCCTCCTGTATGTTTTGGATAGCCCAAAGCAATCACACGATCATCGAAATATTCATTCAGGAAATTAAAGACGTCGGCCGTGCGATGTGGCCGGGCACCATCTTGCATAAACCACGAGGTGTTCGCAGTGTCGTCTAAGGCAGTTTGTACCGCCACAAATTCACGAAGAATGTCTAGATAGCGTGATGCAGTAATCGTTTCGGATCTGAAAAATGGGCCAATGATTCCTTTGGAAGAAATGGCGGCCCAGACCAGTACTTTTTGAGGATGCAGGGACGATGGGACTGCAACATGGGGCTTTTCGGTTCCCCATATGCGCCAGTTCTGTTTATTGACGAAGCCGTCCAGGTAAAAATAAGCTTCGTCAGTAAACCAAATGCTGCCCACATGCATATCGCCGTCATCAATCCTGTGCACTATATCGTTAGCGAATGTCTCTCGTGCAGCAATGGTAGCGGCGCTGAGGGGTTGCTACGTTTGAATTTTGTATGGATAGAGGTGTAAACTCTGGCGCATGAGACGATACGTGGACGTTGGCGTCATTTGGATCGCAGCTGCAACACGGCGAACGAAAACCCGAGGCCGCTGTTGGATCACCCGCTGCACTAGCTGCGCGTTGCCCTCTGTGGTTGCCGTACGCGGTTGCCCTACCTTTCCAGCATGTTCATCCATCACGTTCCCAGTCCGTTGAAATTTTTCAAACAGATCCTTTATTGTATCTCTTTTCGGTCCTTTGTTTACATTAAACCTCCGTTGAAAACTTCGTCTTGTTGCAACAACACTGTGTTCTAGGCAGTGGAATTCCAACACCAGAAAAATCCTCTGTTCTAAGGAATAAACCATGTTGTCCACAGCACACTTGCACGTTGTGAAAAGCACACGCTTAAAGCAGAAAGACGACGTACAGAATGGCGCACCCACAGACTGCGTTGTCTTCTATATTTTTCACATCACTTGCAGCCCCATCTGTTGTTGACAATTGTAACTACTGAAATTTCGAAAGTTTGTCCGCCTGAAAATGTACTGTTGTCCCAAGCATATTGCAACAAACGGTGTATTTCTATCGCTGCTCGTTTAGTTTTTATTGCCGTTTCAAATATACCGGTCATTTATGAAACACCCTGTATATATATATATATATATATATATATATATATATATATTGTACAGATAAAATAGTACATTATTTAATTACATTTAGCATCATGAGAATTATAATAACAGCCCTTTACTGAAAAATTTACGAAAATTATTTTGCAACCTCCAAAGCAAATAATATTAGTACGCCTATCTGGAGATCAGGTAGCAAATTTATATGTTACTATAATTCCTTTGAAAAAAGGAACTGAAAGTAAATTTGTGGCTGCTCGCTGTCCCAACACCATCAATATTTGTCTTCAAACAACAGCCATGGTCTCCATCATATCATCATATAACAAAATTGCATGATATCTTCAGTCTGGATGCAGTTCACATTCGACGTCTTGTTACTTTTAAGTACAAATGATGTGACACATTTCCACCTCATCTAATCAGTTATGTACGTAACATACCCGTCACCCAGTGTGTTTAAGCACCTGAAAATACCAACACGAACACACGTACTGTCGAGGAGCTAAAATCTCGGTAGACAACTTTCCATGCAAAATAATCGAGTGCTTCTACGGCGCAGCAGTCCTCACAAACAAACAAACACATACACACACACTGCCTCAGTTTGCGCTCGCAACTGAGAGGCAAAACAGACTCCGTAGGAGCCGCTAGCTAACTTTTCGACAGCCCCTACGCTACGTAAAACTGAAAGTTACGTGACTGAACTCGACAGATTTCGCTGGAGTTGTCGCTTTATACTCGCGCCGGGACAGCTTCCTCGGGTAAAACACACACACACACACACACACACACACACACACACACACACACACACAGAGAGAGAGAGAGAGAGAGAGAGAGAGAGAGAGAGAGCACACACACACTCACATACACATACACACACACACACACACACACACACACACACACACACACACAGAGAGAGAGAGAGAGAGAGAGAGAGAGAGAGAGAGAGAGAGAGAGATTTTAAACACCGATTTTTGGAACAACACAATGCCTTACTGGATGTGGTACGGCTTTAGTTTTCTCTAACTTTTAAATTGCCTTTACATAAAGGACCTTTGTATGCAGGGTGAAAACTATTTAAACCGAATAACTCTGGGAGGTTGTAGGGGGCATCAAAACAAATATTTTTCCCTAATGTCATTTTTTCCTATGAGGAGTATTTAAACCGGTGGAGGCCGTATTACTATCTTTGGTTGTTAGAGGGCGTATTACGATCTTCAGTTGCCCACGAGTGTGGTAGTACATTGTCTCTGTTTACTAATGGAACGATACACCTGGAGTGAGTGCACTGATATAGTTGGTGCGTACTAAGTAGCGCACCACAACAGACGATCTGCACTGCGGGTTTATCAACAACAATATCCTAATCGCCGTATCCACCATCATACGACCTTTGCTGTAACAACGTGAGACCGGCTCATTTAGCAGATTACCTGGACAGGGACGCCGTCGCACGCTAAGAACGCTGCAATTTGAGGAAGCTGTCTTGCAGCACGTGGGGACGAATCAGACGAATGTAAGAAGAGTCCTTAGAGAGCAACTGTTACGTCCATTTCACTTAACAGCGTATCCACAACCTGGAACCAGTTGATTATCCAGCCAGAGCACAGTTTTCGCAGTGGTACCTGGAACAGTGTGAAATGCATCCAACATTTCCAGCCTCTGTGTTGTTTACCGATGAAGCAACGTTCGGGCGTGATGGAGTCTTCAACATGCACAATTCACATGTCTGGAGTAAGTGGTTGGTGGTGGTGGTGAAGGTGGTTAGTGTTTAACGTCCCGTCGACAACGAGGTTATTAGAGACGGAGCGCAAGCTCGGGTTAAGGAAGGATTGGGAAGGAAATCGGCCGTGCCCTTTTCAAAGGAACCATCCCAGCATTTGCCTGAAACGATTTTAGGGAAATCACGGAAAACCTAAATCAGGATGGCCGAAGACGGGATTGAACCGTCGTCCTCCCGAATGCGAGTCCAGTGTGCTTTTGGAGTGAGGGTAACCCACATGCCACAGTTACTAGCGCTCATCAAGTGCGGTTCAATGTGTGGGTCGGTGTTGTTGGGGACTGTTTAATTGGACCATATCTCCTGCCTAGGCCATTAAACGGCAGGCACTATTACAATTTTCTCGCCAGAGCATTGCCAGAATTGCGGAAGACGTCCCGCTCCCTACAAGACAACGCATGTGGTTCCAACATGACGGGGTGCCGGCACATTTCAGTCGTCGTGTGCGTCGATTCCTGGACCGACGGTTCCCAGAAACGTAGATTGGCAGAGGTGGTCCTGTACCATGGCCTCCTCGATCCCCAGATATGTCCCCTCTGGACTTTTTTGTGGGGGGAGAGATGCGCAACATTGTTTACGCAACACTTGTTGCATCAGAAGAGCATCTGGTTGCCCGGATAGTAGCAGCAGCAGGAACAATTCAGGATACTCCTGGGGTTTTTGTCCGTGTCAGACAGAACATGATCCGACGGTGTCACCTTTGCGTACGTGTCAATGAGCTCCGACGCCACGTTCAATTACGTCCCAGATTTGTTCGATAGGGTTCAGAGCTGGCGAGTTGCAGGGCCAGCACACCAACTGGAACTCGCCACCGTGTTCCTAGAACTAGTCAGTCACACCCCGGCCTTATAACATAAGGCGTTATCTTGCTGAAAAATGCCATTGCCGTCGGGAAACATGATCGTCAGACCGAGCGAGGTGGCGCAGTGGTTAGCACACTGGACTCGCATTCGGGAGGACGACGGTTCAATCCCGCGTCCGGCCATTCCGATTTAGGTTTTCCGTGATTTCCCTAAATCGCTCGAGGCAAATGCCGGGATGGTTGCTCTGAAAGGGCACGGCCGACTTCCTTCCCCGTGTTCCTAGAACTACTCAGTCACACCCCTGGCCTTATGACATAGGGCGTTATCTTGCTGAAAAATGCCATTGCCGTCGGGAAACATGATCGTCAGACCGAGCGAGGTGGCGCAGTGGTTAGCACACTGGACTCTCATTCGGGAGGACAACGGTTCAATCCCGCGTCTGGCCATTCCGATTTAAGCTTTCCGTGATTTCCCTAAATCGCTCGAGGCAAATGCCGGGATGGTTCCTCTGAAAGGGCACGGCCGACTTCCTTCCCCTTGTTGCTAGAACTTCAGTCACGCCCCTGGCCTTATGAAATAGGGCGTTATCTTGCTGAAAAATGCCATTGCCGTCGGGAAACATGATCGTCAGACCGAGCGAGGTGGCGCAGTGGTTAGCACACTGGACTCGCAATCGGGAGGACGACGGTTCAGTCCCGCGTCCGGCCATCCTGATTTAGGTTTTCCGTGATTTCCCTAAATCGCTCGAGGCAAATGCCGGGATGGTTCCTCTGAAAGGGCACGGCCGACTTCCTTCCCCGTCCTTCCTTAATCCAATGAGACCGATGACCTCGCTGTTTGATCTCTTCCCCAAACAACCCATCCCAAACATGATCGTCATGAAGGGATGTTCGTGATCTGTAGCTCCTCGTCCGCCATGGTGCCTCCCACGAGCTCCACTAGACACTCGGATGCCCACGTGATTGTTTACCACAGCGGCATCTTGTCTCCATCCCGCAGTACTGGTGCTGAGGTGCTGTTGCCCTGGAAGACGACGGATTCGCGCCCTCCCATTGGTACGGTGAAGGAGGTGTCGGGATTCATCAGACCGTGCACCGCTCTCCGACTGAGCCAATGTCCAGTGCTGATGGTCACGTAACCATTTCAGAAGTAGTTGTCGGTGTCATGGTGTTAACATTGGCACATGCATGGGTTGTCCGCTGCGCTGGACCATCATTAGGAGTGTCCAGGGCACTGTGTCTTCAGACACGCTTGGGCTCTGCCCAGCATTTAAGGTCACAGTTCGCCACCACCTGTCCTCTTCCACCTGCCCAGCCTACGACGCCCGACATCTTTAGTGAAGGGTGCCCGCCTAACCCCAAGACGCCTGGACGTGATTTCACCTCCGTTCCGCCACGTATGAAAACACTCAGCATCCTCGAACAAGCCGTTCAGTTCCCAAAATGATCGAGTATCTCGGGCATCACAATCTGCCCTCAGTCAGATCGCGCGCCTTCCCAGAATGATCAAATGGCTCTGAGCACTATGGTACTTAACATCTGAGGTCATCAGTCCCCTAGAACTTAGAACTACTTAAACCCAACTAGCCTAAGGACATCACACACATCCATGCCCGAGGCAGGAGTCGAACCTGCGAACGTAGCAGCAGTGCGGTTCCGGACTGAAGCGCCTAGAACCTCTCGGCCACAAAGTCTGGCACGCGCCTTCCCCATTCTACACACAGACAACACGCTCACTGACTCTACATTCACCGTGCGTGTGTCTGATTAGCAGTCATTCCACGAAACGTGACGCTGCTATCGCCTGGACGGGTTTATATCGGTAGTGGACCAGCGAAAAAAAATGTTCAAATGTGCGTGAAATCTTATGGGACTTAAATGGTTCAAATGGCTCTGAGCACTATGGGACTTAACTTCTCAGGTCATCAGTGCCCTAGAACTTAGAACTACTTAACCTAACTAACCTAAGGACATCACACACATCTATGCATGAGGCAGGATTCGAACCTGCGACCGTAGCAGTCGCGCGATTCTAGACTGTAACGCCTAGAACCCCTCGGCCAACCCGGGCGGCGCGACTTAACTGCTAAGGTCATCAGTCTCTAAGCCTACACACTACTTAAACTAAATTATCCTAAGGACAAACACACACACCCATGCCCGAGGGAGGACTGGAACCTCCGCCGGGTCCACACAGTCCATGACTGCAGCGACTAAGACCGACACAATCCATGACTGCAGCGACTAAGACCGCTCGGCTAATCCCGCGCGGCTGTGGATCACCAGTCATAATGTTCTGGCTGATCAGTGTATTTGTGTTTATTTGCTACAGAGAGTCTTCAGTTGTGAATTTTCATGTATATATTTGTGTACATTTGCTTACAGCAATCTTCAGTTGTTTTCCACCATGGTTGCTCTCACTCTTTTTGATTTATAATTTGTCTGTGGATCGACTGTAAGCGAGCAGTGCCGACCTTTGGCTGTCGTGTTTCTCTGTGGAGAGCGGAATGTGTACTAACAAAGTGGACTGACTGTGTTATCACCATCTCTCATCTACACGTAAATGATAGCGGACGCTATATTGAGTTAGTCTCATTCGGAATTTGACGCTGTTGTTGCGGCAGCGGTCAGAGTCTGTCGATGTTAATTTGCATTTTGTACGACAGTAACGGTGACAAATTAATGATATAGTCTCCACAAACGAACGTAATAGTTACATCAATTACGCCAAAAACTAAAGAGCATTTCTTTTTCATTCAAAACTGAATACCCGATATTGTCATCGTCGAATACGGCTTTATCACTTCCAAAAACCAATTTTTGGGTGCTCACTGCGGAACCTGCATATGCGGTCAGCACATTGGGAAGAACATTGAGCCATGATTATTTCTGCAAATTTCCTACGTAGCCATTTGGACATCCACACGTTATTTGTGTACCGTTTTGCACTCTTCTACATCTCCATCTACGTGATTACTCAAGCTATTCATAATGAAGTGCCAGGCAGAGGGTTCAATGAACCACCTTCAAGCTGTCTCTCTACCATTCCACTCTCGAACGGCACGCGGGAAAAACGATCAATTACGTTTTTCTGTGCGAGCACTGATTTCTCTTATTTTATCGTGATGATCATTTCTCCCTATGTAGGTGGGTGCCAACAGAACGTTTTCACAATAGGCAGAGAAAACAGGTGATTGAAATTTCATGAGAAGATCCCGTCGCAGCGAAAAACGCCTTTGCTTTAATGATCGCCACTTTAATTCACGTATCATATCTGTGGCACTATCTCCCCTATTTCGCGATAATACAAAACGAGCTGCCCTTCTTTGTACTTTGTCGATGTCATCCGTCAGTCCCACATGATGTGGATCCCACACCGCACAATACTTCAGAATAGGGCGGACAAGCGTAGTGTAAGCAGTCTCTTTAGTAGACCTGTTGCACCTTCTAAGTTTTCTGCCAATGAATCGCATTCTTTGATTTGCCCTACTCACAATGTTATCTATGTGATCGTTCCAAATGGCTCTGAGCACTATGGGACTTAACATCTATGGTCATCAGTCCCCTACAGCTTAGAACTACTTAAACCTAACTAACCTAAGGACATCACACACATCCATGCCCGAGGTAGGATTCGAACCTGCGACCGTAGCAGTCGCGCGGTTCCGAACTGCGCGCCTAGAACCGCGAGACCACCGCGGCCGTCGTGATCGTTCCAAATTAGGTTATTTAAAACTGTAATCCCTAAGTATTTAGCTGAATTTACAGCTTCAGATTTGTGTGACTTATCGCGTAATCGAAATTTAGCTGATTTCTTTTAGTACTCATGTGAATAACTTCTCACTCTTCTTTATTCAGGATCGATTGCCACTTTTCGCACCATACACATATCTTATTTAAATCATTTTACAAGTTGTTTTGATCATCTGATGAGTTTACAAGACGATAAATGACAGCATCATCTGCAGACAATCTAAGACGGCTACTCAGATTGTCTCCTATGTCGTTAATATAGATCAGGAACAACAGAGGGCCTATAACACCTCCTTGGGGAACGCCGGACATTACATCTGTTTTACTCTATGACTTTCCGTCTATTACTACGAACTGTGACCTTTCTGACAGGAAATTACGAAGCCATTCGCACAACTGAGGCGATACTCAGCAGGCACGCAGTTTGGTTAGAAGACGCTTGTGTGGAACGGCGTCGAAAGCCTTCTGGATATCTAAAAATGTGGAATCAATCTGACATCCCCTGTGGATAGCACTTATTACATTGTGAGTATAAAGAGCTAGTTGTGTTTCACAAGAACGATATTTTCTGAATCCGTGCTGACTATGTGTCAATAAACCGTCGTCTTCCAGGTACTTCATAATGTTCAAATACAGTACATATTCCAAAACCCTGATGCAAGTCGATGTTAGTGATATAGGCCTGTAATTCAGCGGATTACTTCTACTTCCCTCTCTGGGTATTACAGGCTCCGAAAGTTCTAAAAGTGAAATTGAAGAATCATCTTAGTTTCATAGGACCGAACAACATTTATCAGTTTTACAGTTGAGCGACGAAACCTTGGAGAGCATCACTGCAGGTTTCACGAAAAATTTCCACGAAGAACGGTACTGCACACACCTCGTCATATACTCTCTCCGCTCCAAGAGGCCGTGAAGGTGCAACGGCGAAGAATCATCTTAGTTTCATAGGACCGAACAACATTTATCAGTTTTACAGTTGAGCGACGAAACCTTGGAGAGCATCACTGCAGGTTTCACGAAAAATTTCCACGAAGAACGGTACTGCACACACCTCGTCATATACTCTCTCCGCTCCAACAGGCCGTGAAGGTGCAACGGCACCGACCGGCCGCCGTGTCATCCTCAGCCCACATGCGTCACTGGACATGGAGGGGTACAGCACACCGCTCTTCCGACCGTACGTCAGTTTACGAGACCGGAGCCGCTTCATCTCACTCAAGTAGCTCCTCAGTTTGCCTCACAAGGGCTGAGTGCACCCCTCCGCCAACAGCGCTCGTCAGACCTTATGGTTACCCATCCATGTCCTAGCCCAGCCCGACAGCGCTTAACTTCTGTGATCTGACGGGAACGGTGTTACCACTGCGGCCAGGCCGTTAGCCCACTTCATCGTATAAGGTAAACCAAACTGACGATAAAAGAGAATCCAAACAAAACCAAACATCATTAATGACGAACTTGCAGGCAAAAATTAATGTTGACTATTTATGTGGCTTCGCCGATTTTCCTAAACTACCAGTACCGAGCCAGTTGTAGGACTGCCTATGGTTTTACGTGCATTCCGAAGCCCGGCGAGACTTTTTTTACAATAAGGCCATAAAAATTTTCACTTCTTCCTTTCATTATTTGTTATGAGAAGTGGGGCAGGAGAGGATTGGGGGAGGGGGGGGGCAATGTGTCAACTAAAATATTTGGAATGATGAGTGTTGCAAGTCAGTAAGTGCTCAGATTCCCGAACAGTGGGTGAATATAGACTGGGGAATTTCCACGCCGTGAGATACTGCACTCAAGAAACTCACACACACACACACACACACACACACACACACACACACACACACACACACACACACACATTCAAGTGAAAGACTTGACTTAATGTGTGACACCTTCAAAGCAGGACAACATCCATTAATGAGGAGATTATGTCAGTAATTTAATAACATAAATTAGCTTAATACACTACTGGCCATTAAAATTGCTATACCACGAAGATGACGTGCTACAGACGCGAAATTTAACCGACAGGATGAAGATGCTGTGTTATGCAAATGATTAGCTTTTCAAAGCATTCACACAAGATTGCTGCCGGTGGCGACACCTACAACGTGCTGACACGAGGAAAATTTTCAACCGATATCTCATACAGAAACAACAGTTGACCGGCGATGCCTGGTGAAGCGTTGTTGTGATGCCTCGTGTAAGGAGGAGAAATGCGTACCGTCACGTTTCCGACTTTGATAAAGGTCGGTTTGTAGCCTATCGCGATTGTGGTTTATCGTATCGCGACATTGCTGCTCGCGTTGGTCGACATCCAATGACTGTTGGTAGAATATGGAATCGGTGGGTTCAGGAGGGTAATACGGAACGCCGTGCTGGATCCCAACGGCCTCGTATCACTAGCAGTCGAGATGACAGGCATCTTATCTGCATGGTTGTAAGGGATCGTGCAGCCACGTCTCGATCCCTGAGTCAACAGATGGGGACGTTTGCAAGACAACAACCATCTGCACGAACAGTTCGACGACGTATGCAGCAGAACGGACTATCAGCTCGGAGACCGTGGCTGCATCACAGAGTGGAGCGCCTGCGATGGTGTACTCAACGATGAAACGGAGTGCACGAGTGGGAAAACGTCATTTTTTTCGGACGAATCCAGGTTCTGTTTACAGCATCATGATGGTCACATCCGTGTTTGGCGACATCGCGGTGAACGCACATTGGAAGCGTGTATTCGTCATCTCCATACCCGGTGTGATGGCACGGGGGTGCCATAGGTTACACGTCTCGGTTACCTCTTGTTCGCATTGACGGCACTTTGAACAGTGGGCGTTACATTTCAGATGTGTTACTACCCGTGGCTCTACCCCTCATTCGATCCCTGAGAAACCCTACATTTCAGCAGAATAATGCTCGACAGCATGTTGCAGGTCCTGTACGGGCCTTACTGGAAACAGAAATTGTTCGACTGCTGCCCTGGACAACACATTCTCCATATCTTTCACCAACTGAAAACGTCTGGTCAATGGTGAACGAGCAACTGGCTCGTCACAATACGCCAGTCACTACTCTTGATGATATGTGGTATCGTGTTGTGTACCTCTACGCGCCATCAAAGCTCTGTTTGACTGAATGCCCAGGCGTATCAAAGTCGTTATTACGGCCAGATGTGGTTGTTCTGGGTTCTGATATCTCAGGATATATGCACCCAAATTGCGTTAAAAAGGTAATCACATGTCAGTTTTAGTATAATATATATGTCCCATGAATACCCGTTTATCAACTCCATTTCTTCTTTGTATAGCAATTTTAATGGCCAATAGTGTACATGCGTCACATATTACGCTCCACCAGACAAATGGGCCTTGGCGTCTGTGGTGTCAAACGTCTGGGTCCAGGCTAGAGGAAGGAGCGTCATGATCTGGGGTCTGTTTTAGTGGCACTCCCTGGGTGATCTCTGCATCCTGGAACCCACAAGGGATCAACCAATGACAGCCTCAACACTTGGGGACCATGTCCAGTCGTATAGGCAGTTTTTCCTCAACATGATGGCATCTACCAGCAGGACAATGCAACATCTCATGAAGCTCAATGTATGTTCGTGGTTTGGAGACTTACAACATGAGTTTACCGTACCGCCCTGGCCACCAGACTCCCCGGATTTAAACCCAATCGAGAATGTGTGGGACCACCTTGATCAGGCTGTTTTCCACATGTATCCTCAGTCGAGGAACCTAGCGCAGCTCGCCACGGCAATGGATTACATGTGGCCCCACATCCCTGACGGTACGTTCCAGAACCCCACTGGCCCTCTTTCTGCACGTTAAGCGCAGGAAAACGCGGTTATTCAGGCTGTTGAAAGGTGGTCGCATTAGCGTTACTGGACAGTGAAGATCAGTCATCAGTTTTGTTTTGAGGTTGTGCTTCCAAAAAATGGTTCAAATGCCTCTGAGCACTACGGGACTTAACATCTGAGGTCATCAGCCCCTAGCCTTAGAACTACTTAAACCTAACTAACCTAAGAACACATCCGTGTCTGAGGCAGGATTCGAACCTGGGACCGTAGCAGCAGCGTGGTTCCGGCCTGAAGTGCCTAGAACCGCTCGGCCAGTTGTGCTTCCGTTTACATAAATGAGTTCTTCAGCTGTCACTGTGATTTGTTTACGATTTCTACTGTCTCGCCTAAGCTCGTATTTACTACCGCTGAGCATGCCGATATGGAAGTTGTTTATGGGTTTTGTAATGGAAACGCTGCTTCCTGAAGAGAATACGGTAGACTGTTTCCAAAACACTGAGTAAGAGGTGATGTATTTTCAGTGAACTTTGAGAGACAGTTTCAGTTAATCGTATCTCATCTGAATATGTGTATGGAGAGAGCCCAGGTGGAGCGGAAGACGTTATTCAGCCCGTAGAACGTGGTTCTTCAAAAAGAAGACCGAAGAATTTCTACTCATAGTGGTGCAACTAACGACACTCTTATTGCGATTGGCGCGAAATTTTAATAGACATCGTCTTTCAGTTGTAGAAACGCGTCCACCAACTTTCCTTTATGTCATTCAACTCCTTCTTGGTGCTGCTTTCTTTCCGTCAGTTATGTCACAAGGAAACGACACCTGAAGTTCTGCGGCTATATAAAATGCGTACACTCAAGTAGATTACCAAAGAGGATACTGGTGTATCATGAGAAACTCCATCCAAATCATGCCAAAGAAGATGTAATCGAATTTGGCAATATAGAGCACAGATCCAAATACAGCAGTACTATTGAGAAAAGTGTGGTGGTGAAATTACACAAATGTTGAGAAATGTGTGGTGGAGGGATTTCAAGTCACATAGAAAAGAAGAAGATATTCTCCATAGAGAATAAACAGCAGATAAAGCCAAGGCGTTCAAACAATATTGGCAAAAGCAAAAGGAAGTCTTGTCGAAAACTACATAGACACCATTTTCTCGTTTCTAGAGGATGTAAAAAATACATGTTTATTGCGTGACAGAAACGTCAGGGGGCCATGAAAGTTTTGATGGTAATGATGTTCAAAAACAGTGTTAAAACTGCAATGTGGTGATCCATACCAAACAAGTTTTTCTTTCATTGTTACTAAAATCTTGAATCGCTGCCGTTGTAGACTAAGGCTTAAGTAATTAACAAAACAACTGCGTAGGCGTGTTCGAGAGTTTTTCCTCAATGGCAAAACGGCAATAAAGGAATAAAAATCTGATTTCGTTGTTCACGCAAATTTCTGAGCAAACTACAGGTAATTACGGACTGCAAGGAGCTACTACAGAGCTCGAGGGATTGGTCTGAATATGACAGTGGCTGACAGGTAATCCCCAAGATGGATGAGGCGTTGCACAGGCAGTAACTGATGCTTTGCAGGTAAGCCTGCATTACAGGCGAATGGAAATGGGAGAGGTCGGTGGATTATTAAGCAGGGAAATTTGTTTCGGAGCATACAAGCAGGTACTGAAGACATCATTAACGCAGGCGAACACATGCTTCTGCGCTGTATATTAATCATTAGCGCTTTTGGAACACGTTGCTATGCATTCAGAGAGGAAGACATAATACTAGCGTTTTCTACACACCGGTACTCATTTGCAAACTGTACAGAGACCATGAGAGAATGAATGTCGTCCCAGCTGCAAAATGTGTACATCCAGAATTATCAATAGACTAGAGAGCCACCGCCACTTCCCACAGTTAGCACTAAATGCCTACAGCTGGGTGTATTACTTCCAGGTTATAGTACAAGCCAATAACTAATATTGACACTTCACTGTTTCGCAGTAGTGTACGCCTAACCCAGCTATTGACAACGGTTATGCAGTCGGCAAATTAATTAAGGAAAACGCCTTAAATTAACCTTCACATACAAGCAGTAAAATGTGAGAGGTGATTTTAATTTGTCATATTTGAGCCACATAAAATTTATAAATTATATACATATACCTTCCTTGGGAATCACTGTACTTATTACTGAAAACTGTATCAAAATCCATATATTAAATCCTCACACCAGCTTTCATATACAGAGAGAAAAACACAGTGTCTGGCTTCAATTTATTATACTCTATTGTGCGAAACGTATTTACAAAATGAACGTTCGCACGATGTATCACTGCCAAGTAACGTATCTCTATGATACTTGGACCATACATGAGGGTCATTCAATAACTGAAGAGACAAATTCGTGTGGAAAAAAAGCGTTTATTTTTATAAAACAACACTTTTTCTTCTTTCCAACATAATCCCCTTAAACATTTATGCACTTGTTCCAACGGGCTAGAAGCTTTTTTATTCTGGCTGCAAAGAACTCAATGCTTCCTTCAGTGCACCAAACAAATGGAACTCAGTAGGTGCTAAATCAGGACTGTATGGAGGATGAGGCAGAACTTCCCAGCCCATTTTGTCGATGATTTAATGGGTTAGTTGTGCAATATGAGTATGTCCGTTGTCTTGCTGGAGAATCACACCTCTCCTCTGAGATCCACGACGTCATTCTCTCGTTGCTGGATTAACCTTGTCTAAAAGCAAATCCGAGTACTATTGGCTGTTCATTGTACGCTGCTCTTCGAGATAATCACTAAAAACTGGACCTTAAGCATCCCCAAACTCCGTACACATGACTTTTCCTGCTGACGTTCGGGTTTTCAAGTTTTTGTTGACATGTGAGTTGGTGTGCTTCCACTCCGTGCTTTGCCTTTTTGGCTCTGGCACATAACAGTGAACCCAAGCCATAGCAGAAGTTAAAGGTTTTCTTGAGGAGGTGCTCACCTTCTCTTTCATAACGTTCCTTCAGCTCTGTGCTCACTCTCAACCTTGTTTCCTTGTGTATCCGCGTCAACTCCTTTGGGACCCATCTTGCCTATGTTTTGCTGTACTTCGAAATGGTTCAAATGGCTCTGAGCACTATGGGACTCAACTGCTGTGGTCATTAGTCCCCTAGAACTTAGAACTACTTAAACCTAACTAACCTAAGGACATCACACACATCCGTGCCCGAGGCAGGCTGAAGCGCCTAGAACCGCTCGGTCACACCGGCCGGCTACTTCAGCTTGTAACAGACAATGTTATGAAGTGTACCAGTACTAGCTTGAACCTTATCAACTATCATTTCCACAGTCAGACAGCGGTCTGCACGAATAATGTCATCAATTCGACGTCCAAGTGGGGGAGTTGAAACTGCAACTGGTCGGCCAGAACGGTGTTCGTCAGTCACTGAGTAGCGACCATTTTTGAACTGCTGTGCCCACTTGTAAAAATTTGCATGATTCATACAACCTTCACCGTAAACTTCAGACATTGTACCGTATATATCCACTGGTTTCTCGCCTTCAGCTAGTAAAAAACGAATTAGAGAACGTTAATCAACTAATATGGACTTTCCAAGCGGACTCACCATCTTGAATTTTTTTTTCGAGGTTAGAAACAAAACAATGTCGATACATTAGCTGGTCAGAACTCATCAGAGTGATGCCAACTTAAAACCATAAAAGTACCAAACTTTTCCTACTATCAGTTTTTCCCCCAGACCAATTTGTCTAATTACTGAATGACCCTTGTGGAAAGATATGCTACAGTATAATACAGAAAGCGACTGAAAAGAGTATGCAATGAGATGAAGAGAAAAGACACTGTTATTCAAAGACAATAATTATCTTGAGGACACCAAGATTTATGGTGGGCCCCTAGACTTGCCCAAAGGCAGAAAATGGTTCTCAGAACCGTGTGTGATAACTACAGACAACAGTGCATACTCTGCAAAGTGCTCCCATGTTGGCCACAAGGCTGGTGAACGGTTCTTGTGGTCCGGTGCTCGATTCCTCCTGTGGTGCAGTTGATAAATGCTAGATGGTCGTGTGTTCATGCGGACGTCTCCCCAGCGCATCTTGGGCTTCACGTCGAGGGAATAGGCAGGCCCGTGCATATCCTCTCCTTCCGAGCTTTCCTCCGTCTGCGAAATGGTTCTATGTGGTTGTGCGTTGTCATCCATAAACATGAAAAATGGTTCAAATGGCGCTGAGCACTATGGGACTTAACATCTGTGGTCATCAGTCCCCTAGAACTTAGAACTACTTAAACCTAACTAACCTAAGGACAGCACACACATCCATGTCCGAGTCAGGATTCGAACCGGCGACCATAGCGGTCGCGCGGTTCCAGAGTGAAGCGCCTAGAACTGCTCGGCCACTCCGGCCGGCCCTTCGTTGTGAATCAGTGTATCTTCCTTGTGAATCAGTGTATCTGTTAGTGAAAACCGTATTAAAATTCTTCCATTAAATCCTCGGATCAGCCTTCAGATACACACAGAAAAACACAGCACCGGACTTCAATTTATATTGGTCTAGTGTGCAAAACATTAGGACAAAAGGCATATATATATATATATATATATATATATATATATATATATATATATATATATATATATATAGAGAGAGAGAGAGAGAGAGAGAGAGAGAGAGGGTGTTACAAAAGGTACGGCCAAACTTTCGGAAACATACCTCACTCACAAAGAAAGAAAATATGTTATGTGGACATGTGTCTGGAAAAGCTTACTTTCCATGTTAGAGCTCATTTTATTACTTCTCTTCAAATCACATTAATCATGGAATGGAAACATACAGCAACAGAAGGTACCAGCGTGACTTCAAACACTTTGTTACTGGAAACGTCCGAAATGTCTTCCGTTAGCGAGGATACATGCATCCACCCTCCGTCGCATGGATTCCCTGATGCGCCGATGCAGCCCTGGAGAATGGCGTATTGTATCACAGCCGTTCACAATGCGAGCACGAAGAGTCTCTACATTTGGTACCGGGGTTGTGTAGACAAGAGCTTTCAAATGCCCCCATAAATGAAAGTCGAGAGGGTTGAGGTCAGGAGAGCGTGGAGGCCACGGAATTGGTCCGCCTCTACCAGTCCACCGGTCACCGAATCTGTTGTTGAGAAGCGTACGAACACTTCGACTGAAATGTGCAGGAGCTCCATCGTGCATGAACCACATGTTTTGTCGTACTTGTAAAGGCACATGTTCTAGCAGCACAGGTAGAGTATCCCGTGTGAAATCATGATAACGTGCTCCATTGGGCGTAGGTGGAAGAACATACTGACGAAACTAAAATGAGGTGTAACATGGAAATTAAGCGTTTCCGGACACATGTCCACATAACAACATTTCTTTATTTGTGAGTGAGGAATGTTTCCTGAAAGTTTGACCGTACCTTATTTTAACACCATATGTTGTTGTTGTTGTCTTCAGTCCTGAGACTGGTTTGATGCAGCTCTCCATGCTACTCTATCCTGTGCAAGCTTCTTCATCTCCCAGTACCTACCGCAACCTACATCCTTCTGAATCTGCTTAGTGTACTCATCTCTCGGTCTCCCTCTACGATTTTTACCCTCCACGCTGCCCTCCAATGCTAAATTTGTGATCCCTTGATGCCTCAAAACATGTCCTACCAACCGATCCCTTCTTCTAGTCAAGTTGTGCCACAAACTTCTCTTCTCCCCAATCCTATTCAACACCTCCTCATTAGTTACGTGATCCATCCACCTTATCTTCAGTGTTCTTCTGTAGCACCACATTTCGAAAGCTTCTATTCTCTTCTTGTCCAAACTAGTTATCGTCCATGTTTCACTTCCATACATGGCTACACTCCAAACAAATACTTTCAGAAACGACTTCCTGATACATAAATCTATATTCGATGTTAACAAATTTCTCTTCTTCAGAAACGCTTTCCTTGCCATTGCCAGTCTACATTTTATATCCTCTCTACTTCGACCATCATCAGTTATTTTACTTCCTAAATAGCAAAACTCCTTTACTACTTTAAGTGTCTCATTTCCTAATCTAATTCCCTCAGCATCACCCGATTTAATTTGACTACATTCCATTATCCTCGTTTTGCTTTTGTTAATGTTCATCTTATATCCTCCTTTCAAGACACTGTCCATTCCGTTCAACTGCTCTTCCAAGTCCTTTGCCGTCTCTGACAGAATTACAATGTCATCGGCGAACCTCAAAGTTTTTACTTCGTCTCCATGAATTTTAATACCTACTCCAAATTTTTCTTTTGTTTCCTTTACTGCTTGCTCAATATACAGATTGAATAACATCGGGGAGAGGCTACAACCCTGTCTCACTCCTTTCCCAACCACTGCTTCCCTTTCATGCCCCTCGACTCTTATGACTGCCATCTGGTTTCTGTACAAATTATAAATAGCCTTTCGCTCCCTGTATTTTACCCCTGCCACCTTTAGAATTTGAAAAAGAGTATTCCAGTCAACATTGTCAAAAGCTTTCTCTAAGTCTACAAATGCTAGAAACGTAGGTTTGCCTTTTCTTAATCTTTCTTCTAAGATAAGTCGTAAGGTCAGTATTGCCTCACGTGTTCCAACATTTCGACGGAATCCAAACTGATCCTCCCCGAGGTCTGCATCTACCAGTTTTTCCATTCGTCTGTAAAGAATTCGCGTTAGTATTTTGCAGCCGTGGCTTATTAAACTGATAGTTCGGTAATTTTCACATCTGTCAGCACCTGCTTTCTTTGGGATTGGAATTATTATATTCTTCTTGAAGTCTGAGGGTATTTCGCCTGTCTCATACATCTTGCTCACCAGATGGAAGAGTGTAGTCAAGACTGGCTCTCCCAAGGCCGTCAGTAGTTCTAATGGAATGTTGTCTACTCCGGGGGCCTTGTTTCGACTCAGGTCTTTCAGTGCTCTGTCAAACTCTTCACGCAGTATCGTATCTCCCATTTCGTCTTCATCTACATCCTCTTCCATTTCCATAATATTGTCCTCAAGTACATCACCCTTGTATAAACCTTCTATATACTCCTTCCACCTTTCTGCCTTCCCTTCTTTGCTTAGAACTGGGCTGCCATCTGAGCTCTTGATATTCATACACTTGGTTCTCTTCTCTCCAAAGGTCTCTTTGATTTTCCTGTAGGCAGTATCTATCTTACCCCTAGTGAGATAAGCTTCTACATCCTTACATTTGTCCTCTAGCCATCCCTGCTTAGCCATTTTGCACTTCCTGTCGATCTCATTTTTGAGACGTTTGTATTCCTTTTTGCCTGCTTCATTTACTGCATTTTTATATTTTCTCCTTTCATCAATTAAATTCAATATTTCTTCTGTTACCCAAGGATTTCTAGCAGCCCTCGTCTTTGTACCTACTTTATCCTCTGCTGCCTTCACTACTACATCCCTCAGAGCTACCCATTCTTCTTCTACTGTATTTCTTTCCCCTATTCCTGTCAATTGTTCCCCTATGCTCTCCCTGAAACTCTGTACAACCTCTGGTTCTTTCAGTTTATCCAGGTCCCAACTCCTTAATTTCCCACATTTTTGCAGTTTCTTCATATATATATATGATATCTGTTTTTTCAAAGAAGTCTGTAAGAGCAGATACCATTGGTGATCTTACAGCTCTCGAAGAATGAAATTACAATGAAATCCAGACATTTAACTGTTTACAGTTGTTGATAAATATTAGCGGGGACAGTAGACAATGTGAGCCCCGACCCGGGATCTCCTGCTTACATGGCACACACTCCATCCGATTGGGCCATCGAGGACACAGAGGGAAGAGAGAAGACCATGCAGTTGCACTATCCCCTGTGTCATCGATGGCCCAATCGGATAGAGCGTCTGCCACGTAAGCAGGAGATCCCAGGTTCGAGTTCTGGTCGGGGCACACATTTTCAACTGTCCCCATTGATATTTGTGAACGCCTGTAAGCAGCTAAAACTCTGGATTTCATTGTAATTTCATGCTACAGTACAGTACAGAAAGTAACTGAAAAAAAGTTCGCAATGAGATGAACAGAAAAGACACTGTTATTCGAAGACAATAATTACACAAAAAGGCACCGAGATTCATGGCGGTTTCCTAGACTTTACAAAACGCTGAGAATGGTTTTCAGTATGTGCGATCACCACAGACGACAATGTGTGCTCTGCAACGCTTGGTGAAGGGTTCTTGCGGTAAGGTGTTCGATTCGTTCTTTGGAGCGGTTGGTAAGTGCTAGATAGTGTCGTGTTCATGTAGACGTCTCCCCTACGCATCTCACAAGCCGTCTATGGGATTTAAATCGAGGGAACAGGCGTACCTCCATCTGCGAAATGGTTCGATGTGGTCGTGCGTTGTCATTAATAAAGATGAAATGAGGACTGAATTGATCTCAGAAAAGTCCGTCCCCAGAAGCTGAGTGGTGAGCGCGACAGTGTGTCAATTGTAAGGGCCCAGCCGGTCGCCGTGACCGAGCGGTTCTAGGCGCTTCAATCCCGAACCGCACAGCTGCTACGGTCGCAGGTTCGAATCCTGCCTCGGGCGTGGATGTGTGTGATGTCCTTAGGTTAGTTAGGTTTAAGTAGTTGTAAGTCTAGGGGGACTGATGACCTCAGTAGTTAAGTCCCATAGTGCTCAGAGGCATTAATCTCCGCTCTGTGACTGGGTGTTGTGTTGTCCTAATCGTCATCAAGTCGCAAGTCGCAAGTCGCCGAAGTGTCGTCAGACCGAAAGCCTTGGAGCTGGTGAACGGTCTACCCGACGGGAGGACCTAGTCAGGCGACCTCAGAAAAGACGCGCATGGGCAAGGAGAACAGTGTGGAAAGAATTTTGCGTGTACCCCTTTCAAAGATCTGAAGGTCAGTATCCCCCATGTATCGTGATGCATCTCCACACCAACACATCCAGACCATCAGAACCATGGTAATCGATTATGTTCATGGATGCATTACATGCTCCCACCTCTCGCTGTAACAGGGAACATAGTGAATCCAGCACCGCAGTCGCATGTGATCATTTTGGTGGTCCAGCTGTAATGGTGCGGGGTGAAATAGTCTTGCGTGAGTTGACTATCCTCTGAATATTTCACCTCGATACAGTCGCCGGACCGTGTTGTTGTGAGAATGTGCTCCTTGGCCTTGTGACACTTCTCAGGGCTCCATTCGGCCTTAATTTTTCAGGATGCCAACGTGGGGCCAGCGCGAGTAGCGGAGCTTTTGGAACTAGAAGACGTTCCGTGTATGGGCTGGCCTGCTCGCTGCTCCGACTAAAATCCCGCCGATCACATGTAAAATGGATTGGGCAGCTTGACCATCTGCAGCAGTTGGCAACCCTGCTACTGGAGGAATGGAACGCCGTACCACAAGACTCCTTACCCAACTGGAGCCCAGCGTGGGAGCACGCCGCAGAGTAAGTCAGGCCGCCTGTAATAATCGGCTGTAATGTCGCCGTTTGGGGACCATTATAAATCTCACTGTAATAGCTGCCTTTGAATAACCCGTTCGTCTGATTGCGTATTTCTTTTAGTTACCTTCAGTAGTTCCATAGACTTTGTTACTTGGCAGTCACACACTACGCGAAAGTTACTTTCGTTCTTGTTTCCCACATCAGAGTATGCGTACACAGAATATATCCGGCATACGAGGGTCACTCCAAAAGAAATGCACGCTATTTGTGTTATGGGGGGGGGGATGTGAAATGAGCCGACTTGGGGCAGGAGAGGCATCACAGGACATTTTCGTTTACACTGTCTATACATTTACAAATAAATTCATAAAACTTTGTTGGCATGACCAGGAAGGATTCTGGATTCACACCCCTAGCAGAGGAAGTTTCAAAACATTTTTTTCACTTGGTACTAGCTGCATTTGTTGTTGTAGGTACACTTTTCTTCATAAGTACGAGAGATTCTTCGATGAATTTTGCACAGCATACAAACCATACTTACAGGTGTATGAAGCTCTATAATTTTCCAAATCTGTTAAAGATTGCGGTAAAAATTGACATAATTAACTATAAAATCGAGTTTTCTCTAAGCACGAAGTTGTAACAGCCCGGGTTTCATACACCTGTAAGCGTGCAAAATTCATCGAAGAATCTCTCTTACTTATGAAGAAAAGTGTACCTATAGCAACAAATGCAGCCAACAGTAAGTGAAAAATATCATGAAATTTCACATTTAAATAATACTATTATTTCGTATTTTTGAACTTCCACTGCTCTGAGTGTGAATCCTGAATCCTTCCTGGTCATGCTGACAAAGTTTTATGAATTTATTTGTAAAAGTATAGACAGTGTAAACTAAAGTTTTCCTGTGGTGGTGCCTCTCCTTCTCGAAGTCGGCCTGTTTGACCTCCAACCCCCCCCCCCCCCCCCCTTAAAATACTGTTTTCATTCTGCATGCGCGAGCG
The DNA here is from genome assembly GCF_023897955.1 of Schistocerca gregaria. Taxonomy (NCBI): domain Eukaryota; kingdom Metazoa; phylum Arthropoda; class Insecta; order Orthoptera; family Acrididae; genus Schistocerca; species Schistocerca gregaria. The sequence goes on along the minus strand of NC_064930.1, from coordinate 83,565,528 downwards.
AACGTTTTACAGCGTGAAGATACATCCTTCCCGCTTGTTTTCAAACTTAGTTCAACCTGTTCCCGTGAGTGGCGCCGTCACAGCATGTCTTCAAGATGGCTGCTATACTTGACGTTCGTCAGAAGCAACGTGCTGTCATATAACTCCTGTGCTGTGGAAACCAGACAGTGGGAAATATTCACAAGAGGTTGAAAAAGGTGTATGGAGATGCTGCTGTCGATTGCAGTACAGTTAGTCGGTGGGCGAGCAGGTTACGTGACGAAAGCGGGCACGGCAATATTGTCCCCGCAGCGGCAGGCCTCGTACTGCACACACTCCAGACAATGTGCGGAGAGTTAACGAACTGGTGACTGCTGACAGACGCATCACAGTGAACGAATTGTCACTAGCTACATTGGGATAGGGGAAGGAAGTCTTTACAGAATACTGAAAGTGTTGGCGTTAAAAAAGATTTGTGCCAGGTGGGTTCCCAGGGTGGTGACAGTGGCTCACAAAGAAACAAGAAAAACGGTATGCAGCAAACTTTTGGAACAGTACGAGAATGGTGGAGATGAATTTCTTGGAACAATTGTGACAGGTGATGAAACACGGCTCCGTCATTTTTCACCAGACACGAAGCGGCAATCAATGGAGTGGCATCATGCAAATTCACCCAAGAAAAAAAAATCGAAACCACACCTTCTGCTGGAAACGTTATGGCTACGGTGTTTTCGATTCTGAGGGACTCTTGTTTGTGGACATCGTGCCAAGTGGAACCACCATAAATTCTGATGCATACTATCATCTCTTTGGGAAACCGAAAGACCCTCTTCTTGGAACAAGGTTTGAAGGTACTGACTCTCTTGCATCCGCTCCCAAACAATGGCGCCAAGAGGTTGATCCACAATTTTACCGTGCGGTTCCAAGATGGCGTAAGGCACTTGAGAGGGATGGAAATTATGTGGAGAAATGAAAATATTGTCCCTTAAGGATGTATCTACACACATGTAGAATAAAAGATGTATTTTTAAAAAATTGTGTGCATTTCTTTTGGAGTGACCCTCGTACAACCGTTCGCTCGGCGAAAGATCCGTACCCACAGACTGGATAGTTGCACAGGTCGCACCAATATTCAAAAAAGCTAGTAGGAATAATCCACTAAATTACAGGTCCATATCGTTAACGTCCGATGTGCAGCAGGATTTTGGAACATATATTGCGTTGAGACGTTAAGAATTACGTCGAAGAAAACAGTCTGTTGACCCTCAGTCAACATGCGTTTAGAAAACATCGTTCCTTTGAAACACAACTAGCTCTTTCTTCACGTGAAGTACTGAGTACTATTGATAAGGGATTTCAGATCAAAACCGTATTTCTGGATTTCCGGAAGGCTTTTGACACTGTACCACAGAAGCCGCTTGTAGTGAAAATGCGTGCTCGTGGAATATCGTCTCAGTTATGTGACTGGATTTGTGATTTCCTGTCAGAGCGGTCACAGTTCGTAGTAACTGACGAAAATTCGTCGAGTAAAACAAGTGATTTCTGGTGTTCCCCAAGGTAGTGTTATAGGCTGTTTGCTGTTCCTTATCTACATAAATGATTTGGGAGACAATCTGAGCAGCCGTCTTAAGTTGTTTGCAGATTACGTTGTCGTTTATTGACTAATAAAGTCATCAGAAGATCATGAAAAATTGCAAAACGATTTAGAAAATATATCTGAATGGTGCGAAAATTGGCAGTCGACCTTCGATAACGAAAAGTGTGAGGTCATCCACATGAGTGCTAAAAGGAATTCGTTAAACTTCGGTTACACGATAAATCAGTCTAATCTAAAAGCCGTACATTCAACTAAACACCTAGGTATTACAATTACTTAAATTGAAACACATAGAAAATGTTGTGGGGAAGGCTAACCAAAGACTGCGTTTTATTGGCAGGACACTTAGAAAAAGTAACATATCTAAATGGTTCAAATGGCTCTGAGCGCTATGGGGCTTAACTTTTGAGGTCATCAGCGCCCTAGAACTGCTGAAACCTAAGGACAACACACACATCTATGCCCGAGGCAGGATTCGAACCTGCGACCGTAGCGGTCGCGTGGTTCCCGACTGTAGCTCCTGGAACCGCTCGCCCACTCTGGCCGGCTGCGATAGTCACATTAATGTTGCTAGACCATGTACGTCGGCTAGAGGTGGACAACACCTCGGCAATACAACAGCTAAAATCTGCGACACGCGACATGCCACACATACAACAGTGTATCTTTTTATTGTAGCCACAGCATTGCGGTCTCTATTTGCCGTAAAATACGGCCTGCGTGAACGCCACCTCCACATCCGTTCCGTTGTTCGGGCTACCTGTCTGCTATACGCCCGGTGCACCAGTATGTGCTGAGCACCTCTTGCCGAGTTCAGCCGCTTTGGCGCGCCTGGTGGAATTAATCACGCGGAGTAATCCCGTCTTGGGGGGCTAATCCCCCTCCATCCTCTCCGGATGCTATCGCCAACTCCTCACCTTCAGAGGGTGTTTACCAGAACTCCGTCTCGTCGCCGAATGCTTGCGAGCGACGTTCACTTAATCACTTTCGCTGCTTCTGGCAACACTTAAGACAAGGCTACGTAATCCTTAAGGTGCTGTCAGGGAACTTGTTTCGTTTCGCTCTAGCTGTAAGGTTCTCAGTCTAGCCAATTAAGCTTAAGTGACTCTCACTAAACTGTCATCGCCATGGTAAAATACGCCTTGTCAACAACATTAAAAGGGCACGCTTTACGGATACGTTCTTCGCACTTTCACTGAACCCAGTCGACAAAGACCAAACTACACTACTGGCCATTAAAATTGCTACACCAAGAAGAAATGCAGATGATCAACGGGTATTCATTGCACAAATATACACTCCTGGAAACGGAAAAAAGAACACATTGACACCGGTGTGTCAGACCCACCGTACTTGCTCCGGACACTGCGAGAGGGCTGTACAAGCAATGATCGCACGCACGGCACAGCGGACACACCAGGAACCGCGGTGTTTGCCGTCGAATGGCGCTAGCTGCGCAGCATTTGTGCACCGCCGCCGTCAGTGTCAGCCAGTTTGCCGTGGCATACGGAGCTCCATCGCAGTCTTTAACACTGGTAGCATGCCGCGACAGCGTGGACGTGAACCGTATGTGCAGTTGACGGACTTTGAGCGAGGGCGTATAGTGGGCATGTGGGAGGCCGGGTGGACGTACCGCCGAATTGCTCAACACGTGGGGCGTGAGGTCTCCACAGTACATCGATGTTGTCGCCAGTAGTCGGCGGAAGGTGCACGTGCCCGTCGACCTGGGACCGGACCGCAGCGACGCACGGATGCACGCCAAGACCGTAGGATCCTACGCAGTGCCGTAGGGGACCGCACCACCACTTCCCAGCGAATTAGGGACACTGTTGCTCCTGCGGTATCGGCGAGGACCATTCGCAACCGTCTCCATGAAGCTGGGCTACGGTCCCGCACACCGTTAGGCCGTCTTCCGCTCACGCCCCAACATCGTGCAGCCCGCCTCCAGTGGTGTCGCGACAGGCGTGAATGGAGGGACGAATGGAGACGTGTCGTCTTCAGCGATGAGAGTCGCTTCTGCCTTGGTGCCAATGATGGTCGTATGCGTCTTTGGCGCCGTGCAGGTGAGCGCCACAATCAGGACTGCATACGACCGAGGCACACAGGGCCAACACCCGGCATCATGGTGTGGGGAGCGATCTCCTACACGGGCCGTACACCTCTAGTGATCGTCGAGGGGACACTGAATAGTGCACGGTACATCCAAACCGTCATCGAACCCATCGTTCTACCATTCGTAGACCGGCAAGGGAACTTGCTGTTCCAACAGGACAATGCACGTCCGCATGTATCCCGTGCCACCCAACGTGCTCTAGAAGGTGTAAGTCAACTACCCTGGCCAACAAGATCTCCGGATCTGTCCCCCATTGAGCATGTTTGGGACTGGATGAAGCGTCGTCTCACGCGGTCTGCAGGTCCAGCACGAACGCTGGTCCAACTGAGGCGCCAGGTGGAAATGGCATGGCAAGCCGTTCCACAGGACTACATCGAGCATCTCTACGATCGTCTCCATGGGAGAATAGCAGCCTGCATTGCTGCGAAAGGTGGATATACACTGTACTAGTGCCGACATTGTGCATGCTCTGTTGCCTGTGTCTATGTGCCTGCGGTTCTGTCAGTGTGATCATGTGATGTATCTGACCCCAGGAATGTGTCAATAAAGTTTCCCCTTCCTGGGACAATGAATTCACGGTGTTCTTATTTCAATTTCCAGGAGTGTGTTTTACTACAACTGACATGTGATTACATTTTCACGCAATTTGGGTGCATAGATCCTGAGAAATCAGTACTCAGAACAATCACCTCTGGCCGTAATAATACGCTGGACAATGAGTCAAACACAGCTTGGATGGCGTGTACAGCTACAGCTGCCCGTGCAGCTTCACTACGATACCACAGTTCATCGAGTGTAGCTACTGATGCATCGTGACGAGCCAGTTGCTCGGCCACCATTGTCACACGTTTTCAGTTGGTGAGAGATCTGGAGAATGAGCTGGCCATGGCAACAGTCGAACATTTTGTGCATCCAGAAAGACCCGTACAGGACCTGCAACATGCAGTCGTGCATTATCTTGCTGAAATGTAGGGTTTCGCAGGGATCGAGTGAAGGGTAGAGCCTCGGGTCGTATCACATCTGATGTGTTTCCTATCGAGTTATGTTATTAAGTAGATAAAACAACTTCAGTGATCTTGTCATTATACAGGCTGTCAATTTTAAGTTGACAAATCAGAATACATCTACATCTACATTTATACTCCGCAACCCACCCAACGGTGTGTGGCGGAGAGCACTTTACGTGCCACTGTCATTACCTCTCTTTCCTGTTCCAGTCGCGTATGGTTCGCGGGAAGAACGACTGCCGGAAAGCATCTGTGCGCGCTCTAATCTCTCTAATTTTACATTCGTGATCTCCTCGGGAGGTGTAAGTAGGCGGAAGCTCGAAAAATAAGCTTCACACGAAAAAATGTGTAGAATCCAAAGATGATTCTTTTCGAGGGGAACACCTGCTGCTGGTAAAATTATCCCACCACCCCATCAGCATATTCGGATAAGTTTTGGGCCAACATTTGTAAAACTCTCTATTCCTCTCTCTCGAACCCCACCGAATGGGGAGAGGGAGAGTTTTAGTTGTAGCGGATCAAAATGTACGAAGTAAATAAGTACTTTTTATTTATCCGTAACTCTTTTCCACGCAAAAATGAGAACATGGATTTTCTTGAATTACAGCGCCAAGTACCAAGAATCAAAACAAATGCTTAAGAGAAAAAGTACGTAGTGTTTTTATGTACCATCTGATTCTGCAATAAAAAATAGGGGTTTCCCATTTGAAATTTTAAAGTTGCCATCCCGTCCCAACCCAAGGGGGGTGCGGTGGCGGGCTAATTTTAGCACCAGCAGGAGTCCCCTCTCGAAAATAATCAACTTTGGATTCTACACATTTTTTTCGTGTGAAGCTTATTTTTCGGGTTATTCTGGTTTGTCAACTTAAAATTTACACCCTGTATAGTGGAGCTATTGTCAATTTATTGAGTATTTATTCGCATTTGTTAAGTGAGCGAGTCAAGATATAGTACTGGCCATTAAAACTGCTACACCACGAAGATGACGTGCTACAGGACGGGAAGAAGATGCTGTGATATCCGAATGATAAGCTTTTCAGAGCATTCACACACGGTTGGCGCCGGTGGCGACATCTACATCGTGGTGACACGAGGAAAGGTCTCGATCCCTGAGTCAACAGATGGGGACGTTTGCAAGACAACAACCATCTGCACGAACAGTTCGACGACGTTTGCAGCAGCATGGACTATCAGCTCGGAGACCGTGGCTGCGGTTACCCTTGGCGCTGCATCACAGACAGGAGCGCCTGAGATGGTGTACTCCACGACGAACCTGGGTGCACGAATAGCAAAACGTCATTTTTTCGGATTTATCCAGGTTCTGTTTACAGCATCGTGATGGATTAACGGAAAACTGAGTCCTGCTTGTGGTGGAGGAAGTCGCTTTTCGCAGAAGAACGTTACAACCGCTATCCAGCGTGACTAAGAATCATCTGCAACGTTGGTGACTGCACGACACAAAAATTTACGCCTCGCCTGGGCCCTTCAACGCCGACATTGGACTGCTAATGAGTGGAAACTTGTCTGGTAGGACGAGTATCGTTTCGAATCGTATCATGCGGATGGACGCGTACGGGTTTGGAGGCAACCTCATGAGTCTATTGACCATGCATTTCAGCAGGGGACTGCTCCAGTTGGTGGAGGTCTATAACGGTGTGGGACGTCTGCACTTGGAGTGATATGGGACCCCTGATACGTCTAGGTATGACAGGTGACACGTACGTAAGCGTCCTGTCTGATCAGCTGCATCCATTCATGTCCATTGTGAATTCCGACGGACTTGGGCAATTCTAGCAGGACAATGCGACAACCCACACGTCCAGAACTGCTACAGACTGGCTCCAGGAACACTCATCTGAGTTTAAACACTTGCGCTGGCCACCAAACTCCCCAGACATGAACATTATTGAGCATATCATGGATGCCTTGCAACGTGCTGTTCAGAAGAGATCTCCACTCCCTCGGACTCTTACATATTTATGGACAGCCCTGCAGGATCCATGGTGTCAATTTCATCCAGCACTGGTTCAGACGTCAGTCAAGTCCATACCACGTCGTGTTGCGGCACTTCTGCGTGCTCGCAGGGGTCCTACGTGATGTTAGTCAGGTGTGCCAGTTTCTTTGGCTCTTCAGTGAATATCGCCGTCACCTTTCCGAACTTTATGAACCATTTTTCAACCGAAGCTGGTCGAGAAAATAAATGTCTTGAATTGCTTATTGAACGCTCTCTTAGCTGACGTCTCTGTTCGGGCACCTTCCAGTTCAGGTTTCTCGCACGTACCTTGACGCTCTCCTGAGGGACAAATCAGTCAGCGATCAGTGATTTTTAACGATAACCTTAACGACATCAGCCCATGCTCTTGTGTATTCACCAGCAGAATACTGCAGCTCTACGTGGTTAAATAGCGCCCATACAAGAGCAGTAGATATTCAGCTCAAAACACTATGAGGCTGATATCGGGAACCATCAATTCAACACCAACACAGCGGGTATTTGTTCTGTCCGCCACCCATCCTCCATACTTACGAAGAGAGGTAGCACTGGCAAAAATGCCTACACAACTGTCAGCTTCTTATCCATCATGACCTCATCGCCCAATCTCGAGTAATGTCTTGTAAACCATCAGGGTAGGTGGGAGACGGTTTCGTATGAGACAATTTTGACATTGATGATCCTTGGCGCCGAGAATGGTCTTCCTCCAACCCAGACTCAAATAATCTAACCAAAGATCCGAGCCAACGCCTTGTCGGATTTGATCTACCAAGGAGATCCTGGACATCACTCAACCAGCTCCGAACAGGGCATAGAAATTGTCACTACTGAAGGGATAAGTGGGGTGTGGTTCATAGAACTGACTGCGACTGTGGACATAACAAACAGACGCTACAGCACATCGCAACTGAACGCCCTTTAAGGAAATTCTAACGCAACTTACAGGACCTTCATTTGCTTAAGGGAGAAGCTACCGCCTGGCTGAAAGAACTGGACACCCATTCTATAGCAGTACAGTAATGCCAACTACATGGTCACTTTATGGAATTGTACATCACTTATTATTTTATTCTATGCCACTTGATATTATATACATTTGTCGTTATTAGTATTTTATCTTATAGTCAGTATGTACTTACATATATCTTTTATCTCAAAATGTACCACATGTACTCTAATGCTGTATTACTGATGTAATCTGATGTGTATTTAAAGCCATACGAAATAAATTAATAAAAAAATAGTAATTTTTTTAAGAGTGCAGATTGACTGTGTTATCCCAACGTCCTGTCGATGAACTGAAGTTTGCCAACTGGCTTACTTACAACTGAAATGATGCGATCACAGAATTTCATATCCCACATATTATTACATACAGATCAGGTTTGGGCTAAGTTCGTAGCGGTTTCGTTTTGCATGTTGGTATTTATCGTTTGCCATTTTTTATTTGCAGTTCCGTCTACATACTGCCATTTTGTCATTTGGAGACACTAAGTGAACCTGTGGACGCTAGAAAATTGAGTGCCAAGAAGGGAAATCGGAACATTTGTGATTTATTTTTATGTTTGACTTCAGTAGAAGAGTGATAGCAGCGCAGCCAGGCAGAAACACGGGGCCATGTATGGAGATAATGCCACTGGGAAGACTACGGCAAGAAAACGGTTCTTTCGCTTTGTGGAGACTTTCTTTGATGTTAGTGACTCTCCACGTTCAGAAACACTTTAGCGGTTTGATGAAGATCGTTTAAGCCCATTAATCCGAAATTATCCATGTAAGTGTACTCGTCAACTGCCATATACGATGTTCTGTAATCATTCCACCAGCGTGCTACAGTTGCGTGCAGTGGAGAACGTTCAAAACTCGTGTGTATGGGTACCGCATAATCTAAGCCTAAATCACAAAAATCCGCGGTTTTCCGTACGTACCTGTTCATCATCAATTGACTAGTGAACAAATCCGACCATTCCTATCCCGTATCGTTACTGGTGGCGAGAAATGGCGTCTTTATGTTTGCATAAGGAAAAGAAAGGAATGGTTGAGTCCAAGCAAAGCAGCAATTTCCCGTACAAAGACCTGAGCGCATCCACAGACGGTAGTGTTTTGCATCTGGTGCAACAGGGACGGTGTGGTAGTGTACGAATTGCTTCCGCAAGGTGCCACCATCACTGCTGACATTTGTTGTCAAAAACGAGACGTCTTGCAATCCGAAAGCAATGACCAGAAAGACTGCGTGGAGTGTTGGTACTCCACTATAACGCCAGACCGCACTCTGCTAGGCCGACAAAAAATACTGTACACGATTTTCAAAGTCATTCCACAGCCACATTATTCATCCGATCTTGCGCTCAAAGATTTTCACCTTTTTCCGCTCACTATCAAAGAAGCTTCAAGGAACTACTTTTCCGGATGAAAATGCGCTCCGAACATGGATCGACGAGTTAGTCGTCTCAAAATCACGTGGTTTCTACAGCCACGGAATCGCAAAGCTACCCCAGCGCTGGCAAACTGAAGTCTCTGTTAGGTGTGCCTAGTGTCTTCATTAAACTTACTGAAAAACGCTGTGAAATCATCCGTCAACCCAATATTTGTACGAGTTGGCTGATCTCAACTGCGGGATTCTCCATTTTGAAGCAGTACGACACCAAATCTTGGCGATTTACGGAAATTCGAATTTTCCATTTCTCAAAACTGAATGCAATTTTCCTAGACTTCCGGAAGGCGTTCGATACAGTTCCGCACTGTCGCCTGATAAACAAAGTAAGAGCCTACCGAATATCAGACCAGCTGTGTGGCTGGATTGAAGAGTTTTTAGCAAACAGAACACAGCATGTTGTTCTCAATGGAGAGACGTCTACAGACATTAAAGGAACCTGTGGTGTGCCACAGGGGAGTGTTATCGGACCATTACTTTTCACAATATATATTAATGACCTAGTGGATAGTGTCGGACGTTCCATGCGGCTTTTCGCGAATGATGCCGTTGTATACAGGGAAGTTGCAGCATTAGAAAATTGCAGCAAAATGCAGGAAGATCTCCAGCGGATAGGCACTTGGTGCAGGCAGTGGCAACTGACCCTTAACATAGACAAATGTAATGTATTGCGAATACATAGAAAGAAGGGTCCTTTATTGTATGATTATATGATAGCGCAACAAACACTGGTAGCAGTTACTTCTGTTAAATATCAGGGAATATGCGTGCGGAACGATTTGAAGTGGAATGATCATATAAAATTAAATTGTGGTAAGGCGGGTACCAGGTTGAGATTCATTGGGAGAGTACTTAGAAAATGTAGTCCATCAACAAAGGAGGTGGCTTACAAAACACTCGTTCGACCTATACTTGAGTATTGCCCATCAGTGTGGGATCCGTACCAGATCGGGTTGACGGAGGAGATAGAGAAGATCCAAAGAAGAGCGGCGCGTTTCGTCACAGGGTTATTTGGTAAGCGTGATAGCGTTACGGAGATGTTTAGCAAACTCGAGTGGCTGACTCTGCAAGAGAGGCGCTTTGCATCGCGGTGTAGCTTGCTGGCCAGGTTTCGAGAGGGTGCGTTTCTGGATGAGATATCGAATATACTGCTTCCCCCTACTTATACCTCCCGTGGAGATCACGAATGTAAAAATTAGAGAGATTGGAGCGCGCACGGAGGTTTTCAGACAGTCGTTCTTCCCGCGAACCGTACACGTCTGGAACAGAAAAGGGAGGTAATGACAGTGGCACGTAAAGTGCCCTCCGCCACACACCGTTGGGTGGCTTGCGGAGTATGAACGTAGATAAACACTCCTGGAAATGGAAAAAAGAACACATCGACACCGGTGTGTCAGACCCACCATACTTGCTCCGGACACTGCGAGAGGGCTGTACAAGCAATGATCACACGCACGGCACAGCGGACACACCAGGAACCGCGGTGTTGGCCGTAGAATGGCGCTAGCTGCGCAGCATTTGTGCACCGCCTCCGTCAGTGTCAGCCAGTTTGCCGTGGCATACGGAGCTCCATCGCAGTCTTAAACACTGGTAGCATGCCGCGACAGCGTGGACGTAAATTGTATGTGCAGTTGACGGACTTTGAGCGAGGGCGTATAGTGGGCATGCGGGAGGCCGGGTGGACGTACCGCCGAATTGCTCAACACGTGGGGCGTGAGGTCTCCACAGTACATCGATGTTGTCGCCAGTGGTCGGCGGAAGGTGCACGTGCCCGTCGACCTGGGGCCGGACCACAGCGACGCACGGATGCACGCCAAGACCGTAGGATCCTACGCAGTGCTGTAGGGGACCGCACCGCCACTTCCCAGCAAATTAGGGACACTGTTGCTCCTGGGGTATCGGCGAGGACCATTCGCAACCGTCTCCATGAAGCTGGGCTACGGTCCCGCACACCGTTAGGCCGTCTTCCGCTCACGCCCCAACATCGTGCAGCCAGCCTCCAGTGGTGTCGCGACAAGCGTGAATGGAGGGATGAATGGAGACGTGTCGTCTTCAGCGATGAGATTCGCTTCTGCCTTGGTGCCAATGATGGTCGTATACGTGTTTGGCGCCGTGCAGGTGAGCGCCACAATCAGGACTGCATACGACCGAGGCACACAGGGCCAACACCCGGCATCATGGTGTGGGGAGCGATCTCCTACACTGGCCGTACACCTCTGGTGATCGTCGAGGGGACACTGAATAGTGCACGGTACGTCCAAACCGTCATCGAACCCATCGTTCTACCATTCGTAGACCGGCAAGGGAACTTGCTGTTCCAACAGGACAATGCACGTCCGCATGTATCCCGTGCCACCCAACGTGCTCTAGAAGGTGTAAGTCAACTACCCTGGCCAGCAAGATCTCCGGATCTGTCCCCCATTGAGCATGTTTGGGACTGGATGAAGCGTCGTCTCACGCGGTCTGGACGTCCAGCACGAACGCTGGTCCAACTGAGGCGCCAGGTGGAAATGGCATGGCAAGCCGTTCCGCAGGACTACATCCAGCATCTCTACGATCGTCTCCATGGGAGAATAGCAGCCTGCATTGCTGCGAAAGGTGGATATACACTGTACTAGTGCCAACATTGTCCATGCTTTGTTGCCTGTGTCTATGTGCCTGTGGTTCTGTCAGTGTGATCATGTGTTGTATCTGACCCCAGGAATGTGTCAATAAAGTTTCCCCTTCCTGGGACAATGAATTCACTGTGTTCTTATTTCAATTTCCAAGAGTGTAGATGTAGATGTAGGCAGCCCGAGCTGTGCTGCAGCTCGCGTTGGTGCCGTTTGTAGGTTCCCGCCCTCTGTTGGAGGTCAGACGGTATCGTTTATTCCGCACGGTTGCGGTTGTTTGTCTTCTTCTCGTGCTGACTGGCGCCACTCGGTTTTGCAAGCGTGTCCTGTCCGCCAGTGGCAGCAGCGGCGGTCATGGGTACGCAGTAGCTGTTGCCGCATCTTCGGGGCGACGCCGTTGCTCTTCCGGGTCGTGTGAGTGGGTGGGTCCGGTTGGGTACTCAGGGGGAGCCAGGTCCGAGCAGTGCGGGAACACGCCGGGACTGCTGGCGGCACACATGGGCTGCCGGATGGAAGGACTGTGGCCACGAGGGTGTACGGCCTCATCGTAAACAGGACCCAGCAAGCTTCAGTGCAGCGCGATCCCACTAGAGAAACCTCCACCATTGTGACGCCTCCCGATTTTCCAGCGAGTTGGGTTCGCGTTGCTGCCGTAGTGTCGCCGAGGCGAAGAGCAGCGAGTGGAGTGCTTGGGGGAGGCGGATCTGATTAGCTTTCCTCGACTTCTTATTACGAGGGTCAGTCAAAAAGTTTTTTCTACGTTTAATTGTCAGGAAATTTAAATGCAATTACATAGGTTGAAAACCACAACATTGAGGATCATTTTGTCATTTTTCAATGTAATCTCCGCCCATCTCTACAGTTTTGGTCCATCTTTGAACAAGGGCATGTATCCCAGCACGGTAAAAATCACAGCTCTGCTTCCTAAGCCATTGACGCACGGATGTTTTGACGGCCTCCTCATCTTCAAAATGAATCCCACGATGAGCTTCTTTTAGTGGCGCAAACAGATGGAAGTCTGATGGTGCCAGGTCAGGGCTGTATGGGGGATGAGGCAAAACTTCCCATCCAATTTTGACAATCTCGTCAGAGGTGTGACGACTGGTGTGTGGTCTTGCATTGTCATGAAAAAGAAGAACATCTGCCATTGATTTTGTTGGGCGAACTCGCTGAAGACGTGCTTTAAGTTTTTTGAGGGTTGTGACGTATTGAACAGAATTTATTGTGCATCCATGTTCCAAAAAATCAACCAGAATCACACCCTCTGTATCCCAGAAAACTGTTGCCATAACTTTCCCTGCCGGTCGCACAGTTTTGAATTTTTTCTTCCTCGGCGAGCTTGTGTGACGCCACTCCATTGACTGCCTCTTTGATTCAGGTTCAAAAAAATGCACCCATGTTTCGTCCCCGGTCACAATTTTTTTCAGAAACTCATCTCCCTCCAAACGGAAGCGCTGCAAGTGTTGGGAGGCTATTGTTTTCCTTGCCTCTTTATTCTGATCGGTTAACATTCTTGGAACCCACCGTGCACAAACTTTTGAGTACCCCAATTGTTTAATAATCGTGATCACACTGCCTTTACTAAGAGAAATAATGCGACACACTTCATCTGCAGTCACCCGACGGTCACCACGAATGATGTCATCAACTTGCTGAATGTTGTGTGGAGTCACTGCTCTCACCGGCCTGCCGCTCCGCTTTTCGTCAGTCAACGGTGTTTGCCCTTCAGCTTCCTTACGACGACGAACCCATCGTCTAACAGTGCTGACATCCACTGTCACAACACCATACACCTTCTTCAGTCTTTCATGAATGCGTATGGGCGTTTCACCTTCTGCATTCAAGAATTCAATCACACAACGCTGTCTCAAACGAACATCGATGTCGGCCATCTTACAAACTTCTGCTGTGCTGCCACCTGTTGACACAGAAAGTTACTACTGCAGTGGATTGCAGAAGAAGGTTTGAGGAATGGCGCCAAATTCAAATTTTTCACTTAACTTAATTTTTTTAAGTAGAAAAAAATGGGAGGCATTACTTTTTGACCGACCCTCGTACTATTCATTGTGTTCAACTTGTTACAATTTGTTAAGCTCAACCAGCGGTAATTTTCCTTGCTCGGTGGCCGCCAACGCCCCAGTTACCTGCCCTGGGCTCTTAGTGCCGGTTGGTGATCCTTCTACTCTGGTGGCAGCGATTCCTTTCTCGTTCCGGGCGCTCTAACCGCAGTATCCTGGGGACGTAGTGCTGACCGCCGGTTCCGGCTATGGCGTGTTGTTCCGTCGTTGCATTTGGTTTATCGGACGTCAGGTAAAAAAATTGATCAAATGGCTCTGAGCACTATGGGACTTAACAGCTGTGGTCATCAGTCCCCTAGAACTTAGAACTACTTAAAACCTGACTAACCTAAGGACATCACACACATCCATGCCCGAGGCAGGATTCGAACCTGCGACCGTAGCAGTCGCGCGATTCCGGACGGACGGGCCGGCCGTTGTGGCCGTGCGGTTCTAGGCGCGCAGTCCGGAACCGTGCGACTGCTACGGTCGCAGGTTCGAATCCTGCCTCGGGCATGGATGTGTGTGATATCCTTAGGTTAGTCAGGTTTAAGTAGTTCTAAGTTCTAGGGGACTGATGACCACAGCAGTTGAGTCCCATAGTGCTCAGAGCCATTTGAACCATTTGAACCGGACGGACGTCAGGTAGCTTCAGGAAGATCATCATTAGTCATTTGTTAGACATCCACTATTCTGAGTTACCATCTTGTGAAGTGAATGCAACTCTTTTCTGCCTACCTAATCGCTCGCGAAAATGTTTGTTGCCGGACCTTCTCAGAGGTCGATTCCTGGGGCTCTGTCTGTGGCCCTGCGGTCTTGTTAGACGTGTGTGTTCTAAAAGGAGGTCTGATGGGCAGTAGTTCAGTGTAACGCTCCCTCAGTCCACACCTTCTGCAGGTGTAATCTGCCTCAGTACCCTTTAAGGAACTTATGCATTGGTCCTTGCGTTTCATTGTTGTGTTATTTATTACAATACCTTGTAATGCCTACATTAAGAGTTATATCTGTCTAGTTAAGAGTTCTGGTTCCCTTCTAGAATAAATCTAGCAGTGTAGTGTTCAGTTGATGTTAAGGGTTGTCTTACAAAGTTCACCATCATCTTATTTCACCTGTTTGGTGGTCAGTTGCTTGTTTTTTTTTAATTAACATTTGTTATTTTATTTGTTGTTTCACAGCAGGATACTAAATTTTTTATATTATTGCAGTTCCTGGCGTGTAAGGCTTTCAGCCGTGACTGGAGTCACTTGCCTTAAAATTCTGATTTGGTATTTGCATTTAGGCAGTAAGTCATTAAAACCTTATTTACTGCCATTACTGGCGTCTGTTGCCTTCTGCTGTGTTTGTGGCGACTTGCCTTTAATATTTCAATACCTGTAATTTGTAAGTTGCAGAGAGGCTTAGAAAATTCTTACTTTACTGCCGTTGTTGGCGTGTAAGGCCTTCTGCCCATACTACAGTGGCTTGCTTTTAAAACGTTGTCTGCTGTATCTGTATTTAATGGTGATCTGCTAAATTCTGACTCAATCAAAACACTATTATTTACACAGTTGTTTATTCCGTCATTAATAATGTGTGGTATTTTTTATTTATTGTTGAATCTGGAATTGTTGGTTGAAGATAAATTGTGTGTAATTACATAAAAAATTTCTATACCAGATTTTGATGTCATTCTTACAACTCTCACAATTCATTTTTAAATATATGTGTATGATACATTCCGACTTTTATTTCAAAAAAATTTACGTATATTTGGCAGTAATGCGCTTTGTAGTAATTTGTACCACAGACAGCTGCTTTACAGTATTTTCAAAGTGTGTAACAGATTTCACCTTTTTATCTGCAATGACTCAGTAGAAATTGTTTTTATGCACTGAAAAATATAAGTTGTGGAAAACGCAAAAAGAGGATTTTATTAGGACCTAAGCCACAAACAAATATCTCAATTTGGTCATAACCATACATTTGATCTTCTTAGTTCTCACTACCCCATTTCTTCTAGTCTGATTATTGTTTGCGCCCCTTTTGACAACATCCTTCACTGGTTTCTCTGAAGTAGCAATATGCACATCTTCTTCAATAGCTCGCTGAAACTGTTTATTTAAACGTTAACGAACATTTTTAGTCTGTTCCTTTAACACTTTGGCGCCACATCTTGGCACTTTAAAGAGTAATTCAGCTGAAATGTTTACAGAAACTCATACTTCTTTCAGCGACACCAGAAAAATAAATGTTTATGTTTGTACACAGCAAGCAAAGGTAACGCATCGTAAACTGGCTCACTGCCTTATACGTATACTCTTTAGATGCTTCTCCGACCACAGGAAATAATAAAACATCTCAAACAAGGAAAGAGTCACGAAGAAAATGGGTGTGGTGTTACGCATTGGTTGAAACAAGATGACTTTCACATCATTTTCAGTAACATTTAAACCCTGAAAATTAGAGACGTAACGCCTAACATGCTACAGGAGTAAATAAACACAAAATTACCACAATTCTTGATCAATTTTTTGTACATCTCCCCTCAAAATTTCAAAACTTTTATTACTGTCAAAACCTTCGTCTCTAACCTGCAGATGCTATAAGGAAAAATTTATTTGATATTTAATTGAAACCCTCAGCTGCCGACAGGTGTTGTTGATATACCTCGATGTGGACAGCTGAAAATGTGTGCCCCAACCGAGATTCGAACCTGGGATCTCCTGCTTACATGGCAGACATTCTATCCATCTTTTTTTTTTCTTTCCTCATTTTGTTCGGTATAGTTCGTTGCGTTTGGTCGGGGCGGACGTCACAAGACATCCGTTCAAATTGATCGTTGGTTCCTTGACTCAGTTTTTTTTTTATTACAGTGAGCACACAGCCTTCTGACCGAGCACGCTGAGCTACCGTGCCGGCTCCATCTGAGCCGCCGAGAACACAGATAAATAGCGCTTCCCGTGAGACCCACATTCCCAACTGTCCACAATCTACATACATAATGTACCTAATAGACAGATAATGTGGATCTCACGAGAAGGGTGTAGTTGCGCTATTCATCTGTGTCCGCGGTGACTCAGACGGATAGAGCGTCTGCCATGTAAGCCACAGAACCCGGGTTCGAGTCCCGGTCGGGGCACAAATTTTCAATTGTCTCTATCGAGGTATATCAACAACACCTGTCGGCAGCTGAGGGTTTCAATTAATTATCATTTATTGTAGAGAAGCTCCACGGTCATCAATGGTATCTGCTCTTTCGAGAACAAGTTACTCTATTCATATAAAGATTTATTTCTCTTCAGCGAATCTACTAAGATACGTCACAGTCCCAATACTGCGTCTCGTGTTTCTACATTACTCCAGAGTGTAAACTGGTATTTGCAAGTTTGGTTGCTACCTGTTTTTCCACTCTTCTGTAAATAATTCGTGTCATTATTCTGCAACACTGAGTTACTAAACTGATGTATCGGTAATATTCACACACGTCGGTGCCCATCTGCCAAGTTCATTAATATTCATTATGATGGCGATTATTTTGCTAATCTGACTTTTTTACATTTTTGTATAGATGGAGGTTTATTTTCCGCTGTATTCTGTGATGGTTATGATATGTTCGACATACGCTTCGTTGCACAGTTGATATCTGCTTTGAAACAATTTGTGTTGTTTTTCGTCAGTGTGTTTGCCGCCAATTTAGACCGATAAACGTGTGAAAGCTTCATTGAGAATGGTTTAGCAGCGTTGTCAAATCTCTCAACGTTCAAGAGCTCTAGAATGTGTGTTTCCAGCATGATCGTTATCCAGCAGATTAGTCACGGGAAATATAGGAGGTAATAGATCACTGTTAGAATGGCGATTAGATTTCCAGTCAAAGAAGAATGTGTGTCGAAAGGCAGCCAGTTTTCAGCAGTGGTGAAGCAATATGTGGAAAACGGGCTCATCACTTTATTATGAAAGTGCTGAATTATGGTGCAGCTCAGAACCAAACTTACCCTCTGTAAATACACTCCTGGAAATGGAAAAAAGAACACATTGACACCGGTGTGTCAGACCCACCATACTTGCTCCGGACACTGCGAGAGGGCTGTACAAGCAATTATCACACGCACGGCACAGCGGACACACCAGGAACCGCGGTGTTGGCCGTCGAATGGCGCTAGCTGCGCAGCATTTGTGCACCGCCGCCGTCAGTGTCAGCCAGTTTGCCGTGGCATACGCAGCTCCATCGCAGTCTTTAACACTGGTAGCATGCCGCGACAGTGTGGACGTGAACCGTATGTGCAGTTGACGGACTTTGAGCGAGGGCGTATAGTGGGCATGCGGGAGGCCGGGTGGACGTACCGCCGAATTGCTCAACACGTGGCGCGTGAGGTCTCCACAGTACATCGATGTTGTCGCCAGTGGTCGGTGGAAGGTGCACGTGCCCGTCGACCTGGGACCGGACCGCAGCGACGCACGGATGCACGCCAAGACCGTAGGATCCTACGCAGTGCCGTAGGGGACCGCACCGCCACTTCCCAGCAAATTAAGGACACTGTTGCTCCTGGGGTATCGGCGAAGACCATTCGCAACCGTCTCCATGAAGCTGGGCTACGGTCCCACAAACCGTTAGGCCGTCTTCCGCTCACGCCCCAACATCGTACAGCCCGCCTCCAGTGGTGTCGCGACAGGCGTGAATGGAGGGACGAATGGAGACGTGTCGTCTTCAGCGATGAGAGTCGCTTCTGCCTTGGTTCCAATGATGGTCGTATGAGTGTTTGGCGCCGTGCAGGTGAGCGCCACAATCAGGACTGCATACGACCGAGGCACACAGGGCCAACACCCGGCATCATGGTGTGGGGAGCGATCTCCTACACTGGCCGTACACCTCTGGTGATCGTCGAGGGGACACTGAATAGTGCACGGTACATCCAAACCGTCATCGAACCCGTCGTTCTACCATTCCTAGACCGGCAAGGGAACTTGCTGTTCCAACAGGACAATGCACGTACGCATGTATCCCGTGCCACCCAACGTGCTCTAGAAGGTGTAAGTCAACTACCCTGGCCAGCAAGATGTTTGGGACTGGATGAAGCGTCGTCTCACGCGGTCTGCACGTCCAGCACGAACGCTGGTCCAACTGAGGCGCCAGGTGGAAATGGCATGGCAAGCCGTTCCACAGGACTACATCAAGCATCTCTACGATCGTCTCCATGGGAGAATAGCAGCCTGCATTGCTGTGAAAGGTGGATATACACTGTACTAGTGCCGACATTGTGCATGCTCTGTTGCCTGTGTCTATGTGCCTGTGGTTCTGTCAGTGTGATCATGTGATGTATCTGATCCCAGGAATGTGTCAATAAAGTTTCCCCTTCCTGGGACAATGAATTCACGGTGTTCTTATTTCAATTTCCAGGAGTGTAGAAGAAACTCATATACAGAGAAACCAGTACAAACTGCTGAGGAAGTGGAGGCGCCCATCAAGAAGCTGAAGAGTAATAAGGATAATACAAGCAGAGGATATTGAAAATGCAGGAAATGAATTTGTGAAACATTTCTGCAAGCTTCTAATTGAAATTTGGGTACATCAAAGTATCCCTGGTAAATGGACCATACGTATCATGTGCCTAGTACATAAGAAAGGCGATATTATAGTGTGCTCCAAGTGAGGGAATTAGCCTATTACCTACGGCATATAAAACATTCCTCAACATTCTTTTTAACAGCCTTACACCCCGTGTTGAAATAATATTAGTGACTCTCATTGTGGATTTTGACAAGGAAGATCTACCTTTGATCAGATCTTCATAATATGACAAATACTAGAAAAATGGGAAGAAGTTAAGCCTGCTGCATATTTCCTATAGACATCAGATGTATACAACAATGAAAGAGGTACAAATCCCTATTAAACTGATTGCTTTCGGAAAGCTACTATGGAAAACACATGAAGTCAAGCGAAATAAGTCATAATCTTTGGTTCGGCTTCCCCACAACATTTTATATGCGTTCTCGCCAAGCTAAATTGTAATTCCTAGGTATTTAGTCGAAGTTCAAATGGCTCTGAGCACTAAGGGACTTAACTTCCGAGGTGATCAGACCTCTACAACTTAGAACTACTTAAAGCTAACTAACCTAAGGACAACACACACACATCCATGCCCGAGGCAGGAATCGAAGCTGCGACCGTAGCGGTCGCGCGGTTCCAGACTGTAGCGCCTAGAACCGCTCGGCCACTCCGGCCGGTTACCGAAGTTCACCCGATTCCTTTTATCACTCATGTGGATGACCTCACACATTTCATTATTGAAGGTCAACTGCCAATTTTCGCACCACACAGATATCATTTCTAAATCGTTTTTCAGTTGCTTTTCTGTTCTGATCAGTTTACAAGACGATAAACGACAGCATTATCTGCAAACTACCAAAGATGGCTGCTAAGATTGTGTCGTATATCATTTATATATAGATAGCAGAGAAGCTATAACAGTACGTTGGAGAACGCAAGAAATCGCTTATGTTTTACTGGAAGACTTTCAGTCAGTTACAACAAATTGTGATCTCACTGACAGAAAATCACGAATCCAGTTGCATGATTGAGGCGATATTCCATAAGCACGCAATTTGGCTACGAGCCGCTTGTGAGGTACGGTGTCAAAAAGCCTTCCGGAAATCTAGAAATACGGAGTCAATTTGAAATCCCTTGTTGACAGCGTCAGTGTTCTCCAGAATTCGAAATGTGATGAACTGTGATCATTCCACCATCGTGAGACATTTGCATGGAACGGGTTAGGTTCAAAAGTCGGGTGTGTGGGCAACGCACAAGCAAAATCACAAAAATCATGAGGTGGCCATATGAGCTACTCTCCTTCTCGCCATCGGCTATCCTGTAACGTTACTGGTGACGAGAAGCGGTATCTTTACGCTCAGATAAGGAAAAGAAAGGAATGGTCGAGTCCAAACAAAGCAGCAATCCCGCATCCAAAAGACCTGCACACATCCACAAACGATAATGTTATGCGTCTGGTGGAAAAGCGATACGTGTGGTGTGCTCCAAATTGCACCCCAGATGAGTAACCATCACTGCTGACATTTATTGTCAACAACTGAGACGTGTCACAGACGCTATCCGAGAACAACCTCCGGGAAGACTGCGCTATTCCCGCACGATAACGCCCGTCCGCTTTCTGCTAGACTCACAAAAGCTACTATAAAGGAATTGGATTGGGAAGATATTCCTCACGCACCTTATTCACCTAACCGTGTGCCTTTACACTCTCATCTTTCCCACTTTCTACCGAACGGCCTACAATGAACTTCCATTCCGGATGAAAATGCACTCCGAACGTAGTCCGACGTTTTTCTCGCCTCAAATCCACGTGATTTCTACAGTGGCGGAAAAGAAAAGTTACCCCAGTGTTGGCAGCCCGTTGTAAACAGTGAAGCGAACTAATATATTGTTGATGTCTCAAGTCAACTTTATGTGTATCTGCTATGTCTACGAAACTTAGAGAGTAAAGTTACGAACTCGTGCACCAACCAAATAGTAAACAGCATGCAGTAGGACTCCGTAAATGATTTTCCAAGAAGGGATACTACACTACTGGCCATTAAATTTGCTACAAGAAGATGACGTGCTACAGAAGCGAAATTTAACCGACAAGAAGGAGATGCTGTGATATGCAAATGATTAGCTTCTCAGAGCATTCACACAAGGTTGGCGCCGGTGGCGATACCTACAACGTGCTGACATGCGGAAAGTTTCCAACCGATTTCTCATACACAAACAGCAGTTGACCGGCGTTCCCTGGTGAAACGTTGTTGTGATGCCTCGTGTAAGGAGGGGAAATGCCTACCATCACGTTTCCGACTTAGATGAAGATCGGATTGTGGCATATCACGATTGTGGTTTATCGTATCGCGGCATTGCTGTTCAAGTTGGTCGAGATCCAATGACTGTTAGCAGAATATGGAATCAGCAGGCTCAGGACGGTAATACGGAACGCCGTGCTGGATCCCGACGGCCGCGTATCACTAGCAGTCGAGATGACAGGCATCTTATCCGCATGGCTGTAACGGATAGTGCAGCCACGTCTCGATCCCTGAGTCAACAGATGGGGACGTTTGCAAGACAACAACCATCTGCACGAACATTTCGACGACGTTTAGAGCAGCATGGACTATCAGCTCGGAGACCATGGCTGCGGTTACCCTTGACGCTGCATCAGAGACAGGAGCGCCTGCGATGGCGTACTCGACGACGAACCTCTGTGCGCGAATGGCAAAACGTCATTTTTTCGGATGAATCCAGGTTCTGTTTACAGCATCGTGATGGTCGCATCCGTGTTTGGCGACATCACGGTGAACGCACATTGGAAGCGTGTATCCGTCATCGTCACACTGGCATATCACCCGGCGTGATGGTATGGGGTTACACGTCTCGGTCACATCTTGTTCGCATTGACGGCACTTTGAACAGTGGACGTTACATTTCAGATGTGTTACGACCCGTGGCTCTACCATTCATTCGATCCCTGTGAAACCCTACATTTCAGCAGAATAACGCACGACCGCATGTTGCAGGTCCTGTACGGGCCTTTCTGGATACATAAAATGTTCGACTGCTGCCCTGGCCAGTAGGTTCTCCAGATCTGTCACCAATTGAAAGCGTCTGGTCAATGGTGGCCGAGCAACTGGCTCGTCACAATACGCCAGTCACTACTTTTGAACTGTGGTATCGTGTTGAAGCTGCATGGACAGCTGTACCTGTACACGCCATCCTAGCTCTGTTTGACTCAATGCCCAGGCGTAACGAGGCCGTTATTACGGCCAGAGGTGGTTGTTCTGTGTTTACTGATTTCTCGGGATCTATGCACCCAAATTGCGTGGAAATCGAATCACATGTCGGTTTTAGTATAATACATTTCTCCAATGAATACCCGTTTATGATCTGCATTTCTTCTTGGTGGAGCAATTTTAAGGGCAGTTGTGTAATTTAGGAGTTCAAGACATCGAATCCAGTTGGTTTCATTTTGACCTTCGAGCATCCGTAGGCAGCTGCAAGCGAGCGGTATTTTTGCTTGTATTTATGATTAATATGTTCGCCTGCTTAGCTGGTTGGTGGCGTGCTGACCTCCCATGCAGGCGGGCCTGGGTTCGATTCCTGGCCGGGTTGGAAATTTTCTCCGCTCAAGAAACTGGGTGTTGTCTTGTCGTCGAACGCTACCATACGCTCATTTCCATTTTTTTTCATAATGAATATTACCCGAGTACGAGTAAATCGTCAACTGCAAAGCAAAAGAAGAATCCCATTTTGTATACTAAGTTCTGACGCGAACCTTCGTGGAAATTTAGTCGCAAACTCAAATTTTCCTATGCCTTCATGTCTGTAACGAAAGTTTTAATAAATTGAATACCTCCAGCACTATTTCGATTCATTTGCAGCATGAGCAACGTAAAAAACGAAGAAATAACAAATATTCTGCATACGACCTTTCGATTACCGGTCTGAAGCCCTGACACTGCGCCAGCAGCTATCTGGAAAATACGATCTTGTAAGTGTCGTATGTTCCGCACGACCCAAGTCTAAAATGCCACTTTTTTTTCTAAACACTTGCCCATCTCGGTTCCTTATCTGCCCCTTTCATTTCTGGCTACACCACAAATCTGGACGAAATCGATGGTGACATTAGGCGCTCCTTTTTTCTCAGTTGCACGTAGCGGAACAAAAACTGCGCACTCTGCAACTGTTTAAAAATTGTATAATCTCAGTTCAGCTCAGTTCTGTTTATAAACAAAACGGCTTACTACTCGATTAACAAAGTAAAATACGAGGCCTGTTGGAAAAATTCCGGAACTTTGTCGACAATAGGTTTCTACGCTTACGTTCTACTTATTGTGCACGATCTCCTCCGTAAAACTCGCCAGTCTAATTGACACACCGCCCACAACGCCATTTCCACTCCCGGAAGCAGTCTTGGAACGCCTGTTGCTGGATCGCGCAAAGCGCCCTCTGCGCACTTCCTTTCATCTCGTCTATCGTTGCAAAGCGGGGTTTTCAACGGGGTTTTCCAGTGTGGGAATAAAAAAGTGTCCGCAGGGACCAGCTGTTCAGAGTGTAGAGGACGAGGCAGTGCAGTGATTTAGTTCTTTGCACAGTAGTCACTCAGCAACAGGGATGAAAGTGCGGGTGCGTTATCATGATGCAAGGGCCATGAATTGCTACATTTCAGTCTGTTTCCTTCTCACATTTTCTCGCACGCGCCCCGATAGTAGCATCGATAAACGGTTTGTCACTGTGGCAGGCTCTTTGATTTAGTTCACTAACTGCAACACCTGATAAACTTTTCACAGTAATTGAGCGTGGTCTCTTTCGAATGTACTTCTGGCCAAAAAGCGATTCTGGTAGCTGCACTCGAAGGCCTCTGCTAATCCCATTTTTCGACATTCCGCTGGGATGTTTCCACACAAATTTTCAACGCCCAGCACGTTTGTTCTGTATTCCTGACTGAGAAGTCGTACACGTAACAGTTTTCGTAAGTTTCGCTTTAAAAATGTTTTAATGAGACGAAATATTTTCTTAAAACTATTCATCCCCTGTTTCGCCCTATTAGCGGTTGAATTTCCGAAAATATTGAAACACACGTAGTTTTTTACTGTTTTCTTTTTTTATGTCTAGATGTGAAATACTCATTTTCATAGATGTAGCCTTAAAAATTTGATTACTACTTTGTAGGTTAGGTTCCACTGCAACCACTTACTACGTTTAAGACAGCTGTGTCGGCAGATTTCCATCTTACAGTGATACTGGAACCTCACAATATCCTCTCAAGACAAATGGTTCAAATGACTCTGAGGACTATGGGACTTAACATCTGAGGTCATCAGTCCCCTATAACTTAGAAACTACTTAAACCTAACTAACCTAAAGGCATCACACACATCCATGCCCGAGGCAAGATTCGAACCTGCTACCATAGCGCTCTTCGCGATCCCAGATTGTAGCGCCTAGAGCCGCTCGGTCAACCAGGCCGGCATCTCAAGACAGTCACACCATATATATACAGGGCGAGTCACCAGTCATTGGCAACGAGAATAACTCCGAAAGTACGATAGTAGCTGAAAACTTTGTGGGACAAATGTTAGATGGGACAACGGGGACAATAATATGACGTTGGTCTTTTGCTGCTAGGTGGGTTCGCTTCAGAGATATGAAGGTAAACTTTGTTTTCTTTTTTAAATGGGATCTATAGTTCATTATTTATTTTCTGACAGCGCCTATCGAGACGATTCCAATGATGTGTGACAGTAAGGTCTTTGAAGGTCAACGAAGGTCACGAAGGTGGCATTAACGTACATTTACAGGTGTTCGAAGTAATGACCATTGGTATCAATGCAGGGCTGCAATCTTCTTATCATGGATTGAGTGGTATTCCTTATCACATCGGCACTCGGCACTTATCGAAGCACACGCTCTGACAATTCCCTCTCGCATACCTATAAGTGTAGTTCTTCACTCACTTCACCAGTGTACGGATTAAATTTCGAAAAATGATGAATTTCATTACTTCTCACCGATAAGCCAAGTATCAGATTTCATAGGTCTATATTCAAAATTGCCTTATTACAACCATTTTTCAAAACACTTTTCGTCCTCTACTTGACAGCCTTATCGATGGAATTTTGAAAAATCCGTTCTTACACGATGCCCACAGTAGAATACCACACCCTCTCCAAATTTCAAATTTCTATCGTTAGCGGTTTGCACTGGGCGATGACGTGTCAGTCACTTGCCTTATATACATAAAGATTAAAGAGTGAATACGCAGAAAACACGAGTTTCGTGGCTGCAGGTTTATTTTTCAAGGCCATAACTACTCAAGTTTCTATCGTTAGCGGTTTGCACTGGGCGATGACGTGTCAGTCACTTGCCTTTTATACATAAAGATTAAAGAGTGAATACGCAGAAAACACGAGTTTCGTGGCTGCAGGTTTATTTTTCAAGGCCATAACTACTCAAGTTTCTATCGTTAGCGGTTTGCACTGGGCGATGACGTGTCAGTCACTTGCCTTTTATACATAAAGATTAAAGAGTGAATACGCAGAAAACACGAGTTTCGTGGCTGCAGGTTTATTTTTCAAGGCCATAACTACTCAAGTTTCTATCGTTAGCGGTTTGCACTGGGCGATGACGTGTCAGTCACTTGCCTTATATACATAAAGATTAAAGAGTGAATACGCAGAAAACACGAAGTTCGTGGCTGCAGGTTTATTTTTCAAGGCCATAACTACTCAAGTTTCTATCGTTAGCGGTTTGCACTGGGCGATGACGTGTCAGTCACTTGCCTTTTATACATAAAGATTAAAGAGTGAATACGCAGAAAACACGAAGTTCGTAGCTGCAGGTTTATTTTTCAAGGCCATAACTACTCAAACTCTTACTGCTCGCTTCCCCAGAACAAATACGTCATTTAATTCAGTTGCGCTTGCCCCGGAGACAATCGCTTTTCCAGAATAAACACTCCGTTTACTTCAGTTGCACTTGCCCCGAAGACCATTCCACACGAAACTAGGAGTGAGAATATGCGAAATAAACCGTCACCTCTCTCCTTAGGTCAACACAATGGCCAGAACGTACGCCCTCGTCCGTGATTTCAAACAGGGTTTGTCGCACTCGCCATATGTACCCGTGATTTACCACCAGAGGCGCTGTTCGCCGAAGTGGAGTTAAATTTCAAACAAAGCTAAGCTCACAAACAAAAACACACACAATAAACCCCACCGCGCTGATGTTTAGCGAGCAGAAGCAGCCTTTTGTCTGCAGCGCTGCCTTCACATCTCGCCGCCTAACAAAACTCCCAACGCTGACCTGCGCCCTTCCAAAAGCGAACAGCCGGATAGAGGAAAACTCAGACTGTTTTCGCAGACTTTCCACGCTTTGTTCACTGGCTCTGCCCCCTACAACTCTGCTGAGTACTTTCGAAACGTACTACACGTTACCGCTTTGTCTTTCTGATCCTATCCACCTCTCTCACTTTCACTGTCGGCACATTGTTTGTCAATTTGCTTCTCTCTTCCTCTCACTGCCTTGCTCCCTTCGTAATCTCTTGCCTGCCTGACTAAAACGACTTTAGTCCAGTTTGATGTTTACAGAATGTCACCAATGCAAAGTCCTACAGTTGCCTGAATGAAAACAATTTACTAATTAACTTAATTCATTGTGGAGGGCAAAATTCAACTTTGACTTGGATTTGGATGCAATATGCTACCAGTCATTTTTTTGAATTTTTATGCGATTTAGACACTAGTTTGCCATCCACTGCAGGCTCACTATCCGATAGTAGTGTATGGACGTTAGCTAGATAATGTGGGGCTACTACTAAATGGTTTTGACAGAAATAATGGAAACTTAGTAACCGCTAACGAAAAATTTATGAAACGAAACAGACGGTACGTTTTAGTACAGTTGCAACGCACTGGTTAGTGGATCGATGGTAAATTCGTTCTGATAATGTACATTTTGTAGGTTATACAAAAAGTCATACAGAGTTGTTCCTGCACCTGATTTAAGACTCATGAACAGTAATTAAACAATGAACGAAGTAGAAACAGTGTGAAATCTATACTACTGGCCATTAAAATTGCCAGACATAGAAGATGACGTGCTA
This sequence comes from Schistocerca gregaria, assembly GCF_023897955.1. Classification (NCBI taxonomy): domain Eukaryota; kingdom Metazoa; phylum Arthropoda; class Insecta; order Orthoptera; family Acrididae; genus Schistocerca; species Schistocerca gregaria. The sequence goes on along the minus strand of NC_064930.1, from coordinate 83,538,114 downwards.
AAGAAGCAAAATTTAACCGACAGGAAGAAGATGCTGTGATATGCAAACGATTAGCTTCTCAGAGCATTCACACAAGGTTGGAGCCGGTGGCGACACCTACAACGTGCTGACATGAGGAAAGTTTCCAACCGATTTCTCATACGCAAACAGCAGTTGACTGGCGTTGCCTGGTGAAACGTTGTTGTGATGCCTCGTGAAAGGAGGAGAAATGCCTACCATCACGTTTCAAACTTTGATAAAGGTCGCATTGTAGCCTATCGCGATTGCGGTTTATCGTTTCACGACATTGCTGCTCGCGTTGATCGAGTTCCAATCACTGTTAGCAGAATATAGAATTGGTGGGTTCAGGAGGGTAATACGGAACGCCATGCTGGATCCCAACGGGCTCGTATCACTAGCAGTCGAGATGACAGGCATCTTATCCGCATGGCTGTAACGGATTGTGCAACCATGTCTCGATTCCTGAGTCAATAGCTGGGGACGTATGCAAGACAACAACCATGTGCACGAACAGTTCGACGACGTTTTCAGCAGTATGGACTGTCAGCTCGGAGACCGTGGCTGCGGTTACCCTTGATGCTGCATCAGACAGGAGCGCCTGCGACGGTGTACTCAGCGACGAACCTAGGTGCACGAATGGCAAAACGTCATTCTTTCGGATGAATCCAGGTTGTGTTTACAGCACCATGATGGTCGCATCCGTTGGCGACATCGCGGTGAAAACACATTGGAACCGTGTATTCGTCAACGCCATACTGGCGTATCACCCGGTGTGATGGTATGGGGTGCCATTGGTTACTCGTCTCCATAACCTCTTGTTCGCACTCTGAACAGTGGACGTTACGTTTCAGTTGTGTTACGACCCGTTGCTCTACCCTTCATTCTATCCCTGCGAAATCCTACATTTCAGCAGGATAATACACGACCGCATGTTGCAGGTCGTGTACGGTCCTTTCTGGATACAGAAAATGTTCGACTGCTACACTGGCCAGCACATTCTCCAGATATCTCACCAGTTGAAAACGTCTGGTCAATGGTGGCCGAGCAACTGGCTCGTCACAATACGCCAGTCACTACTCTTGACGAACTGTGGTATCGTGTTGAAGCTGCATGGGCAGCTGTACCTGTACACGCCATCCAAGCTCTGTGTGACTCAATGCCCAGGCATATCAAGGCCGTTATTACGGGCAGAGGTGGTTGTTCTGGGTACTGATTTCTCAGGATCTATGCACCCAAATTGCGTGAATATGTAATTACATGTCAGTTCTAGTATAATGTATTTGTCCAATGAATACAAGTTTATCATCTGCATTTCTTCTTGGTGTAGCAATTTTAATGGCCAGTAGTGTAGATTTTCTGCAAGGTTGGCAATGCACCGAAATTGCGTGAAAATCGAATCACATGTCAGTCCTAGTTATAATATATTAGTCCACTGAATACCAGTTTATCATCTGCATTGTTCTTGGTGTAGCAATTTTAATGGCCAGAAGTGTAGATATCACATTTTGCCACATCGAGATCGTCGCAATGCACTGGCTTCGTTCCTGTGACAATACAGGAGCGGCCAATTTTGGACATTGTGGAATATGCCGGCTTCGGCCCCTATAGTTTCACTAAGTTCCAGCAGGTGGCGGCGCTATACGTAGAATTCAAAATGGCGTTTGTCACGGAGGCGCGTTCCAAGTCTAGCGCTGCCCTTGAGTTTGTTTTGGAGGAAACACATAGCATCGCAGATATTCATACGTGCTTGCAGAATATCTTTGGAGACCTGGCAGCGAGATAACCGCGATGAGAAGTTTGGGGAGGCATCCGTCATCATCTTATGGGACGATGGGCAACTACACACACCTGACCCCTCCAATGTTGGAACGTGCGGACACCCTCGTCAGAGGTGATCGACGGACCTCAATCAAACACCTCTCTGCACACCTGGACGTCTCTTTTGGTAGTACTGACACACTCATCCACCAGTTGGAGTAGTCAGATTTAGGTGACTGCTGGGTTCCTACTCTCCTAACAGCATAACTTACAGAATTACGAAGGACAGTCTGTGCACAATTGCTTGCGCGTTACCAGGCTGACAATGTTTTGTCTAATATCGTCAGAGGCGTTAAAAAATGGGTTCACCACTTCGAACCGGAAACAAAACGGCAGTTCAAGGAATGGCGCCACACCACCTCTCCCCTGAAGAAAACGTTCAAGGCTGCACTGTTAGTTGGTAAGGTCACGGTCTTCTTGGATTCTGAAGGGGTTATTCTGTTTGATGCCCTCCCTCACGGTACAACGATCAACCCTGACATATATTCCGCTAACCTAACACAACTGAACAAACGACTTCAGCATGCTGGACGCCACACTACTCCTTCTCCATGACAACACGAGGCCTCACACAAGACTACCAACCCAAGAAGAGCACACAAATCTTCAATGGACTGTTCTTCCTTATCCATCCTGCAGCCCAAAAAAGGTTCAAATGGCTCTGAGGTCACCAGTCCCCTAGAACTAGAACTACTTAAACCTAACTAACCTAAGGACATCACACACATCCATGCCCGAGGCAGGATTCGAACCTGCGACCGTAGCGCTCACGCGGTTCCAAACTGAAGCGCCTAGAACCGCACTGCCACACCGGCCGGCCCGTGCAGCCCAGATCTCCCAACTTCCACCTGTTTGGCCCAATGAAGGGCGGCCTCGACGTGGACCTGTATATGGAAGACAGGAAGTTTACTGATGCAGCAAGACGCTGACTTCGACTTATAGAGCGTACCGTGCAGGCACACATCCTGTCCCAGTAAGGCAGCGTAAAGTCGTTACATTGAACGGAAATTATGTTAAGAAATACGTTTTTGTAGGCAAAAGAGTGGAGAATACTGTGGTGCATTGGAATCCTGAATAAAACGAACCTACTTTGAGCAGAAAAATGTGCTCCATTGCTTATCGAAAGCCTCTTGTACTTTTACACTGAAGTTGATATGGGTGGAAGGGACCAAACAGCGAGGTCATCGGTGTCATTGGATTAGGGGAAGGACAGGGAAGGAAGTCGGCCGTGCCCTTTCAAAGGAACCATCCCAGCATTTGCCTGAAGCGGTTTAGGGAAATCACGGAACACCTAAATCAGGATGGTCGGACGCGGGACTGAACCGTCGTCCTCCCGAATGCGCTACCTCGCTCGGTTTACACTGAAGAGTCAAAGAAACTGCTACACATGCTAATATCGCGTAGGGCCCCCGGCGAACACGCAGAACTTTCGCAACAAGATGAGGCATGGACTAGACTAATGTCTGAAGTAGTGATGGAGAGAAATGACACCATGAATCCTGCACGGCAGTCCATAAATCCGTACAGTTCGAGACGGTGAAGATCTCTTCTGAACAGCACGTTGCAAGGCATCCCAGGTATCCTCAATAACGTTCATGTCTGCAGAGTTTGGTGGCCATTGGATGTGTTTAAACTTACAAGAGTGCTCCTGTAGCCACTCTGTAGCAGTTCTGGACGTGTGGGGTGTCGCATTGTCCTGATGGAATTGCCAAAGTCCGTCGGAATTCACAATGGACATGAATGGATCTATATCTACATTTATACTCTGCAAGCCACCCAACGGTGATCAGACAGGATGGTAACGTACGTGTCACCTGTCAGAGCCGTATCTACACGTGTCACGGATCCCACATCACTCTGAGTACACACGCCCTACACTATTACAGTGCGTCCACCAGTTCGAACAACCCCTGCTGACATGGAGTGTCCATGGATTCATGAGGATGTATCCATAGCGATACACATTATTTTAAACGTGACTCGTCTGAACAGGAAACATGTTTCCAGTCGTAAACAATCCAGTGTCGGTACTGAAGGGCCAGGCGGGGGGTAAAGCTTTGTATCGTGCAGTCATCAAGGGTACACGAGTCATTCACCACCAGAATGAGGTTTTTGCTCATTGGTCTGAAGATGACCACAGTTGTGGTCGAAACCGGTCACCGGAAAAAAAGAATTTGTGATCAAGACTGTTTTTGATAGTAAATATTTGTAAACGTGTGCGTCTTCGTTTCGTTGAATGGTTCGCACACTGACACTTTGTGATGGCCCTACACTGAAATCTGCAGCAATTTGCGGAAGGGTTACACTTCTTTCACGTTGAACGGTTCTCTACACTCGTCATTGGTCTACTTCTTGCAAGATCTTTTTCCGGACGCAGCCATTCGGGTATTTTATGTTCTACCGGATTCGTGATATTCATGGTAGGCTCCACATCAACATCTACATTTATACTCCGCAAACCACCCAACGGTGTGTGGCAGAGGGCACTTTACGTGCTACTGTCATTACCTCCCTTTCCTGTTCCAGTCGCGTATGGTTCGCGGGAAGAACGACTGTCTGAAAGCCTCCGTGCGCGCTCGAATCTCTCTGATTTTACATTCGTGATCTCCTCGGGAGGTATAAGTAGGGTGAAGCAATATATTCGATACCTCATCCAGAAACGCACCCTCTCGAAACCTGGACAGCGAGCTACACCGCGATGCAGAGCACCTCTCTTGCAGAGTCTGCCACTTGAATTTGCTAAACATCTCCGTAACGCTATCACGGTTACCAAATAACCCTGTGACGAAACGCGCCGCTCTTCTTTGGATCTTCTCTATCTCCTCCGTCAACCCGATCTGGCACTGATCCCACACTGATGAGCAATACTCAAGTATAGGTCGAACGAGTGTTTTGTAAGGCACCTCCTTTGTTGATGGACTACATTTTCTAAGGACTCTCCCAATGAATCTCAACCTGGTACCCGCCTTACCAACAATTAATTTTATATGATCATTCCACTTCAAATCGTTCCGCACGCATTCTCCCAGATATTTTACAGAAGTAACTGCTACCATTGTTTGTTTCGCTATCATATAATCATACAATAAATGATCCTTCTTTCTAGGGGAAAGGTCGTGGGATGGTCGTAAGGGAAAATCCCCATTATCTCTCTTCCTCGGAGATGCTGTGTACCATCGCCCGTGTGCCGACTAAAACACCACGTTCAAACTCACTAAAATCTTAATAACCTGCCATTGCAGCAGCAGTAAATGTTGTGTTATACAGGCGTTGCCGACTGCAGCGCCGTATTCTGCCAGTTAAATACCTCTCTACTTCTTAGTTTCTTTGGTGCTTCAGTGTAGATCAAAAGGTTAAGCAAAGATAAAGACATGACCTTTCAAAAAGTACGGGGAGTAGACTAATAAAAAGTAGTTATATGATGATATGATGGTTTTAGTGTTTCAGCTGTCCTGCATATTGTGACTATGTAGACTTTCCCAGTCTATTAGTATATCAAATTCTTGTCGGGTTTCGCGCCCGGGTTGCCGGGTTCGATTCCCGGCGGGGTTGGGGATTTTCTCTGCCTCGTGATGACTGGGTGTTGTGTGATGTCCTTAGCTTAGTTACGTTTAAGTAGTTCTAAGTTCTATGGGAGTGCTCAGAGCAATCTTCTTGTCGGGTTTCTAGCAGTAGCAAACTGTCATCAAAAACACAATATTTCAGTGGTCCACCTGGCTGCCATCATCAGGTGAGAAAAGGTACGGTGCCCTGGCCGATAACTGATGCCACTCGCGAATGACTGCACTTTTATATGCACCAGAAGTATAACAGCGCATGCGGTAGATACTGTGCACAGCGGTCAATCATTCCTGCTGCCCCCTGGCGGAAAAAGAGTTGCAGCGTCTCCGGTGGTGAATACTGTCAGAAAACGATATATCGTTACAAGTGATTATTCATAGCTGGCCAATTCCGATGCCGTTGTTTGTTCATATCTAATAAAACAGGATTCCACGTTTTACTTAGCGGGTATCCATTATCACGATTAATGGTATTACCTACTAGTCTGATTTCGACAGATTCTTCCAGTACACAAACCCAGTACCGCGAAGCACTTGCAACTACACTCCTGGAAATGGAAAAAAGAACACATTGACACCGGTGTGTCATACACACCATACTTGCTCCGGACACTGCGAGAGGGCTGTACAAGCAATGATCACACGCACGGCACAGCGGACACACCAGGAACCGCGGTGTTGGCCGTCGAATGGCGCTACCTGCGCAGCATTTGTGCACCGCCGCCGTCAGTGTCAGCCAGTTTGCCGTGGCATACGGAGCTCCATCGCAGTCTTTAACACTGGTAGCATGCCGCGACAGCGTGGACGTGAACCGTACGTGCAGTTGACGCACTTTGAGCGAGGGCGTATAGTGGGCATGCGGGAGGCCGGGTGGACGTAACGCCAAATTGCTCAACACGTGGGGCGTGAGGTGTCCACAGTACATCGATGTTGTCGCCAGTGGTCGGCGGAAGGTGCACGTGCCCGTCGACCTGCAACCGGACCGCAGCGACGCACGGATGCACGCCAAGACCGTAGGATCCTACGCAGTGCCGTAGGGGACCGCACCGCCACTTCCCAGCAAATTAGGGACACTGTTGCTCCTGGGGTATCGGCGAGGACCATTCGCAACCGACTCCATGAAGCTGGGCTACGGTCCCGCACACCGTTAGGCCGTCTTCCGCTCACGCCCCAACATCGTGCAGCCCGCCTCCAGTGGTGTCGCGACAGGTGTGAATGGAGGGACGAATGGAGACGTGTCGTCTTCAGCGATGAGAGTCGCTTCTGCCTTGGTGCCAATGATGGTCGTATGCGTGTTTGGCGCCGTGCAGGTGAGCGCCACAATCAGGACTGCATACGACCGAGGCACACAGGGCCAACACCCGGCATCATGGTGTGGGGAGCGATCTCCTACACTGGCCGTACACCTCTGGTGATCGTCAAGGGGACACTGAATAGTGCCCGGTACATCCAAACCGTCATCGAACCCATCGTTCTACCATTCCTAGACCGGCAAGGGAACTTGCTGTTCCAACAGGACAATGCACATCCGCATGTATCCCGTGCCACCCAACGTGCTCTAGAAGGTGTAAGTCAATTACCCTGGCCAGCAAGATCTCCGGATCTGTCCCCCATTGAGCATGTTTGGGACTGGATGAAGCGTCGTCTCACGCGGTCTGGACGTCCAGCACGAACGCTGGTCCAACTGAGGCGCCAGGTGGAAATGGCATGGCAAGCCGTTCCACAGGACTACATCCAGCATCTCTACGATCGTCTCCATGGGAGAATAGCAGCCTGCATTGCTGCGAAAGGTGGATATACACTGTACTAGTGCCGACATTGTGCATGCTCTGTTGCCTGTGTCTATGTGCCTGTGGTTCTGTCAGTGTGATCATGTGATATATCTGACCCCAGGAATGTGTCAATAAAGTTTCCCCTTCCTGGGACAATGAATTCACGGTGTTCTTATTTCAGTTTCCAGGAGTGTACTTGCGTCTCATTCTATAGCATCCTGTGTTCCTCTGTAAGGCAATGCTCAGCAGCCGCACATTTATCTGGTTGTAATAATTGCGTATGGCGAAGATGTTCAACACAGCTGTCGCTGTCGGTACGAGTAGGTCGGCCAATGTAAATTTTCCCGCACTCACACGGAATTTTGTAAACTCCAAAGTTCCTCAAACCTAAACCATCTTTAACAGATTCAAGAAGTGCTCGAATCTTAGCTGGCGGACGAAAAACATATCTGATCTCATATTTCTTCAAAAGTCTACTTATCTTGACGGACACGTTTCCACCATACTGAAGAAAAGCCACAGACCTAAAAGGTGCCTTCAAAAGGTTCAGGTAGAGGTCCACACTCAAAAGCACGTCGAATTTGTCGGTCCGTATAGCCGTTATTATTGAACACGTCCTTAAGATGTTGGTAAATTCTCCGCTTCCAAGACAGCATATGCTCGTCTAACCAAGGTACGAAGGACTCCTGTACGTTGAAAAGGTGGATGGCAACCTGTAGCATGTAAATACCTGTCGGCATGAGTCGGTTTCCTGTAAAAACTGTGTCCAAGAGTTCCGTCTTCTTTTCTACGAACTAATACACCCAAAAAGGTTATCCCCTGATTTTCAATTTCCATCGTGAATTTGATGTTCGGATGAAGACAATTGAAATGGTCCAGTAACCGGTGGGAAAAGTCTATTGCATGTGGCCAAACAAGAAACATATCGTCAAGGCTTCAAAAAAAGATGTTTTCAGGGCCATACACTCAAAGTCTTCCACAAAAGGATTAGCGACTATGGAGGATAAAGGACTCCCCATAGCCACACCGTCGGTTTGTTCAAAATATTTGTCATCAAATAAAAAATAGGTGGATTTCAGAACACGACTGCAGAGCTTCGTCATTTCCACATCTAGTTTTTCGTTAATTAAGATCAATGACTCTTCAAGAGGGACCCGAGTAAAAAGTGACACCACATCAAAACTAACAAGTAAATCAGAGGCACCAAGTCGAAGCAACTTTTAACGCTGAGTAAAATCCATGGATTTGGAAATATGGTGTTCACTTTTACCCACATGAGGGCTGAGAGCCGACGCTAAATATTTTGCCAAATCTTAATTCGGTGCACCCAAATTAGAAACAATAGGGCGCAAAGGGACCCCATCCTTATGGATCTTTGGCAAACCGTATAATGTAGGTGGAACGGCCGCAGCAGGACGTAGCTTTTTGATATTGTCCTCAGGTAAGGAACTCCTCTTCAGAAGTGAAATCGTAGTCCGTTTTATGCGATCCGTGGGCTCCTCTGTACTATACACTACGACGGATACTTATGTAAATCATACATCTTATTTACAGAACCTGCCTTTGAGATTAAAACGGTAGCATTAACTGATTGCAAAATTAACAATTCAGGGTCTCATCTAATAGACCGAATAGCTGCTCGTTCAGCTGAAGAAATGTTACTTTGGGGAGGCCGAGCCCGACGCAAAAGGTGAGAAACCTCCTGTATAATCTCTTCCACCTGTCCTTCCGGAATACGAAACACAGCTTGTTCAACAGAAGAAATGAATTCCATGTTGGAAATGCTTCTAGGCGTGCGTGCAAAGTTTAAGCTTTTTTTCCAACACTGAAACCGTGACATCATCCAGTTCCTTACTTGTCACCGAGCGAGGTAGCGCAGTGGTTAGCACACTGGACTCGCATTCGGGAGGACGACGGTTCAATCCCGTCTCCGGCCATCCTGATTTAGGTTTTCCGTGATTTCCCTAAATCCTTTCAGGCCAATAACGGGATGGTTCTTTTGAAAGGGCAAGGCCGATTTCCTTCCCAATCCTTCCCTAACCCGAGCCTGCGCTCAGTCTCTAATGACCTCGTTGTCGACGGGACGTTAAACACTAACCACCACCATCAAATCCTTACGTGTCAGATTAATCACAGTCCATCGACAAGTATTATTTCCCGATATCAAGTGTTGGCGACAAAGACGTTGAAAATGAGAGCACTGCCTACTGGAAGCACTCCTCTGCTCCCAATCTGGTAAATCCCAGGAAGAGAGATCAACCCACTTCCAAGATATTGTAGATATCAGTGAACAAATCTCCAAGTGAAGATAAAATAAATCTTTGGATATAATATCCGATCGTCTTGTGAGAGAACGCATCAGTGGGCTCTGAAACAGGCAAGTGCAGTACGGGCTGCCTGACATGTCCCATTATCATGCTGGTAGATGCCATCAAGTTGAGAAAAACACAAACTGCATGTAGGTGCGGACAGGACACCAAGGTCGACTGTGGCTTCCAGAATGATGAGATGACCCAGAGGACGCCACGAAAACATTCCCAAGACCCACAACTCCTTCATCTATGGTCTGCCCTTCCAAAAATTGTTACATTGTTGTACACTCCAACGGCCACCTGTGGGGTGGAGCATTCAACGTGATTCATCTGAAAGCACCGACAGCCACACCTTAGTTGCAGTTCTGCCATGCAGATTCCAGGCTTCATCGCTGATGAACAGCAGTCAGCACGGGTGCACGAACCAGGAGCCTGTTGTGGAGGCCCATACGAAGCAACATACAATCAACTGTTGGGGAGCAGACACTGTTGGTAGCGCCTTGGTCCATCTGGGCATTCAGTTGCTCAACAGTTCCACATTGCTCATCCATACGCATCTCCACATCCATCATTTATGGGCTATGCTGTACCCAGTTGTGATGGCATCAGTTTTGGATACTGCCATTTTACCATGCACAGGACTCTTTAACCACAGCGACAGCCAAATAGTACCCAGATGTCAGTTTTGGATAGCTCCATGTTGCCATGCATACGATACTTTAAGCAGAGAGGCATGCAAGTCGTTTACAGGTATCAGTTTTGGATAGCACCATTTTGCCATGCACAGGACACTGTAACCACGGTGGCACACGAATAATTTACAGGCGTCGGATTTGGATAGTGCCAGTTTGCCATGCACAGGACACTTTAACCATGGGGTGCACACATATTTTACAAAGTAAACTGTTTCCGAAATGCGTTCACTGTTGGCCCAAAAGCCAACGATCACCCGTTTTGGAAGTCAAATGGCTCCATTTCCGCATTACAACTACAATGGCACTGTTTTCTGCGTCCCTGTTAGTCCCGCAACCTGCAGTCTGTGAGTCATTATTGTACTGATGGAGTGGTTCGAGGAACAAAGTAGGGAGTTCCAGTTGATGTGCTGGTCTCCCAACTCGTCAGATCTGAACCTCATCAAATACATTTGGGATCCGATTGGGAGTGACATCAGAGCTCATGCCCCCTTTCACGGAATTTGCCAGTATTAGGTGCCTAGTCTGAGCATATGTGGTGCCTACATCCTCGAGTGACCTCCAAGGCCTGATTGCGTCCATGCCAAGACACGTCACCGCTGTTATCTGTGCCAAACGCGGACATTCCGGCTGTTAGGTACGAGGGGCGTTTGAAAAGTCCGTGCCAAGTCCGAGAGATGACATCTGCGTCACGTATGGACGTCATCTTTAGTTAGTAGCATCTTTGGAGAGAACGCGCACCAACTTTCAGCCATATTGATATATTGATTTGTGTTTGGCGGTCGTGTGAATAAAGGAAGTCGAGTGACTGTCAAAATACGGACGAAAAAGAATTTCATGTGGTGATTAAGCATTACTTTATATGAAAGGCAAAACGCCTCAAGAGACTAAAGAGAAGCTTGATAAACACTACCGTGACTCTGCAGCTTACATAAGAACAGTTTATAAGTAGTTTCAAAATTTTCGGAGTGGCCATATGGGCACAAGTGATGTTCAACGTTCTGGACGCCCTGTGGAAGTTACGACTACAGATATCATTGATAAAATCCATGATAAGCTGATGGATAACAGAACAGTTAAGGTGCTTGAGATTGCTGGTGCTGTGGGCATCTCGAATGAACGGGTACATAATACTTTGCATAAACATTTGGACATGAGAAAACTATTCGCAAGACGGAATCGTGTGAAGTATTGCAATGATGGTTTGCAGCTGTTCAGGAAGAATCCGCAGGACTTTAAGCGACGTTTCGTCACTATGGATGAAACATGGATACATTACTATACTCCTGAGACCAAAAAACAATCTAAGCAGTACATTAACAAGAAAGAATCTCCAACAAAAAAAGGCGAAGACCATTCCTCTGCCCGGAAAGATCATGCCGACTGTCTTTTTGGATTCGCAAGGGATAATCCTCCTCGAATAACTTGAAAAGGGTAAAACTATTACAGGTGCATATTATTCATCGTTAGTGGACCGTTTGAAAACCGAGCTGCAAGAAAAACGCCGGCGATTGGACAGCAAAAAAGTCCGTTTCCATCACGACAATGCACCAGTACACACCTTAGTAGTTGTGGTCCAAAAATTAATGGAAATAGGACTCCAACTCGTTACACATCCCCCTATTCTCCTGACTTGGCTTCCTCGGGCTACTATTTGTTCCGCAATTAGAAGAAATGGCTGGCGGGGCAAAGATTTCATTCAAACGAAGAGGTGATTGCAGCAACTAATAGCTACAGTATTTTGGCTCAAATGGTTCAAATGGCTCTCACCAGTGTGGGACTTAACATTTATGGTCATCAGTCCCCTAGAACTTAGGACCACTTAAACCTAACTAACCTAAGGACATCACACAACACCCAGTCATCACGAGGCAGAGAAACTCCCTGACCCCGGCGGAAATCGAACCCGGGAACCCGGGCGCGGGAAGCGAGAACGCTACCGCACGACCACGAGCTGCGGACAGCTATTTTGCACTTAGACAATTCCTATTACTCAGAAGGGATAAAAGAATTAGAACAGTGTTGGACAAAGTGTTTAAGTCTAAAAGGAGACTATGCCGAAAAATAAAAAAGGCTTACCCCAAATACGTAAGTAGTTTTTATTTTGCATGGACCTTTCAAACACCCCTCATAGGTGGTCATAATGTTCTGGCTGCTCAGTATATATTTTTGGTTCAACATGTGAACACGTAGGGTGGTCTGCTGCGGAGCTCCCTGTTCGACAAAGTACAACGACCGTGTGTACCGAAACACTTGTGTGTATACTAGCATCGTATTCTTTAGGCAGAGATGCCACAGATCACCACCTGTCCTACTTTACAGAGCAGACGAGCCTCCGAACCCCACGTTCTCTGTAGATTCGTAGGCGTCCAACCATTTATCGCCTAGTGGTAGTTTCACTGTCCTTCTACCTCTTCCCATAGATGCGGACGACAGTAGCACGTGAACACTTGAGCAGTTTCGCCGTTTTTGAGATTTTAGTTCATAGGTTCTGTGAAACAGTAATCTACCCTTTGTCAAAGTCGGTCATCTCATTGGATTTCCCCATTTGCAGTCGGTATCTTCGCTAGTGTGATACGCCGTCCATGTCTGCTGCACTTACATACTTTTGTTACCCCGTTGTGTCCGCAACGCCACCGGGCAGCATCCAACGTTGCGGTGACCACTGGTCGTAATATTTTGGATGATGAGGTGTAACGGGACACCCTCCTCTCGCATTACTTTTTCTCAACAGTAGTTGTAGATACCGGTATTATTTTTCGAATTTTGAACACGTCAATACTATTTCAGCTGCTTTTCTGAAAACTTTCATGTAATTATATACACAATATGTTATATTTCAAGCTAAAATTTATGATAAGGCATTACTTTATTTTCCCTATTACAATCAATCTGAGTGTACAGTTAACATCATTTTCTCGGAAACATTTGAAATTCGGAATTACAGTATTTGGGACACTTTAAATTTCTGTTTTTAATTGCGCTTTATAGTACTGTTTACTAATGTAAATTTCTGGATTTTTTTATGAAATAATAATCAAATTAACAGAAATTCACTTGTCAAGAAAAACTGCAACCAATTTGGAATATTGTTCTTACCGCAGAGTGAGGTAGTAGTAAGCATGCCTCTGATGAGATCGAACGTAATTTTGTATTTCAGGCGAACAATATAATTTCGGCTTTGATAATGAGAAAATTCGAAAGGCTGTATGATAGACTAATGTGTGACAAAATATATTAACGTAACAACAAAAATTCTGCAACAACAAATTTTCAAATTTATGTTGATCAGTTCAACCATGAAAATGAAAACCTAAAATGTGAGAATTTCGCCTCAAGAATCAGACCCCCTGGACAAGAAGAACTGGAGTCAACTCTACACTACAAGGTAAGTAAATTAGGAAGTTTTTTGTAATCCTCGCTCCTGTCAAATTTTTGACAAAAGCCTTTGCTTATTGTGGACAATAACTGGAATTAGGAAGGAAGAGGAGATGACACAAGGTATGTAGACTCAGAGTCGTTAGCTACTCTGTGAGTGGTCTTTCCATTCCAATCCCCCCTCCCCCCCCCCCCCCCACACACACACAGAGACAGCCCAACACCTCCATCCCCACCCCACCAGCCCCATTTTCTGACGCCGCTCCACTTGTCTCCCTACAATGTCAGTATTAGTTCTTAAGGAGGAATGTTGGACGATTCCTTCTCTAAAGTTGGTGGAATGTAAAGATAAGATCGCCTGATGATATACCAACACCCCATCAATCTGCGATTACACGTCATTAGCTGGTTGTTTCAGATATATTACTTGTTTACATCACCTTTGGAAGGGAGTGAGACAGGTTTGTAGCCTCTCCCCGATGTTATTCAATTTGTATATTGAGCAAGCAGTAAAGGAAACAAAAGAAAAATTTGGAGTAGGAATTAAAATTCACGGAGAAGAAATAAAAACTTTGAGGTTCAAAAAATATGGTTCAAATGACTCTGAGCACTATGGGACTAAACATCTGAGGTCATCAGTCCCCTAGAACTTAGATCTGCTTAACCTAACTAACCTAAGGACATCACACACATCCACGCCAGAGGCAGGATTCGAAGCGTCCGTAGCAGCCGCGCGGTTCCAGACTGAAGTGCCTAAAACCGCTCGACCACTCCGCCCGACTTTTCAGGTTCGCCGATGACATTGTAATTCTGTCAGAGACAGCAAAGGATCTGGAAGAGCAGCTGAACGGAATGGACAGTGTCTTGAAAGGAAGATATAAGATGGAAAGCAAAACGAGGATAATGAAATGTAGTCGAATTAAAGCGGGTGATGCTGCGGGAATTAGATTAGGAAATGAAACGCTTAAAGTAGTAAATGAGTTTTGCTATTTGGGGAGCAAAATGTGTGATGACAGTCGAAGTAGAGAGGATATCAAATGTAGACTGGCAATGGCAAGGAAAGCGTTCCTGAAGAAGAGAAATTTGTTAACATCGAGTATAGATTTAAGTGTCAGGAAGTCATTTTTGAAAGTATTTGTATGGAGTTTAGCCATGTATGGAAGTGAAACGTGGACGATAAATAGTTTGGACAAGAAGAGAACAGAAGCTTTGGAAACGTGGTGCTACAGAAGAATGCTGAAGATTAGATGGGGAGATCACATAACTAGTGAGGAGGTATTGAATAGAGTTGGAGAGAAGAGAAATTTGTGGTACAACTTGACTAGAAGAAGGGGTAGGACATGTTCTGAGGCATCAACGGGTCACCAATTTAGTATTGGAGGGCAGCGTGGAAGGTAAAAATCGCAGAGGGAGACCAAGAGATGAATACACTAAGCAGATTCAGAAGGATGTAGGTTGCAGTAAGTACTGGGAGATGATGAAGCTTGTACAGGATAGAGTAGCATGGAGAGCTGCATCAAACCAGTCTCTGGGCTGAAGACCACAATGACAACATCACCTTTAACTATATCACGCCTGAATTGAGCCTTTAGTTTATCAGTATAGACTTTAATTACATAACAATCTACTTACCTACTTACCCAACCACCCACCCACTCGTGCATCCTCACTCCACCTATCCACCCACGACTAACATAGCGAGAGGGAAAAGAAAACAGTACATAAAAAAGCCTTTGACGCGCACGCAGGTTATAGTATCTTCAGACGGTACAGACGTTTATTCAGCATTATATTCAGTTTGCACGCTGACACAGTCATTTTCCTCTGCAGTGTAAATTTACATCCTACCTTTATAAGTCTTTAAACGATGCATAATCTGTATAAACAGCGTCCCATCTGACAAGCTCAGACCAGCATCCCATTAACCTTTATTTGCACAACGTTGGTTTCCTAATTCAGAATCATTGCCTGTACGTCCGCGCCACTCAGCTTAATGTCCGTTTCAAAGTGGACGGTATTTCACTAAACAAGAGAAAAACTAAATTGCCTAGTCAGGAAAGCTAGTTTATAAGTGCGCCCGTCAGTAAGAAAAGCAGACGCGTGCAGAAATTTGCGGGCGGCTATTTATATGCATATGAGCGGGACGTAAGACTCTGCGCCAAGGCGCTCGCAGAAAAGCCGTAAAGAGCGGCATCTCGCATCCGTTCGCGGCGTAACGAGACTATGAAAAGCTGCGACGGCGAGATAAAACCCAACTTTACGGGCCGGCGGCAGTAAAATCCGGCCGGATTATTCCAGCTCCAGCTAATACCTGGATCCAGCGGCGCTGCAGAATTAATGAGCGACAGGCGTGCCTTTCATCTGACGAGCCGCTAAAGTTTACCCCGTATCGGCACAATACCGGCTCCACGTCTGTGCACTGGACAAATACGCGGAAGCTGCTGGACACCTGGCGTGGGATATCCGGGGTTATTTCGGCATGTGGAGGACGCGTTCCTGTTCTCTCCACAGAAAATTTGAGTGAGACGACACAGGTCGGGGATTCATACAGTCGCCAGCTCGAAAACATCGACACGCTACCATAAGACTTGTACGAGGGTCGTTCCGAAAGTAATGGTTCAAATGGCTCTGAGCACTATGGGACTTAACTTCTGAGGTCATCAGTCCCCTACAACTTAGGCCTACTTAATCCTAACTAACCTAAGAACATCACACAACACCCAGTCATCAACAGGCAGAGAAAATCCCTGACCCCGCCGGGACTCGAACCCGGGAACCCGGGGGTGGGAAGCTAGAACGCTACCGCGCGACCACGAGCTGAGGACCCGAAAGCAATACCTCTTAATTTTTTTTTATGACTTAGGAAGTCCGCCCCAGATGTCGTTGGTGCAGTGCTAATGCTTGACCCTTCTTTCATTTTGCAGGTGGTCCCGTTGTTCTACGGTAGTTGGCGCCAGCTGGGGAGTGTTCCAGAATGGAGTCTGATATGGACGCGCGTATACAGGGTGGCCCATTGATCGTGACCCGGCCAAATATCTTACGAAACAATCGTCAAACCAAATAACCACAAAGAACGAAATTTGTGTATCTTGAAGGGGGAAACGAGATGGCGCTACGGTTGGCCCGTAAGATGGCGCTGCCGTAGGTCAAATGGATATCAAGTGCGTTTTTTTTTAAAAAATAGGAACCCCCATTTTTTGTTACATATTCGCGTAGTACGTAAAGAAATTCGAATGTTTTAGTTGGACCGCTTTTTTCGCTTTGTGATAGATGGCGATGTAATAGTCACAAACGTATAAGTCCGTGGTACCACGTAACATTCCGCCTGTGCGGACGGTATTTGCTTCGTGATACATTACCCGTGTTAAAATGGACCGTTTACCAATTCCGGAAAAGGTCGATATCGTGTTGATGTATGGCCCAACGGGCGTGTACTATGTATGCTGCTCGGTATCCTGGACGACATCATCCAAGTGTCCGGACCGCTCGCCGGATAGCTACGTTATTTAAGGAAACAGGAAGTGTTCAGCAACATTTGAAACGTCAACCACGAGCTGCAACAAATGATGATGCCCAAGTAGGTGTTTCAGCTGCTGTCGCGGCTAATCCGCACATCAGTAGCAGTCAAATAGCGCGAGAACCGGGAATCTCAAAAACGCCGGTGTTGAGAAAGCTACATCAACATCGATTGCACCCGTTCCATATTTCTATGCACCAGTAATTGCATGGCGACGACTTTGAACGTCGTGTTCAGTTCTGCCACTGGACACGTGAGAAATTACGGGACGATGACAGACATATGGCTCTTGTTTTAGATGAACAGTTGGTAACAGGTAGGTTCAAATGGCTCTGACCACTATGGGACTTAACTTCTGCGGTCATCAGTCCCCTACAACTAGAACCACTTAAACCTAACTAACCTAACGAGATCGCGCACATCCATGCCCGAGCCGGGATTCGAACCTGCGAACGTAGCTATCGCTCGGGTTGGTAACAGGTAGGTTTTTTAAATTAAAGCACAGAACGTAGGTACGTTTGAACATTTTATTTCGGTTTGTTCCAATGTAATACATGAACCTTTGTGAACGTAAGTAAGTAACGTCACGTAGCGCTCTTATGAAAATCACCGTATAAGTTAATGTTAGTCAGGGCCATTCTTTTGTAGGGGTTCTGTGTCAGTTTAAGCACAGTCATGTGTAATTGTTCAAAGGGGACGTTTCACTTATCATTTCTGAGAACGCATGCTGTTACAGCATGATTACTTTTAAATACCACATTAATGCAACAAATGCTCAAAATGATGTCCGTCAACCTCAGTGCATTTGACAATACGTGTAACGACATTCCTCTGAACAACGAGTAGTTGGCCTTCCGTAATGTTTGCATGTGCATTGACAATGCGCTGACGTATGTTGGCAGGCGTTGTCGGTGGATCACGATAGCAAATATCCTTCAACTTTCCACACAGAAAGAAATCCGTGGACGTCAGATCTGGTGAACGTGCGGGCCACGGTATGGTGCTTCGACGACCAATCCACCTGTCATGAAATATGCTATTCAATACCGCTTCAACCGCATGCGAGCTATGTGTCGGACATCCATCATGTTTGAAGTACATTCCGTTCTGTCATGCAGTGAAACATCTTGTAGTAACATAGGTAGAACATTAACACGCCAAGGTCACTGATGTTCCACATGTCGCAGCCACCATGGATTTTCCGTTAGCTAATAGTACATATAATTCCGGTTAACGTTAGCGCTGTTGGTGAATGACGCTTCGTCGCTAAATAGAACGCGTGGAAAAAATCCGTCATCGTTCCGTAATTTCTCTTGTGCCCAGTGGCAGAACTGAACACGACGTTCAAAGTCGTCGCCATGCAATTCCCGGTGCATAGAAATATAGTAAGGGTGCAATCGATGTTGATGTAGCATTCTCAACACCGACGTTTTTGAGACTTCCAATTCTCGCGCAGTTTGTCTGCTAGTGATGTACGGATTAGCCGCGACAGCAGCTAAAACACCTACTCGGGCATCATCATTTGTTGCAGGTCGTGGTTGACGTTTCACACGTGGCTGAACACTTGCTGTTTCCTTAAATAACGTAACTATCCGGCGAACGGTTCGGACACTTGGATGATGTCGTCCAGGATACCGAGCAGCATACATAGCACACACCCGTTGGGGATTTTGATCACAATAGGCATACATCAACACGATAGCGACATTTTCCGCAATTGGTGAACGGTGCATTTTAAGACGAGTAACGTTTCAGGAAGCAAATACCGTCCGCACTGGCGGAATGTTACGTGATACCACGTACTTACACGTTTGTGACTATTACAGCGTCGTCTATGACGAAGCGAAAAAAGTGGTCCAACTAAAACATTTATATTTCTTTACGTACTACAAGGATATGTAATAAAAATGGGGGTTCCTATTTTTTAAAAAACGCAGTTGATATTTGTTTGACCTGTGGCAGCGCCATCTAGCGGGCCAACCATAGCGCCATCTGGTTTCCCCCATCAAGCTAGACGGGATTCGTTCTTTGCAGTTTTTTCGTTTGATGCTTATTTCGTGAGAAATTTGGCTCGGTGACTATCAATGGACCACCCTGTATAACAGAGACGTCTCATTGAATTCTTCACTGCTGAAGAAATTGCGCCGATTGGAATACATCGGCGCTTGCTGAAGGTGTGTGAAGACGACTCTGAGCTAGTGCGCTGCCGATCGTTGTGTCGATTTTCGATGCGTGCTTCTCTTCTTCGGATCTTTGGCGCATGGCTACTTAACAGCGATGTGCGTGCTCTCTGCAGGGACTTTTGTTGTGGTATGAGTTCTAGTATAATATATTTGTCCAATGAATAAACGTCTATCATCTGCATTTTTTCTTGGTGTATCATTTTCAATGGCCAGTAGTGTATTAATGGACATTAATACGGGGGGGGGGGGGGGGGGAGGGGGGTGTCCAACTTTCATCACCATGGCAAATTGATCTTTGCTTGGGTCACATTCAGTGAGGCACCTCTACAAGCGTAGAGGAGCAGCAGCCCCTTATTCCGCAAGACTGGAAACCAGAAATGGTAGTGATCTTGACTGCTACGGTCTGGACCGAGGTCGACATTCTAACTCACCTTTACGGTGTTCATATCGGGACTCTTGGCAGCGCAGTCCACTTCATGATTGTCACTCACCAGAAAGGCTGCCTCACACATGTTGCTTTAGGGTGAGGTGCATTGCCACCCTGTCACAGTTCTCGTTTCCGAACTGTTCCTCCAATGTATGAAGTACGAGAGCTATCCAGAAAACAGCAGGATGGGGCTGCAGCCGCCATCTTGGTGACATGACATACCTACACTGAGTATGCATCCAGCAGTGGCGGTGGCTAGTGGGAAGTATGAGGGCTATCCAGAAAACAGCAGGATGGGGCTGCAGCCGCCATCTTGGTGGCATGACATGCCTACGCTGAGTATGCATCCAGCAGTGGTGGTGGCTATTGGGAAGCATGAGGGCTATCCAGAAAACAGCAGGATGGGGCTGCAGCCGCCATCTTGGTGGCATGACATACCTACGCTGAGTATGCATCCAGCAGTGGTGGTGGCTAGTGGGAAGTATGAGGGCTATCCAGAAAACAGCAGGATGGGGCTGCAGCCGCCATCTTGGTGGCATGACATGCCTACGCTGAGTATGCATCCAGCAGTGGTGGTGGCTATTGGGAAGCATGAGGGCTATCCAGAAAACAGCAGGATGGGGCTGCAGCCGCCATCTTGGTGGCATGACATACCTACGCTGAGTATGCATCCAGCAGTGGTGGTGGCTAGTGGGAAGTATGAGGGCTATCCAGAAAACAGCAGGATGGGGCTGCAGCCGCCATCTTGGTGGCATGACATACCTACGCTGAGTATGCATCCAGGAGTGGTAGTGGCTAGTGAGAAGTATGAGGGCTATCCAGAAAACAGCAGGATGGGGCTGCAGCCGCCATCTTGGTGGCATGACATGCCTACGCTGAGTATGCATCCAGCAGTGGTGGTGGCTATTGGGAAGCATGAGGGCTATCCAGAAAACAGCAGGATGGGGCTGCAGCCGCCATCTTGGTGGCATGACATACCTACGCTGAGTATGCATCCAGCAGTGGTGGTGGCTAGTGGGAAGTATGAGGGCTATCCATAAAACAGCAGGATGGGGCTGCAGCCGCCATCTTGGTGGCATGACATACCTACGCTGAGTATGCATCCAGCAGTGGTGGTGGCTAGTGGGAAGCATGAGGGCTATCCAGAAAACAGCAGGATGGGGCTGCAGCCGCCATCTTGGTGGCATGACATACCTACGCTGAGTATGCATCCAGCAGTGGTGGTGGCTAGTGGGAAGTATGAGGGCTATCCATAAAAGAGCAGGATGGGGCTGCAGCCGCCATCTTGGTGGCATGACATACCTACGCTGAGTATGCATCCAGCAGTGGTGGTGGCTAATGGGATGTATGAGGGCTATCCAGAAAACAGCAGGATGGGGCTGCAGCCGCCATCTTGGAGGCATTACATGCTTACGCTGAGTATGCATCCAGCAGTGGTGGTGGCTAGTGGGAAGTATGAGGGCTATCCAGAAAACAGCAGGATGGGGCTGCAGCCGCCATCTTGGTGGCATGACATACCTACGCTGAGTATGCATCCAGCAGTGGTGGTGGCTAGTGGGAAGTATGAGGGCTATCCAGAAAACAGCAGGATGGGGCTGCAGCCGCCATCTTGGTGGCATGACATACCTACGCTGAGTATGCATCCAGCAGTGGTGGTGGCTAGTGAGAAGTATGAGGGCTATCCAGAAAACAGCAGGATGGGGCTGCAGCCGCCATCTTGGTGACATGACATACCTACACTGAGTATGCATCCAGCAGTGGTGGTGGCTAGTGGGAAGTATGAGGGCTATCCAGAAAACAGCAGGATGGGGCTGCAGCCGCCATCTTGGTGGCATGACATACCTACGCTGAGTATGCATCCAGCAGTGGTGGTGGCTAGTGAGAAGTATGAGGGCTATCCAGAAAACAGCAGGATGGGGCTGCAGCCGCCATCTTGGTGACATGACATACCTACGCTGAGTATGCATCCAGCAGTGGTGGTGGCTAGTGGGAAGTATGAGGGCTATCCAGAAAACAGCAGGATGGGGCTGCAGCCGCAAACTTGGTGGCATGACATACCTACGCTGAGTATGCATCCAGCAGTGGTGGTGGCTAGTGGGAAGTATGAGGGCTATCCATAAAACAGCAGGATGGGGCTGCAGCCGCCATCTTGGTGGCATGACATGCTTACGCTGAGTAAGCATCCAGCAGTGGTGGTGGCTAGTGGGAAGGATGAGGGCTATCCAGAAAACAGCAGGATGGGGCTGCAGCCGCCATCTTGGTGGCATTACATGCTTACGCTGAGTATGCACCCAGCAGTGGTGGTGGCTAGTGGGAAGTATGAGGGCTATCCAGAAAACAGCAGGATGGGGCTGCAGCCGCCATCTTGGTGGCATGACATACCTACGCTGAGTATGCATCCAGCAGTGGTGGTGGCTAGTGGGAAGTATGAGGGCTATCCAGAAAACAGCAGGATGGGGCTGCAGCCGCCATCTTGGTGGCATGACATACCTACGCTGAGTATGCATCCAGCAGTGGTGGTGGCTAGTGGGAAGGATGAGGGCTATCCATAAAACAGCAGGATGGGGCTGCAGCCGCCATCTTGGTGGCATGACATACCTACGCTGAGTATGCATCCAGCAGTGGTGGTGGCTAGTGAGAAGTATGAGGGCTATCCAGAAAACAGCAGGATGGGGCTGCAGCCGCCATCTTGGTGACATGACATACCTACACTGAGTATGCATCCAGCAGTGGTGGTGGCTAGTGGGAAGTATGAGGGCTATCCAGAAAACAGCAGGATGGGGCTGCAGCCGCCATCTTGGTGGCATGACATACCTACGCTGAGTATGCATCCAGCAGTGGTGGTGGCTAGTGAGAAGTATGAGGGCTATCCAGAAAACAGCAGGATGGGGCTGCAGCCGCCAACTTGGTGGCATGACATACCTACGCTGAGTATGCATCCAGCAGTGGTGGTGGCTAGTGGGAAGTATGAGGGCTATCCAGAAAACAGCAGGATGGGGCTGCAGCCGCCATCTTGGTGGCATGACATGCTTACACTGAGTATGCATCCAGCAGTGGTGGTGGCTAGTGGGAAGGATGAGGGCTATCCAGAAAACAGCAGGATGGGGCTGCAGCCGCCATCTTGGTGGCATGACATACCTACGCTGAGTATGCATCCAGCAGTGGTGGTGGCTAGTGGGAAGGATGAGGGCTATCCAGAAAACAGCAGGATGGGGCTCCAGCCGCCATCTTGGTGACATGACATACCTACGCTGAGTATGCATCCAGCAGTGGTGGTGGCTAGTGGGAAGTATGAGGGCTATCCATAAAACAGCAGGATGGGGCTGCAGCCGCCATCTTGGTGGCATGACATACCTACGCTGAGTATGCATCCAGCAGTTGTGGTGGCTAGTGAGAAGTATGAGGGCTATCCAGAAAACAGCAGGATGGGGCTGCAGCCGCCATCTTGGTGACATGACATACCTACACTGAGTATGCATCCAGCAGTGGTGGTGGCTAGTGGGAAGTATGAGGGCTATCCAGAAAACAGCAGGATGGGGCTGCAGCCGCCATCTTGGTGGCATGACATACCTACGCTGAGTATGCATCCAGCAGTGGTGGTGGCTAGTGGGAAGTATGAGGGCTATCCAGAAAACAGCAGGATGGGGTTGCAGCCGCCATCTTGGTGGCATGACATACCTACGCTGAGTATGCTCCAGCAGTGGTAGTAGCATGTGGTGTGTGCCTCTGCTACTTCACCGTCTGTGATGTGTTAAATACCACGACTCATGAGGTACATTCTGTGACTGGGATTTTGTTGGCGGAAAACTGAACGCTTCTGTTAGTTAGTTATCGACTTACTCAGTTACTTACATGTTTCATAGGTCATCTGAGCGATACTGTCATCGATATTGTCTGGAGAGAGTTAGTTTATTAGATATGCGTACAAAAATGGAGTTAACATTAATAAACACATCTTTTATAGTCCTGTTCATGCAACCACAGTAAAAAAACAATTTTGAACGGCTACCAGATTTCAAGTAGGAATCCGCCAATGCAATAGAAGTAATTAAGCAGGAGATATGATTTTCAGTTAGTTTAAGACTTACTTTGCTACCTTTCAGATATACTATGATACTTTGAAAATGCTCAAATATTTTGTTGCTGAATACTGAACTCCATTCTATGCCACTGTCAGTTTTAATAGGTGTAATAAAGGTTGTTCAAAAATAGTTCAAATGGCTCTGAGCACTGTGGGACTTAACATCTGAGGTCATCAGTCGCCTAGAACTTAGAACTACTTAAACCTAACTAACCTGAGGACATGACACACATGTCCAAGGTAGCATTCGAACCTGCGACCTTAGCGGTCGCGAGGTTCCGGACTGTAGCCCCTAGAACCGCTCGGCCACCACGGCCGGCAATATCAAGGTTGTTCCTCTCTCTAGCGTTGCAGCTGTGCACATCACTGCTCTTCTCCCAGTATGATATACTGTCTATGGCGAATTTCATTGCTGAATATATGTACTATTGCGGTGGTGCAGTTGAAGAGGTACCTACATGACTTTCGTATCTACAAGTCGCATATTATTCCTGCTGATCGCTTTTGTGCAATCAATACAAAGAGTAAAAGTAGTTGGAACTAATTGTGAAGCTCAGTAATATCCTTCTTCCAGTTCAGGTTTTCATCAGTACGTAGACCCAAAAACTTTGAGCATTGTACCCTATTTATTGACTCCTGCTCATCTGCTTCTTCAATTTTTGGTATGACTTTTTGCTGCACAGAACTGAGTAAAACCTGTTTTTTCACAATTTAAGGAGAGTCCATTTTCTGACAAACACTTTATAATTCTTTGGAAAACAATATTTACCACCCTTATTTTGTTTTATATCTAATGGTATTTATTATAACACTACTATCGGCTGCAAAAAGAACCAATTCCGCTTGATGAGTGGGAAGTGGAATGTCATCTCCATATATAAAGGCACAGTCCTGACTGACTTAGCATCGCCCAGCCCAAAACACTACGGAAAGCAACTAGAAATTTGAAGAGGGTGTTGATCTTACACTGACAGCGTCGTTTGCGAAACGATTTTCCAGTATTCCACCCCTACGGGGACGAAATGCAGGTGAAAGGTTTTTTGAAAATGTTACTGTTACCGCACGTTTGAAGCTAGACCTATGAAAAATGGTGTTTGGCTTCTAGGTCAGAGATAAAGAAATAGGTTTTTCAGCATATTTGGAAGTTAAACCCCTGTTGTTGTTGTTGTCTTCAGTCCTGAGACTGGTTTGATGCAGCTCTCCATGCTACTCTATCCTGTGCAAACTTCATCTCCCAGTACCTACTGCAACCTACATCCTTCTGAATCTGCTCAGTGTACTCATCTCTCGGTCTCCCTCTATGATTTTTACCCTCCACGCTGGCCTCCAATGCTAAATTTGAGATCCCTTGATGCCTCAAAACATGTCCTACCAACCGATCACTTCTTCTAGTCAAGTTGTGCCACAAACTTCTCTTCTTCCCAATCCTATTCAATACCTCCTCATTAGTTACGTGATCTATCCACCTTATCTTCAGTATTCTTCTGTAGCACCACATTTCGAAAGCTTCTATTCTCTTCTTGTCCAAACTAGTTATCGTCCATGTATCACTTCCATACATGGCTACACTCCAAACAAATATTTTCAGAAACGACTTCCTGATACATGAATCTATATTCGATGTTAACAAATTTCTCTTCTTCAGAAACGCTTTCCTTGCCATTGCCAGTCTACATTTTATATCGTCTCTACTTCGACCATCAT
The DNA here is from genome assembly GCF_023897955.1 of Schistocerca gregaria. Classification (NCBI taxonomy): domain Eukaryota; kingdom Metazoa; phylum Arthropoda; class Insecta; order Orthoptera; family Acrididae; genus Schistocerca; species Schistocerca gregaria. The sequence continues at coordinate 83,512,670 of NC_064930.1, read as the reverse complement.
CAGTTATTTTACTTCCTAAATAGAAAAACTCCTTTACTACTTGAAGTGTCTCATTTCCTAATCTAATTCACTCAGCATCACCCGACTTAATTTGACTACATTCCATTATCCTCGTTTTGCTTTTGTTGATGTTCATCTTATATCCTCCCTTCAAGACACAATCCATTCCGTTCAACTGCTCTTCCAAGTCCTTTGCCGTCTCTGACAGAATTACAATGTCATCGGCGAACCTCAAAGTTTTTACTTCTTCTACAAGAATTTTAATACCTACTCCAAATTTTTCTTTTGTTTCCTTTACTGCTTGCTCAATATACAGATTGAATAACATCGGGGAGAGGCTACAACCCTGTTTCACTCCTTACCCAACCACTGCTTCCCTTTCATGCCACTCGACTCTTATGACTGCCATCTGGTTTCTGTACAAATTGTAAATAGCCTTTCGCTCCCTGTATTTTACCCCTGCCACCTTTAGAATTTGAAAAAGAGTATTCCAGTCAAGATTGTCAAAAGCTTTCTCTAAGTCTACAAATGCTAGAAACGTAGGTTTGCCTTTTCTTAATGTTTCTTCTGAGATAAGTCGTAAGGTCAGTACTGCCTCACGTGTTCCAACATTTCCACGGAATCCAAACTGATCCTCCCCGAGGTCCGCATCTACCAGTTTTTCCATTCGTCTGTAAAGAATTCGCGTTACTATTTTGCAGCTGTGACTTATTAAACTGATAGTTCAGTAATTTTCACATCTGTCAGCACCTGCTTTCTTTGGGATTGGAATTATTATATTCTTCTTGAAGTCTGAGGGTATTTCGCCTGTCTAAACCCCTATGAAGGTGAAACAGTGGGTGAAATTTTTTTAAACTATATCATTAATAAAGAACTACTAATGTATCTGTAAATCTACATCTATGAACACTGGCATTTGACTTCTCGGTTAAAAATGAAATAAAAAGATACATGTTTCAGTGTTTTTCGAAATTCGACCTCTAAGGGGATATGGGTATGGTTCATCATGCAAGCAAGCATTTTCGAAATTGAAGGTATGGAAGTTTGTGTTTGGCTTTTTGGTTGCAAATAAAAATTACAAGTGTCATTGTTTTTGGAAATTCGGCCTCTAAGGAGGTGAAATAGGGAATGAAACGTTTTATGAAAATATTTCTTTGCAGAAGCATTTTTAAAGCTAAACCTCTCAAAATTGACGTTGGTTTCTTTGTTAGATATGAAAAAAATGTGTGTTACACAGTTTTTTTTTAATTCAATCGCTAAGGGGCAGAAATAGGGGAAGAATGATTCACTAACTGATCAGTACCCAGCCCAAACTGGTATGAATAGAAACTTGAAACTTGAAATTGAATAGCACAGGCATTGTTTAAGGAATAGGGAATGGAAGACTTTTTGAAAGCATGCCTATGTTAAGGCTATTTTGAAACAAGAGCTATGAAAACTGCCACATGGTTTCTCAGTCACAAATAGAAAAGTACACGTGTAGCTTTTTTGGAAATTCAACCATAAAGGGGGTAAGATAGTATGTAGAAGGTTTATCTGAAAATAAATCATTATTAAAGAACTGCTACAGGCAATTCTGACGTTACGGCTAATAATGGAAGCAAGGCTAAAGAAAAATCAAGACACGTTCATAGGATTTGTCGACCTGTAAAAAGCGTTCGACAAATGAAATGGTGCAAGCTGTTCGAGATACTGAAAAAAGTAGGGGTAAGCTATAGGGAGAGACGGGTCATATGCAATATGTACAACAACCAAGAGGGAATAATAAGAGTGGTCGATCAAGAACGAAGTGCTCGTATTAAGAAGGGAGTAAGACAAGACTGTAGCCTTTCGGCCCTACTCTTCAATCTGTACATCGAGGAAGCAATGATGGAAATAAAAGAAAGGTTCAGGAGTGGAATTAAAATACAAGGTGAAAGGATATCAATGATACGATTCGCTGATGACATTGTTATCCTGAGTGAAAGTGAAGAAGAATTAAATGATCTGCTGAACGGAATGAACAGTATGGTTTGAGAGTAATTCGGAGAAAGACGAAGGTAATGAGAAGTAGTAGAAATGAGAAGAGTGAGAAACTTAACATCAGGATTGATGGTCACGAAGTGAATGAAGTTAAGGAATTCTGGTACCTAGGCAGTAAAATAACCAATGACGGACGGAGCAAGGAGGACATCAAAAGCAGACTCGCTATGGCAAAAAAGGCATTTCTGGCCAAGAGAAGTCTACTAATATCAAATACCGGCCTTAATTTGAGGAAGAAATTTCTGAGGATGTACGTCTGGAGTACAGCATTGTATGGTAGAGAAACATGGACTGTGGGAAAACCGGAACAGAAGAGAATCGAAGCATTTGAGATGTGGTGCTATAGACGAATGTTGAAAATTAGGTGGACTGATAAGGTAAGGAATGAGGAGGTTCTACGCAGAATCGGAGAGGAAATGAATATGTGGAAAACACTGATAAGGAGAAGGGACAGGATGATAGGACATATGCTAAGACATGAGGGAATGACTTCCATGGTACTAGAGGGAGCTGTAGAGGGCAAAAACTGTAGAGGAAGACAGAGATTGGAATACGTCAAGCAAATAATTGAGGACGTAGGTTGCAAGTGCTACTCTGAGATGAAGAGGTTAGCACAGTATTTTCATGCTACAATTAAGAGTACTGGTATTTAACTTGCCAGTTAGAAATGACATCAGCCAGGCTGTGGCTAAGCCATGTCTCCGCAGTATCCTTTCTTTCAGGACTGCTAGTTCTGCAAACTTCGCAGGAGAGCTTCTGTAAAGTTTGGAAGGTAGGAGACGAGATACTGGCACAAGTAAAGGTGTGAGGACGGGGCGTGAGTCGTGCTTCGCAGTCTGCTTTCGGCAGGGCAACAGAGCAGGCGCGTCCGTGTTGACTTCGTGCGGCGCGCGATCTCGCCTTGTTTACATTCTGACGGCCGTTGCTTGAGTGCCGGCTTACCTTGTACGATCCATGGAGAACCGTTACCGTAAACCAACACTCCGATTTACTTTCTGCAACGATTATGCCCGACACAAAGCACTCGAGGTGGAGCGTTTTCCGCGAGAGGAAGTCAAGATCGCGGCGACCGATATTGACGGCATACATTCGTCCATCGTGACCAGCACCGTCTATGTGAAAATCATTAACGACGCGGCGTGCGAACTAATACTACGCGAGACCAAAACGAGGCGCCGATTCTGTCACGCTGATGGCAATGTGGGGGAGGTAACCGTCGACCACGCAGGCTTAGGTATGCCAACGATACGCATTTTCGAACTGCCATTCGAACCTCCTGCTGAGGAAGTTGTGGCGCCACTACGCCTGTACGGCACAGTCCGTAGCCACACTGCGGAGAAGCGGACACAGTTTCGGACGTATCCTGTCCTAAACGGGGCCCGACAGGTCACCATCGATCTCCGAAGCCACGTCCCGTTCTACCCACAGATCGGCGGATGCCGTGCAAGAATTATACACTCCTGGAAATTGAAATAAGAACACAGTGAATTCATTGTCCCAGGAAGGGGAAACTTTATTGACACATTCCTGGGGTCAGATACATCACATGATCACACTGACATAACCACAGGCAGATAGGCACAGGCAACAGAGCATGCACAATGTCGGCACTAGTACAGTGTATATCCACCTTTCGCGGCAATGCAGGCTGCTGTTCTCCCATGGAGACGATCGTAGAGATGCTGGATGTAGTCCTGTGGAACGGCATGCCATGCCATTTCCACCTGGCGCCTCAGTTGGACCAGCGTTCGTGCTGGACGTGCAGACCGCGTGAGACGACGCTTCATCCAGTCCCAAACATGCTCAATGGGGGACAGATCCGGAGATCTTGCTGGTCAGGGTAGTTGACTTACACCTTCTAGAGCACGTTGGGTGGCACGGGATACATGCGGACGTGCATTGTCCTGTTGGAACAGCAAGTTCCCTTGCCGGTCTAGGAATGGTAGAACGATGGGTTCGATGACGGTTTGGATGTACAGTGCACTATTCAGTGTCCCCTCTACGATCACCAGAGGTGTACGGCCAGTGTAGGAGATCGCTCCCCACACCATGATGCCGGGTGTTGGCCCTGTGTGCCTCGGTCGTATGCAGTCCTGATTGTGGCGGGCGCCAAACATGTTACGACCATCATTGGCACCAAGGCAGAAGCGACTCTCATCGCTGAAGACGACACGTCTCCATTCGTCCCTCCATTCACGCCTGTCGCGACATCACTGGAGGCGGGCTGCACGATGTTGGGGCGTGAGCGGAAGACGGCCTAACGGTGTGCGGGACCGTAGCCCAGCTTCATGGAGACGGTTGCGAATGGTCCTCGCCGATACCCCAGGAGCAACAGTGTCCCTAATTTGCTGGGAAGTGGCGGTGCGGTCCCCTACGGCACTGCGTAGGATCCTACGGTCTTGGCGCGCATCCGTGCGTCGCTGCGGTCCGGTCCCAGGCCGACGGGCACGTGCACCTTCCGCCGATCACTGGCGACAACATCGATGTACTGTGGAGACCTCACGCCCCACGTGTTGAGCAATTCGGCGGTACGTCCACCCGGCCTCCCGCATGCCCACTATACGCCCTCGCTCAAAGTCCGTCAACTGCACATACGGTTCACGTCCACGCTGTCGCGGCATGCTACCAGTGTTAAAGACTGCGATGGAGCTCCGTATGCCACGGCAAACTGGCTGACACTGACGGCGGCGGTGCACAAATGCTGCGCAGCTAGCGCCATTCGACGGCCAACACCGCGGTTCCTGGTGTGTCCGCTGTGCCGTGCGTGTGATCATTGCTTGTACAGCCCTCTCGCAGTGTCCGGATCAAGTATGGTGGGTCTGACACACCGGTGTCAATGTGTTCTTTTTTCCATTTCCACGAGTGTATACGACGGCCAGCCTCGGACCTGTTCAGGGTGCGGCAGAGAACGCCACCTCAGATGCGAGTACCTACAACGGCGTATTACGCAACCTCCAGCTGGCGAAGAACCACCCACGTCGCTAACTACAGTGCTATGCAGCCTTGTACATGAGTACCATGAGAAAACAGTGGATGGGCCAGGGTACATCTCTAACGCGCAGCTTGCTTGAGGTCCTCCTACATGCTTCCACCACACCACCGGTGTCTGTCGGCCATATCGTGCCTCATTTGTCCCACCTTTCGACCTTTTTCGTCGACTACAGTTACAAATGGTTCAAATGGCTCTGAGCACTATGGGACTTAACATCTGAGGTCATGAGTCCCCTAGAACTTAGAACTACTTAAACCTAACTAACCTAAGGACATCACACACATCCATGCCCGAGGCAGGATTCGAACCTGCGACCATAGCTGTCACGCGGTTCCGGACTGAGCGCCTAGAACCGCGAGACCACCGTGGCCGGCGACTACAGTTACATACCTACCAGTCTCCCAGATACACGCCCACCCAGGACTAAGGATTTTTACAGCCTGTTGATGCGCTGTGTCCCAGGAATGTGATCGAGACCAAACATACCTCCATCCAGTGGCCCATAGTGTGGACTACCGTCCACCAGCCCTTCCTTCCTACGAACGTCTGGGCACTGTGGTATCACTTAGTCAACAGGAAATTTGCCTGCACAACATTGGCTTGTCAGAATCCCCTTTTTGTCTCCTTTGCCAGCAACTGGACACTGGTGAACACAATCTGACATACGCCTCATCTCAAGACGTATGGCGCTTCGTGCAGCAAATCATTGCCTGCTATCTCAGGGTGCCACCAGACACAATCGAACCTCGAATGTTTCTATACCCGGAGGACACACATTTTCCGGCCGCCAAATGTCATGTTATTACGTGGGTCAAAGGGTGGGCGGTCGCTTATCTCTTTGATGAGGGACCTAAATCCCGCATCGACTTCTGGACCTATTTACGAACAGCCCATGCAGCTCTCGAAAACACGCCACGTTACCGAACATTATTTGCTAACTATCTTCGAGCGGTCTTTGTTAGACCTCCACTGAGTTGGAGGGTGCCTGGCTCAGAGGGCACCCACCCCTCCTCCCCCGGCGGTGTCTGAGTTTCAACCGCCTACGATCTATTGTACTTCTGACCTCCGCGGATGGGAGAGCGCGTCACAGATTTATTTCTTTTTGCTTTTCCTTTTTCCTTTCTTTTTCTTTAACCGGAATTTATATTTCTTTTCTCTTTCGCCGACGTGTTCCCATAATTTCATGATATTAGTGACTCTTACAAAAACACATGCAAATAAATGAATAACAACGCCTTCCACTACTGTTGATTCCTGTGTCTCCCATTTCCCTAAGCACCGCAGGCTCGGTGGTGGTGAGGGAGACACTGTGGGCAGGCCTCGGGTTTCGAACCCTGCCCACTTTGCCCCCAGAGCCCCCACCGAAAAAAAAATGGATGGTAGAGCACTTGCCCGCGAAATGCAAAGGTCCCCAGTTCGAGTCTCGGTCGGGCACACAGTTTTAATCTGCCTGGAAGTTTCGTATCAGCGCACAGTCGCTGCAGAGTGAAAATCTAATTCTGGAAGTAAACACATGTTTCAGTGTTTTTAGAAACTGAACCCCACAGGGGATGAAATATGAAATCAAAACTTTTAAGAAAATATTTTCTCAAATTAAAAAAAAATTAAAGCTAAATCTATGAAAACTGGTATTTCATTTGTAGGTTAAATAAAAAGATACGTGTTATGGGACGAAAATTTCTATGGAAATACTACCACAAGAAAGCAAAAGGCACAATTAACAAAAATGTTGGACTCCAGCTATCAGTATCGCTTTTTGTCAGAAGTTCATTCAGAAGAGACCATGCTTCCATGGCCTTATTTAGCGCGAAAAGTTTAGAAGGTGTTGCTGTATGAGACCAGCACAAAAATTCGATTAAAGAAAAACAAAAAATCTATGTGCGGCATACAGTCTATGTGAGTGAAGCAAGGGGTGCTCAGCTAGTTCACATAATTACAATTAATAGGAGTGGACCCATAAATGAATGCTTTGGGACTCCCTTTGCGATTGCTCCCCAGTCACTAAAATCTTCTACCCTCCCATCATAGTTGAATAATCTACCACATCCTTTTGCATTCTGTTGGGCAAGTATATGGGCCTGAGCACTATGGCACTTAACTTCTGACGTCATCAGTCCCCTAGAACTTAGAACTACTTAAACCTAACTAACCTAAGGACATCACACACATCCATGCCCGAGGCAGGATTCGAACCTGCGGCCGTAGCGGTCGCGCGGTTCCAGACTGAAGCGCCTAGAACCGCTCGGTCAACCGGGCCGGCCTAGGGCAAGTATAATTCAAACCAGTTGTGTGTAAAGCCATCAACTTTCTGATATTACTCCTCCTCTACTGACAGTACAACACTTTATACTGGTGGGCCCGCTACACAAGAATACTGTTGATCAACATCGCATTCCACAGCAATACACAAGTACTTCTGATAAGATGGTGTATTTACCAATAAATTGCGTCACAATTATCAAAATCGACTGGTCATCCTTCCGGAAATGTTTGGAACGAAATGTTTTCTCCATCCACGACGTCACTGGGTACCAAGTCATAAGGACATAGACTGTGAGACAAAGCGCGATGGCCAAAGGAGCAACATGTGTATTTAGTGATGGGTCAGAAGGAAGTGGTTATTTTATGAGATGTCAAGGTAGTTTATTTCGTCAAAACACATAGGGTGTATCGTAAATAAGATCTGTTGAATCTACATTTGATGTTATATGTTGCTTAGAGATGTTATTTCAAACCATACATTATGGGGTAACAATGCTGACACACGGCCAAGAGTCAGACTTAAGTGGCAATAATGCTATTTATCTTTTACCGACGGCCTTGACCGATTCGAGTGGCAAAGAGTATGTTGATAGCAGCAGGCCAGAAGAAGCGTCGGAGGCCACATAAAAAGGGAATTAATTATTGAAAGTAATGGTATAACTGTACATTTATTTGGTAAATAGTTTCTAAATGATTTCATATGGGATTAAGTTAGCAATGGTTGAATTGTTCTTGTGGTAAAGTGAATTAATTGTTAAAAGTAATGGGATTGATCTATATTTGTTTTGTAAATGATTTTATGTGGGATTAAGTCATTCATTGTTGAACTATTCTTGGGTAAATAGGGAATCAACTGATAAAGTAATGATATTGCCCTACACATGTTTGGTAACTGGTTCCTAAAAGATTTCACATAGGGTTAGGTCAGTTGTGCTTCAACTATTCTTGGGGAAAAATGGAATTGTTAAAAGTAATGGTATGACTGTACATTGGTTTGGTACATAGTTCCTAAATGGTTTCATGTGGGATTAAGTTAACGATGGTTGGATTGTTCTTAGGGAAAACGGGAATTAATAGTTAAAGTTGATGGTATTGCTGTACATTTCTTTTGTACGTGGTTTCTAAGTGGTTTCTAATTGATTTGATATGTGATTGAGCCAGTCATGTTTGAAATGTTCTCGGGGAAAAGAGAATTGCTTGTTAAAAGTAATGGTACTTCTGTACGTTTGTTTGGTAAATGTTTGCTCCGTGATTTCATATGGGTTTAAGTCAGTCTTGGATAAACTACTTTTAGGAAGAGTCAATGTGGAAGAGTATGGCTATTCTCAGTACAGGTGGATATTTTCAGTACAGGTGGATATTCTCAATACAGATGGATATTTTCAGTACAGGTGACATGCTAATGGCTGTTGCTAGCTATATTGGTGATATCTGCAGTGAAATAGTGGAGTGGATTAGATACTGACTGGATCAATATAGTCTAAGGATGGACAGTACAAGTTTCCCCATGTGAATTCTTAGTAAATGAGTAAACTTTATGCGTAGATTTATATAAAAATGGAAATACTGAGTACTCTTTCTTTTAATAACTTTATAATATAATGTGTCTTTAAGATAATGTGTCTTTAAGATAACGTATTCATCCGCTTAACAATACTGGCTCTGTGATGTGCATGTGAACAGTGTCGTGAAACAAAACTCTTAACTTGGTGAAATACTAAATTTAAAACAACGAAAACTAATCTGATTAAAGAACAAATTGAACTAATTGTGTACTCAGTGAAAACTGAGTACTGAAGTAGATCATCAAAGTTGCGTGACATGAAGTGCAATTTCTGACTTGAAATGTCCACAAGAATAAAATGGTGCCCTACTCAGAAGAAAAGTACCTGTTTCAGATTACCTACACTGTAAAGTAGTAAGCTTGCTTTGCACAACACCTGGTAATTCCGACTACGAACTGTTTCTACATAAGAATGCAAAGTGGCATCTGCCCTGAAATAGAAGTAACTTACCTTGTGCTCAGAATGTTGTTTGTGTCTCGTGAACTGGCTTTCTCGAAAGCAAATATAAAGCAGCATATGCAGCAGACAAAGAAAAAATAAACTACTGAATATAAAAACTGTTTTTTTGCTTGTGGCATAAGATAGAATGCACGCACAATATTCAAAACTTTACTACGAATGACACAGGGGGAACTTACTATAAAGAAAAACATTCTTGAAAAATATAACTTTGATAATTGTCAAAAAAGACTGTACAACATATGAGGGCCCTAAGAATAACTAAATTATCCAATTACAAAAATTACAGCATTCCAACCAATTGGGTGTTTTGTGATTCAACAAAAACAAAAAGATCAAATTAACACTGATCATGAATGTCATTATTTATCTGAGGCACAAAGATTTCTTTCATTTAATAGTTCTGACAAACAAACGCTTCGTTCTTGGGCATTTCCTCCAAAAAACCGTCTCCAGCAATAGAATCCGTGACATACGTTTACAAACAAGTTTTCATCTGCATGGTAAAGTGATCCAAATAATTTTTCTCTCATTTTCGCAAATATCAAATCTCTTTCTGTAAAAACTCAACTGCTCACTTCTGTGCCTTGGATAAGAGTGTCCCAGTCCTGCACAAACGACAGGCAAGCAAGCGTACCACAGATAAACTTAAACAAAGTCAGAGATCTTATTCGCTACCCATGCGGCGCGTTCATTCATCTTTGTCTCAATACAATAAAGACACAGTCCAAAGCAACAGCCGCGACACTCCGCATCGTTTTTGTTACCTCCCAGCGACTGCAGCGCCCCAAGCGGCCAACAAGCGCCAATTCTGAATACGATATCGGATGAGTGCGAATACTAACATTGATATTGGTTTGCAGCATAGTTTTTAAGATACGGAGTGTATGACGTGCCATAAAAATCGACAATAACTAAAAGATTACACCACATTTGCGATTATCTGGTTTGGGGATACGAACCGGTGCACTGCAAGAAATTTTATTTACGATTGTCTTGTAATGAAGAGATATTTACTGAATAATGTCGTTTTCCTAAAATAACAAAAAGTTGCTAGTAAAGACCAGAAAACCTCTACGTTTGCAGACTTTTCTTCGCTACACTTTCAAGCCAGATCTGTGTATGTGGAAAGTAGGGGAGTTATATGGAACCTATTACCTGCATTATTTAACGTATGAAATAAGTCTCTACAACTATAGCATCATATTCTGACACGAACAGCCTTCCAAATTCGTATTAGTGTTCCAGTCTTTCACGTTTATTTGCGATTGAGTGTTCCATATAATTGTTTGGTGTACGGATTTGGTACATTAGAGCAGGCTCGAGTGTTCGATGTGAAGATTATAGAATTATGCACTCCCTGAGAGAATAGAGTAGCGCGTTATTGCTGCAAAAAGATTATCAGTTTTCGCTTTGAGCAAGCGATAACTGGTATTTCGCTTGGCACCAACGAAAACGAAGTTGGGAACGTGATAATTCATTGATCGTACAGTATTAATTTCGCCTAATAATGGCCAAGATCTTATCTTTACCATGACTTGCACTTTTTTTGTGATTGCCTTTTAAAGTACGAAAAAATACTGAATCGCACTCCGCCACTACCTGGAGAGGCTTGCTTTTGCTCCGTTTACCCAAATGGTATGGTATATAAAGTGGTGGTCGCACTTAGTGCCGCTATTTGTATTTAACTTCTTAATGTTGAATCGCTTTATTGTGGGATATAATCGACCGTTTTAGTATGCTGGTGTCAAATAAAATAAAAAGATGTGTTGAACTGAGAAAAAAATTTGTCCCTACTCTTAAGTTTCCAAGAAAACTGAAATTACCACCATAACAAAGAGAATAGTGTAGGACCTTCCTCACTAAAGAAAGCAATGTAAATTCTTACATGGAAGTAATTAAATTCATCAAAGGAGATAGCAGTCAGAGACGTTCTTTGATGCCGACATTTAAGAGTGCGAAGTAATTAAACATCAAAGATTAGTAGTTTAACTTCGGATTTAAGATTATATCACAAGACAATTATCACTTTCAAAGCACTTCTTTCATCTTAATGGCAGGAAATATTAAGAGATTAATTCTGGATTATTTATTTGAGATATAAATAAATAGACTATTGCGAAGACACTGGTTTTACTGCGTGAACAAAACACATACTCTATAATTAGAGAATATGTCGTCGCTGTCTAAGTAATTAGTTACATCTCTCGGTACTAAACTAACGCCAAATATAATTTGTAGAAATCAGTTTACTCTAACAAAGCAGTATCGTGAATAATTATTTACTTACTTGGTAACTAATAATAACATAGGATCGTAAGTAGATCATTTAATGAAGACGTGATGGTACAAATGGATCGACGACATATTTAGACCCTTTAACTGATTGCAGTTATTTGCCAACAGTTTATCGTATCACTGCGAACTTTGTTGAAGTAGCTGCAAATACATACTGTGAGGTTTATGTTGTGTAAATAACGACAGTGTGGTGCATGTAGCCATGTTCAACACAGGCGGAGAACCCGTTTCACCCTTAACTCACGAGATTTGGTGCCCCAGACAGCGTGAAAATTTTCGAACTCGTTCTCTAATGTCAGTTCCGACGGAATATTGCTGTACTCCCCCTACCCTACCTAAATTGCCCACTCTATAATGTTTTGTTTTTTGGTCGCATTATCACCTTCTTTGTTCGTTACAGCACACGTTACTGACATGTGTTGAGGTCTCCTAGACTGCGCCTCGTGAACTATATACCTGTTTTCTTCAGCAGATTACAAAATGTGTTCAAAAGGACGTGTCAGTTTTAACGAGCCTAAGTTTTATTAAATAGTTAGTCGGTGGATGGAGGAAGATGTCACTGATATATATATATATATATATATATATATATATATATATATATATATATATATATATATATATATATATATATATGTGAAGAAGAGGACGATTTTACACTAGAGAATGGTCAGAGTTCTGTTAGTGGAAGATAATTCAGAGGAAGAACTTAAGGACAACTGTGATGTTGACCTTTCTGTTTCTCCAATAACATACTTAAGGCGTTAGTTAGAATCAAATGTGTTCTGAGTGGTGACAAAGAAAAATATGCACCTCAGAATTGAATATCAATTTTGCAGATTGTGTTTTTGTAGCTATCGAGAGAAATTTTTATGTGTAGGTTTAAACCCTGGAATTTAGTTTCATGTGAAAGTTTACTTGCTACAAAGACATTACGTCTTTTTTTTTTCAAAATGTAAAATTCAACACTCTAACAGTTCGTTTACGTATATCATTTTTTTTAAAAAAGGCTCAAAACAGTACAATTTTGTGTAATATAAATAAATGCAAGATTTATTTAGTGCAATAAACCGAACAAGGAGTATTAAAACAACACTTAAATAGTTGTAAAAATTAATGTTACATAACAAAAAAATTTGAAATGATTTGTGCCTTACATCTCGGTTTTAATACAGGGGTCTCAAGACCCCACCTCGTAGTAGAATCTAAAGCTAACTCCTCCCGAAGGGGCCATGAAGGCCCAACGGTACCGACCGGCCTTCGTGTCATCCTCAACCTATAGGCGCCACTGAATGCGGATATGGAGAGGAATGTAGTCAGCACACCGTTCTCCTGGGCGTATGTCAGTTTACGAGACCGGAGCCGCTACTTCTCAATCAAGTAGCTCCTCCCACGCCCGGTTTCCCGGGTTCGATTCCCGGCGGGGTCAGGGATTTTCTCTGCCTTGTGATGGCTGGGTGTTGTGTGATGTCCTTAGGTTAGTTAGGTTTAAGTAGTTGTAGTAGTAGTAGTAGTAGAGGTGTTTTGGGCGGACGACAGCAAGGTCTTCAGCGCCCGTTCAGTAACATAGTGAGACGGGTGTCAAGAAAAACCCCAGAACAGGAATATAAAACGAAACAGAAAACATGGGTAACAATCGTTGAAAACCATGTGCTCACCCACACCAAAGCGTGGAATGAAGCAGAGCGTTAGCAGTAAACCAAGGACAACACAGGAAGAAAATGACAGAGGGAGCTAAAACAATGTAGCAGATGGATTTGGCTGGCTGACAGCAAGGAAAAAAAGGGGAGGAGTCAGCCACTCTGCAATACACTGAAACCTCCAGTCTAAAAACTTAGGCCAGAGTCCAGACACATCACAAAACTTGAAAACCCTAGACACACACGTCTCATCATTAGCTGAAACAGAAGGCAGACCCCATCAACTTGTGCTTCTGCCCGTGCATCACGGTATCAAATGCAGTCTGTTAAACTGTGCCGGACAGAGATGTGCACACCACAAGCATCACGAAACGGAGGACCCTCTCGCCGTAATAAAAAGCTATGTGTGAGAGGACAGTGCCCGATCCGAAGACGTGTGAGGGCCACCTCCTCCCGCCTGAGCAACCGGCAGGAGGAACGCCACGGCCGAGTGGTTGACATTACCAACCGCCAGCCATTCGTCCTGCCACAACTCCATGCACTTCCAGTGGAGTGCAGCGATGACTGACTGCAATGGAATAGGACACTGGACCGCATCCCGCTCTCTGCAGGCCTCCTTGGCAGCCCGATCGGCCTGTTCATTGCCCCAGCAGAAGGATACTTCTGTACCCCGCCGTTGGAGCAAGTACAGTTGGTCATGTATCAGCTGGACCATCTCCTCAGTCGGGTTGTTCTAGGGGACTGATGGCCATAGATGTTAAGTCCCATAGTGCTCAGAGCCATTTGAACCAAGTAGCTCCTCAGTTAGCTAAGTGCAGCCCGCTTGCCAACAGCGCTCGGCAGACCGGATGGTCACCCATCCAATGGCCAGCCCAGCCCGACTGCGCTTAACTTCGGTGATGTGACGGGAACCGGTGTTACCACTGCTGCAAGGCCGTCGGCCATTCCGTAGTAAACGTTACAGGAAACTCACCTCGTTAGTGATTATTAGAAGACAATATGTTATGTTTGTAGAGACATAAAAAGCAGCATGGACATGGACGTGAGTAAAGTCATGAATACCTCTTAATATCGCGTTGAGCCTCCTTTTGCCCGTTGTACTGCAGCAGGCCTAGGTGGCATGGACCTAACTAGCCGTCGGAAGTCCACTGCAGAAATATCGAACCGTGTTGCCTCTATAGTCGTCCATAACTGCCAAAGTGTTGCTGATGCAGGATTGTGTGGACGAAGTGAACTCTCGGTTACATCCAACGAATGTTCGATGGGATTCATATGGGGCAGTGTATGTAGCCACAGAAAGTTCTTCAATCAAATCGCGACCAGTTGTGCCTTGGTGACAAGGTGTATTGTCATCCATCGTTGAAAGGGTGCAAATGGACTCCAGGTAATAGAACATAACCATTTCCAGTCAGTGGCCGGTTCAGTTGGATCCGAGTACCCAGCCCCTCCCATGTAAACACAGCCGATGCCATTAAGAAGGCACACCCAGCTTCACAGTGCGTTATTAACACCTTTGGTGCATGGTACTGTGCCGCCTATGCCACACTCGAATCCTACCATCAGCTCTTACCAAATGAAACCGGAGCTCGTCTGCCAGGCCACGGTTCTCTAGTCGTCTTGGATACAACCGATACGGTCATGAGTCCAGGGGAAGCGCCCGAACGGCGTGGCCCAGCGGTACGAGGCGCTACAGTCTGGAACCGCGCGACCGCTACGGTCGCAGGTTCGAATCCTGACTCGGGCATGGATGTGTGTTAGTTAGGTTTACACTACTGGCCACTGAAATTACTACACCATGAAGATGACGTCCTACAGACGCACAATTTAGTAGACGGGAAGAATATGCTGTGATATGGAAATCATTAGCTTTTCAAAGCATTCACACAAGGTTGGCGCCGGTGGCGACACCTACAACGTGCTGACATGAGAAAAGTTTCAAACCGATTTCTCATACACAAACGGCAGTTGGCCGGCGTTGCCTGGTGAAACATTGTTGTGATGCCTCGTGTAAGGAGGAGAAATGCCTACCGTCACGTTTCCGACTTTGATAAAGGTCGGATTGTAGCCTATCGCGACTACGGTTTATCGTATCGCGACATTGCTGCTCGCGTCGGTCGAGATCCAATGACTGTTAGCAGAATATGGAATCAGGAGGGTAATACGGAACGCCGTGCTGGATCCCAACGGCCTCGTATCACTAGCAGTCGAGATGACAGGCGTCTTATCCGCACTGCTGCAACGGATCGTGCAGCCACGTCTGGATCCCTGAGTCAACAGATGGGGACGTTTTCAAGACAACAACCATCTGCACGAACAGTTCGACGACGTTAGCAGCAGCATGGACTATCAGCTCAGAGACCGTGGCTGCGGTTACCCTTGACGCTGCATCACAGACAGGAGCGCCGGCGGTAGTGTAGCCTACTCAACGACGAACTTGGATGCATGAATGGCAAAACGTCATTTTTTCGGATGAATCCAGGCTCTGTTTACAGCATCACGATGGTCACATCCGTGTTTGGCGAAATCGCGTTGAACGCACATTGGAAGCGTGTATTCGTCATCACCATACTGGCGTACCACCCGGCGTGATGCTATGGGGTGCCATTGGTTACACATCTCGGTCACCTCTTGTTCGCATTTACGGCACTTTGAACAGTGGGCGCTACATTTAAGATGTGTTACGACCAGTGGCTCTACCCTTCATTCGATCCCTGCGAAACCTTACATTTCAGCAGGATAATGTACGACCCCGCCCCCCATGAACCATGGACCTTGCCGTTGGTGGGGAGGCTTGCGTGCCTCAGCGATACAGATGGCCGTACCGTAGGTGCAACCACAACGGAGGGGTATCTGTTGAGAGGCCAGACAAACGTGTGGTTCCTGAAGAGGGGCAGCAGCCTTTTCAGTAGTTGCAGGGGCAACAGTCTGGATGATTGACTGATCTGGCCTTGCAACATTAACCAAAACGGCCTTGCTGTGCTGGTACTGCGAACGGCTGAAAGCAAGGGGAAACTACAGCCGTAATTTTTCCCGAGGACATGCAGCTTTACTGTATGATTAAATGATGATGGCATCCTCTTGGGTAAAATATTCCGGAGGTAAAATAGTCCCCCATTCGGATCTCCGGGCGGGGACTACTCAGGAGGATGTCGTTATCAGGAGAAAGAAAACTGGCGTTCTACGGATCGGAGCGTGGAATGTCAGATCCCTTAATCGGGCAGGTAGGTTAGAAAATTTAAAAAGGGAAATGGATAGGTTAAAGTTAGATATAGTGGGAATTAGTGAAGTTCGGTGGCAGGAGGAACAAGACTTCTGGTCAGGTGACTACAGGGTTATAAACACAAAATCAAATAGGGGTAATGCAGGAGTAGGTTTAATAATGAATAGGAAAATAGGAATGCGGGTAAGCTACTACAAACAGCATAGTGAACGCATTATTGTGGCCAAGATAGATATGAAGCCCACACCTACTACAGTAGTACAAGTTTATATGCCAACTAGCTCTGCAGATGATGAAGAAATTGAAGAAATGTACGATGAAATAAAAGAAATTATTCAGATAGTGAAGGGAGACGAAAATTTAATAGTAATGGGTGACTGGAATTCGAGTGTAGGAAAAGGGAGAGAAGGAAACATAGTAGGTGAATATGGATTGGGGCTAAGAAATGAAAGAGGAAGCCGCCTAGTAGAATTTTGCACAGAGCACAACTTAATCATAGCTAACACTTGGTTTAAGAATCATGAAAGAAGGTTGTATACGTGGAAGAACCCTGGAGATACTAAAAGGTATCAGATAGATTATATAATGGTAAGACAGAGATTTAGGAACCAGGTTTTAAGTTGTAAGACATTTCCAGGGGCAGATGTGGACTCTGACCACAATCTATTGGTTATGACCTGTAGATTAAAACTGAAGAAACTGGAAAAATTTGGGAAATTAAGGAGATGGGACCTGGATAAACTGAAAGAACCAGAGGTTGTACAGAGTTTCAGAGAGAGCATAAGGGAACAATTGACAGGAATAGGGGAAAGAAATACAGTAGAAGAAGAATGGGTAGCTCTGAGGGATGTAGTAGTGAAGGCAGCAGAGGATAAAGTAGGTACAAAGACGAGGGCTGCTAGAAATCCTTGGGTAACAGAAGAAATATTGAATTTAATTGATGAAAGGAGAAAATATAAAAATGCAGAAAATGAAGCAGGCAAAAAGGAATACAAACGTCTCAAAAATGAGATCGACAGGAAGTGCAAAATGGCTAAACAGGGATGGCTAGAGGACAAATGTAAGGATGTAGAAGCTTATCTCACTAGGGGTAAGATAGATACTGCCTACAGGAAAATTAAAGAGACCTTTGGAGAGAAGAGAACCACGTGTATGAATATCAAGAGCTCAGATGGCAGCCCAGTTCTAAGCAAAGAAGGGAAGGCAGAAAGGTGGAAGGAGTATATAGAAGGTTTATACAAGGGCGATGTACTTGAGGACAATATTATGGAAATAGAAGAGGATGTAGATGAAGACGAAATGGGAGATACGATACTGCGTGAAGAGTTTGACAGAGCACTGAAAGACCTGAGTCGAAACAAGGCCCCCGGAGTAGACAACATTCCATTAGAACTACTGACGGCCTTGGGAGAGCCAGTCATGACAAAACTCTACCAGCTGGTGAGCAAGATGTATGAGACAGGCGAAATACCCTCAGACTTCAAGAAGAATATAATAATTCCAATCCCAAAGAAAGCAGGTGCTGACAGATGTGAAAATTACCGAACTATCAGTTTAATAAGCCACGGCTGCAAAATACTAACGCGAATTCTTTACAGATGAATGGAAAAACTGGTAGATGCAGACCTCGGGGAGGATCAGTTTGGATTCCGTCGAAATGTTGGAACACGTGAGGCAATACTGACCTTACGACTTATCTTAGAAGAAAGATTAAGAAAAGGCAAACCTACGTTTCTAGCATTTGTAGACTTAGAGAAAGCTTTTGACAATCTTGACTGGAATACTCTTTTTCAAATTCTAAAGGTGGCAGGGGTAAAATACAGGGAGCGAAAGGCTATTTATAATTTGTACAGAAACCAGATGGCAGTAATAAGAGTCGAGGGGCATGAAAGGGAAGCAGTGGTTGGGAAAGGAGTGAGACAGGGTTGTAGCCTCTCCCCGATGTTATTCAATCTGTATATTGAGCAAGCAGCAAAGGAAACAAAAGAAAAATTTGGAGTAGGTATTAAAATTCATGGAGACGAAGTAAAAACTTTGAGGTTCGCCGATGACATTGTAATTCTGTCAGAGACGGCAAAGGACTTGGAAGAGCAGTTGAACGGAATGGACAGTGTCTTGAAAGGAGGATATAAGATGAACATTAACAAAAGCAAAACGAGGATAATGGAATGTAGTCAAATTAAATCGGGTGATGCTGAGGGAATTAGATTAGGAAATGAGACACTTAAAGTAGTAAAGGAGTTTTGCTATTTAGGAAGTAAAATAACTGATGATGGTCGAAGTAGAGAGGATATAAAATGTAGACTGGCAATGGCAAGGAAAGCGTTTCTGAAGAAGAGAAATTTGTTAACATCGAATATAGATTTATGTATCAGGAAGTCGTTTCTGAAAGTATTTGTTTGGAGTGTAGCCATGTATGGAAGTGAAACATGGACGATAACTAGTTTGGACAAGAAGAGAATAGAAGCTTTCGAAATGTGGTGCTACAGAAGAATACTGAAGATAAGGTGGATAGATCACGTAACTAATGAGGAGGTATTGAATAGGATTGGGGAGAAGAGAAGTTTGTGGCACAACTTGACTAGAAGAAGGGATCGGTTGGTAGGACATGTTTTGAGGCATCAAGGGATCGCAAATTTAGCATTGGAGGGCAGCGTGGAGGGTAAAAATCGTAGAGGGAGACCGAGAGATGAGTACACTAAGCAGATTCAGAAGGATGTAGGTTGCAGTAGGTACTGGGAGATGAAGCAGCTTGCACAGGACAGAGTAGCATGGAGAGTTGCATCAAACCAGTCTCAGGACTGAAGACAACAACAACAACAATGTACGACCACATGTTGCAGGTCCTGTAGGTACATTTCTGGATACAGAAAACGTTCGACTCCTGCCCTGGCCTGCACATTCTCCAGATCTCTCACCAACTGTAAACGTCTCGTTAATGGTAACAGAGCAACTGACTCGTCACAATACGCCAGTCACTACTCTTGATGAAGCTGGATGGGCAGCTGTACCTGTAGACCCCATCCAAGTTCTGTTTGACTCAATGCCCAGGCGCATCAAGGCCGTTATAACGGCCAGAGGTGGTTAGTGATTTCTCAGGATCTATGCACGGAAATTGCGTGAAAATGCAATGACATGTCAGTTCTAGTATAATATATCTGTCCAATGAATAGCCGTTTATCATCTGCATTTGTTCTTGGTATAGCAATTTTAATGGCCAGAAGTGTAAGTAGTTCTACGTTCTAGGGGACTGATGACCTCAGAAGTTAAGTCCCATAGTGCTCAGAGCCATTTGAAGCAACCAGGAGAAGCGCTGCAGGCGATGTTCTGCTGTTAGCAAAGGCACTTGCGTTGATCGTCTGCTGCCATAGCCCATTAACGCAAAATTTCGCCGCACCGTCGTAACGTACACGTTCGTCGTACGTCCAACACTGAGTTTTACGATTATTTCACACAGTGCTGCTTGTCTGTTAGCACTTACAACTCTACACAGACGCCGCTGCTCTCGGTCGTTAAGTGAAGGCCACTGCATTGTCCATGGTGAGAGGTAATGCCTGAAATTTGATATTCCCTCCACACACTTGACACTGCTCGTCTCGGAATACTGAATTCCCTAAGGATTTCCGAAATGGAATGTCCCATGTGTCGATCTCCAACTGCCCTTCCATTTCATTCATTCCAGTCGTGCGGACATAATCACATCGAAAACAGTGTCACATGAATCACCTGAGTACAAACGAATACTGAACTCCATTCTGTGCCACTGTCAGTTTCAATAGTGTGTAATAAAGGTTGTTCAAATGGCTCTGAGCACTACAGGACTTAACATCTGAGGTCATCAGTCCCCTAGAACTTAGAACTACTTAATCCTAACTAAGTTAAGGACATCACACGCATCCATGTCAGAGGCAGGATTCGAACCTGCGACCGTAGCGGTCGCGCGGTTCCAGACTGAAGCGCCTAGAACCGCTCGGCCACACCGGCCGGCCCGCAAGATGGGTTCCGCGATTTCTCACACTTGACCAAAAACGGAATCGTGTAAAGTGTTGCAAGGATGTTTTGCAGCTGATCAGGAAGAATCCGCAGGACTTTAAGCGTCGTTTCGTCACTGTGGGTGAAACATGGATACACTACTGCACTCTTGAGACCAAACAACAATCTAAACAATGAGTTACCAAGGGAGAATCTGAACCATAAAATGCGAAGACCATTCCTTCGGCCGGAAAGGTTATGGCGACTGTCTTTTGGGATTCGCAAGGGATAACCCTCATCGACTTTCTGAAAAAGGGTAAAACTATTACAGGTGCATATTATTCATCGTTATTGGACCTTTTGAAAAACCAGCTGAAAGAAAAACGCCGGCGATTGGACAACAAAAAAGTCCTATTCCATCACAACAATGCACCAGCACACACCTCTGTAGTTGTGGTCGCAAAATTAGTGGAAATAGGATTCCAACTCGTTTCACATCCCCCCTATTCTCCAGAGTTGGCTCTCTCGGACTACTATTTGTTCCCCTATTTTAATAAATGGCTGGCGGGACAGAGTTTTTATTCAAACGAGGAGCAGATTGCACCAACTAGTAGCTATTTTGGAGACTTGGGCAATTCCTATTATTCGGAAGGGGTCAACAAATTAGTGTTGGACGAAGTGTGTACGTGGAAAATGAGACTAAGTGGAAAAATAAAAAGGTTTGCCCCAAACACGTAAGTAGTTTTTATTTTTGCACGGAATTTTCAGACATCCCTTGTACACTTTCAGATGACACCTGGCAAGCAATTTCACGCACTTTCAATCGGCGATCCTCCGTGACCATTTTGTACACTGCTGCAATCATTTCTGGAGTAGTCACATCTAGGCCGATCACTGCGCTGATCTTCATCTGAAGTCTCCAGACCAAATTCAAATTCATTACTTTTGAATACATCATGGGAGTGACAGTGATCAATGTGTTACAAATATTTACTATTAAAAACAGTCTTGATCACTGGTACTCGCATAATGCTGGAAAATCACTTCTAGTAGTGATTCTCCAGCAGAAAGAGGTTGCTACTCACTGGTCTGAAGATGACCACAGTAGTGGTCGAAACCGGTCACCGTAATAAAGAAATCGTGATCAAGACTGTTTTTAATAGTAAATAAATTCAAATTCATTTGTCCACTTGACAACAACTGAATATGAAGGAGCAGAGTCCCGCAGTGTATTCTGGGAATCGGCACGAATAGCCTTTGCTTTCGTACCTTTCTTTACAAAGTACTTGATGAGAGCTCGAATCTCGATTTTTTTTTTCCATCTTCGCAAATCACTACACGGGAGCAACAACAGAGCCGCGTTACCGCCACAGATCTCTTCCAAGAGCCCTGACGTGGCACGTGTTTAATGGCAACACTCCAATGAATATCACAAGAACAACGCGTTGCGCTAGCGCTGACCTCTCGTCGTGATTCCGAGAACTTTTCAAACCACCCTCGTAGAAGCAGTTGTAGCATTTTCTTTTTTTTTTTATCTCTCTTTCTTAAGGGGGTGGGACGTGAAACGGGCTGACTTGCAGCAGGAGAGGCACCACAGGACATTTTAATTTACACTGTCTATACTTTTAGAAATAAATTCATAAAACTTTGTCAGCATGACCAGGAAGGATTCAGGATTCACACTCATAGCAGAGGAAGTTCAAAACAACATAACAAAATTTTTTTACATGTGAAATTTCATCATTTTTTCACTTGGTATTGGCTGCATTTGTTGCTGTAGGTACACTTTTCACCATAAGTAAGAGAGATCTTCGATAAATTTTGCACAGCATACAAACCATACTTACAGGTGTATGAAACTCTAGAATTTCCCAAATATGTTAAAAAATGTGGTAAAAATTGACATAATTAACTACAAAATTCGAGTTTTCTCTAAACACGAAGTTTGAAAAACGTAACAGCCCATTCATTTCTCCGTAGATTAAATAAATTCTAGAGTTTCATGCACCTGTAAGTATGGTTTGTAAGCTGTGCAAAATTCATCGAAGAATCTCTCTTACTTATGAAGAAAAGTGTACCTATAGAAACAGATGCAGCCGATACCAAGTGAAAAAAATCATGAAATTCCACATTTAAAAACTATTATTTTTTCGTGTTTGTGAACATCCACTGCTATTAGCGTGAATCCTGAATCGTTCCTGGTCATGATGACAAAGTTTTACGAATTTAACTGTAAAAGTATACACAGTGCAAATTAAAATGCCTTGAGATGCCTTTCCTGCTCCTAGTCGGACGTTTGACGTCCTACCAACCTTAAAAAAAAGATTATCAGAAATAAAAATTATTACAACTATCCAAGGAAAAGTGATGTGTGCGGCGTATTTTAGCTTTTTAGATAGTAAGCTCTAGTGTTGTTGTTGTTTTGGTCTTCAGTCCTCAGACTGGTTTGATGCAGCTCTCCATGCTGCTCTATCCTGTGCAAGCTTATTCATCTCCCAGTACCTACTGCAACCTACATCCTTCTGAATATGCTTACTGTATTCATCTCTTGATCTGCCTCTACCGTTTTTATCCTCCGCCCTACCATCCAGTACTAAATTGGTGACCCCTTGATGCCTCAGAACATGTCCTACCAACCGATCCCTTCTTCTAGTTAAGTTGTGCCACAATCTCCTCTTTTCCCCAATTCTATTCAATACCTCCTCATTAGTTATGTGATCTACCCATCTAATCTTCAACATTCTTCGGTAGCACCACATTTCGAAAGCTTCTATTCTCTTCTTGTCCAAACTATTTATCGTCCATTATTCACTTCCATACATGGCTACACTCCATACAAATACTTTCAGAAACGACTTCCTGGCACTTAAATCTATACTCGATGTTAACAAATTTATCTTCCTCAGAAACGCTTTCCTTGCCATTGCCAGTCTACATTTTATATCCTCTCTACTTCGATCATCATCACTCATTTTGCTCCACAAAAAGCACAACTCCTTTACTACTTTAAGTGTCTCATTTCCTAATCTAATTCCCTCAGCATCACCCGACTTACTTCGACTACATTCCATCATCCTCGTCTTGCTTTTGTTGATGTTCGTCTTATACCCTCCTTTCAAGACACTGTCCATTCCGTTCAACTGCTCTTCCAAGTCCTTTTCCGTCTCTGACAGAATTACAATGTCACCGGCGAACCTCAAAGTTTTTATTTCTTCTCCATGGATTTTAATACCTAATCCGAACTTTCCTTTTGTTTCCTTTACTGCTTCCTCAGTATACAGATTGAATAGCATCGGGGAGAGGCTACAACCCTGTCTCACTCCCTTCCCCACCACAGCTTCCCTTTCATGCCCCTCGACTTTCATAACTGCCATCTGGTTTCTATACAAATTGTAAATAGCCTTTCGCTCCCTGTATTTTACCCCTGCCACCTTCAGAATTTGAAAGAGAGTATTCCAGTTAACATAGTCGAAAGCTTTCTCTGAGTCCACAAATGCTAGAAACGTAGGTTTGCCTTTTCTAAATGTTTCTTCTAAGATACGTTATAGGGTCTGTATTGCCTCACGTTTTCCAATATTTCTACGGAATCCAAAGTGATCTTCCCCGAGGTCGGCTTCCACCAATTCTTCCATTCGTCTGTACAGAATTCGCGTTAGTACTTTTGCAGCTGTGACTTATTAAACTGATAGTTCGGTAATTTTCACATCTGTCAACACCTGCTTTCTTTGGGATTGGAATTATTACATTCTTCTTGAAGTCTGAGGGAATTTCGCCTGTCTCATACATCTTGCTCAACGGATGGTAGTGTGTTGTCAGGACTGGCTCTCCCAAGGCCGTCAGTAGTTCTAATGGAATGTTGTCTACTCCGGGGGCCTTTATCCGACTCAAGTCTTTCAGTGCTTTGTCAAACTCTTCACGCAGTATCGTATCTCCCAATTCATCTTCATCTACCTCCTCCTCCATTTGCATAATATTGTCCTCAAGAACATCGCCCCTGTATAGACCCTCTATATACTCCTTCCACCTTTCTGCTTTCCCTACTTTGCTTAGAACTCGGTTTCCATCTGAGCTCTTGATATTCATGCAAGTGGTTCTCTTTTCTCCAAAGGTCTCTTTAATTTTCCTGTGAGCAGTATCTATCTTACCCCTCGTGAGATAAGCCTCTACATCCTTACATTTGTCCTCTAGGCATCCCTGCTTAGCCATTTTGCACTTCCTGTTAATCTCAGTTTTGAGACGTTTGTATTCGTTTTTGCCTACTTACTGCATTTTTTGTATTTTCTCGTTTCATCAAATTTCTACTAGCCCTCGTCTTTTTACCTCCTTGATCCTGTGCTGTCTTCACTATTTCATCGCTCAAAACTACCCATTCTACTTCTACTGTCTTTCTTTCCCCCATTCCTTTCAGTTGTTCCCTTATGCTCTTCCTGAAACTGTGTACAACCTCTGGTTCTTTCAGTTTATCTAGGTCCTATCTCCTCAAATTCGCACCTTTTTGCAGTTTCTCCAGTCTTAATATACAGTTCATAACCGATAGATTGTGGTCAGAGTCCATATCTGCCCCTGGAAATGTCTTACAATTTAAAACCTGGTTCCTAAATCTCTGTCTTACCATTATATAATCTATCTGAAACCTTTTAGTATCTTCAGGGTTCTTCCATGTATACAACCTTCTTTTATCATTCTTGAACCAAGTGTTGGCTATGATTAAGTTATGGTCTGTGCAGAATTTTACCAGACGGCTTCCTCTTTCATTTCTCTCCCCCAATCCATATTCATCCACTATGTTTCCATATCTCCCTTTTCCTACTCTCGAATTCCAGACACTCATGACTATTAAATTTTCGTCTCTCTTCACTACCTGAATAATTTCTTTTATCTTATCATACATGTTATCAATTTCTTCATCATCTGCAGAGCTAGTTGGCATATAAACTTGTACTACTGTAGTAGACATGGGCTTTGTGTCTATCTCGGCCACAATAATGCGTTCACTATGCTGTTTGTAGTAGCTTACCCGCACTCCTATTTTTTGATTCATTATTAAACCTACTCCTGCATTACCCCTATTTGATTTTGTGTTTATAACCCTGTATTCACCTGACCAGAAGTCTTGTTGCTCCTGCCACCGAACTTCACTAATTCCCACTGTATCTAACTTTAACCTATCCATTTCCCTTTTTATTTTTTCTAATCTACCTGCCCGATTAAGGGATCTGACATTCCACGCTCCGATCCGTAGAACGCCAGTTTTCTTTCTCCTGATAACGACGTCCTCTTGGGTAGTCCCCGCCCGGAGATCCGAATGGGGGACTATTTTACCTCCGGAATATTTTACCCAAGAGGACGCCATCATCATTTAATCATATAGTAAAGCTTCATGCCCTCGGGAAAAATTACGGCTGTAGTTTTCCCTTGCTTTCAGGCGTTCGCAGAACCACAACAGCAAGGCCGTTTTGGTTAATGTTACAAGGCCAGATCAGTCAATCATCCAGACTGTTGCCTCTGCAACTACTGAAAAGGCTTCTGCCCCTCTTCAGGAACCACGCGTTTGTCTGGCCTCTCAACAGATACCCCTCCGCTGTGGTTGCACCTACGGTACGGCTATCTGTATCCTTGAGGCACACAAGCCTCCCCACCAACGGCAGGGTCCATGGTTGATGGGTGGGGCTTTTAGATAATAGGCTCTAATAAAGAAGAATAAATAAATAAATAAAATAAATGTTATCTTTACGTAGCTATTGTCTCATGTCAGTGTTCGCTGCGTTTTTCGCCAGGACCTCTTGAAGCTACGGACAAAAGTGGTACGAAATTCGGTTCGCTCACGTTGTGCCCACCACTGAAGGGAGTAGACCGAACGCCCGCACGCGGCTAGCGACTGACCGGCAGCCACTGGGCGCTCATTCACCGCTCGGCTCTAGCTGGAGGGGAGACCGCCTTCCCCGCTGCCGTCCTGCTGCCCACCACTTTTCTTTCTTTCCAATGGGCGCGCCGCTCCGCGCGACCTGCAGAAATTCGATTACCGACAGGGTCGCCAGCGCGGATCCAATCGCCTTGAGCCGCGATCAGATTACGCGGCGCCCGCGAGCCTCATCTCTGCAGGCGAAACCGGACCCCTGGCAGACCGCGCTACCCTCTTAGCCGGCAGCGCCAGGCTGGGCTCTCCTCGCACTTACAGCGCGCGGGAACGTGCAGTAGGGCGCTGACTACGCCGAAACACACCTCCATGGCTCACGTCTTCGCCAGCCAGAGTGGCCGCGCGGTTCTAGGCGCTACAGTCTGGAAGTGGTCCTAAGTTGTAGGGGACTGATGACCGCTGATGTTAAGTCCCATAGTGCTCAGAGCCATTTGAACCATTTTTTTTTTTTTTTTTTAATCAGGAGAATGAAAAATCAAATGGGTTCAAATGGCTCAGAGCACTATAGGAGTTAACATGTGAGGTCATGTCCCCTGGAACTTAGAACTACTTAAACCTAACTAACCTAAGCACATCACAATCATCCACACTCGAGGCAGGATTCGAACCTGCGACCGTAGTGGTCGCGGGGCTCCAGACTGGAGAGCCTAGAACCGCTCGGCAATCAATAAACAATGTATTTCTGAAACTCCCTGGCGGATTAAAACTGTGTATGCTGGGCCGAGACTCGAACTCGGGATCTTTGCCTTTTTACGGGCAAGTGCTCTACCAACTGAGCTACCCAAGCACGACGCACGCCCCGTCCTCACAGCTTTACTTCTGCCAGTACCTCGCCTCCTACCTTCCAAACTTTACAGAAGCTCATTCTGGAGAAATCACCCAGGCTGTGGCTCAGCCATGTCTCCGCAATATCCTTTCTTTCAGGAGTGCTAGTTCTGCAAGGTTCGCAGGAGAGCTTCTGTAAAGTTTGGAAAGTAGGAGAAGAGGTACTGGCAGAAGTAAAGCTGTGAGGACGGGGCGTGCGTCGTGCTTGGGTAGCTCAGTTGGTAGAGCACTTGCCCGCGAAACGCAAAGGTCCCGATTTCGAAAGTTTCGTATCAGAGCACACTCTTCTGCAAAATGGAAACCTCATTCTCCAACGTATTTCTGTTTGTATACAGGATGATGTTTTCCACCGCGCATAAATTCCAGGAACTTCGTAGCAGCTGAGGAGAGCCCCGCCTACCTACCTCCAAGGAAGCCTTGGGTCTGAAGATGGTCATATAAATATAAACGAAACCAGTCACCTATGTCATTGAGACATAAGTGTTGTGATCAAGACTGAACTTTAGTTAAAATATACTGTTAAGAATGCTATTTACACTGAGATGAGAGAAGTCATTGCATAGCGATGTGCACAAATACAAACGCCGGTACTACTAGGTACTACATTAAAACTCTAAACTCCTCCCAAACCACGTACAGTAGGTGTTAAAGAGCAGTTTGGTAATTCATGTTAAAAAGTTGCCGCCGTCATTATGGTCGCACGATGGGAATTAACTGAGTTTGAAAGCGGAATGGTAGTTAAAGCTAGACTCCTAGGACATTGCATTTCGGAAATCGTTACAACTTCCACCTTTCGAGATTCACAGTGTCAAGAGAGTGTCAAGAATACCAAAGTTTGGGCATTACCTCTCACCACAGGCAACACAGTGGTCGATGGGCTTCAATTAATGACTGAGAGAAGCCACGTTTCCACTGAGTTGTCAGTGCTAATAGACAAGCATCCAGTGAGGTAGCATAAACTCTGTCCCTTTTTCTTTTTCTTTTTTTTTTACGAGGATGAGAGCAGTATTCCATGCAGGATGTAAACAATAACCACCATCTCTATTTATGAGGTTGCTTGCCAATGAAACTTCTGAAATTCTATTAGCAAGCCACCTTACAAACAGAATCGTGATTTTTTGTTTAAATTCTGCATAGAATGCTGTTACCTCCCATGCCAAAACACAGGACAAAGTTGATGCTACCTCACCCACTGATTATTAATTTCACTATCGGTAACTTCTGTTGTCTGTAATCTTTCGTCTGTCAGGCCGCTAGTGTTTACAGTGTAGATCAGTGTTACATTTCCAGAGATTCTCTGAAAACCTTACATGCTGCAGCTAAGGCTTGTAAATGGCGGGGAATACCCTTCTCTAAATATCGGCTGTTGTAGACCATGTCACCTGGATGCATTAACATAACTTATTAGAACTTTGTATACACCAGGAGAAACCCAGGCCAACAAAGGCACGGTCACTGGAAAGTGATAATAAATGCTATATAAACGTATAATTGTTAAAGACAAAACAGTTAGTATACAAACTAAGAATTCAATCAATAAAATTCTTCTGGGTTTGAGATCGCATTGTCAACTATAAAATTCCGACGTTTCGCGACTATTTCCAGACTCCTTTCTCGTCGTGTGTTGCAACACACCCTGAGGAAGGCGTCTTGCAATAGTCGCCGAAACGTCGGAATTTTATAGTTGACAATGCGGCCTCAAACAAAGAAGAGACTGTGACAGTGGCCACGGAAGCCTACATTTACCTAAGAGTTCAATTATTGCTGGGATTCTTAAAGCACATAGTGGGTTGGCGTGGTACATTGTGGTGTGGTATGATATGGTGTAGTGTGGCACGGTGTGATATGTTATAGTATGATGTGGTAAAGCATGGTACTCAATGGTTTGGTATGGACAGAGCACCATGCTACAATGTTGCATGATATGATGTGATGTGATGTGCAATGGCAAATTGTGGTACACTGTGATGTGGTATATAGTGGTATTGCGACCTATGGTTTAGACAAGGTGGCGTGGTGCAGTGTGGAATGGTATGGTTTGCTGAATGGTATAGTGTTGTATGGTACAATGCAATATGGAAAAAGAGGTAAGGTATGATGTGGTATGTCACTCTGAGGTACTATAAAGTATGGTTTACTGTAGTGTGGGATTGTATGGTACAACTTGATATGTCATGCTGAACTATGGAAAATATGTTGTGATATGGTGTGCTGGTATGTCATTTCACGATATGGTGCATTATGGCGCAATGTGGTATTTTATGTGGAGGTAAGACATAGTGTGGGACAGATTGCTACAGTATCAGGTACTCACCCCAATCAGCGAGCTGGAGTGTGGCGGGCGGCCACTGAAGTGCTCGATGACCTCCCAGTTGGACTTCCTCTTGGGCAGCTGCTGGTGTGGTTGCGAGGCGTCAGCTGAGGAGCTGGACCCTGCTGTGCCAGAGTCCTCACCACCACCGCTCATCTTCAGTTCCAGGCTCGTTTGCCGGCCTGCAGAGAGAAAAGGAGCCTTCCATACTTTCTACACCCACCTTGTCTGAAGGCAAACTCTGATCCCTCAGTTACATGAACTAGGTCTGATGCCTTCAGTCTTACAAGATTTCACTCACCATCATATCAGAAGAAAAACTCACCAACATCACTGTATTATAATACTATTACATCATCTTATCACAACCATCACACTTGCACCATTATTAGTGAATTACCATCATCATATCACTGTCATCACCTTCATGATTATCACCGAATCTGCCTTCATAATCATATCATCTAGAGAATATCATAATAATAACATCCGCTCTAAAATGTATCATGATAGCCTATCTGTGATTTATCATCATCACATATGACATACATCTTGCAATGTATCATCAGCTCTTCCTGTTATAGTGACCAAGACATATTTCATGACAACCTCAGAACATCAACACCTACAAGGTATTATCACCTGTGACACACTACAGCATGTTATGACATGACATTATGATCTACAATATCCTATAATCAACTCTGACTATAATGACATCGGCTGTGTTGCCATCATGGCCTTTACATATCATATTGACATATAAATTACCCTCATGGGATGAGACACTCCATTGTGATCAGTAACCATATCAACATGATGTACGTTACATCACAAATACGAGTGTATACACCACATTATCATATTTACATGCATCACTAAGAGTTGCATCTCACAACCATGATCAATACCATACTACACTCCTGGAAATTGAAATAAGAACACCGTGAATTCATTGTCCCAGGAAGGGGAAACTTTATTGACACATCCCTGGGGACAGATACATCACATGATCACACTGACAGAACCACAGGCACATAGACACAGGCAACAGAGCATGCACAATGTCGGCACTAGTACAGTGTATATCCACCTTTCGCAGCAATGCAGGCTGCTATTCTCCCATGGAGACGATCGTGGAGATGATGTAGTCCTGTGGAACGGCTTGCCATGCCATTTCCACCTGGCGCCTCAGTTGGACCAGCGTTCGTGCTGGACGTGCATACCGCGTGAGACGACGATTCATCCAGTCCCAAACATGCTCAATGGGATACAGATCCGGAGATCTTGCTGGCCAGGGTAGTTGACTTACACCTTCTAGAGCACGTTGGGTGGCACGGGATACATGCGGACGTGCATTGTCCTGTTGGAACAGCAAGTTCCCTTGCCGGTCTAGGAATGGTAGAACGATGGGTTCGATGACGGTTTGGATGTACCGTGCACTATTCAGTGTCCCTCGAAGATCACCAGAGGTGTACGGCCAGTGTAGGAGATCGCTCCCCACACCATGATGCCGGGTGTTGGCCCTGTGTGCCTCGGTCGTATGCAGTCCTGATTGTGGCGCTCACCTGCACGGCGCCAAACACGCATACGACCATCATTGGCACCAAGGCAGAAGCGACTCTCATCGCTGAAGACGACACGTCTCCATTCGTCCCTCCATTCACGCCTGTCGCGACACCACTGGAGGCGGGCTGCACGATGTTGGGGCGTGAGCGGAAGACGGCCTAACGGTGTGCGGGACCGTAGCCCAGCTTCATGGAGACGGTTGCGAATGGTCCTCGCCGATACCCCAGGAGCAACAGTGTCCCTAATTTGCTGGGAAGTGGCGGTGCGGTCCCCTACGGCACTGCGTAGGACCCTACGGTCTTGGCGTGCATCCGTGCGTCGCTGCGGTCCGGTCCCAGGCCGACGGGCACGTGCACCTTCCGCCGTCCGCCGACCACTGGCGACAACATCGATGTACTGTGGAGACCTCACGCCCCACGTGTTGAGCAATTCGGCGGTACGTCCACCCGGCCTCCCGCATGCCCACTATACGCCCTCGCTCAAAGTCCGTCAACTGCACATACGGTTCACGTCCACGCTGTCGCGGCATGCTACCAGTGTTAAAGACTGCGATGGAGCTCAGTATGCCACGGCAAACTGGCAGACACTGACGGCGGCGGTGCACAAATGCTGCGCAGCTAGCGCCATTCGACGGCCAACACCGCGGTTCCTGGTGTGTCCGCTGTGCCGTGCGTGTGATCATTGCTTGTACAGCCCTCTCGCAGTGTCCGGAGCAAGTATGGTGGGTCTGACACACCGGTGTCAATGTGTTCTTTTTTCTATTTCCAGAAGTGTATTATAAGATCATTCTATGCTGATGAGCATCATGACCTACATCACAGCATTTTCACTTACATTAAATCATCTTCATTTACATCATATTGTATTGATCTACAGCAGGTGCACTCTCCTTAAATTTCCTCTCTCCAGCACTCATGATAACAGAATATGTTTATTTTGTACACATGGAAATTCTTTTTATGTATGCACTGTCATTATTGTTATTAATGTCATTATCATTCACATTATTTTTAATATTATTATTACAATTATTATTATTATTATTATACATTATTATTATTATTATTATTATTATTATTATTATTACTGGCAGCAGTTGCAGTTGAAGTACTTGCAGTATTAACTTTGTTAGTTCATAGTCAGTGTTAATTACTAATATTGTCGCTATAGAGACTTAAATCATTTTAATACTATTTATCATACTAAAATTGTAATTTATTAGGTAACTATGATGTAAGAAATGAACTGCATGTGTGAACTCCTGGTCCGATGTAAGAGATGACTTTATTTGCTTAATCATATCAAGTTAAGTACATAAAATGTAATAAAATAAATAAATGACATCACTATTATCTATATGGCACCATCATGACCTACGCTATCGATCCAAAAAGTTCTGAAATTTTTTGTGTTCCTAGCATAATAAGTGAGGTCAGCATAAGTAGCTACAGTGGCAGCTTCAACTAACAACTGTAAACAAGAGATGTGCCCTGTAGTACATGGTGAACATTCGGCTGTAGTGTGTTAAAATGCTGTTGTGACACAAATCGAAGTGGAGCAACGAATTGAACATTACTAAATCATATGCTCAAGACAAGCTACGGAATGCTTTGAAGAACAGAAGTATGTGCAAAGTTTTTCCTGCACACATTCACTCCTGAACAAAGACGACGAAACCTGTATGTCTGTTACAACTACACTAAAATGAAATACGCGCACAGTTATTTTCTGAAAAAGAGTCATTACGGGTGAATAAGCTTCGTGTTACCGGTACGGGCGTACCACAGAACGGAAAAGAACAGAAATTAAGATGAAGGGTCATCGCTTTGACGACATAGCGATGCGCGAGTTGAAGAATATCCCAAAACAAG
This sequence comes from Schistocerca gregaria, assembly GCF_023897955.1. Lineage (NCBI taxonomy): Eukaryota > Metazoa > Arthropoda > Insecta > Orthoptera > Acrididae > Schistocerca > Schistocerca gregaria. The sequence goes on along the minus strand of NC_064930.1, from coordinate 83,479,747 downwards.
GATTTTGTGATGATGTGAGGTGTGCATGTCACGTTGGCTATTGCAGAATTGTTAACGTTATACTCTTGTATATCGATGTGGAGACATCCGAGAGTAAACTATCTTGATCCGTGATCTTTGGTTTTGTTGTTACGTCGTCTCTGCCTAAGGGCACTTAGTAGACGTGTGTTGGGAGCAGACGTGGAACTGAATGGCCGGGAAATTTTTATCTGGAACGGAGCTGGAAAGTATTGAATACAGACTTGATGGAAGTGATTGATGGAAGTGATGATGAAATTATTCAAGGTTTTAGAAAAGAATTCACTTAAGGCAAATTTGCAATTTTGCATACTTGCTCGTAGTTAGCACTCTGTTGAAAAATTAAACGTCGTCCGAAAATTTGGTTGCAATATATCTCGCGGATTACTCACAGCTAGGGCAGTTAGTACTCCTGCACATTTTGTGCAAGAATAGAGATCATATCAGGTAGGTTAATCTTTTGTGTAAAGTAAAATTTTGGTTAATCAACATGTTAGGATAGTCTCTAAAACTGACTTAAATAAGGTCAATACTGTTAACGATCTTGTCTTTTTTTTTTTGTCATCAGTCTACTGACTGGTTTGATGCGGCCCGATACGAATTCCTTTCCTGTGCTAACCTCTTCATCTCAGAGTAGCACTTGCAACCTACGTCCTCAATTATTTGCTTGACGTACTCCAATCTCTGTCTTCCTCTACAGTTTTTGTCCGCTACAGCTCCCTCTAGTACCATGGAAGTCATTCCCTCATGTCTTAGCAGATGTCCTATCATCCTGTCCCTCCTCCTTATCAGTGTTTTCCACATACTCCTTTCCTCTCCGATTCTGCGTAGAACCTCCTCATTCCTTACCTTATCAGTCCACCTAATTTTCAACATTCGTCTATAGCACCACATCTCAAATGCTTCTATTCTCTTCTGTTCCGGTTTTCCCACAGTCCATATTTCACTACCATACAATGCTGTACTCCAGACGTACATCCTCAGAAATTTCTTCCTCAAATTAAGGCCGGTATTTGATATTAGTAGACTTCTCTTGGCCAGAAATGCCTTTTTTGCCATAGCGAGTCTGCTTTTGATGTCCTCCTTGCTCCGTCCGTCATTGGTTATTTTACTGCCTAGGTAGCAGAATTCCTTAACTTCATTGACTTCGTGACCATCAATCCTGATGTTAAGTTTCTCGCTGTTCTCTTTTCTACTACTTCTCATTACCTTCGTCTTTCTCCGATTTACTCTCAAACCATACTGTGTACTCATTAGACTGTTCATTCCGTTCAGGAGACCATTTAATTCTTCTTCACTTTCACTCAGGATAGCAATGTCATCAGTGAATCGTATCATTGATATCCTTTCACCTTGTATTTTAATTCCACTCCTGAACCTTTCTTTTATTTCCATCATTGCTTCCTCGATGTACAGATTGAAGAGTAGGGGCGAAAGGCTACAGCCTTGTCTTACTCCCTTCTTAATACGAGCACTTCGTTCTTGATCGTCCACTCTTATTATTCCCTCTTGGTTGTTGTACATCTTGTATATGACCCGTCTCTCCCTATAGCTTACCCCTACTTTTTTCAGAATCTTGAACAGCTTGCACCATTTTATATTGTCGAACGCTTTTTCAAGGTCGACAAATCCTATGAAGTCTCTTGATTTTTCTTTAGCCTTGCTTCCATTATTAGCCGTAACGTCAGAATTGCCTCTGTCGTGCCTTTACTTTTCCTAAAGCCAAACTGATGTCACCCAGCGCATTCTCAATTTTCTTTTCCATTCTTCTGTATATTATTCTTGTAAGTAGCTTCGATGCATGAGCTGTTAAGCTGATTGTGCCATAATTTTCGCACCTGTCAGCTCTTGCCGTCTTCGGAATTGTGTGGATGATGCTTTTCCAAAAGTCAGATGGTATGTCGCCAGCCTCATATATTCTACACACCAACGTGAATAGTCGTTTTGTTGCCACTTCCCCTAATGATTTTAGAAATTCTGATGGAATGTTATCTATCCCTTCTGCCTTATTTGACCGTAAGTCCTCCAAAGCTCTTTTAAATTCCAATTCTAATACTGGATCCCCTATCTCTTCTAAATCGACTCCTGTTTCTTCTTCTATCACATCAGACTTACCTTCACCCTCATAGAGGCTTTCAATATATTCTTTCTAACTATCTGCTCTCTCCTCTGCATTTAACAGTGGAATTCCCGTTGCACTCTTATTGCTTTTAATGTCAGCAAAGGTTGTTTTGACTTTCCTGTATGCTGAGTCTGTCCTTCCGACAATCATATCTATTTCAATGTCTTCACATTTTTCCTGCAGCCATTTCGTCTTAGCTTCCCTGCACTTCCTATTTATTTCATTCCTCAGCGACTTGTATTTCTGTATTCCTGATTTTCCCGGAACATGTTTGTACTTCCTCCTTTCATCGCTCCCCACACCATGAAGCCGGGTGTTGGCCCTGTGTGCCTCGGTCGTATGCAGTGCTGATTGTGGCGCTCACCTGCACGGCGCCAAACACGCATACGACCATCATTGGCACCAAGGCAGAAGCGACTCTCATCGCTGAAGACGACACGTCTCCATTCGTCCCTCCATTCACGCCTGTCGCGACACCACTGGAGGCGGGCTGCACGATGTTGGGGCGTGAGCGGAAGACGGCCTAACGGTGTGCGGGACCGTAGCCCAGCTTCATGGAGACGGTTGCGAATGGTCCTCGCCGATACCCCAGGAGCAACAGTGTCCCTAATTTGCTGGGAAGTGGCGGTGCGGTCCCCTACGGCACTGCGTAGGATCCTACGGTCTTGGCGTGCATCCGTGCGTCGCTGCGGTCCGGTCCCAGGTCGACGGGCACGTGCACCTTCCGCCGACCACTGGCGACAACATCGATGTACTGTGGAGACCTCACGCCCCACGTGTTGAACAATTCGGCGGTACGTCCACCCGTCCTCCCGCATGCCCACTATACGCCCTCGCTCAAAGTCCGTCAACTCCACATACGGTTCACGTCCACGCTGTCGCGGCATGCTACCAGTGTTAAAGACTGCGGTGGAGCTCCGTATGCCACGGCAAACTGGCTGACACTGACGGCGGCGGTGCACAAATGCTGCGCAGCTAGCGCCATTCGACGGCCAACACCGCGGTTCCTGGTGTGTCCGCTGTGCCGTGCGTGTGATCATTGCTTGTACAGCCCTCTCGCAGTGTCCGGATCAAGTATGGTGGGTCTGACACACCGGTGTCAATGTGTTCTTTTTTCCATTTCCACGAGTGTATTTTAGTAGGCATGTTAAACTACATCTAATACAAAAAGTGAGATAAACAATTAGAAAGGTACACCTGGAAAAATACGTCATTGAAGAGAAAGATTTTAGATATGAGTGCTAGCAGCAGGGAGTATGAGGGAGACTCATAGTGAAGGGAGGAGAAGAATAGAGAGACATGATGAAATATAATTAAGGAAATATAAAGGAAAAGAAGATTTCGTGGCTAATAGAGATAGATGAAGAGGAATGCATCTCAGGATTAAGATCGGCGACGCTAGCTTCGCTATTTGACAGATGAGAGGATTGGCCTTGTACATTAATTTTGTGGAGAACGTTATGATAGGAGGAAATGCTTCAACTTCTTAAAGGCAGCAGGGGATTGAATTTTCTTCAAGGTAAGGGGCAGTTTGTTCCAAAGGCGGACAGTGGCAACTGAAGAGGAGTTAGCAAAAGTTTTTGTTTTGTGAGTGGGCACAGTTAGGATACCAAATAAGAGTGACCTCGTGCTTCGATTATGATGGCATGACAGGTTTTTAATCTCTGAAGTAAGGTACTGGGGTGCTTGCGCGACGAGGAGTCGGTGAAGTAGACATAGAGTGTGGTAGTCACACAATTTTCCCGGCCGCAGCCACCATACTTGGGAGTATGAAGCACTAACATGATCATATCGGCGAATGTTGCAGGTGTAACGCACACAGGCATTCATGGTTAGCTCTAGCCGTCTTTTGTTTTCACTACTCATGCCTTATTGAATTACATGACAGTAGTGGACGTTAGGTAGAACGAGTGCTTGCACGGGCTGGCGCTTCAAGTCCTGTGGAAATACGTTCCGAAACTCTTTGAGAGCATAGAGACAAGCACACTGCGACTGTATTCTCCGCCCAGTTGAGATGCTCATCCGAAGTTACACCCAGGTTCTTAACTCTTTTCTGATATGGTATTGGAGCACCGTCGAGCAGAATAGGAGGTAGCCGTTCGCCGAAATCTGAACTTATTAATTTCTGATGGGCTATTAAGATTACTTGCGTCTTTTTTGAATTTAATTTAAGCCCCAGGTTTTTCGCCCATGTCACTACTGAAGACAGATCATCATTCGTCTGAACGATTGCATTGTTTACATCTTCAGGTCTGACGTTTGGGTAGAGCTGGAGGTGGTCGGCATAGAAATGATATTTACAGGAGGACAGAACCGACGAAATATTGTTGATACATGAAGAAAACAAAAGTGGTACTAACACTGATCCTTGTGGCACTCCCGAAGAAACATGTTTCCAGGAAGATTTTTCATTTACGCAGACAACACATTGCTGTCTGTCTTTTAAGTAGCTTTCAAACCATCTCATTGCACTATCAGAGAAATTAAGATGTTGCATTTTTCTGAGCAATACGTCAAAGTTAACAGTGTCAAAAGCTTTGCTGAAGTCCAGTAGCGTCAATATTGTTGCCTTTCGATTGTCGATGGCATATTTCAGGTCATCAGTTACTTTAATTAGAGCAGTGTTTGTGCTGTGATGTTTACGGAAACCGGATTGAAATTTGTCGTATAGACTGAATTCATGCAAGTGTTCAGTGATTTGGTCATGAACAATATATTATTGGAGGCATGTTTAGGTGGCCAGACACAAAATGCGAATGAGAGTCTTGAGTCCACTATCTGGCGATTAGCTCCTAAGCACTTGCACTCCGGATTAAAAGTCGTCGAATTGGCATCGTATCTAGCAGCGGGCTTATTCAATGAAGGAAATTCATCCGTTCTGATTGTCATGAACGAGGCACGGAAAGCTTCAGTTATGCCGAACAAATGGGCCCGTGAGCCGGCAGAATCGACGTAGTGCATTTGAAAACCGTGAAAATCGAAGTAAATCGAAGGAAGGTCGGAAAGTTGGGAAAGCACTGCTGCAAGCGCAAAACGAAGTCTGTGAGGAAGAAGAAGGATTACTATATGGTGCTGCAATAGCAGATTAATCGGTAAGCATTTAACATTATTGTTAACTTCCTTGTATTTCTAGTTTCCGAGAATTTATTTTTCAAACGCGTTAATCTCGAAATGACATTTTTCTCATTTGCGTTCAGTCTAACTCAAGAAGTGTAGAACCGATCATTATGAAGATTGATAGTATGATTCTTTATAAAATTTCAGATTATATGCCAACTTGTGACACAATATCACGAATTTAATGGTATTTTTCTCTGCATAATTAGAGAAAACGAATCGTGAAAATCGCAGTAAATTGTTGCAACGCCTGCAAAATTTTTAATTTTCATTATTTTCACCTGCATTGCGGTTCACATTCTTAGAAAATGAGTTATTAATGTAACATCAAAACGTTTCTGATGTCAGATGAAAATCGCAATGCCTACACGGCAGGCAATTGGAGAACTATATTCACAACCTCCAGCGTACATCACAGCGTAACTTCTTTATTTTTGGCTGGAATTACTCAAAAAAATTCACAAAAACTTTTCGAAATATGAATGAAATTATGCCAAAATTTGATTAAATTCTAATCAATTCTTCCCACACAAAAAATCCCAAAAGTCAGTACCAAACAGGCTCCTAATGTGGTTTCGCCCCTTTTAAGTAATCACATTTATCAGTAAGGTCATTTTATAAAGTAAGAAACCATTCGTAAAGGAGAATCTTTATTTATGAACATATATAGTACCACAAACTACAATATGCACATTTTTTTCACTTTTCAACATAGCCACGTAGAACATTTAAACACTTTTCAAGTCGTGGCACCAGCTTTTGGATCCCAACATCAAAGAGCTCTGCCACGTGACCAGCCATCATTTTCCAAGTACTTACCGCCAATAAATCCCTTCACTTTTAGAAACAGATGAAAATCTGATGGCGTTACGTCAGGGCTGTGTGGTGCATGGTCCAGTAACTCCCAATGAAACTTGACCAGTTGCCTCTTTGTTGTCGTAGCAACGTGGGGCAGAGCAACGTCATCAAGCAGGAGACGCCGTTAGAGAGCAGTCTCCAGCGGTAATTTAGAATGGCGCTTTAATGATGTTTTACAGTACCTCTCAGAATGTATTGCAATTTCTCTTGGCAAACGTCTAATACGAGAATGCCTTTCCGTCTCCAAAAACTTGTAGCCATGATTTCCCGCCTAGAAGGTCCTAGCTGGAACTACCGTGGCTTCTTTGGGGAGTTCGAATGATGCTTGAAGGTCTCTCGGGCATGCAGCCGGGTTGACTGGTCGTTGTAGAACGAATTTTCGACGCTGTAACGTGCCATCATCCTGTTGACTGACGTCCTAGGCCGGTGGGTGGTGTGGTATATATATACCAGTCGCCAATCCCTTCAACTGACTCCTCGTATGGACCGAGAGATGTGCAGGCCGCTGTGGTGGGGGTAACTCGCGCTGACGAGATGACTGATGGGCGTCAGTACACATGCCACCTTCGACCAACAGTCTTCTACAGATATGTTGACGACACGTTCGTCATTTGGCCTCACGGGTAAGAGGTTCTCCAACCGTTCTTACATTATCTGAACTCTATCCACCCCCAAATTCAGTTCACCATAGAGGTAGAGGAAAACGGGCAGCTACCATTCTTGGTTGTTCTGGTACGGAAAAAGCCTGATGGAACACTGGGACACAGCGTCTACCGGAAGACAACCCACACACATCTGTACCTTCACGCATCCAGCTGTCATCACACGTCACAAAGGGAAGGAGTACTGAATACATTGGTTCACAGAGTTCGTGTGATTTCAGACGAGAAAGCTTAAAGCCGGAACTGGTCCACCTCAAGGATGTGTTCCAGAAGAACGGCTATGTTGTTGTCGTTGTTGTGGTCTTCAGTCCTGAGACTGGTTTGATGCAGCTGTCCATGCTACTCTATCCTGTGCAAGCTTCTTCATCTCGCAGCATCTACTGCAGCCTACATCCTTCTGAATCAGCTTAGTGTATTCATCTCTTGGTCTCCCTCTACGATTTTTACCCTCCACGCTGCCCTCCAATACAACACGTGATCTCTTAATGCCTCAGAATACGCCCCACCACCGATCCCTTCTTCTAGTCAAGTTGTGCCACAAACTTCTCTTCTCCCCAATTCAGTACCTCATTAGTTATGTGGTTTACCCATCTAACCTTCAGCATTCTTCTGTAGCACCAAATTTCGAAAGCTTCTTTCTCTTCTTGTCTAAACTATTCATCATCCACGATTGACTTCCATACATGGCTACACTCCATACAAATACGCTCAGAAACGACTTCCTGACACTTAAATCAATACTGGAAGTTAACAAATTTCGCTTCTTCAGAAACGCTTTCCTTGGAATAACAAGTCTACATTTCACTGAACGTATGCCTGCATGAGTGGAAGCTGTGATCAAGGCTAAGGGTGCCCCAACACCGTGTTGAGTTCGAGCATTGCCGATAGAGGGCGCCGCGAACTTGTCAGTCATTGTCAGCCATGCGCCCTGATACTTTTGATCACATAGTGTGGAATGAGGCAGCTGGTAGCCCAGTTTTCAATCAGAGTCTTTTAAAACAAGGGCATATTAGCCTCTTTGTATTCCAATAGAATCATACTTCCGATATATATGGATGTTCATATTACATGGACGAGGTACTTCAGCTGATAATATACACTCCTGGAAATGGAAAAAAGAACACATTGACACCGGTGTGTCAGACCCACCATACTTGCTCCGGACACTGCGAGAGGGCTGTACAAGCAATGATCAAACGCACGGCACAGCGGACACACCAGGAACCGCGGTGTTGGCCGTCGAATGGCGCTAGCTGCGCAGCATTTGTGCACCGCCGCCGTCAGTGTCAGCCAGTTTGCCGTGGCATACGGAGCTCCATCGCAGTCTTTAACACTGGTAGCATGCCGCGACAGCGTGGACGTGAACCGTATGTGCAGTTCACGGACTTTGAGCGAGGGCGTATAGTGGGCATGCGGGAGGCCGGGTGGACGTACCGCCGAATTGCTCAACACGTGGGGCGTGAGGTCTCCACAATACATCAATGTTGTCGCCAGGGGTCGGCGGAAGGGTCACGTGCCCGTCGACCTGGGACCGGACCGCAGCGACGCACGGATGCACGCCGAGACCGTAGGATCCTATGCAGTGCCGTAGGGGACCGCACCGCCACTTCCCAGCAAATTAGGGACACTGTTGCTCCTGGGGTATCGGCGAGGACCATTCGCAACCGTCTCCATGAAGCTGGGCTACGGTCCCGCACACCGTTAGGCCGTCTTCCGCTCACGCCCCAACATCGTGCAGCCCGCCTCCAGTGGTGTCGCGACAGGCGTGAATGGAGGGACGAATGGAGACGTGTCGTCTTGAGCGATGAGAGTCGCTTCTGCCTTGGTGCCAATGATGGTCGTATGCGTGTTTGGCGCCGTGCAGGTGAGCGCCACAATCAGGACTGCATACGACCGAGGCACACAGGGCCAACACCTGGCATCATGGTGTGGATGAAGCGTCGTCTCACGCGGTCTGCACGTCCAGCACGAACGCTGGTCCAACTGAGGCGCCAGGTGGAAATGGCATGGCAAGCTGTTCCACAGGACTACATCCGGCATCTCTACGATCGTCTCCATGGGAGAATATCAGCCTCCATTGCTGTGAAAGGTGGATATACACTGTACTAGTGCTGACATTGTGCATGCTCTGTTGCCTGTGTCTATGTGCCTGTGGTTCTGTCAGTGTGATCATGTATCTGACCCCAGGAATGTGTCAATAAAGTTTCCCCTTCCTCGGACAATGAATTCACGGTGTTCTTATTTCAATTTCCAGGAGTGTAAATGAGAAAAAGTACTGTTGTTGTTGTGGTCTTCAGTCCTGAGACTGGTTTGATTCAGCTCTCCATGCTACTCTATCCTGTGCAAGCTTCATCATCTCCCAGTACTTACTGCAACCTACATCCTTCTGAAAATGCTTAGTGTATTCTCCCTCTACGATTTTTATCCTCCACGCTGCCCTCCAATGCTAAATTTGTGATCCCTTAATGCCTCAGAACATGTCCTACCAACCGATCCCTTCTTCTTGTCAAGTTGTACCACAAACTCCTTCCCAATACTTCCTCATTAGTTATGCGATCTACCCACCTAATCTTCAGCATTCTTCTGTAGCACCACATTTCGACAGCTTCTATTCTCCTCTTGTCCAAACTATTCATCGTCCACGATTGACTTCCATACATGCCTACACTCCATACAAATACGCTCAGAAACGACTTCCTGACACTTAAATCAATACTGGAAGTTAACAAATTTCGCTTCTTCAGAAACGCTTTCCTTGCCACTGCCAGTCTACATTTTATATCCTCTCTACTTCGACCATCATCAGTTATTTTGATCTCCAAATAGCAAAACTCCATTACTACTTTAAGTGTCTCATTTCCTAATATAATTCCCTCAGCATCACCCTGCTTAATTCGACTATATTCCATTATCCTCGTTTTGCTTTTGTTGATGTTCATCTTATATTCTCCTTTCAAGACACTGTCCATCCCGTTCAACTATAACGGCTATAGTGACAGCCAAATTCAACGCGCCTTCAAGCACAAGACCACACCACAGCCGACACCTGATGATGATTCACCGAAAGCGACAGCCTACATACCATACGCGGGCAACGTATCTGGAAAAAGTGGCAGGATTCTAGAACGTCATAACATCAAATGCGTCTACCGCCCGCCGCCAAAGATCAAGTCCCTTGTAAGTACAGTGAAGGACGATTTAGGACTCCGGAAATCTGGAATTTACTTCAAACCGTGCGACTGTGGGAAAGCATATGTGGGGCAAACGATTCGCACGATCGAGGACAGGTGTACTGAACACAAATGGCACACCGATCTCCAGCAGCCTATAAAATCTGCAATCGCAGAACATTGCCTCGACACAAATCATCGTATGAAATACGAGAACACAGAAGTCCTGCACAACACATCACGCTTTTGGGACTGTGTATACAAGGAAGCAATTGAAATCCGGCTGCACGAGAACCTTATTAACAAGGACAACGGATTTCAACTGAGCCAAGCGTGGAATCCAGCAATAAAAGTTCTGCAGGAGCAGCGGAAACGGGGCACCACACCCGCCGAAGGCGGCTTACGTAGGCTACTGACGCCCATCAGTCATCTCGTCAGCGCGAGTCAGTGGAGGGGAGAGGCGACAGGTATATATACCACACCACGCGCCGGCCTAGGACGTCTGTCAACAGGAGTTACCTGATGATGAAGGCACGTTACGCCGTCGAAAATTCGTTCTACAATGACCAGACAACCCGGCTGCATGCTCGAGAGACCTTCAAGCATCTCATTCGCCGGTAAAAATCTACCAACACACAGTTTGAATGAGGCCGCTCACTGCATCGACGATTGTTCTCTGTAATGTAGTGCTCAATCAACGTTCCATCACCAGTCACAGTGTGACTCAAGGACCTGCCACCATCCTTGTGATAGCACTGCAAAACATACAGAGAATGTGCTGTTCGCTTCGTTTTTTTTTTTTTTCTTCTGTCAACATTTTCGGCATCCACCTCGCGCACATGTTTATTTCTATTTTCCATTTCGAGAGAAATCAGGTGTTGACAGGGGTGAAAATTACCGAAGTATCAATTTAGTAAGTCAAAAGAAGCCCAACTTGGGGAAGACCAGTTTTAATTCTATAGGAATGTTGGAAACGTGAAGCAATACTGCCCCTATAACTTATCTTAGAAGATAGATTGAGGAACGGCAAACCTACGTTTCTAGCACTTGTAGACTTAGAGAAAGCATTTGGCAATGTGGACTGGAATTTTCAAATTCTGAAGGCGCCAGGGGTCAAATACAGGAAGCGAAAAGCTATTTACAATTTGTACAGAAACCAGATGGCAGTTATAAGAGTCGAGGGGCATGAAAGGGAAATAGTGGTTGGGAAGGGAGTGAGACAGGGTTGTATATTGAGCAAGTAGTAAAGGAAACAAAAGAAAAGTTTGCAATACGAATTAAAATCTCTGGAAAAGATATAAAAACTTTGAGGTTTGCCGATGACGTCGCAATTCTGTCAGAGACCGCAAAGGAGCTGGAAGAGCACTTGAACGGAATGGACAGTGTCTTCAAAGGAGGGTATAAGATGAACATCAACAAAAGCAAAACGACAATAATGGACTGTAGTCGACTTAAATCAGGTGATGCTGAGGGAATTAGATTAGGAGATGAGACACTTAGGGTGGTAGATACGTTTTGCTACCTGGGGATCAAAATAACTGATGATGGTCGAAAAATTGTAGACTGGCAATGTCAAGGAAAGCGTTTCTGAAGAAGAGAAATTTGTTAACATCGAATCCTTTCTGAAAGTAATTGTATCAAGTGCAGCCACGTATGGAAGTGTAACATGGACGATAAATAGTTTAGATACGAGGAGAATACAGGCTTTCGAAATGTGGTGCTACAGAAGAATGCTGAAGATTATGTGCGTAGATGACGTAAATAACGAGGAGGTACTGAATGGAATTGGGGAGAAGAGAAGTTTGTGGCACAACTTGACTAGAAGAAGGGATCGGTTGGAAGGACACGTTATGAGGCATCAAGAGATCACCAATTTAGCATTGGAGGGCAGCGTGGAGGGTAAAACTCGTAGAGGGAGACCAAGGCACGAATACACTAAACAGATTCAGAAGAATGTAGGTTCATTAGTTACTTTGAGATGAAGAGGCGTGCACAGGATAGAGCAGCATGGTGAGCTGCATGAAGACTACAAGAACACCACTGAAGTTCGTCAGTAACAGTGGGAAATACTACTGATCCTGATACTTGTGGAAATTTCTAATGCAGCTCGTCCATAGTGAAGCGCCTGTTTTGGCGAGCTGCCGCATCAACTTTCTGTGTCAAGTCTGCATTGATGACGGTAGGCCGTCTGGATCTTTCTTCATCATGAACGTTGGTCCATCCTTCATCAAACAGCCTACACCATTTACGTACATTAGTGAAGCGCCTGTTTTGGCGAGCTGCCGCATCAACTTTCTGTGTCAAGTCTGCATTGATGACGGTAGGCCGTCTGGATCTTTCTTCATCATGAACGTTGGTCCATCCTTCATCAAACAGCCTACACCATTTACGTACATTAGTGAAGCACCTGTTTTGGCGAGCTGCCGCATCAACTTTCTGTGTCAAGTCTGCATTGATGACGGTAGGCCGTCTGGATCTTTCTTCATCATGAACGTTGGTCCATCCTTCATCAAACAGCCTACACCATTTACGTACATTAGTGAAGCGCCTGTTTTGGCGAGCTGCCGCATCAACTTTCTGTGTCAAGTCTGCATTGATGACGGTAGGCCGTCTGGATCTTTCTTCATCATGAACGTTGGTCCATCCTTCATCAAACAGCCTACACCATTTACGTACATTTTCATAATTCATGACACCTGCACAATTAACTTCAACAAGATGTTGGTGAATTTCAGCAGGACGAACTTGTTTTACATTTAAGAACCGAACAACAGAGCGCACTTCACAGTCGGCGGGAGTACTGCTGGACATGACGACAAACGAAGCAGGACAATCGTACAGCCAACACAGAGGCGTGAAACGTAATGGCGGCATACTCAGAGACTGGAAAAGAGTGGCCGACCGTGAACGAAAGTCACGTGACATGATGCGCGGACATGATGCTGTAAGACGTCATGGTCTCCTGACCTTCATTGCTTACATATTCCGCCCTCACAACCATATTCAGCACATCAAGGCGCTTCATTCGAACCCAAACTCGATAACATAAAGTCAATGTTGTACGAATTCATGTAAACGATATGCAATTAACAAGTAAGCGCACCGTGGTTGAAATACTCGAGGCTGGCATACACACACACATTCCAGACACGACGGTCACAGGAGCTTTTAGTTCGGGAGAGAAACCGCACAATGGGACGCCAGTCCCTTCAGACGACGACTCAGCCTATCTACGTTGGCCAGTAACTGCCCGTAGAGCAGACGGCGTTGGCCCGAGTGAAGAGAGGGAACGACCCCGTGTTCGGCTTAAAAGCAAATTTCGCTACATTCTGTGGGAGCGGCCAGACTACTCATTCTTTACACATAGCATGCAGTTTCAGAGATTTTCACAGGGAGACAACAAACGCCAAACGCCAATGCTCCGGATTTCCGGATTGGTTGCCTTAAACGAAACGTCATTCTCTCGTTTTAGAAGAGCAATGCTGATTGGCAGACGATATTTCTGACGCCTTGAGCTGAAGGAGTAATGGAAGAGACTGGAATATATACCCCTTCACGTCTCGTGTGGAGAGGGGCCGTTCCATTGTCGCTCTTGGAGCGAGAGCACGTAACGACAGCGAGCGCGCTCGTTCGTGTACTCAGAGTGAGGAACAAGTCTCTCCTCAGCACTTCACTGGGAGAGCACCTCTGTCGATAGCGAATCGGAGTGCGACACTATTTTGAGTCCTTGTGATTAAGGGTTGTTCACTGTGTTGGCCGACACACTTATTGTACGATGTGAACGGACAGAGTTATAGTTAAATGCCTGCGAGCAAATTTTTGAGTGGCATCATGGTGGACTGGTTATCTGACCGGTGTACCACGCCAATAGTTTGACTAGGGGCGAATAGGAGTCCTTGACTTCATCAAGGTGTAGGGAAGTGGTTGATTGGGGAAGGTCAATCCAGATAGAACGAGAGTTATCTTATTTGTCAGCAGCGAGCGGTGCAGACAGCAGTCATCGCAGCTTACGGTATTGTGCGCTACAGCTCTTGCGAGCCCCATATTTCCTCCACAACAGTACCCTTCGCTGCATTTCACACGCGACAGCCTCGATCGTACCTAGCAACATTCTAATGGATAATTATTCAAGTTGAGTAGGCATGGCTCTCAGCCATTCTACCAAGTCAATAACAATCTTAAACTTTGCATAGAAATTTGATTAGCGAATCCTATACTTGAGAGGTAACTTCACATTCCGAAAAGAACCTGGAAATAACATGTTATGTTCGTAACTAAAAGTGGCATTGTGATTCCTCAGAATTTTTGCAAAATAAATAATAATTTTGTTAATTATATGTTTTTCTTACACTAACTAGCACTACTCCAGTACCCAAGTATCCCACTAGTTACGTAAGACATTTTGTGAATTTTTGTGTAATTTCCTTATAGTGGACGACTCCAGAAGATATTTATTGCTGTAAGTTTTTCAGGCATTTCTCTTTAGAACGTTAGGAGCGTGTGTCTGACTGTGGTGGGGGTGGAAATTGCATTCATGCAGGAGCCACAGGGTAAAGGGTACATCTCAGATTAATCTGTTGCGCAGAATAACATATCAGATCAATCCCGCACTAACAATGCGCTATCGGTTTTTACTTTAAAAATAACGATCGTACATTCACGCATTAACACTCTTACACACAAACAGAATTATAAATCAGAAAAGTTACAATGGCTTTATGAATTTTCTATGCATTATACTGTCCACCTCCGTAGCGTTTCCGCCTATCACGCAGGGGACCCGGCTTTGATTCCCGGCAGGGGAGGTGTGTTGTGTGTCCTTCATCATCACTTTCATCATCATTGGCCCGCAAGTCGCCGAAGTGGCGTCAGCTAAAAAGAGCTTGCAATACGGCGGCCGAACTCCCCTGCATGGCGCCTCCCGGCAAACAATGCCATACACTCATTTCCATTAATTTGCTCATTGTACTCAAGTGGAGCACCCTTTTGTTCATCCAGGTCTCTAAAACTTTTGAACTGGCAGGGATGGGAGTCAGGGTGGGGGGATGGTGCATGATGGAATCACGACCTAGAGCACACCATCAACTACACCACACCAATATCACCTGGTCATACCATCACATCTTACACACTGCATCATCATGACCTACATCACCCAGACGCAACTAGTACTGCATGATCTTGGCTCGCGTCACACTATCACGATCTCTGTGACACTTTCGTGTTTGCTAAGGGAACCTTGAAGAAGCGCTCTACTATTCTTTGGATCTTCTCTGTCTCCTCTATAAATACTCTCAGCTGCACACCCTGCACCGACGTGCAATATTCAAGCATTGGTCAGATGAGGGATTCGTACGATCCATCATACTCTACACTTCTTGACGATTCTTTCAATGAATCTCAGTCCGGCATCTGCCTTACCTGCGATGTACTTTATGAGGTAGTGACAATTATAATCGGTCTATACACTTATGAGAGCAACGACCTTGCCGCTGTGGATGCGCCGGTTCCCTTTAACCGGAGTTAAGCGCTGTCGGGCGTGGTCGGCACTTGGATGGGTGACCATCTGGGCCGCCATGCGCTGTTGCCATTTTTCGGGCTGCACTCAGCCTCGTGATGCCAATTGAGGAGCTACTCGACCGAATAGTTGCAGCTTCAGTCAAGAATACCATCATAGAGACTGGGAGAGGGGTGTGCTAAACCTATTCCCCTCCTATCCACATCCTCCACTGAGGATGACACGGCGGTCGGATGGTCCCGATAGGCTACGCGTGGCCTGACGACGGTGTGCTATACACTTATGAGGTCCGATCAAATAATTTCGCAGCATTCGTAATTTCGCGGCACTGGTGTGCTCGTGCGAAATGCTATTGACATCCCTGCACACGCATGTATTTCATGTGTAACTTCTGAAAGTTTCGTTGTTGTATCTCTGTTAGTTATTGTTCAGTGCCACATTAAGCAGAACGCTGTGTTGCTGAGTTTGCGAATTTCGAGATGGCAGAATTAAAGAAGCAAGACGTCTGCATTAAATTCTGCCCAAAAGTCAGGAAAACCTTTACAGATAACTACCAAAAGATGCAGTAAGCATTCAGTGATGAGTGCTTAGGCGGTACTCGCTATTACGAATGGTACACACGGTTTTAAATTGGCTGGACGGAAGTTAAGGTTGAGCCTCGTTCAGAATGCCCTTAGACATCTTCCAACGATGCTCACATCAGGATCATCAACGAAATTGAGCGTATCAATCGAAGAGTGTCTGTCCGAAAAACTGGAGAATAATGTGACATTTGAGTTGGATCATGTCATGGAACATTGATATAGAACCTTGAGTGTTCATCTGAGGTGAGGGTATCATCTTGAGTGCCCCAGGGAAGTGTGGTAGGCCCGCTGTTGTTTCCTACCTACGTAAATGATCTTCTGGATAGGGTGAACAGCAATGTGCGGCTGTTTGCTGATGATGCTGTGGTGGACGGGAAGGTGTCGTCGTTGAGTGACTGTAAGGGGATACAAGATGACTTGGACAGGATTTGTGATTGGTGTAAAGAATAGCAGATAACTCTAAATATAGATAAATGTAAAATAATGCAGATGAATAGGAAAAATAATCCTGTAATGTTTGAATACTCCATTAGTAGTGTAGCGCATGACACAGTCACGTCGATTAAATATTTGGACGTAACACTGCAGAGTGATATGAAGTGGGACAAGCATGTAATGGCAGTTGTGGGGAAGGCGGATAGTCGTCTTCGGTTCATTGGTAGACTTTTGGACAGATGTGGTTCATCTGTAAAGGAGAGCGCTAATAAAACACTAATACGACCTATTCTTGAGTACTGCTTGAGCGTTTGGGATCCCTATCACGTCGGATTGAGGGAGGACATAGAAACAATTCAGAGGCGGGCTGCTAGATTTGTTACTGGTGGGTTTGATCATCACGCGAGAGTTACGGAAATGCTTCAGCATCTTGGGTGGGAATCTCTACAGCAAAGGAGGCGTTCTTTTCGTGAATCGCTACATAGGAAATTTAGAGAACCAGCATTTGAGGCTGCCTGCAGTACAGTTTTACTGCCGCTAACTTACATTTCGCGGAAAGACCACAAAGATAAGAGAGATTAGGGCTCGTACAGAGGCATATAGGCAATCATTTTTCCCTCGTTCCGTTTGGGAGTGGAACAGGGAAAGAAGATGCTAGTTGTGGTACGAGGTACCCTCCTCCAAGCACTGTATGGTGCAAGATTTAAGTTTAACACGGAATTTGCAGTCTCCCCTCCACAACGGCCACAGGCCGATCACGTGATTCCACCTCCTCACGGACAGGAGGCAGGGCTTGACTGCCAGCGCTCCAGGTTTTACTCGAGTGTACTATGTTGCCTTTCCCGCCAGAAAACAAAGACAGTTCTTCTTACCTGCTTCGTGTGTACGTATCTGCTTTGTTCGAACTTGTGCTTCCCGCCTGCTTTGAATGTATGAGTCCGCTTTGTTCGAAGTTGAAAAGAAAATTATATCTTTTGATGATAGCATTGGGGATGACGAGAAGAGAGAAGTGGCTGTGAGTATTTACAACTAGTTGTACTATCGTTCTCTTACGAATCTTGTGTTTGGCATCGTAGTAATAAACCAATGAATTTTGCTCAACAGAATATTCTTCCACAATGGAAAACGCATGTGCTGCAAATTCAGAGAAGTGCCAGTGATGTGCCACAAGTGGAAAGCATACAATTTCTAATGGCTGCGACATCAAGAGATGAGTTTAAGCCAGGGCTGGCCAGAAATGCTGGACGCGTGCGGTGCTCTCGCACATCTGCAACTTTCGGGTCTCAGCGAGCACGCCGCAGCCGTCAGCGTTCATGTAGTGCATGTTTCTACACACAGATGTCGCTCCTCTGTTACACAAAGTGCGTTATCGACACGTATGTACACTCCTGGAAATTGAAATAAGAACACCGTGAATTCATTGTCCCAGGAAGGGGAAACCTTATTGACACATTCCTGGGGTCAGATAGATCACATGATCATACTGACAGAACCACAGGCACATAGACACAGGCAACAGAGCATGCACAATGTCGGCACTAGTACAGTGTATATCCACCTTTCGCAGCAATGCAGGCTGCTATTCTCCCATGGAGACGATCGTAGAGATGCTGGATGTAGTCCTATGGAACGGCTTGCCATGCCATTTCCACCTGGCGCCTCAGTTGGACCAGCGTTCGTGCTGGACGTGCAGACCGCGTGACACGACGCTTCATCCAGTCCCAAACATGCGCAATGGGGGACAGATCCGGAGATCTTGCTGGCCAGGGTGGTTGACTTACACCTTCTAGAGCACGTTGGGTGACACGGGATACATGCGGACGTGCATTGTCCTGTTGGAACAGCAAGTTCCCTTGCCGGTCTAGGAATGGTAGAACGATGGGTTCGATGACGGTTTGGATGTACCGTGCACTATTCAGTGTCCCCTCGACGATCACCAGAGGTGTACGGCCAGTGTAGGAGATCGCTCACCACACCATGATGCCGGGTGTTGGCCCTGTGTGCCTCAGTCGTATGCAGTCCTGATTGTGGCGCTCACCTGCACGGCGCCAAACACGCATACGACCATCATTGGTACCAAGGCAGAAGCGACTCTCATCGCTGAAGACGACACGTCTCCATTCGTCCCTCCATTCACGCCTGTCGCGACACCACTGGAGGCGGGCTGCACGATGTTGGGGCGTGAGCGGAAGACGGCCTAACGGTGTGCGGGACCATAGCCCAGCTTCATGGAGACGGTTGCGAATGGTCCTCGCCGATACCCCAGGAGCAACAGTGTCCCTAATTTGCTGGGAAGTGGCGTTGCGGTTCCCATACGGCACTGCGTAGGATCTTACGGTCTTGGCGTGCATCCGTGCGTCGCTGCGGTCCGGTCCCAGGTCGACGGGCACGTGCACCTTCCGCCGTCCGCCGACCACTGGCGACAACATCGATGTACTGTGGAGACCTCACGCCCCACGTGTTGAGCAATTCGACGGTACGTCCACCCGGCCTTCCGCATGCCCACTATACGCCCTCACTCAAAGTCCGTCAACTGCACATACGGTTCACGTCCACGCTGTCGCGGCATGCTACCAGTGTTAAAGACTGCGATGGAGCTCCGTATGCCACGGCAAACTGGCTGACACTGACGGCGGCAGTGCACAAATGCTGCGCAGCTAGCGCCATTCGACGGCCAACACCGCGGTTCCTGGTGTGTCCGCTGTGCCGTGCGTGTGATCATTGCTTGTACAGCCCTCTCACAGTGTCCGGAGCAAGTATGGTGGGTGGGTCTGACACACCGGTGTCAATGTGTTTTTTTTTCCATTTCCAGGAGCGTATATCACAACCTGGTCTGTATCTGTAAGATCTGTTGCTTCATCGAGCGCAACAGAGAAAGCAACAAAGTCTTTAGCCTTCTTTTTCAGCTGCCTGTGCGAATCGCCGGCCATAGCACTGATACGTCTTGTCACTATTTGTTTCGATAGACTGATTTCTTGAAACCTGCTAACGTTCGTGGGGCACACAAGTTCTGCAACATCGATCAGACACCCTTTCACAAAATCCCCTTCGAAATTCTTAATGCAATATTAAAACTTGCTCGCAGAGAAGATTTGGTGTGGTTGTCATTCTGGAAAATTGAGAACAGTACATTGTACAGCGTACAGTAAAACAGACATAAATGTAACACAAGAAACTAAGGGTTCAAGAAGTATCAGTTACTTTGACGTACAGTAAAATCGAGTTGGTGTGTCTCATCCATTTTCTTAAGGACATTTAATTTTCCTTGCCGTTCTTCACTGTTGACTACACTACACTCGTCTTTGTGGTATGTATTGCAGTGCCTTTCAATTGAAAACTTACGCTGGCCCGCTATTATTCGGCGGCACAGCAAACACTGAGTTTTCACCAACGGCTACAAAAAGAATTTTTAAACGACTGAGAACATAGATCTCCCGTCCTTTGCTTTTTCACAGTACCTGCCATTTCTCAGTACTTCTCTGTTAAGGTTACGGTCACCAGGGGTAAACGAGACTGGATATGTTGCGCTGTTGCTTGTACCACAGGGAAGTGGAGCCGCCGCCCTTCATTTAGGACACATGTCTAATAACAGATGTCGCTGTCGCACTTCCACACACTGTGCAGTGTTTGGCCGGCTCTGCTTTAAGCATTAGTTGACACTAGTGATGGGCTAAACTGCGATTTTCCGATATCAGTGATTTCTGTGAATGCTACTTTTCAGTATCTGCTATTCTTAACTGTGATTTGTCGCAGTTAAGGAACGTAGGTCGCGTATCCCTCCGCCACTGCTATTTCTGCGATTTCTGCTACTTCCGCGATTTCTGTGACTTCTGCTACTTCTGCGATTTTTGTGACTTCTGCTACTTCTGCGATTTCTGCTACTTCCGCGATTTCTGTGACTTCTGCTACTTCTGCGATTTCTGTGACTTCTGCTACTTCTGCGATTTCTGTGACTTCTGCGATTTCTGCGACTTACGACCATATGAAAAAGTTACATCTGCCCACACAAAAAATTGCATCTCAACAAATCTGTCATTGGTAAGTAAGTTTTACGTTTGTTCTTCCGTTGGCTTTAATTATGTATTAAAGAAACAACTGTGAAAATATTAATAGTGTAATTAATATGTAAGTAGCCATACAGTAGCGTAATAGATCGTGTTTAGAAAATGAATTCTAACATATTGTTATGTTCACAGGTATCCGAACTACATTTCAGTCACTCAGTAAATTGATAACTCAAAATATCATTGTCAACAGATCTGGAGAAATTACCACTGCGTCTTTAGACCGTTTTCGTCAGACGAGAGGTTAGTTTCTAAGTGTTTCGATGGACTTAATTACTTCAGTGAGATCGTTCTTGCAAATGTCAAATATACCCCATTGAGTGGCTTTCATTACAGCAAGTATTAGCAATCTACTCTGTCAATTATATTGCTTGTAATTAGTGACAGCAAAAATTGTTTAATAATCCTTGTGATTTTGCAGACACAGTTCTGACTTACTGGTTGCTGTACGTATCTATCCACATCAAGGCTATTGAGAGAGACTCGTGAAGATTCAAGACAGCTCTTAGAGGATTTGCAGTTTAAAAGTGACATAATTGTGAAATAAGTGTACAGAGATGAGTGATTAAACTGTGTTTTATTGAAGTTGTTATGCGATTTTAACGGAATAATAAATGTTAAATACAGTGATTGAATAATGAAAATCTCATTTTCCACATGTTTAAGCCGTCCTATACCCGTAATTTTCCGCCACTTATTTACTGGTAAACACTAGTTGGAGAGTGACATGTCGCCCCCCCCCCCCCCTCCACGATCTTGATGTGACACTGACCTGTAGCATAGCCCGAGGTATAGAATATGCATTTTGAGGTTGTTGATATGAAAGTGGGAAGTACAGATCTTCCAGTTAAATCAGGAATAGCTTAAGTGCAGTACTTGAAAGTAACACAGGAAAAGCTTACTTATGTAGGTGGTTGTAGTGTCGGCAAAAAGTTCGTGTTTGTGAAGTTGCCATGTAGAACACCAGAAGCAAAACTTTTATCTAGAGTCTTGAACTCTGCCGGAATAAAAGTGAGGCATTCATATGACTCAATAATGCTGTTTTCATTTCACTACACTTATACAGATGTCTGAGTTCTGCTGTGTTAACATTGCAAAGCCCTGTAGACATGTGGAGTATTAACCAAAATTGTCATATTGGAAGCAGAATCACATTTGTTACGTTACTTGATATTTTCAGGAGAAAAAAGCAATGTTGCTTCTTATTAGTATAATACATTCAGAGTCATAACTGTTTTGACCAATCATAATTGATGCTGAATGCGCATGTCGTCAAATAATGTGAAGGGCTTATTTCAATAGTGGTACAAGTCCATTACCTCCACTTTTCTGTCTATAATGCTTCTGAAATTAATGATGCAAACAAACATTAATAAAGGTTCTTTTCTAGCAAGAAGCCATATGCTTGAATATTTCTGGTATCTCAACTGTACATTTTTCAGCGCTCATTTAACTTTACGACTCCGTATCTGAAAATGAACAAAAATGGACTTGTACCACTAATGAAATAAGTCCTTCATACGCACACACAGCACACCGATCTCGTGAGGCACAAGGCTCTCATAACGAAGTACGTACGTCGTTCAACAGATGGCACTGGGAAAAGAATGTTAACTGCGCTTTTTACACTCCTGGAAATGGAAAAAAGAACACATTGACACCGGTGTGTCAGACTCACCATACTTGCTCCGGACACTGCGAGAGGGCTGTACAAGCAATGATCGCACGCACGGCACAGCGGACACACCAGAAACCGCGGTGTTGGCCGTCGAATGGCGCTAGCTGCGCAGCATTTGTGCACCGCCGCCGTCAGTGTCAGCCAGTTTGCCGTGGCATACGGAGCTCCATCGCAGTCTTTAACACTGGTAGCATGCCGCGACAGCGTGGACGTGAACCGTATGTGCAGTTGACGGACTTTGAGCGAGGGCGTATAGTAGGGGATTGCGGGAGGCCGGGTGGACGTACCGCCGAATTGCTCAACACGTGGGGCGTGAGGTCTCCACAGTACATCGATGTTGTCGCCAGTGGTCGGCGGAAGGTGCACGTGCCCGTCGACCTGGGACCGGACCGCAGCGACGCACGGATGCACGCCAAGACCGTAGGATCCTACGCAGTGCCGTAGGGGACCGCACCGCCACTTCCCAGCAAATTAGGGACACTGTTGCTCCTGGGGTATCGGCGAGGACCATTCGCAACCGTCTCCAAGAAGCTGGGCTACGGTCCCGTACACCGTTAGGCCGTCTTCGCTCACGCCCCAACATCGTGCAGCCCGCCTCCAGTGGTGTCGCGACAGGCGTGAATGGAGGGACGAATGGAGACGTGTCGTCTTCAGCGATGAGAGTCGCTTCTGCCTCGGTGCCAATGATGGTCGTATGCGTGTTTGGCGCCGTGCAGGTGAGCGCCACAATCAGGACTGCATACGACCGAGGCACACAGGGCCAACACCCGGCATCATGGTGTGGGGAGCGATCTCCTACACTGGCCGTACACCTCTGGTGATCGTCGAGGGGACACTGAATAGTGCACGGTACATCCAAACCGTCATCGAACCCATCGTTCTACCATTCCTAGACCGGCAAGGGAACTTGCTGTTCCAATAGGACAATGCACGTCCGCATGTATCCCGTGCCACGTAACGTGCTCTAGAAGGTGTAAGTCAACTACCCTGGCCAGCAAGATCTCCGGATCTGTCACCCATTGAGCATGTTTGGGACTGGATGAAGTGTCGTCTCACGCGGTCTGCACGTCCAGCACGAACGCTGGTCCAACTGAGGCGCCAGGTGGAAATGGCATGGCAAGCCGTTCCACAGGACTACATCCAGCATCTCTACGATCGTCTCCATGGGAGAATAGCAGCCTGCATTGCTGCGAAAGGTGGATATACACTGTACTAGTGCCGACATTGTGCATGCTCTGTTGCCTGTGTCTATGTGCCTGTGGTTCTGTCAGTGTGATCATGTGATGTATCTGACCCCAGGAATGTGTCAATAAAGTTTCCCCTTCCTGGGACAATGAATTCACGGTGTTCTTATTTCAATTTCCAGGGGTGTAGTTGCTACTTGTGACTCTTAGTTGCGACTTGTCACGGAAATCGCAGAAAGCAGTATGGAATTCGGCCAACAGATGGCTCACGGCGTTTATTGTGAAATGCTACTTGCGACTGCTAACTGTGACTGAAATCGCAGTTAGATTTTGTAAAGTTGTTACTGTGATATCTGTGACTTCTAAAAGATACGCGATTTCCTGCCCACCACTAGTTGACACTGTTTGAAGAGAGAACTAAAACAGCTTACAGTATCAGGTCATCTGAAACACAGTCAACCAACCACCTCATTTTGAGGAAGTTGATGTTCTGTCATCATAACACAGTTTCAAAAAGAGTTCATGATACTGCAGTGCATCCCGTCACTAAAAACACCAACTGTCCATCGAAAATGATGATAAAAATTCATGTTGTGCATGAAAGAACCCCCTCCTATAAGTATCGAGGAAAATTTGCAGGAATAATTGATATTTATAGACAAATGCCATGTGAAGTGAAACTGACACTGAACCATAATCACAGCATTGTCATTGCTGCTTCATGAAAGTATAGGAAGCCGTCTTGTGAAGTTCAGGAAACATTGATATCTCTGTTTCAAAAGCGCCATTCACCTGCTAGCGCACTTCGATGTATTAAGGCTGACCTTCAACTTAATCATTCCTATTACCCATTGCTGCTGGGAGACAGAAATCAGTGTCCAGATTACAAGTTCTGCCATAATTTATACAGGAAAACACTTGAGAAAGATTATGTACCCATGGATTTTAATGAAGGGAAGGAATTCTTGCAACAGAGATTCCTCAAATACAATACAGAAGTTGGAAATGTGTGTTGCAAGATGGTTATGAAAGATGCCGATTATATAATATGGTAAGAGACTATTTTCAAATGTTTGTAGTGATAAGAAGTGGTTTTCATACATTTTGCCAATTATTACTTTATCAAAATATATTTTATGGCCTCTTAGGACCACTATAGCTAGCCAATCAAGTTTTTTTTCCTTCTTCTATGTCTCCAATATTCCCTCAATCTATCAGAGTGTGTTTGTGTGTGTTTTGCAGTAGTCTGGCATTGTCTGTGTTTTTTAAACCATGGTATGTAATTGGAATTGCTTTAAATCTTCCTGAATTCTGTAATCTATTTAATGTTGCTCTTACTATTCCACAGTTTCTCTATTATTGTCCTACTAATTGTGTTTCCTTTTCATCAGATATCCAGAGAAAGATATTTCTACCCAATTGTTCTTCTTGCTGGTTGTATTTTCTTCTATGCTTCAGCATTTAAAGCCCCTTTTACTTGGTATTATTTACTTGTGCATCTCCAATTTATTCTACTTTTTACTTAAGTAGGCCTAAGTTACTGGTAATCTCTAAATATCTGCTGTATTAGTTGGTTTGAAGATGAATTGAACTGCAAATGCATTCCACCTCACGTAACCCAATTAACTGCTTTTGGTATTTCATAGAAGCCTGGGAAGGCAAATCTCCAAGAATTGCTAGTGGAGTACTCACTGTATGGAAGTGTTAACTGCATCCACATAATTAAGACGTAGGATGTTGTTCATCTTGAGACTAGTTGATTGAAAGCTATGGCAGTTCTGCAGTGTTGTATTATTTTCACTTCATTGTGAATGTATTTAGAGACATACACATTTTACACTGCCGAAATTTATACATGCTATAACAACCTACTATTCACATATATATTTTCTTATATAAACTCGTAGGTATTTTTAGCACTTCTTTTTTTATGGATGCAGTCCTTTAAAATTGTACACAGTAAACATTGTATCTCACCTGTTTAACACATTCAATATCCCCCCTTTTCCAATTTTGTTCAATCACAGGATATACTGCTGCCACTTAATATTTTTTTGGGACCAATGAGTTATGGTAATTCTTTCATATTAGCATTTTTAAATTTCTCAAATTTTGATCTCAGAAGAGCTTTGGTCGGTATTTCTGAGAATTGTACTTCTGTACAACAATACTTTATCTCAAACTTTCTCTGTAGTATTCACTAACATTGTGAAATTTCACATGTTTCCTTTGTCTAACTAACTACCCATATTTGATAATTTGGATAATACTTTGATTATCTACATGAAGAATGATCTTCACTCTGCTTCCGGTTAACTTTTGTAATGGAGTCTTCTGTTTGATTTCTTTGACGCATTCTACTGCCGAAACGTATTCTGCTTAATTGACCAAGTTACTGTTGCCACACTTTGCTTCTTGGAACTTCAAATGATCGGAGCACTATTATAAAGAACAACGTATGCACTTGTACTCTTCCTGTCTATTAGATCTTGTGCATTGTCAGCCTCACAATAGATATGTAGATGAATAGTATCACCTGCTTATTTTATTATGTAGGCCATAATTTTTGGAATTTATTAGGTATCCCTTTTCTAAAGGTCTTCTGTGAAGAGGCCCCCATAATTGACTGTAAATTCAAGATCTGGTCTCGTTTTGCATGACAAATACAAAAGACTTTTTATGGCTTCATGATATTGAAATTTAAAGTGTTGATCTCTTCATATAGCTTCCCATGGAGAAATGATTTTTACATGAAATCAACACTCACATATGGAAATTTTTCTCTTTCCCTTGAAAGATCCATATTCCTTTTAAGATTGCGGCTATCCTGCATGATGTGTTACTAAAAGAAGTAACAGTCACTTTTTAGTGCCAAAAAACATAACAAGATCTCTTCTTCTTCTATTGCCTTTAATCAATATTCTTTGTCTGAACCATTAATACATTCTTCAAATGCAACTAATGCTGATTCCTAATCATATATGAAATGTTTCCAATTGGTTTTGTACCTAAGGATTGTAGTTTATGTCATCACTGCATTCCGTGATTAACCATGCTGTTATGAATTTTTGAAAGTCCATAACTAGACTCTCATAGCTATTTCAGTTGTATTGAGGGAGGGAGGATGTTTCCGGGAATTCAGTTTACCTGTGTAAGTGCACTGGAGTTTTAAGATACCAGTAACATTATTTTTTTGGTGTTGGGTTGATATAATTGTTAGAGTATTGGCTATTGCAGTTGGCTTGGGTGGTGGGGGGTTGGAGGTTTTAGAGAGGGAGCTAGGTTTCTGGTGCCCTGGATTTCAGTTAACCTATATAGTTCTATTGTAGTTTGGGATACCGGTGGGTTTTGTTGAGGATTTGCATCTCATATTGTGCTAACATTTGTAGTTTCTGGTTCGATTGTGGTGTTTCAAGTTGAGGTTTTGTGTTTGCTGGGTGTTTTTTGAAGATTGTCCCCACCCACAAACCCCCCAATTCCCGCAGTTGTCTCACTAGTTTCATTTTTGTGTATTTAATAGTAATTTGCATGCTGTTTGTGTGTAAACAATTCATAGAAATGTTGTTGTGATCAATAAAGGTGGTTTCATCATGTTGTTGATGACGTTGGTCAAAGCAGGCCCCGGGGGAGGGGGGGGGGGGGGGGTGGATCCCAGTCTTCAGCATCCCAAGTGTCATCTTCTTAATATTTTAATGGGCTCCAGATGAATTTATTTATAAATTGGGAAACAGTGCTCCATCAAAGGAGGCAAAGATTGTTTTACTGTTCTGGTGGTTTATCTTTTAGTTTGTGTTGAAGATACTCACTTGTTTGTGACAGCAATATGCTGATTGTATTTTGCCCTGGGAAACTGAGTAGTTTTCTGCGGAATCTATCTGCAGAACACATTAAGTTTCACTGGTATTAAGTTTTTTTTCAGCAGCTTGAACATTGTTTATAACAGAAATTTCTGGAATACTGGAACCTGACCTTCATTTTCATAAACTTACATTTAAAAGGACTAGGTTTTTATTTTCCCTCTTCGATTTGACAGACTGATTCTTGTCATCACCTTCCCTTGGGAAGAAATTGAAAAAATCACGAATTTCACCACAAGTATCACAGTGTCCTAAGATACAGGAAACTTTCTCCATGTCAAAAGAAATTAGATGAAACAAGTGCTAGCTAGTATTAGGAAAGTTTAAGCACACACTACTTACACCAACAGGTAATTAAAGTTAGCACGATTGGCAAACACACACATTATGTGGAGTGCCTGAAACAGGCAGTACGTACATGGGACAAAGCTGGTACCCTTTATGACAATTTCGGTTTATTGTTTGAAGACTTCATATGCCTCTATTAACAGTAAGCATCATATAGCCCTTATGGTGAACTTCACTTTACCTGTACAGTAGTTCTTTGCAGGCCTTGTGTCTTGCTTTCCTGCTGGTCGTAAAATAATATTAAAGAAAGATCACAAATCATCCGTTTTATTTCTTCAGTGCTCCTGGGCATACTGTGTTTAATTTCTTTGACAGTTGGCTCTGAAAAAAATGTTGCTGCTATTTCTGGCCTGTGATTTCAGTGTACTTTTTAAGAATTATTCTCTTTTTGTGGGTATCATTGACAACTGTGATTATATCTATTTTTACAGCCTTTCCCAGGCTTTGAAGACACTTATGGGATTCTAAACTTGAAGTGAATGAGGTAGTACTTCCAGTGGACTTTCCTTTCTTTTCCAACCAGTATTTTTGCTTTCTTAGCCTTTGTTTTCTCGTTTTTCATTTTCAAAGCTACAGTGTTCCTTAAGAGAGCCTGTTTTTCCTTAATACTTGCTCCTTTCTTCCTTTCTGTCCTACTCCTACTACTTCACTGACCTCATCAGATTTCAGACCATTACGATATTACTTTCATCTCCCTTTGTCATCCATTTTCTTAACATTCTTCGAAGATAGTGAAGCAGAAAGGACATGAGCTGCTTTGATGCTTTAGGGGATAGGTTTTACCTTAATTGTCTCATATAAATTGCACAATTCATTGCAAGCAACATGTCCCGCCTGTCAGTGTTTTTTCATACACAAGCAGTTTTCATTAAAATATAATTTACAGAGTTCAGTAGTTCTTAAACATTATTCAATGAAATTAAAGACTTTCTTTACTATTGAATAAATTAAGCATACCAACAAAACTAGTAAACAATTTTGGTGATAGATGGTACAGATTGCATTCTCAAAGAGAAATGTAATGTGATGCAGCTTATAAATTCTTACCAGCTTTCAGACTTTATAGAGGTTTAGTAGAAAGACTGCTCTATTGACAACAAACCCAAAAGTGAACTGTCTGTCAATAATCTTGGGAAATTCATTGCCAGTTTGACAGTCATTTTCTACTGGCTACCACCCATGAACCTACCTATTCTAAGGTTCATTAACTCCATTCTTCTCAAAGTGCCTTTTAGCTATGCATGCCTAGATGATATCCTGATTTTCTTCACCTCTACCAAGGAGCACGATAAACATTTGACCATGGTGCACACAAACTTTAGATTTGCACAATGTGGAAATCAACCATGAGAAATCTCGGATTGTGCAACACCATTTTCTTAGGCTGTGCAACATCCATCATGAGCACATCCCCTTGACATCGGATATTCAGGCACTCCTTACAGACACTTTCGCAGGAAAATACACCACAGGGAAGAAGAAGGTTGCGTGGACAAAACTCGTGTCCCAGTCCTTTTCTGCCCCCAAACAGGTATCGGCTAATGCTGTCACATTATCACATCCTGTTTCATGCTCACCTGTCCATCATGTCCGAAGCTAGTGACTCTTGCATTGGGGTGTTGTCCTTCGACAACACATTGGCAACATTCTCAGTCCCTTCATTTCTTTTCACAAAAATTATTCGTCTCACAAAGGCAAGTGATCAGTATGTGAAACAAAGCTCCTCAGTGGGTATGAGGCTAACCATCGGTTTTGTGACAACATTGGAGTTTGGGCTTTCACTATTTTCACTGATAACAGACTACTCACAGATTCGATCCACAACTCCTCACTCCACTTATCACTAAGACATTCTGAGAGCCAGCTAATCACAAGATGAACACCAGTGGGGAACTTGCAATTGAAAGAAAATTAATTATATTTGTTCAACAGTGGTGAGAAATGTTTTGGCTGTGTTATCAATAACGCCAAGAAAAATCTTTTTGGGCTCATTACATCCAGAAACATGCATTTGGTATAAAATTAAACTTTATAGCTTCCGAAGCTTATAGAATACTCTTCCTAAATACAGCAAGATCAAAACGATTAAACAAAATGGACCCAAAAAATTCCTAAATATGATCATAAGTTTTGCAGGTGCATGCATAGAGGTATGATTTATGGCGGTTATCGGCTCTCCAAGTAGCACAATGAATTTTCTGCCATTTTTGAGGAAGTGCAGCTGTCACCAGATGTATTTAGAAATCTAATCGCTAAACTATTCTTCCTTGGTACAAAATGTTATTTCATTATACAAAAGCACGGGCATGTTACTCACCAGAACCTTTCATAAAAGGTATTCCTTACACGTTGTAAATTCCACCTAAGACATTGTGGAAACCTCCCATGAAACTGCATTATATTTTGAAATGGTACAGTGGGGACCACTGCTCCACTTGGTGTGGAATGATCCACTTGCAATACTTAATATTGTTTGGGTTATGCTCGTACCATTCTCACACTTTATATTCCAGTCACAGTTGAATATTAATGGTGACAGGCAGTCACTTTGCTGTAAGACAATCTGTATGATAAATGGTTCATTAATCTCTTCTGTAAAATTTACTTTTGATGTTTCTTAGAGTAAATTTTGTTAGTTTAATTAGTTTTGTATGTAGTCTGAGATTCCTTTAATTGTTAATACTGAACATCTATGGAGACAGACACATGCTTTCTTAAAGTCTTCCAATGTAATTGACTGAGGTTTTTTCAGTTTCCTATAGTACCCCATTAAAGTTTTGAAACCAGTGATCTGCTCTGCACGGCTTATCCATGGTTTGAAACCTCCCCGCTAATCCCCTAACTCCAGTTGTAGTTGTTCCTTAATACTTCCACACCCTTTTAGAAATTTTTATCTCTACACACGTGGCATAGCTGCCATTACTCATTCCTCCAAACTGCACATATCCTTATTTTAGGCTCATTTAGCTTCCCCTTTAAATATGTTGATTTGGATGTTAAGGTTATGCTCTCTGCAGAGTTTTACAATCTGTCAGTATTAATGTTAATGTATTTTATTTTCAGCATTTGCTCACCATCGATGAAGAAAGTACATATGTGTGAAGAAATGGCACCAGAAATGGACTTCATTGATTCAACAGGATCTTTAGACCACAATGGCAGTAGAGTTTTTGTGTTACTCACACCCAGTGCATGTGGAGTTTTACCGCTGGGAATTATAGTA
Source organism: Schistocerca gregaria (assembly GCF_023897955.1). Classification (NCBI taxonomy): domain Eukaryota; kingdom Metazoa; phylum Arthropoda; class Insecta; order Orthoptera; family Acrididae; genus Schistocerca; species Schistocerca gregaria. The sequence continues at coordinate 83,448,909 of NC_064930.1, read as the reverse complement.
ACTTCATCAGAAAGCTGTGAAGTTTTGCAAATAGGCTTCCAGATATTGAAAGAGATAGCAGGAAAAGATATTTTTGGGGGGAACATTGATGGACCACATGTCTTTTCGACTGATGACTGCAAATTGGAACAAAATGCCATTATAAGATCTTTTCCCTGTTCAACAATCTTACTGTGCATTTTCCATGTGATGCAGGCAGTGTGGCGGTGGCTTATAAAAACCAAACATGGAATACTGCAGGAGAAGCAAATGCAGTTCTTTAAAAACTTTAAAAAGATCTTGTATTCAAAAACCAAAGATGAAGCTACAGATAATTATAATGCAGCTAAAGCAGACATATGTGATAAACACAACAGTTATCAAACATACTTAGATGGTTATTGGGAAAGGCAACACCTATGGGCACTTCCTTATCGAACCCGTATGTTGATACAGGGGCACCACACTAATAACTTCAGTGAAGCGTTCATGAGGATTTTGAAATACTATATTTTTGAGAGAAGAAAAACAGTCAATGGTCGACATCATACTCACAAGGGTGAATTCTTATTTTGAGATGAAGCCGCTTGATCCTGCTAACAGAGCAAGCCCGAAACCTTTCCACGAGACCATTAGGGTACCTACACCGGAAATTCTGAGTATGATAATGGTGATTCAGGAAGGCTTTCTGTTGGTTCCAAGTGAGAGTACAGAGAATCGCTACTATGCAGTCAACATGGCTGTGCTTGTTTGTAATTGTCTTGAGGGCAATACGGGCAAGAAATGTAAACACATTGATTCAGCTGGTATTGTTTACCCATCAGAAAAGTATGAAAAGGCAATAAAAAGTGAAGAAATTTGTCGAAAGTATTATTTTATAGCGACAGGTAAGCAGCCCCCCCCCCCCCACCCCCTAAAAAAAATATTGCTGGAGCCTCTTCATGGACCCCAGAATACTGTAACATTAAATGATGCTGATGTGGAGCACATTGATACAGAGGAAGAGAGAGATAATGTGCTCCAGATCAGCACAGATAATACGGAAGAGAGACACGATTCTGATGTGGGGCAAATAGATGCACAAGAAGAAAAACGTGATGTTGAAGGAGAAGTACCAGACACAACACATCTCAAAAAAATTTCCCACAAAACAAATATAAATATATTAAACAGAGCAGAAGCTTATCTCACAGAGCTATCCAGTACGTCACCAGAAGAGATGACGAAGAGCTTTGAGGCTTTCCTCTTCCATGTTGAAAAGAAGAAAACTGCATCTGCCTGCGCTTGTTGTTGATGCTTGGTGAAGGTACGTGCCACACAAATGTACTTCACATTTACAGAGAGAGAGTAAGTGCTTACTTCTTTAAGTTACCTTTTGTAATTGTTTCAGGCAAAGCGAGACATAATATGAGAAAACGCATTCCGATTCAATCTACATCAATTGGAAGAAGAAAGAAGGTAGTGAAAAGAAAAAATGCAGACACCCAGGAATTTTGAATATTCTATCAAAGTGTGCTACTCCATAAAAAACCTTCCATTTCCTATTTAATGGTGGTATTCTATTTTGTCTAAAACATACAAAAATGATTATTAAAAATATTTTCTACTTTTTTTAACAAAATTTTCATGGTGTTTGATGGAAATACAGTCTTCCTGTCCTTTTGGTTGCCCTGTTTCCCTTTTAAACAATATTTCAAATTGTTTTAATTTTATTATTAGAGTTACTAATCTCAGATGTAATCCACATACTTCTGGACTCTTTAATAAATTTTCTCAATACAGTGCATTAGTTTTTATAATGTTGGATTATTTCTGGATCATTACTCCTTCTAGCTATAAGATACATTTCCCTTTTCTGTTAACAAGACACTTTTATGCCTTTAGTAAGCCATGGCTTTTTAGATGGTATCTTAGAATTATGTCTCACTGTTTTCTTCGGAAAACTGTTTTCAAATTTACTCACAAAAGTGTCATGAATTAGATTAAATTTTAAATTAGCCTCAGGTTCCCTGTACACCTCATCCCAGATTGTTGCAAGCTTTCCCTAAAATTTGCAATTGTTAAATCATTAATTGATCACACTATTTTGGAGAACTGTTTTGCCATGCTGTGTGGAGATGTCATGTACTGCAATGAGCTGTGCATCATGATCAGGAAGACTGTTCTTAACATGAAAAATTTGTATTTGATTAAATTTATCTTGGTTTATAAAAACATTATCTATCAGTGTGCTGCTTTCTTGAACTACCCAAATAGGAAAATTAATACTTGATGTCAAATTGAAAGAACCTAGCAATACTTCGAGGTCATTCTTTCTATCAGACTCTTTCAGAAAATCTACATTGAAATTCCCACAAACAAAAATTTGTATCCCTCTGTCCGACAGATAGCACAACAAAGAATCCAATTTTTTTCAGAAATGGCTGGAAGTTTTCCGGTGTGACCTACAGACAGCTACAATAATGTAAGTACCATTATTTAATGTAAGATCACAGGCACATGCTTCTATATGTTGCTCTACGCAAAAAATTTTAGTTTCTAAATTTTTTAGACTGTGATGAATTTTGAGACATATGGCAACTCCTCCTCTCTCCATAGTATCTCTACTTATGTGTTTATGTGTTTATATCTATTTATATTTACTTTTTCCGTATCTGTGACTATGTGATGCTTAAACAGGCATAGTGCGTCTATTGCACCCTCAATTACTAGATCTTCTATACAAACAAGAAGCTCATCTACTTTGTTTTTTACTCCCCTTATATTCTGGTGTAATATAAAAACATTATTTTTCACTGTGTTTTTCTGAGACTCTTGTGATACTTTAACATCTCTAGTACCTGCCTGCCTGAACTTCTCATTAAGTTAAATTTCATTTAATATTGTGTCACTGGATCCTTATCCTAGCATAAAAAAGAGGTACTCCCATGAGTTCCAGTGACCCCACCCCCTTTAATATACCCTTTCCTATTGAGGTGCATGCCATGCCTAGTGAAGCCTCACCTGCCAATAGTATCAACAGGAGCCAAACCTATGCCTGACAAAGTAGGTGCCCCAAGCAGCTGACCTAACTCCATATTGACGCTCCTGCCAGAGCTGTTCAATTAGAGCTGATCATACCACAAGAAAGGCAACATTTGTGAAAAACTCTTATTGTTTTGTTTGTGGAAATATGTGACTGTACATGCAAAAGAGATTAATGTAGTATCACATACAGAACAAAAAAAATATTCAGTACTGTTCATATTCACCCTGGTAATGGGGTCAAGATTAACACTCAGATATTTCCATATACTGCCACTTATTTACTTAGTGATGTTCATGTTGACCCCATAATTGAAATCTGGAGAAAAAGTTGAACAGCTGGACATACTTTTTTGTGTTGTTGCTATTTTTCCTTGGGACATTGATCATAAACAGAAAACTATGAGCTCTATTTGTGAGATATTTGATAATAATCGTAATTTATTTCAATTTGTAGTATGAGTAATGTGCATTCACTTAAAAATGCTGTGTTTTTAACAGAAAAAGAATATGTATATGTCTTTGTTTTACTATACAAGCAAAAATGAAAATTTTGCATTTTTGTAAAATTAAATGAAGGCATAAGATATGTTTCTTACTCACCATTATAAATCTTTTGAACAGAAACAGAAATTTAAACATGAATTTGTCTTATCACATGTGTTACCAATTCATACAAACTGTTTGGTACTGTATTAAGCAGTCAAAGCAGATAGAAAACACAAGATGTAGTCTCCCATCTACAGTGGGTTGGGTAGTTTCCTTCTGATGTCTTGGTTTGAAGCAAGTGCAATACCTTCATTGTCAGGCCAAGAAAATTCTGCTACCTTCTTCTCATTTCATAAATTTAACAAGGTACTCATTTTTTGGAGCCCGATTCTTTTGCATTTACATGAAAGCTAATCGTTTTGGTATGTTGTATTTGACATGTGCAGCATTTAAGTAAATTTTCTTTTCTCTTATCTGACCCACTGCTTGATTAATAGTTTCTGGTAAGTAACCTTTTTCAAGTGTAATCTTTCTTACCAGGAGTGCACAAGTTTCTGTTCTGCAGAAATGTCTTTGTGACACTGAGGAAGTTTGTACCTCTAAAATTATTGTTAACAAGATCAAATGTTTTATATAAGTTTATAAGACTCTGGCAGCGAACTGGCCTTCATCTAGGTCTGCAGAGATTATATTAATCAGTTCCAATGCAGGTGACAATGTAGATTTTCCCCATCGCTTACAAACTGCCTGCAATTTATGGTACAGTTTTTATAAAAAAATGCAGTTAACCAAACAAATATTAGGCATTCTAGGATCTGGAACAAAATGGACAATAGCCTAACTGGTCTGAAATTATCTTGGCACTTGGGATCACCTTTTCTGAAAGGTAATACTCTAAGAATTTTCATTCTATCTGGGGACAGTCCCATTTTCCACACATGAATTGATTAGGTAAGTGTGGAGTTTGCTTCATGGCATACAGTTGGAGCTAGTAAATAATATTACTTCAGTTATTGTATTTTTGTGGCATCTTCAAATAGTGGAACAGTCCGTAGAAAAAGTTCCTATTCTCCTACTTTGATAAGACTCTGATCATACAGATAATAGAGGTAATGATGTAATCCTGATAAAAGGGCTTAACAACATGAAAGCTGTACTGGGTTCAAGTTTTGTTTGACTTTGTGAGGAAGACAGTGTATGTTCACTTTATATTTACCAATTAGTTATTCTATATTAACCACTTGTACAGAGCTGCAGTCATAATCTTACAACTCTACATATACACTACCATAATTCTCTTAAACTGTAGAATGGATATCTATTAACCAGGTATCCAACTTATTTGTAAAATTATTGAGAGATGTATTCAGTGCAGAAGATGGTAATTTGTTAAATGATAAAGTTCTTCTGAATTCCAAAAGTGTTGTATTCAGTCTGTTCGTATTTGGCATGTGTGCCTTGCCTTGTTTCACACAAATTCACAGTGCCAAAACAATTTTTGTTCCATGTAAATAAAGTTCAGCCTGAGAGTGCAATGTAAGTGTGGGAAGTGTGAAGAAAAAATCTAGGCCCAACTAGGGGTCAAAACTAGATCTTTCTATTTCATAGGATGACAAACAATAGGACAACCACCACAAATAGTAAAATACAGCCAACCACAGTTAATGATGTATCAATCCTAAGACTTTGACCTGGTCACCCCTAGCTGCATCTTGCAAAACTTGGGAAATTTTGAATCAGAGGTGCTGCTGACAGCTGCATCTATACGTATATAAATGAAAAGGGACAATATGTGGATATCTGAAATCCCAAAGAATTTGCCTACAGCAGGTAAGATACAAATATTTTAACAACAAATAGAGAACACATATTTTAAGGAACAGTCGATGAAACTACCAGTCACATAAAATCTTAGTTTGAGGCAAAGAGACCAGTAATAAACACTTGGAAAACTGTAAGCATGAACTCATTACCTTTTTAACAACAGTAGAAACATTAATGATCATACACTGAATGAAGCCAAGTATGTAAAATACCTTGGGGTGAAGCTCAATAAGATGTTAAAAAAAGTGTCAACAGACAGATAAACTAATACAGACATTGAGTTCAGGATGTTATGCCCTCAGAAGGACCTCCCATTGTGTAGACCCAAAGACAAGGTAACTGGATGTTTTCACGCCCTATTGTTATGGGGAATTATATTCTGGGGCAGTGCATCTAAAGTTAATAGTGTTTGTTCAGCAGAAATGAGGAGTAACAGTATGATATAAAGTAAATAATCACACATAATGATCTTTAAAATATTACTATCACTTCACAATATATTTACTCCGTAATGGTTTCTGTTGCCGATAACAGTAAACCAGATTCAACTGAACAGGCACAACCCTACACAAAAATAATTTTCATATCGTTTTTCCTTCCTTGTCCAGGGGTTCTGAATGGAGTTATGTATTCTCGTGGTAATATATTCAAGAACCTGCCACCTAACATGAAAGAAGGTATTGGGAATCCAAACCAATTCATAAGAAAAGTATAAGTAATTAGCCACTCTGTCTACAATTTATTCGAATTTCTGGAAGTGAGGATTTAAAATGTCTGCCAGCTATGTGGCAAGTTATAGAATTTCTTATAAAGTTGCAAAACAAGTAATAATGTACTGGTACCATAAATAGAACTTAGTAGATCACAAATATTTCTTTCAAAAATGCAATTATAATCACATCAATGTTAAGGTACTAATAGCAGATTGACAGTGGGTATACAAAAAACTAAGGAGGCAGCACCTGTTTTTAAAGTAGCAGCTTTTTCATTAATTTATGTGATTAAATTTAGATGGCATACTCATGAATAGATTCAAGAAATGTGATAGTTTACTGTCAGTACAGTTTACAGATTAAGTTTCTCTGATGTCTGATGTTAATGCATATCTTCACACATTCCACATCCCTAAAGAGTGCCGTCCTTGATAGAAAGTACATAACACAAAGAAAGAATGAGTGAGATATACCTACTTTTGAGCTGGGTGAGCAGTATATATCCAGCACAGGTTTTTTTCCCTAGGAGCTGTACTTGAAAGGCTGCTGCTTCAGTAAGAAGTTGTAGACAGTTAAGTATGTGGCATGCTGTACAGCCAGTCACTTCACTTCACTATTAACATATGCACGTTCACACCACCATGTATTCCACTTCTACAATAATGTGCAATTTTCATCTCTTTTTAGATTATACACCATTTTTTATTTTCAAAATACATTCTATTATATCTTGTACACACCAACCTTGCCGTATTCTGGCTAGCATTTCAACATATAATTTTCTCCTGATAGTGAATCAAGAGCCCCAAAAAGTTGTCTTCACTAGGATATGTTATGCAACAAGTTTGTAAAGTAGATTAATCCTGAAAGGTTGTAAAATAGAGCAAAGTGAGAGAGCTGCAGCGAGTTTAAGCAACGATCTTCAACCCTGCAGCAAATGCAACTATGGGTTGCACATATATTCAGAAAAACTGTGGCTCTAACTCCAAAAGGTGGCAAAATGTTCACAATAGCAATCTGTCACATCATGCAAACATTCTACTGTAACTTCATTAAGTGCAGCAGCTTCTTCCTCACTACATCCAACTCACTGGCTTTGGCCATTCTAACCAAATTATCACTACCACCTTCTTTCCACAGGTAATATCGGGGTGAATATGGAAGCTGTCACAATTTTACCAAATTTTCATTATCAAATTGAACAAACCAATTAGGTTAAAAAAACACTGCACTACTGTTAGCACTTTCAGAATTTTTTTTCTAAATGTATAGTGCTTTGACAGAGTAATGTTGCATTGTTGACCCCTCCAAACCTATATCTGAAGCTACACAATTTTGTGAATTATTTTTAAGAACATTGTGCGTCAGTAAATATTTTCAGAAGTGAGCCTATAGAAAAATTCAAATAATCTGTGTTGAAACATTACATCAGATTAGATGTGGTGTACCCCAGACCGACAAAGTTTGTTTTCCCTGTTGCCATATTTCAATTCCCAGTGTCAGTTAATGTCTATATTTGCTTTGTGTCTTAATTCAGATACTCCTTTAACTTGACTCTTACTGGAATATCAGAGAATGCAATATTACGGTTAAAAAAAAACTCAGTTTCCAATTCAACAGACAGATGAGTGTAAGATTAGGTATATAAATATAGGGAAACTATACAAATGAAAAATTGCTGAGTGACTATCTTTATCACTCTGAACGTGACTGCAAAGCAGCTTAGAATCCCACAGAAAGGTTATGGGGAATTTGTTCAGATGCTCAATGTACACTCGTGGAAATTGAAATAAGAACACCGTGAATTCATTGTCCCAGGAAGGGGAAACTTTATTGACACATTCCTGGGGTCAGATACATCACATGATCACACTGACAGAACCACAGGCACATAGACACAGGCAACAGAGCATGCACAATGTCGGCACTAGTACAGTGTATATCCACCTTTCACAGCTTGCTGGCCAGGGTAGTTGACTTACACCTTCTAGAGCACGTTGGGTGGCACGGGATACATGCGGACGTGCATTGTCCTGTTGGAACAGCAAGTTCCCTTGCCAGTCTAGGAATGGTAGAACGATGGGTTCGATGACGGTTTGGATGTACCGTGCACTATTCAGTGTCCCCTCGACGATCACTAGAGGTGTACGGCCAGTGTAGGAGATCGCTCCCCACACCATGATGCCGGGTGTTGGCCCTGTGTGCCTCGGTCGTATGCAGTCCTGATTGTGGCGCTCACCTGCACGGCGCCAAACACGCATACGACCATCATTGGCACCAAGGCAGAAGCGACTCTCATCGCTGAAGACGACACGTCTCCATTCGTCCCTCCATTCAAGCCTGTCGCGACACCACTGGAGGCGGGCTGCACGATGTTGGGGCGTGAGCGGAAGACGGCCTAACGGTGTGCGGGACCGTAGCCCAGCTTCATGGAGACGGTTGCGAATGGTCCTCGCCGATACCCCAGGAGCAACAGTGTCCCTAATTTGCTGGGAAGTGGCGGTGTGGTCCCCTACGGCACTGCGTAGGATCCTACGGTCTTGGCGTGCATCCGTGCGTCGCTGCGGTCCTGTCACAGGTCGACGGGCACGTGCACCTTCCGCCGACCACTGGCGACAACATCGATGTACTGTGGAGACCTCACGCCCCACGTGTTGAGCAATTCGGCGGTACGTCCACCCGGCCTCCCGCATGCCCACTATACGCCCTCGCTCAAACTCCGTCAACTGCACATACGGTTCACGTCCACACTGTCGCGGCATGCTACCAGTGTTAAAGACTGCGATGGAGCTCCGTATGCTACGGCAAACTGGCTGACACTGACGGCGGCGGTGCACAAATGCTGCGCAGCTAGCGCCATTCGACGGCCAACACCGCGGTTCCTGGTGTGTCCGCTGTGCCGTGCGTGTGATCATTGCTTGTACAGCCCTCTCGCAGTGTCCGGAGCAAGTATGGTGGGTCTGACACACCGGTGTCAATGTGTTCTTTTTTCCATTTCCAGGAGTGTACTTAAACCTAACTAAGGACATCACACACATCCATGCCCGAGGAAGGATTCGAAACTGTGACCGTAGCAGTTGCGCGGTTCCACACTGAAGCGCCTAGAACCGCTCGGCCACTCCGGCCGGCTATTTCAGTTATTTCGAGGGAGACCAAGCACAGTAAGTAAAAGGCAAGCGCAGAAACATTTTGTCGACTGAGTTCCGTAATTTTTTGAGCCGACCTCGTACTCCCATATATTTACTGAATGTAGCATCCTTCGACCGTTAAAACTTTTTCCCAAGATGGGGTAGCAAATGGATTCCAGGTCGAAAAATAATCACTTTCTTTTAAGCCGATTCACTGATGGAAATTCCAAACTGCATCGAGATAGACTGCAGGTACAATGACAGTTAGGCGGGTGGTGACAAAACTTGGATTTCATGGTCGAGCGGCTGCTCATGAGCCACACATCACTCCGGTAAATGCGAAATGACGCCTCGCTTGGTGTAAGGAGCGTAAACGTTGGACGATTGGACAGCGGTAAAATGTTGTGTGGAGTGAGGTAGCACGGTACACGATGTGGCGGCCCAATGGCAGGGCGTGGGTATGGCGAATGCCCGGTGAACGTCATCTGCCACCGTGTGTAGTGCCAACAATAAAATGCAGAGGCCGTGGTGTTTGGTCGTGTTTTCCATGCAGGGGGGCTTGCGCCCCTTGTTGTTTTGCGTGGCACTATCACAGCACAGGTCTACATTGATGTTGTAAGGACCTTCTTGCTTCCCACTGTTGAACAACAATTCGGGGATGGCGATTGCATCTTTCAACACGACCGAGCACCTGGTTATAATGCACGGCCTGTGGCGGAGTGGTTACACGACAATAACATCCCTGTAATGGGCTGGTCTGCACAGAGTCCTGACCTGAATCCTACAGAAGACCTACCGACCGACATCGATACCCCAGTGCAGCACTCCGTGAAGAATGGCCTGCCATTCCCAGAGAAACCTGACAGCACGTGATTCAAAGTATGCCTGCGAGAGTGTAAGCTGTCATCAAGGCTAAGGGTGACCCAACACCGTATTGAAATCCAGCATTACCGATGGCGCGCGCCACGAACTTGTAGGTCATTTTCAGCCAGGTGTCCGGATACTGCTGATGACGTAGCGTGTACATAGATTGTTCACACAAGACTGGCAGTTGAATCTTTGTAATTAGCGTTTCACAAGTTACTTGTGTCTGTCGTCAAGTGTCTCGTAGTTCAGATTTTTTGAGTATCTCCACGATGATCTCTCATGTGTGAAGCATACATGTTAGCTCGCACGTTGCTGTTCTTTGTACGAATATGTTCAACATGTATACGTTTTCAATATACCCTGTTACTCCGGAAGTGAGCACACTGGATCCGCATTCGGGACCATCCTGATTTAGGTATTCCGCGAGTTCCCTTTTCATCGCATACTGTATTTGCCGTTGCCTAGGGAACCATGGTTGTAGCAAGGCATACAACTCGTCGCCCGAAGCAAACCGAAAAATATGAAATTTCAATAGCGAGAGGTTGGGACTGCGTGGAGAGTGTGTAAGGCCTTCCCAGCGCAACTATTCCAGCATAGTCGAAACAAGCATTTTCGACATGTGGGCGGACTTTGTCCTGCAACAGAAAAATACCGTCCGTCAGGGTATCTGGACCTGACCCAGCGCTTCGGTTTTTGCCACGTGTCCGAATGTTCGCTGTGCGTTAATCGTGGTGCCATGTTGCAGCAAGTCAATGAGCGGCGGGCAATTGTAGTGAAAGAAAAACGTCGTCATGACTTCCAAGGAACTGGCGTGATCGTTGTTTGCACTACGATACAGAGATTTTGCTGAGAAGCCCTCATACGTTCTCCACGAAGTCCAGATCCATTCCTATGCAATTTGCATATCTTTGAAGCCCTCAAAAAAGACATTCCTGGCCTTCGGTTTGCCTCGGAAGAAGAGGTACACGCCAGGGTACAGTCATGTTTCAGTAGGCAACCACAAACATCTTTCAATGAAGACACTGATCACCTTTTTTCACAGTAGGATAAATACACTCCTGGAAATGGAAAAAAGAACACATTGACACCGATATGTCAGACCCACCATACTTGCTCCGGACACTGCGAGAGGGCTGTACAAGCAATGATCACACGCACGGCACAGCGGACACACCAGGAACCGCGGTGTTGGCCGTCGAATGGCGCTAGCTGCGCAGCATTTGTGCACCGCCGCCGTCAGTGTCAGCCAGTTTGCCGTGGCATACGGACCTCCATCGCAGTCTTTAACACTGGTAGCATGCCGCGACAGCGTGGACGTGAACCGTATGTGCAGTTGACGGACTTTGAGCGAGGGCGTATAGTGGGCATGCGGGAGGCCGGGTGGATGTACCGCCGAATTGCTCAACATGTGGGGCGTGAGGTCTCCACAGTACATCGATGTTGTCGCCAGTGGTCGGCGGAAGGTGCACGTGCCCGTCGACCTGGGACCGGACCGCAGCGACGCACGGATGCACGCCAAGATCGTAGGATCCTACGCAGTGCCGTAGGGGACCGCACCGCCACTTCCCAGCAAATTAGGGACACTGTTGCTCCTGGGGTATCGGCGAGGACCATTCGCAACCGTCTCCATGAAGCTGGGCTACGGTCCCGCACACCGTTAGGCCGTCTTCCGCTCACGCCCCAACATCGTGCAGCCCGCCTCCAGTGGTGTCGCGACAGGCGTGAATGGAGGGACGAATGGAGACGTGTCGTCTTCAGCGATGAGAGTCGCTTCTGCCTTGGTGCCAATGATGGTCGTATGCGTGTTTGGCGCCGTGCAGTTGAGCGCCACAATCAGGACTGCATACGACCGAGGCACACAGGGCCAACACCCGGCATCGTGGTGTGGGGAGCGATCTCCTGCACTGGCCGTACACCTCTGGTGATCGTCGAGGGGACACTGAATAGTGCACGGTACATCAAAACCGTCATCGAACCCATCGTTCTACCATTCCTAGACCGGCAAGGGTACTTGCTGTTCCAATAGGATAATGCACGTCCGCATGTATCCCGTGCCACCCAACGTGCTCTAGAAGGTGTAAGTCAACTACCCTGGCCAGCAAGATCTCCGGATCTGTCCCCCATTGAGCATGTTTGGGACTGGATGAAGCGTTGTCTCACGCGGTCTGCACGTCCAGCACGAACGCTGGTCCAAGTGAGGCGCCAGGTGGAAATGGCATGGCAAGCCGTTCCACAGGACTACATCCAGCATCTCTACGATCGTCTCCATGGGAGAATAGCAGCCTGCATTGCTGCGAAAGGTGGATATACACTGTACTAGTGCCACCATTGTGCAGGCTCTGTTGCCTGTGTCTATGTGCCTGTGGTTCTGTCAGAGTGATCATGTGATGTATCTGACCCCAGGAATGTGTCAATAAAGTTTCCCCTTCCTGGGACAATGAATTCACGGTGTTCTTATTTCAATTTCCAGGAGTGTATTTGCCCAATGAATACTCATTTATCATCTGCATTTCATCTTGGTGTAGCAATTTTAATGGCCAGTAGTGTACTTTGTGTTATAGACGATATTTCACGAAGATGCACAAATACTTTAATATGTTATTCTACAAGTAAAAGTGAAGAAAAAAGTTCTTATAAACATAGGCCTGCAGATATATAGCTACAGAGTTATGGCTTATAAAAGATTTTGTCTGAAATTTAGCAACAAGTATGAAGCCATCGCTAAACTGTGAGAGGTTATAGTAAATCACGATTTTGATTTTGTTGTTACTCGTCTTGTAAATCTAAAAAAAAAAAAAAAAAAAAAAAAAACGTATTTCAGACGTGTATCTACAGTAGTTTTCCAGAACATCCAGAGAACAAAGATTATTATAGAAGTAATTCTGTTTACTTTCCATTAAGAATGTACAAAAGTTTATTTCATTGTTGGCTACCGTTAAGGAGTTGTTCCGGTCGTTTCCTAACTTTGAAACGAGTTAGTTTTCTGTATTGTTCAGCGAAAGGACACAATAACAACAGTGTATTTATGTGAAACCACATAGTAACTGTTGTAGTTCATAGATTATTTATGATATAGGGACGCCTTTCAAATTTATGACAAATGTGATGGTAATGCTAAGGCTGCAGTTAACGGATATCGCGCACGTTATCCAACTCGGAGGATTCGGAATGCACGGACCATTAGTGGAGTATTTCGAATATCGCGGGAGACAGGTTCTCTACCTAGTGTTCATAATCAGTACGAGCGCTCGATACGTGAAGATGATGATGATGATGATGATGACATTACGGGTGCTGTTCAACACAGGCCAGGCACCTGTACACGATGTATCTCTCAACGACTAGGTATTTCACAATCTAAGGTATACCTCACACTGAAGTTCAATAATCAGTACCATTCCCATAAACAAGAAGTTTATCATTTACATCCAGGAGATCCTGCCCTTCGCTTCAAGTTGTGTAATTGGTTAAATACTAACCGGTATCTACATCTACACCCGTACTCCGCAAGCCACCTGACGGTGTGTGGCGGAGGGTACCTTGAGTACCTCCATCGGTTCTCCGATCTATTCCAGTCTCTTACTATCCGGGGACAGAATGATTGTCGGTATGCCTCAGTGTGGGCTCTAATATCTCTGATTTTATCCTCATCGTCTCTTCGCGAGATATACGTAGGAGGGAGCAATAGACTGCTTGACTCCTCGGTTGAGGTATGTTCTCGAAACTTCAACAAAAGCGCGTACCGAGCTACTGAGCTTCTCTCCTGCAGAGTCTTCCACTGGAGTTTATCTATCATCTCGGTAGCGCTTTCGCGATTACTAAATGATCCTGTAACGAAGCGCGCTGCTCTCCGTTCGATCTTCTCTATCTCTTCTATCAACCCTATCTGGTACGGATCCCACACTCGTGAGCAGTATTCAAGCAGTAGGCGAACAAGCGTACTGTATCCTACTTCCTTTGTTTTCGGATTGAATTTCCTTAGGATTCTTCCAGTGAATCTCAGTCTGGCATCTGCTTTACCGACGATCAATTTTATATGATCATTCCATTTTAAATCACTCCCAGATAATTTATGGAATTAACTGCTTCCAGTTACTTACCTGCTATTTTGTAGCTAAATGATAAGGGATCTATCTTTCTATGTATCCGCAGCACATTACACTTGCTACATTGAGATTCAATTGCCGTTCCCTGCACCATGCGTCAATTCGCTGCAGATCCTCCTGCATTACAGTACAATTTTCCATTGTTACAACCTCTCGATACACCACAGCATCATCTGCAAAAAGCCTCAGTGAACATCCGATGTCATCCACAAGGTCGTTTATGTATATTGTGAATAGAAACGATCCTACGACACTCCCCTGCGGCACACCTGAAATCACTCTTACTTTGGAAGACTTCTCACCATTGAGATTGACACGCTGCGTTCTGTTATCTACGAACAATTCAATCCAATCACACAATTGGTCTGATAGTCCATATGCTCCTACTTTGTTCATTAAACGACTGTGGGGAACTGTATCGAACGCCTTGCGGAAGTCAAGAAACACGGCATCTACCTGTGAACCCGTGTCTATGGCCCTCTGAGTCTCGTGGACGAATAGCGCGAGCTGGATTTCACACGACCGTCTTCTTCGAAACCCGTTCTGATTCCTACAGAGTAGATTTCTAGTCTCCAGAAAAGTCATTATACTCGAACATAATACGTGTTCCAAAATTCTACAACTGATCGACGTCACAGACATACGTCTATAGTTCTGCACATCTGTTCGACGTCCCGTCTTGAAAACGGGGATGATCTGTGCCCTTTTCCAACGTTGTGGAACGCTACGCTATTCTAGAGACCTACGGTACACCGCTGCAAGAAGGGGGCCAAGTTCCTTCGCGTACTCTGTGTAAAATCGAACTGGTATCCCATCAGGTCCAGCGGCCTTTCCTCTTTTGAGGAATTTTAATTCTTCCTCTATCCCTCTGTCGTCTATTTCGATATCTACCATTTTGTTATCTGTGCGACAATCTAGAGAAGGAACTACAGTGCGGTCTTCTTCTGTGAAACAGCCGTGGAAAAAGGCATTTAGTATTTCGGCCTTTGGCCTGTCATCCTCTGTTTCACTACCATTTTGGTCACAGAGTGTCTGGACATTTTGTTTTGATCCACCTACCACTTTGACATAAGACCAGTTACACAAATACATTTTGTTTATTGATGAGTACAGTTTACTCAAGATGGTATGAACAGGTGACATAACGAGCACGTATGGTCTGAAGCAAACCAACATACAACAATGCAACGCAAATTCCAGCAGGGATTTAGCACAAATGTGTGGTATGATATAAACAACACAAACTTTATTGGACCATTTATTTTCCTAGGACGTGTAACTGTCGAGACGTACTTACAATTCCTTGAAGAAATGCCTCGCTTGCTCGAAGATGTTCCACTTGTTACGCGGTTGACAATGTATTTTGAAGACGACGCCGCGGCTCCACATTTCACCAACGCCGTTGCTACAGGGCCGGCCGCTGTGGCCGAGCGGTTCTAGACGATTCAGTCCGGAACGCGCTGCTGCTACGGTCGCAGGTTCGTATCCTACGTCCGGCATGGATGTGTGTGATAGGTTAGTTACGTTTAAGTAATTCTAAGTCTAGGGGACTGATGACCTCAGATGTTAAGTCCCATAGAGCTTAGAGCCATTTTTTATTACTATACATGTAAATGAACGTTTTCCCCAGAAAGGGATTTGTAGAGGTGCTACACGTCTGTGGTCACCCAGATCGCCCGATTTAACACCAATGTATTCTTGTGTATGGGGATAGATGAAAGTCATACTTTATCCGAAGTCAATAAATGTGAGGCGTTACTTGCTCGCATTGTGAATGCAGTAGACGAAATTAAGAACAACCCTGTGAAGCTGAAACGAGCAACAAAATCTGTTCATACACATTCAGCTAAATGCATTGAACTGGGTGGAAACATTGTTGCACATTTATTGTGAATGTATTGTGAAACTGTATGTACACTGTAGAACTTCCGTAACACTGAGCTCTGTTTTTTCTTGTTTAACATCAATTCATGATGCGTGCTATGGTATTAATAAAAGCAGATTATCTGACACATTCATACATTTTCAGTTGAGTTTATTACCATCATTTCTCCGAAATTAAATTCTCTGCAACTTATGTCGAAAACTTTGTGCGGTTGGGCCAAGTAGTTTATAAATTAAAAATTTTACAAAATTACTTCTTTGCGTCTCTGAATGTCCTGGAAAACTACTGCAGATACGCGTCTCGGACATGTTTTATTAGAACTGAAAGAAAAACAGCCCTCGGTCACTATTTCTAATGAATTAAGTGGCTTTCAACACTGCTAGGAGTGTTTTCCTCAGAATTTAAATCAAAGAATGGTCTATATTCTGTAACATGGTCACAGAATTATGACTAAAAACATATGATAGAGTATAAGTACCGAATCATCGTGGAAGACTGGCAGCACTTATATTTCATTTTAAAAAAAATACAAAAATAAAAAAAATTAAAAATAAAAATATAAAAAATAATAAATATGCCAAAAGGGCATTAGACACAAAGATATTTAAGATAAAGAAAACTGTGATGGTGAGTCACTAAGGGCTGCTCGTTACTTGCGTGGTGCACGTTGCAAAACGGAGTCTTTGTGACTAATTAAATTCACCAGATCAGTAACATCAAAATAAATGGAAATCGTGCTTTACTTCGTACAGTTTTTCGATGGCTTCATATTAGCGAAGTTGTTAAATTTCAGCCAAAATCTTTTACTAGCCACAACTCCGTAACTAAACAGTTGCGGATCTATGCGTATATGATTTTTTTTTGTTCACTTTTCCTTTTAGAATAGGATATTAAAATATTTGCATATCTTCGTGACTCATCTTGTATAATAATGTACAGGCTCTTTCTGTAAGAGCGCGCAAAAATTTAACAGGACACAGAGAGTGATCCACTGAACAGTTTGAGGTAGGTTACCTGGGGTCGGAGAAGGCAGCCTAAGGAGATAATAGGAATATAATCATATTACAATGTACTTTTTATTTACATAAGTTACAGTTACCTGCAAATTCCATCACTAACACCAGGAACGTACCATTTGCACTGTATCTTGCAATATGTGCTCCAACTGACGGCCATAAACCTCGATGAAAGCAAGACATCGACGAACAAGATTCTGAGGGAGCCTGACAAATATCCCTGGAGTGTTTCGCATCACATCTCAGGGAGCTACAACTCTGGTAGTTAATTCCACCTCTGTATCCACTCGGTTCATACGCAAGTGCCCTTATACATCCCCATACGAAACAATCAAGGGGATTCAGGTCAGGTGGTCTCGCAGGCCATGGAATAGGACACCCCTCCCCTCCTTCCAGTCCAGCAACCAAGAAACACAGCACTGAGATGGTTGCGGACATCCTCAGTGAAGTGAGGCAGTGGACCGCCATGTTGTATCCACATCCTCTCGCGAGCAGCCAAGGGTACGTTCTCCAACAACACAGGTAGAGCTCTTAGCACGGACCTCAAGTATGTGTGGCCATTTACGCAGACAGGTACAAGATATTGAGACTGAACCTCCTTGTTTCCTTGCAAGAAATAAACAATGTACATGTAAATAAACAGGACAGTACGTGTAACCTTGCCCGCATGATAGCTCTAAATAATCTGGAAAACGCAAATGGCAGACGAAGCGGTAGATGGTTCAAATGGCTCTCAGCACTATGGGACTTAACATCTGTGATCATCAGTCTCTTAGAACTTAGAACTACTTAAACCTAACTAACCTAAGGACATCACACACATCCATGCCCGAAGCAGGATTCGAACCTGCGACCGTAGCGGTCGCGCCATTCCAGACTGAAGCGCCTAGAACCGATCGGTCACAACGGCCGGCGAAGCGGTAGAAAAGTTTACTTCCGTATCTCCTTAAGCTGGCTTCTTCGACACCTGGTTCCCTACCTGAAATTGTTCAGTGGAGCATTCTCTATGTCCTGTTACATTTTAGGATCCTTTTGCGGAAACACGCTTGTCGATGTATAGGGAAAAAAGTAATGCTGACAGTAATGATTTACGCAAGTAAGTATTTAACTAACATTATCGATTAAAACGGAAACGTTGTTTTTCAGTTGGTTCACGTGCAGAATCAATAATCGTGGAAACAAAAAAAAATATCGAATCTCAGTAGGTGAAAAGCAGAAAGATTGGGATGATTACAAGAATCTGACAAAGATCTTCAAACAATCGGCATCCCAGAGGACAGAGTCATGGTGTAAGTAGGCTGTTTAGGTTTTTATGTTGGTAACGCCACGTAGGCTCTGTATGAAAATCACTGGCTGCGGTGTGTGCAGTCTGTGGCTGGTTGGCATTGTTGCAATATTCGCTATTGTAGTGTATATGTATAAATCACTTCTACGAGCAGTGCTTACATGTGCCTCTGAAGCCAGGACATTAACAACTAAAGATATGGAAACACTGGATGCATTTGAGAGAAAGGTACTTACACGAATTATCGGCCCAATCTGTGAAAGAGGAAGATGGAGGAGGAGATACGACCATGAGTTGTATACCACATACAAAGACCCACCCGTCAGAAGGATAGTGAAAGCATACAGACTGAGGTGGGCGGAACATGTGGCTCGCATGAATGATACAGAAGTACCAAAAAGAATATTACAAGGAAAGCCAGGGGGGCAGAGAGGACGTGGTCGACCAAGAGCAAGATGGGAAGATGGAGTAATCGAACATCTTAGGAAGATGGGCTATAGAAACTGGGGAGTATTGGCAAAGGACCGAGAGAAATGGAAGGAAATTGTAGAAGAGGCCCAAGGCTCATTATAAGCTGTAGATCCAAGAAAGAAGACGAAGTGCTGGGCAGTTGGATGTGAACAGCGCGTAGCGTTGCGCAGTTGGAGGTGAGCCGCCAGCAGTGGTGGATGTGGGGAGAGAGATTGGGGTGTTTTGAGAGCGGATGGTCTGGTCGTGTGTCCATGGGAAAGAGTAAATTTGTAAGACTGGATGTCATGAACTGCTATATATATATTATGACTTTTGAATACTAGTAAGGTAAATACATTGTTTGTTCTCTATCAAAATCTTTCATTTGCTAACTATGCCTATCAGTAGTTAGTGCCTTCAGTAATTAGAATCTTTTATTTAGCTGGCAGTATTGGCGCTCGCTGTATTGCAGTAGTTCGGGTAACAAAGATTTTTGTGAGGTAAGTGATTTGTGAAACGTATAGGTTATTGTTAGTCATGGCCATTCTTTTGTAAGGAGTATTGAAAGTCAGATGCGTTTCGATAAAAATAGTGTGTGTCAGTTTAGTGTTGATCAGAATAAGTAAAGAGAGAAATGTCTGACAAGGAGTGAAAGAGGACCCCTAACACGTCACGTCGTTGAAGTATTAGGACGCACTGCCCGGAAAATCCCGGGAAAAGACGATCCAAAGTTTCTTAGGTGCCTTATGAGTGTAAAATGTTTGTACACTCCCGAGCCGCCGCCTGGCTTAGGTGTTTAGGGCTCGGATTCTTACGCCAGAGGTCTCGTGTTCGATTCCTCCTCTGGAACTTTTTTCCCCTTCTGTTTCATTTTCTTTGGTTATTCCACCAATTATTCAGAAAGTTTCCCAAACCTACATTATCTTTAACAAATTAGTTTCATTACTGAATAAAAATTATTTTCTTTTTGTCCAACAACACACTTTATGGCGGTGGGTTTTCCATTTTTCATTGTAAAGTATATGAGGAGAAATATTGTCTTTTTAATCAGAATAACAAAGTCGATTGGAAAACATTCAATTTTTATACATATAATAATTATAAACAAGAACCGCAGTGGTAATTATCGTAAAAGCAAACAAAAAATAATTTTTGCGACATCTTGCGCAACATATAAAAGCGGATTTTTTTACAATCACAGGGAGTTTGCAATAAATCAGTACAAAAACATGCCCCATTAACATTTACGAGAACGTTTCGGGTTTCTGACAAATTTGAGGCAAACCAGGCATTTTGAATCATGTCTAGGAATATTGGTGACGATAATTGGTGGTGAATTATAGAACGAATTTTTATACAATCTTCCCGGGAATTAATTTCACGCAATGATCTGCAATTTTGCATGCAACAGAAGAAAAAAAAAAAAGGAGCCGGAGGAGGAATCGAACCCGAGACCTCTGGCGTAAGAGTCCGAGCGCCAACCATGTAGGCCTGACGGCGGCTCGGCAGTGTACTATCATTTTATACTCATACGGCACCTAAGAAACTGGGGATCGATTTTTCTCGGGATTTTCCGGGTAGTGCGTACTAATATTTAAACCACGTGACGTGTTAGGGGTCCTTTTTCACCACACAAAATTGCGGAAAAAATCCCCGACCGCAAGGTCGTGCCGTCTCCTTGTGAGTACGTTCAGTTTTGCTCATCTGTTTGAAAATCGAGTAACGTAAGAGGTTTATCGGCACAGTCATTCATCAATTTTTCTAAGGGGATGTTTTAATGGATATGAACGAATTTAGACAAATGGTGACGAACTATCGGATTTTCAAGCTGTGAGAAGCACTCAAAAGACGAAGGAGGCATCTGTCAGAAGACCGGAAGGAGCCATTGAGTGGTGAACTCCTCCAGAGATACAGGCAGGATAAAGCAAGAGCTAAAAGTGGAAATGGCAAATGTATTGACTGTTAACTCGTAGTACTTAGCGGCTTCATTCGAATGCTGAAAACAAAAGTATGCGTAAGAATGAATGCAGTATGCGTTTAAATTATTTTTAAAAAAGGCTTTAAGCACTATGGGACTTAACATCTGAGGTCATCAGTCCCCTAGATTTAGAACTACTTAAACCCAACTAACCTAAGGACATCACACGCGTACATGTCCGAGGCAGGATTCGAACCTGTGACCGTAGCAGCAGAGCGGTTCCGGACCGAAGCGCCTAGAACCGTTCGGCCGCATAACGTGGCTTTAAATTATAGGTAACATCTTTAAATACAGTAAATACATAAATATACTTTGAGCTGTGACAAGTTTCACTATTGACCGTGGCACTCTCTGTATGATGACCCACACTGAACGAGTGGATTCCGGAAAACGTGTCCGACAGACTCAAATGTAGTCAGTTTTCCATCCAGCTAGCGATGAAACCCACTTCTGCCGAATCAATCTATTTTTTTTTTTTTTCCTCTCTCTCTCTCTTTTTCCCTTGTGGCGGAGACATATCGGCAAACCGCTACAAGAAACGCCGGAAATGATTAAAACTTCATTGCGGTTCGCAGCAGCAGAGAGCCGGAGGGAATTCGCTAGCGCTGTAAAACTACGCTGGCCATCGGTTTGCAGCACGAAGTTGCGATTCTCAGGAGTGAAGGAAAATTTACATTGCCAAAGTTCGCCGGCGCGTGCGGTTGTTCCAAGCTGGGGGGGCGTAGCGGTTAGCGGGAATGTGCGGCGAGGGTAGGGGGTGTTCCCTCCCCCAAATTTTCCTCCCTTCTTAGCCAACTTTTCGTCGCATGTCCTCTGTACAAACTGGGGTTGAAACTCTGTTGGTCATTTGCGGTGATTCGCGCTGGTTTCGTGTACCATCACCACAACAATGCGGATTGCCCCAAGCAGTACACATACACATGCACACCACAATACATAAAGCAGGATATTGGAACATATACTGTGTTCGAAAGTCATGAATTACCTCGAAGAAAACAATTTCTTAGTACACAGTCAGCACGGGTTCAGACAGTATAGGCCTTCTAAAACACAACTAGCTGCTTAGTCACACGAGATAATGACTGCTGTAGACAGGGTACTCAAACATTTATTATTTCTACTATTTCTAGAAAACTTTTGATACAGCTCCTCACACGCAACTTCTCAACAAACCGTCTATCGTCAAGTTGTCCTACTACAATCATGATTTCCTGTGAGAGAGGTTACAGTTCGAGGTAATTGACTGAAAGACATCGAGTAAAATAGACGTCATATCTGGCGTACTCCAAAGAAATGCTACAGGCCCTGTGCAGTTCCTTATCTGCATAAACGATTTAGGAGACATTCTGAGCAGCCCTGTTAGATTATTTGCGGACTATGCCGTCATTTAACAACTAGTAAGAGCGCCAGAACATCAAAACCAATTCGAAAATGACTTAGTCACGATAACTGTACGTTCCGGAAAGTGGCAGTTGTGTCTGAATAAGGAAACGTGCAAGGTCATCCATGTGTGTTGTTGTTGTTGTTGTGGTCTTCAGTCCTGAGACTGGTTTGATGCAGCTCTCCATGCTACTCTATCCTGTGCAAGCTTCTTCATCTCCCAGTACCTACTGCAGCCTACATCCTTCTCAATCAGCTTAGTGTATTCATCTCTTGGTCTCCGTCTACGATTTTTACCCTCCACGCTGCCCTCCAATACTAAATTGGTGATCCCTTGATGCCTCAGAACATGTCCTACCAACCGATCCCTTCTTCTGGTCAAGTTGTGCCACAAACTCCTCTTCTACTCAATCCTCTTCAATTCGTCCTCATTAGTTATGTGATCTACCCATCTAATCTTCAGCATTCTTCTGTAGCACCACATTTCGAAAGCTTCTATCCTCTTATTGTCCAAACTATTTATCGTCCATGTTTCACTTACATACATGGCTACACTCCATACAAATACTTTCAGAAACGACTTCCTGACATTTAAATCTATACTCGGTGTTAATAAATTTCTCTTCTTCATATACGCTTTCCTTGCTATTGCCAGTCTACTTTTTATATCCTCTCCATCCATCATCACTTATTTTTCTCCCCAAATAACAAAACTCCTTCATTACTTCAAATGTCTCATTTCCTAATCTAACTCCCTGAGCATCACCCGACTTAATTCGACTACGTTCCGTTATCCTTGTTTTGCTTTTGTTGATATTCATCTTATATCCTCCTTTCAATGCACTGTCCATTTCGTTCAATTGCTCTTCCAAGTCCTTTGCTGTCTCTGACAGAATTACAATGCCATCGGCAAACCTCAAAGTTTTCTTATGTTTCCTTCACTGCTTGTTCAATATACAGATTGAATAACATCGGGGAGAGGCTACAACCCTGTCTCACTCCCTTCCCAACCACTGCTTCCCTTCCATGCCCCTCGACTCTTAAACTGCAATCTGCTTTCTGTACAAATTGTAAATAGTCTTTCGCTCCCTCTATTTTACCCCTGCCACCTTCAGAATTTGAAAGGGAGTATTCCAGTCAACGTATGAGTACTAAAAGACATACACTGAACTTTGATTACACGCAAAATCAGTGAAATCTAAAAACTAGAGAAACTGAAAACTAAACACCTAGGAATTCTAATTACGAATATCTTAAGGGGGGTAGGATGTCAAAATTTTAAAAAAGTTCAATTTTTGAAAAATATGTCTATTTTTTAGCGCGCATGTTTCTGAAACTATTGATGTATAAAACATATATATTTAAGAGATTATAAGGCACATTATTTGGTCTTAAGTGTATCGAGATACAGAACCACCACCCTTTGCATAGCTTTCTTCTGTCATACGTAAGTGTATTTCGCTCTGTAGGATTCGAATGTTTATTTTTGCTCCAGAGATTGTCATACGTGAAACAAAGGTCGTTGCAAACGAAAACTTATTGAAGCAATGTCTTCATGGCGGTACTGAAAACCCAAATGAAAGCTGCTACCAATGTTTTTGGGAAATATTCTCAAAAACCATTTTTGTGTGCCGCGCCATGTAGGTGTCACGGACTGTGCAGCTCCCCCGTCGGAGGGAGCGTGTCTGTTTGTGTTGTCCACAGCGTAAATTGGTTTAAGTTAGATTAAATAGTGTGTAATCTTAGGGACCGATGACCTCAGCAGTTTGGTCCCATAAGTCCTTACCACAAATTTCCAATTTTTCCATTTTTGTCGGAAGAAATGCACTTGCTATTGGTGTTTATGATGCAATTTAATGTTTTAATGATGGCTAGCAAAGCAAGAAATATGTTTTAGAGAAAATAGGAATTACGCCCAGTGTGAACTGCTTCAAAGGTTTGTATGTGATCTAGTAAAAGGAGATAAATCATTTTTGGAGGTGCTAAAATCAAGAAGAGTGCATTATAAGAATGTGAAAAGGAAGAAAACTGATTTAGAAAATTTAAAGGAACCTTATTATGGTGCTGGATGGTTCAAAAAGAATGCAAAGTACTTTAACAGCCATTTTTCGCAAAACACAAATTTCTGTACTTAGGTACATTTAACATCCAAAGCAAATACCCTATTACTTTCGAACTTGGTATTCTTATTTAACATAAACTTCTTAATGCTTAACTCTAGAATTTTCCAAATCCATTAAAAACTGTGGTAAAAATTGAGTTTCTTCTAAACACGAAGTTTTAAATGTAGCTGCACATTCATTTTTTCGTAAATTAAATAAATTTTAGAGTTTCATACAGCTGTAAGTATGAAACTTCCTGGCAGATTAAAACAGTGAGTCTCGGTCGGGCACACAGTTTTAATCTGCCAGGAAGTTTCATATCAGCGCACACTCCGCTGCAAAGTGAAAATCTCATTCTGCACCTGTAAGTATGGTTTGTACGCTGTGCGCAATTAGTTTCTCTTAGTTATAAAGAAAAGTGTACCTATAGCAACAAATGCAACCGGTTGTAATGGAAAAATGATGAAATTTCACATGTAAAAAAAAATTATGTAGTTATGTTTTTGAACTTCAGCTGCTGCGAGTGTGAATCTTGAATCCTTCCTTGTCATGATGACAAAGCTTTATGATTTTATTTGTAAAAGTATAGCCAGTGTAAATTAAAATGTCCTGTGGCGCCTATCCTGCTCCAGGTCGACCCGTTTGACAACCTAC
The DNA here is from genome assembly GCF_023897955.1 of Schistocerca gregaria. Taxonomy (NCBI): domain Eukaryota; kingdom Metazoa; phylum Arthropoda; class Insecta; order Orthoptera; family Acrididae; genus Schistocerca; species Schistocerca gregaria. The sequence goes on along the minus strand of NC_064930.1, from coordinate 83,424,029 downwards.
ACCCCTTACATCGAAACCATCGCGTAGATAATATCATGAGGAAGGAAACTGAAAGACTGTGTTTTACTGGCACAACACTTAGAACATGCAAACAGTTCTACCAAAGAGGTCGGCTGAACTGCACTCGTCCATCTTCTGATAGACTGCATTGATTACGAACCTTTCTTAGACCATAACCCGTTAGTACAATCAGACATCAGCTAGTACCCCCGCCCTCCCCCCCCCCCCCTCATGCCACCTGCTGTACCGTCACCCCCCATCCCTCCCCCACAGTATCACCAAATCTAGTACCTAACACAATTGTAGAATGAGAGACTTTGTTTGGAACACTTTTATTTTTACTGTGATAAAAGACGAATGACAATTTTGTGTGTGTGTGTGTGTGTGTGTGTGTGTGTGACTGGATGACGAAGTGCTCTGAACAACTTCTCAGATAAGAAAGCTAACTAGCGACAGTAACGGTGGACATTTGCTACAAAATATACACAGTATTTGAAAAAGAACTCCCTTATTTTAAGTATAAATTTAATTGAGAAATTAATGAGAACTTACATCAGCGAGCACATATCATCAAAGAGAATTCCTTCAAGTTTCGTTTACTGTCAGTAGACGTCAACGTGGGATCCGTTTGCAGACGTCGAGACGTGATCTATATTAACGGCATAGGAGACAATCTTAGTAAACGTCGTAGATTGCTTGCTGATGATGCTGTGATTTACCGTCTTGTAAAGTCATCAGATGATCAAAACGACTTCCAAAAAGATTTAGATAAGATATCTGTATGGTGCGAAAAATGGCAAGTGTGAGGTTATTCACAAGAGTAAAAAAAAAAAAAAAAGAAAAAGGAAAAAAAAACAGCTAAATTTCGATTACGCGATAAGTCACACAAATCTGAAGGCTGTAAATTCATCTAAATACTTAGGGATTACTACTACAAATAACCTAAATTGGAAGGATCACATAGATAAAGTCGTGAGTGATTCATTGGCACAACACTTACAAGGTGCAACAGCTCTACCAAACAGACTGCTTACACCACGCTTGTCCGCCCTATTCTGGAGTACAACTGTGTGGTGTGGGATCCGCATCAGGTGGGACTGACGGATGACAGCGAAAAAGTACAAAGAAGGGCAGCTCGTTTTGTAGTATCACGAAATAGGGGAGATAGTGCCACAGACGTGACACGTGAATTGGAGTGGCAATCACTGAAACAAAGGAAATTTCAATCACCAGTTTTCTCGTCTGTTTGCGCAAACTTTCTGTTGGCACCCACCTACATAGGGAGAAATGATCGTCACGACAAAATAAGAGAAATCAGGGCTCGCACAGAAAAATTTAAGAGCTCGTTTTTCCCGCGTGCCGTTAGAGAGTGGAACGGTAGAGAGACAGTATAAGGTGGTTCATTGATCCCTCTGCCAGGCACTTTATTGTGAATAGCAGAGTAATCACGTAGATGCAGACGATATTCCGCTTCTCGCCACGTAGTCACCAACACTTCTGGTGTAACTGTCCCAGCCACTTCGACGATTCTTTTCCGTAAATGATTGATGTCTCTGATCTTTTCACTGTTCACAACATTTTTTGTATGGACCCAAAAGAAAAAGTCCAAGTCCGGGCTTTGCGGTGGCCAACATATTCGGCCAGCGCTGACTATCCACCTTCCTGGAAAATGAGTGTCAAAAGCCGTGTCAAGAGCCACACACACACGTAGTTACTGTAATGGGGTGGAGCGCCATCTTGTTGGAGAAACACAAGTCCATTTTCCGCCTCAGTATCGCCCATTTCGAGACAGACGTACTCTGTCAACATGTCACTATAAACGCCCCCATTTATTGTTTTTCTACAAAAATGAAAGGACCAATCATACGATCTTCCATCAAACTGCACCAGACTTTAGGAGAGTCACGTCGATGTTGAATAACTTCATGTGGATGCTATGCCTCCAAAATTCTGCAGTTATGGCAAATCACCGAGTAAAATTGAAGTGACATCAGGTGTTCCCCAGAGAAGCGTCCTCGGACCTCTGCTGTTCCTGATCTATATAAATGACCTGGGTGACAATCTGAGCAGTTCTTTCAGGTTGTTCGCAGATGATGCTGTAATTAACCGTCTAGTAAGGTCATCCGAAGACCACTATCAGTTGCAAAGCGATTTAGAAAAGATTGCTGTATGGTGTGGCAGGTCGGCGGTTGACGCCAAATAACGAAAAGTGTGAGGTGATCAACACGAGTTCCAAAAGAAATCTGTTGGAATTCGATTACTCGATAAATAGTACAATTCTCAAGGCTGTCAATTCAACTAAGTACCTGGGTGTTAAAATTACGAACAACTTCAGTTGGAAAGACCACATTGATAACATTATGGGGAAGGCCAGCTAAAGGTTGCGTTTCATTGGCAGGATACTTAGAAGATGCAACAAGTCCACTAAAGAGACAGCTTACACTACACTCGTTCGTCCTCTGTTAGAACATTGTTGCGCGGTGTGGGATCCTTAACAGGTGGGATTGACGGAGGACATAGAAAGGGTGCAAAAACGGGCAGCTCGTTTTCTATTATCACGTAACAAGGGAGAGAGTGTGGCAGACATGATACGCGAATTGGGATGGAAGTAATTACAGCAAAGACGTTTTTCGTCGTGGCGAGAACTATTTACGAAATTTCAGTCACCAACTTTCTCTTCCCAATGCGAAAATATTTTGTTGAGCCCAACCTACATAGGTAGGAATGATCATCGAAATAAAATAAGAGAAATCAGAGCTCGAACAGAAAGTTTTAGGTGTACGTTTTTCCCGCGCGCTGTTTGGGAGTGGAATGGTAGAGAGATAGTATGATTGTGGTTCGATGAACCCTCTGCCAACCACTTAAATGTGAATTGCAGAGTAATCATGTAGATGTAGATATGGCAATTAACTGTTCCACTGACATGAAATGTAACCAAATCAGAAAAGAGAAACTTTTTCTTTTAATTGACATCATCATCATTTCTGTGTAGAAAGTCAACAGCTAACTCATATCTTCAGATGTCATCAGTAGGTTTTATTTCATGTAACAGTTGCAATTTGTTGATGTGAAATTTAAGTCTTTTCCGCGCAACAGGATACACAGTACCTTTAGGCACTCCCTATTTGTAGACTACGCCTGGGCAATGACTTCTTCAGACTCTGAACACACGAAACACGGAATTGCTCAACAACCTCTTAAGAATTTCTTGGTCTACCTAGCGATTTTGCTTTTAAAACACTACCTGCTCCTTTGAAGGACTTTAGCGAATGACGGACAGTTTTTGCTGTAGGTGGATCACCACCATACGGGCGTCTAAAATTTACGTCAGAGTGCACATTGTTGCTGAGTTGCTCTGCACTGCACTGCATGCCTGGACTGAAGTGAGGGAACAGCACTGGTGCTGTCTCAAGGTCAAGCACACCTGCGAAATGTTGGGGCGCCAAACTTGGAGCGTTTATGAACCAAATGTCTCAAGGTCAAGCAGACCTGCCAAATGCTGGGGCGCCAAACTTGGAGCGTTTATGAACCAAATGTATCAAGGTAAAGCAGACCTGCCAAATGCTAGGGTGCCAAACTTGGAGCATTTACGAACCAAATGTATCAAGGTCAAGCAGACCTGCCAAATGCTGGGGCATCAAACTTGGAGTGTTTATGAACCAAATGTCTCAAGGTCAAGCAGACCTGCCAAATGCTGGGGAGCCAAACTTGGAGTGTTTATGAACCAAATGTCTCAAGGTCAAGCAGACCTGCCAAATGCTAGGGAGCCAAACTTGGAGTGTTTATGAACCAAATGTCTCAAGGTCAAGCAGACCTGCCAAATGCTGGGGCGCCAAACTTGGAGCGTTTATGAACCAAATGTCTCAAGGTCAAGCAGACCTGCCAAATGCTGGGGAGCCAAACTTGGAGTGTTTATGAACCAAATGTCTCAAGGTCAAGCAGACCTGCCAAATGCTGGGGCGCCAAACTTGGAGCATTTATGAACCAAATGTCTCAAGGTCAAGCAGACCTGCCAAATGCTGGGGAGCCAAACTTGGAGTGTTTATGAACCAAATGTCTCAAGGTCAAGGAGACCTGCAAATGCTGGGGCGCCAAACTTGGAGTGTTTATGAAGCAAATGTCTCAAGGTCAAGCCACCTGCAAATGCTGGGGCGCCAAACTTGGAGCGTTTATGAACCAAATGTATCAAGGTCAAGCAGACCTGCCAAATGCTGGGGAGCCAAACTTGGAGTGTTTATGAACCAAATGTCTCAAGGTCAAGCAGACCTGCCAAATGCTGGGGCGCCAAACTTGGAGCGTTTATGAACCAAATGTATCAAGGTAAAGCAGACCTGCCAAATGCTGGGGCGCCAAACCTGGAGGGTTTATGAATCAAATGTCTCAAGGTCAAGCACACCAGCCAAATGCTGGGGCGCCAAACTTGGAGCGTTTATGAACCAAATGTCTCAAGGTCAAGCAGACCTGCCAAATGCTGGGGCGCCAAACTTGGAGCGTTTATGAACCAAATGTCTCAAGGTCAAGCAGACCTGCCAAATGCTGGGGCGCCAAACTTGGAGCGTTTATGAAACAAATGACTCAAGCTCAAGCAGACCTGCCAAATGCTGGGGAGCCAAACTTGGAGAGCTGATGAACCAAACACCACAAACTAGAATTGCTTGTGTCACTTTGTACAGATTCTAGAATACATTAAAAACTAGGGAACTCTTTTTCAAGCACACTGTACTTCCTCTGCACTACTACTTAGCCGCTGCAGCATTTACTTGTCCTACGCACAGCAACTCCATTTAAAATCAAACAAGTTCAGATGTGTGCAGTATACTTATTGTTCGTTAATGACTTTATTTCTGCATTACTTCCTTCTCAACTGGCAGAAATTAGGTGACTTCAGGTTGTTAATGGTTTGTGTCTGATCACAACAACTAACAATAAGAGTGATAGTAATAAAAATAATACTGACTACAGCACTATAGTAGCCCTTATGTAATTACTGCTGTGTCATGCTGTCAATTAGTTCATTTGTGTGTTTCAAAGTGAGTAATGAAGCAATTTATTTGACAGCTGCAGGTACAATCTACAACTTTGAGAAGACATTTTCTGGACATATTTAAGCATTTGTTGCGTATTGTCTCATTTTTTATCACCAGCGATGAACGGGACAAAGAACAACCTATGTGTGTGGTGGGTGGACTATCTGAGGAATCTGTAACCTCCATCGCATGAATGCTGCTGAGAAAAAATAATTATTGATTACTTACGTAATCATTGGTTCAAAAAATGGCTCTGAGCACTATGGGACTAGTGAGGTCATCAGTCCCCTAGAACTTAGAACTACTTAAACCTAACTAACCTAAGGACATCACACACATCCATGCCCGAGGCAGGATTCGAACCTACGACCGTAGCGGTCCCGCGGTACCAGACTGTAGCGCCTAGAACCGCTCGGTCACTCCGGCCGGCACGTAATCATTATTAGAGTCTTACAAAATTGTGATAAGAGTAATAATCGTTTGAAAATAATCTGAAACAGAATAGAATTGTTTAGTTTTATCCCTTAGAAAATTTCATTTTACCCCTCAGGGTATAATTACCCCCACATTGGGAACCACTGTCTTAACGAGTATTGCTGTGCAGTGTGCGATTCTTACCGGATAGCACTGACGGAGAACATCGCGAAAGTTCAAAGAAGGGCAGCTCGTTTTGTAATATTGCGAAACAGGGGAGAGAGAGTGCGAATATGATAAACGAGTTGGAGTGGCAATCATCGAAATAAAGGTGTTTGTCGTTGTGGAGGGATCTAGTCACGAAACTTAATCACAATTCGCACGGAAGAATTAAGATGCTGGTTTTCTCGCGCACAATTCGAGAATGAAAGAGCATGACAGTAACTTCAAGATGGTTTGATGAACCCTCTGCCAAGCACTTGATTGTGAACTGCAGAGTAATCATGTATCTAAAATTGTATATAAAATGTTCAAATTCGTAATTCCAGTGCCATATTATGATAAAAAGTACAAATTATACTTTATTTGTAGCGTAATGAAAATGAAAACAACTTGATGCATTCGGAATGATGAGACTGTAATCCCTTGACGTGCGTCTTAAGAGAAAATAAATGCGACTTTTGTTTTAATTTACCTTTTATGTCATAAGCAGTCACAGTTTCCATGTCACATTTCAACATGGACGAAGGTCACGTTAAGTGGACAGAAGGTTTCCTACATACAGTGTAACCACTTTTCTCTGGACAAGGTGCGACTGCACGTCACCTGCATAGTAATCAGGAAAATCAGTAAAAAACAGAATGAGTTCGGCTAAATACTATACAGAGACACGTTATATTTATTATCTCGTAGGGGCTCAAGGAAAACTTAAAAACGTGTTCCAAAATGGAATGTGATGCAAGGTGTTCCACATTCTCGAGAACATAGGAGTAAGATGTGAGGAAAGAAGGACGAAGAGGAAACAAAAAGATTGGAAGACCAACAACGAATTAAAAAGGATGTAAGACGGTCTTCTGACCCTATTGTTCAGTCTATATTTTGAAAATGCAATGGGATTAATATTAGGGGTGAAAGGATATGAGTTATAGGATTCTATATTGTTATGCTCAGTGAAAGTGTTGGATCTAACGATCACAAACTACCGATTGAGAGTAAACTGAAGAAAAAGTAATCAGCAGTAGAAGAAATTGGAATACGGAAAAGCTTAATATCGAAATTGGGGATCATGACGGAAAAGCTATCTTGGAAACAAAATAATATACACTACATTCTTAGTGGCCCTGCCCATTACACTACGAATGTAGTGTGTGGACATTAAGTTGGGAATGTGGGTCCCACGGGGAGCGTGCAAGGGATAAATCCCTGCAGTCTCGCTATCCTCTGTGCCCTCGGTGCTTCAGCTGGATAGAGCGTCTGCCATGTGAACAGGAGATCCCGGGTTCGAGTCCCATTTGGGGCACATATTTTCAACTGTCGCTGTTGATGTGTATCAACGCCTGTGGACAGCTTAGGGTCTTGATTTAATTATCATTTCATAGGGGAATATAGGGATTGGAATGCATTCAACATATAATTGAGGATGTACAGACACGAATGAAGTTCTCTGAGGGTGCAGACACTGCGATAATAAATTGCTCAGCAGGCAGTTCAGTTGAAGGGCAATCACAGAAGTTGGACTGACAAACGTAGGTACGAAGAAGCTAACTGCAAAGAAACCAGGGATAATAGAAGTAATAATTCAGTGGATAGACTACAGAAGGAAGTAGAAAAACGTTTAGGAAAATTCATGAGGAAGACAAGCCACTTACAAATGAAATAAATAGGAAGTGCATGGAAGCTCTGACAAATTGGGTGCATGATGAAAGCAAAGAAATGGAAAAATAAACGATTGTCTGGAGGAGAGACTCAGCAGACAGAAAAGTCAAAACAACCAACGGTGAAATTAAAAGGAAGGTCGGTAATATTAAGAGCGCAGTGGCAATTTCACTGTTAATTACAGAGTAGAGAGCGGATGGATGTAAACAGTAAACTGAAGGCCTCTGCGACAGGGAGGACTTGTCAGATGACGTGATAAAAGAAGGAACAGAAGTCGACAGTCAAAAGACAAGGGATCCAGCCAGCAGCTCGTGGTCTAGGGGCTAGCGTTCCTGTCTCTGGATCACAGGGTCCCGGGTTCGATTCCCGCCGGGGTTGGAAATTTTCTCTGTCCTGGGACTGGGTGTTTTTGTGTTGTCCTCATAATTTCATCATCACCGCTGGCACAGTAGCTCAGCGTGTTCAGTCAGAGTGTTAGCTACCCTCTGTAACAAGAGAACTGAGTTAACGGATCAACGACGAACTGAAAGGGGCGTCTTGCGACATCCACTCACTGCAGATGCAACGAACTGAAACGAATAAAATGAGATTTTTTTTAAAAAAAAGTAGCTAGCGTTGCCGCCTCTGGATCACGGGTTCCCGGGTTCGATTCCCGGCTGCGTTGGAAATTTTCTCTGCCCAGCGACTGAGTGGTTTTGTGTTGACCTCATCATTTCACCATCTTCATTCGTGACAGTGGATAGATTGGATTGGGTAAAAAAATTGGACTGTGTAAAAATTGGGACTCGCAGTTGGGCGCCTCACAAACCAAACATCTTCGAGAGATCCGGTATTAGAATCAGAATTTCAAAGAACTTTGGACTACTTAAGATCAAATAAGGATAGATTATTTTCCATCGGAATTTCTAAATCGCTGGGGCAAGCGACACGAAAACTGTTATTCACGTTGGTATATTGAATGTACGAGTCAGACGATATATCATCTGACTTTCGGAAAAATATCATCCACAGAATTACGAAGATTGCAAGAGCTGACAAGTACAAGAATTATCGCACAATCGGCTTAAGAGCTAATGTATCCAAGATACTAATAAGAATAATACACTACTGGCCATTAAAATAGCTACACCACGAAGGTGACGTGCTACAGACGCGACATTTAACCGACAGGAAGAAGATGCTGTGATATGGAAACGATTAGCTTTTCAGGGCATTCACACAAGGTTGGCGCCGGTGGCGACACCTACAACGTACTGACATGAGGAAAGTTTCCAATCGATTTCTCATACACACACTGCAGTTGACCGGCGTTGCCTCGTGAAACGTTGTTGTGATGCCTCGTGTAAGAAGGAGAAATGAGTACCATCACGTTTCCGACTTCGATAAAGGTCGGATTGTAGCCTATCGCGGTTGCGGTTTATCGTGTCGCGACATTGCTGCTCACATGTGTCGACATCCAATGACTGTTAGCAGAATATGGAATAAGGAGAGTAATACGGAACGCCGTGCTGGATCCCAACGGCCTCGTATCACTAGCAGTCGAGATGACAGGCATCTTACCCGCAGGGCTGTAACGGATCGTGCAGCCACGTCTCGATCCCTGAGTCAACAGATGGGGACGTTTGCAAGACAACAACCATCTGCACGAACAGTTCGACGACTTTTGCAGCGGCATGGACTGTCCGCAATTGAAAACATCTGGTAAATGGTGGCCGAGCAACTGTCTCGTCACAATAAGCCAGTCACTACTCTTGGTGAACTGTGGTATCATGTTGAAGCTGCATGTACACGCCATCCAAGCTCTGTTTGACTCAATGCCCAGGCGTATCAAGGCCGTTATTACGGCCAGAGGTGGTTGTTCTGGGTACTGATTTCTCAGGGTCTATGCACCCAAATTGCGTGAAAATGTAATCACGTGTCAGTTCTAGTATAATATATTTGTGCAATGAATACCCGTTTATCACCTGCATTTCGTTTTGGTGTAGCAATTTTAATGGCCAGTAGGGTGAATGGAAAACAAATTTGAGGCTGTGTTAGAAGATGATCAGTTAGGCTTTAGGAAAGGCAAACGTACCAGAGAAGCAGTTCTCACGTTGCAGTTGATAATGGAAGCAGGACTGAAGAAAAATCAAGACACCTTCATTGGATCTATCGGCCTGGAGAAAGCGTTTGACAATTTAAAAGGGCACAAGATGTGCGAAATCGTGAGGAATATAGGGGTAAAGTATAGGGAGAGGTGTGTAATATACAATATGTACAAGAACGAAAGGGGAGCAATAAGGCTGGGAGACTAAGAAGAAAGGACTCGGATTAAAAAATAGTGAAAGGCAGGGGTGTTGTCTTTCGCCACTGCGGTTCAGTGTATACAAGAAGGAAGCAATGACGGAAATAAAAGAAAGGTTCAAGAGTTAAATTAAAATTCAGAGAGAAAGTAAATCAGTGATGACGGACGAGCAAGGAGGACATAAAACGCAAACTAGCACTGGAAAAAAGAGCATTCTTGGCCAAAACAGGTGTATCGCTATCAAACATAGGCCGTAATTTAAGGAAGAAATTTCTGAGAATGTACGTTTGGAGCACAGCTTTGTATGGTAGTGAAATATATACTGTGGGAAAACCAGAACAGAAGAGAATCGAAGCGTTTGAGATGTAGTGCTACATAAGAACGTTGCAAATTAGGTTGACTGATAAGGTTGAGGATTGAGGATGTTCTTCAGGGAATGAGCGAGAAAGGAATTTATGGAAAACACTGAGAACCAGAAGGGACAGGATGGTAAGACGACAGGGTAAAAACCGTAGAGCAAGACGGAGATTGAAATATATCCAGCAAATAATTCAGTCTTTTAGTGTACAAATGGTACTCTAAGATGGACAGGTGTCGAAGGCGAGGAATTCAAGGTGGGTTACATGAAACCAATCAGAAAACTGATAATCAAAAAACAAGGGACTCCTCTGGTGAATGATTTCCGTCTGGTTCTACGTAGTGTGTTCTGCCCAGACGCTCGTATCTTGGTTGTTAATGGACAGTACAGAACGCCAGTAGGGAATCTAGGACAGAATCTATTTGTTCACATGCATCTCCTCTTCACAACACGTGGATCAACGAAGAAAGTTGTGTGTCACACTAGTGTTTTGGTATCAATTCGTGCTGATTCTTTTACAGATATCTTATTTCCTCTAGACACGTCATAATGTTCGAAGTTTGAACGATCTATAGGATCCTGCAGCGCACAAATGATAGCGACGTTGACGTCTTCAACTTTTGTGGTCCTGTCTTCCTCAGTTACGTGTAATATTACGGTATATTGATAATTTTTACTTATGGACCGTCTGACAAACAAAAAAAAACTCTACCCCCTTCACTTTCTGGACACACACACACACACACACACACACACACACACACACACACACACACAGAGTCAACGAAAAAATTATATATATACCACACCAAAACACACACACAGCACAAAAAAATTATATCACACCAAAACACACACACACACACATATATATAAACGCACACACAAATGCATACACGAACAGATCACAGATACTTCAATAATTACACTCGAAAGTTTGGCAATAACATTCGATCTGTGGCAAAAACATTTGACAGTCGGCAACGGAAACCAAAACATTGCATTGAAACAAGCGTTCAGTTCATAGTGCTGCAGAATGTGGGGAAAAAACCGCAAATGGGCATTCATAAGAAGAAGAACAACACCAAAAATGCAACAGGAGCGTAATATTAAAGAAATTGTCCACGCAACCTATAAGTACAGTTCAAAACATTACTACTTAATAGGAAATACCAACCACCAGAACTGTTTATAACCTATAGGTACAGCGAAAAAAATGTAAATTAAATAGCAAACATATGCACATAGCCGACCGGTGTTCTAGGCACTTCAGTCTGGAACCGCGCGACCGCTGCGGACGCAGGTTGGAATCCTGCCTCGTACATGGATGTGTGTGATGCCCTTACGTTAGTTAGGTTTAAGTAGTTCTGAGTTCTAGGCGACTGACGACCACAGATGTTAAGTCCCATAGTGCTCAGAGCCATTTTTTGAACATATGTACATATTCCAGGCCACTGATGATGCCTTGCAGAAAGTAAAGGCTAAACGCCTATGGCACTAAAATTGTGCTTTATTCAGTTGCTGTCAGATTGTCCATAAGTAAAAATTATAAATGTACCGTGATAGCAACGTTGGTCGCTATGGTGCGGTTTTCTTGTTTTATCCTTTTTTGTAAACAGCACTGACGGGCAGTTTTTTTTTTTTTTTTTCAGTCACACGGGACTGTTTGCTAGGTGGCAGACTCTCGGTAAACATAAGCTATGTGATTCGACGTGCATTTATAGCCGCCGGTAAACCCTGACGTCTGCTATAAATCGCATAAACTCTCACTCCGGACTTTCACATTTTTTTATCAATTTTTATTTTATTTTTTAATCTTTGTGGTACTGGCGCATTACACGGGTGTCCGGTGAGTATAGGAGCGGAGTATACGTTTTCCTTGGCAAAAGCCGATTTTCTCCCGTTGTGCCGGCAACGGTGTTGTAGCGCTCCGGAAACGGTTTTAAAGTTTCACGGCAGTTGACGGCGAGCTCGGTTAATGCCCCAGGGGATTAAGGGCTCGTTATGGCGAGTTCAACTGCAACTCCCCGAGGAAGGCTGCGCTCGCGTTTCGAAACAAAGCCTCCGGGACTTTGTGCCATTTACGGCATATGTGGGGGGCAACACCAGCAGTAAATATCGCGTTGCACTTCAGCCATCAGGGTTCACTCCGCACTGCCGTTAAAAATTGAAATCTTCTCTCTCTTCCTCTCTCTTCTCTCTGCTTCTCTATCTCTTCTATCTCCGCTGTTCTATCAATCATCGTCTTTTCATTCTTTCGATCTTCTTCAGTTTTCGCTTTCTTCTTTTGTCTGCCTGCTTCCCTTAAGATTTATCTTCTTTCCTTCTCAGTTTGTCACTTTTCGTCTCTCCCTTACACACACACACACACACACACACACACACACACACACACACACACACACATACAAACAAACAACATTCCTCTCTCATTCTCCTACACCTGCTTCCCACTGTTTTCCTCTTGTTTCTTTGCTTCTTTCTCTCTCTCTTTCAGCTATCATTCTCATTCTCTTACTCCCTCTATCATCTTATCACTCCTTTCTCCTCTCTCTCTGAATCTCCTCCTCCTTCCCTCCTCTCTCTCTCTTTTCCTCTGACCGTCTTTATTTTCCTCATTCTTTTCTTCTTTCTCTTTGCCTCTTCCTCTCTCTCTCTACTTCTTGCCCCCCTCCCTCTAACTGTCTCCCAATCTCTCTCCTTTACTCCTCCCTCCTTCCCTCTTTGTCTGTCTCATTCGTTTCATCCCTCCTCTCCCCTCTTCCTACCCATCTCTCCCTGTAAGTTTTCTTTTTCCCCTCCCCCTCTATCTGTATACTGTTGTACCTGTGTCTATTTCTTCACTCAGTCCTTTCTGTCATTCCTCTCTTCTTTGTACACCTCCTTCTCTCTAACTCTCTCTCTCTCTCTCTCTCTCTCTCTCTCTCTCTCTCTCTCTCTCACACACACACACACACACACACACACACACACACACACACAATCTTTTCTTAAATTTGTCCATTCGTCATTAATTTATTATCTTGTGCATTTTTCCTCCCTGTTTCTGTCTGTATTCATCTATGTACACACCAAGTAAACTACAATCAAGTGCATGGCGGAGGGTATGTCCTGTATGTAGCAAATGCTAGGGTTATTCTATTGCGTATAGAACAGGAGAAGAAACAATGTTTAAACAATATATTTGTTCTGTAATTAGTCTGATCTTGTCTTTAGTTTCCTAAACAGGGGATACGCACTGTAATGGTTCTCTATTTACGTGACCATTACGGCACTCCAACCCCAGTAATATTGTACTACTTTTCTGCGAAGTAACAGACATATTTTTGAGGCAATATTCAGATTTGGTTTTATTAATGTATAGGTACTCCGATGTATCGATATATTCTTGTGTGTATTCATTTCTGTGAGACTGTAATAATCTTTGACTTACTTGTAACCGTTTTGGCGCGAATGTGCACAGAGCAGCCTTTGTTTCACTTTGCAGAACTTAAGTAGTTATTTCGCTTTGTAAAAGAACAGTCCAGTCTTGTGTTTGGTTAAAGTGGAAGTTAAATATATGAAGATTGATACGAAACTGGTTTCTTGATGATGTGACACTTAAGAAGTAATATATGTGAATTTACAACAAGTTTAATAAAAAATGTGGATCGTGAACACCGAGTCAAAAAATATTTCTACCATACCATTGTTCAGATCTGGGGTTGTTTGATCATTTTCCTGAAAAACGCATTCGTTAGGTTTTCAAATATTGCTAAAATACAGATCTGGACCTTCTAGCAGTCAAAGTGGCAACATCCTAGAATCAACAAGATGAGCCATAACAACTTCGCCGAAATCTACGTGGGAATCCATTGAAGATAAGTGCCAAAATTAATGACTTTGTCATAGTGACATCGTTATTTCCATTCTGACGATACCATCCACAGTCAATAACTTTGTTGTTGCCTAATAAAGCAAACATATGCTGCGTGAGGAACACCATTAATCTGATTTCTAACCTACTTTGCAAGTGGTGGTATTGTTAGAACACGTTATTGGATCGATAATTCTTCCATGATTCATGACATTATATTGCCCCACGTTGGGCGCCAAAAATGTAGTGAATCTTACAAAATTCCCTGTGATGTAACATTGTACACAAATTTATAACGTGATCATCCTACACTGGAACCAATAATTAAGTGAAAGCGTACACAAAAAGTTATGAGATCCAGGGGTTGATAAGCGAATGGAACTATCAGAAGATGGGTGTTGGCGATCCACGGAAGAGCCCCCGCTGTCTAAAGGACTGTCCTCTTCACGCCTCATCCATATCTAAGTTCAACGACCCCGCGAAATTTTTCCTCCTGTCGAAGCTGTCATTGGCGGACTAAATTTGCAACGCTGCCCAATCACTGATCGTCGTTCCACGACCATACCTCTCCATGCAGAATCGAAATTGTCTGTCGTGTGGTCTGGTGTGTGACTCGGGGATTGGCATCTTTAGACTGGATCAGATTACACTCAGCTTTCGTTCCATAGACCCAAAACTGATATGATTATCGTATGTGTGGAACACGGAGAAAGTGTGACATAAAAACATAGAACAAATGAATACGATACTCACTACCCTGAACATTTGTCAGGAGACTGTCAGAATAAATGAATACATTACTATAAACTGGAACTGCTAACATTTACAGCAGAGTTAATACACTATCAGAATTAAAGCCAGTTATGCACTTTTAATAAATTTATCATACACAAAATACGTAATCTTTACTGTTTTGACCAAGTGCCATCAAACTGATATCTAGCAGACGTTTCTACTTCAGCTGGTCAAACAGTTGGTGTTAAGATATTCATTTACAGAGCAGAGGGGGTTACCTGTCAAAAGGGCTTTCAAACTCTGTTGCTGGCAAATTATTGAAAACGTCCATTCCTGAATATTGGACTCCTTTCTGGACCAACCTAAGTCATTTTAGGTCCTTAAGCAGAGTGTTTTTATTCCTACTATTGACATTATGTATTGAGCTGTTGGTTAGAAACAGTGATATATCACTTGCAACAAAATTCATTAAGGAATAAATATACTGAGAATCAGTAGCAAGAATACAAAGTCCCTTGAACGGATTTTTACATGATGTTCCTGAATTTATACCACAAATGAGTCTTATTACACACTTTTGTACGATAAAAACATTTTCTCAGTATGATGAGTCATCCCAGAATATCATCCTGTATGACATAATATAATGAAAGTAAGCAAAGTATGCAAGATTTCTTATATTTATATTTCCTACATCCGACATCATTCTCTTGTCTAGGCGGTATAGCAATTCTGTGCTACGCCATTCACAACTGAGTTTATTATCTAGTTGTAATCTCAGAAATTTAACACTGTCAACCTCCTCGATCTGCATGTCTTCATATATTACACACATGCTGGGAGGAAATATCTTACACATTGTGAACTGCATGTACTGGGTGACAGTGAATTAGCTTTAAACCGTTTATTAATGTCAGTAAAAATTTGATTAGCAATCATTTCTAAATTTGTACTTGACTTGCTACTTATTGCAAAGTTTGTATCATCTGCAAATAAAACAAACTTAGCATATGGCAATGTACCAGACAAGAGGTCATTAATGTATACAAGGAAAAGCAACAGACCCAAGATGGAACCTTGAGGAACACCACACATAAATTATATTATTCCCATTCATATGAAGACTGACTGCTTACAGCACATGTATTCCTTTGTTCCGTGTTACTTAGAGAAGATTCTAAAATTAGATAAGACCCGATTTCAGTCTCTAGGCTATTCCCAGCGTTTTTTGCACATTGTTTCGATGTTCTTTCGTATTCCCTCAGTTGCTGTGAAAGCAGCCACACAACACTTGTTTGTAATGGCTCTCTCTCTGCGTGGGGCCTGGACAGTCTCATGCTTGTGTTTTGTCTACAAATCTGCCGACGTTCGTAATTTATAAGCAACATTCTTCCTTCCCAGAATACACCTTTCGCAACCAGGCCAACTTGTTACATAAATCGTTAGTTCTGCACGCTTCCCTGTGCGAACTCTTGGTTCTTTGGATCTACAATGCTTTTGTGAGTGTAGGATGTACATCCACATTTACATAGATACTACGCAAGCCACCGTAAGATGCGTGATGGAGGGTACCAGGTACCACTACCAATCATTCCCTTCTCTGTTACACTAGCAAAGGGAGCGTCGGAAAAACGACTATGTATGTCTCCGTATGAGCATTCAATTTACCATATCTTACCTTTTCGGTCCTCAGGCACAATGTACACTATTGGCCATTAAAATTGCTACACCAAGACGAAATGCAGATAATAAACGGGTATCCAGTGGACTAATATATTATACTAGGACTGACATGTGATTACATTTTCACGCAATTTACGTGCATAGATGCTGAGAAATCAGTACGCAGAACAACCAGCTCTGGCCGTAATAACGGCCTTGATACGCGTGGGCATTGAGTCAAACAGAACTTGGATGGCGTGTACAGTTACAGCTGCCCATGCAGCTTCAACACGATACCACAGTTCATCAAGAGTAGTGACTGGCGTATTGTGACGAGCCAGTTGCTCGGCCACTATTGACCAGACGTTTTCAGTTGGTGAGACATCTGGAGAATGTGCTGGCCAGGGCAGAAGTCGAACATTTTCTGTATCCAGAAAGGCCTGTAAAGGGCCTGCAACATGTGGTCGTGCATTATCCTGCTGAAATGTAGGGTTTCGCAGGGATCGAATAAATGGTAGAGCCACGGGTCATAACACATCTGAAGTGTAGCGTCAACTGTTCAAAGTGCCGTCAATGCGAACAAGAGGTGACCGAGGCGTGTAACCAATGACACCCCATACCATCACGGCGGGTGATAAGCCAGTATGGCGATAACGGATACACGCTTCCAATGTGCGTTCTCCGCGATGTCGCCAAAGACAGATGCGACCATCATGATGCTGTAAACAGAACCTGGATTCATCCGAAAAAGTGAAGTGTTGCCATTCGTGCACCCAGGTTCGTCGTCGAGTACACCATCGCAGGCGCTCCTGTCTGTGATGCAGCGTCAAGGGTAGCCGCAGCCATGGTCTCCGAGCTGATAGTCCATGCTGCTTCAAACATCGTCGAACTGTTCGTGCAGATGGTTGTTGTCTTGCAAACGTCCCCATCTGTTGACTCAGGGATCGAAAAGTGGCTGCACGATCCGTTACAGCCATGCGGATAAGACGCCTGTCATCTCGACTGCTAGTGATACGAGGCCGTTGGGATCCAGCACGGCTTTCCGTATTACCCTCCTGAACCCACAGATTCCATATTCTGCTAACTGTCATAGGATCTCGACCAACGCGAGCATCAATGTCGCGATACGAGAAACCGCAATCGCGATAGGCTACAATCCGACCTTTATCAAAGTCGGAAGCGTGATGGTACGCATTTCTCCTCCTTACACGAGACATCACAACAACGTTTCCCCAGGCAACGCGGGTCAACTGCTGTTTTAGAAATCGGTTGGAAACTTTCCTCATGTCAGCACGTTGTAGGTGTCGCCACCGGCGCCAACCTTGTGTGAATGCTCTGAAAAGCTAATCATTGGCATATCATAGCATTTTCTTCCTGTCGATTAAATGTCGCGTCTGTAGCACGTCATCTTCGTGGTGTAGCAAATTTAATGGCCAGTAGTGTATGTTGGCGGTAGTGGCACCGTTCGGCAGTCTGCTTCAAATCACGGTTTTCTCTACGTTTTCTCGGAAAAAACGTCAGCTCCCCTCTACGGATTCCCATTTCAGTTACCGAAGCATCTCCGTAACACTTCCGCGTTGTTCAAACTTACCGGTGTACAGATCTTGCAGCCCGCCTCTGAATTTCTTCGATATCATCCTTCAGTCCCACTTGGTACAGATTCCAAACATTCAAGAAGTATTCTAGAATAGGTCGCACCATCGTCCAATAGGCAGGCTCCTTTGTAGGTGAACAGCTCCTTCCTGAAATTCTGCCGATTAACTGGTCCATCATTTCCCCTTCCCTACCATAGTTCTCACATGATCATGCGATTTCATACCGCTTTGTAACGTTACACCCAGATATTTTAACCACTTGACTGTGTCAACCATGACGTTACTAATAATACCGTACCCGAACATCACAGGTTTGTTCTTCCTACTTATCTGCATCAACTGACATTTTCCCACATTTAGAGATAACTGCCATTCACGTCAGCAGTTACAAATTTTGTCCAAGTCCTCGTGCATCTTCCTACAATCACTCAAATTCGACACCTTACTGTGCACCACGACATCATCAGCAAACAGCAATAGATTGCTGCCGAACCTGTCCGCCAAATTATTACTGTGGTGGGAAACCTTTACGTTATTTGATTTTCAAACAGCCGAGCAAAACGGAACGTACTCAGACATTACTCTCTTTACTTATGCTGATCAACACTAAAGTGACACACAATATTTTTGCGTAACGCAATCTGACTATCAAAAATCCCTACAAAATAATGGCCCTGACTAACAATAACCTATACCTTCCATGAATCAGTTAGCTCACTAGAATCATCGTCATCGAACTACTGTAATACAGCGAGCGCCAATACTGGCAGCTAAATAAAAGATTCAAACTACTCAAGGCACTAACTACTGATAGGCATAGTTAGCAAAATGAAACATTTTGAAAGAGAATAGACAGTGTATTTACCTTAAGAATGCTCAAAAATCATCATATATATATATACTTTCAGGAGTGCTAGTTCTGCAAGCTTCGCGGAAGAGCTTCTGTAAAGTTTGGAAGGTAGGAGACGAGATACTGGCAGAAGTAAAGCTGTGAGTACCGGGCCTGAGTCGTGCTTCGGTAGCTCAGTTGGTAGAGCACTTACCTGCGAAAGGCAAAGGTCCCGAGTTCGAGTCTCGGTCGGGCACACAGTTTTAATCTGCCATGAAGTTTCATATCAGCGCACACTCCGCTGCAGAGTGAAAATCTCATTCTGGAATCATCCCCCAGGCTGTGGCTAAGCCATGTCTCAGCAATATCCTTTCTTTCAGGAGTGCTAGTTCTGCAAGGTCGCAGGAGAGCTTCTGTAAAGTTTGGAAGGTAGGAGACGGATACTGGCAGAAGTAAAGCTGTGAGTACCGGGCCTGAGTTGTGCTTCGGTAGCTCAGTTGGTAGAGCACTTACCCGCGAAAGGCAAAGGTCCCGAGTTCGAGTCTCGGTCGGGCACACAGTTTTAATCTGCCAGGAAGTTAAATATCTAGACAAAATTTAATTCCAAGTGTATCTCACAGATTCGGTATATTTGGCCATCTTCAGATACAAAGTAGAATAAATAGAAACAAAACCGTTAATATCTACCTATCATCCAAGGTATTTGTAGTAGTACACGACAGAAACAGATATAGATAACTGTATCATGTGACCTAATATACAGGACTGTTATTGGCCTCAGCTGGACTGTAAAATTCGTAGCTTATGTGTATGATTGATGATGGTAGAAGATGGTCGACGATGATGAATATGATTATTTCCTCGTTGAGCTGCTTCCAAATCTGCAAAAATGTAGCGTAGTTGGCGCCCCAACTAAAATATAGTAAGATATCACGAAATATGACATGTTTTAAGCAGCCCAGTGTGTCTTATATTCTCTCAAAGTCTCTCAGATATGCTAGATAGTGGCAATGAAAATGAAGTCGAAAGAAGTAAACCTGCTGTCACCTGGAAGATGAGTCTACAGTGCTTTGCTAGGTTGTCCCATAGAAAGTTGTACGCCCTAGCACTCCTCTGATATCAGAACTGGGTTATCTAGCCAATTTGACATGAAGAGGAATGTTAGAAAAGAACAGGTGATAGAATGAAAAGTTGGATGAAAGCAAAATTACGGTGCGTGGAAGATCAGATGGAAGGCTGACAAAAAGAGGAGAAGTGAAGAAGAACAGAGACTTAATGAGGAATACGACTGGCATAGTTCAATGCCAGGAAAGAGCGAGGATGAAAGGTTATGGGGGAAAGTTAGAAAGGAGGAAAAGAGGAGGCACATTAGCAAAAAGAGAAGGGGTTGGCAACAGACGGGTTACCAATGGCAAATTATAGACTAGAAGGGGAAATGTGAGGAGGAGAGGATGCTTTTCATCAAGTTCAAAAAAATGGTTCAAATGGCTCTGAGCACTATGGGACTCAACTGCTGTGGTCATTAGTCCCCTAGAACTTAGAACTACTTAAACCTAACTAACCTAAGGACATCACACACATCCATGCCCGAGGCAGGATTCGAACCTGCGACCGTAGCAGTCGCACGGCTCCGGACTGCGCGCCTAGAACCGCGAGACCACCGCGGCCGGCTTTTCATCAAGTAGAGAGGGAGAGAAAAATGCTAGAAACAATCAAGGTGGTATAAAAGTCATACAGGAAGTGAAGAATGACTTTATTGCTCACGAATTATGCATACTTTGTGATAAATAAAGTCATTCTCCACTTGCTGTAGGACTTGCTATACGACTTTGTCAATTTAATGACAGATCTACACTTTACTAGAATAGTCGCTAGCCTGTCAAGTGACTGCTTCACAGATTTGTTATAAAAAGGGAAAGTTGCTAAGAGGGCAGTTAGGAGGAATGGTAGGAAGGTGTGAGGCTACAAAGAAGCGAAGTTAGTTTGGTAGAACGTTATGACAGAGTACAGTTAACAGAGAGGAAAATAAGGCATTTGGGACTTGTGGAGGGAGGTAAGTAAAGTGGGTGGGAGGTTAGGAGGGAGGAGTGATAGGAAAGTAGGTTAAATAAGAGGTGGGTTGAAAGCCAGAAGAGATTGTGTCTAGGAAGGATGCAAGCCATGTGAGTGGAGAGTTGCAATTTATGTGGTTTAGAGGGGAAAAGCAGTCACATCAAGGAAGTAATTCAGCTTGGAGGCTAGGATCGAGGGAGATTGCGAGGGAGGTAAGCAGGGTGGGTGGAACATTAGGAGAAATGAGGATTAGGAGGGAAGGAAGTAAGGTGACTGGTATATTTGTAGAGAGGGAGATCAGGAAGGAGGGAAGTAAGATAGCTGATAGGTTTGGGTGGAGGGGTGTTAGTAACATGTACATGGGATGACAGGAAAGAGGGACTTAAGAAAGTATGAAAGTCAGGTTGGTGGGAAATTAAATTGGTGGGAATTACATGGGTGGGAATTTAGATGAGTAACAAGTTAGGCGGGTGGGGAGTTAGGCGGGTGGGTAGTCAGATGGGCGATGAGTTAGGAGCGACATGAGTAAGGTGAGTATGAGATTAAAATGGGGTTCAGGAGGGAAGAAAATAATGTGCATGGGAGGTTAGCAGGGAAGAAATTTAGGAGAGGAAATTTAGCTACACATGAGGTAAGGAGGGAGGGAAGTTAGTGGGTAGGAAAGCAAGACAGCTGTGACGTTAGGAAATACTCAAAGATTAAGTAAGTGGTAAAAGAGAGGATAAGAGAGATGGAGCTTAGGAAGAGTGGAAGCTAAATGGATGTGTGTGTGTGTGTGTGTGTTTTAGGCTAACAGCACGAATGGACCAGTATTTTTAGGTGGTAAGCTAAATTGGTTGCAGTCAATTCACAAAAACCACTGTAATACTGAGAGTGGCTGGCTGGATAGTAGAAGTCGCATCCAGTAATCCTCGCCCACAGTTTTGTTCATCTTGTTGCCTTGGGCGCTGGTAAACATTTGAGTTTGCTGTGCCTTGGCCGTAGGAGAGCTTCGCTAATTACGTCGCTGCAGTGGGGAAATTAAAATGAATGAAGGAGAGCTGAAAGAAATATCTAGTGGTGGAACCGCCTGGACAAGTACTCTTCAATACTGCTCACTCTACTTTCTGAGGGCTCCTTATTGTTGTATATTAACCGCTTTATATTCAGCTATTGAGTTTTGTTTTCGTTTCTAGCACTGAGAATTAAAAACCTGAGAGTTGTCCTGCACTAGAAAAAGATTGCTTCTCTATTTTCAGTAAGGACTTAAAAATAAAATTCCTAGAAGACTGTTGTTCTCCTAGTTTTTGTATGCAAATCTTGATGAAATGCACTGACGTGAAGTTTTCCATGTCTGATTCTGTGAAGTGAATCGATGAGGGGGGATTAAATTGAAAAATGAACGTAATTTGGGAACGCAAAGAATTCCACGGTTTTTAATTAAAAAGAGCCTGCGAGACGGAATGTACACGTCTCCAGTTTTCTCTCTCTCTCTCTCTCTCTCTCTCTCTCTCTCTCTTTCTCTCTCTCCCTCTCTCTCCCTCTTTCCCTCCCTCCCTCTTTTCCGGCGCGGAATAACGGAAATGTGGTTGAATCTAGCTCATGGGATTTCAGCATCAGGAGGGAGAAAGGGCCGAAAATATGAACAATAGAAGTCCAGGGAGACTGTTGGAAATGCATCGCCACTGCAGGTTCCAGCCAACCACACATCCTAAATTATTTTTTCGAAACTTCTAGGAGTGGAATGCATTTTTCACGATACATCACCACACGAGGGTACGCAGTTAAAACTACTGAATGTTTCAAAATGCCATTAGACTTCATGAATAATTTAATAATTCTGATATTAAGAAAGAAATCCAGTTGGATGTGTGGGTGTTATATATTCCTGTCAGAGAGGTCACAGTTCGTATTAATTGATGGAAAGCCATCGAGTAAAACAGGAGTGATTTCTGGCGTTCCTTGTCTGTATAAACGATTTGGGAGACAATCCGAGCAGCCATCTTATTATCAGATGACGCTGTCATTTTTCGACTAGTAAAGTCGTCAAAAGTTCAGAGAAGGCAGCACGTTCTGTATTATCTCGAAATAGGGGACAGAGTGTCACTGAAATGATACAGGATATGCGATGGACATCATTAAAAGGCGTTTTTAGTTGGGGCGGAATCTTCTCACGAAAATTTCAATCATCATTTTTGTCCTCCGAATGAGAAAATATTTTGTGGACGCTGATTTACAGAGGGAGAAACGATCGAAGTGATAAAATAAGGGAAATATGAGCTCGTACAGAAAGATATAGGTGTTCGTTTTCCCAGCGCGCCAAACGAGATTGGAATAACAGCGAATTTTGATGGTGGTTCGATTAACCGTATGCCGGACATTTAAATGAGATTTCCAAAGTATCCATGTAGAAGTAGATGCAGATGTAGAGTTAAGCGAGTGTAGGTAAGAGCTGAACATCAGGTCAACGTTTTATTTTCGTTTTACCGATCGTAGCGATTTAAAACAGCCCCTGATTTTCGGAGGTAATATTATAGTGTTTTTATTTACATTTCATCCGTGCCGATCGTAAATATGGGCAGAATAAGGAAGTTTAACAACAGGAATAAGTTTAAAGGTACGAGAGGACCTCTTTCAATTTTTTTTCTGTTCCAAGGGCCCCAAGTAATTTTGTAAGTTTCGGAGGGCTACTGTACTTAGAGATGAATGTAGACATAACCATCCCGTGCCAATGTCACTAAAAGATGTTATAAATCTTAGCTTTACAGACTTAGCCAGTAAAAACTAGTGAAGCCTGGTAGTCAAAGATTCGGTTACGATTGTCGACGGGGCCTTAATCAGTTACTATTAATTACCTTTTGCAATCACACGCATTTATTTTAAAACGGTAATTCCAGACGCAGCAATAAATCAAGATATAACACGTTATTAATGAAGGAATAAACAACTGTGTAATTAACAGTGCTTTCAGTGCGTTCCAATTTACCAAATGAGGATAAAATACAGACACAAGCCAATGTGATCCCAATTAGAATATTAAGGCAAGTAACCACAGTAACTGCTGAAGGCCTTTAACGCCAAGAACGGCAATTATAAAAAATTTAACAAACATACTGTAAAACAGCAGAGCAAAAGCAAAGGTTAATTTAAAAAAACAGGCAACTGATCACCAAACGGGTGAGACAAAATGATGATAAACTTGGTAGCACAACCATTTAAACCTGCTGTAACGCCAAGAATGGCAATTATATAAAAAAATTAGGAACATACAATAAAACGGCAAACACAATAATAAAAAAAATGGCTCTGAGCACTATGGAACTTAACATCTGAGGTCATCAGTCCCCTAGAACTTAGAACTACTTAAACCTAACTAACCTAAAGACATCACACACATCCATACCCAAGGCAGGATTCGAACCTGCGACCGTAGCAGTCTCGCGGTTCCGGACTGAAGCGCCTAGAACCGCTCGGCCACCGCGGCCGGCTAATAATAAAACACAAGGGCCTATCACAGACGGTGCGCCAGGGATCGACCTCTGAGTAGGTCACAGGTTCGAATCTTGCTACAGTCACAGGTTCGAATGTGTGTGATAACCTTAGGTTAGTTAGGTTTAAGTAGTTCTAAGTTCTAGGGGTCTGATGACCTCAAATGTTAAGTCCCATAGTGCTCAGAGCCATTTGAACTATTTTGAAGTCTTTTTTCTATTAAAAATGAAATTCCTCATGCTGTACTTAAGATTTTATATTTACTTGGCTGCTAGTTTCGATGTTGCGTCAACGCCATCTTCAGGCCAGCACACTTTGACGAAATCAGTTGTGTGTGGCTCAGTCACGTGTTGGTCTTATCGCGGACTTCTAGACTGAATCTTAAGTACAGCTCGAGGAATTTCATTTTTCGTAAAAACTATACCAGCTGTGTCCCACCTTCATCCAGTTTAAATGTGGATGTACAAAGATTTTGAAGTCTGTCCTCCAGACCGCTTCATCTCCGAGTAACTACTGCGACTTCCTTCCTTCTGAATCTCCCAACTGTATTCATCTCATGGTCTCCCTCTACGATTTTTAACACCCTCTCCTTACCCAACACACTTATTTCCAACACTAAACTGGTGATACCTTAATGTCTCAGTATGTGTCATATCAACCGATTTCTTCTTTTATTCAACTTGTGCCACAAATTTCTTGTCTTCCCACTTCTGTTCAGTACCTCCGTATTGGTTACATGATCAACCCATCTAATTGTCAACATTCTTGTTAAGCACAACATTTCGAAAGCTTCCATTCTCTTCTTGTCTAAACTGTTTATCGTCCATCTTTCAGTTCCATATATGGCTACACTCCAGGCAAAACTTTCAGAAAAGACTTCCTAACACTTAAATCTACACTCGATGTTAACAAATATCTCTCCCTGACAAAAACTTTTCTTGACATTGCCACTCTACATTTACATCCTCTCTACTTCATCACCAGTAATTTTGTATCCAAAAAGTAAAACTGCTCTACTACTTTCCGATGCCTCATTTCCTAATCTAACTCCCTCACCGTCATCTGATTTAATTCGACTACCCAACATTTACGCTCATTTTGCTTTTTGTTACGGTCACATCCTCCATTCAAGAAACAGTCCATTCCGTTAAACTGCTCTTCCAAGCCTTTTGCTGTGTCTGATTCAATCAGGAACCGCACTGCTGCTACAGTCACAGGTTCGAATCCTGCCTCAGGCACGGATGCGTGTGATGTCCTTAGGTTAGTTAGGTTTAAGGACTTCTAAGTCTAGAGGAGGGGACTGATTAACTCAGATTTTAAGTCCCATAGTGCTTAGAGCCATTTGAACCTCGTGCGGTAGCGTCCTCGCTTCCCGCGCCCGGGTTCCCGGGTTCGATTCCCAGCGGGGTCAGGCATTTTCTCTGTCTCGTGATGGCTTGGTGTTGTGTGTTGTCCTTAGGTTAGTTACGTTTAAGTAGTTCTAAGTTCTAGGGGACTGATGACCTCAGATGTTAAGTCCCATAGTGCTCAGAGCCATTTTAACCATTTTGTCCCCCCCCCCCCCCCCCCACACACACATGAACCATGGACCTTGCCGTTAGTGGGGAGGCTTGCATGCCTCCGAGATACAGACAGCCGTACTGTAGGTGCAACCACAACGGAAGGGTACCTGTTGAGAGGCCAGACAAACGTGTGGTTCCTGAAGATGGGTAGAAGCCTTTTCAGTAGTTGCAGGGGAAACGGTCTGGATTATTGACTGATCTAGCCTTGTAACATTAACCAAAACGGACTTGCCGGGCTGGTACTGCTAATAGCTGAAACCTAGGAAAAGCTAGAGCCATGATTTTTCCCGAGGGCATGCAGCTCTACTATATGGTCAAATGATGATGGCGTCCTGTCGGGTAAAATATTCCGGAGGTAAAATAGTCCCCCATTCGGATCTCCGGGAGGGGACTATCCAAGAGGACGTCGTTGTCAAGAAAGGAAACTGGCGTTCTACGGGTCGGAGAGTGGAATGTCAGATGCCATAATCGGGAGGCAGGTTAGAAACTTTAGAAATGGAAATGGACAGGTTAAAGTTAGATATAGTGGGAATTAGTGAAGTTCGGTGGCAGGACGAACAAGCCTCCTGGTCAGGTGAACACAGGGTTATAAATAAACCAAATAGAGCAGAAGTAGGTTTAATAATGAATAAAAAATTGGAGCGCTGGTAAGCTATTACGAACAGCACAGATAGACAGATAGCCCTCGCCTACCACAGTAGAATAAGTTTAAGAGATTGACCAACCGTATTGTAAGATAAAAGGAATCATTCAGATAGTGAGGGGAGACGAAAAGTTAAGAATCATGTGGAACTGGAATTCGATAGTAGGAAAAAGAAGAGAAGGAAAATGTGAATATGGAATGGTGGTAAGGACTAAAAGAGGAAGAAAGAGTTACAGAAATGAAAGAGAGGTTAAAGAATGGAATCAAAATTCAAGGTGAAAGGATATCAGTGGTAAGATCCGTTCATGATATTGTCGGTAGAAGAGAAGAAGAATTACAGTATCTGCTGAGTGGAATGAACAGTAAGGAGTACAGAACACGGACCTCAGTGAAACGAAGAAGGCGAAAGCAATGGGAAGTAGCAGAAATAAGAACAGCGAGGAACTTAACATCAGGATTGGTGACCACGAAGTAGATCAAGTTAAGGAATTCTAATGCCTAGACAGCAGAATAAATGATGACGGTCGGAGCAAGGAGGACATCAAAAGCAGAATACCACAGGCAAAAAGAGCATTGCTGACCAAGGGAAATCTACTAGTATCAGACATACGCCTAAATTTGAGGAAGAAATTTCTGAAAATGTACGTTTGGAGCACAGTATTGAATGGTCCGGAAACATGATCTGTAGGAAAAGCAGAAAAGATGTGGTGTTACAAAAGAATACTGAATATTAGGTAGACTCTTAAGGCAAGGAATGAGGAGATTCTCCGTAGAATCGGTGAGAAACGGCATACATGGAAAACACTGACAAGAAGAAGGGACGGTAGGACATTTGTTAAGACATTACGGGAATAACTTCCAAGGCTACTAGAGGGAGCTCTAGAGGGCAAAAACTGTAGAGGAAAACAGAGGTTGGAACACACCCGGCGAACAATTAAGGTCGTAGGTGGCAGGTGCTACTCTGAGATGAAGAGGTTGATACAGGACACGAATTAGAGATAAGCCGCATCAAACCAGTCAGAAAACCAGTGACACAAAGAAAAGAAAAAATAAACAAAACAAGTGACCGGGTATTTTTCATCATATGGTGCTGGAAGAGCATTTGAACGGAATGGACAGTGGACAGTGTCTTGAAAGGAGGATACAAGATGAACATCAACAGAAGCAAAACGAGGATAATGGAATGTAGTCAAATTAAATCGGGTGATGCTGAGGGAATTAGATTAGGAAATGAGACACTTAAAGTAGTAAAGGAGTTTTGAAATTTAGGAAGTAAAATAACTGATGATGGTCGAAGTAGAGAGGATATAAAACGTAGATTGGCAATGGCAAGGAAAGCGTTTCTGAAGAAGAGAAATTTGTTAACATCGAATATAGATTTATGTATAAGGAAGTCGTTTCTGAAACTATTTGTTTGGAGTGTAGCCATGTATGGAAGTGAAACATGGACGATAAATAGTTTAGACAAGAAGAGAATAGAAGCTTTCGAAATGTGGTGCTACAGAAGAATGTTGAAGATTAGGTGGGTAGATCACGTAACTAATGAGAATTGAATAGGATTGGGGAGAAGAGGAGTTTGTGGCACAACTTGACAAGAAGAAGGGACCAGTTGGTAGGACATGTTCTGAGGCATCAAGGGATCACAAATATAGCATTGGAGGGCAGCGTGGAGGGTAAAAATCGTAGAGGGAGACGAAGAGACGAATACACTAAGCAGATTCAGAAGGATGTAGGTTGCAGTAGGTACTGGGAGATGAAGAAGCTTGCACACGATAGATTAGCATGGAGAGCTGCATCAAACCAGTCTCAGGACTGGAGACAACAACAACAACAACATGGTGGTACAACGGCAAGCAGTAAATAGTATGCTCAGTAGCTGCAACAGCCCGTCTGCAGAACGTTCTTAACTTCAGACTGCAAATAATACACATTGCACGCTTTTGGAGTTGGAAAGCTTTAGCCTGGGTCGATGATTTTCTCCGAAAAGTAATTCGGTATGAGGCGGTGGAACGAAATCAAGCGACGTGCACACGCTTCTCTTATTTTTGTATCAGCCTCATCTGACAAATTCGCCTCAACGCTGTCGAAGGAAGATAACACACAATGTCGTTGGCGATACGAGTGAAGTCTTCGGAAACTGGTTTTACTCCGCCCGCCCTTAGACAAATCTCATTTTCCATGCAAGGAAGAAGGGGAAAGAAGAAAGAAACAGAAACTCGGCATGAGCCCGCAGCAGGAAGTAGCTTCCATTTACCACAAATTCAATCGGATGGAATTTAGAAGCCACCGAAGGCTTTTCCGGACTTTCCACGAGAGCTAACCGCAGTACATTTTTAATCGTCCGGAAGCTTCTGTGATCTCTCTATCTCTCTCTCTCTTCCTCTCTTTGTCTCTCTCTCTCTTCCTCTCTCTCTCTCACCCCCCTTCTCTTTGACTAACTTGACAATTCTGAGCACGAAATTACTTCGCGAAACGTGACTCTACGGACAGCGGAACTGTAATTTTTCCCGGAATTTTCTCCTCCTGTTTCTTTTATTGTTATTTCGTTTTCCTGTATTTTAAATTTTACTTACAGCTGCTTTTTACGTGTGTGGAATTTTTGCCCCGTTGTACAAAAGCTTAGTGGGTGGCAGACAGCGAGAATGAAACTAAAAAAAAAAAAAAAAACTCGGAATAAAACAGGTCGCCAGGTATCGGAGTATCAGTTGACTAGTCGTAGCAAACTTCAGAATATTTAGAAACATACTAACGTAGGGACATCATAGACTGTATCTCTGTAATGTTTTCCACATTTATAGAATTTAAAGATTTTTTTGGAGGGGGGGGGGGGATGTGATTTTCTTCAAGCAGTACGAAACACTTCTTTAAGAGCTAAAAATACATAAAACACGAAAAATGGACTCTCAAGATTTCCGAGCACTATACTACTACTATATCTACTACTACTATATCTACTTCTACATGGATACTTTGCAAATGACACTTAAATGCCTGCAGAGGGTTCATCGAACCACCTTCAAAAAATTCTTTGGTATTCCGCTCTCGAACAACGCGCGGAAAAAACAAACACCTCCATGTTTAAATTTACTATAAGTATACTCGTATGTGACAGTCACACACATTAAGATTTGATACATTGTACGCAACAGCAAATGACGTGTGTTGTAAAAACATTTGTGTTAATTATAATTAACAAGTAGAAAAGCACAGTTTTACATGCACACGTCTGTGCTGTGTGAAATATATTTTTGAATCACCTGTAATACTAGAAGGCATGTCACTTATATAAATAAGAGACAGCAGTGGCCCCAGCACCGACCCTTGGGGAACGCCCCACTTAACAGTGCCCCATTGGGACTGAACATCACTACCACTCTCAATATTGCGGAGAATTACCTTCTGCTTTCTGTTCTTAAAGTAAGAGGCGAACCAATTGTAAGCTGCTCCCCTTACTCCATAATGGTCCAACTTCTGCAGTAATATTTTGTGGTCAACACAGTCAAAAGCCTTCGTTAAATCAAAGAAAACACCTAACGGTCGCAACCTTTTATTTAATCCGTCCAAAAACTCACAGAGAAAGAGAATATAGCATTTTCAGTTGTTAAACCATTTCTAAAACCAAACTGAACATTTGACAGCAAATTATGTGAATTTAAATGCTCCAGTAACGTTGTATATACAACCTTCTCGATAATTAAGAAACAGCCTTTAGAATCTGGTTATTGTATGGCCGAAAGCGGTTATGACTCTGTCATAAAAATGTGACTATAAACAATACATTTTTACAAAATACTTAATCACTCACTCTATTGACAAAATGTCGTTTTCTCCTAAGTAAATCAGAATTGTAGTGGTGGTGATGGCAGGGTTTTAGTGCGCGTCGTTTACGAGATATCGTATTTTGCAAAGTCCCCACACCGATACTTGTACAATACCTGTGGTTGCACACACTAAAGAACAGCGCAAGTGGATGCACTAATTATGTCGATTTTAACCAGTAGCGAAGCAATTTTACACCACAGGTTGTGTTCAAAATACCGCCGGCAGCGGCAATACAAGCTTTCAGTCTGTTACGGAACGACTGCTACACACGCGCTAGCGTTTCAGCGGAGATGTCCGAGCAGGCTGTAGCAATGCGTCGTTGCATATCATCGGGTGTAGTTTGTATGTGCTTCCAGACAGCGTCTTTCAGCTTTCCCACAGAAAAATATACAGGCGTCAAATACGGGGAACGGGAAGGTCAAGGTACACGTTTTCTCCGACCAGTCCAGCGATTTGGAAGCAATTCGTGAAGGCTTGCTGTAGTACTTTGTGGACTGTAGGCTGTGCAGCCTAATCTGCAGAGGAACGTCTTCTCGTATCTATGCACAAAAAATGTAGCAGCTGTATGTTTATATATAATTTGCACGTACATTGCTGGCCATTAAAATTAACACACCAAGAAGAAATGCATATGATAAACGGGTATTCATTGGACAAATATATTATACTAGAACTGAAGTGCGATTACATTTTCACGCAGTTTGGGTGCACAGATCCTGAGAAATCAGCACCCAGAACAACCACCTCTGGCAGTAATAACGTCCTTGATACGCCTGGGCATTGAGTCAAACAGAGCTCGAATGGCGTGTACAGGTACAGCTGCCCATGCAGCTTCAACACGATACCATAGTTCATCAGGAGTAGTGACTGGCGTGTTGTAACGAGCCAGTTGCTCGGCCACCATTGACCAGACGTTTTCAATTGGTGAGAGATGTGGAGAATGTGCTGGCCACGGCAGCAGTCGAACATTTTCTGTATCCAGAAAGGCCCGTACAGGACCTGCAACATGCGGTCGTGCATTATCCTGCTGAAATGAAGGGTTTCGCAGGGATCGAATGGAGGGTAGAGCCACTGAAATGTCCACTGTTCAAAGTGCTGTCAATGCGAACAAGACGTGATCGAGACGTGCAACCAATGGCACCCCATACCATCACGCCGGGTGATACGACAGTATGGCGATGACGAACACATGCTTCCAATGTGCGTTCACCGCGATGTCGCCAAACGCGGATGCGACCATCGTGATGCTGTAAACATAACATGGATTCATCCGAAAAAATGAGGGTTTGCCATTCGTGCACCCAGGTTTGTCGTCGAGTACACCATCGCAGGCGCTCCTGTCTGTGATGCAGCGTCAAGGGTAGCCGCAGCCATGGTCTCCGAACTGCTAGCCCGTGCTGCTGCAAACGACGTCGAACTGATCAGGCAGATTGTTGTTGTCTTGGAAACGTCCCCATCTGTTGACTCAGAGATCGAGACATGGCTGCACGATCTACTACAGCCGTGCAGATAAGATGCCTGCCATCTCGACTGCTAGTGATACGAGGCCGTTGGGATCCAGCACGGCGTTCCATATTACCCTCCTGAACCCACCGATTTCATATTCTGCTAACAGTCATTGGATATCGACCAACGCGAGCAGCAATGTCGATAAACCACAATTGCGATAAGCTACAATCCGACCTTTATCAAAGTCGGAAACGTGACAGTACGCATTTCTCCTCCTTACACGAGGCATCACAACAACGTTTCACCAGGCAACGCCGGTCAACTGCTGTTTGTGTATGAGAAATATATATATATATATATATATATATATATATATATATATATATATGTATGTATATATATAGTGAGATGACAAGATTCAAGTCATAGCGAGATGCACATATACAGGTGTATAATTCGCAGATAATTTACCTGTATTTGCGACATCAGTTGTGACCTACAGATGGTCTAGGATCCAGAAACCCGAATGCTGCTCAAATAAAAATTACTGTCGCACGAGATTAGAAAAGTGTTCCGCTTTTAATGTTACTATTACGCCCAAACCAGTGTTCTAGGGGTAACGTCTTTGTTTCATAATCAAAAACGTCTTCGGACCCGGGTTCGATCCCGGCCACTGCCTAAACTTTGATAAATAATCAGCATTGGCGGCCGAAGACTTCCGGCATAAGAAGTCAGCCTCATTCTGCCAACGGCCTTGTCAAAGAGGGCGGAGGAGCGGATAGAGGTTCAGGGCACTCTCTTGTCCTAGGGGTGGGAAATTGCCCCTAAATGCGGAAGAATCAGCAATGATCAACGACATGAGGATGCAGAAGGCAATGGAAACCACTGCATTAAAGACACGTAACGTTTATCCACAGGACATGTGGCCTGTAGTTGAAGAAGTCTCATGATGATCTCTCCATTGGCAAAAGATTCCGGAATAGTCCCCCATTCGGATCTCCGGGAGGGGACTGCCAAGGGGCAGATTACCATGAGAAAAAGATTGAATAATCAACGAAAGGATAACGTTCTACGAGTCGGGGCGTGGAATGTCAGAAGCTTGAACGTGGTAGGGAAGCTAGAAAATCTGAAAAGGGAAATGCAAAGGCTCAATCTAGATATAGTAGGGGGCAGTGGAGTGAAGTGGAAGGAAGACAAGGATTTCTGGTCAGATGAGTATCGGGTAATATCAACAGCAGCAGGAAATGGTATAACAGGTGTAGGATTCGTTATGAATAGGAAGTTAGGGCAGACGGTGTGTTACTGTGAACAGTTCAGTGACCGGGTTGTTCTAATCAGAATCGACAGCAGACCAACACCGACAACGATAGTTCAGGTATACATGCCGACGTCGCAAGCTGTAGATGAACAGATAAAGAAAGTGTATGAGGATATTGAAAGGGTAATGCAGTATGTAAAGGGGGACGAAAATCTAATAGTCATGGGAGACTGGAATGCAGTTGTAGGGGAAGGAGTAGAAGAAATGGTTACTGGAGAATATGGGCTTGGCACAAGGAATGAAAGAGGAGAAAGACTAATTGGGTTCTGTCACAAGTTTCAGCTAGTAATAGCGAATACCCTGTTCAAGAATCACAAGAGGAGGAGGTATACTTGGAAAAGGCCGGGAGATAGGGGAAGATATCAATTAGATTACATCATGGTCAGACAGAGATTCCGAAATCAGATACTGGATTGTAAGGCGTACCCAGGAGCAGATATAGACTCAGATCACAATATAGTAGTGATGAAGAGTAGGCTGAAATTCAAGACATTAGTCAGGAAGAATCAATACGCAAAGAAGTGGGATACGGAAGTATTAAGGAATGACGAGATACGTTTGAAGTTCTCTAACGCTATAGATACAGCAATAAAGAATAGCGCAGTAGGCAACACAGTTGAAGAGGAATGGACGTCTCTAAAAAGGGCCATCACAGAAGTTGTGAAGGAAAACATAGGTACAAAGAAGGTATCTGCGAAGAAACCATGGGTAACAGAAGAAATACTTCAGTTGATTGATGAAAGGAGGAAGTACAACCATGTTCTGGGAAAATCAGGAATACAGAAATACAAGTCGCTGAGAAATGAAATAAATAGGAAGTGCAGGGAAGCTAAGACGAAATGGCTGCAGGAAAAATGTGAAGACATCGAAAAAGGTATGATTGTCCGAAGGACAGACTCAGCATACAGAAAAGTCAAAACAACCTTTGGTGACATTAAAAGCAACGGTGGTAACATTAAGAGTGCAACGGGAATTCCACTGTTAAATGCAGAGGAGAGAGCAGATAGGTGGAAAGAATACATTGAAAGCCTCTACGAGGGGGAAGATTTGTCTGATATAATAGAAGAAGAAACAGGAGTCGATTTAGAAGAGATAGAGGATCCAGTATTAGAATCGGAATTTAAAAGAGCTTTGGAGGACTTACGGTAAAATAAGGCAGAAGGGATAGATAACATTCCACCAGCTGACAAGTGCGAGAATTATCTCACAATCAGCTTAACAGCTCATGCATCGAAGCTGCTTACAAGAATAATATACAGAAGAATGGAAAAGAAAATTGAGAATGCTCTAGGTGACGATCAGTTTGGCTTTAGGAAAATTAAAGGCACGAGAGAGGTAATTCTGACGTTACGGCTAATAATGGAAGCAAGGCTAAAGAAAAATCAAGACACGTTCATAGGATTTGTCGACCTGGAAAAAGCGTTCGACAATATAAAATGGTGCAAGCTGTTCAAGATTCTGAAAAAAGTAGGGGTAAGCTATAGGGAGAGACGGGTCATATACAATATGTACAACAACCAAGAGGGAATAATAAGAGTGGACGATCAAGAACGAAGTGCTCGTATCAAGAAGGGTGTAAGACAAGGCTGTAGCCTTTCGCCCCTACTCTTCAATCTGTACATCGAGGAAGCAATGATGGAAATAAAAGAAAGGTTCAGGAGTGGAATTAAAATACAAGGTGAAAGGATATCAATGATACGATTCGCTGATGACATTGGTATCCTGAGTGAAAGTGAAGAAGAATTAAATGATCTGCTGAACGGAATGAACAGTCTAATGAGTACACAG
Source organism: Schistocerca gregaria (assembly GCF_023897955.1). Classification (NCBI taxonomy): domain Eukaryota; kingdom Metazoa; phylum Arthropoda; class Insecta; order Orthoptera; family Acrididae; genus Schistocerca; species Schistocerca gregaria. The sequence continues at coordinate 83,389,292 of NC_064930.1, read as the reverse complement.
TATGATTTGAGAGTAAATCGGAGAAAGACGAAGGTAATGAGAAGTAGTAGAAATGAGAACAGCGAGAAACTTAATATCAGGATTGATGGTCATGAAGTCAATGAAGTTAAGGAATTCTGCTACCTAGGCAGTAAAATAATCAATGACGGGCGGATCAAGGAGGACATCAAAAGCAGACTCGCTATGGCAAAAAAGGGATATCTGGCCAAGAGAAGTCTACTAATATCAAATACCGGCCTTAATTTGAGGGAGAAATTTCTGAGGATGTACGTCTGGAGTACAGCATTGTATGGTAGTGAAAGATGGACTGTGGGAAAACCGGAACAGAAGAGAATCGAAGCATTTGAGATGTGGTGCTATAGACGAATGTTGAAAATTAGGTGGACTGATAAGGTAAGGAATGAGGAGGTTCTACGCAGAATCGGAGAGGAAAGGAATATGTGGAAAACACTGATAAGGAGAAGGGACAGGATGATAGGACATCTGTTAAGACATGGGGGAATGACTTCCATGGTACTAGAGGGAGCTGTAGAGGGCAAAAACTGTAGAGGAAGACAGAGATTGGAATACGTCAAGCAAATAATTGAGGACGTAGGTTGCAAGTGCTACTCTGAGATGAAGAGGTTAGCACAGGAAAGGAATTCGTGGCGGGCCGCATCAAACCAGTCAGTAGACTGATGAAAAAAAAAAAAAAAAAAAAAAAAAAAAAAAAAAAAAAAAAAACGCACATTATTAGACATTTTACCTGAGTCAGACGGCGGCATACCATTACTAATGCATACCAGGATTACAAAATCCACACGTACTAGCATATTTCGGGCTATTACGCCATCGCCGAATAGCAGTGGCTACTCAATGAGCTGTCAGTAGATTTAGAAGAAACGTCCATTGTGACTGGCTTCCAGATTTCACAGTAATATCTCAGCTCAGCGCGTTGTTTGATGTTCAAACGCCACGCGAACTCATTATCGGCTTTCTAGACAAAGGAATTCCGAGGCTACCCCAGTGGAGGTATAAATAGCCACGGCATCGTAGGGGTATCGTTTTCGCAACCTGCAGCAGCTGGGACTGCTTTTGAGCATCACGAAAGTCCCTTCTTAGTAGCATAAATACGATTATGGTAATGTAGTTAGAGACATACTTGTAAACTGTCTCCCCTCCCACCCACGAATCTGTAAGAAATCTCATGTGCAAAGTAATTTCAAACGTTTTAAGGAAAGCTAATTTTCCACGCAACTCGATGTTTATGATGTGATATCTCCTGAACTGAGGGTCTAACAGTGCTACCATTTTGCAGGTGCGTACAATGTTATGTATGGATACTGGCTGCGAAACGTGTTGCGAATACAGTTAGTATTAAATAAGCAATAAATTTAAAGCAGTATGCCTGATGCTGAATATTTACTGCACGCATAGCCAGAATGTATTAACTTACATACCTATCTCCATTATTTTCTTGCGGGGGTAGGAAGGGAGGTGGGTGTACGCACAATAAACTTTTGTAGAACTTCGAAAATGTGTATACAGTTTGTAGGATGTCGCTAAAGCCGTCGGCATACGGAGCGTGCATCCGAGTGTTGAGCTTGCCGATTTTCTGACGTCTTAGCGTGGAATAGAACCCTCGAGAGTCTTACCGAACGTGCAGAGCAATATCTGGCATGTCAGATATTCCGAGCGTGCGTCTGAGCGTCGACCAATGAGATGGCACAACGCCGCCTACGTCACACGCACGCCGTCTCCCTTCAGTACAGAGCTGAAGGCGCCATATTGGCATCCATTTCAGTCTTATACGTGTATATATATGCCGTTTCTGAGCACCAGCAAATTGAATTACTGCAAAACCCGTTGTTACGTGTGTGATTCGTTCCAACAAAATAATGAGAAACATCATATTCGTGGCAAAAGAATTATTATAACTTGTGTATTATGAGAGTAGTCTATTTGAAGGCAGCGATAAACTGAAGATCCACCCAAAACGCATTGTTCTTGGTACAATCTGTTATAATTACATTTCCATCAGTAACATATCTACGATTAAGAATTTCAGCACACCGTAACACAATATAATTAGATGCAAAATAAGGGATGTTGGTTTAGCGTATTCCACATGGTACATCACAGTCAATGGTAAACAGATCACCCGATCACGCCTCCACACGATGAACATGGCGGATTGGTCTGTCTGCGTAGACTGCGGGATACCAGACACGGGCGAACACCGTCTCACATGTGGCGCGGCAGAAGACGTACGGCGCTTGGTGCGACAAATTTTGTCGTATTTTCTACGGGTGACTCCCGAACACATTACACCTCAGTTTCTACTATTTCCGGATGAACAGTATTTCCCGCGCGCCGAGACCAACGCTGTCACGTGGATCCGTGGGCATGAGGTACACTACTTATTTCACGATGGACCTAAAGATGTATTAGACTTTTGGAACTACCTACAAGAACGTCATCGTACGGAACCCAAAATACAGACAGTATTTTTCTAATTACTTAGGGAGTGCCCTAAGCGACCTTCCACGCAGCTGGATCATCAACAAGTAGGAGAAGATACCCCATTGAGTGAGCTGACATGACTAAGTTCGATTCTCGGTGGAACAACATGATATACGTGACGACGTACCTGGATGATGAAGCGTAAGGAGAGTAGCGACGCTCCCTTCTGCATCCTGTATGAAGCACTTTTTTTTTTCCTTTTCCCCATATACACTAGCTCGGTGTAGGAACGTGCCGAGATATTGTTTTCTTTTTCTCAGAACACGATGCGGTGCTAGATACATTTATTTTTCTTGTGGTATAAAGTAAAACCACATTAAGAATATATTAAAAAAGAAAAAAACGTAATGACTAGCGTCGCTGTCCAATGTTGAATTGTTTGTGTGGGTGGTGGTTCGCATCTCGACACTTCCAAATTTTTTTTCCTTAAAGTTCTCGTTTTTATTAGGTTGGTTGGTTGGTTGGTTTGGGGAAGGAGACCAGACAGCGTGGTCATCGGTCTCATCAGATTAGAGAAGGATGGGGAAGGAAGTCGGCCGTGCCCTTTCAGAGGAACCATCCCGGCATTTGCCTGGAGTGATTTAGGGAAACCACGGAAAACCTAAATCAGGATGGCCGCGTTTTTATTAGGTTCTGATACTTTTTTATTATTATTAGTTTAATATAAGCTGTAATAGTTGATATTATGTAAATGTAAGTTCACCTTTTTTTGAGGCGTGACTTCGTTCGATTGGCTTAATCTACATGACAGCTTGCCCTCCTTGTATAAAGCTAGTTTGCTCCTTTTTCTTTTACACTTCATAATTCACATGTTGCTAAGATTTTGCTAATAGGTAGGAACAGTGATCGAGTAAGACTGATCCTGGGGGTTGTACTAAAATGTGGAAATGATGAAATAATGTTTATCTTATGTGGAGAAGTATTCCAAATTTGTAACGCACCGTTTGTAATGGAACTTTTATAAGACTGTGTCCTTATGGATTGGACATCGTACTTTCCTTTTCGTGGACGATGGAGGAAATGTGAGTTTTAATACAGCTAACGTGGGAATTTTACGCGCGCCCGTTGAGTAAACAGTGTGATTTACGAACTATGAAACATCCCTCAAACTGCCGCTGGAGTGCGTTGAATCGCGTATACCACGTTGGGGCCCACGTACCGTGTGCACATAGTCCCATCCTTCCTGAGCGTTCAGCAGCACGCTGAACTCGGCACGCTCCACGTTAACGTTAGACAGCACGGTCCGTGTGAGGACGACTTTAGTATTGTCATTCTCAAATATTTGACTAATATAGTCATAGTATGTGATCAAAAGTATCCGGACACCCCCCAAAACGTACGTTTTTCATATGAGGTGGATTGTACTGCCACGTACTGCCCGGTACTCCATATCAGCGACCTCAGTAATCATTAGACATCGTGGGAGAGCAAAATGGGGTGCTCCACAGAACTCACCGACTTCGAACGTGGTCAGGTGATTTGGTGTCACTTGTCTCATACGTCTGTACGCGAGATTTCCACACTCCTAAACATCCCTATGTCCACTGTTTCCGATGTGTCAGTAAAGTAGAAACGTGAAGGAATATGTACAGCACAAAAACGCACAGGCCGACCTCGTCTGTTGACTGACAGAGACCGCCGAGAGTTGAAGAGATCGAAATGTGTAATAAGCAGACATCTATCCGGACCATCACACAGAAATTCCAAACTGCTTCAGGGTCCACTGTAAGTGCCATGACAGTTAGGCGGGAGGTGAGAAAACTTGGATTTCATGGTCGAGCAGCTGCTCATAAGCCACACGTCGCGCCGGTAAATGCCAAACGACGCCTCGCTTGGTGTAAGGAGCGTAAACATTACACGATTCAACAGTGGAAAAACGTTGTGTGACGTGACGAATCGCGGTACACAATGTGGCGATTCGATGGCAGGGTGTGAGTAAGGCGAATGTAGGTGAACAACATCTGCCAGCGTGTGTAGTGCCGACAGTGAAATTCGGAGGCGTTCGTGTTATAGTGTGGTAGTGTTTTTCCTGTAGGTGGCTTGCACCCCTTGTTGTTTTGCGTGACACTATCACAGCACAGGCCTGCACTGCTGTTTTAAGCACCTTCTCGCTTCCCACTGTCGAAGAGCAATTCGGCTATGGCGATTGCATCGTTCATCACGATCGAGCAGCTGTTCATAATACACGGCCTGTGGCGGAGTGGTGACACGACAGTAACATCCCTGTAATGGACTGGCCTGCACAGAATCCTGACCTGAATCGGATAGAACACCTTTGGGATGTTTTGGAACGCCGACTTCGTGCCAGGCATCCCCGACCGACATCGATACCTCTCCACAGTGCAGCACTCCGTGAAGAATGAGCTGCCATTCCCCAAGAAAACTTACAGCACGTGATTGAACGTATGCCTGCGACAGTGGAAGCTGTTATCAAGGCTAAGGGTGGGCCAACACCGTGTTGAGTTCGAGCATTACCGATGGAGGGCGCCACGAATTTGTAAGCCATTTTCAACCAGGTGTCCAAATGGTTCAAACGGCTCTGAGCACTATGGGACTTAACATCTGTGGTCATCAGTCCCCTAGAACTTAGTAGTACTTAAACCTAACTAACCTAAGGACATCACACACATCCATGCCCGAGGCAGGATTCGAACCTGCGACGGTAGCGGTAGCGCGGTCCCGGACTGAGTGCCTAGAACCGTTAGACCACCGCGGCCGGCAACCAGGTGTCCGGATACTTTTGATCACATAGTGTAGTTTCTAAAGTTGACACTTGACTTATTGTGTTAAACTTTCGGCGAGCGACTGTGCCTATTCATGAGTACATTATCACAGCATCTTAAATTTTCAAATTCAGTCAATAATTATACGAGAAATGCTGAAAATCAATATTTTTTTTCCCTCGGTAACTGTCAGACAGTCAAGTTGGAATTGGATGACGAGGTCACCGACTTAGCGATTTAGTAGTATAGATAGCTCGTAGACATACGGTATGCTATGGCGCAAGACATGTAACACACAAGATGTACAAGAAGAAGAAGAAGGGAGGGCACTAAGAATGTAAATACAGAGACGACTGCTGTGTTTGAAACCAACTAAGGCAGGAATGTAGACTTTCTATTCTGGTGCTCAACTTGTAAGCAATGAAGGAAACAAACTGCACGTTCGGATTGATACTGAAATCGGAAAAATATCAATGAAAATATTCGCTGTTGAGATTGCTACCCTCAGCGAAAGTGAGGAGTATGGATACAACAAATTGAAAGGAGTGAAGAGTCTATTGGGCGAAGAATGTCGATCGGGAGTAAACCAAAGAGACACGAAACTAGTAAGGAGTGACAAAATTAAGATTAGCGATGAACATACTGTGAAAGTTGGAAAGGAATAAGCAGAGAAATTAAAGGAATTCTGACAATTTTGAAGCAAAATTACACGGGAAGCACTACGCAAATAGGATATAAGAAAAGGACTAGCACGGACCAAGTGGGCATTCTCGTCGAAATATGTGCGGGTGTTTGCAACTTACTGCCACAATATTTCGGCGCAGAGATCACGCTGATACAATAGCTCCCTACTTAGCACTCATATACAACCGCTCGCTCACCGATAGATCTGTACCTACAGATTGGAAAATTGCGCAGGTCGCACCAGTGTTCAAGAAGGGTAGTAGGAGTAATCCATTTAACTACAGACCTATATCATTGACGTCGGTTTGCAGTAGGGTTTTGGAGCATATACTGTATTCAAACATTATGAATCACCTCGAAGGGAACGATCTATTGACACGCAATCAGGATGGCTTCAGAAAACATCGCTCTTGTGCAACGCAGCTAGCTCTATATTCGCACGAAGTAATGGCCGCTATCGACAGGGGATCTCAAGTTGATTCCGTATTTCTAGATTTCCGGAAAGCTTTTGACACCGTTCCTCACAAGCGACTTCTAATCAAGCTGCGGAGCTGTGGGGTATCGTCTCAGTTGTGCGACTGGATTCGTGATTTCCTGTCAGGAAGGTCGCAGTTCGTAGTAATAGACGGCAAATCATCGAGTAAAACTGAAGTGATATCAGGTGTTCCCCAGGGAAGCGTCCTGGGACCTCTACTGTTCCTGATCTATATAAATGACATGGGTGACAATCTGAGCAGTTCTCTTAGAGTGTTCGCAGATGATGCTGTAATTTACCGTCTAGTAAGGTCATCCGAAGACCAGTATCAGCTGCAAAGCGATTTAGAAAAGATTGCTGTATGGTGTGTCAGGTGGCAGTTGACGCTAAATAACGAAAAGTGTGAGATGATCCACATGAGTTCCAAAAGAAATCCGTTGGAATTCGATTACTCGATAAATAGTACAATTCTCAAGGCTGTCAATTCAACTAAGTACCTGGGTGTTAAAATTACGAACATCTTCAGTTGGAAAGACCACATAGATAATGTTGTGGGAAAGGCGAGCCAAAGGTTGCGTTTCATTGGCAGGACACTTAGAAGATGCAACAAGTCCACTAAAGGGACAGCTTACACTACACTCGTTCGTCCTCTGTTAGAATATTGCTGCGCGGTGTGGGATCCTTACCAGGTGGGATTGACGGAGGACATCGAGAGGGTGCAAAGAAGGGCAGCTCGTTTTGTATTGTCGCGTTATAGGGGAGAGAGTGTGGCAGATATGATACACGAGTTGGGATGGAAGTCATTACAGCATAGACGTTTTTCGTCGCGGCGAGACCTTTTTACGAAATTTCAGTCACCAACTTTCTCTTCCGAATGCGAAAATATTTTGTTGAGCCCAATCTACATAGGTAGGAATGATCATCAAAATAAAATAAGAGAAATCAGAGCTCGAACAGAAAGGTTTAGGTGTTCGTTTTTCCCGCTCGCTGTTCGGGAGTGGAATAGTAGAGAGATAGTATGATTGTGGTTCGATGAACCCTCTGCCAAGCACTTAAATGTGAATTGCAGAGTAGTCATGTAGATGCAGAGTCTTCTGGCCATCTTCACGTGATAGTGGCGAACACTCCCTGAGCCCTGGTATGTAAGGCCCCTCCGGCACATACGTGGTGGATTCACTTGGCGTTGCGAGTGTCCTAGTTCGCTTCGATTCGGTTGCGACGTTCGCCCTCCGTGGTGAAAACTCGCCGCATCGACGTCAATGCGATTGTCTTCCTGCGGTTCCATCACAGACCTACGCCCGCTACGGAGGACGCGAAGGTTTTCGACAGTTGGATTCCATGCCGAATCGAACTGGTAACCGCCGTCACGATTAACAAGAGACTCATTGTCAGACAGCCGTATTTCCACGGATTCCTTAACAATAGAACTCCAAAAGTTAGACGTATGGGCCACATTTTTTTGTCTCATTGTAATTCATGGCATGGCCAGTGGAAATACAGTGTTCGGCGATGGCAGACTTACAAGGCTGAAGAAGGCGAGTATGGCGCTGATGTGTTCGGCGATGGCAGACTTAAAAGGCTGAAGAAGGCGAGTATGGCGCTGATGTCCTACAGTGCGACACTGCCCTGTATGCGTCGTTTGCCCTATATAAGATTTGCCGCATCCACACGGAATCCTGTAAACACCTGCCTTGCGCAGCTCTAGGTCGTCTCTGACAGATACCAACAACGACGAAATTTTTGCGGGAGGGTGAAAAATTGCTTTCACTTTATATTATCTTATTATTCTGCCTATTTGCGCTGAAATACTACCAATATACGGTAAACAGGCAGTCGTTTTAAAAAGCCTCTTCCTCTCATTTGTTTCGTCGTTTACGGGTCTGCAGCGTATAACGTCCCAGGACTTTCTGCACCAAATTATAACATTTCAGCTCCTCAACACCAAATTAAAACGTTGCATTAGGAGGTGTCTGCTTCGTGCAAAAGGTCTTGAGTTCATATTGACGACAACAAGTAATTGTTCATTACAGACGTTTATTTACAAACAGAACTGACAGACTTCACAGACTCAACAACTGACTCTCCGAACTAACCGCACTGCATATCTGAACTGAACTGGCAACTGACAACTCCAAGGTGTATTAATATCTTTCCAAACAGTGAGAGTCTTTGACAATGTTTTGTTTACAATACCATAGCAATTCACGACTTAAAACTAAATTAGACATTACAGAATTTTAGTACAGATTTAAGTAAGTAAAAGGATCAGTACATATAAATTCTTACAAGCATAATTTCCAAATAGATTTTATAACATTTTTCTACCACCTTCTGGATAACCTTCACCAGATTTGTACCGATGTTTCCAGAAATATCTTGACATTTGATTCTGGATATTTCTTGAGTGATTTAGAACAACTATCTATATGTAAAATGATTTAAATCGTGTTTCAAAACGTAAATAAATCTTTTTAGTAATATTTCTTGATACAAATCGTCTTTCGAAATTGGGTTATGAAACAGTTTTCACAAGTTTTCGTATTTTTGCGATCACAATACAGAACCTCTCCATAGAAAGTTCCAGAAGTGTGCATTAAACGCTCATTCACAGACTTTCTCTTTAGCTGGTGAGCCTCTAAAAGCATCCTGCCCAAATTATACGAAATAATTTAGCTCAAAACTGATAATTTATACAATTAATCAGAGTTACAGCAAACAGTGAGTCTTTCTTTTACAAAATGAAATACAATTACAAAACTGAATGAAAACAGGTTACTAACACTAATATACATTTACGCTAATTCTATTTTTGTTCCTTCCGTGCAAAACGTCCTAATATTGACGCAGTACAATATTCAAACATCACCAAAGCCTCCCCCCACACCTTGCACATCTGTATCGACATCCCCCAAAAGTCCACAGTATCGAATACTTCAATATGTCCCAATATGTCCTGTAATGTTACAAGCGCTCTCTCCACTTGTTGGGACGAGTACCCATTCATCAGAAATACAGTCTGCAGGTGCTTCAGTTCCGTTCGCAAACTATCGGTCTCGGAGATAAGGTGAGCTCGGTGAATCAACGTCTTCGAAACACCCATCGTTTGTGCCGTATGGTGGCAACTAGCGGCTCGCAAAGTGAAGGTCTGTGTGAGTGGGCTTTCTGTATGCCGAATGACCGAGTGTGCCATCGCTCTTACGTCGCACCATCACGTCTAAAAACGGCAAGCAACCCTCCTTCTCTAACTCCATAGTAAATTTTATACTTTCGTGTATAAGGTGAGGGGTGGTCGACATCATGGTCATCAGCGCCCTGACGAAAAATCAGCGTGCAAATCTCATGGGTGAGGACGAAGGCTGTCCCCGCATGTGTATTAGATACTGCCACCCTTCCCAACCAATTGAGGGATCAGACCAGACAGTTACCAAAATTTCACCATCCTTGTAATACTGGAATGAGTATCTGAGAGAATGGTGGGCAGATCTCCATCGAGACTGAGGGCTGCCCCAAGATCAGTATATAGGACGCATGTAGCCACAATAAGCTGAACTGAAACTGGCACGCCACAAACTTCAAAGACTGATGGATCCTCTCACCGGAGGAGGAAGCCATGTGTTAAATGGCTATGCCCGATGCGCACTCTCGTAAGCAGAATCTCCTTCCACCGGCGAGACTGACATGAAGTCCACCATGCCTTTGTGGTCGATTTGAGCGACTCCAGTTTGGTGTCTGCACCTGCAACCATTCAGTCTCCCGCTGACGCATGATGCACCTGTCAGAAAATGAGATAATGGCGTGCAACGGTTGGAACATTGGTGGAAAGCACGATCTCGATATGCTTCCTTGGTAACTTTGTTGGTCATGTTATTGCCCTGTATCCCGATGTGGCTGGGTACCCACCTCCTGGCGAAGGTGTTGGAGCCACTGTAGGGAGTCATGGATGAGATGGATTAGCTGGCCTACTGGGTGCGTTTGGTGAAGTGCCTCTCCAGTGCAATCAGAACGCCATATAATTCTGCTTCGGTATTTGTAAATTGTTCCGAAAGACGCACTTTAAAAACCCTATCAGGGAAAACAGCAGAATAGCTGAGGACATTCACTTGCTGGGACACGTCTGTATAAACAACAATAAAAGTGTGGTACGTACTTAAAATGGACGAAAATAAAGTCCTAAAAACATAATGTGAAGTACAAGTTTTCTTGTCCTTTCTCAAGCTTAAAGTCACTTCAGGCCTCTGAAGACGCCAAGGCAATGCGTTTCATCCCTGGCGGTGTATTTTGATGCCTGATAGATGCAGATCCTTGAGACAGTTTGTAGCACGTATCCCAAATGGCTTGGTCTCAGCCTCTGCACACAGACTCGGAAACTGGCTGATCCGAAAGGCTCCAGTCGATATTCGAATGCCCTCAAGGTGGACAGAATCTGTGATATACAGGGCATAAAATCCCGGCTGTGATCATTTTTATGTTAGTAATTGGCAGCCAGTGCTGTACAATCGCAATAAAGTCGTAATACGTTCAACTGACTCTTTTATTGGAACATGTTACACGTTCCGGTATTGCAGCCATATGATGTCTGATCACATGGGTCACATCTCGAAACGCGTAACATGTTCTAATACAAGAGTCAATTGAACATCTCATGCCTTTATTGCGATTGTACAGCATTGGCTGCCAATTATTGGACAGAATCAGTCTTGAGGTAGGAGGAACGGGCTGATCCGTGCACCACGCTGCCATAATCTAAGCGTGATCGAATAAACGCCCTATAAAAGTGCAGGAGGCGGAACTTGTCGGCTCCCCGTGCTTTTCCGCCGAGGCATTTCAAAATATTCAATGACTGGAAGTCTTTTGTTCGTAGGTCCTTCAGGTGTGGGAGCCAAGCTTACTTCCAGTCAAATAAAAAACCCAAAAAGCACAGAATTTCATGAAAACGTAAAATATTGACCCCCCATTGTGAACACTGATTGGTGTAAATGTCGAAGGGCACGCTTTGTCTTCATTTTCCCGGTATCCTACCAATGTAACAATGAAAATTTCCGTTACCGACGACTCAGCCTATCTGAGCAATCAATTTTACAGCTCTACACATTATGGCATTTAGGTTCTTGTGTAATAAGGCCGACTGCAACTGTGGCTAGTTTATATTTCAGTCGTAGAACACACAATTTTTCCGTTTTTTATCTCACTGCGCAAAGTGCACAATTTTATGTTTGAAATCATTAAAAAGTTGTTGGTTATCTTTGCACCACTTCCAAAAAAGATCTCACTGAATATCTCGGGAGCTACACCACGAAGATGACGTGCTACAGATGATAAAATTTAACCGAAAGGAAGAAGATGCTACGATATGCAAATGATTAGCTTTTCAGAGCATTCATACAAGGCTGGCGCTGGTGGCGACACCTACAACGTGCTGACATGAGGAAAGTTTCCAACCGATTTCTCACACACAAACAGGAGTTGACCGGAGTTGCCTGGTGAAATGCTGTGATGCCTCGTGTAAGGAGGAGAAATGCGTACCATCACGTTTCCGACTTTGATAAAGGTCGGATTGTAGCCTATCGCGATTGCGGTTTATCGTATCGCGGCATTGCTGCCCGCGTTGATCGGGAGCCAACGACTGTTAGCAGAATATTGAATCGGTGGCTTCAGGAGGGTAATACGCAACGCCGTGCTGGATCCCAACGGCCTCGTATCACTAGCAGTCGAGATGACAGGCATCTTATCCGCACGGCTGTAACGGATCGTGAAGCTACGTCTCGATCCCTGAGTCAATAGCTGGGGACGTTTGCAAGACAACAACCATCTGCACGAACAGTTCGACGACGTTTGCAGCAGCACGGACTATCAGCTCGAAGACAGTGCCTGCGGTTACCCTTGACGCTGCTTCACAGAGAGGAGGGCATGCGATGGTGTACTGGACGACGAACCTGGGTGCACGAATAGCAAAACACCATTTTTTTCGGATGAATCCAGGTTCCGTGTATAGCATCACGATGGTCGCATCCGTGTATGGCAAAATCGCGGTGAACGCGCATTGGAAGCGTATATTCGTCGACGCCATACTGTCGTATCATCTGCCGTGATGGTACGGGGTGCCATTGGTTACACGTCTACGTCACCTCTTGTTCGCATTGACGGCACTTTGAACAGCGGACGTTACAATTCAGATGCGTTACGACCCGTGGCTCTACCCTCCATTCGAACCGTGCGAAACCCTACATTTCAGCAGGATAATGCACGACCGCATGTTGCAGGTCCTGTACGGGCCTTTCTGGGTACAGAAAATGTTCGACTGCTGCCCTGGCCAGCACATTCTCCAGACCTCTCACCCACCGAAAACGTGGTCAATGGTGGCCGAGCACCTGCTCGTCACAATACGCCACTCACTACTCTCGATGAACTGTGGTATCGTGTGGAAGCTGCATGGGCAGCTGTATCTGTACACGTCACCCATGCTGTGTTTAACTCAATGCCCAGGCGTATCAAGGCCGTTATTACCGTCAGAGGTGGTTGTTCTGGGTACTGATTATTTTGGATATATGCACCGAAATTGCGTGAAAATGTAATCACATTGTCCAATGAATACCCGTTCATTATCTGCATTTCTTCTTGGTGTAGCAATTTTAGAGGCAGGAGTGTATTTTCAGACAGTACTAGGGTATCTGGGAGTAAAAGAACGGACTGCTGGTTTACAAAACATTAAAAAAAAGATACGCTGAGGTGACAAGATTCAACGCATAGCGAGATGCACATATGCGGATGGCGGTAATATCCCGTACACAAGATGTGAAAGGGCACTGCATTGGCCGAGCTGTCATTTGTTCTCAGGTGATTCTCGTCACAAGGTTTCCGACATGATTTTTGCCATGCGACGGGAATTAACAGACTCTGAATGCGGAATAGTGGTTGAACCTCTATGCATGGGCATTCAGTTTCGCTAACCGTTATAGAATTCGACAGTCAGAGATGCACAGTGTTAATAGTGCGTCGAGAACAGGTCTACTAAGTTTCTGGCATTACGTCTCACCATAGACCGCGCAGTGGCTGACGGCTGTCACCTAATGACCGAAAGTAGCGGCGTTGTCAGTGTTAACAGACAAGCAACATTGCGGCACGTAGGACAAACGTCAGGACAGTGAGTCGAAGTAGAGAGGATATAAAATGTAGACTGGCAATGGCAAGGAAAGAGTTTCTGAAGAAGAAAAAATTTGTTAGGATCGAGTATAGATTTATGTGCCAGGAAGTCGTTTCTGGAAGTATTTGTGTGGATTGTAGCCATGTATGGAAGTGAATCATGGACGATAAATAGTTTGGACAAGAAGAGAATAGAGGCTTTCGAAATGTGGTGCTACAGAAGAATGCTAAAGATTAGATGGGTAGATAACGTAACTAATGTGGAGGTGTTGAATAGGATTGGGGAGAAGAGGAGTTTGTGGCACAACTTGACCAGAAGAAGGGATCGGTTGGTAGGACATGTTCTGAGGCATCAAGGGATCACCAATTTAGTATTGGAGGGCAGCGTGGAGGGTAAAAATCGTAGAGGGAGACCAAGAGATGAATACACTAAGCAGATTCAGAAGGTTGTAGGTTGCAGTAGATACTAGGATATGAAGAAGCTTGCACAGGCTAGAGTAGCATGGGGAGCTGCATCAAACCAGTCTCAGGACTGAAGACAAAAAGAACAACATTCTGCCTGACAAAAAAGAGAAGCACCCAGAAGGCACGGTCGGATATCACTGTCACGTCATACATGTACACACCAACAGTGGGTATGTAAATGATGAGAGCTGCTACTGTCTGTGACAACAGCCACCAGAATGCATCAGCGTTGCTCTAAAATGGTTCAAATGGCTCTGAGCACAATGGGACTTAACATCTGAGGTCACCAGTCCCCTAGAACATAGAACTACTTAAACCTAACTAACCTAATGACATCACACACATCCATGCCCGAGGCAGGATTCGAACCTGCGACCGTAGTGACCGCGCGGTTCCAGACTGTAGCGCCTAGAACCGCTCGGCCACCCCGGCCGGCTACCGTTAATGGCATATGGCAGCAGACGACCAACGCTAGTGCCTTTGTTGACAGCACAACATCGCCTGCAGCGCCTTCCTGGGTTGTGACCATATCGCTTGGACGCGGCTGGTACGGTCGCAGGTTCGAATCCTGCCTCGGTCATGGATGTGTGTCACGTCTTCATGTCGTTAGTTTTATGCATTTCTAAGTGTAGGGTACTGAAAATCCCAGATGATACGTCTCATAGTGCGTAGAGAAATTTGAGCCATATCGGTTGGACGCGACTGGAAAACCGTGGTCTGGTCAGAAGCTCCCACATTTCAGTTGTTGAAGTGCGCTGCAGACCGCACGAACTCATTCATCCGAAGTTGTCAAGAAGGCAGTGTGCAAGCTGGTGGTGGCTCCACAATGATGTGGGTGGGCTGTGTTTACATGGATTCGACTGGGCCCTCCTGATGTTCTGCTACTGGGATACCGTTTATTACTATTATTTTGAGCTCTTCCTCATTACAGAGGCTTATCTCCAACATAATAATTTACTTGGAAATTACAATACAAAGAATAACCGTTCTTAAACTATATTCTCAAAATATTCCTCCAGGTGTTTCGATCTTGTGTGTCTTCTTCCTCTGCACCCATTCTCCTCATTGTGTGCTGTACATTTTGGATCCAGGTGGTCACACGTCGTCTTCTTCTTCCCCCCTCCGGTTCCCACTCCAGTATCAATTTTGGTATTCTGGTTTTCTCCATTCGTCGTACATACCCGTACCACTGTAATTTCTTCCTATCCATTACGTCATATATTCTTTCTTTTATTTCCGTTGTCCTTATTACTTCGGTGTTCCTTATCTTTTCTATCCTGGAGATTCTTGCCGATCTTCTCCAAAAGTCCATCTCTAGAGCTTGTAATTTTTTAATGTGCTTCATGTTAATTGCCCAGGTCCCCGTTCCATGCAGAACCACACTCTCTAATATGGATTTGTATATTAATTTTTTTTTAGTTCTGTTCATTACATTCCTGCTCCATAAGACTGAGTTAAGCATCCCAATGACCCTCCGCCTGCTACTAATTCTTTTATTGATTTCTGACTCTGATTTTCCCTCGATTTCTAAAATGGATCCCAAATAACAGAAAGTGTTTATCTTTTTGATTTTCTTTCCTTCAATGTATAGCTCATCTGAATCATTAGTCAAGTATTCTGTTTTTCGGTAATTAATCTTCACACCCCAAGTTTTGTGGAGATGCAGTTTACCAACATCATTTATTAATTGCTGATGATCAAGTAGTCGTAGCACAAGATCGGGAGGATGCTAACTGTATGTGCAATCAAGTAGCAGTAGCATACAGAAGTTGGGGGGAAACCGTTTGCTGCCGGTAATGGACTTCATGGTTTGCAACAACGATGGAATTTTTATGGGAGGCAGAGCGCTATGTCACCAGGTAACAGTTGTTCGCCATTAGTTTGAAGAACATTTTGGACAATTGGAGCGATTAATTTGGCCACGCAGATCGCCCGACATGAATCCCGCGGAACATTCATGGGACATTTTCCTGACATAATCCTGTACCGGTAACACAGCTATAGAGTCAGGGTGGCTCACAAGGGAACCTCTCCATCGCGCCCCCTCAGATTTAGTTATAAGTTGGCACAGTGGACAGGCCTTGAAAAACTGAACACAGACCAATCGAGAAAACAGGAAGAAGTTGTGTGGAACTGTGAAAAACAATAAGCAAAATATACAAACTGAGTAGTCCATGCCCAAGATAGACAACATCAAGGATAGTGTAAGCTCAGGAGCGCCGTGGTCCCGTGGTTAGCGTGAGCAGCTGCGGAACCAGAGGTCCTCGGTTAAAGTCTTCCCTCGAGTGGAAATTTTATTTTCGCAAAGTTATGATCTGTCCGTTCGTTCATTGACGACTCTGTTCACTATAATAAGTTTAGTGCCTGTGTTTTTCTACCGCACCACAAACCCGTGTCATTAGTAGACGAAAGGATGTGACTCTCTAATGGGAGCCGAAAACAGTTGATCGGAAGATCATAGGTCAACCGATTCCTCCACAGGAAAACACGTCTGATATATTCTATACGACTCTGGTGACGGCATGTGCGTCACATGACAGGAATATGTTGTCCACCCACCTAACTTGTACACTTGGCGAATGGGTAAAAAGATTCTTCTACCTTGTCCGATTTAGGTTCTCTTGTGGATGTGATGATCACTCCCAAAAGAGTGATGAAAACATAACAGTTCGTCACATAAACTGCAACAAATGAATGCAACAGTTTCACAGTCGCCCAGTTTTCCCTGTGTTCTGTCAAAACATGTTTTTAACGTTTTCAAATTTTTCCGTGTGTAGACCGTCAAACCCTGCATATGTTGTAAGCAGGCTGTTTAGGTTTTTTAATTGGTAACGCCGCCACCACGTAGCGCTCTGTATGAAAATCACTGGCTGTGCCGTGTGCAGTCTGTGGCTGGTTTGCATTGTTGTCTGCCACTGTAGTGTTGTGCAGCTGGATGTTAAAAGCGCGTAGCGTTGCGCAGTTGGAGGTGAGCCGCCAGCAGTGGTGGATGTGGGGAGAGAGATGGCGGAGTTTTGAAATTTGTAAGACTGGATGTCATGAACTGCTATATATATTATGACTATTAAGGTAAATACATTGCTTATTCTCTATCAAAATCTTTCATTCGATAACTATGCCTATCAGTAGTTAGTGACTTCAGTAGTTTGAACCTTTCAGTTAGCTGGCAGTAGTGGCGCTCGCTGTAGCGTAGTAGTTCGGGTAACGAAGATTTTTGTGAGGTGAGTGATTTGTGAAAGGTATAGGTTAATGTTAGTTAGGGCCATTCTTTTGTAGGGATTATTGAAAGTCAGGTTGCGTTGCGCTAAAAATATTACAACTTTCATATGTCGACCCTTAGCCAAGGATACCTCACTAGAATCTTCTGATTTTTTTCTTGTAGTTAGTGTAGTTTGTGTAATTAGTGTAGATTTTGTTTATTGCTTATCGTAATTGTAGAGAGAATCTCCTTCGTAGTTGTAGTCTTTCATTGTTGTACAGTAAAACAGTTGTGGCATGCATGTAGATTTGCACCAAGTATTTCGCAGGTGCGCTTGCAATTAACTAGATATTATTTTCAATGCTATGTTAATGTGTTCTCTTATTTTTGCTCTTCAAATTGTGTTTTTCTGTGCTGTCGTGTAAAATATTGTAACAATAATGGCGTGTGAAAAACGTAATACTAGGCTCCAAAGTAAACTGAGAAATGACAGTGAAGACGAAAGCAGTGTGTTAGCGCCACCATGTAATGAATTAACTAATGTTCAAAGTAGTAATTTGGTAATTGTGCATAGGGAAATGGAGCGGGCTGCAAATAATGGTGTAGGCAGTGAAACAATTAGTAAACAGGGAAGCATTATCGATCGATCGGTCGGCAACAGCTAGCCTCGGGATTCCGAAATGACAGGACACAATCTTGCAAATACCGTACATTCAGGTTTTGCGTCCTCACCATTTTCTCAAATAAGTCAAGACACGTTTTCTGATTGTCAAAATGTGAATGTTGCCGGTGCAAATGCACTGCCAAAAAGCATAGAGGAACAGATTCCAGACACTAATACATTATTATTGCAATTAATGCAACAAATGAAACAAAGTCAGAGGCAAACACAGCAACAGTTAGACACAATGGAACAAAATCTTCGGAAGTTAGACACCATACTTGAACAAACAAGTGAAGATTTAACTACTGAGTTACACAACATTGAATCGAAATGCCAAAAAATCTGTAATGACGTAAAAACACAAATTTGTGAGCATTTTCAACCTATTTTTTCGCGGCATGATAATGCATTACAGAATCACAAAGCAGCCATAAAAAAACTGCAAACTATTGTTCGTGAAAATCACGACACCTTGCAAGTTAAAATGGACTCAGTTGCATCCACCGATTCGGTTACGCAACTTGCAAAAACTCAGGAAAACTTAAAGGACACAGTAGATTCGATTTCAACACAAATGGACACTCTGAAACCTGGTTCAGAAAAACACACAGAGGAAATAATTTCACTATCTGATAAAGTAGCCGAACTTTCAGATCAGTTCACTAACTTATCTACAAAGGTAGATGATGATCTAAATGACACAAAACCTGTAGCCTTCACTGACACTGGAGAGTATGAACAAATTAGAAAATTCAAACAGAATCAAAATCAAATCAACACACAGTACAAAAGAGAAATGCGGAAGTACACGATCAGTTGGCTTAAGTAATACAAGAATTACATATTTCAGAGGACACTCGCGCTCCAATACAGGAAGAGGGACATAGAAATACAGAACAACCACAAAATAATAACACAGGACACTTCGGAAATTATGAAAGAAATTGGCAAGGCGCATTGAATTTTGAGATGGAACCGCCGAAACGATGTAACAATGACCGACATGCGACTCGCCGACATGATGATTTTGACTATAAGCTGTTCATTACTACACATAAATTCAAAACATTAAAGAATTCTGGCAACGACATTCATCCACAAGCGTGGCTCCATCAATTCTCTCATTGTTTTCCTCCCAACTGGTCATTGGAGCACAGGTTAGAATTTATGTGTGCTACTTAGAGAATGAACCAGCTGTAAGAATGCGATCGGTCATTCACGATTGCCACAGTGAAGGTGAATTTTATCATGCCTTCCTTTCAGCATATTGGTCTCAAGACACACAAGACCGAGTAAAACATGGCATCATAATGATGAAACATTTCGAACAATAAGAATTTTCCAGTCTTGTGAAATATTTTGAAGACATGTTCCACAAGAATCAGTACTTGTCAAACCCATACAACCCCTCAGAACTCATCCGCATTTGCTTAATCAAATTACCTGAACATTTACGACATATTATTTTGGCAGGACGTTGCAAAGACGACATTGAAGCTTTTTAGGGACTCTTACAAGAACTGGAAATTGACACTGACAATCGCGGAACACGAAAACAGGAACACAACAATTACAGGTCACACCGGTCGCAATTCCGCGATGAACGAAGTAATAACTGGACACGACAAGGCTATTCTCACAACACAAATCGTGACCAAAACAGACACCATCGGTATGATAACCGTTGGCAGAGTAGTAATAATTACAGGGAAAGATCACCTCTCCGCGGTAGTGACTATCACAGAGACAACCATAGAAACAGACAATATGGGAACAAAAACAATTATTATCAAGGGAGGCAGAATAACTTCAGACGCAACAGTTCAGCACTTAGTTACGATTCAGGGAGAAATTCTCCACCACTTAATCGACAAGAAAGAAACTACAGGAATTATCGACATGACGACAGACGATATAGTCATAACGACAGATGTGAATTTCATCAGAACTGGCGAGATTCAAACAGAGCAGGGCCTTCTCGTCAAGGTGAATTTGTAGAAGTTAGGTCTCCAAATCCCAATAACGACGCGCGCCAACAAAGAGACAGAGAATGACTCGCACCGCAGGCAGCCACGTGCGCCGGTTGGCTCAGAGAAAAATAACATAGACGCTAACCTTGAGAAAATTTTTAGCATTCCTTACCGTTGTATACCACATGATACTTGCGTTGAAGTTGAAACTCTGCGTACTAGGAAGAGTAAAGGTTTACACCACATTTCACATGTAAAACCGTTTATTGAAAGATAATCTGCTTGTTAACTTTCTCTTTGAAATAAAACTTTTCACATCACGTTACTAGTATGCGTTGTCACACTTTGAAACTGTTATCATGCAACAATGTTTTGAAGTTAACTATCCAGTCTAGAACCTACGGAACATATTTAGACAGTATTTACGAGTGCATTGTGATAGTGAACAGAGGACACAGTGTTACTGTGTGTGTACATTCTTGCTTTGTTGCACGATTACTAACGACTATATGGCTTACATACTTAGAACATATACTGCTAATGAGATTTTAATGCAACATTTTGATTTACTTGAAAAGACATTCCTTATTTCAAGTAGTTTTTGTGACATTAAAGATGACTTAGTATTTGGTTTATTTGACAGCTACACGATTTTATCACAACGCTACTAATGAGTGTCAATTTACAATGTTGCTTTTGCGGTGTTTCTGTTTTATATCTGCACAGAGTTTCTGAGTTCTTCTGGAAAGGAAAACATGTTCTAGTAGTAACGTTTGTGGTATAGCTACAATGAGACAGCCTTTTCTGTAGCACAACAATACGTTACAGCACAGTACTTTCTTCATCACGGCAATAAGCGTAATAACTAAGATATCTATACGCAAAGCATTTCACTTTTGTTTATCATGAGGGAAGTACATTGACTTCTGCAGAACTTAGCTTTCGGAGGCCGATAATTACGACACTTCCACAGAATTATCTTACAGGAAGACGCACATTTAGCGCTACAGGACACACAGTTAAGTGATTAATTTTGTACGTGAACCATTTATTTTTCAAGAGTTTTGAATTACAAAGAAAGATTTCCGTGATACATTTCACTCCATTCCTGTCTTCTGTAACACCTGAGGGTATAATTACATCAATCCTCAGGGGGGTACACGCTTACTTTGTGTATAATGGCAAGCACAAGGAGCCCTAGCTAATATGGTATTTGCCTATACAATTTTACACATCGGTACCATATTTCTCTAACACAGAATTACACAGCTATCTGATTATTTAACAGAGAAACAAATTTATTTATTTATTTATTTATTTATTTATTTTATTTTATTTTTTTTTTTTTTTGCTACGTCAGTGACAGATGTTTACGCAATTACACAGTTGGATAACTTCACACTTATGAAATTGTATTTTGTCTGTACTTTGTGAAATGTTCATATTCTTTTGGAACCATTGTGATACTATGAGAGCTCTGAATGATGTATTTGGTATGAGATCATGATTTTTAAAGTTCGTTTGAGGTAGATGACACTATTGAAATGAGCAGAAAATTTTTTTTAGGTTTTGAAATTATTGCAGAAAGTTATGACTTTTTGAGATTTGACTGAGGTGTTATGATATTATTACGACGATGTGAATTATGCTGCTGAGGTATGTTTAAGCTGATGCTATATGAGTTATTTGGTGATGCTACGTATCTGTTATGATGAAATATTGAAGAAGTGTGTAATAAGGTAATCTGTTATGATGAAATATTGAAGAGGTGTGTAATAAGATAAGGAATAATGAGTAGTGGTAGGGACTCTGGTTTGTGAAAAAGGATGTTGGAAACCGAAGAGTTATGAAATGTGTGTATATGCGTGAATGTATCACTATGCTGGCGAAAACTTTTTGGACACTATTATATTTAAAGGATTTTGTTTCTACAGATTTGTAACGCAAATTCTTGACCTGTGAAATATTTTTATACGAGACTGTCACTGTAGCCGAAACTGCTGTCGTAAATATTTCGGTAAGACAGTTAAGTGACCACCTGCACGTAATGCGTCGTGGGTACCCAGCTGCGCAACAGTCGCCTGGAAAAAAGCCATTAGTGTGTGCCTTTCAGAGGCACAGGTGGAGAGAAAAAAAGAGGCCATTATCCTCGCTATTGACATTCCTTTGTAGAAAGCATCGTAAATACGACACACTCAAACTTGAAAACATATGATTATACTGTGGAGCTCTTAATTTATGATATTTACTAAAATGCCTAATGAAACAATGAGAAACATTCACGGCCATTGTCTTGCTAGTTGAAAGATTGTTTACTACACTATGAAACGCCATTTGGCTAGTGAATGACGTTTCACGCCTTGCTTTGCCTATTTTGCTTAATATCTAGTTTCTAGCTGCACTGCAGCATTGGTTAAAATAAAATTTTATAGATGTACTAATATAAATATTTTCTGTCTACAGATCCAGTATATAATAATAATGTGATATACTTCCAAAAAAATGAGGGAGCACAAAAAAGACATTTCCCTTCACAGGAACTGCATACATAATTTTATTTTCAAGTACTTGGTGATTTATTTCATAGAATAAGTTTTTGTGGTGCACCACTGTAATTATATAGACATTAAGATGTGAATATACATTTCCCTTATCTGCGTTGTTGTCTTTAGTGTACTATTTTTTCTGCTTGTGGGTTTGTGATGTTTAGGTATAAGTTATTACATTTAATGTTGCTTGCTTTGCTTACTTGCATTTTTTTGTCATTGCTGTTTGTATTAATTGTTTTGTGCTGATGCATTGCCTCGTCCCTTAGTTTAGCATCTGAGCTCAGTAGGTTTAAGTTAGCTTAAGAAGGGGAGACTATATGAGAGAACGAGTTGTGATGAATTGGAAGAAATGCATTGAGAAGTTATACGAAAAATGTACAGAAAGTAGGTATAGATAGGATATTCTTGGAAATAAATGATGAGGCAAGATAATGGAAAATAAATAATCAGGTAAGAAATATGTGAACATATAAATACAGAAAGGATGCTTGGATAGGATTTTTTTTTAGCTGGAGCAAATGTTGAAATAAGAGGGATCATCTATTGAATGAAGTTTTGGGTTGGACTGCAGTATCAAATGTTACACTGAAAACAAATCCTGTCCTTTCCTCCTGTGTTATCCTACTATGTGTTTGTGTACCCTTGGGTATTTGTGTTTTTCCTGTCTTTATGTGCTTAGCTGATGAGAGTTATGTTGTAGAATTTTCTAATACTATGTTATTTACTTTGTAAAGATGTATAGACATTATTTATTCTGTTTTCTTATAATGATCATGTGTGAAGTTGATGTTTCAAAAGTTATTCTGATCTTTTATGTATGTACTTATGTCATAATTCCTGTAACACTGATGTATATGTATATTTCCATTCTTTTGTAAAACCTGTATTACTACAAATGTTATCTGTATTGTTATGTTCTTTAATGATGTATTTTGTACCTTTGTTATTGTATTCTCATATTATAATATTGTAATTGACACCAGTTCACCAAATTAAGTAACTTGTAAGCATTCATTTCACTGCACACATTTCTGTTGGTCATAGTATATGCACAA
Source organism: Schistocerca gregaria (assembly GCF_023897955.1). Classification (NCBI taxonomy): domain Eukaryota; kingdom Metazoa; phylum Arthropoda; class Insecta; order Orthoptera; family Acrididae; genus Schistocerca; species Schistocerca gregaria. The sequence goes on along the minus strand of NC_064930.1, from coordinate 83,365,866 downwards.
TATGTGAAAAAAGAGGACTGTTAGTGTTTGGACGTGTGTTGATAATTCAGCAAGGGACTGGTTAACAGCATTGCTGGTTCTAAGGACAATTCAAAAACAATTTTTGTGAGTTCACAAGTGGTGGTTCATGTACTTGCTATATTCTGCGCAAGACTCTTCGATGGTGATTGTGCGCCTGCACAGTCAAACAGATGGCTGCTGGCCATCTCTACAAGGACTACAGTGGGTCTACACCTTTGATGACTCACCAATACCATTATTTCTACAAGGACTGCACTGGGTCTGCACCTCTGGTGGCCCACCAATACCAAACTCTCTACCAGGAATACAGTGGTCTGCTCTGTTATGACCTACCTACCAATATTCTTCAAAACTTCCACTGACTGTGCTGTAGGTTTGCTCTGTTGTGGCCCATTACCTGTCAGCATGACAAGAGTCAGCACAGTCTTTCCGTTGGAAGGACAACACTACTTCTTCAAGACTGCAAGGAAATCCACTACTTCTGTGTGCATTTTCTTTTACTGCTCAGACATTGAGTAAAAAAACACACTGCAATTTTACTGTGATGAATGATCAGGACTGTAAACACACTGCAATTTTACTGTGATGAATGATCAGGACTGTCTTTATGGTTTGTGAGAAAATTTTAGCTTTTGACCAACATTGTATCAATAAGTGTGTGCATTTGATATCTTTCTTACAAACAATTTGTAAAATTTTTTGTGGGGAGCATGGGGGCTATGTAAGTAGGCTGTATACGTTTTTTATTGGTAAAGCCACATAGCGCTCTGTATGAAAAATCACTGGCTGTGCTGTGTGCAGTCTGTGGCTGGTTGGCATTGTTCTAATACTCGACATTGTAGCGTTGGGCGGCTGGATGCTAACAGCGCGTAGCGTTGCGCAGTTGGAGGTGAGCCGCCAGCAGTGGTGGATGTGGGGAGAGAGATGGCGGAGTTTCGAAATTTGTAAGACTGGATGTCATGAACTGCTATATACATTATGACTTTTGATGATATTAAGATAAATACATTATTTGTTCTCTATTAAAATCCTTCATTTGCTAACTATGCCTATCAGTCATTAGTGCCTTCAGTAGTTTGAATCTTTTATTTAGCTGGCAGTATTGGCGCTCACTGTATTGCAGTAGTTAGAGTAACAAAGTTTTTTGTGAGGTAAGTGATTTGTGAAACGTATAGGTTAATGTTAGTCAGGGCCATTCTTTTGTAGGGATTATTGAAAGTCAGATTGCGTTGCGCTAAAAATATTGTGTGTCAGTTTAAGCACAGTCTTGTATAAATTTTTCTAAGGGGACGTTTCAATGTCCAACCAAATCTGGACAAAAATGGCTCTGAGCACTACGGGACTTAACATCTATGGTGATCAGTCCCCTAGAACTTAGAACTACTTAAACCTAACTAACCTAAGGACAGCACACAACACCCAGTCTTCACGAGGAAGAGAAAATCCCTGACCCCGCCGGGAATCGAAGCCGGGAACGTGGGCGTGGGAAGCGAGAACGCTACCGCACGACCACGAGCTGCGGACTAAATCTGGACATGTCCTGGAATTTTGGAGAGCGAAGTTGATTATGTGTGAGTGCCAGAACTTTAATAATTGGACACGATCACTTAAACAATACTGCTCTGTGTACCTGTGCAGCTTCGCAAAATCGTTGAATTTTTTCACAAAGTATTTCACTTGCCGAAAACCAAACACATCTAACGGTTGTTAGCTGTACAACCTGGAGGAATGGAAATCACGTCTACTCCCACACTAAAATTGTGCAATGGCTGATCCTTCTGTCCTGTGTAACTGTCAAGGATTAAGGGAAAATCTTTGTCCGCGTAAGGAGCAATCACACGTTCATTAAAGTCTTTCACTAGTCTTTTCTCCATTTTTCCTGACGCACTGCAATTCACAATGACATTCGGCGTTTGCTCAAGTACCCTATTCACCTGTTGCTGAACTTGTGGTACAAATACACCAAATATTTAACTTTTCACCCGAGGGAAGTCTTGAACCAGGGACCTCTCGGTCCGCAGCTGGTCACGCTAACCATGGGACCACGGCGCTCCTGAACTCACACTCTCCTTGATGTTGCCTATCTTGCGCATGGACTACTCAGTTCGTATATTTTGCTTATTTTTTTTTCATAGTTCCACGCAACTTCTTCCTGTTTTCTCGACTGATCTGTGTTCAGTTTTTCAAGGCCTATCCACTGTGCCAGCTTATAACAAAGTCTGAGGGGGGCGCGATGGGGAGGTCCCCTTGTGAGTAGTTCAGCAGGTGGCTTCGAACGACTTGTTGAGACCACGGCACGTGCAGCTGCCGCACTGGACTGGCTTCAAGGAGGTCCGACGCGATACCAGGAGGTGCCCCATGACCTGTGTCACCCCGGTGTATTCTATCAGTTGCCTAACAGTTTCATTGTCATCCAATTGTTACTAGAGAATTAATAATAGTTTTCCTAAAAAATAACTCTTCCGTCGCTTATCCCACGCTGTGGGGCAACAGTACGTAGTGCTGGGGCAAGAGTACGCAGTGTGAAATGAAGAAAATTGAAGAAAATGAGGGGGGTTACCGATAAACAAATGGAAAAGAAAATTAGAAAGTCTTTATTTTTCGGCGAATTCAATAAGCTAATGCCGTAATGACCTGAGAGTAAGGCTGAAAAAACGTTTATCGAGAGGAATAAAGTGCTTCATTATTGCTTGTACTTCCTGCAGTGAGGAACTTTTCGTGAACTGGCTGAGCTGTTCACTGGCTTTGCCGTTTTTAGGACGTTATATCAAGGCAGCCTCTGTAAACGAGGTATGTTTGGATGCGTGCCGTATCTATCATCCATTTCCAACAAGGCCAGACCTAGATGGTAGAGCGGCTCTGTTAATAGCCGTCGAGTTGATGTTCCCGGCTGGTTTCTGGAGGAAAAAGTCTACTATGGGAGACATGGTTCTATTCGACGTGTGTCCGAGAGGTAGGTATGTATGCAAAACTACAGGAAAGAAGAACTAATTTAAGTTCTCTAAGATGAATAATCAGGTATCTGAGGTAAATACCTACCAACAAAAAATTCTCGAATTAACTTGAAGGGGCTACACAAGTGAAGGTGCAGGTTATGGGGTAAACGTTTGCAACTACACTGAAGAGCCAAAGAAACATGTTACAACTGCCTTACAACGTGTAGGGCCCCCGGGAGCACGCAGAAGTGCCGTAGCACGAGGTGGTATGGACTCGACTAATGTCTGAAGTAGTGTCGGAGGGCTCTGACGCCTTGAATCCTGAACGACTGTCCATAAATCCGTAAGAATACGAGGGGGTGGAGATCTCTTCTGAACAGCACGTTGCAAGGCATTCCCAGATATGCCCAATAATGTTTATGTTTGGGGAGTTTGGTGGCCAGTGGAAGTGTTTAAACTCAGAACAGTGTTCCTGGAGCTACTCTGTACAAATTCTGGATGTGTGGGGTGTCGCATTGTCCTGCTGGAATTGCCAAAGTCCGTCGGAATGCACAATGGACATGAATGGGCGCAGGTGATCAGACAGGATGCTTACATACCTGTCACAAACTTTGATTGGCACGCCATACGACCGTGTTTTCGATACTAAGAGTAGGTGTCGTTCTGAATCAAACGGTTTTTGGAAATCTAGACACACTGCATCTACTTGGGTGCCTTGGTCAAAAGCTTTCAGGACGTCATGTGAGGAAAGCGCGAGTTAGGGGGGTTCATGTGGATGTTTTCAGAATCCCTGTTCGCTGAAGGAGACTGTAAATAACGTTTGAGTCCGGGAGCTATATACGTCAATTTTTTCGATGAAAGTCTTCGGAGTCTGTGAACAAGACGCATTTTTTCAAGAAGTTTATGCATCATTTGTGAAAATGGGGGCGCTCAAATGAGAAGAGGTAAGTAACCAGATGTGGTAAAGCGAAACTGTTATTTCTCGACATACAGTTAATATACAGGGTGTTTCAAAAATGACCGGTATATTTGAAACGGCAATAAAAACTAAAGGAGCAGCGATAGAAATACACCGTTTGTTGCAATATGATTGGGACAACAGTACATTTTCAGGCGGACAAACTTTCAAAATTACAGTAGTTACAATTTTCAACAACAGATGGCGCTGCAAGTGATGTGAAAGATATAGAAGACAATGCAGTCTGTGGGTGTGCCATTCTGTACGTTGTCTTTCTGCTCTAAGCATGTGCTGTTCACAACGTGCAAGTGTGCTGTGGACAACATGGTTTATTCCTTAGAACAGAGGATTTTTCTGGTGTTGGAATTCCACCGCCTAGAACACAGTGTTGTTGCAACAAGACGAAGTTTTCAACGGAGGTTTAATGTAACCAAAGGACCGAAAAGCGATACAATAAAGGATCTGTTTGAAAAATTTCAACGGACTGGGAACGTGATGGATGAACGTGCTGGAAAGGTAGGGCGACCACGTACGGCAACCACAGAGGGCAACGCGCAGCTAGTGCAGCAGGTGATCCGACAGCGGCCTCGGGTTTCCGTTCGCAGTGTTGCAGCTGCGGTCCAAATGTCGCCAACGTCCACGTATCGTCTCATGCGCCAGAGTTTACACCTCTATCCATACAAAATTCAAACGCGGCAACCCCTCAGCGCCGCTACCATTGCTGCACGAGAGACATTCGCTAACGATATAGTGCACAGGATTGATGACGGCGATATGCATGTGGGCAGCATTTGGTTTACTGACGAAGCTTATTTTTACCTGGACGGCTTTGTCAATAAACAGAACTGGCGGATATGGGGAACCGAAAAGCCCCATGTTGCAGTCCCATCGTCTCTGCATCCTCAGAAAGTACTGGTCTGGGCCGCCATTTCTTCCAAAGGAATCATTGGCCCATTTTTCAGATCCGAAACGATTACTGCATCACGCTATCTGGACATTCTTCGTGAATTTGTGGCGCTACAAACTGCCTTAGACGACACTGCGAACACCTCGTGGTTTATGCAAGATGGTGCCCGGCCACATCGCACGGCCGACGTCTTTAATTTCCTGAATGAATATTTCGATGATCGCGTGATTGCTTTGGGCTATCCGAAACATACAGTAGGCGGCGTGGATTGGCCTCCCTATTCGCCAGACATGAACCCCGGTGACTTCTTTCTGTGGGGACACTTGAAAGACCAGGTGTACCGCTAGAATCCAGAAACAATTGAACAGCTGAAGCAGTACATCTCATCTGCATGTGAAGCCATTCCGCCAGACACGCTGTCAAAGGTTTCGGGTAATTTCATTCAGAGACTACGCCACATTATTGCTACGCATGGTGGATATGTGGAAAATATCGTACTATAGAGTTTCCCAGACCGCAGCGCCATCTGTTGTTGACAATTGTAACTACTGTAATTTCGAAAGTTTGTCTGCCTGAAAATGTACTGTTGTCCCGAGCATATTGCAACAAACGGTGTATTTCTATCGCTGCTCGTTTAGTTTGTATTGCCGTTTCAAATATACCGGTCATTTTTGAAACACCCTGTATAACAACCCAGAGTTACTATTATAGAATATTATGCAGGAGGAGGAGAGACCGAGACATCGAAGTCAACTTGAAAAGATATGTATCACTATTATTACTATGTAGTGAATCCTATACTTAGCCTAGGAAATAACTGCTGCAACATGAAGAAACACTATGTAGGAATGTCACTATGAACAATAATTGGGAAATACACTACTGGCCATTAAAATTGCTACACAACGGAGATGACGTGCTACAGACGCGAAATTTAACCGACAGGAAGAAGGTGCTGTGATATGGAAATGATTAGCTTTTCAGAGCATTCACACAAAGTTGGCGCCGCTGGCGACACCTACAACGTGCTGACATGAGGAAACTTTCCAACCGATTTCTCAAACACAAACAGCAGTTGATCGGCGTTGCCTGGTGATACGTTGTTGTGATGCCTCGTGTAAGGAGCAGAAATGCGTACCATCACGTTTCCGACTTTGATAAAGGTCGGATTGTAGCCTATCGCGATTGCGGTTTATCGTATCGCGACATTGCAGCTCGCGTTAGTCGATACCGAATGACTGTTAGAAGAAAATGGAATCGGTGGATTTAGGAGGGTAATATGGAACGCAGGCTGGATCCCAACGGCCTCGTATCACTAGCAGTCGAGATGACAGGCATCTTATCCGCACGGCTGTAACCGATCGTGCAGCCACGTCTCGATCCCTGAGTCAACAGATGGGGACGTTTGCAATACAACAACCATCTGCACGAACAGTTCGACGACGTTTGCAGCAGCATGGTCTGTCAGCTAGGAGACCGTGGCTGCGGTTACCCTTGACGCTTCATCACAGACAGGAGGGCCAGCAATGGTGCACTCAACGACGAACGTGGCTGCACGAATGGCAAAACGTTATTTTTGCGGATGACTACCGGTTCTGTTTACAGCATCAGGATGGTCGCAGCTGTGTTTGGCGACATCGCGGTGAACGCACATTGGAAGCGTGTCACTAACATACTGGCGTATCACCCGGCGTGATGTTATGGGGTGCCATTGGTTATACGCCTCGGTCACCTCTTGTTCGCATTGACGGCACTTTGAACAGTGGACGTTACATTTCAAATGTGTTACCAGCTGTGGCTCTACCCTCTATTCAATCGCTGCGAAACTCTACATTTCAGCAGGATAGTGCACGACCGCTTGTTGCAGGTCCTTTCTGGATATGGAAAATGTTCGACTGCTGCCCTGGCCAGCACATTCTCCAGATCTCTCATCAACTGCAAACTTCTGGTGGCCGAGCAACTGGCTCGTCACAATATCCCAGTCGCTACTCTTGATGAACTGTGGTATCGTGTTGAAGCTGCATGGGCAGCTGTACCTGTACACGCCATATAAGGTCTGTTTGACTCAATGTTCAGGCGTATCAAGGCCGTTATTACGGCCAGAGGTAGTTGTTCTGGGTACTGATATCGCAGGATCTGTGCATCCAAATTGCGTGAAAATGTAATCACATGCCAGTTTCAGTATAATATATTTGTCTAATGAATAACCGTTTATCATCTACATTTCTTCTTGGTACAGTAATTTTAATGGCCAGTAGTGTCTTTATGGCTGGCTTTATTATAGAGGGCAGGGGGCGTTTAAAGGCCATTTTTTATTTTGTTATCGAATAACAGCGACTTCTAGTGCATATATGTCTCTGTACAAATCTAAACTACATTAAGTCTCCTACAGAAACGATCGTATATTTGTTGTGTAAGTGAAAACTGTCTTTCCTTGCTGCACTGTATGTTATTATTCCCAGACGCGTTTCGACTTTTTCACTTCACGGCGTCATCAGTGGGACCTACAATAATATAATCTCGTTTTGATATGTATTACTTGTAGATTATAAAAGAGCTCGTGTTTCGGTTTTTGTCTTTCAAATCTGGAAATAACACATATCAAAACAAAACTGTATCATTCTAGATCACACTGATGGTGTCTTAAAGTGAAACAGGCGAAACGCTCTGTGAGAAATGAAATACAGTGCGGCAATAAAAGGCGGCTGTTATTTACAAAACAAATACTGCTGTGCTAGCTGGAGAGGCTGGTCATGCAAACAAAGTCGAAAAACGAATCCATTAATTTTTTGTCTAAGTGTGACATTTTCCGCGTTTCACGCGATGGAGAAATATCATATTATTAAAAATATTGATTTAACTGTATAAGATGAATGTTTATCTTGGATTAAGTGTGTTAAAGCAAATATTAAATGTGCGTACCACCGGAGAGTGCTGTAGTGCAGTATTAAGGGGTAAACTGCGATCAGGACGTAAGGTAGGGCGCCGGTTTGTGTTCACGTCTCTCCCTCCTTCAGGGTCTGCAAACTGAGGGTCGAGCAGGTGGTTACCCACACTATCTATCAAACTACGTCACAAGAAGCAACAACAGGGTGTCACACATAGTGTTCCTTGTGAATCAGTGGTGAGCAGACATCATGAGCGTAACATTATTTTCCACAAAATGCGTTAACACTACATGGAATGCAGATACTTCCTGCAATACTAGTAATGCCAGAGCGAGAAACGCATATGGTCAGAATTTATGTAAATCTCTCCACACTGCTCTACGCTGTATCCCCTACTAGACGAGAAATTGATTCTGTCATCTGTAGCGTTTTTCCCGCAAAAGGCAAATCCTACGACCAAGATACGTGCCCTGCGTCTTTCATTTTGCAGGCTAAAACTCCCCAGCGTTTCCAACCCAGTTCTCTCGCACCTGTAGACAAAAGCAACTTCACTGAGCTCATGTTTATGTAGTCAAATTAAATTCAATTTGTTAAGACAATTTATTTTTATTTTTATTTATTTATTTATTTTTTTTTTTTTTTGAGTGATCAGTCTTCTGTCTGCTTTGATCCAACCCGCAACGAATTCCCCTCCTGTGCCAACCTCTTCATCTTAGAGTAGTACCTCTAACCTACGTCCTCAATTATCTGCTGGATGTATTCTTTCCCTACACTTTTCACTCTCTTCAGCTCCCTCTAATACCTTGGAAGTCATTCCTTTCATGTCTTAGCAGATGTCCTATCATCCTGTCCCTTCTCCTTGTCAGTGTTCTCCACTCCTCTCCAATTCTGCGCAGAACCTCCTTCTTCCTTACCTTATCGGTCCACTTGATTTTCAACATTTGTCTACAGCTCCACATCCCAAATGCTACGATTCTGTTGTCTTTCGGCTTTCCCAGAGTCCATGTTTCGCTTCCTTACAATACTTATTCACAGTTATTAATTGAACTGTTGTGTAAGAAAGACCCAACAGCTGGAGCTGTCAACCGGCTATCACACAAGAACCTGCCCCAGTGTGAAATTCTGTAAATATGCATACAACGACGACGGCTTCATTACCTCCATTATCACCGTCTCGAATATGTTTCACAAAATACACTATGTGATCAAAAGTATCCGGACACCTGGCTGAAAATGACTTACTAGTTCGTAGCGCCCTCCATCGATAATGCTGGAATTCAGTATGGCGTTGGCCCAAACTTAGCCTTGATGACAGCTTCCACTGTCACGCATACGTTCCGTCAGGTGCTGGAAGGTTTATTGGGGAATGGCAGCCCATTCTTCAGGGAGTGCTGCACTGAGGAGAGGTATCGATGTCGGTCGGTGAGGCCTGACACGAAGTGGGCGTTCCAAAACATCCCAAAAGTGTTCTGTAGGATTCAGGTCAGGACTCTGTGCAGGCCAGTCCATTAAACCACTCCGCCACAGACAATGCATTATGAACAGGTGCTCGATTCTGCTGAAAGATGCAAACACCATCTCTGAACTGCTCTTCAACAGTGGGAAGCAAGAAGGTGCTTAAAATATCAGTGCAGGCCTGTTCTGTGATAGTGCCATGCAAAACAACAAGGGGTGCAAGCCCCCTCCATGAGAAACACGACCATACCATAACACCACCGCCTCCGAATTTTACTGTTGGCACTACACACGCTGGCAGATTACGTTCACCGGGCATTCGCCATACCCACACCCTCCCATCGGATCGCCACATAGTGTACCGTGATTCGTCACTCCACACAACGTTTTTCCACTGTTCAATCGACCAATGTTTACGCTCCTTACACCATGCGTTTGGCATTTACCGGGCGTGATGTGTGGCTCATGAGCAGCGACTCGACCATGAAATGCAACTTTTCTCACCTCCCGCCTGACTGCAGTGCATGCTGATGCAGTTTGGAATTTCTGTCTGGATAGATGTCTGCGTATTAGACATTGCGACCCTTTCCAACCTAAGAGTCATAGTACTTGCAGTGGATCCTCAAACAGTTTCGAATTTTTCTCTGGTTAAATGTCGACCTATTACACATTGCGACCCTCTTCAACCGTCGGCGGTCTCTGTGAGTCAACAGACGAGGTCGGCCTGTACGCTTTTGTGCTGTACGTGTCACTTCACGTTTTCAGTTCACTATCACGTAGGAAACAGTGGACCTAGGAACGCTTAGGAGTGTGGAAATCTCTCGTACAGACAAATGACGCAAGTGGCATGCCGGCCGTGGCGGCCATGCGGTTCTAGGCGCTACAGTCTGGAACCGCGCGACTGCTACTGTCGCTAGTTCGAATCCTGCCTCGGATGTTTGTCATGTCCTTAGGTTAGTTAGGTTTAAGTAGTTCTAAGTTCTATGGGACTAAGTCCCATAGTGCTGAGAGCCATTTGAACCATTTTTGATCGCAAGTGACATGCAATCAGTTAGCCACGTTCGAAGTCCGTGAGTTCCGCGGAGCGCCCCATTCTGCTATCTCACGATGTCTAATGACTACTGAGGTCGCTGATATGGAGTACCTGGCAGTAGGTGGCAGCACAGTGCACGTAATATGAAAAACTTTTTTTTCGGGTGTGTCTGGATACTTTTTATCACATAGTCTAAGGCGAATCTAATGTATGGCTCCAGCCTCTGGTCTCCTAACGTCTGAAGAGGGCCAGAGAAATTCTGTTCCTCTGCGACATAGATAGGTCACCTAGATGTTATACAACTTCAGATTCTTGAAGACGCAGTGAGTTGAGAGAAGTCACGGGGTAATTACATGCACATGTCCAGATATCGGTAGTACTGCCTACACAAGAAATAAAAGAGCATTGCATTGGCGGAGCTGTCATTTGCTTTCAGGTTATTCATGTGAAAAGGTTTCTACATCTACATCTACATGACTACTCTGCAATTCACATTTAAGTGCTTGGCAGAGGGTTCATCGAACCACAATCATACTATCTCACTACTATTCCACTCCCGAACAGCGAGCGGGAAAAACGAACACCTAAACCTTTCTGTTCGAGCTCTGATTTCTCTTATTTTATTTTGATGATCATTCCTACCTATGTAGGTTGGGCTCAACAAAATATTTTCGCATTCGGAAGAGAAAGTTGGTGACTGAAATTTCGTAAAAAGCTCTCGCCGCGACGAAAAACGTCTATGCTGTAATGACTTCCATCCCAACTCGTGTATCATATCTGCCACACTCTCTCCCCTATAACGCGATAATACAAAACGAGCTGCCCTTCTTTGCACCCTCTCGATGTCCTCCGTCAATCCCACCTGGTAAGGATCCCACACCGCGCAGCAATATTCTAACACAGGACGAACGAGTGTAGTGTAAGCTGTCTCTTTAGTGGACTTGTTGCATCTTCTAAGTGTCCTGCCAATGAAACGCAACCTTTGGCTCGCCTTCCCGACAATATTATCTATGTGGTCCTTCCAACTGAAGTTGTTCGTAATTTTAACACCCAGGTACTTAGTTGAATTGACAGCCTTGAGAATTGTACTATTTATCGAGTAATCGAATTCCAACGGATTTCTTTTAGAACTCATGTGGATCATCTCACACTTTTCGTTATTTAGCGTCAACTGCCACCTAACACACCATACAGCAATCTTTTCTAAATCGCTTTGCAGCTGATACTGGTCTTCGGATGACCTTACTAGACGGTAAATTACAGCATCATCTGCGAACAACCTAAGAGAACTGCTCAGATTGTCACCCAGGTCATTTATATAGATCAGGAACAGTAGAGGTCCCAGGACGCTTCCCTGGGGAACACCTGATATCACTTCAGTTTTACTCGATGATTTGCCGTCTATTACTACGAACTGCGACCTTCCTGACAGGAAATCACGAATCCAGTCGCACAACTGAGACGATACCCCATAGCTCCGCAGCTTGATTAGAAGTCGCTTGTGAGGAACGGTGTCAAAAGCTTTCCGGAAATCTAGAAATACGGAATCAACTTGAGATCCCCTGTCGATAGCGGCCATTACTTTGTGGGAATAAAGAGCTAGCTGCGTTGCACAAGAGCAATGTTTTCTGAAGCCATGCTGATTACGTGTCAATAGATCGTTTCCCTTCGAGGTGATTCATAATGTTTGAATACAGTATATGCTCCAAAACCCTACTGCAAACCGACGTCAATGATATAGGTCTGTAGTTAAATGGATTACTCCTACTACCCTTCTTGAACACTGGTGCGACCTGCGCAATTTTCCAATCTGTAGGTACAGATCTATCGGTGAGCGAGCGGTTGTATATGAGTGCTAAGTAGGGAGCTATAGTATCAGCGTAATCTGAAAGGAACCTAATCGGTATACAATCTGGACCTGAAGACTTGCCCGTATCAAGCGATTTGAGTTGCTTCGCAACCCCTAAGGTATCTACTTCTAAGAAACTCATGCTAGCAGATGTTCGTGTTTCAAATTCTGGAATATTCCATTCGTCTTCCCTGGTGAAGGAATTTCGGAAAACTGCGTTCAATAACTCCGCTTTAGCGGCACAGTCGTCGATAACAGTACCATCGGCACTGCGCAGCGAAGGTATTGACTGCGTCTTGCCGCTTGTGTACTTTACATACGACCAGAATTTCTTCGGATTTTCTACCAAATTTCGAGACAATGTTTCGTTGTGGAACCTATTAAAGGCATCTCGCATCGAAGTACGTGCCAAATTTCGCGCGTCTGTAAATTTTAGCCCATCTTTTCTGACGTAATGATGGCCGCACGACCCGAATTACGAGATTTTCAGTGCGGAATGTTAGTTGGAGCAAGATGCACGCCTCATTCCATTTCGCAAATCGTTAAGGTATTCAATAATGCGGGATACACACTCTGAAGAGCGTGCCCACAATACCAAACGCAGTGGCCCACGGCCTTCACTTAACGACCGAGAGCAGCGGCATCTGTGCAGAGTTGTCAGTGCTAACAGACAAGCAATACTGCGTGAAATAATTGCAGAAATCAATGTGGGACGTTCGACCTATCAGTTAAGACAGTGCAGCAAAATTTCGCGTTTATGGGCTACGGCAGCAAACGACCGACGGTAGCGCCTGCAGCGCCTCTCCTGGACTCGTGACCGTATCAGTTGGACCTTACGAGACTGGGAAACCCCGGCCAGGACATCAAGAGCTGATGGTAGGGTTCCAGTACGGCACAGACCACACGAAGCCATGGATTCAGTAGTCAGTAAGGCACCGGGCAAGCTGGAGATGGGTCCATAATGGTGCAGTCTGGGTTTACATGCAATGCACTTAGTCCTCTGCCTCTGGTCCAACAGAACCGGTCATTAACTGGTAACGGTTCTGTTCAGCTCCTTCGACACCATTTCGAGCCATTCAAACAACAATTGAATTTTTATCAGTGCATCATGTCACCAGCCCCACAACTGTTCGTGATTGGTTTGAAGACCCTCCTCGAAAATTTGGGCTAATGATTTCGCCACACAGACCGCCCAACATGACGCCAATGGAACATTTATGGACATAACGGAGAGGTCATTTCGAGCACAAAATCCTGCACTGGGAACACTTTTGCAGTTATGGATAGCTGTAGAGGCAGAATGGCTCAGTATTTTCGCAGGGCACGAGTTGAATCCATACGACGTCGAGCTGCCACAATACACATGCCGAAAGGAGATCCGATGCCACAGTAGGAGGTGTCCCATGGCGTTTGTCGCTGTTCGGGCGCAATCACAAGGGCCGGAACGAAGAGCTGAAACGCAACAGCAGAGAATTCGGCGAGGAAGCGTCCGCCAATAGCACGCTGACAAGTAAAGTGCCGCGCGAGGATCGAGCTCTGCAATATAAGCGCCGCCCACACTAGTGGAGTCTTAGCGCGGCCTAGCAGAGAGTGTTACGAGAACAGTTATCAGTGATCCACAAACTGTGTGTCAAACTGGCATGTAGCCAAGGACTCTGAATTATATTGCCTATCGCCAATCGCTTGCGACAACATGTAGTACATTCCAGTTGTTGTGGTCTTCAGTCCTGAGACTGGTTTGACGCAGCTCTGCATGCTACTCTGTCCTGTACAAGCTTCTTCATCTCCCAGTACCTACTGCAACCCACATCCATCTTCTTAGTGTATTCATCTCTTGGTCTCCCTCTACCATTTTTACCCTCCACGCTGCCCTGCAATACCAAATTGGTGATTCCTTGATGCCTACCAACCGATCCCTTCTTCTAGTGCAGTTGTTCCACAAATTTCTCTTCAGTTCTATTCTATACCTCCGCATTAGTTATGTGATCTACCAATCTATTCCTCAGCATTCTTCTGTAGCACCACATTTCGAAACCTTCTATTCTCTTCTTGTCTAAACTATTTATCGTCCACGTTTCAGTTCCATACATGGCTGCACTCCATACAAATACTTTCAGAAACGACTTCCTGACACTTAAATCTATACTGGATGTTAACAAATTTCTCCTCTTCAGAAACGCTTTCCTTGCCATTGCCAGTCTGCATTTTATATCCTCTCTACTTCAACCATCATCAGTTATTTTGCTGCCCAAAACAGCAAAACTCCTTTACTACTGTAAGTGTCTCATTTCCTAATCTAATTCCCTCAGCATCACCTGACTTAATTCGACTACATTCCATTATACTCGTTTAGGTTTTGTTGATGTTCATCTTATACCCTCCTATCAAGACACTGTTCATTCCGTTCAACTGCTCTTCCAAGCCCTATGCTGTCTCTGACAGAATTACAATGTCATCGGCAAACCTCAAAGTTTTTATTTCTTCTCCATGGATTTTAATACCTACTCCGAATTTTTCTTTTGTTTCCTTTACTGCTTGCTCAAATATACAGATTGAATAACTTTGGGGAGAGGCTACATCCCTGTTTCACTCCCTTCCCAACCACTGCTTCCCTTTCATGCCCCTCGACTCTTATAACTGCCATCTGGTTTCTCTACAAATTGTAAATAGCCTTTCGCCCCCTGTATTTTTCCCCTGCCACCTTTAGAATATGAAAGAGAGTATTCCACTCAACAATGTCAAGAGCTTTCTCTAAGTCTACAAGTGCTAGAAACGTAGGTTTGCCTTTCCTTAATCGTAGGGTCAGTATTGCCTCACGTGTTCCAGTATTTCTACGGAATCCAAACTGATCTTCCTCGAGGTCGGCTTCTACCAGCTTTTCCATTCGTCTCTAAAGAATTGGTGTTAGTATTTTGCAGTGGTGGCTTATAAAAGTGATATTTCGGTAATTTTCCCATCTGTCAACACCCGCGTTCTTTGGAATTGGAATTATTCAAGTTAAGTATTGCCAAATCTGCATTACAGAAATAAAACTGGCAATGTTATTGGTTCGAATTGTTGTGTAGCATTCTGAGAACGCATCATTCCTTATGCATCTTTACGAGACGAGTGGACAAGATCCAACAGTCGCCTCTGTTTAAGCTTTACAGGTTTAGACTTGAACACTGTGAGTCCCATTCCATCAAATATATTTAAACCAGCCGTGGAAGGTATGCAGTGTGTGTGTGTGTGTGTGTGTGTGTGTGTGTGTGTGTGAGGTAAATGGCTCCATTCAGTATTCGAAAGTCACCATGTGCCAATAATTCCCGAATGGAAATGTTTTATGCAACCCATCAGTAACACAATTATACATTTAGGATTCGCCGCCACTCGCACAGTGGATTACGCCGACATGGTAAAATACATTTTTGCGAACAGTGGCTGAGAAGTGTTTAATTTGTAAGTGTGATATTGTCAACGAGCTACATAGTATTCGTGGGGAAAGTACTGGACAAGTATGTGTGACACCGTACAGCCCTCTGTCGTTGACAGCGTTCTGCGAAGCCGTGCAATTGTGTTGCAGTCATTTAGTGACGAATTAACGAATGACTTGGAATCATGTAATAACTTCAGTTCCCCCCGTTTATTCTCTGTTCCCTGTTTTCCCGCTGCTCCTTCACCTTCTCCCCATCTTCTCTTTTCCTTCCTTCTGCGGATGCTTTTCCCAATTTCTCATTCTTTCTGCCATAAGGAGATCAGAAGAACACGTTTTCACATACCTGCCATCGGTTTGTAGTGCAGAACAAACTCCAGATCGCACAGTAAATGACGTTGTGTCCACGCCGCGCTACTTGAAAGAAGGGTTGCAACTGGTCACCGCTACCTTACACCAGCAGGTTGTACCGTTGACAGACCTGGCCACCAGACTGCACCACCTCCTATATACCTTTGGGGAGGATTGCCCAGGTTTACACCTGTGGCCTTCTGTTCTAATGTCGCAGCCCTAATGTCATACTAGTTTTATGTGAAATCCAAGATAGCTTATTCCAATTACTAGTTTCCACTAAAGCGTGGGGTCATCTTCAGACTGACATTACACTGTTTGAAAAGAAAATCGGTAATCTCCACGAGATACAACGACTTTTTGGGATAACCGAAATTTTACAAGGGCTTTTGCATATTTTTGTGTATATGTACACGTACAAGTGGCGCTGACATTTTGAAAACAATGTGTAAATATGTAAGTAGGCTGTTTACGTTTTCTTATTGGTAACGCCGCTTAGCGCTCTGTATGAAAATCACTGGCTGTGCCGTGTGCAGTCTGTGGCTGGTTTGCATTGTTGTCTGCCACTGTAGTGTTGTGCAGCTGGATGTTAAAAGCGCGTAGCGTTGCGCAGTTGGAGGTGAGCCGCCAGCAGTGGTGGATGTGGGGAGAGAGATGGCGGAGTTTTGAAATTTGTAAGACTGGATGTCATGAACTGCTATATATATTATGACTATTAAGCTAAATACATTGCTTATTCTCTATCAAAATCTTTCATTCGCTAACTATGCCTATCAGTAGTTAGTGACTTCAGTAGTTTGAATCTTTTATTTAGCTGGCAGTAGTGGCGCTCGCTGTATTGCAGTAGCTTGAGTAACGAAGATTTTTTGTGAGGTAAGTGATTTGTGAAATGTATAGGTTAATGTTAGTCAGGGCCATTCTTTCGTAGGGATTTTTAAAAGTCAGATTGCGTTGCGCTAAAAATATTGTGTGTCAGGTTAAGCACAGTCTTGTACAATTTT
Organism: Schistocerca gregaria; assembly: GCF_023897955.1. Classification (NCBI taxonomy): domain Eukaryota; kingdom Metazoa; phylum Arthropoda; class Insecta; order Orthoptera; family Acrididae; genus Schistocerca; species Schistocerca gregaria. Next base: position 83,349,055 of record NC_064930.1, on the reverse strand, counting down.
TCTAAGGGGACGTTTCATATGTCGACCCTTAGCCGAGGTTACCTCACTGGAATCTTCTGATTTTTTCTTGTAGTTTGTGTAATTAGTGTAGATTTTGTTTATTGCTTATCGTAATTTTAGAGAGAATCTCCTTCGTACTTGTAGTCTTTCACTGTTGTACAGTAAAACAGTTGTGGGATGCATGTATATTTGCACCAAGTATTTCGCAGCTGCGCTTGCGATTAACTAGATATTATTTTCAATGCTATGTTAGTGTGTTCTCTTATTTTTGCTCTCCAAATTGTGTTTTTCTGTGTTGTCATGTGAAATATTGTGACAATAATGGTGTGTGAAAAACGTAACACTAGGCTCCAAAGTAAACTGAGAAATGACAGTGAAGACGAAAGCAGTATGTTAGCGCCACCATGTAATGAATTAACTAATGTTCAAAGTAGTAATTTGGTAATTGTGCATAGGGAAATGGAGCGGGCTGCAAATAATGGTGTAGGCAGTGAAACAATTAGTAAACAGGGAAGCATTATCGATCGATCGGTCGGCAACAACTCGCCTCAGCATTCCGAAATGACAGGACACAATATTGCAAATACTGTAGATTCAGGTTTTGCGTCCTCGCCGTTTTCTCAAATAAGTCAAAGACACATTTTCTGTTTTTCAAACTGCGAATATTGCCGGTTCAAATGCATTGCCGAATAGCACTAAGGAACATGTTTCAGGCACCAGTGCATTGTTATTACAATTAATGCAACAAATGGGACAAAAGCTTCAAAAGTTAGACACAATGGAACAAAATCAGAGACAAACACAGCAAAAGCTTCAAAAGTTAGACACAACGCTTGAACAAAATCAGAAACAAATGGGACAGAATCTTCAAAAGTTAGACACAATGGAACAAAATCAGAGACAAACACAGCAACAGTTGGACACAATGGAACATAATCTTCAAAAGTTAGACACCACACTTGAACAAACACGTGAAGATTTAACTACTGAGTTACACAACATTGAATCGAAATGTCAAAAAATCTGTAATGACGTAAAAACACAAATTTGTGAGCATTTTCAACCTATTTTTTCGCGGCATGAAAACTCATTACAGAATCACGAAGCAGCCATAAAAGAATTGAAAACTGTTGTTCGTGAAAATCACGACACCTTGCAAGCTAAAATGGACTCAGTTGCATCCACCGATTCGGTTACGCAACTTGCAAGAACTCAGGAAAACTTAAAGGACACAGTAGATTCGATTTCAACACAAATGGACACTCTGAAACTTGGTTCAGAAAAACACACTGAGGAAATGTGTTCAATATCGGAGAAAGTAGCCAAACTTTCGGATCAGTTCACTAATTTATCTACGAAGGTAGATGATAATCTGAATGACACAAAACCGGTAGTCTTTAATGACACAGAGGAGTTCGAACAAATTAGGAAATTCAAACAAAATCAGAATCAAATTAATACGCAACACCAAAGAGAAATCCAGGAAGTACAAGGTCAGTTGACACAGGTAATACAAGAATTACGTATTTCAGAGGACACTCGCACTCCAATACGGGAAGAGGGACATAAAAATACGGAACTGCCACAAAATAATAACACAGGGCACTTTGGAGATTATGAAAGAAATCGGCAAGGTGCACCGAATTTTGAGATGGAACTGCCGACACGACGTAACAATGAACGATATGCTACCCGCCGACACGATGATTTTGACTATAAGCTGTTCATTACTGCACGTAAATTCAAAACATTTAAGAATTCTGGCAACGACATTCATCCACAAGCGTGGCTCCATCAATTCTCTCATTGTTTTCCTCCCAACTGGTCACTAGAGCACAGATTAGAATTTATGCGTGGCTACTTAGAGAATGAACCAGCTGTAAGAATGCGATCGGTCATTCACGATTGCCACAGTGAAGGAGAATTTTACCATGCCTTCCGCTCAGCATATTGGTCCCAAGCTACACAAGACCGAGTAAAACATAGCATCATGATGATGAACCACTTTGAACAATCTGAATTTTCCAGTCTTGTCAAATATTTTGAAGACATGTTGCATAAGATTCAATATCTTTCAAACCCATACAGCCCTTCAGAACTCATCCGCATTTGCTTAATGAAATTGCCGGAACATTTAGGGAATATTATTTTGGCAGGACGATGCAAAGACGACATTGAAGCTTTTCAGGGACTGTTACAAGAACTGGAAATTGACACTGACAATCGCGGAACGCGAAAACAGGAACGCAACAATTACAGGTCACATCCGTCGCAGTTCCGCGATGAAAGAAACAATAACTGGACACGACAAGGCTATTCTTACAACGCAAATCGTGACCAAAACATACACCACCGGTATGACAAATACTGGAAGAGTAATAATAGTTACAGAGAAAGATCGCATTTCCGTAGTAATGAGTATGACAGAGGTAACCATAGAAACAGACAATATGGGAACAAAAATAATTATTATCAAGGGAGACAGAATAACTTCAGACTTAACGGTCCAGCGCGCAGTTACGATTCAGGGAGAAATTCTCCACCACAGGACCGACAAACAAGAAACTATGTGAACTACCGACAAAACGACAGACCTGAATTGCATCAGAACTGGCGAGCTTCAAACAGGGCAGCGCCCTCTCGGCAAGGTGAATTAGTAGAAGTTAGGTCTCCTAATCCCATTAACGACGCGCGCCAACAAAGAAACAGACAATGACTCGCACCGCAGGCAGCCGCGTGCGCTGGCTCAGAGAAAAATAACATAGACGCTAACCTTGAGAAAAATTTTAGCATTCCTTACCGAAGTAACCACATGATAATTGCTTTTCAGTTGACAGTCTGCGTACAAGGAAGAGTAAAGGTTTACACCACTTTACTTGTAAAACCGTTTATTAAGAGATAATCTACTTTTTAAGTTTGTCTTTGCCATAAAAAATTTCACTTCACATTTCTAGTAAGTTTTGTCACACTGAGAAACTGTTAACATGCAACAATGTTTTGAAGTTAACTATCCAGTCTAGAACGTAGAGAACTTATTTAGACAGTATTTACGAGTGCATTGTTATAGTGAACAAACGTCACAGTGTTATTGTGTGTGTACATTCTTGCTTGTTAGTTGCACGATTACGTAACGACTATAAGGCTTACATACTTAGAACATTTACCAGTACTGCTAATGAGATTTTAATTCAACATTTTGGTTTACTTGAAAACACATTCTTTATTTGAAGTTCATTCGGTGAGATTAAAGATGACTTAGCATTTGGTTTCTATAATAGCTACACAATTATATCACGACGCTACTAATATGTGACACGATTTACATTGTTGCTTTTGCGGTGTATCTGTTTTATATCTGCACAGTTTTTCTGTATTATTCTGGAAAGTAAAACTTGTTTTAGTAGTAACTTTTGTGGTATAGCTACAATGAGACAGCCTTTATCGTAGCACAACAATACGTTACATTATAGTACTTTCTTTATCACGGTAAGGTACGTAATAACTACGATATCTATACGGAAAGCATTTCACCTTCGTTTATGATGAGGTAGGTACATTGACTTCAGCAGAACTTTGCTTACAGAGGACGATAACTACGACAGTTCCACAGAATTATCTTACAGCAAAACGCACATTTAGCACTACAGGGCACGCATTTGAGTGATTAATTTGGTACTTAAACCATTTATTTATCAATATTGTTGAATTAAAAAGAAAGTTTTTTGTGATACATTTCATTCCATTGCTGTAATCGGTAACACCTGAGGGTATAATTACATTATTCCTCAGGGGGGTACACGCTTACTTTGTGTACCATGTGTTTGGCAAGCACAAGGAGCCCTAGCTAATATGGTATTTGTTTATACAACTTTACACATCGGTACCATATTTGTCTAACACATAAATTACACAGCTATCTGATCATTTAACTGAGAGAGACAAACATTTACTTTACTACATCAGTGACAAATGTTTACGTAATTACACCATTGGATAACTTCACACTTACGAAGTTGTATTTTATGAACTGTTCATATTTTTTCAGAACCATTGTGATACTATGAGAGCTTTGAATGACATATTTGTTATGGGATCACGATTTTTAAAGTACGTTTGAGGTAGATGACACTTTTGACATGAGCAGAGAATTTTTTTTAGGTTTTGAAATTACTGGAGTAAGCTACGACGATTTTGAGATTAGGCTGAGGTTTTATGATGTTATGATGATGATGTGTATTACGCTGTTGCGGTATGTTTATGATCAATAAGCTGATGCTATATGAGTTATTTGATTATGCTATGCATCTGTTATGATGAAATATCGAAGAAGTATCGACGAATATGTATATGTGTAATAAGGTAAGGAATAAAGAGTAGTGGTTAGGGACTCTGGTTTGTGAAAAAGGATGTCGGAAACCGAGAATCGTACTTTAAGAGTTATGAAATGAGTGTATATGCGTGAATGTATCACTTTGCTGGCGAAAATTTTTTGGACACAATTATGTTTAAATGATTTTATTTCTACAGATTTGTAACGCAAATTCTTGACCTGTGAATTTTTTTATATGAGACTGTCACTGTAGCGGAAACTGGTGTCGTAAATATTTCGATAAGACAGTTAAGTGACCACCTGCATGTAATGCGTCGTGGACACCCAGCTGCGCGACAACCACCTGACAAAAGAAAGCCATTAGTGTGTGCCTGTCAGAGGCACAGGTGGAGAAAAAAAAAGAGGCCATTATCCTCGCTATTGAGATTCCTTTGTAGAAAGCATCGCAAATACTACACTCCCAAACTTGAAAACATATGATTACACTGTGGAGCTCTTAATTTATGATATTTACTAAAATGCCTAATGAAACGACGAGAAACATTTCGTGGCTATTCTGCTAGTTGAGAGAAATGCCATGTGGCTTGCTTTATGCATTTATTTACTCATTTTGTTTAATATCTAGTTTCTAACTGCACTGAAGCATTGGTTAAAATAAATTTTATGGATGTACTAATATAAATATTTTATGCCTACAGATCCAGTAAATAATAACTTTATGATGTACTTAAAAAAATGAAGTAGCACAAAAAGACATTTCCCTTCACAGAAATTGCATACAGAATTGTCTTTTCAAGTACATGGTAATATTTTTTTTACAATAAATTTTAGTGGTGCACCGCTTTAATTGCATAGACATTAAGATGTGAATAGACATTGTCCTTATCTGCATTGTTGTCTTTAGTGTAACATTTTTTCTGATTGAGCTTTGTCATGTTTAGGTATAAGTTAATAGCATTTGCTGCAGCTGTTTGCCATTCATAGTGCTACTGAATGTCACATTGTATTACTAGGTTAAGCCAATTTTATTACTGATTTATTTTTCTTGTTTGCTGCGCATTGCCTTATATTAGTTGTAATATTGCTGCCTTTTTTTTGCCAATTTCCGTTTTTTTATCACTGCTGTTTGTGTTAATTGTTTTGTGCTGCTGCATTGCCTCGTCTCTTAGTTTAGCATCTGAGCTCAGTAGATTTTAAGTTACCTTAAGAGGGGGTAGACTGTATAAGAAAATAACTATGATGAATTGGAAGAAATGCATTGAGAAGCTATAAGAAAATGGTTTGGCCAAAAAAGTAGTGTATAGTGGAGAAAAACTATTTTTGAAAGAGGATGTGAGCATAATACATAAAGCAGGCTTCGATATGACTTTTTGGAAATAATGAAGAATGAAGGGAGATCTCCGAGAAGTAAAGAAAGTTTTGTTTGCAAAATACTGCAGTAAAGCAAACGCTATCCTTTCCTTGTGTTATCCCACTATGTGTTTATGTACCCCAGTGTATTTGTCTTTTTCCTGTCTTCATGTGTTTAGCTAATGAGATTTATGTTGTAGAATTTTTCAAATACTATGTTATTTTCTTTGTAAATATGTTCAGAAATTATTTATTGTGCTTTGTTTTAATGCTCATGTGTGAAGTTGATGTTTCAAAAGTTATTCTGATCTTTTATGTATGTACTTATGTCGTAATTTTTGTAACACTGATGTAATTGCTATTTCTTTTGTAAAGCCTGTACTACTGCAAATGTTATCTGTATTGTTATGTTTTTTAAAGATGTATTTTGTACCTTTGTTATTGTATTCTTATGTTATAAAATTGAAATTGACACCAGTTCATCAAATTAAGTAACTTGTAAATTACATTTCACTGCACACGTTTCTGTTGGTCATAGTAGATGGACAATATGTGAGAAGTAGGGACTGATAGTGTTTGCACGTGTGTTAATAATTCAGCAAGGGACTGGATAACAGCATTGCTGGTTCTAAGGACATTTCAAACAAATTCTTTGTGAGTGGACATGTGGTGGTTTATGGACTTGCTATATTCTCTGCAAGACTCTTCGATGATGATTGTGCACCTGCACGGTTGCAACAGGTGGCTGCTGGCCATCTCTACCAGGACTACAGTGGGTGTGCACCTTTGATGAGCCACCAATACTGTTATTTCTACAAGGACTGAAGTGGGTCTACACCTTTGATGACTCACCAATACCATTATTTTTACAAGGACTGCAGTGGGTCTGCACCTCTGGTGGCCCACCAATACCATAATCTCTACTACGACTACAGTGGATCTGCTCTGTGATGACCTACCTACCAATATTCTTCAAAACTTCGCCTATCTCTGCTGTGGGTTTGCTCTGTTGCGGCCCATTACCTGTCTGCATGTCAAGCGTCATCACTGTCTTTCCGTTGGAAGGACAACACTACTTCTTCAATACTGCATGGAAATCCACTACTTCCGTGTGCATTTTCTTTTACTACTCAGACTTTGAGAAAAACACTGCAATTTTACTTTGATGAATGATCATGACTGTCTTTATGGACTGTGAGAAAATTTTAGCTTTTGACCAATGTTGTATCGATAAGTGTGTGCATTTCATTTCTTTGTTATTGTAATTATGAAAAAAAATTTCAAATCTGTATTGGCCACTGCCCAAAACAACTTGTAAATTTTTTTGTGGGTGCATGGGGGCTATGTAAGTAGGCTGTTTACGTTTTCTTATTGGTAACGCCATGTAGCGCTCTGTAAGAAAATCACTGGCTGTGCTGTGTGCAGTCTGTGGCTGGTTTGCATTGTTGTCTGCCATTGTAGTGTTGGGCAGCGGCAGCTGGATGCTAACAGCGCGTAGCATTGCGCAGTTGGAGGTGAGCCGCCAGCAGTGGTGGACATGGGTAGAGAGATGGTGGAGTTTTGAAATTTGTAAGAATTGGTGTCACAAACTGATTTATGTATTATGACTATTAAGGTAAATACACTCCTGGAAATGGAAAAAAGAACACATTGACACCGGTGTGTCAGACCCACCATATTTGCTCCGGACACTGCGAGAGGGCTGTACAACCAATGATCACACGGACGGCACAGCGGACACACCAGGAACCGCGGTGTTGGCCGTCGAATGGCGCTAGCTGCGCAGCATTTGTGCACCGCCGCCGTCAGTATCAGCCAGTTTGCCGTGGCATACGGAGCTCCATCGCAGTCTTTAACACTGGTAGCATGCCGCGACAGCGTGGACGTGAACCGTATGTGCAGTTGACGGACTTTGAGCGAGGGCGTATAGTGGGCATGCGGGAGGCCGGGTGGATGTACCGCCGAATTGCTCAACACGTGGGGCGTGAGGTCTCCACAGTACATCGATGTCGCCAGTGGTCGGCGGAAGGTGCACGTGCCTGTCGACCTGGGACGGGACCGCAGCGACGCACGGATGCATGTCAAGACCGTAGGATCCTACGCAGTGCCGTAGGGGACTGCACCGCCACTTCCCAGCAAATTAGGGACACTGTTGCTCCTGGGGTATCGGCGAGGACCATTCGCAACCGTCTCCATGAAGCTGGGCTACGGTCCCGCACACCGTTAGGCCGTCTTCCGCTCACGCCCCAGCATCGTGCAGCCCGCCTCCAGTGGTGTCTCGACAGGCGTGAATGGAGGGACGAATGGAGACGTGTTGTCTTCAGCGATGAGACTCGCTTCTGCCTTGGTGCCAATGATGGTCGTATGTGTGTTTGGCGCCGTGCAGGTGAGCGCCACAATCAGGACTGCATACGACCGAGGCACACAGGGCCAACACCTGGCATCATGGTGTGGGGAGCGATCTCCTACACTGGCCGTACACCTCTGGTGATCGTCGAGGGGACACTGAATAGTGCACGGTACATCCAAACCGTCATCGAACCCATCGTTCTACCATTCCTAGACCGGCAAGGGAACTTGCTGTTCCAACAGGACAATGCACATCCTCATGTATCCCGTGCCACCCAACGTGCTCTAGAAGGTGTAAGTCAACTACCCTGGCCAGCAAGATCTCCGGATCTGTCCCGAATTGAGCATGTTTGGGACTGGATGAAGCGTCGTCTCACGCGGTCTGCACGTCCAGCACGAACGCTGGTCCAACTGAGGCGCCAGGTGGAAATGGCATGGCAAGCCGTTCCACAGGACTACATCCAGCATCTCTACGATCGTCTCCATGGGAGAATAGCAGCCTGCATTGCTGCGAAAGGTGGATATACACTGTACTAGTGCCGACATTGTGCATGCTCTGTTGCCTGTGTCTATGTGCCTGTGGTTCTGTCAGTGTGATCATGTGATGTATCTGACCCCAGGAATGTGTCAATAAAGTTTCCCCTTCCTGGAACAATGAATTCACGGTGTTCTTATTTCAATTTCCAGGAGTGTACATTGTCTGTTCTGTATTAAAATCTTTCATTTGCTAACTATGCCTGTCAGTAGTTAGTGCCTTCAGTAGTTTGAATATTTTATTTAGCTGGCAGTAGTGGTGCTCGCTGTATTGTAGTAGCTTGAGTAACGAAGATTTTTGTGAGGTAAGTGATTTGTGAAACATATAGGTTAATGTTAGTCAGGGCCATTCTTTTGTAGGGATTTTTGAAAGTCAGATTGCGTTGCGCTAAAAATATTGTGTGTCAGGTTAAGCACTGTCTTGTACAATTTTTCTAAGGGGACGTTTCAAATACATTTAAAAAATCGTATGGTTTGTCATTTGTAAATCAGAATGATCCCAAATGGGTTGTCAAATAAATGAAAAGTACAACATCCATAGCACAAGTAGAGTTATAACTACATGCCATGTAGACGCCCTCACGTGGACTGAACTTAGGCGCTCCAGGGCCCTTGTGACTTACCGTGTAGGCGTCAGGTGTCGCCACCGTACAAATCGGCGAAATATTCAAATATTTTGAAATTATACGAGAAATCGAAAGTACTGCTACAGTTGTGAGGCTCTTGTTTAGAAAACGAGCGATTCCAGGCTCTTATGCACCCATCATCAGGTCTCAACTTGAAATTAGACTCATTAAAATTTTACACAATTTAGAAAGCATATTATGTTCTACAGGATCACGAAGGTAAATCTTTACACCTGATCCATATACACAGATATGGCACATTTCACCAATATAAATTACATGTATCGAACAACGTAATGGTAACAAAGATTTGTAATCCTCCTAGACCATCATTCTGTGTTCCAAAGGACTCAGTACACCATGACATCTCACGAACTCGCGTATTGCACACTAAGATCATCTTATTTATATACTAAACATACCATTCACTAATCCTTCCAAGCCCAGTTACAGAAAAAGAAAAATATTATTTGGCCCATATGACAATAAATTCAAAAACCAGGGGGGAGGGGATGGTAGGGGGAAAGGGTGGTCGTGGGGGAGGGGAGGCGGGGTTTCTCACTCCCTCCCTCTAATGAGTGAAAGGGGCGGGAAGCGGAGCAATCCTAGAGGTAAGGGAAAGGGGGGGGGGTGGCAAAAACGAAAGGGTGAGAGAAAATATATACATCAATAAACAATATATATATATATATATATATATATATATATATATATATATATATATACAGGGTGAGTCACCTAACGTTACCGCTGAATATATTTCATAAACCACATCAAATACTGACGAACCGATTCCACAGACCGAAACGTGAGGAGAGGGGCTAGTGTAATTGGTTAATACAAACCATAAAAAAAAGCACGGAAGTCGGTTTTTTAACACAAACCTGCGTTTTTTTTTAAATGGACCCACGTTAGTTTTGGTAGCACATCTGAACATATAAACAAATACGTAATCAGTGCCGTTTGTTGCATTGTAAAATGTTAATTACAACCAGAGATATTGTAACCTAAAGTTGACGCTTGAGTACCGCACCTCCGCTGTTCGATCGTGTGTATCGGCGAGCACCGAATTACGTAGGGATCCAAAGGGAACGGTGATGGACCTTAGGTACAGAGGAGACTGGAACAGCACATTACGTCCACATGCTAACATCTTTTTATTGGTCGTTTCCACTGATGCACATGTACATTACCGTGAGGGGTGAGGTACACGCACACACGTGGTTTCCGTTTTCAATTACGGAGTGGAATAGAGTGCGTCCCGACATGTCAGGCCAATAGATGTTCAATGTGGTAGCCATCATTTGATGCACACAATTGCAATCTCTGGCGTAATGAATGTCATACACGCCGCAGTACATCTGGTGTAATGTTGCCGCAGGCTGCCACAGTACGTTGTTTCATATCCTCTGGGGTTGTAGGCACATCACGGTACATATTCTCCTTTAACGTACCCCACAGAAAGAAGTCCAGAGGTGTAAGATCAGGAGAACGGGCTGGCCAATTTATGCGTCCTCCACGTCCTATGGAACGCCCGTCGAACATCCTGTCAAGGGTCATCCTAGTGTTAATTGCGGAATGTGCAGGTGCACCATCATGCTGATACCACATACGTCGACGCGTTTCCAGTGGGAAATTTTCGAGCAACATTGGCAGATCATTCTGTAGAAACGCGATGTCTGTTGCAGCTGTTTGGGCCCCTGCAATGAAGTGAGGACCAATGAGGTGGTCGCCAATGATTCCGCACCATACATTTACAGTCCACGGTCGCTGTCACTCTACCTGTCTGAGCCGGCGAGGATTGTCCACGGACCAGTAATGCATGTTCCGTAGATTCACTGCTCCGTGGTTTGTGAAACCAGCTTCATCGGTAAACAGGTAGAACTGCAACGCATTCTCTGTTAATGCCCACTGACATAATTGCACTCGATGATTAAAGTCATCACCATGTAATTGCTAATGTAGCGATACATGAAACGGGTGAAAGCGGTGACGATGTAGTCTGCGCATGACACTACTTTGACTCAGTCCACCGGCTCTCGCAATGTCCCGTGTACTCATGTGTGGGTTCATGGCAACAGCAGCTAACAAACCAACTGCATCCGCTTCTCCTGTGTCGGGCCTGTTACAGACCCGTCTGCGTGTTACGATCATACCTGTTGCATATAGTTGGCGGTAGATGTTTTGCAATGTGCGGCATGTTGGATGCTCTCTGTTCGGGTACCGTTCTGCATACACCCTGCAGGCTTCAGCTGCATTTCGTCGACACTCGCCATAGATGAGTATCATCTCCGCCTTTTCAGAGTCCGAATACACCATGGTCACAGTTCCTACAACACAACACTATCACAGACGTCTGGTAACACGGTGTACTACAGTTGGTCTGCGTGCGGAGACGAATGCAGAATAACAATTGCAGCAAGCGCTACACGCGGCACTGCGACAGCTAGGGCAAACCACAACAGTGCACTACAGCCACACTCGTAAACACTATCGTCATCGTAAACATGTCCCTGCAGATGCTGCTCGCCAACCGTGGCCCGTGTTTGTTACAACATGCAACTGAACGTCGGAGGTTCCAAGCGCCAACTTTAGGTTACAATATCTCCGGATGTAATTAACATTTTAAAATGCAACAAACGGCACTGATGACGTATTTGTTTATATGTTCAGATGTGCTAACAAGACTAACGTGGTTCCATTTAAAAAAACGTAGGTTTGTGTTAAAAAACCGACTTCCGTGCTTTTTTGTATGGTTTGTATTAACCAATTACACTAGCCCCTCTCCTCACGTTTCGGTGTGTGGAATCGGTTCGTCAGTATTTGATGTGGTTTACGAAATATATCCAGCGGTAACGTTAGGTGACTCACCCTGTATACATATCCAAATCTGTAAATCTTTGGAACGTCATGCATATGGCACTTTAAGTTTCAATCGACATAGGTGTTGCCAAAAACGTCCCTAGGGAAGATACTAAAATTATCAGTCTTGTTGTTAACGAGTACATAAAAAACCAGAGCTTAACTTTTGATTATTCAAAATAATATGAACTCATTCATCTGCAGTGCCCTTCATACAATTTTTTCTTTCTCACAACCACATTTCATTTACTAAAATTAATAAATATGAACATACTTGTGTTTGATAATTGTAGCACCTTCATTTTTTATTTCAGTAACATTTGATATGCTCTCTAACAGGATTTGGCTGTTTGCCATATTGTTTATAACAGATGTACCAGTTAAAATTACACATAATATTTAAAAGAATTGAGGATGAAATCAGTTGTTTTATCCTAAATGTCACCACATCCGATAAATATCAAAGTGACGTTAATTTCATTATAATCTCGATGAATGTTTTTGATAAAAGCAAATAGTGTTAAAGAAGCAACTTTGATGTACGTGCCAAGTAGAAGTGAGATATTGATAGTATCTCTGAATTTTTCCACTTTACTACTATCTGCTGTTTTGTCACATGAGATACGATATGACCCTGCATTCCACTGAGACTCTCTGGGTTAATGAAATCCAGCAAAATTTTCTCAAAGCTTTTGTATGGAATACAGAATATAGAACGACAACAATAACTTTCTTTAAAATGGAAATAAAGCCTGACGTGTGAAAAATGGTACATGTTTATTTCTCTCTCTTACAGTTTTCCTTTCTTTTCTCTCCAGACATCGATGATACCTTCACAATTTTTTCTGTACGTAAAGCTGGTACTATCAGGTGTGAACCAAAGTTTCTGGTCCATCCACATAGGTAACAATGAACCATCCAAATTAACAACAGGCATTATTGTGTAAAAAAAGTGTCAATACTAGAAATTGAATGTCAAGTCCCCTTTGTATTTTTCACCTTTGATTGAAATTGTCGTTCAACCACTCATTCCGTTTTTAATATCAGATCTTCGTGTATTGTGCATTCAAGGTTCACTTAAACTGGCGATACCGCACTAGTCAATTTGCATTCGTAAAACAAGCTGCGAGCAGTTCAGTTTCAGTCATATGCGGTTGCGATATGTTTCTCGATACGCATTGTATCTCTGTATGGGATTTTTTTTTGAACAAATAGGCTAACTCTACATTCTCTACCTCTTACATCGTTAGTATTGTCTACTCTAAAGCATGATCATGTGCGCAATGTGGTTTCCCTGGCAATAAAATTTGTTTGAATTCAAAGAAATATTTAAAAGTCACTCATTTATTGTCACTGTTATTTATGATATACTTCTACATTGTTTTGCAACTTTGGTTTTTTATCTTGATATTTGACATGCAGACCAAATAAAAGAGTCGATAGATAAGCTTTCTCTATAGCTTACTCCTATTCTCTTCAAAATTTCGAACATTTTGCACCATTTTACATTGTCGAACGCTTTTTCTAGGTCGACAAATCCTATGAAAGTGTCTTGATTTTTCTTTAGTCTTGCATGCATTATCAGTCGCTGTGTCATGACTGCCTCTCTGGTGCCTTTATCTTCCTTAAAGCCAAACTGATCATCACCTAATAGATCCTCAATTTTCTTTTCTATTCTTATATACATCATTCTTGTCAATATCTTCGATGCATGAGATGTTAATCTGATTGTCCGGTAGTCCTCACATCTATCTGCCTTTGCTGTCTAAGGAATTGTGTGCATGATATTTTTCCGAAAGTCTGGTGGCACGTCGCCAGTCTCATAGATTCTACTCACATAGTTGGTTGCTACTTCTCCCAATGACTTCAGATATTCCAATGGAATATTGCCCATCCCCTCAGCCTTATTTGATTTCAAGTCCTCCAAAGCCCTCTCAAATTCTACCTCTAATACTGGATCCCCTATGTCTTCTATGTCAACACTCTTCTCTTCTCCTAGCACTCCATCTGACACGTCTTCCCCCTAATAGAGTCCTTCAATGTATTCTTCCTATCTATCCGCCCTCTCCTTGGCGCTCAGGAGTGGAATTCCCACTGCACTCTTCATGTTACCACCATTGCTTTTAACCCGGTAGTGCACACTCCTGGAAATGGGGTGCACAAGCGTCAAACACGTAGCTGTTCTTTCAGACCCTTACAGAATACATCGATTTTTAATTACCATCAGATGACTCTTATTGTTATCTTTTATATGTGCCGACAAAATGGCTTCTTTTAACCAATTCTCAGACATTGTATTAATGTGAATATTTCTCCGTGGTCTGACAGACCAGCTTACTGCTGGGTTAATTCCCCCGAATGTTGTTTTCACTTTCCTATATGCTGAGTCAGTCTGACTGCGATCATTTCAGTTTCAATTTCTTCACATTTTTCCTGCAGCCATTTTGCCTCAGCTTCCCTGAATTTCCTATTTATTTCATTCATAAGTGACTTGTATTTCTGTATTCCTGAATCTCCCTGAACATTTTTATACATACTTCTTTCATCGATCAGATGAAGTATTTCCTCTGTTACCCATGGCTTCTTCATATTTACATTCCTTGTTCCTATGTATATCATCCCAACATCTGTGATTGCTGTTTTTAGAGATTTCCACTCTTCTTCACTTGAACTTCCTACTCTGGTATTCACGACCGCAGTATCCACAGCCTTTGCGATCTTCAAATTTGTCTCATCATTCCTCAGAGCTTTGGTATCCCATTTAATTCCCAACTGGTTCTTTCGGAAGGTTCTTTTAAACACAAGCCTGTTCTTCATCATTACTAAATTGTGATCTGAGTCTATATCGCCTCCTGGGTATGCTCTACAATCTACTATCCGATTTGCAGTGATCTTTTGCATGCACACACATTTGCAGAGATATCTGTGCAGACAAATCGTAATGTGTGGACAGGCCTTTCCATGTGAGCGCCAACACACTAAATAAATGCTTTCGTGATTTCTTTTAGGTAACTTCCATTGTGTCTCAGCAGCTGAAATTTCGCATGTGGGTTTAAGTGACGTCAACTACGAGTGTCAGAAATGAAGGCAAGGTTCGACATGAGAAGTCTGATTATCTCGACTATATTCACCCTGACCTGGGGAGAGTCCTTGAGCCAATTGGTGGTACTTGAGCCCAGAGGGTTCTTTTGTGTGTGGCCCGTTATAAGTTATTCATATGTTATTGTTATTATTATGTGTATAGATAGGTTCATTTTATTTTCATTTATATTTCATTCCAGGTTAAAACATTTCCTTTCATACAACAAAGAGATGGGACCTAAAAAACTATCTGGAAGTGCATTTAAAAAACTGAGAAAAGAAAATGTAAGAACTGCAGCTCTCCTTTCAGGAGCCTTGAACAATTGGCTAAAGCCCAACAAGGAGGTGGACACATGTAACACTGCAACAGATCAAGATGAGAGTAATGCCGATTTTGAATCTGATGATACGGAAACACATCCACATACAAATCATGACAATCAACCACAACCATCAACTTCCCATCATATAGCCCCACCAGTTTCAGAAAACAACTATGAAGAGTACGAATCTTCCACACACAGTTCTTTAGATGAGGAAGTATCAGCATTTGATTGTCATGATTTACCTCCACTAGAAGAAGACTCTTCACCAGAAATAGGTGAAATAGTTTTTAATCATCCAAAAAAATGGTCTAGCTATCCATTGATCCTGTGTTGGATGGAGATAGACGTTTTGATGGCAAGTGGTTTTACAAAAAGCTCACAAATGGCGAACGTGTGTGAAGACAATGGTTACTTTATAGTCAGTCAGAAGATTCTCTATTTTGTTTTCCCTCTCTCCTCTTTGGGAACGATTATCGTGGAAAGTCATCTTCATTTTCAGATTTTAATAAGGGCTTCAATGACTGGAAACACTTAAACCCTCTCGTTCACAATCACGAAAACTCGTCCAGCCACAGGTTCTGTTGCATGCAGTGGAAAGATCTGCAAAACCGACTAAAACAAAAGAAAACTGGAGATGATGAAATTCAAGAAACTATTCAGAAGGAGTTATAGAAGTGAAGGAACATGCTGAAAGTAGTCATAGATGTAACTATATTTTGTGGAAAGAAAAATCTACCACTTCGAGGAACGGCAAAGAAAGAAATCATTGCGGCGCCAAGTAGTGGAGTTTTTTTAAGCACATTAGAACTAATAAGTCACTATCATCCTAAACTAGCAGAACATACGGCATACGTTAAATCAAATAAAATGGCACTCAGTTACTTTTCCCCTAAAGTCCAAAATGAGCTCATAACTATAATTGGAAGTAATGTGAGGCAGAAAATCTTGAATCAAATAAAAAATGGAAAATACTTTTCTATCATCTTTGACTGCACAGACAGTGCTCGTATTGAGCAAATGAGCCAAGTTATTGGATTTGTTGACTTGTCAAATGGAAAGTGTCAAGTCAAAGAAAGTTTCATTGACTTTATAAACACCAATAAAAAAACAGGTGAAGGCATTTCAGTGGACATTCTTAAAAAACTTAAAGAAGATGGGCTAAGGATTGATAATTGCAGAGGTCAGGATTATGATAATGGCAGCAATATTGCTGGAAAATATATCGGTGTGAAAGCACAGATCATCAAACAAAATGATAGCGCTCGGTTTGTACCATGTGCTGCACATACACTCCTGGAAATGGAAAAGAGAACACATTGACTCCGGTGTGTCAGACCCACCATACTTGCTCCGGACACTGCGAGAGGGCTGTACAAGCAATGATCAGACGCACGGCACAGCAGACACACCAGGAACCGCGGTGTTGGCCGTCGAATGGCGCTAGCTGCGCAGCATTTGTGCACCGCCGCCGTCAGTTTCAGCCAGTTTGCCGTGGCATACGGAGCTCCATCGCAGTCTTTAACACTGGTAGCATGCCGCGACGGCGTAGACGTGAACCGTATGTGCAGTTGACGGACTTTGAGCGAGGGCGTATAGTGGGCATGCGGGAGGCCGGGTGGACGTACCGCCGAATTCCTCAACACGTGGGGCGTGAGGTCTCCACAGTACATCGATGCTGTCGCCAGTGGTCGGCGGAAGGTGCACGTGCCCGTCGACCTGGGACCGGACCGCAGCGACGCACGGATGAACGCCAAGACCGTAGGATCCTACGCAGTGCCGTAGGGGACCGCACCGCCACTTCCCAGCAAATTAGGGACACTGTTGCTCCTGGGGTATCGGCGAGGACCATTCGCAACCGTCTCCATGAAGCTGGGCTACGGTCCCGCACACCGTTAGGCCGTCTTCCGCTCACGCCCCAACATCGTGCAGCCCGCCTCCAGTGGTGTCGCGACAGGCGTGAATGGAGGGACGAATGGAGACGTGTCGTCTTCAGCGATGAGAGTCGCTTCTGCCTTGGTGCCAATGATGGTCGTATGCGTGTTTGGCGCCGTGCAGGTGAGCGCCACAATCAGGACTGCATACGACCGAGGCACACAGGGCCAACACCCGGCATCATGGTGTGGGGAGCGATCTCCTACACTGGCCGTACACCTCTGGTGATCGTCGAGGGGACACTGAATAGTGCACTGTACATCCAAACCGTCATCGAACCCATCGTTCTACCATTCCTAGACCGGCAAGGGAACTTGCTGTTCCAACAGGACAATGCACGTCCGCATGTATCCCGTGCCACCCAACGTGCTCTAGAAGGTGTAAGTCAACTACCCTGGCCAGCAAGATCTCCGGATCTGTCCCCCATTGAGCATGTTTGGGACTGGAAGAAGCGTCGTCTCACGCGGTCTGCACGTCCAGCACGAACGCTGGTCCAACTGAGGCGCCAGGTGGAAATGGCATGGCAAGCCGTTCCACAGGACTACATCCAGCATCTCTACGATCGTCTCCATGGGAGAATAGCAGCCTGCATTGCTGCGAAAGGTGGATATACACTGTACTAGTGCCGACATTGTGCATGCTCTGTTGCCTGTGTCTATGTGCCTGTGGTTCTGTCAGTGTGATCATGTGATGTATCTGACCCCAGGAATGTGTCAATAAACTTTCCCCTTCCTGGGACAATGTTCTCTATTAAAATCTTTCATTTGCTAACTATGCCTGTCAGTAGTTAGTGCCTTCAGTAGTTTGAATATTTTATTTAGCTGGCAGTAGTGGTGCTCGCTGTATTGTAGTAGCTTGAGTAACGAAGATTTTTGTGAGATAAGTGATTTGTGAAACATATAGGTTAATGTTAGTCAGGGCCATTCTTTCGTAGGGATTTTTGAAAGTCAGATTGCGTTGCGCTAAAAATATTGTGTGTCAGGTTAAGCACAGTCTTGTACAATTTTTCTAAGGGGACGTTTCAAATACATTTAAAAAGTCGTATGGTTTGTCATTTGTAAAACAGAATGATGCCAAGTGGGTTGTCAAATAAATGAAAAGTACAACATCCATAGCACAAGTAGAGTTATAACTACATGCCATGTAGACGCCCTCACGTGGACTGAACTTAGGCGCTCCAGGGCCCTTGTGACTTACTGTGTAAGCGTCAGGTGTCGCCACCGTACAAATCGGCGAAATATTGAAATATTTTGAAATTATACGAGAAATCGAAAGTACTGCTACAGTTGTGAGGCTCTTGTTTAGAAAACGAGCGATTCCAGGCTCTTATGCACCCATCATCAGGTCTCAACTTGAAATTAGACTCATTAAAATTTTACACAATTTAGAAAGCATATTATGTTCTACAGGATCACGAAGGTAAATCTTTACACCTGATCCATATACACAGATATGGCACATTTCACCAATATAAATTACATGTATCGAACAACGTAATGGTAACAAAGATTTGTAATCCTCCTAGACCATCATTCTGTGTTCCAAAGGACTCAGTACACCATGACATCTCACGAACTCGCGTATTGCACACTAAGATCATCTTATTTATATACTAAACATACCATTCACTAATCCTTCCAAGCCCAGTTACAGAAAAAGAAAAATATTATTTGGCCCATATGACAATAAATTCAAAAACCAGGGGGGAGGGGATGGTAGGGGGAAAGGGTGGTCGTGGGGGAGGGGAGGCAAGGTTTCTCACTCCCTCCCTCTAATGAGTGAAAGGGGCGGGAAGCGGAGCAATCCTAGAGGTAAGGGAAAGGGGGGGGGGGTGGCAAAAACGAAAGGGTGAGAGAAAATATATACATCAATAAACAATATATATATATATATATATATATATATATATATATATATATATATATATATACAGGGTGAGTCACCTAACGTTACCGCTGAATATATTTCATAAACCACATCAAATACTGACGAACCGATTCCACAGACCGAAACGTGAGGAGAGGGGCTAGTGAAATTGGTTAATACAAACCATACAAAAATGCACAGAAGTATGTTTTTTAACACAAACCTACGTTTTTTTAAAATGGAACCCCGTTAGTTTTGGTAGCACATCTGAACATATAAACAAATACGTAATCAGTGCCGTTTGTTGCATTGTAAAATGTTAATTACAACCAGAGATATTGTAACCTAAAGTTGACGCTTGAGTACCGCTCTTCCGCTGTTCGATCGTGTGTATCGGCGAGCACCGAATTACGTAGGGATCCAAAGGGAACGGTGATGGACCTTAGGTACAGAAGAGACTGGAACAGCACATTACGTCCACATGCTAACACCTTTTTATTGGTCTTTTTCACTGACGCACATGTACATTACCATGAGGGGTGAGGTACACGTACACACGTGGCTTCCGTTTTCAATTACGGAGTGGAATTGTATTAACCAATTTCACTAGCCTCTCTCCTCACGTTCGGTCTGTGGAATCGATTCGTCAGTATTTGATGTGGTTTACGAAATATATCCAGTGGTAATGTTAGGTTAAAGGTAGATATAGTGGGAATTAGTGAAGTTCGGTGGCAGGAGGAACAACACTTCTGGTCAGGTGACTACAGGGTTCTAAACACAAAATCAAATAGGGGTAATGCAGGAGTAGGTTTAATAATGAATAGGAAAAGAGGAATGCCGGTAAGCTACTACGAACAGCATAGTGAACGCATTATTGTGGCCAAGATAGGTACGAAGCCCACACCTACAACAGTACTACAAGTTTATATGCCAACTAGCTCTGCAGATGACGAAGAAATTGAAGAAATGTATGATGAGATAAAAGAAATTATTCACATAGTGAAGGGAGATGAAAATTTAATAGTCATGGGTGACTGGAATTCAGTAGTAGGAAAAGGGAGAGAAGGAAACGTAGTAGGTGAATATGGACTGGGGCAAAGAAATGAAAGAGGAAGCCGCCTGGTAGAATTTTGCACAGAGCACAACTAAATCGTAGCTAACACTTGGTTCAAGAATCATAAAAAAAAGGCTGTATACATGGAGGAAGCCTGGAGATACTGACAGGTTTCAGATAGATTATATAATGGTAAGACAGAGATTTAGGAACCAGGTTTTAAATTGTAAGACATTTCCAGGGGCAGATGTGGACTCTGACCACATTCTATTGGTTATGACCTGTAGATTAAAACTGAAAAAACTGCAAAAATGTGGGAAATTAAGGAGATGGGACCTGGATAAACTAAAAGAATCAGAGGTGGTACAGAGTTTCAGGGAGAGCATAAGGGAGCAATTGACAGAAATGGGGGAAAGAAATACAGTGGAAGAAGAATGGGTAGCATCGAGGGATGAAGAAGTGAAGGCAGCAGAGGATCAAGTAGGTAAAAAGACGAGGGCTAGTAGAAATCCGTGGGCAACAGAAGAAATATTGAATTTAATTGATGAAAGGAGAAAATATACAAACGCAGTAAATGAAGCAGGCAAAAAGGAATACAGACGTCTCAAAAATGAGATCGAGAGTAAGTGCAAAATGGCTAAGCAGGGATGGCTAGAGGACAAATGTAAGGATGTAGAGGCTTATCTCACTAGGGGTAAGGTAGATACTGCCTACAGGACAATTAAAGAGACCTTTGGAGATAAGAGAACTACTTGTATGAACATCAAGAGCTTAGATGGAAACCCAGTTCTAAGCAAAGAAGGGAAAGCAGAAAGGTGGAAGGAGTATATAGAGGGCCTATACAAGGGCGATGTACTTGAGGACAATATTATGGAAATGGAAAAGGATGTAGATGAAGACGAAATGGGAGATGCGATACTGCGTGAAGAGTTTGACAGAGCACTGAAAGACCTGAGTCGAAACAAGGCCCCCGGAGTAGACAACCTTCCATTGGGAGAGCCAGTCCTGACGAAACTCTACCATCTGGTGACCAAGATGTATGAGACAGGCGAAATACCCTCAGACTTCAAGAAGAATATAATAATTCCAATCCCAAAGAAAGTAGGTGTTTACAGGTGTGAAAATTACCGAACTATCAGTTTAATAAGTCACAGCAGCAAAATACTAACGCGAATTCTTTACAGACGAATGGAAAAACTAGTAGAAGCCGACCTCGGGGAAGATCAGTTTGGATTCCGTAGAAATGTTGGAACACGTGAGGCAATACTGTCCGTACGACTTATCTTAGAAGCAAGATTAAGGAAGGGCAAACCTACGTTTCTAGCATTTGTAGACTTAGAGAAAGCTTTTGCCAATGTTGACTGGAATACTCTCTCTCAAATTCTGAAGGCAGCAGGGGTAAAATACAGGGAGCGAAAGGCTATTTACAATTTGTACAGAAACCAGATGGCAGTTATAACAGTCAAGGGACATGAAAGGGAAGCAGTGGTTTGGAAGGGAGTGAGACAGGGTTGCAGCCTCTCCCCATGTTATTCAATCTGTATATTGAGCAAGCAGTGAAGGAAACTAAAGAAAAATTCGGAGTAGGTATTAAAATCCATGGAGAAGAAATCAAAATGTTGAGGTTGGCCGATGACATCGTAATTCTGTCAGAGACAGCAAAGGACTTGGAAGAGCAGTTGAACGGAATGGATTGTGTCTTGAAGGGAGGATATAAGATGAACATCAACAAAAGCAAAACGACGATAATGGAATGTAGTCGAGTTAAGTCAGGTGAGTAAAGTAGTAGTAAAGGAGTTTTGCTATTTGGGAAGCAAAATAACTGATGATGGTCGAAGTAGAGAGGATATAAAATGTAGACTGGCAATGGCAAGGAAAGCGTTTCTGAAGAAGAGAAATTTGTTAACATCGAGTATAGATTTAAGTGTCAGGAAGTCATTTCTGAAAGTATTTGTAAGGAGTGTAGCCATGTATGGAAGTGAACCATGGACAATAAATAGTTTGGACAAGAAGAGAATAGAAGCTTTCGAAATGTGGTGCTACAGAAGAACGCTGAAGATTAGATGGGTAGATAATATAACTAATGATGAAGTATTGAATAGGATTGGGGAGAAGAGAAGTTTGTGGCACAACTTGACCAGAAGAAGGGATCGGTTGGTAGAACATGTTATGAGGCATCAGGGGATCACCAATTTAGTATTGGAGGGCAGTGTGGAGGGTAAAATACATAGAGGGAGACCAAGAGATGACTACACTAAGCAGATTCAGAAGGATGTAATTTGCAGTAGGTACTGGGAGATGAAGAAGCTTGCATGGAGAGCTGCATCAAACCAGTCTCAGGACTGAAGACCACAAAAACAACAACAACAATGTTAGGTGACACCCTGTATATACATATGTATGTATTTGCACCACCATACAGCGAGACCTTTATAGGTCAGAGGTGGTGGTCCATATTGCTGTACACACCGGTAACTGTAATACTCAATAGCACGTCCTCTTGCACTGATGCATGTCTGTATTCGTCGTGGCACTGTTGGTCCAGACTCCCCCACTCCTCAATGCCGATTCGGCATAGATCCCTCAGATTGGTTTGTGGGTCACATCGTCCGTAAATAGCCCTTTTCTATCTATCTCACGCATATTCCATGGGGCTCATGTCTGGAGAACATGCTGGCCATTCTAGTCGAGCGATGTCGTTATCCTGGCGGAAGTAATTCACAAGATGTGCTCGAAGGGGGCGCGAATTGTCGTCCGTTAAAACGAATGCCCCGCCAATATGCTGCCGATATGGTTGCACTATCGTTCGGAGGATGGCAGTAACGTGACCACCAGTGGCGTACGTCGGGCCCACACCATGACACCCCAATACAGTAGGGGAGCCTCCACGTTCCTGCACTCGCTGTACAGTGTGTCTCAGGTGTTCAGCCTGATCGGGTTGCCTCGAAACACGTCTCCGACGATTGTCTTGGTTGAAAGCATATGTGACACTCATCGGTGAAGAGAACGTGATGCCAATCCTGAGCGGTCCAACCGCCACGTTCTTGGGCCCATCTGCATGGTGTCATGGTTGCATAGATGGACCAGACCGCGGACGTCCACGAGAATGAAGCTGCGGATCATGCAGCCTACTGCACACAGTTTGAGTCGTAACACGACGTTCTGTGGTTGCACGAAAAGCATTATTCAACATGCTGGCGTTGTTGTCAGGGTTTCTCCAAACCACAATCCGTAGGTAGCGGACATCCACTGCAGTAGTAGCCCATGGGCGGCCTGAGCGAGCCATGTCATCGACAGTTCCTGTCTCTCTGTATCTCCTTCATGTTCGAACATCGCTTTGGTTCACTCCTAGACGCCTGGACACTTCCCTTGTTGAGAGAGCTTCCTCGCGCAAAGTAACAATGCGGACGGGATCGAACCGCAGTAATGACCGTCTAGGCACGGTTGAACTACAGACAACACCAGCCGTGTACCTCCGTCCTGGTGGAATGTCTGAAACTGATCGGCTGTCGGACCCCCTCCGTCTAACAGGGACTGCTCATCTATGGTTGTTTTCATCTTGGGGCATCTTTAGTGACATCTCTGAACAGCTAAGGGACTGCGTCTGTGATACAATTTCCACAGCCACCTTCAGGAGATCTGGGAACCGGGCTGACAGCAAAACTTTTTTGGTGTAAATATATAATCACCCCAATAACATGTATAAGTTATACCTTACCTTAACCTTATCTCACATTTTCTTCAGAGAAAACACAGACTTGGTCTCGTCTTTCTTCCAGTGACCTCTCGGCAACAGCTGATTGGGATGTCTCAGGTCTCCAACGCAGCGTCTGCCAATTACCACCTACACCAGGAGTCGCTTTGCACGAGGCTCTGGTGATAACTATCTCGTCGGCACGTCCACTAATAAGGCACGTATTATTACGCGCTCAATTAGGGAACGCTTGCAGAGCGCGCTAGTCTAATGGTTACAGGACCTCTCCACACAGCCAGTGTGTGGGGCGAGCGTATAGGATTGCCAGTTAACAGGGGAGGGTGTTGCATTTCCGGGTAGCGAGCTCAGCACAGTAAACCTCTCTCTCTATGCAGTACTATTATCTGAAATTTACGCTGTGCATTCGTGTATAACGCACCGTCGACATCTGCGTCTACATCTACACCCCAAACAGCTGTAGAATGGTGGAGGGTACTTCAGACCAATATTATATTTTTCTGTCACAATCCATTCGAGTACTGCTCCATCGAAAGAATGACTGTCTACATGCCTCCAAACCTACCCTAATCTCTCTTACGCCCTCGTATCTGTCCAGTTATACGAGATTTTTCATTCCCTGCTGAAATATTAATTTTGAACTCTTGCCAAGTGACGGGACTAGGGGCACAAGTGGGAACGATTTTTGGAAAAATTTTGTTTCATGTAAACAGCAAAATGAATAAGCGAGCCGCCACCCAGCTGTGAGTTTTGGAGAATGTAGTTTATCGAGAACTAGTGTGTGTGTGTGTGTGTGTGTGTGTGTGTGTGTGTGTGTGTGTGTGTGTGTGTGTGATGCTAGCACTGAACAGTTGAGTAAAGACCTCACGAATCGCTCAAACAAACAGTCAAATTTTACTCCCTTTGCCAAATTTGCCAAATATTTCACCTCTACGGTGCTGTTGAGCGTGCTTCTGCGAGAAATTTTGAGTGTTGTTGTTGTTGTTGTTGTGGTCTTCAGTCCTGAGACTGGTTTGATGCATCTCTCCATGCTACTCTAGCCTGTGCAAGCTTCTTCATCTCCCAGTACCTACTGCAACCTACATCCTTCTGAATCTGCTTAGTGTATTCATCTCTTGGTCTCCCTCTACGATTTTTACCGTCCATGCTGCCCTCCAATGATAAATTTGTGATCCCTCGATGTCTCAGAACACGTCCTACCAACCGACCCCTTCTTCTGGTCAAGTTGTGCCACAAGCTCCTCTTCTCCCCAATTCTATTCAATACCTTCTCATTAGTTATGTGATCTACTCATCTAATCTTCAGCATTCTTCTGTAGCACCACATTTCGAAAGCTTCTATTCTCTTCTTGTCCAAACTAGTTATCGTCCATGTTTCACTTCCATACATGGCTAAACTTCATACAAATACTTTCAGAAACGACTTCCTGACCCTTAAATCGATAAGCGATGTTAACAAATTTCTCTTCTTCAGAAACGTTTTCCTTGCCATTGCCAGTCTACATTTCATATCCTCTCTACTTCGGCCATCATCAGTTATTTTGCTGCCCAAATAGCAAAACTCCTTTACTACTTTAAGTGTCTCATTTCCTAATCTATTTCCTCAGCGTCACCCGACGTAGTTCGACTACATCTCCACTATCCTTGTTTTACTTTTGTTGATGTTCATCTTATACCCTCCTTTCAAGACACTGTCCATTCCGTTCAACTGCTCTTCCAAGTCCTTTGCCGTCTCTGACAGAATTACAATGTCACCGGCGAACCTCAAAGTTTTTACTTCTTCTCCATGAATTGTAATACCTACTCCAAATTTTTCTTTTGTTTCCTTTACTGCTTGCTCAATATACAGATTGAATAACATCGGGGAGAGGCTACAACCCTGTCTCACTCCCTTCCCAACCACTGCCTCCCTTTCATGCCCCTCGACTACTGTAACTGCCATCTGGTTTCTGTACAAATTGTAAATAGCCTTTCGCTATTTCTGGTTATGGGCCCATTTCAGAAGTACCGTGCGCGAGAGCCGACTCGAGATGTGGAGCCACTGGAGCGGCGTATTCCTGCTGCCTTTCACACTGTTCGGTTGCAGCCTGGCCGATGTGAACGTCTCGGACAGAGCACGCTACGGCATGTACACGCATGCGTTCCACGCACATTCTGTGTAACAGTGCATCAATAGTATAGCGCGTATGAGATAGCAGTCTCTGTGATAATGTACCATTGAATAAAGGGTCTCTAGCATGGACACCATACATTTACGGACATAAGTTCATTAGTCGTTTTTGGTCCCGTATCCTCTCATCAATCTTTAGAGTTTGTACGCTGCGGAAAAAATCATGGTGTACAGGAAGGAGAGGAATGAATCGAAAAAACCTTAAATACTCTGGTTCTTCCACGGACGATTTAGGCTACATATTCCAACACTGTAGATTTTTAATGAATGTCACTAGGTGACCGAGCAGAAGAGAAAAAATTTTCGCCTACTCGTGACTTGTTTTTGAATGTGAGAGCGAAGTAACTGTAAGCAAGCTAGTACGAGTTTCACCTTCAATCCACGAAAACTACATGTAATCATCAGGTTCTGAGTTTAACGGGTTTTCATGTGTATTTCTGTGATATTTGTCCTTTCCGTGGACCGGCGTCTTGATTGCTTCTTCTTTAAGCACAGTCCGGGAGTCAATGATAGAAATACGCTATCGGCATTTATAATTATTCCCACTAGCGTCAAAATACAGCATACACGAACAGCCTCTGCCTCAAAAGTGATGTTAAGTTGAGGAAATCTGCTGGTACATGCACGGCCTTGTTTCAAAATCAAGTTTGCCAATTATGAGGGTCTTACGTGCCATACAAAATATAGAAAAACGAGAAAAAATAAAAAGAATTAGATGAGGAGCAACATAAAAGATCAGAACAAATAAAAAGAAACTGTGAAATTGTGGAAGAAAATATATTAAGGTAGATGACCAGAAAATAATTGACTGAAGCAGTCCAAATACACTCCTGGAAATTGAAATAAGAACACCGTGAATTCGTTGTCCCAGGAAGGGGAAACTTTATTGACACATTTCTGGGCTCAGATACATCACATGATCACACTGACAGAACCAAGGCACATAGACACAGGCAACACAGCATGCACAATGTCGGCACTAGTACAGTGTATATCCACCTTTCGCAGCAATGCAGGCTGCTATTCTCCCATGGAGACGATCGTAGAGATGCTGGGTGCAGTCCTGTGGAACGGTTTGCCATGCCATTTCCACCTGGCGCCTCAGTTGGACCAGCGTTCGTGCTGGACGTGCAGACCGCGTGAGACGACGCTTCATCCAGTCCCAAACATGCTCAATGGGGGACAGATCCGGAGATCTTGCTGGGCAGGGTAGTTGACTTACACCTTCTAGAGCACGTTGGGTGGCACGGGATACATGCGGACGTGCATTGTCCTGTTGGAACAGCAAGTTCCCTTGCCGGTCTAGGAATGGTAGAACGATGGGTTCGATGACGGTTTCGATGTACCGTGCACTATTCAGTGTCTCCTCGACGATCACCAGACGTGTACGGCCAGTGTAGGAGATCGCTCCCCACACCATGATGCCGGGTGTTGGCCCTGTGTGCCTCGGTCGTATGCAATCCTGATTGTGGCGCTCACCTGCACGGCGCCAAACACGCATACGACCATCATTGGCACCAAGGCACAAGCGACTCTCATCGCTGAAGACGACACGTCTCCATTCGTCGCTCCATTCACGCCTGTCGCGACACCACTGGAGGCTGGCTGCACGATGTTGGGGCGTGAGCGGAAGACGGCCTAACGGTGTGCGGGACCGTAGCCCAGCTTCATGGAGACGGTTGCGAATGGTACTCGCCGATACCCCAGGAGCAACAGTGTCCCTAATTTGCTGGGAAGTGGCGGTGCGGTCCCCTACGGCACTGCGTAGGATCCTACGGTCTTGGCGTGCATCCGTGCGTCGCTGCGGTCCGGTCCCAGGTCGACGGGCACGTGCACCTTCCGCCGACCACTGGCGACACCATCGATGTACTGTGGAGACCTCACGCCCCACGTGTTGAGCAATTCGGCGGTACGTCCACCCGGCCTCCCGCATGCCCACTATACGCCCTCGCTCAAAGTCCGTCAACTGCACATACGGTTCACATCCACGCTGTCGCGGCATGCTACCAGTGTTAAAGACTGCGATGGAGCTCCGTATGCCACGGCAAACTGGCTGACACTGACGGCGGCGGTGCACAAATGCTGCGCAGCTAGCGCCATTCGACGGCCAACACCGCGGTTCCTGGTGTGTCCGCTGTGCCGTGCGTGTGATCATTGCTTGTACAGCCCTCTCGCAGTGTCCGGAGCAAGTATGGTGGGTCTAACACACCGGTGTCAATGTGTTCTTTTTTACATTTCCAGGAGTGTACAAACGACCGTCGTATTGCACAAAAATGTGAACAATGAAATTATTTAATCAGTCAATTGCTTTGTATTCGTTCTGGAATGTCTGGTATGTATCTGACTAGAGTGATTTCTTTTAAAGAGTATCAGGGTGTTATTACTACTACGCGCATTGACTGTAGCATCAATTCCAAGATATATATTTCCTATTTTATGTTTTATTTTTTTTCTCAGCAGGAAGTCCCTTACCTTACAAAGCCTAGTTGAACGAAGACACACTAATTTTGTTTCCACAAATTTAATGCAGTCTCCAAATGGTTCAAATGGCTCTGAGAACTATGGGACTTAACATCTTAGGTCATCAGTCGCCTAGAACTTAGAACTACTTAAACCTAGCTAACCTAAGGACATCACACACATCGATGCCCGAGGCAGGATTCGAACCTGCGACCGTTGCAGTCCCAAATGCAGTCTCCAGTTCTCTTTAATTACAGTCTGTAGTTGAGACAATAACTTGCCCTTTTTTGCGATTTAGTATTCTTTGTTTTGATTAGAGGCACCTGGAGCGGCGGGGCACTCCTGGAAGGAATGCGATGCATATTATTGTACTTCTTATTCTGCCGCAAACGTAAATTTTCCAAGACGTTTCTTACGACAGTGCTTTGAAAAGTTCTTGGAATCACCACGAGAGGTCACCAAAGACAATTCCTTCAGCGGGAAAGGTCATAACATAAGTGTTCTGGGATGCGAAGGGGATTCTCCTTTTAGATTATCTCCCCCACTGCGCAAACGATTACTGGAGAATACTATGCTAACCTCCTGGACAAACTGCAACAAGAGATACGCGAAAAAAAGGCCAAGTTTAGCAAGGACGAAAGTCATCTTGCATCAAGACACATATTCCATTGTCATGGCAAAATTACGCAAACTAAGGTATGAACTGTTGCAACACACGCCTTATTCACCTGATATGGCTCCGTCAGACTTCCGTCCCTTCCCAAAACTGAAAATTTTTCTTGGTGGACGAAGATTCACTTCAAACGAAGAATTGATAGGCGGAGTTGACAACTATTTTTCAGGCCTGGAGGAAACTCATTTTCGAGATAGGACCAAGGCACTGGAACATCGTTTGACCCAGTGCATTAATGTACAAGGAGACTACATTTAAAAATAAAAATGTTTCAGTGACGTAAGTACTTGTTTTCTATTCCGCCCCGAGAGCTTTTCAAACCATCCTCCTATTTTAGGCCTCTTATACCGATGGTTCACTCGAAACAGACTACAAGGTGTCCTTAAAAGAACACGCAAGTTATAAATTGTCACAGTACCAACTGTAAGAGTTGCAGAGACTTGGTTCAAGGTCACAATTAAAGAGGATCTCGAAACAGTTTTCGATAAGCGCATGCGCGGTAACTGCTTTGCCGTAGCGCCACTTGAAGCGCCACTTACGAAAAATGGCGACCCCTGAGTGTAAATCGTTCTACGTTGAGCAGTTTGTTAGGAGTGAATCAATCATTCCAGTTCAACGTGCGTTTCATTTAGATTTTATGATTCCCCTATGTAGCAAAAACATCCACCAATAGTGTCCTCATTTCGGAACGACGACATGTGTGTGCAATGGGTAAAGCACAGGTCGACAAAAAAATGGTTCAAATGGCTCTGAGCACTATGGGACTTAACTTCTGAGGTCATCAGTCCCCTAGAACTTAGAACTACTTAAACCTATCTAACCTAAGAACATCACACACATCAATGCCCAATACAGGATTCGAACCTGCGACCGTAGCGGTCGCTCGGTTCCAGACTGTAGCGGCTAGAAGCGCACGGCCACTCCGGCCGGCACACAGGGCGACAAAAAGAGTGTGAAGAGGATGGTGATCATGTCAAAGCACCTTACGTGTGTAGTCCTAACAAGTCTGTTTGGGTAAGCTACTTCAGTTACCAAGCGACCGATGACCGTCGCAGTCTGGTCCCTTGAATCCCCCAAACCAACCAACCAACCAACTTCAGTTACCAAACACAAGAGAGTGGAATCTATCAAGAAAACGATTACACATGTATCCATACCCGTTACACTTGACAGATGCTTTAAAGCTGGGTAACTATGGTGTATGTTACAACTTCGCAAGTCAAATGTTGTAATCGGAAGGTCACTTTCTTGACCCTGTGGTGTGCTTTAGACTAATCACATGAAACAACATATTTCCAGACACCTTTGTAATTTTCAGGCATCACTTATGTATGTATACTGAACCGCCAAAGAAGTCGTATAGGTAAGCATATTGAAATACAAAGATATGTAAAATATGGCGCTGCAGTGGCAACATCTACATAAGATGACAAGTGTCTGGTGCAGCTGTTAGATTGGTTACTGCAGGTTATCAGGATTTAAGTGAGGTATGAACGTGGTGTTACAGACGGCGCAAAAGTGATGGAACACAGCATCTCCGAGGTAGCAATGAAGTGGTGATTGTCCTGTACGACCATTTCAGAAGTGTACTGCGAATATCAGGAATCACATTAAACATCAAATCTCTGAAATCGCTGCAGCTGGAAAAAGATCCTGCGAGAACAGGACCATCTACTACTGAAGAGAATCGTTTAGCATGTCAGAAGTGCAGCCCTGCCGCAAATTGCTTCAGATTTCAATGCTGGGCCATGAACAAGTGTCAGAGTGCGAACCATTCAACGAAACATCATCGATATGGGCTTTCGGAGCCAAAGGTCCATGCGTGTAGACTTGATGACTGTACGACACAAAGCTTTACGCCTCGCCTGAGCCCGTCAACACCGACATTGAACTGTTGATGTCTGGAAACATGTTTTCTGCATGAGATTTTCACTCTGCAGCGGAGAGTGCGCTGATGTGAAACTTCCTGGCAGATTAAAACTGTGCGCCAGACTGAGACTCGAACTCGGGACCTTTACCTTTCGCGGGCAAGTGCTCTACCAACTGAGCTACCCAAGCACGACTCACGCCCCGTCCTCACAGCTTCACTTCTGCCAGTACCTCGTCTCCTACCTTCCAAACTTTACAGAAGCTCTCCTGCGAACCTTGCAGAACTAGCACTCCCGGAAGAGAGGATATTGAGGAGACATGGCTTAGCCACAGCCTGGGGGATGTTTCCAGAATGAGATTTCACTCTGCAGCGGAGTGTGCGCTGATGTGAAACTTCCTGGCAGATTAAAACTGTGTGCCGAACGTCAGCGCACACTCCGCTGCAGAGTGAAAATCTCATTCTGGAAACATCCCCCAGGCTGTGTCTCCGCAATATCCTTTCTTTCAGGAGTGCTACTTCTGCAAGGTTCGCAGAAGAGCTTCTGTAAAGTTTATAAGGTAGGAGACGAGGTACTGGCAGAAGTAAAGCTGTGAGGACGGAACATGAGTCGTGCTTGGGTAGCTCAGTTGGTAGAGCACTTGCCCACGAAAGGCAAAGGTCCCGAGTTCGAGTCTCGGCCCGGCACACAGTTTTAATCGGCCGGGAAGTTTCGCATGTTTCCTGGTTGGACGAGTCTAGTTTGAATTTGTATCGAGCTGACGGACGTGTGCGGGTAGGGATATAACCTTATAAATCCATGGAAACTGCATGTCACCAGAGGACTGCTCAAGCAGGTGGAGGCTCTGTAATGGTGTGGGACCTGTGTAGCTGGAGTGATATGGGACTCTTGATACGTCTAGATACGACTCTGACAGGCGACACGTACGTAAGCATCCTGTCTGATCATCTGCATCCACTCATGTCCGTTGTGCATTCCGAGAGACTTGGGCAATTCCAGCAGGACAATGCGACACACGACACGTCCAGAATTGTTACAAAGTGGCTCGAGGGACACTGTTTTGAGTTTAGACATTTCCGCTGGCTACCAAACTCCCCAGATATGAATGTTATTGAGCGTATCTGGGATGGCTTGCAAAGTGCTGTTCAGAAGAGATCTGCACTCCTGGTACTGTTACGGGTTCATGGACAGCCCTGCAGAATTCATGGTGTCAACTCGCTCCAGCACTACGTCATACATGTAGTGTTGCGGCACTTCTGCGTGCTCTCGGGGGCCTACACGATATTAGGCAGGTGTACCAGTTTCTTTGGCTCTTTAGGTTACACAGACTGAAATGGCGAATGAAAGTTTGTACCAAGGCCGTGATCTCCCTTTTCGTTAGGTGCTTACAAGCTATTCCAATGCAACTGGAGAGCCTCTGCAGTGCTGTTTTACATTAAGGGAGTACCTATGTGGCTAAGGCGTGGCAGCGAATTTAGATTGAGCAGGGAGGTGAAATTGGGTGGTCTGCAGTGTAGTGCAAACCAACTGTGCCTGGGCGATGTAGTGGTTAGTGCATCTGTCTATAAAGCATGAGCCACGAATTAGAATTCTGGCCGTGGTACAAATTTCTATTCGTCATTTCAATTTTCAGCTAATGTTCGTATATGGTGGACAGAGCCATTCTCATGATGTGTACCCACGGTAAAGATGAACAGTCGCGCTTCTTGCAACATCTAAATCCAATCCACGAGAACATCCAGTTTTCTATGGAAATAGAGAAGGATGGTTGCCTACCGTTTCTGGACCTCTTGGTTACTAGGAGAGTGGATGGGTCACTGGGGCTTCTGTTTACCGTAAACCCACACTTTTGTAGTGTGTCCCCATGGTGAAGAAAGACTGTCACACTTCTTCCGACATCTGAATGTAATCCACAAGAACATCCAGTTTATGATGGAAATAGAGAAGTATGAATAATATCAAAGAGATTCCTCAAGATTAAACTTTTTTTTCGCTGAAGCTACCACAACAGGGGTGTCTTATCCAACATTGATTGCTTATCCAACAGGGGTGGCTTATCTGGATATGTTACAACAAGAATTTTCCCAATTAGAAGGTGAACAGGAAGAGCTTTATTTGGCAACAAGATGGAGTCCCTAACCATTGGCATCTCTTTGTATGAACGTGGTTGAATGTCGAAGTCCCTGAGCGCTGGGCTGCACGTGATGGTGAGTACAGCAGAGACCTTTTCTCCTGGCCTCCACCTTCACCCGAACTTCCGCCATAACATTTTCTCACTGTGGGGCTTTGCAAAAGGTGGTGTCTGTTTTCCGCCACTACCTATCATTTTGCCAAATCTGAGACACAGAACTGAATAGCCTATTGCTTCCATTACTCCGGACTTGTTAAGCAAAGTGTAGGAACAATTGGACCTTGGACTGGACATCAGCCATATAACTAACGACACACATACTGAACATTTGTAAGCAAAACTACGTTAGTTTACCTTCAGTTTGATATATGGATTCTTGTACAGGTGGATTTCAATAAGCAATGCAACACTTTTTTTTCTGGAAGCAGTTTGGTTTTATTGAGGATTTCAGTACACTATACTATGCACCATTCTTTTGGCAACAAAACCCTACTTTGCAACGTAATATCTGTTCAATGCGGCGCCACTTCACAGGGAGGTGCTGTATACTGGCGTGAGCCAACATCTTGCTGCATCACTAACCTCTCCATCATACATGTAATGTCTCCCACGGAGTGCATCCTTCATTGGGCCAAATAGATTATTGAAGGTGGACGGACGGAAAATTTGGAAATTTGTGGTCAGGTCTTACGGAACCAAACTTCTGAGGTCATCGGGCTGTAAGCCTACATACTACTTAATCTAAATTACGCTATAGACAGCACAAACACCCATGCCCGAGGGAGGACTCGAATCTACAACAGGGGAAGGACGGACGTTCAAAGTGAAGAACTCGTACATCATCATCTGTGATGTCACCATCAACCTTGTAACGTGCGAGCAATTCTGCACATGGCTGTTCATTGCTTTTTATGGTCTTCTCTTAGGCAGACACCCAATGGGTATGCACCTTGAAGAACCCCAAATGGTGGATAAGTGTCCATCAGTAAACATTTCCCGGATAAATTGCCGTGGTCGATCTGTAGAACTTCTTCTCCCTGACGTTTCGTTCTCAACTACGGAGAACATCTTCCGAGGTGAGTCGACGACTCACCTCGGAAGATGTTCTCAGGTAGAAGAAGTTCTACAGATCGACCACGCCAATTAAGCCCGGAAATGTTTACTGATGAAGACGCCGGCCGTGAAAGCCTACATGGGATGGTGGATAAGTGTGTCAGTACTACCAACAGAGACATCCAGTTGTGCAGTGAGGTGTTTGACTGCGATCCATAGATCACCTTGAATGAGAGTATCCACAAAGTCCAACACTGCAGGAGTCGCAGCTGTGTGCGGCAGGGTGGCACATAGGAGATTGGAAAAGGTGTGTGTCTCCTTGTTCTGATGATGATAGACACCTCACACAATGATTCAGCGTGCTTTTGTTATCAGCCATGTCACTATAGAAATTCTACAAGCGCCTATGTATATCTGCAATGCTCTGGAAACTTAATGACAGCCCACTGTTTGGAACGGAACTTCACTACAGATGCACATTGCTCCAGCACCTAGCAAAACTTCATGAAGCAGTAGGTCTGAAATGAGAATATTGCATTAAGTCCACAATAGATTCTGCATTTTTTCATCCAGAATTAGCTGAGAAAAAAAGAAGTGTGCATTACTTACTGAACGCCCTTCATAAATAGTCTTTTGGTCTCATAAACTGGGAGAGTGGTGTACTGACCACATGCCTCTCCATATTCGCGTCCAGTTATACCTGTGGGCTGAGGATGACACGGCGGCCGGTCGGTATGTAACGTTCTTCGGATCTTCGATCTTGGCTAACAGCGATAGAGCAATGAGACTATTATTTCTTATGTATCGGTATCGACATTACAAACAGATCATTGATGAACTGAACTAGCGACTTCTGCGAGATATTTACTTCACCAAATGTCGTAATTAAATCGTTTATAATCAATGGTTTATCAGTAGCTTTTTAAATACTAACCATAAGTTCAAATTAGTTCTAGTGACACCAAATTTCCTATAGTCTAGTTGTAATCTCAAATCTATAATCAGTCGTAACAGTGTTATTAATTCCTAGCGTCTAGGAGTTTCTATATAAGCGCCGAGCGCTTCAGTCAAATAATATCGCAGCACGTTATCTCTATAAATAATATTGCAAAACTTGAATGACAAATGCGTGAACTGACACAATATGCTCGTTTATTACACAATATTAGTCACTTCGTAACAGAGCGATGAGGAAGAAGCTTTCCCAGATGTTGGGGGAATTATAAATTATATGCTCCGTAACTATCGCCAAGTTCCATAGTCCATTAGTTACTATGAATGAAATTGTCTATCTGTGTTCACTTCTTAAATAGTTTTAACTTCAGGTTATCTAATTAAAAGTCACTTCTGTCTAATATATGCAAGTCTTCTATCTGAATTCTAAATAACGTAATATTTGAAGTCAAAATATCGTTTCACTGCGTCATAGTAGATCGCAATAACCAATTCTAAAAAAAAAAGAAAAAAAAATCCAAATGCGCCTACATATACGAGCATTCAAAAGTATGACCTTCTTCAGCTAATTTTCGTAACGTAGTGACAATGGATTGAATTATCCTTGGCATTACTCATGAATCTCAATGAGTACTCACACAGAGTATTCTTTGGGAACGTTGGTTCTACTTTGCGAATTTTAATTATAATGATTTTGCGATTTACTATGATTTTGAGTTTTGAGTTTGATTTTACTGTAATCCTATCTTTCTTTCATATTTTAATAAATTACTAAGTATTAGATTCCTGATTCAGTTACTGGTTAATATCTAAATAATAGTGTTAACTGGAAATTTGTTTGCTTGTTCATTTTTCATGGAATTTTGAACTTGTTTTGGGGAAATCTTTAGGAATTTTGGAGCTAATTTTTGATTTTCATTTCTCGTCCGAGTAAGTGGCAATACAGATATCATTCGGTCCTCAGGTCTGTTCAGGCAGAGTTTAGTTTTCATAAATATTCAGTGTTGAACATTTATAATGGACCTTTGAAACTGGAACATAATTTTATGGACACCTCGTACAATAAATTTCAATATTTACTGAACTTTAGAGTTCAATATTGCAAGCTGATACTATTCTCACAACACACCTGTCATGTAGAGCAGGCTCCACACCAGGGGACGGAAACTCATTTACTTGCCCCTTGACATACAGGCCACCATGAAAAGCAGGTCGATAAAGCAAGATGATACCATTACAACACAACACACCAATCACACAGGTCTGGAATACTTTTTTCTTCCTGACACAGCTGGTCTCCAAACCAGGTTGATCTTCAGACAGATATTGTTCCCATGTAACATGCGTGCATCACAGGGTAGCCTATATGCCAGGGGCTGCAGAAAACACATATTTCCCCATGTCTTCGCTCTTATTGGAGCTAGAAATTTATTAGCACCACACTGCTGATACGTGTGAGACCTGTTCTTTCTGTGCCAAATTTGGTTAAGTTTGGGAAGAGATCCCAGACACATATGCATATACTCTGCTCCATATCTGTAACAAATACAGCTGAAACCTTTCTTCTTACTGAAATATGAAATCATTTTTTATTCCTATTACATCTGTTATGCTTGACTTCTAGTTTATCAAAAAGTCGTCGTCAGACAAAATTGTAAGTGACAGAGAAGCCTGATGTAAGAACAAATGGTTTGAATGTTCAGAAACCACAAGAATAAGTTGTTGCCTAGCCGGCAGTAATCAAAATACATTTTCCCATTGACCTGTTTCATACAAAGGAAAAGTTGGCTGGCAGTGTGGCAGGACTTCTTAATTGCTTTCTTACAGATCTAATTACAGCCATAATCCCTGAATATAAAAGTTAAATTCGCCGCTAACGCCCCTGTCGAGAAAGGAAGTAAATGAAGTTTAATGGTCTAGCTATCGAGCTGATGTCATCTTGCAAATCGAAGGCACAAGATAACTACTCACGAAAAAAGTGTGCCTTCCACACACACACACACACACACACACACACACACACACACACACACACACACAGTTGGGTACTAATAACCTCAGCTGTTTTGCCCCACTAAAAAATTAAAAATAAAATAAATAAATCCCACGCAAATAAGCTGATGGAGTGTCTGTTCTGAAAACGTTAAAATGTCTTTCATTCCCTTTATCTAACCAGTTATGCCACCCCTCCCCCATGTATCAATTATTCTTTTAAAAATCGTAATTATCCCTCCTTATTAAGCAAAAGCTATTGCATCTCAATGTTTATGATGTTGTACCTCCTGAAATATGTGTCTTACAGTCACATAATTTTGCGATGATATTCAGTGGTATATGTCGATGCTGTCTGCGAAATAAGTTGGAAAGAGAGTTAGTAGTAAAGAAATAGTAAATCAAAACATCATGGCTGATGCAGCATGAACAGAAAAATGTTGCAAGTGATGAACTATTTACCTTCCATTATTTTGCTGCGATGTCAGTAAAAGTTTCGTAAAGATTTGAAATTATAAGTAAAATTTGTTGAACGTCACTACGTGCTGTTATTCTCAAATACTGGCTGAAATATTGTGGGCAATTCGCACGTAGCGAGTGAGGCTATCTCGAGACATACACACAGTCTCTAACAGTGATGCCTGTACTATAAGATTATACATCTATATTAGTAGATTACGACGGCATCTTAAAATCTTAAATTCGGCCAATAATTATATGAAGTACTGCACGCTGTTAGCTAGGGGACCTACAGGTGAGGCAATCTGACCACGTGGCATTTTCCAAGAAAAGCCAATCCTAAAAGTGGGTAAAACATGCAAATTGTTCTGTCAATTCTGGTGTGTACGTTTTCCAAGAGATTTAAATTTACGAATTCACTCTGTTTTACCTATTTCTGTTGGCATCCACCAATGCAGCTTGTAAAGCATTGGGATATAAGGTTGTGGGGGATCGCAACATTTGCATTGAAGAAGCAATGAATAATAATAAAGAAACATTGTTATTACTTTTTCTTGTTTTTTAATTGGCGAACTGACCACTTAGTTTTGTCGTCTTTGCCCAGAATTTACTCTTTTCCCCATACTGCTTCATACAGTCGTTATGCTGTTACTTTAGTTCTTCCAGTATCTGTCGCTCTTTTCTCGACTTGAATGGCTTCCAAAATTTGTATTATGTTTCGAAATATTTCCCATTCTAACATGAGGGTTTCTGGGGTATTAGACATCTCAGGATCTTAGCAAGGGTCTGTAATCCAAATGGTTCTCTTCTTCCAAAGGTAAATAAATGTTTATTTCTCTATTCTGCACATTCTATACATGTGTCTAAGAAATATTATTGTTATTGTCTGTGCTACTACTGTTATTATTATTTGCGAATAACCCCATTAGGACTGTAGAGTACTTAGAGGTGAGCATTTGTCTTCCTTTCTGCCCATATTTCTTTCTTTTCCTGTGGGCTTTCTTTCCATCTTTTCTTCGTGGGTCTTTCCTCTTACTCAGGTTTCCATTTGTGAATTTTAGTCCAGAACATTCCGCGGTTTGTCATATTTTCTGGAGTAATATCTACCGATATCACACTAGCACTGACATCGCCACCCACTTCATCATGTCCGCTTTGGCTTTACTCCTACTGTCGAAGAATTCGATTATTTGTTTTGTACATCTTCCTGGATTCATTCTTTCAAAAGTGCCCATAGAATCATGAGCTACGCCTTCTAAATACACTATAGATATTTGTGTTTTGATATCTACCGCTATCACATTAGCACTGACATCGCCACCCACTTCATCATGCCCGCTTTGGCTTCACTCCTATTGCCGAAGAATTCGATTATTTGTTTTGTACATCTTCCTGGATTCATTCTTTCAAAAGTGCCCATAGAATCATGAGCTGCGTCTTCTAAAGACACTATAGATTTTTTTGTTTTGATTTCCTGATTGCCTCTGAGTCGGTATTGTTCGTATAGAAGTTTTTTGATTAGAAATTTACTTACACCTTTGCGTTCCTTTCCTCAATGTTTAAATGTCTGTTTTCGTGTTTAGAGTTACTGTTTCTGATCCACGGAGTCATTCACGTTTAAGCTTATGAGCTTTGAAGTATATGTCTTGTAGATCTTTTACGTACGCCGGTATGCAGTTCCTATCTTTCGGTACCTAATTTCCTTAGACGTTTTTTTAGGTTCCATTTTCCTGAATGGTTTTACCGACACATTTTAACTGTGAAACTCGTGTAATTTAGCCGTTACTCGTCTCTATGAATTTTGGTGCTTGTTTGTCGCAGGTCTCGTATTCTGTCTTTTCAAAAAGATATTTGGAGAGTGACTTTTTCCGCAGTTTCCTTGATTTTACGCTGATGAAACATTTAACATTGGTAAAGCTCCTGCAAATGCTTGGCTATCTGTAGATATCTCTGCCTAAAGTTACTGGTTGGCCTGTTTTGTCTGCACCATCCTTGTGTCTCTTGTTCAAAGACACAGTTGAAAAGTAAAGGAGACAGCCCTTTTCCTTGTCTTACTCCCGTTTTGATTACGCAAGAACGTGTGATATCCCTATAAACATAATTTTGGACTTCGTGTCAGTCTATGTGTGCTTCATTATTGTAATTTTAAGATCCTAAATTCGCTCTTTAAATATCTAAAAGACTGATCTGATGTCGTCATGATAATTATTCTTATTACCATTTACTGATACGAGGGTCACTCCAAAACAAGTGCACACTATTTTTGTAAAAATACAGTTTTCATACTGCATGTGTGAAAGTTTTAGTGTCTAGACACATCCTTCCCGCTTGTTTTCAAACTTAGTTCAACCTGTTCCCGTCAGTGGCGCCGTCACAGCATGTCTTCAAGATGGCTGCTACACTTGACGTGTCATGGAATTCCTGTGCTGTGAAAAGGAGGCAGTGGGAAACATCCACAAGAGGTTGAAAAATGTGTCTGGAGATGCTGCTGTCAATCGGAGTACAGTTAGTCGGTGGACAAGCAGGTTACGCGATGAAAGCGGGCACGGCAATATTGAGGATTGCCCTCGCAGCGGCAGGCCTCGTACTGCACACACTCCAGACAATGTTCAGAGAGTTAACGAATTGGTGAGTGCTGACAGACGCATCACAGTGAACGAAATGTCACGGTACGTTGGCATAGGGGAAGGAAGTGTTTGTAAAATACTGAACGTGGTGGCGTTAAAAAAGGTTTGTGCCAGGTGGGCTCCCAGCATGTCGACAGTGGCTCACAAAGAAACAATAAAAACGATATGCAGCGAACTTTTGGAACAGTACGAGAATGGTGGAGATGAATTTCTTGGAAGAATTTTGGCAGGTGATGAAACATGGCTCCATTATTTTTCACCAGAGACGAAGAGGCAATCAATGGAGTGGCACCGTGCAAATAGACCCAAGGAAGAAAAAATTCAAAACCACACCGTGTGCTGGAAAAGTTACGGTTGCGGTGTTTTTCGATTCCGAAGAACTCTTGCTTGTGGACATCGTGCCAAGTGGAACCACCATAAATTCTGATGCAGATGTGACGACACTGAAGAAACTTCCAGCTCGACTGAGTCGTGTTCGACCATATCGGCAAAAGCAGGATGTTTTGCTGTTGCGCGACAATGCACGGCAACATGTCAGCCAAAAAACCGTGGAAGCGATCACAATACTGGGATGTACAATACTGAAACACCCGCCTTACAGTCCTGACCTGGCTCCATGTGGCTGTCATCTCTCTGGGAAACTGAAAGACTCTCTTTGTGGAACAAGGTTTGAAGATGACGCCTCCCTCGTGCACGCTGCCAAACAGTGGCTCCGACAGGTTGGTCCAGAATTTTACCGTGCGTGTATACAGGCGTTGGTTCCAACATGGCGTAAGGGAGTTGAGAGGGATGGAAATTATGTGGAGAAATGAAAATATTGTTCTTAAAGGATGTATCTACACACTGTAAAACTTTCAAACACGTACAACAGAAGATGGATTTAAAAAAAAATAGTGTGCATTTGTTTTGGAGTGAAACTGGCCGGTAATTCGTATTATTACTGCTGCACAGTGTTCTAGCAACGCTAATTTCCTGAACTGACCATCCTGGTGACCCACAACCTGTTACGGAAAGTGTGCATAATTGATTGATTGACTAATCAGCGGGTGATGGACGTATGGGGAGTGTCACTAAGTCATTAAACCCGCATACGTCAGTGTCAGCCAAGTTTGACAGTCGGAGCGGACGTTGCACCTAATGGAATCATAGTGGACACACGGACGGCACGTAATTGATGGATGCGACCGGACAGCTTTTCCAATCGGGCTACGACCGCTGCTACGCAAAAGGTGGCGAAAACACCGCAGCCCGCACTCTGCAGCAGCGGCCCGGAAAGGAATGCCAATCAACAAGGTGCCACTGGGTACAGTGCTGCAACGCCACGATGGCGGCATGCAACAAACATCGTTTGGCTCGATGTGTACTAAAGGCCAGGCAAAGTGGAAGGTTCCGTGTCTACAGACTGGAAAAATTGCTCAAGTCACACCAACACCCAATAGGAGTAACCCGCCGACTTACAGGTCCACATCACCAACGTCGATCTTCAGTAGAGTTTTGGAACATATACTGCGTTCGAAGATTATGAAGTACCTCGAAGAAAACGATTTATTGACACATAGTCAGCACGGATTCAGAAAACATCGTTCGTGTGAAACACAACTAGCTGTTTATACGTTCCTCACAGGCGTCTTCTAACCAAACTGTGTGCCTGCTGAATATCGCCTCAGTTGTGCGACTGGATTCGTGATTTCCTGTTAGAAAGGTGACAGTTCGTAGTAACAGAGGTGAAGTCATGGAATGAAACAGAAGTAACATCCGGCACTCCGCAAGGAAGTGTTATAGGTCGTCTGCTGTTCCTCATCTACAAGGTGAGCACAAAGTCTTGCCTTGATTCTAAAAATTTATAACAGAGAAACCCTTTGACATAATAAGTTACATTTGATGCCGTTACATAGGTTCGTGTTACTAGTTTTTCTTTAAGACCACTTACGTTAGGAAACGTCCATGTGAACTCCCTTGGTAGCTCGGAGAACGCCAATATTCCAGTTGCTGCCATGTGTTTTGTCAGAGTACCCACAGCAGCTTGCATCCCAGCCCTCAGTTCGTCGACGTCAGCAACTGCTGTCACGAAGACAATGTCCTTGATATAGCCCTAGAAAAAAAAAAGTCAAGGGCGTAATGTCTAGAGAGCGGGGTAGCCAGGGTGTTGGACTGTTCCTTACAATTCACCGATCCGGACATTACTCCCGTCTCCAGACATTACTAACGTAAGTGGTCAAAAAAAAAAAAAAAAAAAAAAAAAAAAAAAAAAAAAAAAAAAACTAGCAACGCTAACCTATGTAACGGCATCAAATGTAATTTATTAGGTCAAACGGTTATCCTCTAATAAATTGTAATAATGAGTTCAAGACTTTGTGTTCACTCTGTATGTTGACGACATAGGAGACAATCTGAGTACACCTATTAGACTGTTTGCTGATGACGCTGTCATTTTCCGTCTTGTAAGGTCACCAGATGATAAAAACGACTTGCAAAATGATTTAGATAAGATATGCGTATGGTGCGAAAAGTGGCAATTGACCCTGAATAAAGAAAAGTGTTAAGTTATTCACACGAGTACTAAATGAAGTCTGCAAAACTTCGATTGCGTGATGGATCACACAAATCTGAAGGCTATAAATCCAACTAAATACTTAGGGACTACAACTACAAATGAACTAAAATGGGACGATCACACATGTAAGGTCGTGGGTAGAACAAACCAAAGACTGCGATTCATTGGCAGAACACTTAGAAAGTGCAACAGGTAACCAAAGAGACTGCTTACACTACGCTTGTCCGCCCTATTCTGGAGTACTGCTGTGCGGTCTGGGATCCACATCAGGTGAGACTGACGGATGACATCGATAAAGTACAAAGAAGGGCAGCTCGTTTTGTATTATCGTGAAATATGGCAGATAGTACCATAGACATGGTACGTGAATTGGAGTGGCAAGTGTCAAAACAAAGGCGTTTTTCGTTGCGACGGGATCTTCTAATGAAATTTCAATCACCACTTTTCTCCTCCGATTGCGAAAACATTTTGTTGGAACCCATTTACCTAAGGAGAAATGATCATCACGATAAAATAAGAGAAATCAGGGCTCGCACAGGAAAATGTAAGTGCTCGTTTATCACGTTCGCCGATCGAGAGTGGAGCTGTAGAGAGAGACTGATGGCGGTTCGTTAAACCGTCTGCCAGGCACTTTATTGTAAATAGCAGACTAATCACATAGACGTAAAGTTCCAGAAAAATTTTCATGCACTCTTCGGTAGACAACCCAGTT
This sequence comes from Schistocerca gregaria, assembly GCF_023897955.1. Classification (NCBI taxonomy): domain Eukaryota; kingdom Metazoa; phylum Arthropoda; class Insecta; order Orthoptera; family Acrididae; genus Schistocerca; species Schistocerca gregaria. The sequence continues at coordinate 83,305,381 of NC_064930.1, read as the reverse complement.
TACTTCATCTGCCCAAGTTGTGGATGATGCAAGTAGCGTTGTCTATGTTACAGCGCACGAAATATTTTCCGGATACGTTTTATTTTGGGTCATGTGTACATGTTCCGATGTACAAATAGTAGGAGTTTCATCGCAGACAGACAAGGCAGTTAGGGTTAAAGCTACCTACAATCTGTATACAAGGTGAATCCGTGATGATGTAAAAACTTTCAGTGATGATGGGGAAGCATAAAACTATCAATCCGAGATAAGAGACCCTGGTAAGGAAGAAGAGTGAGTCGAAAGGTATAGGCGAAACCCGTTCCGCTGCTTCAGACAAAGGGAATATGCAGCGTTTAGTAGGAAGAATAATCAATGTTCAGGGATTTGATAGGAATTATTATTCGAGGGAAAGGAGTCAAGAAAACAAGCGCTCGAAAGTGCATCCCTTAAGTGCAACGAGCACTTGTTCGGTAGCACTTCTTTCAGAGTACCGAAGGTGAACAAGTGCTCATACCTCTTAAGGTGTGCACTTTGGAGCTCGGGTTTCCCACACTTTTTTTCTTCAAATAATAATTCCCGTCTTTTTTTTTCATCGACTGGGGAACATAAATTGCGACAACGGAGTTCCTATGGGAGCGAAACGGACCACGTTTGAAACGTATCTCCTGCTGATTACACTGAGATAACAAAAACTAAGACATTCTCTTATACTGATGGGCGTAGTATCGCGTACACAAGGTATAAAAGGGTGGTGCATTGTTGGAACTGTCATTTGCACTCACGTGATTCATGCGAAAAGATTTCCGACGTCATTATGAACGCACAACGGGAACTAACAGACTTTGAACGCGGAATGCCATTTGGAGCTAGACGCATGGAACATCTACACCTACATCTACATCTGCATCCATACTCCGCAAGCCACTTGACGGTGTGTGGCGGAGGATACCCTGAGTACCTCCATCGGTTCTCCCTTCTATTCCTGTCTCGTATTATTCGTGGAAAGAAGGATTGTCGGTATGCCTCTGTGTGGGCTCTAATCTCTCTGATTTTATCCTCATGGTCTCTTCGCGAGATATACGTAGGAGGGAGTAATATACTGCTTGACTCTTCGGTGAAGGTATGTTCTCGAAACTTCAACAAAAGCCCGTACCGAGCTACTGAGCGTCTCTCCAGCAGAGTCTTCCACTGGAGTTTACCTGTCATCTCCGTAACGCTTTCGCGATTACTAAATGATCCTGTAACGAAGCGCGCTGCTCTCCGTTGGATCTTGTCTCTCTCTTCTATCAACCTATCTGGTACGGTTCCCACACTGTTGAGCAGTATTCAAGCAGTGGGCGAACAAGCGTACTGTAACCTACTTCCTTTGCTTCCGGATTGCATTTCCTTAGGATTCTTCCAATCAATCTCAGTCTGGCATCTGCTTTACCGACGATCAATTTTATATGATCATTCCATTTTAAATCACTCCTAATGCGTACTCCCAGATAATTTATGGAATTAACAGCTTCCAGTTGCTGACCTGCTATATTGTAGGTAAATGATAAGGAATCTTTATTTCTATGTATTCGTAGCACATTACACTTGTCTACATTGAGATTCAATTGCCATTCCGTGCACCATGCGTCAATTCGCTGGAGATCCTTCTGCATTTCAGTACACTTTTCCATTGTTACAACCTCTCGATACACCACAGCATCATCTGCAAAAAGCCTCGATGAACTTCCGATGTCATCCACCAGGTAATTTATGTATATTGTGAATAGCAACGGTTCTATGACACTCCCCTGCGGCACACCTGAAATAACTCTTACTTCGGAAGACTTCTCTCCATTGAGAATAACATGCTGCGTTCTGTTATCTAGGAAGTCTTCAATCCAGTCACACAATTGGTCTGATAGTCCATATGCTCTTACTTTGTTCATTAAACGACTGTGGGGAACTGTGTCAAACGCCTTGCGGAAGTCAAGAAACACGGCATCTACCTGTGAACCTGTGTCTATGGCCCTCTGTCTCGTGGACGAATAGCGCGAGCTGGATTTCACTCGACCGTCTTTTTCTAAACCCATGCTGATTCCTACAGAGTAGATTTCTAGTCTCCAGAAAAGTCATTATACTCGAACATAATACGTGTTCCAAAATTCTACAACTGATCGATGTTAAAGATATAGATCTATAGTTCTGCACATCTGTGCGACGTCCCTTCTTGAAAACGGGGATGACCTGTGCCCTTTACCAATCATTTGGAACGCTACGCTCTTCTAGGGACCTACGGTACACCGCTGCAGGAAGGGGGGCAAGTTCCTTCGCGTACTCTGTGTAAAATCGAACTGGTTTCCCATCAGGTCCAGCGGCCTTTCCTCTTTTGAACGATTTTAACTGTTTCCCTATCCCTCTGTCGTCTATTTCGATATCTACCATTTGGTTCAAATGGCTCTAGGCACTATGGGACTTAACACTGAGGTCATCAGTCCTCTAGAACGTAGAACTACGTGAACCTAAGTAACCTAAGGACGTCACACACATCCATGCCCAAGACAGGATTCGAACCTGCGACCGCAGCAGCAGCGCGGTTCCGGACTGAAACGCCTAGAACCGTTCGGCTACAGCGGCCGGTAGACGAATTGAACATTCCGTCTCGGAAATCGTCAGGGAAACCAAAATGTCGAAAGTGTCGAGAGAATAAAAAATTTCAGGGGTTACCTTTCACCATACAAAATGCAGTGGCCGACGACCTCCTCTTAACGAACGAGACGATTGGGGAAAATTTTTGGTAAGTTCCTATGGGACCAAACCGCTGACGACATCAGTCCCTTGGACTACGCACTACTTAATGTATCTTAAACTAACTGACGCCAAGGACAACACACACAGCCATGCCCGAGGGAGGACTCGAACCGGAAAGGGGGAGCCACCCGAACCGTGGCAACGTGCCTTAGATAGGGCGGCTACCCCGCGCGGCAGAGCATGGGGGGTTCTCGCACAGTTGTCAATGTCAAAATACAAGCAACACTGGGTGAAATAACAGCAGAAATCAATGTGAGACGTGCGACTAACGTATCCGTTACGACAGGCCGACGAAATCTGGTGTTAACGAGCCATGGCAGCAGACGACCGACGCCACTGCATTTGCTAAAAGCGCGACATCGCCTGTGTTGCCTCTCCTGAGATCGTGACCACACCGGTTTGGCCCGGAACTACTGGAAAACAGCGGTCTGATCCGGTAAGTGCTGAACTCAGTTGTTGGAGTGTGGCGCAGACTAAGTTGTCAACAAGGCACTCTGCAAGCTCGTGGTTGCTCTCCAATGGTGTGGGCTCTTTACCACGGACTGGACAGGGTCCTCTGATCCAACTGAAGCTATCACCGACCGGAAATGGTTATCAAACTTCCTGGGAGATTAAAACCGTGTGTCTGACCTAGACTCGAACTCGGGACCTTTGCCCTTTCGCGGCCAAGTGCTCTACCAACTGAACTACCCAAGCACGACTCACGCCCCGTCCTCACAGCTTCACTTCTGCCAGTACCTCGTCTCCTACCTTCTAAACTTTGCAGAAACCCTCCTGCGAACCCTGCAGAACTAGCACTCCTGAAAGAAAGGATATTGCGGAGATATGGCTTAGCAACAGCCTGGGGGATGTTTCCAGAATGAGACTTTTACTCTGCAGCGGAGTGTGCGCTGATGTGAAACTTCCTGGCAGATATAAACTGTGTGCCGGACCGAGACTCGAACTCGGGACCTTTGCCTTTCGCGGGCAAGTGCTCTACCAACTGAGCTACCCAAGCACGACTCACGCCCCGTCCTCACAGCTTCACTTCTGCCAGTACCTCGTCTCCTACCTTCTAAACTTTGCAGAAGTCCACCTGCGAACCCTGCAGAACTAGCACTCCTGAAAGAAAGGATATTGCGGAGATATGGCTTAGCAACAGCCTGGGGGATGTTTCCAGAATGAGACTTTTACTCTGCAGCGGAGTGTGCGCTGATGTGAAACTTCCTGGCAGATATAAACTGTGTGCCGGACCGAGACTCGAACTCGGGACCTTTGCCTTTCGCAGGCAAGTGCTCTACCAACAGAACTGCCCAAGCACGACTCACGACCTGTCCCCACAGCCTCAATTCTGCCAGTATCCCGTCTCCTTCCTTCCAAACTTCACAGAAGCTCTCCTGCGAACCTTGCAGAAGTAGCACTTCAGGACAAAAGGATACTGCAAAGATATCGTTTAACCACAGCCTGGGGGATGTTTCCAGAATGACATTTTCACTCAGCCGCCGAGGGTACGCTCATACGAAACTTCTTGGCAGATTTTAAAACTGTGTGCTCGGCTTAGACTCGACCTCGTGACCTTTCGTGGTCTACTGCTCAACCATCTTTTTTTCTTTTTTATTCTCATTGTGTTCGTTGCATTTGTTCGGTGCGCATGTCCTGTGACAGCCGTTCAAGGTCACTGTTGAGGCGTTGACTCAGTTCTTTTATTACAGAGGATAGCTAACCCTCTGACCGAACATGCTGAGCTACCGTACCGGCGCCAACTGAGCAACCCAAGCTCGGATACCATTTGCAGCCAGTCATCGACTCCACGTTTCAAACAGAGATGGAATTTTTATGTATGACAATACGCGGTGTCACCAGGCAACAACTGTTAATCATTGGTTTGGAAAACATTCTGGACAATTCGAGCGAGTGATTTTACCATCCAGATAGCCCGAAATGAACCCCACCGAACGTTTATGGCACATAATTGACAGGTCAGCTCGTGCACAAACTCCTGCCCTAGCAACGCTTTCGCAGTTATGGACGGCTATAGAGGCAGCATGGCATGGGACTTCTAAGGACTTGAGTTCATGCCCTTCTCGAAAAAACAGGAAGACTGATTTTAACTTCCATCGACATAAAGTTTGAAGAGTTGCACAGAGCACTGAAAGGCCTGAGTCGAAACAAGGCCCCGGGAGTAGACAACATTCCATTACAACTACTGACGGCCTTGGGAGAGCCAGTCCTGAGAAAACTCTACCATCTGGTGAGCAAGATGTATGAGACAGGCGAAATACCCTCAGACTTCAAGAAGAATATAATACTTCCTATCCCAAAGAAAGCAGGTGCTGACAGATGTGAAAATTACCGAACAATCAGTTTAATAAGTCACAGCTGCAAAATACTAACACGTATTCTCTACAGACGAATTGAGCAACTGGTAGAAGCCGACCTCGGGCAAGACCAGTTTGGATTCCGTAGAAATGTTGGAACACGTGAGGCAATACTGACCTTACGACTTATCTTAGAAGAAAGATTAAGGAAAGGCAAACCTACGTTTCTAGCATTTGTAGACTTAGAGAAAGCTTTTGACAATGTTGTCTGGAATAGTCTCTTTCAAATTCTGAAGGTGGCAGGGGTAAAATACCGGGAGCGAAAGGCTATTTACAATTTGTACAGAAACCAGATGGCAGTTATGAGTCGAGGGACATGAAAGGGAAGCAGTGGTTGGGAAGGGAGTGAGACAGGGTTGCAGCCTATCCCCGATGTTATTCAATCTGTATATTGAGCAAACAGTGAAGGAAACAAAAGAAAAATTTCGAGTAGGTATTAAAATCCAGGGAGAAGAAATAAAAACTTTGAGGTTCGCCGATGACATTGTAATTCTGTCAGAGACAGCAAAGGACTTGGAAGAGCAGTTGAACGCAATGGACAGTGTCTTGAAACTAGGGTATAAGATGAACATCAATAAAAGCAAAACAAGGATAATGGAATGCAATCGAACTAAGTCGCGTGATGATGAGGGAATTAGATTAGGAAATGACACACTTAAAGTAGTAAAGGAGTTTTGCTATTTGGGGAGCGTCAAATGTAGACTGGCAATGACAAGGAAAGCGTTTATGAAGAAGACAAATTTGTTAACATCGAGTATTGATTTTAAGTATCAGGAAGTCGTTTCTGAAAGTATTTGTCTGGAGTGTAGCCATGTATGGAAGTGAAACATGGACGATAAATAGTTTGGACAAGAAGAGAATAGAAGCTTTCGAAATGTGGTGCTACAGAAGAATGCTGAAGATTAGATGGGTAGATAATATAACTAATGAAGAGGTATTGAATAGGATTGGGGAGATGAGATGTTTGTAGCACAACTTGACTAGAAGAAGGGATCAGTTGGTAGGACATGTTCTGAGGCATCAAGGGATCACAAATTTAGCATTGGAGGGCAGCGTGGAGGGTAAAAATCGTAGAGGGACACCAAGAGATGACTACACTAAGCAGATTCAGAAGGACGTAGGTTGCAGTAGGTACTGGGAGATGAAGAAGCTTGCACAGGATAGAGTAGCATGGAGAGGTGCAACAAACCAGTCTCTGGACTGAAGACCACAACAACAACAACAACAACGACATAGAGGCCATTAGAGATTAGAGACGCACTGTGTCCAGGATGGGGAAGGAAATCAGCCGTGCCTTTTCAAAGGAATCATGCCTGCACTTGCTTGGAGCAATTAGGGAAATCACGGACAACCTAAATTTGGATGACCGGACACGTGTTTGAACCGTGGTCCTCCTGAACCAGTGTGCTAACCGCTGAGCCACCTGGCTCGGTCATGCCACGTCGACCTATACTGCAAATGCCGAACAAAAGGAGGTCCGACACTTCATTAAGTGATATGTCATGAGTTTCGTTACCTCTGCGCACATTCCTTACGTGCGCCTAGGGTGATGGCGTGATGACTTTACAAACTTGCAGGGATGACAGGGAAACGTAAATGTATCAACGTGAGGTACAGAGCCAGGTCCCGAAACGACTAAGTCGACAAAAGGTTTTCATTTTTCTGATACTTGTGACAGTGGGATAAATAGAACGTGCAAAATAGGGATGGAACGATAATTCGCAGCAAAGAAGTCTACCAAACATGGATTCTAAAACGCATACCTTAAGAGCTACGCGCACTTGATCGGTACCATTTCCTTCAAAGCACCGAAGATGAACAAGTGTTCATATCTTTTCAGGTAGCCTGTTTAGTGGCCATGTTTGCTGGACTCGTTTTTGTTATTTAGTCTCACTGCAGTCATGGACTGTGCGGCGCCCGCATCTCGTGGTCGTGTGGTAGCGTTCTCGCTTCCCACGCCCGGGTTCGATTCCCGGCGGGGTCAGAGATTTTCTCTGCCTCGTGATGGCTGGGTCTTAAGTTAGTTAGGTTTAAGTAGTTCTAAGTTCTAGGGGACTGATGACCATAGATGTTAAGTCCCATAGTGCTCAGAGCCATTTGAACCATTCTGTCTGTGCGGCTGGTTCCGGCGTAGGTTCGAGTCCTCCCTCGGGCATGCGTGTGTGTGTTTGTCCTTAGGATAATTTAGGTTAAGTAGTGTGTAAGCTTAGGGACTGAGGACCTTAGCAGTTAAGTCCCATAAGATTTCACACACATTTGAACTTTTTTCTTTTCTTTTTTTTCTTTTCTTTTTTTTTTGTTATTTAGGTCCATACTACCACTCTCAAAATACGGAAGCGAAGAGCTTGCAGTACAAGAGATCTGTTTCACGGTACCGAAGAGGAAGAAGTGTTTATAGGGGTATGCATTGTAGATGCGATGTTTACTAGACTTTTTTGCTTCGAATATTAGTTGTTGTCATCAATCGTGGAACTTGATGTGCGACAAGAGTGTTTCTGTGAGAGGCAAAGAGAACCTGTTTAAAGCCTGTCTCCTGCCGATTTTGACATTCAGTGTGCAGTACTGTGTAATTAGTAAGGCAGATTTGAGCAAGCTACAAGTGTATGAAATGTAATTTGTTCGATCAGCCTTGCAGAAGGATAGGTGGTACAAAATTTGGAATGAAGACATCAGTGTAGAGATGGATGTGAATCTTTCAGTAACTGAAAGACAGAATACTGTACAGCTCAGGTGGTTTCGACATGTGAAGAGAATGAAGCATATCCGCATGTCAAAACGATACTGAGATAGAAATGTGTCAGTGAAAGACCAGGGAAAGATGAGTCGGTCAGATTAAGGAAGATCTTAACACTAAAGGAGAAAACCGAGAAACAATAACAAGTCAAGAAGTATATGACGAAAGCAAAATGGAGACAAACTGTTCATAAACACCCTATCCAGAAAACTGGAAGGACATGTAGATAATGATAATGTTATTTCTCAATACTGACCATTCCTCATGGGAAACACTGTGTGTACGAGAACTGGTAAAAGTAGGTTGTAAAACGCACATCTCAAGACTTGTGAGCACTTGTGCGACTTCGCTACATTGAAACATATCTCTTCTACTGCAAGTGATTCCGTATCCATATTTTCCGTGGGGTTAGTATGGACCAAAACAAAACAACAATATGTCAAGTAAATATGGACTCCAAAATGTATACCTTGAGAATTATGGGCCCTTGCTCAGTAGAAGACACGGTTTCACAGTTGTGAAGTCCGCAGCTCGTGGTCTAGTGGCTAGCGTTGCTGCCTCTGGATCACGGGGTTCTGGGTTCGATTCCCAGCTGGGTTGAGAATTTTCTCTGCCAGGGGTTGTCCTATTCATTTCACCACCACCATCATCATTCGTGATTGTGTTCAAGGAATGGGAGCGTGGAATGTCAGATCCGGTAATCGGGAGGATAGCTTAGAAAATTTAAAAAGTGGAATGGATAGGTTACAGTTAGATATAGTGCTAATTAGTGAAGTTCGGTGGCAGGAGGAACAAGACTTCTGGTCAGGTGAGTACAGGGTTAAACATACAAAATAAAATAGGGGCAACTCAGAAGTTTATATGCCAACTAGCTCCACAAATGTATGATGAGATAAAAGAAACTATTCAGACAGTGAAGGGAGACGAAAATTTAATAGCTACGGGGGAGTCGAATTCGATATTAGGAAAAGGGAGAGAAGGAAAAATAGTAGGTGAATATGGAATGGGGATAAGGAATGAAAGAGGAAGTCGTCTGGTGAAATTTTGCACAGAACATAACGTAATTATAGGTAAAACCTGGTTTAAAAATCAAGAAAGAAGGTTGTATACGTGGAAGAGCGCTGAAGACACTGCAAAGTTTCAGATAGATTATGTAATGATAAGACAGAGATTTAGGAACCAGGTTTTAAATTCTAAGACATTTCCAGGGGCCGATGTGGACTTTGTCCACAGTCTATTGATTACAAACTGTAGATTAAAACTGAAGGACCTGCAAAAAACGGGAATTTAAGGAGATGGAATCTAGATGTGGAAGAACCAGAGGTTGTAGAGAGTTTCAGAGAGAGCATTAAGGAACGATTGACAAGAACAGGGGAAAGGAAACAGTGCAAGAAGAGCGGGTAGCTTTGACAGATGAAATAGTGAAGCCAGCAGAGGACCAAGTAGGTAAGAAGGCGAGGGCAGTAAATGAAGCAGGCAAAAAGGAAATCCAAACGTTTCAAAAATGAGATCGACAGGAAGTGCAAAATGGCTAAGTAGAGATGGCTAGAGGACAAATGAAAGGAGGGAGGAGGAGATTAGTGTTTAACGTCCCGTCGACAACGAGGTCATTAGAGACGGAGCGCAAGCTCGGGTGAGGGAAGGATGGGGAAGGAAATCGGCCGTGCCCTTTCAAAGGAACCGTCCCGGCATTTGCCTGAAGCGATTTAGACAAATGAAAGGATGTAGAGACATATATCACTAGGGGTCAGATAGATACTGCCTACAGGAAAATTAAAGAGACCTTTGGAGAGAAGAGAACCATCCAGAGCTCAGGTGGGAAACCAGTTCTGAGCCAAGAAGGGAAGCAGAAAGGTGGAAGGAGTATATAGAGGGTCTACACAAGGGCGATGTACTTGAGGACAATATTATGGAAATGGAAGAGGATGTAGATGAAGATGAAATGGGAGATACGAAACTGCGCCAAGAATTTGACATAGCACTGAAAGACGAAACAAGGCCCAGGGAGTAGACAACATTAGAACTACTGAAAGTCTTGGAAGAGCCAGTCCTGACAAAACCCTACATTTGGTGAGCAAGATGTATGAGACAGGCGACATACCATCAGACTTCAAGAAGAATACAATAATTCCAATCCCAAAGAAAGAAAGTGTTGACAGATGTGAATATTACCGAACTATCAGTTTAATAAGCTGCGGCTGCAATATACTGACACGAATTCTTTACAGACGAATGAAAAAACTGATAGAAGCCGACCTTCGGGAAGATCAGTTTCGATTCCGTAGAAATGTTGGAACACGCAAGGCAATAAAGAGACTGCGACATAACTTACAAAACAGGCTGTGGAGGGAAAACCTACGTTTCCAGCATTTGTAGACCAGATGGCGCTTATAAGAGTCGGTGGACGTGAAAGGGAAGCAGCAATTGGGAGTGAAACAGGGTTGTAGCCTATCCCAAATGTTATTCAATCTGTATATTGAGCATGCAGTAAAGGAAACAAGAGATAAATCTGGAGGAGGAATTAAAATCAATGGAGAAAAAGTAAAATCTTTGAGGTTTGGTGACGACTTTGTAATTTTTTCAGAGACGTCAAAGGACCAGGAAGAGCAGTTGAACGGAATGAACAGTGTCTTGAAACGAGGATATAAGATGAACATCAAAAAGCAAAACGAGGATAATGGAATGTAGTCCAGTTATATCTGGAAATGCTGAAGGAATTAGATTAGGAAATGAGATGAGATTTACTACTTAGGGAGCAATATAACTGACCATGGTCGAAGTACAGAGGATGTAAAATGCATACTGACAAGGGCAAGAAAAGCCTTTCTGAAGAAGAGAATTTTATTAACAGTACCTCGTCTCCTACCTTCCAAACTTTACAGAAGCTCTCCTGCGAACCCTGCAGAACTAGCACTCCTGAAAGAAAAGATATTGCGGAGACATGGCTTAACCACAGCCTTTGGGGATGATTCGAGAATGAGATTTTCACTCTGCAGCGGAGTGTGCGCTGATGTGAAACTTCCTGGCAGATATAAACTGTGTGCCGGACCGAGACTCGAACTCGGGACCTTTGCCTTTCGCGGGCAAGTGCTCTACCAACTGAGCTACCCAAGCACGACTCACGCCCCGAAATCACAGCTTCACTTCTGCCAGTACCTCGTCTCCTACCTTCTAAACTTTGCAGAAGCCCACCTGTGAACCCTGCAGAACTAGCACTCCTGAAAGAAAGGATATTGCGGAGATATGGCTTAGCAACAGCCTGAGGGATGTTTCCAGAATGAGATTTTCACTCTGCAGCGGAGTGTGCGCTGATGTGAAACTTCCTGGAAGATATAAACTGTGTGCCGGACCGAGACTCGAACTCGGGACCTTTGCCTTTCGCGGCCAAGTGCTCTACCAACTGAACTACCCAAGCACGACTCACGCCCCGTCCTCACAGCTTCACTTCTGCCAGTACCTCGTCTCCTACCTTCTAAACTTTGCAGAAGCCCTTCTGCGAACCCTGCAGAACTAGCACTCCTGAAAGAAAGGATATTGCGGAGATATGGCTTAGCAACAGCCTGGGGAATGTTTCCAGAATGAGATTTTCACTCTGCAGCGGAGTGTGCACTGATGTGAAACTTCCTGGCAGATATAAACTGTGTGCCGGACCGAGACTTGAACTCGGGACCATTGAGTTTTCGCGGCCAAGTGCTCTACCAACTGAACTACCCAAGCACGACTCACACACCGTCCTCACAGCTTCACTTCTGCCAGTACCTCGTGTCCTACCTTCTAAACTTTGCAGAAGCCCTCCTGCGAACCCTGCAGAACTAGCACTCCTGAAACAAAGGATATTGCGGAGATATGGCTTAGCAACAGCCTGGGGGATGTTACCAGAATGAGATTTTCACTCTGCAGCGGAGTGTGCGCTGATGTGAAACTTCCTGGCAGATATAAATTGTGTGCCGGACCAAGACTCGAACTCGGGACCTTTGCCTTTCGCGGCCAAGTGCTCTACCAACTGAACTACCCAAGCACGACTCACGCCCCGTCCTCACAGCTTCACTTCTGCCAGTACCTCGTCTCCTACCTTCTAAACTTTGCAGAAGCCCTCCTGCGAACCCTGCAGAACTAGCACTCCTGAAACAAAGGATATTGCGGAGATATGGCTTAGCAACAGCCTGGGGGATGTTTCCAGAATGAGACTTTTACTCTGCAGCGGAGTGTGCGCTGATGTGAAACTTCCTGGCAGATATAAACTGTGTGCCGTACCGAGACTCGAACTCGGGACCTTTGCCTTTCGCGGCCAAGTGCTCTACCAACTGAAATACCCAAGCACGACTCACGCCCCGTCCTCACAGCTTCACTTCTGCCAGTACCTCGTCTCCTACATTCTAAACTTTGCAGAAGCCCTCCTGCGAACCCTGCAGAACTAGCACTCCTGAAAGAAAGGATATTGCGGAGATATGGCTTAGCAACAGCCTGGGGGATGTTTCCAGAATGAGATTTTCACTCTGCAGCGGAGTGTGCGCTGATGTGAAACTTCCTGGCAGATATAAACTGTGTGCCGGACCGAGACTCGAACTCGGGACCTTTGCCTTTCGCGGCCAAGTGCTCTACCAACTGAACTACCCAAGCACGACTCACGCACCGTCCTCACAGCTTCACTTCTGCCAGTACCTCGTCTCCTACCTTCTAAACATTGCAGAAGCCCTCCTGTGAACCCTGCAGAACTAGCACTCCTGAAAGAAAGGATATTGCGGAGATATGGCTTAGCAACAGCCTGGGGGATGTTTCCAGAATGAGATTTTCACTCTGCAGCGGAGTGTGCGCTGATGTGAAACTTCCTGGCAGATATAAACTGTGTGCCGGACCGAGACTCGAACTCGGGACCTTTGCCTTTCGCGGCCAAGTGCTCTACCAACTGAACTACCCAAGCACGACTCACGCCTCGTCCTCACAGCTTCACTTCTGCCAGTACCTCGTGTCCTACCTTCTAAACTTTGCAGAAGCCCTCCTGCGAACCTTGCAAAACTAGCACTCCTGAAAGACAGGATATTGCGGAGATATGGCTTAGCCACAGCCTGGGGGATGTTTCCAGAATGAGATTTTCACTCTGCAGCGGAGTGTGCGCTGATGTGAAACTTCCTGGCAGATATAAACTGTGTGCCGGACCGAGACTCGAACTCGGGACCTTTGCCTTTCGCGGCCAAGTGCTCTACCAACTGAACTACCCAAGCACGACTCACGCCCCGCCCTCACAGCTTCACTTCTGCCAGTACCTCGTCTCCTACATTCTAAACTTTGCAGAAGCCCTCCTGCGAACCCTGCAGAACTAGCACTCCTGAAAGAAAGGATATTGCGGAGATATGGCTTAGCAACAGCCTGGGGGATGTTTCCAGAATGAGATTTTCACTCTGCAGCGGAGTGTGCACTGATGTGAAACTTCCTGGCAGATATAAACTGTGTGCCGGACCGAGACTCGAACCCGGGACCTTTGCCTTTCGCGGCCAAGTGCTCTACCAACTGAACTACCCAAGCACGACTCACGCCCCGTCCTCACAGCTTCACTTCTGCCAGTACCTCGTCTCCTACCTTCTAAAACTTTGCAGAAGCCCTCCTGCGAACCCTGCAGAACTAGCACTCCTGAAAGAAAGGATATTGCGGAGATATGGCTTAGCAACAGCCTGGGGGATGTTTCCAGAATGAGATTTTCACTCTGCAGCGGAGTGTGCACTGATGTGAAACTTCCTGGCAGATATAAACTGTGTGCCGGACCGAGACTCGAACCCGGGACCTTTGCCTTTCGCGGCCAAGTGCTCTACCAACTGAACTACCCAAGCACGACTCACGCCCCGTCCTCACAGCTTCACTTCTGCCAGTACCTCGTCTCCTACCTTCTAAAACTTTGCAGAAGCCCTCCTGCGAACCCTGCAGAACTAGCACTCCTGAAACAAAGGATATTGCGGAGACATGGCTTAACCACAGCCTTTGGGGATGATTCGAGAATGAGATTTTCACTCTGCAGCGGAGTGTGCGCTGATGTGAAACTTCCTGGCAGATATAAACTGTGTGCCGGACCGAGACTCGAACTCGGGACCTTTGCCTTTCGCGGGCAAGTGCTCTACCAACTGAGCTACCCAAGCACGACTCACGCCCCGAAATCACAGCTTCACTTCTGCCAGTACCTCGTCTCCTACCTTCTAAACTTTGCAGAAGCCCACCTGTGAACCCTGCAGAACTAGCACTCCTGAAAGAAAGGATATTGCGGAGATATGGCTTAGCAACAGCCTGGGGGATGTTTCCAGAATGAGATTTTCACTCTGCAGCGGAGTGTGCGCTGATGTGAAACTTCCTGGCAGATATAAACTGTGTGCCGGACCGAGACTTGAACTCGGGACCATTGAGTTTTCGCGGCCAAGTGCTCTACCAACTGAACTACCCAAGCACGACTCACGCACCGTCCTCACAGCTTCACTTCTGCCAGTACCTCGTGTCCTACCTTCTAAACTTTGCAGAAGCCCTCCTGTGAACCCTGCAGAACTAGCACTCCTGAAAGAAAGGATATTGCGGAGATATGGCTTAGCAACAGCCTGGGGGATGTTTCCAGAATGAGATTTTCACTCTGCAGCGGAGTGTGCGCTGATGTGAAACTTCCTGGCAGATATAAACTGTGTGCCGGACCGAGACTCGAACTCGGGACCTTTGCCTTTCGCGGCCAAGTGCTCTACCAACTGAACTACCCAAGCACGACTCACGCCCCGTCCTCACAGCTTCACTTCTGCCAGTACCTCGTCTCCTACCTTCTAAACTTTGCAGAAGCACTTCTGCGAACCCTGCAGAACTAGCACTCCTGAAAGAAAGGATATTGCGGAGATATGGCTTAGCAACAGCCTGGGGGATGTTTCCAGAATGAGATTTTCACTCTGCAGCGGAGTGTGCGCTGATGTGAAACTTCCTGGCAGATATAAACTGTGTGCCGGACCGAGACTTGAACTCGGGACCATTGAGTTTTCGCGGCCAAGTGCTCTACCAACTGAACTACCCAAGCACGACTCACGCACCGTCCTCACAGCTTCACTTCTGCCAGTACCTCGTGTCCTACCTTCTAAACTTTGCAGAAGCCCTCCTGCGAACCCTGCAGAACTAGCACTCCTGAAACAAAGGATATTGCGGAGATATGGCTTAGCAACAGCCTGGGGGATGTTACCAAAATGAGATTTTCACTCTGCAGCGGAGTGTGCGCTGATGTGAAACTTCCTGGCAGATATAAATTGTGTGCCGGACCAAGACTCGAACTCGGGACCTTTGCCTTTCGCGGCCAAGTGCTCTACCAACTGAACTACCCAAGCACGACTCACGCCCCATCCTCACAGCTTCACTTCTGCCAGTACCTCGTCTCCTACCTTCTAAACTTTGCAGAAGCCCTCCTGCGAACCCTGCAGAACTAGCACTCCTGAAACAAAGGATATTGCGGAGATATGGCTTAGCAACAGCCTGGGGGATGTTTCCAGAATGAGACTTTTACTCTGCAGCGGAGTGTGCGCTGATGTGAAACTTCCTGGCAGATATAAACTGTGTGCCGTACCGAGACTCGAACTCGGGACCTTTGCCTTTCGCGGCCAAGTGCTCTACCAACTGAAATACCCAAGCACGACTCACGCCCCGTCCTCACAGCTTCACTTCTGCCAGTACCTCGTCTCCTACATTCTAAACTTTGCAGAAGCCCTCCTGCGAAACCTGCAGAACTAGCAC
Organism: Schistocerca gregaria; assembly: GCF_023897955.1. Taxonomy (NCBI): domain Eukaryota; kingdom Metazoa; phylum Arthropoda; class Insecta; order Orthoptera; family Acrididae; genus Schistocerca; species Schistocerca gregaria. The sequence continues at coordinate 83,289,784 of NC_064930.1, read as the reverse complement.
TCCTGAAAGAAAGGATATTGCGGAGATATGGCTTAGCAACAGCCTGGGGGATGTTTCCAGAATGAGATTTTCACTCTGCAGCGGAGTGTGCGCTGATGTGAAACTTCCTGGCAGATATAAACTGTGTGCCGGACCGAGACTCGAACTCGGGACCTTTGCCTTTCGCGGCCAAGTGCTCTACCAACTGAACTACCCAAGCACGACTCACGCACCGTCCTCACAGCTTCACTTCTGCCAGTACCTCGTGTCCTACCTTCTAAAATTTGCAGAAGCCGTCCTGTGAACCCTGCAGAACTAGCACTCCTGAAAGAAAGGATATTGCGGAGATATGGCTTAGCAACAGCATGGGGGATGTTTCCAGAATGAGATTTTCACTCTGCAGCGGAGTGTGCGCTGATGTGAAACTTCCTGGCAGATATAAACTGTGTGCCGGACCGAGACTCGAACTCGGGACCTTTGCCTTTCGCGGCCAAGTGCTCTACCAACTGAACTACCCAAGCACGACTCACGCCCCGTCCTCACAGCTTCACTTCTGCCAGTACCTCGTGTCCTACCTTCTAAACTTTGCAGAAGCCCTCCTGCGAACCTTGCAAAACTAGCACTCCTGAAAGACAGGATATTGCGGAGATAAGGCTTAGCCACAGCCTGGGGGATGTTTCCAGAATGAGATTTTCACTCTGCAGCGGAGTGTGCGCTGATGTGAAACTTCCTGGCAGATATAAACTGTGTGCCGGACCGAGACTCGAACTCGGGACCTTTGCCTTTCGCGGCCAAGTGCTCTACCAACTGAACTACCCAAGCACGACTCACGCCCCGCCCTCACAGCTTCACTTCTGCCAGTACCTCGTCTCCTACATTCTAAACTTTGCAGAAGCCCTCCTGCGAACCCTGCAGAACTAGCACTCCTGAAAGAAAGGATATTGCGGAGATATGGCTTAGCAACAGCCTGGGGGATGTTTCCAGAATGAGATTTTCACTCTGCAGCGGAGTGTGCACTGATGTGAAACTTCCTGGCAGATATAAACTGTGTGCCGGACCGAGACTCGAACCCGGGACCTTTGCCTTTCGCGGCCAAGTGCTCTACCAACTGAACTACCCAAGCACGACTCACGCCCCGTCCTCACAGCTTCACTTCTGCCAGTACCTCGTCTCCTACCTTCTAAAACTTTGCAGAAGCCCTCCTGCGAACCCTGCAGAACTAGCACTCCTGAAACAAAGGATATTGCGGAGATATGGCTTAGCCACAGCCTGGGGGATGTTTCCAGAATGAGATTTTCACTCTGCAGCGGAGTGTGCGCTGATGTGAAACTTCCTGGCAGATATAAACTGTGTGCCGGACCGAGACTCGAACTCGGGTCCTTTGCCTTTCGCGGCCAAGTGCTCTACCAACTGAACTACCCAAGCACGACTCACGCCCCGTCCTCACAGCTTCACTTCTGCCAGTACCTCGTCTCCTACCTTCTAAACTTTGCAGAAGCCCTTCTGCGACTCCTGCAGAACTAGCACTCCTGAAAGAAAGGATATTGCGGAGATATGGCTTAGCAACAGCCTGGGGGATGTTTCCAGAATGAGATTTTCACTCTGCAGCGGAGTGTGCGCTGATGTGAAACTTCCTGGCAGATATAAACTGTGTGCCGGACCGAGACTTGAACTCGGGACCATTGAGTTTTCGCGGCCAAGTGCTCTACCAACTGAACTACCCAAGCACGACTCACGCACCGTCCTCACAGCTTCACTTCTGCCAGTACCTCGTGTCCTACCTTCTAAACTTTGCAGAAGCCCTCCTGTGAACCCTGCAGAACTAGCACTCCTGAAAGAAAGGATATTGCGGAGATATGGCTTAGCAACAGCCTGGGGGATGTTTCCAGAATGAGATTTTCACTCTGCAGCGGAGTGTGCGCTGATGTGAAACTTCCTGGCAGATATAAACTGTGTGCCGGACCGAGACTCGAACTCGGGACCTTTGCCTTTCGCGGCCAAGTGCTCTACCAACTGAACTACCCAAGCACGACTCACGCCCCGTCCTCACAGCTTCACTTCTGCCAGTACCTCGTGTCCTACCTTCTAAACTTTGCAGAAGCCCTCCTGCGAACCTTGCAAAACTAGCACTCCTGAAAGACAGGATATTGCGGAGATATGGCTTAGCCACAGCCTGGGGGATGTTTCCAGAATGAGATTTTCACTCTGCAGCGGAGTGTGCGCTGATGTGAAACTTCCTGGCAGATATAAACTGTGTGCCGGACCGAGACTCGAACTCGGGACCTTTGCCTTTCGCGGCCAAGTGCTCTACCAACTGAACTACCCAAGCACGACTCACGCCCCGTCCTCACAGCTTCACTTCTGCCAGTACCTCGTCTCCTACCTTCTAAAACTTTGCAGAAGCCCTCCTGCGAACCCTGCAGAACTAGCACTCCTGAAACAAAGGATATTGCGGAGATATGGCTTAGCAACAGCCTGGAGGATGTTTCCAGAATGAGATTTTCACTCTGCAGCGGAGTGTGCGCTGATGTGAAACTTCCTGGCAGATATAAACTGTGTGCCGGACCGAGACTCGAACTCGGGACCTTTGCCTTTCGTGGCCAAGTGCTCTACCAACTGAACTACCCAAGCACGACTCACGCCCCGTCCTCACAGCTTCACTTCTGCCAGTACCTCGTCTCCTACCTTCTAAACTTTGCAGAAGCCCTCCTGCGAACCCTGCAGAACTAGCACTCCTGAAAGAAAGGATATTGCGGAGATATGGCTTAGCCACAGCCTGGGGGATGTTTCCAGAATGAGATTTTCACTCTGCAGCGGAGTGTGCGCTGATGTGAAACTTCCTGGCAGATATAAACTGTGTGCCAGACCGAGACTCGAACTCGGGACCTTTGCCTTTCGCGGCCAAGTGCTCTACCAACTGAACTACCCAAGCACGACTCACGCCCCGTCCTCACAGCTTCACTTCTGCCAGTACCTCGTCTCCTACCTTCTAAACTTTGCAGAAGCCCTCCTGCGAACCCTGCAGAACTAGCACTCCTGAAAGAAAGGATATTGCGGAGATATGGCTTAGCAACAGCCTGGGGGATGTTTCCAGAATGAGATTTTCACTCTGCAGCGGAGTGTGCGCTGATGTGAAACTTCCTGGCAGATATAAACTGTGTGCCGGACCGAGACTCGAACTCGGGACCTTTGCCTTTCGCGGCCAAGTGCTCTACCAACTGAACTACCCAAGCACGACTCACGCCCCGTCCTCACAGCTTCACTTCTGCCAGTACCTCGTCTCCTACCTTCTAAACTTTGCAGAAGCCCTCCTGCGAACCCTGCAGAACTAGCACTCCTGAAACAAAGGATATTGCGGAGATATGGCTTAGCAACAGCCTGGGGGATGTTTCCAGAATGAGATTTTCACTCTGCAGCGGAGTGTGCGCTGATGTGAAACTTCCTGGCAGATATAAACTGTGTGCCGGACCGAGACTCGAACTCGGGACCTTTGCCTTTCGCGGCCAAGTGCTCTACCAACTGAACTACCCAAGCACGACTCACGCCCCGTCCTCACAGCTTCACTTCTGCCAGTACCTCGTCTCCTACATTCTAAACTTTGCAGAAGCCCTCCTGCGAACCCTGCAGAACTAGCACTCCTGAAAGAAAGGATATTGCGGAGATATGGCTTAGCAACAGCCTGGGGGATGTTTCCAGAATGAAATTTTCACTCTGCAGCGGAGTGTGCGCTGATGTGAAACTTCCTGGCAGATATAAACTGTGTGCCGGACCGAGACTCGAACTCGGGACCTTTGCCTTTCGCGGCCAAGTGCTCTACCAACTGAACTACCCAAGCACGACTCACGCCCCGTCCTCACAGCTTCACTTCTGCCAGTACCTCGTCTCCTACCTTCTAAAACTTTGCAGAAGCCCTCCTGCGAACCCTGCAGAACTAGCACTCCTGAAAGAAAGGATATTGCGGAGATATGGCTTAGCAACAGCCTGGGGGATGTTTCCAGAATGAGATTTTCACTCTGCAGCGGAGTGTGCACTGATGTGAAACTTCCTGGCAGATATAAACTGTGTGCCGGACCGAGACTCGAACTCGGGACCTTTGCCTTTCGCGGCCAAGTGCTCTACCAACTGAACTACCCAAGCACGACTCACGCCCCGTCCTCACAGCTTCACTTCTGCCAGTACCTCGTCTCCTACCTTCTAAACTTTGCAGAAGCCCTCCTTCGAACCCTGCAGAACTAGCACTCCTGAAACAAAGGATATTGCGGAGATATGGCTTAGCAACAGCCTGGGGGATGTTTCCAGAATGAGACTTTTACTCCGCAGCGGAGTGTGCGCTGATGTGAAACTTCCTGGCAGATATAAACTGTGTGCCGGACCGAGACTCGAACTCGGGACCTTTGCCTTTCGCGGCCAAGTGCTCTACCAACTGAACTACCCAAGCACGACTCACGCCCCGTCCTCACAGCTTCACTTCTGCCAGTACCTCGTCTCCTACCTTCTAAACATTGCAGAAGCCCTCCTGCGAACCCTGCAGAACTAGCACTCCTGAAAGAAAGGATATTGCGGAGATATGGCTTAGCAACAGCCTGGGGGATGTTTCCAGAATGAGATTTTCACTCTGCAGCGGAGTGTGCACTGATGTGAAACTTCCTGGCAGATATAAACTGTGTGCCGGACCGAGACTCGAACTCGGGACCTTTGCCTTTCGCGGCCAAGTGCTCTACCAACTGAACTACCCAAGCACGACTCACGCCCCGTCCTCACAGCTTCACTTCTGCCAGTACCTCGTCTCCTACCTTCTAAACTTTGCAGAAGCCCTCCTGCGAACCCTGCAGAACTAGCACTCCTGAAACAAAGGATATTGCGGAGATATGGCTTAGCAACAGCCTGGGGGATGTTTCCACAATGAGATTTTCACTCTGCAGCGGAGTGTGCACTGATGTGAAACTTCCTGGCAGATATAAACTGTGTGCCGGACCGAGACTCGAACTCGGGACCTTTGCCTTTCGCGGCCAAGTGCTCTACCAACTGAACTACCCAAGCACGACTCACGCCCCGTCCTCACAGCTTCACTTCTGCCAGTACCTCGTCTCCTACCTTCTAAACTTTGCAGAAGCCCTCCTGCGAACCCTGCAGAACTAGCACTCCTGAAAGAAAGGATATTGCGGAGATATGGCTTAGCAACAGCCTGGGGAATGTTTCCAGAATGAGATTTTCACTCTGCAGCGGAGTGTGCGCTGATGTGAAACTTCCTGGCAGATATAAACTGTGTGCCGGACCGAGACTCGAACTCGGGAACTTTGCCTTTCGCGGCCAAGTGCTCTACCAACTGAACTACCCAAGCACGACTCACGCCCCGTCCTCACAGCTTCACTTCTGCCAGTTCCTCGTCTCCTACCTTCTAAACTTTGCAGAAGCCCTCCTGCGAACCCTGCAGAACTAGCACTCCTGAAACAAAGGATATTGCGGAGATATGGCTTAGCAACAGCCTGGGGGTGTTTCCAGAATGAGACTTTTACTCTGCAGCGGAGTGTGCGCTGATGTGAAACTTCCTGGCAGATATAAACTGTGTGCCGGACCGAGACTCGAACTCGGGACCTTTGCCTTTCGCGGCCAAGTGCTCTACCAACTGAACTACCCAAGCACGACTCACACCCCGTCCTCACAGCTTCACTTCTGCCAGTACCTCGTCTCCTACCTTCTAAACATTGCAGAAGCCCTCCTGCGAACCCTGCAGAACTAGCACTCCTGAAAGAAAGGATATTGCGGAGATATGGCTTAGCAACAGCCTGGGGGATGTTTCCAGAATGAGATTTTCACTCTGCAGCGGAGTGTGCGCTGATGTGAAACTTCCTGGTAGATATAAACTGTGTGCCGGACCGAGACTCGAACTCGGGACCTTTGCCTTCCGCGGCCAAGTGCTCTACCAACTGAACTACCCAAGCACGACTCACGCCCCGTCCTCACAGCTTCACTTCTGCCAGTACCTCGTCTCCTACCTTCTAAACTTTGCAGAAGCCCTCCTGTGAACCCTGCAGAACTAGCACTCCTGAAAGAAATGATATTGCGGAGATATGGCTTAGCCACAGCCTGGGGGATGTTTCCAGAATGAGATTTTCACTCTGCAGCGGAGTGTGCGCTGATGTGAAACTTCCTGGCAGATATAAACTGTGTGCCGGACCGAGACTCGAACTCGGGACCTTTGCCTTTCGCGGCCAAGTGCTCTACCAACTGAACTACCCAAGCACGACTCACGCTCCGTCCTCACAGCTTCACTTCTGCCAGTACCTCGTCTCCTACCTTCTAAACTTTGCAGAAGCTCTCCTGCGAACCCTGCAGAACTAGCACTCCTGAAAGAAAGGATATTGCGGAGATATGGCTTAGCCACAGCCTGGGGGATGTTTCCAGAATGAGACTTTTACTCTGCAGCGGAGTGTGCGCTGATGTGAAACTTCCTGGCAGATATAAAATGTGTGCCGGACCGAGACTTGAACTCGGGACCTTTGCCTTTCGCGGCCAAGTGCTCTACCAACTGAACTACCCAAGCACGACTCACGCCCCGTCCTCACAGCTTCACTTCTGCCAGTACCTCGTCTCCTACCTTCTCTACTTTGCAGAAGCCCTCCTGCGAACCCTGCAGAACTAGCACTCCTGAAACAAAGGATATTGCGGAGATATGGCTTAGCAACAGCCTGGGGGATGTTTCCAGAATGAGATTTTCACTCTGCAGCGGAGTGTGCGCTGATGTGAAACTTCCTGGCAGATATAAACTGTGTGCCGGACCGAGACTCGAACTCGGGATCTTTGCCTTTCGCGGCCAAGTGCTCTACCAACTGAACTACCCAAGCACGACTCACGCCCCATCCTCACAGCTTCACTTCTGCCAGTACCTCGTCTCCTACCTTCTAAACTTTGCAGAAGCCCTCCTGCGAACCCTCCAGAACTAGCACTCCTGAAAGAAAGGATATTGCGGAGATATGGCTTAGCAACAGCCTGGGGGATGTTTCCAGAATGAGACTTTTACTCTGCAGCGGAGTGTGTGCTGATGTGAATCTTCCTGGCAGATATAAACTGTGTGCCGGACCGAGACTCGAACTCGGGACCTTTGCCTTTCGCGGCCAAGTGCTCTACCAACTGAACTACCCAAGCACGACTCACGCCCCATCCTCACAGCTTCACTTCTGCCAGTTCCTCGTCTCCTACCTTCTAAACTTTGCAGAAGCCCTCCTGCGAACCCTGCAGAACTAGCACTCCTGAAAGAAAGGATATTGCGGAGATATGGCTTAGCAACAGCCTGGGGGATGTTTCCAGAATGAGATTTTCACTCTGCAGCGGAGTGTGCGCTGATGTGAAACTTCCTGGCAGATATAAACTGTGTGCCGGACCAAGACTCGAACTCGGGACCTTTGCCATTCGCAGCCAAGTGCTCTACCAACTGAACTACCCAAGCACGACTCACGCACCGTCCTCACAGCTTCACTTCTGCCAGTACCTCGTCTTCTACCTTCTAAACTTTGCAGAAGCTCTCCTGTGAACCCTGCAGAACTAGCACTCCTGAAAGAAAGGATATTGCGGAGATATGGCTTAGCAACAGCCTGGGGGATGTTTCCAGAATGAGATTTTCACTCTGCAGCGGAGTGTGCGCTGATGTGAAACTTCCTGGTAGATATAAACTGTGTGCCGGACCGAGACTCGAACTCGGGACCTTTGCCTTTCGCGGCCAAGTGCTCTACCAACTGAACTACCCAAGCACGACTCACGCCCCGTCCTCACAGCTTCACTTCTGCCAGTACCTCGTCTCCTACCTTCTAAACTTTGCAGAAGCCCTCCTGTGAACCCTGCAGAACTAGCACTCCTGAAAGAAATGATATTGCGGAGATATGGCTTAGCCACAGCCTGGGGGATGTTTCCAGAATGAGATTTTCACTCTGCAGCGGAGTGTGCGCTGATGTGAAACTTCCTGGCAGATATAAACTGTGTGCCGGACCGAGACTCGAACTCGGGACCTTTGCCTTTCGCGGCCAAGTGCTCTACCAACTGAACTACCCAAGCACGACTCACGCTCCGTCCTCACAGCTTCACTTCTGCCAGTACCTCGTCTCCTACCTTCTAAACTTTGCAGAAGCTCTCCTGCGAACCCTGCAGAACTAGCACTCCTGAAAGAAAGGATATTGCGGAGATATGGCTTAGCCACAGCCTGGGGGATGTTTCCAGAATGAGACTTTTACTCTGCAGCGGAGTGTGCGCTGATGTGAAACTTCCTGGCAGATATAAAATGTGTGCCGGACCGAGACTTGAACTCGGGACCTTTGCCTTTCGCGGCCAAGTGCTCTACCAACTGAACTACCCAAGCACGACTCACGCCCCGTCCTCACAGCTTCACTTCTGGCAGTACCTCGTCTCCTACCTTCTAAACTTTGCAGAAGCCCTCCTGCGAACCCTGCAGAACTAGCACTCCTGAAACAAAGGATATTGCGGAGATATGGCTTAGCAACAGCCTGGGGGATGTTTCCAGAATGAGATTTTCACTCTGCAGCGGAGTGTGCGCTGATGTGAAACTTCCTGGCAGATATAAACTGTGTGCCGGACCGAGACTCGAACTCGGGACCTTTGCCTTTCGCGGCCAAGTGCTCTACCAACTGAACTACCCAAGCACGACTCACGCCCCATCCTCACAGCTTCACTTCTGCCAGTACCTCGTCTCCTACCTTCTAAACTTTGCAGAAGCCCTCCTGCGAACCCTGCAGAACTAGCACTCCTGAAAGAAAGGATATTGCGGAGATATGGCTTAGCAACAGCCTGGGGGATGTTTCCAGAATGAGACTTTTACTCTGCAGCGGAGTGTGTGCTGATGTGAAACTTCCTGGCAGATATAAACTGTGTGCCGGACCGAGACTCGAACTCGGGAACTTTGCCTTTCGCGGCCAAGTGCTCTACCAACTGAACTACCCAAGCACGACTCACGCCCCATCCTCACAGCTTCACTTCTGCCAGTACCTCGTCTCCTACCTTCTAAACTTTGCAGAAGCCCTCCTGCGAACCCTGCAGAACTAGCACTCCTGAAAGAAAGGATATTGCGGAGATATGGCTTAGCAACAGCCTGGGGGATGTTTCCAGAATGAGATTTTCACTCTGCAGCGGAGTGTGCGCTGATGTGAAACTTCCTGGTAGATATAAACTGTGTGCCGGACCGAGACTCGAACTCAGGACCTTTGCCTTTCGCGGCCAAGTGCTCTACCAACTGAACTACCCAAGCACGACTCACGCCCCGTCCTCACAGCTTCACTTCTGCCAGTACCTCGTCTCCTACCTTCTAAACTTTGCAGAAGCCCTCCTGTGAACCCTGCAGAACTAGCACTCCTGAAAGAAAGGATATTGCGGAGATATGGCTTAGCCACAGCCTGGGGGATGTTTCCAGAATGAGATTTTCACTCTGCAGCGGAGTGTGCGCTGATGTGAAACTTCCTGGCAGATATAAACTGTATGCCGGACCGAGACTCGAACTCGGGACCTTTGCCTTTCGCGGCCAAGTGCTCTACCAACTGAACTACCCAAGCACGACTCACGCTCCGTCCTCACAGCTTCACTTCTGCCAGTACCTCGTCTCCTACCTTCTAAACTTTGCAGAAGCTCTCCTGCGAACCCTGCAGAACTAGCACTCCTGAAAGAAAGGATATTGCGGAGATATGGCTTAGCCACAGCCTGGGGGATGTTTCCAGAATGAGACTTTTACTCTGCAGCGGAGTGTGCGCTGATGTGAAACTTCCTGGCAGATATAAAATGTGTGCCGGACCGAGACTCGAACTCGGGACCTTTGCCTTTCGCGGCCAAGTGCTCTACCAACTGAACTACCCAAGCACGACTCACGCCCCGTCCTCACAGCTTCACTTCTGCCAGTACCTCGTCTCCTACCTTCTAAACTTTGCAGAAGCCCTCCTGCGAACCCTGCAGAACTAGCACTCCTGAAAGAAATGATATTGCGGAGATATGGCTTAGCAACAGCCTGGGGGATGTTTCCAGAATGAGATTTTCACTCTGCAGCGGAGTGTGCGCTGATGTGAAACTTCCTGGCAGATATAAACTGTGTGCCGGACCGAGACTCGAACTCGGGACCTTTGCCTTTCGCGGCCAAGTGCTCTACCAACTGAACTACCCAAGCACGACTCACGCCCCGTCCTCACAGCTTCACTTCTGCCAGTACCTCGTCTCCTACCTTCTAAACATTGCAGAAGCCCTCCTGCGAACCTTGCAAAACTAGCACTCCTGAAAGACAGGATATTGCGGAGATATGGCTTAGCCACAGCCTGGGGGATGTTTCCAGAATGAGATTTTCACTCTGCAGCGGAGTGTGCGCTGATGTGAAACTTCCTGGCAGATATAAACTGTGTGCCGGACCGAGACTCGAACTCGGGACCTTTGCCTTTCGCGGCCAAGTGCTCTACCAACTGAACTACCCAAGCACGACTCACGCCCCGCCCTCACAGCTTCACTTCTGCCAGTACCTCGTCTCCTACATTCTAAACTTTGCAGAAGCCCTCCTGCGAACCCTGCAGAACTAGCACTCCTGAAAGAAAGGATATTGCGGAGATATGGCTTAGCAACAGCCTGGGGGATGTTTCCAGAATGAGATTTTCACTCTGCAGCGGAGTGTGCACTGATGTGAAACTTCCTGGCAGATATAAACTGTGTGCCGGACCGAGACTCGAACTCGGGACCTTTGCCTTTCGCGGCCAAGTGCTCTACCAACTGAACTACCCAAGCACGACTCACGCCCCGTCCTCACAGCTTCACTTCTGCCAGTACCTCGTCCCCTACCTTCTAAAACTTTGCAGAAGCCCTCCTGCGAACCCTGCAGAACTAGCACTCCTGAAACAAAGGATATTGCGGAGATATGGCTTAGCCACAGCCTGGGGGATGTTTCCAGAATGAGATTTTCACTCTGCAGCGGAGTGTGCGCTGATGTGAAACTTCCTGGCAGATATAAACTGTGTGCCGGACCGAGACTCGAACTCGGGACCTTTGCCTTTCGCGGCCAAGTGCTCTACCAACTGAACTACCCAAGCACGACTCACGCCCCGTCCTCACAGCTTCACTTCTGCCAGTACCTCGTCTCCTACCTTCTGAACTTTGCAGAAGCCCTCCTGCGAACCCTGCAGAACTAGCACTCCTGAAACAAAGGATATTGCGGAGATATGGCTTAGCAACAGCCTGAGGGATGTTTCCAGAATGAGATTTTCACTCTGCAGCGGAGTGTGCGCTGATGTGAAACTTCCTGGCAGATATAAACTGTGTGCCGGACCGAGACTCGAACTCGGGACCTTTGCCTTTCGCGGCCAAGTGCTCTACCAACTGAACTACCCAAGCACGATTCACGTCCCGCCCTCACAGCTTCACTTCTGCCAGTACCTCGTCTCCTACATTCTAAACTTTGCAGAAGCCCTCCTGCGAACCCTGCAGAACTAGCACTCCTGAAACAAAGGATATTGCGGAGATATGGCTTAGCAACAGCCTGGAGGATGTTTCCAGAATGAGATTTTCACTCTGCAGCGGAGTGTGCACTGATGTGAAACTTCCTGGCAGATATAAACTGTGTGCCGGACCGAGACTCGAACTCGGGACCTTTGCCTTTCGCGGCCAAGTGCTCTACCAACTGAACTACCCAAGCCCGACTCACGCCCCGTCCTCACAGCTTCACTTCTGCCAGTACCTCGTCTCCTACCTTCTAAACTTTGCAGAAGCCCTCCTGCGAACCCTGCAGAACTAGCACTCCTGAAAGAAAGGATATTGCGGAGATATGGCTTAGCCACAGCCTGGGGGATGTTTCCAGAATGAGATTTTAACTCTGCAGCGGAGTGTGCGCTGATGTGAAACTTCCTGGCAGATATAAACTGTGTGCCGGACCGAGACTCGAACTCGGGACCTTTGCCTTTCGCGGCCAAGTGCTCTACCAACTGAACTACCCAAGCACGATTCACGTCCCGCCCTCACAGCTTCACTTCTGCCAGTACCTCGTCTCCTACATTCTAAACTTTGCAGAAGCCCTCCTGCGAACCCTGCAGAACTAGCACTCCTGAAAGAAAGGATATTGCGGAGATATGGCTTAGCAACAGCCTGGAGGATGTTTCCAGAATGAGATTTTCACTCTGCAGCGGAGTGTGCACTGATGTGAAACTTCCTGGCAGATATAAACTGTGTGCCGGACCGAGACTCAAACTCGGGACCTTTGCCTTTCGCGGCCAAGTGCTCTACCAACTGAACTACCCAAGCACGACTCACGCCCCGTCCTCACAGCTTCACTTCTGCCAGTACCTCGTCTCCTACCTTCTAAACTTTGCAGAAGCCCTCCTGCGAACCCTGCAGAACTAGCACTCCTGAAAGAAAGGATATTGCGGAGATATGGCTTAGCCACAGCCTGGGGGATGTTTCCAGAATGAGATTTTAACTCTGCAGCGGAGTGTGCGCTGATGTGAAACTTCCTGGCAGATATAAACTGTGTGCCGGACCGAGACTCGAACTCGGGACCTTTGCCTTTCGCGGCCAAGTGCTCTACCAACTGAACTACCCAAGCACGACTCACGTCCCGTCCTCACAGCTTCACTTCTGCCAGTACCTCGTCTCCTACATTCTAAACTTTGCAGAAGCCCTCCTGCGAACCCTGCAGAACTAGCACTCCTGAAAGAAAGGATATTGCGGAGATATGGCTTAGCAACAGCTTGGGGGATGTTTCCAGAATGAGATTTTCACTCTGCAGCGGAGTGTGCGCTGATGTGAAACTTCCTGGCAGATATAAACTGTGTGCCGGACCGAGACTCGAACTCGGGACCTTTGCCTTTCGCGGCCAAGTGCTCTACCAACTGAACTACCCAAGCACGACTCACGCCCCGTCCTCACAGCTTCACTTCTGCCAGTACCTCGTCTCCTACCTTCGAAACTTTGCAGAAGCCCTCCTGCGAACCCTGCAGAACTAGCACTCCTGAAAGAAAGGATATTGCGGAGATATGGCTTAGCAACAGCCTGGGGGATGTTTCCAGAATGAGATTTTCACTCTGCAGCGGAGTGTGCGCTGATGTGAAACTTCCTAGCAGATATAAACTGTGTGCCGGACAGAGACTCGAACTCGGGACCTTTGCCTTTCGCGGCCAAGTGCTCTACCAACTGAACTACCCAAGCACGATTCACGTCCCGCCCTCACAGCTTCACTTCTGCCAGTACCTCGTCTCCTACATTCTAAATTTTGCAGAAGCCCTCCTGCGAACCCTGCAGAACTAGCACTCCTGAAAGAAAGGATATTGCGGAGATATGGCTTAGCAACAGCCTGGAGGATGTTTCCAGAATAAGATTTTCACTCTGCAGCGGAGTGTGCACTGATGTGAAACTTCCTGGCAGATATAAACTGTGTGCCGGACCGAGACTCGAACTCGGGACCTTTGCCTTTCGCGGCCAAGTGCTCTACCAACTGAACTACCCAAGCACGACTCACGCCCCGTCCTCACAGCTTCACTTCTGCCAGTACCTCGTCTCCTACCTTCTAAACTTTGCAGAAGCCCTCCTGCGAACCCTGCAGAACTAGCACTCCTGAAACAAAGGATATTGCGGAGATATGGCTTAGCAACAGCCTGGGAGATGTTTCCAGAATGAGATTTTCACTCTGCAGCGGAGTGTGCGCTGATGTGAAACTTCCTGGCAGATATAAACTGTGTGCCGGACCGAGACTCGAACTCGGGACCTTTGCCTTTCGCGGCCAAGTGCTCTACCAACTGAACTACCCAAGCACGACTCACGTCCCGTCCTCACAGCTTCACTTCTGCCAGTACCTCGTCTCCTACCTTCTAAACTTTGCAGAAGCCCTCCTGTGAACCCTGCAGAACTAGCACTCCTGAAAGAAAGGATATTGCGGAGATATGGCTTAGCCACAGCCTGGGGGATGTTTCCAGAATGAGATTTTCACTCTGCAGCGGAGTGTGCGCTGATGTGAAACTTCCTGGCAGATATAAACTGTATGCCGGACCGAGACTCGAACTCGGGACCTTTGCCTTTCGCGGCCAAGTGCTCTACCAACTGAACTACCCAAGCACGACTCACGCTCCGTCCTCACAGCTTCACTTCTGCCAGTACCTCGTCTCCTACCTTCTAAACTTTGCAGAAGCTCTCCTGCGAACCCTGCAGAACTAGCACTCCTGAAAGAAAGGATATTGCGGAGATATGGCTTAGCCACAGCCTGGGGGATGTTTCCAGAATGAGACTTTTACTCTGCAGCGGAGTGTGCGCTGATGTAAAACTTCCTGGCAGATATAAAATGTGTGCCGGACCGAGACTCGAACTCGGGACCTTTGCCTTTCGCGGCCAAGTGCTCTACCAACTGAACTACCCAAGCACGACTCACGCCCCGTCCTCACAGCTTCACTTCTGCCAGTACCTCGTCTCCTACCTTCTAAACTTTGCAGAAGCCCTCCTGCGAACCCTGCAGAACTAGCACTCCTGAAAGAAATGATATTGCGGAGATATGGCTTAGCAACAGCCTGAGGGATGTTTCCAGAATGAGATTTTCACTCTGCAGTGGAGTGTGCGCTGATGTGAAACTTCCTGGCAGATATAAACTGTGTGCCGGACCGAGACTCGAACTCGGGACCTTTGCCTTTCGCGGCCAAGTGCTCTACCAACTGAACTACCCAAGCACGACTCACGCCCCGTCCTCACAGCTTCACTTCTGCCAGTACCTCGTCTCCTACCTTCTAAACATTGCAGAAGCCCTCCTGCGAACCTTGCAAAACTAGCACTCCTGAAAGACAGGATATTGCGGAGATATGGCTTAGCCACAGCCTGGGGGATGTTTCCAGAATGAGATTTTCACTCTGCAGCGGAGTGTGCGCTGATGTGAAACTTCCTGGCAGATATAAACTGTGTGCCGGACCGAGACTCGAACTCGGGACCTTTGCCTTTCGCGGCCAAGTGCTCTACCAACTGAACTACCCAAGCACGACTCACGCCCCGTCCTCACAGCTTCACTTCTGCCAGTACCTCGTCTCCTACCTTCTAAACTTTGCAGAAGCCCTTCTGCGACTCCTGCAGAACTAGCACTCCTGAAAGAAAGGATATTGCGGAGATATGGCTTAGCAACAGCCTGGGGGATGTTTCCAGAATGAGATTTTCACTCTGCAGCGGAGTGTGCGCTGATGTGAAACTTCCTGGCAGATATAAACTGTGTGCCGGACCGAGACTCGAACTCGGGACCTTTGCCTTTCGCGGCCAAGTGCTCTACCAACTGAACTACCCAAGCACGACTCACGCCCCGTCCTCACAGCTTCACTTCTGCCAGTACCTCGTCTCCTACCTTCTAAAACTTTGCAGAAGCCCTTCTGCGAACCCTGCAGAACTAGCACTCCTGAAACAAAGGATATTGCGGAGATATGGCTTAGCCACAGCCTGGGGGATGTTTCCAGAATGAGATTTTCACTCTGCAGCGGAGTGTGCGCTGATGTGAAACTTCCTGGCAGATATAAACTGTGTGCCGGACCGAGACTCGAACTCGGGACCTTTGCCTTTCGCGGCCAAGTGCTCTACCAACTGAACTACCCAAGCACGACTCACGCCCCGTCCTCACAGCTTCACTTCTGCCAGTACCTCGTCTCCTACCTTCTGAACTTTGCAGAAGCCCTCCTGCGAACCCTGCAGAACTAGCACTCCTGAAACAAAGGATATTGCGGAGATATGGCTTAGCAACAGCCTGAGGGATGTTTCCAGAATGAGATTTTCACTCTGCAGCGGAGTGTGCGCTGATGTGAAACTTCCTGGCAGATATAAACTGTGTGCCGGACCGAGACTCGAACTCGGGACCTTTGCCTTTCGCGGCCAAGTGCTCTACCAACTGAACTACCCAAGCACGACTCACGCCCCGTCCTCACAGCTTCACTTCTGCCAGTACCTCGTCTCCTACCTTCTAAACTTTGCAGAAGCCCTCCTGCGAACCCTGCAGAACTAGCACTCCTGAAAGAAAGGATATTGCGGAGATATGGCTTAGCAACAGCCTGGGGGATGTTTCCAGAATGAGATTTTCACTCTGCAGCGGAGTGTGCGCTGATGTGAAACTTCCTAGCAGATATAAACTGTGTGCCGGACAGAGACTCGAACTCGGGACCTTTGCCTTTCGCGGCCAAGTGCTCTACCAACTGAACTACCCAAGCACGATTCACGTCCCGCCCTCACAGCTTCACTTCTGCCAGTACCTCGTCTCCTACATTCTAAACTTTGCAGAAGCCCTCCTGCGAA
This sequence comes from Schistocerca gregaria, assembly GCF_023897955.1. Classification (NCBI taxonomy): domain Eukaryota; kingdom Metazoa; phylum Arthropoda; class Insecta; order Orthoptera; family Acrididae; genus Schistocerca; species Schistocerca gregaria. The sequence continues at coordinate 83,273,542 of NC_064930.1, read as the reverse complement.
CCCTGCAGAACTAGCACACCTGAAACAAAGGATACTGCGGAGATATGGCTTAGCAACAGCCTGGGGGATGTTTCCAGAATGAGACTTTTACTCTGCAGCAGAGTGTGCGCTGATGTGAAACTTCCTGGCAGATATAAACTGTGTGCCGGACCGAGGCTCGAACTCAGGACCTTTGCCTTTCGCGGCCAAGTGCTCTACCAACTGAACTACCCAAGCACGACTCACGCCCCGTCCTCACAGCTTCACTTCTGCCAGTACCTCGTCTCCTACCTTCTAAACTTTGCAGAAGCCCTCCTGCGAACCCTGCAGAACTAGCACTCCTGAAACAAAGGATATTGCGGAGATATGGCTTAGCAACAGCCTGGGGGATGTTTCCAGAATGAGACTTTTACTCTGCAGCGGAGTGTGCGCTGATGTGAAACTTCCTGGCAGATATAAACTGTGTGCCGGACCGAGACTCGAACTCGGGACCTTTGCCTTTCGCGGCCAAGTGCTCTACCAACTGAACTACCCAAGCACGACTCACGCCCCGTCCTCACAGCTTCACTTCTGCCAGTACCTCGTCTCCTACCTTCTAAACATTGCAGAAGCCCTCCTGCGAACCCTGCAGAACTAGCACTCCTGAAAGAAAGGATATTGCGGAGATATGGCTTAGCAACAGCCTGGGGGATGTTTCCAGAATGAGATTTTCACTCTGCAGCGGAGTGTGCACTGATGTGAAACTTCCTGGCAGATATAAACTGTGTGCCGGACCGAGACTCGAACTCGGGACCTTTGCCTTTCGCGGCCAAGTGCTCTACCAACTGAACTACCCAAGCACGACTCACGCCCCGTCCTCACAGCTTCACTTCTGCCAGTACCTCGTCTCCTACCTTCGAAACTTTGCAGAAGCCCTCCTGCGAACCCTGCAGAACTAGCACTCCTGAAAGAAAGGATATTGCGGAGATATGGCTTAGCAACAGCCTGGGGGATGTTTCCACAATGAGATTTTCACTCTGCAGCGGAGTGTGCACTGATGTGAAACTTCCTGGCAGATATAAACTGTGTGCCGGACCGAGACTCGAACTCGGGACCTTTGCCTTTCGCGGCCAAGTGCTCTACCAACTGAACTACCCAAGCACGACTCACGCCCCGTCCTCACAGCTTCACTTCTGCCAGTACCTCGTCTCCTACCTTCTAAACTTTGCAGAAGCCCTCCTGCGAACCCTGCAGAACTAGCACTCCTGAAAGAAAGGATATTGCGGAGATATGGCTTAGCAACAGCCTGGGGAATGTTTCCAGAATGAGATTTTCACTCTGCAGCGGAGTGTGCGCTGATGTGAAACTTCCTGGCAGATATAAACTGTGTGCCGGACCGAGACTCGAACTCGGGACCTTTGCCTTTCGCGGCCAAGTGCTCTACCAACTGAACTACCCAAGCACGACTCACGCCCCGTCCTCACAGCTTCACTTCTGCCAGTACCTCGTCTCCTACCTTCTAAACTTTGCAGAAGCCCTCCTGCGAACCCTGCAGAACTAGCACTCCTGAAACAAAGGATATTGCGGAGATATGGCTTAGCAACAGCCTGGGGGTGTTTCCAGAATGAGACTTTTACTCTGCAGCGGAGTGTGCGCTGATGTGAAACTTCCTGGCAGATATAAACTGTGTGCCGGACCGAGACTCGAACTCGGGACCTTTGCCTTTCGCGGCCAAGTGCTCTACCAACTGAACCACACAAGCACGACTCACACCCCGTCCTCACAGCTTCACTTCTGCCAGTACCTCGTCTCCTACCTTCTAAACATTGCAGAAGCCCTCCTGCGAACCCTGCAGAACTAGCACTCCTGAAAGAAAGGATATTGCGGAGATATGGCTTAGCAACAGCCTGGGGGATGTTTGCAGAATGAGATTTTCACTCTGCAGCGGAGTGTGCACTGATGTGAAACTTCCTGGCAGATATAACTGTGTGCCGGACCGAGACTCGAACTCGGGACCTTTGCCTTTCGCGGCCAAGTGCTCTACCAACTGAACAACCCAAGCACGACTCACGCCCCGTCCTCACAGCTTCACTTCTGCCAGTACCTCGTCTCCTACCTTCGAAACTTTGCAGAAGCCCTCCTGCGAACCCTGCAGAACTAGCACTCCTGAAACAAAGGATATTGCGGAGATATGGCTTAGCAACAGTCTGGGGGATGTTTCCAGAATGAGATTTTCACTCTGCAGCGGAGTGTGCGCTGATGTGAAACTTCCTGGCAGATATAAACTGTGTGCCGGACCGAGACTCGAACTCGGGACCTTTGCCTTTCGCGGCCAAGTGCTCTACCAACTGAACTACCCAAGCACGACTCACGCCCCGTCCTCACAGCTTCACTTCTGCCAGTACCTCGTCTCCTACCTTCTAAACTTTGCAGAAGCCCTCCTGCGAACCCTGCAGAACTAGCACTCCTGAAACAAAGGATATTGCGGAGATATGGCTTAGCAACAGCCTGGGGGATGTTTCCAGAATGAGACTTTTACTCTGCAGCGGAGTGTGCGCTGATGTGAAACTTCCTGGCAGATATAAACTGTGTGCCGGACCGAGACTCGAACTCGGGACCTTTGCCTTTCGTGGCCAAGTGCTCTACCAACTGAACTACCCAAGCACGACTCACGCCCCGTCCTCACAGCTTCACTTCTGCCAGTACCTCGTCTCCTACCTTCTAAACTTTGCAGAAGCCCTCCTGCGAACCCTGCAGAACTAGCACTCCTGAAACAAAGGATATTGCGGAGATATGGCTTAGCAACAGCCTGGGGGATGTTTCCAGAATGAGACTTTTACTCTGCAGTGGAGTGTGTGCTGATGTGAAACTTCCTGGCAGATATAAACTGTGTGCCGGACCGAGACTCGACCTCGGGACCTTTGCCTTTCGCGGCCTAGTGCTCTACCAACTGAACTACCCAAGCACGACTCACGCCCCATCCTCACAGCTTCACTTCTGCCAATACCTCGTCTCCTACCTTCTAAACTTTGCAGAAGCCCTCCTGCGAACCCTGCAGAACTAGCACTCCTGAAAGAAATGATATTGCGGAGATATGGCTTAGCAACAGCCTGAGGGATGTTTCCAGAATGAGATTTTCACTCTGCAGTGGAGTGTGCGCTGATGTGAAACTTCCTGGCAGATATAAACTGTGTGCCGGACCGAGACTCGAACTCGGGACCTTTGCCTTTCGCGGCCAAGTGCTCTACCAACTGAACTACCCAAGCACGACTCACGCCCCGTCCTCACAGCTTCACTTCTGCCAGTACCTCGTCTCCTACCTTCTAAACATTGCAGAAGCCCTCCTGCAAACCTTGCAAAACTAGCACTCCTGAAAGACAGGATATTGCGGAGATATGGCTTAGCCACAGCCTGGGGGATGTTTCCAGAATGAGATTTTCACTCTGCAGCGGAGTGTGCGCTGATGTGAAACTTCCTGGCAGATATAAACTGTGTGCCGGACCGAGACTCGAACTCGGGACCTTTGCCTTTCGCGGCCAAGTGCTCTACCAACTGAACTACCCAAGCACGACTCACGCCCCGTCCTCACAGCTTCACTTCTGCCAGTACCTCGTCTCCTACCTTCTAAACTTTGCAGAAGCCCTTCTGCGACTCCTGCAGAACTAGCACTCCTGAAAGAAAGGATATTGCGGAGATATGGCTTAGCAACAGCCTGGGGGATGTTTCCAGAATGAGATTTTCACTCTGCAGCGGAGTGTGCGCTGATGTGAAACTTCCTGGCAGATATAAACTGTGTGCCGGACCGAGACTCGAACTCGGGACCTTTGCCTTTCGCGGCCAAGTGCTCTACCAACTGAACTACCCAAGCACGACTCACGCCCCGTCCTCACAGCTTCACTTCTGCCAGTACCTCGTCTCCTACCTTCTAAAACTTTGCAGAAGCCCTTCTGCGAACCCTGCAGAACTAGCACTCCTGAAACAAAGGATATTGCGGAGATATGGCTTAGCCACAGCCTGGGGGATGTTTCCAGAATGAGATTTTCACTCTGCAGCGGAGTGTGCGCTGATGTGAAACTTCCTGGCAGATATAAACTGTGTGCCGGACCGAGACTCGAACTCGGGACCTTTGCCTTTCGCGGCCAAGTGCTCTACCAACTGAACTACCCAAGCACGACTCACGCCCCGTCCTCACAGCTTCACTTCTGCCAGTACCTCGTCTCCTACCTTCTGAACTTTGCAGAAGCCCTCCTGCGAACCCTGCAGAACTAGCACTCCTGAAACAAAGGATATTGCGGAGATATGGCTTAGCAACAGCCTGAGGGATGTTTCCAGAATGAGATTTTCACTCTGCAGCGGAGTGTGCGCTGATGTGAAACTTCCTGGCAGATATAAACTGTGTGCCGGACCGAGACTCGAACTCGGGACCTTTGCCTTTCGCGGCCAAGTGCTCTACCAACTGAACTACCCAAGCACGACTCACGCCCCGTCCTCACAGCTTCACTTCTGCCAGTACCTCGTCTCCTACATTCTAAACTTTGCAGAAGCCCTCCTGCGAACCCTGCAGAACTAGCACACCTGAAACAAAGGATACTGCGGAGATATGGCTTAGCAACAGCCTGGGGGATGTTTCCAGAATGAGACTTTTACTCTGCAGCAGAGTGTGCGCTGATGTGAAACTTCCTGGCAGATATAAACTGTGTGCCGGACCGAGGCTCGAACTCAGGACCTTTGCCTTTCGCGGCCAAGTGCTCTACCAACTGAACTACCCAAGCACGACTCACGCCCCGTCCTCACAGCTTCACTTCTGCCAGTACCTCGTCTCCTACCTTCTAAACTTTGCAGAAGCCCTCCTGCGAACCCTGCAGAACTAGCACTCCTGAAACAAAGGATATTGCGGAGATATGGCTTAGCAACAGCCTGGGGGATGTTTCCAGAATGAGACTTTTACTCTGCAGCGGAGTGTGCGCTGATGTGAAACTTCCTGGCAGATATAAACTGTGTGCCGGACCGAGACTCGAACTCGGGACCTTTGCCTTTCGCGGCCAAGTGCTCTACCAACTGAACTACCCAAGCACGACTCACGCCCCGTCCTCACAGCTTCACTTCTGCCAGTACCTCGTCTCCTACCTTCTAAACATTGCAGAAGCCCTCCTGCGAACCCTGCAGAACTAGCACTCCTGAAAGAAAGGATATTGCGGAGATATGGCTTAGCAACAGCCTGGGGGATGTTTCCAGAATGAGATTTTCACTCTGCAGCGGAGTGTGCACTGATGTGAAACTTCCTGGCAGATATAAACTGTGTGCCGGACCGAGACTCGAACTCGGGACCTTTGCCTTTCGCGGCCAAGTGCTCTACCAACTGAACTACCCAAGCACGACTCACGCCCCGTCCTCACAGCTTCACTTCTGCCAGTACCTCGTCTCCTACCTTCGAAACTTTGCAGAAGCCCTCCTGCGAACCCTGCAGAACTAGCACTCCTGAAAGAAAGGATATTGCGGAGATATGGCTTAGCAACACCTTGGGGGATGTTTCCACAATGAGATTTTCACTCTGCAGCGGAGTGTGCACTGATGTGAAACTTCCTGGCAGATATAAACTGTGTGCCGGACCGAGACTCGAACTCGGGACCTTTGCCTTTCGCGGCCAAGTGCTCTACCAACTGAACTACCCAAGCACGACTCACGCCCCGTCCTCACAGCTTCACTTCTGCCAGTACCTCGTCTCCTACCTTCTAAACTTTGCAGAAGCCCTCCTGCGAACCCTGCAGAACTAGCACTCCTGAAAGAAAGGATATTGCGGAGATATGGCTTAGCAACAGCCTGGGGAATGTTTCCAGAATGAGATTTTCACTCTGCAGCGGAGTGTGCGCTGATGTGAAACTTCCTGGCAGATATAAACTGTGTGCCGGACCGAGACTCGAACTCGGGACCTTTGCCTTTCGCGGCCAAGTGCTCTACCAACTGAACTACCCAAGCACGACTCACGCCCCGTCCTCACAGCTTCACTTCTGCCAGTACCTCGTCTCCTACCTTCTAAACTTTGCAGAAGCCCTCCTGCGAACCCTGCAGAACTAGCACTCCTGAAACAAAGGATATTGCGGAGATATGGCTTAGCAACAGCCTGGGGGTGTTTCCAGAATGAGACTTTTACTCTGCAGCGGAGTGTGCGCTGATGTGAAACTTCCTGGCAGATATAAACTGTGTGCCGGACCGAGACTCGAACTCGGGACCTTTGCCTTTCGCGGCCAAGTGCTCTACCAACTGAACCACACAAGCACGACTCACACCCCGTCCTCACAGCTTCACTTCTGCCAGTACCTCGTCTCCTACCTTCTAAACATTGCAGAAGCCCTCCTGCGAACCCTGCAGAACTAGCACTCCTGAAAGAAAGGATATTGCGGAGATATGGCTTAGCAACAGCCTGGGGGATGTTTGCAGAATGAGATTTTCACTCTGCAGCGGAGTGTGCACTGATGTGAAACTTCCTGGCAGATATAACTGTGTGCCGGACCGAGACTCGAACTCGGGACCTTTGCCTTTCGCGGCCAAGTGCTCTACCAACTGAACAACCCAAGCACGACTCACGCCCCGTCCTCACAGCTTCACTTCTGCCAGTACCTCGTCTCCTACCTTCGAAACTTTGCAGAAGCCCTCCTGCGAACCCTGCAGAACTAGCACTCCTGAAACAAAGGATATTGCGGAGATATGGCTTAGCAACAGTCTGGGGGATGTTTCCAGAATGAGATTTTCACTCTGCAGCGGAGTGTGCGCTGATGTGAAACTTCCTGGCAGATATAAACTGTGTGCCGGACCGAGACTCGAACTCGGGACCTTTGCCTTTCGCGGCCAAGTGCTCTACCAACTGAACTACCCAAGCACGACTCACGCCCCGTCCTCACAGCTTCACTTCTGCCAGTACCTCGTCTCCTACCTTCTAAACTTTGCAGAAGCCCTCCTGCGAACCCTGCAGAACTAGCACTCCTGAAACAAAGGATATTGCGGAGATATGGCTTAGCAACAGCCTGGGGGATGTTTCCAGAATGAGACTTTTACTCTGCAGCGGAGTGTGCGCTGATGTGAAACTTCCTGGCAGATATAAACTGTGTGCCGGACCGAGACTCGAACTCGGGACCTTTGCCTTTCGTGGCCAAGTGCTCTACCAACTGAACTACCCAAGCACGACTCACGCCCCGTCCTCACAGCTTCACTTCTGCCAGTACCTCGTCTCCTACCTTCTAAACTTTGCAGAAGCCCTCCTGCGAACCCTGCAGAACTAGCACTCCTGAAACAAAGGATATTGCGGAGATATGGCTTAGCAACAGCCTGGGGGATGTTTCCAGAATGAGACTTTTACTCTGCAGTGGAGTGTGTGCTGATGTGAAACTTCCTGGCAGATATAAACTGTGTGCCGGACCGAGACTCGACCTCGGGACCTTTGCCTTTCGCGGCCTAGTGCTCTACCAACTGAACTACCCAAGCACGACTCACGCCCCATCCTCACAGCTTCACTTCTGCCAATACCTCGTCTCCTACCTTCTAAACTTTGCAGAAGCCCTCCTGCGAACCCTGCAGAACTAGCACTCCTGAAAGAAAGGATATTGCGGAGATATGGCTTAGCAACAGCCTGGGGGATGTTTCCAGAATGAGATTTTCACTCTGCAGCGGAGCGTGCGCTGATGTGAAACTTCCTGGCAGATATAAACTGTGTGCCGGACCAAGACTCGAACTCGGGACCTTTGCCATTCGCGGCCAAGTGCTCTACCAACTGAACTACCCAAGCACGACTCACGCCCCGTCCTCACAGCTTCACTTCTGCCAGTACCTCGTCTTCTACCTTCTAAACTTTGCAGAAGCTCTCCTGTGAACCCTGCAGAACTAGCACTCCTGAAAGAAAGGATATTGCGGAGATATGGCTTAGCAACAGCCTGGGGGATGTTTCCAGAATGAGATTTTCACTCTGCAGCGGAGTGTGCGCTGATGTGAAACTTCCTGGTAGATATAAACTGTGTGCCGGACCGAGACTCGAACTCGGGACCTTTGCCTTTCGCGGCCAAGTGCTCTACCAACTGAACTACCCAAGCACGACTCACGCCCCGTCCTCACAGCTTCACTTCTGCCAGTACCTCGTCTCCTACCTTCTAAACTTTGCAGAAGCCCTCCTGCGAACCCTGCAGAACTAGCACTCCTGAAACAAAGGATATTGCGGAGATATGGCTTAGCAACAGCCTGGGGGATGTTTCCAGAATGAGATTTTCACTCTGCAGCGGAGTGTGCGCCTATGTGAAACTTCCTGGCAGATATAAACTGTGTGCCGGACCAAGACTCGAACTCGGGACCTTTGCCATTCGCGGCCAAGTGCTCTACCAACTGAACTACCCAAGCACGACTCACGCCCCGTCCTCACAGCTTCACTTCTGCCAGTACCTCGTCTTCTACCTTCTAAACTTTGCAGAAGCTCTCCTGCGAACCCTGCAGAAGTAGCACTCCTGAAAGAAAGGATATTGCGGAGATATGGCTTAGCCACAGCCTGGGGGATGTTTCCAGAATGAGACTTTTACTCTGCAGCGGAGTGTGTGCTGATGTGAAACTTCCTGGCAGATATTAAATCTGTGCCGGACCGAGACTTGAACTCGGGACCTTTGCCTTTCGCGGCCTAGTGCTCTACCAACTGAACTACCCAAGCACGACTCACGCCCCGTCCTCACAGCTTCACTTCTGCCAGTACCTCGTCTCCTACCTTCTAAACTTTGCAGAAGCCCTCCTGCGAACCCTGCAGAACTAGCACTCCTAAAAGAAAGGATTTTGCGGAGATATGGCTTAGCAACAGCCTGGGGAATGTTTCCAGAATGAGATTTTCACTCTGCAGCGGAGTGTGCGCTGATGTGAAACTTCCTGGCAGATATAAACTGTGTGCCGGACCGAGACTCGAACTCGGGACCTTTGCCTTTCGCGGCCAAGTGCTCTACCAACTGAACTACCCAAGCACGACTCACGCCCCGTCCTCACAGCTTCACTTCTGCCAGTACCTCGTCTCCTACCTTCTAAACTTTGCAGAAGCCCTCCTGCGAACCCTGCAGAACTAGCACTCCTGAAAGAAAGGATATTGCGGAGATATGGCTTAGCAACAGCCTGGGGGATGTTTCCAGAATGAGATTTTCACTCTGCAGCGGAGTGTGCGCTGATGTGAAACTTCCTGGCAGATATAAACTGTGTGCCGGACCAAGACTCGAACTCGGGACCTTTGCCATTCGCGGCCAAGTGCTCTACCAACTGAACTACCCAAGCACGACTCACGCCCCGTCCTCACAGCTTCACTTCTGCCAGTACCTCGTCTCCTACCTTCTAAACTTTGCAGAAGCCCTCCTGCGAACCCTGCAGAACTAGCACTCCTGAAAGAAAGGATATTGCGGAGATATGGCTTAGCAACAGCCTGGGGGATGTTTCCAGAATGAGATTTTCACTCTGCAGCGGAGTGTGCGCTGATGTGAAACTTCCTGGCAGATATAAACTGTGTGCCGGACCGAGACTCGAACTCGGGACCTTTGCCTTTCGCGGCCAAGTGCTCTACCAACTGAACTACCCAAGCACGACTCACGCCCCGTCCTCACAGCTTCACTTCTGCCAGTACCTCGTCTCCTACCTTCTAAACTTTGCAGAAGCCCTCCTGCGAACCCTGCAGAACTAGCACTCCTGAAAGAAAGGATATTGCGGAGATATGGCTTAGCAACAGCTTGGGGGATGTTTCCAGAATGAGATTTTCACTCTGCAGCGGAGTGTGCGCTGATGTGAAACTTCCTGGCAGATATAAACTGTGTGCCGGACCGAGACTCGAACTCGGGACCTTTGCCTTTCGCGGCCAAGTGCTCTACCAACTGAACTACCCAAGCACGACTCACGCCCCGTCCTCACAGCTTCACTTCTGCCAATACCTCGTCTCCTACCTTCTAAACTTTGCAGAAGCCCTCCTGCGAACCCTGCAGAACTAGCACTCCTGAAACAAAGGATACTGCGGAGATATGGCTTAGCAACAGCCTGGGGGATGTTTCCAGAATGAGACTTTTACTCTGCAGCAGAGTGTGCGCTGATGTGAAACTTCCTGGCAGATATAAACTGTGTGCCGGACCGAGGCTCGAACTCAGGACCTTTGCCTTTCGCGGCCAAGTGCTCTACCAACTGAACTACCCAAGCACGACTCACGCCCCGTCCTCACAGCTTCACTTCTGCCAGTACCTCGTCTCCTACCTTCTAAACTTTGCAGAAGCCCTCCTGCGAACCCTGCAGAACTAGCACTCCTGAAACAAAGGATATTGCGGAGATATGGCTTAGCAACAGCCTGGGGGATGTTTCCAGAATGAGATTTTCACTCTGCAGCGGAGTGTGCGCTGATGTGAAACTTCCTGGCAGATATAAACTGTGTGCCGGACCAAGACTCGAACTCGGGACCTTTGCCATTCGCGGCCAAGTGCTCTACCAACTGAACTACCCAAGCACGACTCACGCCCCGTCCTCACAGCTTCACTTCTGCCAGTACCTCGTCTTCTACCTTCTAAACTTTGCAGAAGCTCTCCTGCGAACCCTGCAGAACTAGCACTCCTGAAAGAAAGGATATTGCGGAGATATGGCTTAGCCACAGCCTGGGGGATGTTTCCAGAATGAGACTTTTACTCTGCAGCGGAGTGTGCGCTGATGTGAAACTTCCTGGCAGATATAAACTGTGTGCCGGACCGAGACTCGAACTCGGGACTTTTGCCTTTCGCGGCCAAGTGCTCTACCAACTGAACTACCCAAGCACGACTCACGCCCCGTCCTCACAGCTTCACTTCTGCCAGTACCTCGTCTCCTACCTTCTAAACTTTGCAGAAGCCCTCCTGCGAACCCTGCAGAACTAGCACTCCTGAAAGAAAGGATATTGCGGAGATATGGCTTAGCAACAGCCTGGGGGATGTTTCCAGAATGAGATTTTCACTCTGCAGCGGAGTGTGCGCTGATGTGAAACTTCCTGGCAGATATAAACTGTGTGCCGGACCGAGACTCGAACTCGGGACCTTTGCCTTTCGCGGCCAAGTGCTCTACCAACTGAACTACCCAAGCACGACTCACGCCCCGTCCTCACAGCTTCACTTCTGCCAGTACCTCGTCTCCTACATTCTAAACTTTGCAGAAGCCCTCCTGCGAACCCTGCAGAACTAGCACTCCTGAAAGAAAGGATATTGCGGAGATATGGCTTAGCAACAGCTTGGGGGATGTTTCCAGAATGAGATTTTCACTCTGCAGCGGAGTGTGCGCTGATGTGAAACTTCCTGGCAGATATAAACTGTGTGCCGGACCGAGACTCGAACTCGGGACCTTTGCCTTTCGCGGCCAAGTGCTCTACCAACTGAACTACCCAAGCACGACTCACGCCCCGTCCTCACAGCTTCACTTCTGCCAATACCTCGTCTCCTACCTTCTAAACTTTGCAGAAGCCCTCCTGCGAACCCTGCAGAACTAGCACTCCTGAAACAAAGGATACTGCGGAGATATGGCTTAGCAACAGCCTGGGGGATGTTTCCAGAATGAGACTTTTACTCTGCAGCAGAGTGTGCGCTGATGTGAAACTTCCTGGCAGATATAAACTGTGTGCCGGACCGAGGCTCGAACTCAGGACCTTTGCCTTTCGCGGCCAAGTGCTCTACCAACTGAACTACCCAAGCACGACTCACGCCCCGTCCTCACAGCTTCACTTCTGCCAGTACCTCGTCTCCTACCTTCTAAACTTTGCAGAAGCCCTCCTGCGAACCCTGCAGAACTAGCACTCCTGAAAGAAAGGATATTGCGGAGATATGGCTTAGCAACAGCCTGGGGAATGTTTCCAGAATGAGATTTTCACTCTGCAGCGGAGTGTGCGCTGATGTGAAACTTCCTGGCAGATATAAACTGTGTGCCGGACCGAGACTCGAACTCGGGACCTTTGCCATTCGCGGCCTAGTGCTCTACCAACTGAACTACCCAAGCACGACTCACGCCCCATCCTCACAGCTTCACTTCTGCCAATACCTCGTCTCCTACCTTCTAAACTTTGCAGAAGCCCTCCTGCGAACCCTGCAGAACTAGCACTCCTGAAAGAAAGGATATTGCGGAGATATGGCTTAGCAACAGCCTGGGGGATGTTTCCAGAATGAGATTTTCACTCTGCAGCGGAGCGTGCGCTGATGTGAAACTTCCTGGCAGATATAAACTGTGTGCCGGACCAAGACTCGAACTCGGGACCTTTGCCATTCGCGGCCAAGTGCTCTACCAACTGAACTACCCAAGCACGACTCACGCCCCGTCCTCACAGCTTCACTTCTGCCAGTACCTCGTCTTCTACCTTCTAAACTTTGCAGAAGCTCTCCTGTGAACCCTGCAGAACTAGCACTCCTGAAAGAAAGGATATTGCGGAGATATGGCTTAGCAACAGCCTGGGGGATGTTTCCAGAATGAGATTTTCACTCTGCAGCGGAGTGTGCGCTGATGTGAAACTTCCTGGTAGATATAAACTGTGTGCCGGACCGAGACTCGAACTCGGGACCTTTGCCTTTCGCGGCCAAGTGCTCTACCAACTGAACTACCCAAGCACGACTCACGCCCCGTCCTCACAGCTTCACTTCTGCCAGTACCTCGTCTCCTACCTTCTAAACTTTGCAGAAGCCCTCCTGCGAACCCTGCAGAACTAGCACTCCTGAAACAAAGGATATTGCGGAGATATGGCTTAGCAACAGCCTGGGGGATGTTTCCAGAATGAGATTTTCACTCTGCAGCGGAGTGTGCGCCTATGTGAAACTTCCTGGCAGATATAAACTGTGTGCCGGACCAAGACTCGAACTCGGGACCTTTGCCATTCGCGGCCAAGTGCTCTACCAACTGAACTACCCAAGCACGACTCACGCCCCGTCCTCACAGCTTCACTTCTGCCAGTACCTCGTCTTCTACCTTCTAAACTTTGCAGAAGCTCTCCTGCGAACCCTGCAGAAGTAGCACTCCTGAAAGAAAGGATATTGCGGAGATATGGCTTAGCCACAGCCTGGGGGATGTTTCCAGAATGAGACTTTTACTCTGCAGCGGAGTGTGTGCTGATGTGAAACTTCCTGGCAGATATTAAATCTGTGCCGGACCGAGACTTGAACTCGGGACCTTTGCCTTTCGCGGCCTAGTGCTCTACCAACTGAACTACCCAAGCACGACTCACGCCCCGTACTCACAGCTTCACTTCTGCCAGTACCTCGTCTCCTACCTTCTAAACTTTGCAGAAGCCCTCCTGCGAACCCTGCAGAACTAGCACTCCTGAAAGAAAGGATTTTGCGGAGATATGGCTTAGCAACAGCCTGGGGAATGTTTCCAGAATGAGATTTTCACTCTGCAGCGGAGTGTGCGCTGATGTGAAACTTCCTGGCAGATATAAACTGTGTGCCGGACCGAGACTCGAACTCGGGACCTTTGCCTTTCGCGGCCAAGTGCTCTACCAACTGAACTACCCAAGCACGACTCACGCCCCGTCCTCACAGCTTCACTTCTGCCAGTACCTCGTCTCCTACCTTCTAAACTTTGCAGAAGCCCTCCTGCGAACCCTGCAGAACTAGCACTCCTGAAAGAAAGGATATTGCGGAGATATGGCTTAGCAACAGCCTGGGGGATGTTTCCAGAATGAGATTTTCACTCTGCAGCGGAGTGTGCGCTGATGTGAAACTTCCTGGCAGATATAAACTGTGTGCCGGACCAAGACTCGAACTCGGGACCTTTGCCATTCGCGGCCAAGTGCTCTACCAACTGAACTACCCAAGCACGACTCACGCCCCGTCCTCACAGCTTCACTTCTGCCAGTACCTCGTCTCCTACCTTCTAAACTTTGCAGAAGCCCTCCTGCGAACCCTGCAGAACTAGCACTCCTGAAAGAAAGGATATTGCGGAGATATGGCTTAGCAACAGCCTGGGGGATGTTTCCAGAATGAGATTTTCACTCTGCAGCGGAGTGTGCGCTGATGTGAAACTTCCTGGCAGATATAAACTGTGTGCCGGACCGAGACTCGAACTCGGGACCTTTGCCTTTCGCGGCCAAGTGCTCTACCAACTGAACTACCCAAGCACGACTCACGCCCCGTCCTCACAGCTTCACTTCTGCCAGTACCTCGTCTCCTACCTTCTAAACTTTGCAGAAGCCCTCCTGCGAACCCTGCAGAACTAGCACTCCTGAAAGAAAGGATATTGCGGAGATATGGCTTAGCAACAGCTTGGGGGATGTTTCCAGAATGAGATTTTCACTCTGCAGCGGAGTGTGCGCTGATGTGAAACTTCCTGGCAGATATAAACTGTGTGCCGGACCGAGACTCGAACTCGGGACCTTTGCCTTTCGCGGCCAAGTGCTCTACCAACTGAACTACCCAAGCACGACTCACGCCCCGTCCTCACAGCTTCACTTCTGCCAATACCTCGTCTCCTACCTTCTAAACTTTGCAGAAGCCCTCCTGCGAACCCTGCAGAACTAGCACTCCTGAAACAAAGGATACTGCGGAGATATGGCTTAGCAACAGCCTGGGGGATGTTTCCAGAATGAGACTTTTACTCTGCAGCAGAGTGTGCGCTGATGTGAAACTTCCTGGCAGATATAAACTGTGTGCCGGACCGAGGCTCGAACTCAGGACCTTTGCCTTTCGCGGCCAAGTGCTCTACCAACTGAACTACCCAAGCACGACTCACGCCCCGTCCTCACAGCTTCACTTCTGCCAGTACCTCGTCTCCTACCTTCTAAACTTTGCAGAAGCCCTCCTGCGAACCCTGCAGAACTAGCACTCCTGAAAGAAAGGATTTTGCGGAGATATGGCTTAGCAACAGCCTGGGGAATGTTTCCAGAATGAGATTTTCACTCTGCAGCGGAGTGTGCGCTGATGTGAAACTTCCTGGCAGATATAAACTGTGTGCCGGACCGAGACTCGAACTCGGGACCTTTGCCTTTCGCGGCCAAGTGCTCTACCAACTGAACTACCCAAGCACGACTCACGCCCCGTCCTCACAGCTTCACTTCTGCCAGTACCTCGTCTCCTACCTTCTAAACTTTGCAGAAGCCCTCCTGCGAACCCTGCAGAACTAGCACTCCTGAAACAAAGGATATTGCGGAGATATGGCTTAGCAACAGCCTGGGGGATGTTTCCAGAATGAGATTTTCACTCTGCAGCGGAGTGTGCGCTGATGTGAAACTTCCTGGCAGATATAAACTGTGTGCCGGACCAAGACTCGAACTCGGGACCTTTGCCATTCGCGGCCAAGTGCTCTACCAACTGAACTACCCAAGCACGACTCACGCCCCGTCCTCACAGCTTCACTTCTGCCAGTACCTCGTCTTCTACCTTCTAAACTTTGCAGAAGCTCTCCTGCGAACCCTGCAGAACTAGCACTCCTGAAAGAAAGGATATTGCGGAGATATGGCTTAGCCACAGCCTGGGGGATGTTTCCAGAATGAGACTTTTACTCTGCAGCGGAGTGTGCGCTGATGTGAAACTTCCTGGCAGATATAAACTGTGTGCCGGACCGAGACTCGAACTCGGGACTTTTGCCTTTCGCGGCCAAGTGCTCTACCAACTGAACTACCCAAGCACGACTCACGCCCCGTCCTCACAGCTTCACTTCTGCCAGTACCTCGTCTCCTACCTTCTAAACTTTGCAGAAGCCCTCCTGCGAACCCTGCAGAACTAGCACTCCTGAAAGAAAGGATATTGCGGAGATATGGCTTAGCAACAGCCTGGGGGATGTTTCCAGAATGAGATTTTCACTCTGCAGCGGAGTGTGCGCTGATGTGAAACTTCCTGGCAGATATAAACTGTGTGCCGGACCGAGACTCGAACTCGGGACCTTTGCCTTTCGCGGCCAAGTGCTCTACCAACTGAACTACCCAAGCACGACTCACGCCCCGTCCTCACAGCTTCACTTCTGCCAGTACCTCGTCTCCTACATTCTAAACTTTGCAGAAGCCCTCCTGCGAACCCTGCAGAACTAGCACTCCTGAAAGAAAGGATATTGCGGAGATATGGCTTAGCAACAGCTTGGGGGATGTTTCCAGAATGAGATTTTCACTCTGCAGCGGAGTGTGCGCTGATGTGAAACTTCCTGGCAGATATAAACTGTGTGCCGGACCGAGACTCGAACTCGGGACCTTTGCCTTTCGCGGCCAAGTGCTCTACCAACTGAACTACCCAAGCACGACTCACGCCCCGTCCTCACAGCTTCACTTCTGCCAATACCTCGTCTCCTACCTTCTAAACTTTGCAGAAGCCCTCCTGCGAACCCTGCAGAACTAGCACTCCTGAAACAAAGGATACTGCGGAGATATGGCTTAGCAACAGCCTGGGGGATGTTTCCAGAATGAGACTTTTACTCTGCAGCAGAGTGTGCGCTGATGTGAAACTTCCTGGCAGATATAAACTGTGTGCCGGACCGAGGCTCGAACTCAGGACCTTTGCCTTTCGCGGCCAAGTGCTCTACCAACTGAACTACCCAAGCACGACTCACGCCCCGTCCTCACAGCTTCACTTCTGCCAGTACCTCGTCTCCTACCTTCTAAACTTTGCAGAAGCCCTCCTGCGAACCCTGCAGAACTAGCACTCCTGAAAGAAAGGATATTGCGGAGATATGGCTTAGCAACAGCCTGGGGAATGTTTCCAGAATGAGATTTTCACTCTGCAGCGGAGTGTGCGCTGATGTGAAACTTCCTGGCAGATATAAACTGTGTGCCGGACCGAGACTCGAACTCGGGACCTTTGCCTTTCGCGGCCAAGTGCTCTACCAACTGAACTACCCAAGCACGACTCACGCCCCGTCCTCACAGCTTCACTTCTGCCAGTACCTCGTCTCCTACCTTCTAAACTTTGCAGAAGCCCTCCTGCGAACCCTGCAGAACTAGCACTCCTGAAACAAAGGATATTGCGGAGATATGGCTTAGCAACAGCCTGGGGGATGTTTCCAGAATGAGACTTTTACTCTGCAGCGGAGTGTGCGCTGATGTGAAACTTCCTGGCAGATATAAACTGTGTGCCAGACCGAGACTCGAACTCGGGACCTTTGCCTTTCGCGGCCAAGTGCTCTACCAACTGAACTACCCAAGCACGACTCACGCCCCGTCCTCACAGCTTCACTTCTGCCAGTACCTCGTCTCCTACCTTCTAAACATTGCAGAAGCCCTCCTGCGAACCCTGCAGAACTAGCACTCCTGAAAGAAAGGATATTGCGGAGATATGGCTTAGCAACAGCCTGGGGGATGTTTCCAGAATGAGATTTTCACTCTGCAGCGGAGTGTGCACTGATGTGAAACTTCCTGGCAGATATAAACTGTGTGCCGGACCGAGACTCGAACTCGGGACCTTTGCCTTTCGCGGCCAAGTGCTCTACCAACTGAACTACCCAAGCACGACTCACGCCCCGTCCTCACAGCTTCACTTCTGCCAGTACCTCGTCTCCTACCTTCTAAACTTTGCAGAAGCCCTCCTGCGAACCCTGCAGAACTAGCACTCCTGAAAGAAAGGATATTGCGGAGATATGGCTTAGCAACAGCTTGGGGGATGTTTCCAGAATGAGATTTTCACTCTGCAGCGGAGTGTGCGCTGATGTGAAACTTCCTGGCAGATATAAACTGTGTGCCGGACCGAGACTCGAACTCGGGACCTTTGCCTTTCGCGGCCAAGTGCTCTACCAACTGAACTACCCAAGCACGACTCACGCCCCGTCCTCACAGCTTCACTTCTGCCAGTACCTCGTCTCCTACCTTCTAAACTTTGCAGAAGCCCTCCTGCGAACCCTGCAGAACTAGCACTCCTGAAAGAAAGGATATTGCGGAGATATGGCTTAGCAACAGCCTGGGGAATGTTTCCAGAATGAGATTTTCACTCTGCAGCGGAGTGTGCGCTGATGTGAAACTTCCTGGCAGATATAAACTGTGTGCCGGACCGAGACTCGAACTCGGGACCTTTGCCTTTCGCGGCCAAGTGCTCTACCAACTGAACTACCCAAGCACGACTCACGCCCCGTCCTCACAGCTTCACTTCTGCCAGTACCTCGTCTCCTACCTTCTAAACTTTGCAGAAGCCCTCCTGCGAACCCTGCAGAACTAGCACTCCTGAAACAAAGGATATTGCGGAGATATGGCTTAGCAACAGCCTGGGGGATGTTTCCAGAATGAGACTTTTACTCTGCAGCGGAGTGTGCGCTGATGTGAAACTTCCTGGCAGATATAAACTGTGTGCCGGACCGAGACTCGAACTCGGGACCTTTGCCTTTCGCGGCCAAGTGCTCTACCAACTGAACTACCCAAGCACGACTCACGCCCCGTCCTCACAGCTTCACTTCTGCCAGTACCTCGTCTCCTACCTTCTAAACATTGCAAAGGCCTCCTGCGAACCCTGCAGAACTAGCACTCCTGAAAGAAACGATATTGCGGAGATATGGCTTAGCAACAGCCTGGGGGATGTTTCCAGAATGAGATTTTCACTCTGCAGCGGAGTGTGCACTGATGTGAAACTTCCTGGCAGATATAAACTGTGTGCCGGACCGAGACTCGAACTCGGGACCTTTGCCTTTCGCGGCCAAGTGCTCTACCAACTGAACTACCCAAGCACGACTCACGCCCCGTCCTCACAGCTTCACTTCTGCCAGTACCTCGTCTCCTACCTTCTAAACTTTGCAGAAGCCCTCCTGCGAACCCTGCAGAACTAGCACTCCTGAAACAAAGGATATTGCGGAGATATGGCTTAGCCACAGCCTGGGGGATGTTTCCAGAATGAGACTTTTACTCTGCAGCGGAGTGTGCGCTGATGTGAAACTTCCTGGCAGATATAAACTGTGTGCCGGACCGAGACTCGAACTCGGGACCTTTGCCTTTCGCGGCCAAGTGCTCTACCAACTGAACTACCCAAGCACGACTCACGCCCCGTCCTCACAGCTTCACTTCTGCCAGTACCTCGTCTCCTACCTTCTAAACTTTGCAGAAGCCCTCCTGCGAACCCTGCAGAACTAGCACTCCTGAAAGAAAGGATATTGCGGAGATATGGCTTAGCAACAGCCTGGGGAATGTTTCCAGAATGAGATTTTCACTCTGCAGCGGAGTGTGCGCTGATGTGAAACTTCCTGGCAGATATAAACTGTGTGCCGGACCGAGACTCGAACTCGGGACCTTTGCCTTTCGCGGCCAAGTGCTCTACCAACTGAACTACCCAAGCACGACTCACGCCCCGTCCTCACAGCTTCACTTCTGCCAGTACCTCGTCTCCTACCTTCTAAACTTTGCAGAAGCCCTCCTGCGAACCCTGCAGAACTAGCACTCCTGAAACAAAGGATATTGCGGAGATATGGCTTAGCAACAGCCTGGGGGATGTTTCCAGAATGAGACTTTTACTCTGCAGCGGAGTGTGCGCTGATGTGAAACTTCCTGGCAGATATAAACTGTGTGCCGGACCGAGACTCGAACTCGGGACCTTTGCCTTTCGCGGCCAAGTGCTCTACCAACTGAACTACCCAAGCACGACTCACGCCCCGTCCTCACAGCTTCACTTCTGCCAGTACCTCGTCTCCTACCTTCTAAACATTGCAAAGGCCTCCTGCGAACCCTGCAGAACTAGCACTCCTGAAAGAAACGATATTGCGGAGATATGGCTTAGCAACAGCCTGGGGGATGTTTCCAGAATGAGATTTTCACTCTGCAGCGGAGTGTGCACTGATGTGAAACTTCCTGGCAGATATAAACTGTGTGCCGGACCGAGACTCGAACTCGGGACCTTTGCCTTTCGCGGCCAAGTGCTCTACCAACTGAACTACCCAAGCACGACTCACGCCCCGTCCTCACAGCTTCACTTCTGCCAGTACCTCGTCTCCTACCTTCTAAACTTTGCAGAAGCCCTCCTGCGAACCCTGCAGAACTAGCACTCCTGAAACAAAGGATATTGCGGAGATATGGCTTAGCCACAGCCTGGGGGATGTTTCCAGAATGAGACTTTTACTCTGCAGCGGAGTGTGCGCTGATGTGAAACTTCCTGGCAGATAAAAACTGTGTGCCGGACCGAGACTCGAACTCGGGACCTTTGCCTTTCGCGGCCAAGTGCTCTACCAACTGAACTACCCAAGCACGACTCACGCCCCGTCCTCACAGCTTCACTTCTGCCAGTACCTCGTCTCCTACCTTCTAAACATTGCAGAAGCCCTCCTGCGAACCCTGCAGAACTAGCACTCCTGAAAGAAAGGATATTGCGGAGATATGGCTTAGCAACAGCCTGGGGGATGTTTCCAGAATGAGATTTTCACTCTGCAGCGGAGTGTGCACTGATGTGAAACTTCCTGGCAGATATAAACTGTGTGCCGGACCGAGACTCGAACTCGGGACCTTTGCCTTTCGCGGCCAAGTGCTCTACCAACTGAACTACCCAAGCACGACTCACGCCCCGTCCTCACAGCTTCACTTCTGCCAGTACCTCGTCTCCTACCTTCGAAACTTTGCAGAAGCCCTCCTGCGAACCCTGCAGAACTAGCACTCCTGAAAGAAAGGATATTGCGGAGATATGGCTTAGCAACAGCCTGGGGGATGTTTCCACAATGAGATTTTCACTCTGCAGCGGAGTGTGCACTGATGTGAAACTTCCTGGCAGAAATAAACTGTGTGCCGGACCGAGACTCGAACTCGGGGCCTTTGCCTTTCGCGGCCAAGTGCTCTACCAACTGAACTACCCAAACACGACTCACGCCCCGTCCTCACGGCTTCACTTCTGCCAGTACCTCGTCTCCTACCTTCTAAACTTTGCAGAAGCCCTCCTGCGAACCCTGCAGAACTAGCACTCCTGAAAGAAAGGATATTGCGGAGATATGGCTTAGCAACAGCCTGGGGAATGTTTCCAGAATGAGATTTTCACTCTGCAGCGGAGTGTGCGCTGATGTGAAACTTCCTGGCAGATATAAACTGTGTGCCGGACCGAGACTCGAACTCGGGACCTTTGCCTTTCGCGGCCAAGTGCTCTACCAACTGAACTACCCAAGCACGACTCACGCCCCGTCCTCACAGCTTCACTTCTGCCAGTACCTCGTCTCCTACCTTCTAAACTTTGCAGAAGCCCTCCTGCGAACCCTGCAGAACTAGCACTCCTGAAAGAAAGGATATTGCGGAGATATGGCTTAGCAACAGTCTGGGGGATGTTTCCAGAATGAGATTTTCACTCTGCAGCGGAGTGTGCGCTGATGTGAAACTTCCTGGCAGATATAAACTGTGTGCCAGACCGAGACTCGAACTCGGGACCTTTGCCTTTCGCGGCCAAGTGCTCTACCAACTGAACTACCCAAGCACGACTCACGCCCCGTCCTAACAGCTTCACTTCTGCCAGTACCTCGTCTCCTACCTTCTAAACTTTGCAGAAGCCCTCCTGCGAACCCTGCAGAACTAGCACTCCTGAAACAAAGGATATTGCGGAGATATGGCTTAGCAACAGCCTGGGGGATGTTTCCAGAATGAGACTTTTACTCTGCAGCGGAGTGTGCGCTGATGTGAAACTTCCTGGCAGATATAAACTGTGTGCCGGACCGAGACTCGAACTCGGGACCTTTGCCTTTCGCGGCCAAGTGCTCTACCAACTGAACTACCCAAGCACGACTCACGCCCCGTCCTCACAGCTTCACTTCTGCCAGTACCTCGTCTCCTACCTTCTAAACTTTGCAGAAGCCCTCCTGCGAACCCTGCAGAACTAGCACTCCTGAAAGAAAGGATATTGCGGAGATATGGCTTAGCAACAGCCTGGGGGATGTTTCCAGAATGAGACTTTTACTCTGCAGCGGAGTGTGCACTGATGTGAAACTTCCTGGCAGATATAAACTGTGTGCCGGACCGAGACTCGACCTCGGGACCTTTGCCTTTCGCGGCCTAGTGTTCTACCAACTGAACTACCCAAGCACGACTCACGCCCCATCCTCACAGCTTCACTTCTGCCAGTACCTCGTCTCCTACCTTCTAAACTTTGCAGAAGCCCTCCTGCGAACCCTGCAGAACTAGCACTCCTGAAAGAAAGGATATTGCGGAGATATGGCTTAGCAACAGCCTGGGGGATGTTTCCAGAATGAGATTTTCACTCTGCAGCGGAGTGTGCGCTGATGTGAAACTTCCTGGCAGATATAAACTGTGTGCCGGACCGAGACTCGAACTCGGGACCTTTGCCTTTCGCGGCCAAGTGCTCTACCAACTGAACTACCCAAGCACGACTCACGCCCCGTCCTCACAGCTTCACTTCTGCCAGTACCTCGTCTCCTACATTCTAAACTTTGCAGAAGCCCTCCTGCGAACCCTGCAGAACTAGCACTCCTGAAACAAAGGATATTGCGGAGATATGGCTTAGCAACAGCTTGGGGGATGTTTCCAGAATGAGATTTTCACTCTGCAGCGGAGTGTGCGCTGATGTGAAACTTCCTGGCAGATATAAACTGTGTGCCGGACCGAGGCTCGAACTCAGGACCTTTGCCTTTCGCGGCCAAGTGCTCTACCAACTGAACTACCCAAGCACGACTCACGCCCCGTCCTCACAGCTTCACTTCTGCCAGTACCTCGTCTCCTACCTTCGAAACTTTGCAGAAGCCCTCCTGCGAACCCTGCAGAACTAGCACTCCTGAAAGAAAGGATATTGCGGAGATATGGCTTAGCAACAGCCTGGGGGATGTTTCCACAATGAGATTTTCACTCTGCAGCGGAGTGTGCACTGATGTGAAACTTCCTGGCAGATATAAACTGTGTGCTGGACCGAGACTCGAACTCGGGACCTTTGCCTTTCGCGGCCAAGTGCTCTACCAACTGAACTACCCAAGCACGACTCACGCCCCGTCCTCACAGCTTCACTTCTGCCAGTACCTCGTCTCCTACCTTCTAAACTTTGCAGAAGCCCTCCTGCGAACCCAGCAGAACTAGCACTCCTGAAAGAAAGGATATTGCGGAGATATGGCTTAGCAACAGCCTGGGGAATGTTTCCAGAATGAGATTTTCACTCTGCAGCGGAGTGTGCGCTGATGTGAAACTTCCTGGCAGATATAAACTGTGTGCCGGACCGAGACTCGAACTCGGGACCTTTGCCTTTCGCGGCCAAGTGCTCTACCAACTGAACTACCCAAGCACGACTCACGCCCCGTCCTCACAGCTTCACTTCTGCCAGTACCTCGTCTCCTACCTTCTAAACTTTGCAGAAGCCCTCCTGCGAACCCTGCAGAACTAGCACTCCTGAAACAAAGGATATTGCGGAGATATGGCTTAGCAACAGCCTGGGGGTGTTTCCAGAATGAGACTTTTACTCTGCAGCGGAGTGTGCGCTGATGTGAAACTTCCTGGCAGATATAAACTGTGTGCCGGACCGAGACTCGAACTCGGGACCTTTGCCTTTCGCGGCCTAGTGCTCTACCAACTGAACCACCCAAGCACGACTCACACCCCGTCCTCACAGCTTCACTTCTGCCAGTACCTCGTCTCCTACCTTCTAAACATTGCAGAAGCCCTCCTGCGAACCCTGCAGAACTAGCACTCCTGAAAGAAAGGATATTGCGGAGATATGGCTTAGCAACAGCCTGGGGGATGTTTCCAGAATGAGATTTTCACTCTGCAGCGGAGTGTGCACTGATGTGAAACTTCCTGGCAGATATAAACTGTGTGCCGGACCGAGACTCGAACTCGGGACCTTTGCCTTTCGCGGCCAAGTGCTCTACCAACTGAACTACCCAAGCACGACTCACGCCCCGTCCTCACAGCTTCACTTCTGCCAGTACCTCGTCTCCTACCTTCGAAACTTTGCAGAAGCCCTCCTGCGAACCCTGCAGAACTAGCACTCCTCAAAGAAAGGATATTGCGGAGATATGGCTTAGCAACAGTCTGGGGGATGTTTCCAGAATGAGATTTTCACTCTGCAGCGGAGTGTGCGCTGATGTGAAACTTCCTGGCAGATATAAACTGTGTGCCGGACCGAGACTCGAACTCGGGACCTTTGCCTTTCGCGGCCAAGTGCTCTACCAACTGAACTACCCAAGCACGACTCACGCCCCGTCCTCACAGCTTCACTTCTGCCAGTACCTCGTCTCCTACCTTCTAAACTTTGCAGAAGCCCTCCTGCGAACCCTGCAGAACTAGCACTCCTGAAAGAAAGGATATTGCGGAGATATGGCTTAGCAACAGCCTGGGGGATGTTTCCAGAATGAGACTTTTACTCTGCAGCGGAGTGTGCGCTGATGTGAAACTTCCTGGCAGATATAAACTGTGTGCCGGACCGAGACTCGAACTCGGGACCTTTGCCTTTCGCGGCCAAGTGCTCTACCAACTGAACTACCCAAGCACGACTCACGCCCCGTCCTCACAGCTTCACTTCTGCCAGTACCTCGTCTCCTACCTTCTAAACTTTGCAGAAGCCCTCCTGCGAACCCTGCAGAACTAGCACTCCTGAAACAAAGGATATTGCGGAGATATGGCTTAGCAACAGCCTGGGGGTGTTTCCAGAATGAGACTTTTACTCTGCAGCGGAGTGTGCGCTGATGTGAAACTTCCTGGCAGATATAAACTGTGTGCCGGACCGAGACTCGAACTCGGGACCTTTGCCTTTCGCGGCCTAGTGCTCTACCAACTGAACCACCCAAGCACGACTCACACCCCGTCCTCACAGCTTCACTTCTGCCAGTACCTCGTCTCCTACCTTCTAAACATTGCAGAAGCCCTCCTGCGAACCCTGCAGAACTAGCACTCCTGAAAGAAAGGATATTGCGGAGATATGGCTTAGCAACAGCCTGGGGGATGTTTCCAGAATGAGATTTTCACTCTGCAGCGGAGTGTGCACTGATGTGAAACTTCCTGGCAGATATAAACTGTGTGCCGGACCGAGACTCGAACTCGGGACCTTTGCCTTTCGCGGCCAAGTGCTCTACCAACTGAACTACCCAAGCACGACTCACGCCCCGTCCTCACAGCTTCACTTCTGCCAGTACCTCGTCTCCTACCTTCGAAACTTTGCAGAAGCCCTCCTGCGAACCCTGCAGAACTAGCACTCCTCAAAGAAAGGATATTGCGGAGATATGGCTTAGCAACAGTCTGGGGGATGTTTCCAGAATGAGATTTTCACTCTGCAGCGGAGTGTGCGCTGATGTGAAACTTCCTGGCAGATATAAACTGTGTGCCGGACCGAGACTCGAACTCGGGACCTTTGCCTTTCGCGGCCAAGTGCTCTACCAACTGAACTACCCAAGCACGACTCACGCCCCGTCCTCACAGCTTCACTTCTGCCAGTACCTCGTCTCCTACCTTCTAAACTTTGCAGAAGCCCTCCTGCGAACCCTGCAGAACTAGCACTCCTGAAACAAAGGATATTGCGGAGATATGGCTTAGCAACAGCCTGGGGGATGTTTCCAGAATGAGACTTTTACTCTGCAGCGGAGTGTGCGCTGATGTGAAACTTCCTGGCAGATATAAACTGTGTGCCGGACCGAGACTCGAACTCGGGACCTTTGCCTTTCGCGGCCAAGTGCTCTACCAACTGAACTACCCAAGCACGACTCACGCCCCGTCCTCACAGCTTCACTTCTGCCAGTACCTCGTCTCCTACCTTCTAAACTTTGCAGAAGCCCTCCTGCGAACCCTGCAGAACTAGCACTCCTGAAAGAAAGGATATTGCGGAGATATGGCTTAGGAACAGCCTGGGGGATGTTTCCAGAATGAGACTTTTACTCTGCAGCGGAGTGTGTGCTGATGTGAAACTTCCTGGCAGATATAAACTGTGTGCCGGACCGAGACTCGACCTCGGGACCTTTGCCTTTCGCGGCCTAGTGCTCTACCAACTGAACTACCCAAGCACGACTCACGCCCCATCCTCACAGCTTCACTTCTGCCAGTACCTCGTCTCCTACCTTCTAAACTTTGCAGAAGCCCTCCTGCGAACCCTGCAGAACTAGCACTCCTGAAAGAAAGGATATTGCGGAGATATGGCTTAGCAACAGCCTGGGGGATGTTTCCAGAATGAGATTTTCACTCTGCAGCGGAGCGTGCGCTGATGTGAAACTTCCTGGCAGATATAAACTGTGTGCCAGACCAAGACTCGAACTCGGGACCTTTGCCATTCGCGGCAGAGTGCTCTACCAACTGAACTACCCAAGCACGACTCACGCCCCGTCCTCACAGCTTCACTTCTGCCAGTACCTCGTCTTCTACCTTCTAAACTTTGCAGAAGCTCTCCTGTGAACCCTGCAGAACTAGCACTCCTGAAAGAAAGGATATTGCGGAGATATGGCTTAGCAACAGCCTGGGGGATGTTTCCAGAATGAGATTTTCACTCTGCAGCGGAGTGTGCGCTGATGTGAAACTTCCTGGTAGATATAAACTGTGTGCCGGACCGAGACTCGAACTCGGGACCTTTGCCTTTTGCGGCCAAGTGCTCTACCAACTGAACTACCCAAGCACGACTCACGCCCCGTCCTCACAGCTTCACTTCTGCCAGTACCTCGTCTCCTACCTTCTAAACTTTGCAGAAGCCCTCCTGCGAACCCTGCAGAACTAGCACTCCTGAAAGAAAGGATTTTGCGGAGATATGGCTTAGCAACAGCCTGGGGAATGTTTGCAGAATGAGATTTTCACTCTGCAGCGGAGTGTGCGCTGATGTGAAACTTCCTGGCAGATATAAACTGTGTGCCGGACCGAGACTCGAACTCGGGACCTTTGCCTTTCGCGGCCAAGTGCTCTACCAACTGAACTACCCAAGCACGACTCACGCCCCGTCCTCACAGCTTCACTTCTGCCAGTACCTCGTCTCCTACCTTCTAAACTTTGCAGAAGCCCTCCTGCGAACCCTGCAGAACTAGCACTCCTGAAACAAAGGATATTGCGGAGATATGGCTTAGCAACAGCCTGGGGGATGTTTCCAGAATGAGATTTTCACTCTGCAGCGGAGTGTGCGCTGATGTGAAACTTCCTGGCAGATATAAACTGTGTGCCGGACCAAGACTCGAACTCGGGACCTTTGCCATTCGCGGCCAAGTGCTCTACCAACTGAACTACCCAAGCACGACTCACGCCCCGTCCTCACAGCTTCACTTCTGCCAGTACCTCGTCTTCTACCTTCTAAACTTTGCAGAAGCTCTCCTGCGAACCCTGCAGAACTAGCACTCCTGAAAGAAAGGATATTGCGGAGATATGGCTTAGCCACAGCCTGGGGGATGTTTCCAGAATGAGACTTTTACTCTGCAGCGGAGTGTGCGCTGATGTGAAACTTCCTGGCAGATATAAAATCTGTGCCGGACCGAGACTTGAACTCGGGACCTTTGCCTTTCGCGGCCAAGTGCTCTACCAACTGAACTACCCAAGCACGACTCACGCCCCGTCCTCACAGCTTCACTTCTGCCAGTACCTCGTCTCCTACCTTCTAAACTTTGCAGAAGCCCTCCTGCGAACCCTGCAGAACTAGCACTCCTGAAACAAAGGATATTGCGGAGATATGGCTTAGCAACAGCCTGGGGGATGTTTCCAGAATGAGATTTTCACTCTGCAGCGGAGTGTGCGCTGATGTGAAACTTCCTGGCAGATATAAACTGTGTGCCGGACCGAGACTCGACCTCGGGACCTTTGCCTTTCGCGGCCAAGTGCTCTACCAACTGAACTACCCAAGCACGACTCACGCCCCATCCTCACAGCTTCACTTCTGCCAGTACCTCGTCTCCTACCTTCTAAACTTTGCAGAAGCCCTCCTGCGAACCCTGCAGAACTAGCACTCCTGAAAGAAAGGATATTGCGGAGATATGGCTTAGCAACAGCCTGGGGGATGTTTCCAGAATGAGATTTTCACTCTCCAGCGGAGTGTGCGCTGATGTGAAACTTCCTGGCAGATATAAACTGTGTGCCGGACCAACACTCGAACTCGGGACCTTTGCCATTCGCGGCCAAGTGCTCTACCAACTGAACTACCCAAGCACGACTCACGCCCCGTCCTCACAGCTTCACTTCTGCCAGTACCTCGTCTCCTACCTTCTAAACTTTGCAGAAGCCCTCCTGCGAACCCTGCAGAACTAGCACTCCTGAAACAAAGGATATTGCGGAGATATGGCTTAGCAACAGCCTGGGGGTGTTTCCAGAATGAGACTTTTACTCTGCAGCGGAGTGTGCGCTGATGTGAAACTTCCTGGCAGATATAAACTGTGTGCCGGACCGAGACTCGAACTCGGGACCTTTGCCTTTCGCGGCCTAGTGCTCTACCAACTGAACCACCCAAGCACGACTCACACCCCGTCCTCACAGCTTCACTTCTGCCAGTACCTCGTCTCCTACCTTCTAAACATTGCAGAAGCCCTCCTGCGAACCCTGCAGAACTAGCACTCCTGAAAGAAAGGATATTGCGGAGATATGGCTTAGCAACAGCCTGGGGGATGTTTCCAGAATGAGATTTTAACTCTGCAGCGGAGTGTGCACTGATGTGAAACTTCCTGGCAGATATAAACTGTGTGCCGGACCGAGACTCGAACTCGGGACCTTTGCCTTTCGCGGCCAAGTGCTCTACCAACTGAACTACCCAAGCACGACTCACGCCCCGTCCTCACAGCTTCACTTCTGCCAGTACCTCGTCTCCTACCTTCGAAACTTTGCAGAAGCCCTCCTGCGAACCCTGCAGAACTAGCACTCCTCAAAGAAAGGATATTGCGGAGATATGGCTTAGCAACAGTCTGGGGGATGTTTCCAGAATGAGATTTTCACTCTGCAGCGGAGTGTGCGCTGATGTGAAACTTCCTGGCAGATATAAACTGTGTGCCGGACCGAGACTCGAACTCGGGACCTTTGCCTTTCGCGGCCAAGTGCTCTACCAACTGAACTACCCAAGCACGACTCACGCCCCGTCCTCACAGCTTCACTTCTGCCAGTACCTCGTCTCCTACCTTCTAAACTTTGCAGAAGCCCTCCTGCGAACCCTGCAGAACTAGCACTCCTGAAACAAAGGATATTGCGGAGATATGGCTTAGCAACAGCCTGGGGGATGTTTCCAGAATGAGACTTTTACTCTGCAGCGGAGTGTGCGCTGATGTGAAACTTCCTGGCAGATATAAACTGTGTGCCGGACCGAGACTCGAACTCGGGACCTTTGCCTTTCGCGGCCAAGTGCTCTACCAACTGAACTACCCAAGCACGACTCACGCCCCGTCCTCACAGCTTCACTTCTGCCAGTACCTCGTCTCCTACCTTCTAAACTTTGCAGAAGCCCTCCTGCGAACCCTGCAGAACTAGCACTCCTGAAAGAAAGGATATTGCGGAGATATGGCTTAGCAACAGCCTGGGGGATGTTTCCAGAATGAGACTTTTACTCTGCAGCGGAGTGTGTGCTGATGTGAAACTTCCTGGCAGATATAAACTGTGTGCCGGACCGAGACTCGACCTCGGGACCTTTGCCTTTCGCGGCCTAGTGCTCTACCAACTGAACTACCCAAGCACGACTCACGCCCCATCCTCAAAGCTTCACTTCTGCCAGTACCTCGTCTCCTACCTTCTAAACTTTGCAGAAGCCCTCCTGCGAACCCTGCAGAACTAGCACTCCTGAAAGAAAGGATATTGCGGAGATATGGCTTAGCAACAGCCTGGGGGATGTTTCCAGAATGAGATTTTCACTCTGCAGCGGAGCGTGCGCTGATGTGAAACTTCCTGGCAGATATAAACTGTGTGCCAGACCAAGACTCGAACTCGGGACCTTTGCCATTCACGGCAGAGTGCTCTACCAACTGAACTACCCAAGCACGACTCACGCCCCGTCCTCACAGCTTCACTTCTGCCAGTACCTCGTCTTCTACCTTCTAAACTTTGCAGAAGCTCTCCTGTGAACCCTGCAGAACTAGCACTCCTGAAAGAAAGGATATTGCGGAGATATGGCTTAGCAACAGCCTGGGGGATGTTTCCAGAATGAGATTTTCACTCTGCAGCGGAGTGTGCGCTGATGTGAAACTTCCTGGTAGATATAAACTGTGTGCCGGACCGAGACTCGAACTCGGGACCTTTGCCTTTTGCGGCCAAGTGCTCTACCAACTGAACTACCCAAGCACGACTCACGCCCCGTCCTCACAGCTTCACTTCTGCCAGTACCTCGTCTCCTACCTTCTAAACTTTGCAGAAGCCCTCCTGCGAACCCTGCAGAACTAGCACTCCTGAAACAAAGGATATTGCGGAGATATGGCTTAGCAACAGCCTGGGGGATGTTTCCAGAATGAGATTTTCACTCTGCAGCGGAGTGTGCGCTGATGTGAAACTTCCTGGCAGATATAAACTGTGTGCCGGACCAAGACTCGAACTCGGGACCTTTGCCATTCGCGGCCAAGTGCTCTACCAACTGAACTACCCAAGCACGACTCACGCCCCGTCCTCACAGCTTCACTTCTGCCAGTACCTCGTCTTCTACCTTCTAAACTTTGCAGAAGCTCTCCTGCGAACCCTGCAGAACTAGCACTCCTGAAAGAAAGGATATTGCGGAGATATGGCTTAGCCACAGCCTGGGGGATGTTTCCAGAATGAGACTTTTACTCTGCAGCGGAGTGTGCGCTGATGTGAAACTTCCTGGCAGATATAAAATCTGTGCCGGACCGAGACTTGAACTCGGGACCTTTGCCTTTCGCGGCCAAGTGCTCTACCAACTGAACTACCCAAGCACGACTCACGCCCCGTCCTCACAGCTTCACTTCTGCCAGTACCTCGACTCCTACCTTCTAAACTTTGCAGAAGCCCTCCTGCGAACCCTGCAGAACTAGCACTCCTGAAAGAAAGGATTTTGCAGAGATATGGCTTAGCAACAGCCTGGGGAATGTTTCCAGAATGAGATTTTCACTCTGCAGCGGAGTGTGCGCTGATGTGAAACTTCCTGGCAGATATAAACTGTGTGCCGGACCGAGACTCGAACTCGGGACCTTTGCCTTTCGCGGCCAAGTGCTCTACCAACTGAACTACCCAAGCACGACTCACGCCCCGTCCTCACAGCTTCACTTCTGCCAGTACCTCGTCTCCTACCTTCTAAACTTTGCAGAAGCCCTCCTGCGAACCCTGCAGAACTAGCACTCCTGAAACAAAGGATATTGCGGAGATATGGCTTAGCAACAGCGTGGGGGATGTTTCCAGAATGAGATTTTCACTCTGCAGCGGAGTGTGCGCTGATGTGAAACTTCCTGGCAGATATAAACTGTGTGCCGGACCAAGACTCGAACTCGGGACCTTTGCCATTCGCGGCCAAGTGCTCTACCAACTGAACTACCCAAGCACGACTCACGCCCCGTCCTCACAGCTTCACTTCTGCCAGTACCTCGTCTTCTACCTTCTAAACTTTGCAGAAGCTCTTCTGCGAACCCTGCAGAACTAGCACTCCTGAAAGAAAGGATATTGCGGAGATATGGCTTAGCCACAGTATGGGGGATGTTTCCAGAATGAGACTTTTACTCTGCAGCGGAGTGTGCGCTGATGTGAAACTTCCTGGCAGATATAAAATCTGTGCCGGACCGAGACTTGAACTCGGGACCTTTGCCTTTCGCGGCCAAGTGCTCTACCAACTGAACTACCCAAGCACGACTCACGCCCCGTCCTCACAGCTTCACTTCTGCCAGTACCTCGTCTCCTACCTTCTAAACTTTGCAGAAGCCCTCCTGCGAACCCTGCAGAACTAGCACTCCTGAAACAAAGGATATTGCGGAGATATGGCTTAGCAACAGCCTGGGGGATGTTTCCAGAATGAGATTTTCACTCTGCAGCGGAGTGTGCGCTGATGTGAAACTTCCTGGCAGATATAAACTGTGTGCCGGACCGAGACTCGACCTCGGGACCTTTGCCTTTCGCGGCCAAGTGCTCTACCAACTGAACTACCCAAGCACGACTCACGCCCCATCCTCACAGCTTCACTTCTGCCAGTACCTCGTCTCCTACCTTCTAAACTTTGCAGAAGCCCTCCTGCGAACCCTGCAGAACTAGCACTCCTGAAAGAAAGGATATTGCGGAGATATGGCTTAGCAACAGCCTGGGGGATGTTTCCAGAATGAGATTTTCACTCTGCAGCGGAGTGTGCGCTGATGTGAAACTTCCTGGCAGATATAAACTGTGTGCCGGACCAAGACTCGAACTCGGGACCTTTGCCATTCGCGGCCAAGTGCTCTACCAACTGAACTACCCAAGCACGACTCACGCCCCGTCCTCACAGCTTCACTTCTGCCAGTACCTCGTCTTCTACCTTCTAAACTTTGCAGCAGCTCTCCTGTGAACCCTGCAGAACTAGCACTCCTGAGAGAAAGGATATTGCGGAGATATGGCTTAGCAACTGCCTGGGGGATGTTTCCAGAATGAGATTTTCACTCTGCAGCGGAGTGTGCGCTGATGTGAAACTTCCTGGCAGATATAAACTGTGTGCCGGACCAAGACTCGAACTCGGGACCTTTGCCATTCGCGGCCAAGTGCTCTACCAACTGAACTACCCAAGCACGACTCACGCCCCGTCCTCACAGCTTCACTTCTGCCAGTACCTCGTCTTCTACCTTCTAAACTTTGCAGAAGCTCTCCTGCGAACCCTGCAGAACTAGCACTCCTGAAAGAAAGGATATTGCGGAGATATGGCTTAGCCACAGCCTGGGGGATGTTTCCAGAATGAGACTTTTACTCTGCAGCGGAGTGTGCGCTGATGTGAAACTTCCTGGCAGATATAAAATCTGTGCCGGACCGAGACTTGAACTCGGGACCTTTGCCTTTCGCGGCCAAGTGCTCTACCAACTGAACTACCCAAGCACGACTCACGCCCCGTCCTCACAGCTTCACTTCTGCCAGTACCTCGTCTCCTACCTTCGAAACTTTGCAGAAAACCTCCTGCGAACCCTGCAGAACTAGCACTCCTGAAACAAAGGATATTGCGGAGATATGGCTTAGCAACAGCCTGGGGGATGTTTCCAGAATGAGATTTTCACTCTGCAGCGGAGTGTGCGCTGATGTGAAACTTCCTCGCAGATATAAACTGTGTGCCGGACCGAGACTCGACCTCGGGACCTTTGCCTTTCGCGGCCAAGTGCTCTACCAACTGAACTACCCAAGCACGACTCACGCCCCATCCTCACAGCTTCACTTCTGCCAGTACCTCGTCTCCTACCTTCTAAACTTTGCAGAAGCCCTCCTGCGAACCCTGCAGAACTAGCACTCCTGAAAGAAAGGATATTGCGGAGATATGGCTTAGCAACAGCCTGGGGGATGTTTCCAGAATGAGATTTTCACTCTGCAGCGGAGTGTGCGCTGATGTGAAACTTCCTGGCAGATATAAACTGTGTGCCGGACCAAGACTCGAACTCGGGACCTTTGCCATTCGCGGCCAAGTGCTCTACCAACTGAACTACCCAAGCACGACTCACGCCCCGTCCTCACAGCTTCACTTCTGCCAGTACCTCGTCTTCTACCTTCTAAACTTTGCAGAAGCTCTCCTGTGAACCCTGCAGAACTAGCACTCCTGAGAGAAAGGATATTGCGGAGATATGGCTTAGCAACAGCCTGGGGGATGTTTCCAGAATGAGATTTTCACTCTGCAGCGGAGTGTGCGCTGATGTGAAACTTCCTGGTAGATATAAACTGTGTGCCGGACCGAGACTCGAACTCGGGACCTTTGCCTTTCGCGGCCAAGTTCTCTACCAACTGAACTACCCAAGCACGACTCACGCCCCGTCCTCACAGCTTCACTTCTGCCAGTACCTCGTCTCCTACCTTCTAAACTATGCAGAAGCCCTCCTGCGAACCCTGCAGAACTAGCACTCCTGAAAGAAAGGATATTGCGGAGATATGGCTTAGCCACAGCCTGGGGGATGTTTCCAGAATGAGATTTTAACTCTGCAGCGGAGTGTGCGCTGATGTGAAACTTCCTGGTAGATATAAACTGTGTGCCGGACCGAGACTCGAACTCGGTACCTTTGCCTTTCGCGGCCAAGTGCTCTACCAACTGAACTACCCAAGCACGACTCACGCCCCGTCCTCACAGCTTCACTTCTGCCAGTACCTCGTCTCCTACCTTCTAAACTTTGCAGAAGCCCTCCTGCGAACCCTGCAGAACTAGCACTCCTGAAAGAAAGGATATTGCGGAGATATGGCTTAGAAACAGCCTGGGGGATGTTTCCAGAATGAGATTTTCACTCTGCAGCGGAGTGTGCGCTGATGTGAAACTTCCTGGCAGATATAAACTGTGTGCCGGACCGAGACTCGAACTCGGGACCTTTGCCTTTCGCGGCCAAGTGCTCTACCAACTGAACTACCCAAGCACGACTCACGCCCCGTCCTCACAGCTTCACTTCTGCCAGTACCTCGTCTCCTACCTTCTAAACTTTGCAGAAGCCCTCCTGCGAACCCTGCAGAACTAGCACTCCTGAAACAAAGGATATTGCGGAGATATGGCTTAGCAACAGCCTGGGGGATGTTTCCAGAATGAGATTTTCACTCTGCAGCGGAGTGTGCGCTGATGTGAAACTTCCTGGCAGATATAAACTGTGTGCCGGACCGAGACTCGAACTCGGGACCTTTGCCTTTCGCGGCCAAGTGCTCTACCAACTGAACTACCCAAGCACGACTCACGCCCCGTCCTCACAGCTTCACTTCTGCCAGTACCTCGTCTCCTACATTCTAAACTTTGCAGAAGCCCTCCTGCGAACCCTGCAGAACTAGCACTCCTGAAAGAAAGGATATTGCGGAGATATGGCTTAGCAACAGCTTGGGGGATGTTTCCAGAATGAGATTTTCACTCTGCAGCGGAGTGTGCGCTGATGTGAAACTTCCTGGCAGATATAAACTGTGTGCCGGACCGAGACTCGAACTCGGGACCTTTGCCTTTCGCGGCCAAGTGCTCTACCAACTGAACTACCCAAGCACGACTCACGCCCCGTCCTCACAGCTTCACTTCTGCCAATACCTCGTCTCCTACCTTCTAAACTTTGCAGAAGCCCTCCTGCGAACCCTGCAGAACTAGCACTCCTGAAACAAAGGATACTGCGGAGATATGGCTTAGCAACAGCCTGGGGGATGTTTCCAGAATGAAACTTTTACTCTGCAGCAGAGTGTGCGCTGATGTGAAACTTCCTGGCAGATATAAACTGTGTGCCGGACCGAGGCTCGCACTCAGGACCTTTGCCTTTCGCGGCCAAGTGCTCTACCAACTGAACTACCCAAGCACGACTCACGCCCCGTCCTCACAGCTTCACTTCTGCCAGTACCTCGTCTCCTACCTTCTAAACTTTGCAGAAGCCCTCCTGCGAACCCTGCAGAACTAGCACTCCTGAAAGAAAGGATATTGCGGAGATATGGCTTAGCAACAGCCTGGGGAATGTTTCCAGAATGAGATTTTCACTCTGCAGCGGAGTGTGCGCTGATGTGAAACTTCCTGGCAGATATAAACTGTGTGCCGGACCGAGACTCGAACTCGGGACCTTTGCCTTTCGCGGCCAAGTGCTCTACCAACTGAACTACCCAAGCACGACTCACGCCCCGTCCTCACAGCTTCACTTCTGCCAGTACCTCGTCTCCTACCTTCTAAACTTTGCAGAAGCCCTCCTGCGAACCCTGCAGAACTAGCACTCCTGAAACAAAGGATATTGCGGAGATATGGCTTAGCAACAGCCTGGGGGATGTTTCCAGAATGAGACTTTTACTCTGCAGCGGAGTGTGCGCTGATGTGAAACTTCCTGGCAGATATAAACTGTGTGCCGGACCGAGACTCGAACTCGGGACCTTTGCCTTTCGCGGCCAAGTGCTCTACCAACTGAACTACCCAAGCACGACTCACGCCCCGTCCTCACAGCTTCACTTCTGCCAGTACCTCGTCTCCTACCTTCTAAACATTGCAGAAGCCCTCCTGCGAACCCTGCAGAACTAGCACTCCTGAAAGAAAGGATATTGCGGAGATATGGCTTAGCAACAGCCTGGGGGATGTTTCCAGAATGAGATTTTCACTCTGCAGCGGAGTGTGCACTGATGTGAAACTTCCTGGCAGATATAAACTGTGTGCCGGACCGAGACTCGAACTCGGGACCTTTGCCTTTCGCGGCCAAGTGCTCTACCAACTGAACTACCCAAGCACGACTCACGCCCCGTCCTCACAGCTTCACTTCTGCCAGTACCTCGTCTCCTACCTTCGAAACTTTGCAGAAGCCCTCCTGCGAACCCTGCAGAACTAGCACTCCTGAAAGAAAGGATATTGCGGAGATATGGCTTAGCAACAGCCTGGGGGATGTTTCCACAATGAGATTTTCACTCTGCAGCGGAGTGTGCACTGATGTGAAACTTCCTGGCAGATATAAACTGTGTGCCGGACCGAGACTCGAACTCGGGACCTTTGCCTTTCGTGGCCAAGTGCTCTACCAACTGAACTACCCAAGCACGACTCACGCCCCGTCCTCACAGCTTCACTTCTGCCAGTACCTCGTCTCCTACCTTCTAAACTTTGCAGAAGCCCTCCTGCGAACCCTGCAGAACTAGCACTCCTGAAAGAAAGGATATTGCGGAGATATGGCTTAGCAACAGCCTGGGGAATGTTTCCAGAATGAGATTTTCACTCTGCAGCGGAGTGTGCGCTGATGTGAAACTTCCTGGCAGATATAAACTGTGTGCCGGACCGAGACTCGAACTCGGGACCTTTGCCTTTCGCGGCCAAGTGCTCTACCAACTGAACTACCCAAGCACGACTCACGCCCCGTCCTCACAGCTTCACTTCTGCCAGTACCTCGTCTCCTACCTTCTAAACTTTGCAGAAGCCCTCCTGCGAACCCTGCAGAACTAGCACTCCTGAAAGAAAGGATATTGCGGAGATATGGCTTAGCAACAGCCTGGGGGATGTTTCCAGAATGAGATTTTCACTCTGCAGCGGAGTGTGCGCTGATGTGAAACTTCCTGGCAGATATAAACTGTGTGCCGGACCGAGACTCGAACTCGGGACCTTTGCCTTTCGCGGCCAAGTGCTCTACCAACTGAACTACCCAAGCACGACTCACGCCCCATCCTCACAGCTTCACTTCTGCCAGTACCTCGTCTCCTACCTTCTAAACTTTGCAGAAGCCCTCCTGCGAACCCTGCAGAACTAGCACTCCTGAAACAAAGGATATTGCGGAGATATGGCTTAGCAACAGCCTGGGGGATGTTTCCAGAATGAGACTTTTACTCTGCAGCGGAGTGTGCGCTGATGTGAAACTTCCTGGCAGATATAAACTGTGTGCCGGACCGAGACTCGAACTCGGTACCTTTGCCTTTCGCGGCCAAGTGCTCTACCAACTGAACTACCCAAGCACGACTCACGCCCCGTCCTCACAGCTTCACTTCTGCCAGTACCTCGTCTCCTACCTTCGAAACTTTGCAGAAGCCCTCCTGCGAACCCTGCAGAACTAGCACTCCTGAAAGAAAGGATATTGCGGAGATATGGCTTAGAAACAGCCTGGGGGATGTTTCCAGAATGAGATTTTCACTCTGCAGCGGAGTGTGCGCTGATGTGAAACTTCCTGGCAGATATAAACTGTGTGCCGGACCGAGACTCGAACTCGGGACCTTTGCCTTTCGCGGCCAAGTGCTCTACCAACTGAACTACCCAAGCACGACTCACGCCCCGTCCTCACAGCTTCACTTCTGCCAGTACCTCGTCTCCTACCTTCTAAACTTTGCAGAAGCCCTCCTGCGAACCCTGCAGAACTAGCACTCCTGAAACAAAGGATATTGCGGAGATATGGCTTAGCAACAGCCTGGGGGATGTTTCCAGAATGAGATTTTCACTCTGCAGCGGAGTGTGCGCTGATGTGAAACTTCCTGGCAGATATAAACTGTGTGCCGGACCGAGACTCGAACTCGGGACCTTTGCCTTTCGCGGCCAAGTGCTCTACCAACTGAACTACCCAAGCACGACTCACGCCCCGTCCTCACAGCTTCACTTCTGCCAGTACCTCGTCTCCTACATTCTAAACTTTGCAGAAGCCCTCCTGCGAACCCTGCAGAACTAGCACTCCTGAAAGAAAGGATATTGCGGAGATATGGCTTAGCAACAGCTTGGGGGATGTTTCCAGAATGAGATTTTCACTCTGCAGCGGAGTGTGCGCTGATGTGAAACTTCCTGGCAGATATAAACTGTGTGCCGGACCGAGACTCGAACTCGGGACCTTTGCCTTTCGCGGCCAAGTGCTCTACCAACTGAACTACCCAAGCACGACTCACGCCCCGTCCTCACAGCTTCACTTCTGCCAATACCTCGTCTCCTACCTTCTAAACTTTGCAGAAGCCCTCCTGCGAACCCTGCAGAACTAGCACTCCTGAAACAAAGGATACTGCGGAGATATGGCTTAGCAACAGCCTGGGGGATGTTTCCAGAATGAAACTTTTACTCTGCAGCAGAGTGTGCGCTGATGTGAAACTTCCTGGCAGATATAAACTGTGTGCCGGACCGAGGCTCGCACTCAGGACCTTTGCCTTTCGCGGCCAAGTGCTCTACCAACTGAACTACCCAAGCACGACTCACGCCCCGTCCTCACAGCTTCACTTCTGCCAGTACCTCGTCTCCTACCTTCTAAACTTTGCAGAAGCCCTCCTGCGAACCCTGCAGAACTAGCACTCCTGAAAGAAAGGATATTGCGGAGATATGGCTTAGCAACAGCCTGGGGAATGTTTCCAGAATGAGATTTTCACTCTGCAGCGGAGTGTGCGCTGATGTGAAACTTCCTGGCAGATATAAACTGTGTGCCGGACCGAGACTCGAACTCGGGACCTTTGCCTTTCGCGGCCAAGTGCTCTACCAACTGAACTACCCAAGCACGACTCACGCCCCGTCCTCACAGCTTCACTTCTGCCAGTACCTCGTCTCCTACCTTCTAAACTTTGCAGAAGCCCTCCTGCGAACCCTGCAGAACTAGCACTCCTGAAACAAAGGATATTGCGGAGATATGGCTTAGCAACAGCCTGGGGGATGTTTCCAGAATGAGACTTTTACTCTGCAGCGGAGTGTGCGCTGATGTGAAACTTCCTGGCAGATATAAACTGTGTGCCGGACCGAGACTCGAACTCGGGACCTTTGCCTTTCGCGGCCAAGTGCTCTACCAACTGAACTACCCAAGCACGACTCACGCCCCGTCCTCACAGCTTCACTTCTGCCAGTACCTCGTCTCCTACCTTCTAAACATTGCAGAAGCCCTCCTGCGAACCCTGCAGAACTAGCACTCCTGAAAGAAAGGATATTGCGGAGATATGGCTTAGCAACAGCCTGGGGGATGTTTCCAGAATGAGATTTTCACTCTGCAGCGGAGTGTGCACTGATGTGAAACTTCCTGGCAGATATAAACTGTGTGCCGGACCGAGACTCGAACTCGGGACCTTTGCCTTTCGCGGCCAAGTGCTCTACCAACTGAACTACCCAAGCACGACTCACGCCCCGTCCTCACAGCTTCACTTCTGCCAGTACCTCGTCTCCTACCTTCGAAACTTTGCAGAAGCCCTCCTGCGAACCCTGCAGAACTAGCACTCCTGAAAGAAAGGATATTGCGGAGATATGGCTTAGCAACAGCCTGGGGGATGTTTCCACAATGAGATTTTCACTCTGCAGCGGAGTGTGCACTGATGTGAAACTTCCTGGCAGATATAAACTGTGTGCCGGACCGAGACTCGAACTCGGGACCTTTGCCTTTCGTGGCCAAGTGCTCTACCAACTGAACTACCCAAGCACGACTCACGCCCCGTCCTCACAGCTTCACTTCTGCCAGTACCTCGTCTCCTACCTTCTAAACTTTGCAGAAGCCCTCCTGCG
Organism: Schistocerca gregaria; assembly: GCF_023897955.1. Taxonomy (NCBI): domain Eukaryota; kingdom Metazoa; phylum Arthropoda; class Insecta; order Orthoptera; family Acrididae; genus Schistocerca; species Schistocerca gregaria. Next base: position 83,233,820 of record NC_064930.1, on the reverse strand, counting down.
AACCCTGCAGAACTAGCACTCCTGAAAGAAAGGATATTGCGGAGATATGGCTTAGCAACAGCCTGGGGAATGTTTCCAGAATGAGATTTTCACTCTGCAGCGGAGTGTGCGCTGATGTGAAACTTCCTGGCAGATATAAACTGTGTGCCGGACCGAGACTCGAACTCGGGACCTTTGCCTTTCGCGGCCAAGTGCTCTACCAACTGAACTACCCAAGCACGACTCACGCCCCGTCCTCACAGCTTCACTTCTGCCAGTACCTCGTCTCCTACCTTCTAAACTTTGCAGAAGCCCTCCTGCGAACCCTGCAGAACTAGCACTCCTGAAAGAAAGGATATTGCGGAGATATGGCTTAGCAACAGCCTGGGGGATGTTTCCAGAATGAGATTTTCACTCTGCAGCGGAGTGTGCGCTGATGTGAAACTTCCTGGCAGATATAAACTGTGTGCCGGACCGAGACTCGAACTCGGGACCTTTGCCTTTCGCGGCCAAGTGCTCTACCAACTGAACTACCCAAGCACGACTCACGCCCCATCCTCACAGCTTCACTTCTGCCAGTACCTCGTCTCCTACCTTCTAAACTTTGCAGAAGCCCTCCTGCGAACCCTGCAGAACTAGCACTCCTGAAACAAAGGATATTGCGGAGATATGGCTTAGCAACAGCCTGGGGGATGTTTCCAGAATGAGACTTTTACTCTGCAGCGGAGTGTGCGCTGATGTGAAACTTCCTGGCAGATATAAACTGTGTGCCGGACCGAGACTCGAACTCGGGACCTTTGCCTTTTGCGGCCAAGTGCTCTACCAACTGAACTACCCAAGCACGACTCACGCCCCGTCCTCACAGCTTCACTTCTGCCAGTACCTCGTCTCCTACCTTCTAAACTTTGCAGAAGCCCTCCTGCGAACCCTGCAGAACTAGCACTCCTGAAACAAAGGATATTGCGGAGATATGGCTTAGCAACAGCCTGGGGGATGTTTCCACAATGAGACTTTTACTCTGCAGCGGAGTGTGTGCTGATGTGAAACTTCCTGGCAGATATAAACTGTGTGCCGGACCGAGAATCGACCTCGGGACCTTTGCCTTTCGCGGCCAAGTGCTCTACCAACTGAACTACCCAAGCACGACTCACGCCCCGTCCTCACAGCTTCACTTCTGCCAGTACCTCGTCTCCTACCTTCTAAACTTTGCAGAAGCCCTCCTGCGAACCCTGCAGAACTAGCACTCCTGAAACAAAGGATATTGCGGAGATATGGCTTAGCAACAGCCTGGGGGATGTTTCCAGAATGAGATTTTCACTCTGCAGCGGAGTGTGCGCTGATGTGAAACTTCCTGGCAGATATAAACTGTGTGCCGGACCGAGACTCGAACTCGGGACCTTTGCCTTTCGCGGCCAAGTGCTCTACCAACTGAACTACCCAAGCACGACTCACGCCCCGTCCTCACAGCTTCACTTCTGCCAGTACCTCGTCTCCTACATTCTAAACTTTGCAGAAGCCCTCCTGCGAACCCTGCAGAACTAGCACTCCTGAAAGAAAGGATATTGCGGAGATATGGCTTAGCAACAGCTTGGGGGATGTTTCCAGAATGAGATTTTCACTCTGCAGCGGAGTGTGCGCTGATGTGAAACTTCCTGGCAGATATAAACTGTGTGCCGGACCGAGACTCGAACTCGGGACCTTTGCCTTTCGCGGCCAAGTGCTCTACCAACTGAACTACCCAAGCACGACTCACGCCCCGTCCTCACAGCTTCACTTCTGCCAATACCTCGTCTCCTACCTTCTAAACTTTGCAGAAGCCCTCCTGCGAACCCTGCAGAACTAGCACTCCTGAAACAAAGGATACTGCGGAGATATGGCTTAGCAACAGCCTGGGGGATGTTTCCAGAATGAAACTTTTACTCTGCAGCAGAGTGTGCGCTGATGTGAAACTTCCTGGCAGATATAAACTGTGTGCCGGACCGAGGCTCGCACTCAGGACCTTTGCCTTTCGCGGCCAAGTGCTCTACCAACTGAACTACCCAAGCACGACTCACGCCCCGTCCTCACAGCTTCACTTCTGCCAGTACCTCGTCTCCTACCTTCTAAACTTTGCAGAAGCCCTCCTGCGAACCCTGCAGAACTAGCACTCCTGAAAGAAAGGATATTGCGGAGATATGGCTTAGCAACAGCCTGGGGAATGTTTCCAGAATGAGATTTTCACTCTGCAGCGGAGTGTGCGCTGATGTGAAACTTCCTGGCAGATATAAACTGTGTGCCGGACCGAGACTCGAACTCGGGACCTTTGCCTTTCGCGGCCAAGTGCTCTACCAACTGAACTACCCAAGCACGACTCACGCCCCGTCCTCACAGCTTCACTTCTGCCAGTACCTCGTCTCCTACCTTCTAAACTTTGCAGAAGCCCTCCTGCGAACCCTGCAGAACTAGCACTCCTGAAACAAAGGATATTGCGGAGATATGGCTTAGCAACAGCCTGGGGGATGTTTCCAGAATGAGACTTTTACTCTGCAGCGGAGTGTGCGCTGATGTGAAACTTCCTGGCAGATATAAACTGTGTGCCGGACCGAGACTCGAACTCGGGACCTTTGCCTTTCGCGGCCAAGTGCTCTACCAACTGAACTACCCAAGCACGACTCACGCCCCGTCCTCACAGCTTCACTTCTGCCAGTACCTCGTCTCCTACCTTCTAAACATTGCAGAAGCCCTCCTGCGAACCCTGCAGAACTAGCACTCCTGAAAGAAAGGATATTGCGGAGATATGGCTTAGCAACAGCCTGGGGGATGTTTCCAGAATGAGATTTTCACTCTGCAGCGGAGTGTGCACTGATGTGAAACTTCCTGGCAGATATAAACTGTGTGCCGGACCGAGACTCGAACTCGGGACCTTTGCCTTTCGCGGCCAAGTGCTCTACCAACTGAACTACCCAAGCACGACTCACGCCCCGTCCTCACAGCTTCACTTCTGCCAGTACCTCGTCTCCTACCTTCGAAACTTTGCAGAAGCCCTCCTGCGAACCCTGCAGAACTAGCACTCCTGAAAGAAAGGATATTGCGGAGATATGGCTTAGCAACAGCCTGGGGGATGTTTCCACAATGAGATTTACACTCTGCAGCGGAGTGTGCACTGATGTGAAACTTCCTGGCAGATATAAACTGTGTGCCGGACCGAGACTCGAACTCGGGACCTTTGCCTTTCGTGGCCAAGTGCTCTACCAACTGAACTACCCAAGCACGACTCACGCCCCGTCCTCACAGCTTCACTTCTGCCAGTACCTCGTCTCCTACCTTCTAAACTTTGCAGAAGCCCTCCTGCGAACCCTGCAGAACTAGCACTCCTGAAAGAAAGGATATTGCGGAGATATGGCTTAGCAACAGCCTGGGGGATGTTTCCAGAATGAGATTTTCACTCTGCAGCGGAGTGTGCGCTGATGTGAAACTTCCTGGCAGATATAAACTGTGTGCCGGACCAAGACTCGAACTCGGGACCTTTGCCATTCGCGGCCAAGTGCTCTACCAACTGAACTACCCAAGCACGACTCACGCCCCGTCCTCACAGCTTCACTTCTGCCAGTACCTCGTCTTCTACCTTCTAAACTTTGCAGAAGCTCTCCTGTGAACCCTGCAGAACTAGCACTCCTGAGAGAAAGGATATTGCGGAGATATGGCTTAGCAACAGCCTGGGGGATGTTTCCAGAATGAGATTTTCACTCTGCAGCGGAGTGTGCGCTGATGTGAAACTTCCTGGTAGATATAAACTGTGTGCCGGACCGAGACTCGAACTCGGGACCTTTGCCTTTCGCGGCCAAGTGCTCTACCAACTGAACTACCCAAGCACGACTCACGCCCCATCCTCACAGCTTCACTTCTGCCAGTACCTCGTCTCCTACCTTCTAAACTTTGCAGAAGCCCTCCTGTGAACCCTGCAGAACTAGCACTCCTGAAAGAAATGATATTGCGGAGATATGGCTTAGCCACAGCCTGGGGGATGTTTCCAGAATGAGATTTTCACTCTGCAGCGGAGTGTGCGCTGATGTGAAACTTCCTGGCAGATATAAACTGTGTGCCGGACCGAGACTCGAACTCGGGACCTTTGCCTTTCGCGGCCAAGTGCTCTACCAACTGAACTACCCAAGCACGACTCACGCTCCGTCCTCACAGCTTCACTTCTGCCAGTACCTCGTCTCCTACCTTCTAAACATTGCAGAAGCTCTCCTGCGAACCCTGCAGAACTAGCACTCCTGAAAGAAAGGATATTGCGGAGATATGGCTTAGCCACAGCCTGGGGGATGTTTCCAGAATGAGACTTTTTACTCTGCAGCGGAGTGTGCGCTGATGTGAAACTTCCTGGCAGATATAAAATGTGTGCCGGACCGAGACTTGAACTCGGGACCTTTGCCTTTCGCGGCCAAGTGCTCTACCAACTGAACTACCCAAGCACGACTCACGCCCCGTCCTCACAGCTTCACTTCTGCCAGTACCTCGTCTCCTACCTTCTAAACTTTGCAGAAGCCCTCCTGCGAAACCTGCAGAACTAGCACTCCTGAAACAAAGAATATTGCGGAGATATGGCTTAGCAACAGCCTGGGGGATGTTTCCAGAATGAGATTTTCACTCTGCAGCGGAGTGTGCGCTGATGTGAAACTTCCTGGCAGATATAAACTGTGTGCCGGACCGAGACTCGAACTCGGGACCTTTGCCTTTCGCGGCCAAGTGCTCTACCAACTGAACTACCCAAGCACGACTCACGCCCCGTCCTCACAGCTTCACTTCTGCCAGTACCTCGTCTCCTACCTTCTAAACTTTGCAGAAGCCCTCCTGCGAACCCTGCAGAACTAGCACTCCTGAAAGAAAGGATATTGCGGAGATATGGCTTAGCCACAGCCTGGGGGATGTTTCCAGAATGAGATTTTAACTCTGCAGCGGAGTGTGCGCTGATGTGAAACTTCCTGGTAGATATAAACTGTGTGCCGGACCGAGACTCGAACTCGGGACCTTTGCCTTTCGCGGCCAAGTGCTCTACCAACTGAACTACCCAAGCACGACTCACGCCCCGTCCTCACAGCTTCACTTCTGCCAGTACCTCGTCTCCTACCTTCTAAACTTTGCAGAAGCCCTCCTGCGAAACCTGCAGAACTAGCACTCCTGAAACAAAGAATATTGCGGAGATATGGCTTAGCAACAGCCTGGGGGATGTTTCCAGAATGAGATTTTCACTCTGCAGCGGAGTGTGCGCTGATGTGAAACTTCCTGGCAGATATAAACTGTGTGCCGGACCGAGACTCGAACTCGGGACCTTTGCCTTTCGCGGCCAAGTGCTCTACCAACTGAACTACACAAGCACGACTCACGCCCCGTCCTCACAGCTTCACTTCTGCCAGTACCTCGTCTCCTACCTTCTAAACTTTGCAGAAGCCCTCCTGCGAACCCTGCAGAACTAGCACTCCTGAAAGAAAGGATATTGCGGAGATATGGCTTAGCCACAGCCTGGGGGATGTTTCCAGAATGAGATTTTAACTCTGCAGCGGAGTGTGCGCTGATGTGAAACTTCCTGGTAGATATAAACTGTGTGCCGGACCGAGACTCGAACTCGGGACCTTTGCCTTTCGCGGCCAAGTGCTCTACCAACTGAACTACCCAAGCACGACTCACGCCCCGTCCTCACAGCTTCACTTCTGCCAGTACCTCGTCTCCTACCTTCTAAACTTTGCAGAAGCCCTCCTGCGAACCCTGCAGAACTAGGACTCCTGAAACAAAGGATATTGCGGAGATATGGCTTAGCCACAGCCTGGGGTATGTTTCCAGAATGAGATTTTCACTCTGCAGCGGAGTGTGCGCTGATGTGAAACTTCCTGGCAGATATAAACTGTGTGCCGGACCGAGACTCGAACTCGGGACCTTTGCCTTTCGCGGCCAAGTGCTCTACCAACTGAACTACCCAAGCACGACTCACGCCCCGTCCTCACAGCTTCACTTCTGCCAGTACCTCGTGTCCTACCTTCTAAACTTTGCAGAAGCCCTCCTGCGAACCCTGCAGAACTAGCACTCCTGAAAGAAAGGATATTGCGGAGATATGGCTTAGCAACAGCCTGGGGGATGTTTCCAGAATGAGATTTTCACTCTGCAGCGAAGTGTGCGCTGATGTGAAACTTCCTGGCAGATATAAACTGTGTGCCGGACCGAGACTCGAACTCGGGACCTTTGCCTTTCGCGGCCAAGTGCTCTACCAACTGAACTACCCAAGCACGACTCACGCCCCGTCCTCACAGCTTCACTTCTGCCAGTACCTCGTCTCCTACCTTCTAAACTTTGCAGAAGCCCTCCTGCGAACCCTGCAGAACTAGCACTCCTGAAAGAAAGGATATTGCGGAGATATGGCTTAGCCACAGCCTGGGGGATGTTTCCAGAATGAGATTTTTACTCTGCAGCGGAGTGTGCGCTGATGTGAAACTTCCTGGCAGATATAAACTGTGTGCCGGACCGAGACTTGAACTCGGGACCTTTGCCTTTCGCGGCCAAGTGCTCTACCAACTGAACTACCCAAGCACGACTCACGCCCCGTCCTCACAGCTTCACTTCTGCCAGTACCTCGTCTCCTACCTTCTAAATTTTGCAGAAGCCCTCCTGCGAACCCTGCAGAACTAGCACTCCTGAAAGAAAGGATATTGCGGAGATATGGCTTAGCCACAGCCTGGGGGATGTTTCCAGAATGAGATTTTCACTCTGCAGCGGAGTGTGCGCTGATGTGAAACTTCCTGGCAGATATATACTGTGTGCCAGACCGGACTCGAACTCTGGACCTTTGCCTTTCGCGGCCAAGTGCTCTACCAACTGAACTACCCAAGCACGACTCACGCCCCGTCCTCACAGCTTCACTTCTGCCAGTACCTCGTCTCCTACTTTCTAAACTTTGCAGAAGCCCTCCTGCGAACCCTGCAGAACTAGCACTCCTGAAAGAAAGGATATTGCGGGGATATGGCTTAGCAACAGCCTGGGGGATGTTTCCAGAATGAGATTTTCACTCTGCAGCGGAGTGTGCGCTGATGTGAAACTTCCTGGCAAATATAAACTGTGTGCCGGACCGAGACTCGAACTCGGGACCTTTGCCTTTCACGGCCAAGTGCTCTACCAACTGAACTACCCAAGCACGACTCACGCCCCGTCCTCACAGCTTCACTTCTGCCAGTACCTCGTGTCCTACCTTCTAAACTTTGCAGAAGCCCTCCTGCGAACCCTGTAGAACTAGCACTCCTGAAAGAAAGGATATTGCGGAGATATGGCTTAGCAACAGCCTGGGGGATGTTTCCAGAATGAGATTTTCACTCTGCAGCGGAGTGTGCGCTGATGTGAAATTTCCTGGCAGATATAAACTGTGTGCCGGACCGAGACTCGAACTCGGGACCTTTGCCTTTCGCGGCCAAGTGCTCTACCAACTGAACAACCCAAGCACGACTCACGCCCCGTCCTCACAGCTTCACTTCTGCCAGTACCTCGTCTCCTACCTTCTAAACTTTGCAGAAGCCCTCCTGCGAACCCTGCAGAACTAGCACTCCTGAAAGAAAGGATATTGCGGAGATATGGCTTAGCAACAGCCTGGGGGATGTTTCCAGAATGAGATTTTCACTCTGCAGCGGAGTGTGCGCTGATGTGAAACTTCCTGGCAGATATAAACTGTGTGCCGGACCGAGACTCGAACTCGGGACCTTTGCCTTTCGCGGCCAAGTGCTCTACCAACTGAACTACCCAAGCACGACTCACGCCCCGTCCTCACAGCTTCACTTCTGCCAGTACCTCGTCTCCTACCTTCTAAACTTTGCAGAAGCCCTCCTGCGAACCCTGTAGAACTAGCACTCCTGAAAGAAAGGATATTGCGGAGATATGGCTTAGCCACAGCCTGGGGGATGTTTCCAGAATGTGATTTTCACTCTGCAGCGGAGTGTGCGCTGATGTGAAACTTCCTGGCAGATATAAACTGTGTGCCGGACTGAGACTCGAACTCGGGACCTTTGCCTTTCGCGGCCAAGTGCTCTACCAACTGAACTACCCAAGCACGACTCACGCCCCGTCCTCACAGCTTCACTTCTGCCAGTACCTCGTCTCCTACCTTCTAAACTTTGCAGAAGCCCTCCTGCGAACCCTGCAGAACTAGCACTCCTGAAAGAAAGGATATTGCGGAGATATGGCTTAGCAACAGCCTGGGGGATGTTTCCAGAATGAGATTTTCACTCTGCAGCGGAGTGTGCGCTGATGTGAAACTTCCTGGCAGATATAAACTGTGTGCCGGACCAAGACTCGAACTCGGGACCTTTGCCTTTCGCGGCCAAGTGCTCTACCAACTGAACTACCCAAGCACGACTCACGCCCCGTCCTCACAGCTTCACTTCTGCCAGTACCTCGTCTTCTACCTTCTAAACTTTGCAGAAGCTCTCCTGCGAACCCTGCAGAACTAGCACTCCTGAAAGAAAGGATATTGCGGAGATATGGCTTAGCAACAGCCTGGGGGATGTTTCCAGAATGAGATTTTCACTCTGCAGCGGAGTGTGCGCTGATGTGAAACTTCCTGGTAGATATAAACTGTGTGCCGGACCGAGACTCGAACTCGGGACCTTTGCCTTTCGCGGCCAAGTGCTCTACCAACTGAACTACCCAAGCACGACTCACGCCCCGTCCTCACAGCTTCACTTCTGCCAGTACCTCGTCTCCTACCTTCTAAACTTTGCAGAAGCCCTCCTGTGAACCCTGCAGAACTAGCACTCCTGAAAGAAAGGATATTGCGGAGATATGGCTTAGCCACAGCCTGGGGGATGTTTCCAGAATGAGATTTTCACTCTGCAGCGGAGTGTGCGCTGATGTGAAACTTCCTGGCAGATATAAACTGTGTGCCGGACCGAGACTCGAACTCGGGACCTTTGCCTTTCGCGGCCAAGTGCTCTACCAACTGAACTACCCAAGCACGACTCACGCTCCGTCCTCACAGCTTCACTTCTGCCAGTACCTCGTCTCCTACCTTCTAAACTTTGCAGAAGCTCTCCTGCGAACCCTGCAGAACTAGCACTCCTGATAGAAAGGATATTGCGGAGATATGGCTTAGCCACAGCCTGGGGGATGTTTCCAGAATGAGACTTTTACTCTGCAGCGGAGTGTGCGCTGATGTGAAACTTCCTGGCAGATATAAACTGTGTGCCGGACCGAGACTCGAACTCGGGACCTTTGCCTTTCGCGGCCAAGTGCTCTACCAACTGAACTACCCAAGCACGACTCACGCCCCGTCCTCACAGCTTCACTTCTGCCAGTACCTCGTCTCCTACCTTCTAAACTTTGCAGAAGCCCTCCTGCGAACCCTGCAGAACTAGGACTCCTGAAACAAAGGATATTGCGGAGATATGGCTTAGCCACAGCCTGGGGTATGTTTCCAGAATGAGATTTTCACTCTGCAGCGGAGTGTGCGCTGATGTGAAACTTCCTGGCAGATATAAACTGTGTGCCGGACCGAGACTCGAACTCGGGACCTTTGCCTTTCGCGGCCAAGTGCTCTACCAACTGAACTACCCAAGCACGACTCACGCCCCGTCCTCACAGCTTCACTTCTGCCAGTACCTCGTGTCCTACCTTCTAAACTTTGCAGAAGCCCTCCTGCGAACCCTGCAGAACTAGCACTCCTGAAAGAAAGGATATTGCGGAGATATGGCTTAGCAACAGCCTGGGGGATGTTTCCAGAATGAGATTTTCACTCTGCAGCGAAGTGTGCGCTGATGTGAAACTTCCTGGCAGATATAAACTGTGTGCCGGACCGAGACTCGAACTCGGGACCTTTGCCTTTCGCGGCCAAGTGCTCTACCAACTGAACTACCCAAGCACGACTCACGCCCCGTCCTCACAGCTTCACTTCTGCCAGTACCTCGTCTCCTACCTTCTAAACTTTGCAGAAGCCCTCCTGCGAACCCTGCAGAACTAGCACTCCTGAAAGAAAGGATATTGCGGAGATATGTTTTAGCCACAGCCTGGGGGATGTTTCCAGAATGAGATTTTTACTCTGCAGCGGAGTGTGCGCTGATGTGAAGCTTCCTGGCAGATATAAACTGTGTGCCGGACCGAGACTTGAACTCAGGACCTTTGCCTTTCGCGGCCAAGTGCTCTACCAACTGAACTACCCAAGCACGACTCACGCCCCGTCCTCACAGCTTCACTTCTGCCAGTACCTCGTCTCCTACTTTCTAAACTTTGCAGAAGCCCTCCTGCGAACCCTGCAGAACTAGCACTCCTGAAAGAAAGGATATTGCGGGGATATGGCTTAGCAACAGCCTGGGGGATGTTTCCAGAATGAGATTTTCACTCTGCAGCGGAGTGTGCGCTGATGTGAAACTTCCTGGCAAATATAAACTGTGTGCCGGACCGAGACTCGAACTCGGGACCTTTGCCTTTCACGGCCAAGTGCTCTACCAACTGAACTACCCAAGCACGACTCACGCCCCGTCCTCACAGCTTCACTTCTGCCAGTACCTCGTGTCCTACCTTCTAAACTTTGCAGAAGCCCTCCTGCGAACCCTGTAGAACTAGCACTCCTGAAAGAAAGGATATTGCGGAGATATGGCTTAGCAACAGCCTGGGGGATGTTTCCAGAATGAGATTTTCACTCTGCAGCGGAGTGTGCGCTGATGTGAAATTTCCTGGCAGATATAAACTGTGTGCCGGACCGAGACTCGAACTCGGGACCTTTGCCTTTCGCGGCCAAGTGCTCTACCAACTGAACTACCCAAGCACGACTCACGCCCCGTCCTCACAGCTTCACTTCTGCCAGTACCTCGTCTCCTACCTTCTAAACTTTGCAGAAGCCCTCCTGCGAACCCTGCAGAACTAGCACTCCTGAAAGAAAGGATATTGCGGAGATATGGCTTAGCAACAGCCTGGGGGATGTTTCCAGAATGAGATTTTCACTCTGCAGCGGAGTGTGCGCTGATGTGAAACTTCCTGGCAGATATAAACTGTGTGCCGGACCGAGACTCGAACTCGGGACCTTTGCCTTTCGCGGCCAAGTGCTCTACCAACTGAACTACCCAAGCACGACTCACGCCCCGTCCTCACAGCTTCACTTCTGCCAGTACCTCGTCTCCTACCTTCTAAACTTTGCAGAAGCCCTCCTGCGAACCCTGTAGAACTAGCACTCCTGAAAGAAAGGATATTGCGGAGATATGGCTTAGCCACAGCCTGGGGGATGTTTCCAGAATGTGATTTTCACTCTGCAGCGGAGTGTGCGCTGATGTGAAACTTCCTGGCAGATATAAACTGTGTGCCGGACTGAGACTCGAACTCGGGACCTTTGCCTTTCGCGGCCAAGTGCTCTACCAACTGAACTACCCAAGCACGACTCACGCCCCGTCCTCACAGCTTCACTTCTGCCAGTACCTCGTCTCCTACCTTCTAAACTTTGCAGAAGCCCTCCTGCGAACCCTGCAGAACTAGCACTCCTGAAAGAAAGGATATTGCGGAGATATGGCTTAGCCACAGCCTGGGGGATGTTTCCAGAATGAGATTTTCACTCTGCAGCGGAGTGTGCGCTGATGTGAAACTTCCTGGCAGATATAAACTGTGTGCCGGACCGAGACTCGAACTCGGGACCTTTGCCTTTCGCAGCCAAGTGCTCTACCAACTGAACCACCCAAGCACGACTCACGCCCCGTCCTCACAGCTTCACTTCTGCCAGTACCTCGTCTCCTACCTTCTAAACTTTGCAGAAGCCCTCCTGCGAACCCTGCAGAACTAGCACTCCTGAAAGAAAGGATATTGCGGAGATATGGCTTAGCAACAGCCTGGGGGATGTTTCCAGAATGAGATTTTCACTCTGCAGCGGAGTGTGCGCTGATGTGAAACTTCCTGGCAAATATAAACTGTGTGCCGGACCGAGACTCGAACTCGGGACCTTTGTCTTTCGCGGCAAAGTGCTCTACCAACTGAACTACCCAAGCACGACTCACGCCCTGTCCTCACAGCTTCACTTCTGCCAGTACCTCGTCTCCTACCTTCTAAACTTTGCAGAAGCCCTCCTGCGAACCCTGCAGAACTAGCACTCCTGAAAGAAAGGATATTGCGGTGATATGGCTTAGCAACAGCCTGGGGGATGTTTCCAGAATGAGATTTTCACTCTGCAGCGGAGTGTGCGCTGATGTGAAACTTCCTGGCAGATATATACTGTGTGCCAGACCGGACTCGAACTCTGGACCTTTGCCTTTCGCGGCCAAGTGCTCTACCAACTGAACTACCCAAGCACGACTCACGCCCCGTCCTCACAGCTTCACTTCTGCCAGTACCTCGTCTCCTACTTTCTAAACTTTGCAGAAGCCCTCCTGCGAACCCTGCAGAACTAGCACTCCTGAAACAAAGGATATTGCGGAGATATGGCTTAGCAACAGCCTGGGGGATGTTTCCAGAATGAGATTTTCACTCTGCAGCGGAGTGTGCGCTGATGTGAAACTTCCTGGCAAATATAAACTGTGTGCCGGACCGAGACTCGAACTCGGGACCTTTGCCTTTCGCGGCCAAGTGCTCTACCAACTGAACTACCCAAGCACGACTCACGCCCCGTCCTCACAGCTTCACTTCTGCCAGTACCTCATCTCCTACCTTCTAAACTTTGCAGAAGCCCTCCTGCGAACCCTGCAGAACTAGCACTCCTGAAAGAAAGGATATTGCGGAGATATGGCTTAGCAACAGCCTGGGGGATGTTTCCAGAATGAGATTTTCACTCTGCAGCGGAGTGTGCGCTGATGTGAAACTTCCTGGCAGATATAAACTGTGTGCCGGACCGAGACTCGAACTCGGAACCTTTGCCTTTCGCGGCCAAGTGCTCTACCAACTGAACTACCCAAGCACGACTCACGCCCCGTCCTCACAGCTTCACTTCTGCCAGTACCTCGTCTCCTACCTTCTAAACTTTGCAGAAGCCCTCCTGCGAACCCTGCAGAACTAGCACTCCTGAAACAAAGGATATTGCGGAGATATGGCTTAGCAACAGCCTGGGGGATGTTTCCAGAATGAGATTTTCACTCTGCAGCGGAGTGTGCGCTGATGTGAAACTTCCTGGCAGATATAAACTGTGTGCCGGACCGAGACTCGAACTCGGGACCTTTGCCTTTCGCGGCCAAGTGCTCTACCAACTGAACTACCCAAGCACGACTCACGCCCCGTCCTCACAGCTTCACTTCTGCCAGTACCTCGTCTCCTACCTTCTAAACTTTGCAGAAGCCCTCCTGCGAACCCTGCAGAACTAGCACTCCTGAAACAAAGGATATTGCGGAGATATGGCTTAGCAACAGCCTGGGGGATGTTTCCAGAATGAGATTTTCACTCTGCAGCGGAGTGTGCGCTGATGTGAAACTTCCTGGCAGATATAAACTGTGTGCCGGACCGAGACTCGAACTCGGGACCTTTGCCTTTCGCGGCCAAGTGCTCTACCAACTGAACTACCCAAGCACGACTCACGCCCCGTCCTCACAGCTTCACTTCTGCCAGTACCTCGTCTCCTACCTTCTAAACTTTGCAGAAGCCCTCCTGCGAACCCTGCAGAACTAGCACTCCTGAAAGAAAAGATATTGCGGAGATATGGCTTAGCCACAGCCTGGGGGATGTTTCCAGAATGAGATTTTCACTCTGCAGCGGAGTGTGCGCTGATGTGAAACTTCCTGGCAGATATATACTGTGTGCCAGACCGGACTCGAACTCTGGACCTTTGCCTTTCGCGGCCAAGTGCTCTACCAACTGAACTACCCAAGCACGACTCACGCCCCGTCCTCACAGCTTCACTTCTGCCAGTACCTCGTCTCCTACTTTCTAAACTTTGCAGAAGCCCTCCTGCGAACCCTGCAGAACTAGCACTCCTGAAACAAAGGATATTGCGGAGATATGGCTTAGCAACAGCCTGGGGGATGTTTCCAGAATGAGATTTTCACTCTGCAGCGGAGTGTGCGCTGATGTGAAACTTCCTGGCAGATATAAACTGTGTGCCGGACCGAGACTCGAACTCGGGACCTTTGCCTTTCGCGGCCAAGTGCTCTACCAACTGAACTACCCAAGCACGACTCACGCCCCGTCCTCATAGCTTCACTTCTGCCAGTACCTCGTCTCCTACCTTCTAAACTTTGCAGAAGCCCTCCTGCGAACCCTGCAGAACTAGCACTCCTGAAAGAAAGGATATTGCGGAGATATGGCTTAGCAACAGCCTGGGGGATGTTTCCAGAATGAGATTTTCACTCTGCAGCGGAGTGTGCGCTGATGTGAAACTTCCTGGCAGATATAAACTGTGTGCCGGACCGAGACTCGAACTCGGGACCTTTGCCTTTCGCGGCCAAGTGCTCTACCAACTGAACTACCCAAGCACGACTCACGCCCCGTCCTCACAGCTTCACTTCTGCCAGTACCTCGTCTCCTACCTTCTAAACTTTGCAGAAGCCCTCCTGCGAACCCTGCAGAACTAGCACTCCTGAAAGAAAGGATATTGCGGAAATATGGCTTAGCCACAGCCTGGGGGATGTTTCCAGAATGAGATTTTCACTCTGCAGCGGAGTGTGCGCTGATGTGAAACTTCCTGGCAGATATAAACTGTGTGCCGGACCGAGACTCGAACTCGGGACCTTTGCCTTTCGCGGCCAAGTGCTCTACCAACTGAACTACCCAAGCACGACTCACGCCCCGTCCTCACAGCTTCACTTCTGCCATTCCCTCGTGTCCTACCTTTCTTAACTTTGCAGAAGCCCTCCTGCGAACCCTGTAGAACTAGCACTCCTGAAAGAAAGGATATTGCGGAGATATGGCTTAGCCACAGCCTGGGGGATGTTTCCAGAATGAGATTTTCACTCTGCAGCGGAGTGTGCGCTGATGTGAAACTTCCTGGCAGATATAAACTGTGTGCCGGACCGAGACTCGAACTCGGGACCTTTGCCTTTCGCGGCCAAGTGCTCTACCAACTGAACTACCCAAGCACGACTCACGCCCCGTCCTCACAGCTTCACTTCTGCCAGTACCTCGTTTCCTACCTTCTAAACTTTGCAGAAGCCCTCCTGCGAACCCTGCAGAACTAGCACTCCTGAAACAAAGGATATTGCGGAGATATGGCTTAGCAACAGCCTGGGGGATGTTTCCAGAATGAGATTTTCACTCTGCAGCGGAGTGTGCGCTGATGTGAAACTTCCTGGCAGATATAAACTGTGTGCCGGACCGAGACTCGAACTCGGGACCTTTGCCTTTCGCGGCCAAGTGCTCTACCAACTGAACTACCCAAGCACGACTCACGCCCCGTCCTCACAGCTTCACTTCTGCCAGTACCTCGTCTCCTACCTTCTAAACTTTGCAGAAGCCCTCCTGCGAACCCTGCAGAACTAGCACTCCTGAAAGAAAGGATATTGCGGAGATATGGCTTAGCCACAGCCTGGGGGATGTTTCCAGAATGAGATTTTCACTCTGCAGCGGAGTGTGCGCTGATGTGAAACTTCCTGGCAGATATATACTGTGTGCCAGACCGGACTCGAACTCTGGACCTTTGCCTTTCGTGGCCAAGTGCTCTACCAACTGAACTACCCAAGCACGACTCACGCCCCGTCCTCACAGCTTCACTTCTGCCAGTACCTCGTCTCCTACTTTCTAAACTTTGCAGAAGCCCTCCTGCGAACCCTGCAGAACTAGCACTCCTGAAACAAAGGATATTGCGGAGATATGGCTTAGCAACAGCCTGGGGGATGTTTCCAGAATGAGATTTTCACTCTGCAGCGGAGTGTGCGCTGATGTGAAACTTCCTGGCAGATATAAACTGTGTGCCGGACCGAGACTCGAACTCGGGACCTTTGCCTTTCGCGGCCAAGTGCTCTACCAACTGAACTACCCAAGCACGACTCACGCCCCGTCCTCACAGCTTCACTTCTGCCAGTACCTCGTCTCCTACCTTCTAAACTTTGCAGAAGCCCTCCTGCGAACCCTGCAGAACTAGCACTCCTGAAAGAAAGGATATTGCGGAGATATGGCTTAGCAACAGCCTGGGGGATGTTTCCAGAATGAGATTTTCACTCTGCAGCGGAGTGTGCGCTGATGTGAAACTTCCTGGCAGATATAAACTGTGTGCCGGACCGAGACTCGAACTCGGGACCTTTGCCTTTCGCGGCCAAGTGCTCTACCAACTGAACTACCCAAGCACGACTCACGCCCCGTCCTCACAGCTTCACTTCTGCCAGTACCTCGTCTCCTACCTTCTAAACTTTGCAGAAGCCCTCCTGCGAACCCTGCAGAACTAGCACTCCTGAAAGAAAGGATATTGCGGAAATATGGCTTAGCCACAGCCTGGGGGATGTTTCCAGAATGAGATTTTCACTCTGCAGCGGAGTGTGCGCTGATGTGAAACTTCCTGGCAGATATAAACTGTGTGCCGGACCGAGACTCGAACTCGGGACCTTTGCCTTTCGCGGCCAAGTGCTCTACCAACTGAACTACCCAAGCACGACTCACGCCCCGTCCTCACAGCTTCACTTCTGCCATTCCCTCGTGTCCTACCTTTCTTAACTTTGCAGAAGCCCTCCTGCGAACCCTGTAGAACTAGCACTCCTGAAAGAAAGGATATTGCGGAGATATGGCTTAGCCACAGCCTGGGGGATGTTTCCAGAATGAGTTTTTCACTCTGCAGCGGAGTGTGCGCTGATGTGAAACTTCCTGGCAGATATAAACTGTGTGCCGGACCGAGACTCGAACTCGGGACCTTTGCCTTTCGCGGCCAAGTGCTCTACCAACTGAACTACCCAAGCACGACTCACGCCCCGTCCTCACAGCTTCACTTCTGCCAGTACCTCGTCTCCTACCTTCTAAACTTTGCAGAAGCCCTCCTGCGAACCCTGCAGAACTAGCACTCCTGAAAGAAAGGATATTGCGGAGATATGGCTTAGCAACAGCCTGGGGGATGTTTCCAGAATGAGATTTTCACTCTGCAGCGGAGTGTGCGCTGATGTGAAACTTCCTGGCAGATATAAAATGTGTGCCGGACCGAGACTCGAACTCGGGACCTTTGCCTTTCGCGGCCAAGTGCTCTACCAACTGAACTACCCAAGCACGACTCACGCCCCGTCCTCACAGCTTCACTTCTGCCAGTACCTCGTCTCCTACCTTCTAAACTTTGCAGAAGCCCTCCTGCGAACCCTGCAGAACTAGCACTCCTGAAACAAAGGATATTGCGGAGATATGGCTTAGCAACAACCTGGGGGATGTTTCCAGAATGAGATTTTCACTCTGCAGCGGAGTGTGCGCTGATGTGAAACTTCCTGGCAGATATAAACTGTGTGCCGGACCGAGACTCGAACTCGGGACCTTTGCCTTTCGCGGCCAAGTGCTCTACCAACTGAACTACCCAAGCACGACTCACGCCCCGTCCTCACAGCTTCACTTCTGCCAGTACCTCGTCTCCTACCTTCCAAAGGAGTTCGAGTCTCGGTCCGGCACACAGTTTGAATCTGCCAGGAAGATTCATATCGGGGCACATTCCGCTGCAGAGTGAAAATGTCATTCAAGATAAAAATAATTTTGAAAAATCAGATGTACTATGTAAGCCGCAAAATTCACAAATTCCCACAAACAGTCTTGTCGGAGGAACATCCGCAGCTAAGGCATTACACCAGAGTTTGAAAATACCGCTGCAGTTGTAAGGTTCTTTTGTATAAGAAGTGGTTAGCACACTGGACTCGCATTCGGGAGGACGACGGTTCAATCCCGCGTCCGGCCATCCTGATTTAGGTTTTCCGTCATTTCCCTAGATCACTCCAGGCAAATGCTGGGATGGTTCCTCTGAAAGGGCACGGCCGCCTTCCTTCCCCATCCTTCCCTAATCCGAGCTTGTGCTCCGTCTCTAATGACTTCGTTGTCGACGGGACGTTAAACACCAATATCCTCGCCGGCCGCGGTGGTCTCGCGGCTCTAGGCGCGCAGTCCTGAACCGCGCGACTGCTACGGTCACAGGTTCGAATCCTGCCTCGGACATGGATGTGTGTCATGTCCTTAGCTTAGTTAGGTTTAGGTAGTTCTAAGTTCTAGGGGACTGGTGACCTCAGCTGTTAAGTCCCATACTGCTCAGAGCCATTTGAACCAATATCCTCCTCCTTTTGTATACGACACGACCGGTTTCGGGCTCTTATACGATTATCTTCAGGTGTCATAACTTGTTGCAGTGCCCCGGGCGCTGCGGTGGACGTGTACAAGACGCGGTGTGCTACCAACGAGCGTAGAGCACGCTCGGGGTCACAGCACAAAGTTACTACACCTGAAGATGGGCGTATAAGAGCCTGAAACCGGTCGTGTGTTACACGGTTGTGGTATTTTCAGCTTCTGGTGAATAACTGCCGTTGCTTTTGAATTAGACCTGGTACGTGGGATGAGATGGTGGTACTCACCACGTCCGGCCCTCCAGGACGGTACCACGGTGAGGGTGGCGGTGCTGGCGCCCGCGTGGTGCCGCAGGCTGGCGCACCTCCGGCTCACGCTCACACGCGTCGTCTTCACCGCGCCGGGGTCCTGGAACACACGAGAAGGCAGGCGGTCACACGAGACCAGCAAGGGGCACGGCTAAGCAAAACGCACTGAACATGCAGGAGGCAGTCCTGCACCGAGCGAGGTGGCGCAGTGGCTGGCACACTGAACTCGCATTCGGGAGGACGATGGTTCAATCCCGCGTCCAGCCATTCCGATTTAGGTTTTCTGTGATTTCCCTGAGTCGCTCTAGGCAAATGCCGGGTTGGTTCCTCTGAAAGGGCACGCCCGACTTCCTTCCCCGTGTTCCTAGAACTACTCAGTCACACCCACGGCCATATGACATAGGGCGTTATCTTGCTGAAAAATGCCACTGCCGTCGGGAGACATGATCGTCACACCGAGCGAGGTGGCGCAGTGGTTAGCACACTGGACTCGCATTCGGGAGGACTATGGTTCAAAACCGCGTCCAGCCATTCCGATTTAGGTTTTCTGTGATTTCCCTAAGTCGCTCTAGGCAAATGCCCGGATGGTTCCTCTGAAAGGGCACGGACGACTTCCTTCCCCGTGTTCCTAGAACTACTCAGTCACACCCACGGCCTTATGACATAGGGCATTATCTTGCTGAAAAATGCCACTGCCGTCGGCAGACATGATCGTCACAACGAGCGAGGTGGCGCAGTGGTTAGCACACTGGACTCCCATTCGGGAGGACGATGGTTCAATCCCGCGTCCAGCCATTCCGATATAGGTTATCTGTGATTTCCCTAAGTCGCTCTAGGCAAATTCTGGGATGGTTCCTCTGAAAGGGCACGGCTGACTTCCTTCCCCATGTTCCTAGAACTACTCAGTCACACACATGGCCTTATGACATAGGGCGTTACCTTGCTGAAAAATGCCACTGCTGTCGGGAGACATGATCGTCACACCGAGCGAGGTGGCGCAGTGGTTAGCACACTGGACTCCCATTCGGGAGCACGATGGTTCAATCTCGCGTCCAGCCATTCTGATTTAGATTTTCGGTGATTTCCCAAAGTCACTCTAGGCAAATGCCGGGATGGTTCCTCTGAAAGGGCACGCCCGACTTCCTTCCCCGTGTTCCAAGAACTACTAAGTCACACCCATGACCATATGACATAGGGCGTTATCTTGCTGAAAAATGCCACTGCCATCGGGAGACATGATCGTCACACCGAGCGAGGTGGCGCAGTTGTTAGCACACTGGACTCGCATTCGGGAGGACGATGGTTCAAAACCGCGTCCAGCCATTCCGATTTAGGTTTTCTGTGATTTCCCTAAGTCGCTCTAGGCAAATGCCGGGATGGTTCCTCTGAAAGGGCACGCCCGACTTCCTTCCCCGTGTTCCTAGAACTACTCAGTCACACCCACGGCCTTACGACATAGGGCGTTATCTTGCTGAAAAATGCCACTGCTGTCGGGAGACATGATCGTCACACCGAGCGAGGTGGCGCAGTTGTTAGCACACTGGACTCCCATTCGGGAGGACGATGGTTCAATCTCGCGCCAGCCATTCCGATTTAGATTTTCGGTGATTTCCCAAAGTCGCTCTAGGCAAATGCCGGGATGGTTCCTCTGAAAGGGTACGCCCGACTTCCTTCCCCGTGTTCCAAGAACTACTAAGTCACACCCATGACCATATACATAGGGCGTTATTTTGCTGAAAAATGCCATTGCCGTCGGGAGACATGATCGTCACACCGAGCGAGGTGGCGCAGTGGTTAGCACACTGGACTCCCATTCGGGAGGACGATGGTTCAATCCCGCGTCCAGCCATTCCGATTTAGGTTTTCTGTGATTTCCCTAAGTCGCTCTAGGCAAATGCCGGGATGGTTCCTCTGAAAGGGCACGGCGGACTTCCTTCCCCGTGTTCCTAGAACTAATCAGTCACACCCATGGCCTTACGACATAGGGCGTTATCTTGCTGAAAAATGCCACTGTCGTCGGGAGACATGATCGTCACACCGAGCGAGGTGGCGCAGTGGTTAGCACACTGGACTCCCATTCGGGAGGACGATGGTTCAATCCCGCGTCCAGCCATTCCGATTTAGGTTTTCTGTGATTTCCCTAAGTCGCTCTAGGCAAATGCCGGGATGGTTCCTCTGAAAGGGCACGGCGGACTTACTTCCCCGTGTTCCTAGAACTACTCAGTCACACCCATGGCCTTATGACATAGGGCGTTATCTTACTGAAAAATGCCACTGCCGTCGGGAGACATGATCGTCACACCGAGCGAGGTGGCGCAGTGGTTGGCACACTGGACTCGCTTACGGGAGGACGGTGGTTCAAACCGCGTGCGGCTATCCTGATTTAGGTTTTCGGTAATTTTCCTAAATCGCTTTAGGCAAATGTTGGGATGGTTCCTTTGAAAGGGCAATGTCGTTTTCGTTCTCTGTCCTCCCCTAATCCTATGGGACCGATGACCTCGCTGTTAGGTCCCCTTAATCGAATCAACCAAACAACCCAAAACATATGCAAGCTCATTCCTGTTCATAAAACCAAGGCAAGGAAATGAGATACACAGTACGAGGGTCATTCAATACTGAGACACCCGGGTTCCCGGGTTCGATTCCAGGCAGGGTCAGGGATTTTCTCTGCCTCGCGATGACTGGGTGTTTTTTGGTGTCCTTAGGTTAGTTAGGTTTAAGTAGTTCTAAGTTCTAGGGGACTGATGACCATAGATGTTAAGTCCCTTAGTGCTCAGAGCCAATAATGAGACAAAATTAGCCTGGGGAAAATACTGTTAGTAGGGCAAGTTTGGTACTTTTATGGCTTTAAGTTGGCATCACTGGTATGAGCCCTGATCAGCTGTTGTGTCAACGTTGTTTTGCTTGTAACCTCAAGAATATGTATCAAGATGGAACGTCCACGTTAGTTGAACAACGTTCTGGTATTCATTTTTTATTTGCTGAAGGCGAGAAACCAATGAATGTATACAGTACAGTGTCTAAGGTTTATGGTAAGGGTTGTATGGATAGTGCAAATTTTTAAACGTGAGTAGAGCAGTTCAAAAATTGTTGCGATTCAGTGACTGACGAACACCGTTCTGGCCGACCAGTTACATTTTCAGCTCCCTCACTCGAAAGTCGAATAATGGTTCAAATGGCTCTGAGCACCATGGGACTTAACATCTGAGGTCATCAGTCTTCTAGAACTTAGAAGTACTTAACCCTAACTAACCTAAGGACATCACACATCCATGGCCGAGGCAGGATTAGAACCTGCGACCAAAGCAGTATGACGGTCATTCAGTAATTAAAGAGACAAATTGGTCTTGAGAAAAAACTGTTAGTAAAGCAAATTTGGTACTTTTATGACTTTAAGCTGGCATCAATAGGACAACAACCGTGTTAGAAAACTGCTGCGGAAGCAAAGGGAACTTCACAGCAAACATAAACATAGCCAAAGCCTTGCAGACAAACAAAAATTACGCGAAGCGAAATTTAGTGTGAGGAAGGCTGTGCGAGAGTCATTCAATGAATTCGAAAGTAAAGTTCTATGTACTGACTTGGCAGAAGATCCTAAGAAGTTTTGGTCTTATGACGAAGCGGTAGGTGGATCAAAATAAAATGTCCAGACACTTTCTGTCCAAAATGGTACTGAAACAGAAGATGACAGACTGAAGGCCGAAATACTAAATGTCTTTTTCCAAGCTGTTTCACGGAGGAAGACTACACTGTAGTTCCTTCTCTAGATTGTCGCACAGATGACAAAATGGTAGATATCGAAATAGACGACAGAGGAATAGAGAAACAATTAAATTCGCTCAAAAGAGGAAAGGCCGCTGGACCTGATGGGAAACCAGTTCGATTTTACACAGAACATGCGAAGGAACTTGCCGGATTTCTTGCAGCGGTATACCGTAGGTCTCTAGAAGAGGGTAGCGTTCCAAAGGATTGGAAAAGAGCACAGGTCATCCCCGTTTTCAAGAACGGACGTCGAACAGATGTGCAGAACTATAGACCTATATCTGTAACATCGATCAGTTGTAGAATTTTGGACCACATATTATGTTGGAGTATAATGACTTTTCTGGAGACTAGAAATCTACTCTGTAGGAATCAGTATGGGTTTCGAAAAAGACGGTCGTGTGATACCCAGCTCGCGCTATTCGTCCACAAGACTCAGAGGGCCATACACACGGGTTCACAGGTAGACGCCGTGTTTCTTGACTTCCACAAGGCGTTCGATACAGTTCCCCACAGTCGTTTAATGAACAAAGTAAGAGCATATGAACTATCAGATCAATTGTGTGATTGGATTGAGGAGTTCCTGGATAACAGAACGCAGTATGTCATTCTCAATGGAGAGAAGTCTTCCGAAGTAAGAGTGATTTCAGGTGTGCCGCAGGGGAGTGTCATAGGACCGTTGCTATTCACAATATACATAAATGACCTGGTGGATGACATCGGAAGTTCACTGAGGCTTTTTGCAGATTATGTTGTGGTGTATCGAGAGGTTGCAACAATGGAAAATTGTACTGAAATGCAGGAGGATCTGCAGCGATTTGACGCATAGTGCAGGGAATGGCAATTGAATCTCAATTTAGGCAAGTGTAATGTGCTGCGTATACATAGAAAGATAGATCCCTTATCATTTAGCTACAGAATAGCAGGTAAGCAACTGGAAGCAGTTAATTCCATAAATTATCTGGGAGTGCGCATTAGGGATGATTTAAAATCGAATGATCATATGAAGTTGATCGTCGGTAAAGCAGATACCAGACTGAGATTCATTGGAAGAATCCTAAGGAAATGCAATCCGAAAACAAAGGAAGTTGGTTACAGTACGCTTGTTCGCCCACTGCTTGAATACTGCTCAGCAGTGTGGGATCCGTACCAGATAGGGTTGATAGAAGAGATAGAGAAGATCCAACGGAGAGCAGCGCGCTTCGTTGCAGGATCATTTAGTAATCGCGAAAGCGTTACGGAGATGACAGATAAACTCCAGTGGAAGACTCTGCAGGAGAGACGCTCAGTAGCTCGGAACGGGCTTTTGTTAAAGTTCCGAGAATATACCTTCACCGAGTAGTCAAGCAGTATATTGCTCCCTCCTACGTATATCTCCCGAAGAGACCATGAGGATAAAATGAGAGAGATTAGAGCTTAGACAGAAGCATACCGACAATCCTTCTTTCCACGAACAATACGAGACTGGAATAGAAGGGAGAACCGATAGAGGTACTCATGGTACACTCCGCCACACACCGTCAGGCGGCTTGCGGAATATGGATGTAGATGTAAATGTAGAAAACACGTGCAAGATGGGTCCCGAAGGAGCTGACGCGGCTACACAAGGAAACAAGGTTGAGAGCGTGCACAGAGGTGAAGGAGCGTTATGAAAGAGAAGGTGAGCACTTCCTCAACAAAATTGTGATGAAACTAGGGTTGACCTATATGAGCCAGAATGAAAAAGACAAAGCATGGAGTGGAAGAAAAAACTCAAAACCCAAGCATCAGCTGGAAAAGCCATGTTGACGGTGTCTTGGGATGCTGGAGGTGCAGCATTTTTTTGTAATTATCTCGAAGAAGCCGCTCCGGGTAGCTGTGCTATCCGAGGCGTTTTGTCGCTGTCCGCGCAGCTCCCCCCATCGGCGGTTCGAATCCTACCTCGGGCATGGGTAGGTGTGTGTGTGTGTCGACCTTAGCGTAAGTTAGATTAATTAATGTGTAAGCTTAGGGACCAATGAGCTCAACCTTACCACAAATTATCAATTTCTGCAAATGGCTCTGAGCACTATGGGACTTAACAGCTGTGGTCATCAGCCCCTAGAACTTAGAACTACTTAAATCTAAGTAACCTAAGGACATCACACACATCCATGCCTGAGGCAGGATTCGAACCTGCGACCGTAGCAGTCGCACGCTTCCGGACTGCGCGCCTAGAACCGCGAGACCACCGCGGCCGGCAATACTAGTCGGATTTGCTTTTACACAAGGTAAAGCCAGCCATGAGAGAGTGTTATCGTGGTCCTCAGAGAACAGGTGTGATTCTCCAGCAACACAACGCACGTCCTCATGTTTCTCAACCAACCCGTGAACCCATCGACAGAATGGGCTGGAAAATACTGCCTCATCTCCTTACAGTCCTGATTCAGCACCTAGTGATTTCCATTTGTTTGGTGCACTGAAGGAGGCATTACGTGAGAAGAGGTTCCAGGGCAACGAGGACGTGAAAAAGTTTGTGGGAAATTGGTTCAAACGTCAAGATAAAGAGTTCTTTGCAGCTGGAATAAAAAAAAGCTTGTAGCCCGTTGGAACAGGTGCATAAATGTTGAAGGGGATTATGTTGAAAAGTAGAAAAAGTACTGTAAAAATAAACGCTTGTTTCTCCAGACCAGTTTATCTCTTTAATCGTTGAATAGTCGTCGTACATGCCTATTGATACTGACAAACAGAAAGTAAGGTAAATCAGAATGTCAGTGATGTGTATTGGAGAATTCTCGTGCGAGTTATGTAGGAGGTATCGTATTTGGAAAAGTTTCTACACCGAGACTTGTAAAATACCTGCGGTAGCACACACTAAAGAAGATCGCAAGTGCATTCAATAGTCATGTGGATTCTGAGCAGAAACGAGACAACTGACCATCACAGATTTTGTTAAAAATGATCACTGGCAGCGGCAGTATACGTTTCCACCCTAGTATGGAACGACTGATACACACCTGCTAGCGTTTCAGCGGAGATGTTGGAACAGGCTGGAGTAATACGTGGTTGCATACCATCGGATGTAGCTCATATGTCCTTGTGGACGGAGTCTTTGAGCTTTCCCCACAGGAAAAGTCTACAGGGGTCAAATCCAGTGAACCTGTCGGCCAAGGTGCAATCCTCTTCGCCCAATCCAACGACTTGGAAACAGTTAGTGAAGACGTGCTGTGGTACCTCGTGCACTACAGACTGGACTGCAGACGTACTGGTATCACAGGTTCCTATTAGTCTACAGAGGAACGTCTTCTAGCGTCCAAGGAAAATGGTCTGTTCAGAGGCCGCCATAATTAGGCATGTTCAGTATTTCTTCTACGAAAAACCGGACTATGAGCTGACGATTCACTATCCTACACTACACGTGTGCACCCCATCGACGCTGACGTTATTCCTGACGAAGCCAATGAGGGTTCTCAACAGACCAATAGTGCCGGTTTCGGCTGTTTACTTGGCCTTGATTGGTAAATGTGGCTCCATCATTAAACCAGATATATGATACAGTGTGAAATAAAAAGTATCCGGACACTTGGCTGAAAAAGATTTACAAATCCGTGGCGCCCTTGAATTCAATCTGGTGTTGGGCCACCCTTAGCCTTGATGATACTTTCCACTCTCGAAGGGATACGTTCAATCAGGTGCTGGAAGGTTTCTTGGGGAACGGCACCTCATTCTTAACGGAGTGCTGCACTGAGGAGAGGTACTGATGTCGGTCGGTGAGGCCTGGCACGAAGTCGGCGTTTCAAAACATCCCTAAGCTGTTCTATAGGATTCAGGCCAGGAGTCTGTGTAGGACAGTCCATTACAGGGATGTTACTGTCGTGTAACCACTCCGCCAGGGTCCGTGCATTATGAAAAGGTGCTCGATCGTATTGAAAACTGCAATCGCCATCCCCGAATTGCTCTTGAACAGTGGGAATCAAGAAGGTGCTTAAAACATCTGTGCTGTGATAGTACCACGCAAAAATGGGGTGCAAGCCCCTCCATGAAAAATACGACCACACCATAACACCACCGCCTTGGAATTTTACTGTTAGCACTGCACGCGCCGGCGGATGACGTTCACCTGGCGTTCCCCATACCGACATCCTGCCATCGGATCGCCACATTCTGTACCGAGCGTCGTCACTCCACACAACGTTTCTCCACTGTTCAATTCTCCAATGCTTACGCTCCTTGCACCGAGCGAGGCGTCGTTTGGCATTTCCCGGCGTGATGTGTGGCTTACAGCAGCCGGTTGACCATGAAATCCAGATTTTTTCACCTCCCAACTAACTGTCATAGTTCTTGCAGTGGTTTCAGATGCAGTCTGGAATTCCTGTGTGATGGCCTGGATAGATATCTGCCTATTACACTTTACGACCCTCTCCAACTGTCGACGGTCTCTGTCAGTCAACACACGAGGTCGGCCTGTACGTTTTTGTGCTTTACGTGTCCCTTCACGTTTCCTCTTCACTATCACATCGGAAACAGAGGACCTAGGGATGTTTAGAAGTGTAGAAATCTCGCGTACAGACGTATGACAAGTGACACCCAATCATCTGACCACGTTCGAAGTACGTGTGTTCCACGGAGCGCCCATTCTACTCTCTCACGATGTCTAATGACTGCTTAGGACGCTCATATGGAATACCTGGCAGTAGGTGGCAATATAATGCACGTATTAGGAAAAACATATGTTTTTGAGGGTGTCCGGATACTTTTGACCACATAGTCTACATCTGGAGTGTCCTGCCTTAGTATCCATGTTCAGACGTTAACACGATTCTCACAATCGTTTCCATGCTGGTCTTAATGGAGAGAGGTGTGACAGAGATGGAACTTACGTCGACGAAGAATGCATTGCCACTTCCTCATGCGAGGGCGCAGGAGCTAATGTGCGGATCAACTGCAACAGCAGCAAGAGCATAAATTCCCCTCCTCTTCTATCTTTGCTTGTTTCCTTCTGTTACGTTGTGTAGGTGTTACACTACCATTTTCACGAAAGTAATTGAAGAGGCTATTAAATAATTGCCGAGATGGTTGACATCTATTGGGACATCTTGCTGCATACATTGTACAAGAACGAACTGCATTCTTCGCACACTCTCCACATACCATCAGCATGCTGGGTTTTTCTGCACTGACAAATCCCCCGTATTCTCACGACCTACTGCTTTGACTGGCACTCAGTAACTAACTAGCGAGTCACAGTGCACTCAAGGAACATGCAGATACAGTGTAAGCAAACACAAAAACATCATACCTAGCAATTACTCAGGTGTAATGGCACAAACAAGTGTAAGTGTGGAAACCTCTGAAAATACCATTCGCACTATAGTCTTCCTACGAACACTACTGACATTTTACACTCCTGGAAATTGAAATAAGAACACCGTGAATTCATTGTCCAAGGAAGGGGAAACTTTATTGACACATTCCTGGGGTCAGATACATCACATGATCACACTGACAGAACCACAGGCACATAGGCAACAGAGCATGCACAATGTCGGCACTAGTACAGTGTATATCCACCTTTCGCAGCAATGCAGGCTGCTATTCTCCCATGGAGACGATCGTAGAGATGCTGGATGTAGTCCTGTGGAACGGCTTGCCATGCCATTTCCACATGGCGCCTCAGTTGGACCAGCGTTCGTGCTGGACGTGCAGACCGCGTGAGACGACGCTTCATCCAGTCCCAAACATGCTCAATGGGGGACAGATCCGGAGATCTTGCTGGCCAGGGTAGTTGACTTACACCTTCTAGAGCACGTTGGGTGGCACGGGATACATGCGGACGTTCATTGTCCTGTTGGAACAGCAAGTTCCCTTGCCGGTCTAGGAATGGTAGAACGATGGGTTCGATGACGGTTTGGATGTACCGTGCACTATTCAATGTCCCCTCGACGATCACCAGAGGTGTACGGCCAGTGTAGGAGATCGCTCCCCACACCATGATGCCGGGTGTTGGCCCTGTGTGCCTCGGTCGTATGCAGTCCTGATTGTGGCGCTCACCTGCACGGCGCCAAACATGCATACGACAGTCATTGGCACCAAGGCAGAAGCGACTCTCATCGCTGAAGACGACACGTCTCCATTCGTCCCTCCATTCACGCCTGTCGCGACACCACTGGAGGCGGGCTGCACGATGTTGGGGCGTGAGCGGAAGACTGCCTAACGGTGTGCGGGACCGTAGCCCAGCTTCATGGAGACGGTTGCGAATGGTCCTCGCCGATACCCCAGGAGCAACAGTGTCCCTAATTTCCTGGGAAGTGGCGGTGCGGTCCCCTACGGCACTGCGTAGGATCCTACGGTCTTGGCGTGCATCCGTGCGTCGCTGCGGTCCGGTCCCAGGTCGACGGGCACGTGCACCTTCCGCCGACCACTGGCGACAACATCGATGTACTGTGGAGACCTCACGCCCCACGTGTTGAGCAATTCGGCGGTACGTCCACCCGGCCTCCCGCATGCCCACTATACGCCCTCGCTCAAAGTCCGTCAACTGCACATACGGTTCACGTCCACGCTGTCGCGGCATGCTACCAGTGTTAAAGACTGCGATGGAGCTCCGTATACCATGGCAAACTGGCTGACACTGACGGCGGCGGTGCACAAATGCTGCGCAGCTAGCGCCATTCGACGGCCAACACCGCGGTTCCTGGTGTGTCCGCTGTGCCGTGCGTGTCATCATTGCTTGTACAGCATTCTCGCAGTGTCCGGAGCAAGTATGGTGGGTCTGACACACCGGTGTCAATGTGTTCTTTTTTCCATTTTTAGGAGTGTAATTTACCCTAATATTAGTATGTTAAACGTCAATCGGCCAATGGCCTTGCCGCAGTGATAATACCAGTTCCCGTCAGATCACAGAAATTAAGCGCTGTCGGGCTGGGCTAGGACATGGATGGGTAACCATAAGGTCTGCCGAGCGGTGTTGGCAAGCGGGGTGCACTCAGCCCTTGTGAGGCAAACTGAGGAGCTACTTGACTGCGAAGTAGCGGCTCCAGTCTCGTAAGCTGACGTACGGCTGGGAGAGCAGTGTGCTGATCACGTGCCCCTCCATATCAGCATCCAGAGACGGCTGTGGGCTGAGGATGACACGGCGGCCGGTCGGTACTGTTGGGCCCTCATGGCTTGTTCCGGCGAAATTTAGTTTGGTTTTTCAAATGTTAATAGACTTTGTTCGGTTTAAAAAGCGTATATTGGCAGAAAAATACACTTTCTAAGTATTATTGCATTCTGATTATTGGCTAACAATACGGGTCCCAAACTACCAATTCAGTCTGTGAAATCCGCACATCATGCCAGTTCCCATTTTCGCACTATTTGCGGTGCAAGTGTTGGGTGATTCACCCCGTATGTATAAGGTGATTCACCAAGATATGGCTGCGCGGGATTAGCCGAGCGGTCTCAGGCGCTGCAGTCATGGACTGTGCGGCTGGTCCCGGCGGAGGTTCGAGTCCTCCCTCGTGCATGGGTGTGTGTGTTTGTCCTTAGGATAATTTAGGTTAAGTAGTGTGTAAGCTTAGCGACTGATGATCTTAGCAGTTAACTCCCATGAGATTTCACACGCGTTTTAACATTTCTGAACCAAGATATGCAAATATTTTAATGTGTTATTCTATAAGTAAAACTAAAGAAAAAACTCGATATAAACCTAGGTCCGCATATATTTAGTTGCGGAGTAACGGCTAGTAAAAGATTTTGCATGAAATTTAGAAACTTCGCTACATGAAGCCATCGCAAAACTGTACTAGGTTGAAGCAAAGCACGATTTCCATTGACTTTGTTGTTATTCATCTGGTGAATCCAATAAAATATGTCGCAGACCTGTATCTGCAGCAGTTTTCCAGAACATCCAGAGAAGTAAAGATGTAATTTCGTTAA
The DNA here is from genome assembly GCF_023897955.1 of Schistocerca gregaria. Lineage (NCBI taxonomy): Eukaryota > Metazoa > Arthropoda > Insecta > Orthoptera > Acrididae > Schistocerca > Schistocerca gregaria. The sequence continues at coordinate 83,203,755 of NC_064930.1, read as the reverse complement.
ATTTTTAATTTATTAACTACGTCGCCCAGTTTGTTTTTTAAATTCCAGACAATTGCACAAAATTTTCAACAAAAATTATAGAGAAATTAACTGTGAAAAAATGATGGTAACACTATTGACTGAAACTGTATGAATGAGTCAGATAATCTGCTTTTATTAATACCACAGCACACGTGAATCCATGCTAAACAGGAGAAAAATAAAACTCAGTATTAAGGAAGTTGTACAGTGTAGATGCAATTTCACGTACAGATACAACTCACTAACGGTTGGCAACAATAACATAAACGTGTCTACATTGTTAATGGAAAGTAAACAAATTTACTTGTACCGGGTGATCAAAAAGTCAGTATAAATTTGGAAACTTAAGAAACCACGGAATAATGTAGACAGAGAGGTAAAAATTGACACACATGCCTGGAATGACATGGGCTAGACTGGGAAAGCTCTCTTGCGCGCGTCGTTTGGTGATGACCGTGTGCGCAGCCGCCACATTCTTCATGCTCGGCCTCCCAGGTCCCCAGACCTCAGTCCGTGCGATTATTGGCTTTGGTGTTACCTGAAGTCGCAAGTGTATCGTGATCGACCGACATCTCTGGGGATGCTGAAAGACAACATCCGACGCCAATACCTCACCATAACTCCGGACATGCTTTACAGTGCTGTTCACAACATTATTCCTCGATTACAGATATTGTTGAGGAATGAAGGTGGACATATTGAGCATTTCCTGTAAAGAACATGAGCTTTGATTTGTCTTACTTTCTTATGCTAATTATTGCTATTCTGATCAGACGAAGCGCCATCTGTCGGATATGCTTTGAACTTTAGTATTTTTTTTAGTTCTAATAAAAACCCATGTCATTCCAAGCCTGTGAGTCAATTTGTACCTCTCTATACATTATTCCGTGATTTATTCAGTTTTCAAATTTATACTGACTTTTTGATCACATCTTTGATTCTTTGGACGTTCTGGAAAACTACTGTAGATACACGCCTGGGACATGTTTTATTAGATTCACCAGACCAATAACAACAAAGTCAATGGAAATCGTGCTTTGCTTTAACCTAGTACAGTTTTGCGATGGCTTCATATTAGCGAAGTTGCTAAATTTCAGACAAAATCTTTTACTAGTTGTAACTCCGTAACTACACATTTGGGGACCTATGTTCATATCAAACTTTTTTCTTTAGTTTCATTTGTAGAATAACATATTAAAATATTTGCATATCTTCGTGAATGTCCCAGTAGATATAGTTCTAACTTGTTTCTTTTGTGATTATTTACTGTTTACGTACATCGTTTTAAATTACACTACTATTGTATTGTCAAAAATGATTCGTACCTCACTCGTGGGTGACTTTTTTCCTTTGAATATTGTACCCTATTTGATGAAGATAGGGGACTGATGACCTCAGACGTCAGGTTCCATAGCGCTCAGAGCCATTTTGATGGAGACAGCGAATTAAAAGTGTGATGTCGGACGTGCACCCCAAAACCGGTGAACAAAATAAATTGTGCAGTGTACACAGTATTGTGCTTCTTGTATAAAGAGAGAGAGAGACTGATGAGGACGCAAATTGTTCGAGACGGTGAAAAATGCTCACTCGCCCACCACGGAAAGATTCCGGCTGCAGATTGCTTCGCGACAATTCCCGAGTGCCGCGCAGCTGTGAGATCTGTAGGGCGAAAGAGAGCTGGAGGTGGTGTGGGTTCAGTGACAGCTGTCGATGAGCGAGGCCCCCGCAACGGATTGGAGCATCCATTTTCTTACCGGCCGCAGAGCCCTTTCCGCCCTGCCTCACTGCACGTCGTGTGCAGCTTTAGCCGCCGAAAGGGGGAAGAAAGCGGGGACGGTAGAAGCACGGACCTTTTTTTTTCTTTTCTTCCGCCACGCAGTAGTTCAGGGAAAGGGGGCGGTTCAACAGGTGGCTTTTATGGGCGGTCCAATACAGCGGATTTCTGCAGCGCGCTTTTTATGCCAGCGAGTAACGACGATGTTGCAAAATCAAATATCTTGGTGTAAAAGCACAACCATGCTCACAAAAACACAGTGAAGTGCATGGCGGAGGATACTTTCCATTCCAACGACCACAGTATTCATCCCAAGATCTAACAGAAAACTTCAGCGAAAATCCGCACTATTTTCGTATATACGATAGGCGTTCAAGTAAGGCAACAAACTTCTTTTTCTTCGGTTCCCTCCCCACCTCTCTCTCTCTCTCTCTCTCTCTCTCTCTCTCTCTCTCTCTCTCTCTCTCTCTCTCTCTCCCTCTCTCCCTCTCCTCCCGCATCTCGTGGTCGTGCGGTAGCGTTCTCGCTTCCCACGCACGGGTTCACGGGTTCGATTCCCGGCGGGGTCAGGAATTTTCTCTACTTCGTGATGGCTGGGTGTTGTGTCACGTCCTTAGGTTAGTTAGGTTTAAGTAGTTGTAAGTTCTAGGGGACTGATGACCATAGATGTAAAGTTCCATAGTGCTCAGAGCCATTTGAACCATCTCTCTGTCCCTCATTCCACACACACACATATATATATCGCTGCTGGGAGAGGTTAGAATATATATATTTCTTTTCCTCCCTCTCCCAGCAGCCACATCAGTTCTGCCGAAAAATTAGCGTCACAACGAACACATGAACAACGATGAACAAATGAGCAGCGATAATAACACCCCCAAGAACATAAGTTTTTCATATTAGGTGCATTGTGCTGCCACCTACTGCCCGGTACTCCATATCACTGACCTCAGTAGTCATTATACACTCCTGGAAATTGAAATAAGAACACCGTGAATTCATTGTCCCAGGAAGGGGAAACTTTATTGACACATTCCTGGGGTCAGATGCATCACATGATCACACTGACAGAACCACAGGCACATAGACACAGGCAACAGAGCTTGCACAATGTCGGCACTAGTACAGTGTATATCCACCTTTCGCAGCAATTCAGGCTGCTATTCTCCCATGGAGATGATCGTAGAGATGCTGGATGTAGTCCTGTGGAACGGCTTGCCATGCCATTTCCACCTGGCGCCTCAGTTGGACCAGCGTTCGTGCTGGACGTGCAGATCGCGTGAGACGACGCTTCATCCAGTCCCAAACATGCTCAATGGGGGACAGATCCGGAGATCTTGCTGGCCAGGGTAGTTGACTTGCACCTTCTAGAGCACGTTGGGTGGCACGAGATACATGCGGACGTGCATTGTCCTGTTGGAACAGCAAGTTCCCTTGCCGGTCTAGGAATGGTAGAACGATGGGTTCGATGACGGTTTGGATGTACCGTGCACTATTCAATGTCCCCTCGACGATCACCAGAGGTGTACGGCCAGTGTAGGAGATCGCTCCCCACACCGTGATGCCGGGTGTTGGCCCTGTGTGCCTCGGTCGTATGCAGTCCTGATTGTGGCGCTCACCTGCACGGCGCCAAACACGCATACGACCATCATTGGCACCAAGGCAGAAGCGACTCTCATCGCTGAAGACGACACGTCTCCATTCGTCCCTCCATTCACGCCTGTCGCGACACCACTGGAGGCGGGCTGCACGATGTTGGGGCGTGAGCGGAAGACGGCCTAACGGTGTGCGGGACCGTAGCCCAGCTTCATGGAGACGGTTGCGAATGGTCCTCGCCGATACCCCAGGAGCAACAGTGTCCCTAATTTGCTGGGAAGTGGCGGTGCGGTCCCCTACGGCACTGCGTAGGATCCTACGGTCTTGGCGTGCATCGGTGCGTCGCTGCGGTCCGGTCCCAGGTCGACGGGCACGTGCACCTTCCGCCGACCACTGGCGACAACATCGATGTACTGTGGAGGCCTCACGCCCCACGTGTTGAGCAATTCGGCGGTACGTCCACCCGGCCTCCTGCATGCCCACTATACGTCCTCGCTCAAAGTCCGTCAACTGCACATACGGTTCACGTCCACGCTGTCGCGGCATGCTACCAGTGTTAAAGACTGCGATGGAGCTCCGTATGCCACGGCAAACTGGCTGACACTGACGGCGGCGGTGCACAAATGCTGCGCAGCTAGCGCCATTCGACGGCCAATACCGCGGTTCCTGGTGTGTCCGCTGTGCCGTGCGTGTGATCATTGCTTGTACAGCCCTCTCGCAGTGTCCGGAGCAAGTATGGTGGGTCTGACACACAGGTGTCAATGTGTTCTTTTTTCGATTTCCAGGAGTGTATATCGTCAAAATGGGGCGCTCCGCGGATCTCACGGACTTCGAACGTGATGAGGTGATTGGGTATCACATGTGTCATACCTCTCTTTGCGGTATTTCCACATTCCTAAACATCCGTAGGTCCACTGTTTCCGATGTGATAGTGAAGTGGAAGCGTGAAGGGGCACGTACAGCACAAAAGCGCACAGGCCGGCCTCATCTGTTGACAGACAGAGACCGCCGTAGTGGGTAATAGGCAGACATCTATCCAGAGCACCACACAGGAATTCCAAACTGCATCAGGATTCACTGCAAGTACTATGACAGTTGGGCTGGAGGTGAGAAAACTTTGATTTCACGGTCGAGCGGCTGCCCATAAGCCACACATCCCGCCGGTAAATGCCAAACTACGCCTCGCTTTGTGTAGGGAGCGTTAGCATTGGACGATTGGACAGTGGCAAAACGTTGTGTGGAGTGACGAATCACGCAACACAATGTGGCGATCCGATGACAGGGTGTGGGTAAGGCGAATGGTCAGTAACCGCCACCTGCCAGCATGTGTGGTGCCAACAGTAAAATACGGAGGCGGTGGTGCCGTGGTGTGGTATTTGATGGAGGGGCTACACACTAGTTGTTGATTTGCGTGGCACTGTCAAAGCACAAGCCTACATTGATGTTTTAAGGACCTTCTTGCTTCCCACTATTGACGAGTCAAGGATGGCTATTCCATCTTTCAATACAATCGGCACCTGTTCATAATGCACGGCCTGTGGCGGAGTGGCTACACTAAAATAACATCCCTGTAATGGACTGGCCTGCACAGAGCCCTGAGGCCGGGCGGATTGGCCGAGCGGTTCTAGGCGCTTCAGTCTCGAACAGCGCGACCGCTACGGACCCAGGTTCGAATTCTGCCTCGCGCATGGATGTGTGTAATGTCCTTCGGTTTAAGTAGTTCTACGTTCTAGGGGCCTGATGACCTCAGATGTTAAGTTCCATAGTGCTCAAACCCATTTGAAGAGCCCTGACCTGAATCGTATAGAGCGCCTACTTCGTGTCAGGCCTCACCGACCGACATCGATACCTCTCCTCAGTGCAGCACTACGTGAAGAATCTGCTGCCATTCCCCATGAAACCTTCCAGCACCTGATTGAACGTATGCTTCCGAGAGTGGAAGCTATCAACAAGGCTAAGGATAGGCCAACACCATTACCGATGGAGGGCGGCACGAACTTGTAAGTCACATTCAGCCGGGTGTCCAGATACTTTTGCTCACGTATATATACAGGGTGTTACAAAAAGGTACGGTCAAACTTTCAGGAAACGTTCCTCACACACAAAGAAAGAAAATATGTTATGCGGACATGTGACCGGAAACGCTTACTTTCCATGTTAGAGCTAATTTTATTACTTCTCTTCAAATCACATTAATCATGGAATGGAAACACACAGCAACAGAACGTACCAGCGTGACGTCAAACACTTTGTTACAGGAAATATTCAAAATGTCCTCCGTTACCGAGGATACGTGCATCCACCCTCCGTCGCATGGAATCTCTGGTGCGCTGATGCACCCCTGGAGAATGGCGTATTGTATCACACCCGTCCACAATACGAGCACGAAGAGTCTCTACATTTGGTACCAGGGTTGCGTAGACGAGAGCTTTCAAATGCCCCCATAAATGAAAGTCAAGATGGTTGAGTTCAGGAGAGCGTGGAGGCCATGGAATTGGTCCACCTCTACCAATCCGTCGGTCACCGAATTTACATCTACATCTACATGACTACTCTGCAATTCACATTTAAGTGCTTGGCAGAGGGTTCATCGAACCACAATCATACTATCTCTCTACTATTCCACTCCAGAACAGCGCGCGGGAAAAACGAACACCTAAACCTTTCTGTTCGAGCTCTGATTTCTCTTATTTTATTTTGATGATCATTCCTACCTATGTAGGTTGGGCTCAACAAAATATTTTCGCATTCGGAAGAGAAAGTTGGCAATTGAAATTTCGTAAAAAGGTCTATGCTGTAATGACTTCCATCCCAACTCGTGTATCATATCTGCCACACTCTCTCCCCTATTACGTGATAATACAAAACGAGCTGCCCTTTTTTGCACCCTTTCGATGTCCTCCGTCAATCCCACCTGGTAAGGATCCCACACCGCGCAGCAATATTCTAACAGAGGACGAACGAGTGTAGTGTAAGCTGTCTCTTTAGTGGACTTGTTGCATCTTCTAAGCGTCCTGCCAATGAAACGCAACCTTTGCCTCGCCTTCCCCACAATATTATCTATGTGGTCCTTCCAACTGAAGTTGTTCGTAATTTTAACACCCAGGTACTTAGTTGAATTGAGAGCCTCGAGAATTGTACTATTTATCGAGTAATCGAATTCCAACGGATTTCTTCTGGAACTCATGTGGATCATCTCACACTTTTCGTTATTTAGGGTCAACTGCCACCTGACACACCATACAGCAATCTTTTCTAAATCGCTTTGCAACTGATACTGGTCTTCGGATGACCTTGTTGGGAAGCGTACGAACACTTCGACTGAAATGTGCGGGAGCTCCATCGTGTACGAACCACATGTTGTGTCGTACTTGTAAAGGCACATGTTCTAGCAGCACAGGTAGAGTATCCCGTATGAAATCGTGATAACGTGCTCCATTGAGTGTAGGTGGAAGAACATGGAGCCCAATCGAGACATGACCAACAATGCCTGCACAAACGTTCACAGAAAAAAAGTGTTGATGACGTAATCGCACAATTTCGTGCGGATTCTCGTCCGCCCACACATGTCGATTGTGAAAATTTACAATTTGATCACGTTGGAATGAAGCCTCATCCGTAAAGAGAAGATTTGCACTGAAATGAGGATTGACACATTGTGGGATGAACCATTCGCAGAAGTGTACCCGTGGAGGCCAATCAGCTGCTGATAGTGCCTTCACACGCTGTACACGGTACGGAAACAACTGGTTCTCCCGTAGCACTCTCCATACAGTGACGTGGTCAACGTTACCTTGTACAGCAGCAACTTCTCTGACGCTGACATTAGGGTTATCGTCAACTGCACGAAGAACTGCCTCGTCCATTGCAGGTGTCCTCGTCGTTCTAGGTCTTCCCCAGTCGCGAGTCATAGGCTGGAATGTTCCGTGCTTCGAACGTCTTCCTGTCGGGACACCTTCGTTCTGGAAATCTGTCTCGATACAAACATACCGCGCCACGGCTATTGCTCCGTGCTAATCCATACATCAAATGGGCATCTGCCAACTCCGCATTTGTAAACATTGCACTGACTGCAAAACCACTTTCGTGATGAACGCTAACCTGTTGATGCTACGTACTGATGTGCTTGATGCTAATCTTGTGGAGCAATGAGTCGCATGTCAACACAAGCACCGAAGGCAACATTACCTTCCTTCAATTGGGCCAACTGGCGGTGAATCGAGGAAGTGCAGTACATACTGACGAAACTAAAATGAGCTCTAACATGGAAATCAAGCGTTTCCGGACACATGTCCACATAACATCTTTTCTTTATTTGTGTGTTAGGAATTTTCCTGAAAGTTAGGCCGCACCTGTTTGTAACACTCTGTATATATACAGGGTGGTTCATTGATAGAGACCGTGCCAAATATCTCACGAAATGAGCATCAAACGAAAAAAGAACAAAGAACAAAACTCGTCTAACTTGAAGGGGGAAACCAGATGGATCTATGGTTGGCCCGCTAGATGGCGCTGCCATAGGTCACACGGATATCAACTGCGTTTTTTAAAATACGAACCCCCATTTTTTATTACATATTCGTGTAGTACGTAAAGATATATGAACGTTTTAGTTGGACCACTTTCTTCGCTTTGTGACAGATGCCGCTGCAATAGTCACAAACGTGGTATCACGTAACATTCCGACAGAGCGGACGGTATTTGTTTCGTGATACATTACCCGTGTTAAACTGGACCGTTTACTAATTGAGGAAAAGATCGATATCGTGTTGATGTATGGCTCTTGTGATCAAAATCCCCAACGGACGTGTGCTATATCCGCTGCTCGGTATCCTGGACGACATCATCCAAGTGTCCGGACCGTTCTCCGTATAGTTGCGTTATTTAAGGAAAAGGGAAGTGTTCAGCCACATGTGAAACGTCAACGACGACCTGCAACAAATGATGATGCCCAAGTAGGTGTTTTAGCTGCTGTCGCGGCTAATCCGCACATCAGTAGCAGACAAATTGCGCGATAATTCGGATTCTCAAAAACGTTGGTGTGCAGAATGCTACATCCACATAGATTGCGCCCGTACCATATGTCTATGCACCAGGAATTGCGTGGCGACGACTTTGAACGTCGTGTACAGTTCTGCCAGAGGGCACAAGAGAAAATACGGGACGATGACAGGTTTTTTGCACGCGATCTGTTTAGCGACGAAGCGTCATTCACCAACAGCGGCAACGTAAACCGGCATAATATGCACTATTGGGCAACGGAAAATCCACGATGGCTGCGACAAGTGGAACATCGGCGACCTTGGCGGGTTAATGTATGGTGCGGCAATATGGGAGGAAGGTAATTGGCCCCCATTTTATCAGTGGCAATCTAAATGGTGCAATGTATGCTGATTTCCTACGTAATGTTCTACCGATGTTACTACAAGATGTTTCACTGCATAACAGAATGGCGATGTACTTCCAACATGGTGGATGTCCGGCACATAGCTCGCGTGCGGTTGAAGCGGTACTGAATAGCATACTTCATGACAGGTGGATTGGTCGTCGAAGCACCATACCGTGGCCCGCACGTTCACCGGATCTGACGTCCCCGGATTTCTTTCTGTGGGGAAAGTTAAAGGATATTTGCTATCGTGATCCACCGGCAACGCCTGACAACATGCGTCAGCGCAATGTCAATGCATGTGCGAACATTACGGAAGGCGAACTACTCGCTGTTGAGAGGAATGTCGTTACACGTATTGCCAAATGCATTGAGGTTGACGGACATCGTTTGGAGCATTTATTGCATTAATGTGGTATTTACAGGTAATCACGCTGTAGCAGCGTACCTACGTTCTGTATTTTAATTTTAAAAAAACGTACCTGTTACCAACTGTTCGTCTAAAATTGTGAGCCATGTTTTTGTGACTATTACAGCGCCATATATCACAAAGCGAAAAAAGTGGTCCAACTAAAGCAATCATATTTCTTTATGTACTAAACGAATATGTAATAAAAAATGGGGACTCCTATTTTAAAAAACGCAGATGATATCCGTTTGACCTATGGCAGCGCCATGTAGCGGACCAACCATAGCGCCATCTGGTTTCCCCCTTCAAGCTAGACGAGTTTCGTTTTTTGTAGTTTTTTCGTTTGACGCTTATTTCGTGAGATGTTTGGCCCGGTCACGATCAGTGGACCACCCTGTATAACTGGACAGTTACAAGGGCTTAAGAGAGATTAGGATAGATTTGGAGGCATGCAGACGCTCATTTTTTCCACGGACCAGACAGAACGTGACAGAAAAATGTAATATTGGTTTGAAGTACCCGAACCATCCTCCACACCTGCGGGGGGGGGGGGGGGGGCGGTCATCAGTCTACTGACTGGTTTGATGCGGCCCGCCACGAATTCCTCCCCTCTGCTAACCTCTTCATCTCAGAGTAGCACTTGCAACCTACGTCCTCAATTATTTGCTTGACATATTCCAATCTCTGTCTTCCTCAACAGTTTTTGCCCTCTACAGCTCCCTGTAGTACCATGGAAGTCATTCTTAGCAGATGTCCTATCATCCTGTCCCTTCTCCTTATCAGTGTTTTCCACATATTCCTTTCCTCTCCGATTCTGCGTAGAACCTCTTCATTCCTTACCTCATCAGTCCACCTAATTTTCAACATTCGTCTATAGCACCACATCTCAAATGCTTCGATTCTCTTCTGTTCCGGTTTTCGGACACTCCATGTTTCACTACCATACAATGCTGTACTCCAGACGTATATCCTCCGAAATTTCTTCCTCAATTTAAGGCCGGTATTTGATATTAGTAGACTTCTCTTGGCCAGAAATGCCTTTTTTGCCATAGCGCATCTGCTTTTGATGTCCTCCTTGTCCGTCCGTCATTGGTTATTTTACTGCCTAGGTAGCAGAATTCCTTAACTTCATTGACTTCGTGACCATCAATCCTCATGTTAAGTTTCTCGCTGTTCTCATTTCTACTACTTCTCATTACCTTCGTCTTTCTCCGATTTACTCTCAAACCATACTGTGTACTCATTAGACTGTTCATTCCGTTCAGCAGATCATTTAATTCTTTTTCACTTTCACTCAGGATAGCAATGTCATCAGCGAATCGTATCATTGATATCCTTTCGCCTTGTATTTTAATTCCACTCCTGAACCTTTCTTTTATTTCCATCATTGCTTCCTCGATGTACAGATTGAAGAGTAGGGGCGAAAGGCTACAGCCTTGTCTTAAACCCTTCTTAATACGAGCACTTCGTTCTTGATCGTCCACTCTTATTATTCCCTCTTGGTTGTTGTACATTTTGTATATCACCCGTCTCTCCCTATAGATTACCCCTACTTTTCAGAATCTTGAACAGCGTGCACCATTTTATATTGTCGAACGCTTTTTCCAGGTCGACAAATCCTATGAACGTGTCTTGATTTTTCTTTAGCCTTGCTTCCATTATTAGCCGTAACGTCAGAATTGCCTCTCTCGTGTCTTTACTTCTCCTAAAGCCAAACTGATCGTCACCTAGCGCATTCTCAACTTTCTTTTCCATTCTTCTGTATATCATTCTTGTAAGCAGCTTCGATGCATGAGCTGTTAAGCTGATTGTGCGATAATTCTCGCACTTGTCAGCTCTTACCGTCTTCGGAATTGTGTGGATGATGCTTTTCCGAAAGTCAGATTGTATGTCGCCAGACTCATATATTCTACACACCAACGTGAATAGTCGTTTTGTTGCCACTTCCCCTAATGATTTTAGAAATTCTGATGGAATGTTATCTATCCCTTCTGCCTTACTTGACCGTAAGTCTTCCAAAGCTGTTTTAAATTCCGATTCTAATACTGGATCCCCTATCTCTTCTAAATCGACCCCTGTTTCTTCCTCTATCACATCAGACAAATCTTCACCCTCGTTGATTCTTTCAATGTATTCTTACCTCCTATCTGCTCTCTCCTCTGCATTTAACACCTACAAATCCTTAATCTGTCCCATCCTCTGTTATGCCAGTGCCTCCTGGATATCTGCCCCCCCCCCCCCAATTTCTATATGTCCCTCCAGATCCTTGAGCGTGATGCACTCCGCCTTGCCTTCCGTATACGCCTCCCGTCCCCCATGCGGATCCTCTATCCCTGCTCCCACCTGCTCCTGTTCCTCGAATATACCGGCATCCACTACACCTCCCACCACCTTCATCCCCCTCACCCCCTGGTTGCTCCTCTCCTCTCCCATCCCCGCCCCTGGCACGTCTTCACTGTTGTATCCTCCCTACCCTCCATCTCTACACCCTTCATCTCCTTTCCCAAGGTGGCTTCCATCAACTCCCCCTCCCAGATGATGCTCTCTCTCCCTCCATGTATCCCTCCTATCAACCCTCATCCTCACCCCCCTCCTTTCCTGTGTCCTTTTCCCGGGCTCCCTCTCCCCCCTTCCATCCTCTTTTTTTCCCACCTCCCCTCTCTCTGCCCCCTTCTCTCCCTTAAGAGCTTTTGCACCTCCTCCCTCTGCCTCCTCTCATTCCCTCGCATCTGCCCTGCCCCTCTCCCCCTTTATGAGTCCTCTCCCTCCTTGGTTCCCCCCCCCCCAAATTTTCGTTTTTTCCCTCCTCCCTCCTTGTTCTTCCCCCTCCTCCTGACCCCCCCCCCCCCCCCTCTGTCTTTGGCTCGGGTCATCTTTATGCCACCATTTTTGTGCTGTGTTTTACAGTGAGTGTTTTACAGTGAGTGTTGTGTTTTTTGGGAAGTGTTGAGAACGGCCATCATACTGTCGCTGGGTGTGCTTTTTTATCTCTTGGCAACAGAAACCAGACAGTCGCCATGTTTTTAATTGTGCATAGGTGGTAATTGGGAGATGCTGCATTGGAGACATCCCAATCAGCAGTTAATGCGAGGTCACTGGATGTTTCCGTGGAAGAAGGACGAGCGGAAGTCTCTGTTTTCTGTGAAGAAAATGTGAGCTAAAGGTCAGGTATAACTTGTACATGTTGTTGGGACATTACATAAGCGCAATTCCCAGAACTCCTGAAGATAGACGTTAATTGTGAATATTGTATCACATACAGAGTCCCTTTGACTGTTCAGAGATGTCACTAAACCCGCCCACAGATGTAAACAACGATGCATGAGCAACGCCTATTATACGGAGAGGGACTGATAGCCAAACAGTTCCAGTCATTCCACCAGGAAAGAAGTACGCGACTCATGTTGTCTGTAGTTCAACAGTGCCGCGGTTCGATCGCGTCCGCATTGTTACTTTGTGTCGGGAAGGGCTCTCAACAGTGGAGGTTTCGAGGCGTGACCCAAAGCGACGTTGTTCGGACATGGAGGAGGGACAGAGAGACAGGAACTGTCGATGACATGCCTCGCACAGGCCGTCCAATGGCTACTAGTGCAGTCGGATTATGGCTAGGAGGAACGCTGACAGTAATGCCAACATGTTGAATAATGCTTTTCATGCAGCCACAGGACGTCGTGTTACGACTCAAACTGTGCGCAATAGGCTGCATGATGAGCAACTTCACTCCGTGGCGAGGTCCATCTTTGGAGGTGCTCTGCTGTTTTGGGGTGGCATTATGTGGGGCTGACGTATGCCGCTGGTGGTCACGGAAGGCGCTGTGCGATACGTGAATGCCGTCCTCCGACCGACAGTGCAGTAATGTCGGCAGCATGCTGGCGAGGCAATCGCCTTCGTGGACGACAATTCGCAACCCTACCGTGCACATCTCGTGAATGACTTCCTTTAGACTAACGGCATCGCTCGACTAGAGTGGCCAGAATGTTCTCCAGACATGAACCCTGTCGAACATGCCTGGTACAGATTGAAAAGGGCTGTTTATGGACGACGTGACCCACCAACCACTCTGAGGGATCCACGCCGAATCGCCATTGAGGAGTGGATCAATCTGGACCAATAGTGCCTTGATGAACTTGTGGATAGTATGACACGACGAATACACGCATGCATCAATGCAACAGGACGTGCTACTGGGTATTAGAGGTACCGGTGTGTACAGCAATCTGGACCAGCATCACTGAAGGTCTCGATGTATGGTGGTACAACATGCAATGTGTCGTTTTCATGAGCAATAAAAAGGGCGGAAATGATGTTGTCCTCTATTCCAATTTTCTGTACAGGTTCCGGAACTCTCGGCACCGAGACAAAACTTTTGTTGTTTTCAGAATCAGATTCTCACTCTGCAGCGGAGTGTGCGCTGACATGAAACTTCCTGGCAGATTAAAACTGTGTGCCGGACCGAGACTCGAACTCGGGACCTTTGCCTTTCGCGGGCAAGTGCTCTACCATCTGAGCTACCGAAGCACGACTCACGCCCTGTACTCACAGCTTTACTTCTGCCAATATCTCGTCTCCTACCTTCCAAACTTTACAGAAGCTCTTCTGCGAACCTTGCAGAACTAGGACTCCGCTGCAGAGTGAGAATCTCATTCTGTAAACATCCCCCAGGCTGTGGCTAAGCCATGTCTCCGCAGTATCCTTTCTTTCAGGAGTGCTAGTTCTGCAAGGTTCGCAGGAGAGCTTCTGTAAAGTTTGGAAGGTAGGAGACGAGACACTGGCAGAAGTGAAGCTGTGAGTACCGGGCGTGAGTCGTGCTTCGGTAGCTCAGATGGTAGAGCACTTGCCCGCCAAAGGCAAAGGTCCCGAGTTCGAGTCTCGGTCGGGCACACAGTTTTAGTCTGCCAGGAAGTTTCACTTTTGTTGTTGTTTGCATAATAGAGATGGTTCACATGGCTCTGAGCACTATGGGACTGAACTTCTGAGGTCATCACTCCGCTATAACTTAGAACTACTTAAACCTAACTGACCTAAGGACATCACACACACCCATGCTCGAAGCAGGATTCGAACGTACGACCGTAGCGGTCGCGCGTTGTTTCTATAATACAACGCTCTACGTATGGCTCCTGTAAGGATCGTGAGGGCAAGATTAATTACAGCACCCACGGAGGCATTTAAGTAATCATTCTTTCCGTGAATGTAACGGGAAGAAACCCTGATAACTGGCGCCGTGGGGCGTAGTTTCTGCCATGTAGCTGACAGTGCTTTGCAGAGTATGGACGTAGATGGCTTTGTGTAGGGCTAGTGCGCAAACAGTTCCTGGGAAACCTAATGGAAAGCAGAATTCATAGAGTGGAAAATATACTGACGCTGCAGGAGTCGCGAAAGCAATTACGTGGGAGAGCGAGCGTCAACAGGTCTTTGTGTGCTCTGCGGAAGCGACGCACCGCGACGCGGAAGGGATAGCAAAGTAATAGCGGCCCGCAACTGTTTGTTCCGTGCCGGTCTGCCGTGGAGCGAGTCCCGTAGAGGGAACCAGCTGTCTCCATCACGGTCCGGTCCACAGACTCCGAAAACACAGCCGCGCGTCGCAAAATATTTGTCTATCCATATTAGCTCCGAACGCAGGAAATTTGTCCGGCGGAGTGCTTCAATAGCTGCTGGATTCTTTTGCAAAGCATATGTTTGGTGGTGAGTATTCCACACATGCTTCGTTCGCTCCAGATCTTGTGACAGGCGCATTCGTTTTTGACCCCTTTCGTCGCATAGACCGGTAAGAACATGGTCACCCGAAACACATTATGCACCGAAGCGCCAAAGAAACTGCTACAGGCATGCGTATTCAAATACAGAGATATGTAAACAGGCAGAATTCGGCGCTGCTGTGGGCAACGCCTATACAGGGTGGTCCATTGATCGTGACCGGATCGAATATCTCACGAAATAAGCGTCAAACGAAGAAACTACAAAGAACGAAAGTCGTCTACATTGAAGGCGGAAACCAGATGGCGGTATGGTTGGACCGCTACATGGCGCTGACATGTCAAACGGATATCAACTGCATTTTTTTTAAAAAAAGGAACCCCCAATTTTTATTACATATTCGTGTAATACGAAAAAAATATGAATGTTTTAGTTGGACCACTTTTTTCGCTTTCTGATAGATGGTGCTGTAATAGTCACAAACATATGGCTGACAATTTTAGACGAACAGTTGGTAACAGGTAAGTTTTTAAAATTAAAATACAGAACACAGGTACGTTTGAACATTTTATTTCGGTTGTTTCGATGTGATACATGTACCTTTGAGAACTTACCATTTCTGAGAACTGTGAAGGTACGTCACATAAATATTGACATTTTTAGCGGTTGTAATCGTAATTTACGTATTTTATGAATATAATTAGTGTAAAAGATATAGTTAATGTTCTTGAAACAAATGATATGCAGCGATAGCATCTTTATTTAATGGCTATGAAAATAAAAAAAAGGATCGAAAGAGACGCTATTGTCGGTTGAGGAGGAAGGACGTATTTTACGAGACACACTATTTTGTTTCGATATACGGAAGGCAGCCATTGAGCGGCTGCACATATTTTATGTAAGTTATTCGTATTTCTGCTTAAATAAACTTGTTGTTATTATTAGAAAATGAATTTTTTTGTAACAGTTGTCACCTCAAATGCTCGCAGTGGCTAACTATTTTTAATAATCATTTTTTCAGTAGTTTGCGCTGCGTGAAGTTCATCTTCCTAGGCAGCCTCTGGTCGGCCATTACGCGCCGAAGTATTAATTTATTTTTCAGTGTTAACACTAACTGTAAATGCGAGACATTTCGTTATAAGAACCTTTTTAAACTGCAACAGATAATTATTGTACGTTAAAGTTCATGTTTTTAAACTATACAGATTCCAAGAGTTCAATAAGTTTTATCTTGGCCGCTCCACGGCAACAATCGAAATTCTCTCAAGCCTTGCTTTGCAATCAATAAATGGAAATTAACAAAATTACATTCAATTCAGTTAACGGCAACTATATGTTAGGCATCACGTTCAAAATCTAAAGTACGTACATGAATAACTAAGACCCTTCAAGAACCCGTTTCATATTTACTTATGCACGTAAATAAAAGTGATAAGAGAAGGCAATATCCCTGAGAGAAAGAATCATGCTGATAAATTGAAAATAAAAATGTTCAAAATATGTATGTAATTTCCTTTGTATGTGACGTAACGAACGTAACGACGTAACAACGGACGTCACAGAACGCATGCTGTTACAGCGTGATTACCTGTAAATACCACATTAATGCAATAAATGTTCAAAATGATGTCCGTCAACCTCAGTGCATTTGGCAATACGTGTAACAACATTCCTCTCAACAGCGAGTAGTTCGCCTTCTGCAATGTTCGCACATGCATTGACAATGCGCTGACGCATGTTGTCAGGCGTTGTCGGTGTATCACGACAGCAAATATCCTTCAACTTTCCCCACAGGAAGAAATCCGGGGACGTCAGCTACGGTGAACGTGCGGGCCATGGTATGGTGCTTCGACGACCAATCCACCTGTCATGAAATATGCTATTCAATACCACTTCAACCGCACGCGAGCTATGTACCAGCCATCCATAATGTTGGTAGTACATCGACATCCTGTCATGCAGTGAAACATCTTGTAGTAACATCGGTAGAACATTACGTAGGAAATCAGCATACATTGCACCACTCAGATTGCCATCGATAACATGTGGGCCAATTACCTTCGTGCCATAATGCCGCACCATACATTAACCCGCCAAGGTCGCTGATGTTCCGCTTGTCGCATCCATCGTGGATTTTCCGTTGCCCAATAGTGCATATTATTCCGGTTTACGTTGCCGCCGTTGGCGAACGTCGATAAATAGAACGCGTGCAACAAATCTGTCATCGTCCCGTAATTTCTCCTGTGCCCAGTGGCAGAACTGTACACGACGTTCAAAGTCGCCGCCATGCAATTCCTGGTGCATAGAGATATGGTACGTGTGCAATCGATGTTGATGTAGCATTCTCAACACCGACGTTTTTGATATTCCCGATTGTCGCGCAATTTGTCTGCCACTGATGTGCGGATTAGCCACGACAGCAGCTGAAACAACTACTTGGGCATCATCATTTGTTGCAGGTCGTGGCTGACGTTTCACATGTGGCTGAACACTTCCTGTTTCCTTAAATAACGTAACTATCCGCAAACGGTCCGGACACTTGGATGATGTCATCCAGGATACCGAGCAGCATACATAGCACACGCCCGTTGGGCATTTTGATCACAATAGCCATACATCAACAAGATATCGACGTTTTCCGCAATTGGTAAACGGTCCATTTTAACACGGGTAATGTATCACGAAGCAAATAGCGCCCGCACTGACGGAATGTTACCACGTACTTATACGTTTGTGACTATTACAGCGCCATCTATCACAAAGCGATAAACTGGTCCAACTAAAAAATTCGTATTTCTTTGCGTAGTACTCGAATATGCAATAAAAATGGGGGTTCTTATTTAAAAAACCGCAGTTGATATCCGTTTCACCTATGGCAGCGTCATCTTGCGGGCCAACCATAGCGCCATCTGGTTTCCCCCTTAAAGCTAGACAAGTTTCGTTCTTTGTACTTTTTTTGTTCGACGCTTATTTCGTGAGATATTTGGCCCGGTCACGATCAATGGTCGACAACGTATATTATCATATGGTAAATATGCATGTTGTATTTCACAAAATAAATGTTTTTATTGGTTACAACAAATATTGATTGAAATTAATAATTATTTGCGGTCACATGTATCACACAATTCATATAAAATATAGTATCGAGAGTTTTGATAAACACTTATATCTACTACTGCAGTAACATTTTTTTTAATTTTTTTATTTTTCTACCGCCCTCCCATCCTCTCCGATAATGCAGTACATGGGTCTATTAAGCAGTATTTCACTGGCAACGCAAACCAACACATCGCACGTCTTCGCCACTTTTTACTCGGCCGTTTTTCCAGATCATGGACTCCTATTCGAGATTGAAATATATGCCCTCCGCTGCCATTCCGGAAGATTTGTTTCAACATCAACGCGATAACTCCACGTTAACGGCCGACTCATATAAACTGACGTTGCACAGAACGTATTCAATTGGCCGCAAAGCGCATTTCGTGCGGTGAAACTGCGGTGTTTGGTTCCTCCACTTTGTGATATCCAGTAGCCGTCTACCAATCATGTTCGTGATTTTGCCTGCGATTCGCGGTCGACTGCTGTAGCCGATAGCTTTGTTGTTCGGCGGGACCCGCCCTCCCCCCCCCCCCCCACCCCTTATACCCCCCTCCCCCTCGATACCCCCCTCCCTCCCAACACACACACACACACACACACACACACACAAAGACGCCCCTTTGATCTTTTGTACGCGTTACGTCCACCTCCAGTGTGCTTCGGTCTGAGCGATGTAGGTCTTTTAAACCTCCTGTGCACGAATCAACCAAATTACGAAACTATCAATTTTTTTACTTTTAAACACATTACGGGAAAGGCAGTGATCAATGTCTTATAAATATTTACTATTAAAAACATAATAAAAATTGATATTTACTATTAGAAACAGTCTTGATCACGATTTATTTATCAAGGTGACCGGTTTCGACCACTACTGTGGTCATCTTCAGACCACTGAGTAGGAACCTCTTTCTGCTGGAGAATCTCCAAACCGGTAACCTTGATAAATAAATCGTGATCAAGACTGTTTTTAATAGTAAATATCACTTTTTATTATGTGTTTTGCAAAAAATGAAAACCATATCATGTTTTACAACAAAGTCATGAAATTTTAGATGAATGTTTATGCTATTAATTTTAACGAAACACTTTAAGCAACGCGTTGTATGTATTATAACCTTCGTGGTATGGGCTTTTATTTGAGTTTAATTCTCCGACTGTGGCGGCATAATATTTTTAAGGTATTGACAGTGCGTTTCAACTACAGACGTATCTCTTTAATCAGCGTTGTGGGTAAAATCTTCTCAGGCCTTGTTGAAAGGAAAGTGCGAGTATTAGTTGAGGACAAATTGGATGAAAATCAGTGTGGGTTTAGGCCTCTTAGAGGTTGTCAGGACCAGATCTTTAGCTTACGGCAAATAATGGAGAATTGTTACGAGTGGAACAGGGAATAGTATCTATGCTTTATAGATCTAGAAAAGGCATATGACCCGGTTCCTAGGAGGAAGTCATTGTCTGTCCTACGAGATTATGGAATAGGGGGCAAACTTTTGCAAGCAATTAAACGTCTTTCCATGGATAGTCAGGCAGCAGTTAAGAGTTGACGGTAAACTGAGTTCGTGGTTCAGAGTAGTTTCAGGGATAAGACAAGGCTGCAACCTGTCTCCACTGTTGTTCATATTATTTATGGATCATATGTTGAAAACAATAGACTGGCTGGGTGAGATTAAGATATGTGAACACAAAATAAGCAGTGTCGGATATGCGGACGACGTAGTTGTAATGGCAAATTCGATTGAAAGTTTGCAAAGTAATATTTCAGAGCGAGACCAGAAATGTAAGGAGTATGGTATGAAGATTAGCATCTCCAAAACGAAAGTAATGTCAGTGGGAAAGAGATATAAACGGATTGAGTGCCAAATAGGAGGAACAAAGTTAGAACAGGTGGACGGTTTCAAGTCCGAGTGTTGCCTAAAAGCGATGGCAGGTCCGCTGGCAAGTCAGACGCGGCCCGCTGGTCAGAAAAAAAAAAACGCAATCCAGTAAAACGTGGAGCACAGTTACCTGGACGCCACAAGCACCACACATTGGAGGGTCCTCCCGCCGGAGCAGTGTGTAAGCTTAGAGACTGATGACCTTAGCAGTTGAGTCCCATAATATTTGACACACATTTGAACATTTGTACTGGGAGGTTAAATGCGCCATAAGGGAAGTTTACAGGGCTCATTGATTCGACTGGTTTCACACTCTGGACTGCTGGTCGTAAAAGTTGCGACACTCGATAGCTGAGGCACGTTAGGTAGCCGGGAGCGGCTAAGCGGAGGGTGTCGAATTCCAGCCACAAAGAGCGCGCTAACCTCGGTAATTTGCCTGGAATCCGTTTCTATGTGCGAGCAGTCGGGGCAGAGTGCGCAGCAGCTGGTAGTGGCGGAGCTGGAATTCCTCGCTGGCTGGCCGGCACGTAATGGGGATTCCGACACGCGATCTCCGGGCCAGAGCAGACCGGAACAGGTGGGTGGCCAAAGTTGGGCGGCCACCAGAATTCCGCACACCGGCCGCGCTGCACACCACCCGCCCCCACTAAGTTGGCCTGCGGGGGCGGAGGGCAATTTGTGGCGCAGCTGTCGATCACCCACCCCCACCGCCTCCAGCTCTCACACCACACAACTGCCGGTAAGTGGAGGCGCGCTAGGGGGCCAGACGCTAGAGGCAGCAGCGTTGCGTAAGTTGCCGCTGCTTCGGAGGCAACCGCCAACTCGCTCAACTCTGGAAGGAGCGGGAAGCATTCCTGGCGGGAGCACGATTACGCCATTGTGACAAGTCATGGGCCTAGCGTAGTATGGTAGCATGAAGACGTTATCGAAGAAAGCTATGAATACACCACTGGCCATTACAATTGCTACACCAAGGACAAATGCAGATGATAAACGGGTATTCATTGGAAAAATATACTAGAACTGACGTGTGATTACATTTTCACGCAATTTGGGTTAATAGATCCTGAGAAACCAGTACCCAGAACAACCACTCGCCGTAATTACTGCCTTGATACGCATACAGAGCTCGGATGGCGTCTACAGGTACAGCTGCCCATGCAGCTTCAACACGATACCACAGTTCATCAAGAGTAGTGACTGGCGTATTGTGACGAGACAGTTGCTCGGCCACCATTGCCCACACGTTTTCAGTTGGTGACAGATCTGGAGAATGTACTGGCCAGGGCAGCAGTCGAACATTGTCTGTATCCAGAAATATGCAGTAGTGCATTGTCCTGCTGAAATGTGGGATTTCGAAGGGATCGAATGGAGGGTAGAGCCACGGGTCGTAACACATCTGAAATGTAACGTCCACTGTTCAAAGTGCCGTCAGTGCTAACAAGAGGTGACCGAGGCGTGTAACCAATGGCACCCCATACCATCACGCCGGGTGATACGCCAGTATGGCGATGACGAATACACGCTTCCAATGTGCGTTCACCGCGATGTCGCCAAACACGGATGCGACCATCGTGATGCTGTAAACGGAACCAGGATTCATCCGAAAAAATGACGTTTTGTTATTCGTGCACCCAGAATCGTCGTCGAGTACACCGTCGCTGTGATGCAGCGTCAAGGGTAACCGCAGCCACGGTCTCCGAGCTGATAGTCCGTGGTACTGCAAACGTCGTCGAACTATTCCTGCTGATTGTTGTTGTCTTGCAAACGCCCCACTTCTGTTGACTCAGGGATCGAGACGTGGCTGCACGATCCGTTACAGCCGTCATCTCGACTGCTAGTGATACGAGGCCGTTGGGATCCAGCACGGCGTTCCGTATTACCCTCCTGAACCCACCGATTCCATATTCTGCTAACAGTCATTGGATCTCGACCAACGCGAGCAGCAATGTAGCGATACTAAAAGCCACAATCGCGATAGCCTAAAATCCGACCTTTATCAGAGTGGGAAACGTGATGGTACGCATTTCTCCTTCTTACACGATGCACCACAACAACGTTTCGCCAGGCAACGCCGGTCAACTGCTGTTTGTGTATGAGAAATCGGCCGGAATCTTTCCTCATGCCGGCACTTTGTAGGTGTCGCCACCGGCGCCAACCTTGTGTGAATGCTCTGAAAACCTAATCACTTGCATATCACAGCATCTTCTTTCTGTCGGTTAAATTTCGCGTCTTTAACACGTGATCTTCGTGGTGTAGCAATTCTAACGGCCAGTAGTTTACTATTAACCGACGACTACACTCTAAGGAAATAAACTGCGCACCACGGAGGAATTATCCGATTGGGACGTAAATTGCGAGGTGTGATACACATGCGCAGACAAATAACTGAGTACAATTTCAGAAAACTTAGATGATTTATTCAGGAGAGAGACAGTCACAAACAGAGCAACTCAGTAACGCATTGGTCCACCTTTGGCCCTTATGTAACCAGTTATTCGGCTTGATGTTGAGTGATGGACTTGTTGAGTGTCCTCACGACGGATACAGAGCCAAATTGTGTCCAACTGGTGGGACACATCTTCAAACTACAGACCTAGTTGGACGGCCCTACTGGTAATGATCCACACGTTCTCAATTGGGGAAGAGATCGAGCCAACTTGCTGGTCACGTTGTGTTTTGTCAAGAACGAAGACGAGTACATTGACGCGTCAGAGAAACTGGTATAGGCATGCGTATACAAATGCAGCGATACGCAGCCAGGCAGAATACGGCGCTGCGGTCGGCAACGCCTATATAAGACATTATAAGAGGTCCATGACTAAGGAATTTATTGCTAGCGCACTAGAGCAGATGTTATTTCGATGGATTGCAGAGCAGAGAGCAGTGTCGGCAGCAGCATTAGTAGTAGTAGCTGGCAGTCGGGCGGTTGGGTCAGGTCGCCCGTAGACAGCAGTGAAACGAAATGATCGTACGGCATTGTTGGGCCGGGAGACCCCATGCGGGGTGTTCGGCCGCCGAAATTGCAAGTCCTTTTTATCTGACGCCACTTCGCCGACTAGCGAGTCAATGATGCTGAAAGACACACAACACCCAGCCATCACGAGGGAGAGAAAATGCCTGACCCCGCTGGGAATCGAACCCGGGACCCCGTGCGCGGAAAGCGACAACGCTACCGCGAGCCCACGTGCTGCGGAAGTAGAGAACAGTTGTCGAGTTGTATAGGTCACAGAGAGCACTTTGACCTGGAGTTCGGACAGTGCAGTCCAGTAGTGGCGTTCTGTAGCTCGAGAAGTGCTGTAGAGTTATGGAATTACCGAGGCCGGTCGTGGAGAACGGTGGCGGTGCCTAAGTGATGTAGTATAATGTAAAACAAAATATTATTGTTCTTTATTCAAATGACTCTGAGCACTATGGGACTTAACATCTATGGTCATCAGACCCCTAGAACGTAGAACTACTTAAACCTAACTAACCTAAGGACGTCACACAACACCCAGCCATCACGAGGCAGAGAAAATGCCTGACCCCGCCGGGAATCGAATCCGGGAACCCGGGGGTGGGAAGCGAGAACGCTACCACACGACCACGAGATGCGGGCTGTTCTTTATTGCCGCACGCATATGTTAATTGCTACAATTGATTTTTGTACTATTGTCATATCGAAGACCAATGTAAATGTTTTCAATAATCTTTCAACAATAATCTTTCCTATAAAGATAACTTTGACAGCCATTTATCTGAATTTAAAGCTTTTACTAATTTCTGCTATCCATAGTCATGCCGATTACCATAAAGAAAATCAATTGTTTTTCATACATAACGGAATCTAGTGGGCAGCAACGCACTGCGCTGTGCCAGAAAAATTTCTTACAGGAGCAGATATATGCGCGTTAGCCGGCGACATCATTGAGGTAAAAATTTTCAGTTTATTCAGAATGACTTTTCAGGGCCACGACGCAGCACTGCTGACGTCCAGATTTACCAGTTGAGATTCACAGTCAGTAAATTACTGAAAGGTTACGTGACGAGAATTCTTTTGAAAGGTTATATACACTCCTGAAAATGGAAAAAAGAACACATTGTACCGGTGTGTCAGACCCACCATACGTGCTCCGGACACTGCGAGAGGGCTGTACAAGCAATGATCACACGCACGGCACAGCGGACACACCAGGAACCGCGGTGTTGGCCGTCGAATGGCGCTAGCTGCGCAGCATTTGTGCACCGCCGCCGTCAGTGTCAGCCAGTTTGCGTGGCATACGCAGCTCCATCGCAGTCTTTAACACTGGTAGCATGCCGCGACAGCGTGGACGTGAACCGTATGTGCAGTTGACGGACTTTGAGCGAGGGCGTATAGTGGGCATGCGGGAGGCCGGGTGGACGTACCGCCGAATTGCTCAACACGTGGGGCGTGAGGTCTCCACAGTACATCGATGTTGTCGCCAGTGGTCGGCGGAAGGTGCACGTGCCCGTCGACCTGGGACCGGACCGCAGCGACGCACGGATGCACGCCAAGACTGTAGGATCCTACGCAGTGCCGTAGGGGACCGCACCGCCACTTCCCAGCAAATTAGGGACTCTGTTGCTCCTGGGGTATCGGCGAGGACCATTCGCAAACGTCTCCATGAAGCTGGGCTACGGTCCCGCACACCGTTAGGCCGTCTTCCGCTCATGCCCCAACATCGTGCAGCCCGCCTCCAGTGGTGTCGCGACAGGCGTGAATGGACGGACGAATGGAGACGTGTCGTCTTCAGCGATGAGAGTCGCTTCTGCCTTGGTGCCAATGATGGTCGCATGCGTGTTTGGTGCCGTGCAGGTGAGCGCCACAATCAGGACTGCATACGACCGAGGCACACAGGGCCAACACCAGGCATCATGGTGTGGGGAGCGATCATCTACACTGGCCGTACACCTCTGGTGATCGTCGAGGGGACACTGAATAGTGCACGGTACATCCAAACCGTCATCGAACCCATCGTTCTACCATTCCTAGACCGGCAAGGGAACTTGCTGTTCCAACAGGACAATGCACGTCCGCATGTATCCCGTGCCACCCAACGTGCTCTAGAAGGTGTAAGTCAACTACCCTGGCCAGCAAGATCTCCGGATCTGTCCCCCATTGAGCATGTTTGGGACTGGATGAATCGTCGTCTCACGCGGTCTGCACGTCCAGCACGAACGCTGGTCCAACTGAGGCGCCAGGTGGAAATGGCATGGCAAGCCGTTCCACAGGACTACATCCAGCATCTCTACGATCGTCTCCATGGGAGAATAGCAGCCTGCATTGCTGCGAAAGGTGGATATACACTGTACTAGTGCCGACATTGTGCATGCTCTGTTGCCTGTGTCTATGTGCCTGTGGTTCTGTCAGCGTGATCATGTGATGTATCTGACCCCAGGAATGTGTCAATAAAGTTTCCCCTTCCTGGGACAATGAATTCACGGTGTTGTTATTTATATTTCCAGGAGCGTATTATACTTTTATTTGGAGGTTAGTCACATTTTTGTTGGGAGGTTACGGAATTTATGTGTTGGGAGGTTACAAGAAGAAGTATCAGGCGCAGTTGTTAGATCGGTTACTGCTGCTACAACGGCACGTTATCAAGTTTTAAGTGAGTCTCAACGTGGTGTTATAGTCTTCGCACCAGTGACGGTATACAGCATCTCTGAGGTACGGATGAAGTGGGGAGTTTCCCGTACAACCATTTCACGAGTGTCCCGTAAATATCATGATGCCGGTAAAACATCAAATCTCAGACATCGCTGCGGCCGAAAAAGATGCTGCGGAAACGGGTGCAGTCGTGCCGCAGAATACTGCATAATTCTGTGCTGGGCGATCAATAAGTGTCAGCGTATCTCTGATGACTGCACGACACAAGGATTTACGCTTCGCCTAGGCACGTCAACACCGACATGACTGGAAACATCTTTAGGTCGGACGAGTCTCGTTTCAGATTGTATCGAGCGGATGGATGTGTACGGGTACGGAGACAACCTGATGAATATACGGTCCCTGCATGTCAGCAGGGGACAGTTGAAGCTGGTGGAGGCTCTGCAATGGTGTGGGGCGGGTGCAGTTGTAATACTCGTAGTATGGGACCCCTGATATGTAGTTACGACTCTTGACAGGTGACACATACGTAAGGAACTTCCGGGGAGGGGAGGGAGGAGTGTCAAAGAAACTATGAAAGGCAACAAGTGTCTGACGCATCTACATCTACATGACTACTCTGCAATTCACATTTAATTGCTTGGCAGACGGTTCATCGAACCACAATCATACTATCTCTCTACTATTCCACTCCCGAACAGCGAGCGGGAAAAACGAACACCTAAACCTTTCTGTTCGAGCTCTGATTTCTATTATTTTATTTTGATGATCATTCCTACCTATGTAGGTTGGGCTCAACAAAATATTTTCGCATTCGGAAGAGAAAGTTGGTGACTGAAATTTCGTAAACAGACGAAAAATGTCTTTGCTTTAATGACTTCCATCCCAACTCGCGTATCATATCTGCCACACTCTCTCCCCTATAACGTGATAATACAAAACGAGCTGCCCTTTTTTGCACCCTTTCGATGTCCTCCGTCAATCCCACCTGCTAAGGATCCCACACCGCGCAGCAATATTCTAACAGAGGACGAACGAGTGTACTGTAAGCTGTCTCTTTAGTGGACTTGTTGCATCTTCTAAGTGTCCTGCCAATGAAACGCAACCTTTGGCTCGCCTTCCCCACAATATTATCTATGTGGTCCTTCCAACTGAGGTTGTTCGTAATTTTAACACCCAGGTACTTAGTTGAATTGACAGCCTTGAGAATTGTACTATTTATCGAGTAATCGAATTCCAACGGATTTCTTCTGGAACTCATGTGGATCATCTCACACTTTTCGTTATTTAGCGTCAACTGCCACCTGACACACCATACAGCAATCTTTTCTAAATCGCTTTGCAACTGATACTGGTCTTCGGATGACCCTACTAGACGGTAAATTACAGCATCATCTGCGAACAATCTAAGAGAACTGCTCAAATTGTCACCCAGGTCATTTATATAGATCAGGAACAGCAGAGGTCCCAGGACGCTTCCCTGGGGAACATCTCATATCACTTCAGTTTTACTCGATGATTTAGATCGGTTACTGCAGCTACAATGGTAGCTTATCAAGATTTAAGGGAGACTGAACGTGGTGTTAGAGTCGGCGCTAGAACCATGGGACACAGCACCTCCGAGGTAGCGATGAAATATCAGGGCTCCGGTAAATCATCATATCTTCGACATCACAGCAAACTGAAAAACATCCTGCAAGAATGGAACCAACGACGACTGAAGAGAATCGCTCATCGTGACAGAAGTGCAGCGGTTCCGCAGATTGCTGCAGATTTCAGGGGTGGGCCATCAACAAGTGTCAGCGTGCGACGCATTTAATGAAACCTCATCGATATGGGCTTTCGGAGTCGACCTATTTTTTACCCTTGATGGCTGCACGACGCAAAGCTTTACGCCTCGCCTGGGACCGTCAACACCGACATTGGACTGTTGAGGACTGGAAACGTGTTGCCTGATCTGTATCGAGTGGGTGGATGTGTACGGGTATGGAGACATCCTCACGAATCCATGGACCCTGCACGGCAGCAGGGGACTGTTCAAGCTGGCAGAGGCCGTAATGGTGTGGGGCGGGTGCAGCTGGAGTGATATCGGACCTCTGGTACAGGTATGACAAGTGACACGTACGTAAGAATCCTGTCTGATCACCTCCATCCATTCATCTTGATCCAGTGATTTACCAACTGCCGTATAATTTGTAGAAGTTTATTTTATTTTATGAACTTCTATGTGCTACCAGTTTCGGTATTACATTGATGCCATCTCGTCATGGTCGTAAAATCGCTATACACGGAAGGAGCCATATCACTGGATCCGTGAATCAATCGTCCTGTAACAGCTGTTGGTGACCAGGAGACACAGACTGAGCTTTTAAGTCTGTGTCGCCATTCATGTCCACTGTGCATTCCGACGACCTTGGGCATTTACAGGAGGACAATGTTACACCTCCCATGTCCAGAATCGCTACAGAGTGGCTCCAAGGACACTCTTCTTAGCGTCAACACTTCCGCTGGTCCCAAAACACCCCAGACAAGAACATTATTGAGCATATCTGGGATACTTTGCAACGTGCTGTTGAGAAATCTCCACTCCCTCGTACTCTTACGGATTAATGGACAGCTCTGCAGGATTCGTGGTTTCATTTCCCGCCAGCACTGCTTCAGACACTAGTTGTACTTGCCATGTGCTGTACTTCTGGGTGGTCGCGGGGGGCCCTACACGATATTAGACAGGTGTTTTTTTGGCTCTTCAGTGCAGAAGAATCTCTCGCCGTTGCGGGCGGGCATTATCTTGCTGAAATGTAAGCCCAGAATGGCTTGTTATTAGAGGCAGCACAACGGAGTGTAGAATATCATCGACGTACCGAAATGTGTGTGGTGGTGCGTATGACAAACCAAGCTGTCCTAGTATGAAATGAAATAGCACACCTGTGCGACGCTCCTGGTTGTTGTCAGGCTGTATGCCGGGTGACAGTCAGGTTGGTATCCTACCACTGTCCGGTTCTTGTCCTGGCAAGTCTTTGCTGGTCACCAAGGCTCAATTTGAAGCGGGACTAATCTCTGGATACACTCCTACTCCAGTCGATGACATTGCAGGCCGAAGCACTTGAAAAGAGCATCAGAAGGAAAATTTAATTGTCCATACCTCCATAGCTCTGACATCGGTCTGCTGTAGAATTTTAGAACATGTTTTTGCTCGCGTATCATGTCATTTCTGGAAGCCCAGAATCTACTCTGTAGGAATCAACATGGACTCCGGAAACACCGATCGTGTGAGACCCAACTCGCTTTATTTGTTCATGAGACCCAGAAAATATTTGATACAGGCTCCCAGGTAGATGCTATTTTCCTCGACTTCCGCAAGGCGTTCGATACAGTTACGCACTGTCGCCTGATAAACCAAAGTAAGAGCCTACGGAATATCAGACCAGCTGTGTGGCTGGATTGAAGAGTTTTTAGCAAACAGAACACAGCATGTTGTTCTGAATGGAGAGACCTCTACAGACGTTAAAGTAACCTCTGGCGTGCCACAGGGGCGTGTTATGGGACCATTGCTTTCCACAATATATGTAAATGACCTAGTAGATAGTATCGGAAGCTCCATGCGGCTTTTCGCGGAAGATGCTGTAGTATACAGAGAAGTTGCAGCATTAGAAAACTGCAGAGAAATGCAGGAAGATCTGCAGCGGATAGGTACTTGGTGCAGGGAGTGGCAACTGACCCTTAACATAGACAAATATAAGGTATTGCGAATACACAGAAAGAAGGATCCTTTATTGTATGATTATATCATAGCGGAACAAACACTGGCAGCAGTTACTTCTGTAAAATATCTGGGAGTATGCGTGCGGAACGATTTGAAGTGGAATGATCATATAAAATTAATTGTTGGTTAGGCGGGTGCCAGTTTGAGATTCATTGGGAGAGTCCTCCGAAATGTAGTACATCAACAAAGGAGGTGGCTTACAAAACACTCGTTCGGCCTATACTTGAGTATTGCTCATCAGTTTTGGATCCGTACCAGATCGGGTTGACAGATACAGAAGATACAAAGAAGAGCGGCGCGTTTCGTCACAGGGTTATTTGGTAAGCGTGATAGCGTTACGGAGATGTTTAGCAAACTCGAGTGGCAGACTCTGCAAGAGAGGCGCTCTGCATCGCGGTGTAGCTCGCTGTCCAGGTTTCGAGAGGGTGCGTTTCTGGACGAGGTATCGAATATTCTGCTTCCCCCTACTTATTCCTCCCAAGGAGATCACGAATGTAAAATTAGAGAGACTCGACCGCGCACGGAGGCTTTCCGGCAGTCGTTCTTCCCACGAAACGTACACGACTGGAACAGGAAAGGGAGGTAGTGACAGGGGCACGTAAAGTGCCCTCTGCCACACACCGTTGGGTGGCTTCCGGAGTATAAATGTAGATGTAGATTCGTCTTCCTTATTACCGTCGTCTTGAGAGGTTGTGTTACACAACCTGACTCGCTCTCGGTGAAGTTTGTAACTACATAACGACTTGTTGGCCCACAGTAAGATTTGCAGCAGTTAGTGATGATGATTTACAGCGTATAGATCGCCTTTTTACTGTTTGAACGACCTGCAGCTCGTTGAAGAAAGCAACCGAAACCAATTTCCGTGTTTTCATTGCTTAAGCAAAACAATATGCCCTCTAGGCATAATTTTTTTTTACAATGAAATGAATACCCTTAGCTGCATACAGGCATTGATATGTCAGGGACATATTGAAAAAGTGTGCCCCGACCGGGACTCGAACCCGGTATCTCCTGCTTACATGGCAGACGCTCTATCCATCTTTTTTTCACTTTTCATCTCATTTTGTTATATATTGTTCTTTGACTTTCTTCGTGACGGACGTCCGATGATACTCGTTCAGGTCGTTCGTTGATCCGTTTACTCAGGTTTTTGTTTTGTTTTTGTTTTATTACAGGGTGTAGCTAAACCCTCTGTCCGAACACGCTGAGCTACCGTGCCGGCGTCCATCTGAGCCACCGAGGACACAGAGGATAGCGCGACTGCAGGGACTCATCTCTGGTACGCCTCCTGTGAGACCCACATTCGCATCTTATTGTCCCGCACTATATTTCATTGTAATTTCATTCTAACGAGGTGCATGGTCACCGATGGTATCTGTCCTTTCGGACATCTTAAGAAGAACAGATACCATCTTTATATACTCGGTCAGTATAAATTTGAAAACTGAATAAATCACGGAATAATGTAGAGAGAGAGGTACAAATTGACTCACATGCTTGGAATGACATGGGGTTTTATTAGAACCAAAAAAATACAAAAGTTGAAAGACTCTACGACAAATGGCGCATCATGTGACCAGAATAGCAAGATTTAGCATAACAAAGAAAGTCAAAGCAAAGATGATGTTCTTTACAGGAAATGCTCAATATCTCCACCATCATTCCTCAACAGTAGCTGTAGTCGAGGAATAATGTTGTGAACAGCACTGTAAAGCATGTCCGGAGTTATGGTGAGGCATTATGGTCGGATGTTGTCTTTCGTTCTGGCTTCACACGCCCGGGTTCCCGGGTTCGATTCCCGGCGGTGACTGGGATTTTCTCTGCCTCGTGATGGCTGGGTGTTTTGTGATGTCCTTAAAACTACTTAAACCTAACCAACCTAAGTTCTAGGGAACTGATGACCATAGATGTCAAGTCCCATTGTTCTCAGAGCCATTTGAACCTTTTTTTTCTGTCTTTCAGCATTCATAGGGATGTCGATTGATTATGATACTCTTGCGACTTCAGGTAACCCCAAGGCCAATAATCGCACAGACTGAGGTCTGGGGACCTGGGAGGCCAAGCACGGCTGAGCACACGATGATCACCAAACGACGTGCGCAAATGTTTCACGCAGCAGTATGGGGTGGAGCGCAATCCTGCATAAAACCCCATGTCATTCCAATCATGTGTGTCAATTTTTACTTCCCTATCTACGTTATTCCGTGATTTATTCAGTTTTCAAATTTACACTGGCTTTTTGATCACCAAGGCTCAGCAGCCATTTGACCATCTTCTTCTGTGCGGATGCACAAGCAGTGCCAGAACTGTTACGTGAATCGGCGGTAAAGCCTCGGGTAATGATGGGAGGGGCACTATGAATATAGTGTGGCACAATAAATTGGGATTGGAGGTCTTACGGGAGGCGTGCCAGAGATAAGTCGCACTATCCTCTGTGTCCTCTGTGGCTCAGATGGACGCGGGCACGCAAAATCAGCATGTTCTGAAAAAAAAAAAAAAAAAAACTGAGTTCATGGATCAACTACCAACTGTAACGGCCCCCAGCAGATACAACGAACAAAATAAGATTGATAAAAAAGAAAGATGAGATGGATAGAGCGTCTGCCATGTAAGCGGGAGATCCCGGGTTCGAGTCCCGGTCGGGACACACATTTTCAACTGTCCCCATTGACTTATATCAACGCCTGCGTGGTCACCGATACTATCTGTTCTTTCGGACATGTCCCAAAGAATAGATACCATCTTCATACATATAAACAATTTTTTTTCATTAAAAAATTTGCATTTCATAAACTCTAAACAAAAGAAAAATTCGGAGTAGGTATTAAAATCCATGGAGAAGAAATAAAAACTTTGAGGTTCACCGATGACACTGTAATTCTGTCAGAGACAGCAAAGGACTTGGAAGAGCAGCTGAACGGAATGGACAGTGTCTTGAAAGGAGGATATAAGATGAACATAAAAAAAAGCAAAACGAGGATAATGGAATGTAGTCGAATTAAGTCGGGTGATGCTGAGGGAATTAGATTAGGAAATGAGACACTTAAAGTACTAAAGGAGTTTTGCTATTTGGGCAGCAAAATAACTGATGATGGCCGAAGTAGAGAGGATATGAAATGTAGACTGGCAATGACAAGGAAAACGTTTCTGAAGAAGAGAAATTTGTTAACATCGCGTATCGATTTAAGGGTCAGGAAGTCGTTTCTGAAAGTATTTGTATGAAGTGTAGCCATGTATGGAAGTGAAACATGGACGATAAATAGTTTGGACAAGAAGAGAATAGAAGCTTTCGAAATGTGGTGCTACAGAAGAATGCTGAAGATTAGATGGGTGGATCACATAACTAATGAGGAGGTACTGAATAGGATTGGGGAGAAGAGAAGTTTGTGGCACAACTTGACCAGAAGAAGGGATCGGTTGGTAGGACATGTTCTGAGGCATCAAGGGATCACCAATTTAGTATTGGAGGGCAGCGTGGAGGGTAAAAATCGTAGAGGGAGACCAAGAGATGAATACACTAAGCAGATTCAGAAGGATGTACCTGTTGGCTGCAGTAGGTACTGGAAGATGAAGAAGCTTGCACAGGATAGAGTAGTATGCAGAGCTGCATCAAACCAGTCTCAGGACTGAAGACAACAACAACAACAGAGAAAATTTAGAGATCTAACATTCAGAGTTGACTGCACATGGATTCTACTGACCAACATACATTTCACCCTACAGCCGAAAACTCACGGCCTGTGCGGAAGCATACAGGCGGTCATCTTCCCCCCTCCTCATACTTGCGAGTGAAACAGGAAAGGAAATCGCTGCAACTGGTGTAACGTACCCGCCGCCACTCACCGTCCGGCAGCTTGCACAATATGAATGCAGACATACATGTAGCTGTTGAGCGTGCAGTCCCCCGTATAGCCGCAATATCTGAGGTTTAGAAATTTTGAAGTCACAGAGGAGTAAATAAAATCGGAAAACGCTTTGCTGTAGCCGTAGTCGAGTCGCAGTTCTTGCAGTAGAAAATATTTCGTCTCCAAGTGTTTAACTAAACCGTTTAACTGCATACGAATGCATATTTACAAACGTTTATGACCCAGTATTAATTGAGGAGTCTGGAAACGTACGAGCAGCGTTCAATACCTAAGGCGATACGATTTATTTTCCTAGACCAATTTCGGGTGAATAAATGCGAAATTTGTTGTGGGACACTGTAGAATGTTGCCGCTTCAACTCATATAGTGTCATGACCGCGCTATACGTAACATTAAAATGGCGTCTGTAACGAAGAAGGATCCGAAACAGATGGTAGAGTTTCTTTCGGTGGAATACCAGAGTATCACAGATATTATAGGCGCAGAGGGTCTACGGAGACCCTGCAGTGAACAAAAGCACGGTGAGTCGTTGAGCGAGCCGTCTGTCATCATCGCAGCAGGGTCGCGCTAACATGTCCGATCTCCACGCGTGCCGGCTAGCCGCACACAGCGGTGACTCGTGCAATGTTGGAACGTGCAGACAGTCTCATTCGAGGTGATCGACGGATCAACTGGACGTTTCTGTTGGGAGTGCTGACAGACTCGCTCAACAGTTATAATACAGAAAGGTATGTTCCTTGCAGCGTAACAAAGACCATAAGAGCATCTGTGCGGAATTCCTTTTGCGTTACGAGGACGGTCGTACAATTTTTGCCTTCAATATGGCGTCTGTAACAAAGGTGGATTCAAGTCAGGTGGCAGAGTTTCTTTTGCCGGCAAACCTGAGCATCGCAGATACTATAGGCGCTTGCAGAATGCCTATGATTGACTTGTCGGCGAACAAAAGCAAGACGAGTCGTTGAGCGAAGGTCGTGCAAGCAGCGGAGAGTACTGCAATGTTGGAACGTGCGGACACTCTCATTGGAGGTGATCGACGAATCACAAACACCCCAATTGAACGTCTCTGTTGATAGTTCTGGGACACTCGTCCATAAGTTAGGGTATCGAAATGTGTGTGCCTGCTGGGTTCCTTGCACCCTAACAAAGGTCATAAGCAGCAACGAAGAATCGTCTGTGCGGAATTTCTTTTGCGTTACGAGGCTAGCCGTGACAATTTTTTGTCTGACATGGTCACTGTGCGATGAAACACACGTTCAGCACTTCGAAGCAGAAACAAGACGGCAATCCAAAGAGTGGCGCCGCACCATCTCTCCTCTGCAGAAAATGTTCGAAGCTGTACCCTCTACCTGTAAAGTCATGTTAGCTGTCTTCTGGCTGGGAAAGGGGTTATTCTGTTTGATGTCCTCGCTCACGGTGCAACGATGAGGCTGCTACCCTTAGGAAACTGAAGAAACGACTTCAGCGCGATCGTTACCATAAATATGCAAAAGAAACTTCTGCATGGCCACGCAAAGCCTCACACAAGTCTCCGTACCCTAGAGGAGCTCACAAAACTCTACTGGACTCTTCTTCCTCGTTCACCCTACAGCCGAGATCTCGCACCTCCCATCTGTTTTGCCTTACGGACGGTGCACCCTGCGGGGAACAGAACGTAGATGATGTGGAGGATATTGACGCAGCAACACGTTGACATAAGCCAGCGGCTTTGCCGCAGCCGTAACAGCAGTTCCCGTCAGATCACCGAAGTTAAGCGCTGTCGGGCTGGGCTAGCACTTGGATGGGTGACCGTCCGGTCTGCCGAGCGCTGATGGCAAGCGGGGTGCACTCAGCCCTTGTGAGGCAAACTGAGGAGCTACTTGGCTGAGAAGCAGCGGCTCCGGTCCCGGAAACTGACGTACGGCCGGGAGAGCGGTGTGCTGACCACATTCCCCTCCAATCCGCATCCGGTGACGCTCGGAGCTGAGGGTGACTCGGCGGCCGGTCGGTAGCGTTGGGCGTGCATGGCCTGTTCGGCTGGACAGAGAGAGTTAAGACGCTGGCATCGGCTTCGAACTGTGGAGTGGTACCATGCAGGTGTACTTGCCCTCCCAGTAAGGTGGAAGTGGCGTAACGCTATTGCAGAGGACGAGGATTGCGTTGAAAAACACGGGTTTGCAGCCAAGAGAGTGTAGAGTAACGTACTGTACTGGAGTCATGAATGAAAGTAACCTCCGGTCAGAGATAGTGTTGCATTACTTACTGAACTTCGCTCGTATGTAGCACATTTTATGAAGTAGGGCATGTGACATGTCGTCTGCTTCACGTGTCGCAAATCGTACTTGGTTGACGTTATCTTCGTTATAGAAACCTCAGCAAAACCATTGAAGTGGTTCGCATATGTCATTGCAGGAGTTGAAAACTGTCTGATGTCAACCAGCTATTGAAATGTAAAACAGTCACTAAAGTAAACCTCTGTAGTTGATTATAATACGCCGGCCGTTGCGGTAGAGCGGTTCTAGGCGCTTCAGTCTGGAACCACACGACCGCTACGGTCGCAGGTTCGAATCCTGCCTCGGTCATGCATGTGTCTGGTGACCTAAGGTTAGTTAGGTTTAACTAGTTCTAAGCCTTGGGGGCTGACCTCAGATGTTAAGTGATAATAATTTTACTTCAGTTTATGTTGGTCTAATTACCGAAGACCAATTAGTAATAAGTTTTGTGCTATTCAGTTTTCTCCTCAGCTGTTACGAGAAACCAGCGGAAAGCGTTAAGCTACATTTCGAAAGAACAGTGACACAACTCAAAAATACAGTAATAGAGAAAATTCGGCTTACAGAAATAATATAAAAGTCATACTGAAATACTACGAGCGTTCTTTAAACTTCACGTAAGTAATTTTGAACGTAAATCGCATTATAGTCTCTACAACAGTAACATGGACTTGTAGTTGTCTACTCGTCGAATATGAGGTGCTGCCAGGACATTATTAACTATTTTTTGTTGTGTCCTTTTTCTGTTATGGAAAAACATTTTTAGTAACCCCTCAAGTAATATTTTTGTCACTTTTCCACTCTAAATTAAGCTAAAAAAATGAAAAACGAGCTGGAACCACTGTAGTCGTAAACCCAAAATACAAAATTGTAATTTATGAAAATTAATACAATTTAATAACCAATATCAAATAGGTAAAATTTCAAGGAACACACCTTACGAAAATATACAATCATACATCATACAGGAACTCATTCAGTATTAACTCGCTTTAAGGCAGAAATTTCCAATTTTTTTCTTGTACGCTGCAACGTACGAAATTTGATAATATTTACAACAGCTGTAGTCGTCATAAGTGAATGTTGCTTCAGACATGCCTGCAGGACTCAAGAACATTGCAGTTTAAGTTATAGGCACATGGTATTCATCGAAGTGGCACAGTGGTTGACACACTGCACACGGTTCAAACCCGCATCCGGCCATCCAGATTTGGGTTATCCGTGATTCCCCACATCGCTTCAGGCAAATGCCGGGATGGTTCCTCCGAAAGAGCACTGCCAAGTTCCTTCCACATGATTCACTAATCCGATGTGACGGATGACCTCGCTGTTTGGTCCCCTCCCCCCAAGCAACCTACCAACCAACACTTTATAAAGACAGAAATTCAAATAATCACTGATATTAACTTACCTGAAACGTGTCCGACACAACAGACACTACACATATACAGCGTGGTCCATTGATCGTGACAGCTCCAAATATCTCACGAAATAAGTGTCAAACGAAAAAACTACAGAGAACGAAACTTGTCTAGCTTGAAGGGGGAAACCAGATGTCGCTATGGTTGGCCTCCTAGATGGCGCTGCCATAGGTCAAACGGGTATCAACTGTGTTTTTAAAATAGGGACCCTCATTTCTTATTACATACTCGTGTAGTATGTAAGGAAATATGAATGTTTTTCGCTTTCTGATAGATGGCGCTGTAATAGTCACAAACATATGGCTCATCATTTTAGACGAACAGTTGGTAACAGGTAGATTTTTTAAATTAAAATACAGAACGTAGGTATGTTTGAACATTTTATTTCTGTTCTTCCAACGTGACACATGTACCTTTGTGAACTTATCATTTCTGAGAACGCATGCTGTTACAGTGTGATTACCTGTAAATACCAAATTAATGCAATAAACGCTCAAAATGATGTCCGTCAACCTCGATGCATATGGCAATACGTGTAACGACATTCCTCTCAACAGCGAGTAGTTCGCCTTCCGTAATGTTCGCACATGCATTCACAATGCGCTGACGCATGTTGTCAGGCGTTGTCGGTGGATAACGGTAGCAAATACCCTTCAACTTTCCCCACAGAAAGAAATCTGGGAACGTCAGATCCGGTGAACGTACGGGCCATAGTATGGTGCTTCGACGACCAATCCACCTGCCATGAAATGTGCTATCCAATACCGCGTCAACTGCACGCGAGCTAAGTGTCGGACATCCATCATGTTGGAAGTACATCGCCATTATGTCATGCAGTGAAACATGTTGTAGTAACATCTGTAGAACATTACATAGGAAATCAGCATACATTGCAGCATTTAGATTGCCGTCCATAAAATGGGGGCCAATTATACTTCCTTCCATAATGTCGCACCATACATTAACACGCCAAGGTCTCTGATGTTCCACTTGTCGCAGCCATCGTGGATTTTCCGTTGCGCAATAGTGCATATTATGCCGGTTTACGTTACCGCTGTTGGTGAATGACTTCTTCGTCGCTAAATAGAACGCGTGGAAAAAATCCGTCATCGTCCCGTAATTTCTCTTGTGCCCAGTGACAGAACTGTACACGACGTTCAAAGTCGTCGCCATGCAATTCCTGGTGCACAGAAATATGGTACGTGTACAATCGATGTTGATGTACCATTGTAAGTAGGCCGTTTAGGTTTTTTTATTTGTAACACCACCTCTGTATGAAAATCACTGGAAGTGCTGTGTGCAGTCTGTGGCTGGTTTGCATTGTTGTCTGCCATTGTAGTGTTGGGCAGCGGCAGCTGGATGCTAACAGCGCGTAGCGTTGCGCAGTTGGAGGTGAGCCGCCAGCAGTGCTGGATGTGGGGAGAGAAATGGCGGAGTTTTGAAATTTGTAAGACAGGATGTCATTAACTGCTATATATATTATGACTTTTGATGATATTAAGGTAAATACATTGTTTGTTCTCTATCAAAATCTTTCATTTGCTAACTAATCCCTATCAGTAGTCAGTGCCTTCCGTAGTTTGAATCTTTTATTTAGCTGGCAGTAGTGGCGCTCGCTGTATTGCAGTAGTTCGAGTAACGAAGATTTTTGTGAGGTAAGTGATTCACGAAAGGTATAGATTAATGTTAGTCAGGGCCATTCTTTCGTAGGGATTTTTGAAAGTCAGATTGCGTTGCGCTCAAAAATATTATGTGTTAGTTTAAGCACAGTTATGTACAATTTTCCTAAGGGGACGTTTCACCATTCTCAACACCGACCTTTTTGAGATACCCGATTCTCGCGCAATTTCTCTGCTACTAACGTGCAGATTAGCCGCGACAGCAGCTAAAATACCTACTTGGGCATCATCATTTGTTGCAG
Organism: Schistocerca gregaria; assembly: GCF_023897955.1. Taxonomy (NCBI): domain Eukaryota; kingdom Metazoa; phylum Arthropoda; class Insecta; order Orthoptera; family Acrididae; genus Schistocerca; species Schistocerca gregaria. The sequence goes on along the minus strand of NC_064930.1, from coordinate 83,165,062 downwards.
TTCGTGATTGGAGTATCACATGTGGCTGAAGACTTCCTGTTTCCTTAAATAACGTAACTATCCGACAAACGGTCCGGACACTTGGATGATGTCATCCAGGATACCGAGCAGCATACATAGCACACGCTTGTTGGGCATTTTGATCACAATATCCATACATAAACACAATATCGAAATTTTCCGGAATTGGTAAACGGTCCATTTTAACACGGGTAATGTATCGCGAAGCAAATACCGTCGGAAGTGGCGGAATGTTACGTGATACTTATACGTTTGTGACTATTACAGCGCCATATATCACAAAGCAAAAAAAGTGGTCGAACTAAGACATTTGTATATCTTCACGTACTTGACGAATATGTAATAAAAAATGGTGGTTCCTATATAAAAAAAACCGCAGTTGATATCCGTTTGACCTATGGCAGCGCCGTCTAGCGGGCCAACCATAGCGCCATCTGGTTTGCCCCTTCAAGCTAGACAAGTTTTGTTCTTAGTAGTGACTTCGTTTGACGCTTATTTCGTGAGATATTTGGCTCGGTCAAGATCAATGGACCACCCTGTACATACATGAAAAGCGTCGCAACTAAGAATGTGCCGCTCTCCTTGATTGTGCCACGATGTACGTCTGCCACTAGCAACGCTGAAGCGACATCTTCTTGCGGCGGTGAATGATGACGTAGTCTACACAAAACGGACGCAAACGGGCTGTAGTGGGCAAATTGCAAGATAGAGGTGTAACGTGGCGCTTCAAACGATTTCCCAGTGAACGAAACTAAAAACTGCCGTTCGTTCACGTGCGACTCTTTTTTTGCCGTGGTACGATATTCGCAAAGCCTTGGGAGTAATTTTGGGAATAATGATTAGGGACACTGCAGCGGAAATTCAACGTTTCTTACAAAAGCTACACGCACTTCATCCTTTCGTACAAATTGAAACTTCTAAATTCTTGCCGCCCGGGCTGGCTGAAAATGACTTCCAAGTTCGTGGCGTCCTCCATCGGTAATGCTGGAATTCAGTATGGTGTTGGCCCACCCTTGGCCTTAATGACAGCTTCCACTCGCAGCCATCCGTTCAATCAGGAGCTGGAAGGTTTCTTGGGGAATGGCAACCCATTCTTCACGGAGTGCTGCACTGAGGAGAGGTATCGATGTCGGTCGATGAGACCTGGCAAGAAGTCGGCTTTCCAAAACATCACAGAGGTGTTGTATAGTATTCCAGCCAGGAATCTGTGCAGACCAGTCCATTAGTGGGATGTTATTGTCGTGTAATCACTCCGACACAGGCCGTGCATTATGAACAGGTGCTCGATCGTGTCGAAATATGCAATCAATCACCATCGCCGAATCGCTCTTGACTGTGGGAAGCAATAAGGTACTTCAAATGCCAATGTGGGTCTGTGTTGTGATAGTGCCACGCAAAACAACAACAAGGGGTGCAGCTTCCCTGCACGAAAACCACGACCACACCATAACACCACCGCCTCACAATTTTATTGCTGGCGCTACACACGCTGGCGGATGACGTTGACTGGGCATTGGAAATACCCACACCCTGGCAACGGATCGCCAAACTGTGTACCGTGATTCGTCACCCCACACAACGTTTTTTCCCCTATGTCCAATGCATACGCTCCCTACACCAAGCGAGGCGTCGATTGGCATTTACGGGCGTGATGTGTGGCTTATGCACAGCGACCGTGAAATCCAAGTTTTCACACCTCCTGCCTAACTGTCATATTACTTGCGGTGGATCCTGATGCAGTTCGGAATTCCTGAGTGATGGTCTGGATAGATGTCCGCCTATTACACACTACATTCCTCCTCAACTGTCGGTGATCTCTGCCAGTCAGCCGGCCGTTGTGGCCGAGCGGTTCTAGGCGCTACAGTCTGGAACAGCGAGAGCGCTACGGTGGCAAGTTCGAACCCTGCGTCGGGCAAGGATGTATGGGATGTCCTTAGGTTAGTTAGGTTTAAGTAGTTCTAAGTTCTAGGGGACAAGGATTTCTGGTCACATGAGTATCGGATAATATCAACAGCAGCAGAAAATGGTATAACAGGTGTAGGATTCGTTATGAATAGGAAGGTAGGGCAGAGGGTGTGTTACTGTGAACAGTTCAGTGACCGGGTTGTTCTAATCAGAATCGACAGCAGACTAACAGCGACAACGATAGGTCAAGTATACATGCCGACGTCGCAAGCTGAAGATGAACAGATAGAGAAAGTGTATGAGGATATTGAAAGGGTAGTGCAGTATGTAAAGGGAGACGAAAATCTAATAGTCATGGGTGACTGGAATGCAGTTGTAGGGGATGGAGTAGAAGAAAAGGTTACAGGAGAATATGGGCTTGGGACAAGGAATGAAAAAGGAGAAAGACTTATTGAGTTCTGTAACAAGTTTCAGCTAGTAATAGCGAATACCCTGTTCAAGAATCACAAGAGGAGGAGGTATACTTGGAAAAGGCCGGGAGATACGGGAAGATTTCAATTAGATTACATCATGGTCAGACAGAGATTCCGAAATCACATACTGGATTGTAAGGCGTACTCAAGAGCAGATATAGACTCAGATCACAATATAGTAGTGATGAAGAGTAGGCTGAAGTTCAAGACATAGTCAGGAAGAATCAATACGCTAAGAAGTGGGATACGGAAGTTCTAAGGAATGACGAGGTGCGTTTGAAGTTCTCTAACGCTATAGATACAGCAAGAAGGAATAGCGCAGTAGGCAGCACAGTTGAAGAGGAATGGACATCTCTAAAAAGGGTCATCACAGAACTTGGGAAGGAAAACATAGGTACAAAGAAGGTAGCTGCGAAGAAACTATGGGTAACAGAAGAAATACTTCAGCTGATTGATGAAAGGAGGAAGTACAAACATGTTCCGGGAAAATCAGGAATACAGAAATACAAGTCGCTGAAGAATGAAATAAATAGGAAGTGCAGGGAAGCTAAGACGAAATGGCTGCAGGAAAAATGTGAAGACATCGAAAAAGATATGATTCTCGGAAGAACAGACTCAGCATACAGGAAAGTCAAAACAACCTTTGGTGCCATTAAAAGCAACGGTGGTAACATTAAGAGTGCTACGGGAATTCCACTGTTAAATGCAGAGGAGAGAGCAAATAGGTGGAAAGAATACATTGAAAGCCTCTATTAGGGTGAAGATTTGTCTGATATGATAGAAGAAGAAACAGGAGTCGATTTAGAAGAGATAGGGGATCCAGTATCAGAATCGGAATTTAAAAGAGCTTTGGAGGACTTACGGTCAAATAAGGCACAAGGGATCGATAACATTCCATCAGAATTTCTAAAATCATTAGGGGAAGTGGCAACAAAACGACTATTCACGTTGGTGTGTAGAATATATGAGTCTGGCGACATACCATCTGACTTTCGGAAAAGCATCATCCACACAATTCCGAAGACGGCAAGAGCTGACAAGTGAGAGAAATATCGCACAATCAGCTTAACAGCTCATGTATCGAAGCTGCTTACAAGAATAATATACAGAAGAATGGAAAAGAAAATTGAGAATGCTCTAGGTGACGATCAGTTTCGCTTTAGGAAAAGTAAAGGCACGAGAGAGGCAATTCTGACGTTACGGCTAATAATGGAAACAAGGCTGAATAAAAATCAAGACACGTTCATGGGATTTGTGGACCTCAAAAAAGTGTTCGACAATATAAAATGGTGCAAGCTGTTCGAGATTCTGAAAAACTTAGGGGTAAGCCATAGGGAGAGACGGGTCATATACAATATGTACAACAACCAAGAGGGAATAATAAGAGTGGACGATCAAGAACGAAGTGCTCGTATTAAGAAGGGAGTAAGACAAGGCTGTAGCCTATCGCCCCTACTCTTCAATCTGTACTTCGAGAAAGCAATGATGGAAATAAAAGAAAGGTTCAAGAGTGGAATTAAAATACAAGGTGAAAGGATATCAATGATACGATTCGCTGATGACATTGCTATCCTGAGTGAAAGTGAAGAAGAATTAAATGATCTGCTGAACGGAATGAACAGTCTAATGAGTACACAGTATGGTTTGAGAGTAAATCGGAGAAAGACGAAGGTAATGAGAAGTAGTAGAAATGAGAACAGTGAGAAACTGAATATCAGGATTGATGGTCACGAAGTCAATGAAGTTAAGGAATTCTGCTACCTAGGCAGTAAAATAAACGATGGCGGACGGAGCAAGAAGGACATCAAAGGCAGACTCGCTATGGCAAAAAAGGCATTTCTGGCCAAGAGAAGCCTACTAATATCAAATACCGGCCTTAAATTGAGGAAGAAATTTCTGAGGATGTACGTCTGGAGTACAGCATTGTATGGTAGTGAAATATGGACTGTGGGAAAACCGGAACAGAAGAGAATCGAAGCATTTGAGATGTGGTGCTATAGACGAATGTTGAAAATTAGGTGGACTGATAAGGTAAGGTATGAGGAGGTTCTACGCAGAATCGGAGAGGAAAGGAATATGTGGAAAACACTGATAAGGAGAAGGGACAGGATGATAGGACATGTGCTAAGACATGAGGGAATGACTTCCATGGTACTAGAGGGAGCTGTAGAGGGCAAAAACTGTAGAGGAAGACAGAGATTGTAATACGTCAAGCAAATAATTGAGGACGTAGGTTGTAAGTGCTACTCTGAGATGAAGAGGTTAACACAGGAAAGGAATTCGTGGCGGGCCGCATCAAACCAGTCAGTAGCCTGATGACAAAAAAAAAAGTTCTAGGGGACTGATGACCTCAGAATTTAAGTCCCATAGCGCTCAGAGCTATTTGAACCATTCTAAATTCTTGTTTTGCTTCCATTCTCGTTATTCGTCAAAAACAGCGGGCTCGCCATGTAAAGCAATTATCTCTGAATACTAGAGCCTTGCACACTAGAGTCTTGCATAGTGGCTCCAACTATCTGCATCTATGCAGGTACTTTGCAGTTATCTACTAGTGATCATCTTTCCTGATTCACGCGTGAATAGAACGAGGCAAAAACGGCAGTCTATACCCCTCCATATGAGCCATAAACTCCCGTATCTTATCGTCGTGATCCTTTCGCGCAATGTATGTTGGACGCATCAGAATCATCCGCAGTGCCGGCTTTCAAATAAAAACTGTGAGATGGTGAGTGGTGTTGCCCTCAACTATGTACCCACATAGAGTTGAAACATTAAAGTTTTGTCTAGGGTCTGGGATACCTAGTTGCCGCATTAGAGGCCAAATACTGCTGAGTACAGTATACGGTAATAATGCACACATGAATCGAATGGTCGAAGTTTCCTATCACCCGGCAATTGTGAATTTAGAACGTAACAAAGACGTTTATAAATGATAGATCGCAATTACACTACTGGCCATTAAAATTGCTACACCAAGGAGAAAATGGTTCAAATGGCTCTGAGTACTATGGGACTTAACATCTGTGGTCATTAGTCCCCTAGAACTTAGAACTAGTTAAACCTAACTAACCTAAGGACGTCACGCCCATCCATGTCCGAGGCAGGATTCGAACCTGCGACCATAGCGGTCACGCGGTTCCAGACTGAAGCGCCTAGAACCGCACGGCCACAACGGCCTGCCTACACCAAGGAGAATTGCAGATGACAAACGGGTACTCATTGGAAAAATATATTATGATAGAACTGACGGGTGATTACATCTTCAGGGAATTTGGGTGCATAGATCACGAGAAATCAGTACCCAGAACAACCACCTCTGGCCCTAATAACGGCCTTGATACGCCTGGGCATTGAGTCAAACAGAGCTTGGATGACGTGTACAGGTACAACGGCCCACGCAGCTTCAACACGATACCACAGTTCATCAAGAGTAGTGACTGGCGTATTGTGACGAGCCAGTTGCTCGGCCACCATTGACCAGACGTTTTCAATTGGTGAGAGATCTGGAGAATGTGCTGGCCAGGGCAGCAGTCAACATTTTCCGTATCCAGGAAGGACGTGCAACACGCAGCCGTGCATTATCCTGCTGAAATGTAAGTTTTCGCAGGGATCGAATGAAGGATAGCGCCACAGGTCGTAACACATCTGAAATGTAACGTCCACTGAGACGTGTAACCAATGGCACCCCATACCATAACGCCGGGGCTTGCAATGTGCGTTCACTGCGATGTCGCCAAACACGGATGCGACCATCATGATGCTGTAAACAGAACCTGGATTCATCCGAAAAAAAACGACGGTCTGCCATTCGTGCACCCAGGTTCGTCGTCGAGTACACCATCGCAGGAGCTCTTGTCAGTGATGCAGCGTCAAGGGTAACCGCAGCCACGGTCTCCGACCTGCTAGTCCGTGCTGCTGCAGAAGTTGTCGAACCGTTCGTGCAGATGGTTGTTGTCTTGCAAACGTCCCCATCTGTTGACTCAGGGACGGAGACGTGGCTGCACGATCCGTTACAGCCGTGCGGATAAGTTGCCTGTCATCTCGACTGCTAGTGATACGAGGCCGTTGGGATCCAGCACGGCGTTCCGTATTACCCTCCTGAACCCACCTATTCCATATCCCGCTAACAGTCATTGGATCTCTACAGACGCGAGCAGCAATGTCGCGATACGATAAACCGCAATCGCGACCTTTATCAAAGTCGGAATCGTGATGGTACACATTTCTCCTCCTCACACGAGGCATCACAACAACGTTTCACGAGGCAACGCCGGTCAACTGCTGTTTGTGTATGAGAAATCGGTTGGAAACTTTCCTCATGCCAGCATGTTGTAGGTGTCGCCACCAGCGCCAACCTTGTGTGAATGCTCCGAGAAGCTAATCATTTGCATATCGCAGCATCTTCTTCCTGTAGTTTAAATTTCTCGTCTGTAGCACGTCAACTTAGCGGTATAGCAATTTCAATGGTCAGTAGTGTAGATAGTACCCTCTCCCTTGTACTTCACTGTAGTATGGATAGTGACGGTTACGACGTAACTGCCTCAAACGAAGAGTCAGTGAAATAAAGCTTGAAGGCAAGTGAGGCAGAGAAAGATACACTAGTGTGAAAAATTTTGATAGGGGACCATCCTATTTGCCATGACGATTTCCAGGTAGGCTTGGCCATAAATGTGAATTAAGTTGCATATTTGACAAGTGTGCTGAAGCTCTCTATTATCGATATTTAACCATATTCGTTGTAAGTCTGTCCTTGGAACGACAGATGTTGGTCAGAGAGGTTACTTCTTTCGAAGAGATGCAGTTGTGTGTCTTGGATAGTCTGGTACGTATTTAGTTTGAAAAGGAAGCCTGGCATGTAATGGAGGCAGCATTATTTAAAAGGGACTTTGTAAATAATACGTTTTCAGGAAAAAATTTGAGGAAATTTTTAAGTTAATCCAGTCTTTTTGTATTTGTAACTTTGTTGTTTCTTATTGTTATAACATTCTTAATGATAAAAGTCTGCGGTCAGAATTTTACAAAGAAGCACATGGATTTGCTTGAACTTGAAATAAGTGTAAAGGAAGACAATTATACACAAGAAAAATGTTAAAAAATATTTTACTTGTCTTGTTGCGAGAACTTCATGAAAAAGTGTATTGATGCTATGGCTTAATGAAGCATAGTTTAACTTGGAGTTTATTTCTTCTCGTTTATGAGTCGTTGAGGGTCCTAAGTTTCAGTTACTTTCACGACAGTGTCTGCATACTGGCATTGCACATCGAGAGTTGTTTACTGAGAAGCAATTTGTGAAAATTTGTAAGATACTGTCTTTCATTGCACACCACAAGTCTGATACTGAAATTTTGTTTTTGACTGTCTATAACACCTATACGTACGTTGTGTCAAATATGACGTTAACATAGAAAGGGAGGAATTTTGAAGTTCGACCATGGACAGAGGGTATCGAACATGAATTTCGTATAAATGGCAATTAGTAGAAAGACTTTAATTTTGGATGTTAAGAAAGTAATGAAGTTCTCGTGAATGAAATAATACACGGTCGTCAGCCTAATTAGGCATAATAATTGGAAACATTGTTACAAGAAAAATGAACATGGATTGTTGAAGTGACTTTCGTTAATGCTCCTTTTTAAACAGTGCAGTGGATACACACAAGTAAGGGACGAACAGAGAAAGGGATAGAAGTACTTATCATTTGCATAAAATTGGCATTAACAAAAAAGATAAATGGCACTTCACTCTGATTGATAATAGTTAGTATCTCAATCCTTAATTAATTCAGCACCAAAATGTTGCCAAAACCATGAAGCATAACCAAGGTCCTGGTTTAAACTAGCAAACACAACCCACAAATGCAGATAAATAATAGTGTAAAACCCTTTTTTACGCTCTCTCATTTATGGAAATCCTTCATATTTCTTGAGCTTTCTCGTAATGGAAAAGAATATAGTGGGGGCCCATAAACTGTCATTTACTCTATAGGAAAATAACTATTTAGAGACAAATTGCACTACACCAATGTGAATTTCTAACCCCACTTGAATTTGTTTATATTTATATATTATATAGCAATTTACTCAATTAATATTTTCAAATAAAACTTCACAAATTAGTTCCTAGTAATTGTCACAACAAAGTTAAGTTTCACGAAAGTTCAAATTTTGTGCCTCTATCAGTACCTCTGAAGCAGGTGGTTTAACTGGCGTCATTTATACACTCTGTCACTGAAACATTGGCACATTCAAACTAGAAACAATTCAATGATTATTCAGAAACAGTATACCCGGTCTTTTGCACGTTTAGGATAGGACCCTACGACTGTTTTATGAGCAGGACAATTTCAAAGTTCACAAACAGGTTTTTATCACTTGAATTATTGTTGAAAAAGCACACACACAAACATACTGGTCTATACTAAGATATATGCAGGGTGGTCCATCGATCGTGACTGGGGCAAATATCTCACGAAATAAGCGTCAAACGAAAAGAACTACAAAGAACTAAACTTGTGCCGGCCGCGGTGGTCTCGCGGTTCTAGGCGCGCAGTCCGGAACCGTGCGACTGCTACGGTCGCAGGTTCGAATCCTGCCTCGGGCTTGGATGTGTGTGATGTCCTTAGGTTAGTTAGGTTTAAGTAGTTCTAAGTTCTTGGGGACTAATGACCACAGCAGTTGAGTCCCATAGTGCTCAGAGCCATTTGAACTAAACTTGTCTAGCTCGAAGGGGGAAACCACATGGCGCTATGGTTGGCCCGCTAGATGGCGCTGCCATAGGTCAAACGGATATCAACTGGGTTTTTTAAAAAAAATAGGAACCCCCATTTTTTATTACATATTGGAGTAGTACGTAAATAAATATGAATGTTTTAGTTGGACCACTTTTTTCTCTTTGTGATAGACGGACCTGTAATAGTCGCAGACAATGGCTCACATTTTTAGACGAATAGTTGGTAACAGGTAGATTACCTGCAAATACCACATTAATGCAATAAATGGTCAAAACGATGTCCCATATTCTCCTGTAACCTTTTCTTCTACTCCTTCCCCTACAACTGCATTCCAGTCGCCCATGACTATTAGATTTTCGTCCCCCTTTACATACTGCATTACCCTTTCAATATCCTCATACACTTTCTCTATCTGTTCATCTTCAGCTGTTACAATTTATTAAATCTTTATAGTAGAAATATTAAAATCTTCCATTTCCCTCTGACGATTCAAAGATCTTAACAAGTAAAGAACAACCACTTCATAGTTACATACACATAATTACATTGCATAAACAACTTATACAATCGACACTGCTGTTACAAGTCTGCTCACTGTCTTAATACTAACAAGATGCATAAAAGAGCGTTCCATGCGCAGAGGTGTCCCAATAAACTTAACTGCCCTCAAAGCTGATGTCCATTGTAACACACTAACTGTCAGACTGCTTGTGAAAATATCAGTTTCATGTGTGACGCTTAATAACACAAACTAACACCAAAACATTTCATTATAAAGTACTATCCTGTGAATTTTGAAGAAGTTTTATCAGAAACTGAGATGCATGAAATTCTATGTTCATTTACTGTACAATTACAAAAAGAGTTCTGGTAAAGTCGTTGATTGCAACACTAACGATAAAGATTAGCGATATTCAGGATCAATATTTTATTCTGAGTCGTTACGTTTTGCAGACAAAAGGCACTCGTATGTAAATTTAATTGAAAAAAAAGACTGCTCTCTCACAGACGAATTGTTTGATGTACGGGCTGGCCTGGATTTCGCATTGTATAGCGTGTGCTCCACATATTTCCGTTAACAATTTAATTTTTCACATACATCTCCATCTACGTGATTACTCTGCTATTCACAATATTCTCGAACGGCACGCGGGAAAAACGAGCAATTGAATTTTTCGGTGCGAGCCCTGATTTCTCTTATTTTATCGTGATGATGATTTCTCCCTATGTACGTGGGTGCCAACAAGAGTGTTTTCGAAATCGGAGGAGAAAACTGCTGATTGGAATTTCATGAGGACATCCCGTCGCAACGAAAAACGCCTCTGTTGTAATTATCGCCACTATCTCCCCTATTTCGAGATAACGCAAAACGAGCTGCCCTTCTTCGTACTTTTCCGCTGTCATCCGTCAGTCCCACCTGATGCGGATCCCACACCGCACAGCAGTACTCCAGAATAGGGCGGACAAGCGTGGTGTAAGCAGTCTCTTTAGTGGACCTGTTGCACTATCTAAGTGTTCTGCCAATGAATCGCAGTCTTTGGTTTGCTCTACCCACAATATTATCTACGTGATCCTACCAATTTAAGTTATTTGCAATTGTATTCCCTAAGTATTTAGTTGAATTTACAGTCTTCAGATTTGTGTGACTTATCGCGTAATTGAAATTTAGCTCATTTCTTTTATTACTCATGTGAATGACTTCACACTTTTATTTATTCAGGGTCAATTGCCACTTTCCGCACCATACAGATACTTTATTTAAATCATTTTGCAAGTCGTTTTGATCATCTGATAACTTTACAAGACGGTAAATAACAGCATCATCTGCAAACAATCTAAGACGGCTACTCAAATTGTCTCCTATGTCGTTAATATAGATCAGGAACAATAAAGGGCCTGTAACACTTCCTTAGGGAACGCCGAGTATTACTTCTGTTTTACTCGAGGACTTTCCGTCTATTACTGCGAACTGTGACCTTTCTGACAGGAAATCACGAATCCAGTCGCACAACTGAGGCGATACTCCGTAGGCACGCAGTTCGATTAGAAGACGCTTGTCGAAAGCCCTCTGGAAATCTAAAATATGGAATCAATTTGACATGCCTTGTCGATAGCACTTATTACTTCATGAGTATAAAGAGCTAGTTGTGTTTCACAAGAACGATATTTTCTGAATCCATGCTGGCTACGTGTCAATATATCGTTTTCTTCGAGGTACTTCATAATGTTCGAATACAATATATGTCCCATAACCCTACTGCAAATCGACGTTAGTGATATAGGCCTCTAATTCAGCAATTACTACTACTTCCCTTTTTGGGTATTGGTGTGTCTTCAATTTTTCAGTCTTTAAGTACGTATCTTTCTGTGAGCGAGTAGTCGTATATAATTGCTAAATACGGAGCTATTGTATCAGCATACTCTGAGATGGACCTGACTGGTATACAACCCGGACTGGAGTCTTTGCCTTTATTAAGTGATTTAAGCTGCTTTGTTACACTGAGGATATCTACATCTATGTTTCTCACCTTGGCATTTGTTCTTGAATGGAATTCAGGAATATTTACTTCATCTTCTTTGGTGAAGGAGTTTCGGAAAACCGTGTTTAATAACTCTGCTTTAGTGGCATTGTCATCAGTGACTTCACCATTGTTATCGCGCAGTGAAGGTATTGATTGTGTCTTGACACTGGTGTGATTTATGTATGACCAGAATCTCATCGTTCTGTTGCCCGGCACTGAGCTTTCCACATTTCGATGACAACATGTTTTATACATTTCTCGGATACCAACTTCAGGATTACAAACAAAAGTTTTACACAGTGCTTTCAATTTATGAACGAAAGTAACGTTCGCATATCGTGGTGCTGCAAAGTAAAATGGCGCAATGAAACTCGGGCCACACATAGAAACAACTACTACAGAATATTATATATATATATATATATATATATATATATATATATATATATATATATTTAGTAGCACAGTCCGAAAGAACACATTCGTATAACTGAGGTGATAATGGCCATTGATTCTTTCAGCACAGATGTACAGCAAAGATCGAAATCTTACGGAAATCGGCGATATGTCACGACTAATGAGGCTAATAACCAGGGCCCTACATTAGTAATGTGTTGTTGTTGTTGTGGTATTCAGTCCGCAGATAGGTTTGACGCAGCTCTCCTTGCTACACCATCCTGCGCGAAGCTCTTCATCTCTAAGTAACTACCACAATCTACATCCTTCTGAATCTGCGTACTGTATTTATCTCTTGGTCTCCCTCTGCTATTTTTACCCGCCCCCCCCCCCCTCCCTCCTGTATTAATGTGGTGATTCGTTGATGTCTGAGAATGTGCCCTATCAACCGAACCCTTCTTCTAGTCGAGTTTTGTCACAAATTTCTTGTCTCTCCAATTCTATAAGTACCTCCTAATTACATTCGTGATCTATCCACTTAATCTTCAGCAATCTTATGTACCACAACATTTCAAACGCTGCCATTCTCTTCTTGCCTAAACTGTTTACCGTACATGTTTCACTTCCAAAATGTCTACAATCCAGACAAATACAGTCAGAAAAGAGTTCCTAAGACTTATATTCGATGTTAACAAATTCCTACAGAAACGCTTTTCTTACCATTGCCAGTCTACATTTTTTATCCTGTTTACTACGACTCTAATCAGTTATTTTGCTGCCCAAATTGAAAAACTCATATACTGCCTTAAGTGTCTCGTTTCGTAATCTAATTCCCTCAGCATCACCTGATTTATTGTGATCACATTTCGTTACGCCTGGTTTCCTTTTGTTGACGTTCATCTTATATTCTCCTTTAAAGGCACTGACCATTCCGTTCAGCTACACTTCCAAGTCCTTTGCTGTCTCTGACATAATTACAATGTCATCGGCAAACCTTAAAGTTCTTATTTCTTCTTCTCAAAGTTTTTATTTCTTCTCTCTGAAGTTTAGTTCCTGCTCAACATTTTTCTTCCTTTCGCTTTACTGCTTACTCCATATACAGACTGAATAACATCGGGGATAGGCTGCAACCCTGTCTCAGTCTCTTCTCAACCTCTGCTTGCCTTTCATGCCCCTCAGGTCTTGCATCTGCTGTCAGCTTTCTATACAATTTGTAAATAGCCTTTCGCTCCCTGTATTTTACCCCTGCTACCTTCGCAACACCGTCAACACTGTCAAAAGCCTTCTCCAAGTCTACAGATGCTGTAATCGTTCTTCTTTGGTGTGTGACAGGAGGTGTCCTAGGGTAGTCGAGGCGATTGTAGTGGCCACTGTGTTCTGATAGCGTACTGGTCAGCACATCTGCCTAGTAAGTTGGAGCCTGGGTTCGAATCCCCGTCCGGCGCAAATTTTGAACTTGCCCCATTGATATAAATCCACGCCCACTGGCAGCTAACATCTTTAAGTCCTTTGTGTCCGAGACAAATACGCAGTGATACGAACAGAACGGATACTTTCATTCAAAGGCAATAATTACACTGTAGTCACCGCGATTGATGATATCTTCCTGGGCATAACATAAGAGAGGTGTTCGTACCCGATGAACGGCAGTGCATGTTCTGCAAAGTGCTCGGATGCTGGCCACGAGGTTTGTAAGGAGTTCGTGTGGTGAGGCATTCGTTCCCCCACCAGCGTCACTAACGGCTATTGGATGCTCGTTGGTAGCCGTAGACATGCTGCGATATGTCTCCCCAGGCCATAGAGTACGTGCACTATAGGATTTAGCTCGGGAGACAGCTAGTCCCCTCGTTTGAAAGGCTCATTTACTTGCCAAAGGACCGTGTTCAACAGTGTTCGTGGGTACATTACAGGTTCCCTGTCCAACATAACAGGCTTTGTGAAACATGATGGTTTAAGTGGTACAGCTCTTACGATACTGTATGATGATGTTTTGGTCTTAGTCCTGAGACTGGTTTGATGCTGCTCTCCATGCTACTCTAGCCTGTGCAAGCTTCTTCATCTCCCAGTACCTACTGCAACCTACATCCTTCTGAATCTGATTAGTGTATTCATCTCTTGGCCTCCCTCTACGATTTTTACCCTCCACGCTGCCCTCCAATACTAAATTGGTCATCCCTTGATGCCTCAGAACATGTCCTACCAACCGATCCCTTCTTCTTGTCAAGCTGTGCCACAAACTCCTCCCCAATTCTATTCAATACCTCCTCATTAGTTACGCGATCTACCCATCTAATCTTCAGCATTCTTCTGTAGCACCACATTTCGAAAGCTTCTATTCTATTCCTGTCCAAACATTTATCGTCCACGTTTCACTTCTATACGTGGCTATACTCCGTACAAATACTTTCAGAAAGGACTTCCTGACAAATCTATAGTCGATGTTAACAGTTTTCTCTTCTTCAGAAACGCTTTTCTTGCCATTGCCAGTGTACATATCCTCTCTTCTTCCATCATAAGTTATTTTGCTGCACAGACTCCTGGCCGGAATACTATGGAACACCTCTGTGATGTTTTAGAAAGCCGACTTCTTGCCAGGCCTCACCGACCGATATCGATACCTCTCCTCAGTGCAGCACTCCGTGAAGAATGGGTTGCCATTCCCCAAGAAACTTTCCAGCACCTGATTGAACGGATGGCTGCGAGAGTGGAAGCTGTCATCAAGGCTAAGGGTGGTCCAACACCATACTGAATTCCAGCATTACCGATGGAGGACGCCACGAACTTTTAAGTCATTTTCAGCCATGTGTTCGGATACTTTTGATCACATAGCGTATATTCTTTGGCGCGGTAGAGGCGTGGGGGTGAGAAGGGGTGAGCGGAGGAAAACTCGCGCGTTTTCGGTGACTACAATCAGTTGTTCGAGTACGCCACCAAGTACAGACGTGATTATTGTCTTCGCGCTTCGCTCTGAGCGATCTATCGTTTGATTCGAAGCTTGTCACCGAAATGCAGTCTAGTAACCGTGGAGCCAAATCTTTCACGAGCGTGTTGTTGCAGCCATTTTGTGTCACATTTGAGCGTGAGCATCTTTTAAATTCGCTTTCATAAATTGTTCTCGTTCCGTGTGGTATTTTTATCACAGCAGATGACGGCACATAAACTAAGTTGTCAGTAATACACAAGACGCTGCCACTGCACCGCTGTTCCAGCCCAGAAGTTTATGTCCTTTCCCTCTCCATGCAGGGCTTGTAAGACGAATATATTTCTATTGTCTATTGTCAAACCACAATTTACGAAAGATGTTTATATTTTATTGATAGGATTAAGTACGAGTAATTAATATTTGTCATGTTGTAAATGATTGTGGTAGCAGGTAATGTCTGCATCAAAGTACTGTTGGCAAGAGAGACCGCAAATTAATATTATTTAAAAAGGGCGGGAGAGACCGCGTAGGGATACATTTTAAGAAAAGAGCGGGAAGGACCCCGCCTTGATACATTTTGTGATGGTAGCAGGGATTGTCTGCACCAGAAAGCATTGTTGGCGTGACAGACCGTTGTTTAGCGTTCGTAGGAAGTCAGTAGTAAGCGAGATGTGAAGCGAGTCGGTAGCAGGTCTGAAGCGAGAGGTTGAGAGGAGCGGTGTGCCTGCCAGCCACTTACAACAGGGCCGGTCTCGCGGTTCTAGGCGCGCAGTCCGGAACCGTGCGACTGCTACGGTCGCAGGTTCGAATCCTGCCTCGGGCATGGATGTGTGTGATGTTCTTAGGTTAGTTAGGTTTAAGTAGTTCTAAGTTCTAAGGGACTGATGACCTCAGCAGTTGAGTCCCATAGTGCTCAGAACCATTTGAACTTACAACAGATTATAGACGGATGTACAGATACACCAGCTAACTATTATCATAAGAGGAACTAATATTATTGAATTAATTTTTTGAGAAACTCAAGACTACTGAAGGTATGTTTGCGCAATGCTAGTTGTAAGATTATTGTAAAAAGTAAGTCACATTGTAACATTTGTAAAATCATTTCATTCGGAATATACTTAATTTTTGCCAGCAATATTGCATTACTGATTATAATCCATCCCTAAAACCATCAACGTAAAACTTTGCAAAATTGTATTGTTTCTAAGAAAAAGTTTAACTATGAATTACGTAACTTCAGTCAAATTAATTAAAGAATAAAGTCAGCTTTGGTAATAAATACAGCCACTTATTATGACAGCGCACCAGCAGCTAATAGAGTATAGTAAAACAGAGTAAGTATATTCGTGTCACAGTTCGATGTAGCAGTCAGATGGCGATCCAGTAACAGTAAAAAAGGTGAGGAACAGTTTTGGGTTATTGCGGGTAACGCCTGAGGGCCACGACGACGACACATTCTATGTTTCGTCGAAATAATCAACGAATCATTTATAATAAGCAGCATTTAAATTTGTATGCGAAGACTGACAAAGAGAATTAATTTCAAAGAGACGATTTCATTTGTTATTATTAAGCAAGAGATAAAAATCGTAAGGGAAAGTTTCATAGGTTGTTGTAGAAGGGAAGGTTGCGTAACAAAAGAGATATAGTGGAGACGGGCAGGTTTGAACCTCTCAGAAGTAAATACAGTCTGTACAAGACTTAATGACTCTTGTCGCCCTAATTCCATTCTGCAAAAGTGGGAAGAGATCGATAGACATCGTGTTGCCTCTCACTGCTGCAAGTGTTTGGGTATTTGAACTCTTCAATAGGTTTAAATTAAGTTCGTATTCATTATTATAAAAAAGCACCAGATATGAACGTGGGCAAATTTATGTGATTCTGTGAATTTCTGTGAGTCAGAGCATACGGTACCCGATTTTTGATGCTTCCCCGTTACAAGCAAATGTTGCACGATTATGTGGTAAGTATAGTGCAGCACATTTACCAGTTCTCGAATACAATGACATGGACCATTATGGATTTCTGCGTTTAAACGATATTCATCAAATCCCGAAGGTCTTCCTGAAGGTTGAGAAACACTAATGTAAAAACGATCCTCCTTAAAACGATATAAACCATCTTCTTGCCGTTTTCTGTCCAACGGCATTATCTCCATACATGGGCAAACGCTTCTGATTACCTCCGCTTTTAAGTTGGCTGCTTCTGTGTTGGCAGCGCTGTGTAGCGCTTTCCATTGGACCTCTGACTGCTCTTAATTTGTAAGAGACTCTGTGGCTGGTTGTACTCGCTGTTGGAAGTTAATCGCCAGCACTGTTGGGCAGTTGGAAGTTTATCGCAAGCAGTGATGGAAGTACTGTTGGGTAGTTGGAGGTGAACAGCCAGCAGTGATGGGTGTTAGATGAGGGAAGTTAGCATTGATGGAGGGTAGAGGTCTGAAATGTTATACAGGGTGATTCAAAAAGAATACCACAACTTTAAAAATGTGTATTTAATGAAAGAAATATAACATAACCTTCTGTTATACATCATTACAAAGAGTATTTAAAAATGTTTTTTTTTACTCAAAAACAAGTTCAGAGATGTTCAATATGGCCCCCTCCAGACACTCGAGCAATATCAACCCGATACTCCAACTCGTTCCACACTCTCTGTAGCATATCAGGCGTAACAGTTTGGATAGCTGCTGTTATTTCTCGTTTCAAATCATCAATGGTGGCTGGGAGAGGTGGCCGAAACACCATATCCTTAACATACCCCCATAAGAAAAAATCGCAGGGGGTAAGATCAGGGCTTCTTGGAGGCCAGTGATGAAGTGCTCTGTCACGGGCTGCCTGGCGATCCATCGCCTCGAGTAGTTGACGTTCAGGTAGTTACGGACATATAAGTGCCAATGTGGTGGCGCTCCATCCTGCTGAAATGTGAATTGTTGTGCTTCTTGTTCGAGCTGAGGGAACAGCCAATTCTCTAACATCTCCAGATACTGTAGTCCAGTTGCAGTAACACCTTCGAAGAAAAAGGGACCAAAAACTTTATTGGCTGAAATGGCACAGAAAACGTTCACCTTAGGCGAGTCACGTTCATACTGAGTTGTTTCCCGCGGATTCTCAGTGCCCTATATACAGACATTGTGACGGATGACTTTCCCATTAGTGTGGAAAGTTGCTTCATCACTAAACACAATCTTTGAAACGAAAGATTCATCTGTTTCCATTTGAGCAAGGATAAAATCAGAGAAATCGATTCTTTTAATCTTATCAGCTGCAGACAGTGCTTGAACCAATTTCAGACGATAAGGTTTCATAACTAACCTTTTTCATAGGACTCTTCATACAGTTGTGGTATTCTTTTTGAATCACCCTGTAGTTCAATTCTTTTATCTTGGCGGCTTGCGCATGCCCGCCCAGGCGCGGCAGATTGCTGCGTTCCCAGTTGCACGCGCCAAGAGAAGCAGCGCCATAGTATAGTATAGGGGAGCGCGCAGTTTATGAAGTAAAGCCACCACGGCCGCATTAACCCTTTCGCTGCTACAGAGACGTGCTCCCCGCATTCCGAGATGTGCGCGATTTTGTCATCACTGCACATGGAGTTTAGACTGCTTTGGCACACGTATCATTCGATTTCACAAAAACTAATTGGCCCAAAAATGTGATTTTTCACGTATTCTTGACTGATACCTTCCCCCCATAAATGACTTAATTTTGATTCGATGTTGTGGAGTGCGTACTGTAAGACATTCAGTACACACACCATCAGATTATTTGACTTGTCGCTCCAGCGAAGTAGGCGAGTGTCAGCAATATGTCTCGTGGTCTTATCGTAGCGTGTTTATCTTCTGCCGTTAGATCAGACGATAGAAATGCCACTTGCACACTTAGAGAAGCAGATTGACGGTGACCACCTTTAAACAGAACTTGATTAATATTCACACACATTTATTAAAATAATAAGCATAAAATTACTTAACTTGATTCTGGATGCTATTTACAATTGACAGTCTGAAGTTCCTTTGGTCTTGGTACGTTAATCTTATTCTCACACATCTCTGATACTTTACAAAGTGTGTATACATTTCTCTTCATGGCTATGTGCAAGAATATGATAATCTTATTAGGTGCAGATTGAAATTTGACTATAGACTAAGGCAGGCTGACTAATCGGAGGTCCGTACACTTGTTACAATACCTCAAGCGTTCTGGTATCACTGCGTGAGTGTGATCCGTGAGGAGAAAAGGTTCTACATTAGCAGCAGTCTCATTGGCTGCGTTACATATTAATACGCAGATCGGCGGAAGCAGAATTTGGTCCGTCTCTAAGGCAGCGCCATCTCGTAGAGGCAGAGATGGACGAGCGCTGCGCCTGCGCTGTTGTGCTTAGCGGGGCGCGCTCTAGTGGGAAAGTTGTGTATGCGCTGACTATGCAGAACTATGTACACAGCAGATGTTCAACGCAGTTATTGTGCAGCATTAAATGTAATAAAACATTGCACGAAATTTTGAAGAGTTTGCGGAGGTAAAAGTCCATAGCTTATACTTTCCGTATGGTCGATTTTATTTGGCACAGTGTTGAGAATGAAATGTGGACAAGACACCTAAATTTCATATAAAATTTACTGTACAACAATATCTCATTTACTTTAAGTACAAGATAAGTGTCGTACGTAATATTGAGAAATATTCCGTCTTTCGCGACTGTAATAAAAGTTTTATTTACAACGGGCGCGTTTGGCTTTATTTTAAAGCACTAAATCAATCAAAAGGAAGTAGACAAAATACATAAAACAAAACTGTGGACTTACAAAAACATTAGGACTTGAATATACTGTGTATCACTGAAGTGCTCCGAGCTATGTCAAATATAATTTTTGTGTGTGGCACACACAAACAGCGTTTATTTGCTAAAACACTGATCACCTGACACAAACGTTGAATATTGTGTTACCGTAGCAGAAAACTTCGAAAGGTGACTTGGCAATTGAGGAGACAGAATACTGTCCACTGAAGATGCTTCAGAAGAGAAAAACGCGTCTGGTCTAAATAAGACGCTTATTACAGTTGCAGAAGAGGAACATATTTCAATACCATTCCGACTGTAGAAGAAAAACAAGAAAGAGAACATGCGTACTATTGTGTGTGTTTGTCACAACGGGCAGCAAATACTTGCTAAAACCTAGATCAGGCGACGAAAACATTGAATATGATGTCGCCAAAGCAGCGAAGCAAAGAATTGCGCCAGACAATCAAGTAGCTCGGCAACGTATGAGCCGAAATTCTGCTCTAAATAATACTTTTAATACTGCCGCAAAAGAATATATCTCAATATGAATAGTAAAACAGTGACTGCGGAAGAGAAGATATACAAACAAAACAGATAACATGAATATTGTATGTGCGCCTTCTCATTGTTTTTAATTGCTGTGAAAAGAAATATTGGAGGACAAAATTAGAAAAACCGAAAACTTATTGTGATTGTAATGAAGAGACAACACACTAGAAATTTCAAAAAATTACAGTCAAACGAATAAAATTCATGAAGTAAGACACTTCGATATTGTTTTTAAATGAAGAAAATATTTCGCACGAAAGAAAGTTTGAACTCAGAACCTTTTGCCCAGCAGCCAAACACCTTAACCGTTACACTAACACAGCTCGTCATTTGACATACCTCCCGGAGGACTCTAAAATATAACGCAAAATACCGACAAACACTGTTGGTGTGACTATGAATTACTCAAATTTTGTCAAAGTACAATAGGAAAGAAACAACTACCGCTGTTCTTCATTGCGTAAAACCGGTTCGTGAGAATGATACAAACTCCCTTCCGTGCTATTGCCTGAATTAGGAGGCTTTTTGCCTCTTTGGTTTAATTAATTGATAGAATATGAAGCAACTGGTATAAAGAATGCTTTTTCCAAACTTTCTATAAAAGGAAGTCTGCTTTCAAAACATTGCTTTTGTTCAATTACTTTATTTATGACTGACGTTTTTAAAACTGAAGACACTCGTCCGTGCTCTGCACTGCAGTCGAACTCTGGCAACGTCGTTCTCTGTTCATTGGCTGACTGTGTTTTGTGACGTCAGATGCGCAGAACGAACCTAAACTCGGCCGTCGTCGTAAATGACGCGCACTATAGCGTAGGCTGACAATCTGGAAGTGTCCGACTTGGAGATTGAATATTATTCATGATTATATACCTTTGCACAAGGTATCAATGACGATTTATATCAGTGTTTGAACTGGATGTCACATTATTAAGGTAATAAATACATTATTTGGTTTGCAGCAAAATCTTTCCTTTGCTAACCACATGCCTATTAGTAGTTAGTGGCTTCAGCAGTTAGAATCTTTTATTTAGCTGGCTGTATTGCAGTAGTTTGCGTAATGGAGATATTTGCGAGGTAAGTGCTTAATTAAATGTATAGGTTATTGTTAAGATTTCTTTTTAGTCAGGACCATTTTCTTTAATTAATTACATGAAATCAGGTTGTAATTTTTTGAGCGGTAAGGTTGCGTTGCGGTAGATTTTTGTGGACCAGTGTTGACATGATAAGAAAAAGTAAAGAGAAAGTAGGCTCAGTACATTCAGTTTTGCTCAGCTGTTTCAGAATTAAATAACGTGGAAGTTTCGTCTTCTCAGTCATTCTGCAATTCAAGTACAGACACGCTCATTTAAATACATCTACATCTACATCCATACTCCACAAGCCACCTGACGGTGTGTGGCGGAGGATACCCTGAGTACCTCTATCGGTTCTCCCTTCTATTCCAGTCTCGTATTGTTCGTGGAAAGAAGGATTGTCGGATTGCCTCTGTGTGGGTTCTAATCCCTCTGATTTTATCCTCATGGTCTCTTCGGGGGATGTACGTAGGAGGGAGCAATATACTGCTTGACTCCTCGGTGAAGGTATGTTCTCGAAACTTCAACAAAATCCCGTATCGAGCTACTGAGCGTCTCTCCTGCAATGTCTTCCACTGGAGTTTATCATCTCTGTATCTATAATCTTTCGCGATTACTAAATGATACTGTAACGAAGCGCGTTGCTCCCCGTTGGATCTTCTCCATCTCATCTATCAACCCTATCTGGTACGGATCCCACACTGCTGAGCAGTATTCAAGCAGTGGGCGAACAAGCGTACTGTAACCTACTTCCTCTGTTTTCGGATTGCATTTCCGTAGGATTCTTCCAATGAATCTCAGTCTGGCATCTGCTTTATCGACGATCAACTTCGTATGATCATTCCGTTTTAAGTCACTCCTAATGCGTACTCCCAGATAATTTATGGAATTAACTGCTTCCAGATTCTGACCAGCTACATTGTAGGTAAATGATAAGGGATCTATCTTTCTATGTATTCGCAGCACATTACACTTGTCTGCATTGAGATTCAATTGCCATTCCCTGCACCATGCGTCAATTCGTTGCAGATCCTCCTGCATTTCAGTATAATTTTCCATTGGTACAACCTCTCGATATACCACAGCATCATCGACAAAAAGCCTCAGTGAACTTCCGATGTTATCCACAAGGTCATTTATGTATGTGTAAAGAAAAACGTTTCACCCTGCTGCCGCTCCTGTATTGAACTCAGTCAGAAGAATAGGTCGTAAATCTTCCGTTTTCGGCATTTGGCACTGCATGATTTCCGTTTTCTGCATTTCGCAGCCCTCTTTATAGCATCCACAGCTCCACTCACTATCTCCGCATGACAAAATAACGGCATTTGAAGTTAAATAGCAACAGTGAACTAGAAATAGGAAATAGCAATTGATAAATTGCTGCAGAACAAAGTGGCAATTATATCAAAACGTCAGAAACAGTCAAAATCTAAATGCAGCAGCCCATTACAAACAGTATTGTAAGGCGCTTAAGAAAGTTATTAGGAAGGCAAAAAGTATGTGGTAAGCAGATAGAATAGCTAAGTCCCAGGATAACATTAAAATCATATGGTCAGTCGTTAAGGGAATGGTTGGTCTGCAGAGACAGCTAGAGGATATAGAATCAGTGTGTAGTGGGAATGTCCGTGTTAGTGATAAGTCGCGTATATGTACAGTATTTAATAATCACTTTCTGAATATAGCAGGTGAACTAAATAGAAAGCTAGTCCCAACAGGGAATAATCTAGCGCTCGTAGAAAAAAAGTGTTCCGAGACTGTTACTTGAAATGCTCCTCCATGTTACTGACAAGAGGGAGAGTGAGTTAATAATTAAATCACTAAAGACCAAGGACTCTCATGGATATGACGGGGTATCTAGCAGAATACTAAAGTATTGTGCTGTATATGTTAGCCGAGTACTTTGCCATATATGTAATTTTTCGTTTAAGAGTGGTCGGTTTCCTGACCGATTAAAGTACTCGGTAGTGAAGCCACTTTATAAAAAGGGAGACAGGGATAATGTTGACAATTATAGACCTATTTCTATGCCATCGGTGTTCGCTAAAGTTATCGAGAAGGTTGTATATACAAGGTTACTGGAGCATTTAAATTCACATAATTTGCTGTCAAATGTTCAGTTTGGTTTTAGAAATTGTTTAACAACTGAAAATGCTATATTCTCTTTTCTCTGTGTGTTTTTGGACGGATTAAATAAAAGGTTGCGAACGTTAGGTGTTTTCTTTGATTTAACGAAGGCTTTTGACTGTGTTCACCACAAAATATTACTGCAGAAGTTGGACCATTGTGGAGTAAGGGGAGTAGCTTACAACTGGTTCGCCTCTTACTTTAAGAACAGAAAGTAGAAGGTAATTCTCCGCAATATTGAGAGTGGTAGTGATGTTCAGTCCCAATGGGGCACTGTTAAGTGGGGCGTTCCCCAAGGGTCGGTGCTGGGGCCACTGCTGTTTCTTATTTATATAAATGATATGCCTTCTAGTATTACAGGTGATTCAAAAATATTTCTGTTTGCTGATGACACCAGCTTGGTAGTGAAGGATCTTGTGTGTAATATTGAAACATTATCAAATAATGTAGCTCATGAAATAAGTTCGTGGCTTGTGGAAAATAATTTGATGCTAAATCACAGTAAGAGTAAGTTTTTACAGTTTCTAACTCACAATTCAACAAGAACTGATCTTTTGATCAGACAGAATGGGCATATTATAAGCGAGACGGAACAGTTCAAGTTCCTAGACGTTCGGATAGATAGTAAGCTGTTGTGGCAAGCCCATGTTCAGGATCTTGTTCAGAAACTAAATGCCGCTTTATTTACCATTAGAACGGTATCTGAAATAAGTGACATTTCAACACGAAAAGTAGTCTACTTCTCATATTTTCATACGCTAATGTCGTATGGTATTATTTTTTTGGGGTAATTCTTCTGATTCAAAAAGGGTATTTTTGACTCAAAAACGGGCTGTTCCAGCTATATCTAGGGTAAGTTGGAGAACCTCTTGTCGACCCCTATTGAATAGTCTGGGAATTCTGACATTGCCCTCACAGTAAATTTTTTATTTAATGTCCTTTGTTGTCAGCAATATTAGCTTATTCCCAAGAGTTAGCAGCTTTCACTCAGTTAATACTAGGCAGAAATCAAATCTGCACGTGGAATGCGCTTCCTTGACTCTTGTGCAGAAAGGAGTGCAGTATTCTGCTGCATCCATTTTCAATAAGCTACCACAAGAACTCAAAAATCTTAGCAGTAGCCCAAACTCTTATAAGTCTAAACTGAAGAGTTTCCTCATGGCTAACTCCTTCTATTCTGCCGAGGACCTCCTGGAAGCGCTGAAAAAATTAACCAAATTCCAGTGTTACATTGTTGATTTCCTTTATTTGTCACCTGAATACGTTTCTTGTATTTCATTTTATCTGTTTCTACTATCGTGTTATAATTTCATGTGTTGACTCGTTCCATGACCATTGAGACTTCTCCTTATTTTGGTCCTACAGAACAATAAATAAATAAAAATAAATAAATCCACATCAACCGGAATACCAACATGGGACACCAAAACCGCTAAGAACATATGCAGCAACCTAATACTTGCATGATTACGTACGAAATAGAAAAAGTTGCAACTGGTTGAAGAATTGTTTCAGTAAAAGAAAATTGGAGCGAGAGATACAATAAGAAAGGAATGTTGCGGGCGGAATGTAAGGAATGTGGTAGGCGCAACCTCCTGCCCACGACCGCATTGACGGAGGACAGCAGGCGTGTCAGCAGCGAGTGGAATATATGAAGCTGATTCAGCAGGGACAACTCGCAGACCGGTTGCCGCACGAGATCGGCGGAGGCGGTAGCCGCTCGCTGGAGTGCCGGCGACCTCCTCTCTGACAGACCTGACTAAGTGTCCGCTGCCTTCTGCATCACATTACCATCAACTGGCGTGGGTGCTGTGACAGCTACAAGGCTCGTTAATGCAACAGCTGCACGTAGGAATACTGCGGAGCCACGTACCAGATCTGTATCGACTGCGAAGAAATGGTACGAGCGACACACACACACACACACACACACATACACACACACACTACACTCGCGCGCGGGTGGAGGAAGAGCTTCGGGATACCTGACGTAAGAGACACATAGAAACATACGGTAGAAAAAGAAACAGAATTATGTTACTTCCTGGCAGATTAAAACTGTGTGCCGAACCGAGGCTCGAACTCGGGACCTTTGCCTTTCGCGGGCAAGTGCTGTACCAACTGAGCTCCCCAAGAGCGACTCACGCTCCGTCCTCCCAGCTTTACTTCTGACAGGTAGAGCACTTGCCCGCGAAAGGCAAAGGTTCCGAGTTCGAGTCTCGGTCCGGCACACAGTTTTAATCTGCCAAGAAGTTTCATCTCAGCGCACACTCCGCTGCAGAGTGAAAATCTCATTCTGTAGAATTATGTTGTCGTTGTTGTGGTCTGGTTTAAGGCAGCTTTCCATGCTAGTCTATCCTGTGCAAACCTCTTCATCTCCCAGTGACTACTGCAACCTACATCCTTCTGAATCTGCTTAGTGTTTTCATCTCTTGGTCTCCCTCTACGATTTTTACCCTCCACGCTGCCCTCCAATACCAAATTGGTGATCCCTTGATGCTCGATAACATGACCTACCACCAATCCCTTCTTCAAGTGAAGTTGTGCCACTAACTCCTCTTCTCCCCAATCCTATTCAATACCTCCTCATTAGTTATGTGATCTACACACCTAATCTTCAGCATTCTTCTGTAGCACCACGTTTCTGTTCTTGTCTAAACTATTTATAGTCCATGTTTCGCTTCCATACATGGCTACACTCGATACAAATACTTCCAGAAACGATTCCTCACACTTCAATGTACACTCGATGTTAACAAATTTGTCTTCTTCAGAAACGCTTTCCTTGCCATTGCCAGTCTACATTTTATATCCTCTCTACTTCGACCATCATCAGTTATTTGGCTCCCCAAATAGCAATGCTCAATCTAGTACTTTGAGTGCCTCATTTCCTGATCTCATTCCTTCAACGTAACCTCATTTAATTCGACTACATTCTAGTATACTCTTTTAGTGTTGTTGATGTTCATCTTATACCCTCCTTTCAAGACACTGTCCATTTTGTTCAACTGCTCTTCCAAGTCCTTTGCTGTCTCTGACAGAATCACAATGTCATCGGCAGACCTCAAAGTTTTTATTTCTTCTCCATCGATTTTAATTCCTACTCCAAATTTTGTTTACTTTACTGCTTACTCAATATACAAATTGAGTAACATCGAGGACAGGTTACAACCCTGTCTCACACCCTTCCCAACCACTGCTTCCCTTTCATGCCCCTCGACTCTTATAACTGCCATCTGATTTCTGTAAAAATTGTGAATAGCCTTTCGTTCTCTGTACTTTAAGCCTGCCACCTTCAGAATTTGAAAGAGAGTATTCCATTCAATATTGTCAAAATCTTTCTCTAAGTCTACAAATGCTAGAAACGTACGTTTGCCTTTCCTTAATCTAGCTTCTAAGGTAAGTCGTAGGGTCAGTATTGCCTCGTGTGTTCAAACATTTCTACGGAATCCACACTGATCTGTAATTTTCACGTCTGTCAACGCCTGCTTTCTTTGGGATTGGAATTATTATAATCTTCCTTTAAAGTCTGTGGGTATTTCGCCTGCCACACACATCTGATTATATATATATATAAAGGAGTGGTCAGTATTTGGGGATATCAGAAAAACTATTATTTGAAGCGAGAAACCTCTTATCGACATATAGACTATTCGGAATGATTTCCGACATATAACACATTTCATGTACTTTCGTTTTTGAGCTGGTTGCGCATATGTAGAGGGTGTTTCACAATTCCTGTAACACAGTTCTAGAGACGGTACAGGCACGTTCGGAGGCGAATGTTTACATAGGAACCTATGTCTGGAAACGTCATCCAAAGACTCTGCAGAGCGCCAAATTTACAGGCATCGACCCTGAAAACGTACGTATATATAGATTCCGTGGCAATCTAACAAACTTCCAATGATAATGGAAATGGATAAATGTATCAGTTTGAGGTAAGGATCTGTGATTCGGTAGCGAACGAGTCGAAAGTTACAAGCGAAAATCATTGCAATACCTCTGACAGTGGAAGACATATACTATACTCCGCCATCAGAATAAACCTGATGTAAAGAAACACAAGTGCGATGATTGGTCAGTAGCCGTAGCTCTCGTACGTGTTGTTCCGCTCTTGGAAGTAGATCCACCTAGATGTCTTATTGGTATGGGCTGTAAATGAAAGCGTAAGACATTCTCATGTATTAATAGCCATCAACGCTTTTCTGAATCATACTTTCGCTACGTAGTTTTTATTTCAAAAATCTTGTACAGCCTCTGTAAGCGCTAGTTGTGCTCTGGTTGCCTAGCTGTTCGTACCTACCGTGAAAATGGATGACACTAATAGCTGCTTCGGAGTGAAACACGCGCGCGGTACACCGTTAACGCCCAGGAACAAGTTGGTGTTAACGTTTTTCACAAGATTACAGAGAAAAATCAGCTTAGACATTTTTTCGAGTAACAGTATCTACTAAATACAAAGAAGCGTTTGAAAGTTAGATGCGTGACTTAATCGGCAGAGCCGTAGTTCGTTTATCGCGTAGGCCTGCGGGCTGCGGCACGGATCTCATTGAGGTTTACATTTTTTGTTTTATTTGAATAACTAAATAATGTAATGTGAAATATTGTCGAATATACTTATCCATCATCTTTTGAAGAAAAATCCACGTCTTCTAGTTTCCAATTAAGTATCACACGCAAAATTCTAGTTTTCATTGCAAATACACGTTCTTAATTATCGATATTTTATAAAATATTGTTAAAGATTTTGAAGCTAAGCAAACATTGCACAGTTACATTTTTTTGGGGAGCAATAATAATTCAAGTGCCTTTTGCGCGAATATGTTCACCGTTTTGTAGGATAGGTGTGGTCTCATACGAGCCACAGTGATAAACGCCGTGGAAACGTGGTAAACAATACTTCTGACGGTGTCGAACACACCATTACAAATGCCAAATTTTCACAGTTGCCATCGTACCACTGCTATCTGAAACCAATAGAACTGATCTGAAGTCACGTTAAGACATTTGTCGCGAAAACTACACTACCGGCCATTAAAATTGCTACACCACGAAGATGACGTGCTACAGACGCGAAATTTAGCCGACAGGAAGAAGATGCTGTGATGTGCAAATGATTGGTTTTTCCCGGCCGGAGTGACCGAGCGGTTCTAGGCGCGTAAGTCTGGAATCGCGCGACCGCTACGGTCGCAGGTTCGAATCCTGCCTCGAGCATGGATGTGTGTGACGTCCTTAGGTTAGTAAGGTTTAAATAGTTCTAAGTTCTAGGCGACTGATGACCCCAGATGTTAAGTCCCATGGTGCTCACAGCCATTTGAACCATTTGATTGGCTTTTCAGAGCATTCACACAAGATTGGAGCCGGTGGCGACACCTGCAACGTGCTGACATGAAGAAAGAATCCAACCGATTTCTCATTCACAAACAGCAGTTGACCGGCGTTGCCTCGTGTAAGGAGGAGAAATGCATACCATCACGTTTCTTTGATAAAGGTCGGATTGTAGCCTATCGCGATTGCAGTTTATCGTATCGCGACATTGCTGCTCGCTTTGGTCGAGATCCAATGACTGTTAGCAGAATATGGAATCGGTGGGTTCAGGAGGGTAATACGGAACTCCGTGCTGGATCCCAACGGCCTCGTATGACTAGCAGTCGAGATGACAGGCATCTTATCCGCACGGCTGTAACGGATCGTCCAGCCACGTCTCGATCCCTGAGTCAACAGATGGGGACGTTTGCAAGACAACGACCACCTGCACGAACAGTTCGACGACGTTTGCAGCAGCATCGACTATCAACTCTGAGAACGTGGCTGCGGTTACCCTTGACCCTACATAACAGACAGGAGCGCCTGCGATGGTGTACTCGACGTCGAACATGGATACACGAATGATTTCGGTTGAATCCAGGTTCTGTTTACAGCATCACGATGGTCGCATCCATGTTTGGCGACATCGCGGTGAACGCACATTGGAAGCGTGTATTCGTCATCGCCATACTGGCGTATCACCCGGCGTGATGGTATGGGGCGCCACTGGTTACACGTCTCGGTCACCTCTTGTTCGAATTGACAGCACTTTGAACAGTGCACGTTACATGTCAGATGTGTTACGACCTGTGGCGCTATCCTTCATTCGATCCCTGAGGAACCCTACATTTCAGCAGGATAATGCACGACCGCATGTTGCAGGTCCTATACCGGCCTTTCTGGATACAGAAAGTGTTCGACTGCTGCCCTGGCCAGCATCTTCTACAGATCTCTCGCTAATTGTAAACGTCTATGCACCCAAATTGCGTGAAAACGTAATGACATGTCAGTTTTAGTATAATGTGCACTCCTGGAAATTGAAATAAGAACACCGTCAATTCATTGTGCCAGGAAGGGGAAACTTTATTGACACATTCCTGGGGTCAGATACATCACATGATCACACTGACAGAACCACAGGCACATAGACACAGGCAACAGAGCATGCACAATGTCGGCACTAGTACAGTGTATATCCACCTTTCGCAGCAATGCAGGCTGCTATTCTCCCATGGAGACGATCGTAGAGATGCTGGATATAGTCCTCTGGAACGGCTTGCGATGCCATTTCCACCTGGCGCCTCAGTTGGACCAGCGTTCGTGCTGGACGTTCAGACCGCGTGAGACGACGCTTCATCCAGTCCCAAACATGCTCAATGGGGGACACATCCGGAGATCTTGCTGGCCAGGGTAGTTGACTTACACCTTCTAGAGCACGTTGGGTGGCACGGGATACATGCGGACGTGCATTGTCCTGTTGGAACAGCAAGTTCCCTTGCCGGTCTAGGAATGGTAGAACGATGGGTTCGATGACGGTTTGGATGTACCGTGCACTATTCAGTGTCCCCTCGACGATCACCAGAGGTGTACGGCCAGTGTAGGAGATCGCTCCCCACACCATGATGCCGGATGTTGGCCCTGTGTGCCTCAGTCGTATGCAGTCCTGATTGTGGCGCTCACCTGCACGGCGCCAAACACGCATACGACAATCATTGGCACCGAGGCAGAAGCGACTCTCATCGCTGAAGACGACACGTCTCCATTCGTCCCCCCATTCACGCCTGTCGCGACACCACTGGAGGCGGGCTGCACCATGTTGGGGCGTGAGCGGAAGACAGCCTAACGGTGTGCGGGACCGTAGCCCAGCTTCATGAAGACGGTTGCGAATGGTCCTCGCCGATACCCCAGGAGCAACAGTGTCCCTAATTTGCTGGGAAGTGGCGGTGCGGTCCCCTACGGCACTGCTTAGGATCCTACGGTCTTGGCGTGCATCCGTGCGTCGCTGCGGTCCGGTCCCAGGTCGACGGGCACGTGCACCTTCCGCCGACCACTGGCGACAACATCGATGTACTGTGGAGACCTCACGCCCCACGTGTTGAGCAATTCGGCGGTACGTCCACCCGGCCTCCCGCATGCCCACTATACGCCCTCGCTCAAAGTCCGACAACTGCACATACGGTTCACGTCCACGCTGTCGCGGCATGCTACAAGTGTTAAAGACTGCGATGGAGCTCCGTATGCCACGGCAAACTGGCTGACACTGACGGCGGCGGTGCACAAATGCTGCGCAGCTAGCGCCATTCGACGGCCAACACCGTGGTTCCTGGTGTGTCCGCTGTGCCGTGCGTGTGATCATTGCTTGTACAGCCCTCTCGCAGTGTCCGGAGCAAGTATGGTGGGTCTGACACACCGGTGTCAATGTGTTCTTTTTTCCATTTCCAGGAGTGTAGTAGTCCAATGAATACCCGTTTATCATCTGCATTTCTTCTTGGTGTAGCAATTTTAATGGCCAGCAGTGTAATACTTCACAGCCACAGGAGGGGACGACAGAGTTCCGCAACAGTGGGGTCCGTATGTAGTGCTCTGGCCCTTCACGATCAGCAGGAGCCGCGATATTGTCTTTCTCTTGAGGCTAGCGCTTCCGCCCACATCCCATTTCCCTTGCATACTCCGTTGCCTTCGGGCAGTGTAGGAAGCTTCCGGGGTAGCGGACACATTCGCAGCGGCCCGCGTTAAAGGGGCGTGGTCTGGGAAGAAAAACCCCGTGCGGATGGGAGTGATATAACAGGAGGGTAGGCCTACGGACAGAGAGGGGAAAGACGAGAGGGGAAATATATTATCCCCGCGGCTCGTCTTTTCGCGAAGGCAGTTTCCTGCGTCCGCTTCCCACGCAGCGAAGCTGTTATTCCTCCGTTCCGCATTTCCGAGGGATGGAAGGAAAACAGATCGATGTAACAAAAACACGGGACACAGTTTTCGGCTGGAGAATGTCTTGTGTCGTTCGCTGCCCTCAGAAACCCAGTAGCTTTTGACGAGTTGTCTTTACACGTACGTGTCGTAATTTAGTCGCTCACAATAAGTTCATTGGTTATTTACTTAACCAGTTATATATTCACTATCTAATTGCACGATATTCATCGGAATAATGACTATCTGATCAATTCGCATGCGACGTTTTGGTCTGGTACCAATCGCGACTGCTACGGTCGCAGGTTCGAATCCTGCCTCGGGCATGGATATGTCTGGTGTCCTTAGGTTAGTTAGGTTTAAGTAGTTCTAAGTTCTAGGGGACTGATGACCATAGATGTTAAGTCCCATAGTGCTCAGAGCCATATGAACCAATAAAAAATTCTAATTTGTTTCCGTACAAAAAATGAAACGAAATGCGTATTAGTAAAATAAAGCTTCATTTTTAGTAAATGCGTAGATGGTTGTAGCAAACTTCGGCAATGAAAGCACGATTTGTTTAGCGCGAATTCCTAAAAACTGTCACATATTACTAATAAGTACATTCGTTTAGATATAATAAGAACGTACATATTACAAAATACAAGCGTATTGTATGAACGTTATGACCTTAGATGCTAAGGCAGTGCTAAGCAGAGAAAGGAATGAAGAAAGGTGGAGAGAATTTATACGAGGTGCATTCAAGTTCTAAGGCCTCCGATTTTTTTTCTAATTAACTACTCACCCGAAATCGATGAAACTGGCGTTACTTCACGACGTAATCGCCCAGCAGACATACACATTTTTTCACAACGCTGACGCCACGATTCCATGGCAGCGGCGAAGGCTTCTTTAGGAGTCTGTTTTGACCACTGGAAAATCGCTGAGGCGATAGCAGCACGGCTGGTGAATGTGCGGCCACGGAGAGTGTCTTTCATTATTGGAAAAAGCCAAAAGTCAGTAGGAGCCAGGTCAGGTGAGTAGGGAGCATGAGGAATCACTTCAAAGTTGTTATCACGAAGAAACTGTTGCGTAACGTTAGCTCGACATGCGGTGCGTTCTCTTGGTGAAACAGCACACGCGCAGCCATTCCCGGACGTTTTTGTTCCAGTGTTCTTCAAAACATTTTCCTAGGATGCACCTGTTACCGTAGTGCCCTTTGGAACGCAATGGGTAAGGATTACGCCCTCGCTGTCCCAGAACATGGACACCATCATTTTTTTAGCACTGGCGGTTACCCGAAATTTTTTTGGTGGCGGTGAATCTGTGTGCTTCCATTGAGCTGACTGGCGCTTTGTTTCTGGATTGAAAAATGGCATCCACGTCTCTTCCATTGTCACAACCGACGAAAAGAAAGTCCCATTCGTGCTGTCGTTGCGCGTCAACATTGCTCGGCAACGTGCCACACAGGCAGCCGTGTGGTCGTCCGTCAGCATTCGTGGCACCCACATGGATGACACTTTCCGCATTTTCAGGTCGCCGTGCAGGACTGTGTGCACTGAACCCACAGAAATCCCAACTCTGGAGGTGATCTGTTAGACACTCATTCCGCGATCCCCCAAAACAATTCTCTCCACTTTCTCGATCATGTCGTCAGACCAGCTTGTGCGAGTCCGAGGTTGTTTCGGTTTGTTGTCACACGATGTTCTGCCTTCAGTAAACTGTCGCACCCACGAACGCACTTTCGACACATCCGTAACTCCATCACCACATGTCTCCTTCAACACCACGCAAATACAGGAAACGAATGACTGCACGCTGTTCGAGTAAGGAAAACGTCGCCATTTTAAGTATTTAAAACAGATCTCATTCTCGCCGCTGGCGGTAAAATTCCATCTGCCGTACGGTGCTGCCATCTCTGGGACGTACTGACAATGAACGCGGCCTCATTTTAAAACAATGCGCATGTTTCTATCTCTTTCCAGTCCGGAGGAAAAAAAATCGGACGCCTTAGAACTTCAATGCACCTCGTACAAGGAGAGGAACCTGACGACTGCGTTGTAGCAAGCGAAGAAGAAACAGAGGGAGATGAGATGGGAGATATCAGCCATGTCAAGAAAAGTTTTGCATCACCCCGGTTTCCAGAAATCTTGAAGATAATCGTTGACTGTGGGTATTGTATCACAGACACAGACACTTTCACTGTTCAGAGATGTCACTAAACCCGCCCGAAGTGGTGAACAACCATGCATGAGCAGCGCCTAATAGACGGAGGGGATCCGACAGCTGATCAGTTCCAGTCATTCCACCAGAAAGGAGGTACACAGTTGTCTGTAGTTCAACCATGCCTAGATGGTCATTACTGCGGTTCGATCCCGTCCGTATTGTTACTTTGTGCCAGGAAGCGCTCTCAACAGAGGAAGTGTCCAGGCGTCTCGGAGTGAACCAATGTTGTTCGGACATGGAGGAGATACAGAGAGACAGTAACTGTCGATGGCATGTTTCGCTCAGGCGGCCCAAGGGCTACTACTGCAATGGATGACCGTTGCCTACGGATTGTGGCTCGGAGGAAAGCTGACAACTCCAACATGTTGAATAATGCTTTTCGTGCAACCATAGGATGTGTTACGACTCAAACTGTGCGCAATAGGCTGCATGATGCGCAACTTCACCCCCGACGTCCATGGCGAGGTCCATCTGTGCTACCACCACACCGTGCAGCACGGTACAGCAACATGCCGAATGTACCTCTCAGGATTGCCATCACCGATGAGTGTCGGATATGCCTTCAACCAGACAATCGTCGGAGGCGTGTTTGGAAGAAAACCGGTCAGGCTGAACACTGTGCAGCAAGAGCAGCAAGGTGGAGGTTTCCTGGTGCTTTGGGGTGGCATGATGTTGGGCCTAAGTACGCCGCTGGTGGTCATGGAAGGCGCCGTAACGGCTGTACGCCCTTCTCCCAGCGATGGTGCAACCATATCGGCAGCATGTTGGCGAGGTATTCGTTTCATGGATTACAATTCGCGCCCCTGTCGTGCACGTCGGTCGACTAGAGTGACCAGCATGTCCTCCAGACGTGAACCCTATCGAACATGCCTCGGATAGACTGAAAAGGGCTGTTTATGGACGACGTGACCCACCAGCCACCTCGAGGGATCCACACCGAATCGCAGATGACGAGTTGGACAATCTGGTCCTACACTGCTGTGATGAAGTTGAGGATAGTATGGCACGACGAATACAGGGACGCATCAATGCAAGAGGACGTGCTACTCGGTAATAGGGGACCACCACCTGTGAATCTGGACCACCACCTGTGAATGTCTCGCTGTATGGTGGTACAGCATGCAATGTGTGATTTTCATGAGCAATAAAAAGGGCGGAAATGATGTTTATGTTGATCTCTATTCCAATTTTCTTAACAGGTGCGGGAACTATCTGAAACGAGTTGATGCAAAACTTTTTTGGTGTGTGTGTGTGTGTGTGTGTGTGTGTGTATATACTGCGAAACAAAATTTGACAGGGACATGAGCCTAACCGAGACCCACAGAGTAAACGACATTCCCTCATAATTATCGATATACCTGGAAGACCCAGTCACGTCACAAGTATTTCACCTGCTGTGCAAGGTAGACAGGCGATATATCCAAAGGCGTCGTGGAGAAAACGGTAATTCCAATTCCAAACAAGGCAGATGCGAAGGGATGTGATTATTACAGATCTATCAGTTGAAAAATTGTAGCTACAAAATGATGACAGGCATTATTTAGCGACAAGTGGAAAAACTGGTAGAAAACCAATTTCAGGCAGTTTGTGAAGCGGAGAAAGGGATCACGCAACAATCACGCAACACTGGCGCAACGATTTATATCAGAAGATATAGAGGTTGTGCGAAAATATGTAAACACCGCGAGACATGCATACTTCATGAAAAATGCTGGCCAAGTCTGGAGGTTGTGCTGTCGTATTTTATCGCTGACAGCTCCTGTGTAATGTCGTCAATACGTAGCAAGTGTCAGCCGTGTTCGGAAACGTGGTCTGTATTGCCGTGCGTGCATCGTTTCGGAGCAAACAGAATTCGAACGCGGTCAAAATGTTGGTGCTCGTGTAGTGGCTGCTTCTGCAACCCATGTAGCTGAGGTGTTTGGTGTTTCAGGAGGAACCGTGTCGAAATTCATACCGCGTACAGAGACCGGAAAAACATCATCCGCTAAGGGGTTGGACTGTGAATTGCGTGAGCGTGCCGGGCGGCTATTGAAGAGGATTGTGACGAAAAATAAGACGACGACAGCTGCATTACTCACTGCAGAATCGAATGTCGCACTCGTGAACCCTGTGAACACCGACGAGCTGGATGTTGATGTTTGGTTTGTGGAGCGCTCAACTGCGCGGTCATCAGCGCCTGTACAAAGTCCCAAGTTTTACACGGTCTAATCTAGGCACTGCCACGAATGATGATGTTCAAATAATGAGGACAACGCAACCACCCAGTCCCCAGGAAGAGAAAATCCCCAACCCGGCCGGGATCGAACCCTGGACCCCATACTACAGGGGCAGTAGCGCTGAGCACTGCACCACGATCCGTGGACACCGACGAGCTGGAATTCCGAAACCACACATCAGTGATGCCTATAACAGGAAGAAGTGGTTTCGGAGCCATAAAACCTGGACTATGGAGCAATGGGACAAAGTCATTTGGTTGGATGAGTGTTGTGGTGCACTTTTACCAACTTCTGAACGTCGTAAGAGTGAAACATGGGGTGGGTGAGGAGGGGTAGGGGGGAGGGGGAGAGGGAGGGTGATGATTTAGGCATTCATATTGTTGTATAACATGGACCCCATGCTACCATACAACGTCGTATTACTGCCAAGGGTTATGTGACCGTTTTGGGTGAGCCCCTGTGTGAGGTGGGCATGTGATTTTGAGTTTTGTAAGTTCCCCATGAGCGAGCGGCTTTTGGTACTTTTGAACAATCTTTGGTCTTTCTTTCGCACTGTCTTTGCCTCTGAGGAGTCCGATGCGTTCTCAACTGAACTGTGGCAGGCGAAGGGGCGCATTTAGAAAATTCTGGAAATTTGCGGCAAGATTCTATGGGACCATACTGCTGATGTCATCGGACTTACGCACTACTTAATCTAACTTTAACTTACGCTCAGGACAACACACACACACACCAATACCCGACGGACGTATTCATTAGTGCTGTGATGACCTATGATTATACACTTTGTGATCAAAAGTATCCGGGTACTTCCACAGACATACATTTCTCACATTAGGTACATTGTGCTACCACCTACTGCCAGATGCTCCATATCAGCGATTTCAGTAGTCATTAGACATCATGAGAGAGCAGAATGGGGCGCTCCGCGGAACTTACGGACTCCGAACGTGGTCAGGTGATTGGGTGTCACTTGTGTCATATGTCTGTAAGCGAGAATTCCACACTCCTAAACATCCCTAGGTTCACTGTTTGCGATGTGATAGTGAAGTGGAAACGCGAAGAGACACGTACAGCGCAAAAGCGTACAGGCCGACCTCGTCTGTTGATGTGACAGAGACCGCCGACAGTTGAAGAGGGTCGTAATGTGTAATAGGCAGACATCTATCCAGACCATCACACAGGAATTCCAAACTGCATCAGGATCCACTGCAGGTACTATGGGGCGGGAGGTGAGAAAACTCGGATTTCATGGTGGAGCGGCTCCTCATAAGCCACACGTCACGTCGGTAAATGACAAACGACGCCTCGCTTGGTGTGATGAGAGCAAACACTGAAGAGTGGAAAAACGTTGTGTGAACTGTCGAATCACGGCACACAACGTGGCGATCCGATGCCAGAGTGTGGGTATGGCGAATGCCCGGTGAACGTCATCTGCCAGCGTGTGTAGTGCTAACAGTAAAATTCGGAGGCGGTGGTTTTATGGTGTAGTCGTGTTTTTCATGGAAGGGGCTTCCAGACCTCGTTGTTTTGCGTGGCACTATCACAGCACCTTCATGCTTCCCATTGTCGAAAAGCAATTCGGGGATGGCGACTGCATCTTTCAACACTATCGAGCACCTGTTCATAATGCACGGCCTGTGGCGGAGTGGTTACACGTCAGTAACATCCCTGTAATGGACTGACCTGCACAGAGTCCTGACCCGAATCCCATGGAACACTTCTGGGGTGTTTTGGAACGCTGACTTCGTGCCAGGCATCACCAACCGACATCGATACCTCTCCTCAGTGCAGCACTCCGTGAAGAATGGGCTTCTATTCCCCAAGAAACCTTTCAGCACTATGTAAGTAGGCTGTTTAAGTTTTTTATTGGTAACGCCGCCGCCACGTAGCGCTCTGTGTGAAAATCCCTGGCTGTGCCGTGTGCAGTCTGTGGCTGGTTGACATTGTTTTAATACTCGCCATTGTAGTGTTGGGCAGCGGCAGCTGGCTGCTAACAGCGCGTAGCGTTGTGCAGTTGGAGGTGAGCCGCCAGCAGTGGTGGATGTGGGGAGAGAGATGGCGGAGTTTCTAAATTTGTAAGACTGGATGTCATGAACTGATATATATAATATGACTTTTGAACAATATTAAGTTGGCAGTAGTGGCGCTCGCCGTATTGCAGTAGTTCGAGTAACCAAGATTTTTGGTGAGGTAAGTGATTTGTGAAACGTATAGGTTAAAGTAGGCTGTTTAGGTTTTCTTATTGGTAACGCCGCTTAGCGCTCGGTATGAAAAATCACTGGATGTGCTGTGCGCAGTATGTGTTTAGTTTGCATTGTTGTAATACTCGCCATTGTAGTGTTGGGCAGCGGCAGTTGGATGCTAACAGCGCGTAGCGTTGCGCAGTTGGAGGTGAGCCGCCAGCAGTGATGGACGTGGGGAGAGAGATGGCGGAGTTATGTAATTTGTAAGACTGGATGTCATGAACTATTATATATATTTTGACTATTAAGGTAAATACACTGTTTGTTCTCTATTAAAATCTTTCATTTGCTAACTATACCTATCAGTAGTTAGTGACTTCCGTAGTTTGAATCTTTTAGTTAGCTGTCGGTAGTGGCGCTCGCTGTATTGCAGTAGTTCGAGTAACAAAGATTTTTGTGAGCTAAGTGATTTGTGTAACGTATAGGTTAATGTTAGTCAGGGCCATTCTTTTGTAGGGATTTTTGATAGTCAGATTGCTTTGCGCCAAAAATTATTGTGTGTCAGTTTAAGCACAGCCTTGTATAAATTTTTCCAAGGGGACGTTTCACTTTCAGCACCTGATTGAACAGATGGCTGCGAGAGTGGAAGCTGTCATCAAGGCTAAGGGTGGGCCAACACCATACTGAATTCCAGCATTACCGATGGAGGGCGCCACGAAGTTGAAAGTCATTTAGAACCTGGTGTCCGGATGTTACCGATGTGCACGTTAGTGAGAGAGCACATTTTATTTCGTTCGAACGATCTTTGGTCTTTGTCTCTGCACTGTCTGATACGTTCTTAGGTCAAGTGTAGCAGGTGACGGACGTTTCAGGAAAATTTTTGGAAATTTGTAATAGCTTTTATGGGACCAAACTGCTGAGGTCATCGGTACCTAGACTTACACAGTCTTTTCTTCTTTAGTGTTCGACCCTGAGGTTGGTTTGCAGCAGAGCGCCATTCCTCTCTTCTGTCTGCTTTCCTCTTCATTTCCACATATGTGTTACATCCAACGTCATTCATGATCTGTTGCATGTATGATATCCTTGGTCGCCCCCGCCGATTCCTTCCCTCAATAACTCCTTCTGCTATTGTTCCAATGATATTGTTGTGTCGTAGGATGTGCCCTACAAGTTTGTCTCTTCTTGTTTGGATGTGCCTCCACAGAGATCTGGTTTCCTGTACTCTTCTAAGCACCTCTTCATTTGTTACTTCGTCTGTCCAGCTGATCTTCATCATCCTTCTATAGCACCACATCTCCAGGGCCTCTAGCCGTCTTCTCTCTGCTCTTCCAACTGTCCAAGTTTCACATCCATATAGGGCCACACTCCAAACGAAACCTTTCATGATGCGTTTCCTTATTTTCAGACTGATGTTGTTGCTGCTGAGTAAGTTCCTTCTCCAATTAAATGCAATTTTGGCCTTTTGTATTCTGGTCGCAATTTCTTTCCGGCTTCTACCATCCCTTGTGATTTTGCTTCCCAGGTAAGTAAATTCCTGTATCACTTCCAGCTCCTCTCTTCCAATTCTAATTCTCGGAGGTTCATATTCTGCTCCTGTACTGCATACCATCACTTTAGTCTTTTTCTTGTTTATTCTCATTCCATACTGATTGTATAGAATTTTTTCCGTTGTTCTGAGGACTTCCTCTAGATCTTCTTCTGTCTCCGTGACTATAGCAATATCATCTGCATAACGTACCATGTCTATCTTCTGCCCAGTACGAACTCTTAACTTAAATCATCTTACGCTAACGACGACACAGACACCCCTGCCCGAGGGAGGACTCAAGCTTGCGACGGACGTATTCCGTAGTGCTGTGTTGACCTGTGATTGCATCTATCACATGAAGAAAGATTTACTGTAAATGATAGCTCGGATGAATATAAAGGCTATAAATTTTGAATAATGTTATCAATTTTGAAGAGGAGTAGTTTGAAGTAAGATTACAGCACTGCGCAGCTACTTTACTGGAATGATTGTTGTTAGCTAGTTAACTTGGTCAGATCTGAGAGAGAGATCACCCCACTTCCCTAGACATGCATTAAGATATCAACTGATTAAGCTGTTTGGTGTTTATAGAAATTCTCTGACAACATTGTACCCCCTTCAAATCACTGTTCACTTGTTACGCACAGTACTGTTCAGACCAATGTTACGTTCGAAGATCACGTGAATACAAACCTCATTCTAAAATCACTGTCTTGGAATATCATTTCATAGGAACAGTTACTCTCTCCCCCCTTACTTAAATACGTTTTATGATTATGCGTTCCCACAGTACACCATACAGTATGGAAATGTTTGAATACTGTCTCGGAATTTCATTTAAAAATAGTAATCTAGCGGAGGCGCTGTGTGTTTGCTGTCTGCTGTTGTGCTTTCGAGAAATATGCAAAAATGTTGCCCAGACGCAAGGTAAGTGGAAATCTTGATTAGGGCCAGAAAAGTGTTTCACTACAGCTGCGCATTTAATATAAAGACATTTAGTATCTAGACCAGTTACAGTTCAGTCACATTGGGTTCTGTTTATATGAAACAACAAGTTTACTGTTACCAGTCACCGTTTTATTTATCTCCACGACGCGTTTCAAAGGTTTAAACCTCCATCATCAGGTGGATTTACATTAGTTTGTATGACATTTGTGCGTGTGTGGCGTTACGATTTTTGGAGTAACCTGTGGCACTGTCTAGTGGAGAAACAAGACACTATTTCAGAACATGATTTTGTATTTCTTCTGACTAAAAATTAAACTTATATCTAACGGTAAACATAAAAAATCTAAAATAGAGTACCTGCGGTGGTCACCGGTTCGTTTTGCTGTTATCACGCATCATATGTACACTGTCATATTTGTAAACAAAAATGTCGTCTGGGAACTGATGGATGCAAGGTTCGTATATCAGAAGAGAAGACATTGTCGCAAAGTACAAAGAATATACGTCGTAAGAACATTATTACGAAATATTTTTTTTAAGGATTTAGAAATGTTCGTTCTGAGGTGTCGAATACATGTGTTAGAATAAATACTTCAGGTGGCATATAAATCCGATTTTGACAAGTTATAAAACAGCTTAAACTTCATACTTGTTTACACAATCAGCTGAAATGTTAAAATGGCTTAAACTTCATACTTGGTTATAACAATCAGGTGAAATGGTCTTTAAGTACAATAATCATATTGGCTACAGCAGCACAATTATACATAAATAACGATTTTGATTGGGGTCAATAGATATGTATGAAAGGCTGGCGGCAGGAGGAGAGGAAGAGGAAGAGAAAGTGAGAGGGAGAGAGAGGGTGGAAAGAAAGCAAAGTTTACACGGCAAGGGGTCTTAAGATTATATCTGTTACATGACCTACGGTTGGGATAATACACTCCTGGAAATGGAAAAAAGAACACATTGACACCGGTGAGTCAGACCCACCATACTTGCTCCGGACACTGCGAGAGGGCTGTACAAGCAATGATCACACGCACGGCACAGCGGACACACCAGGAATCGCGGTGTTGGCCGTCGCATGGCGCTAGCTGCGCAGCATTTGTGCACCGCCGCCGTCAGTGTCAGCCAGTTTGCCGTGGCATACGGGGCTCCATTGAAGTCTTTAACACTGATAGCATGCCGCGACAGCGTGGACGTGAACCGTATGTGCAGTTGACGGACTTTGAGCGAAGGCGCATAGTGGGCATGCGGGAGGCCGGGTGGACGTACCGCCGAATTGCTCAACACGTGGGGCGTGAGGTCTCCACAGTACATCGATGTTGTCGCCAGTGGTCGGCGGAAGGTGCACGTGCCCGTCGACCTGGGACCGGACCGCAGCGACGCACGGATGCACGCCAAGACCGTAGGATCCTACGCAGTGCCGTAGGGGACCGCACCGCCACTTCCCAGCAAATTAGGGACACTGTTGCTCCTGGGGTATCGGCGAGGACCATTCGCAACCGTCTCCATGAACCTGGGCTACGGTCCCGCACACCGTTAGGCCGTCTTCCGCTCACGCCCCAACATCGTGCAGCCCGCCTCCAGTGGTGTCGCGACAGGCGTGAATGGAGGGACGAATGGAGACGTGTCGTCTTCAGCGATGAGAGTCGCTTCTGCCTTGGTGCCAATGATGGTCGTATGCGTGTTTGGCGCCGTGCAGGTGAGCGCCACAATCAGGACTGCATACGACCGAGGCACACAGGGCCAACACCCGGCATCATGGTATGGGGAGCGATCTCCTACACTGGCCGTACACTTCTGGTGATCGTCGAGGGGACACTGAATAGTGCACGGTACATCCAAACCGTCATCGAACCCATCGTTCTACCATTCCTAGACCGGAAGGGAACTTGCTGTTCCAACAGGACAATGCACGTCCGCATGTATCCCGTGCCACCCAACGTGCTCAAGAAGGTGTAAGTCAACTACCCTGGCCAGCAAGATCTCCGGATCTGTCCCCCATTGAGCATGTTTGGGACTGGATGAAGCGTCGTCTCACGCGGTCTGCACGTCCAACACGAACGCTGGTCCAACTGAGGCGCCAGGTGGAAATGGCATGGCAAGCCGTTCCACAGGACTACATCCAGCATCTCTACGATCGTCTCCATGGGAGAATAGCAGCCTGCATTGCTGCGAAAGGTGGATATACACTGTACTAGTGCCGACATTGTGCATGCTCTGTTGCCTGTGTCTATGTGCCTGTGGTTCTGTCAGTGTGATCATGTGATGTATCTGACCCCAGGAATGTGTCAATAAAGTTTCCCCTTCCTGGGACAATGAATTGACGGTGTTCTTATTTCAATTTCCAGGTGTGTACATTGGTTAATGCTTTAAAATATGCCAATGGATGTACAATTTGTGCCAGTAGTTGATGTACGTATAGTTTCAAGTTGACAGGGGGTACAAGCTGTTGGTGTTTTATCAGAGGTTAGTATACGAGTAACTGTTGGATAACAGTTTGTAGGGACATAGTTTCGGTAATACGTAGACTCTTTATGGAGTGAGAGGTATTTTGGGCTACATGTCATACAGAAACAGGTAGTGGGGAACTTACAAGTAGTACACTTTTTGTGTATTCCAACATGACAGGGGCCGTGTTCACACAGGTCTTGACGATGCCGAGGACTGGTTTTTGCGAGTGCACGGGCGAATTTTCGCATCTCCCCTGGCCAGCACGATCACAAGATCACAGTATTACTGAGCGTTCGTCGTCTAATTTGGAGGGTGCTGTGCGTGATCTTTACCTGAGCTTGCCATTAGTTTGCAGGAAGAGTGGTACGAGGTACCCTTGACAACCACCACATGTATCAATTCCGGGTTGAATGGAAGCTGTTTTGAGTGCCATCGGGTTTCCTACACCGTATGTGTTGTGATTCTGGTATTCCCATATTCCCCAGTAAACATATTTAGTCTTCCTTTATATGTGATCAACTGCAATACCGTGATAATATTTTCGTATAAACTGTTCAAAGTCATTTCTATAGATTTGGTAAGGTAATTACTCTTGCAATGACAGTGACGCTGTATTACATAAAATAAAATAAAAATCAAAACGGTAATATAATTTATGGCGTACGACACGCACACACGCACACACACACACACACACACACACACACACACACACACACACAGTGAAAGAGAGAGAGGAGGGAGGGGGAAGAGAGTCGTACGTTAGCGGTGTAAGCGATCGGACGCTATGAAGCTGCGGAAAAGCGCAAGCGTATGTATATGTGTGTCTACGGAGTGGTGACACTATATGTAGGAAGGTTTTGTGAATGTGATCAGCGCGTAACGTTTTCGACCGAGGTACAGTGTTAACTAATGATAGGCTTCAAGAAA
The DNA here is from genome assembly GCF_023897955.1 of Schistocerca gregaria. Lineage (NCBI taxonomy): Eukaryota > Metazoa > Arthropoda > Insecta > Orthoptera > Acrididae > Schistocerca > Schistocerca gregaria. The sequence goes on along the minus strand of NC_064930.1, from coordinate 83,120,880 downwards.
ATTATTAAAGGGGGAGCAGTGGGTGGCTTAAACATCTTTACAGGCATCCAGGACTGGAGAAAAGGCTTTTGTCCAAGTGATACTTGTCGTCGAACTATTACGTCGCGCCAGCAATTTCATCGCAAGTACAATTTTAGGCAATCAGGACTTTAAAAGTCTAGCCACTGTTGCAGAATTATTCTTCGGACAATAAAACGAGCGTTTAAAAACTAATCCTAATGCGACGACGGAGTTTCAAGGAGAGCATAAGGGAGCAATTGACAGGAATAGGGGAAAGAAATACAATAGAAGAAGAATGGGTAGCTTTGAGGGATGTAGTAGTGAAGGCAGCAGAGGATCAAGTAGGTAGAAATACGAGGGCTAGTAGAAATCCTTGGGTAACAGAAGAAATATTGAATAGATGAAAGGAGAAAATATAAAAATGCAGTAAATGAAGCAGGCAAAAAGGAATACAAATGTCTTAAAAATGACATCGACAGGAAGTGCAAAATGGCTAAGCACGGATGGCTAGAGGACTAATGTAAGGATGTAGAGGCTTATCTCACTAGGGGTAAGATAGATACTGCCTACAGGAAAATTAAAGAGACCTTTGGAGAAAAGAGGACCACTTGTATGAATATTAAGAGCTCAGATGGAAACCCAGTTCTAACCAAAGAAGGGAAAACAGAAAGGTGGAAGGAGTATATAGAGGGTCTATACAAGGGCGATGTATTTGAGGACAATATTATGAAAATGGAAGAGGATGTAGATGAAGATGAAATGGGAGATACGATACTGCGTGAAGAGTTTGACTGAGCACTGAAAGAGCCGAGTCGAAACAAGGCCCCGGGAGTAGACAACATTCCATTAGAACTTGGGAAAGCCAGTCCTGACAAAACTCTACCATCTGGTGAGCAAGATGTATGAGACAGGCGAAATACCCTCAGTCTTCAAGAAGAATATAATAATTCCAATCCCAAAGAAAGCAAGTGTTGACAGATGTGAAAATTACCGAACTATCAGTTTAATAAGTCACAGCTGCAAAATACTAACGCGAGTTCTTTACAGACGAATGGAAAAACTAGTAGAAGCGACCTCGGGGAAGATCAGTTTGGATTTCGTTGAAATGTTGGAACACGTGAGGCAATACTGACCCTACGACTTATCTTAGAAGCTAGATTAAGGAGGGCAAACCTACGTTTCTAGCATTTGTAGACTTAGAGAAAGCTTTTGACAATGTTGACTGGAATACTCTCTTTCAAATTCTGAAGGCGGCAGGGGTAAAATACAGGGAGCGAAAGGCCATTTACAATTTGTACAGAAACCAGATGGTAGTTATAAGAGTCGAGGGGCATGAAAGGGAAGTGGTTGAGAAGGGAGTGAGACAGGGCTGTAGTCTATCCCCGATGTTATTCAATCTGTATATTGAGCAAGCAGTGAAAGAACCAAAAGAAAAATTCGGAGTAGGTATTAAAGTTTATGGAGCAGAAATAAAAACTTTGAGGCTCGCCGATGACATTGTAATTCTGTCAGAGACAGCAAAGGACTTGGAAGAGCAGTTGAATGGAATGGACAGTGTCTTGAAAGGAGGATATAAGATGAACATCAACAAAAGCAAAACGAGGATACTGAAATGTAGTAGAATTAAGTCGGGTGATGCTGAGGGAATTAGATTAGAGAACGAGACACTTAATGTAGTAAAGGAGTTTTGCTATTTGGGGAGCAAAATAACTGATGATGGTCGAAGTAGAGAGGATATAAAATGTAGACTGGCAGTGGTAAGGAAAGCGTTTCTGAAGAAGAGAAGTTTGTTAACATCGAGTATATATTTAAGTGTCAGGAAGTCATTTCTGAAAGTATTTGTATGGAGTGTAGCCATGTATGGAAGTGAATCATGGACGATAAATAGTTTGGACAAGAAGAGAATAGAAGTTTTAGAAATGTGGTGCTACAGAAGAATGCTGAAGATTAGATGGGTAGATCGCATAACTAATGAAGTATTGAATCGGATTGGGGAGAAGAGAAGTTTGTGGCACAACTTGACCAGAATAAGGGATCGGTTGGTAGGACATGTTTTGAGGCATCAAGGGATCACCAATTTAGCGTTGGAGGGCAGCGTGGAGGGTAAAAATCGTAGAGGGAGACCAAGAGATGAATACACTAAGCAGATTCAGAAGGAAGTAGGTTGCAGTAGGTACTGGGAGATGAAGAAGCTTGCACAGGATAGAGTAGCATGGAGGGCTACATCAAACCAGTCTCAGGACCGAAGACCACAACAACAACAACAACAACAACAACAACAATGCGACGATAATTACTTAGGCAAGTCATTATTATTGTTAGCAGTGGCCACATCTTACCATCACAGTGTTAACTGCTTTCTTAAAATGAGGTTCATCAAACTTTGAAATTATTGAATCTGGCAAACTGTAGCAGTGTTCATAATTTGCGGCAAATGTACTGTTCACTTTCTTCTGTTATCAGTACCTATTTCTTGGTTTCCGTATTTTCGCGTTGCTGCTATTTTTTGTGTCATTTATTCGTAATTATCATATTTTCGATAGTGAAATTTTACCAATAGGAAAGGGTTGTTAGTTAAACCTAGTGACAATTAACATCACTTTGAGATCACTATATGTAATTGTTAACAGGTCGCGTGAGGCAGTCAGTCACATTTTATTTTAAATAATTCTAACTTGTCGGATATAATAGTAACTAATTAGCAAATATTTGCGATATCTTGCACATTCTGTTAAGATCCCATAGATGTAACGACCGTTATCGGCCTTGTCATGATAGTTCAGATTCAACTTAATCCAACCATTATAAAAAATAAAAAAAAATCTATTGTCCATTTTACGAGTGACGACAATATTATTTCATTATATAATTAAATTTTCACCAAAGTGCAGTTTCATAATTAGTAACAAATTCGAGTAACTGATCAGAAATTACTTTTTATGATTATGCATGTTAGCACACCGTCATGAATAGAGCAATATATCCACGTGTCGTAGTAAAGTCTTGCACATCATTTCGGTTTATCTTCTTCGACACTGATGCCTCTTCTGATAGTCAGATACACTTAATCACTGTCGATTACAAAAATACCGAAGGGCGGAGGGGGTTACATTATTAACGAGTTTACAGAAAAAAATATATCCAAAAATCGTAATTAATTGGGACGGTGGTTTGAAGTCACACGACGCCTAGGGTCCAGCATTCAAAACATCGCATACACCACCTAAATCTACATCTATGATTACTGTGCAGTTCATACCTGAATGTACGGCAAAATAGCAGATGAAGGACAAAGCAGGGAGGACATAAAAACCAGGCTAGCAGAGGCAAAGAGTACATTCCTGGCGGTAATTTGAGTAACATTGCAGTTGGTGCCGTTGGTTCCGTGATGACGTTACGAGCCTCAGGGATACTGATGAAGGGTATATGCATCAATTTGAGGTAAGGGACCCCGGTCGGGAAATAACCGAGTCGATCGTATAAACGGGAATCGGTATGAAAACTCTGACAGTTCAAATTCAAATGGCTCTAAGCACTATGGGACTTAACATCGGAGGTCATCAGTCCTTTAGAACTACTTACACCGAAGAAACATCAGGCCATCACACACATCCATGCCCGAGGCAGGATTCGAACCTGCGACCGTAGTAGTCGCGCGGTTCCGGACTGAAGCGTCTAGAACCGCTCGGCCACAGCGGTCGGTACTCTGACAGTGGAATGCGTATACCGATACTGTTGTACCTAAGCTTGTAGGGTAGGCAACTTTCAAAGGTGGTAATGTGACCAAAACAAGGAAAAAAGTCTATATTTATATAGTTAAGGCTCACCGACCATTTGACCATCTTCTTCTGTGCGGATGCACAAACAGATGGCCGGGGGACAGTATGTTGCGAATATGGGTATGACGGGAGGCGTGCCAGAGATAATTCCGTGCAGGCGCACTATCCTCTGTGCCCTCGGTGGCTCAGATGGATAGTGTGTCTGCCATGTAAGCAGGAGATCCCGGGTTCGAGGCCCGGTCGGGGCACACATTTTCAAGGGCCTCCATTGACTTATATCAACGCCTGTATGCAGCTAAGCGTATTCATTTCATTGTAGTTTCATTCTAAGGAGCTGCGTGATTACGGATGGTATCTGTCCTTTCGGACATGTCCGACATTTCCGAACTGGCCTTCATTGCCTCAGATCGACACTTCACCCTTCACGATCATCTCTGAATGTTTGTAACATCTTCAAGGAATAACCCTGTCACTGTGGAATAGCGGATCAAGAACTGTGGGAAAACCAGAAAAGAAGACAGCGTTTCATTTGTGGTGTTGTAGAAGGGTCTCGAAAACTATGTGGGACTGTTGAGGTACTAGATGAAACGGCGAGGAAACAAATACACGGAAATCATTGACAAGAAAGCGGAACAGGATGGTACCACATGTGTTAAGACATCAGGGAATGACTTGCACTGTACTGAGTGAGCAGTAAAGAGTAAAAACGGTAGGGGGAGACTAAGGTTGGAATACACCCAGAAAATGATTGAGGACGTAGGAGGTTGACACGGGAGAGGAATTGGTGGTGGCCCACATCAAACCAGTCAGAAGACTGATGGCTTCAACAACAAATGAGGTAATAATTTTAACTAACGTACACTGCTGAGCCAAAACATTATGACCACTGGCCACCGGGACGCTGGATGCCGCCTGGTAGCGATGCAGCCACGTGAAGCGGTATAAAAGGATGTGAAAATGTGAATGTCGTGTGACTATGGCCTCCCGCAGGGAAGACCGTTCGCTGGCTGCAAGTGTTTCGATTTGATGCTACTTCGCCGATTTGGGCGTCGATGGGGATGAAATGATTAGGACAACGCAACACCCAGTCCCTGAGCGGAGAAAATCTCCGACCCAGCCGGGGAATCGAACCCGGGCGCTTAGCATTGACATTCTGCTGCGCTTACCACTCAGCTAGCGGGGGATGCGGAGCAGACACGGGGAAGGGGAGGGGGAGGGATCACCCTAGCGAAGATATGGGCTGCGGATGGGGAAATCCACTGAGATAAGCGACTTTGACAAAGAGCAGATTACTATTATGCAGAGCCTGTGAACGAGTAGCTCGGAAACGGCGAACCTAGTCGAATGTTCGCGTGCTACTGTCGTGGACGTATACGGAGAGATGTAGAAGCACAGTGAAACTACAACTAGGCTCTAAATGGTTGGACGTCCACGACTCTGCACAGAACGTGGGAATGCGGAGGCTTGTCTGCTCTCTAAAGCCGGACAAATGGTGACATGTGCCATCTCTGCCGAAAGAGCACAATGGCAGTCACTCACAAGTGTTTCAGAGCACTGTGTTCCTCATACATTGTTGAACATGGAGCTCGGCTGCAGACCACGCCAACGTGCTCACACCTTGACGACATCATCAGTTACGATGGCAGTGGGCCCAGGACTATCGGGATTCGACCGTCGATCAATGTCAGCTCTTCGGGTGAATCACATTTTTGCTACGCTACGTTGCTGGTTGTCTCCACTGTAACAAACCCACCCGTCACTCACCTCGTTTTGGCGTGTGTTCACCCCAGCTAATTGACTAACAGATCAACAGAGAGTGCAAACTGCCGTAATATCGGATAACGCAAACAAAGTAATAAGGCCTTGTGACTCCTGATTGAACTGCGGTGGCAGTGTTGACATTAATTGATTCAGAATTGATCCCTTTTAATTAAAAAGGGGCGCACATTGATGTTATATTCAGCTATTGAACACCAGATGCAAATGTTGTACATAAAATAATAATTAAGAAAGTGACTTGGGATTTCAACTACTTGATTGAAAACAGATGCAGTCGATTAGCACAAATTTATTTTAACCCACGACCTGCAATCATCACATTACATGACTCTCGTAACAGGCGGTGGAAATAAATTGCGTTTACGTGGAATAAAGCGCGATAAATCAAAATTAATTCCTATCGACTGAGCGAAGCGTAATGCGACGTGCGAGAAGAATTCTGCCCACGAAACCCTAGTGGAAACTTTGCCAACGTGATCGAACAAATTAATCAGTGGCCGGAGCGGGCGCAATATCACCGAATTCAGCGTGGCGGAGCGGCGTCGTTGTGTGGACGTCGGCCGACCTCGTGGTGCTGCAAGGCTGCGCTCGTCTATTCACTCCTAGCTATCTTGCTCAGTGCATAGCTGAAGAAAAACTTTCTATCTCCAAGCTCAATCGTTCCAATTGCTAACTTTCTATCTCCAAGCTCAATCGTTCCAATTGCTAAGTCCTAAACTGCAGAGATGCTCACTCTTTCTCAGGAAAACTGAGTGAAGAAAGCCACGTCCGCACTCTAGGCAAGCTGGGAATGGAAGACCCCTACAGAGACTTCTCACAGTCTGCTCTTCGCCTCAGTTTCTCCTCCAGCAAAATCACTTACGCCAATTGCAGCACAAGTCGCATTAATTATGCGTCGCTTCCCAGCGCCGACCAATGCCTGCTCTGGAAAGTGAACAAATTCCCACAAAATTTCCCTCGCTCTCAACTTCTGCTATTTAGCTCCTCCCAGGCCACCCATCAAGGTTAGCGTCTGCACAAACACCAATTTTTCCGGAATTCTGACTCCCAGGAGAGTACTTCAAATTCCTCGGTCCTACATTCCCATCGGAGGCCGGCGTATTTCATTCTGTCGCCCTTCACCTGATTTACTTCAGACTCTGCACGTCGTGAATTCAGCGTGAAGTTGCTATAGTCACGAACATGCATATTTTGGCCTCTGTTGACTGCTCCACCGTAGCTTTGTTCAGCTTTCTCGCATGTTTCACTGAAAACAGGATGACGGACATTTATCAACAGGCGTACAAGTTCTCTGTCTGCGTCCCGGTACACCAGCATGGGGTCAACCACCCCCTCACTGTCACTCATCTTAAGGTAACTGGAGGCCGCGCCCTGTTACCGCTTTCTCAAGAGTTTGAGCCGTCCTAAACTGCCTATTGTCACTTCCCTTCACTGCTCCCCAGCTGTGCGCCACCACCCATCCAAGGTCAACTCTTGAACACTTCCGTTGGGTAAACTAGCCTCCAGTAAATCGACGTGTTTCCACAAAGTTTTCATGTCGTGTGAATTACTTTAAAACCATCACTCAATATTAATTATTCCAATACGTCCATACTGTACCCTCTACAAGACGCATTGTGCCTTGTCAGTCGTTTTTGTTCAGCCCTACTGTTCACTCAACGTGTGTTCGGTGTTCTTTAATGACTTCATGTAAGGGGCACAGTTCTTGTCATCTTACACCACAAATGCCGTCATCGAGGTGAACAAAGGCTCGGAATGTGGAGTGCGCCATGGACACAGGCTGGTGGGGGCAGTATTGTGCTACAGGAGACATTCTCCTGGGATTGCGCGGTACTTTTGTAGCAGTAATCGGAGACCAGCTGGTAGCTACGAACCACCTGCATCGCTTCACGTTTCCTCTTCCCCGACGGCGATGTCATGTCTCAGCGCTACAATTGTCTGTGCATCGGAGCCAGATCTGTGCTGCAGTGGTTTCAGCAGCATTATAGTGAACTCACGTTGATGTCTCGGCGACGAGGTTCGCCAGATGTAAATCCTATGGATCCAGTCTTGGTCGCTATCGCGCGTCATCACCACGTACCCAAATCAGCTACCCATTATTTACGCGAATTACATGACCTGCGCGTAGACATCCAATGCCACATACTTCCACAAACGTGTCGCATCCCTGATACGTAGAATCAGTGATATATGTGTTTCCAAAAATGGACAAACAAGCTATTAAGCAGGTGGCCATAATGTTTTGGCTCATCGCTGTATTTGGGGATCTTGGATATACTAAGAGGGCTAATCGGAAAGTAAGGAACGATAGGTCTCGAAATGGAAACCATAGTGAAGATCAAAAACTGTTTTATTTGCAACGATTAGGTACGCCTTCCACCTACTTCTGTACACAGTCGCCGCTCAGACATCTGTCGCAGTGTTGTACCAACTTTTCAATTCCCTCGTGATAGAAGACAGCCACCATTGCTTCTCGACAATTTTCTGCTGTGGACTGCAGCTCGTTGTCTGTGTCAAAATATTGCCTTCCTTGGCAGCGGCTCATTTGAGCTGAGATGAACCTCAGTGCTAGCCAATTATGGGCTGTATTGTTGGTTATCAAACACATCCCATCGGAAACGCTGCAGCAGCATCTTTATTGCCCTGGAATTGTCGTGTAGAACAAACCGCATGACAGTTATGTTATGCGGATTGCATAGCTTCAGGCGAAATCTTTCGCCAGGCCCTCATACTTGGCGGGAGACGCTAATTTCTAGCCGTCTTTACGTTCTCACTGGGAGCTCAGAACTGAAAAGAGCGACATGATGCGATCGACGGCCGTACTAGACACAGGTGTCCAACGCATCTGAGCAAAGCTTCATCAGATTTTCACTGTATTTTCCATTTCGCGACCGATCGTTCCTTCCTTTCCGAATAACCCTCAAACATGCTACTTATCATCTCCCATTTAGTATGGGTAGTCGCTTCAGAAACTTCCGGTCTAGTAATTACATACCAGGTGTATGAAATGAGCGTTTTTTGTGTGAAAATTAAACACTAATTTTGAATTGAAAAGTAAAAACATTTTATTCAGAATACTGACCATTGCTTTCTATACATCACATTTCTGGCAATTTGTGGAGACAACGCCAATAGAAATGTTCGTCTTTTGAAGCAAACCAATCAGACACCCAATTTTATACTTCTTCATAGGAATCGAAGTGTTCCTCAGCCAATGCGCGTCCCATTGATGAAACAAATGGTAGTTGGAAGGGGCCAAGTCTGGTAAATACGGCGGGTGGGGTAGTAGCTCCCAGTCAAGTGTTCTGATTGTATCCTGAAACAGTTTTGCTTTATGTGCAGATGCATTGTCGTGTAAAAAAATTACTTTGCCATGTCTTCTGGCCCATTCTGGTCTTTTCTCGATCAATGCATAGTTCAAATTGATCATTTGTTGTCTGTAGCGATTAGTATTCACAGTTTCACCAGGTTTTAGAAGTTCGTGATACACCACACCTTTCTGATCCCACCAAACACAGAGCATTGTCTTCTTGCCGAATCGATCTGGTTTTGCAGTCGATGTTGATGGTTGTTCCGGATTAAACCATGATTTTTCCCCTTTTAGGATTCTTAAAATATATCATTTTTCATCGCCAGTGACAATTCGATTCAGAATTGATTTTCTTTCGTGTCTTTGAAGCAAAATTTGACCTATGGTTTTTCGGTTTTCCATTTGTTTTTCATTCAATCCATGTGGCACCCATTTTCCACACTTTTGGATCTTTCCCACAGCTTTCATACGGTCAGAAATAGATTGCTGTGCAACATTTAGCATTGCTATCATTTGCTTCTGACTCAAAGTATCATCTTCATCCAATATTGCTTGCAATTCGGCGTCTTCGAACTTTTTTGGTGGTCTTCCACATTCTTCATTTGCTACATCAAACATTATTATTTCTGAATCGTTGAAACCATCTTTTGCACGTTGATTCTGATAGAGCACGATCACCATATGCCTCGACAAGCACTCTATGCGACTCTTCACCACTTTTATTCAAATGCAAAATAAAAAATTAATCCTTTCCGCAAATCATCACTTCCTGGTACAAAATTCGACATTGATAACACGATGAAAACATATGATGATGTTTGTTCCATGACTTGATGTATACTAAATATCTTTGACAGATGTCATACCAACTAAACAAACAAAAAATTAAGCCTCGTTCACAACTAATGTTCTCTATCGACACATTTGTATCTTAACGCTCATCTGATACCGGTACACCTAGTACAAATCATGTGCTCTGTCTGTGTGGATCTGTCAAGGCAGATTGTAATTCAGAAATAATCTAAGTGCAGCCTTTTGACAGCGTCACGGAAGCAGCGATGTTGCAGCTGTCACTTTGTGCCACCCTTGTATTTCTGCGGAAGTAGCATGTCGCACGTCACGAAAGCCCGCCCCCACAGCCTGACGCATTTGCCGCGTCAGGCGGTGTGATTTAGCACGCCGGCACTAGAATGCGCTGCTTGTACTGCGTCCAGGAACACGGGTGTGTTTTAACTATGATAAATCTCTCCGCTCCCGCACTATGCAAGCCTGCTGCCGACCTTTGCGGAGCTCAGCGAATATCAGCTGCGGTGGTTGGACGAGAATATGCGCTAACAAAGGCCGGCGGAGGCGACTCGATCGTTACATCGTGTCAACAGATAGCTCTAGGCAGCTGTGGTACGTACCACGTCTATCGGAGGTCCTAGGATCGACTCCTTATACATGTTGACCCTATTATTGTTGTGGTCTTCAGTCCAAGATTCAGCTCTCCATGCTACTGTATCCTGTGCAAGCTTCTTCATCTCGCAGTACCTACTGCCCTCCAGTACTAAATTGGTGACCCCTTGATGGTTCAGAAAGTGTCCTGCCAACCGATCCCTTCTTGTAGTCAAGTTGTTCCACAAATTATTCTTTTTCCAAATTATGTTCAATAACTCCTCCGCAGTTACGTGGTCTACCTATCTAATCTTCAGCATTCTTGTGTAGCACCACATTTCGAAAACTTCTGTTCTCTTCTTGTCCATACTATTTATCGTCCATGTTGCACTTCCATACGCGGCTACACTCCATACAAATACTTTCAGAAAAGACTTCCTGACACTTAAATCTATACTCGATGTTAACAAAACTCTCTTCTTCAGAGACACTTTCCTTTCCATTGCCAGTCTACATTTTATATCGTCTCTACTTCGACAATCATCAGTTATTTTGCTTCAGAAATAGCAAAATTCATCTAGTACTTCGTCTCATTTCCTAATCTTATTCCCTCAGCTTCCCCCGAGTTAATTCGATTACATTCCGTTATCCTCGTTTTGCTTTTGTTGATGTTCATCTTATATCCTCCTTTCAAGACACTGTCCATTCCGTTCAACTGCTCTTCCAAGTCCTATGCTTTCTCTGACACAACTACTATGTCATTGGAAAATTTCTTCTCCATGGATTTTAATTCCTACTCCAAATTTTTCTTTAGTTTCCTTTACTGCTTGCTCAATTTACAGATTGAATGACATAGGGGATAGGCTACAGCCCTGTCTCACTCCCTTCCCAACCACTGCTTTCCTTTCATGCCCCTCGACTCTTATAACTGCCATCTGGCTTCTGTACAAATTGTAAATAGCCTGTCAGTCCCTGTAATTGACCCTTACCACCTTCAGAATTTGAAAGAGTATTTCAGTCAACATTGTCAAAAGCTTTTTCTACGTCTACAAATGCTAGAAACGTAGGTTCGCCTTTCCTTAATCTATATTCTAAGGTAAGTCGTAGGTTAGTATTGCTTCATGGGTTTCAACATTTCTACGAAAGCCAAGCTGATCATCCCCGAGGTCAGCTTCTACCATTTTTCCATTTATCTGTAAAGACCCTAAATTGTGCAAAGTGCGAGGTCACCGACATTCGTGCTAATCTGTTAGACGATAAATCAATCAGATTTAAAGGCCGTAAATGGAACTAAATACCTAGAAATAACAACTTCAGATGGAAAGAACACACAGATAATGTTGTGGAGAAGGTCAGCAAATGCTGTATTTTACTGTTAGAGCTCCTACAAGACGCAACAGATCTACCAAAGAGACTGCGTAGATTACCCTTGTCCGTACTATTTTGGAGTACTACACTGCGATGCGAGATCCTTGCCAGATAGGATCAAAGGAGTACATCGAGAAAGTTCAAAGAAGGCAGCAGGTTTTGTACTATCGAGTATGTCACGGACATGATACAGGATTTGAGGTGGATATCATTAAAAACAGTGGCGTTTTTCGTTGCGGTGGAGAAAAATTTCAATCATCAACTTTCTCATCCGAATGCGAAAGTGTTTTGTTAAGTCGACCTATATAGGGACAAACTATCATCATAATAAAAAGTTTTTTCAAGCTTTTCGACTTCGTTCATATATTTCTCCATCTGTCTTGTGACATTCTTTCTGTCTTTACACAAGTAGGACACCCTACTTCCTCTACAATAAAATCATGGTTTTTATGTTGTTGTTGTGGTCTTCAGTCCAGAGACTGGTTCGCTTTCCATGCTACTCTATCCTGTGCAAGCTGCTTCATCTCCCAGTACCTACTACAGCCTGTATCATTTTGAATGTGCCTACTGTATTCATCTCTTGATCTCCCTCTACAGTTTAAAGTCCCCCCCCCCCCCCCCCACACACACACACGCTCACTCCTGCACTACATTGATGATCCGTTGATTTTTCAGATTGTGTCCTATCAGCCGATTCCTTCCTCTACTCAAGTTGTGCCACAATTTTGTTTTCTCCCCAATTCTGTTCAATACCTCCTCATTACTTATGTGATCTACCCCTCTAATCTTCAGCATTCTTCTGTAACAACACATTTCGAAAGCTTCTATTCCCTTTTCATCTAAACTGTTTATCATCAATGTTTCACTACCCCACATGGCTACACCCCAGACTTCAGTTATTTTTCTCCCCATATAGGAAAACTGATGTACTACTTTAAGTGTCTCGTGTCGTAATCTTCGTTCCTTAGTCTCCCTGTTTTGCTTTCGCTGATGTTCATCTTTTATCCTTTCAAGATACTGCGGATTCCATTCAACTGCTCTTCCAGGCCATTTGGTGTCTCTGACAAAATTACAATGTCGTCGGGCAAACGTCACAATTTTTATCTCTTCTCCCTGTACTTTCATTTCATTTCCAAATTTTTCTTTGGTTTCCTTTACTGCCGCTCAATGCACAGATTGAGTAACGTCGTGTTCGATTCCGGGCTGGGTCGGAGATGTTTCCCGCCAAGGGACTGGGTATTGTGTTGTCATCATCATCATCATCATCATCATCATCGACACGCAAGTCACCGAAGTAGCGTCAACAAAAAAGACTTGACCAGGCGACCGATCTACCCGACAGGAGACCCTAGCGACACGGCATTTCATTTCAGTGTTCGTTTTACTGAGCGCGCTGTTCCAGAGTGGAACGATAGAGGAGTAACTAGAAGGCGGTTCAATGAGCGCTCTACCAGGCACTTAATTGTGAGTTGCAGAGTAAACATGTAGATGTAACTGAGATCGCCCGAGCTCCAGTGCCTTAGCACGCAGCTAGAGGAGCCAAAACAAAATGGCGCAGCTCGTTGATGAAGGGGAATAAAATTAAAGTAAAGCAAAGAAAAGGAGCGATGAATCCGAAGGTAGTTTTGAAGAGTGCAGTACTTTACTTGACACGATCCTTTTTGAGTTGGGACAGCGTTGCCTTTCTCCTACCTCTAGACTGACTTACCCAGTACCTCATACTGGAACCGACGATTTAACGTCGACTCCAGACCAACAGATTATTTTTCACACGAAAGAAGCATATCGTAATGTACTAGAGATATGTACACAGGCAACTCCTATATGAGACAGCAAGCGTGTGGCGCAGTTGTTAGGTCGGTTACTGCTGCTACAATGACAGATTATCAAGATCTATGCGGGTTTGAAGGTGGTGTATAGTCGGCGCACGAGCGATGAGACACAGCATCGCCGAGGAACCAATGAAGTAGGGATTTTCCCGCTACGAGTGTACCGTGAATAGCAGGAATCCGATAAAACATCAGATCTCCGACAACGCTGCGGCCGGGAAAAGATCCTGCAACAAGAGAATCAACGACAACTGAAGATAATCGTGCAACGCGACACAAGTGCAAACCTTCCCCAAATTGCTGCAGATTTCAGTGCTGGCCCAACAAGAAATGTCAACGTGCGGACCATTCAACGAAACGTCATCTATATGGGCTTTCGGAGCCGATGGCCCACTCGTGTACCCTTCATCACTGCACAACACAAAACTTTAGCCTACGCCTCGCCCGGGCGCGTCAACTCCGACATTGGACTGTTCTTGACTAGAAACATGTTGCCTGGTCGGATGAGTCTCACTCCAAATTGTATCGAGCAGATGGACTTGTACGGATATGGAGACAACCACATGAATCCTTGGACCCTGTGAGCAGGGGACTAATGGAGTCTCTGTAATGGTGTGGGGCGTGTGCAGTTGGAGCGCTATGGGACCTCTGATACGTCTAGATACGACTCTGACAGGCGACACGTACGTAACCATACTGCATCCATTCGTGTCCACTGTGTATTCCGCCGACTTGCGCAACTCCAACAGGACAATGCGGCACCCCACACGTCCAGAATTGCTACACAGTGGGTCCAGGAACACTCATCTGCGGTTAAACATTTTCGCTGGTCACCAAACACCCCAAATGAATATTCTTGAGCATATCTGGGATGCCTTTCAACGTGCTGTTCAGAAGGGATCTTCACCCACTCGTTCTCATGGATTTATGCACTGCCCTACATCTACATTTATACTCCGGAAGCCACCCAACAATGAGTGTGGCGGAGGGCATTTTACGTGCCTCTGTCATTACCTCCCTTTCCTGTTCCAGTCGGCTATGGTTAGCGGGAAGAACGACTGCCCGAAAGTCTCCGTCCGCGCTCGAAACTCTCTAATTTTACATTCGTAATCTCCTCGGGAGGTACAAGTAGAGGGAAGCAGTATATTCGATACCTCATCCAGAAACGCACCCTCTCTAAACCTGGACAGCAAGCTACACCGCGATGCAGAGCGCCTCTCTTGCAGAGTCTGCCACTCGAGTTTGATAAACATCTCCGTAACGCTATCACGCTTACCAAATAACCCTGTGACGAAACGCGCCGCTCTTCTTTGGATCTTCTCTATCTCCTCTGTCAACCCGACCTGATACGGATCCCACACTGATGAGCAATACTCAAGTATAGGTCGAACGAGTGTTTTGTAAGCCACCTCCGTTGCTGATGGACTACATTTTCTAAAGGCTCTCCCAACGAATCTCAACCTGGCACCCACCTTACCAACAATTTATTTTATATGATCATTCCACTTCAAATCGTTCCGTACACATACTCCCAGATATTTTACAGAAGTGTCTGTTCCGCTATCATACAATAAAGGATCCTTCTTGCTATGTATTTCCAATACATTACATTTGTCTGTGTTAAGAGTCAGTTGCCACTCCCTGCACCAAGTGCCTATCCGCTGCAGATCTTCCTGCATTTCACTACAATTTTCTAATGCTGCAACTTCTGTGTTTACTACAGCATCATCCGCGAAAAGCCGCATGGAACTTCTGACACTATCTAATACACTCCTGGAAATGGAAAAAAGAACACATTGACACCGGTATGTCAGACCCACCATACTTGCTACGGACACTGCGAGAGGGCTGTACAAGCAATGATAACACGCACGGCACAGCGGACACACCAGGAACCGCGGTGTTGGCAGTCGAATGGCGCTAGATGCGCAGCATTTGTGCACCGCCGCCGTCAGTGTCAGCCAGTTTGCCGTGGCATACGGAGCTCCATCGCAGTCTTTAACACTGGTAGCATGCCGCGACAGCGTGGACGTGAACCGTATGTGCAGTTGACGGACTTTGAGCGAGGGCGTATAGTGGGCATGCGGGAGGCCGGGTGGCCGTACCGCCGAATTGCTCAACACGTGGGGCGTGAGGTCTCCACAATACATCGATGTTGTCGCCAGTGGTCGGCGGAAGGTGCACGTGCCCGTCGACCTGGGACCGGACCGCAGCGACGCACGGATGCACTCCAAGACCGTAGGATCCTACGCAGTGCCGTAGGGGAACGCACCGCCACTTCCCAGTGGGACACTGTTGGTCCTGGGGTATCGGCGAGGACCATTCGCAACCGTCTCCATGAAGCTGGGCTACGGTCCCGCATACCGTTAGGCCGTCTTCCGCTCACGCCCCAACATCGTGCAGCCCGCCTCCAGTGGTGTCGCGACAGGCGTGAATGGAGGGACGAATGGAGACGTGTCGTCTTCAGTGATGAGAGTCGCTTCTGCCTTGGTGCCAATGATGGTCGTATGCGTGTCTGGCGCCGTGCAGGTGAGCGCCACAATCAGGACTGCATACGACCGAGGCACACAGGGCCAACACCCGGCATCATGGTGTGGGGAGCGATCTCCTACACTGGCCGTACACCTCTGGTGATCGTCGAGGGGACACTGAATAGTGCACGGTACATCCAAACAGTCATCGAACCCATCGTTCTACCATTCCTAGACCGGCAAGGGAACTTGCTGTTCCAACAGGACAATGCACGTCCGCATGTATCCCGTGCCACCCAACGTGCTCAAGAAGGTGTAAGTCAACTACCCTGGCCAGCAAGATCTCCGGATCTGTCCCCCATTGAGCATGTTTGGGACTGGATGAAGCGTCGTCTCACGCGGTCTGGACGTCCAGCAGGAATGCTGGTCCAACTGAGGCGCCAGGTGGAAATGGCATGGCAAGCCGTTCCACAGGACTACATCCAGCATCTCTACGATCGTCTGCATGGGAGAATAGCTGCCTGCATTGCTGCGAAAGGTGGATACACACTGTACTAGTGCCGACATTGTGCATGCTCTGTTGCCTGTGTCTATGTGCCTGTGGTTCTGTCAGTGTGATCATGTGATGTATCTGACCCCAGGAATGTGTCAATAAAGTTTCTCCTTCCTGGGACAATGAATTCACGGTGTTCTTATTTCAATTTCCAGGAGTGTAGATCATTTACATATATTGTGAAAAGCAATGGTCCCATAACACTCCCCTGTGGCACGCCACAGGTTACTTTAACGTCTGTAGACGTCTCTCCATTGAGAACAACCTGCTGTGTTCTGTTTGCTAAAAACTCTTCAATCCAGCCACACGGCTGGTCTGATATTCTGTAGGCTCCTACTTTATCAGGCTACAGTGCGGAACTATACCGAACGCCTTCGGGAAGTCAAGGAAAGTGGCATCTACCTGGGAGCCAGTATCTAATATGAACAAATAAAGCGAGTTGGGTCTCACACGATCGCTGTTTCCGGAATCCATGCAGGATTCACGGTGTCAGTGCCCTCCAGCACTACTTCAGACATCTGTGTAGTCCATGACACGTCGTGTTGCGGCACTTCTTGCGTGCTTGCGGGAGCCCTACACGATAATAAGCAGGTGCACCGGTTTCTTTGGCTCTTCAGTGTATATTCCCGTACAGGGGAAACATTTTACTTGAAAATCGCGTGCTAGGTGTCGGCGGATAAATACGATAGTGCAGTGCATGTGTTGTTGCGAATTACGATGCAGTTTTCCTTTAGACATGCATGCATATGGTCTGACCGTCATTCATGCTAGGATAGCCAAATGGTAAGATGGTCGCTCGCGATTTAGAAAAGATTGCTGTATGGTGTGGCAGGTGGCAGTTGACGCTAAATAACGAAAAGTGTGAGACGATCCACATGAGTTCCAGAAGAAATCCGTTGGTATTCGATTACTCGATAAATAGTACAATTCTCAAGGCTGTCAATTCAATTCAACTAAGTACCTGGGTGTTAAAATTACGAACAACTTCAGTTGGAAGGATCACATAGATAATATTGTCGGGAAGGCGAGCCAAAGGTTGCGTTTCATTGGCAGGACACTTAGAAGATGCAGCAAGTCCACTAAAGAGACAGCTTACACTACACTCGTTCGTCCTCTGTTAGAATATTGCTGCGCGGTGTGGGATCCTTACCAGGTGGGATTGACGGAGGACATCGAAAGGGTGCAAAAAAGGGCAGCTCGTTTTGTATTATCACGTAATAGGGGAGAGAGTGTGGCAGATATGATACGCGAGTTGGGATGGAAGTCATTACAGCAAAGACGTTTTTCGTCGCGGCGAGACCTTTTTACGAAATTTCAGTCACCAACTTTCTCTTCCGAATGCGAAAATATTTTGTTGAGCCTAACCTACATAGGTAGGAATGATCATCAAAATAAAATAAGAGAAATCAGAGCTCGAACAGAAAGGTTTACGTGTTCGTTTTTCCCGCTCGCTGTTCGGGAGTGGAATAGTAGAGAGGTAGTATGCTTGTGGTTCGATGAACCCTTTGCCCAGCACTTAAATGTGAATTGCAGAGTAGTCATGTAGATGTAGATGTAGATGGGAGGTAATTCTGGGCTGGAGTCCCCGTCCGGCACAAATTTTCCTTGTCGTCATTCCACCCTACAGGTGACTGTGGTCCATATTGACAATTGCGAATTGGCTTACTGTATTTTTTTTAACATGGCTGACGTTTGCAGCAACCGTATACACAAATTTGAAAAATATGTAAAAAAATCTGCCAACCGGTTGCCTAGGTTTTCTATATTCCTTGACCAGGTTTCATCACCTCTAAGGGTGACTTCATCAGAAGGTAAGGTAATTACATGAAGAACATATGGTCAATGTCTGTACATCTTTGACGATATGTTCTTCACGTAATTACCTTGCCTTGTGATGAAGTCACCCTTAGAGGTGACGAAACATGGTCAAGGAATACAGAAAACCTAGGCAACCGGTTGGCTGACTTTTTACATATTTTTCAAAAATTACTGTGTTTCATAACGGCTGTAGTCGCCGCAGTGGCTGTTGCTTTGGACATGCATGCACAGCAGTTCAGAACAACACAGCCACTGTAGTGTCGCTGGAAATACGAGTGACATCAATATTAGTTGTGTTGAGACACAGCTGAAATTATTAAAACTAAACGAAGCTCCAAGGTCCGATGGAATCCCCGTCAGATTCTATGCTGAATTTACAGCTGAGTTAGCTCCACTTCTAACTATAATCGCAAATGCCGGGATGGTTCCTTTGAAAGGGCACGGCCGATTTCCTTCCCAATCCTTCCCTAACCCGAGCTTGCGCTCCGTCTCTAATGACCTCGTTGTCGACGGGACGTTAAACAGTAACCACCACCACCATTAACTATAATCGTAGATCCCTCGGTCAAAAAAGTCCTGACCAGTACTTGGAAGAAAGCACGGATCATACCCGCTTACAAGAAGGATGGTAGGTGAGATTCACAAAGCTACTGTCCAATATCCTTAACATCAGTTTGTTGCGGAATCTCAGAACATATTCTGAGATCAAACATAATAAGGTATCTTGAACAGAATGACTTTCTCCATGTCAGGCAGCACGGTTTTCGAAAACGTCGAGCATGTGAAACCCAACTCGCACTTTTTTCCAACGACATACTGAAAGATCTGGATCACGTAGATGCAGTATTTCTTGATTTCCGAAAAGCGTTTGACTCAGTGGCGCACCTACGCTTATTGTGAAAAGTCCGATCTGTAATATTTGTGACTGGATTAACAGCTTTTTCGTAGGGAGGACGTGACATGTTATCTTGGATGGAGACAATCGTCAGATGTAGAAGCATCTACATCCACATCTGCGTGATTACTCTGCTATTCACAATAAAGTGCCTGCCAGAAGGTTCAATGAACCACCTTCAAGTTCTCTCTCTCTCTACCGTTCCACTGTCGAACGGCGCGCGGGAAAAGCGAGCACTTAAATTTTTGTGTGCGAGCCCTGATGTCTCTTATTTTTTCGTGATGATCATTTCTCCCTATGTAGGTGGGCGCCAACAGAATGTTTTCGCAATCGGAGGAGAAAATTGGTGATTGAAATTTCACGAGAAGATCCCGTCGCAACGAATAACGCCTTTGTTTTGATGATTGCCACTCCAATTCACGTATCATGTCTGTGACACTATCTCCGCTATTTCGCTATAATACTAAACGAGCTGCCCTTCTTTGTACTTTTTCGATGTCATCCGTCAGTCCCAGCTGATGCGGATCCCACAACGCACAGCAGTACTCCAGAATAGGGCGGACAAGCGTGGTGTAAGCAGTCTCTTTGGTAGACATGTTGCACCTTCTAAGTGTTCTGCAAATGAATCGCAGTCTTTGGTCGGCTCTACCCACAATATTGTCTATGCGATAGTTCCACATTAGGCCGTTTGCAAGTGTAATAACTAACTATTTAGCTAAATTTACAGCCTTCAGATGTGTGTGACTTATCGCGTAATTGAAATTTAGCTGATCTCTTTTAGTACTCATGTAACTTCACACTTTTCTTTATTCACTGTCAACTGCCTCTTTTCGCAACATACAGATACCTTATCTAAATCATTTTGCAAGTCGTTTTGATCATCTGATGACTTTACAAGACGGTAAATGACAGCATCATCTGCAAACAATCTAAGACGCCTACTCAGATTGTCTCCTACGTCGTTAATATACATCAGGAACAATAGAGGGCCATAACACTTCCTTGTGGGACGTCGGATATTACTTCTGTTTTACTCGATGACTTTCCGTCTATTACTACGAACTGTGACCTTTCTGACTGAAAATCACGAATCCAGTCGCACAACTGAGGCGATACTCCGTAGGCACGCAGTTTGGTTAGAAGACGCTTGTGTGGAACGGCGTCGAAAGCCTTCCGGAAATCTAAAAATGTGGAATCAATTTGACATCCCCTGTCGATAGCACTTATTACTTCATGGGTAATCGCCTGTGCCCCAGGTAAGTGCGTTCGGATTCTTGCTGTTGACGGCGTATATTAATGTCCTTGCAGACAATATTAATAGTAACCTCAGATTGTTTGCAGCTGATTGAGTTATCGCTAATGAAGTAAAGTCTGAAACAAGCTACATAAACATTCCATCAGATCTTGATATTATTTCAAACTGGTGCAAAGATTGACAACTTGCTTTCAATATACTGAAATTTAAATTGTACACTTTACAAAAGGAAAAACCATAGTATGCTACGACTGTAATATCATGGAGTCACAGTTGAAATCGGCCAACTCGTACAATCATCTGAATGTAACACTTTGCAGGGATATGAAATGGAATCATCACTTAGGGTAATGCAAATGGTAAACTTTGTTATATTGGTAGAATACTGCGGAAATACAAGCGGTGTAGAAACGAGCTTTCTTATAAATTTATCGTCTAAGGCGTTCAAGAAAACTGCTCAGTTTTGTGGGACGCATACGAAACAGGATTAACAGGGGGATACTGAACGCATACAGAGAAGGGCGGCACAGACGGTCACTGGTTTCTTTGATGCGTTCGAAAGTGTCGGAGAGATGCTGAAGAAAGTGAACAGCAAGACTCTGGAAAAAACGACGTTTTGTCAATGGAGAGAGTGGCTGAATATTTTGTAAAAAAAATGTTTTTGTTTATTTATAGACGCAATCACATTCTTATGACACAGTCATAACCGGTTTCGGCCATACAATGGCCATCTTCAGATTCTATAACAATACAAAAGAAAATTTATATTAAAACCTAAAAATATGTGCAATATTTAACCAGGCTTATTAGTAACCTACTGAATTTAAGCGAAATACATATACTTCATACCTAAAGGCGGCATACACTGAACACAGGTTCATGCGTTGTCAAACTAGCTATAAAATGTAAAACACCAGTCTTGTATAGATATAAAAATTTGTTAGATTTTGCTCCCCCTTTTTGTGCTAGATGCGCGCGTCCCCTATGAGAGGGCCTTTTGTTTTTCAGAAGCCTAAAATATGACAATTTTACAATTAATATTTAGATCAAATGGGCATAAAATATATAATTGCAGAACACATCGTTAAATCAGTAAAATGACATTTTCAGAACAAAGAGAAAACATTGCTATAGATGAAAATTGTAGTAGCACTTATAGAGTATATTTCTGACACCCGGCCGGCCGCTGTGGCCGAGCGGTTCTAGGCGCTTCACTCTGGAACCGCGCGACCGCTACGGTGGCAGGTTCGAATCCTGCCTCGGGCATGGCTGTGTGTGATGTCCTTAGGTTAGTTAGATTTAAGTAGTTCTAAGTTCTAGGTGACTCATGACCTCAGATGTTAAGTCCCATAGTGCTCAGAGCCATTTGAACCATTTTTTTTTTCTGACGACCGATGGCGCTGTATTACGGCTGTTGCCTATTTATGCCGTTGTCCATTAGTAAGGCACTTATTTTTAGGTTTTAATATATATTTTTTTGTATTGTTATGGAATCTGAAGATGGTCATTGTATGGCCGAAACCGGTTATGACTGTGTCATAAGAATGTGATTGCATCTGGAAGACTCTCGGATGGACGCAAACTATAACGAGGAAGCCTCCTTACGAATTTTCAGGAACAGGCTTTAAATGAGGACTCTAGCAGTGAGCTACAACCCCCTACGTATCGCTGACATAGGGGTCGTTAGGATAACATTGGAATAGCTACAGCACGCACAGAATGATTCAAACAATCATTCCTCTCGTGCTCCATACGTGAATGGAACGGGAAGAAACCCTAAGAAGTGTTACAATGGGACGTAGCTTCTGCCATGCATTTCGCCGTGGTTTGCAGAGTGTAGATGTTGATGTAGATGCAGATGTAGATGTAGAGGCCCTGATGCTGGAAGAGCACCCTATCACAATATTGGCGATGCGCCACATTCTGAATGTGATCATAGGTTGCCGCGGCTACTCACCGAACCGAGACGTCAGGCAAAATATTTCAGCTGTGTCTGTATCCAGAGGTCTCTGTCATCTTGCTATATGACTTGCACATTTCGCGCAGTCGCCTTCCGAAAGACTGGAACTGCTTACGAATAATCTTGTAGATGGAAACTTGGTTTCAGGCTTTCAGCTGTGCCGGACTATAAGCACCCCGGACTGCTACAGGCCCGGTGTAGAGACGAGTCGTCGATACAGCTGCTACAATGCGTGGGCCAAACAATGGGGCGAGGTGCGTTGTTGTGGGAGGAGGAGGTGGGGGGATGACACGCAGGCCTGTTACGTTGCCGTTACGCGCTCCAGAGGCGACAACACCGCTGAGAAGGAGCGCGCCGTTCGGCGGTGGTATCTCTGCGCACCTGATGTGCTTTGTTCGTACGTCGCAGACGGCCAGCCAATAGCGTTCTCAAGAGGCAGCCCCTGACTTACATCACAGGGTAGGAACGTTTGTACAGACTCAGCGTCCAAAGCTTAGAACGTAATCATGAAAAGTCCAGGTTAGGACAAAAAAAAATTGTTCAAATGGCTCTGAGCACTGTGGGACTTAACATCTGAGGTCATCAGTCCCCTAGAACTTAGCACTACTTAAACCTAACTAACCTATAGACATCACACACATACGTGCCTGCGGCAGGATTCGAACCTGCGACTGTAGCGATCGCGCAGCTTCAGACTGAAGCGCCTAGAATGATAGTTTGCTGCTCACGATAAAGATGACCCATTGAGTTGCAGACAAACAGGACGAAAAGACTGTAGCTTTCGTCCAAAGCTATCTTAAGTAAACAAAACACACACACTTTCACACAAGCAGGCTCACATCACTAGTCTATTTTCCGACTTCTATATTTTTGAGCGCACATCCTCCAGTATTGTTTGATGACTCTAAAACGTAAAACAAACAAACGCCGTCCGAACAGGTCTTCAGGACCCAAAGGTACCGACCGGCCGACGTGTCACCAGGCGCGGATATGAAGGATCACGTGGTCAGCACACGGCTCTCCCAGTCGTATGTCAGTTTCCGTGACCCGAGCCGCTATTCTTCTCAGTCAGGTACCTCCTCAATTGGCCTCACAAGGGCTGAGTGCACCCCGCTCAGAAGACCACATGGTCACCCATCCCAGTACTAACCAAGCACGACAGCGCTTAACTTCGGTGATCTGATGGGGAACTGCTGTTACCACCACAGCAATGCCATCGGCGAATCTAGAATTTCCCTGTACAAAATTTTGTTACAATCGAAGTAGCGTAAGGTGTTCCACTTGAACACAAACTGGAACACGATTTTTCACATTGTTCGCTGATGCACTGATGTCACTTTAACTTGTCACTACGTACAAGTGCAGTGCAGTCAGTTCCTCATTTGTAAGTTAGTGATCGTGTCGCATGCTCCTCATCTTGATCTCTGTTTCTTAAAACATCTGAAAATCATACAAAAGTGAGTGCTTCACAATTTCGAAAGGAAATATAATCATTTGTGGTATTTATCAGAAGAGCTGCTGTTATATCGTTCTTTGATGATGAAGGAGGTCCACAAACCTAATCAGAGTGGTAGCCAATTTGGACAGAGGGAATCTGGAAATGGGAAAAGAGATATATTCGTTTTTGGGGAGAACTGGATGTACCATTATATATATAGTAAACATCAAAACTACTTTGATCACCATGTTGTTGTTGTTGCCATGAGACTGGTTTGATGCAGCTCACCATGCTACCGTACCCTGTGCAACCTTCTTCATCTCCCAGTACCTACTGCAACCTACATCCCTCTGAATCGCTTAGTGTGTTCATCTCTTGGTCTCCCTCTACGTATTTTACCCTCCACGCTGCCCTCAAATATTAAATTGCTGATCCCCTGATGCCTCAGAACATGTCCTACCAACCAATCCATCTTCTAGTCAAGTTGTGCCACAATCTCCTCTTCTCCCCAATCCTATTCAATACCTCCTCATTAGTTATGTGATCTAGCCATCTAATCTTCAGCATTCTTCTGTAGCACCGCATTCTCTTCTTGTCTAAACTATTTATCGTCTATGTTTCACTTCCATACATGGATACACTCCATACAAATACTTTTAGAAACGACTTCAGGACAAATCTATACTCGATATTGACAAATTTCTCTTCTTCAGAAACGCTTACGTTGCCACTGCCAGTCTACATTTTATAACTTCTCTATTTCGACCATCATCAGTTATCTTGCTCCCCAAATAGAAAAACTCCGTTACTACTTTAAGTGTTTCATTTCCTAATCTAATTCCCTCAGCATCACCCGACTTAATTCGACTACATTCCATTATCCTCGTTTTGCCTTTGTTGATGTTCATCTTGTACCCTCCTTTCAAGACACTGTCCAATCCGATCAGCTGCTCTTCCAGGTCCTTTGCTGTCTCTGACGCAATTACAATGTCATCGGCGAACCTCAAAGTTTTTATTTTTTCTCCATGGATTTTAATACCTACTCCGAGTTTTTCTTCTGTTTCCTTCACTGCTTGCTCAATATACAGATTGAATAACATCGGGGAGAGGCTACAACCCTGTCTCACTCCCTTCCCAACCACTGCTTCCCTTTCACGTCCCTCGACTCTTATATTTGCCATCTAGTTTCTCTACAAATTGTAAATAGCCATTCGCTCCCTGTATTTTACCCCTGCCAACTTCATAATTTGAAAGAGAGTATTCCAGTCAACATTGTCAAAAGCTTTCTCTAAGTCTACAGATGCTAGAAACGTAGGTTTGCCTTTCCTTAATCTTTTTTAATGTATTAGGTCGCAGGGTCAGTATTGCCTCACATTTCCAACATTTCTACGGAATCCAAACTGATCTTCCCCGAGGTCGGCTTCTACCAGTTTTTCCATTCGTCTGTAAAGAATTCGCGTTAGTATTTTGCAACTGTGACTTATTAAACTGATAGTTCGGTAATTTTCACATCTGTCAACACCTGCTTTCTTTGGGATTGGAATTATTATATTCTTCTTGAAGTCTGGGGGTATTTCGCCTGTCTCATACATCTTGTTCACCAGATGGTAGAGTTTTGTCAGGACTGGCTGTCAGTAGTTCTAATGGAATGTTTTCTACTCCTGGGGCCTTGTTTCGACTCAGGTCTTTCAGTGCTCTCTTAAACTCTTCGCGCAGTATTGTATCTCCCATTTCATCTTCACCTACATCCTCTTCCATTTCCATAATATTGTCCTCAAGTACATCGCCCTTGTATAGACCCTGTATATACTCCTTCCACCTTTCTGCTTTCCCTTCTTTGCTTAGAACTGGGTTTCCATCTGAGCTCTAGATATTCATACAAATGGTTCTCTTTCCTCTCTTCACCCCTAGTGAGATAAGCTTCTATATCCTTACATTTGTCCTCTAGCCATCCCTGCTTAGCCATTTTGCCCTTCCTGTCGATCTCATTTTTGAGACGTTTGTATTCCTTTTTGCTTGCTTCATTTACTGCATTTTTATATTTTCTCCTTTTATCAATTAAATTCAATATTTCTTCTGTTACCCCAGGATGTCTACTAGCCCTCGTCTTTTTAGCTACTTGATCCTCTGCTGACTTCACTACTTCATCCCTCAAAGCTAACCCACTCTTCTTCTACTGTGTTTCTTTCCCCCATTCCTGTCAATTGTTCCCTTATGTTCTCCCTGAAACTCTGTACAACCTCCGGTTTTGTCAGTTTATCCAGGTCCCATCTCCTTAAACTGCCACCATTTATTGTATTTTTTCTAATTCGTTAATTTACGTCGCCTAATTCAACCTCGCTTTCACTTCAGAGAAAACACCAGTCGACTTTCAGTCAAGAAAGTGCAGAGAACTAATCTCTTGCTTGTGGGTACTAGTTTTATTTAAAAATGCTCTTGAACATTATTTATCAAGACAATAGCTGTTAATGACCCTCCTAAAAGGTGTGTTAAATTAATACAATATTTTACGGACTGTTGACCATAAGTGAGATGCATCAGCTAGAACATTATGATCACCTACCCAACAGCCGGTTTGCCCGTCTTCGGCACGATTAACAGCGGCGACGTGTCGTGATATGTAAGGAATGAGGCGTTTGCAGGTAGGTGGGGGGAGTTGTCACCACATCTGCACACGCAACTCACATAGTCCCGTACTTTTATGTAACATTGCATTTCAAAATCTCTTGTTCCCTTCATGTCTAGACTGTTTATTGTCTTCATTTCACTTCCTTACAAGGTAGCACTCTAGATAAATACCTCCAGAAAAATCTTCCTGACATTTAAATTTATATTTGATGGAAACAAATTTCTCTTTTTTACAGATGCTTTTCTTTCTGTTGCCAGTCTGTGTATATCCTTTCTACTGTGGCAATTGTCTGATCTACAACTTTCAGAGTATAATTTTCTAATCTAATTTCCTCAGCACCATCTGTTTTAATTAAATTATATCCCATTATGATTGTTTTACTTGTATCTCATTTCATCTTATAGCCTGTTTTCAAGACACTATCCGTTGCACTCAACTATTCTTCAGAGTCCTTTGTTATCTCGACAGAATTACAATGTCCACAGCAAACCTCAAAACTTTTACTTCTTACCTCTGAAATTTAATTCTCTTTTCAAATTTCTAAATGATTTCCTTTAGTGTACCTTGGTGTACAGTCTGAATAACATTAGGGGTAGGCTACAATCCTGTCTCACTGATTTTTCAACTGCTGCTTACCTTTTTTAGATCTGCAGCTCTTGTCCTTTCTTTCCGCATTTACAGTTAAATTATAAGATATGGGTTCTGCCTTTTTGCAAACACACAGTTTTTTTTTCTTTTTGCCCGAACGTGTTACAGCACCTTCTTGCCATCGTCAGTGGGTTTTGTTTATTGAAAAATTCTAAAAACTGAAAATATTTTAGGTTATAAGTGAACGAAGCGAGGACTCAAGAATAATGTAAAATCATGGTAAGAAACAAAAGGAACAAACATTTTCTCTCACTTTTTACAGTTTTCTATAAACAAAAATCCATAGAGGTGCTGAAACATGTTTGGGTAATAATAAAAACTTGTGTGTTTGCAAAAAGGTGGAACCCATACCCTATAATGCCGCTTGCCTTTCATGTCCTTGGACTTACAACTCTGCAGTCTGGTTTCTTCATAACTTGCAGATAATCTTTTAACCCCTCTTTTTTAATTCTTGGGCCTTTAGCATTCAAATAGCCTATTCCAGTAACCATTGTCAAAAGCTTGTAATGCCCCCACAGCAAATACCCTCTACCACGCAGCAATCAATCATTTTCAATCAAACCATCCACATTCATTCACTTTGGGAAAGTTATCTGATCTGATTTTCTCGTAATATATGCGGCGACAGTTCGTCGACGCCAAAGTATTTTCTAGTGCGTTTATTCTTTGAAATATTAGAGATACATATGCTCTCCATGTTTGTGAGAGTGGTAACTAGGACAGCTTCTGGAGTATTAACATTTATGCCGCTAGCGGTTTGTTTTGAAGAGAAAGAGATTGTAAAAGGAAAGTAATTAAGGCGTGGAATCACAGGAGATCTGGACATGTAATGGAGATGGATTTAATACACGATTTCCTCCATAAATAAGGTTTGTGACTTTTTTGTTCTGGAGTGAATGAACGAATGAGTTTTTTCTGAATCTTTTGTTGATCACGTTGGCCCTGTAATTAGTGGGGAAGTTTCAGCTGTGTCGAAGAGAGCCTACAATCACCGAGTCTGTGTTAAATCGTCCAAAAAGGCTTCGTACACAGCTGGAATTCGCAATCTTTCGTAAAAGGAACAAATTGTCCAAACGATTGATTCTCTCGACTGACTGCAGTGTTTAACAGTAACAATAAATGTAAAGATCTCTTACTGCAAGCCAGCCACTGATTGCCAAGACAATGGACTCAACCAAAGATTCTATTTGGCTGATTCTTTTTATCACTATATCACGTAATGATATCTTATATTAAAAACTATACATAGATGAAGGAGAGAGAGAGAGAGCTAATAGAGATAATACTAAGAATGCTCCATTAACTAATTTTTCGCCTGTCTTATCACGGATCAGCCAAGAACTAGGAGAGCCTTACTTTACTGTATAGACATATGTGTGAAGGTGAAGGGATCTTAAAGACAACAGATACACGTCTATACAGACAAGACATTACACAGAGATAGCGGCTAGCTGCATTGATCATCTACTCTTAGATTGAAGAGACGGCAACTTATTATCCGAACATTAAGATGTTAAAAGCTTTCTCTGAACCTACAAATCCTATAAATGTTAGGTTGCCTTTCTTCTACGCGATGAGCTCTGATGTGACATTCAATCACATCGGGGATGTGTTCGATTGGGTTCATCTCTGGAGAGCTCGTGAGGCCATCACACCAATTGTGACTCGGCACTGTGTTCCTCCAACCTCTCCATCGCACTCCTGCTCTTTCGACAAGGCGCATGATCTAGCTGAAAAATGCCACTGCCGTCGGGGAACATGATCGTCATGTCTATAACCTTGCCTCCTTGACCGTCGTGGTGACTTGCATGAGCTCCAATGGACCCACGGATGACCACATGAATGTTCCCCAGAGCATAACGGAGGCGCCGCCAGCTTCTCTCTTTGACGCAATACAGGTCCCAAGGAGATGTTCCCCCGGAAGACGAGGGATTCGCGCCCTCCCTTCGGCATGATGAAGAAGGTACCGCGGTTCGTCAGACCGTGAACCACTCTGCCAGAGGGCCAACGACCGGAGCCGATGGCCATGTGCCCACTGTGTTAACCTTGGCACATGGACGGGTTGTCGGCTGTGGAGGTCCATCCTTTGGAGTGTTCAGGGCACTGTGTGTTCAGACACACTTGTACTCTGCCCAGTATTAAAGTCTGATTTTAGTCCCTCCTCAGAGCGCTGTGTGTCCTGTTTCACCAGGCTGTCCAGCCTACGACGTCCATCTGTACTGAGGGGGGCGACCCAACCCCACGACGTTTGGACATTATTTCACCTTGATTTTGCTACCTGTTGAAGGCACCACAGTATTCCTCCAACGTGCAACAAGTCGTGCAGTTTCCGACCTCCGGGCCATCACAATGTGCCCTCGGTCAAACTCAGACAGATCACGTTCCTTCCCCAGTCCACACATGGACAGTACACTCACTGATAGCACATGCACCATGCGTGTGTGTGATTAGCAGTCGCCGCGCGGGATTAGCCGAGCGGTCTCAGGCGCTGCAGTCATGAACTGTGCGGCTGGTCCCGGCGGAGGTTCGAGTCCTCCCTTGGGCATGGGTGTGTGCGTTTGTCCTTAGGATAATTTAGGTTAAGTAGTGTGTAAGCTTAGGGACAGATGACATTAGCAGCTAAGTCCCATAAGATTTCACACACATTTGAAGATTTGATTAGCAGTCATTCCTCGCAAGGTGACGCACATATCACCTGGATGGGTTTATATCGATAGCAGGTCGGTAGTTATAATGTTCTGGATGATCAATTTGTATGGGAGAAACAGTTGCCTGACTGTCGGAAAAAAGCGCACTTTTTCACAGCAAAGCACAGCACAAGATTTGTTTTTCTTCGCTGTCACTTTTAACACAAATCCTGTACATTGTTCTTAAAAAATGTGTAACCCCCATGTGTGGCGAAACGTCTGTACAGTATATTGTAAAAGTGTAAAGTAAAACTGTCTAGAACTTTTCGAGAATTTTGGCTACAACATTACCTTTTTATGTATGACACATACAGGGTGTTTCACTAAATGTGTTTGCCTCTGTAAGTCATGAACTAACGGGCGACGGAAATATTTATTACAGGTCACCATAAGAAATGTTACACTGTCTGCGGTGCTATGAACATAGTCTATTGTCTTGTTATCAAAAGAGTTACACCGAAAAGATACATTTTTAAATGGAACAATAGCTGTTTCTATCGTGCACTGGAAACAGTAACACCAGCTGTGTATACATCAATTTAAATTACATTTCTATCACTTTCAGTTTGGGAGCTAAAAACCTTCACAGTTTCACGGGCAGATATCACCCTCTGTACATAATACATGTCTGTGTGGTGGGCGATGGATGTTCTGGCGGTGGAAAGTCGACTTAAATGAGATGTTCAAATGTGCGTCCATGTTCCTGAATGCACAATGCAGAGCGCCTTCTAAAGAATCTGCGGACGAGATGTAACATCGCCGCCCGCATCTCGTGGTCGTGCGGTAGCGTTCTCGCTTCCCGCGCCCGGGTTCCCGGGTTCGATTCCCGGCGGGGTCAGGGATTTTCTCTGCCTCGTGATGGCTGGGTGTTGTGTGTTGTCCTTAGGTTAGTTAGGTTTAAGTGGTTCTGAGTTCTAGGGGTAACTGATGACCACAAATGTTAAGTCCCATAGCGCTCAGAGCCATTTGAACCATTTTGTAACACCGCCGGTGTCACGGAGCAACATGCGTCCTCGATGCGCCGTTTTAGATGTGGATGTCGGCTCAGTGACATAAACACGGTCCTTCAGACATGCCCACAAAAAGAAATCTAATGGTGTTAAATTGGTCGACCTGGCGGGCCATGAATGAGGACCATGGCGTCCCAAGCACCTCCCTGCAAACCTGTTGTTTAGTTCTTCCAAAACAGCACACGGAGAATGGGCTGGGTGACCATCGTGATGTATCCACATATGGACTCCCGTGTGTAGATACACATGTTCGAGGAGACCACCCGAACTGCCGAGCATAAACGCGCGATATAGCTCACCTGTCAGTGTCCCTGCGTAGGAGAGTGCACCGATGATTTCATCCCCAAGGACTCTACACCATACATTAACAGACCACCTACGCTGACGGTCCACAGGCCATACCCACCGAGGACTGTCTGCGGCTCAGTAGTGCACGTTACGGCGATTCACTGCACCATAATTCGTGAACGTGGACTCGTCAGAGAACATGACACCTTCCAATAACTCCGGCGTGAGATTACGCATGGCCCATTCACAGAATGTAACTCTCGCACGGAAATCGTTCCCATGCCGCTCCTGCGTCGGTGGCATGAGGTAGGGGCGAAACACCTGCGACCGCAGCAACGGCTCGTAAGCTGACATGAGGATCGTGGTGCATTGCAGCTAAAAGAAACACCGACGTCACTTCTTGCAGTTCTCCGTCTGTTACTGCGGTGCATTACCAAGCGGCCTGTTCCCCCGTACTCGTCGTCCGGCACGTGACAACGTAATGGCTGCCGGAGCTCTTGGCCTAGGACATCTAACGGCGTACGCCATGGCTGCTTCAGTGGCATCGTGTCGGCACTCGCCGGGCACCAACAACACGTCAACGTACTCGCTCGTGTGTGCCATCTTCATCCGATGTCGGTAACTCTGGTACAGGGTGTTTCAAAAATGACCGGTATATCTGAAACGGCAATACAAACTAAACGAGCAGCGATAGAAATACACCGTTTGTTGCAATATGCTTGGGACAACAGTACATTTTCAGGCGGACAAACTTTCGAAATTACAGTAGTTACAATTGTCAACAACAGATGGCGCTGCGGTCTGGGAAACTCTATAGTACGATATTTTCCACATATCCACCAAGCGTAGCAATAATATGGCGCAGTCTCTGAATGAAATTACCCGAAACCTTTGACAACGTGTCTGGCGGAATGGCTTCACATGCAGATGAGATGTACTGCTTCAGCTGTTCAATTGTTTCTGGATTCTGGCGGTACACCTGGTCTTTCAAGTGTCCCCACAGAAAGAAGTCATAGGGGTTCATGTCTGGCGAATAGGGAGGCCAATCCACGCCACCTCCTGTATATTTCGGATAGCCCAAAGCACTCACACGATCATCGAAATATTCATTCAGGAAATGAAAGACGTCGGCCGTGCGATGTGGCCGGGCACCATCTAGCATAAACCACGAGGTGTTCGCAGTGTCCTCTAAGGCAGTTTGTACCGCCACAAATTCACGTAGAATGTCCAGATAGCGTGATGCAGTAATCGTTTCGGATCTGAAAAAATGGACCAATGATTCATTTGGAAGAAATGGCGGCCCAGACCAGTACTTTTTGAGGATGCAGGGACGATGGGACTGCAACATGGGGCTTTTCGGTTCCCCATATGCGCCAGTTCTGTTTATTGACGAAGCCGTCCAGGTAAAAATAAGCTTCGTCAGTAAACCAAATGCTGCCCACACGCATATCGCCGTCATCAATCCTGTGCACTATATCGTTAGCGAATGTCTCTCGTGCAGCAATGGTAGCGGCGCTGAGGGGCTGCCGCGTTTAAATTTTGTACGGATAGAGGTGTAAACTCTGGCGCATGAGACGATACGTGGACGTTGGCGTCATTTGGACCGCAGCTGCAACACGGCGAACGGAAACCCGAGGCCGCTGTCGGATCACCTGCTGCAATAGCTGCGCGTTGCCCTCTGTGGTTGCCGTATGTGGTCGCCCTACCTTTCCAGCACGTTCATCCGTCATGTTCCCAGTCCGTTCAAATTTTTCAAACAGATCCTTTATTGTATCGCTTTTCGGTCCTTTGGTTACATTAAACCTCCGTTGAAAACTTGGTCTTGTTGCAACAACACTGTGTTCTAGGCGGTGGAATTCCAACACCAGAAAAATCCTCTGTTCTAAGGAATAAACCATGTTGTCCACAGCACACTTGCACGTTGTGAACAGCACACGCTTACAGCAGAAACACGACGTACAGAATGGCGCACCCACAAACTGCGTTGTCTTCTATATCTTTCACATCACTTGCAGCGCCATCTGTTGTTGAAAATTGTAACTACTGTAATTTTGAAAGTTTGTCCGCCTGAAAATGTACTGTTGTCCCAAGCATATTGCAACAAACGGTGTATTTCTATCGCTGCTCGTTTAGTTTTTATTGCCGTTTCAAATATACCGGTCATTTTTGAAACACCCTGTATATTGAGCAACGTTTGTTTGTATACTGCCGGGTATACGGCTGTGGCCGTGGCGACAGTCGGCAGTCACAGCGCATCGAGGAAGCTTATCGCTCCGCGACACCGGCGAAGCCACAACCCGGCCGCACCACATTTAGAAGGCGCATTGCGTTATGCAAAGCGTGGGTGGTTTCTGCCCCCTGAAACTTTGAAGGGTTGTAACTCCCAAACGAAAAGTGATAGAAATGTAATTTAAATTGATGTATACACAGCTGGTGTTACTGATTCTCCAGTGCGTGACAGAAACAACAATTGCTCCATTAAAAAAAAAGCACCCTTTTGCTGTAACTCTTTGGATAATAACACAATAAACTATGTTCACAGCTCCGCAGACAGTGTAACGTATCTTATGGTGACCTCCCGTATAAATATTTCCGTCGCCTATTACTTCGTAACTTACAGATGTAACCACATTTAGTGAAACACCCTGAATATTCACGCATCAAGAATATACACTCCTGGAAATTGAAATAAGAACACCGTGAATTCATTGTCCCAGGAACGGGGAAACTTTATTGACACATTCCTGGGGTCAGATACATCACATGATCACACTGACAGAACCACAGGCACATAGACACAGGCAACAGGGCATGCACAATGTCGGCACTAGTACAGTGTATATCCACCTTTCGCAGCAATGCAGGCTGCTATTCTCCCATGGAGAGGATCGTAGAGATGCTGGATGTAGTCCTGTGGAACGGCTTGCCATGCCATTTCCACCTGGCGCCTCAGTTGGACCAGCGTTCGTGTTGGACGTGCAGACTGCGTGAGACGACGCTTCATCCAGTCCCAAACATGCGCAATGGGGGACAGATCCGGACATCTTGCTGGCCAGGGTAGTTGACTTACACCTTCTTGAGCACGTTGGGTGGCACGGGATACATGCGGACGTGCATTGTCCTGTTGGAACAGCAAGTTCCTTTGCCGGTCTAGGAATGGTAGAACGATGGGTTCGATGACGGTTTGGATGTACCGTGCACTATTCAGTGTCCCCTCGACGATCACCAGAGGTGTACGGCCAGTGTAGGAGATCGCTCCCCACGCCATGATGCTGGGTGTTGGACCTGTGTGCCTCGGTCGTATGCAGTCCTGATTGTGGCGCTCACCTGCACGGTGCCAAACACGCATACGACCATCATTGGCACCAAGGCAGAAGCGACTCTCATCGCTGAAGACAACACGTCTCCATTCGTCCCTCCATTTACGCCTGTCGCGACACCACTGGAAGCGGGCTGCACGATGTTGGGGCGTGAGCGGAAGACGGCCTAACGGTGTGCGGGACCGTAGCCCAGCTTCATGGAGACGGTTGCGAATGGTCCTCGCCGATGTCCCAGGAGCAACAGTGTCCCTAATTTGCTGGGAAGTGGCGGTGCGGTCCCCTACGGCACTGCGTAGGATCCTACGGTCTTGGCGTGCATCCGTGCGTCGCTGCGGTCCGGTCCCAGGTCGATGGGCACGTGCACCTTCCTCCGACCACTGGCGACAACATCGATGTACTGTGGAGACCACAACCCCACGTGTTGAGCAATTCGGCGGTACGTCCACCCGGCCTCCCGCATGCCCACTATACGCCCTCGCTCAAAGTCCGTCAACTGCACATACGGTTCACGTCCACGCTGTCGCGGCATGCTAGCAGTGTTAAAGACTGCGATGGAGCTCCGTATGCCACGGCAAACTGGCTGACACTGACGGCGGCAGTGCACAAATGCTGCGCAGCTAGCGCCATTCGACGGCCAACACCGCGGTTCCTGGTGTGTCCGCTGTGCCGTGCGTGTGATCATTGCTTGTACAGCCCTCTCGCAGTGTCCGGAGCAAGTATGGTGGGTCTGACACACCGGTGTCAATGTGTTCTTTTTTCCATTTCCAGGAGTGTATATAAACTATGTCCGTTCGTATGTTCACTACAGTATCGCGTAAAAATCTGAAGTAAATAGGGGAAGAAGTTTAAGAGATTTTGGAAACAACGTTAAATTATCACTTGTGTTTACGATAGCGGTCCTGTCTCCCTAAGGCAGTCCTGACGATACCGTAGTCTCCGATGAACACTCCCCGTCGGGAACGCATCTCATAATCCTGTTTGTACCTTAGTTAACATTCTTCAGTGACGCACCACGCCAAACTCTTGCCGTAAATACACGTATATGCAATCTGCCTTTTCCATTCATTTGCAGGTCACAGGATACAGTGAGAGAAAACGGAAAACTGAGTTTCAAACGAGCTATACTCCCTAAGACTGCGCTCATTTGTAGACACAGCCTTTTCTGTCTCTAGCAGATTTATCATATTCGAACTTGCAGTATGCTCGAGAGTTCCGCAGCAAAACCGACGTTAAGGTCTGTAATTTTGCGCGCCCGTTCTTTTACCCTTGTTATGTACGGGAGCGGCATGCAAAATGTTCTCCGCGGAACACGGCAGCGAGTGGAGTTACTTCCAGTTAGCTGGATGGTAGTCGACGCAATCCCGCGGCGACTCAACTGCGGAGAGAATTTCGCTCGGAGTTCTCGGCAGAAATCAGGAACCCTTGCTATCCCGACGCCACGAGGAACGCGGAGTCGCGAAATTTAATATCTCGTACGCTTCGCTCGTCACATATCTTTCCTCGCACGTTCTAGTGCGCCGATAGAATACGGAAGGGCTGTTTTCTTTCCATCTCAATTCGCTCACGTTTTAGCACTGCGCGCCGATTCCTACCGCAGGCGCGCAAGGTACAGGCGGGACACGTCTTAGGGAAATATGCTAGCGGTAATTCGTGCTACTATGTAATGAAACGTAGTAGCTGAACATGGACTGGGGCTAAGAAATGAAAGAGGAAGCCGCCTGGTAGAATTTTGCACAGAGCACAACTTAATCACAGCTAACACTTGGTTCAAGAATCACAAAAGAAGGCTGTATACATGGAAGAAGCCTGCAGATACTGACAGATTTCAGATAGATTATATAATGGTAAGACAGAGATTTAAGAACCAGGTTTTAAATTGTAAGACATTTCCAGGGGCAGATGTGGACTCTGACCACAATCTATTGGTTATGACCTGTAGATTAAAACTAAAGAAACTGCAAAAAGGGGGGAATTTAAGGAGATGGGACTTGGATAAACTAAAAGAACCAGAGGTTGTACAGGGTTTCAGGGAGAGCATAAGAGAGCAACTGACAGGAATGGGGGAAGGAAATACGGTAGAAGAAGAATGGGTAGCTTTGAGGGATGAAGTAGTGAAGGCAGCAGAGGATCAAGTAGGTAAAGAGATGAAGGCTAGTAGAAATCCTTGGGTAACAGAAGAAATATTGAATTTAATTGATGAAAGGAGAAAATATAAAAATGCAGTAAATGAAGCAGGCAAAAAGGAATTCAAACGTCTCAAAAATGAGATCGACAGGAAGTGCAAAATGGCTAAACAGGGATGGCTAGAGGACAAATGGAAGGATGTAGAGGCTTATCTCACTAGGGGTAAGATAGATACTGCCTACAGGAAAATTAAAGAGACCTTTGGAAATAGAGAACGACTTGTATGAACATAAAGAGCTCAGATGGAAACCCAGTTCTAAGCAAAGAAGGGAAAGCAGAAAGGTGGAAGGAGTATATAGAGGGTCTATACAAGGGCGATGTACTTGAGGACAATATTATGGAAATGGAAGAGGATGTAGATGAAGATGAAATGGGAGATATGATTCTGCGTGAAGAGTTTGACAGAGCATTGACAGACCTGAGTCGAAACAACGCCTCGGGAGTAGACAACATTCCGTTGGAACTACTGACGGCCTTAGGAGAGCCAGTGCTGACAAAACTCTACCATCTGGTGAGCAAGGTGTATGAGACAGGCGAAATACCCTCAGACTTCAAGAAGAATATAGTAACTCCAATCTCAAAGAAAGCAGGTGTTGACAGATGTGAAAATTACCGAACTATCAGTTTAATAAGTCACAGCTGCAAAATACTAACGCGAATTCTTTACAGACGAATGGAAAAACTAGTAGAAGCCAACCTCGGGGAAGATCAGTTTCGATTCCGTAGAATATTGGAACACGAGAGGCAATACTGACCCTACGACTTATCTTAGAAGCTAGATTAATGAAAGGCAAACCTACGTTTCTAGCATTTGTAGACTTAGAGAAAGCTTTTGACAATGTTGATTGGAATACCCTCTTTCAAATTCTGAAGGTAGCAGGGGTAAAGTACAGGGAGCGAAAGGCTATTTACAATTTGTACAGAAACCAGATGGCAGTTATAAGAGTCGAGGGACACGAAAGGGTTGACAGGGAAGGAAGGGGTTGGGAAGGGAGTGAGACAGGGTTGCAGTCTCCCCCCGATGTTATTCAATCTGTATATTGAGCAAGCAGTGAAGGAAACAAAAGAAAAATTCGGAGTAGGTATTAAAATCCATGGAGAACAAATAAAAATGTCGAGGTTCGCCGATGACATCGTAAGTCTGTCAGAGACAGCAAAGGACTTGGAAGAGAAGTTGAACGGAATGGATAGTGTCTTGAAAGGAGGATATAAGATCATCAACAAAAGCAAAACGAGAATAATGGAATGTAGTAGAATAAAGTCGGGTGGTGCTGAGGGAATTAGATTAGGAAATGAGACGATTAAAGTAGTAAAGGAGTTTTTCTATTTGGGGAGCAAAATAACTGATGATGGTCGAAGTAGAGAGGATATAAAATGTAGACTGGCAATGGCAAGGAAAGCGTTTCTGAAGAAGAGAAATTTGTTAACATCGAGTATAGATTTAAGTGTCAGGAAGTCATTTCTGAAAGTATTTGTATGGAGTGTAGCCATGTATGGAAGTGAAACATGGACGATAACTAGTTTGGACAAGAAGAGAATAGAAGCTTTTGAAATATGGTGCTACAGAAGAATGCTGAAGATTAGATGGATAGATCAAACAACTAAAGAGGAAGTATTGAATAGGATTGGAGAGAAGCGAAGTTTGTGGCACAACTTGACCAGAAGAAGGGATCGGTTGGTAGGACATGTTCTGAGGCATCAAGGGATCACCAATTTAGTATTAGAGGGCAGCGTGGAGGGTAAAAATCGTAGAGGGAGACCAAGAGATGAATACGCTAAGCAGATTCAGAAGGATGTAGGTTGCAGTAGGTACTGGGAGATGAAGAAGCTTGCACAGGATAGAGCAGCATGGACAGCTGCATCAAACCAGTCTCAGGACTGAAGACCACAACAACAACAACAACATGTAATGAAACGGAAATCGTCTCTGCCCCTCTCACAGCCGTATCTTACATCCTGTATGAAGTATCTACGCCCTATGCGGCGCTCTGAGTATGAGAATTAGGTGTGCGGTGGATGGTACGGCACAAACTATTCCGCTCCTTTCCGGTTGCACTGCAGTGGTCATGCGAATGGATGTACTTTTGTCTCCGTCCAAGCTGTTATTTTACTACTTTTGTCTGCGGAATCTTTGTGTATGTAGTTTAAGAAAGTACAAAAGTTGTTGCGGTTGTACCTCCTTTTCCTCCGGAAATGCTACAGAAAAGCCCTTAATTCTTATCAGTTCACCTAATTTTCAACATTCGTTTGCGGCACCGCATCGAAAACGCTTCCATTCCATGCTTTTCACGTTTTACCACAGCCCATGTTTCATCACTACCATGCGATGCTGTGCTCCAAACGTACACTCTCAGACATTTCTTTCTCAAATATCTTCAATACCAGTAGCCTTGCCTTGGTCGGGAGTGCCCTTTTTTACCTGGTAGACTGCTTTTGATGTCCTCTTTGTTCCGTCCGTTATTGATTATTTTGCTACCAATGTAGCTGAATTCCTTAACTGAGAATGAGGTGTGCGGTGGAGGGTACTCCAACTGCACAACCAATTCCGCTCCTTTCCGGTTGCACTGCAGTCATCATGCGAATGGAAGTAGTTTTGTCTCCGCCCAAGCTGTTATTTCTGTAATTTTGTCTGCAGAATCTTTGTATATGCATTCAGTACGAACGCCGAAACTTCCTGGCAGATTAAAACTGTGTGCCGGAGCGAGACTCGAACTCTGGACCTTCGACCTTGGCGGGCAAGTGCTCTACCAACTGAGCTACCCAAGCACGACTCACGCCCCGTCCTCACAGCTTTACTTCTGCCAGTACCTCGTCTCCTATCTTCCAAACTTTACAGAAGCTCTCCTGCGAACCTTGCACAACTAGCACTCCTCAAAGGAGATTGCGGAGACATGGCTTAGCCACAGCCTGGGGGATGTTTCCAGAATGAGATTTTCACTCTGCAGCCGAGTGTGCTGATATGAAACTTCCTGCAGGGGAGCTTCTGTAAAGTTTGGAAGGTAGGAGACGAGGTACTGGCAGAAGTAATGCTGTGAGGACGGAGCGTGCGTCGTGCTTGGGTAGCTCAGTTGGTAGAGCACTTGCCCGCGAAGGGCAAATGTCCCGAGTTCGAGTCTCGGTCCGGCACACACTTTTAATTTGCCAGGAAGTTTCATATCAGCGCACACTCCGCTGCAGAGTGAAAATTTCATTCCAGTACGAAAGTTGTTGCGGTTGGACCTTTTTTTCCTTCGGCAATTCTGCAGAAAAGCCCTTAATTCCTTCTCAGTTCACCCAATTTTCAACTTGGCAGAAAATCCTAAAAAAATTTAGTCTTATGCCAAAGCGGTAGGTGGATCAAAACAAAATGTCCAGACACTCTGTGGCTAAATTGGTACTGAAACAGAGGACGACAGACTAAAGGCCGAAATACTAAATGTCTTCTTCCATAGCTGTTTCACAGAGGAAGACTGCACTGTAGTTCCTTCTCTAGATTGTCGCACAAATGACAAAATGGTCGATATCGAAATATATGACAGACGGATAGAAATACAATTTAAATCGCTCAAAAGAAGAAAGGCCGCTGCAGTTCGATTTTACACAGAGTACGCGAAGGAACTTCTCCCCTTCTTGCAGCGGTGTACCGTACGTCTCTAGAAGAGCGTAGCGTTCCACAAGGTTGGAAAAGGGCACAGATCATCCCCGTTTTCAAGAAGGGACGTCGAACAGATGTGCAGAACTATAGACTTACATCTCTGACGTCGATCAGTTGTTCGAGTATAATGTCTTTTCTGGCGACTAGAAATCTACTGTGTAGGAATCAGAACGGGTTTCGAAAAAGACGGTCGTGTGAAACCCAGCTCGCGCTATTCGTCCACGAGACTCAGAGGGCCTTAGACAGGGGTTCACAGGTAGATGCCGTGTTTCTTGACTTCCGCAAGGCGTTCGATACAGTTCTCCACAGTCGTTTTCTCAATGGAGAAAAGTCTTCCGAAGTAACAGTGATTTCAGGTGTGCCGCAGGGGAGTGTCGTAGGACCGTTGCTATTCACAGTATACACAAATGACCTTGTGGATGACATCGGAAGTTCGGCGAGGCTTTTCGCGGATGATGCTGTAGTATATCGATGGAAAATTGTACTGAAATGCAGGAGGATATGCAACGAATTGACACATGCTGCAGGCTCAAAAATGGTTCAAATGGCTCTGAGCACAATGGGACTTATCTGTGGTCATCAGTCCCCTAGAACTTAGAACTACTTAAACGTAACTAACCTAAGGACATCACACTCATCCATGCCCGAGACAGGATTCGAACCTGCGACCGTAGCGGTTACGCGGTTCCAGACTGAAGCGCCTAGAACCGCACCCATGGTGCAGGGAATAGCAACTGAATCGCAATGTAGACAAGTGTAATGTGCTGCGAATTCATAGAAAGAAAAAACCTTTATCATTCAGCTACAATGTAGCAGGTCAGCAACTGGAAGCAGTTAATT
Organism: Schistocerca gregaria; assembly: GCF_023897955.1. Lineage (NCBI taxonomy): Eukaryota > Metazoa > Arthropoda > Insecta > Orthoptera > Acrididae > Schistocerca > Schistocerca gregaria. Next base: position 83,079,808 of record NC_064930.1, on the reverse strand, counting down.
GGTTCAAATGCCTCAGAGCGCTCTGAGGCTTATCTGAGGTCATCAGTCCCCTAGAACTTAAAACTACTTAAACCTAACTAACCTAAGGCTATCACGCACATCGCGTGCCCGAGGCAGGATTTCAACCTGCGACAGTAGTGGTCGCGCGGTTCCAGACTGAAGCGACTAGAACCGCTCGGTCAAAACGGCCGGTGGCAATTAATTCAATAAATTATCCGGGAGTAGGCATTAGGAGCGATTTAAAATGGAATGACCATATAAAATTAATCGTCGGTAAAGCAGATGCGAGACTGAGATTCATCGGAAGAATCCTAAGGAAATGCAGTCCGGAAACAAAGGAAGTAGGTTACACTACACTTGTTCGCCCATTGCTTGAATACTGCTCACCAGCGTGGGATCCGTACGGTTGATAGAAGAGAGAGAGGTGATCCAACGGAGAGCAGCGCGCTTCGTTACATGATCATTTATTAATCGCGAAAGCGTTACGGAGATGATAGATAAACTCCAGTGGAAGACTCTGCAGGAGAGACGCTCATTAGCTCGGTACGGGTTGTTGTTGCAGTTTCGAGAACATACCTTCACCGAGGAGTCAAGCACTATATTGCTCCCTTGTACGTATATCTTGCGAAGAGACCGTGAGGATAAAATCAGAGAGATTAGAGCCCATACAGAAGCATACCGACAATCCTTCTTTCCACGAACAATGCGAGACTGGAATAGAAGGGAGAACCGATAGAGGTACTCAGGGTACCCTCCGCCACACACCTTCAGGTGGCTTGCAGAGTATAGATGTAGATGTAGATGTAGATTCGTCTCTAGCACCACATCGGAAACGCTTCGATTCCCTGCTTTTCATGTTTTCTCACAATCCATGTTTCATCACTACCATGCGATTCTGTGCTCCAAACGTACACTCTCAGAAATTTATTTCTCAAAAATGTTCTAGTGGCCTTCTCTTGGCCAGGAACGCCCTTTTTGCCTTTGCTAGTCTGCTTTTGATGTCCTCCTTGCTCCGTCCATCATTGGTTATTTTGCTGCCTCAGTAGCTGAGTTCCTTAACTTCATCTACTTCGTGACCATCAATCCTGAAATCAAGTTCTTGCAGCTGTCATTTCTGCAACTTCTCAATACTTTCGTCTCTGCTCATTCCATCCAGCAGATCATAAATTCTTCTTCATTTTCCCTTAGGATAGCAATGTCATCAGCGAATCGTGTCACTGATATCCTTTTATCTTGAACTTAATTCCATTCCTAAATCTTTCTTTTATTTCCATCATTGCGTCTTCGATGTACAGACTGAACAGTAGGAGCGAAAAACTACATTCCTGTCTTACACCTTTTTAGTCCGAGGGCTTCGCTCTCGGAAGTCCGCTCTTATTATTCCCTCTTGGCGTTTGCTCATATTGTACATTATCCGTCTCTCCCTATGGCTTATCACTATTTTTCTCAGAAATTTCAACATCTTGCTCCATTATACATTGTCGAGCAATTTCTCCAGGTCGACAAATTCTATGAACGTGTCCTTATTTTTCTTTAGGCTTGCTTCCATTATGAACCGCTACGTCAGAACTGTCTCCCTGGTGCCTTTACCGTTCCAAAAACCCAACTGATCGTCAGGTAACAAATTCTCAATTTTCTTCTCCGTTCTTCCATGTATTATTCTTGTCAGCAACTTGGATGCATGAGCTTTAATCTTACTGTGCGTTAATTCTCGCACTTGTCAGCTCTTGCAGTCTTCGGAAATTTGTGGATGACATTTTTCCGAAGTATGTCGCCAGACTTATACATTCTACGCAGCAGTGTGAATAGTCGTTTCGCTGCCACTTCTCCCAATGGTTTTAGAAATGCTGCTGGAAAGTTATCAGCCCCTTCTGCCTTATTTTATCTTAAGCCCTCCAAAGCTCTCTTAAATTCTAATTCCAATACCAGATCCCCTATCTATTCTAAATCAATTCCTGTTTCTTCTTCTACCACATCGTAAAAGTCTTCCCTCTCGTAGACGCTTTCAATGTACTCTTTCCACCTATCTGCTCTCTCCTCTACATTTTGAAAGTTCTTCGCTCTTCTCAGTTTTACACAAGGCGAACGACTTTTATGATCAAATCTACGGCGATGCTCTAAATTTCATCATATTTCTTTGGCGTAAGACAAGATTTGACGAAGTTTCCTATCACACTGTCAAATTTCTTTGAGATAAATATTTGACATATCAACTTTGTCAGAGTAACATGACAGTGTAATACCGATCTGAGAGTGTTGTGACGCAGGTAGGAGGGTAACCCATACCGTGTAACAGCAGCCAACAAGAACAAGAGACGATTGATTGAGTTAACGCAGTCTCCCCACCACAGTTAGAACTGAATATTAGCATCTGTCGTTGCTACTCCATTCCACTCCATGACGTCACGCGTCAGCTGTTGTATTTTCGCTCAGCTGACAAGGAGACCGCGCTTACCTGTGATCACCCGTTTCCTTCAAATTTACAATGGATACAGGCAACGGTCAGAAATGAATGTGAGTGTAACTCAGCTCCGTATGGCCAACCTTTTAGAAAAAAAGGAATGACATTTTTAGCGCGGCGCGGGCGAGATATGAGCTTTCTGGGTCAGCATAGTTTCCAGGCAATGGTCACGTAGCGCAAAGGTTGCAGGGCGGTAATCCGAAGGTCGTTGGGTCGGGTCCCTTTACAGAAATGTTGTTTCTGGTCTCTTTTATTTTTAATTTATACATTACTTACAGATAAACCGAAATGATCCTAATTATATTGCGCTAACTTAGCGCTCGCTGTTTCACTCGTGTGGCTATATGGTCTGCACAGAATTTTTTTTTTTTCTTTCTTCAATTAACTTTTTGTGTTGTTCACAAACTGCAACACCTCCAAAACTTTTCACGCTGTTTAAGGCCATAGGAGCATGATCTTTTCCTAAATGTACTCCTCATCTAAAAGCGAGTCTGGTACTTGGTGTCCAAGATTTTTGCTCATAGGGCCTTTTACGTTCTCGTGGTGGTATTTCCATAGAAACTTTCATCCCGTAACACTTATTTCTCTATATCTAATCGAGAAGTGAAGTAATTTTCGTAGATTTAGCCTTAACTATTTTTTAATAGAGCGAAATATTTTCTTAAAAATTTTCATCCCATGTTTCACCCCTTGTTTTTGTGGTGGTTGTTGTTGTTGTGGTCCTCAGTCCTGAGACTGGTATGATGCAGCTCTCCATGCTACTCTATCCTGTGCAACCTGCTTCATCTCCCATTACCTACTGCAACCTACATCCTTCTGAATCTACTTAGTGTATTCATCTCTTGGTCTCCCTCTACGAGTTTTAGCCTTCACACTGCCATCCAATACTAAATTGGTCATCCCTTGATGCCTCAAAACATGTCCTACCAACCGATCCCTTCTTCTAGTCAAGTTGTGCCACAATCTCCTCTTCTCTCCAATTCTGTTCAATACCTCCTCATTAATTATGTGATCTAGCCATCTAATCTTCAGCATTCTTCTGTAGCACCACATTTTGAAAGCTTCTATTCTCTTCTTGTCCAAACTATTTATCGTCTATATTTCACTCCCATACATGACTACACTCAATAGATATATTTTCAGAAACTGGCCATAGCCAGTCTACTTTTTATATTCCCCCTACTTCGACCATCATCAGTTATTTTGCTACCCAAATAGAAAAACTCCGTTACTACTCTCATTTCCTAATCTAATTCCCTCAGCATCACCCGACTTAATTCGGCTACATTCCATTATCCTCGTTTTGCTTTTGTTGATGTTCATCTTATACCCTCCTCTCAAGACACTGTCTATTCCGTTCAACTGCTCTTCCAAGTCCTTTGCTGCCTCTGAAAGAATTACAATGTCATCGGCGAACCTCAAAGTTTTTATTTCTTCTCCATGGACTTTAATACCTACTCCGAATTTTTCTTTTGTTTCCTTTACTGCTTGCTCAATATACAGATTGAATAACATCGTGGATAGGCTACAACCCTGTCTCACTCCCATACCAACCACTGGCTCCCTTTTATGCCCCTCGACTATTATAACTGCCATCTGGTTTCTGTACAAATTGTAAATAATCTTTCGCTCCCTGTATGTTACCCCTGCCACCTGCAGAATTTGAAAGAGATTATTCCAGTCAACATTGTCAAAAGTTTTCTCTAAGTCTACAAATGCTAGCAACGTAGCTTTGCCTTTCCACAATCTAGCTTTTAAAATAAGCCGTAGGGTCAGTATTGCCTCACGTGTTCCAATATTTCTACGGAATCCAAACGGATCTTCCCAGAGGTCGGCTTCTACCAGTTTTTCCATTCGTCTGTAACGAATTCGCGTTATTATTTTGCAGCTGTGATTTATTAGACTGATAGTTCGGTAATTTTCTCATGTGTCAACACCTGATTTCTTTGGGATTGGAATTATTATATTCTTCTTGACGTCTGAGGGTATTTCGCCTGTCTCGTACATCTTAGTCACCAGATGGTAGAGTTTTGTCAGGACTGGCTGCCCCAAGGCTGTCAGTAGTTCTAATGGAATGTTGTCTACTCCCAGGGTATTGTTTCGAATCATACCTTTCACTGCCTATCACAGGCAGTAGCCTATCATATCTCCAATTTCGTCTTCATCTACATCCTCTTCCATTTCTTCCCCTTAAGGGCCCAATTTTCAGAAACAGTGAAATACGTATTTTTTATTCCTAACGGAGAAGCCAAATACAAATTTTCATAGATTCAGATTCGAAAATGCTACCATAATGAAATATTTCCGTTAAAGCTTTCATCCGCTATTTCGACCCCCCCCCCCCCTCCCTCCGATAGAGGTTGAATTTCCAAAAAGAGTGAAACACGTATTTTTTGATATTTGCAATCGAGAAGCCAAATACATATTTTTATTTATGTAGCTTTAAAAACGATTTAGTAATCCTATAACAACCATTTATTTTCAAAAGATTTCGGTCACTATTTTACCCCATAACTGGATGAATTTGCGAAAATGCTGAAACGCGTGTTTCTTTATTTTTTACCAAAATCTAAATACCAATTTTCGTTGAGAAACAGTTTAAGAAAGTGAAGTGTAAATAATGGAGGGCAGGAAATATTGCAGAATGGTTCAAATGGCTCTGAGCACTTTGGGACTATAACTTAGAACTACTTAAACCTAAGTAACCTAGGGACATCACACACATCCATGCCAGAGGCAGGATTCGAACCTGCGATCATAGCGGTCGCGCGGTTCGAGACTGTAGCGCCTAGAACCACTCGGCCACTCCGGCCGGCTTGCAGAATGGCAACAACTGCCAAGTGCAAATTTGAAAAGCCTTTCGACACCAACCGTTGCTAGCAAGTAAAGAAGGAGCAGAATACGTAAAGAAACACCAATAACCACGGAAGATGCTTTATAAATAAAAGTGAAACGCTTCTGGTATAATTCTTTTAATTAATCTGCAGTCAACTCAAGCCGCAGAACCTATAGTAACAGACCAATTTTTGTAGTTATAGCTTCAAAATTGCCTAAATAGTGACATCTTTTCAAAAACCCTTTCATCCCCTATTTCATTTCCTTCGGGGTGGAATTTCGAAAAATCCCTTCTTAAACGATGCCTACACTATAAGGTCAACACCCTTTCCAAATTTCAGGTTTCTATTCTTATCGGCTTGGGCTGGGCCATGATAAGTCACTCACTCAGGACGTTGCTTTTTATATACATAGATTTATTAATGTTTTCATAAAAGGTATGAAAAGGAAAGGCGAAGGAAGTTCGGAATTGCAAATAAATTTCCAAGAAAGCGGTTGTAGGCGCTACACTCTGGAACCGTGCGACCGCTATGGTCGCAAGTTTGAATGCTGCCTCGGGCATGGATATCTGTGGTGTCCTTAGGTTAGTGAGGTTTGAGTAGTTCTAGGTTCTAGGAGACTGATGACCTCAGATGTTAAGTCCTATAGTGCTCAGAGCCAAGAATTATACTTACAGCATCCACGAAGTCACCGCAAATAACTTTACGCGAAGGGATTGTAATTTTGTGTGTACCGAACTTCGTATTCCGCTAAGTTCATCTTGACCTGTAAGTAGACCTCGTCAGGTAAAGAATTTAATCATAAGGCTTCAAAACTGCTCTTTTCTCACAGAGAGCGAAAGCGAAATGACACCCCGCTAAGACTGCAACAAAGTACGTATCATTGTAATATGTTCTCTGCTGACCCGCTTCCTACATAACGTCATAATATAAGACCACCTCTTTCTATTTTTGAAACAATCAGATGCAAATAGCTTATTTCTTGTTTCTTTAAAGTCAATACCGCCAATATAATGGCACTTTGAAGCCGAAATCATGATTGTGTAAGTGTAAATGTAACACTGCGAATAAACAACAGTCTAATGGCGGTACTGACTTTCAAGAAATATATTACGATTGTGGCCCCGCATTATGAAAAAATTATTATTTCTCGTTGTTTTTACATGGGCTCACGAGAAGCAAGTTTCGGCGTTTGTGCGACTTTCAAGTTGACATTACATTTCATTTTATTCTACATCTATGTAGCAGCACCATGAGATTTCTATCTTATAATACACTCCTGGAAATGGAAAAAAAGAACACATTGACACCGGTGTATCAGACCCACCATACTTGCTCCGGACAGTGCGAGAGGGCTGTACAAGCAATGATCACACGCACGGCACAGCGGACACACCAGGAACCGCGGTGTTGGCCGTCGAATGGCGCTAGCTGCGCAGCATTTGTGCACCGCCGCCGTCAGAGTCAGCCAGTTTGCCGTGGCATACGGAGCTCCATCGCAGTCTTTAACACTGGTAGCATGCCGCGACAGCGTGGACGTGAACCGTATGTGCAGTTGACGGACTTTGAGCGAGGGCGTATAGTGGGCATGCGGGAGGCCGGGTGAACTTACCGCCGAATTGCTCAACACGTGGGACGTGAGGTCTCCACAGTACATCGATGTTGTCGCCAGTGGTCGGCGGAAGGTGCACGTGCCCGTCGACCTGGGACCGGACCGCAGCGACGCACGGATGCACGCCAAGACCGTAGTATCCTACGCAGTGCCGTAGGGGACCGTTGCTCCTGGGGTATCGGCGAGGACCATTCGCAACCGTCTCCATGAAGCTGGGCTACGGTCCCGCACACCGTTAGGCCGTCTTCCGCACACGCCCCAACATCGTGCAGCCCGCCTCCAGTGGTGTCGCGACAGGCGTGAATGGAGGGACGAATGGAGAAGTGTCGTCTTCAGCGATGAGAGTCGCTTCTGCCTTGGTGCCAATGATGGTCGTATGCGTGTTTGGCGCCGTGAAGGCGAGCGCCACAATCAGGACTGCATACGACCGAGGCACACAGGGCCAACACCCGGCATCATGGTGTGGGGAGCGATCTCCTACACTGGCCGTACTCCTCTGGTGATCGTCGAGGGGACACTGAATAGCGCACGGTACATCCAAACCGTCATCGAACCCATCGTTCTACCATTCCTAGACCGGCAAGGGAACTTGCTGTTCCAACAGGACAATGCACGTCCGCATGTATCCCGTGCCACCCAACGTGCTCTAGAAGGTGTAAGTCAACAACCCTGGCCAGCAAGATCTCCGGATCTGTCCCCCATTGAGCATGTTTGGGACTGGATGAAGCGTCGTCTCACGCGGTCTGCACGTCCAGCACGAACGCTGGTCCAACTGAGGCGCCAGGTGGAAATGGCATGGCAAGCCGTTCCACAGGACTACATCCAGGGAGAATAGCAGCCTGCATTGCTGCGAAAGGTGGATATACACTGTACTAGTGCCGACATTGAGCATGCTCTGTTGCCTATGTCTATGTGCCTGCGGTTCTGTCAGTGTGATCATGTGATGTATCTGACCCCAGGAATGTGTCAATAAAGTTTCCCCTTCCTGGGACAATGAATTCACAGTGTTCTTATTTCAATTTCCAGGAGTGTATAATTACCTCTAGGTGGAGTGACGTCCATAAAACATCTCGGAACGTAAATAGTGAAATAGTGCGTTGTTAATACAGGCCACGTACAGTGTGTTAACTGTACGACGGCAGAGTGAGTGCGGGGAGAGGAGGAAGCAAACATTGGGCGGCGAGGGGGTGGAGCCGTTGGGGGGAGAGGTGGGGGGGGGGGGGGTGACAAGGCGTGCCTATCAGTTGCAGTGCCTGCACTACAGATTGCGCGTCATGCTTACACGAAAACAGGCGAAAGGCTTGGAAGTAAAACTCGTTTTAAATGTTGTTCGTCAACGGAACTGAGATCGTCATTTTTATATATATGTTTGTCTACTATGCGCTCACAAACCATTCATCCGATTGCAATGAAACTTCGGTGAGTTGTTCTCCGAAGGCCCGAAAAAAGTAATAGACAATGTTTCAACAATTACGTCACTGTAACATGCGTAGCGTAATTGATTAGGTAAAAGCTTGTCATGCAGCGGACGTGAGTTTCATTCCCACTGCTCGCAATTTTTTTTCATTTTATTTCATTCCCCGCAATGTTAAACTAATTATAAAATTTAAATATACTTAAACAGGTCGTATAGTACAACGTAACTGTCCATCTCTATATATGAAAATGAATGTATCTATGTCTGCCCTCTGTGCGTTCCCAAACCATTCATCCGATTGCGATGAAATTTTGGTGATTTGTTCTCCGTACGCCCACGAATGTACTGTAATATGAATGTGTTTCGAAATAATACAGTAACCAGAAGCGTTTCCATACAAAGCAGTACGGTAGCAAGGAAAAATGAAATATAAGGTAATTCGGACGAAATAGGGGGCTCCCTCAAAGTGATCGCGAACAAAATATCTGAAATGGAAACTCACCTTTTCTTGCCAAGCGTTTGTGGTGATACACGAGGATGATTCTTGGAAAACTGTTTGAATCTTCCAATGCTACGCATGCTTTGTCCTGTGTATGTAGCAGCTCTCACTGAAGATTTGTAAATGGGGTGAAGCATTTTTTTCTGCTCCCTTTCTCTTTCGCAGCATTCAATCACACGCAATATAATTTTGGGAGCATTGCTACGTAATACTGGTTTCCTTCTAACCGTAGGCCTACCGGTAGGGATTATTGGCGACTCCCAGCGACTCCCAGCAGCTGCCTCTTCACTCATTTTGATAATGTTCAGCACAGCTGCACAATAAAAACACGCAGAACAGTACAGCACAAAACAATAACGAAGCAGACGACAATGGCTACCTTGTACAACACAGTCAGCTACGTAATGTTGGCAGCAGTCGAAACTGCGTGCCTACCGAAGCCTTCCGACGTTTACCGACTTCTACCGATTTGGGACTAGGGAGAGGTCTGCCATCTAAAAGTTTACACACTGTACATAAATTTCGTGTTTTTTTATAGTTATCGAATGACAGATCGTTCCATTGATGCATTATGTTTACAAGTAAATTATATCTTAGGTAGTCAGAGATATTTTTGGCCAGAGATATTGTGCGTTAGTAGATATGATCTTAATGTTGTCTATTGTTTCTTGTTTATCGTGTGGTGTTTATGCCTTTTCTTTATCGATTACCCCAACAAAGTTTTCGAGATAATTTTTACGTTTGAGGTCCATTTGATCGTTTAGGATGACATTCGAATATCTTTTTGTGTGTGCATAAATTTCTAGATCGTCCAAAATGTTCATGGTATGACCATTTAGTATCCTACGCAGAACTTTCAAAGCGCTTTCGATTGTGATCACTCTATGGTTTTCGTATGCACTATATTGAGCATTATTCCTGTTTATTTGGAATTTGAGTAACGTAAGAATTGAAAATAAAAAAGGTTACGCAGAGATACTCAACCCCATGACCCTCGGATTACCGTTCTGTACTCTTTCCTTTTAAAATCTGGCCTCAGTTCATCCCTACAGCCGCAAATTACTACTTTCCATAGTTAATTACATTATTACCCTAAAAAAAAAGAACTAAAATTTCTGTCTCCTCGATGCACGGACTACGTATTGTATTCCGTAGTTGAAAGTAAAATAACGTAATCGGTGTCTTCTGCCAAACTAAATGGTTTAAAAACGATGTGTGACTAAAAAAAAAGTCTTCGTCTGCTCTGGAAACAGCTGAATCAAATGTGGCCTCTTCCGCCGGAAGACATGTTGTTGACTTGCGTTAAAGTGAGTAAATCGTCTTTTTGACCGAGAGAATTATGTGGAAATACTATAACCTGGAGCACTGAAATGTTAAAACATAAATACAGGGTGGCACACGAAATGTGTTACCAATTGTTTCTTTCACAATTTATAACGCGCATTAGATATCCCACTGAGATCTCTACGGCAGTACCAGCAGAGCTTGGAGAAACTAATGAGTTACGAAATGACGTGTAATTCACGATACTGCCGCTAGGAGACTAGTAAGCAGCAATGGCTGACAATGGGAGACTGACGACACAGTAAAGATTGGCAATTGTGTTACTTTTTCACGAAACGATAAGCCTTGTTGTGACTCAGAGCCGTTTTCGACAACAGTTTAACACACGATGGGTGCCTTGCAAGAAGACCATCCACAGGTTGTACGATAAATTTGTACATGAAGGAACAGTACTGGAAGCGAAGCGACCTCGGCATAAGCCTGTTTGTTCGCCGGAGAATATTGAAGCGGTACGTGTTGCTGTACAGGGAAGTCCCGGGAAATCGTGTAGAAAGGTAGCAGTGCAACTGGGAATATCCAGACGCTCCATCCAACGCATTCTTAAAAGTGACCTCCGTATGTACCCACACAAGATGTCCTGTGCACAGAAGCTCACTGAAGAACACAAGCAGCAGAGACTACTGTTTGCTCCGTGGGCGGAGGATAGGGAAGAAACTCTCAACAACGTTTGGCTTTCAGACGAGGCGCATTTTCATTTAGACAGTGTGGTTAACAAACAAAATGTTCGCTTTTGGGCCACTGAAAACCCACACGTGCTTCATGAACGACATCATTATGCTCCGAGGATTACAGTGTGGGCAACAATTTCCAGTCACAAACTTATTGGGCCCTTTTTCTTTGAATAAACTGTGAACAGTGAGCGTTATTTGAGCATGCTTCGCAATAGCTTCATTCCACAGCTTGCTACTGCCTTGCCCTTCAACACGCAGTGGTTCATGCAAGATGGAGCAAGGCCACATACACTGTGTTGGAATTTTTACACGAGCATATCGACATGCGGATCATTTCACTCAGGTTTCCAGGTCGCTCCAATGACGGTCAAAATTGGCCTCCCAATATTCCAGACCTCAATCCATGGAATTTTTACACGAGCATTTCGACATGCGGATCATTTCACTCAGGTTTCCAGGTCGCTCCAATGACGGTCAAAATTGGCCTCCCAATATTCCAGACCTCAATCCATGAGACTTTTTTCTTTGGGCGTATCTAAAGGAAAAAGTTTTCCCGAAACGTCCACGTGCTTTAATGGTGCTCAGAAAACTTATTCTTGAAGCTTGCAGTGAAATTACGGAAGACATGTACCGTAGGGTAATCAGTAACTTCAGTTTTCGTTTGAAGGGAGTTAGGAATGGTGGACATATTGAGCATGTACTGACTTACAACAAATCTCCATGGACGGCTCTATGTATGTTCCTTTCAAACTGTATTGACAATAAAGTTTATTTCAAAAACAAAATGGTAACACATTTCTTGCGCCACCCTGTATAATAGAATGAAAAGTAGAACTTCTATGCTTTGATGAAGCTTGGAGTTCTCTTATCTTTGCACCTGTACAGTTAAAACAATGCTGTTCTCTCTAAAGAATCGCGAAATTCTCGTTTTCAACCTGAGCAAGTGAAATTGTGGTGTTAAATATTGCTCGCATCTTGTTAAAAGGTAAAGTGCTGTTTGTCATTTTAACCAATTTGTCGCGTTTCTATTGGTCGCACGATACGCTGTATCATCAGGAGCCAGTACGTCAGCAGATGTTGTGTGTGCTGCTGTGGAGCTATTATAACCGAAACTTCGTTGTTCCTGAAGGCCCACATTTCTTATATATCTGAGGGGGATTACTTTGAAGTGACAAAGTTGATGTACAAGTTAAGTTAGTTTAGGAGAAACAAAAATTGTCATTACATTTTGATCACACATCGTATACAATACATGTGCGATCACCCTGCGAGATACGAAATGTGCACATTAAATTACGGCTCCAAGAGCCAGGAACGTTACAGATTCATACTCTAGTGTCGAACGTCGGCATCGTCGCACCGCTCAAAACGGGCATTCGCCCCCCCCCCCCCCCCCCCCCTCTCACCATCGCCCGCCTAGCGGCAATCCGGTCCGCTCGTGACGTCAGCACACAGAGCAGAGCAGTCGCGGAGAACAGACGCACCAACCGGTTGGTAACTGGGCTCTCGCCCACGCAGCCGCAGCTTCTGCACACACACACACCCACACACAGTGGACCGCCAACAGCCACCTGTTCGGCTGTGTTCTCCGCATTAAGTCCCGCATATCTGCCGCTGGAGCGACATCCGGTGGCGGACGCATTCGACCGCCAGACGTTCGCTTGTGTAAGACTTCCGCCCACGCTCACACCAGACACGCCCATTCACTGCGGCTCCCTCGCTTTCCTTACAATACACCGCCACCGAGGCAGTCCCGCTGCCAAGATACAGCGGAATGCCAGCAAAGCCGAAGGACGATAGGCGCTTCTCACGATTCGACGGTGCCCGCATCGCGTTGCCGATGTACACCATATGGTCCGGGCAGCTGCTGCTGCTTGACTGCTTGGACTCTGCTGGAGACAGTTTCAGTGAGGTCAGACGACATCAATCACTTACAAAACTCCGTGAATTATTGCAGACCTGTCCACATGGCACCCCTCTCCCCGTGCGTAATCGCAGACGCACGGAAATAGAAGGGGATGCGCACAGATTTGTGGAAATAGCGTATGTATCCACGGGCCTTCTCGTGCCCACATTGCTTTTGACAAAATATCGATATATTGATATTTTCCACAGAATGTATCGATATACAGGGTGAGACAGAAAAACGGGAACATTTCCACAATCCAAAAATACTACAAGTAATGGTTAAAAACAGTCTTGGTTGTAATTTTTTTTTTATTTTTCAACGACGCGTTTCGCCGTATTTAGGCATCTTCAGGTTATCTTTTCTATATCGACGCGAGAGGCACCAAGATCTGCATAACGCGTTCCCGTTCACAGGAGCGAGTAACAGCAGAATTGCGGCTCAGGTAGTAAGCCTGAGCCCCCACCTTACGGTTACTCGCTCCTGTGAACGGGAACGCGTTATGCAGATCTTGGTGCCAACCTGAAGATGCCTAAATAAGACGAAACGCGTCGCTGAAAAATAAAAAAAATTGAATTGCAACCAAGACTGTTTTCAACTAATACTGCTAAGCACTGGTTTGCTGTTACGCCGCATATGGGCTGGAAGAAAAACTAGAAGTCATGAAGGAAAGAATTTGCATTCACAGTAAGTGAAACCTTACAACTTTTCCATTTACGAAACATTGATAGCATGTGTCATTTCTTTTTTTTTAAAAAAATACGTGCTTTAGATGGCGTCGTCCGTGCACCTGCGGTGGCCGAGCGGTTCTAGGCGCTTCAGTCCGGAATCGCGCGACTGCTACTGTCGCAGGTTCGAATCCTGCCTCGGGCATGGATGTGTGTGATGTCCTTAGGTTAGTTAAGTTTAAGTAGTAAGTTCTAGGGGACTTATGACCCCAGAAGTTAAGTGCCATAGTGCTCAGAGCCATTTGAACCATTTGAACCTCTACGAATACATTCGTGAAATGTGCCGTTGAGGCTCCTCATTGACGGCTGTAACATCTCAGCTGGGATAGTGGGAATTGCATCCCGAATTCTCTGTTTTGACTCATCCAGGGTTCTTGGACAAGTTGTGCAGACTTTGCTCTTAAGGCAGCCCCACAAGAAAAAATCACTTTAGATGGCGTCGTCCGTGCATCTGCGGTGGCCGAGCGGTTCTAGGCGCTTCAGTCCGGAATCGCGCGACTGCTACGGTCGCAGGTTCGAATCCTGCCTCGGGCATGGATGTGTGTGATGTCCTTAGGTTAGTTAGGTTTAAGTAGTAAGTTCTAGGGGACTTATGACCTCAGAAGTGCCATAGTGCTCAGAGCCATTTGAACCATTTGAACCTCTACGAATACATTCGTGGAATGTGCCGTTGAGGCTCCTCATTGACGGCTGTAACATCTCAGCTGGGATAGTGGGAATTGCATCCCGAATTCTCTGTTTTAACTCATCCAGGGTTCTTGGACAAGTTGTGCAGACTTTGATCTTAAGGCAGCACCACAAGAAAAAATCACTTTAGATGGCGTCGTCCGTGCATCTGCGGTGGCCGAGCGGTTCTAGGCGCTTCAGTCCGGAATCGCGCGACTGCTAAGGTCGCAGGTTCGAATCCTGCCTCGGACATGGATGTGTGTGATGTCCTTAGGTTAGTTAGGTTTAAGTAGTAAGTTCTAGGGGACTTATGACCCCAGAAGTTAAGTGCCATAGTGCTCAGAGCCATTTGAACCATTTGAACCTCTCCGAATACATTCGTGAAATGTGCCGTTGAGGCTCCTCATTGAACGCTGTAACATCTCAGCTGGGATAGTGGAAATTGCATCCCGAAATCTCTGTTTTAACTCATCCAGGGTTCTTGGACAAGTTGTGCAGACTTTGCTCTTAAGGCAGCCCCACAAGAAAAAATCACAACCGGATAAATCTGGCGATCTAGGGGGCCAGGGAATGTTTACCGAATCGTGAGATCAGGCGGTTTCCAAACAGTTCTCGCACATCTGCCACTGATTGCGGTCCAATGTGCGATGTCGCTCCGTCCTGTTAAAACCAGGCTTCTTCGAAAGTTGTTCAATGCACGTGTAACACTGATGTACCACTTTTTTAAAAAAATTACGTCCTTTAGATGGCGTCCTCCTATACGAATACATTCGTGAACTCTGCCGCTGAGAGTCCTCTTTGACCACTGAATCATCTCAGCTGGGATACTGGGAATCGCATACCGAATTCTCTGTTTTAACTCTTCCGTGGTTCTTGAACGAGTCGTGCAGACTTTGTTCTTGAGGTAACCGCACAAGAAAAAATCACATACGGATAAACCAGGCTTCTTGGAAAGTTGTTTAATGTGTGTGTAACGTAAGTTCCTAACATCTGGACCTAACGATCGGCGTTGACAGGTATTGTGTTTCCGCGTTCATTTGCGAAAAAATGCGGTCCTATAATCCCATGTGATGAACACCACACCGTACAGTCACTTTACTAGCGTGTAAAAGGCGCTCTTGAACGTTATTAGGATTTGTGTTCGCCCAGTAACGCTAGTTCTGTTTATTCACGTAACCTGTGAGATGAGAAATGGTTCAAATGGCTCTGAGCGCTATGGGACTTAACTTTTCAGGTCATCAGTCCCCTAGAACTTGGAACTACTTAAACCTAACTAACCTAACGACACCACACAAATCCATGCCCGAGGCAGGATTCGAAACTGCGACCGTAGCGGTCGGGCGGTTCCAGACTGTAGCGCCTAGAACCGCTCGGCCAACCCGACTGTCCTGGGAGATGAAAATTTGCCTCATCTGACATCAAAAATTTGCTTAGAAATTCATCGTCATTGTTTATTTTTGTTATTTATTGGCAGAATCCTAACCGGTATCCGTCGTCCTTGAGTTGTTGCACCATCTGTAGTTTGTGCGGATGAAATTTTAAATCGAGATGAAGAATCCTGCGAACTCTCTCCCGGGACATTCCAACTACTGCTGCTTGCTTACGAATTTAACGCCGTGGGCTTCGTAAGACAGACTCGCGTCCAACATCAGTGTTCGCTGGAGAACGCACACTCCTTGGTCGTCCTGTTGATTTCTGCTTGAGGGCACATCCAGTCTCTTCAAAGTTATTAGTCCAAAATTTCATCGCGTGTTTCGACGAAACGGCACCATGACGTCCTAAATTATAAAAACGCCGAAACTCACTCTGCGCCGCTGGCAAACTATAATTGTTCTTATACAACATTTTTATGACTATCGTACGCTGTTGTCCGCTCCACTCATCCACGATTACTGAAATGTCGGACTGTTTACTCGCTAACTGTCGCGAACCCGCAGTGCTGCCATCGATGCCACTACTCATTTCAAACATTCTCGTTATTCTGTGTCACCCTGTATGTTGTTGTTGTTGTTGTTGTTGTTGTTGTCGTCTTCAGTCCTGAGACTGGTTTGATGCAGCTCTCCATGCTACTCTGTCCTGTGCAAGCTTCTTCATCTCCCAGTACCTACTGCAACCTACATCCTCCTGAATCTGCGTAGTGTATTCATGTCTTGGTCTCCCTCTACGATTTTTACCCTCCACGCTGCCCTCCAATGCTAAATTTGTGATCCCTTAATGCCTCAAAACATGTCCTACCAACCGATCCCTTCTACTAGTCAAGTTGTGCCACAAACTCCTCTTCTCCCCAATCCGATTCAATACTTCCTCATTAGTTATGTGATCTACCCATCTAATCTTCAGCATTCTTCTGTAGCACCACATTTCGAAAGCTTCTATTCTCTTCTTGTCCAAACTAGTTATCGTCCATGTTTCACTTCTATACATGGCTACACTCCATACAAATACTTTCAGAAATGACTTCCTGACATTTAATTCTATACTCGATGTTAACATATTTCTCTTCTTCAAAAACGCTTTCCTTGCCATTGCCAGTCTACATTTTATATCGTCTCTACTTCGACCATCATCAGTTATTTTACTCCCTAAATAGCAAAACTCCTTTACCACTTTAAGTGTCTCATTTCCTAATCTAATTCCCTCAGCATCACAAGATTTAATTTGACTACATTCCATTATCCTCGTTTTGCTTTTGTTGATGTTCATCTTATATCCTCCTTTTAAGACATTGTCCATTCCGTTCAACTGCTCTTCCAAGTCCTTTGCTGCCTCTGAAAGAATTACAATGTCATCGGCGAACCTCAAAGTTTTTATTTCTTCTCCATGGATTTTAATACCTACTACGAATTTTTCTTTTGTTTCCTTCACTGCTTGCTCAGTGTACAGATTGAATAACATCGGGGAGAGGCTACAACCCTGTCTCACTCCCTTCCCAAGCACTGCTTACCTTTCATGTCCCTTGACTCTTGTAACTGCCACCTGGTTTCTCTACAAATTGTAAATAGCCCTTCGCTCCCTGGCCGAGCGGTTCTATGCGCTACAGTCTGGAACCGCGCGACCGCTAAGGTCGAAGGTTCGATTCCTGCCTCGGGCATGGATGTGTGTGATGTCCTTAGGTTAGTTAGGTTTAAGTAGTCCTAGGGGACTGATGACCATAGCAGTTAAGTCCCATAGTGCTCAGAGCCATTTGAACCATTTGGCACGTGTATATATCTGAAGCTAAAAAAACATGTACGATAAATTTTGGTTTTTATGAAAGGGAAACCGAAAAAGTTTTTTTGCCGTACCTTTTCATAGGTGTTCAATATGTCCCCCTTGAGTCGCACGCTTATCTCAATGTGGTATTCAAATTGTCCCATGTCTTGAGTTACAGCTTCCACAGCTGCTATTATGCGATGTCTCAGTTATCTCATTGTTGTTGATAACAGAGGCATATTAACAGTCTTTTATACCCCCCCCCCCCCCCAACAAGAAATAATCGTAAACAGTGAGGTCTGGTGACCTTGGAGGTGAGTAACGTATGGCTGCATCATATGGTGTAGTGCGAAAGTTCCATCGTTCAAAAATCCTCAGATTTAAAAACTCCCGCACTTTCAGATTCCAGTGTGGCGGTGTCCCATCCTGTTGGTAAATGAAGTCGTTCAAATAAGTCTCCAACTGTGGAAAAAGAAAGTTCTCAAACATATCGAGATATTTACTCCCTGTAATAGTATTATCGGCAAAGGAAATGGACCATACACCTTTCCCAGTGAAACTGTGCAAAACACATTAAATTTGGGAGAGCCCCTCTGGTGTCGTACAACTTCTTCTTGTTGTTCCGCACCCAGTATTCTCAAACTGTGACGATTCACCTTTCTATCTAAATGGCGTTTCTTGCCTCGTCGCAGTATACTGAGTGCGGAAGAACACTGTCAGCCACCATTTTAGTAAGAACGAAATTACAGACGTCGAGACGTTGTTCTTTGTCACTTTGACGAACAGCTTGCAGTGGCTGAATTTTGTACGGTCTCGTGTGTAAACGTCGACGGCACACACGCCAGACGGACATCGGGGACATGTTGAGCTGTCGAGCTACACGGCGAACGGATTTCTGCGGACTCCTTGTGAAACTACGGCGGATGCGTTCGACGTCTGTCTCAGACAGTCGGGGACGGCCCAGCGATTTGCCTTTACACCAACAAACTGTTTCTCGGAATTGTTCAAATGGTTCAAATGGCTCTGAGCACTATGGGACTTAACATCTGTAGTCATCAATCCCCTAGAACTTAGAACTACTTAAACCTAACTAACCTAAGGACATCACACACATCCAGGCCCGAGGCAGGATTCGAATCTGCGACCGTAGCAGTCGCGCGGTTCCGGACTGAGCTCCTAGAACCGCTAGACCACCGCGGCCGGCTCGGAATTGTTCATCCCATCGTCTAATGCTCTGTGCTGCAGGTGGATCCACATTATACCTAGAACGAAAGTCACGCTGAACAGCTGTTGCCGACTCGCACTGCGCAAAACGTAGAATACACAACGCTGCCTGCTGTCCCGACACCATTTTTACTAGAACTGAAGTGGGCGGACACTGCTCCTACCTGGCGGGAATACTGTAAAACTCGAGAGTTTGCTCTTTCCAACAGCAGTTATGATTTTCTTTTTTTTTTAGATCGGAAGATTCTTTTTGATACACACTGTATTTGAAATTGTTCTTTTAAAGTTGTGGTAAAACATAATTTTTCCTTGACTGTGTGAAGGTAGCTTACTATTTTTTTTCAGGTTTTGAGCTTTCATCACGTCCAGTCTTTCTTTCTGACTCTGTGGAGTTAAGCATAGGTGGGACAAGCAAGAACTCCGATTGCACTGGGTGGGTGGCGGTGTCAATGGAGTAACAAGATTTCCGATGAAGAAATAGCCAACCAGTTGACTTAAAAAAAAAAAATGTTTAACGCAACTTGTGTGCTATTTTTACACATCGGCATTCTGCAAAAACAGTTGCTGAAATTGATGAAGAAAAACCTATATGACAAGACTGGTCTTCGCGGCGGGTGGAGACGTATGACGTAACAGGCGCTCGGCGCTGCCAACAGAAACTGCAACGTTTAGCTTCACCACGCACCTGCTTTCTTTGGGATGGGAATTATTACGTTCTTCTTGAAGTCTGAGGGTATTTCGCCTGTCTCATACATCTTGTTCACCAGATGGCTCTCCCAAGGCCGTCAGTACCTCTGAATATAGGCCTTCGGTCTTGGGACACCCGTCTAGTCCATGTATGGCTTCTGCGTGGTCGGCTTACATCCGTTAACATCTGCGCTAGTGGCACCACTGCTACCGTAACAGCGCACGCAATCCGAACAATTATTTCTGTGTTTATTGTCTGCGTCGAGGCATCTCTTCCACACTCCGCTAAGGTCAGAAACGCTGTCCCGGTTCAAGTTATTCTCGTAGACACTCTTAATTCCTACAACCTCTTTAGTAGCGGCGTCCCAGTACGTAGAAGCGCACGCTCGAGAGGAGAGGTATTTCTGGACGAGGAAAAGGCCCTGTCTTGCTCTACAGTCTCGAGAACGCTGAGAGCTTTACGCAGTAGCAAACT
The DNA here is from genome assembly GCF_023897955.1 of Schistocerca gregaria. Lineage (NCBI taxonomy): Eukaryota > Metazoa > Arthropoda > Insecta > Orthoptera > Acrididae > Schistocerca > Schistocerca gregaria. Next base: position 83,060,092 of record NC_064930.1, on the reverse strand, counting down.
GTTTGCTCCACTGGCGTCGGAGAGAGCGATTCCCAGTGGGCGCCGTTCCAATAACAATGCGGCCGGACGCTGGCTCACCGGCACAGGTTGACTTGGGTGGTTCTCGCTTCCCGTCTCACACGTCGGCAGTCTTTCACTCCGGCGGCCGTATCACTTTCTGAGCGTGAAAACAAACATATCCGACTCCCTGCTAAAAGAAAGTGCCGTAGGGTGTTATACTGGCTTTATACAGTCTAGAGAACAACAGCGAACCTCCATTCTTGTTTCTGTAAATCTGTCCGTAATGTAACTATTCGTCTTTTTTAAGTCTTTTTTATCTATGGAGTCTCCTAAAAGAAGCCATTTTACTGCGTAGGTTGTTTTTTTTTCTTTTTTCCCTTCTTCGATTTTGCGGCTTAGCGACCATGATGTCATTATAGCAAAAAATGGTTCAAATGGCTCTGAGCACTATGGGACGTAACTTCGGAGGTCATCAGTCCCCTAGAACGTAGAACTACTTAAACCTAACTAACCTAAGGACATCACACACATCCATGACCGAGGCCTTAGGATTCGAACCTGCAACCGTAGCCGTTTCGCGGTTCCAGACTGTAGCGCCTAGAACCGCTCGGTCACCCCGGCTGGCTTCATTATAGCAAATACGGTAATGAAAGTTGATAAATCAGTAAAGAAGTCTAGGAGAGTGTTTCTGCTACATAGAGCAGATGAGTAGTTAATTGAATCTTCTGTCGGATCTTGCTAGGACAACATTATAATAAATGAAAAGCACTAGCTCCATTTGTATTTGCGTATTGTTCAGCCTTCTGACCTTTAAAAAGGCAGCACCATCACACTCTCAAAGATTGTATTACTGTATGTTCCCTCTTACTCCTCCATTTTCCTGCATTTATTCAATTGTGTTTATCTTATTGATACTGCTTCGGTTCCTCATATATTCTGTACATACGCAAAATTCTGTACATGGCTGCACGTTCAGAGAAGGGTGAATAGTTACAATTAAAACAGCCCTCGGTCACTAATTTTTAACGAATTAACCGGCTTCCGACACTGCTGGGAATGTCTTCCTCACAATTTAAACCAAAGAATATAACATGGTCACAGAATTATGACTAAGAACGTATGATACAAATTGTAAGTACGGAATTATCGTGAAAGACTGGCGGTACTTATATCTCATTTCTAAAATAATAAATATGCCAAAAGGACATTACTCACAAAGAGTCCGTTTCAAAACCTGCACCACGCAAGTGACGAGCAACCCTTAGTTTTTTTTATCTTAAATTTCTTTGTGAGTAATTTGCTTCTTCTCTTAATTGGTTTGTGCATCACTCTCCATGTTTTATACCTCGTGAAGTACCCTTGTCAAGTATTTATTTTATTTTATTTAATTATGGAATAGAAGGCAAACTTTTGCAAGCAATTAAAGGTCTTTACATGGATAGTCAGGCATCAGTTAGACTTGACGGTAAATTGGGTTCATGGTTCAGAGTAGTTTCAGGGGTAAGACAAGGCTGCAACCTGTCTCCACTGTTGTTCATATTATTTATGGATCATATGTTGAAAACAATAGACTGGCTGGGTGAGATTAAGATATGTGAACACAAAATAAGCAGCCTCGCATATGCGGATGACTTAGTTGTGATGGCAGATTCGATTAAAAGTTGGCAAAGTAATATTTCAGAGCTAGATCAGAAATGTAAGGATTATGGTATGAAGATTAGCATCTCCAAAACGAAAGTAATGTCAGTGGGAAAGAGATATAAACGGATTGGGTGCCAAATAGGAGGAACAAAGTTAGAACAGGTGGACGGTTTCAAGTACTTAGGATGCAGATTCTCACAGGATGGCAACATAGTGAAAGAACTGGAAGCGAGGTGTAGCAAAGCTAATGCAGCGAGCGCTCAGCTACGATCTACTCTCTTCTGCAAGAAGGAAGTCAGTACCAAGACTAAGTTATCTGTGCACCGTTCAATCTTTCGAACAACTTTGTTGTATGGGAGCGAAAGCTGGGTGAATTCAGGTTACCTCGTCAATAAGGTTGAGGTTACGGATATGAAAGTAGCTAGGATGATTGCAGGTACTAGTAGATGGGAACAATGGCAGGAGAGTGTCCACAATGAGGAAATCAAAGAAAAACTGGGAATGAACTCTATAGATGTAGCAGTCAGGGCGAACTGGCTTAGATGGTGGGGACATGTTACACGCATGGGAGAAGCGAGGCTGCCCAAGAGACTCATGGGTTCAGCAGTAGAGGGTAGGAGGAGTCGGGGCAGACCAAGGAGAAGGTACCTGGATTCGGTTAAGAATGATTTTGAAGTAATAGGTTTAACATCAGAAGAGGCACCAATGTTAGCACTGAATAGGGGATCACGGAGGAATTTTATAAGGGGGCTATGCTCCAGACTGAACGCTGAAAGGCATAATCAGTCTTAAATGATGATGATAAATGATGATGATGATGATGATGATGATGATGATGATGATGATGATGATAATTAGTTTTGTTTATTAATAGAAACAGTTATGTAGGCATGCTTTCCCTATTTTGTGTTAAAGTTTTCACCTCTCCACTCCACTTTTAATTACTGTTCAATTTTTTACTTTTTCATTGCACTGCCACCACATTGTCATAGATGTTACTTACTGTATGTTTCTGGTTCAATCTAGACGTGTAACTTCTCTTCCAATGTTGTTTACAAACATTCTAACTTCTTTGGTGACAATATTTATTAAATGTGTGAAGATGGCCTTGTAAGCCGAAAACGGTTAGACAATGAAAATAATACAATAGAACAAATGCAAACTAGTGCTTTTCACTTACTATAAGATAAGTAGTTGTTAGCATCTGACTTATACAGTGAATACACACCACTCTGTTCCACTAAGATGGACGTAGAGGAATAATGGACAAAGTTCAAGCAGATTGTAAATCGTGGTCTAGAAAGTGATGTGCCTCGTAAGTGGATAGAGCGTGGAAAAGACATACTATGGTTTAATAACGAAATTCGGAGCATGCTGAGGAAGATAGAGGCTGTTGCACTCTCGGTCCAAAAGGGAATGCACAAATGGCGACAAGTGAAGGTTAGCAGAGATTGGTGCGTCTGTGGAAAGATCTATGCGTGAAGCATACAACTACCACCGTCACACCTTAGCAAAAGATGTCAGGGAGCCAGAGGAAATTCTGATCCTACCGAAAATCGCTAAGCGGGTCGAAGGCTTCCATTCAGTCACTTGTTGAACAGTCTGGTGTGGCTGTTGAAGATTACAAACGAAAGCTGAAGTTGTAAATTCCAAGTTCAAAAAATCGCTCACGCAAGAGAATCGTGCAAACATGCCGTAATCTGGTCGTAAGATAGACTCCCGAATCGACGACATGGTAATAAGCATTCCTAGCGTAGAAAAATAACTGAATGATTTGAAGCGACCGCTACAGTCGCAGGTTCGAATCCTGGGTGTGTGTGATGTCCTTCAGTTACTTAGGTTTAAGTAGTTCTAAGTTCTAGGGGACTGATGACTTCAGATGCTAAGTCCCATAGTGCTCAGAGCCATTTCAACCATTTGATCGACGGAAACTCATCGAGTAAGACTGAAGTAATATCTGGTGTTCCCAGAGGTAGTTTTATAGGCCCTCTGCCTTTCCTAATGTTGTTGTTGTTGTTGTGGTCTTCAGTCCTTAGACTGGTTTGATGCAGCTCTGCATGCTATTCTATTCTATCCTGTGCAAGCTTCATCATCTCCCAGTACCTGCTGCAACCTATATTCTTCTGAATCAGTTTAGTGTATTCATCTCTTGGTCTCCCTCTGCGATTTTTCCCTCCACGCTGCCCTCCAATACTAAATTGGTAATCCCTTGATATCTCAGAACATGTCCTACCAACCGATCCCTTCTTCTTGTCAAGTTGTGCCACAAACTCCTCCTCAATCCTATTCAATACTTCCTTATTAGTTACGCGATCTACCCATCTCATCTTCAGCATTCTTCTGTAGCACCACATTTCAAAAGCTTCTGTTCTCTTCTTGTCCAAACTATTTATCTTCCACGTTTCACTTTCATACATGTCTACACTCCATACAAATACTTTCAGAAACGACTTCCTGACATTTAAATCTATACTCGATGTTAACAAATTTCTCTTCTTCAGAAACGCTTTCGTTGCCATTGCCAGTCTACATTTTATATCCTCTCTACTTCGACCATCATTAGTTACTTTGCTCCCCAAATAGCAAAACTCATTTACTACTTTAAATGTCTCATTTCCTAATCTAATTCCCACAGCATCGCCTGACCTAATTCGACTACATTCCATTATTCTCGTTTTGCTTTTTTGATGTTCATCCTTTATCCTCCCTTCAAGACACTGTCCATTCCGTTCAACTGCTCACATAAACGATTTAGGAGACAATCTGGTCAACCCTCTTAGATTGTCTGCAGATGATGCTGTCATTTATAATATATATGTTTTTGGATAGGGTCCGCCTTTAGCAAAACACAGTTTTGTTTTATAACCCAAACATGTTTCACTGCAGTTGCAGCATCCTCAGTGGGCTTTTATTTTCCATCTGTTAAAGATAAAGAACGTTCTTTGTTGTTTTGTATACATGTGGCTATCAGTTTTTAAAAAATGTAATCATAGATATTTGAAAAAACACATAAATTATGAAAATCCATACCTTTTTACCACATGGTGTGGTTTTTCTGACGTCTTGTGTTTATAGTCTGGTTAAACCATCAGATGATCGAAGTAAACTGCATAATGATTTACACACAATATCTCTATGGTGTAAAAAGTAGCAATTCACTCTGAATAAGGAAACGCGAGAGGTCATCCAAACGAGTACGAAAAGAAATACGTTAAACTTCTGTTACACGACAAATCTCACAAAGTCCAACTACATGCCTGGGAATTATAATTAATGTTGGGGGGGGGGGGGAGGGGGGAGGCAAACCAAAAGACTCCATTTTACTGTATTGCCACAACGCTCAGAAGATGCAACAGGTAGGTCTGCAAGCTACGCTTATTTGTCCTCTGCTAGGGTACTGCTGTGCAGTGAGGAATCTTTACCCTACCGGAACATCTACAGTCACAAGTTTTGGTCATTTAATAAATCACACGATACATTTCTGTCCCTGTGAGTCAATCAAGAGGCGTCAGCCGTACTAATACATCAAATAGTTCTCCACTTGGGAGACGTGGTACTAAATACTGCCTCTTGTTGTCAGAAGGATAGATTTTAAATTCTGAAATTCGTGAATGAAACAGTGAAAACTATATTATTGAAAAGCCAAAACGATGTACATTTCCAGGAACATGTTGCCTACCTAGTGATCTTCCTCGGTCAAAAAATATTAGGGTCTCAGTATCCGACAATGTGGGGTGCTCACACATGACTAATCTGTAAACATGGTGCAATGTCATTTAGTGTCACTCGGCGGTTTTCCTCCACTATGGCTCCAACTGCTGCAACGTTCTGTGGAGTCACAACTCGCTGTGCCTGACCTGGACGAGGAGCATCTTCCACTGAAGTCACACCATTTGCGAACTTCCTACTCCAGTCGTAGACTTGCTGCTGCGAGAAAAATGCATCACCGTACTGAACCTTCACTCGTGGATGAACTTCAATAGGTTTCACACATTCAACGCGCAAACCCAATAACAGAACGCTGTCCTTCCCTGGTGCAAGTCGCAAATGGGGCGGCCATCTTTCTACTGACACTGCGGCGGTATGCGTGCATCTGCACTATGCTGCCACCTACAGGCCAATCTGCACGCTGTTTGTAGCACACTTACCTACTTAAAGGATAATGGCGCGATATTTAGCTTTGTTATTACAAAGTTAATGTTTTCATTTGCCTCACCCTCGTATTTGTGACATAAAAACGTAATTAAATAAATTTACTGACCCTCACGGTTTATCCTTGCTGTCCTAAAGCGATACGTGTACGTGTTTTAACAAGCTTTGTAATTTTTCCTGTTTCATTCTCTGTGACTATTACGTTATAGGTCTGCGGAGCAAAACGTTTCGCAGGTGAACGTATTGGAGCGAAAGATGTCAGTGCCTTACCACAGCCATATACTACTACTCACTTACTTCCCCAACTTTCTCTCTCTCTCTCTCTCTCTATTTCTTCCTGCATCATCCCCCCCTCTCACCCACTACCGCCCACCCACACTGCCCCTAAGCGCTACTCCCCCAATTACCGTCACTGAGGGCGTAGGGCGTCCATTACTCGCCGCTCTGACGCACTAACACGCAGGTCAGAGGACCCTTTGCCTGTCTCCAGTGGTAAGGGCCACAATTACTGCCCTCCATTAGCTACGGCCGCAGTTCGAGAACCGGTGCAGCTAATGGTTACTAGATCCCGATCCACCCCCTGTGGGTCGGCAATCTGCAACACACACACGCACATATGGTAGCATCATCATTAGCTGAATATCGTATAACATTTGATAATTTTAATCATTAGCCCAAACGACGTTTTAACCAACGCTTTTGTCGAGAGAGGGTTGCACTTAAATAGTGTCGTACCTGACATCTTGCGTCTGCTTCCACTTCATGTTACACCACTCGCCATTAAAATTGCTACACCAAGAAGAAATGAAGATGATAAACAGGTATTAATTGGACGAATACATTATACTAGAGCTGACTTGTGATTACATTTTCACGCAATTAGGGTGCTTAGATCCTGAGAAATCAGTACCCACAACAACCACCTCTGGCCGTAATAACGGCCTCGATACGCCTGGGCATTGTGTCAAACACAGCTTGGATGGCGTGTAGAGGTACAGCTGTTCATGCAGCTTCAACACGATACCACAGTCATCAAGAGTAGTGACTGGCGTGTTGTGACGAGCCAGTTGCTCGGCCACCATTGACCACACGTTTTCAATTGGTGAGAGATCTCGAGAATGTGCGGGCCAGGGCACCAGTCGAACATTTCTGTATCCAGAAAGGCCCGTACAGGACCTGCAACATGCGGTCGTGCATTATCGTGCTGAAATGTAGGGTTTCGCAGGGATCAAATGAAGGGCAGAGCCACGGGTCGTAACAAATCTGAAATGTAACGTCCACTATTCAAAGTGCCGTCACTGGAAACAAGAGGTGACAGAGACGTGTAACCAATGGTACCCCGTACCATCACGCCGGGTGATACGCCAGTATGGCGGTGAGGAATACACGCTTCCAATGTGCGTTCACCGCGATGTCGCCGAACACGGATGCGACCATCGTGATGCTGTAAACAGAACCTGGATTCTTCCGAAAAATGACGTTTTGCCATTCGTGCACAGGTTCGTCGTTGAGTACACCATCGCAGGCGCTCCTGTCTGTGATGCAGCGTCAAGTTAAAATCAAGTTGCACCTTCGGTGTCAAGTTAATCTTTTAATGTTAGTGTTTTGTACCACTTCCATCCCTCCTACGGGGTGCATAGTTTATGTGTTCGTGTGAGTTGTTATAATTTTTAGTTTAAAGTAATATGGTGTGTTGCATTTTGCAACAGTATAGATTTTCAGAGGTTAGTATGAAGGCAAGGCTCACCCCCCTCTGAAGATGTCCAGCGCAGCTCTGGACGAAACGTTACGAGCTGAAGAGTTTCATGGACCACGACCTTACATCCCGGAAGGTTTACCAGAAGATATCTTCAGAGGTTGTTGCGAGCGGTCGTGACTACGGCCGTGTTAAAAGTAAGCGGCAAGCTTCTCATCCCGAAAGCTCAAAAAACTGTTCTTTGTGCCTCTGAATAAAACTGCAATTTGATATTTTGAGGATGCTTTCTGATTATAATTTTATATCTCTTTCAAAAAAAGGGGGGAGGGGTGCTTTTAGGAATTAAATTTCCATTTGTTCAAAGAAATTTAATTTGTTTTCATCAGTTACCCACTGGCTACTACTTCCACGCTCACATAGTCTGATTAAATGTGTTAATGTTTTTGAAGATGAAGAATCGCTAGTAAATCAAGTAAATTCTTAGGAAATGTTTTTAAATTCACGGTTCAGTTCCGTATTACCCTCTTGAACCCACCCGTTCCATATACTGCTAAGAGTCATTGGATCTCCACCAACGCGAGCAGCAATGTCGCGATACGGTAAACCGCAATCGCGATAGGCTACAACCCGCCCTTTATCAAAGTCGGAAACGTGATGGTACGCATCTCTCCTCCTTACACGAGACATCGCAACAACGTTTTACCATGCAACGCCGGTCAACTGCTGTTTGTGTATGAGAAATCGGTTGGAAACTTTCCTGATGTCACCACCTTGTAGGTTTCGCCACCGGCTCCAACATTGTGTGAACGCTCTGAAACGCTAATCACTTGCATATCACAGCATCTTCCTCCTGTCGGTTAAATTTCGCGTCTGTAGCACGACATCTTCTAGATTTATTCCAGAAGGCGACCAGAACTATTAACTAGACTTTTTTTTTTTTTTTCATCAGTCTACTGACTGGTTTGATGCGGCCCGCCACGAATTCCTTTCCTGTGCTAACCTCTTCATCTCAGAGTAGCACTTCCAACCTACGTCCTCAATTATTTGCTTGACGTATTCCAATCTCTGTCTTCCTCTACAGTTTTTGCCGTCTACAGCTCCCTCTAGTACCATGGAAGTCATTCCCTCATGTCTTAGCAGATGTCCTATCATCCTGTCCCTTCTCCTTATCAGTGTTTTCCACATATTCCTTTCCTCTCCGATTCCGCGTAGAACCTCCTCATTTCTTACCTTATCAGTCCACCTAATTTTCAACATTCGTCTTTAGCACCACATCTCAAATGCTTTGATTCTCTTCTGTTCCAGTTTTCCCACAGTCCATGTTTCACTACCATACAATGCTGTACTCCAGACGTACATCCTCAGAAATTTCTTCCGGTATTTGATATTACTAGACTTCTCTTGGCCAGAAATGCCTTTTTTGACATAGCGAGTCTGCTTTTGATGTCCTCCTTGCTCATTCCGTCACTGGTTATTTTACTGCCTAGGTAGCAGAATTCCTTAACTTCATTGACTTCGTGACCATCAATCCTGATGTTAAGTTTCTCGCTGTTCTCATTTCTACTACTTCTCATTACCTTCGTCTTTCTCCGATTTACTCTCAAATCATACTGTGTACTCATTAGACTGTTCATTCCTTTCAGCAGATCATTTAATTCTTCTTCATTTTCACTCAGGATAGCAATGTCATCAGCGAATCGTATCACTGATATCCTTTCACCTTGTATTTTAATTCCACTCCTGAACCTTTCTTTCATTTCCATCCTTGCTTCCTCGATGTACAGATTGAAGAGTAGGGGCGAAAGGCTACAGCCTTGTCTTACTCCCTTCTTAATACGAGCACTTCGTTCTTGATCGTCCACTCTTATTATTCCCTCTTGGTTGTTGTACATATTGTGTATGACCCGTCTCTCCCTATAGCTTACCCCAACTTTTTTCAGAATCTTGAACAGCTTGCACCATTTTATATTGACGAACGCTTTTCCCAGATCGACAAATCCTATGAACGTGTCTTGATTTTTCTTCAGCCTTGCTTCCATTATTAGCCGTAACGTCATAATTGCCTCTCCCGTGCCTTTACTTTTCCTGAAGCGAAACTGATCGTCACCTAGCGCATTCTCAATTTTCTTTTCCATTCTTCTGTATATTATTCTTGTAAGCAGCTTCGACGCATGAGCTGTTAAGCTGATTGTGCGATAATTCTCGCACTTGTCAGCTCTTGCCGTCTTCGGAATTATGTGGATGATGCTTTTCCGAAAGTCAGATGGAATGTCGCCAGACTCATATATATTTTACAAACCAACGTGAATAGTCGTTTTGTTGCCACTTCCCCTAATGATTTTAGAAATTCTGATGGAATGTTATCTATCCCTTCTGCCTTATTTGACCGTAAGTCCTCCAAAGCTCTTTTAAATTCCGATTCTAATACTGGATCCCCTTTCTCTTCTAAATCGACTCCTGTTTCTTCTTCTATCACTAGACGTATATAACGTTTAATGTAGGCATTACAAGGTACTGTAATAAACGGTTCAAATGGCTCTGAGCACTATGGGAGTCAACAGCTGAGGTCATCAGTCCCCTAGAACTTAGAACTACTTAAAACCTAAGTAACCTAAGGATATCACACACGTCCATGCCCGAGGCAGGATTCGAACCTGCGACCGTAGCAGTTGCGTGGTTCCAGACTGAAGCGTCTAGAACCGCTCGACCACACCGGCCGGTTGTATTAAATAATAGAGTAATAAAACACAAGGACCAGTATATAAGTTCCTTAAAGGGTGCTGAGGCAGCTTATACCCGCAGGAGTGGGTTGAGGGAGCGTTACCCTGAACTACTGCCCATCAGATCTTCAGGCAAGTGTACCAGTGTCTTTTCTATCACTTCATCAGACACGACTTCCCCGTCACAGAGGCTCTTTCCATCTGTCCACCGACACCTCTCGCTATCTTAAGTTAGATGAAATATTTTGAGTGCCACTTGTATTTTACCGACTGATCCGCGCCTTGCCGATAGGACGTGTTACCTGCCCCTCATGTCACCTTTGTAGCGGATGGCGCGCCGTTTTGACGTGGACCATGGGCAGTCTGCGAAGTGAGTCGGAGGGTACCTGGGTGTTATACTGCGCAGGACGCACCAGTGTTTAAGAAGGCTAGTAGGAGTAATCCATCTAACTACAGACCTGTATCATTGAGGTCGGTTTGCAATAGGGTTTTGGAGCATATACTGTATTCAAACATTGTGAATCACCTCGAAGGGAACGATCTATTGATACGTAATCAGCATGGTTTCAGAAAACATCGTTCTTGTGCAACGCAGCTAGCTCTTAATTCGCAGGGGATCTGAAGTTGATTCCGTATTTTTTAATTTCCGGAAAGCGTTTGACAGCGTCCCTCACAAGCGACTTCTAATGAAGCTGCGGAGCTATGGGGTATCGTCTCAGTTGTGCGACTGGATTCGTGATTTCCTGTCAGGAAGGTCGCAGTTCGTAGTAATAGACGGCAAATCGTCGAGTAAAACTGGATATCGGGTGTTCCCCAGGGAAGCGTCCTGGGACCTCTGCTGTTCCTGATCTATATAAATGACCTGGGTGACAATCTGAGCAGTTCTCTTAGGTTGTTCGCGGATGATGCTGTAATTTACCGTCTAGTAAGGTCATCCGAAGACCAGTATCAGTTGCAAAGCGATTTAGAAAAGATTGCTTTATGGTGTGGCAGGTGGCAGTTGACGCTAAATAACGAAAAGTGTGAGATGATCCACAAGAGCTCCAGAAGAAATCCGTTGGAATTCGATTACTCGATAAATAGTACAATTCTCAAGGCTGTCAATTCAACTAAGTACCTGGGTGTTAAAATTACGAACAACTTCAGTTGGAAGGACCACATAGATAATATTGTCGGGAAGGCGAGGCAAAGGTTGCGTTTCATTGGCAGGACACTTAGAAGATGCAACAAGTCCACTAAAGAGACAGCTTACACTACACTCGTTCGTCCTCTGTTAGAATATTGCTGCGCGGTGTGGGATCCTTACCAGGTGTGATTGACGGAGGACACCGAAAGGGTGCAAAAAAGGGCAGCTCGGTTTGTATTATCACGTAATAGGGGAGAGAGTGTGGCAGATATGATACGCGAGTTGGGATGGAAGTCATTAAAGCAAAGACATTTTTCGTCTGTTTACGAAATTTCTGTCACCAACTTTCTCTTCCGAATGCGAAAATATTTTGTTGAGCCCTACTACATAGGTAGGAATGATCATCAAAATAAAATAAGAGAAATAAGAGCTCAAACAGAAAGGTTTAGGTGTTCGTTTTTCCTGCGCGCGGTTGGGGAGTGGAATGGTAGGGAGATACTATGATTGTGGTTCGATGAACCCTCTGCCAAGCACATACATGTGAATTGCAGAGTAATCATGTAGATGTAGATCGTGTAGGCAGGCAGTGGGGCAGGAATCGCTGTTCAGGCATGGCGTGATTTGAGACTTGCGATTTCTCTGTCGGACGACGATACTTCAGTATTCCCACTTGGGCCGCATGTTCGATGATAGTTTTTCATCCTGGCGGTTCCGGAGGACACGAAGTGGCTGAAGTAATTCCTACTGCCGAAGTCCGTGGTTGAAACGCCTCGGTTGAAAGGGTAGGAACTATAGTGAGGTACCCTACATCTGTTGAATGAATCTGGGGATAGCATGAGGTTCGTAAAGTGTTCGTTCCTTTTGTCTGCTTATGCGACTCACCCGCCTCCACGCCTGTTAGAACTCTAAAAATACGGCTCAGTCTTCGCCCTTGCTTAAACCCCCGTCGTGGGTACATTCAAGAGGCCTGCAGTTCTTTGTACCACCTGCTTAGCGTACCACCAGTAAATTTGCTATTTCCTGTAATCAAGACACACTGTACTGCGTTTTTACCTTCTTATACAGAGGGGTCCAAAAAATGTATCCACTCTTTAAAAGTCCATAACTGGCAAAATAAGTGACGGAGTTGTCTCATTTTTGGTGAAAGTGTAGCTTAAAGTCGAACTTAAAGATACCACCGTAGGTGTTCGAAATGGTCACCATTAACACACACTCACTAACGATGCAGCACGAACTACAGACTGCAACGTATTCAGTTGGATTTTTGCACATGGATGGAAGACGGATTCTCGAAGTTCATCCAATGTGCGTGGCTTTTGTCGATAAACAACGTCCTTCAGCGTTCCCCACAGGTACAATTCCAGAGGAGTTAGGTCTGGCGAAAGTGGTGGATACTCCACAGCACCTCTACGGTCTATGCATCTTCGTGGTAGATTTGCGTCGAGATACGGCCTAACAGTATTTTGGTAGTGGGCTGTGGCACCATCTTGTTGAAAGTAAACGCTTCCATTTCCACACAAGTCTCGGATAGCAGGTAAAATGGATGTCTGAAGCTTCTGAAGGTACAACTCACCGGTAACTGTGCCGTCAAAGAAGAATGGCCCAATCGATTCCTGGTAAGACAACCCACACCACACATTTACTCCTGGCAAATTCACGGCTTTCTCTACATGGACGTTCGGATTTTCGGCTTCCCAGTACATGCAATTGTGGCGATTTACTGTACCACTGAGTTTGAACTATGCCTCATCAGACCACATAATCATCTCTGCAAACTTTTCATCGTTGCGCACCATGTTAGTACTCCATTCTACGACCTGGGTCGTCCTCGTTCATTGCCTGTAGCAATCGTGGGATGTAGCACTTCCACTTTGAAACGTCCCCTTAGAACAATTATACACGATTGTGCTTAAACAATATTTTAGTGCAACGCAATCTGACTTCCAAAAATCCCTACGAAAGAATGGCCCTGACTAACATTAACCTATACCTTTCACAAATCACTTACCTCACAATAAATCTTCGTTACTCGAACTACCGCAATACAGCGAGCACCACTACTGCCAGCTAAATAAAAGATTCAAACTACTGAAGGCACTAACTACTGATAGGCACAGTTAGCAAATGAAAGATTTTAATAGAGAACAAACAATGTATGTACCTTAATAGTCAAAATATATATAGCAGTTCATGACATTCAGTTCTTACAAATTTCAAAACTCCGCCATCTCTCTCCCCACGTCCACCACTGCTGGCGGCTCACCTCCAACTGCACAACGCTACACGCTGTTAGCATCCAGCTGCCGCTGCCCAACACTACAATGGCAGACAACAATGCAAACCAGCCACAGACAGCACACGGCACAGCCAGTGATTTTCATACAGAGCGCTACGTGGCGTTACCAATAAGAAAACGTAAACAGCCTACTTACAACTTTGCTGTCTTCAAAATTCGCCAAACACTTGAGCGACTCACTCCAGTTTCACGGGCCCACTGTCTCACAGACTTCTGTCGTGAGCGAGTGAACTGTTGTAACACACGACTTGTTACTGTTACACGTCGTCCAGATCATTGTTTGTGTACATCTTTAACACAGCCTTCGGATTCAAATTTGTCTCGAATGCGACGAATCGTTAAACGTGTCGGTGGCTTTGTTTGATACTCATTTCGCCATTGCCGTTGAACCACATTAGTGTTTTCATACTTAAAATACCACTTCAAAACTGACTTCCTTTCATCGAATGTCAGCCGCGCGCCAGCCATATTTACTCGAGTAACTAGGTGCAACTGAGAACAAAACACTGACTATCTGGCGACTGTCATCTGACAAAACAAAACAATGCAATACAACGCCTGTGTGGCAATTCCCGGAACTACAAACTATTACACTACCAAAGATGAGACAACTCCATCAATTAGTTTGCCAGTTATGGACTTTTAAACACTGGATATGTTTTTTTGTACCCCTCTGTATTCGATAGCTTTGAGGACTTTGGTTTAATTTGCCTCATTTATTGCTGTGAACGGCTTTGATGCTTGCTACTTAATTTGTTAAATCTGGGAGTAAAGGATTAGTGCGAATTAACTGGCCTTTAAGTTACTGTCCGCTGACTTAATCGAAGTTCGTTTGCCAACCTCGTGCATCCATTCAAATCTTGCTGATTTTCCGTCCCGCGTGGCGGTGCTTTGCTACCGTTACGCCATCGAGCGTTTTTTGAAAGTGAATTGCGATTGCCAGACCAATCTTCTTATCTCCTCGCTGAGACTTTGCTGTGTGTTCAGTACTAAGGCCCGAATGTTTTATTTCTATTAATATCGGAGGGCTTGGTTTCTGCCCCTTTATTGGTATGTGGGTGTGTAATTACGCTCGTAGCCATATTGTGTTCAGCTCCATGACATCATTTGTGATTTAATTATTTGTTGAATTTAAACAACTTTCTTCTTGCTAGATAGTACTAGCAGTTACTAGCGCCATGTGCAGAATTGCCTCGGTTACACGGGAGGTGTCTGAATCTGATTTACGCTCACAAACGGTTCGATTCTGTGGTCGCAGGTTGATTGATCAAAAAAAAAAAAGTAACTGCTGGATGCAATTAACATTGTACCTGTCTTGACTTTCCTTTTCAATTATGTATTTCTGAAATGCGTACATGTTGCCTTTGGGGAACTGAATGTAAATTTTAAGATGATTGTTTTTGTTACTTTCCATTTCTTTGCTGAATGGTGTTGTGGAACATTCTGTGATACCAAGCAAATTGTAAATCAGAGAACTGGCTGTTACTAAATGCGATAAGCAGAACTGTTAAACTGTTTGTCACACAAATTCCTCTCGTTGTAGTTGTCGTGTTGAAGCATAGGTACGCCATAAAATGTTTGCACTGTTCTTCTGACACATAAACCTGCGCTAAAAATTTTTGGTGTCCTAATAATAACATGGTGTCTCACTACAGGAACTGGAGCTTAGTGATAAGCAGTTAATTCTCACGGAACTGAAACAATTTTTCTTGCCTCTGTGACGTGCGTTGTTGAAAATACTTCCATAACTGTGATAGCCAAGTGCAAAGCTTATTTGTTGCCTTTGAAGATGGATATTTTCATAACCATATACAACGTTTTGGGTTTACCACGTTTTCAACGGTATAATGCGGATCGATGTGACAGTGTATGAAACTGTTACTTGTACGCAAAGTAAACACTGCAGCACATGTTGGGGAAGTACAGGCTGACGCACGGGACACGGAAGGTTTTGAACTGCGTAGTACTGAGGACGCGGTGGTGGGAGGTGGTCATGTTGGGTGTGGCGTGTGTACTGTAAGACCTTCGGTACACACACCATCAGATTATTTGACTTGTCGCTCCAGCGAAGTAGGTGAGTGTCAGCAACACATCTCATGGTCTTATCATGGCATGTTTATCTTCTGCCGTTAGATCAGACGATAGAAATGCCAGTTGCACGCTTAGAGTAGCAGATTGACAGTGACCAGCTTTCAACAGAACTTGATTAATTTTCACACACATTTATTAAAATAGTAACAAGCATAAACATTACGTAACTTGATTTTGGATGCTGTTTACAATTGACAATCTGAAGTTCCTTTAGTGTACGTACGTTAATCTTATTCTCACATATACCTCTGATACTTGACAAAGTGTCTATACATTTCTCTTCATGGCTATGTGCAGGAATATGGTAACCTTATTAGGAGCAGACTAAAACTTGGTTATATACTGGTACAGACTTTGCAGACTGGTGCAGACTGAGTAATCGGAGGTCTGTACACTTGTTATAATACCTCGCACGTTCAGGTATCACTGTGCAAGTGTGATCCGCAAGGAGAAAAGGTTCTATATTAGCAGCAATCTCATTGGTTGCGTTACACGTTAATACGTGGATCAGTGGAAGCAGAATTTGGTCCGTCTCTAAGGCAGCGCCATCTCGTAGTGCAGAGATGGACGAGCGCTGCGCCTGCGCTGTTGTGCTTAGCGGGGCGCCCTCTAGTACGAAAGTTGTGTATGCGCTGACTACGCGGAACTATGTACACAACAGTGGGGATAGTTCTGATCCACACAAGACGACATTTCGTTTACTCCGTCACTAGGGAGCAGTGGGACTTGCAATGTCGACTGTTTGTCTATGACAGTTGAAAAGTGGTGAGTCTATTATTGCTACGCAGCGATTGTTTCGTGCGCGGTTTAATGTAGGTCGATGTGGAGCTGTTCCAACCCGTAACATAGTCCTGAGATGCGTGGAAAACTTGAGATCAGCTGGAAACATAGTGGATAAGAAGCATCCTGGGCCCAGACGCAGAGCAACGACACCAGACAATGTCGAGAGGGTAAGTCAAGCGGCAGTCAGAAGCCCAGGACGGTCAGCTAGGCGTCATGCTAGTCAGGTACGAATCAATCGCGAATCGATTAGACGAATTTTGCATAAAGAATTAAAATTCCGTCCCTACAAAATGCTCATTGTCCAACAACTTAAGGAAACTGATTTTGCTGTACGATAAGACTTTACTTACAGAATGCAACTGATTTTGGGATCGAATAAAAATGAAATTTTATTGATGAGCGATGAAGCACATTTTCATATAAACGGGACCGTGAATAAGCAAAACCTACGTTACTGGGCTCCTGAGCATCCACACCTTATCCACCAGCGTCCTCTACACTCAGAAAAAGTAATAGTCTGGTATGCTCTCGGCTCTGTTGGCATTATTGGACATTATTTGTTTTGAAGAGAACGGGGCCACAGTTACTGTTAATTCGGTTCGTTACATTCGTATCCTTGAAACATTCTTGAAACCAGAACTAAGAAGACGACGAATCCTTTTAAAACGCGTTTGGTTTCAGCAGGATGGGGCAACATCGCACACTGTGACGTTAGACACACGTTTTCTGGCCGGATTATCTCACGTTTTGGCAATGTTCCTTGGCCTCCCAGGTTTCCTGACTTGTCAGTAGGTGCCTTTTTTCCGTGGGGGTACCTTAAGAACTGTATCTATAACAACATACCACGAAATCTGGACGAGTTGATGAATGCTATCATTCAAGCAATTGCTGCCATCCCTGTGGAGATTTTAGTCCGTGTGATGGAGGATTTCGAGAAGAGTCCTGCATTCGAAATGATGGACACCACCTTGACGACATTATCTTTCACAACTTTGTTAACTGAAATGGCAAATAATCAGCTTTGATTTTGAGTAAATAAACATGCATTAATTTTAAAGTTGGCTGAGTATTATTTCATTAAAAACCGTCCGTCTCCCGTGTGTCACCCTGTGCATATTTACAAAATTCTCTTGAAAGCTGTTGTGGCTGTTCTTGACGTGTTCTTTTTAAATTAATTTTTTTAATTGGATTGATTGATCCTCTAGGCACAAAATGTTAAATAAATATTTCGGTCACGAATGATGTTCAACCCTTACTTGGGCTTAGTACTCCCTCTTCGACACAACCTCACGGAGCAGAGCTGTGTCCCAGCCAGCGCATACAGTGGTTTCTCAAAAATATGGAAATATCGCCAAAAATAAATGCTTCAACATTAGTGGAGGTACAACCTAAGTCTGCAGGTTGCACTGTTGTGTTTGACCACAAACTGCACCTGCGCAGTGTTGCCAGTATGTTCCAAACGTCAGACGTTCTCAGAACAGTGTTGTGTGTAGCTGTGAGCGGACTATGTCGCAGCGAAGTGAATTCGAACATGGGCCAAATTGTTGCCCCTCGTGTGTTGGGTGTTTCCGTAACCATGCTAATCGAAGTGTTCGGCGTTAAAAGAGGCGCCGTATACTGCATATAGGGAAATGATTCTTACATCAGTATCAGTTTGGCTTTCTGAAAGGTAAAGCCACCAGAGAGGCAATTCTGACGTTGGGGGGAAAGACTAAAGAAAAATGGAGACATGTTCATAGTATTTGTCGCGTGGAAAAAGCGTTCGACAGTGTAAAATGATGCAAGATGTTCGAAATTCTGAGGTAATATACAATATGTACAAGAGCCAAGAGGGAATAACAAGAGTGGATGATCAAGAAAGAAGTGCTCGGATTAAAAAGGGTGTAAGACAGGGACGTAGTCTTTCACTCCTACTGTTCAATCTGTACATTGAAGAAGCGATGATCGAAATGAAACGAGGTTTAGTAATGGAATAAAATTGAAGGTGAAAGGATGTCATTGATACGATTCGCATATGACATTGCTATCCTGAGAGAAAGTGAAGAAGAATTACATGATTTCCTGAATGGAATAAACAGTCTAATGAGTGAATCGATGAAAGTAATGAAAAGTAGCAGAAATAAGAACAGAGAGAAACTTATCAGAATTGATGTTCGCGAAGTAGATGCAGTTAAGAAATTCTACTACCTACGTAGCAAAGTAACGAATGATGGACGGCGCGAGCTCAACATCAAAAGCAGACTAGCCTTGGTAAGAAGGTCATTCCTGCCAAGAGAAGTCTAATTGTATTAACCATAGGCTTTAATTTGAGGAAGAAATTGCTGCGAATCTATGTTTGGAACACAGCATGGTATGGTAATAAAACTTGGTCTGTGGGAAACCGGAACAAAAGTAAATCGAAGCATTTGAGATGTGGAACTATAGACGAATGTGGAAAATTAGGTGCACTGATTAGGTAAGGAATGAGGAGGTTCTGTGCACAATCGGCGAGGAAAGGATGAAAGACCTGGCAACAAGAAGGGACAGAATGGTAGGACGTTAAGACATCAGTGAATGACTTCTATGGTACTAGAGGGAGCTGTGGAGGGCAAAAACTGTAGAGGAAGACAGAGGGTGGAAATCATGGAGCAAACAACTGACGTACGTTGCAAGTGCTACTCTGAGATGAAGAGGTTGCTGGGTACTGGACAGAAATTCGTGGTGGGTCGCATGAAACCGAGCACGCAGATGTGCCGCATGGACTCGAATAATGTCTGAAGCAGGGCCGGAGAGAACTGGCACCATGAATCCTGCAGGGCTGTCCATAAATCCGTAAAAGTACGAGGGGGTGGAGGTCTCTTCTGTACAGCACGTTGCAAGGCACCCCACATATGGTTAATAATGTTCATGTCTGGCGAGTTTTGTGGCCGGCGGAAGTGCTTAAACTCAGAAGAGTGTTCCTGCAGCCATCGTATAGCAATTCTCGACGCGTGCGGTGTCGCAGTGTCCTGCTGGAATTTCCCAAGTGCGCCATTATGCACAATGGACGTGAACGGATACCAGTGATCACAGAGGATGTTTACGTACCTGTCACGAGTCGGAGTTGTATCTAGACGTATCAGGGGACCCATATCACTCCATCCATGGCAGAGATGCCACCAGCTTGACCAGGCCCCTGCTGCCTTGCAGGGTCCATGGATTCAAAGAGGTTGTCTCGATACTCGCACACGTCCACCCGCTCGATACAATCTGAAACGAGGCTCGTCCGACCAAGCGACATGTTTCCTCTCATCAACAGCCGAGTGTCGGTGTTGACGGGTCCAGGCAATGCACAAAGCGTTATATCGCGCAGTCATGAAGGCTACACGTGTGGGCCTTCGGCTCCGAAAGCCCATATCGATGGTCTTTCGTTGAATGTTTCGCACGCTGACACTTCTTGATGACCCAGGATTGAAACCTGCAGCAATTTCCGGAAGGGTTGCACTTCTGTCACGCTGAAGGATTCTCTTCAGTCGTCGTTGGTCCCGTTCTTGCAGGATTTTTTTTGCGGCCGCAGCGATGTCGGAGATTTGATGTTTTTACGGATTCTTGATATTCACGGTATACTCGTGAAATGGTCGTACGGGAAAATCGCAACATCGTCGCTACCTCGGAGATGCTGTGTCCCATCGGTTGTGCGCCGACTATAACACCACGTTCAGAGCTACTCACATCTTGATAGCCTGCCATTGTAGCAGCAGTAACCGATGTAACAACTGCGCAATACACTTTTTGTCTTTATAGGGCGGTCCATTAATCGTGACAGGGCCTAATATCTCACGAAATAAGCGTCAAACGATAAAACTACAAAGAACGAAACTCGTCTAGCTTGAAGGGGGAAACCATATGGCGCTATGGTTGGACCGCTAGATGGCCCTGCCATAGGTCAAACGGTATCAACTGCGTTTTTTTAAAAAATAGGAACCCCCATTTTTATTGCATTTTCGTGTAGTACGTAAAGAAATATGAATGTTCTAGTTGGAACACTTTTTTCGCTTTGTAATAGATGGCGCTGTAATAGTCACAAACGTATGGCTCACAATTTTAGACGAACAGTTCGTAACAGGTAGATGTTTTAAATTAAAATGCAGAACGTAGGTACGTACAACATTTTTTTTCGGTTGTTGGAATGTGATACAAGTACCTCTGTGAACCCATCATTTCTGAGAACGCATGCTGTTACAGCGTGATTACCTGTAAATACCACATTAATACAATGAATGCTGAAAATGATGTCCGTCAACCTGAATGCATTTGACAATACGTGTAACGACATTCCTCTCAACAGCGAGTAGTCCGTCTTCCGTAATGTTCGCACACGCATTGACAATACGCTGACGCATGTTGTCAGGCGTTGTCGGTGGATCACGATAGCAAATATCCTTCAACTTTCCCCAGAGAAAGAAATCCGGGGACGTCAGCTACGGTGAACCTGCGGGCCACGGTATGGTGCTTCGACGACCAATCCACCTGTCACGAAATATGCTATTCAATACCGCTTCAACCGCACACGAGCTATGGGCCAGACATTCACCATGTTGGAGGTACATCGCCATTCTGTCATGCAGTCAAACATCTTGTAATAACATCGGTAGAGCATTACGTAGGAAATCAGCGTACATTGCACAATTAGGTTGCCATCGATAAAATGGGGGTTAATTATCCTTCCTCCCATAATGCCGCACCATACATTAGCCCGTTAAGGTCGCTGATGTTCTACTTGTCGCAGCCATCGTGAATTTTCCGTTGCCCAATAGTGGATATGACGCCGGTTTACGTTGCCGATGTTGGTGAACGTCGCTAAATAGAACGCGTGCAAAAAATCTGTCATCGTCCCGTAATTTCTCTTGTGCCCAGTGGCAGAACTGTACACGACGTTCAAAGTCGTCGCCATGCAGTTCCTGGTGCATAGAAATATGGAACGGGTGCAATCGATGTTGCTGTAGCATTCTCAACACCGACGCTTTTGAGATTCCCGATTCTCCCACAATTTGTCTGCTACTGATGTGCGGATTAGCCGCGACAGCAGCTAAAACACCTACTTGGGCATCACCAGTTGTCGCAGGTCGTGGCTGACGTTTCACACGTGACTGAACACTTGCTGTTTCCTTAAATAACGTAACTATCCGGTGAACGATCCGGACACTTGGTTGATTTCGTCCAGGACACCGAGCAGCACACATAGCACACGCCGGTTGGGCATTCTGACCACAGTAGCCATACATCAACACGATATCGACCTTTTCTGCAATTAGTAAACGGTCCATTTTAACACGAGTAATGTATCACGAAGCAAATACCGTCCGCACTGGCGGAATGTTACGTGATACCACGTACTTACACGCTTGTGACTATTGCAGCGTCATCTATCACAAAGTGAAAAAAAAAGTGGTCCAACTAAAACATTCATATTTCTTTACGTAGTACATGGATATGTAATAATAAATGGGGGGGGTTCCTATTTAAAAAAAAAACGCAGTTGATAACCGTTTGACCTACCATAGCGCCATCTGGTTTCCCCCTTGAAGTTAGACAAGTTTCGTTCTTTGTAGTTTTTTCGTTTGACGATCATTTGGTGAGATATTTGGACCTGTCAGTATGAATGGACCACACTATATAGGCGACGCCGACCGCAGCGCCGTGTTCTACCTGTTTACAGATGCATGTGTTTGAATATGCATTCCTGTAGCAGTTTGCTTAGTGCTTCCGTGTAGTATGTAACCTGTGTGTGTGTGTGTGTGTGTAGTAGTAGTAGCGACACGACGCCGCCTGTTCCCTGCTGGTGCCTCTACTCTACTCTACTCTACTCTACTCTCCTCTCCTCTTCCGGTGTCGGCCGACCAACCTGAGCCAGGGACGCGGGTGTCGGGTTGCCACGGCAACGGCAGCCGCCGTGTCTCGCCGACCGCAACAGCGGCGGCAAACAGAGCAGCCGCCGCGGTATCCAAGGGCTGGCGGATTCGGTTACCGGCGCCGCCAACACCACAGCACGGGCTGTTTCTGCATACAATCTCTCTCTCTCTCTCTCTCTCTCTCTGTCTCTATGTCCTGCATCTGGCTCTGTTATTTATTATGTAATTAGGGAACATGTGAGGATGTTCGAAATTTTGAAGAAAATTGAAGTGAGCCATAATTTTGACCACAGAATTACAGACCGCTTTTGTCAACGTCCGCCCACGGTAGCTAAGTGGTCAGCGCGACGCAATGTCAATCCTAACGGCTCGGGTTCCATTCCCGGCAGGGTCGGGGATTTTCTCCGCTCTGGGACTGGGTGTTGCGTTGTCCTAATCACAGCCTATAGCACAACCTCCACTACACTAATAACTTCTGATCTGAAGCTTAAAGTTAGGCACCTCTTTAAGGGACCTACGCCCCCTGGTAAGAGGCGGTGCACAGCCTGGATGGAAGGATCTTAATTGTGGTTCCTCTCTTTTGATGCCAACCCCACGGATACCTATGGTGGACCGGGGAAAACCACCGTTCAGGTCGTGTTGTCGGCGGGGCCGAGAGGTGCTTGCGCCTGATGTACCCTGCTAGGAGCCTTGTAGGCTCAACACAAACCGTTAGCGTCATTACCTTTATTACTATTGAAACGTCCCCTTAGAAAAATTGTACATGACTGTACTTAAACTGACACACAATACTTTTTTAGCGCAACGCAATCTGACTTTCAATAATCCCTACAAAAGAATGGCCGTGACTATCATTAACCTATACCTTTCACAAATCACTTACCTCACAAAAATCTTCGTTACTCGAACTACTGCAATACAGCGAGCGCCACTACTGCCAGCTACATCTACATCTACATCCGTACTCCGCAAGCCACCTGACGGTGTGTGGCGGAGGGTACCCTGAGTACCTCTATCGGTTCTCCCTTCTATTCCAGTCTCGTATTGTACGTGGAAAGAAGGATTGTCGGTATGCTTCTGTGTGGGCTCTAATCTCTCTGATTTTATCCTCATGGTCTCTTCGCGAGATATACGTAGGAGGGAGCAATATACTGCTTGACTCTTCGGTGAAGGTATGTTCTCGAAACTTTAACAAAAGCCCGTACCGAGCTACTGAGCGTCTCTCCTACAGAGTCTTCCACTGGAGTTTATATATCATCTCCGTAACGCTTTCGCAATTACTAAATGATCCTGTAACGAAGCGCGCTGCTCTCCGTTGGATCTTCTCTATCTCTTCTATCAACCCTACCTGGTGCGGATCCCACACTGCTGAGCAGTATTCAAGCATTGGGCGAACAAGCGTACTGTAACCTACTTCCTTTGTTGTCGGATTGCATTTCCTTAGGATTCTTCCAATGAATCTCAGTCTGGCATCTGCTTTACCGACGATCAACTTTATATGATCATTCCATTTTAAATCACTCCTAATGCGTACTCCCAGATAATTTATGGAATTAACTGCTTCCAGTTGCTGACCTGCTATTTTGTAGCTAAATGATAAGGGACCTATCTTTCTATGTATTCGCATCACATTACACTTCGCTACATTGAGATTCAATTGCCATTCCGTGCACCATGCGTCAATTCGCTGCAGATCCTCCTGCATTTCAGTACAATTTTCCATTCTTGCAACCTCTCGATACACCACAGCATCGTCTGCAAAAAGCCTCAGTGAACTTCCGATGTCATCCACCAGGTCATTTATGTATATTGTGAATAGCAACGGTCCTATGACACTCCCCTGCGGCACACCTGAAATCACTCTTACTTCGGAAGACTTCTCTCCATTGAGAATGACGTGCTGCGTTCTGTTATCTAGGAACTCCTCAATCCAATCACACAATTGATCTGATAGTCCGTATGCTCTTACTTTGTTCATTAAACGACTATGGGGAACTGTGTCAAACGCCTTGCGGAAGTCAAGAAACACGGCATCTACCTGTGAACCCGTGTCTAAGGCCCTCTGAGTCTCGTGGACGAATAGCGCGAGCTGGGTTTCACACGATCGTCTTTTTCGAAACCCATGCTTATTCCTACAGAGTAGATTTCTAGTCTCCAGAAAAGACATTATACTCGAACATAATACGTGTTCCAAAATTCTACAACTGATCGACGTTAGAGATATAGGTCTATAGTTCTGCACATCTGTTCGACGTCCCTTCTTGAGAACGGGGATGACCTGTGCCCTTTTCCAATCCTTTGGAACGCTTCGCTCTTCTAGAGACCTACGGTACACCGCTGCAAGAAGGGGGGCAAGTTCCTTCGCGTACTCTGTGTAAAATCGAACTGGTATCCCATCAGGACCAGCGGCCTTTCCTCTTTTGAGCGATTTTAATTGTTTCTCTATCTCTCTGTCGTCTACTTCGATATCTACCATTTTGTCAACTGTGCGACAATCTAGAGAAGGAAGCACAGTGCAGTCTTCCTCTGTGAAACAGCTTTGGAAGAAGACATTTAGTAATTCGGCCTTTAGTCTGTCATCCTCTGTTTCAGTACCATTTTGGTCACAATAAAAGATTCAAACTACTGAAGGCACTAACTACTGATAGGCATAGTTAGCAAATGAAAGGTTTTGATAGAGAACAAACAATGTATTTATCTTAATAGTCATAATATATATAGCAGTTCATGACATCCATTCTTACAAATGTACTGTTTCTGATGGACACACGTCCAGATCATCAGCTTTCAAAAATCCGCCATCGCACTTCCCCACATCCACCACTGCTGCCGGCTCACCTCCAACTGCGCAACGCTACGCGCTGTTCACATCCAGCTGCCCAACACTACAATGACAGACAACAATGCAAACCAGCCACAGACTTCACACAGCACAGTCAGTGATTGCCCCATACAGAGCGCTACGTGGCGTTACCAATATAAGAAAACCTAAACAGCCTACTTACACCATTACCACAAGAACCCTTTCATTAGTAACTTTGAGCCAAGCACAAAATCAGCTACCTCTCTATTGTATATCGTAAATAGTTTAGCACGCTGGAAATGGAGGTCTTGGTCTTGGTTTCTAGCTTCAACGTACCCTAATCTCTTCTAGTTAACTTAGTTTTTAGGATGGTAGATGTTAAAGGCATGGTGAGCGACGGCCAGCGTCTTGAGAGTCATTCCAAGACCCGGGCCGCCGCCCACAACCAGGTGACGGGCAATACCTATCTCTTCTCTATTCAATCCTCTTCCTTCCTTTTTTTTATAAATATTTAATTTCGTTTTGTTTATTAATATCTCACTTGATTTTGTATTAGTTGTAAGTTTTTCTGATGGTGCAGAAAAAAAGATATCAAATGGATGTAAACAAATAGAGCCCGCCTCCACGTGGCGGGAGACGGGCAACGCTGTGACTAGGTCCGGGGTCCAGAGAGACTGACAAGGGGAAGGCCTGAGACCGATTCGGCTCAGATTTGGCAGGTCGATTGTGTACATCCTGAGACGAAGGGATCTAATATATTTTGGGGCAACACCCTTACGTTTTTGAGAAAATCACCCATAAAGTTTATGACGAGCAATCGACTCAAAATTGGCGGGATCGATAGATAATTGTAAATAGAGCATTTTTCATCACTTGGTACGAGTCCGAAAACGCATACTTTTCCGGAAATCGAGGTAAGAAACTTTTACAACTGCCGTTCTGTAACCACATGATACACGCTTCTGGCCGACAGCACCCATATCGCCGGCACGGTAACTCAGCGTGTTCGGTCAGAGGGTTAGCTGCCTTCTATAATTAAAAAAAAACTGAGTTAATCGATAAACAATGAACTTAAGCGGATGTCTTATGAGATCCGCCCCGAGCAGATGCAACGAACAAAAGCGAACAAAGTGAGATTCAAGAAAAAAAAGAAGTAGCGCAACTGCCAAGGTAAGTGCCTGTGAATTGGAGAACGCGCGCTCGAATCTCGAAGAAACCTAGCGGATGTTCTTCTTTTCATTTGTATTTTTCCATATCTTAATTGATAAGGGTAGGAGGGTTAATAAGGTCAGTAAATTAATAAGGAATGATAATAATAAGATAGGCAAATAAATTTCTCAATCCTCTTTGGTTAGTAAACAGCTAAAATGTTACTCAAGCTCACTTTACAATGGCTCTTCCAGTCTCTGTTACGTGAACTCACTTTTCTCCAAACAACTAGATGCATGGTACTTGTCATATAAACATTCGAAACAAATACACTCACGGAACCAAGAGCATCTAATGAATGCAGTCTTTCGACGGCTACACTGTTCCTTCCCTATGATATGACGAAGAGGCAACCGGGACAACTTAACTCTCCCCGCGCGCATTCTGTCCCGTGCCTCGCTGTAAACAAGCGTCGCACGGTTGGCTATCTGTGATCCCTCGTGAGGAAGTCGCAGCACTTTTACTCGGAGTTGTTTTCATGTGACAAGCCTTAAAAGTTTAATACTTCACTAACTGAAGGCGTTTGGGAAATTAGTTTGCCTACCTTATTATTATCATTCCTTATTGATTTACTTACCTTGTTAACCCTCCTATGCCTATCAATTGAGATATGGAAAAATACAAACGAAAAGAATAACATCCGATAGGTTTCCTCGAGATTCGAAACCCGGTTTTCCGATTCGCAGATGGTTACCTTGGCCGTTGTGTATCGGCGCTGTCGGCGACAGGCGTTAACCATGTGGGTACAGACGCGGCAGTTGTAAAAGTTTCTTACCTAGATTTCTCGAAAAGTACGCGTTTTCGGACCCCATACCTGACGATGAAAAATATTCTATTTACAATTATCTAATGATCCCTCCAATTTTGAGTCGACTGCTCATCATAACCTTTATGGGTGATTTTCTCAAAATTGAGGGGGTGTGACCCAAAATATCTTAGATTCCTTAGTTTTAGTTTGTACACAAGCGACCTGCCAAATCTGAGCCGAATCGTTTGGCCGTGTCTCAGACCTTCCCCTTGTCAGTCACTCCGGACCCCGGACACAGTCACAGCGGCCAAGTGGCAACATACGACCCACCGTAAGAAATTAGACGGTGGGTCATAAGAAATAAGCAGCTAGTGGAAAAAAAAGTGTCCTAATGATCATCATTTCCTCCCCGTCGACGCGCAGGTCGCTGAAGTGGCGTCAAATCGAAAGACTTGCACCAGGCGAACGGTCTACCCGACGGGAGGTCCTCATCACACGACACTTCATTTCATTTCATTGTCAACATCCGTCTGCTGCAGAATTCTTTGACATACTCAAGGTACCCTCCGCCACGCACCGTCAGGTGGCTTGCGGAGCATCGATGTAGATGTAAATCTGAGTTCGAGTATAATACATTTCCTTAAAACTTCTGCCCAGAAGCCCGCACGGATGTAAAAGTCATCGTTCGTGCGAAACTCTGCTCACCCTTTTCTCGAACAATATGCTACGAACCATCGACGAAGGGCAACAGGCAGATCCCATACGCTCTATTTCTGTAAAGCATTTCACATAGTGCCACACTGTCGACTGTTAATGAAGGTACGAGCAGTCGGAATAGGTTTGGCAGATATGTGAGGCTCGGAAACTTTGTAAGTTATAGAAGCCAGTACGTTGTCTTCGATGGCGAGAATTTGTCCGAGACAATGCTACCGGCATGACTGTCCCAGGATAGTGAGACAGGACCCGTATTATGCTCTACACTTGCAGGGTGTTACAAAAAGGTACGGCCAAACTTTCAGGACACATTCCTCACACACAAATAAAGAAAAGATGTTATGTGGACATGTGTCCGGAAACGCTTAATTTCCATGTTAGAGCTCATATTAGTTTCGTCAGTATGTACTGTACTTCCTCGATTCACCACCAGTTGGCCCAATTGAAGGAGGGTAATGTTGACTTCGATGCTTGTGTAGACATGCGACTCATTGCTCTACAATACTAGCATCGAGCACATCAGTACGTAGCATCAACAGGTTAGTGTTCATCACGAACGTAGTTTTGCAGTCAGTGCAATGTTTACAAATGCGGAGTTGGCAGATGCCCATTTCATGTATGGATTTGCACGGGGCAATAGCCGTGGCGCGGTACGTTTGTATCGAGACAGATTTCCAGAACGAAGGTGTCCCGACAGGAAGACGTTCGAGGCAATTGATCGGCGTCTTAGGGAGCACGGAACATTCCAGCCTATGACTCGCGACTGGGGAAGACCTAGAACGACGAGGACACCTGCAATGGACGAGGCAATTCTTCGTGCAGTTGACGATAACCCTAATGTCAGCGTCAGAGAAGTTGCTGCTGTACAAGGTAACGCTGACCACGTCACTGTATGGAGAGTGCTACGGGAGAACCAGTTGTTTCTGTACCGTGTACAGCGTGTGCAGGCACTATCAGCAGCTGATTGGCCTCCACGGGTACACTTCTGCGAATGGTTCATCCGACAATGTGTCAATTTTCATTTCAGTGCAAATGTTCTCTTTACGGATCAGGCTTCATTCCGACGAGATCAAATTGTAAATTTTAACAATCAACATGTGTGGGATGACGAGAATCCTTACGCAATTGTGCAATCACGTCATCTGAACATTTGGGCAGGCAATGTTGGTGATGTCTGGATTGGGCTCCATGTTCTTCCACCTACGCTCAATGGAGCACGTTATCATGATTTCATACGGGATACTCTACCTGTGCTGCTAGAACATGTGCCTTTACAAGTACGACACAACATGTGGTTCATGCACGATGGAGCTCCTGCACATTTCAGTCGAAGTGTTCGTACGCTTCTCAACAACAGATTCGGTGACCGACGGATTGGTAGAGGCGGACCAATTCCGTGGCCTCCACGCTCTCCTGACCTCAACCCTCTTCACTTTCATTTATGGGGGCATTTAAAAGCTCTTGTCTACGCAACCCCGGTACCAAATGTATTGATTCTTCGTGCTCGTATTGTGGACGGCTGTGATACGCCACTCTCCAGGGCTGGATCAGCGCATCAGGTGCTACTCTGACATGAGGTGGTTGGCACAGGAGAGGGATTCGTGGCAGGCCGCATCAAACCAGTCACAAAACTGACGATCGCACGCAGCTCGTGGTCGTGGGGTAGTGTTCTCGCTTCCCGCGCCCCGGTTCCCGGGTTCGACTCCCGGCAGGGTCAGGTTTTTCTCTGCCTCGTGATGACTGGGTGTCGTGTGATGTCCTTAGGAGGTTTAAGTAGTTCTAGGGGACTGATGACCACAGCAGTTAAGTCCCGTAGTGCTCAGAGCCATTTGAACCACTATTTTAAATGTCCTAAATAACAATGCCTCTTGGTCACAGGTTTAGTCAACAAAGCATCTGGCTCGTGTTCTTGTATTAGACTGTAACTCAGGTTTCTATATGCAGTTATAATATTTCTGGTTTTTTTTTAATTACTTCAGTGTAAATGGTGTTTAAAATATCTTGTCTTATCGTGGAAGAACCGTGCCAGATGTGTACGTTGAATCACACTTCCACACACAGAACAGTTACATTTGTGCTTTGTTGTTTCGTAGCTTTTGTAGTTGCTGGGGACTTAATTAATTAATTGTGTTGACGGAAATTCCCTTTCATTCTTTGTTGTTATTCTGTGCAGTCAGATTGCGGAATAATACTAATCAGGGCCAACCAGTGACGAGACTTCGTAACCGGACAAACAGCGACTAAAATTAAAATTATTAGCATTCTATTTAATGAAGCCCCCATGCAACGACCATTTTTTTGTTGTTGTAAAAACAGAGAAGATCAGCTTCGGTTGATAGAAATGTAGAAACACGCGAGGCAATACTGACCTCACGAGTTGTCGTAGAAGATACGTCACAGAAAGGGAAATTTCAGTTTACAGCATTCGCAGATTTAGAGAAAGCTTTTGACAATATTGAGAGGAATATACCGTTATGAATTCTAATGGTAGTGGGAGTAAAAATAGGCAGTCGAAAGTTATGCAGGGTGAATTTCTCCATCGTGTAAAAACTCCAGGGATTGGTCTATGAGAGCATACAGAATAAAAGAATATCTAATGAAGGTATGTCCAGAAATGAGTGGTTTCCATCTCAGAGACCATTTATTCAATCACACATTGTTACAGGGGCTGCGGTCTAATACGCGCTGTACCAAGCAGCCACAGTTACGGTATGAGCTGAAGATCGTTTCCGTGTGTGTCGGTATATCTGAGTACGCGCCGTAGCGTGTTCTGTCCCACACCTTCCGATGTCCAGGCTGCATCCGGACAGCGTCAAAGGGAGCTGCTCCAGTGTCTCCATGTCTGGAATGGCCTCTAAACACGCCATGCTTTTGAGACGGGCCCATAACTAGAGGTGACTCAGGTTGAGGTCTGGTGAGCGAGCACGCCGTGCAACTGGGTCCCCCTCGTCTGAGTTATCGACCAACTGAGATGCGTCCGGATGTTAATGGCGAAGTTGGCTGGACCATCCAGCAGCCACATAACCCTTCGAATCATCAGTGGCGCTCCTTCCAGCAGGAGAGGCAAAGTCACCGCAAGAAACACCGACAGGAAGATTGGTCCCAAAACACAGTCACCAGTTTCCCGGCGCACACATTCCCACTGCACCGACGATGATGATGATAATTTTCACAGTCATTCCTAGGTTGGCAACGACGTGGTTTTAGAGATCAGACGTTTCCTGAACAAACAGAATGCAACCAAGGTCTTCACCAACCCATGCATCGCTATGAATAATTCTTAGCATTGATGCGTTAATATGTAGGACCCACTCCAGCTTTCATCGTTGTAGCCACAACTATCTTCGAGGCCATAATTAAGACTCAAGGTGCCACTAGTCGCTGCCTAGACCATAGCTGGTAGCTAGTGGCAGGGCGACTGTAGCTCTACACCTATCCTAGCGCCTAGAGATGTCAACTCTAGAATCTAGAGACTCTGCACTACCGTTGATAGCCTGGAGCGTCCGCCTGGTAATCTAGATGCAGACACTGGGCGCCGAGTTGAGGTTCCATCAGCAGCGGAAAGATCCCGCTTGGCTAGGCGGCCAGAATATTCCGCGCCAACTTGGCGAACTGTCTACTGCGGCACTGGGTGCGGAGGATGCAGAAAAAATAAAAGGGAGGCGGGGAGAGAAAAATAATCCCTCCCCAGAGTGCGGCGATACGGGAATTTCCGCCCATCTGGGCCGGTGCCCAGGCGCGGACATCTGAGCGAGGCTGCTGCGTTTGGCAGCTTCCCTTCCCTTCCCTTCCCTTCCCTTCCCTCCTCTGGCAGCAGGGAGTTGTTTTGGCGCAGCGTCTTGAATATGGAACAGGAGGCCGCCCAGAGCCAGCTACTTGTAGTCCGGTTCCAAATGCGGAGGCGATCAATAAACGTTCTGGGGGAACAGACAGGTCGTGCGAGATCCGTCTCGTATGGTTCCATAAACGACACTTACTGAAAATCACTTGCTCATGTAACATAACGCCCTGTACGCTACCTTGTGAGGCAGGAAGATCAGCCAGACATGGATCGAAAATGGTTGCCAGATTGACGATCATAGCTGGTCCACTGACGATCTACATCTACATTTATACTCCGCAAGCCACCCAACGGTGTGTGGCGGAGGGCACTTCACGTGCCACTGTCATTACCTCCCTTTGCTGTTCCAGTCGCGTACCGTTCGCGGGAAGAACGACTGCCGGAAAGCCTCCGTGCGCGCTCGAATCTCTCTGATTTTACACTCGTGATCTCCTCGTGAGGTATAAGTAGGGGGAAGCAGTATATTTGATACCTCATCCAGAAACGCACCCTCTCGAAACCTGGACAGCAAGCTACACCGCGATGCAGAGCGCCTCTCTTGCAGAGTCTGCCACTCGAGTTTGCTAAACATCTCCGTAACGCTATCACGCTTACCAAATAACCCTGTGACGAAATGCGCCGCTCTCCTTTGGATCTTCTCTGTCTCCTCTATCAACCCGACCTGGTACGGATCCCACACCGATGAGCAATACTCAAGTATAGGTCGAACGAGTGTTCTGTATGCCATCTCCTTTGTTGATGGACTACATTTTCTAAGGACTCTCCCCAATGAATCTCAACCTGGCACCCGCCTTATATGATCATTCCACTTCAAATCGTTCCACACGCATACTCCCAGATATTTTACAGAAGTAACTGCTACCAGTGTTTGTTCCGGTATCATGTAATCGTACAATAAAGCATCCTCCTTTCTATGTATTCGCAATACATTACATTTGTCTATGTTAAGGGTCAGTTGCCACTCCCTGCACAAAGTGCCTATCCGCTGCAGATCTTCCTGCATTTCGCTGCAATTTTCTAATTTCGCAACAGCATAACCCGTTAAAAGCCACATGGAACTTGCGACACTATCAACTAGGTCATTTATATATACTGTGAAAAGCAATCGTCCCATAAGATAGGCAGATTACATTTCAGCACGATAATGCACGACCGCATGTTGCAGATCCTGTACGGGCCTTTCTGGATACAGAAAATGTTCGACTGTTGCCCTGGGCATCACATTCTCCACATCTCTCACCAATTGAAAACGTCTGGTCAAAGGTGGCCGAACAACTGGTTCATCACAACACGCCAGTCACTACTCTTGATGAACTGTGGTATCGTGTTGAAACTGCATGGTCAGCTGTACCTGTTTGGCTCAATGCCCACGCGTATCAAGGCCGTTATTATGGCCAGAGGTGGTTGTTCTGGGTATTGATTTCTCAGGATCTATGCACCCAAATTGCGTGAAAATGCAATCACATGTCAGTTCTAGTATAATATATTTGTCCAATGAATATCTGTTTATCATCTGCATTTCTTCTTGGTGCAGCAATTTTAATGGCCAGTAGTGTATGTTTTCTGAACGACGCAGCAAAAACACTGGTTGCCGTCAGATCAAATGGTTCAAATGGCTCTGAGTACTATGCGACTTAACTTCTGAGGTCATCAGTCACCTAGAACGTAGAATTAATTAAACCAAACTAACCGAAGGACATTACACACATCCATGCCCGAGGCAGGATTCGAACCTGCGACCGGAGCGGTCGCACGGCTCCAGACTGTAGCGCCTAGAACCGCACGGCCACTCCGACCGGCTGCCGTCAGATCAGAATTATTTCTGCCCCGCTGAATCGCGAAGGCCTTACTGTGTAAGGAGTATGTCAGAACTATCCAGTAGTGATGGGGAGCTCGCGAATGAGTCGTTCAAATGAACGCTTCACTCCACTGAAGTGTGAACTAACCACTCAATTTCAGTGAAACTCTTCACAGATAGCACACTCCACACTTTTTTCTAGTTCACTCACTCTCTCCCACTCTCCCTCTCCCACTACATCGGCGCTACGTCACTCATTCTCCCTTCACTTTAGTCCCCCCTCCACTGCCTGTCGACGAATCGCGCGGTGTTTGTGGGGAACGATAGGTTTACGAGGGGTTGTGGAGGTGAGGGGCGGGGGAAGGCAGCGTCAGCTGTTTCCTGGAGTGCTGACATCATTACCCATGACTATTTGTGCAGTTAAACTTCGCGTCTACGGGTAGCCTACCGTTGGCAGCGCATGCAGAAAAATGAATAATAAAGATACAAACGAAGAGGCTGGCTGTGTGAACACAGACAGCCAACATGAAAGTAAAAGGTTTGTTAACAACACTGAAATAGGGATTTTACCTGAAATCGTACCAATGACTACAGGTGACAGTTTACGTTTTGAGTCTGGAGGGTTATTTTTCTCAACAAAAATAAATTCTACAGGAAAACTTCTGAATAATTACGTAACATAGGTATATAGACTTTGTGACAGTGGTAAACATACTCATTCTATTTTGGATTAAATTTTAAAAGGAACATAAAATTGGAGTGCATTTCGTTGGTAGCCCTAGTTTTCAGTCCATGAATACAACGAATAACGTTTCACTTGGCAGATAAAGACTTTTGGGCGCTTCATGAGAAAATGTCGAGCAAGGTTAAATGTAATACCTTCTTTATATGTGACAGGCTTATCTGTTTATCTTTCCTTTGCCGGCCGCGGTGGTCTCGCGGTTCTAGGCGCGCAGTCCGGAACCGTGCGACTGCTACGATCGCAGGTTCGAATCCTGCCTTGGGCATGGATGTGTGTGATGTCCTTAGGCTAGTTAGGTTTAAGTAGTTCTAAGTTCTAGGCGACTGATGACCACAGATGTTAAGTCGCATAGTGCTCAGAGCCATTTGAACCATTTTTTTTATCTTTCCTTTGTCCCCTTCGACAATGCTTCATTTAAGTTAGCTCAGACGCTGTAAGAGCGTAAAACGTTGCGTGCACGTCACTGCATAGTTCGGCCATCTGTTGGTAAAATTATGAAGTATTGCGAAGCTTTATTGTGAGAGCGAGGCGAAGCGAGCGCTGCCGGGGCTGAGCGGCGAACTGGGCAACTTCGCCAGGTGTCCGTACTTCGTGAATGAACTAGTTCATTTGAACGCTTCACGGCAAAGAGTCAGATGAATGAAGTAGTTCACGGGAATGAACGAGTTAGACCCATTTCTACTCTCCAGTACATTAAAAACGTTATAGCCAGCTTGACGCTACTCTGATATCGATAGTAACAATCTGAGGGCGAAACATGAGAGGCAGATTCTAAGCATTGTTGTGAGACGAGTCAGTAGCGTTGGTCGAGAGCTCGGAAACAGAAGACGAGTCACGCTGCCCTCACGTCGGTGATGGCAGATCTGACCACACTCAAGGCCTGATTTCATTTATGTGGCCAGGAGAGCTCTAGATGGCTCAACTGCGCTTGAAGATGGAATTCGAGATAAAATTCGCTAGCACAGCGTAAAAGCAATTGCTGGGCTACAAACGTGATTGTTAGTCCGAGTTTGCAATAATACTTGCCAGTTACACATGCCTCCTTATCCTCAATAATAATAATTATTCTCCACACCTAATTAATAAATAATTTTGAAATTGAGA
Organism: Schistocerca gregaria; assembly: GCF_023897955.1. Lineage (NCBI taxonomy): Eukaryota > Metazoa > Arthropoda > Insecta > Orthoptera > Acrididae > Schistocerca > Schistocerca gregaria. Next base: position 83,024,758 of record NC_064930.1, on the reverse strand, counting down.
TTTGTTAATCTCGCACTCAGCCATATCTATGTGACTGTAATTGTCATTGTCTATTGTTGATCATGTTGATTTTGAAGTTTTAGATAGACTTAATTTATGAAATCCCTTCTCTCAGTTTATTTAGTAGCTAACATGACCCAAGGAAACTCCTTTTTATTAAATTCATTCTTAGTAACAACAATCTTTAGCCGCTGCTGCTGCAAATTACTCTACACCACATGGAAAAAGGCAGTCATCTAAGGAGGTGAGTGCAAAACTTAGGGGCAAAACAGAGATACTGACACACCACAACATGTCACGTACTCTGATCCAGTAAATTCCGTTGCACAAGTAAGATTCTGAATCACTTACAAATTCTTGTTCAAATGCGCAGTCAGATAGCTTATCCAAACGTTACTGTTTGAGTTTTTCATGTAACGATCTGTTGAGGGCTTAAGTGACAGTGAAACTGACACTCATACAATATGCACACAGTGTTATGCAGGTTAAGCACTCCGTCTTCAAACCACGAGTGGCCTACCGGAACCATCCGACCGCCGTGTCATCCTCAAGGAGGATGCGGATAGGAGGGGCGTGGGGTCAGCACACCGCTCTCCAGGTCGTTATGATGGTATTCTTGACCGAAGCCGCTACTATTCGGTCGAGTAGCTCCTCAATTGTCATCACGAGGCTGAGTGCACCCCGAAAAATGGCAACAGCGCATGGCGGCCCAGATGGTCACCCATCCAAAAGTCGACCACGCCCAACAGCGCTTAACTTCGCTGATCTCACGGGAACCGGTGTATCCACTGCGGCAAGGCCGTTGACTGTTACGCAGGTTAGATTCCCTTTACTGACAGCTCAGGTTGCTTATCGAGTCCATTTTCACAGACGAACATAAGCAATATTGGTTGTAGGTACGAGGAATATAGGCAATATTAGTTGTAGGTACGACATATTGGGATAAATTCTAGTGTTGGATTCCGCTCGTCGGCTTTGAGCAATGGCGTCATAGCTAAGGCAAAGACGCTACGTATAGGCAATCTATGAAAGATTATACTCGTGAACAAACTAATGTAGCATACGATAAAATTACAGTCACATTCACCCAGTTATTTACCTAGCCATGAATTGTGTCGAAACGAGCTGGAGATAACGAAAAGTAGGGACAAGAATTAAAAACAAATCATGTCTGGTAAGAAGTATCTTCGTAATTTATGCGACTAGAAAAGCACTGAGTACTTTTACATTTCATTAAAGTAATGCGCATGGTGAAGTCGTACTGTTATAAAATAGCGTTAATTTTACGTTAATTATTGACTCTAACGGCAGGAGTGCAGGAAAATGGGGGTTTTGTGAGGGGAGAAACTGAAGTGTATCAGAATAACAAGAAAATTAAATGGATGCCAACAAATACGAAACAGTAGCATAAATTGTGGGGAAATCGAGACGCAAAATTCTAAGGGAAAAGCTAGTACATGACAAACGAATATGAATAAAAAATAAGTAATGGGCCGTACGGTTTTGTGCTGTACGTGTCCCTTAACGTACGTTTCCACTTCACTATCACCTCGGAAACAGTGGACCTAGGGATGTTTAGGGGTGTGGAGATCTCGTGTACAGACGTATAACACAAACGACACCCAACCACCTAGTTCGAAGTCCGTGAGTTCTGCAGAGCGCCCCATTCTGCTCTCTCACGATGTCTAATGACTACTGAGGTCGCTGATATGGAGTACCTGGCAGTAGGTGGCAGTACAATGCACCTAATATGAAAAACGTATGTCTTTGGGGGTGTCCGGATACTTTGATCACATAGTGTATATTGCGTCTCGATGTGGCGAGAAGTTCATTAAACGCACATAAATAGTCCTTTACGAACCATTTCTTCGATGAGTACATGTTTTCGAAGTTCGATAAATAGTTTTCATGTGAAGATTTATTCACAGTCGAATAGAAGAATCGGAACAGAATTTACACACAAAGCCAGTGCGAGGCGCACAAAACAAGGGAAATGAACTATTAGATTTATTTATTTAACAAATTACTTAATAATTATAGTAAGTGTGGGGGTCCCTCCCTAGCATTTATACATGTGCGAGCCCGTCAAAATTAATAATGAAGAAAATTTAAAAGTTGTCCTTAACGAACTCTGTAAATAGCAAATGGAACGTGTTTCACAGCAGGAGTGTTGTGAAAATACAATTTGTAAAAACTGAAATTAATAACTTCTACCTGCAATTACAAATTTCACACCATTGGAAATAATTTCACGTTGAAGAGTGAATTTGCAGACAATTACCAACACATTACCAAGTCTCAGGCTAAATTACTTCGAGTTGGTGATAAAACATTTATGATGGCCCCTTACGACACGTGTTGCACAGTATTGTGTGTGTACCATGTACATAATATGTTTAATGTAGAAGCAATGACTCGTTGCAAATTGAATTTGTTGGTATACGATCCATTCATTAGAGCCAATTACAGTGGCTTTTGCTGTGTGTCTACATTCGCACTGTGGCCGCGTGGACAGCTAATTAAACCCCGCACGAACTGGCCGATCAGTGACGTCAGAAGCCGGCGACCGTAGCATCCGTCATAGCAACAGCATTTGCGGATGCAGTTTCCGAACTCATTTCGAGGCTAATGCAAATCGTCTCTGTTAGTACGAAATAACTACGAAATTTGTTTTGCTGCAAAAGCCGGTTGATTCACGGTATTATAATATTAATACGTGAACGCGAAAACTAAAGTACTGATTTTAATATCAATTGTAGTAGGTGAATAAAATTTATCTAATTACATTGCCAGGTAATACACACATGAGAAAAGAGGAACTATTTCCTCTATCTCTCACATTGCTATCAACTTATACAACGCGAACCAATCTGGTGTTACGATACAAACGTCGCACGAAAGTAACAACGTTTTGTGAAATCGCATTCCAGCGACGTTCGTGTTATAAACGTTGCACAGAGTTCATCTGCAGTAACACATGCAGAATGGGCAGCTACGAGTGCCAGAACTGCTACGTTACGTTGTCACCAGTGGAAAACAAAATTTAGTTAAGACGTCGGTGAGGGGAACAGACTTTGTTTATTGGCGTGGTTTTTTTCCCTTACTTTCGTCCAAGAATAATCAGAACTGACTTTGTGCTCGGATGCCCTCATCACACACAAAAGTAGAAATTTTCTTATTTTCAGTTTCTTCATTTTGCCTAGCTACCTTATTATACGGAAATGATATTTTTTTTTGGCTACCGGTATGCCTCGAAGAAGAATACCAGCGAGTCGGACTGAAAAACGAAGACATAGAGAGAAACAATTTTTGTGCAGACATAGTAACAGGAATATTGCGGAAGTTGACAATGAACGATAATCCTATTGTTGTTTTTAAACAAACATTTAGATGTGCACTGAACTTAATTCCAAATAATTGTGACCCTGTTTGACGAGTTTCCAGTCCAAATTTAGTAATGCAAATCATTTCGCATCTGATGCTACTTCATGCGATACAACGGCATTCACATTATGATGTCGTAAGTTGTTTCGCCATTAACACAAAATTTATTCTTCAATGCACTGTATCAAGGACTCACTTCAAATGACAAATTAGAGAGAAACCAGAGACTTGCTTCAAGAATAGTCATAGCTAGAATGCAGCATTTGCTGTGGGTTATTTCTGACGCTAAAATCTCAGTGTTTTGCGTGGAGTGAATCACGTTAAGATAGATGACAATTTTTTTTTTAATCACAGATCAGGTCCACTTAGTCGGTTGGTCGAATTTGGACCACAGGCGATACTAGTTTTCGGTATTGCGTATATCTGATCTGCATAACTTAAGTGTAAAATGGTCAGCTACTCGCACTTGCATGTTCCCTATCTAAAAAAAAATTAAAAAGCTATCATAATCTGTTCGCCAGAAAATTTTACGCTGAAGACTTAAGGGAAGATTGTACCTTCGTAAGGGGCAAAATATTAAAAAAAAATTTTTTTGCTCTTAAAAATTCCTTCGAGTGTATTTTACTAGGGAAATATGTTTTCTAAGGGCATTTTAGCCATTGAAGGCATTAAATATTAATTTACTTTTAGGGTATCACATGTTAGCACGCCCCCTTTTCTCTCCTGTCATCCTATTGAACTTCAAAAACCTAATTTTCTGATTTGTGGAAATATTTCGTGCTCACAGTTGGCTGCCCTGTTCGTGCGCTACAATCACTTGCTCCTTGTCCTTCCAGAACACAAATTAATCATTTATCAGTGTCATATGATCAAGAATTTCAAAAACAGTATTTGTCGGTAAAGATACATTGAAATTGGGTGTTTATGGTGCAGTTATTTCATTTAATGACGGCAATGTGGGGAGAGTCAAGCTGCTTCGAAAGTTAGGCATACAACCTGGGGAAAATACGGTGGTGGGAGAGTCAAGCTGCTTCGAAAGTTATGCATACAACCTGGGGAAAATACGGTGGTGGCATGTTCCGAATTGGATGCTGTCCGAGTGAAGAATGCAGATTATGAAGTGTCTATGATATCTAGGAATGCAAGAATGCACTCAAGGAATGCTAAGAGAGCCAGGTGGGATGAAGAAAATGCGGATGTGGTGCAGAGATGTTCTAAGATCAGTAACAAACTATGTTTATTTTTAAAGCTGGATTCCGAAATTTTTTAATGGTTTAATGAACCATCATACGACAGTGAAACTTAGAGAAACTGGGCTGAACATCAATGATGAATTCTTAAAAGAAGTTCGGTTTAATATTGCAGAAACTATGAACTAATGAAGCATAAATATGAGGAAAAAATTTTAAAATTTGCAAAAAATTTTAAATTTTGCAAAAAATTCTCTAAAAAATAAATTATGCAAGCGAGTTATCCACAAAAATCGGTCAATGGAAAGAGACTCTTCATCCACCAACCATTAAAATTTTATAACATCACCATGAACCGTTCACGATGTAAATGTACCTAAAATTGAGAAATTTAACATTGTAAGTACATAAGGAACAATCTCCCCTTAACGTAATTAGTCAAGTATTAGAAACTATGCATATGTCTCGACACAGATTAGCTCACTACACTTTATTCATCCAGTATTTGGGAACCGTACCGCTTAGGTACTTTCGACAATCTTAACAAACAGTTTCAAATCTTTTCGAAGCTTTCCCTCTCTGACACCCCCGCAACCCGCCACAAAATAATGAAAAGACAAAATGTTTATCACTTACTACATTACATTTTCGCTGATCACGCAGTAAAACATCAACATCCGGCATGATGTTTTAATTTATTACTGCTTTGTGTTTGACTGCATTCGCAACACATTTCTGAGACGGTATCCAAATATGTAACTGAATGAACCTGTGAAATTGTATCATTGCACGACACATAGATCAAGGGACATGACGTCGAATACAGTCGAAGGATAGGCGAGATTTCACTGGTTCATCAGTGCCATTCGGTTGTTGTCTCACGGATGACTGGCAGTTTGACTTCAAATACGGTAAACGTTCTTTACTTAACAAGGAGAGGTCCTCAGAAGTGGAACTGATATTATGAAACCGTCGATACAGTGATGTAAGTCAACATCCCAGCTATCACATCCTGCAACCATTGACCCTGGTAGGCCCACATTTCCGAGGTATTCACGGAAAAAAATTCAGAATTTTGCGTGACGCTCACTACCATTAATTTAGTACCGTCATATTGACTAATTGTGTGGTGTAGTGGCTGGGGTACGGCACTGGCATGGAGAAGGTCATGTGTTCGAATTTTCTTTTTAAATTTTTATCGAAATTACTATGATCATTATTTTTACTCGGTTAATAAGTTTAAATATAATTTTATGTTTCTGTTCCTTTGGCGCAGCTTTACATCATACCAGCTTCTCCATTGCTTTCATTTTTCTTCCTGTCATTCTTATTCCACCTGGAATCTTCTTTTCGCGTGATTTTAACTAACTTTATGTACTACTTTCGATTTAATTTCTTACGTTTTATCATCCAATTTCTTCTTCCATGCTATTGTAGTCATTATTTCTATTCCTAATTTTTCTCGATTTTCGTTTTACATATAATCCCTTCTTTCGTTTAAAATCTTAGTCGCCTCTGTTTTTTCTGTAGTGCAATAAGAATTTAGGCTATGTTTTAGGTGAAACTTCCTGGCAGATTAAAACTGTGTACCGGACCTAGACTCGAACTTTTCCTTTCGTGGGCAAGTGCTCTACCAACTGAGCTACCCAAGCACGACTCACGACCAGTCCTCACAGCTTTAATCCCGCCAGTACCTCGTCCCCTACGTCCAAACTTCATTGAAGCTCTAATGCGAACCTTGCAGAACTAACACTCCTGGAAGAAAGGATATTGCTGAGACATGGCTTAGCCACAGCCTCGGAAATGTGTCCAGAATGAAATTATGTTTTAGGTCTTTTTACGACGATTACCATAAAAAATATGTACATTTTGTTATGAAAAATACATTGTTTGACGCTATCGCACAGACAATATGAATAGATTATTTCGTCTTTTGGTTTTTAACCGTTTGCTCATCATTTTCAGATATTTAAATACTGTAACAGATAGATACATTTCCATTCACGTTCACAAAAAGTTCAAGCGCAAAAAGAATGACATATAGAAAAAAATGAGCACAAATGAAAAAATTCATGTTATGATCAAAATACGACGAAGGAATAGAAATAAAAAGCTACACTGAAGTCAATTAATAGCAGAAAAATAATAACCAATGTCTTTTGGTGAAGATTTAAAAATTAAAAGAAATTTAAAGCACTTGATGAGGTTCAAACCCACAATCTTCAGGATATAAAGCTCTTCCAGTAGCCGTTACATCACGCAACCAGTCTACCTTAGCCGTCTCTTTCAAAGCTATTAACCCTCGCATAGAATCAAGATTATTTTGCGTCGACACTCACAAACGAGGGCCTACCAGGATGAATTGATGCAGGGTGTGATACCTGGGATCTTAGCCTACATCACCGTATACATGCTTTCGAAAAGTTGGTCCCAGCACTGGGAACCTTTTCTTGTAAGTGGTTAGTAAGTGTTACTTTTATAATTCTCAAACCCTTATTCAGAATTTTGTTGTGATTTTTTCTATTTTTAATGAAGAGGAGATGTAGGACTTTTCGAAAATGGGTCCAGAAAAATATAACTCATTAGAGTCAATATTAATCGAACAAGATGACGTACCGTTACAATCCTTGATTTCACTTCATGTGTTCAGAGTAACCCCCCATTGGGAGCCAAACAACGTCGATGCCGCTGAACTGTTACAGTGCTGTCGCTGTGATAACCGCACAGAAGGCCTCGATGAATTCTCGTAGCTCGTTCAGTGTAGCTGGCTTGTGTTGATGAACTTCATTTTTGAAGGTCGCCCATAGGTAGAAGTGAAGAGGTGTAAGGTCTGGAGACCGTGGTGGGTACCCAACAACTCCTGTTTGACTTGTCCATCGCGGTCGAGATAACAACTCACACAAACACATAAACTATGAACCCCGTAAGAGGGACTGAAATGGTACAAACACTCACACTAAGAAATTATTTGCCACCGAAAGTGCAATTTGTTTTTAAAAGGACTTTTGCGGTGGAAGGGAGGCAACTTTATATACTAAAATGCCTATTTAAATAAAACCCAGACTTACATAAAATGTACAACATGCTCTACATTACACATATACCGCCTTTCAAGATGATAGGCAAGATAAAAACATTTCAGGAATTCGGCCGTTACACTTCAAGCAATAAATTCTTTAACAGAGAAACCGACAACCATGACAGAGGCAGCTATTAACGTAAGGGAGACCGACAGACAAACAGACAGACACTAACTGCCTAACAAATGCGGCCGTTTAGTTTGTACTGCGTCTCGTCAGACCAGATAACCATCCCTGCAAACTGTTCGTCCTCGGGAAGTGTGCCTTTAAACCACTCATAGTACTCCATCCTTTCATCCGTGAAATAAAAAAACTGAGTTAATAGATCAACAACGAACTTAAACGGATATCATACGACGTCCGCCCAGAGCAAATGCAACGAATAAAAGCGAGCTAAATGAGATTTAACAAAATAAATAAATAAATCAGAGGCGTACCCATTCATAGCGTGCAGAGATCTTGGTAATGTTCGCCATTCCTTGTACACTTCATTGGCTTACCTCGCTTTCATGTGCATCCTGCTTCACAGATTTTTTTAGGTAACGTAGTAAAATGTTGCAACAGAGCAGAGCTGGAAGCTGGACTTGATATTTTTGGTCGGCCAGAGCTTTTCTTGTGTACATCCTGAACAGTACCGTTGCTTTCAAATTTATCCTGAATACGATAAATTGTTGTACGCGTTGGTGGCTGAGTTCCGTACACATTACGCCACTGCCGTTGTACCTCCCTGACGTTTTCGACGTCCAGCTCCCCTTCAGTACGGCCTTGCGTGGCTCAGACCAAAATCTTGTGTCATTCATTGCAGCACTGTCATCTGTTTGTAAACGCGCGCCAAGGTCTGTTGAGAAGACAATTGCAACAATATGTTATTTTGCTCCAGAGATATTCACTTTCAAGGAGTGTCTACATTTTTCTGGGCCCCTCTGTATTAGACCTACAGGGAATGTAACGGAAAATTATTAGTCCTCTTCCGGTGTTATTACAAAAATACAGGTAGCGTGACTTTGAATCGAAACGGGAAGGCACGGTTCTTTAATTTATTTTAGTAAGTAAATTGAAAGTGGTGAGTCATAGAAAGGAGCTAGTTCATTCCAGCCAGTGAACGGTTCTGATCCAGTCCTGAAAAGGATAGTTTTGCTCATCTATACGTCCTCGTCTTCTTCTATTCCTTTATTCCTCGTTGCCTCTTTTATGCTCCCTAACCGAGTAACCTTCGACCCTCCTCTTCTCATTCTTCCCTGAGGATGGTACATCAAACTCTTATTTGCATTGTATATCCATACCAGACTAGCTGCTTTACTTCTAATTCATATTTGATCCTTTCTTGGGGGTTTGGGTCATTTCCCTAATCGCTGTATCAGAGGGGTACTCACATAAAAAAAGAGGAATAACATTTCCGTGGGTGGGGCTTGTGTAGTAGGGATTCCTGCCGGTAGGCGAGTATAGCGCAACTCATTGCCAGTACCGTGTCGCCTGTTTTGTCGATCTGGTGTGATCTGTTCATCTGCAGTGATTGTTCTTGTTTAGAGCTGTTTTGTTCTTGTTCCGTTTTTTGTTACGGCAAGTTCAAATGAACAACGTGCAGCTGTGACATTTTGATTTCTACTCGGTAAAAATGCTGCTGAAATTATGGGAAAATACTCAAGAGTACAAGTGGCTTGCTCGAATTAAAAATGGCGACGTGTCGACTTATGACGAACGTGTTTCTGGAAGTTCATCAGCTGTCCGAATCGACGAAAATATTGATAAAATTCAAGAGCTTGAGCTCAAAGATTAGAGATTAGTAGGTTACTCTGGAGTTCGGTTCAGCGAATTTTAACGGGAGATTCGGGAACGAAAAGCGTTGCTGCCAAGTTTGTTCTTCGGGTTCTGACTGACAACGAAAGGGACATCGAGTTGAAACATGCCGTGCTTTGAAACAACAAAAATGACCTTTGTTTCTTCAGCTTCCATCATTATCATAGATAAAGTTGAGACGTGTCTCAAGAAAAATTTCATTAAAAAACGGTGAGTCAAATGAAAACCTTAAATTAATAATAACAAATCGAAATTTCGACCCGATATCCTATAAGCTGGTAAGCGTGCTACAAACAGCGTGCAGAATGGCCTGTAGGTGGCAGCATAGTGCAGATGCACACATACCGTCGGAGTATCAGTATAAAGATGGCCGCGCCATTTGCGACTTGCACCAGGGAAGAACAGCGTTCTGTTATTCGGTTTTTGCGTAGTGAAGGTGTGAAAACTATTGAAATTCATCAACTAATGATGCATATTTGTCACAGCAGCAAGTCTACGAATGGAGTAGGAAGTTCGCAAATGGTGTGACTTGAGTGGAAGATGCTCCTCGTCCAGGTCAGGCACAACGAGTTGTGACTCCACAGAACATGGCAGCAGAATGGAGCCACAGTGAAGGAAAACCGCCGAGTGACAATGAATGACGTTGCAGCATGTCTACAGGTTAGTCACGGGTCACCACACCACACTGTGCATGATGTGCTCCAGTTTCACAAAGTGTCTGCAAGATGGGTGCCACAGCAGCTGACTCCTGAAATGAGAGAACGACGTGTTGATGCTCGTAAAGAACTACTTCGACGCTTTGAACGAGAAGGTGATGGCTTCCTTGCAAGAATCGTTACTGGGGACGAAACCTGCGTTCACTTCCACCGACCGGAAACGAAACGAGCGAGAAAGGAATGGCGCCATTCCTCATCACCAAAACCAAAGAAGTTTCGAACAGAACCATCAGCAGGGAAGGTTATGCTGACTCTCTTTTGGGACGAAAAAGGCGTCATTTTGGAGCATTACGTCCCTAGAGGGACCACTGTCACCAGTGCATCATACACAGATCTCATAAAAAATCATCTGCGGCCTGCAATCAAATCGAAGCGACGTGGACTGCTGCCAGCAGGTGTCCTTCTGCAACATGACAATGCGAGGACCGACACTGCTCGTGCAACAGTTGCAACAATCACAGACCTGCATTTTGAGTGCCTTCCTCATCCACCATACTCACCAGACCTTGTCCCAAGTGATTTCCGTATATTTGGACCATTCAGAGACCCAATGGGAGGAAAGAAGTTCCGTTCTGAAGAAGAGGTACGCTACGCGGTGCATGAGTGGTTGCGCAGACTACCAAAAGAATTTATTTCTAAAGGAATGTATGAACTTTGTAAGAGCTGAAAGACTTGCATTGAGCGTGGGGGAGATTATGTTGAAAAGTGACACCGTTTTGTGCCACATCTGCACAATAAATAATATTAAAAAATATATTTAACGTTTTCATTTGACTCACCTTCGTGTAACATCTATAAATATTAAATTTTGAATCATCAGTCTTCTGATTGGTTTCATGTGACCCACCACGAATTCCTCTCATATACCAACCTCTTCATCTCAGAGTAGCTCTTGCAACGTACGTCGTCAATTGGTTGTATCTCACTCCCTGTCTTCCACTACAGTTTTTACGTTCTACAGCACGCTCTAGTAACTCTGCCTGGTGTATTAACAGATATCGTATCAGCCAGTCCCTTCTTCTTGTCAGTCTTCTGGAGAGAACCTCCTCATTCCTTACCTTTTTAGTCCACCCAATTTTCAACATTATTCTGTAGTACTACATCTCAAATGCTTTGATTCCCTTCTGTTCCGCTTTTCCTACATTCCATGTCTCACTGCCACAGAATCCTGTGCTCCAAACATACATTGTCAGAAATTTCTTCCTCAAATTAAGCCCTTTTTTTTTATACTAGCAAACTTCTCCTGGCGAGGAATACCCATCTTGTCAGTGTCTGCTTTGTATGTCTTCCTTCCTCCATCCGACATGGGTTATTTTGCTGTCTATATAGCAGAATTCCTTAACTTCATCTACTTCTTGAGCACCAATTATGATGTTACGTTTCTCGCCATTCTCATTTCTGCTACTTCTCGTTAGTTTCGTCTTTCTTCGATTTACTCTCAAATCACATTCTGTAGTCACTAGATTCTTCGTTCAATTCAACAAATCCTGTAATCGTTCTTCACATTAAAAAAAATGGTTCAAATGGCTCTGAGCACTATGGGCCTTAACTTCTGAGGTCATCAGTCCCCTAGAACTTAGAACTACTTAAACCTAACTAACCTAAGGACATCACAAACATTCATTCCCGAGGCAGGATTCGAACCTGCGACAGTAGCGGTCGCGCGGTTCAAGACTGTAGCGACTAGAACCGCATGGCCACTTCGACCGGCATCCACTTTCATTGAGGATACAAATGTCATTAGCGAATCTTATCGAAGATATTCCTTCACCATTAATTGTAACTCTACTCTTGAACCTTTTATTTCGGTCATTGCTTCTTGGACATACAGAGAGAACACTAAACAGTTTACATCTGTTCAGGAAATAGTCACCCACGATGGTCAAAATTTTGCTCATCATATCCCACCAGCAGAAATGTCAGTTTGGCAGTGTTCGGCCAAGGTGCTCCTTACAATTTAGTGCCCTGCCCGCGACGTAATAACATCTTATTCTATTTTCTATCAAAGTATTAAGATGCAACGACAGAATTTAATCACTAAGACAATGCACTGCGCTGTAAGTCAGCGAATATGTACGCCCAGAATAATGTGAGGGGCGTATAATTATTTCCGTGTTTTGCTCTATATAAGAATACGCGCCCACCTTTTCTTTCGGTTCTTCTACACTCCTGGAAATGGAAAAAAGAACACATTGACACCGGTGTGTAAGACCCACCATACTTGCTCCGGACACTGCGAGAGGGCTGTACAAACAATGATCACACGCACGGCACAGCGGACACACCAGGAACCGCGGTGTTGGCCGTCGAATGGCGCTAGCTGCGCAGCATTTGTGCACCGCCGCCGTCAGTGTCAGCCAGTTTGCCGTGGCATACGGAGCTCCATCGCAGTCTTTAACACTGGTAGCATGCCGCGACAGCGTGGACGTGAACCGTATGTGCAGTTGACGGACTCTGAGCGAGGGCGTATAGTGGGCATGCGGGAGGCCGGGTGGACGTACCGCCGAATTGCTCAACACGTGGGGCGTGAGGTCTCCACAGTACATCGATGTTGTCGCCAGTGGTCGGCGGAAGGTGCATGTGCCCGTCGACCTGGGACCCGATCGCAGCGACGCACGGATGCACGCCAAGACCGTAGGATCCTACGCAGTGCCGTAGGGGACCGCACCGCCACTTCCCAGCAAATTAGGGACACTGTTGCTCCTGGGGTATCGGCGAGGACCATTCGCAACCGTCTCCATGAAGCTGGGCTACGGTCCCGCACACCGTTAGGCCGTCTTCCGCTCACGCCCCAACATCGTGCAGCCCGCCTCCAGTGGTGTCGCGACAGGCGTGAATGGAGGGACGAATGGAGACGTGTCGTCTTCAGCGATGAGAGTCGCTTCTGCCTTGGTACCAATGATGGTCGTATGCGTGTTTGGCGCCGTGCAGGTGAGCGCCACAATCACGACTGCATACGACCGACGCACACAAGGCCAACACCTGGCATCATGGTGTGGGGAGCGATCTCCTACACTGGCCGTACACCTCTGGTGATCGTCGAGGGGACACTGAATAGTGCACGGTACATCCAAACCGTCATCCAACCCATCGTTCTACCATTCCTAGACCGGCAAGGGAACTTGCTGTTCCAACAGGACAATGCACGTCCGTATGTATCCCGTGCCACCCAACGTGCTCTAGAAGGTGTAAGTCAACTACCCTGTCCAACAAGATCTCCGGATCTGTCCCCCATTGAGCACGTTTGGCACTGGATGAAGCGTCGTCTCACGCGGTCTGCACGTCCAGCACGAACGCTGGTCCAACTGAGGCGCCAGGTGGAAATGGCATGGCAAGCCGTTCCACAGGACTACATCCAACATCTCTACGATCGTCTCCATGGGAGAATAGCAGCCTGCATTGCTGCGAAAGGTGGATATACACTGTACTAGAGCCGACATTGTGCATGCTCTGTTGCCTGTGTCTATGTGCCTGTGGTTCTGTCAGTGTGATCATGTGATGTATCTGACCCCAGGAATGTGTCAATAAAGTTTCCCCTTCCTGGGACAATGAATTCACAGTGTTCTTATTTCAATTTCCAGGAGTGTATTTTAATCGCGCACCTTTCCGACAGCATCTTACGCTATCAGGCCCCTATTTTCTTCATATGAACTAAACTTGTGTGCTTGCAAGGAATTTATTTAATCATTCCATTATTATCGACAATTGCGACTACTGATAGGATCTTATTATGAATACTTCATTCTTTCGCTCCAGAGTTGAGGTATGATTATTGTAATTTCCAAGTATTTCGCCGAAATACGACACAGTTCTTTGTTATGTTCAAAACTGAGTTCACTAAATGTTAGATTTCAGTATTAAAAAGGTTATTTTGTTAAACAATAATTGTTTAATTTTACATTGCTACTTTCATTTCGTAGTAGCAATCACAAAATAATTTATAAATGTTATAGATTTTTTTTTGTATTTCTTCATACGATGCCAACAAGATACTCACGAGATTAAATTAAATCATTCTGAATCTCTCGCGAGGCGAGAAGGTAGTTAGAAATTTCCTTGAGATTACGAAAACACAAATTAAACGCTTTTCGACAAGCTACAACTCTACTGACCTTCACTTTAAGCAATAAAAAGATAGAAAAGAGTAGAATAAACTAAGGTAAGTGGTCATCTTATGCAATCGATAGTATTGTCTGCATTTTCTGATAAATATAATTTTTGTTCTAAGAACTAAAAAGTGGCGTGTGTGAAATACTTAATTCATTTACTTTTAGTTAGTGATAAGAAGTGTCACCTCTAATTAATCCACATACTAATAGTTGTGTGTGAAATTTAAGCAATAAAAAAATAGTCTCACACTCATATTTTAAAATTAAAAAAAAATGAAGAATCGTTGGGATACATTAAGTTGAAGAAATTTCGCTTAATAATCACAAAATGCTAATTTGTCAACATTATGATAAGAACTTGAGATTTCGTCAATCTGTTACTTCGAGACATAATTAGTTTGAAATTTTTATTTATTCGATTACTGAATTATTACAAATATATGAATATACTTAAGTTTATTTTACATCCATCACAATTTATGCTAGCCGAAGCACAAATTTCCATAATTTCATAATCATATCCACTCCAAATGAGGTCCGAAACATCATTGAATCAACAGAAAGGAACAAAGCAGCGGGACCAGACATGCTTTACAACGCGTACCTTAAAGACACAGCACCAACCTGGACAAAACTTTATAACAAATGCACTGAAACAGCAAAAATCCCAGGCCAGTGCAGAAAATCAATAGTAAGGGTAATGTTCACTCCTGGAAATTGAAATAAGAACACCGTGAATTCATTGTCCCAGGAAGGGGAAACTTTATTGACACATTCCTGGGGTCAGATACATCACATGATCACACTGACAGAACCACAGGCACATAGACACAGGCAACAGAGCATGCACAATGTCGGCACTAGTACAGTGTATATCCACCTTTCGCAGCAATGCAGGCTGCTATTCTCCCATGGAGACGATCGTAGAAATGCTGGATGTAGTCCTGTGGAACGGCTTGCCATGCCATTTCCACCTGGCGCCTCAGTTGGACCAGCGTTCGTGCTGGACGTGCAGACCGCGTGAGACGACGCTTCATCCAGTCCCAAACATGCTCAATGGGGGACAGATCCGGAGATCTTGCTGGACAGGGTAGTTGACTTACACCTTCTAGACCACGTTGGGTGGCACGGGATACATGCGGACGTGCATTGTCCTGTTGGAACAGCAAGTTCCCTTGCCGGTCTAGGAATGGTAGAACGATGGGTTCGATGACGGTTTGGATGTACCGTGCACTATTCAGTGTCCCCTCGACGATCACCAGAGGTGTACGGCTAGTGTAAGAGATCGCTCCCCACACCATGATGCCGGGTGTTGGCCCTGTGTGCCTCGGTCGTATGCAGTCGTGATTGTGGCGCTCACCTGCACGGCGCCAAACACGCATACGACCATCATTGGCACCGAGGCAGAAGCAACTCTCATCGCTGAAGACGACACGTCTCCATTCGTCCCTCCATTCACGCCTGTCGCGACACCACTGGAGGCGGGCTGAACGATGTTGGGGCGTGAGCGGAAGACGGCCTAACGGTGTGCGGGACCGTAGCCCAGCTTCATGGAGACGGTTGCGAATGGTCCTCGCCGATACCCCAGGAGCAACAGTGTCCCTAATTTGCTGGGAAGTGGCGGTGCGGTCCCCTACGGCACTGTGTAGGATCCTACGGTCTTGGCGTGCATCCGTGCGTCGCTGCGGTCCGGTCCCAGGTCGACGGGCACGTGCACCTTCCGCCGACCACTGGCGACAACATCGATGTACTGTGGAGACCTCACGCCCCACGTGTTGAGCAATTCGGCGGTACGTCCACCCGGCCTCCCGCATGCCCACTATACGCCCTCGCTCAAAGTCCGTCAACTGCACATACGGTTCACGTCCACGCTGTCGCGGCATGCTACCAGTGTTAAAGACTGCGATGGAGCTCCGTATGCCACGGCAAACTGGCTGACACTGACGGCGGCGGTGCACAAATGCTGCGCAGCTAGCGCCATTCGACGGCCAACACCGCGGTTCCTGGTGTGTCCGCTGTGCCGTGCGTGTGATCATTGCTTGTACAGCCCTCTCGCAGTGTCCGGAGCAAGTATGGTGGGTCTTACACACCGGTGTAAATGTGTTCTTTTTTCCATTTCCAGGAGTGTATAAAGGGAAGGGGACCCAAAGGACACGAACAAATATAGAGGAATAGCCTTGGAAAACAACCCTTTTAAGGTAGTCACAAAACTAATTACAGGAAGAATAAGACACACTTTGGAAGACCACCTCCCAGAATCTCAATTCGGGTTCAGGGAAGAAAGATCCACTATCACAACAGTGGAGCTGCTTTTAAAAAACGTATGGGAAACCATTGATAAGAAGCAAAAATATTATGTTGTATTCATAGACTTCACCAAGGCCTTCGACGTCCTCGGTCGATCGTTAGTAAAAAGGATGCTCGACGAAACCCTGGGAAGAGACAGCGTCTGGACGAGTGTCATAAACTCCATACATGAATGGAACGAGATAAGGATCTCGGGCAACCTCGAACTGTCTGAACCAATAAGGCAAACAAACGGAGTACTCCAAGGAGACCCACTAAACCCGCTCCTGTTCGTTCTGGCTGCAAAGGACAATATGGAAATCGCTCAAGACGAAGATGTCACAGCATACGCCTACGCGGACGACATTGTGACAGGTTCCAAAAACTTAAAGAAACTACAGGAGACTATAGAAGACGTGGAAAAATGGTGCACAAAACACAAGTTCGTAATCAACACCGACAAGACGGAAATGATGGTATTCAGACCAGGCAGGCAAATCGCAAAAACGACAAGAATTGCACTACGAGGAAAGCAAATATCTGTCACAAAAAATTGCAAATATCTCCATCCGTCCGCAAAGTGCTTCACTAAACACACAACAGAGAAACCGACACAGGCCATCAGGGCGATAAACGAAATAAGTTCCATCAGAACACTAAATCTAGACACAGCTATGGCACTCTTCAGAAATAATACCGATATTGGCTTATAGGAAAGAAATCATATGGATACACCTAAATGAAAAGAGTAAAAGCTTCCTATATCAAAAGAGCATTAGCGGTAGCACAAACCACAAGATCAAGATTAGTCTATGATTTAATTTAATCTCGTGAGTATCTTGTTGGCATCGTAAGAGGAAATGCAAAAAAAAAAAAAAACTACAACATTTATAAATTGGGAATTTGTGATTGCTACCACGAAATGAAAGTAGAAATGTAAAATTAAACAATTATTATTTAACAAAATAACCTTGTCATACTGAAATCTAACATTTAGTGAACTCAGTTTTGAACATAACAAAGAACTGTGTCGTATTTCATCTACTTCTTGAGCATCAATTATGATGTTACGTTTCTCGCCATTCTCATTTCTAATACTTCTCGTTAGTTTCGTCATTCTTCGATTTACTCTCAAATCACATTCTGTAGTCATTAGACTCTTCGTTCCATTCAACAAATCCTGTAATCCTTCTTCACTTTCAAAAAAAATTAAAGAGAGGAAGTACCAACGGAATTCTATGGATCCGGGGCTATGATCGACCGCACTTGGACAGCAGCAACTTTTGAGATGAGACACGTACTTACAAGACTCACAGTACATGGATTCCACCATGAAATTTGTGTAAATACATACAACATACCACGAACCGCCAAACCTTTGCAAGTGTACACTATGGAGAGATACCATATAGAAATATGCAACAAGAGGACCAGATCAATTAGAGACTATGCAATAAACGGTTCAAATGATACCTGCACTGAATGTAATCTACTACCAAGAATTATGCACACACTCAATACATATTTGTAATTCACTCTCAAATGATTGTAATCTACTGTATAACTATAATTGCTATTTCGCTGCAATAAATCGTTTATAATCATATCCACCCTCATATATAAAATACCGTAGTTAAAGCTTTAGTACATCCTGGTGCAACAGATTCAATCTCCGTCAGTATATGTGAGCAACCTTGGCACGTAAATTTCTGTTTCTTCGGCGCTTTGAACGAGAAGGTGACGATTTCCTTGCAAAAACCGTTAATGGGGAATAAACCTGGGTTCACTTCCACCGACCGGAAACGAAACGAGCGAGAAAGGAATGGCGCCATTCCTCGTCACCAAAATCACCAAAACCAAAGAAGTTTCGAACAGAACCATCAGCACGGAAGGTTACGCTGACTCTCTTTTGGGACGAAAAAGGCGTCATTTTGGAGCATTACGTGGCTAGAGGGACCACTGTCACCAGTGCATCATACACAGATCTCATAAAAAATCATCTGCGGCCTGCAATCAAATCGAAGCGACGTGGATTGCTGTCAGCAGGTGTCCTTTAGCAACGTGACAATGTAAGGCCCCACACCGCCTGTACAACAGCTGCAACAATCACAGTCCTGCATTTTGAGTGCCTTCCTCATCCACCATACTCACCAGACTTTGCCCCAAGTGATTTCCATACGTTTGGACCACTCAAAGACGCAATGGGTGGAAAGAAGTTCTGTTCTGATGAAGAGGTACGCCACGCGGTGCACGAGTGGTTGCGCGGACTACCAAAAGAATTTATTTCTAAAGGAATGTATGAACTTTGTAAGAGCTGAAAGACTTGCATTGAGCGTGGGGGAGATTATGTTGAAAAGTGACACCGTTTTGTGCCACATCTGCACAATAAATAATATTAAAAAATATATTTAACGTTTTCATTTGACTCACCTTCGTGTAACATCTATAAATATTAAATTTTGAATCATCAGTCTTCTGATTGGTTTCATGTGACCCACCACGAATTCCTCTCGTATACCAACCTCTTCATCTCAGAGTAGCTCTTGCAACGTACGTCGTCAATTGGTTGTATCTCACTCCCTGTCTTCCACTACAGTTTTTACGTTCTACAGCACGCTCTAGTAACTCTGCCTGGTGTATTAACAGATGTCGTATCAGCCAGTCCCTTCTTCTTGTCAGTCTTCTGGAGAGAACCTCCTCATCCCTTACCTTTTTAGTCCACCCAATTTTCAACATTATTCTGTAGTACTACATCTCAAATGCTTTGATTCCCTTCTGTTCCGCTTTTCCTACATTCCATGTCTCACTGCCACAGAATCCTGTGCTCCAAACATACATTGTCAGAAATTTCTTCCTCAAATTAAGCCCTTTTTTTGATACTAGCAAACTTCTCCTGGCGAGGAATACCCATCTTGTCAGTGTCTCCTTTGTATGTCTTCCTTCCTCCATCCGACATGGGTTATTTTGCTGTCTATATAGCAGAATTCATTAACTTCATCTACTTCTTGAGCACCAATTATGATGTTACGTTTCTCGCCATTCTCATTTCTGCTACTTCTCGTTAGTTTCGTCATTCTTCGATTTACTCTCAAATCACATTCTGTAGTCATTAGACTCTTCGTTCCATTCAACAAATCCTGTAATCCTTCTTCACTTTAAAAAAAAATTAAAGAGAGGAAGTACCAACGGAATTCTATGGATCCGGGGCTATGATCGACCGCACTTGGGCAGCAGCAACTTTTGAGATGAGACACGTACTTACAAGACTCACAGTACATGGATTCCACCATGAAATTTGTGTAAATACATACAACATACCACGAACCGCCAAACCTTTGCAAGTGTACACTATGGAGAGATACCATATAGAAATATGCAACAAGAGGACCAGATCAATTAAAGACTATGCAATAAACGGTTCAAATGATAATCTGTTATAATACCTGCACTGAATGTAATCTACTACCAAGAATTATGCACACACTCAATACATCTTTGTAATTCACTCTCAAATGATTGTAATCTACTGTATAACTATAATGGCAATTTTGCTGCAATAAATCGTTTATAATCATATCCACCCTCATATATAAAATACCGTAGTTAAAGCTTTAGTACATCCTGGTGCAACAGATTCAATCTCCGTCAGTATATGTGAGCAACCTTGGCACGTAAATTTCTGTTTCTCCGCGGTGTATTAAGCGCTTATAAGATCGGAGATGGAGACAGCACGGGCAATCGCGGTGGCAGATATGTAGTTGAAGCTAAGAACTTTTGCAACAGAAGGTTGGCGGGAGGGGGGGGGGGGGGGGGGGAGGGTGAAGCTCGGCTCAGACGCGGGAGTTCAAAGAGATTCCGCGCAGAGATGCCTCTTCCAGGCTGCCGCCTCGCTGAGCTCTTTGATCTCGGCGCGCAGAGTTGCTACCTTTAGCGGTGCTCCGCCTCCTCAGGAGGGGTGGCAGAAGCACCTACTGCCGCACACCGGACAACTTGAGGAAAAAGTCTCCCTTCACAAAGCGAGGCGGCGAAATAGCCCCACCTTCCCAGCGAAATCGCGTAGTGGCGAAAAACGAAAGCCAATTTACGTCCGTGCACTCTGTTTTTCCTTACCTCACGAGACTGGAGAAAAACGGACGGACCACTTATGTGAATGTGTCATCAGAGCAACATGAAAGTCCACTGATTGCCAGGGGGTGCTTTCTTCTGTAGCAGTCCACAGTGACCCAGAAAAAGTAGACAAACATCATGAAGGAGTCATATAATGTAAACTTTTTACAAAAATAAATAAATAAATAAAGTCTGTATGTAAGAAAACTGAATATATTCATTTCGAAAACTTTCTCCTCGTGTAATGTGAACTTTATATTATGTTCAATTCCTGAGCAAAACTAACTGTTGGTTAGCTGCTCATGAGAACTACCCTCTCGTTTTTATACAAATTGTAAATAGCCTTTCGGTCCCTGTACTTTACCCCTGTCACCTTTAGTATTTGAAAGAGAGTATTCCAGTCAACATTGTCAAAAGCCTTCTCTAAGTCCACAAATGCTAGAAACGTATGCTTATCTTTCCTTAAGGGGTGTAGGATGTCAAACGGGCCGACTTGGAGCAGGATTGACACCACAGGACATTTTAATTTACACTGTCTATACTTTTACAAATAAATTCATAAACCTTTGTCAGAATAACCAGGAGGGATTCAGAATTTACACTTATAGTGGTGGAAGCACAAAAATAAGAGAAAATAATTTATTTTTTGTGACATTTGTATTTCACCTTCTTTTCACTTACCAGTGGCTGCATTTATTGCTATAGGTACACTTTTCTTCATAAGTAAGGGAGATTCTTCGATGAATTTTGCACAACATACAAACCATACTTACAGGTGTATGAAACTCTAGAATTTCCCAAATCCGTTAAAAACTGTGGTAAAAATTGAGATAATTATCTATAAAATTTGAGTTTTTTCTAAACATGAAATTTATAACATCACAGCACACTCGTTTTTTCATAAATTAAATAATTTCTAGAGTTTCATACGCCTGTATGTATGATTTGTATTCTGTGCAAAATTCATCGAAGAATCTCTCTTACTTAGGAACAAACATGTACCTATAGCAACAAATGCAGCCAACAGAAGTGAGAGAAAATGATGATCTTTCACATGTAAAAAATTTTATTTAGTTTTTTTTTTTTTTTTTTTTTTTTTTTTTTGGACTTCCACTGCTATGATTGTGAATCCTTAATCCATCCTGGTCATGCTCACAAATTTTTATGAATTTATTCGTAAAAGTATAGACAGTGGAAACTGAAATGTCCTGTGGTGTCTCTCCTGCTCCTGGCCCGTTTGACGTCCTACCCCCTTCTACGGAATCCCAACCGATCTTCCCCGAGGTCGGCTTCTAAGAGTTTTTCCATTCGTCTGTAAAGAACGTGTAAGTATTGTGGAGCTGTGACTTGTTAAACTGGTAGTTTGGTAATTTTCATACCTGTCGACACCTCCTTTCTTTGGGATTGGAATTATTATAGTCTTCTTAACATCTGAAGGTATTTCGCCTGTTTCTGGTAGAATTTTGTCAGGGTTGGCTCTCCCAAGGCTATCAGTAATTCTAATGGAATTTTGTCTACTACTGGGGCCTTGTTTCGACATAGGTCTTTCAATGTCCTGTCAAATTCTTCACGCTGTATCACATCTCCCACTTCATCTTCATCTACTTCCTCTTCCATTTCCAAATAATAGACCCTCTATATACTCCTTCCATCTTTCTGCTTTCCTTTCTTTGCTTGGAACTGGTTTTCCATCTGAGCTCTTAATATTCACGAAAATGGCTCTCTTTTCTCCAAACGTCTCTTTAATTTTCCTGTAGGCAGTATCTATCTTACCCCTAGTGAGATAAGCCTCTACAATCTCACATTTGTCCTCTATCCATCCTTTCATCAATTAAATTTAATATCTCTTCTGTTTCCCAAGGATTTCTACTAGCCCTCGTTTTTTTTTTATCTACTTGATTCTCTGCTACCTTCGCTATTTCATTTCTCAAAGCTACCCATTCTTCTTCTACTATATTTCTTTCCCCCATTCTTATCAATTGTTCAGTAATGCCCTCCCTGAAACTCTCTACAACCTCTGGTACTTTCAGTTTATCCAGGTCCCATCTCCTTAAATTCCCACCTTTTTACAGTTTCTTCAGTTTTTATCTACAGTTCATAACCAATAGATTGTGGTCAAAGTCCACATCTGCCTCTAGAAATATCTTACAGTTTAAAACTTGGTTCCTAACTCTCTGTCTTACCATTATATAATCTGTCTGAAACTTTCCAGCATCTCCAGGCCTCTTCCACGTATACAACCTTCTTTCATGATTCTTAAACCAAGTGTTAGCTATGATTAAGTTATGCTCTGTGCAAAATTCTACCAGACGGCTTCCTCTATCATTCCTACCCCCAGTCCAAATTCACCTACTACTTTTCGTTCTCTTCCTTCTCCCACTATCGAATTCCATGCCCCCATGACTATTAAATTTTCGTCTCCCTTAACTATCTTAATAATTTCTTTTATCGCATCATACATTTCTTCAATCTCTTCATCATCTGCAGAGCTAGTTGACATATAAACGTGTACTACCGTGGTAGGCGTGGGCTTCGTGTCTATCTTGGCTGCAATAATGCGTTCACTTTGCTGTTCGTAGTAGCTTATCCCCGCTCCTATTTTCCTATACATTTTTAAACCTACCCCTTCATTACCCCTATTTGATTTTGTATTTAAACCCTATATTCACCTGACCAGAAGTCTTGTTCCTCCTGCCAGCGAACTTCACTAATTCCCACCATAACTAAATTTATCCATTTCTCTTTTAAATTTTCTAAATTACCTGCCCGATTAAGGAATCTGACATTCCACGATACGATCCGTAGAACGCCAGTTTTCTTTCTGCTGATGACGTCCTCGTGTGTAGTCCCCGCCCGGAGATCCGAATGGGGGACTATTTTACCTCCGGAATATTTTACCCAAGAAGACGTCATCATCATTCAATCATACAGTAAAGCTACATGCCCTAAAAAAATTACGGCTCTAGTTTCCCCTTGCTTTCAGCGGTTCGTAGTACAAGCACAGAAAAGCCGTTTTGGTTAGAGCTACAAGGCCAGATCAGCCAGTAATCCAGACATTTACCCCTGCAAACAATTAAAAACGCTGCTGCCCCTCTTCAGGAGCCACACGTTTGTCTGGTCTCTCAACAGATACCACCCCCCCCCCCCACCCCTCCCCCGTTGTGGATGCACCTACGGTACGGTTATCTGTATCGCTGAGGCACGAAAGCCACCGCACCAACGACGAGGTCCATGGTTCATGGATGGGTAGATCCACCTATACTGATATTATATTTTTCAATTTCAGAATCTGTCGCTGATGAAGGTGAAGCATTTGGCCTGACAAGAGGAGAAATTTTTTGGATATTGAAAGGTCATCTGAATGAGAGAGTGACTAAAGTGCATGCAGTGATCGAAAATTTCATGTCTGCTAAATTTGCAACGCCCGTTCGCTATATCAGACAATGTAAAACCTGGTACCTTCGCAAGTTGTTGCATGACTTCCATAAAAAGTGGCAGCAAGTATCGAGAAATGAAGGCAAATTTCTGCAAAAGTATTCCGAATGGTTGGGCGAGTTTGTTTCTTTCGGAGAAACTAAACAACCTTCGGAAACATCCCATAATTTGGTTCGGCCTTCCTCAGAATTTTGAGGGCCTAGTCACCGGAAAAAAGGAAGGAGAATTACGGTCAAGAAATAGTATGGATAAATTAATGCCACTCTAATGAACCTCCGATCGTCTGGGAAATCAGATGCTGCAATAACTGTTCGTGATGTGGGATTGGGGAGCTCGTATAAGGCCAATAAGTCCATACATACGATTCGAGAATCGACTCTATCTGCCGATGCTGCTCTGTGGCTCATCATCACCGGAAGCCATCGTGTCCATTGCTGAGCCTCGTGACCCCATGGCTCATAGCAGAACTAAAGTTATCGAAATCGCAATATCCAGCAAAGAGAACAGCTGCGACTTGTTTCCGCCGTATAAATTGCTATGTCAGGCTAATCTGTAATAATGATTAATAAAATTCTTTTCCGGGCTATTATGCCGTGGTCTGATGGATTTCGCATTGTAACCCAACGTTTCGTCCCCATCTACGGAGGACATCTTCAAGGGGGTTCGTGGCTTCTGTTAACTTCCGAAATAGTCGTATATTTCTGTTACTGCATGCAGTGCTGAGGTAAGACTGCGGCTTTGATGAATCACACAGCTGATAGGATATAATTAACACAAATGGATCTTGTCAAAAGTTTGTCTGCTGAAAAGGTTCGCAACCTGAATTTAATTTGTAAGTGGGGCTGCGATGACACTTCTGGCCAAAATACGTAGAAACAAAAGTTCACCAATAATGATGGAAGCAAGTAAGACCCTAATTTTTTTTTGTTGCCTCAATCGATCCACTGCTGCCTGTATCAGAAAACCAATAAAGAAATGCAAGGATAGTTGTACGGAAAAATCTGAGGTCGTCATCTCCTCGTTTTCGCAGACCAATTAGAATCCAATTTTTTCACGAGAGTCCTGAAACTACCCTTCAGGATATGGAATACATTGATCAGCAAGAGAAAAATCTTGTCCCTTCCGAAAAGACAGTAGATGGAAAAGAAAGAGTTTCTTTCCGACTTCCTTTCACCAAGACAGACGATAAAGTTTGTAATGCTACCACGCATAATATATCTGCTCAAAGATGCTATTTATTCAATACAACTTCCAAAGAAATTAACAATATAAACACAAGTTTAGAAAAGGAATCTATGAAGGGCATGGATGTGTGTTATGTCCTTAGGTTAGTTAGGTTTAAGTAGTTCTAAGTTGTAGGGGACTGATGACCTCAGCAGTTAAGTCTCATAGTGCTCAGAGCAATTTGAACCATTTATGAATCTCTGAAAATCATTTACATTTCGTAATGTCAACTTTGCATGCGCGGATGCAGTTTATCGAACGCTGCTTCCGTGTCTCATATAAGCTTGAAATTCAAAACTGGCAAGCGCGTAGTGACAAAGAAAAGGAGCATCTAACGATCCTAAAAACCGATATACAAAAGGGTTTCCGTATGGATTTAGGTCTGATAGTCGATCGAGCAAAGCCTGGTTTTGATAGCTCGAAAGAAGATTTTTCGTAAACTCAGGCATTTCTGCTGCTATATCAGGGGTAGATGGGGGCCCGCCAGGGTAGCCGAGGACGCAAATGCGCTGCTTCTTGGACTCGGGCAGGTGTGCCGGTCACGACAAGGGCCGGTCTGCCGCCCAGCCTGGATGTGGTTTTTAGGCGGTTTTCCACCTCCCGCAAGGTGAATACCGGGCTGGTCCCCACGTTCCACCTCAGTTACACGGCTCGCAGACATTTGAACACATTCGCACTATTCCATGACTTACACTTTACGCAGACAGCTGAGGTACACTAATTCTGTCCCGGGGGGTTCTGGGTGGCGACAGGAAGGGCATCGAGGCACCCTATGCCATTAACATTGCCACATGAGTAATAAAACGGCCAACCGTGCGTCACACGGGACTAAGGTTCGGAGGCAGGAGAGAGATCAAGGGTAGATCAGGACTTGATTAAGCGTTTGCAAGTCTTACTGCAAACAATCTCGAGTGACCACGAAATCGATTTCATAAAATTCCAAGATTATGCCTTACAGACAGCTCGCTACTTCGTGCAGTGATATCCATGGTTCTACGTGCCAACTTCGGTAAATAAGGTATTAATTCATGGCGCGGAAGTGATAAACTCGACTGTATTGCCGATAAGGCAGTTGTTAGAAGACGTCCAAGAGTCTACCAATAAGTACATGAAAAAAGTTTCGTGAAGCTTTTGCGAGAATATGTTCTCGAGCCGAAACACTGGAAGACATTTTTTTACATTTATTACACTACTAGCCATTAAAATTGCTACACCAAGAAGAAATGCAGTTGATAAACGGGTATTCGTTGGACAAATATATTATACTGTAACTGACATGTGATCACATTTTCACGCAATTTCGTTGCACAGATCCTGAGACATCAGTACCCAGAACAACCACCTCTGGCCGTAACAACGGCCTTGATACGCCTGTGCATTGAGTCAAACAGAGCTCGGATGGCGTGTACAGGTACAGCTGCCCATGGAGCTTCAACACGATACCATAGTTCATCAAGAGTAGTTCAAATGGTTCAAATGGCTCTGAGCACTATGGGACTCAACTGCTGTGGTCATTAGTCCCCTAGAACTTAGAACTACTTAAACCTAACTAACCTAAGGACATCACACACATCCATGCCCGAGGCAGGATTCGAACCTGCGACCGTAGCAGTCGCACGGTTCCGGACTGCGCGCCTAGAACCGCGAGACCACCGCGGCCGGCTCAAGAGTAGTGACTGGCGTATTGTGACGAGCCAGTTGCTCGGCCACCATTGACCAGACGTTTTCAATTGGTGAGAGATCTGGAGAATGTGCTGGCCAGGGCAGCAGTCGAACATTTTCGCTATGCAGAAACGCCCGTACAGGACCTGCAACATGCGGTCGTGCATTATCCTGCTGAAATGTAGGGTTTCGCAGGGATCGAATGAAGGGTAGAGCGACGGGTCGTAGCACATCTAAAATGTAATTTCCACTGTTCAAAGTGCCGTCAATGCGAACAAGAGGTGACCGAGACGTGTAGGAAATGGCACGCCACACCATCACGCCGGGAGATACGCCCGTATGGCGATGACGAATACACGCTTCCAATGTGCATTCACCGCGATGTCGCCAAACACGGATGCGATCATCGTGATGCTGTAAACAGAAGCTGGACTAATCCTAAAAAATGACGTTTTGCCATTCGTGCACTCAGGTTCGTCGGTGAGCACAACATCGCAGGCGCTCCTGTTTGTGATGCAGCGTCGAGGGTAACCGCAGCCACGGTTTGCTGCTGCAAACGTCGTGAAATGTTCGTGCAGACTGTTGTTGTCTTGCTAACGTTCCCTTCTGTTGACTCAGGGATCGAGACGTGGCTGCACGATCCATTACAGCCATGCGGATGAGATGCCTGTCATCTCGACTGCTAGTGAAACGAGGCTGTTAGGATCCAGCACGGCGTTCCGTATTACCCTCCTGAACGCACCGATTCCATATTATGCTAACAGTCATCGGTTCTCGACCAACGCGAGCAGCAATGGCGCGAAACGATAAACTGCAATCCGACCTTAATCAAAGTCGGAAACGTGATGGTACGCATTTCTCCTCCTTGCACGAGGCATCACAACAACGTTTCACCAGGCAACGCCGGTCAACTGCTGTTTGTGTATGAGAAATCTGTTGGAAACTTTCCTCATGTCAGCACGTTGTAGGTGTCGCCACCGGCGTCAACCTTGTGTGAATGCTCTGAAGAGCTAATCATTTGCATATCACAGCATCTTCTTCCTGTCGGTCACATGTCGCGTCTGTAGCACGTTATCTTCGTGGTGTAGCAATTTTAATGGCCAGTAGTGTATTAATATCCGATCCATTTATTTCAAGGCCAAAAAACTCGTAGTCGCTGCCTGCAGAAGAAGTTTCATTGTTGGTTGCGCCAAGTATACCAGCAAATACAGTTACCTCCAACGATTCAAAAGTTGAATCAACTGATCGTGAACCAACTCATTCTTAGGATGACGATTTATGAATTTTGAATCAACCTATTGTATGTTTTATTGTGTTATACAACATACGGATATATTTTATACTTTCGAATATTAAAGTGATTAATGTTAAATCCACCATTTTGTTTTTATTTCAAATCTTGACTACGGATTCATAATCAGCGATCCCGAAAACCCCCGAATGCTGACTTTCAATCGAATTTATAACGTTTTCGACTTTTGGCCAGCTTTTTGGGGATTTGGCCCCACTGAGCGACGCTTCGCGGGGGAAGGGGGGGGGGGGGGGGGGAACCGACCACAGAGCATAGAAGGACAGCATAGAAGGATCCTTCTATGCTCTGTGGAACCGACCGCGCGCCGAAAGGTGTATAGACTGCCAAACTGCGCGACGGCTGGATCAGCATTACCTCGGCAAACACGCCGACTGCGGGCTAGTGTTTGATTTGCTGCTCGGTAGCGTTTGCACCGAACTGTTGGTAGCACCGTTATCGCTACTCAGTTTCTACGTGTGCTTTGCTCCGAGCCCCAGTTCCGACTCCTCGTATGTGTTTCTAAGTCAGGAATGGACTGCAACGCCCGCGTGGAGCATACGACAAGGGGTCAGTTCTGGAAGAAATAAATTTCGGAAAGCTAGAGAAACGCAACGTGTAGTAGCGTGGAGGTGAACATGTAAGTCGCGATTCTTTAACCCACGTTCCACACTGAACCTCCAAAGACTCTGGTATATACTGCGTGATCAAAAAGTCAGTATAAATTTGAAAACTTAATAAACCACAGAATAATGTAGATAGAGAGGTAAAAATTGACACACGTGCTTGTAATGACATGGGCTTTTATTAGAACAAAAAAAGTACAAAAGTTGAACAAATGTCCGACAGATGGCGCTTCATCTGATCAGAATAGCAATAATTAGCATAACAAAGTAAGATAAAGCAAAGATGGTGTTCTTTACAGGAATTGCTCAATATGTCAACCGTAATTCCTCAACAATAGCGGTAGTCGAGGAATAATGTTGTGAACAGCACTGTAAAGCACGTCCGGAGTAATGGCGTCTGATGTTGTACGTCCCACATAGAGTTCGCAGACTTGAGTGTTACGTTGGACTGGTCGACTGCTGCACAAACCAACTGATTAAGATGCCGTCAGAGCTAATAACAGGTCCAAGATGCTACTCCGACGGGTGTAAAATGATTGTGTGCAATGGAAAATAATAAACGCTAAAATGAAGATTTGGCCCCTAAAGCAGATCTGAGGATCTCTTTATGCTCTTTAACATATAAATTACATTCTAAACATAAATGAAAAAGGCAACTTATACTACTAAATGATAAACGTTGTTCCTGTTTATACACTCCTGGAAATGGAAAAAAGAACACATTTACACCGGTGTGTCAGACCCACCATACTTGCTCCGGACATTGCGAGAGGGCTGTACAAGCAATGATCACACGCACGGCACAGCGGACACACCAGGAACCGCGCTGCTGGCCGTCGAATGGCGCTAGCATTTGTGCACCACCGCCGTCAATGTCAGCCAGTTTGCCGTGGCATACGGAGCTCCATCGCAGTCTTTAACACTGGTAGCATGCCGCGACAGCGTGGACGTGAACCGTATGTGCAGTTGACGGACTTTGAGCGAGGGCGTATAGTGGGCATGCGGGAGGCCGAATTGCTCAACACGTGGGGCGTGAGGTCTCCACAGTACATCGATGTCGTCGCCAGTGGTCGGCGGAAGGTGCACGTGCCCGTCGACCTGGGACCGGACCGCAGCGACGCACGGATGCACGCCAAGACCGTAGGATCCTACGCAGTGCCGTAGGGGACCGCACCGCCTTTCTCAGCAAATTAGGGACACTGTTGCTCCTGGGGTATCGGCGAGGACCATTCGCAACCGTCTCCATGAAGCTGGGCTACGGTCCCGCACACCGTTAGGCCATCTTCCGCTCACGCCCCAACATCGTGCAGCCCGCCTCCAGTGGTGTCGCGACAGGCGTGAATGGAGGGACGAATGGAGACGTGTCGTCTTCAGCGATTAGAGTCGCTTCTGCCTTGGTGCCAATGATGGTCGTATGCGTGTTTGGCGTCGTGCAGGTGAGCGCCAGAATCAGGACTGCATACGACCGAGGCACACAGGGCCAACACCCGGCATCATGGTGTGGGGAGCGATCTCCTACACTGGCCGTACACCTCTGGTGATCGTCGAGGGGACACTGAATAGTGCACGGTACATCCAAACCGTCATCGAACCCATCGTTCTACCATTCCTAGACCGGCAAGGGAACTTGCTGTTCCAACAGGACAATGCACGTCCGCATGTATCCCGTGCCACCCAGCGTGCTCTAGAAGGTGTAAGTCAACTACCCTGGCCAGCAAGATCTCCGGATCTGTCCCCCATTGAGCATGTTTGGGACTGGATGAAGCGTCGTCTCACGTGGTCTGCACGTCCAGCACGAACGCTGGTCCAACTGAGGCGCCAGGTGGAAATGGCATGGCAAGCCATTCCACAGGACTACATCCAGCATCTCTACGATCGTCTCCATGGGAGAATAGCAGCCTGCATTGCTGCGAAAGGTGGATATACACTGTACTAGTGCCGACATTGTGCATGCTCTGTTGCCTGTGTCTATGTGCCTGTGATTCTGTCAGTGTGATCATGTGATGTATCTGTCCCCAGGAATGTGTCAATAAAGTTTCCCGTTCCTGGGACAATGAATTCACGGTGTTCTTATTTCAATTTCCAGGAGTGTATATTTATTGTAGATTTAAAAAAAAACTTTGTATTCCAAAGTTTACATGTCCTGAGTAAAATTACTAATCAGTTGCCCAACTCGGTCCCTTATTCTGACTGCGCGATCTAATATCAATAACGCGAAATGACTGACATCATCTACGTACCAAACACTAGAAGACACTACTTTCAAAGATGATCTACGGTGGGGTGGAACGTCAGTGGAAATAAACTAACACGATCACAGCTGTTTAGCTGTTATAACCCTAATAAGCCGAAGCAATTTGCGATATCACTGCATCTACCGCGTCCAGTGCGTCTAAGTGATGGTTCTCGTACTCGTCTGCGACGATGGAAGAACTCCAGCCACAAACAAAGTCTTTCAGACACTAGGACGGCAGAAGGCGGTCCTCCGATTAATATACCGGGTGATCAAAAAGTCAGTATAAATTTGAAAACTTAATAAACCATAGAATAATGTACATAGAGAGTTAAAAATTGACACACATGCTTGGAATGACATGGGGTTTTATTAGAACGAAAAAAATACAAAGTTCACAAAATATCCGACAGATGGAGCTGGACAGCAAACCGTTAGTAACTGCTACCGTGACGGGTGAGAGGTACGCCGATATGTTACAGAATCGTATCATCCCCAGCGTGGTTGATGAAGACCTGCTGGAACGTACGATGTTTATGCAGGATGGCGTTCCACCCAATATTGCTAGATGCTTGAAAGATCTCTTGCGCGCGTCGTTTGGTGGTGATCGTGTGCTCAGCCGCCACTTTCGTCATGCTTGGCCTCCCAGGTCCCCAGCTTATTGGCTTTGGGGTTACCTGAAGTCGCAAGTGTATCGTGATCGACCGACATCTCTAGGGATGCTGAAAGACAACATCCGACGCCCTAACTCCAGACATGCTTCACAGTGCTGTTCACAACATTATTCCTCGACTATAGCTACTGTTGAGGAATGATGGTGGACATATTGAGCATTTCCTGTAAAGAACATCATCTTTGCTTTGTCTCACTTTGTTATGCTAATTGTTGCTATTCTGATCAGATGAAGCGCCATCTGTCGGACATTTTTTTGGACTTTTGTGTTTTTTTGGTTCTAATAAAACCTCATGTTATTCCAAGCATGTGTGTCAATTTGTAGGGGAAGGCGGGGAGGTGGGGTAAGGCGGGGAAGGGCTATAAGCTCCAGTTAGAGTGCTGCTATCTGTGGATAGCTACGTCAACATTATCAATACACAGGTCCCAGTGTGTTGACATTGCTGAACCTTAGTTTCGCGGCGGTTTCTGTGAGCTTTGCAAGGTACGTACAATTGTTATACTGATTTGCAATGTTTTACGCCTTTCGAGATCCTAAAACATGTGTTTCGTGAACATTTGTCCAGACTGTATATATAGCACTGAATACTACGTCTTATTAACAGCAAAGTGCTGTGTCAGTAGTCAGTGTTCATTACATAGTGTTCATGTAGGCGTAACATAACCTGACAGAATGGTAGGGGAAGGCGGGGTGGGGCAGGATGGGGAACTCCTCCGTTCTTGCCCCTACTATTTGTCCAACCATTACGTTCTTATCGTCTCATGTGTTTACCTCGCTGCGTGTTTTGAACACGTACATTGGAGTGTAGCCATGTATGGAAGTGAAACATGGATGAGAAATAGTTTGGACAAGAAGAGAATAGAAGCTTTCGAAATGTGGTGCTACAGAAGAATGCTGAAGATTAGATGGGTAGATCAAATAACTAATGAGGAGGTATTGAATAGAATAGGGTAGAAGAGGAGTTTGTGGCACAACTTGACCAGAAGAAGGGACCGGTTGGTAGGACATTTTTTGAGGCGTCAAGGGATCACAAATTTAGCATTGGAGGGCAGCGTGGAGGGTAAAAATCGTAGAGGGAGACCAAGAGATGAATACAGTAAGCAGATTCAGAAGGATGTAGGTTGCAGCAGGTACTGGCAGATGAAGAAGCTTGCACAGGCTAGAGTAGCATGGAGAGCAGCATCAAACCGGTATCAGGACTGAAGACCACAACAACAACAACAACAACAACACATTATACGTTGAATACAATTGTAAATATAATGGTATTCGTTATTCCAACGTTTCCTAATTAATTACAAAGCATGCCTTAGGCTATATGGTGAATAAAAATACACAAAATCTGCAAAGTCTGTATTCTTGCCAAGCATTAACGACTGACTATTGGAAATATCGTATTTACTGTATAATACAGATTAGCAGGAATGATCTGACTCAATAGTACGTTCCACGTGTTTTATTTCAGATGGTTCGCAAGTATCGGCGACAAACGTGTAGGCAAGATTGGTCACTGGAGTCAATGTAGGGTGCTGTGGATGCTGTTACGGAGGGTCATATGGCGTCTTTCAGGGCTGCTCGACAGTTCAACGTGCCACAGAAATCTGTGTTTCAGCGCCGGGGTGCCCCCGACACTCGTGCAGGGGCAGAAAGTGGTGATGACGAGGCTGTCCACACTTGTGTACAGTGTGAAAGTAAGAGGCCTAAATAAAACGGAATACCTGATTCTACAATTCGCATAACCATGTTTCGAAACCTTATCGTCACCTGATTTCGTCATTCCAGTCCTTATTTAAGCTTTAGAGATGAATTCATGCTATTCCCCATCTTACCCGGCATATAGGGCAAGACGGGGAATTGGCAATTTGTTTCAAATCGACATATTTCTAACTAAATGTAACAAGTTTGCAGGTTTCTTTGCATGCTATTGCCATTCAATGGTGAAATAAACAAATGATAATAAAACCTACTTGAATTTGTTTATTTTTGTCCCTTTTGTAAGGGTTTAAAGTTAGCTTCCATATCTTGCCCACCGCCTTCCCCTACCTCTCTATCTACATTATTCCGTGATTTCTTCAGTTTTCAAATTTATACTGACTTTTTGATCACCCGGTACATGCGTGTTCAAATACAGACATATGTAAGCAGGGAGATTGCGGCGCTACAGTCGACGACACTTATACAGGGTGAAACTTCCTGGCAGATTAAAACTGTGTGCCCGACCGAGACTCGAACTCGGGACCTTTGCCTTTCGCGGGCAAGTGCTCTACCAAATCTGCCAGGAAGTTTCATATCAGCGCACACTCCGCTGCAGAGTGAAAATCTCATTCTGGAAACATCCCCCAGGCTGTGGCTAAGCCATGTCTCCGCAATATCCTTTCTTTCAGGAGTGCTAGTTTTGCATGTTTCGCAGAAGAGCTTCTGTAAAGTTTGGAAGGTAGGAGACGGATACTGGCAGAAGTAAAACTTGTGAGTACTGGTCGTGAGTCGTGCTTCGGTAGCTCAGTTGGTAGAGCACTTGCCCGCGAAAGGCAAAGGTCCCGAGTTCGAGTCTCGGTCGGGCACACAGTTTTAATCTGCCAGGAAGTTTCATATCAGCGCACACTCCGCTGCAGAGTGAAAATCTCATTCTGGAAACATCCCCCAGGCTGTGGCTAAGCCATGTCTCCGCAATATCCTTTCTTTCAGGAGCGCTAGTTCTGCATGGTTCACAGGAGAGCTTCTGTAAAGTTTGGAAGGTAGGAGACGAGGTACTGGCAGAAGTAAAGCTGTGAGTACCGGGCGTGAGTCGTGCTTCGGTAGCTCAGTTGGTAGAGCACTTGCCCGCGAAAGGCAAAGGTCCCGAGTTCGAGTCTCGGTCGGGCAAACAGTTTTAATCTGCCAGGAAGTTTCATATCAGCTCACACTCCGCTGCAGAGTGAAAATCTCATTCTTATACCGTGTGTCACAAAAAGGTACGGTCAAACTTTCAGGAAACATTCCTCACACACAAAGAATGAAAATATGTTATGTGGACATGTGTCCGGAAACGGTTACTTTCCATGTTAGAGCTCATTTTATTACTTCTCTTCAAATCATATTAATCATGGAATGGAAACACACAGCAACAGAAGGTACCAACGTGACATCAAACACTTTCTTACAGGAAACGTTCAAAATGTCCTCCGTTAGCGACAATACATGTATCCACCCTCTGTCGCACGGAATCCCCGATGCGCTGATGCAGCCCTGGAGAATGGCGTATTGTATCACAGCCGTCCACAATACGAGCACGAAGAGTCTCTACATTTGGTACCGGGGTTGCGTAGAAGAGAGCTTTCAAATGCCCCCATATGTGAAAGTCAAGAGGGTTGAGGTCAGGAGAGCGTGGAGGCCACGGAATTGGTCCGCCTCTACCAATCCGTCGGTCACCGAATCTGTTGTTGAGAAGCGTACGAACACTTCGACTGAAATGTGCAGGAGCTCCATCGTGCATGAACCACATGTTGTGTCGTACTTGTAAAGGCACATGTTCTAGCAGCACAAGTAGAGTATCGCATATGAAATCGTGATAACGTGCTCCATTGAGCGTAGGTGGAAGTACGTGGGGCCCAATCGAGACATCACCAACAATGCCTGCCCAAACGTCCACAGAAAATCTGTGTTGATGACGTGATTGCACAATTATGTGCGGATTCTCGTCAGTCCACACATGTTGATTGTGAAACTTTACAACTTGATCATCAGAATCGAGGAAGGACAGTACATACTGACGAAACTAAAATGAGCTCTAACATGGAAAGTAAGCGTTTCCGGACACGTGTCCACATAACGTATGTTTTTTCTTTGTGTGTGAGGAATGTTTCTGAAAGTTTGGCCGTACCTTTTTGTAACACCCTGTATAACACAAAAACTGTCTGGCGCAGTTGTTAGATCGGTTACCTCTGTCACAATAGCAGGACATCAACAAGTGAGTTTGAAGTGGTGTTACAGTCGGCGTTAGGGACATAGCACCTCCGAGGTAGCGATGACGTGGGAATTTTCCCGTACAACTATTTTACGAGTGTACCGTGAATATCAGGAACACAGCAAAACATGAAATCTCCGACATCACTGCGGCCGGGGAAAGACCCAGCAAGATCGGGACCAACGACGAATGAAATCGTTCAACGTGACACAAGTGCAACCCTGCTGCACATTTCGATTCTGGGCCGTCAACAAAAGCCAGCGTGCGAACGACATCATCGATATGGGCTTCCAGAGCCACCGGATATCTGGTGTAGCCTCGATGACTGCACGACACAAAGCTTTATGCCCCGCCTGCGCCGTCAACACCGACATTGGACTGTCCACATGGTTCAAGTGGCTCTGAGCACTATGGGACAACTGCTGAGGCCATCAGTCCCCTAGAACTTAGAACTACTTAAACCTAACTAACCTAAGGACATCACACACATCCATGCCCGAGGCAGGATTCCAACCTGCGACCGTAGCAGTCGCGCGGCTCCAGACTGTAGCGCCTAGAACCGCTCGGCAACTCCGGCCAGCCATTGGACTGTTGATGACTGGTAACATGTTGCCTGTTCAGACGAGTCTCGTTTCAAACTTTATCGAGCGGATGGACTCGTACGGATATGTAGACAACATGATGAATCCATGCACCCTGCATGTCAACACTGGACTGTTCAAGCTGGTGGAGGCTCTGTAATGGTGTGGGGTGTGTGCAGTTGGAATTACACGAGACCCGTGATACGACTAGATACAACTCTGACAGGTGACACGTAAGTAAGCATCCTGTCAGATCGCCAGCATGCATTCAATCCACTGTGCATTCTGACGGACTTGACAGAACCTCTGCCGCGAACCTGGCAGTCCTAGCACTCCTGAAAGAAAGGATATTGCGGATATGTTTCGAGAACGGGGCGTGAGTCGTGCCTGGGGTAGGTCAGTTGGTAGAGCACTTGCCCGCGAAAGGCAAAGGTCCCGAGTTCGAGTCTCGGTCGGGCATACAGTTTTAATCTGTCAGCAAGTTTCATTTCGCTGTATGTTTGAATGTCGAAATTTGTGGTAAAGTCTTATGGGACCAAACTGCTGAAGTCATCGGTCTCCACGCTTACACAGTACTTAAACTAACTTACGCTAAGGACAATACACACACCCATGCCCTAAAGGACTCGAACCTCCGACGGGGGCAGCCGCGTGGGCCATGACAAGGCGCTACAGACCGCTCGGCTAGCCCGCGCTGCTTGAATGTCGACAATTGCAACGCCTATGACAGTGGTAGCGACTTTCCCATCGCAAAGCTTGATTGCGTGCAATGAGATTTGCCTTCTTAACATTCACAACATGAGTAGGCACGACTCTAAATAAAGTGTATAATAATCAAAATATCCACGGGTGTACTGCCGGTCTATAGTGTCCAACGGGCACAATATTTCGGCGATCAAACATGTCGCCATCATCAGGTGAACTGACGGACTGAGCTCCTGTGAACGTGCCGGCACGGAGATCCGTACGCTATGGCTGCTCAGGGGGAACTGGGTTCGGTCGCGGCGGCGGCCGATTTAAATACCCTCCGCCCGCGGCGCGCTCCCTCCGCCGTCCGCGCCCCGCGCCACGGTCGCGCGGTGGAACAGATTGCGACGGCGTCTGAGATGACGTCGGTGTGATGGCTCTGTCCGCCGTGGTCGTCACAACTATGCGTTTGCTCGATTTACTCTTGATTAACCCAATCGCTGGTTCCCAAGCCTTGCTAAGATTATAGCCACAGTCACGGTTTATGAGGTCGTCATTGGTGCGAATTTCGATGGCCTCTCTAACAACGCTGTCCCAGTATCTCGACGTCTGTACCAGAATCCTCGTGCGTTCATACTCCATAGCGTGATTTTCCGACAGACAATGTTCAGCGATCGCCGACTTGCTCGGATACATCAGTCGAGTGTGCCTCTGGTGTTCACGGCAACGATCCTCGACGGTACGCATCGTCTGACCAATATACGACTTGCCACATTCACACGGAATCTGGTACACGCTGGCCTTCCTCAAACCGAGGTCATCTTTGGAGCTCCCCACCAGTGCACGAGTTTTATTCGGAGGACAAAACACAGTTCCCACCCGGTGTTTCTTCAGAATGCGGGCGATTTTCCCCGAGAGTGCGCCTGTGTATGGAATAAACGCAGTGCCTTTCTCCTCCCTCGTGATTTCATCCATCTCCACAGGTTGTGCTGTAGTGGTTGGGTGGAGAGCACGTTGAACTGCCACTTTGAGTACCCATTTTTTCGAAATATAGTTCTCAGATGTTCCAATTCCTGGGGTAGACTCTCTGTGTCAGAGATAGTGCGCGCCCTATGTACTAGAGTTTTAAGTACCCCATTCCTCTGTGAAGGGTGGTGGCAGCTGTCTGCGTGCAAATACAGATCAGTGTGTGTTGTCTTTCGATACACCCCAAGACCTAGGGTGCCGTCAGCCCTTCTCCTGACCAAGACGTCAAGGAAAGGTAATTTACCCTCCGTTTCAGTGTCCATAGTGAATTTGATGTTGGGGTGTATGGAGTTTAGATGTGTAAGGAAGTCAAGGAGTTTATCCATACCATGTGGCCAGATGACGAACGTGTCGTCCACCTAACGGAAAAAGCAAGTAGGTTTCCATTCGGATGACGACAGGGCTTCCTCCTCGAAGTTCTCAATGTACAAATTCGCCACCACCGGTGAGAGTGGGCTACCCATGGCGACTCCCTCCGTTTGTTCGTAGTATTCTCCGTTAAAAAGAAAATACGTGGAAGTCAAGACATGCCTAAAAAGTTCAGTGGTATTCTCGTCAAACCTCTGACCAATCAACTCTAGCGACTCTCGCAGGGGTACCCTCGTAAACAAGGAAACGACGTCAAAACTCACCATGATATCTGACTCATCCAACCTGAAGCTGTCAAGGCGTTTAACAAAATCCACGGAATTACGGATTTGATGAGGGCATTTACCCACATAAGGACTTAATATTCCCGTCAGGTATTTGGCCAACAAATATGTAGGTGCCCTGATGTTGCTGACAATGGGGCGTAATGGTACCCCCTCTTTGTGAACCTTCGGGAGTCCATATAGTCTAGGCGGTACCGGACCTTGGGGTAACAATTTCTTAGCGTCACCCTCCGGTAAATCTGCGTCCTTGAGAAGAACCCTCGTCTTGTTCTCCACCTTCTTTGTAGGGTCAACGCTGATCTTCCGGTAGGAATCGTCATTTAGCAGGCTCTGCATCTTATCAGTGTAGTCCTTACGGGAGACAACAACTGTAGCATTGCCTTTGTCAGCCGGTAAGACACCTTTACGGGGAGGAGATGTATCGCAGTTGTTAGAGAGGCCATCGAAATTCGCACCAATGACGACCTCATAAACCGTGACTGTGGCTATAATCTTAGCAAGGCTTGGGAACCAGCGATTGGGTTAATCAAGAGTAAATCGAGCAAACGCATAGTTGTGACGACCACGGCGGACAGAGCCATCACACCGACGTCATCTCAGACGCCGTCGCAATCTGTTCCACCGCGCTACCGTGGCGCGGGGCGCGGACGGCGGAGGGAGCGCGCCGCGGGCGGAGGGTATTTAAATCGGCCGCCGCCACGACCGAACCCAGTTCCCCCTGAGCAGCCATAGCGTACGGATCTCCGTGCCGGCACGTTCACAGGAGCTCAGTCCGTCAGTTCACCTGATGATGGCGACATGTTTGATCGCCGAAATATTGTGCCCGTTGGACACTATAGACCGGCAGTACACCCGTGGATATTTGGATTATCAAATACGCCGGGAGAAACTCAAGAAACACATCAAAGTGTATAATGGTCAACTTTCACGACCTAACGTCGTTACTAAAACAAACTCTGTCCGTTTGCTGTTGCCTGTCCAGACCGTTCATGATATTTAAGCTGTTTCTTGCTGATGTAGTTGATATCCATTTCACAGCGAGTTTAATTTGCATTCTCTTTTTAACACTCGTCAACAAACTGTTTATAAAAAGCTGTGACTTTGTAAAGCCATCGCTAAAGTTCCGCCGCCTAGTCTACCTAGGTCTGAATATGGCTCCGCCCCTCCCTTGAGTATGGCTGCATCACCTGTAGCCTGACCCTC
Organism: Schistocerca gregaria; assembly: GCF_023897955.1. Classification (NCBI taxonomy): domain Eukaryota; kingdom Metazoa; phylum Arthropoda; class Insecta; order Orthoptera; family Acrididae; genus Schistocerca; species Schistocerca gregaria. The sequence goes on along the minus strand of NC_064930.1, from coordinate 82,984,855 downwards.
CGCCCCCCCCCCCCCCCCCCCCCAAACCCTCCACTGCCGCCTGTTCGCCTGTTGCCTTCCCACGCTAGCGAGAGAGCAGAGACCGCTTTCTCGCCTCAGCAGGCCGTGACGTCATCTCGGTGGTTCCCCCCTCGGCATCCATTCCGGTCGGTGTTTGCTCTCGAGATGGGTCGGCGCTCTCTGAGAAGATTGTCTCCGCGAACAGGGGGCTTACCTTCAGAGTAGGGTAGGGACACAGGGATGGTTGCACGTGGAGAGCGGGAGGGGGGGGGGGAGGGGGGAGGGAGAGACAGAGAAAGTGTACACAGAAAGAGCCTTCTTCACGGATGTACCACACGATTCCCGCCTGTCCGCTGTCTGCAGCTGATACTCGTAGCTACCCGACTTCCTACTGTGCAAAGCCACTGTGGAGTACACAGCAGAGGGTGCTTCCCATTTCAACGCATATTAGGCTCGATCATTGTTACTTCCAACACTACCCTGGTCTTGCAGTTTCAGCTGAAAGACCACACAGGAATGCAAGCTTATAAGCTGACAGCAATCGCTTTAACTTGCAAGCCATCCACTTCTCTACATGGCCTGTCTCTCCTAAATAAAATCTGAGAGTGACTGTTATTGCTAGCCTGAATTCGGGATGATCACTATTACCAGAACCTAATACAAAAATGGAGTGTTGAGAAAAATTAATAAAATTTTGGCCCTGTCGTTACTGAACTCAATTATTCAATTGATATTAAAATGTGGGAATTCCTGCAGCTGTATTTAAGGTGTCGCTTTTATTTTGGCAACTAGTTTCAACGTTGTAACAAAGTCATCTTCAGGCCCGACATTTGTTTACGTCAATACTAGAAGTCTGTGGTGAGATATGGGTCCGTGTGGAAGGTGGGTAGTTACTATTGTCATCTTCAGGCTCAGCACTTGTTGATGCCAACTGCATGCAGCTGATACGAGAAGTCAGTGATGACATATGGACATGCTCTCTGTGGAAGGTGGGCAGTTACTACATCACCAAGTGTTGGGCCTGAATATAACGTTGTTACAACGTTGGAACTAGTTCTCAAAATAAAATCGACACCTTAAATACAGCTGGGCAACGGCCTTGCCGCAGTAGATGCACCAGTCCCTTCAGATCATCGAAGTTAGGCTCTGCCGGGCGTGGCCGGTACTTGGATGGGTGACCATCTGTGTTGCCATGTGCTGATGCCATTTTTCGGGGTGCACTCAGCCTCGTGCTGCCAATTGAGGAGCTACTCGACCGAATAGCGGCGGCTCCGGTCACAAAAAACCATCATAACGACCGGGAAAGCGGTGTGCTAACCACACGCCCCTCCTATCTGCATCCCCACCTGAGGATGACACGGCGTTCGGATGGTCCCGATGAGCCACTTGTGGCCTGAAGAACGGAGAGCTTTTTAATACAGCATGAGGAATTTCTTCATTTTTAATATAAATTTATAGAATATGATGTCCCACTATCATCCATTTCAACTATGGATGTATGAAGATCAATTATTCAAGGTGATTAATATACGAACATTGGATCAAACTTTTATAAATATGGCAACAGCATATTAATCATGAAATAAAACACACAACACAAGTTAAGCGGGATGACAGTAAATCATGAACTGCTTGCAACACTAATAGAAACAACAAATAATAACCACCTCACTGGGTGGCGTTTTGGTGGCACAGCCTAAAATTTATCAGTGCAGTCTACACTGAAACGCCAAAGAAACTGGTATAGGCACGTGTATTTAAATACAAATATATGTAAACAGGCAGAATAAGGTGCTGCGGTTGGCAATGCATGGCAGGAAGTCGGCGCTCCAAAACACCCCAGCGCTGTTCTATAGGATTCAGGTCAGGACTCTGCGCAGGCCAGTCCATTACAGGGATGTTATTGTCGTGCAACCATTCCCCCACAGGCTGTGCATTATCAACAGGTGCTCAGTTGTTTAGAAAGATGCAGTCGCCATCCCTGAAATGCTCTTCAACAGTGAGAAGCAAGAAGGTGCTTAAAACATCAACGTAGGCTTGTGTTGTGATAGTGCCGCGCAAAACAACAAGGGGTGCAAGCCCCCTTCATGAAAATCACGACCACACCATAACACCACCACCTCCGAGTTTTACTAATGCCACTACACACGCTGGTAGATGACTTTCACCTGGCATTCACCATACCCACACCCTGCCACCGGATGGCCATGTTGTGTACCGTGATTCGTCACTCCACACAACGTTTTTCCACTGTTAAATGGTCCAATGTTTACACTCCTTACACCAAGCGATTCATCGCTTCGCATTTCCCGCTTGACCGTGACATTTGAATTTCCTTACCTCCCGCCCAACTGTCATAGTACTTGCACTGGATCCTGATGGAGTTTGGAATTCCTGTGTGATGGCCTGGGTAGATGTCTACCTATTACCCATAACGAGCCTCTTCAAACGGCGGCAGTCTCTGTCAGTCAACAGACGAGGGCGGCCTGTATGCTTTTGTGCTGTACGTGTCCCTTCAAGTTTCCACTTCACTATCACATCTGAAACAGTGGACCTAGGGACGTTTAGGAGTGTAGAAATCTCGCGTGCTGACGTGTGACACAAGTGATACCCAGTCACCTGACCGCGTTCGAAGTCCGTGAGTTCCGCGGAGCGCCCCATTCTGCTCTCTGACGATGTCTAATGACTGCTGAGGTCGCTGATATGGAGTCCCTGGCAGTTGGTGGCAGCACAATGCACCTGCTATGGAGAACGTATGTTTTTGGAAGTGTCCGGATTCTCTTGATCACATAGTGTATGTGGGAGGAACTAATATACACTCCTGGAAATGGAAAAAAGAACACATTGACACCGGTGTGTCAGACCCACCATACTTGCTCCGGACACTGCGAGAGGGCTGTACAAGCAATGATCACACGCACGGCACAAGGGACACACCAGGAACCGCGGTGTTGGCCGCAGCATTTGTGCACCGCCGCCGTCAGTGTCAGCCAGTTTGCCGTGGCATACGGAGCTCCATCGCAGTCTTTAACACTGGTAGCATGCCGCGACAGCATGGACGTGAACCGTATGTGCAGTTGACGGACTTTGAGCGAGGGCGTATAGTGGGCATGCGGGAGGCCGGGTGGACGTACCGCCGAATTGCTCAACACGTGGGGCGTGAGGTCTCCACAGTACATCGATGTTGTCGCCAGTGGTCGGCGGAAGGTGCACGTGCCCGTCGACCTGGGACCGGACCGCAGCGACGCACGGATGCACGCCAAGACCGTAGGATCCTACGCAGTGCCGTAGGGGACCGCACCGCCACTTCCCAGCAAATTAGGGACACTGTTGCTCCTGGGGTATCGGCGAGGACCATTCGCAACCGTCTCCATGAAGCTGGGCTACGGTCCCGCACACCGTTAGGCCGTCTTCCGGTCACGCCCCAACATCGTGCAGCCCGCCTCCAGTGGTGTCGCGACAGGCGTGAATGGAGGGACGAATGGAGACCTGTCGTCTTCAGCGATGAGAGTCGCTTCTGCCTTGGTGCCAATGATGGTCGTATGCGTGTTTAGCGCCGTGCAGGTGAGCGCCACAATCAGGACTGCATACGACCGAGGCACACAGGGCCAACACCCGGCATCATGGTGTGGGGAGCGATCTCCTACACTGGCCGTACACCTCTGGTGATCGTCGAGGGGACACTGAATAGTGCACGGTACATCCAAACCGTCATCGAACCCATCGTTCTACCATTCCTAGACCGGCAAGGTAACTTGCTGTTCCAACAGGACAATGCACGTCCGCATGTATCCCGTGCCACCCAACGTGCTCTAGAAGGTGTAAGTCAACTACCCTGGCCAGCAAGATCTCCGGATCTGTCCCCCATTGAGCATGTTTGGGACTGGATGAAGCGTCGTCTCACGCGGTCTGCACGTCAAGCACGAACGCTGGTCCAACTGAGGCGCCAGGTGGAAATGGTATGGCAAGCCGTTCCACAGGACTACATCCAGCATCTCTACAATCGTCTCCATGGGAGAATAGCAGCCTGCATTGCTGCGAAAGGTGGATATACACTGTACTAGTGCCGACATTGTGCATGCTCTGTTGCCTGTGTCTATGTGCCTGTGGTTCTGTCAGTGTGATCATGTGATGTATCTGACCCCAGGAATGTGTCAATAAAGTTTCCCCTTCCCCTGACAATTAATTCACGGTGTTCTTATTTCAATTTCCAGGAGTGTACTTTCCGACTCTTCTTGTACCCATAAGCTCAGGAATCTTCAGCAGCAAAGTTCTCCGTGTCGCAATACGTCTCTCTTGTAGAGTCCATGCGGTATACGGCGGCTGATTCTCTGTGACGAGTTTTCGTTCAAAGCGCTGGGTGACTTCATTCTTTTGTCCGGAAGGGGAGGCGAAAAAGTGTTTGTCACCTTTAGGCCAGTCAGCGATGACACAATCGAGACACAAGCCCTGCAGTCCTTTTCAGACGATTTTAGAGAAACTACTTTGTAAAGAAAAAAAGAAAAAAATATGATCTGCCCATCATTTCGTTAATGGTTATAGTTATTGTGATGTTCACAAGGACGTAAGACACTGAGCGTAATTCGAAAATGTTTGCAATGGAAAATAGGGATTGTAAAAGGTGTACAACTTTGCTTCCGCAGTTTTTTCCCCAACATTTAAGGCTTTAATGAAACAAATTGGTTCGAATCCTGCCTCGGGCATGGATGTGTGTGATGTCCTTAGGTTAGTTAGGTTTAAGTAGTTCTAAGTTCTAGGGGACTGATAACCACAGATGTTAAGTCCCATAGTGCTCAGAGCCATTTGAACCATTTTGAAACAAATTGGTTACACATGTATCATCCAAAGTATTTTCCGTCACTGGCCACTACTTTCTCCCATCTTTCGGGTAGTGTACGAATCCCGCGTCGAAAAAATTATTCATCGTTTGAAGCGACCTACGAATCGATCCAATTTGTGACTTCTTCATGAGATCGGAGGTGTCGGTCAGCCATGCCAGGCGCCAGTCATCTAAACAGGTGATAGTCAGAGGGAGCAATGTCTGGAGAACACGGCGGGTGGGGTAGGACTTCCCATTTTAACGTTTACAAGCACGTTTTGACCTCTTTTGCAACATAGGGTCGAGCGTTGTCATGCTGCAAAATCACTTTATCGTGCCTCTCGCTGTATTCCGGCCGTTTGTCTCTCATGCTCTGCTCAAACGCATTAATTGCGTTCGATAACGAGCTGTAATTGTTTCACTCGATTTTAACACTTCATAGTACACGGCGCCGAGCTGGTCCCATCAAATGCAGAGCATGATCTTGGAGCCGAGAATATTCGGTTTGGCAGTCGACGTGGAAACGTTTTTTTTTTTGCGTTTAGTGAACCAATTATTCGTCCCCGGTCACAATGCGATGCAGAAATCCCTTCCGTTTTTGGCTGTGAAGCAACTGTTCACAAACACAAAAACGCCGTTCAACGTTTCTTGGTTTCCCAAGTTCCTTCTTTCTGAATCATGCTCATAACCTTGAGACGTTTTTTAATGGCTTGCTGAGTCACTCCCACTAATCGTGCCAATTCTTCTCGAGTTTGACGCGAGTCTTCTCTCAGCAATGTCTCCAATTCTGCGTCTTCGAAAACATTCTCTCTTCCACCAATATGCCGGTCTACGACGTTAAAACTACCGTTCTTGAAGCGTTGAAACCACGTTATTTCACTAAAAGCGTCCTTACCATACGTGCTTGAGAGCATTCGATGAGACTCAGCCGCTGTTTTCTTCATATTGAAACAAAACAGTAACCTCCCGCAAACGACGAGAATTAGGCTCGTAAACTGACATTTTCAATCAAGAACAACTTTATGGTGCAGACACAAATCGACTGATGTTTGAATGAGGTTATGTTGACCGAGATCGAAGATACCTGGCTTACGTCTGCAATCTGTTTCTTTCGACCGCTACCTACCGTTGTCGCCACCTATCGGCAAACGGCGGAAGAAAAATTGTACACCTTGTATGATTTTGCGTTTGGCGCAATACGTTGCTGCAATGGAATTTTTTACTTGGGCACAGGGCTCTCTCTCGAAAAAATTGATCTGGCTCAGAACACTCATTTGTGATCGCATCACGTCAGAGATAATGCCAGAGCGAAATATAAACATGAAAAGAGGAATGTGGCTTTTGGAACAACATAAGTGGAGACAGTACACGGTTATTTTGTTCCAAGCTACTGACCACCTCATTTACACACTTAATAAACTACTGATTCAGAATTATGTGGCAGTTTTTTCTTTTTTTTAGGAGGGGGAAGAGGGGGGAGGGTCTGCAGGACATATTAGTGAGGTGGAGGGTGTGTAAATTCCACTGTTGTTGTTGTTGTTGTTGTTGTTGTTGTTGTTGCGGTCTTCAGTCCTGAGACTGGTTTGATGCAGCTCTCCATGCTACTCTATCCTGTGCAAGCTTCATCTCCCAGTACCCACTGCAACCTACATCCTTCTGAATCTGCTTAGTGTATTCATCTCTTGGTTTTTACCCTCCACGCTGCCCTCCAATGCTAAATTTGTGATCCCTTGATGCCTCAGAACATGTCCTACCAACCGATCCCTTCTTCTTGTCAAGCTGTCCCACAAGTATCTCTTCTCCCCAATTCTATTCAACACCTCCTCATTAGTTATGTTATCTACCCATCTAATCTTCAGCATTCATCTGTAACACCACATTTCGAAAGCTTCTTTTCTCTCCCTGTCCAAACTTCTTATTGTCCATGTTTCACTTCCATACATGGATACACTCCAAACAAATACTTTGAGAAACGACTTCCTGACACTTAAATCAATACTCGATGTTAACAAATTTCTCTTCTTCAGAAACGCTTTCCTTACCAATGCCAGTCTACATATTGTATCCTCTCTACTTCGACCATCATCAGTTATTTTACTTCCTAAATAGCAAAACTCCTTTACTACACTACTGGAAATGGAAAAAAGAACACATTGACACCGTTGTGTCAGACCCACCATACTTGCTCCGGACACTGCGAGAGGGCTGTACAAGCAATGATCACACGCCAGGCACAGCGGACACACCAGGAACCGCGGTGTTGGCCGTCGAATGGCGCTAGCTGCGCAGCATTTGTGCACCGCCGCCGTCAGTGTCAGCCAGTTTGCCGTGGCATGCGGAGCTCCATCGCAGTCTTTAACACTGGTAGCATGCCGCGACAGCATGGACGTGAACCGTATGTGCAGTTGACGGACTTTGAGCGAGGGCGTATAGTGGGCATGCGGGAGGCCGGGTGGTCGTACCGCCGAATTGCTCAACACGTGGGGCCTGAGGTCACCACAGTACATCGATGTTGTCGCCAGTGGTCGGCGGAAGGTGCACGTGCCCGTCGACCTGGGACCGGACCGCAGCGACGCACGGACGCATGCCGCAGTGCCGTAGGGGACCGCACCACCACTTCCCAGCAAATTAGGGACACTGTTGCTCCTGGGGTATCGGCGAGGACCAATCGCAACCGTCTCCATGAAGCTGGGCTACGGTCCCGCACACCGTTAGGCCGTCTTCCGCTCACGCCCCAACATCGTGCAGCCCGCCTCCAGTGGTGTCGCGACAGGCGTGAATGGAGGGACGAATGGAGACCTGTCGTCTTCAGCGATGAGAGTCGCTTCTGCCTTGGTGCAAATGATGTCGTATGCGTGTTTGGCGCCGTGCAGGTGAGTGCCACAATCAGGACTGCATACGACCAAGGCACACAGGGCCAACACCCGGCATCATGGTGTGGGGAGCGATCTCCTACACTGGTCGTACACCTCTGGTGATCGTCGAGGGGACACTGAATAGTGCACGGTACATCCAAACCGTCATCGAACCCATCGTTCTACCATTCCTAGACCGGCAAGGGAACTTGCTGTTCCAACAGGACAATGCACGTCCGCATGTATCCTGTGCCACCCAACGTGCTCTAGAAGGTGTAAGTCAACTACCCTGGCCAGCAAGATCTCCGGATCTGTCCCCCATTGAGCATGTTTGGGACTGGATGAAGCGTCGTCTCACGCGTTCTGCACGTCCAGCACGAACCCTGGTCCAACTGAGGCGCCAGGTGGAAATGGCATGGCAAGCCGTTCCACAGGACTACATCCAGCATCTCTACGATCGTCTCCATAGGCGAATAGCAGCGTGCATTGCTACGAAAGGTGGATGTACACTGTACTAGTGCCGACATTGTGCATGCTCTGTTGCCTGTGTCTATGTGCCTGTGGTTCTGTCAGTGTGATCATGTGATGTATCTGACCCCAGGAATGTGTCAATAAAGTTTCCCCTTCCTGGGACAATGAATTCACGGTGTTCTTATTTCAATTTCCAGGAGTGTACTGTTAGTGTCTCATTTCCTAATCTATTTCGATCAGCATCACCCGACTTAATTCGACTACATTCCATTATCCTCGTTTTGCTTTTGTTGATGTTCATCTTATATCCTCCCTTCAAGACACTATCCATTCCGTTCAACTGCTCTTACAAGTTCTTTCCTGTGTTTGACAGAATTACAATGTCATCGGCGAACCTCAAAGTTTTTATTTCTTCACCATGGATTTTAATACCTACTCCGAATTTTTCTTTTGTTTCCTTTAGTGCTTGCTCAATATACAGATTGAATAACATCGGGGAGAGGCTACAACCGTGTCTCACTCCCTTCCCAACCACTGCTTCCCTTTCGTGTCCCTCGACTCTTATAACTGCTTTCTGTACAAATTGTAAATAGCCTTTCGCTTCCTGTATTTTACTCTTGCCACCTTCAGAATTTGAAAGAGAGTACTCCAAACAACATTGTCAAAAGCTTTCTCTAAGTCTACAAATGCTAGAAACGTAGGTTTGCCCTTCCTTCTAAGATAAAACGTAAGGTTAGTATTGCCTCACGTGTTCCAACATTTCTACGGAATCCAAACTGATCTTCCCCGAGGTCCGCTTCTACCAGTTTTTCCATTCGTCTGTAAAGAATTCGCATTAGTATTTTGCAGCTGTGACTTATTAAACTGATAGTTCTGCAATTTTCACATCTGTCAACACCTGCTTTCTTTGGGATTGGAATTATTATATTCTTCCTGAAGTCTGAGGGTATTTCGCCTGTCTCATACATCTTGCTCACCAGACGGTAGAGTTTTGTCATGACTGGCCCTCCCAAGGCCTTCAGTAGTTCTAATGGAATGTTGTCTACTCCCGGGTCCTTGTTTCGACTCAGGTCTTTCAGTGCCCGGTCAAACTCTTCACCAACTGTGGCCAGGCAGTGTGACGATTCCAGCGAGCGACCATATGGTGTAAGTTGCCCTGAAGATGACCCCATCGCGGGTTGAAACCGGTCGGCGGCAAAATAAATAATGTGATTGTGACTGTCATTTTGAATAACTGATTATACGTAAGTTAATCGCTGTTATCTCCACACAACTATGCTGTCCAAAAAAAAACTGAAGTCTGTGACGTGTTTATGGCGAGGTAACCACCTCTCCCAGAAGCGGCTGTTATGGTCCGTAGCCTGCAGGAAATGTAGAACAGACTTGTCTGTCGTCACGTTGCTGCAGTTACTAAAGTGAGTGCAAAATGTCAGGTGCAGCCGGCCACCGTGGCCGAGCGGTTCTAGGCGCTCCAGTCCGGAACCGCGCTGCCGCTACGGTCGGAGGTTCGAATCCTGCCTCGGACATGGATGTGTGTGATGTCCTTAGTTAGGTTTAAGTAGTTCTAAGTCTAGGGGACTGATGACCTCAGATAAGTCCCATAATGATTAAAGCATCATCGACACACCTGACCGATTGCCTTATCGGCTAAACTGCTGTACTACTTATGGAGCGAAGTGGTGGCTGATGTTTACCTCACGTCATTCATCATGTCTGCAAAGACCTTGCTATTAAGAAGCTATTGTCGTTTATTGTTACCAATATTAATTTTTTTCCAAGAATAAGCAGCTTTCACTAGGTTAATACTCAGCAGAAATCGAACCTCCATTTGGATCGGACTTCCTTAACTCTTGTGCAAAAAGGTGTGCAGTATACTGCTGCATCCATTTTCAATAAGCTGCCAGTGGAATTCAAAAATTTTAGCAGTTTCCTCATGGCTCACTCCTTCTATTCTGTCGAGGAGTTCCTTGAAAAATTAAGCTGCTTCTTTTTGTATTGCTGATAGAGTTTACTCAAAGGTATGGACTGACTTTTTTTCCAGGTTCATGAACATTCATTTTTATCTGTTATTACTTTTATGTTGTAAGTTCATGTACTGACACGTTCCATGACCTTGGAGATTTGTCCTCAATTTGGCCCTACGGAACTTGACGTGTACACAAAATAAAAAATAAAATACAAGGTATCAGTTATTTTTCCTTCTGCCGTGCTTGCTTAACGAGTCTGTTACAGTATACAACGAGTTCATAAAAGAACTTGGAAGGCGATGAGAGCCTGTCTGGCTCCTCTGACCCACACTACATTCTGCTGAAGTTTGCTGCCTGGCTTTCCAGAAACGCCGATGTTGTTGTTTTGCACTGACTCTGTCTCGGTGGCTAAATATTTTTATTGTGGCCGCCTTGAGCCGAAATTGCCATAATACACTGAAGCGCCAAAGCAACTGGTATAGGCATGCACATTCAAATACAGAGATATGTAAACAGTCAACGCCTATAAAAGACAACAAGTGTGGCGCAGTAGTTAGGTCGGTTGCTGCTGCTACAGTGGCAGCTTATCATAATTTAAGTCAGTTTGCATGTTGTGTTACAGTCCGTGCACGAGTGAATGGGACACAGCGTCTCCGAGGTAGCCATGAAGTGGGAATTTTCCCGTTCGACCATTTCACGAGTATACCGCAAATATCAGGAATCCGGTAAAACATCAAATCTCGGACATCGCTGTGTCCGGAAAAAGATCCTGCAAGAACGTGACCAACGACGACTGAAGAGAATCTTTGAACGTGACGTAAGTGCAATGCTTCCGCAAATTGTAGCAGCTTTCACTGCTGGGCCATCAACAGGTGTCAGAGTGTGAACCATTCAACGGAACATCATCGATATGGGCTTTTCGGAGACGAAGTACCTCTCGTGTATCCTTGATGACTGCACGACACAAATGTTTACGCCACGCAAGGGCTCGTCAGCACCGACATTGGACTGTAGATGACTGGAAACATGTTGCCTTGTCGGACGAGTCTTGTTTCAAAGAGCAGAGCACGTGTACGGGTATGGAAACAACCTCATGAATCCATGGACCCTGCATGTCAACAGCGGACTGTTCGAGCTGGTGGAGGCTCTGTATTGGTGTGGGGCGTGTCCAGTTGGAGTGATATGGGACCTCTGATACGTCTAGATACGACTCTGACAGGTGAAACGTACGTATGTATCCTGTCTGATCAGCTGCATCGGTTCATGTCCATTGTGCATTCCGACGAATATGGGTAATTCCAGCAGGACAATGCGACACTCCACGCATGGACATTATTAAGCATATCTGGGATGCCTTTTTAACGTGCTGTCCAGAAGAGTTCTCAAGCCCCTCGTACTCTTACGGATTTATGGGAGGACGTGCACGATTCGTGGTGTGAATTCCGTCCAGCTCTACTTCAGACATTAGTGGCGTCCATGCCACGTCGTGTTGAAGCGTTTTTTCGTGTTCGCGGGGGTCCTACAATATATTAGACAGGTGTACCAGTTTCTTTGGGTTTTCAGTATAAATTAAGCAGACAGTATGTACATATACCGTTAAATGTACCTACAAAATTATATCATGGTATTCTATCAGACAAGATCCCAGCATAATCTATCCTTCAGTACTTCATTAAGCCAGAGGCTTTCACTCCTGTAGCTTTTAACCAATGAGAAGATCTTCTTGGCAAGCCTATTGTTGTAAGTGCCCAAGGAACCTCCCAAGTCGCATGCTGGTGTTGGCTGATTCTGACTGTTGGTAGAGCCTATAATATTTCCTTAGGCAAGGCCAGATATCAGTTCAATTTCGCATGATGATTTTCCGTCAGCTACCAACTGTGACGTCTCTGACAGGAAATCGCGAATCCAGTCGCACGAGTTAGCAGGTGCTCCATAGGCACGCAGTTTGTTTAGAAGTCGCTCGCGAGGAATGGTGTCTAAAGCTTTCTACAGATCAATTTGACATCCGCCGTCGATAGCTGTCGTTACTTTCCGTGAATAAATGGAAAGTAGTTTCTCACTAGAACGACAGTTCCTGAATTCTCCGTGTTTGCCAGTAAATACGACTACTTCTATTCGACACAGCTCGTAATGTTCAAAAGCAGTATAAGTTACTACTCCTGTTGCAAATCGACGTTAGTGAAGTGGGTCTACAGTTCTGCGGATTGCTTTAGTTTCCTTTCTTGAGTATTCGTGTGACCTGCGAAACTTTCCGGTCCTTAGGTACCGCTTTTCCGTCGAATGATCAGTTGCGTATGATCGCTAAGCATGGGCGTATTACATCAGCTTACTCGGAAACGAACCCGGTTGACATAGAAACCGGTCTGGAAGACTTGCCTTTATTAAGTGACTTTAATTATTTCGCTCGACCGTGGCTGTTTACTTCCAAGTTATTCATGTCGCAGTTATCGATTGGAATTTCCGAATATTTACGTCGTTTTCTTTGGTGGCTATCTCGTCGGTACATTAATATTACTATCTGGCGGTGAACGCATTGGTTGTGTCTTGCCACTGGTATACAGTGTGATTTTTTCCGCCGTGTACAAAGTCTTGGGATTGATCGATAAGAGAATACGAAAAAAAATGATCTTATGTCCGAAAATCCTACAGGCCATTTATTCAGTGATACTTTATCATAGAGAGTGCGGTCTAATATGCGCTGTACCAGGCAGCCACATTTACAGTATGCATGGTTTCCTCCTAGAGGGTTTAGCTGTTCCTCATACTTCACACCCTAGCGCCCTCTCTTGCCATAGTAATTGGTAACGTTGTGTCCGATTCACTTCTCTTGCTGACTCACCTTGTAGTGGGTGTGATACAGCATTGTACACGATGGTTTCGTATTCGATCCATAGCTTGGTGACGTGGTGTTTACTTACGGAAAGGCAAATGGCAAAGAGCAGCAAGGTTGCATCAGGACACCTATGCCCTCCAACAACTACAGCATTCAGTGTTTGCAACACTGTTTCGCCGTTTGTCTGATAAAAGAAAGGATACTGAAAGGAAGGATACTGCGGAGACATGGCTTAGCCACAGCCTGGGGGATGTTTCCAGAATGAAATTTTCACTCTGCAGTGGAGTGCTAGTTCTGCAAGGTTCGCAGGAGAGCTTCTGTAAAGTTTGGAAGGTAGGAGACGAGGTACTGGCAGAAGTGAAGCTGTGAGTAACGGGCGTGAGTAGTGCTTGGGTAGCTCAGATAGTAGAGCACTTGCCTGCGAAAGGCAAAGGTCCCGAGTTCGAGTCTCGGTCGGGTACACAGTTTTAATCTGCAAGGAAGTCTCAGAGTTTTTATTTCTTCTCCATGGATTTTAATACCTACTCCGAAGTTTTCTTTTGTTTTCTTCACTCCTTGCTCAATATACAGATTGAATAACATCGGGGATAGGCTACAACCCCGTCTCACTCACTTCTCAATCACTGCTTCCCTTTCATACCCTTCGACTTTTGTAACTGCTTTCTGGTTTCTGTACAAATTGTAAATAGCCTTTCGCTCCCTGTATTTTACCCCTGCCACCTTCAGACTTTGAAAGAGAGTATTCCAGTCAACATTGTCAAAAGCTTTCACTAAGTCTACAAATGCTAGAAACGTAGATTTGCCTTTCCTTAATCTTTCTTCTAAGATTAAGGCATAGCGTGATGGAAATAAGAGATGTTCATACATATTATAAAAATGTGTGTACGTATGCATGTTCCCTATCTCCTCTGAAACCACTACACTAACAATGTGATTATAATTAATGACAAACTTTCAAAACGTTTTAAGAATAACAGCACTCTTAGAATGGCGTCAAATTGCACTGCTGTGGCCACTGCTTCGACTGACGTCGAATGACTTCGTTTCCTCCCTCTACCGGGTTGCACACCAAAAGAACCCGTCTTGTCGAATTTCCGAATCATTTTCTTCAGACTCACGGCAGTCTTCGGACTAACGCCTTTTCTCAAACCCTTCAGTGTCCGTCACTTCTGCAAAGCGACGTGTGCAGAGTCAACATTCTTGTAATACAGCTTTAGAAGCAGAGCTCGGTCCTGCATTGAGACAGTCACGGCGAACGTCGCAGACGCGAAACGAGCAAAAGCCGTGCACCAGGCGTGTTTATACCGACTTCAATGGGTCGTGCGTGGAACAGGTGTTTTCATTTACGTGTTCTGACACATACGGCACCATCTATTGATCAATTTTCACACTATTTTTTTTTTACTTCTGCCGTACGTTTTCCCCTCTCTTCCGATAATATTCCGTTGCAATTTGACGTCATTCTGACCAGTGGTGTTTTTTCTACAGCGTTTTTAAGTTTAACTATAATCACCCTGTATTTCAACCAAACGGGATACACAGTTTACTTACTGTCATAAAAGAATCTCTGTGGGAGTAAGAACGTCCTACCGATCCAAGGGGTGGTGGTGGAGGTGAAACAGAAGTGTACCAAGATGTTATTCAACCAGTATTTGAGGACGACAGCACTTAGTGGCTTGCCTTAAACTTTACACATAATTTTAAACCTTAGCGAAACTTTTTTTTCGCTGACATCATGCACATAATGATGACAGGAAAAAAAGTTTAAACGCTTACTACAACTTTGGTGTTCATGCAGTAAAACTGTGGGATCAGGTGTTATGTTGCGAGTCGGCAGCCACTATGTCTGTAGCACCCAAATGGTAAGTCCTCGCTGCCAATGATAGATGAGTGGAAGGTAATCATAGGGATCTGAAATGTTTTTCGTCCGACTGTGAACAGCATCGATATACTTGGAGAAATGCAAACCACACTCTGTGATGTCTTAAATATAATTATTGACAACCGGTTTCGACCAGGTTTCGATCAGGTTTCGACAGTCTTCACAGTGGAAAAATATGTATCGCGATATACACAACAGGACAAGTGAAGTTCTCACAAAAGGTTTTTTTTCACTGTGATGATGGTTATATTGGTTGATGAGATGTGTGTATCCATCAATTATCGGGTAGCCGCACAAAAACTTTGTGTGTCCAGAAACGCGCGCTGGAACAAATGCGTTCTAAAACATTAAATAACTGTATCTCGTAATTTTTGTGTGCGGCTCGGCTTGGTAATTTATTTTTTGTCCCCAACGACGTGTAAAGTTCGGCACCAAGTAGCGGCTAGGAAGTTAAATCGATTTGAAAACTAGCGCACAAGTGCCTGCCGCATATAAAACCGTCCTGGACTCTTTACTTGTCGGCGGCCTGGAGGTTCTTTATTGGTGGCGGAGTTGAAAACGCCACGCCCTGCAACCGCCGGAATCTTCAAGAAGCTGGCTCTGGCAGTATCCATAGAAATACCCTCACACTTCAAGAAGAACATAATAATTCCCATCCCAAAGAAGGCAGGTGTTGACAGATGTGAAAATTAGCGAACTATCAGCTTAATAAGTCACAGCTGCAAAATACTAACATGAATTCCTTACAGAAGAATGGAAAAACCAGTAGAAGCCGACCTCGAGGAAGATCAGTTTGGATTCAGTAGAAATGTTGGAACACGTGAGACAATACTGACCTTACGACTTATCTTAGAAGAAAGATTAAGGAAAGGCAAACCTACGTTTCTAGCATTTGTAGACTTAGAGAAAGCTTTTGACAGTGTTGACTGGAATACTCTCTTTCAAATTCTAAATGTGGCAGGGGCAAAATACAGGGAGCGAAAGGCTATTTACAATTTGTACAGAAACAAGATGGCAGTTATAATAGTCGACGGACATGAAAGGGAAGCAGTGGTTGGGAAGGGAGTGAGGCAGGGTTGTAGCCTATCCCCGATGCTATGCAATCTGTATATTGAGCAAGCACTAAAGGTAACAAAAGAAAAATTCGGAGCAGGTATTAAAATCCATGGACAAGAAATAAAAACTTTGAGGTTAGCCTATGACATTGTAATTCTGTCAGAGACAGCAAAGGACTTGGAAGGGCAGTTGAATGGAATGGACAGTGTCTTGAAAGGAGGGTATAAGATGAACATCAACGAAAGCAAAACGAGGATAATGAAATGTAGTCGAAGTAAGTCGGGTGATGCTGAAGGAATTAGATTAGGAAATGAGACACTTAAAGCGGTAAAGGAGTTTTGCTATTTGGGGAGCAAAATAACTGATGGTGGTCGAAGTAGAGAGGATATAAAATGTAGGTTGGCAATGGCAAGGAAAGCGTTTCTGAAGAAGAGACATTTGTTAACATCGAATATAGATTTAAGTGTCAGGAAGTCATTTCTGAAAGTATTTGTATGGAGTGTGGCCATGTATGGAAGTGAAACATGGACGATAAATAGGTTGGACAAGAAGAGAATAGAAGTTTTCGAAATGTGGCGCTACAGAAGAATGCTGAAGATTAGATGGGTAGATCACATAACTAATGAGGAGGTATTGAATAGGGTTGGGGAGAAGTTTGTGGCACAACTTGACTAGAAGAAGTGATCGGTTGGTAGGACGTGTTCTGAGGCATCAAGGGATTACCAAATCAGTACTGGAGGGCAGCGTGGAGGGTAAAAATGGTAGAGGGAGACCAAGAGATGAATACTGTAAGCAGATTCAGAAAGATGTAGGTTGCAGTAGGTACTGGGAGATGAAGAAGCTTGCACAGGATAGAGTAGCATGGAGGGCTGCATCAAACCAGTCTCAGGACTGAAGACCACAACAACAACAACGGTACTACGTCAGGCATGCCGTCATGATGTGAACGTTCAATTTTACCTTTTATTTGCTACTAGCCCTACTCGCAACACGTTTATCAGATCCTACCCACAGATACTGCTGTAACTACAAAATAACACTGAAGAGCGAAAGAAACTGGTACAGCTTGCCCATATCGCGTAGCGCCCTGCGAGCACGCACAAGTGCCACAACACAACATTGCAGGCGACAGATGTCTGAAGTAGTGCTGGAGGGAAATAATATCATGAATCCTACAGGGCTATCCATTAATGAGTAAAAATACGAACGGTGGAGATCCCTTCTGAAAAGCACGTAGCAAATGATCCCACATATGCTCAATAATGTTAATGTCTGCAGAGTTTGCTGGCCAGCGGAAGTACACTCCTGGAAATGGAAAAAAGAACACATTGACACCGGTGTGTCAGACCCACCATACTTGCTCCGGACACTGCGAGAGCGCTGTGCAAGCAATGATCACACGCACGGCACAGCGGACACACCAGGAACCGCTGTGTTGGCCGTCGAATGGCGCTAGCTGCGCAGCATTTGTGCACCGCCGCCGTCAGTGTCAGCCAGTTTGCCGTGGCATACGGAGCTCCACCGCAGTCTTTAACACTGGTAGCATGCCGCGACAGCGTGGACGTGAACCGTATGTGCAGTTGACGGACTTTGAGCGAGGGCGTATAGTGGGCATGTGGGAGGCATGGTGGACGTACCGCCGAATTGCTCAACACGTGGGGCGTGAGGTCTCCACAGTACATCGATGTTGTCGCCAGTGGTCGGCGGAAGGTGCACGTGCCCGTCGACCTGGGACCGGACCGCAGCGACGCACGGATGCACGCCACGACCGTAGGATCCTACGCAGTGCCATAGGGGACCGCACCGCCACTTCCCAGCAAATTAGGGACACTGTTGCTCCTGGGGTATCGGCGAGGACCATTCGCAACCGTCTCCATGAAGCTGGGCTACGGTCCCGCACACCGTTAGGCCGTCTTCCGCTCACGCCCCAACATCGTGCAGCCCGCCTCCAGTGGTGTCGCGACAGGCGTGAATGGTGGGACGAATGGAGACGTGTCGTCTTCAGCGATGAGAGTCGCTTCTGCCTTGGTGCCAATGATGGTCGTATGCGTGTTTGACGCCGTGCAGGTGAGCGCCACAATCAGGACTGCATACGACCGACGCACACAGGGCCAACACCCGGCATCATGGTGTGGGGAGCGATCTCCTACACTGGCCGTACACCTCTGGTGATCGTCGAGGGGACACTGAATAGTGCACGGTACATTCAAACCGTAATCGAACCCATCGTTCTACCATTCCTAGACCGGCAAGGGAACTTGCTGTTCCAACAGGGCAATGCACGTCCGCATGTATTCCGTGCCACCCAACGTGCTCTAGAAGGTGTAAGTCAACTACCCTGGCCAGCAAGATCTCCGGATCTGTCCCGCATTGAGCATGTTTGGGACTGGATGAAACGTCGTCTCATGTGGTCTGCACGTCCAGCACGAACGCTGGTCCAACTGAGGCGCCAGGTGGAAATGGCATGGCAAGCCGTTCCACAGGACTACATCCAGCATCTCTACGATCGTCTCCATGGGAGAATAGCAGCCTGCATTGCTGCGAAAGGTGGATATACACTGTACTAGTGCCGACATTATGCATGCTCTGTTGCCTGTGTCTATGTGCCTGTGGTTCTGTCAGTGTGATCATGTGATGTATCTGACCCCAGGAATGTGTCAATAAAGTTTCCCCTTTCCTGGGACAATGAATTCACGGTGTTCTTATTTCAATTTCCAGGAGTGTATAATTATTCACAACCGGTTTCGATCAGGGACAGTGGAAAAATATCTGTTGCGATGCACACAAGACAAGTGAAATTGTCACAAAGCATATTTTTTTCACTTTGAAGAGGGTTATGTTGGTTGGGAAGAGTTATCGGGAACCCACACCAAAGATTGTGCGCTCAGAAACGCGACCTCGCATAGATGCGTTCTAAAACATTAAATAACTGTATCTCATAATTTTAGTGTGCGGCTAGGTAATTTACCTTTTGTCCCCAACGACGTGTAACGTTCGGCACCAACTAGCGGCCAGGCCGGTGTGGCCGAGCGGTTCTACGCGCTACAGTCTGGAATCGCGCGACCGCTACTGTCGCAGGTTTGAATCCTTCCTCGGGCATGGATGTGTGTGATGTCCTTAGGTTAGTTAGATTTAATTAGTTCTAAGTTCTAAGCGAGTGATGACCTCAGAAGTCAAGTTGCACAGTGCTCACAGCCATTTTTTTTTTCTCTCCGTACCTGTACACGTCCATCTGCTCGACACAATTATAAACTTGACTCGTTGGACCAGCCAACATGTTTCCAGTCATCAACAGACCGAAGTAGATGCTGACGTCCTCAGTCCAGGCGTCCTCCAGTCATCAAGGTTACAGGGGTAGCACTTCGGCTCCGAAAGCCCACATCGATGATGTTTCGTTGAATGGTTCGCACGCTGACACTTGTTGATGGCCCAGCACTGAAATCTGAAGCAATTTGCGGAAGGCTTGCCCTTCTGTCACGTTGAGCGATTCTCTGCAGTCGTCGTTGGTTGCGTTCTTGCAGGATCTTTTTTGCGGTCGCAGCGATGTCGGAGATTTGATGTTTTACCGGATTCCTGGTATCAACGGCACACTCGTGAAGTGGTCGTACGGGAAAACCGCCGCTACATGGCTATCTCAGAGATGCTGTGTTCCATCGCTGGTGCGCCAACTGTACCACCACGTTCAGACTCACTCACATCTTTACAACCTGACATTGTAGCACCAGTAACCGATCTAAAGACTGCGCCACACACTTGTTGCGGACCACGGCGCCGTATTCTGTCTGTTTACATATTTTTGTACTTGAATACGGATGCCTATACCAGGTTCTTTGGCGGTTCAGTGCATATCACTTTACGACACATGACCCGGGAAATATGAGGGACACGGAGGGAGAGCAGGAGATGGTCAGGGAATTTCCAAACAAATTCTCATAGAACTTTTCACCACAATTTCCAGGCAGGAATCCGTCCCTGCAGTTTTTCGGTTTTATTAATGTTCACCCTGTAAAGAGTATACGTTGTGTATGTAGGATGTTTAGGTTCTTATATTGGTAACGTCACCTAGCGCTCTCTATGAAAATCACTGGCTGTGCTGTGTGCAGTCTGTGGCTGGTTTTCATTGTTGTCTGCCATTGTAGTGTTGGGCAGATCGATGTGAACAGCGTGTAGCGTTGCGCAGTTGGAGGTGAGCCGCCAGCAGTTGTGGATGTGGGGAGAGAGATGGCGGAGTTTTGATAGCGGACGATCTGGACGTGTGTCCATTAGAAAAAGGAAATTTCTAAGACTGGATGTCATGAACTCATATATATGTATATTACGATTTTTGAACACCATTGAGGTAAATACATTGTTTGTTGTCTATCAAAAATCTTTCATTTGCTAACTATGCCTATCAGTAGTTAGTGACTTCCGTAGTTTGAATCTTTTATTCAGCTGACAGGAGTGGCGCTCGCTGAATTGTAGTAGTCTGAGTAACGAAGATTTTTGTGAGGTAACTAATTCATGGAAGGTATAGGTTATTGTTAGTCAGGGCCATTCTTTTGCAGGGATTATTAAAAGACAGATTGCGTTGCGCTAAAAATGTTGTGTATCAGTTCAGTGGTGGTGGTGGTTGTTAGTGTTTAACGTCCCGTCGACAACGAGGCCATTAGAGACGGAGCGCAAGCTCGGGTTAGGGAAGGATGGGGAAGGAAATCGGCCGTGCCCTTTCAAAGGAACAATCCCGGCATTTGCCTGAAACGATTTAGGGAAATCACGGAAAACCTAAATCAGGATGGCCAGAGACGGGACTGAACCGTCGTCCTCCCGAATGCGAGTCCAGTGTGCTAACCACTGCGCCACCTCGCTCGGTCAGTTCAGTGATGATCAGAATAATTAAAGAGAGAAATGTCTGAGCACGTTCAGTTTTTCTCAGCTCTTTGAAAATCAAATAACATAAGGGGTTTATCAGCACAGTAATTCACTAATTTTTCTAAGGGGACGCTTCAGTTGTTAGCAAAACTCTCATTCAGTTCTTGACCAGCTTACTTCAGATTTTTACGCAATACCGCACGAGTAATACACATTCAGGTTGACACAGACTACATATTTTCAAATACATATGGTTTAGTTTTTTTTTTTCGCACACTCAGACGTAACTACAACAGCAAGGCATTTAAACCATTAGGTAAACTGTTTCTCCCTTATACGTTTATTCTTTCTTCGCGTATATGTAAGTTGCATACAAAAGAATGTGCTTGTTTGTTTGTTTCCTCGTACTCAGTATGAAAGGAAAACATGAAAATCGTATTTATGGCTTATCGGCTTATGATTAGAATACTACCGTGCAACCTGAATCGTCCGAAACTTTGTAATTCTATCTGATTGCAAATTAAAATTGAGCCCAAATACTGTCGTTGTAGCTACTACCCTCACAGATCCGGCAGGACGAAAGGTCTCCAACACCCCGTACAACAATACTCGTTCATTTTAAGCGACTTCGGTTGCCAATCGACGTTACGCTTGAAATGACAATAGGCAAGGCTCAAGGTCAAACAAGGGGAGAGTAAATGGATAATGAAGAAATAGGGATTGGTCATGGAGAAGGTGGTGGGGGAGATAGGTCAGGGTAGGAAGAGATGGGTAGAGAGAGAGCTAGGAGGCGAAGGAGGACGAATGGGCAAAGCAAGCGTGACGGAGAGAGGAAGGGAGGGGGAGAGAGAACCAGAGGTGGTTAGGATGTACACTCCTGGAAATGGAAAAAAGAACACATTGACACCGGTGTGTCAGACCCACCATACTTGCTCCGGACACTGCGAGAGGGCTGTACAAGCAATGATCACACGCACGGCACAGCGGACACACCAGGAACCGCGGTGTTGGCCGTCGAATGGCGCTAGCTGCGCAGCATTTGTGCACCGCCGCCGTCAGTGTCAGCCAGTTTGCCGTGGCATACGGAGGTCCATCGCAGTCTTTAACACTGGTAGCATGCCGCGACAGCGTGGACGTGAACCGTATGTGCAGTTGACGGACTTTGAGCGAGGGCGTATAGTGGGCATGCGGGTGGCCGGGTGGACGTACCGCCGAATTGCTCAACACGTGGGGCGTGAGGTCTCCACAGTACATCGATGTTGTCGCCAGTGGTCGGCGGAAGGTGCACGTGCCCGTCGACCTGGGACCGGACCGCAGCGACGCACGGATGCACGCCAAGACCGTAGGATCCTACGCAGTGCCGTAGGAAACCACACCGCCACTTCTCAGCAAGTTAGGGACACTGTTGCTCCTGGGGTATCGGCGAGGACCATTCGCAACCGTCTCCATGAAGCTGGGCTACGGTCCCGCACACCGTTAGGCCGTCTTCCGCTCACGCCCCAACATCGTGCAGCCCGCCTCCAGTGGTGTCGTGACAGTCGTGAATGGAGGGACGAATGGAGGCGTGTCGTCTTCAGCGATGAGAGTCGCTTCTGCCTTGGTGCCAATGATGGTCGTATGCGTGTTTGGCGCCGTGCAGGTGAGCGCCACAATCAGGACTGCATGCGACCGAGGCACACAGGGCCAACACCCGGCATCATGGTGTGGGGAGCGATCTCCTACACTGGCCGTACACCTCTGGTGATCGTCGAGGGGACACTGAACAGTGCACGGTACATCCAAACCGTCATCGAACCCATCGTTCTACCATTCCTAGACCGGCAAGGGAACTTGCTGTTCCAACAGGACAATGCACGTCCGCATGTATCCCGTGCCACCCAACGTGCTCTAGAAGGTGTATGTCAACTACCCTGGCCAGCAAGATCTCCGGATCTGTCCCCCATTGAGCATGTTTGGGACTGGGTGAAGCGTCGTCTCACGCGGTCTGCACGTCCAGCACGAACGCTGGTCCAACTGAGGCGCCAGGTGGAAATGGTATGGCAAGCCGTTCCACAGGACTACATCCAGCATCTCTACGATCGTCTCCATGGGAGAATAGCAGCCTGCATTGCTGCGAAAGGTGGATATACACTGTACTAGTGCCGACATTGTGCATGCTCTGTTGCCTGTGTCTATGTGGCTGTGGTTCTGTCAGTGTAATCATGTGATGTATCTGACCCCAGGAATGTGTCAATAAAGTTTCCCCTTCCTGGGACAACGAATTCACGGTGTTCTTATTTCAATTTCCAGGAGTGTGTATCCAGTTCCCGTGCGTACTTAGCCTTATACGGTTAGATGGATAACTAATACTTTCGGAAAATTGTTTTAGACGCAGTATTTCATTCAACTGCGCTCGATCACTTAAACTTATAAACTGGTTTAAAGACAGTACTCTGCCGTTCAACTCATCGCCCCTTCCTGTCTGTGGAAGAATCAGGACGTCATTAGCGAATGTTAAAAGTTTTCATGAAATGTACTCAGTACAGCTCTCTCAAATTCCAGCAATGAAGACAAAAATCGCTCCTTCGCCGAACAAGTCGTGTAAGTAAAGTAAATTTACGCACATGCTCAACTCCAAGCTCACATAGAAGTAAGCAGTCAGCAAAGTGTTATCACTCACTTGTATTGGGACCGCTCTCAGAAGCTGCTGCAATTTCTGGCGCTTACCTGAAATCAAACAACATTATAAATGTCTAGGCTTCAAGTACACATGACAATGTAATCTGCTGACAAAATTATACTACTGTCATATCAAAATAACTCAAAAAGTGTTATTAGTATTGCCCCATCCATTTATTAATTTTATGCTGCCTTACGCGTTTCGGCCATACGAGATAAATACGTCAAAGTGTAGCAGTGAAAAAAACATTCGTACAATTGCGTAAACTGTACATGGTAAAACCAGAAGAAGGAAGTAAAATCGAACTAAACTCCGCCTGAACAGGCCATGAAGAGCCAACGGCACCGACCAGCCGCGGTGTCATCCTCGGCCCGCAGGCGTCGCTTGATGCAGATGTGGTGGAGCATGTGGTCAGCACACCGCTTTGCACACCGGATGTCAGTTAACGAGACCGGAGCCGTTACTTCTCAGTCAAGTAGCTCCTCAGTTCGCCTGACAAGGGCTGAATGCACCAGATGGTCACCCATCCAAATGCTAGCCCAGCCCGACAGCGCTTCGTTTGGATGATCTATTGAGAACCGTTGTTACCACAGCGGCAAGGCCGTTAGCAGAGAAAAACACAGATAAATGAAATGCAAATCGTCAAGTACGTCTATACGGCATTCTTAGGTGACAAGAAACTGAATTTATCAAACATGGATACAAAGTATGTGGTCTACATTACTTGATGACGTTTGAGTGCAAAGCAACTCACTCTACACTCAGAAATATTAGGTGAAGAATATATCAATATAAAAAAGGGGAAAGTGACCCAAAAAAAGACATAGAAAAAAGTTAATTGTCTTTCATGACTCATATTTGCCAATTAAAATTGTATAAATACAATTTTAAATTTCACTGGGATTTCTACAGTAGCATATGTATAAAGAATTCAGTATAGATAGTTTTGCTATGAACTCAGAGCCGGCCGTGGTGGACGAGCGGTTGTAGGCGCTTCAGTCCGGAACTATTTGGCTACTACAGTCGCGGGTTCGAATCCTGCCTCGGGCATGGATGTGTGTGATGTCCTTAGGTTAGTTAGGTTTAAGTAGTTCTAAGTCTAGGGGACTGATGACCTCAGCTGTTAAGTCCCATAGGGGTTAGAGCCATTTGAACCTGTGACATAGCGTTGTCAACACCTGATGCACTTTGAAACTCAGCTCACTGTGGGGCTCCATTTGGCCAGCTGGTCGAATCGTTCAGTATCCAGAAATGCGAGACATCCAGATGCAACAGTGGCCCGATATTCGACTGTATGGAAACATAAGAGCAGGCATACTTGTCATCAAGGTTCTGGTCTACCACTTCTGATCTCCGCAAGAGAGATGGCTCCTGCACAACCTAACCTCTTCATATCTGTGCCTCCCATCTGAGAAGAAGCAATCAGTTCCCTGCAACGCTCTTGAGCCGTGGTACAATTTTCTGTTTTGAAGAGCGCGCCGCAGCGCCTAGTGTAAAGCAGTCGCCCTCCGTTTCTGGCGGTGGCGCCGCTGTGGCAGTCGCAGCTTTGGTGTCTCCCTCTGGAGGGAAAGGAGAGAGGTTGCCTGTCAACGTGCATTTAAGGGGCGCTATGAGTTCGCCAGAGGCGGTCGGTCAGTCGTCTGCTAGGGGCAAGTCTCGAGAAGTTGGTCAGCCTGGTCAGTGTTTGGCAGTCAGTGTCTGTCTGTCGCACGGAGTGACAGTCTGCTAGAGTTTGCTCAAGCAACGGTCATTGGCGGTTGGATCGATCGGTTGGTCGGTCGCGCACTGAGACACGAGATGACTTGTCCGCCTGGAGCGTCGGCGCGTGTGAGGTCGCCACGTGAGTCCAGTGGGCCGCGCCGATAGCGAGGGGTAGTGAACGAGAGCAACAGGAGTCAACCCACGACATCGGTCTGGCCGGCGCGAGCTGCGACGCCGTGAGACGGGAGATCGGTGCGCCTTCCTGCGTCCGTTGAAGCGGCTGGCAGCGGACGGTCCGGGAGAGCGATTTGGGGGTGCTGCGCCAGGTCTTCTCCAGACATCACTGTATATTAGAAGTTTGGTGATTGGAGGTATGTTATCTGATTTACTCTTGTTAAATTCTATTTGTTTTCTTCGCCAGTCTCTCGTCCTCAACTTGCTCGTCTCTCTCCTGTCCGCATTTGTTAGGCAGTTAGTGTCTGTCTGTCTCTCTGTTGACGAATTTATTGCTTGAAGTGTAACGGCCGAATTCCTGGAATATGTTTTTATGTTGCCTATCATCATGCGAGGCGGTATATGTGTAATGTAGAGCATGTTGTTGTATGAATTTCATGGGTTTTATTTAAATAGTCATTTTAGTATATAAAGTAGCCACCCTTCCACCATAAGAGTCCTTTTAAAAACAAATTGCACTTTCAGTGGAAAATAATTTCTTAGTGTGAGTGTTTGTATCATTTCCATCCCTCTTACGGGGTGCATACTTAATGTGTTTGTGTGAGTTGGTAAAATTTTTAGGTTAAAGTAATCTGGTGTGTTGCAGATTTGCACCAGTTTAGTCTTTCAGAGGTTGTTGTGAGCAGACGTGACTACGGCCGTGTTGAAAGGGAGCGGCAATGTTCTCAGCCCGAAAGCTCATACTGTGAACATTGTTCTTTCTGCCTCAAGTTGTAACTTGATATTTGTAGGGTGCTTTTCTGCTTATAGATTTCAAATCTGTTTCTGAAAAGGCTTTTAGGAATAAAATTCCCATTTGTTAAAGGTAATTTCATTTCCATCAGTTACTCGCTGGCAACTACTTCCACGCTCACCTGCTGTGATTAAATGTGTTAATGTTCTTGACGAGTCGTTAGTAAATAAAGTAAATTCTTAAAGAAAAGATTTTGAACGTAAATGCACGGTTCAGCTCTGTCTCGTTTCGCACCATTGGTCGGAGACCAGCAGCACAGCACGCGGGCTAGGGAAATACTTTACCATGGCAGGCCGCCGTTAACACCACGAAACAAACGGCTGTGTAAGAAGTGGTGCCAGGACTGGAAAACATGCAATGCCGATGAATGACGTCGCATTGTCTTCACCGATTAATCCCGTACTGCACTATCCTCGATGGCCATTGTCGAGAAGTATAACGGCGACATGCAGAGGACCGCCAAAGAAACTGCTACAGGCAAGCGTATTCAAATACAGAGGTATGGAAACAGGCAGAATAGGACGCTAGCATTGGCAACGGCTATGTAAGACGACAATTATCTGGCGCAGCTGTTAGATCGGTTGCTGCTGCTACAATAGCAGGCAATCAAGATTTATGTGAGTTTGAACGTCGAGGCATAGTCGCCGCAAGAGCTATGGGACACAGCATCTTCGAGGTAGCGTTCAGTGAGGATTTTCCCTTATGAACATTAGGAATCCGGTAAAAATATCAGATCTTCGGTGCTGCCGGAAAAAGATCCTGCTAGAAGGGACCCAATGACCACTGAAGATAATCGTTCAATGTGACAGACTGCTGCAGATTTCAGTGCTGGGCCATCAAGTGTCAGCGTGCGAACCTTTCGACGATATGTAAACGATATGGGCTTTCGGAGTGGAAGACACACTCGCATACCCTTGATAACTGAACGACACATAGCTTCACT
Organism: Schistocerca gregaria; assembly: GCF_023897955.1. Classification (NCBI taxonomy): domain Eukaryota; kingdom Metazoa; phylum Arthropoda; class Insecta; order Orthoptera; family Acrididae; genus Schistocerca; species Schistocerca gregaria. The sequence continues at coordinate 82,957,851 of NC_064930.1, read as the reverse complement.
CCTCGCCTGGGCCCGTCAACAAAAAAATGGCTCAAATGGCTCTGAGCACTATAGGACTTAACATGGTCATCAGTCCCTTAGAACTACTTAAACCTGTCTAACCTAAGGACATCACACACATCCATGCCCGAGGCAGGATTCGAACGTGCGACGGTAGCTGCAGCGCGGTTCCTGGCGTTAAATGAAACAAGTCTACTATCACCAGTCACTATTTATCTCTACAATGTCTTTCAAAGGTTTAAACCTCCACCATTGGTGTGACATGTCTGTGTAACGATTTTTGGGGGAAATTGTGGTACTGTCTAATGTAGAGACACTAAACTGTGCCACAAGTTCGTAATACAACACACAAACACACACACACACGCACACGGACACACACACGTGCGCGTCCTACTAACACCTGATGATGGAGTTTTAAACCTTTGAAACGCGTCGTGGAGATAAATAAGCAGACTGGTAACAGTAAACTTGTTGTTTCACTTAAATAAGTTGATTATGCTATACATGTCCCACTTACTTATCCTTGCTATTTTCGGGACTGCGGAATTACATTTGTACGAAAATCTCACGGTATGTCTTCATTCTCATAGCTTCTACTGTCAACTTATATAGGCGCTAGGTTTCCACTTCGCCCAATGATTTCAGAAAATGCAAAATTCTTTTATTAATCTCTTCTGGCTTATTTAATCGCAAGACTCTCAATGCTCTGTCGAACTCTGACCTTCATACTGGACCCCCTATATCTTTCTTATCGACGCACACTTCTTCCCGAATCACGTCGCCACACAAGTCCTCGCCTCTTAGGACCCTTCAATATTTTATTTTGACCTGTGTCGTTCTCTGCTCTCCACACAGCAGTGGAAATCCCATTTCACGCTTAATGTTAATGTCTTTACTTTTTATTTCACTGACGTTTTATTTGACTTTCCTACATGCTGAATGAATCCTACAGCCGACCATGGTTGGCTTACTCTTCCAATTTCATAGATTGTTTTTGAAAGTTCCTTATACGCATTCCCTTCGCTTAGGTAACAGCTGCGGTGACAACGATCAGGTGACCGCGTAATAACTCAAAGCCGTGGTAGACTAGCTGACACGAAGTATTCAGTGGAGCAGGGCAGGGTCAACATAGCCGCCGCCGCCGCCGCCGCCAGCAAACAACGCGACAAAACAACTTCAACAACCCCCCCCCCCCCCCCACATTCCCCCAACCCCAACCTCGCTCTCCACTAGAATGTCGGCTCTGCGTTGCCACATAACGAGGCCCTTACAGCCCTTAAGGACCTCTGAGGGCGGTCTGAGCCCGCTAAGCTTAGCCTAAAGGTCTGTCGAGCACACGAGAAGCCGCTAAGCCGCACCGCTTCTCTCCGTCAAAAATAATTAAATAAATAAAAGCAAAACGTAGAAATTCCACAGATGGCGGGGGGGGGGGGGGGGGGGGGAGAAGGAACAGAACAGCTGGATAAACTGCTCACACAGACAATTTTCCGATAATACCAACGAAACTAACACAGGAAAATGCTCACATAAACAGAAATTTTCATGTGTACGTTCACAGAGCTGCAAATGTTTTTATTATACTGTAATTCGTGAGTTCCTGTCAGAAACGTCACAGTTCTTAGTAACCGATACAAAGCCATCTAGTGAAACAGATTATATCTGGTGTTCTCGAAGTAAGAGATGTAAGTCCTTGTTGATTCTAATGTACCGACTGATCAAAAAGTTAGTATAAATTTGAAAACTTAATAAACCACGGAGTAATGTAGATAGAGAGATAAAAATTGACGCACATGCTTGGAATGACATGGGGTTTTATTAGAACCAAGCAAGAAAAAAAAAAGTATTGCTAGATGCGTGAAAGATCCCTTGCGCGCGTCGTTTGGTGATGATCGTGTGCTCAGCCGCCACTTTCGTCATGCTTGGCCTCCCAGGTCCCCAGACCTCAGTCCGTGCGGTTATTGACTTTGGGGTTACCTGAAGTCGCAAGTGTATCGTGATCGACATCTCTAGGGATGCCGAAAGACAACATCCGACGCCATTGCCTCACCATAACTCCGGACAAGCTTTACAGTGCTGTTCACAACATTATTCCTCGACTACAGCTATTGTCAAGGAATGATGGTGGACATATTGAGCATTTCCTGTAAAGAACATCATCTTTCCTTTGTCTTACTTTGTTATGCTAATTATTGCTGTTCTGATGAGATGAAGTGCCATCTGTCGGACATTTTTTGAACGTTTGTATTTTTTTAGTTCTAATAAAACCCCATGTGATTCCAAGCATGTGTGTCAATTTGTACCTCTCTATCTACATTATTCCGTGATTTATTCAGTTTTAAAATTTATACTGACTTTTTGATCACCAGGTATATACGCGGTTTAGCACACAATCTGATCAGCCCTCTTCGATTGTTTGGAGATAACACGGTCATTTACAGTGTAGTAACGTCACCAGAATATCAAACCCAACTGTGAAATATTTAGACTAGATATCTGAATGGATCTAAAAGTTGAAGTTGACTTCAAGGGGCTAGGTCAGACAGAAATATTTTAGCCTAATTTTTATGTGCTTGAAATGTTCATTAGAGTTCGTTTCCAAGATTCATACATGTGCAGTGTGCCATAAATGTTAAAATATGTTAAAATCGCGATTTACTGCGCATCTGAGCGCTGAAATACAACCGAATTTACAGTATAATAGTTACCAGCGGAATAGATGAGGACAGTATCACAGAGGACATTTGGCTCAACTAAAATACTATTGAAACTTCCTGGCAGATTAAAACTGTGTGCCGGACCGAGACTCGAACTCGGGACCTTTGCGTTTCGCTGGCAAGTGCTCTACCAACTGAGCTACCCAAGCACGACTCACGCCCGGTACTCACAGCTTTACTTCTGCCAGTACCTCGTCTCCTACCTTCCAAACTTTACAGAAGCTCTCCTGCGAACCTTGCAGAACTAGCACTCCTGGAAGAAAGGATGCTGCGGAGACATGGCTTAGCCACAGCCTGGGGGATGTTTCCAGAATGAGATTTTCACTCTGCAGCGGAGTGTGCGCTGATATGAAACTTCCTGGCAGATTAAAACTGTGTGCCCGACCGAGACTCGAACTCGGGACCTTTGCCTTTGGAAGGTAGGAGACGAGATACTGGCAGAAGTAGAGCTGTGAGGACCGGGCGTGAGTCGTGCTTGGGTAGCTCAGATGGGCAGTCTGCCGCCGGCAGTGCTGCGAGGCGCGCACCGTGTGTTTGTGTTTACTTCGCGCTGTAAGTGCAGTTTGCACTTCTAGGCCACCATGGCGCAGAACTGTCGGAAGAAGACATTACGTTTGAACTTTTGTTCCGACTTCGCCCGACCCAAGGCCCTGGAGGTAGAACGATTCATTCGCGATGATGTTAAAATACCACCAACGGATCTAATTGGTATCCACTTGTCCATAGTTAGCAGTACCGTCTACGGCAAAATGATCAACGACGCGGCGTACGACAAGGTGCTTCAAGAGGCAAAACGTGGACTGCGCTTCTGTCACTCCGACGGCAACGTCACCGTCGATCACGCAGGTCTCGGCACACGGAAGATAAGGATCTTCGGAGTGCCGTTCGAACTACCTGCAGACATCGTCATCGAGGCGCTCCGTCCGTACGGCAACGTTCTGGAACATGTTGCCGAACGATGGGTACAATTTCAAACCTATCCCGTTTTAGACGGCGTTAGACAGGTCCGCATCGAGTTGCAGGAACACGTGCCTTCCTACCTACGTATCGGAGGCTGCCGTGCCATTATAATGTACGACGGCCAACCTCGGACCTGTTCCGGTTGCGGGAAAGAAGGTCACCTACGGTCCGAATGCATTCAACGGCGTGTCGGGCAGCTCCCGTTGTCGGAAGCGTCCGTCTCACCCACGATGACCGCCCTACCGGTCACTTACGCAGCGGCTCTCGCCACGTCTACAGTTTCGTCCAGTCCGTCGCCCGGTCCATCCGATCGGCACCTCCCACCGTCCCAGCAACCTATGGACGGTGCGTACGTCCCACCTGACAACCTTGCCGCCGAAGTAGGTTACAGTACGCTTGTTCGCCCACTGCTTGAATACTGCTCAGCAGTGTGGGACCCGCACCAGATAGGCTTGATAGAAGAGATAGAGAAGATCCAACGGACAGCAGCGCGCTTCGTTACAGGATCATTTAGTAATCGCGAAAGCGTTACGGAGATGATAGATAAACTCCAGTGGAAGACTCTGCAGGAGAGACGCTCAGTAGCTCGGTTCGGGCTTTTGTTAAAGTTCCGAGAACATACCTTCACCGAAGAGTCAAGCAGTATATTGCTCCCGCCTACGTATATCTCGCGAAGAGACCGTGAGGATAAAATCAGAGAGAGTAGAGCCCACACAGAATCATACCGACGATCCTTCTTTCCACGTACAATACGAGACTGGAATAGAAGGGAGAACCGATAGAGGTACTCAGGGTACCCTCCGCCACACACCGTCAGGTGGCTTGCGGAGTATGGATGTAGATGTAGAACAGGCTCCCGCACCGGACGCTGAGGAGAACAGCACGTCTTCGCAACACCTGTTTGACAGTTTCATTGTACCACCGACGCCTTCGAACCAGGTCGACGCTCTTCCTCGCCGTCGTCCGACACTGGGGAACACGTGCGCAAACAACGCCCGCCACGTAGGTGCAAACGCCGCCGCCGTTCACCCACGGGCTCTCAAAGCGTAACCACCCGCGACGACGAAGACGACACCCAACCAGCCGACATTTCCACGCATAGGTCGGCGGACAACTTTCACGACGAACAAGACAGGACGTGACCACTATGGAGGTGCGCCGGTTGAGACGCTTGCCTCCCCGCCGACAACTCCAGATCTGTCTCACCACGGCGCCATTCCCATGGACATTGGACGGACCCACGGCACCGGAGCATGGGCCGACGAGACTGAGGAAGAGACGGCCCTTCCTCCGGATGAGTTGCCTTCGCCGGACATCAAAAGCGAGGCCCTGCAGCTGATGGGACGGGACTTCCTGTCGGTGCCCTCCTCTTACTTCCCTCGGTGATGGTAGATGCGCGTCCACCACCACTGAAACAAACGTAGCGGTTTGCCACGCTGAACATCAATATGATCGGCACTGCACCCAAGCTGCAACTCCTATGTGACCTGCTTCGGGCCTCTGACGTCGACGTCGCCCTTCTTCAGGAAGTACGCGTTGCCACACTGCCACCGGTCTACGGCTACGACTCATACACGTCCACATGTGATCAATCATGGCGTGGAGTGGCTTTCTACATCCCCCTCAAGGACACGACAATCCTTCCCTGTGGAAGAGGCGTGGCTGTTAACCATCTTCGACACGCGCGTCATCAATATCTACGCTCCGTCTGGCTCCACGAACCGTCGGCAGCGGTCCACTTTCTTCGGACATGACGTGGCGCCCCTGTTTTCTGGACGCTATGATCGCCTTATCATGGGAGGCGATTTCAACTCTCCTCCATCCGCAGGACCAAATACCTGGTTATTCGCCGTGCCCGGCGCTTCTCACCTTAATCGAAGATTTTCATCTAGTGGACGTTTGGGAGAAAATTCGTGGCAATACCCCTGGTTTTACCCATTATACAGCAAATTCTGCGAGCAGACTCGACTGGTTTTATGTCTCTGCCCATCTTGGCAATGACGTCGCCCAAGCTGAACGATGGCCCCTTGCGTTTTCGGACCACTGCGCCGCCATTTGCTCCCTGGCTCTGCCACCTCAGTCAGTGTGGCGCAGCAGAGGTTACTGGAAGCTTAATACCTCCCTCCTTAGTGATCCACACTGCCGACAATGTATTGCCGCTACGTGGGCGTCTAGCGAAAGACGCCTTCCGCAGTTCACATCCACGTTCCACTGGTGGCTCAACTGTGCCAAACCTGCGATCAGAAAGGCCTTCATACAATGTGGCAAGGAAGCAGCAGCATGGCATCGAGACACCACAAATTTTTACTACGCCGTCCTCCGTGATCTCGATGCGCTCCCTCCATCACCTGACACCCATAGGGAACGACAACGTACCAAAGCTCGTCTCCTCTCTCTTCAACGTGCACGACTGCATGGTATCGTGGTGCGTTCCCGGCGACAAGACCTCCTCCACGACGAAACCCCATCCACAATCCATGCCGCATCCGACCATAGTCGTCGACGTCGACTTTTCGTCCCCAACATCACGACCTCCGATGGCGTTCACGACACAACACAGGCGGCGGTGGTGTCTGCCTTTGCTGAACATTATCGCCAATTTTATGATGATGAACCGATGGCGACGCGCATTCCTGATCATCTCCGTCCTTCCCCTGATCGGACCCTAACCGTAGCGGAGGCAACGTCCATGATGTCTGCCATCACCGCAGCAGAGGTGGTAGGTGCGATGAACAAAGGGGCCAGAAGAAAGCGCCCGGACCAGATGGTCTCCCAGTGGAGTTTTACCAGGCGTTCACCACGTTAATGCTTCCTCGCTGGACGGAAGTGATTCAGGAACTCTTTACTCCGTCCTTCCCAATTCCACCTGAATTCGTCACTGGCCTGTGCCTAAGCCGAAGGGAGGGTCTTATGTCTCTGCATATCGCCCCCTTACATTAATGAATGCAGACTATAAAATCTATGCACGCCTCTTAGCAGCGCGCATGCGCACCGTCTTACCTACGGTCCTTTCACTGGAGCAGACTGCACGTGGTTGTGGGGCCACCTTACAAACAGCCCTAGGAGAATGCCGTGACCTCATCGCACAGGCGTCGGTTTCTCGCCTTCGTGCAGCACTGGTATCCGTCGATTTCACGAGTGCCTTTGATCGCGTTCGACACCCATTCCTCCTCATGGTGGCGACACGTATGGGGTTCCCATTACTTTTTGTCGATGCCATTCGCCGGTTACTACTTCCCACCATCTCGATGGTACAAGTCAATGGGAGGCTTGTAGGACCGATTCCTATACGCCGCTCTGTGCGCCAAGGATGCCCTATGTCTACTTTACTACATGCCATTGCTCTTGAGCCCCTCATCACTAGACTTACCTCTACACTGCAGGGCCTCACTTTGCGTGACCTCACCTTCCACTGTAGGGCTTATGCGGACGATCTCCCTTTTCTCACCTGCTCCTCCACGGAACTCAATGACGCCATCCAATGGATCCACCAGTATGGACGTCTTTCTGGTAGCATTCTTAATGTCCGTAAATCGACTATGGTGCACATTGGGCGCGGCCTCCCGGCTATGGTGCCGAACGCAGTCCCAGTCAGTACCACCCATCGTTACTTGGGTATCGAATTTACGAGCTCCACACACCGCACAGTGGCCCTGGCATACCGGCGGCTTTTGCAGTCGATTCGGCACCATGTCCGCGGTCAAGTGCACCGTAACTTAGACCAACTCCAACGTGTGTCCTATGTCAACATGTATGTAGCCCCTAAACTGGTACACGTCGCCCAGATCCTTGGCCGCCGCATCCAATCAGCCTTTGGATATTTCGTGTCAGCAGGGGCACTTTCCAAAGTCCGCTACAGCACTCTAACATTGCCTCCTGCGAAAGGTGGCCTCGGACTCATCAACGTGCGGCCACGATCTTCTGGACTCTTTGTCCACACTCTGTTGCGGCACTGGCAGGGGACGCCCCGTCCTTAACACGCAGTCTCTTAGATATCCTCCGACCAGCTTCTCTCGATCCACCGATCAATGTGGCACCTATTTCTCCATTATTGTACCACGTCGCCAATTGTTTCATAGAACTCAGCTACGTTCGGGCCGATCTTCCTGTCACCCGTCCTCCCCGTACAAAAGATTATCATCGTTTGTTTATGCTGTCCAACCCTTGCGACACCATGGTGCTACAGCATCCTGACATTAAGTGGCGCACGTTTTGGGGGTGTCTGCATGCACCCTTTTTACCGTCGTCTGTGTCTGCACTCTGTTACGTTTTAGTCTATTCCCGCCTAATAGTCGACTTTATCGCATAGGACTGGCCACCTCCCCACTCTGCCCTGACCGTCAGCTCGAAGACACCGACGAGCACCGTCTTACGTGCCCCCTGAAACAAAAGGTATGGCTCCTCATCCAACGAATCGTGGGCTTTTACCTCCGTGCCCCGCCAACGACGGTAACCCCGGATTTCCTGTTGTTGCCCCAGACATTTCACTACCCTCTTGCTAAGCAACATACCCTCATCTAGTTTCGAGGACAGGATTTAGAATACCTCTTCCAGAGTGGTCCGCATACAGTCCTTGACTTCCGGTACAAAGTTGTGACCGCGCATAGCACCCTCACCCGAAAACCATCTTACCGACAAACTTTTGCCGGTTATCTCCGCACCGTCTTCCTTGATACCATTCATAGTTGGGGTGTACCATGCCTAGCTGTCATATGATGCAACACCCTTATCCACGTTCTCATGCATTGACACAAAAAAAAAAAAAAAAAAAAAAAAAAAAAAAAAAAAAAAAAAAAGGTACCTTGAAGCAATCTTGCATAGTGAATATATATGTACTTTTAGTTTGTTCAATACAAATTATATAAAAAAACAGGATATGTTATATTTTGTTGTATTTAATGTTATTCTAATAATTTGTTTACCTAACACTCATTTGTTTATGTTTAACTGGTACCTTGAAGAACTGTTGCTTTATATACTCTCCGTTTGTTAAAAAAAAAGTTTGCAGAGCACTTAAAAAAAAGATGGTAGAGCACTTGCCCGCGAAATGCAAAGGTCCAGAGTTCGAGTCTCGGTCGGACACACAGTTTTAATCTGCCAGGAAGTTTCACATCAGCGCACACTCCGCTGCAGAGTGAAAATCTCATTCTAAAATACTATTCTCAACAAGATTTCTCTTCGAAACCATACACAGTCTGAAAGCACATGCTCTTCTCACGTCTGCTGAAATTGTTATTTCGTCACGAAATACGAAATAAAAGGTGAATGCTTGAAAATGACAAACAGATATATTTACACGGACAGAAAAGTTTCGAACAATAATCCCGGACAAGCAATAAACACTTCGATTGGTAAACAGAAGCCAGTTAATCGATACAATTTCGTCAAAATCAGTGGAAAAAGCCAATTGTACGGTGCTGGCATTGCCGATTAAAAGTTAAAAACCACAAGTTGAACATTTAAAAGCTTGTTTTTATTTATTTATTTTTAGAACAACAATTTTAAAGTTGGCTGAAGCTATAGCTCATCCAATATACGTGCAATTACATTATACCTGTTTGTAACTAGGTCGACCGTTGTGGCCGAGCGGTTCTGGGCGCTACAGTCTGGAACCGCGTGACCGCTACGGTCGCAGGTTCGAATCCTGCCGCGGGCATGGATGTGTGTGATGTCCTTAGGTTAGTTAGGTTTAAGTAGTTCCAAGTTCTAGGGGACTGATGACCTCAGATGTTAAGTCCCGTAGTCTTCAGAGCCATTTGAACCTTTATTTTCTTTTATTGTAACTTGTGAGTCGGCGTTTCGTCTAACCTAGTAAGCAGGATATTTGCGATAAATTTCAAGTTTGCTTTTTATGCACGTTTTTATGACATGTATTGTGTCGCCAATATTGGCTTTTATTTCAGAGTGCCGCCATTTTTATGAAAATCATTTTTCTTAAATACCACTACGTACAACGTTAGACAATACCATAATTTTCAGAGCAGTTTTTGAAATTTGTTCTAGGTTGAAAACTGTTCAAAATGGTTCAAATGGCTCGGAGCACTGCGGGACTTAACTTCTGAGGTCATGAGTCACCTAGAACTTAGAACTACTTAAACCTAACTAACCTAAGGACATCACACACATCCATGCTCGAGGCAGGATTCGGACCTGCGACCGTAGCTGTCCCGCGGTTCCAGACTGAAGCGCCTAGAACAGCTTGGACACTCCGGCCGGCGCTTCTATTTACTATGGTGATTTACAAAGCCCATCAAAAGAAAGCGAAATGTGGCTGAAGTGCATGAGCTCCTCAAAATGGAGCCATGTTGATGGACTTTCCAAGCATACAAAACTCTTTGTGTGTGAGTTGTGCCAAAAACATATTTTGTTCTAACTAATTGTACAGAACTGTGGCGTTAAAAAAAATTAATTCCATCATCTTAAGTATGTTCAGAAAAAAATCTAAAGTTAGTTTTGTAAATACTTTGTTATTTTACTGAAAAAAAAACATGAATATTGATGCAAAATTGAGCATTAAGTGTGATGCCATTAACGCGAGTACTAAAAGGGATACGATAAACTTCGGTTGCTGGGAAAATAGCACAAATTTAAAGTCTGCTATTTCAATATCCCCCCCCCCCCCCATGAACCATGGACCTTTGGTGGGGAGGCTTGCGTGCCTCAGCGATACAGATCGCCGTACCGTAGGTGCAACCACAACGGAGGGGTATCTGTTGAGAGGCCAGACAAAAGTGTGGTTCCTGAAGAGGGGCAGCAGTCTTTTCAGTAGTTGCAAGGGCAACAGTCTGGATGATTGACTGATCTGGCCTTGTAACACTAAACAAAACGGCCTTGCTGTTATGGTACTGCGAACAGCTGAAAGCAAGGGGAAACTACAGCCGTAACTTTTCCCGAGGGCATGCAGCTTTACTGTAAGGTTAAATGATGATGGCGTCCTCTTGGGTAAAATATTCCGGAGCTAAAATAGTCCCCCATTCGGATCTCCGGGAGGGGACTACTCAAGAGGATGTCGTTATCAGGAGAAAGAAAACTGGCGTTCTACGGATCGGAGCTTGGAATGCCAGATCCCTTAATCGGGCAGGTAGGTAAGAAAATTTAAAAAGGGAAATGGATAGATTAAAGTTAGATATAGTGGGAATTAGTGAAGTTCGGTCGCAGGAGGAACAAGATTTCTGGTCAGGTGAATTCAGGGTTATAAATACAAAATCAAATAGGGGTAATGCAGGAGTAGGTTTAATAATGAATAAAAAAATAGGAGTGCGGGTAAGCTACTACAAACAGCATAGTGAACGCATTATTGTGGCCAAGATAGACACGAAGCCCATGCGAACTGCTATAGTACAAGTTTATATGCCAACTAACTCTGCAGATGATGAAGAAATCGGTGAAATGTATGATGAGATAAAAGAAATTATTCAGGTAGTGAAGGCAGACGAAAATTAAATAGTCATGGGTGACTCGAAATCGAGAGAAGGAAAAGGGAGAGAAGGAAACATAGTAGGTGAATATGGATTGGGGGTAAGAAATGAAGAAGGAAGCCGTCTGGTGGAATTTTGCAAAGAGCATAATTTAATCATAGCTAACACTTTGTTCAAGAATCATAAAAGAAGATTGTATACATGGAAGAACCCTGGAGATACTAAAAGATATCAGACAGATTATATAATGGTAAGACAGGGATTTAGGAACCAGGTTTTAAATTGTAAGACATTTCCAGGGGCAGATGTGGACTCTGACCACAATATATTAGTTATGAATTTTAGATTAACACTGAAGAAATTGCGAAAAAGTGGGAATTTAAGGAGATGGGACCTGGATAAACTGAAAGAACCAGAGGTTGTAGAGTGTTTCAGGGAAAGCATAAGGGAACAATTGACAGGAATGGGGGAAAGAAATACAGTAGAAAAAGAATGGGTAGCATCGAGGGATGAAGTAGTGAAGGCAGCAGACGATCAAGTAGGTAAAAAGACGAGGGCTAATAGAAATCCTTGGGTAACAGAAGAAATATTGAATTTAATTGATGAAAGGAGAAAATATAAAAATGCAGTAAAATTCAGGCAAAAAGGAATGCAAACGTCTCAAAAATGAGATCGACAGGAAGTGCAAAATGGCTAAGCAGGGATGGCTAGAGGACAAATGTAAGGATGCAGAAGCTTATCTCACTAGGGGTAAGATAAATACTGCCTAAAAGAAAATTGAAGAGACCTTTGGAGCAAAAGAGCCACTTGTATGAATGTCAAGAGCTCAGATGGAAACCCAGTTCTAAGCAAAGAAGGGAAAGGAGAAAGTGGAAGGAGTATATATAGCGACTAGGCAAGGGCGATGTACTTGAGGACAATGTTATGGAAATGGAAGAGTATATAGATGAAGATGAAATGGGAGATACGATACTGCGTGAAGAGTTTGACAGAGCAAAGAAAGACCTGAGTGGAAACAAGGCCTCGGGAGTAGACAATATTCCGTTAGAATTAGTAACGGCCTTGTGAGAGCCAGTCATGACAAAACTCTACCAGCTGGTGCGCAAGATGTATGAGACACGCGAAATACCCTCCGACTTCAAAAAGAATATAATAATTCCAATCCCAAAGACAGCAGGTGCTGGCACGATGTGAAAATTACCGAACTATCAGTTTAATAAATCACAGCTGCGAATTCTTTACAGACGAATGGAAAAACTGGTAGAAACCGACCTCGGGGAAGATCAGTTTGGATTCCGTAGAAATGTTGGAACACGTGAGGCGAGACTGACCCTACGACTTATCTTAGAAAGATTAAGGAAAGGCAAACCTGCGTTTCTAGCATTTGTAGACTTAGAGAATGCTTTTGACAATGTTGACTGGAATACTCTGTCAAATTGTAAAGGTGGCACGGGTAAAATACAGGGAGAGAAGGGCTATTTACAATTTGTACAGAAACCAGATGGCAGTTATAAGAGTTGAGGGGTACGAAAGGGAAACAGTGTTTGGTAAGGGAGTGAGACCGGGTTGTAGCCTCTCCCCGATGCTATTCGATCTGTATATTGAGCACGCAGTAAAGGAAACAAAAGAAAAATTCGGTATCGAATATACTGCTTCCCCCTACTTATACCTCCCGTGGAGATCACGAATGTAAAATTAGGGAGATTCGAGCGCGCACGGAGGGTTTCAGACAGTCGTTCTTCCCGCGAACCATACGCAACTGGAACAGAAAAGGGAGGTAATGACAGTGGCACGTAAAGTGCCCTCTGCCACACACCGTTGGGTGGCTTGCGGAGTATGAATGTAGATGCAGATGTATTGCCTTACCCAAGGAGCTACTCCCGATGGACGTCCCCTAACACTGGGGTGGCCAAGATGTTATTCGCTGCAGGTTCCTGAATAGCTGCTTTCCTAATCCAAGTCCTACTAACTAGTTCTAACCTGAGTCCGGTGCTTTGTCCTGTATCGGTAAAGTTGTACTCCACTACCCCTGAAACTGTACGCGGCGGATTCCAGACTATGAGGAAAGTCGGCCTGTCCACGCACAGGCGGTATGGGAATAGTTCGCAATTCACTATCTGGCGCGTTTCAAATTGTTAAGTTAGTTTATGTCCCTCTGGTGTTCCTTTAACACTTTTCGTGATTCCTCATCTGCTAGTTTATTGAGAGTTTGGAAAGTGTCTTGTTGTCTTATTAGTTGGTATGTGTCACTGTCAGGTAATGGGTCACGTAACATAGAAGCAACATCGTTGAAAAGGGGGCACTCGTAGATCACATGATCGGGGGTACCCTCCGGTTCACCACATTCGCACGCGGGTGTGACCCTTTTCCCGAACCGACATAAAGATGTCGGGTATGGCCCACGTCCAGCGAGAAAATGGATCAGTCCTCTAGTGGGTTCAAAGTGTCTCATTTTCAGCCGTTCCCTAACGCTTGGAAGAAATTCAAATGTCCTACGCCCTGTCTTATCCGCCTCCCATAGCTCCTGCCACAATTGTTCACCCCTTTGCCGAATCTCACCCTTATCCCTAGCCCCACTGAATAATATCTCTCCTGTCTTCGTGACGCTCCCTTTCTTAACCCAGAACCACGCAGCCTCTAATTTTGCTGACTAGGGGGCAGACCCCCATTATGACTAACAGGGCTCCCCCTGGTGACGTTCTATAGGTCCCCACAGATCTGAGAACCAGGTTCCTTTGTACCCTTCTCACTGTCATGGCGGGAACAACCGTCCTGAGCCTGTGTGCCCAGACTCCCGAGCCGTAACCCACTATTGGTGTTAAAATGCTATTGTCGTATAATTTTATGAGATAAGGAGGGAAATGAAATCTTCTGTGTCCGATGGAGATGAGATTGTTTACCAGGTGTACCGGTATGAAATGAGCGTTAAGATACAAATGTGTCGATAGGGATCATTCGTTGTGAACGAGCTCAAGTTTTTGTTTGGTTGGTATGACATGTGTCAAAGATACACTCCTGGAAATTGAAATAAGAACACCGTGAATTCGTTGTCCCAGGAAGGGGAAACTTTATTGACACATTCCTGGGGTCAGATACATCACATGATCACACTGACAGAGCCACAGGCACATAGACACAGGCAATAGAGCATGCACAATGTCGGCACTAGTACAGTGTATATCCACCTTTCGCAGCAATGCAGGCTGCTATTCTCCCATGGAGACGATCGTAGAGATGCTGGATGTAGTCCTGTGGAACGGCTTGCCATGCCATTTCCACCTGGCGCCTCAGTTGGACCAGCGTTCGTGCTGGACGTGCAGACCGCGTGACACGACGCTTCATCCAGTCCCAAACATGCTCAATGGGGGACAGATCCCGAGATCTTGCTGGCCAGGGTAGTTGACTTACACCTTCTAGAGCGCGTCGGGTGGCACGGGATACATGCGGACGTGCATTGTCCTGTTGGAACAGCAAGTTCCCTTGCCGGTCTAGGAATGGTAGAACGATGGGTTCAAAAAAAATGGTTCAAATGGCTCTGAGCACTATGGGACTCAACTGCTGTGGTTATTAGTCCCCTAGAACTTAGAACTACTTAAACCTAACTAACCTAAGGACATCACACACATCCATGCCCGAGGCAGGATTCGAACCTGCGACCGTAGCAGTCGCACGGTCCCGGACTGCGCGCCTAGAACCGCGAGACCACCGCGGCCGGCTAACGATGGGTTCGATGACGGTTTGGATGTACCGTGCACTATTCAGTGTCCCCTCGACGATCACCAGAGGTGTACGGCCAGTGTAGGAGATCGCTCCCCACACCATGATGCCGGGTGTTGGCCCTGTGTGCCTCGGTCGTATGCAGTCCTGATTGTGGCGCTCACCTGCACGGCGCCAAACACGCATACGACCATCATTGGCACCGAGGCAGAAGCGACTCTCATCGCTGAAGACGACACGTCTCCATTCGTCCCTCCATTCACGCCTGTCGCGACACCACTGGAGGCGGGCTGCACGATGTTGGGGCGTGAGCGGAAGACGGCCTAACGGTGTGCGGGACCGTAGCCCAGCTTCATGGAGACGGTTGCGAATGGTCCTCGCTGATACCCCAGGAGCAACAGTGTCCCTAATTTGCTGGGAAGTGGCGGTGCGGTCCCCTACGGCACTGCGCAGGATCCTACGGTCTTGGCGTGCATCCGTGCGTCGCTGCGGTCCGGTCCCAGGTCGACGGGCACGTGCACCTTCCGCCGACCACTGGCGACAACATCGATGTACTGTGGAGACCTCACGCCCCACGTGTTGAGCAATTCGGCGGTACGTCCACCCGGCCTCCCGCATGCCCACTATACGCCCTCGCTCAAAGTCCGTCAACTGCACATACGGTTCACGTCCACGCTGTCGCGGCATGCTACCAGACTGCGATGGAGCTCCGTATGCCACGGCAAACTGGCTGACACTGACGGCGGCGGTGCACAAATGCTGCGCAGATAGCGCCATTGGACGGCCAACACCGCGGTTCCTGGTGTGTCCGCTGTGCCGTGCGTGTGATCATTGCTTGTACAGCCCTCTCGCAGTGTCCGGAGGAAGTATGGTGGGTCTGACACACCGGTGTCAATGTGTTCTTTTTTCCATTTCCAGGAGTGTATTTAGTACACGTCAAGTCATGGAACTAACAACATCATATGTTTTCATTGTGTTAACAATGTCGAATTTG
The DNA here is from genome assembly GCF_023897955.1 of Schistocerca gregaria. Taxonomy (NCBI): domain Eukaryota; kingdom Metazoa; phylum Arthropoda; class Insecta; order Orthoptera; family Acrididae; genus Schistocerca; species Schistocerca gregaria. The sequence continues at coordinate 82,942,045 of NC_064930.1, read as the reverse complement.
TACCAGAAAGTGATGATTTGCGGAAAGCATTAATTTTTTGTTTTCATTTGAAAACAAGTGCTACGGAGTCGCATCGAATGCTTGTCGAGGCAAAAGATGGTTCCAACGGTTCAGAAATAATGATTGTGATGTAAGAAATGAAGAACGTGGAAGACCACCAAAAAAGTTCGGAGACGCCGAATTGCAAGCAATATCGAATGAAGATGATACTTTGAGCCAGAAGCAAATGGCAGCAATGCTAAATGTTGCACAACAAACAATTTCTGACCGTTTCAAAGCTATGGGAAAGATCCAAAAGTGTGGAAAATCGGTGCCACATGAATTGAATGAAATACAGATTGAAAACTGAAAAAACCATAGGTCAAATTTTGCTTCAAAGACATGAAAGAATATCAGTTTTGCATCGAATTTTACGGGCGATGAAAAATGGATTTATTTTAAGAATGCTAAACGGGAAAAATCATGGGTTAGTCCGGGACAACCGTCAACATCGACTGCAAAACCAGATCGATTCGGCAAGAACACAATGCTCTGTGTTTGGTGGGATCAGAAAGGTGTGGTGTATCACGAGCTTCTAAAACCCGATGAAACTGTGAATACTAATCGCTACAGACAACACATGATCAATCTGAACAATGCATTGGTCGTAAAAAGACAAGAATGGGCCAGAAGACAAAGCAAAGTAATTTTTTTACGCGACAGTGCACCTGCACACAAAGCAAAACTGGTTCAGGATGCAATCAAAACACTTGGCTAGGAGCTGCTACCCCACCCATCGTATTCACCAGACTTGGCCCCTTCCGACTACCATTTGTTTTCATCAATGGGACACGCATTGGCTGAGAAACACTTCCATTCCTACGTAGAAGTCGAAAATTGGGTGTCTGAATTGTCTGCTTCAAAAGACGAACATTTCTATTGGCATGGTGTCCACAAATTGCCAGAAAGGTGGTCAAAATGTATAGAAAGCAATGGTCAGTATTCTGAATAAAATGTTTTTACTTTTCAGTTCGAAATTAGTGTTTCATTTTCGCAAAAAATCGGTCATTTCATACCGGTACACCAGGTAGTGTTTGAAGGGCTTTCTGGGTTACGGTGTCAATGTGTTACCTGAAGATCCACCTTTCGTTTCAAATTTGTGTCGAATTGGCACGTTAGATCGTCAAAATCCGACCTGGTTCAAGGGGCCTGCCCATAATGTTTTCAATGAAGGAAAGATCCGGCGGCCTAATCGCAAGCACGAAGACAAGCAACAGAAGCTCTCGCCATGTGCCGGCAGCCATTATTTTGCTGAAATGCAAACTCAGGGCGGCTTCCATGAAGGGCAACAAAACGGGGCGTAGAGTATCGTCGACGTACAGTTGCGGTGTACGTGTGCTGCGGGTAGCAACCAAAGGTGTCCTGCTGTGGAAATAAATGCCTCTCCAATCCTCCCTCAGTCTCGGTTGCTGGGCCGTATGGGGGAGTGACCATCAGGTCAGTATCTCACTGCTGCCTGGGCTGTCTCCAGACACTTCTTTGCTGCTCGTTGGGGTAAAATTCGAAGTTAGACTCAACGATGAAGACAGCTCCAGTGAATGAGATTCTAGACCCAAGACATATCTGGATATGTGCGCCACACGGTGCGACAGTCAGAAGTGGTGGTTTGGGGTGCCATTTCGTTTCATAGAGGAAGTCCTCTGGTTGTCACCGGCGGCTCGTCCACAATATTCTACGTCCCGTTTTCTACATCTACATCTACATCTACATCCATACCCCGCAAGCCACCTGGCGGAGGGTACTCTGAGTACCTCTATGGGTTCCCCCTTCTATTCCAGTCTCGTATTGTTCGTGGAAACATAGACTGTCGGTGTGCCTCTGTGTGGGCTCTAATCTCTCTGATTTTATCCTCACGGTCTCTTCCCGAGATATTCGTAGAAGGGAGCAATACACTGCTTGACTCCTCAGTGAAGATATGTCTCGATACAAACAAAATCCCGTACCGAGCTACTGTGCGTCTCTCCTGCAGAGTCTTCCACTGGAGTTTATCAATCATCTCCGTGACGCTTTCGTCATTACGAAATGACCCTGTAACGAAGCGCGCTGCTCTCCGTTGGATCTTCTCTATCTCTTCTACCAACACTATCTGGCACGGATCCCACACTGCTGAGCAGTATTCGAGCAGTGGGCGAACAAGCGTACTGAAACCTACTTCCTTTGTTTTCGGATTGCATTTCCTTACGATTCTTCCAATGAATCTGACTGGCATCTGCTTTACCGACGATCAACTTTATATGATCATTCCATTTTAAATCACTCCTAATGCGTACTCCCAGATAATTTATGGTATTAACTGCTTCCAGTTGCTGTCCTGCAATACTGTAGCTAAATGATAAGGGGTCTTTCTTTCTATGTATTCACAGCACATTTTACTTGTCTACATTCAGATTCAGTTGCCATTGCCTGCACCATGTGTCAATTCGCTGCAGATCCTCCAGCATTTCAGTATAATTTTCAATTGTTACTACGTCTCGATATACTACAGCAAAAAGCCTCAGTGAACTTTCGACGTTATCCACAAGGTCATTTATGTATATTGTGAATAGCAACGGTCCTACGACACTGCCCTGTGGCACACCTGAAATCACTCTTACTTCGTAAGACTTTTCTCCACTGAGAATGAAATGCTGCGTTCTGTTATCTAGGAACTCTTCAATCCAATCACACAATTGGTCTGATAGTCCGTATGCTCTTACTTTGCTCATCAAACGACTGTGGCGAACTGCATGAAGCGCGTTGCGTAAGTCAAGAAACACGGCATCTATCTGGGAACCCGTGTCTGTGGCCCTCCACGGCAAACTACCATGGGCTTCCATTTTATCAAAACAATACCTGCCCCTAAACGGCGAGAATTTCTACAGCTTATCTTCGTGCCTGCCAAACCCTACCTCGGCCAGATCATCATTTGCGTATCACAGCATCTTCCTCCCGTCGGTTGAATTTCGCGTCTGTAGCACGTCATCTTCGTGGTGTAGCAATTTTAATGGGCAGCAGTGTAATCTGTCTAACCGGTAAGGCAAAATAAAAATGTATTTGCAATTGATGACTGAATTTTATTCTGGAAAATATGCTCTTCTCTTGTTACTTTTAAAGTTGCAGGGAAAACACGCCCCCCCCCCCCTAGCCCCCCCCCCCCCCAAACGCCGAACACGTGCCGGGCGCCGTGTGCAGAGTGCGGGCAAAGCCGCAGGTAGCGGTCGCCGCTGGCCGGCTGTTTGCGCAGCCCACCGGGGAGCTCCCCCGTATCTGCATGTGTCCACAGCGGCGCCTCGGCGCGTGGGAGGCGCCGCATCTGCCTGTCGCACGCGCTCCCTCTCCCAATCACGGCGCACGCCGGCGGCACCGCTGACGTCACGACAGGTCCGCACGCGCCTCATTGTTTTTGCAAACCGAGCTGCAGTAAAACAGCCGGCCGGTGTGGCCGAGTGGTTCTAGGCGCTACAGCCTGGAATCGCGCGTTCGCAACGGTCGCAGTGTCGAATCCTGCCTCGCACATCAATGTGTGTGATGTCCTTAGGTTAGCTAGGTTCAAGTAGTTCTAAGTTCTAGGGGACTCATGACCATGTATGTCAAGTCCCATAGTGCTCACAGCCATTTGAACCATTTTGCAGCAAAACAGCGTCTGTCGCTATACGGCGTGTATGGAGAGCATGGAAAAACGTCACACCATACATCACTGGCCATTAAAATTTCTACACCACGAAGATGACGTGCTACAGACGCGAAATTTAACCGACAGGAAGTGGATGCTGTGATATTCAAACGATTAGCGTTTCAGAGCATTCACACAAGGCTGGCGTCAGTGCCGACTCCTACAACGTGCTGACGTGAGGAAAGTTTCCAACCGATTTCTCATACACAAACAGCAGTTGACCGGCGTTGCCTGGTGAAACGTTGTTGTGATGCCTCGTGTAAGGAGGAGAAATGCGTACCATCACGTTTCCGACTTTGATAAAGGTCGTATTGTAGCCTATCGCCATTGCGGTTTGTCGTATCGCCTCACTGCTGCTCGCGTTGGTCGAGATCCAAAGACTGTTAGCAGAATATGGAATCGGTGGTTTCAGGAGGGTAATACGGAACGCCGTGCTGGATCCCAACTGTATCGTATCACTAGCAGTCGAGATGACAGGCATCTTATCCGCACGGCTGTAACGGTTCCTGCAGCCACGTCTCGATCCCTGAGTCAACAGATGGGGACGTTTGCAAGACAACAACCATCTGCACGAACAGTTCGACGAAGTTTGCGGCAACACGGACTATCAGCTCCGAGACCGTGGCTGCTGTTACCCTTGACGCTGGATCACAGACAGGAGCGCCTGCGATGGTGTACTCGACGACGAACCTGGGTGCACGAATGGCAAAACGTCATTTTTTCGGATGAATCCAGGTTGTGTTTACAGCATCATGATGGTCGCATCCGTCTTTGGCGACATCGCGGTGAACGCACATACGAAGCGTGTATTCGTCATCGCCATACTGGCGTTATCACCCGGCGTGATGGTATCGAGTGCCATTGGTTACACGTCTCGGTCACCTGTTATTCGCATTGACAGCACTTTGAACAGTGGACGTTACATTTCAAATGTGATACGTGGCTGTACTCTTCATTCGATGCCTGCGAAACGCTACATTTCAACAGAATAATGCACGACCGTATGTTGCAGCTCCTGTACGGTCCTTTCTGGATACAGAGAATGTTCGACTGCTTCCCTGGTCAGCACATTCTCCAAATCTCTCACCAATTGAAAACGTCTGGTCAATGGTGGCCGAACAACTGATTCGCCACAATACGCCAGTCACTACTCTTGATGAACTGTGGTATCGTGTTGAAGCTGCACCGGCAGCTGTAACTGCACACGCCATCCTAGCTCTGTTCGACTCAATTGCCAGGCGTATCAAGGCTGTTATTACGGCCAGAGGTAGCTGTTGTGGGTACTGATTTCTCAGGATCTATGCACCGAAATGTAATCACATGTCAGTTCTAGTATAATACACTCCTGGAAATTGAAATAAGAACACCGTGAATTCATTGTCCCAGGAAGGGGAAACTTTATTGACACATTCCTGGGGTCAGATACATCACATGATCACACTGACAGAAACACAGGCACATAGACACAGGCAACAGAGCATGCACAATGTCGGCACTAGTACAGTGTATATCCACCTTTCGCAGCAATGCAGGCTGCTATTCTCCCATGGAGACGATCGTAGAGATGCTGGATGTAGTCCTGTGGAACGGCTTGCCATGTCATTTCCACCTGGCGCCTCAGTTGGACCAGCGTTCGTACTGGACGTGCAGACCGCGTGAGACGACGCTTCAACCAGTCCCAAACATGCTCAATGGGGGACAGATCCGGAGATCTTGCTGGCCAGGGTAGTTGACTTACACCAGTGTCCCTAATTTGCTGGGAAGTGGCGGTGCGGTCCCCTACGGCACTGCGTAGGATCCTACGGTCTTGGCGTGCATCCGTGCGTCGCTGCGGTCCGGTCCCAGGTCGACGGGCACGTGCACCTTCCGCCGACCACTGGCGACAACATCGATGTACTGTGGAGACCTAGAGCCCCACGTGTTGAGCAATTCGGCGTACGTCCACCCGGCCTCCCGCATGCCCACTATACGCCCTCGCTCAAAGTCCGTCAACTGCACATACGGTTCACGTCCACGCTGTCGCGGCATGCTACCAGTGTTAAAGACTGCGATGGAGCTCCGTATGCCACGGCAAACTGGCTGACACTGACGGCGGCGGTGCACAAATGCTGCGCAGCTAGCGCCATTCGACGGCCAACACCGCGGTTCCTGGTGTGTCAGCTGTGTCGTGCGTGTGATCATTGCTTGTACAGCCCTCTCGTAGTGTCCGGAGCAAGTATGGTGGGTCTGACATACCAGTGTCAATGTGTTCTTTTTTCCATTTCCAGGAGTGTATTTTACAGTGAAGAGTTGTAGCATTAGTTATTAACGGCCGCCCTTGTGTAAGAGCCCCTCAGACTGCATTTTAAGTGTCCATTGACTACATTGAAGAAAAATAAACTACTTGTTCAAATCAAAAATCAACGTGAGTGGTTCAATATTTTAAATTTTCCCGCATTACCTGCCTGAATAGTTTTGTTATATTTTATTTCAGCTTAGAAATTGAGTTACTGGCACCCTATGACGAAAAACGTAGAACAACATTGAGACCAGCCACATCTCTGGGCCACGCAGTTAAGCTGACATAGCAAGTGGGGGCTCGGGCCAAACTATTCAAACTTCAATGTGCAGTGCCCACGGCGTGTCACTGAAATGTAACACATTCTATGAAACTCGGACCACATACAGTATACTACACACCGTAATTGAAAGAACTACGCAATTAGGTCAACGGAAACGGCACTTTTATTCAAGCACAATAATTACACTTACATTACTTTGCAAAGAGACATTCCCCTCCAGTATAACTTTTCCTCAACAGCAGTTTTCGATACCAGTATTATTTTTCGAATTTGGCCAGATCAGTACTCTCTCAGTTGCTTTGCTGAAAACTTTCACATAGTTATATACACAATATGTCATATTTCAAGCTAAAATTTGTAAAAAGGAATGTTGTTGTGGTCTTCAGTCCAGAGACTGGTTTGATGCAGCTCGCCATGCTACTCTATCCTGTGTAAGCTTCTTCATCTGCCACTACCTACTGCAACCTACATCCTTCTAAATCTGCTTAGTGTATTCATCTCTTGGTCTCCCTCTACGATTTTTACCCTCCACGCTGCCCTCCAATACTAAATTGGTGATCCCTCGATACTCAGAACATGTCCTACCAACCGGTCCCTTCTTGTAGTCAAGCTGTGTCACAAACTCCTCTTCTCCCCAATTCTACTCAATACCTCATCATTAGTTATGTGATCTACCCATCTCCCCTTCTGCATTTTTCTGTAGCACCACATTTCGAAAGCTCCTATTCACTTCTTGTCCAAACTATTTATCGTCCATGTTTCACTTCCATACATGGCTACACTCCATACAAATACTTTCAAAAACGACTTTCTTACACTTAAATCAATACTCGATGTTAACAAATTTCTCTTCTACAGAAAAGCTTTCCATGCCATTGCCAGTCTACATTTTATATCCTCTCTACTTCTACCATCATCAGTTATTTTGCTTCCCAAACAGCAAACCTCATTTACTACTTTAATTGTCTCATTTCCTAATCTAATTCCCTCAGCATCAGCCGACTTAATTGGACTACATTCCACTATCCTTGTTTTGCTTTTGTTGATGTTCATCTTATATACTCCTTTCAAGACACCGTCCATTCCGTTCAACAGCTCTTCCAAGTCCTTTGCTGTCTCCAACAGAATTACAATGTCATCGGCGAACCTCAAAGTTTTTATTCCTTCTCCATTAATTTTGATTCCTACTCCGAATTTTTCTTTTGTTTCCTTTACTGCTTGCTCAATATACAGGTTGAATAACATCGGGTAGAGTCTAAAACCCTGTCTCACTTCCTTCCCAACCACTGTTTCCCTTTCATGCTCCTAGATACTTATAACTGCCATCTGGTTTCTGTACAAATTGTAAATAGCCTTTCGCTCCCTGTGTTTTGCCCGTGCCACCTTTAGAATTTGAAAAAGAGTATTCCAGTCAACATTGTCAAAAGCTTTCTCTAAGTCTACAAATGCTACAAACGTACGTTTGCCTTTCCTTAATCTTTCTAAGATAAGTCGTAGGGTCAGTATTGCCTCACGTGTTCCAACATTTCTATGGAATCCAAACTGATCTTCCCCGAGGTCGGCTTCTACCAGTTTTTCCATCCGTCTGTACAGAATTCGCGTTAGTATTTTGCTGCCATGACTTATTAAACTGGCAGTTGGATAATTTTCACATCTGTCAACGCCTGCTTTCTTTGGGATTGGAATTATTATATTCTTCTTGATATCTGAGGGTATTTCGCCTGTCTCGTACATCTTGCTCACCAGATGGTAGAATTTTGTCAGGACTGGCTCCCCCAAGGCGGTCAGTAAATCTAATGGAAAGTTATCTATTCCTGGGGCCTTGATTCGACTCAGGTCTTTCAATGCTCTGTCAAACTCTTCACGCAGTATCATATCTTCCATTTGATCTTCATCTACATCCTCTTCCATTTCCATAATATTGTTCTCAAGCACATCGCACTTGTATAGACCCTCTATATACTCCTTCCACCTTTCTGCTTTCTCTTCTTTGCTTAGAATTGGGTTTCCATCTGAGCTCTTGATATTCATGGAAATGGTTCTCCTCTCTCCAAAGGTCTCTTTAATTTCCCTGTAGGCAGTATCTATCTTACCCCTCGTGAGATAAGCCTCTACATCCTTACATTTGTCCTCTAGCCATCCCTGCTTAGCCATTTTGCACATCCTGTCGATCTCATTTTTGAGACGTTTGTATTCCTTTTTGCCTGCTTCACTTACTGCATTTTTGTATTTTCTCCTTTCATCAATTAAATTCAATATTTCTTCTGTTACCCAAGGATTTCTACTAGCACACGTCTTTTTACCTACTTGATCCTCTGCTCCCTTCACTATTTCATTCCTCAAAGCTACCCATTCTTCTTCTACTGTATTTCAGTCCCCCATTCCTGTCAGTTGTTCCCTTATGCTCTCCCTGAAACTCTGTACAACCTCTGGTTCTTTCAGTTTATCCAGGTCCCATCTCCTTGAATTCCCTCCTTTTTGCAGTTCCTTCAGTTTTAATCTACAGTTCATAACCAATAGATTGTGGTCAGAATCCACATCTGCCCCTGGAAATGTCTTACAATTTAAAACCTGGTTCCTATATGTCTGTCTTACCATTATATAATCTGAAACCTTTTAGTATCTCCAGGGTTCTTCCATGTACACAACCTTCTTTCATGATTCTTGAACCAAGTGTTAGCTATGGTTAAGTTATGCTCTGTGCAAAATTCTACCAGGCGGCTTCTACTTTCATTTCTTAGCCCCAATCCATATTCACCTACTACGTTTCCTTCGCTTCCTTTTATTACTGTCGAATTAAATTTTCGTCTCTCTTCACTACCTGAATAACTTCTTTTATCTCATCATACATTTCCTCAATTTCTTCATCATCTGCAGAGCTAGTTGGCATATTAACTTGCACTACTGTAGTAGGTGTGGGCTTCGTGTCTATCTTGGCCACAATAATGCGTTCACTATGCTGTTTGTAGTAGCTTACACGCACTCCTATTTTTTTATTCATTATTAAACCTACTCCTGCATTACTCCTATTTGATTTTGTATTTATAACCCTGTATTCGCCTAAACAAAACTGTTGTTCCTCCTGCCACCGAACTTCACTAATTCCCACTATATCTAACTTTAACGTACCAATTTCCCGTTTTAAATTTTCTAATCTACCTGCCCGATTAAGGGATCTGACATTCCACGCTCCGATCCGTAGAACGCCAGTTTTCTTTCTCCTGATGACGACTTCCTCTTGATTAGTCCCCTCGCGGAGATCCGAATGGGGGACTATTTTAGCTACGGAATATTTTACCCAAGAGGACGCCATCATCATTTAACCATACAATAAAGCTGCATGCGCTCGGGAAAAGTTACGGCTGTAGTTTCTCCTTGCTTTCAGCTGTTCGCAGTATCGCAACAGCAAGGCCGTTTTGTTTAGTGTTACAAGGCCAGATCAGTCAATCATCCAGACTGTTGCCCCTGCAACTACTGAAACGGCTGCTGCCCCTCTTCATCAACCACACGTTTGTCTGGCCTCTCAACAGATACCCCTCCGTTGTGGTTGCACCTACGGTACTGCTATCTGCATCGCTGAGGCACGCAAGCCTCCCCACCAACGGCAAGGTCCATGGTTCATGGGGTGGGTGGGGGGGGGGGGGGAAAGGAATTACTTTACAAAATATTTTAGTTTCGATGTATGAAAGGATAAGACTAGTTCTGAATATACAGTTAAATTGAAATTTCTATTATTAATTACGCAAACCTGTACTGGTTTACCGGCCGCGGTGGTCTCGCGGTTCTATGTGCGCAGTCCGGAACCGTGCGACTGCTACGGTCGCAGGTTCGAATGCTGCCTCGGGCATGGATGTGTGTGATGTCCGTAGGTTAGTTAGGTTTAAGTAGTTCTGAGTTCTAGGGGACTGATAACCACAGCAGTTGAGTCCCGTAGTGCTCAGATTCATTTATGAAATAACAATCGAAATTAATAGAAATTCATTTACCAAGAAAAATTGTAAACCATTTCGTATATCGTAATTTCCGCTGAGGGCGAGAGTCGTAAGCATGCTTCTGATATGATTGGACGTATTTTTACATTGTTGTGCAAGCAACTTTGTTAACGTGAAAACAAAGAGTGTACGATATACTAAAATGTGATTAAATATATTCACATAAAAACAAAAATTCTTCAACAACGATCTTCAAATTTATTTAGTTCAATTAAACTGCGAGGACCTAAGATCTGAGAATTTAAGCTCAAAGAATCAGACCCCTAGACAAGCAGTGAAGGAAATAAAAGAAAAATTTGGAGTAGGAATTAAAATCAATAGAGAAGAAATAATAAAGTCTGTGGTTTGCCGATGACATTGTAATTCTGTCAGAGACAGCAAAGGACTTGAAAGAGCAGTTCAACGGAACGGACAGTGTCTTGAAAGGAGGATAAGAGATGAACATCAAGAAACGCAAAACAAGGTTAATGGAATGTAGTCGAATTAAGTCGGGTGGTGCTAAGGGAATAGATTAGGAAATGAGACACTTAAAGTAGTTAAGGAGTTTTACTATTTGGGCAGCAAAATAACTTATGATGGTCGAAGTAGAGAGGATATAAAGTGTAGAATGGCAATGGCAAGAAAAGCATTTTTGAATAAGAGAAATTTGTTAACAACAAATACAGATTTAAGTGTTAGGAAGTCTTTTATGAAGGTATTTGTCTGGAGAGTAGAATCCTGAAGATTACGCGGGTCGTTTGCGAAACTGATGAGGAGAACTGAACAGAATCAGGGGGAGTAGAAAACTTGTCGCTGAACTTGAGCAGGAGGGATCCGTTGACAGGGCACATTCTGCGGCATCATCAAGGAACCACCAGTTTAGTATTGGAGAGCGGGGGGGGGGGGGGGGGGGGGGGGGTAAAAAATCGTAGAGGCTGAGGAACAGCTGAATACAGTAAGAAGATTCAGCAAGTTGTGGGTAAGAGTAGTTATTCGCAGATGAAGAGGCACTGGTTTGATGGAGCCCTCCATGCTACTCTATCCTGTGCAAGCTTCTTCATCTCCCAGTACCTACTGCAGCCTACATCCTGCTGAATCTCCTTAGTGTATTCATCTCTTGGTCTCCCTCTACGATTTTTACCCTCCACGCTGCCCTCCAATACTAAATTGGTGATCCATTGATGCCTTAGAACATGTCCTACCAACCGATCCCTTCTTCTAGTCAAGTTGTGCCACAAACTTCTCTTCTCCCCAACCCTATTCAACACTTCCTCATTAGTTATGTGATCTACCCATCTAATCTTCAGCATTCTTCTGTAGCACCAGGATAGAGTAGCATCGAGAGCTGCCTGAATACACTCTTCGGATTGAACATCACAACACCAACAAAATTGTCGAAGTTAGGATAAAGCTATGTTACTTACCAGTAACACATGATACGAAAGTTACTTTTGTCCATAAGTTTCGAACACCAGTGTATTAATTTCATATGTAAGTTACGAAAATATTAATTTGAAATTTACGCAGAGTGATGGCGACAAGTGCGACAAATTCTTTTATTACTGATTTTTGGGAAGGTTTTTTTGACGTGTAGTCGACGAAAAACTTCGAAGTCGGCAGCCAACTTTCGAGGTGTGAGGAAGGCAGTACCTTGAAGACTGACGTGGATGCCGTGCACACGCCAAGCACTCGCGACCCGTCACTGTGGCGAAAAAGTGAAGGCCAACGCCTCTTTGTGTGAGGCAGTCTTTGCTTTGTGTTCCTAACTCATTGACGTCTTCACGTACGCAGCACGCCACGGCTACTGCAGCTATTATTAGCTCATTTCTTTTTAAAGACAGTTAGCAAACGATTACAACGAACTGTCGTGCACGCGTTATATTCTGCAGGATGTATTCACATTTTTTGCTCAGTGATGGATCGTTAATTTTACCGAGTGAATATGTATGGCACTGTCGTCGCTCATTTTCAGTCGATCGACGGAGTGCTTAGATTTGTTAATTGCTTCGTGGAACTGAGCCCAGCACTTTGCTCTTCTTTGTTTTCTCATCTTGTACTCTTCGGAGCTTAGCGGAGCACGGACCAGCGGACGTGTAAGAAGGGGAGTTGTCGTCACGTCACAGACTTGAAACTGGTGGCCGCCATGACAGATGCTCCCGGACACTAGCTCCTGGCGAAATGTGGCTGCAATGGCAGCGGTCATCTGCTGCTGTATTCGACCCTGGTCGACCACGAACGATCGCCATGCACGTGAAACAGTGCTGCGACCAATTTCAAACTCCTGGACTACCTTGGACTCACTTTGCCCTCCTCCCAGATTCCCTATGATTCTTCTCCGTGTAAGGCATCCAGATGTTGTCTGAATCACGGCGTCCCGGGTTCGATTCCCGGCAGGGTTGGGGATCTTCTGCGCCCAGGGACTGGGTGTTTCCTCATCATTTCAGCATCATTCATCAAATTGGCGAGATTGGACATAGTAAAGGTTGGGAATTTGTATGGGCGCTGATAACCACGCAGTTGAGTGCCCCACAAACCAATCATCATTATCATCATCATCATCATCATCATCATCATCATCATCATCATCATCCTGCTGTAACGCAGGACACTATCACAGTGCACCGTAACTACAAACACACACACACACACACACACACACACACACACACACACACACACACACACACACACACACACACACACACAGCCTCTCTTCCCGTTCCCCAGCTGCCTCGCGTTGCTGGTCTAGCCCTATTTGGCGCTATATTCACGCTGACCTCACCCATGTGGCGTCCAGATCTCTGTGTATGGTCGGGAGACCTCAGGCAACATGCTCCAGAACTTTCATTCTTTTCTACCGAGTGGATAATATGTACGAGAGAAGATAATCTCTTTTTTTCTGCGAAGTTCGCTAATGATAACCTTCAGCCGGCCGGTGTGACCGAGCGGTTCTAGGCGCTTCAGTCCGGAAACGCGCGACCGCTGCGGTCGCAGGTTCGAATCCTGCCTCGGGCATGGATGTATATTATGTTCTTAGGTTAGTTAGGTTTAAGTAGTTCTAAGTTCTAGGGGACCAATGACCCCAGAAGTTAAGTCGCATAGTGCTCAGAGGCATTTGAACCATTTGACAACTTTAACTCTCGATAACCGGTTTCGGTAATCAGTGCTACCACCTCAGATCTCAAAAAACAGGTTATTGCGTATTTATCAAAACAGCAGTAAAAGTACTCTTCAGTTTTAGTTATGTCATGTTCCGTAGATCATTTTTCCGATTATTTTCTCCATATGATATGGAACAAGTCAGATTACAAGTTCCAGAATGAGACTTTCACTCTGCAGCGGAGTGTGCGCTGATATGAAACTTCCTGGAAGATTAAAACTGTGTGCCGGGCCGAAACTCGAACTCGGGACCTTTGCCTTTCGCGCGTTAAGTGCTCTACGAACTGAGCTACCCAAGCACGACTCACGCCCCGTCCTCACAGCTTTACTTCTGCCAGTATCTCGTCTCCTTACCTTCCAAACTTGCCCGCGAAAGCAAAGGTCCCAAGTTCGAATCTCGGCTCGGTCCAGTACACAGTTTTAATCTGCCAGGAAGTTTCAGATTACAATATATATAAGTAATGCTATTATTAATACTACTGAAATTTTTAGTTCTACACATGCAACTACATTTAGAGCTGCTTTTTTTTACCATTTCTGAAACAGAAACTCGTCCACGGAGTAGAAGGAGTTGTCCAAAAGAAATGATTTTAAGCAAGATTTAAAACTGCTACGTCCCAGACACTTCATGTTGTTGGGAAATGATGAAAGATTTTTGTTGCTGAATTCTGTACTCCTTTTTGAGCAACTGACAGCTACAATAACGGATAGGAAAGACCATTATTCCCTCTAGTGTTGTACGTATGAACACCACTGTTCTTCGCGAATTGAGAGGGATTATTTGTGGGTACTATTACCGGTATTTAAAAAAATATGCAATAACCCGTCTTTTTAGATCTGAAGATAACACTGATACCGAAACCGGTTGCCGGCCGCGGTGGTCTCGCGGTTCTAGGCCCTCAGTCCGGAACCGCGTGACTGCTACGGTCGCAGGTTCGAATCCTGTCTCGGGCATGGATGTGTGAGATGTCCTTAGGTTAGTTAGGTTTCAGTAGTTCTAAGTTATAGGGGACTGATGACCACAGATGTTAAGTCCCATAGTGCTCAGAGCCATTTGAACCATTTTTGAAACCGGTTGTTGTTGTCTTCAGTCCTGAGACTGGTTTGATGCAGCTCTCCATGCTACTCTATCCTGTGCAAGCTTCTTCATCTCCCAGTACCTACTGCAACCTACATCCTTCTGAATCTGCTTAGTGTACTCATCTCTCGGTCTCCCTCTACGATTTTTACCCTCCACGCTGCCCTCCAATGCTAAATTTGTGATCCCTTGATGCCTCAAAACATGTCCTACCAACCGATCCCTTCTTCTAGTCAAGTTGTGCCACAAACTTCTCTTCTCCCCAATCCTATTCAATACCTCCTCATTAGTTACGTGATCTATCCACCTTATCTTCAGTATTCTTCTGTAGCACCACATTTCGAAAGCTTCTATTCTCTTCTTGTCCAAACTAGTTATCGTCCATGTTTCACTTCCATACATGGCTACACTCCAAACAAATACTTTCAGTAACGACTTCCTGATACATAAATCTATATTCGATGTTAACAAATTTCTCTTCTTCAGAAACGCTTTCCTTGCCATTGCCAGTCTACATTTTATATCCTCTCTACTTCGACCATCATCAGTTATTTTACTTCCTAAATAGCAAAACTCCTTTACTACTTTAAGTGTCTCATTTCCTAATCTAATTCCCTCAGCATCACCCGATTTAATTTGACTACATTCCATTATCCTCGTTTTGCTTTTGTTAATGTTCATCTTATATCCTCCTTCCAAGACACTGTCCATTCCGTTCAACTGCTCTTCCAAGTCCTTTGCCGTCTCTGACAGAATTACAATGTCATCGGCGAACCTCAAAGTTTTTACTTCGTCTCCATGAATTTTAATACCTACTCCAAATTTTTCTTTTGTTTCCTTTACTGCTTGCTCAATATACAGATTGAATAACATCGGGGAGAGGCTACAACCCTGTCTCACTCCTTTCCCAACCACTGCTTCCCTTTCATGCCCCTCGACTCTTATTACTGCCATCTGGTTTCTGTACAAATTATAAATAGCCTTTCGCTCCCTGTATTTTACCCCTGCCACCTTTAGAATTTGAAAAAGAGTATTCCAGTCAACATTGTCAAAAGCTTTCTCTAAGTCTACAAATGGTAGAAACGTAGGTTTGCCTTTTCTTAATCTTTCTTCTAAGATAAGTCGTAAGGTCAGTATTGCCTCACGTGTTCCAACATTTCGACGGAATCCAAACTGATCTTCCCCGAGGTCTGCATCTACCAGTTTTTCCATTCGTCTGTAAAGAATTCGCGTTAGTATTTTGCAGCCGTGGCTTATTAAACTGATAGTTCGGTAATTTTCACATCTGTCAGTACCTGCTTTCATTGGGATTGGAATTATTATAGTCTTCCTGAAGTCTGAGGGTATTTCGCCTGTCTCATACATCTTGCTCACCAGCTGGTAGAGTTTTGTCATGACTGGCTCTCCCAAGGCCGTCAGTAGTTCTAATGGAATGTTGTCTACTCCGGGGGCCTTGTTTCGACTCAGGTCTTTCAGTGCTCTGTCAAACTCTTCACGCAGTATCGTATCTCCCATTTCGTCTTCATCTACATCCTCTTCTATTTCCATAATGTTGTCCTCAAGTACATCGCCCTTGTATAAACCTTCTATATACCCCTTCCACCTTTCTGCCTTCCCTTCTTTGCTTAGAACTGGGCTGCCATCTGAGCTCTTGATATTCATACACGTGGTTCTCTTCTCTCCAAAGGTCTCTTTAATTTTCCTGTAGGCAGTATCTATCTTACCCCTAGTGAGATAAGCTTCTACATCCTTAAATTTGTCCTCTAGCCATCCCTGCTTAGCGATTTTGCACTTCCTGTCGATCTCATTTTTGAGACGTTTGTATTCCTTTTTGCCTGCTTCATTTACTGCATTTTTATATTTTCTCCTTTCATCAATTAAATTCAATATTTCTTCTGTTACCCAAGGATTTCTAGCAGCCCTCGTCTTTGTACCTACTTTATCCTCTGCTTCCTTCACTACTACATCCCTCAGACCTACCCATTCTTCTTCTACTCTATTTCTTTCCCCTATTCCTGTCAATTGTTCCCTTATGCTCTCTCTGAAACTCTGTACAACCTCTGGTTCTTTCAGTTTATCCAGGTCCCATCTCCTTAATTTCCCACATTTTTGCAGTTTCTTCAGTTTTAATCTACAGGTCATAACCAATAGATTGTGGTCAGAGTCCACATCTGCCCCTGGAAACCGGTTATCGAGAATAAAGGTTATTATTAGCGACCTCGGCAAGATTTTGTTTATCTTCTCTAATACTTTATCACAGATCGCCCCCTTGCGGCTCAAAATGACTGAACTAAGAAAAAAATAGTTAATGTGTTATGTTACCTTATCTACCTCTTCTTTAAGTTCTGCAGAGAAGTTTACATTATGTTATACTATCCCAGCGACGCAGTCGCCGGAACTACTACAATTTGCGCCCGTGTTCCGACAAATAAATAGCATCGTACGAAATATCAGTCGACCGATGTAGTCCATGCAATTGCAATAAACACTGTGTCTGGGTATGGCAGTGGTTATCGCAACTGCCCAGTGGGCAGGAGCTCTAGGGTTCGAGTCCCTGCCCGGCACACATTTTTCACCCATTGCCGCTAATTCTGCTTGAAGTCGTGATGCAGCCGACATCAATAGTTCCTTCCCTTCCCTTTCCTTTCCTTTCCTTTCCTTTCCTTTCCTTTCTCCCCCCCCCCCCTTCCACCTTCAATTTACAGCAGTCCAGCCGGCCGCGGTGGTCTCGCGGTTCTAGGCACGCAGTCCGGAACCGTGCGATTGCTACGGTCGCAGGTTCGAATCCTGGCTCGGGCACAGATGTGTGCGATGTCCTTAGGTTAGTTAAGTTTAAGTAGTTCTAAGTTCTAGGGGACTGATGACCACAGCAGTTGAGTCCCATAGTGCTCAGAGCCATTTGAACCATTTTTGAACAGCAGTCCACAACAATGAAATGTGTTGTCAGTGGAAACATGGGTTTGGACGCACTTCAAGAGATCCTTCAGCTGATTTTTAAAGATCTTCCTAATGTCCATTTCAGGTCTTTAAACTATCTTTTTGTTCAAAAAACTCTGAGCATTTATTTAAGGCAAATAACAAAAGAAATCGATTTTTGAAGCAGATTCACAGGCAAGTAGCCTTAACCAGGAAAGCAGGCGTGTACCTGGGATGTAACAAAATGTGTTCAAATGGCTCCGAGCACTATGGGACTTAACTTCCGAGGTCATCAGTCCCCTAGAACTTAGAACTACTTGAACCTAACTAACCTAAGGACAACACACACATCCATGCCCGGGGCAGGATTCGAACCTGCGACCGCAGCAGCAGCGCGGTTCCGGACTGAAGCGCCTAGAACCGCTCGGCCGCAGTGGCCGGCTGGGAAGTAACAAAAAAATTACACTCCTGACATTTTTTTCGAGGACATAATTAGAAGTTTATGACTAGCCCTAGAGCGTCGGGTTGGTGGAGGGACGTCAGGGAGAGTAAGATGAAAGCGGGAGGGTGGGGGAGCGAAAGTGGAGTGGGTGGGTAAGAGGCTTCCGGGGC
Organism: Schistocerca gregaria; assembly: GCF_023897955.1. Lineage (NCBI taxonomy): Eukaryota > Metazoa > Arthropoda > Insecta > Orthoptera > Acrididae > Schistocerca > Schistocerca gregaria. Next base: position 82,924,057 of record NC_064930.1, on the reverse strand, counting down.
TTCTCCGAGGAATACAGTGTCTGGCTTTCAGGGAGCGGCCGCTAATGGACCTGCGTCCTCGGACGAGGAGTAATCGCTCGTCGCTGCACGCCAATGGGAACACAAGTCCACGCACACATCTGCATAGAGGGCGACGTTCACCGGCGAAAGGTTAGAGGTTTTGCCAGAACACACTGCCGCAAAAAAAGCTTAGAACACCAGCAAAAACGACGTTGACTTTGATCCAATGATGGCTTGTGCTGCCTACGGGTAGCAGATGTACTGATAATGGTTCCAACGTCGTCCGCCGACAGCGTAGTGCCGTACCTACAAGAGCGCCATCACTGTCTGCCCGTAAACAGGGAATGTTCAGGCCATAAGGCTCACTGGGGTGCAAATGTGTGAACTGAGCAGCCCACCATGCCACGGAGGTGCATTCGTACTTCCTACAGCCAGGGGTCAAAATGTGGCCTTTCGAGTGGCGAAATGGTCCTTTTGGAGAACTGCCATATAAGTTGGAAGTGCTGCGTCAGCTGTTCAACGATGCTGGTACCAGTGGCCACGTGAACATTCCCACACCCGTAGGCAGAATATTTTCACACTCTGAGGAAAAAAATTGGTGATTGCAATTTCGCGAGAAGGTACTGCCGCAATGAAAAACGCCTTCGTTTTAATGACTGTCAACCAATTTGTGCATCATATCTGACGGCACTCTACCCGCTACGTCGCGATAATAAAAAAACGGGCTGTCCTGCTGTCAACTTCTTCGATGCCCTCCGTCAGTCCTAACTGATGCGGGTCCCACACTGCACTCCAATACTCAAGAGGAGCGTGGACAACCGTAGTGTGGGCAGTACCTTTAGTAGACCCTGTAACACTTATATCGATTTGGATCAGGTTTTTTATATAACTGTGCAATTTATGAAGTCCATATTCTGTGTTGTTTAAACTCCTTGATCTATGGCAAGAAAATAAGAGTTTTGTAATGTATACATGAAAAAACCAAAAGAATATGTTGAAATGTTAAATTATACAGGGTGTCCCAGCTATCTTGCCCACCCAAAATCTCTCTGGAACAATAACCACTATTGGAAAACGACTTTCACCGGTATCAATGTAGGGCTGGGGCCCATGAATGTACATATTTGGAAACATTCTAAAACGAAAGCATATGTGATTTCTACATCTACATCTACATCTACATGACTACTCTGCAATTCACATTTAAGTGCTTGGCAGAGGGTTCATCGAACCACAATCATACTATCTCTCTACTATTCCACTCCCGAACAGCGAGCGGGAAAAACGAACACCTAAACCTTTCTGTTCGAGCTCTGATTTCTCTTATTTTATTTTGATGATCATTCCTACCTATGTAGGTTGGGCTCAAGAAAATATTTTCGCATTCGGAAGAGAAAGTTGGTGACTGAAATTTCGTAAACAGACGAAAAATGTCTTTGCTTTAATGACTTCCATTCCAAATCGCGTATCATATCTGCCACACTCTCTCCCCTATTACGTGATAATACAAAACGAGCTGCCCTTCTTTGCACCCTTTCGATGTCCTCCGTCAATCCCATCTGGTAAGGATCCACACCGCGCAGCAATATTCTAACAGAGGACGAACGAGTGTAGTGTAAGCTGTCTCTTTAGTGGACTTGTTGCATCTTCTAAGTGTCCTGCCAATGAAACGCAACCTTTCGCTCGCCTTCCCGACAATATTATCTATGTGGTCCTTCCAACTGAAGTTGTTCGTAATTTTAACACACAGGTACTTAGTTGAATTGACAGCCTTGGGAATTGTACTATTTATCGAGTAATCGAATTCCAACGGATTTCTTTTCGAACTCATGTGGATCATCTCACACTTTTCGTTATTTAGCGTCAACTGCCACCTGACACACCATACAGCAATCTTTTCTAAATCGCTTTGCAGCTGATACTGGTCTTCGGATGACCTTACTAGACGGTAAATTACAGCATCATCTGCGAACAGTCTAAGAGAACTGCTCAGATTGTCACCCAGGTCATTTATATAGATCAGGAACAGTAGAGGTCCCAGGACGCTTCCCTGGGGAACACCTGATATCACTTCAGTTTTACTCGATGATTTGCCGTCTATTACTACGAACTGCGACCTTCCTGACAGGATATCACGAATCCAGTCGCACAACTGAGACGATACCCCATAGCTCCGCAGCTTGATTAGAAGTCGCTTGTGAGGAACGGTGTCAAAAGCTTTCCGGAAATCTAGAAATACGGAATCAACTTGAGATTCCCTGTCGATAGCGGCCATTACTTCGTGCGAATAAAGAGCTAGCTGCGTTGCCCAAGAGCGATGTTTTCTGAAGCCATGCTGATTACGTGTCAATAGATCGTTCCCTTCGATACACAGTTATGTTTTTTGTTTTGTTTTTAATGGACCTCCTATATTGTTTCTTCAGCAATCCGTAGCATGACAAAGCACATACACAATGCCGTTGATTGCATCGCAATATTCCCATTACATCCCGAGATATTGAGACGCGAAGTTGACGCTAAAACACCGGACATGCGCTGCTAGCGCACGTCCTGAGACCCATGCGTGAACGCCATGCTGCCCGTAATCGCGGTGTGATTGACAAGTAAGTGTCCCTCTTGATAAGTATGGAGGCGTGATTACACTTGTCAATCACATCGCGATTACATGGGGTTCACGCCTGTTTCATGCTACGGATTGCTGAAGAACAAATATAGGAGGTCAATTAAAAAAAAAAAAAAAAAAAACAAGTTCGTGTTAAATAAATGCTTTCGTTTTAGAATGTTTCCAAATATGTACATTCATGGGCCCCAGCCCTACATTGATACCGGTGAAAGTCGTGTTTCAATAACTGTTATTGTTCCAGAGATATTTTGGGTGGACAAGATAGCTGGGACACCCTGTATAATTGTGTTTACAAAAAAAGGGTATGTTTGTTAAAAGCTGGATCATGCTTAGGGTACTTGTATTTGTAAGAAGTAAACGCTATAGGGAAGACCCTCCGCAACGGGAGTGGCATTGCGCGATGTGAAAGGTGGACTTGGCGGTCGAACAGACCGGCTCCTTCGTGTGAACTGCACCTAGTGTGCGGCTAGCCTTAGCGCCTCGACGGTGCTAAGAGAGGCAATTGGAAGCTGCAATACAAGAGATTTGCCTCAGATGTGGATTCGGCTATTATTTGGTACTCAAAGGGTAATGTAATGGCTCTAATACGTTGAAAATCCGACGCCAAGAAGAGACTTTATAGAGTATTAGCACATCAAGAGCCGCGACTACAGTTAGCTGCCATATCGGCTGCCACCAATCTTCGCCACTGCTTCGCAAACTTCATACATTCAGTTACGTGATGTATGCCTGCCCGGTTGGCCGTGCGGTCTAACGCACGGCTTTCCGGACTGGGAAGGAGCGCCTGGTCACCGGCACGAATCCGCCCGGCGGATTTGTGTCGACGTCCTGTGAGCCGGCCAGCCTGTGGATGGTTTTTAGGCGGTTTTCCATCTGCCTCGGCGAATGCGGGCTGGTTCCCCTTATTCCGCCTCGGTTACACTGTGTCGGCGATTGCTGCGAAAACAAGTGCTCCACATACGTGTACACCATTGCTGTACCACGCAAACATAGGGGTTACACTTGTTTGAGACGTTCCCTGGGGGTCCACTGGGGGCCGAACCACACAATAACCCTGGGTTCGGTGTGGGGCGGCGGAGGGGTGAAGTGGACTGCGGTAGCCGTCGTGGGGGTGTGGACCACTGCAGCTGCGGCGGGGTCGGAGCCTCTCTAGGTCCCCGGTTAACATAACATAAGTAATGTATATGGGCATGGACCAGTTACTTTGTGTGTTGTTTCAGTAACAATCACATAAAACATAAATTCGTATCCGGAACCATATTTTTAATCCTGATCGCGAACCTACGCAGGGTCCTCACCAAAGTGCTGCTAAAACCAAGTGTGCTATTTAAATGAACACCTCTTGCATTCATGTGTTTAAAAGTGATATTTTGTCTAAAGTAAAAGGTAAAGCTAAAACAGCAACAGCGAAGTTAGATAGGCTTTTGCTGAAGTATCCTTTGTTCATTATAAAATATAGTTTTGTAAAATTAGTGTGCAATATTGTGTGAATATTATTGCAAAGAACACTTGCTTCACAGGTAATTAAAGTTCAAGAACATATAAAGCTGTAATGAAAAAATTTACGATAGAATTATTAAAAGAAAAATTATTGACATTTTTAGAGAAGGTGTATTTTTGGTATTGATCATGAAAGGTTCCTTTTCTGAAGTTAATTAAGCCCAGTGCTATATTTTACTGTCATGCAAAGTAATTTAAGTAAGTGATTAGCTTTTAGAGTTAGTCTTTGCTACTGTAACAGTCAAAGGGCTCTGACTAGTGGAACTATACTAGTTTGTGGGTCCCTATCATACTCTAAAGCTACTACAGAAAAACTGAACTATTACTGTTAAGAAGGAAAACTGCTACTATATGGAGAGGGACTTAAACAGTGCTTTCATGATGTTATTCATCTTTATTTGTGTTTTTCATGTCAGTTGAGATATAAGACCCTCATGTCCAAGTTTAGTTCTGCACTTCATGCAGTGACATTTCAGTATTTTGATTAAGTAATGCCAGCATCTCGTGGTCGTGCGGTAACGTTTCCGCTTCCCGCGCCCGGGTTCCCGGGTTCGATTCCCGGCGGGGTCAGGGATTTTCTCTGCCTCACGATGGGTGGGTGTTGTGTGCTGTCCTTAGGTTTAAGTAGTTCTAAGTTCTAGAGGACTGATGTCATGTCAGATATTAAGTCCCATAGTGCTCAGAGCCATTTGAACCATTTTGATAGACACAGTACAGAGTGCACCTGTTTGTACCCTGTTTGCTATACAAAGCGAAAGCTCGACAAAAGTAACTTCAATAAACAGTATTCAATTTTCTCAAATATATATTTCCTAATTGATGAGCCTAATTGGTCTGGTGACCGTTCATTTTTTTCCATTCACTTATGATTTTTAATACTTTTGTTGACTTCCAAGAATAACGCCCGTTTGGTTTTTCTGTTATTTCACCAAATTCGAAATTATAGTCCGTTACCCTTGTTCATTAGACACACGCGCGGTCAAACTTCGAAATTCTCTCAGAGGGTAACATTAGTGCTACACGTTAGTGTTATAACCTGTTATATTTTGTAAGAGTTCTACCAATAAATCAAAGTCCCACAGCATTATCTATGTCATCGTTGCAACTTAAGCTGTTTGTAACTGTAATCCCAAAGTATTTTGTTGAATCTACAACCTTTACATGGCTCTGAGCACAACGGGACTTAACATCCGAGGTCAGCAGTCCCCTAGAACTTGGAAGTACTTAAACCTAACTAACCAAAGGACACCACACACATCCATGCCCGAGGCAGGATTCGAACCCGCGACCCTAACAGCAGCGCGGTTCCGGACTGAAGCGCCTAGAAGCGCTCGGCCACAGCGGCCGGCACAACATTTACAGTTGTATGGTTTACCATGTTACATTTAGCGGATTCTTATTAGTGCTCATATGGATGACTACACGGTTTTCACAATTTAGAGTCAATTGCCGCTTTTTGCACCATACAGATATCTTGACTACGCTATTTTCCAATTCAACTGGGGGCTTTAAGTGAAGCGTCCCATTCACATCGGTGAGGGCGTTTGTGGAGAAGACCAGCGACCTAGTGTAGCAAATATTTATTCACCTGGCTATCTGACGGTTGTAGGCGCTCAGTCCGGAGCCGCGCGGCCGCTACGGTCGCAGGTTCGAATCCTGCCTCGGTCATGGATGTGTGTCATGTCCTTAGGTTAGTTTGGTTTAAGTAGTTCTAAGTTCTAGGGGACTGATGACCTAAGATGTTAAGTCCCATTGCGCTGAGAGCCATTTGAACCTGGTGTAGATGCATTGTACTAGGAGGCTCACCTATGTTCGTGATGTACTGCGTTTTCTTCAAGTGATACGTGGACCCCCAACCTATGTCGCTTGCTGTCTCCGAACGTTGAGTTGTTTCACTGAAGTTTCTATTGAGTCTGACAGAAGTGCTAGGTCATCGGCAAATGGTCATTGCAGACTTTATTATTAATGCGACCAGCGCTTGCCGTGATGATACCGAATTCCACCGGGTACACACACAATGATCTGTGACTCCCGTACCTTGTCGTTAGGACAGCAGCCGCTACGTTTCTGGCGAGTTAAGGCCAGTGGCTGTGCCGAACTTTCGAGGTCTCCCAGATTCAAATAGCTCTGAGCACTATGGGACTCAACTGCTGTGGTCATCAGTCCCCTACAACTTAGAACTACTTAAACCTAAGGACATCACACACATCCATGCCCGAGGCAGGATTCGAACCTGCGACCGTAGCAGTCGCACGGTTCCAGACTGTAGCGCCTAGAACCGCGAGACCACCGCGGCCGGCCTCCCAGATTCATTTATTAATTAAAATGAAGTGTGCCACTTTCGCGGCAAATGTGTCCGAGGCCGAGTTAGGGATGTAAAAGTAGGGAACTACATTTTCGACTTATCTGACAGTTTCCAAGACATTTAAATCACAACATGTAGACATACTCGCGCTTGTAAATATTAGTACTCATGTCACGTAACATAATCAATGGCGTCAGGTAAACTAACATGATGATGTCATCTCGTATAGGATGTCATTAAAGTTTAGGATGCACGCAGCCCCACTCAGCGATACTTGCTATTATACACTAGTGGCCACTAAAATTGCTACACCACGATGGTGTGCTTCAGAAGCGAAATTCAACCGACAGGAAGTAGATACTGTGATATGAAAATGATTAGCTTTTCAGAGCATTCACACAATGTTGCCGCCGGAGGCGACACCTACAACGTGCTGACATGAGGAAACTTTCCAACCGATTTCTCGTACACAAACAGCACTTGACCGGCGTTTTCTGGTGAAACGTTGTTGTGATGTCTCGTGTAAGGAGGAGAAGTGCGTACCATCACGTTTCGATTGTAGCCTATCGCAATTGCGGTTTATCCTATCGCGACATTGCTGCTCGGGTTGGTCGAGATCCAATGACTGTTAGCACAATATGGAATCGGTGGGTTCAGGAGGGTAATACGGAACGCCGTGCTGGATCCCAACGGCCTCGTATCACTAGCAGTCGATATGACAGGCATCTTATCCGCACGGCTGTAACGGATCGTGCAGCCACGTCTCGATCCCTGAGCCAACAGATGGGGACGTTTGCAAGACGACAACCATCTACATGCTACCAATGTGGTTTCAGAACTAGTAGATTCACTACAGGTCACATTTTTACCATCAGGCAGAGACTTGAAAAATGTTATGAGTATAACGTCGACGTTCACCGGCTATTCATTGATTTCAAAGAAGCTTATGATAGCATCAAAAGGGGTAAACTCTGGAAGGCAATGCAACACGCAGGAGTTTGCAACAAATTAATAAGACGCGTATAATTGACTTTTAGAAGAACAGTGTGTGAAGTAATGGTTGACGGCACTTTATCAAAAGCATTTGAAGTTAACCAAAGACTCCGCTAGGGTGATGTGCTCTACACTATTCTGTTTAATGTCGCCTTGGAATGGGTGATGCGAAAGACATGATGCAGGGTCTTGGATATCTTCATCTACATTTATACTCCGCAAGGCACCCAACGGTGTGTAGCGGAGGGCACTTTACGTGCCACTGTCGTTACCTCCCTTTTCTGTTCCAGTCGCGTATGGTTCGCGGGAAGAGCTACTGCCGGAAAGCCTCCGTGCGCGCTCGAATCTCTCTCATTTTACATTCGTGATCTTTACGGGAGGTATAAGTAGGGGGAAGCAGTATATTCGTTACCTCATCCAGAAACGCACCCTCTCGAAACCTGGCGAACAAGCCACACTGCGATGCAGAGCGCCTCTCTTGAAGACTCTGCTACTTGAGTTTGCTAAACATCTCCGTAACATTATCACGGTTACCAAATAACCCTGTGACGAAACTCGCCGCTCTTCTTTGGATCTTCTCTATCTCTTCCGTCAACCCGTTCTGGTACGGATCCCACACTGATGAGCAATACTCAAGTATAGGTCGAACGAGTGTTTTGTATGCCGTCTCCTTTGTTGATGGACTACATTTTCAAAGGACTCTCCCAATGAATATCAACCTGGTACCCGCCTTACCAACAATTAATTTTATATGATCATTCCATTTCAAATCGTTCCGCATTCATACTCCCAGATATTTTACAGAAGTAACTGCTACCAGTGTTTGTTCCGCTATCATATAATCATACAATAAAGGATCCTTCTTTCTATGTATTCGCAATACATTACATTTGTCTATGTTAAGGGTCAGTTGCCACTCCCTGCACCAAGTCCCTATCCGCTGCTCATCTTCCTGCAATTCGCTACAATTTTGTAATGCTGCAACTTCTGTGTGTACTACAGCATCACCCGCGAAAAGCCGCACGGAGCTTCCGACACTATGTACTAGGTCATTTACATATATTATTCAAAGAAGCATTACTTTGAACGGGAAAGAATTTGAACGCTGCGTGAGCTTTAGTTATCTTGGGTCACAGGTAACAGAGTAATGATATGAGAGAATAAATAAATGCAAGGACTGCTGTTGGTAACAACTTCTTTGCTGATCCAGATTTCAGGAAGAGAGCACTTGGTGACTGCCAAGAGCTTTAGAAACAATTTCACACGTTTCCGAAACTTTTTCTGGCTTACATGCTTAACGTGATGAACTTATTGCAGACAACTTATGGGAACTCGATTTTTCGAAGGAGTTGAAATTCAGAGGGCTGCTGCTATGTATCTATATAGTTGCGATAAGTTCCTGCCAGAGTGCCGGAAAGCAACTCGCTGAAGTTGGCACGCCTGTCTTCGGCCATTAGCGTTCGTCCCGCACATTAACCACCAGAGAGGAGGAAGCGAAACCGGAGCTGAGGCAAAGCACGCCCCTACGCTCGCGGATAACTCTCCTGCTTGCTCCTTAATGCTCTGGAGAGACAATAGAAATACGGGGATGAGACAGCGAGGTGGTGGAAACAGGATTGTGGCGTCTCTAGGCGCTGTGTCAAGGTCACGCACGGGGAGGGGGGGGGGGGGGGGAGGTGACGGGGTGCGATTACCGGCGCCACGATGACGTCACACTCTAGCACAGGGCAGGGGGGAGGGATGCAACAGGCGCGTAACGTTGTCTCCGCGTTAAGTCCGAAATGCAGAAGAAAGGTGTCAGCGGACACCCTTTGTCGGGTGCAGACTGCCTGCCACCTAGTGGCAGAACGATTGAAGCTGCAATTTCAGTGGACGCTCTATCTACCAGGGAGAAACAACAGCCCTTCTTTCCTGCCGTGATGCCACGCATGCGCAGTGGAAGAGGTGTGTGTACGCATGCGCAGAATGCAGCATTTGGAGCGATTTTTTTTTCCTTTTTTTTTCGAACACGTTGGCAGTAGATGAGAAATATGTCAGCTCTTGACAGCGTAGTGGCAAATGGGGGGGATGGAGGGCTATGGAAGGTATAGCCTACCCCCCTCCTTGCAATGGAGTATCATATTACTCTGGATAAAATAATTTCAGAAATCAACGAATATATTCAACTGATTCAGTCATTTTTTATAATTATGTAGCAATATAGGTTGCAATCGATTTCACACATATTTTAAGAAAAGAATAAGAGGGGCAAACAGCTTACTATCTAAACCAATAAATATCATTTAATTTAAAATGGGCGTCTTATTATTTATTAATATATGCTGGATGAATATTATGTACCACTTTTACATTTACATCTACGTGATTAGTCTGCTATTCACAATAAAGTGCCTGGCAGAGGGTTCAATCAACCATTTTCAAGCTATGCTACTGGCCATTAAAATTCCTACACCAAGAAGAAATGCAGATGATAAACGCATATTCATTGGACAAATATATTATACTAGAACTGACAGGTGATTACATTTTCACGCAATTTGGGTGCATAGATCCTGAGAAATCCGTACCCACAACAACCACCTCTGGCTCTAATAACGGCCTTGATACGCCTGGGCATTGAGTCAAACAGAGCTTGGATGGCGTGTACAGGTACAGCTGCCCGTGCAGCTTCAACACGATACCATAGTTCATCAAGAGTAGTGACTGGCATATTGTGATGAGCCAGTTGCTCGGCCACCATTTACCAGACGTTTTCAATTGGTGAGAGGTGTGGAGAATGTGCTGACCAGGGCAGTAGTCCAACATTTTCTGTATCCAGAAACGTTCGTACAGGACCTGCAACCTGCAATCGTGCATTATCCTGCTGAAATGTAGGGTATCGAAGGGATCGAATGAAGGGTAGAGCCACGGGTCGTAACACATCTGAAATGTAACGTCCACTGTTCAAAGTGCCGTCAGTGCGAACAAGAGGTGACTGAGACGTGTAACCAATGGCACCCGTTACAATCACGCCGAGTGATACGCCAGTATGGCGTTGACGAATGCACCCTTCCAATGTGCGTTCACCGCGATGTCACCAAACACGGATGAGACGATTATGATGCTGTAAACAGAACCTGGATGCATTCGAAAAAATGACGTTTTGCCATTCGTGCACCCAGGTTCGTCGTTGAGTACAACATCGTAGGCGCTCGTGTCTGTGATGCAGTGTCAAGGGTAACCGCATCCACGGTCTCCGAGCTAATAGTCCATGCTGCTGCAAACGTCGTCGAACTGTTCGTGCAGATGGTTGTTGTCTTGCAAGCTTCCCCATCTGTTGACTCAGGGATCGAGACGTGGCTGCACGATCCGTTACAGCCGTCATCTCGACTGCTAGTGATACGAGGCCGTTGGGATCCAGCACGGCGTTCCGTATTACCCTCCTGAACCCACCGATTCCATATTCTGCTAACAGTCATTGGATCTCGACCGACGCGAGCAGCAATGTCACGATACGATAAACCGCAATCGCGATAGGCTACAATCCGATCTTTATGAAAGTCGGAAACGTGATGGTACGCATTTCTCCTCCTTACACGAGGCATCACAACAACGTTTCAGCAGGCAACGCCGGTCAACTGCTGTTTGTGTATGAGAAATCGGTCGGAAACGTTCCTCATGCCAGCACGTTGTAGGTGTCGCAACCGGCGCCAAACTTTTGTGAATGCTGTGAAAAGCTAATCATTTGCATATCACAGCATCTGCATCCTGTCGGTTAAATTTCGCGTCTGTAACACGTCATCGTCGTGGTGTAGCAATTTTAATGGCCAGTACTGTATCTCCCTACCGTTCCACTATCGAACGGAGCGCGGGAAAAGCGAGCACTTGAATTTTTCTGTGCGAGCCCTGATTTCACTTATTTTATCGTGATGATCATTTCTCCCTATGTAGGTGGGTGGCAACAGAATGTTTTCGCAACCGGAGGAGAAAACTGGTGATTGGAATATCATGAGAATATCCTGTCTCAACGAAAAACGCCTCTCTTTTAATGATTGCCACTCCAATGCTTCTATCATGTCTATGGCACTATCTCCCCTATTGCACCATAATACAAAACGAGCCGCCATTCTTTGTACTTTTTCGATGTCATCCGTCAGTCTCACCTGATGTGGATCCCACACCGCACAGCAGTACTCCAGAATAGGGCGGACAAGCGTGGTGTAAGCAGTCTCTTTGGTAGACCTCTAGCATCTTCTAAGTGTTCTGCCAATGAATCACAGTCTTTGGTTTGCTCTACCCAGGATATTATCTATGTGATCGTTCCAATTTTGGTTATTTGTAATTGTAATCCCTATGTGTTTAGTTGAATTTACAGCCCTCATATTTGTGTGACTTGTCGCGTAATCGAAATTTGGCTGATTTCTTTTAGTCCTCATGTGAATAAATTCACACTTCTCCTTATTCAGGGTCTACTGCCACTTTTGGCACCATACAGATATCTTATCTAAACCATTTTGCAAGTCGTTTTGTTCATCTGATGACTGTACAAGATGGTAAATGACAGTATCAACTGCAAACAATCTAAGACAGCTACTCAGATTGTCTCCTATTACTACGGATTGTGACCTTACTGTCAGGAAATCACGAATCTAGTCGCACAACTGAGGCGATACTCCGTAGGCATGCAGTTCGGTTAGAAGACGCTTGTGAGGAACGGTGTCGAAAGCCTTCTGTAAATCTAATGTGGAATCAATTTGACATCCCCTGTCGATAGCACTTATTACTTCATGAGTATAGAAAGCTAGTTTCACAAGAACGATATTTTCTGAATCCGTGCTGACTATATGTTAATAAATCGTTTTCTTTGAGGTACTTCATAATGTTAGAATAGACTGGATAAAATGATTTCAGAAATACAAGCGAATATATTACTTCAACAGATTCAATCATTTTCTTTATAATTAGGTAGCAATATAGGTTGCAAATGTATTACGAACACATTTTAACAAAAGCATAAGAGCGCCAAACAGCTTACTATCTAAACCAATAAATATTCAAATGGTTCAATTGGCTCTGAGTACTATGGGACTCAACTTCTGAGGTCATTAGTCCCCTAGAACTTAGAAACAGTTAAACCTAACTAACCTAAGGACATCAAACACATCCATGCCCGAGGCAGGATTCGAACCTGCGACCGTAGCGGTGGCGCGGTTCCAGACTGCAGAGCCTAGAACCGCACAGCCACTTCGGCCGGCCAATAAATATTATTCATCTTCAAATGGGCATATTACTATTTATTAATGTATATTAATGTACCACTTACAATAATCAAGAAAGCTAAATATGCCGGCTAAGACTACAAACACTGAAATTGATGACCCCAGACAAAAACTTCGGAATCGCCGGACATCTCGGTCAAATCGTAGTTTTCCCGGGCACACACATTCTGTAGACACGTTTGTACCCCGAAATCCAAAACAGTTACCAAAAACTACTTTAAGCAAATCAAATGCTGTTAAGTGACATTCCATTCTCCCTAATGCCTCCACCCCCCCCCCCCCCCCCCCCCTGCATTAGCCATCGCCACTGGCTCTTGAGGACTCTTTTCGCTATTGCGCAAGATAATCTCCATATTTTTCAGTGAGTAATTTTTATAAAAAAGCGCCTAGAACCGCTCGGCCACCGCGGCCGACGTAATTTTTATAAATACGGTATTAAAACAAATGAAAATCCTCTTTTTATATTGCCGTTGCGAAACACTGTATCTGTAACGAAAGCTCCTTACTGTAGAAATGAAATGAAGCAAAGAAAGTCTAAACGTGCTTATTCAGGCATATAGGAAAGAAAGATGACTACCTGATCCTCCCCCTATACGTCATGGCACAATAAGAAACGTCTACAAATGTTTAACACTGACTTCATATATTTTACGTACATGTCGATATACACTCCTGGAAATTGAAATAAGAACACCGTGAATTCATTGTCCCAGGAAGGGGAAACTTTCTTGACACATTCCTGGGGTCAGATACATCACATGATCACACTGACAGAACCACAGGCACATAGACACAGGCAACAGAGCATGCACAATGTCGGCACTAGTACAGTGTATATCCACCTTTCGCAGCAATGCAGGCTGCTATTCTCCCATGGAGACGGTCGTAGAGATGCTGGATGTAGTCCTGTAGAACGGCTTGCCATGCCATTTCCACCTGGCGCCTCAGTTGGACCAGCGTTAGTGCTGGACGTGCAGACCGCGTGAGACGACGCTTCATCCAGTCCCAAACATGCTCCATGGGGGACAGATCCGGAGATCTTGCTGGCCAGGGTAGTTGACTTACACCTTCTAGAGCACGTTGGGTGGCACGGGATACATGCGGACGTGCATTGTCCTGTTGGAACAGCAAGTTCCCTTGCCGGTCTAGGAATGGTAGAACGATGGGTTCGATGACGGTTTGGATGTACCGTGCACTATTCAGTGTCCCCTCGACGATCACCAGAGGTGTACGGCCAGTGTAGGAGATCGCTCCCCACATCATGATGCCGGGTGTTGGCCCTGTGTGCCTCGGTCGTATGCAGTCCTGATTGTGGCGCTCACCTGCACGGCGCCAAACACGCATACGACCATCATTGGCACCAAGGCAGAAGCGACTCTCATCGCTGAAGACGACACGTCTCCATTCGTCCCTCCATTCACGCCTGTCGCGACACCACTGGAGGCGGGCTGCACGATGTTGGGGCGTGAGTGGAAGACGGCCTAACGGTGTGCGGGACCGTAGCCCAGCTTCATGGAGACGGTTGCGAATGGTCCTCGCCGATAACCCAGGAGCAACAGTGTCCCTAATTTGCTGGGAAGTGGCGGTGCGGTTCCCTACGGCACTGCGTAGGATCCTACGGTCTTGGCGTGCATCCGTGCGTCGCTGCGGTCCGGTCCCAGGTCGACGGGCACGTGCACCTTCCGCCGACCACTGACGACAACATCGATGTACTGTGGAGACCTCACGCCCCACGTGTTGAGCAATTCGGCGGTACGTCCACCCGGCCTCCCGCATGCCCACTATACGCCCTCGCTCAAAGTCCGTCAACTGCACATACGGTTCACGTCCACGCTGTCGCGGCATGCTACCAGTGTTAAAGACTGCGATGGAGCTCCGTATGCCACGGCAAACTGGCTGACACTGACGGCGGCGGTGCACAAATGCTGCGCAGCTAGCGCCATTCGACGGCCAACACCGCGGTTCCTGGTGTGTCCGCTGTGCCGTGCGTGTGATCATTGCTTGTACGGCCCTCTCACAGTGTCCGGAGCAAGTATGGTGGGTCTGACACACCGGTGTCAATGTGTTCTTTTTTCTATTTCCAGGAGTGTATAATGAGATTTTAATGCAACATTTTGGTTTACTTGAAAAGACATTCCTTATTTCAAGTAGTTTTTGTGACATTAAAGATGACTTAGTATTTGGTTTCTTTGACAGCTACACGATTTTATCATGACGCTACTAATGAGTGACAATTTACAATGTTGCTTTTGCGGTGTATCTGTTTTATATATGCACAGTTTTTCTGAATTCTTCTGGAAAGGAAAACGTGTTTTAGTGGTAACTTTTGTGGTATAGCTATAATGAGACTGCCTTTTCCGTAACACAACAATACGTTACAGCACAGTACTTTCTTCATCACGGCAATAAGCGTAGTAACTACGATATCTATATGCAAAGCATTTCACTTTTGTTTATCATGAGGTAAGTACATTGACTTCTGTAGAACTTAGCTTTCGGAGTACGATAACTACGACACTTCCACAGAGATTATCTTACAACAAGACGCACAGTTTAGCGCTACAGTACACGTATTTGAGTGATTAATTTTGTACTTAAAACATTTATTAAGTTATTTGAATTACAATGATACAAAGGTTTTTCGTGATACATTTCATTCCATTGCTGTGATCTGTAACACCTGAGGGTATAATTACATTAATCCTCAGGGGGGTACACGCTTACTTTGTGTACCATGTGTGTGGCAAGCACAAGGAGCCCTAACTAATATGGTATTTGCTTATACAACTTTACACATCAGTACCATGTTTCTCTAACACAGAATTACACAGCTATCTGATTATTTAACTGAGAGAGACAAACATCAGTGACAGATGTTTACGTAATTACACCGTTGGATAACTTCACACTTATGAAATTGTATTTTGTCTGTACTTTGTGAACTGTACATATTTTTTCGGAACCATTGTGGTACTATGAGAGCTTTGAATGATGTATTTGGTATGAGATCATGATTTTTAAAGTATGTTTGAGGTAGATGACACTATTGAAATGAGCAGAGAATATTTTCGAGGTTTTGGAATGATTGCAGGAAGCTACGACGTTTTTGAGATTTGACTGACGTGTTATGATGTTATTATTACGACGACGATGTGAATTATGCTGCTGAGGTATGTTTAAGCTGATGCTATATGAGTTATTTGGTTATGCTACGTATCTGTTATGGTGAAATATTGAAGAAGTGTCGACGAATATGTATATGTGTAATAAGGTAAGGAACAATGAGTAGTGGTTAGGGACTCTGGTTTGTGAAAAAGGATGTTGGAAACCAAGAATCGTACTTTAAGAGTTATGAAATGTATGTAAATGCGTGAATGTATTACAATGCCGATGAAAATTTTTTGCAGACTGTTATATTAATAGGATTTTGTTTCTACACATTTGCAACGCAAATTCTTGACCTGTGAAATTTTTTATATGAGACTGTCACTGTAGTGCAAACTGGTGTCATAATATTTCGGTAAGAAAGCTAAGTGACCTTGACGTAATGCATTACGGGCGACAAGCTGTGCGAGTCGCCTGGAGAAAGAGCCATTAATTGAAAAAAAAGAGACCATTTACCTCGCTATTGACATTCCTTTGTAGAAACATCGCAATTACGACACGCTCAAACTTGAAAACATATGATTACACTGTGGAGCTCTTAATTTATGATATTTACTAAAATGCCTAATGAAATGATGAGAAACATTTTATATGTATTGTCTTTCTAGTTGAGAGATTTTTTACTGCCTTTGGAGACGCCATTTGCCTAGTGAATGACGCTCCATGGCTTGCCTTATGTATTTATTTGCTCATTTTGTTTAATATCTAGTTTCTAGCTGCACTGAAGCATTGGTTAAAATAAAATTTTATAGATGTACTAATATAGATATTTTATGCCAACAGATCCAGTAAATAATAACTTTATGATTTACTTAAAAAATAAAATAGGGAGCACAAAAAGACATTTCCCTTCACAGGAATTGCATACATAATTTTTGTCAATGACTGGTAACTTTTTAGTAGTGTAAGTTAAGGTAATGCATCACTCTAGTGTTAAGATGTGACATAGGTATTAAACATGGCCATTTTTACTGTAATATTTTTTCTGCTTGAGCTTCGTCATGTTTAGGTATAAGTTATTGCATTTGCTGCTGCTGTTTGCCAGGCATAGTGCTACTAAATTTCACTTTGCAGTACTCTGTTAAGCCAGTTTTACTACTGATTTATTTTTCTTGTTTGCTGCTCATTGCCTTATATTAGTTGTAATATTGCTCCTTGGTTTGCCAATTTGCATTTCTTGTCATTGCTGTTTGTGTTAATTGTTTCGTGCTGCTGCATTGCCTCGTCCCTTAGGTTAGCACCTGAGCTCAGTAATTTAAGTTAGCTTAAGAGGGGTTAGACTATATAAGAAACTGACTATGGGGAATAGGGAAAGAATACATTGAGAAGTTATATGAAAAAGATTTGGGCCAAAAGCAGTATTGTACAATGAGAAATAATTATTTTGAAAGAAATATGAATAGAATACAGAAGGAGGCAGAGATGGGACTTTTTGGGGATAATGATGAATGAAGGGAGACCTCCAAGAAGTAAAGAAAGTTTTGTTTGCAAAATACTGCAGTAAAACAAACCCTGCCTTTTCCTTGTGTTATCCCACTATGTGTTTGTGTACCCTTGTGAATTTATGTTCTTCCTGTCTTTTTATGTTTATCTGATAAGACTTATGTTGCAGAATATGTGAGAAGCAGGGACTGATAGTGTTTGCACATGTGTTAATAATTCAGTAAGGGACTGGATAACAGCATTGCTGGTTGTAAGGACATTTCAAAAACCATTTTTGTGAGTGCACAAGTAGTGGTTATGGACTTGCTATATTATCCGCAAGACTCTTCAATGGTGATTGTGCACCTGCACAGTCAAACAGATGGCTGCTGGCCATCTCTACAAGGACTACAGTGGGTCTACACCTTTGACGACCCACCGATACCATTATTTCTACAAGGACTGCAGTGGGTCTGCACCTCTGGTGGACCAGCAATACCGTAATCTCTACCAGGACTACAATGGGTCTACTCTGTGATGACCTACCTACCAATATTCTTGAAAACTTCGACTGACTCTGCTGTGGGTTTGCTCTGTTGTGGCCATTATCTGTCTGCATGTCAAGAGTCAGCACTGTCTTTCCGTTGGAAGGACAACACTACTCCTTCAAGACTGCATGGAAATCCACTACTTCCGTGTGCATTTTCTTTTACTGCTCAGACTTTGAGAAAAACACTGCAATTTTACTGTGTTGAACGATCTGGACTGTCTTTATGCACTGTGAGAAAATTTTAGCTTTTGACCAACATTGTATCAATAAGTGTGTGCATTTGATTTCTTTGTTATTGTAATTATGAAATTTTTTTCAAATCTGTATAACCCACTGCGCAAAATAATTTGTAAAATTTTTTGTGGGGAGCATGTCTATGTAAGTAGGCTCTTTAGGTTTTTATATTGGTAAAGCCACGAATCGCTCTGTATGAAAATCACTGGCTATGCTGTGTGCAGTCTGTGGCTCGTTTGCATTGTTGTCTGCCATTGTAGTGTTGGGCAGCTAGATGTTAACAGCGCGTAGCGTTGCGCAGTTGACGCTTGAAACACCCGACATTCGCTGCTAGCGCACGTCCTGAGGCTCGGGCGTGAACCCCATGCTGCCCGTAATCGCAACGTGATTGACAAGTAAGTCTCTCTCTTGATAAGTATGGAGGTGTGATTACGCATGTCAATCACATCGCGATTACGGGCAGCATGGGATTCACGCCTGAGCCTCAGGAAGTGCGCTAGCAGCGCATGTCGGGTGTTACAACCGTCAACCTCGCGTCTCAATATCTCGGGATGTAATGGGAATATTGCGATGCAATCAACGCAATTGTGTATGTGCTTTGTCATGCTATGGATTGCTGAAGAAAAAATATAAGAGGTCTATTTGAAAAAACATAAGTTTGTGTTAAAAAACACATATGCTTTCGTTTTAGAATGTTTCCAAACATGTACATTCATGGGCCCCAGCCCTACCTTGATACCGGTGAAAGTCGTTTCCCAATAGCTGTTATTGTTCCAGAGATATTTTGGGTGGACAAGATAGCTGGGACACCATATATACACTCCTGGAAATTGAAATAAGAACACCGTGAATTCATTGTCCCAGGAAGGGGAAACTTTATTGACACATTTCTGGGATCGGATACATCACATGATCACACTGACAGAACCACAGGCACGTAGACACAGGCAACAGAGCATGCACAATGTCGGCACTAGTACAGTGTATATCCACCTTTCGCAGCAATGCAGGCTGCTATTCTCCCATGGAGACGGTCGTAGAGATGCTGGATGTAGTCCTTTGGAACGGATTGCCATGCCATTCCACCTGGCGCCTCAGTTGGACCAGCGTTCGTGCTGGACGTGCAGACCGCGTGAGACGACGCTTCATCCAGTCCCAAACATGCTCAATGGGGGACAGATCCGGAGATCTTGCTGGACAGGGTAGTTGACTTACACCTTCTAGAGCACGTTGGGTGGCCCGGGATACATGCGGACGTGCATTGTCGTGTTGGAAAAGCAAGTTCCCTTGCCGGTCTAGGAATGGTAGAATGATGGGTTCGCTGACGGTTTGGATGTACCGTGCACTATTCAGTGTCCCCTCGACGATCACCAGAGGTGTATGGCCAGTGTAGGAGATCGCTCCCCACACCATGATGCCAGGTGTTGGCCCTGTGTGCCTCGGTCGTATGCAGTCCTGATTGTGGCGCTCACCTGCACGGCGCCAAACACGCATACGACCATCACTGACACCAAGGCACAAGCGACTCTCATCGCCTAAGACGACACGTCTCCATTCGACCCTCCATTCACGCCTGTCGCGACACCACTGGAGGCGGGCTGCACGAT
Source organism: Schistocerca gregaria (assembly GCF_023897955.1). NCBI lineage: Eukaryota > Metazoa > Arthropoda > Insecta > Orthoptera > Acrididae > Schistocerca > Schistocerca gregaria. The sequence goes on along the minus strand of NC_064930.1, from coordinate 82,904,400 downwards.
GTTGGGGCGTGAGCCGAAGACGGCCTAACGGTGTGCGGGACCGTAGCCCAGCTTCATGGAGACGGTTGCGAATGGTCCTGGCCGATACCCCAGGAGCAACAGTGTCCCTAATTTGCTGGGAAGTGGCGGTGCGGTCCCCTACGGCACTGTGTAGGATCCTACGGTCTTGGCGTGCATCCGTGCGTCGCTGCGGTCCGGTCCCAGGTCGACGGGCACGTGCACCTTCCGCCGACCACTGGTGACAACATCGATGTACTGTGGAGACCTCACGCCCCACGTGTTGAGCAATTCGGCGGTATGTCCACCCGGCCTCCCGCATGCCCACTATATGCCCTCGCTCAAAGTCCGTCATCTGCGCATACGGTTCACGTCCACGCTGTCGCGGCATACTACCAGTGTTAAAGACTGCGATGGAGCTCCGTATGCCACGGCAAACTGGCTGACACTGACAGCGGCGGTGCACAAATGCTGCGCAGCTAGCGCCATTCGACGGCCAACACCGCGGTTCCTGGTGTGTCCGCTGTGCCGTGCGTGTGATCATTGGTTGTACAGCCCTCTCACAGTGTCCGGAGCAAGTATGGTGGGTCTGACACACCGGTGTCAATGTGTTCTTTTTTCCATTTCCAGGAGTGTATTATGACTTTCGATCACTATTATGGTAAATACATTGTTTATTCTCTATCAGAATCTTTTTAGTGGTTGACTATGCTTATCACTAGTTACTGCCTTCAGTAGTTTGAATCTTTTATTTAGCTGGCAGTAGTGGCGCTCGCTGTATTGCAGTAGCTCGAGTAACAAAGATTTTTGTGAGATAAGTGATTTGTGAAAGCTATAGTTTAATGTTAGTCAGGGCCATTCTTTTGTTGGGATTATTAAAAGCCAGATTGCGTTGCGTGTGTCAGTTTAAGCACAGTCATGTATAATTGTGCAAAGGGGACGTTTCACTTTGTTTATCAGGCGACAGTGTGGAACTGTATCGAACGCCTTCCAGAAGTCGAGGAAAATGGCATCTACCTGGGAGCCTGTATCTAATATTTTCTGGGTCTCATGAACAAATAAAGCGAGTTGGGTCTCACACGATCGCTGTTTCCGGAATCCATGTTAATTCCTTCAGAGTAGATTCTGGGTTTCCAAAAACGAGCAAAAAACATGTTCTAAAATTCTACAACAGATCGACGTCAGAGATATATGTCTGCAGTTTTGCGCATCTGCTCGACGACCCTTTTTGAAGACTGGGACTACCTGTGCTCTTTTCCAATCATTTGGAACCTGCCGTTCCTCTAGAGACTTGCGGTACACGGCTGTTAGAAGCGGGGGCAAGCTCTTTCGCGTACTCTGTGTAGAATCGAACTGGTATCCCGTCAGGTCCAGTGGACTTTCCTCTGTTGTCTGATTTCAGTTGCTTTTCTATTCCTTGGACACATATCTCGATGTCAGCCATTATTTCGTTTGTGCGAGGATTTAGAGAAGGAACTGCAGCGCGGTCTTCCTGTGCAAAACAGATGTTTAGTATTTCACCTTTACGCGTGTCATCCTTTCCAAGAAAGTTGGTCACAGCGAGATTTAAGGATTTCTGCTTAGCAAGATGTAGCGATAAGGCTTACTTTCGTTGGGATCTTGTACCTTAGGAGGCAGCAGTTCATCGACACATGGAGCGCTACGCAACAGACACTTCAGTATTTTCCCCTCTCACGTACCCTCTACACACAGTGACTAGAATATTTTCATTCTGGCACCTCTTCTTCCCAGCCAGGGCGCTACGTCATCGTTCAACCCTTCTCGTAGCCACTAAGGAGGTCACTGTGACGGCAAGTGCATACCAAATTGAGTTTTCCATGTCCACAATGCTGAGAAACGTATATTAAGTCGGCAATATTTACACTTCGTACGTCGAGATTATGTGTGGACGCTTTTAATGTTCCAAGACGACCGGTTTCAAGAGTTTTTATGCTGCCAACATTTGGTGTAGGGCGGAAACACAAAGATAGTAAGGCGCGGGAGCGATGGAGGCAGACAACATATCATAGATCACATACACTGAAACGCCATAGAAACTAGTATAGGCATGCATATTCGAATACTGTGTGAATCAGAGCATTCTTTTAAGTATATTAAAATATTATGGCGTCACTGGTACTGCTCCAAAGTGGTTTGTCATATCTTACTAACAGAAAACAAAGGGCGTCATTACGTAAAACTGCAGCAGTAGGCAATCAGACATCGTCTAACTGGGAAGAAATTACATGTTATGTTCCCCAAGGTTCCATACTGGGTCCACTACTTTTTCTCATGTATACACTCCTGGAAATGGAAAAAAGAACACATTGACACCGGTGTGTCAGACCCACCATACTTGCTCCCGACACTGCGAGAGGGCTGTACAAGCAATGATCACACGCGCGGCACAGCGGACACACCAGGAACCGCGGTGTTGGCCGTCGAATGGCGCTAGCTGCGCAGCATTTGTGCACCGCCGCCGTCAGTGTCAGCCAGTTTGCCGTGGCATACGGAGCTCCATCGCAGTCTTTAACACTGGTAGCATGCCGCGACAGCGTCGACGTGAACCATATGTGCAGTTGACGGACTTTGAGCGAGGGCGTATAGTGGGCATGCGGGAGGCCGGGTGGACGTACCGCCGAATTGCTCAACACGTGGGGCGTGAGGTCTCCACAGTACATCGATGTTGTCGTCAGTGGTCGGCGGAAGGTGCACGTGCCCGTCGACCTGGGACCGGACCGCAGCGACGCACGGATCCACGCCAAGACCGTAGGATCCTACGCAGTGCCGTAGGGGACCGCACCGCCACTTCCCAGCAAATTAGGGACACTGTTGCTCCTGGGGTATCGGCGAGGACCATTCGCAACCGTCTACATGAAGCTGGGCTACGGTCCCGCACACCGTTAGGCCGTCTTCCGCTCACGCCCCAACATCGTGCAGCCCGCCTCCAGTGGTGTCGCGACAGGCGTGAATGGAGGGACGAATGGAGACGTGTCGTCTTCAGCGATGAGAGTCGCTTCTGCCTTGGTGCCAATGATGGTCGTATGCGTGTCTGGCGCCGTGCAGGTGAGCGCCACAATCAGGACTGCATACGACCGAAGCACACAGGGCCAACACCCGGCATCATGGTGTGGGGAGCGATCTCCTACTGGCCGTACACCGCTGGTGATCGTCGAGGGGACTCTGAATAGTGCACGGTACATCCAAACCGTCATCGAACCCATCGTTCTACCATTCGTAGACCGGCAAGGGAACTTGCTGTTCCAACAGGACAATGCACGTCCGCATGTATCCCGTGCCACCCAACGTGCTCTAGAAGGTGTAAGTCAACTACCCTGTCCAGCAAGATCTCCGGATCTGTCCCCCATTGAGCATGTTTGGGACTGGATGAAGTGTCGTCTGACGCGGTCTGCACGTCCAGCACGAACGCTGGTCCAACTGAGGCGCCAGGTGGAAATGGCATGGCAAGCCATTCCACAGGACTACATCCAGCATCTCTACGATCGTCTCCATGGGAGAATAGCAGCCTGCATTGCTGCGGAAGGTGGATATACACTGTACTAGTGCCGACATTGTGCATGCTCTGTTGCCTGTGTCTATGTGCCTGTGGTTCTGTCAGTGTGATCATGTGATGTATCTGACCCCAGGAATGTGTCAATAAAGTTTCCCCTTTCTGGGAGAATGAGTTCACGGTGTTCTTATTTCAATTTCCAGGAGTGTATTAATGACCCGTCATCTATTACATTACCAGATGCCAAGTTTGTCTTATTTGCAGATGATACAAACATTGCAATATATAGTACATCAAATGTAAATTTAGAAAGGGCAGCTAATCAAATTTTTACTGACATTAATAAGTGTTTCAAAGACACTGTCATTAAATTTTGAAAAGACCCACTATATGCAGTTCAGAACTTCCAAGAGATTTCCTTCTGGCATGCATATAAAATATGATGACATGGAAATAGGAAGAATTGAGAATGTAAAATTCTTGGGATTACAACTTGATAAATTCAGTTGGGACCAACATATTAACGAATTGTTAAACCCCCTAAACAAGTCTGTGTTTGCAATGCGAATGATGTAAGACATAGGAGATATAAATATTTAAAAAACTAGCATTTTTGCTTATTTTCACTCCATTATGTCATATGGTATCATATTTTGGGTAACGCCACAATCAGAGAAAAAGTTTTAGAGTACAGAAGCGTATAATAAGAGTAATGAGTATTGTAAACCAAGAACATCATGTCGAAACCTATTCAAAGAATTGGGGCATATTAACCACAGCTTCTCAGAATATTTATTCCTTAATGAAGTTTGCTCTAAATAATACATCTCTTTTTCCAACTAACTGCTTAGTACACAGTATCAATACTAGGAATAAGAACAATATACAAAAAGATTTAAAATCACTCTTGCCAAGAAACGAGTCCAGTATTCAGCAGCAATGCATATTTTCAATAAGTTACCAGCAACCATTAAGAGTTCAGTTTCAGACAAGGCATAATTTAAACATAATTTAAAATAATTTTTGGTGGCCAGCTCCCTCTATTCCATCCATGAGTTTCTCAACAAGTGCAGTAGACCATTTTAATGAAAATTTATTATACTTTCATTTTTGACAATACTTGGTTGTAACAGCCATGTAACTACCTACTGTGTGAATGATGGATGTATGGAAAGAAGATGTAAGTCTTAGGTCTGTAAATGCTGGAAATTTAATTTTAAATCTTGTACATAATCTTTCTGTTCTTAACAGAGGATTACTGAAATGAATAATTTAATTTTTGACAATACTTGGTTGTAATAGCCAAGAAACTAGCAAATGTCTGAATGATGGATTTAATGAAAGCAGATGTAAATATTAAACCTGTAAATGTTAGAAGTTTAAATTTAATTCATTTACATAATTTTACTGGTTATTGACTGAGGATCATTAAAATTAATGAAACTCAAGTTTTTCTAATTACATTTTTGTAATGTGTTTATCTGACATGTTTCGCACGCAGGATGATTCCCTCTTTTATGGGTCTATGGAACGAATGATTAATCTAATCTAATCTAGAGAGATACGTGAGCAGCAAGGCCTATATAAGACGGGCGCAGTTGTTAGATCGACTACTGCAGCTATAATGGCAAGTAATCAAGATGGACGTAGTATCATATCCGGTGCACGAGCGATGGGACACAGCATCTCCGAGGCAGCGATGAAGTGGGGATTTACCTGTACGACCATTCCATGAGAGTACCAAGAATACCAGGAATGCGGTAAAACATGAAATCTCCAACATCGCTGCGGGAGGAAAGAGATGCTTCCAGAACGGGACCAACGACAACTGAAGAGAATTGCTCAACCTGACAGAAATTCAACACTTCCGCAAATTGCTGCACTTTTCAGTGTTGGACCATCAACAAGTGTCACCGTGCGAACCACTCCACGAAACATCATCGTTGTGGGCTTTCGAATCCGAAGGCCCAATCGTGTGCCCTTGATGACTGCACGACGCAAAGCTTTACGCGTCGCCTGCGATCGTCAACACCGATAGGGGGGCAACTGTTGATGAATCATGTTGCCTAGTCGGTGGGGTCTCGTTTGAAATTGTATCGAGTGGATGGAAGCGTACCGGTACGAAGAGAACCTCATGAATCCATGGACCCTGAAAGCCGGCAGAGGACTAATCAAGCTCCGTAACGGTATGGGGCGTGTGAAGTTGGAGTGACTGTGACCCTGATACGTCTAGATACGACTGTGGCACGTAAATAAACACCCTGTCTGGCGATCTGCACCCATTTATGTCCATTGTGCAATCCGACGGATGTGGGCAATTCCAGCACGACAATGCGACACCCTATACGTCCAGAATTGCTACATAGAATGCGACACCCTATACGTCCATAATTGCTACATAGTGATTCCAGGAACACTCTTCTGAATATAAACACTTCAGCTGACCGTCAAACTCCCCATACATGAACATTATTTCGCATATCTGGGATGCTCTGCCACGTGCTGTTCAGAAGTAATCTCCAGCACCTTGTACTCTTACGAGGTGCGTTCAAGTTCTAAAGCCTCCGATTTTTTTTCTCCGGGCTGGAAAGAGATAGAAATATGCGCATTGTTTTACAATGAGGCCGCGTTCATTGTCAATACATCCCAGAGATGGCAGCACCGTACGGCATATGGAATTTTACCGCCAGCGGCGAGATTGAGAACTTTTTAAATACTTAAAATGGCGACGTTTTCCTTACTTGAACAGCGTGCAGTCATTCGTTTCCTGAATTTGCGTGGTGTGAAACCAACTGAAATTCATCGACAGATGAAGGAGACATGTGGTGATGTAGTTACGGATGTGTCGAAAGTGCGTTCGTGGGCGCGACAGTTTAATGAAGGCAGAACATCGTGCGACAACAAACCGAAACAACCTCAGGCTCGCACAAGCCGGTCTGACGACTCGATCGAGAAAATGGAGAGAATTGTTTTGGGGGAACAATTCGCCTCCAGAGTTGGCATTTCTGTGGGTTCTGTGCACACAATCCTGCACGACGACCTGAAAATGCGAAAAGTGTCATCCAGGTGGGTGCCACGAATGCTGACGGACGACCACACGGCTGCCCGTGTGGCATGTTGCCGAGCAATGTTGACGCGCAACGACAGCACGAATGTGACTTTCTTTTCGTCGGTTGTGACAATGGATGAGACCTGGATGCCATTTTTCAATCCAGAAACAAAGCACCAGTTAGCTCAATGGAAGCACACAGATTCGACGCCACCAAAAAAATTTCGGGTAACCGCCAGTGCTGAAAAAATGACGGTGTCCATGTTCTGGAACAGCGAGGGCGTAATCCTTACCCATTGCGTTCCAAAGGGCACTGCGGTAACAGGTGCATCCTACGAAAATGTTTTGAAGAACAAATTCCTTCCTGCACTGCATCAAAAACGTCCGGGAAGGGCTGCGCGTGTGCTGTTTCACCAAGACAACGCACCCGCACATCGAGCTAACGTTACGCAACAGTTTCTTCGTGATAACAACTTTGAATTGATTCCTCGTGCTCCCTACTCACCTGACCTGGCTCCTAGTGACTTTTGGCTTTTTCCAACAATGAAAGACACTCTCCGTGGCCGCACATTCACCAGCCGTGCTGCTATCGCCTCAGCGATTTTCCAGTGGTCAAAACAGACTCCTAAAGAAGCGTTCGCCGTCAGCATCGTGAAAAATGTGTACGTCTGTAGGCGATTACGTCGAGAAGTAACGCCAGTTTCATCGATTTCTGGTGAGTAGTTAATTAGGAAAAAAAAATTGGAGGCCTTAGAACTTGAATGCACCTCGTACAGATTAATGGACAGCCCTGCCGGACTTACGTTGTCAGTTCCCTCCAGCAGTACTTCAGACATTAGTCGTGTCCATGCCACGTCGTGCTTCTGCATTTCTGCGTGCTCGCGGGCTCCCTACACGATATTACGCACGTGTACCAGTTTATTTGGCTCTTCAGCGTACATGTATGACCAAGTAGCATTGGTAATTGTTATTTCAGCAGTTTGAAATTACACTTTCGTTTCTGGTGTAAGCAGGTACAACAGACGCCATCCAGTGCCGACATAGGTAACTTCATAGTGGGCCTGACGCTTCTGCGTTAACTCTCCACCGGCAGCATAGTGCCGTGCCACAGGCTAGTGCGCATAATGTTCGCCACCAACATGCATGGATGATACGAGGATTTTATCATCTGTTTACATTATGGATGATACGAGGATTTTATCATCTGTTTACACTATGGATGATACGAGGATTTTATCATCTGTTTACACTATGGATGATACGAGGATTTTATCATCTGTTTACACTATGGATGATACGAGGATTTTATCATCTGTTTACACTATGGATGATACGAGGATTTTATCATCTGTTTACACTATGGATGATACGAGGATTTTATCATCTGTTTACATTATGGATGATACGAGGATTTTATCATCTGTTTACATTATGGATGATACGAGGATTTTATCATCTGTTTACATTATGGATGATACGAGGATTTTATCATCTGTTTACACTATGGATGATACGAGGATTTTATCATCTGTTTACACTATGGATGATACGAGGATTTTATCATCTGTTTCCATTATGGATGATACGAGGATTTTATCATCTGTTTACATTATGGATGATACGAGGATTTTATCATCTGTTTACATTATGGATGATACGAGGATTTTATCATCTGTTTACATTATGGATGATACGAGGATTTTATCATCTGTTTACATTATGGATGATACGAGGATTTTATCATCTGTTTACATTATGGATGATACGAGGATTTTATCATCTGTTTACATTATGGATGATACGAGGATTTTATCATCTGTTTACACTATGGATGATACGAGGATTTTATCACCTGTTTACATTATGGATGATACGAGGATTTTATCATCTGTTTACATTATGGATGATACGAGGATTTTATCATCTGTTTACATTATGGATGATACGAGGATTTTATCATCTGTTTACATTTTATCAGCTGTGCTTTTTATGAAATGGCTCCTAACACCTGATGTCATGAGGCCCCTAGAACTTAGAACTACTTCAACCTAACTAACCTACGGACATCACACACATCCAAGCCCGAGGCAGCATTCGAACCTCCGACCGTAGAGGTCGCGCGATTTCAGACTGTAGCGCCTAGAACCTCTCGGCCACTCCGGACGGCTGCTTTTTATCATCTGTGAGCGTTATATCATTTGAGTCACATGTCAGGACTTTTATAAATGGGGAGTACATTTTATGCTTTGACTTCATCTAATGTAACATGTAAGTTTTATTAGAGGTGCCATAAAATATGTCAACTTTTGTATATTTTACACTGAGGAGCCAAAGAAACACATGCCTAATACCGTGTAGAGCCACTGCTGCAATACGATGTGGCATGTACTCGACTGATGTCTGACGTAGTGCTGGAAGGAACGGACAGCATGAGTCCTGGTGGGCTGTCCATAAATCAGTAGGAATATGAGGGGGTGGAGATGCAGGTGCTCAGGTGCTCAGACAGGATGCTTACGTACGTATCACGTGTCAAAGTCGCATTAGACGTACCAGGGGTCTCATATCATTCCAACTGCACACGCCCCACATCATTAGAGCCTCCACCAGCTTAAACAGTCCTCTGCTGACTTGCAAGGTCTACGAATTCATGAGGTTGTCTCCATACCCGTACACATCCATCTCCTCGATAGAATTTTAAACGAGACTTGCCCGGCCAGGAAACATGTTTCCAGTCATCAACAGTCCAATGTCGGGTGTTGACGGGCCCAGTCAAGGCGTAAAGCTTTGTGTCGTGCCGTCATCAAGGGTACACGAGTGGGCCCATACTGATGATGTTTCGTTGAATGGTTCTCACGCTGACACCTGTTGATGGCCCAGCATTGGAATCTGCAGCAATTTGTGGGAGGGTTTCACTTATTTCATGTTGAGCGATTCTCTCCAGTCGCCGTTGGTGCCGTTCTTGCAGCATGTTTTTCTGGCCGCAGCGCTGTCGATGATTTGGTGTTTTACCGGATTTCTGATATTCACGGTACACTCGTGAAATGGTCGCACGGGAGAAACCCACTTCACCGCTTTCTCGGAGCTGCTGTATTCCATCGCTCGTGCGCCGACTATAACACCACGTCCAGACTCACTTGAATCTCGATAACCTGTCATTGTAGCAGAAGTAAACGATCTAAAAACTGCGCCAGAGACTCGCTGTCTTATTTAGGTGTTTCCGACCGCACCCCGTGTACATATATCTGTATTTGAATACGCATGTCTGTACTAATATTGCACTGGACTAATATGGGATCGCTTTTTCGAATGGGCGCGAAAAATTCCGATTTAAAAATCAGTTTGCTTGTAACGAGAAACAAACCGACACTTCACGTCTACACGGGCATCGCATGATGGATGTAATGAGCACTATTTGTATGGACTGCTTCATCTTTTTTTGAGCCATCAGTCTTCTGACTGGTTTGATTCAGCCCACGACAAATTCCTCTCCTGTGCCAAACTCGTCGTCTCAGAGTAGCACTTACAACCTATGTACTCAATTATTTAGTGGATGTATTCCAATCTCTACTTCCTCGTCGGTTTTTTGCCTATATAGCTCCCTCTGGTACCACAGAAGTCATTGCCTGATGTCTTAACAGATGTCCTACCATCCTGTGTGTTCTCCTTGTCACTGCTTTACCATAGCCCTTTCCTCCACGAATCTGCGCAAAACCCCCTCATTTCTTACCTTATCAGTCCATCTAATTTTCAACATTCATCTGTAATACCAAATCTCAAATTCTCTGAGTCTCTTCCGTTACGGTTTTCTCACAGTTCATGTTTCACGACGATTCAATGCTGTGATCCAAAAGTACATTCTCAGAAATTTCTTCCTCTAATTAAGGCCTATGTTTGATACATTTCCCTTGGCCAAGAATGCCCTTTTTGCCATTGCTAGTGTGCTTTTGATGTCCTCCTTGCTCCGTCCGTCATTGGTTATTTTACTGCCAGGGTAGCAGATTTCCTTAACTTCATCCACTTCGCGACCATCAGTCCTGCTTTCAAGTTTCTCTCTCTTCTCATTTCTACTACTTCTCATTACTTTCGTCATCGTTTTACTCCCAATCCATATTCTGTACTCATTAGACTGTTCGTTCCATTCAGCACATCATGTAATTTTTCTTCATTTTCACTCAAGATAACAATGTCATCGGCAAATCCTGTCATTGGTATGCCTCCCCTTGAATTTTTATTCCAGTCTTGAACCTTCCTTTTATTTCCATCATTGCTTCTTCGATGTACAGATTCATCAGTAGGGCAAAATAGTGTCTTACACCGTTTTTAATCTGAACATTCTGCTTTTGGTCTTCCACTCTTATTATTCCCTCTTGTCTCTCGTACACATTGTATATTACCCATCTTTCAATTCAGCTTACCCCTACATTTCTCAGAATTTCGAACATCTTGCAATAGTTCTTACTGTCGAACACTTTCTCCAGGTCGACAAATCCTTAGTTTCCGTTAGTCTTGCTGCCATTATCGACGATAACGTCAGAACTGCCTCTCTAGTGCCATTACTACATCTACACAACGTAAAAATGAAATTTCATGTATCTACTGGCTCACCAGAGATAACGTGCGTGATGTCTCTGAAGAGGGGTGCCTTGTATACTCACTAGATTGTTCATTCAGTTTCAGACTGTTCTTCTTCAGCTACACTGAGGATCGCAAAGGCACCAGCGAATCTTTTCGCTAATCTCCTCTCCCCCGGGAATTCTAACCCGCTCTTGAAACTTTCTTTTGTTTTCGTCATAGCTCCTTCATTGTATAGGTAGTCCCAGTCTTCAAGAAGGGTCGTCGAGCAGATGCGCAAAACTATAGGCCAATATCTCTGACGTCGATCTGTTGTAGAATTTTAGAACATGTTTTTTGCTCGCGTATCATGTCGTTTCTGGAAACCCAGATTCTACTCTGTAGGAATCAACATGGATTCCGGAAACGGCGATCGTGTGAGACCCAACTCGCTTTATTTGTTCATGAGACAAAGAAAATATTAGATACAGGCTCCCAGGTAGATGCTTTTTTCCTTGACTTCCGGAAGCCGTTCGATACAGTTCGGCACTGTCGCCTGGTAAACAAAGTAAGAGCCTACGGAATATCAGACCAGCTGTGTGGCTGGATTGAAGAGTTTTTAGCAAACATAACACAGCACGTTGTTCTCAATGGAGAGACGTCTACAGACGTTAAAGTAACCTCTGGCGTGCCACAGGGGGGTTATATGGGAGCATTGCTTTTCACAATATATATAAATGACGTAGTAGCTAGTGTCGGAAGTTCCGTGCGGCTTTTCGCGGATGATGCTGTAGTATACAGAGAAGTTGCAGCATTAGAAAATTGTAGCGAAATGCAGGAAGATGTGCAGCGGATAGACACTTGGTGCAGGGAGTAGCAACTGACCCTTAACATAGACAAATGTAATGTATTGCGAATACGTAGAAAGAAGGATCCTTTACTGTATGATCATATGATGGTGGAACAAAAACTGGCAGCAGTTACTTCTGTTAAATATCTGGGAGTATACGTGCAGAACGATTTGAAGTGGAATGATCATATAAAATTAATTGTTGGTAAGGCGGGTGCCAAGTTGAGATTCATTGGGAGAGTCCTTAGAAAATGTAGTCCATCAACAAAGGAGGTGGATTACAAAACACTCGTTCGACCTATACTTGAGTATTGCTCATCAGTGTGGGATCCGTACCAGGTCAGGATGACGGAGAGGGTAGAGAAGGTCCAAAGAAGAGTGGCGCGTTTCGTCACAGGGTTGTTTGGTTAGCGTGATAGCATTATGGAAATGTTTAGCAAACTCAAGTGGCAAACATCACGGTGTAACTTACTGTCCAGGTTTCGAGAGGGTACGTTTCTGGATGAGGTATCGAATAAATTGCTTCCCCCTACTTATACCTCCCGAGGAGATCACGAGTGTAAAATCAGAGAGATTCGAGCGCGCACGGAGGCTTTCCGGCAGTCGTTCTTCCCGCGAACCATACGCGACTGGAACAGAAAAGGGAGGTAATATCAGTGGCACGGAAAGTGCCCTCCGCCACACACCGTTGGATGGCTTGCGGAGTATAAACGTAGATGTATTCTTTCACCCCTTCTATTCAACCTATACATCACTGTCTTACTTCCGACTTGGTCCTCCTTTTCACTGCGTTTAGGGGAGTATTAACGGGTGGCATTGGTTCATGCAGAGCTGAGATGATAACGTGACGTAAGATGAGTTTATAAGTGTCAGTCACGTCAAAAGTTTCTCAAAAGGGGAAAAGCGGCTGGAGGGCTTTGAGGCAAAAGCTAATTTCCTCTGAAGCAGCGATGCTGGGAGTGGGTGTCGGAGGGATGTAAGGATGAGCTCGGGGAGAAGAATGGGCGCCATTAATTCGTGTAACGCGAGAGCTGCCGCTCCCAGGAGCGGAATTCTGGATGGAGGAGGAGGGGCGGTAATTTGGGACAGGCTCTGCGCGAAAATTGGCGCTGGCTCGGGGGTGGGTGGGGGAGGGAGGATGCGTCAAGGCGAGCCTCAAGGAGCCCTAATGAGGACAATTACCCACCACCAGGAGCAGGGGCCGTCTTTCGCTTTGGAGGACGTCCTCTGGCGTACACTGAGGAACACCGTTAGCGCCTTGCAAGACAATGCATTCACTGTGCGTTTCCAGCGCCGGGTCGCTGCTAGATCTACAGACTGGACGGAAAGTAACTCAAATGTTCGAATGTGTGTGAAATCTTCTGGGACTTAACTCCTAAGGTCATCATTTCCTAAGCTTACACACTACCTAACCTAAATTATCCTTAGGACAAACACACACACACCCATGCCCGAGGGAGGATTCGAACCTCCGCCGGGACCAGCTGCACAGTCCGTGACTGCAGCGCCTCAAACCGCTCGGCTAATCCCGCGAGGCGGAAAGTAGCGCCCTATTTTGAATTTCTAGATGTCATGTGCAGAAAGCCATCTTCAATAATTAAAACTTCCGGGCTGAATTGCCGTGGTCCATATATAAAACTTGTTCTCCCTCCTGACGTTTCGTTGGCCACTGCGAGCAACATCTTCTGAGGTGAGTCGGCGACTGGCTGTTAGGCGCTGGAGGTCCCGCTTATATACAGCGCTTAGATGGTGCCACCACTCATCACGTGCTTTTGACTTTAAAACTATCTCTGGCTGGTGCAATCTCTCTCGACTACAGGTAATCGATTGTCACTTCGTTGGTGCAAAGTCGACCGCCATATCTTGTCTAGTTTTAATCCTTCTTCTTTTTTATTAAAATTATTTCCGCCCTTGTAGATCTCTATAGCTTCTCTATAGATGCGGACCGAGCGAGGTGGCGCAGTGGTCAGCACACTGGACTCGCATTCGGGAGGACGACGGTTCAATCCCGTCTCCGGCCATCCTGATTTAGGTTTTCCGTGATTTCCCTAAATCGTTTCAGGCAAATGCCGGGATGGTTCCTTTAAAAGGACACGGCCGATTTCCTTCCCAATCCTTCCTTAACCCGAGCTTGTGCTCCGTCTATAATGACCTCGTTGTCGACGGGACGTTAAAACACTAACCACCACCACCTATACATGCGGGCATAATAATGTGAGGTCCTAGCTATCACGCTTGTCTCACTAAATTTTGTTTCGTGATCACCGTCTTTGAAAAGGTGTTGCGCTACAGCTGATTTGTCGATCTGTCCCAATCTACAGTTCGTTTTGTGTTCCGTTAGGCGGGTATTAACACACCTCATAGTTGTTCCAATGTAAACCGTGCCACAGCGACACGGAATTTTATACACACCTGGGGTAGCTAAGGGGTGTCGTGCGCCTTTCACCGATCTTGAACTTTCAATAATTTTCTTGGTAGGTCGAAAGATTGTCTCCACTTGGAACTTGGCCAAAACTTTCCCAATACTGTCCGTGATGTTATGAATAAATGGAAGAAAAACTTTTCCAGCCGACGTTTGTAGTTGTCGTGTACTTTCGGACATTTCTGTTCTAGGCTGGAGTGCTCAGATGGGACTTTAGGGCACAAGGTATATAGGAAAGTGCAGTGGTAACACCGATTCGCATCACATCTCCGCAATTAAGCGCTGTTAGGCTGGGCTAACACTTGCATGGGTGACCATCCAGTCTGCCAGGCGCTGTTGGTAAGCGGGGTGCCCTCAGCCCTTGTGAGGCAAACTGAGGAGCTCCTTGACTGAAAAGTAGCGGCTCCGGTCTCGTAAAGTGACGTATGCCCGGGAGAGTGGCGTGCTGACCACATGGTCGTCCATATCGACGTCCACTGTCGCTTTTGGCCCAAGGGTGACACGGCGGCTGCTCAGTAGTCTTGTACCTTCATGGCCTGTACGGACAGAGTTCAGTTCTTATATGGACATTAATAGACCGGGTCAGACCTTTGCTTTGGGATCAGAGGAAAAGGTGACCACATTGAGCGAGATGTTCAGGCAAAGTTACTCAAAATTACCAAGCAGGCTTCAATACAGTGCCATTACCTACTATTCTCTACATACAACTCTCCTCAAAAAGTTACACAGAGAGCGTATAAACCCCATTATGTCCAAATATTACTTCCAGGTGGTTGTCATGAGAACATTGAAATCATGCTCACGTGGCATAAAAATCATCCAGACCTCTATGAAACATTTCTTGTGCTGTTGGGGGTTTCAAGAAGATCGATAATAGGCACTGAAAGACGCCTATATGAAGAGAGCCAAAAGACAGACTCACAACAATGCCCTCTCGACTGCCAATATTTAGATTGCCGCTGTGGGCTGGAGGCCCAGTCAGTCACAGCTCCAGGAGACACCTGCCCACACCCAGTCTGAGTCACTATTCACTCAGTCACTATTCCAGTTGGCGTCTTGTCAGTTCACATCTCTGGCTACTAGAGTGTAGTGTAGTGTTTATAGCAGAATTTTTCTCCGCCAGCAGTGAAGCTGGAAGAACTTGTACCACAACAACTTGCTTAGACATAAGTACCTTCTTGTTCTTATGAATAAAGAACCCTGCTAACATACATACATCAAAAAAGTGTTGGATTATCCTGGTTCCCACAACTCCTGAAGATAGACTATGGATACTGTATCACAGACACAGTCCCTTTGACTGTTCAGAGGTGTCACTGAACCTGCCCAAATATGTAAACAATAATGCATGAGCAGCGCCTATTAGGCGGAGGGGGTCCGACAGCCGATCAGTTCCAGTCATTCCACCAGGAAGGAGGTACACGGCTCCTGTCGTCTGTAGTTCAACCATGCCTAGACAGCTGATCGATCGCGTCCGCATTGTTACTTTGCACCAGGAAGAGCTCTCAGCAAGGTACGTGTCCAGGAGTCACGGTGTGAACCAAACCGATGTTGTTTGGAAATAAAGGAGATACAGAGAGACAGGAACTGTCGATGACATGCCACGCTCAAGCCGGCCAAGGGCTAATAAGAGGTGCATTCAAGTTCTGAGGCCTCCGATTTTTTTCTCCGGCCCGGAAAGAGATAGAAACATGCGCATTGTTTTAACATGAGGCCGCGTTCATTGTCAATACGTCCCAGAGGTGGCAGCACCGTACGGCAGATGGAATTTTACCGCCAGCGGAGAGAATGAGAACTGTTTTAAATACTTAAAATGGCGACGTTTTCCTTACTTGAACAGCGTGCAATCATTCGTTTTCTGAATTTGCGTGGTGTCAAACCAATTGAAATTCGTCGACAGTTGAAGGAGACATGTGGTGATGGAGTTATTGATGTGTCGAAAGTGCGTTCGTGGGTGCGACAGTTTACTGAAGGCAGAACGTCGTGTGACGACAAACCGAAACAACCTCGGGCTCGCACCAAGCAAGTCTGACGACATGACCGAGAAAGTGGAGAGAATTGTTTTGGGGGATCGCCGAATGAGTGTCGAACAGATCACCTCCAGAGTTGGCATTTCTGTGGGTTCTGTGCACACAATCCTGCACGACGACCTGAAAATGCGAAAAGTGTCATCCAGGTGGGTGGCACGAATGCTGATGGACGACCACATGGCTGCCCGTGTGGCATGTTGCCGAGCAATGTTGACGCGCAACGACAGCATGAATGGGACTTTCTTTTCGTCCGTTGTGACAATGGATGAGACGTGCATGCCATTTTTCAATCCAGAAACAAAGCGCCAGTCAGCTCAATGGAAGCACACAGATTCAGCGCCACCAAAAAAATTTCGGGTAACAACCAGTGCTGAAAAAATGATGGTGTCCATGTTCTGGGACAGCGAGGGCGTAATCCTTGCCCATTGCGTTCCAAAGGGCACTGCGGTAACGGGTGCATCCTACGAAACTGTTTTGAAGAATAAATTCCTTCCTGCACTGCAACAAAAACGTCTGGGAAGGGCTGCGTGTGTACTGTTTCACCGAGACAACGCACCCGCACATCGAGGTAACGTTACGCAACCGTTACTTCGTGGTAACAACTTTGAAGTGATTCCTCGTGCTCCCTACTCACCTGGCCTGGCTGCTAGTGACTTTTGGCTTTTTCCAACAATGAAAGACACTCTCCGTGGCCGCAGATTCACCAGCCGTGCTGCTATCGCCTCAGCGATTTTCCAGTTGTCAAAACAGACTCCTAAAGAAGCCTTCGACGCTGCCATGGAATCATGGCGTCAGCGTTGTGAAAAAATGTGTTCGTATGCAGGGCGATTACCTTGAGAAGTAACGCCAGTTTCATCGATTTCGGGTGAGTAGTTAATTAGAAAAAAAATCGGACGGCTTAGAACTTGAATGCACCTCGTACTGCAGTGGATGACCGCTACCTACAGTTTGTGGCTCGGAGGAACCATGACAGCAACGCCACCATATTGAATAATGCTTCTCGTGCAGCCACAGGACGTCGTGTTACGTCTCAAACTGTGCGCAATAATCTGCACGAAGCGCAACTTCACTCCCGACGTCCACGGCGAGGTCCATCTTTGCAACCACGACACCATGCAGCGCGGTACAGATGGGCCCAGCTACATGCCGAATAGATTGGCACCACGTTCTCTTCACCGATGAGTGTCGCATACGCCTGCTACGGTCGCAGGTTCGAATCCTGCCTCGGGTAAGGATGCGTATGATGTCCTTAGGTTAGTTAGGTTTAAGTAGTTCTAAGGTCTAATCACCTCAGATGTTAAGTCCCATAGTGCTTAGAGCCATTTGAACCATTTAAACTTTCAACCAGACAATCATCGAAGACGTGTTTGGAGGCTACCCGCTCAGGCCAAACGTGTTAGACACACTGTCCAGCAGCTGCAGGAAGGTGGAGGTTCCCTGGTGATATGGGGTGGCATTATGTGGGGCCGACGTGCGCCGCTGGTGGTCACAGAAGACGCCGTAGCGCCTGCATGATACGTGAATGCCAAAAAATGGTTCCAATAGCTCTGAGCACTAGCTGACTTAACATTTGGGGTCATCAGTCCCCTAGAACTTAGACTTACTTAAACCTAACTAACCTAAGGACATCACACACATCCATTCCCGAGGCAGGACTCGAACCTGCGACTGTAGCGGTCGCGGTTTCAGACTGAAGCGCCTAGAGCCGCTCGGCCACGCCGGCCGGCCGCGAATGCCATCTTCCGACCGATAGTGCAGACAGGTCGACAGCATTCTGACGAGGCATTCGCCTTCAAGGTGGACAATTCGCGCCTCCATCGTGCACACCTTGTGAATGAGTTCCTTCAGGATACCAGCATCGCTCGACTAGAGTGGCCAGCATGTTCTCCCGACACGAACTCTATCGATTCATGCCTGGGATAGATTGAAAAGGGCTACAGACCACGTGACCCACCAACCACTCTGAGGGCTCTACGCCGAATCGCTGTTGTTGAGTGTGACAATCTGGACCAACAGTGCCTTGATGAACTTGTGGATAGTATGCCGCGACGAATACAGGCATGCGCCAAGGAAGAGGGCAGGTATTGGAGGTACCGGCGAGTACAGCGATCAGGGCCAACACCCCTGAAGGTCTCGCTGTGTGGTGGTACAACGTGCAATGTGTGATGTGTGATTTTCATGAGTAATAAAAAGGGCGGAAATGATGTTTATGTTGATCTCTATTCCAATTTTCTGTACAGGTTCCGGAATTCTCGGAACCGAGCTGACGCAAAACCTTTTATGGTGTGTGTGTGTGTGTGTGTGTGTGTGTGTGTGTGTGTGTGTGTGTGTGTGTGTGTGTGTGTGTGTGTACAGTTTTGTTGTAGAAAGAGGATACCAGCTGCCAGACAACATCCTCTCCTTGCTGCCGCGCGCCTGCTCTCAGCTTGCACCGTCATTGCATTTTTTTTTAAAAAAAGATTTTTAAATTTTAACTACCGCTTTAACCAGATGACGGTATATTGGACGTGAATTGTCGGGAGTGGCTACAGGGCAATTTTCAACGTTACCATGTTATAAACAGAGTATGTTGCTTGAGGATTGGCCGATAAGTGGTGCGAAACCGGTCGCAGATTTAATAAAAATCATTGATACAGCCAGTGCGGAATTTTCTTTGGACAAGCAGTTTAATGTCCTGTGTAAGTTTCATGCCTGTGGCTACAGTGGTTCCTGAAATGCAGGAAAGTCAAGTCACAATATTTAACATAGTCGGGATAGGAAGTTTCAATTCCCCTTAATGAGGTCAGGGTCAACTGCATGCTTCTTGCCGTTATATTTGTAAGTAGGCTGTTTAGGTTTTTATATTGGTAACGCCACCTCTGTATGAAAATCACTGGCTTTGCTGTGTGCAGTCTGTGGCTGGTTTGCATTGTTGTAATACTCGCCATTGTAGTGTTGGGCAGCGGCAGCTGGATGCTAACAGCGCGTAGCGTTGCGCAGTTGGAGGTGAGCCGCCAGCAGTGGTGGACGTGGGGAGAGAGATGGCGGAGTTTTGAAATTTGTAAGACTGGATGTCATGAACTGCTATGTATATTATGACTATTAAGGTAAATACATTGTTTGTTCTCTATCAAAATCTTTCATTTGCTAACTATGCCTGTCAGTAGTTAGTGACTTCAGTAGTTAGAATCTTTTATTTAGCTGGCAGTATTGGCACTCGCTGTATTGTAGTAGTTCGAGGAACCAAGATTTTTGTGAGGTAAGTGATTCATGAAAGGTATAGGTTAATGTTAGTCAGGGCTAGTCTTTGTAGCGATTACTGAAAGTCAGATTGCGTTGCGCTAAAAATATTGTGTGTTAGTTTAAGCACAGTTTTATACAATTTTTCTAAGGGGACGTTTCATATTCTCAGGTAGAAGTTGTGTGTGTTGAGGATCAGGTTGAAGAGAGTGTTGAGTTCCTTCTGTTTTCATCTAACTTCTTGAGTACGTGGCGAAGACAACTACTGCTATAAAGTAATTGACAATATAACGTTTCCATTATGTGTGAATATATAAGGAAAAACCTCAGTTATCAGACCATCATGAGTTTCTACTCGTTTCAATCCGTTTGTGGGAGACTTACCAAAGAGAGAATGGCGACGTTGCCTATAAAGTATGGCTACACGTTTCCAACATTGTACAGGTACAGCACAAAGTCTCAAGTGACTGGAAAAAAAAAATGCATGTCACTCCAGTATGTAAGAAGAGGAAGAGAGGGGACCCACAAAAGTACAGGCCAATATTCCTAAGTTCCACTCGCTGCAGAATCCTTGAACATATTCTTAATTCCACTATGATAAACTTGATAATGAGAAGCTTATGTCCACGAACCAGCATTGTTTCAGAAAGCATCGTTCGCACAGGATTCAGTTTGCCCTTTTCTCACATTACCACGAACTAGCTGTGGATGAAGGCCAACAAGCAGATTATATGTTTCTAGATTTCCGGAAATAATTTCTCACGAAGGTTCGAGCATAAGCAAAAGCAGACAGTAGAGGAACAATATGAAAGTCTGGGACTTTTCGAATGAAGAGCTAAAGGAAGAGATTCCGGCTCTTTATATCGAGTCCTGGAAGGAGACAGTCCTGCCTTTGGTAACGGCTGGTATTCATCCCTTATCATTTAGCTACAACATTGCAGGTCAGCAGCTGGAAGCAGTTAATTCCATAAATTATCTGGGAGTACGCATTAGGAGTGATTTAAAATGGAATGATCATATAAAGTTGATCGTCGGTAAAGCAGATGACAGAGATTCATTGGAAGAATCCTAAGGAAATGCAATCCGAAAACAAAGGAAGTAGGTTACAGTACACTTGTTCGCCCACTGCTCGAATATTGCTCACCGGTGTGGGATCCGTAACAGATAGGGTTGATAGAAGAGAGAGAGAAGATCCAACGGAGAGCAGCGTGCTTCGTTACAGGATCGTTTAGTAATAGCGAAAGCTTTACGGAGATGATAGATAAGCTCCAGTGGAAGACTCTGCAGGAGAGACGCACAGTAGCTCGGTACGGGCTTTTGTTGAAGTTTCGAGAACATACCTTCACCGAGGAGCCAAGCAGTATATTGCTCCCTCCTACGTATATCTCGCGAAGAGACCGTGAGGATAAAATCAGTGAGATTAGAGCCCACACAGAAGCATACCGACAATCCTTCTTTCCACGAACAATACGAGACTGGAATAGAAGGGAGAACCGATAGAGGTACTCAGGGTACCCTCTGCCACACACCGTCAGGTGGCTTGCGGAGTATGGATGTAGATGTAGATTCAGTTTCTGGGGTATCTGATTCGCTTCCGACGGGCCTTTCTACATTGAAGCGTCAAAGCAATAGGTATAGGCACGCGTACTGAAACACAGAGATCCAGTATGTTAACATCCAGAATACGGCGCTCCGGTCGGCAACGCCTGTACAACACAACAAGTGTCTGGCGCAGTTGTTAGATAGGTTCCTCCTGCTACAATGGCAGGTTATCAAGATTTAAGTGCGTTTCAGCGTGGTGTTACAGACGGCGCGACTGCGATAGGACACTGCATCTCTGAGGTAGCGATGAACTGGTGATTTTCCCGTACGACCATTTCACGAGTGTACCGTGAATATCAGGAATCCGGTGAAATATCAAATCCCCGACATTGCTGCGGGCGGTAAAAGATCCTACAAGAACGGAATCAACGGCCACTGAAAGAATCGTTCAGCGTCACAGAATTACAACCCTTCTGCAAATTTCTTCGTATTTCAATGCCGGGCCATCAACAGATGTCAGCGTGCGAACCATTCAACGAAACATCATTGATATAGGCTTTCGGAGCCGAAGGCCCACTCGTGTACCCTCGACGACTGGACAACACAAAGCCATACACTTTGCCTGAGGTCGTCAACACCGACATTAATCTGTTGATGACTGGAAACATGTTGCCTGGTCGGATGAATCTCGTTTCAAATTCTATCGAGCGGATGGACAGGTACAGCGGGTGTGAAGACGGCATCATGAATCCATGGACCCTGGATGTCAGCAGAGGACTGTTCCAGCTGATGGAGGCTCTGTAATGGTGTGGGGCGTGTGCAGTTGGAGTGATGTGGGACCCCTGATACGTCTACATACGACTCTGGCAGGTGACACGAACGTAAGCATCCTGTGTGATAACCTGCATCCATTCATGTCCACTGAGCATTTCGACAGACTTGGGCAATTCCAGCAGGACAATGCGAAACCCCACATGACCAAAATTGCTACAGAATGGCTCCAGGAACACTCATCTGACTTTCAAAGCTTCCACTGGGGCCACAAAACCCTCCTCTCCTCCCCCCTGCCCCCCAGACATGGGCATTATTGAGCATATCTGGGGCGCCCTGTATCGTGCTGTTCAGAAGATATGTCCACCCATTTGAACCCGTACGGATTTATGGACAGCGCTGCAGGATTCATGGCGTCTGTTCCCACCAGCATTACTTCAGACATTAGTCGAGTCCATGCCATGTCCTGTCGCGGCACTTCTGCGTGCTTGTCTGGGCCCTACACGATATTTAACAAGTGTACCAGTTTCTTTGGCTCTTCAGTGTATTTCGAGAGGTTTGAACATGGTCTAGAGAAGGACTATCTTTTTCCGGTTGTGTTACGCAACTGAGGTCAAACAGAGCACAAGTTGATGTTCTTTATAGTATTGGTGATAATTTATAAATCATTGTGTTGAGCTGATGAATACTTCTTGTATTGTAGTTGCAAATCGTTCAAATGGCTCTGAGCACTATGGGACTTAACATCTTAGGTCATCAGTCCCCTAGAACTTAGAACTACTCAAACCTAACTAACCTAAGGACATCACACAACACCCAGCCATCACGAGGCAGAGAAAATCCCTTACCCCGCCGGGAATCGAACCCGGGCGTGGGAAGCGAGAACACTACCGCACGACCACGATATGCGGGTCTTGTGGTTACAAAATGGTCTTAACCCACCAGATTAGTCAACAGCACTAACGTGCTGCTTCCTGGACTCGAGTAAGTGCGCCAGCCCCGGATCGAATCTGCTCAGTGGATTACGACGAGGGCTGGTGCGCCGGCCAGCCAGGATGTGGTTTTTTGGCGGTTTTCCACATCCCACCGGTTGAATACCGGGCTGGTCCCCACGTCCCGCCCCAGTTACAGGACTCACAGACATCTGCACACGCTCACACTACTGCATGGATTACACTAGATGCAGACAGTTGGGGTACACTGATTCTATCATGGGGGGTACAGGGTGGTGGAAGGAAGGGCATCCAGCCACCCCTTAATACTAACCTTGCCAAATCCCTTGCTAACTACGCCAACCCTGCGCCCATGGGAAAAGGGGCAAGGAAAGGAAAGTTGTTGTTGTTGCAGTCTTCAGTCCTGAGACTGGTTTGATGCAGCTCTCCATGCGACTCTATCCTGTGCAAGCTTCTTCATCTCCCAGTACCTACTGCTACCTACATCCTTCTGAATCTGCTTAGTGTATTCATCTCTTGGTCTCCCCCTATGATTTTTGCCCTCCACACTGCCCTCCAATACTAAATTGGTGATCCCTTGATGCCTCAGAACATGTCCTACCAACCGATCCCTTCTTCTGGTCAAGTTGTGCCATAAACTTCTCCCCAATCCTATTCAATACTTCCTCATTACTTATGTGATCTACCCATCTAATCTCCAGCATTCTTCTGTAGCACCACATTTCGAAAGCTTCTATTCTCTTCTTGTGCAAAATATTTATCGTCCATGTTTCACTTCCATACATGGCTACACTCCATACAAATACTTTGCGAGGGAAGGGAAGAAGAAGAAGAAGAAAAATTACGAAATGGTCTTAGTTTCCGTGTGTCTTTGATTACAGTTTAGACTTTGTTACCAGTCTCATAAAACTCTCAATACAGCTTTATTGCATTTGATAACAGTACTTTATGCCTGCATTTTGGAGTATCACAGTACCACTTCTCGTTTTTGTGAGAAGTGCATTTTTCAACATAATTCTGGGTCGTCTTTATCAATTGCAGACCTTAGAATACAGCCCTTGTTATTAAATTAATCATCTAACTTTTCTGCGCACTTTACTAGTTCCCAGTCCTAGCCAAAGCATAGACTCTTTGACAGAGCTACAGGTTTGGATTTGCAGTGAATTAGTTGCGCAGTGCGAAAGCAAATGTGTGTCACTCATCCCCGTAATTACATCGAGCCTGGTACAGAGTCGTGCGTAGCCCAAGTGCCTGAAGTGTGAGTAACTGCAGGTAAAGACGCAACTGGGTGCTGTTCAGAGGAGGAACTATCCAGCAGGAACTGTTAGGCACAGTCGCAGATGGGTCAAAAAATGCAGGCGGAGCAGAAAACCACTGTCTAGTCTGAATTAACTTCTTCCCACATTACGGGACTCTGTCTGCTGACCGACACTATGAAGGCTGGAATATACGTGGAAATGTTCGGAAATTTTGTATGGCTACAATTTCTGAACTGTTACATTTGCTCCCCCTCTCTACGCCTTGTCCATTAAGGCAGTGGCTCGGCGAACGTTTCATTAGGCGCAGGACATACCGCAGAGGTTGGCGAGAAGTCCATACCTCACTGCATGCGATTTCTTTTCATAGGGTTGGGCTAATGAAGCAGTCTATCGCAGCAAACCACAAACTTTTGGTGAATATGAGAATAAGATCCTTGAGGTAATACGTCGTGTTCCTGCTCAGTTATTGAGGTAGGTCGTAGAAAACTCACCTGCCAGTTGAAGACAGTATCTACACTACTGGCCATTAACATTGCTACACCACGAAGATGACGTGCTATAGACGCCAAATTTAACCGACAGGAAGAAGACGGTGTGATATGCAAATGACTGGATTTTCAGAGCATTCACACAAAGTTGGCGCCGGTGGCGACACCTACAACGTGCTGACATGAGGAAAGTTTCCAACCGATTTCTCGTACACAAACAGCAGTTGACCGGCGTTGCCTGGTGAAACGTTGTGATGCCTCGTGTAAGGAGGAGAAATGCGTACCATCACGTTTCCGACTCTGATAAAGGTCGGATTGAAGCCTATCGCGATTGCGGTTTATCGTATCGCGACACTGCTGCTCGCATTGGTCGAGATCCAATGACTGTTAGCAGAATATGGAATCGGTGGGTTCAAGAGGGTAATACGGAACGCCGTGCTGGATCCCGACGGCCTCGTATCACTAGCAGTCGGGATGACAGACATCTTATCCGCATAGCCACGTCTCGATCCCTGAGTCAACAGATGGGGACGTTTGTAAGACAACAACCATCTGCACGAACAGTTCGACGACGTTTGCAGCAGCACGGACTATCAGCTCGGTGAGCGTGGCTGCGGTTACCCTTGACGCTGCATCAGAGACAGGGGCGCCTGCGATGGTGTACTCGACGACCAACGTGAGTGCACGAATGGCAAAACATTTTTTCAGATGAATCCAGGTTGTGTTTACAGCATCATGATGGTCGCATCCGTCTTTGGCGACATCGCGGTGAACGCACATACGAAGCGTGTATTCGTCATCGCCATACTGGCGTTATCACCCGGCGTGATGGTATCGAGTGCCATTGGTTACACGTCTCGGTCACCTGTTATTCGCATTGACAGCACTTTGAACAGTGGACGTTACATTTCAAATGTGATACGTGGCTGTACTCTTCATTCGATGCCTGCGAAACGCTACATTTGAACAGAATAATGCACGACCGCATGTTGCAGCTCCTGTACGGTCCTTTCTGGATACAGAGAATGTTCGACTGCTTCCCTGGTCAGCACATTCTCCAAATCTCTCACCAATTGAAAACGTCTGGTCAATGGTGGCCGAGCAACTGGCTCGTCACAATACGCCAGTCACTACTCTTGATGAACTGTGGTATCGTGTTGAAGCTGTATGGGCAGCTGTATCTGTACACGCCATCCCAGCTCTGTTTGACTCAATGTCTAGGCGTATCAAAGCCGTTATTACGGCCAGGGGTGGTTGTTCTGGGTACTGATTTCTCAGTATGTATGCACCCAAATTGCGTGAAACTGTAATCACATGTCAGTTCTAGTATAATACTTTGGTCCAATGAATACCCGTTTGCCATCTGCATTTCTTCTTTCTGTAGCAATTCTAATGGCCAGTAGTGTATATCTACAGCTAAATCGTGCTCCTCAAACCACCTAATGGTGCGTGGCGTAGGGTACCTTTTGTACCACTGGCTGAGCACTCCAACCCTATTTCACTCGCGAATACAGCGTGGCAGGAATAAGTCTCTATGTTGGCTCTAATTTCTCGAATTTTCTCATGATGGTCATTTCGCTAGGCGTGTGTGGGATGAACTGTTATGATGTCCGACTGTTCCCGAAAAGTGCTCTCTGTCGCAATTTCAATAGTAAGCATTTCTATGATGCACCATGCCTGTCTTGCAACGTCTGCCAGTGGAGTTCGTCGATCTCCGTAACGCTCTCGTGTCGACTAAACTATCCCGTAAACGTGCCGCTCTTCGTTCGCTCATCTCTCCCATCAGTCCTACCTGGTAGGGATCCAAGATAGATACTCGAGATCTGATAAGCCACTTTCTTCGTCGACGAGTTACGTTTCCTTAAAATTCTTCGTATGAATCTGGCATCTGCTTCCCCAGCTATTCGTTTTAAGTAGTCATTCCACTTAAAGTCGCTCTGGATAGTTAGTTGTTTTAGGGTAGATACTGTTCCCAGCGGTTTCTCATCAATAGTGCAGCTATACAGTAGTGGATTTCTTCTCCTATATATGGGCGATATGGCACATTTCTTTGCGTTCAGGGTCAAATACCAGAGCGTGCACCATTCATCAATTCTCTGGAGGTCATTCTGCATGCTAGCTTCCGTCGTTGCTACTTCCTTGTAAACAACCGCGTCATCTCTGAACAGCCAGAGAGAGAGCATCGGATGCTTCCCACTAGATCATTTATACAGACTGTAAACAGTAGCCGTCCTACCACGCTTCCTGTGGGTACTCAGGAATGTACGTATGTCCAATTTTTTCGGTCAAATGAAATATTGTGTGGCGAGGGGGTCCCGGCGAGCAGACGCGATCGTCACTTCAGTGCGTCGGTAAGGATGAAATGATGATGAAAACGACATAAACACCCAGTCCCTGAGCAGAGAAAATCTACAACACAGTCGGGTATTGAACCTGGGGCCCCGGCATGACAAGCCTATCCCCTCAGCTACGGTGCTGGACATTTTATTAACATCGAAGTGTAGAATTCTATCTGCAATCCAGTCGCAAATCTGCTCTTATTCTTTTCACCAAACGGCAGTTTAGTGAAGTCGAGGATCTAGAGATCGGGGATCCGCTCCTGAACTAATTCATAGAATTGAATCTTTCGAAGGAGTGATCAGTCAGTGATTCAGAAAAAAAGAACGGTAGCTCCAAACGTTTCCCACAGCAGAGAGAGAGAGAGAGAGAGAGAGAGAGAGAGAGAGAGAGAGAGAGAGAGCAGATCAGCGGGGCCTCTGCTGGTCAGAGCACACTGCACGCCACACCACACAGCCAGCGCAGGCCTCTGCCCTGCTTCCGCCTTGGCTGCCTGCATTGTGCAGTGCCCCATTGGATTTTGTGTTTCACGTATGCCGTGCCGTCTCTGTGCTTCCTCTGCCGCGTGCGGTGTCTGGCGCAGCTTAACTCAGCATCGCACTCCGCCGGCGATCGTTTCAGTCGCACTTCCTGCCCTCTGGGCAGTTGATGCGAGCGACATGACAGAGCCTCCTAGCGGAGAACATGAGAACTACTCGCAACAACCTGCTCGAAAGAGAACGGACGATTTGTCTCCTCGGAGCGGGTGGCTGGTGGCCGTTCACCGCTCCTCCCACCCTCGGAACTCACCCGCTCAACGCTCATCCCACCGTTCTCGACTCTACCCCAGAGCGTGGAGCAAAGCAACTCATCACTGATCTCTGCGGTCTCAGCTCACGCAGCAGTACAGCTCGTGGCTCCAACTGTTCGACTCAGCGCCTCTGCATCGCAGTTCGTCTCTACTGGATATTGTTCTTCGTAGTAATACCGCTATGTATATTACATTATTATGTTATGTATACATCATTTGTTTTTATTATATTTTTATTTGTTTAAACTGATTAGATTAGGTTCGTGACAGTTCCTCTTACTATAGGATTTTTTATTATGGACACTCGAATTTACGCTTTAATTACGAGCGAACCGATAAACGTATCGCATAATGTGATACACCAATATTTTCCTTATGTGCTATATGCAGCACTTTGGTCTTACAGTCAAATTTATATATTTTTTTCTTATTCTACTACGGATTTTGCGATTTTAGGCGCCTTCGGAAGGAAACGTTCACTTTAAAAATATATGGCTTGCAATGTATTTGTACGAGGTTAATGAAATTTTAATACATTATAGCCAAATATATTGTTAATGTAAATCTCAAGTTACAACATTTTCGGATCACCCAAAAAACCACGATAGTGCAAAATAAATCAATAATCAAAAACTTTGTCATATCGTGGAAATTTCAATAAACAATACAAAATTCTTACTCATTATCTGTGTTACTTCAAAATAGGATCAAATAAGATCAAAATACAGGTATAGTACTGGAATAAACCAAGTTTAAAGGGCAATGTGCCTTCCATTTATTTTCTATTGTGAATGGGTGGTGAGTCATGAAAAAGGGCTAGTTCATTTCAGGGAGTGAACAGTTCTGATCCGATCTCTGAAAAGAACAGTTTTGCCCATCTCTACGAGGAACATAGCATCAACGTACGCACTATTGTTACAGCGCTGTGGATCCCATGGAGGAAGAGAGCGAGGTGAGTTACGCAAGATCTCTGTTCGTAGCTAGATAAATTTGATACTGTACTGAGTTGTAACATTGGGAAAGATAATGGTATATAACAAATTACGTGCGTGCAAAAAACTGAGTTTACACATAATATTTTGGGAGGGGGAAAATATTAAAAATGATGTACTGCTTTCCGCCCACCCAGTACCATCCACGTACACTTATTTCCAAAGCAGCAAAGTCTTTCTGGACAGTAATATCCGCTGTTACTTTCACGCGAAATGCTACAACCGGCTGAAACTCAGTTTCGTCCGACGACATATTTTCTTCCAGCCAGGAAGGCGGATGATTTTGGTGAATTAAATCATTTTACGACCCGATGCGGAGTTACTGAGACACTACCCTGTTCTCAGTACATACAGTTGCAACAAAAATTTAAGCTGTTCTCTTAGTTTCTAGCCTAAGAGCACCATTGGAAATCGTGACATATTCGGAGCAGTCAGATATTTTTGACAAGCAAGAACACAAATACGTTTCACTCGCAGCAGTTTCGTCCTTCGTTTTCTAATAGGCAGAAAAATAAATGAACCTGAAACAGCAATCAGGAGATAGATTTCCAAAACTCTTTACTCGTATGAACTACGTAATCTTGTATTACAAACCACAAAAATTATGTTTTTTCCGTGTGTTTGCGTGAAATGTTATGCCAGTGTGAACAAATGCAGGCAGGGCTTGAATCCATACGTCGTACAAAAACGTGTGTGTGTGTGTGTGTGTGTGTGTGTGTGTGTGTGTGTGTGTGTGTGGCAGTCACATCTCGTCCTAAACTACCGGACCGATTGCAACCAAACTTGGTACTTATATCCCTTATTATCAGGCAGGAATCGCTATTGACATAAGAACCATCGACCTATCATAGTTCATGAGATTTGTCCTAATAAACAACCAGGTGCGTGAAAAACTGCCGCAGCATGTATGACGTTTAAAATTATTACTTCAGGGCTCCCTAATTCTACTGCCAATACATCTCACAGACTATCTCCATATACGCCGCTAAAAACACCTACAAAATTATTTCACGCTACAGCACATAGTTCAGGATATACGACATCACAAACGTGAAGAGGTGTGAAAAACTGCCGCATTCTGCATGACTTCTAAATCTGTTAGTTCTTTGCTACTGACTATTTTCGCAATACATTTGGCAGACAGTATCCACGTATGCCGTTGAATGCAGCTACAAATTATGTGATTGTATAACATATAGACCAAGATGTATGACGTCAATAACAATTATATGCGTCAAAAGCTGCCGCATCAAGCATGACGTTTAAATTTATTACTTCTCTGCTTTTAAATCGCAAACAGTATCCACGTACGACGCAAAATGTACCTACTTAATTATGTCATGATTTCACACACAATTCAGGAGATATAACATAATGAACACTGAGATGCGTGAAATACTGCCACACGAGGCAAGAAGTTTTAATACATTTATTTATTACTACTAAGGCACTCCCACGTGGAGTCAACTTAGAGATATCCCTGACAGCTATCAGCTGCGTGCGCAAGACGCTGTAGGCAAAAATAATAGTGGTCTGTGGAGCTACGAAGAGGCGTCACCAGGGAAACGTGTTCAAATGGTTCTGAGCACTATGGGACTTAATATCTGTCCCCTAGAACTCAGAAGTACATAAACCTAACTAAGCTAAGGACATCATACACATCCATGCCCGAGGCAGGATTCGAAACTGCGATCGTAGCGGTCACGCGGTTTCAGACTGAAGCGCCTAGAACCGCACGTCCACACCGGCCGACTATCGCGCAGTGTAAACTTGAGTATAGAAACTGTTCATAATTTCAAAGGTGTTTTCACGAATACGAGGAAACGAAATTTTTTCGATATTGCCCTACAAACACAGGTCAGTTTTTGTTTTCGTTTCCAACAGAAATTTGGCAAAATGAATTCCTGGGGAATACCGGGGTGGGCAGCTAGTTATTAGTAAAATAAAGACTGTGATAATAACTACTCGTAATTTAGTAACTTTCATTACAGAACCCATTGCCTTCATTGGATGTACTTCGACGTCTTTGTGGGCTCAACAACTACAGGCATAATTCTTCTCTTTCACGTAGAGCATTCAATTATCTTCACTATGAGACATCACAATTTCAACATTCAAATATGCTTGAACCTCTGAATCTGACATGACGTACACACTACGAAAAATGCGATAACCACCTATCACAACTGGTCACAAGAGCAAAGATTATACATGTACCAAAGAAATTATTTTACATAATAAATGAATTTCTTATTGATATTCTCTTTCTAGATACTTTAAATGTATATGCTTTACCCAAAAACTGGAAAGTTGCACAGGTCACACAAAATATTCAAGAAAGGTAGTAGGAGTAATCCACTAAATTACAGGTCCATATCGTTAACGTAGATATGCAGCAAGATTTTACAACATACATTGTGTTCAAACATGATGAATTACCTCGAAGAATACGGTCTATTGACACATAGTCAACATGGGTTTAGGAAACATGTTGTTGTTGTTGTTGTTGTGGTCTTCAGTCCTGAGACTGGTTTGATGCAGCTTCCCATGCTACTCTAGCCTCTGCAAGCTTCTTCATCTCCCAGTACCTACTGCAGCCAAAATCCTTCTGAATTTGCTTAGTGAATCCACCATTCCGCGTAAAATCTCTTAATTTCCGTCGTGAGGCCATAATTACATGGGAAAACTTTTCACCTCAATCAGCTGATACGAATGGCAGCCCCGCCAAAGCAATGCCCTTTTATACGTTGTTGTTGTCGTCTTCAGTCCTGAGACTTGTTTGATGCAGCTCTCCACGCTACTCTATCCTGTGCAAGCTTCTTCATCTCCCAGTACCTACTGCAACCTACATCTTTCTGAATCTGCTTACTGTATTCATCTCTTGGTCTCCCTCTACGATTTTTACCCTCCACGATGCCCTCCAATACTAAACTGGTGATCCCTTGATGCCTCAGAACATGTCCTGCCAACCGGTCCCTTCTTCTGGTCAAGTTGTACCACTAACTCCTCTTCTCCCCAATCCTATTCAATACCTCCTCATTAGTTATGTGATCCACCCACCTAATCTTCAACATTCTTCTGTAGCACCACATTTCGACACCTTCTATTCTCCTCTTGTCCAAACTATTTATTGTCCACGTTTCACTTCCATACATGACTACACTCCATACAAATATTTTCAGAACTAACTTCCTGACTATATTCGATGTTAACAAATTTCTCTTCTTCAGAAACGCTTTCCTTGCCATTGCCAGTCTACATTTTATATCCTCTCTACTTCGACCATCATCAGTTATTTTGCTCCCCAAATAGCAAAACTCCTTTACTACTTTAAGTGTCTCAATTCCTAATCAAATTCCCTCAGCATCACCCGACTTAATTCGACTACATTCCATTATCCTCGTTTTGCTTTTGTTGATGTTCATCTTATATCCTCCTTTCAAGACACTGTCCATTCCGTTCAACTGCTGTTCCAAGTCCTTTGCCGTCTCTGACAGAGTTACTGTGTCATCGGCGAACCTCAAAGTTTTTATTTCTTCTCCATGGATTTTAATACCTACGCCGAACGTTTCTTTTGTTTCCTTTACTGCTTGCTCAATATACAGATTGAATAACATCGGGGAGAGGCTACAACCCTGTCTCACTCCCTTCCCAACCACTGCTTCCCTTTCGTGCCCCTCAACTCTTATAACTGCTATTTGCTTTCTGTACAAATTGTAAATAGCCTTTCGCTCCCTGTATTTTACCCCTGCCACCTTTAAAATTTGAAAGAGAGTATTCTAGTCAACATTGTCAAAAGCTTTCTCTAAGTCTACAAATGCTAGAAACGTAGGTTTGCCTTTACTTAATCTTTCTTCTAAGGTAAGTCGTAGGGTCAGTATTGCCTCACGTGTTCCAACATTTCTATGGAATCCAAACTGATCTTCCCCGAGGTCGGCTTCTACTAGT
Organism: Schistocerca gregaria; assembly: GCF_023897955.1. Lineage (NCBI taxonomy): Eukaryota > Metazoa > Arthropoda > Insecta > Orthoptera > Acrididae > Schistocerca > Schistocerca gregaria. The sequence goes on along the minus strand of NC_064930.1, from coordinate 82,871,691 downwards.
TTTTCCATTCGTCTGTAAAGAACTCGCGTTAGTATTTTGCAGCTGTGACTTATTAAACTGATAGTTCGGTAATTTTCACATCTGTCAGCACCTGCTTTCTTTGGGATTGGAATTATTATATTATTCTTGAAGTCTGAGGGTATTTCGCGTGTCTCATACATCTTGCTCATCATCTGGTTTTTTTTTGTTTTGTTTTGAACAGCCAGTGTCGGTTGGTCACAGCCATTGTGCTCCCTGCCGCCGTTGGATAAGCAGCTGCAGCAGCAAGTCGTATAACCCTAGCTTACTTATTTGTTAGATAGTTTAATTAATTTCTTTGCGTGTTTTTGGATACTTGCATTGTTTAATTCATATATTTCGGGCGTATTATAGTATTTGACAGTTGTAGCATCGCGCTTTAGTGTTTACTTCGTAGATTCGTATTTAAATTGCGTGTGAGTTTCGTATAGGAGGTGCAATTTCGAGTTTTAGTTAGTGTAATCGTAAATTCAGCAGATTGCAGCGCAGTCGTTAGGCATTTGTACAGGTTAGTTGATACATTCTTTGCGTGTTCCGCTTGCGTTATCTAGGCACGGACTCGTGTTTCGGTAACTGTTGTTAAACATCGATTAGAATGGACAGGGACTGCGATTGCTGTGTTCGGATGAGGGCTGACTTGGCATCCCTTCGCTCACAGCTGCAATCGGCGCTGACTTCGGTCGCGCAGCTTGAGGCTGTTGCCAATGGGCACCACTGTGGGGAGCCGGACTCGGGTATCACTGGGATGTCAACCACGTCCCGTCTGTCCCCAGATCGGCCTGCCGCTGTGATTGCCCCGGTTGCTGCCCGCAGTGGGGCTGGGCCCTCGCCTGTGGTTGATTGGGAGGTCGTTCCAAGGCGTGGCAGGCAGCGAAAGGCGTCCCCGGAGGCTGATCAGAAAGCCTCCCCGGTGCGTCTGACAAACCGGTTTCAGGCACTGTCTCTGGCTGAGCCAGATGCAGCCGCCTTCCCTGTTTCAGAGGATCATTCTCAGCCTTCAAGGTCCGGGCAATCGCAGAGGGTGGGCTTACTGGTAGTTGGGAGTTCCAATGTTTAAGGCGCGTAATGGGGCCCCTTAGGGATACGGCGGCTAAGGAGGGGAAGAAATCCAGTGTGCACTCTGTGTGCATTTTGGGAGGAGTCATTCCTGATGTGGAAAGGGTCGTTCCGGATGCCATGAAGAGCACAGGGTGCAGCCAGCTGCAGGTGGTGGCACATGTCGGCACTAATGACGTGTGTCGCTTTGGATCTGAGGAAATTCTCTCTGGATTCCAGCGGCTATCTGATTTGGTGAAGGCTGCCGGTCTTGCTTACGAGATGAAGGCAGAGCTCACCATCTGCAGCATCGTTGACAGAACCGACTGCGGACCTTTGGTGCAGAGCCGGGTGGAGGGTCTGAATCAGAGGCTCAGACAGTTTTGCGACCGTGTTGTCTGCAGATTCCTTGACTTGCGCCATAGGGTGGTCGGGTTTCGGGTTCCGCTGAATAGGTCAGGAGTTCACTACACTCAGCTGGCGGCTACACGGGTAGCGGAGGCTGTGTGGCGTGGACTGGGCGGTTTTTTAGGTTAGAAGGCCTCGGGAAAGTACGGGGTGGGCTGCAATGTCAAAGGGTGCTTGGCAATTACAGGACGTGCTTGGATCAAGGAACAGTCGGAATTATAGTTGTAAATTGTTGTAGTTGCGCTGGAAAAGTCCCTGAGCTTCAAGCGCTAATAGAAAGCACAGAAGCTGATATCGTTATAGGTACAGAAAGATGGCTAAAGCCTGAAATAAGTTCTGCAGAAATTTTTACGAAGTCTCAGACGGTGTTCAGGAAAGATAGATTAGGCAGAATTGGTGGTGGAGTGTTTGTGTCTGTCAGTAGTGGTTTATCTTGTAGTTAAGTCGAAGCAGATACTCCGTGCGAATTGGTGTGGGTGGAGGTTATACTTAACAGCCGAATTAAGTTAATAATTGGCTCCTTCTACCGACCCCCAGACTCCGATGATACAGTTGCGGAACAGTTCAGAGAAAGTTTGAGTCTCGTAACAAATAAATACCCCACTCATACGGTTATAGTTGGTGGGGACTTCAACCTACCCTCGGTATGTTGGCAAAAATACTTGTTCAAAACCGATGGTAGGCAGAAAACGTCTACCGAGAATGTCCTAAATGCTTTCTCTGAAAATTATTTCGAGCAGTTAGTCCACGAACCCACGCGAATTGTAAATGGTTGCGAAAACACACTTGACAGCCACAAACAATCCAGAGCTGATAGAGAGCATCATGACTGATACAGGGATTAGTGATCACAAAGTCATTGTAGCTAGGCTCAATACCATTTCTTCCAAATCCATCAGAAACAAACGCAAAATAATTTTATTTAAAAAAGCGGATAAAGTGTCACTAGAAGCCTTCCTAAAAGACAATTTCCATTCCTTCCGAACTGACTATGCGCAATGTAGACGAGATGTGGCTCAAATTCAAAGATATAGTAGCAACAGTAATTGAGATATTCATACCTCATAAATTGGTAAGAGATGGAACGGATCCCCCGTGATACACAAAAAAAGGTCCGAACGCTGTTGCAGAGGCAACGGAAAAAGCATGCAAAGTTCAGAAGAACGCGAAATCCCGAAGATGGGCTAAAATTTACAGACGCGCGAAATTTGGCACGTACTTCGATGCGAGATGCCTTTAATAGTTTCCACAACGAAACATTGTCTCGAAATTTGGTAGAAAATCCGAAGAAATTCTGGTCGTATGTGAAGTACACAAGCGGCAAGACGCAGTCAATACCTTCGCTGCGCAGTGCCGATGGTACTGTTACCGACGACTGTGCCGCTAAAGCGGAGTTATTGAACGCAGTTTTCCGAAATTCCTTCACCAGGGAAGACGAATGGAATATTCCAGAATTTGAAACACGAACATCTGCTAGCATGAGTTTCTTAGAAGTAGATACCTTAGGGGTTGCGAAGCAACTCAAATCGCTTGATACGGGCAAGTCTTCAGGTCCAGATTGTATACCGATTAGGTTCCTTTCAGATTACGCTGATACTATAGCTCCCTATTTAGCACTCATATACAACCGCTCGCTCACCGGTAGATCTGTACCTACAGATTGGAAAATTGCGCAGGTCGCACCAGTGTTCAAGAAGGGTAGTAGGAGTAATCCATTTAACTACAGACTTGTATCACTGACGTCGGTTTGCAGTAGGGTTTTGGAGCATATACTGTATTCAAACATTATGAATAACCTCGAAGGGAACGATCTATTGACACGTAATCAGCATGGCTTCAGAAAACATCGCTCTTGTGCAACGCAGCTAGCTCTTTATTCGCACGAAGTAATGGCCGCTATCGACAGGGGATCTCAAGTTGATTCCGTATTTATAGATTTCCGGAAAGCTTTTGACACCGTTCCTCACAAGCGACTTCTAATCAAGCTGCGGAGCTATGGGGTATCGTCTCAGTTGTGCGACTGGATTCGTGATTTCCTGTCAGGAAGGTCGCAGTTCGTAGTAATGGACGGCAAATCATCGAGTAAAACTGAAGTGATATCAGGTGTTCCCCAGGGAAGCGTCCTGGGACCTCTGCTGTTCCTGATCTATATAAATGAGCCGGGTGACAATCTGAGCAGTTCTCTTAGATTGTTCGCAGATGATGCTGTAATTTACAGTCTAGTAAGGTCATCCGAAGACCAGTATCAGTTGCAAAGCAATTTAGAAAAGATTGCTGTATGGTGTGTCAGGTGGCAGTTGACGCTAAATAACGAAAAGTGTGAGATGATCCACATGAGTTCCAAAAGAAATCCGTTGGAATTCGATTACTCGATAAATAGTACAATTCTCAAGGCTGTCAATTCAACTAAGTACCTGGGTGTTAAAATTACGAACAACTTCAGTTGGAAGGACCACATAGATAATATTGTCGGGAAGACGAGCCAAAGGTTGCGTTTTATTGCAACAAGTCCACTAAAGAGACAGCTTACACTACACTCGTTCGTCCTCTGTTACAATATTGCTGCGCGGTGTGGGATCCTTACCAGGTGGGATTGACGGAGGACATCGAAAGGGTGCAAAAAAGGGCAACTCGTCTTGTATTATCACGTAATAGGGGAGAGAGTGTGGCAGATATGATACACGAGTTGGGATGGAAGTCATTACAGCACAGGCGTTTTTCGTCGCGGCGAGACCTTTTTACGAAATTTCAGTCGCCAACTTTCTCTTCCGAATGCGAAAATATTTTGTTGAGCCCAACCTACATAGGTAGAAATGATCATCAAAATAAAATAAGAGAAATCAGAGCTCGAACAGAAAGGTTTAGGTGTTCGTTTTTCCCGCTCGCTGTTCAGGAGTGGAATAGTAGAGAGATAGTATGATTGTGGTTCGATGAACCCTCTGCCAAGCACTTAAATGTGAATTGCAGAGTAGTCATGTAGATGTAGATGGTAGAGTTTTGTCATGAGTGGCTCTCCCAAGGCCGTCAATAGTTCTAATGGAATGTTGTCTACTCCGGGGGCCTTGTTTCGACTCAGGTCTTTCAGTGCTCTGTCAAACTCTTCACGCAGTATCGTATCTCCCATTTCATCTTCATCTACATCCTCTTCCATATCCATAATATTGTCCTCAAGAACATCGCCCTTGTGTAGGCCCTCTATATACTCCTTCCACCTTTCTGCTTTCCCTTCTTTGCTTAGAACTGGGTTTCCATCTGAGCTCTTGATATTCATACAAGTGGTTTCCTTTCGCCAAAGATCTCTCTAATTTTCCTGTAGGCAGTATCAATCTTACCCCTCGTGAGATAAGCCTCTACATCCTTACATTTGTCCTCTAGCCATCCCTGCTTAGCCATGCCTGTTTAGCCATTTTGCACTTCCTGTCGATCTCATTTTTGAGACGTTTGTATTCCTTTTTGCCTGCTTCATTTACTGCATTTTTATATTTTCTCCTTTCATCAATTAAATTCAAAATTTCTTCTGTTACCCAAGGATTTCTACTAGCCCTCGTCTTTTTACCTACTTGATCCTCTGCTGCCTTCACTACTTCATCCATCAGAGCTATCCATTCTTCTTCTATTGTATTTATTTCCCTTATTCCTGTCAATTGTTCCCTTATGCTCTCCCTGAAATTCTGTACATCTTCTGGTTTAGTCAGTTTATCCAGGTCCCATCTCCTTAAATTCCCACCTTTTTGCAGTTTCTTCAGTTTTAATCTACAGTTCATAACCAATAGATTGTGGTCAGAGCTCACATCTGCCCCTGGGAATGTCTTACAATTTAGAACCTGGTTCCTAAATCTCTGTCTTACCATTATATAATCTATTTGATACCTTTAGTAGCTCCAGCGTTCTTCCATGTATACAACCTTCTTTTATGATTCTTGAACCAAGTGTTAGCTACGATTATGTTATGCTCTATACAAAATTCTACCAGACGGCTTCCTCTTTCATTTCTTACACCAAATCCATATTCACCTACTGTGTTTCCTTCTCTCCCTTTTCCTACGCTCGAATTCCAGTCACCCATGAGGATTAAATTTTCATCTCCCTTCGCTATGTGAATAATTTCTTTTATCTCATCATACATTTCTTCAATTTCTTCGTCATCTGCAGAGCTAGTTGGCATATAAACTTGTACTACTGTAGTAGGTATGGGCTTCGTAACCATCTTCGCCACAATAATGCGTTCACTATGCCGTTTGTAGTAGCTTAACCGCATTCCTATTTTCCTATTCATTATTAAACCTACTTCTGCATTACCCCTATTTTATTTTGTGTTTATAACCCTGTAGTCACCTGACCAGAGGTCTTGTTCCTCCTGCCACCGAACTTCACTAATTCCCACTATATCTAACTATAACCTGTCCATTTCCCTTTTTAAATTTTCTAACCTACCTGCCCGATTAAGGGATCTGACATTCCACGTTCCGATCCGTAGAACGCCAGTTTTCTTTCTCCTGATAACGACATCCTCTTGAGTATTCCCCGCCCGGAGATCCGAATGGGGGACTATTTTACCTCCGGAATATTTTACCTAAGAGGACGCCATCATCATTTAATCATACAGTAAAGCTGCATGCCCTCGGGAAAAATTACGGCTGTAGTTTCCCCTTGCTTTCAGCCGTTCGCAGTACCACAACAGCAAGGCCGTTTTGTTTAGTGTTACAGGGCCATATCAGCCAATCAACCAGACTGTTGCTCCTGCAACTACTGAAAAGGCTGCTGCCCCTCTTCAGGAACCACACGTTTGTCTGGCCTCTCAACAGATACCTCTCCGTTGTGGTTGCACCTACGGTACGGCCATCTGTATCGTCGAGGCACGCAAGCCCTCCTACCAACGGCAAGGTCCATGGTTCATGGGAGGTAGGGAAACATCGTTCCTGTGAAAGACAACTATCTCTTTATTGACATGAAGTGTTGAGTGCTATTGACAACGGATTTCAGATCGATTCCGTATTTCTGGATTTCCGGAAGGCTTTTGACACTGTACCACACCGGCGGCTTGTAGTGAAATTGCGTGCTTATGGAATATCATCTCAGTTATATGAATGGATTTGCGATTTCCGTTCAGAGAGGTCACAGTTCGTAGTAAATGACGGAATGTCATCGAGTAAATCAGAAGTGGTTTCTGGCGTTCTCGAAGGTGTTATAGACCCTTTGCTGTTTGTTATCTCTATAAACGATTTGGGAGACTATACGAGCACCCGTCTTCCATTGTTTGCAGATGACGCTGTCGTTTATCGTCTAGTAAAGTCATGAGAGGATCAAAACAAACTGCAAAACAATTTATAAGAAATATTGGAACGGTGTGAAATGTGGCAGTTGACCCTAAAGAACGAAAAGTGTGGGTCATACACATGAGTATTAAACGGAACTTGTTAAACTTCGGTTACACGATAAATCAGTCTAATCTAAACGCCGTAAATTCAACTAAATACCTAGGTATTACAATCACGAACTACTTAAATTGGACGGAAGACATAGAAAATGTTGTGAGGAAGGCTAACCAAAGACTGCGTTTTATTGGCAGGGCATTTAGAAAATGTAACAGACCTACTAAGGAGACTGCCTACACTACACTTGTCCGTCCTCTTTCAGAACACTGCTACGCGGTGTGGGATCCTTACCAGGTAGGACTGACGGAGTACATCGAAAAAGTTCAAAGAAAGGCAGCACGTTTTGTATTATCGCGAAATATGGAGGAGACTGTCACAGAAATGATACAGGATTTAGGATGGACATCATTAAAAGAAAGGAGGTTTTCGTTGCGACGGAATCTTCTCACGAAATTCGAATCTCCAAATTTCTCCTCCGAATGCGAAAATATTTTGTTGACAACGACCCACATAGAGTGGAACGATCACCACGATAAAATAATGGAAATCAGATTTCGTACGGAAAGATATAGGTGTTCGTTTTTTACGCGCACTATACAAGATGGAAATATTAAATAATTGTGAAAGTGGTTCGATGAATCCCTCTGCCAGGCACTTGAATGCGATTTGCAGAGTATCCATGTAGATGTAGATGCAGATGTTTACTCTTCTAATGTCAGAGATCTCAAATGAAAATGAAAGTGAATAAGTAAATTTCGAAACAAATTCAGTACATGAAAATTAATTAATTTTTTGAAAAAAAAGTAAAATCAAAATTATTTGTGCTAGAGTCATGTTTGTACACACGTTCTGTACATAAGTGTACAAGCTTATTTTACTGCCATTAAATCTGTGCAAATTGCGAAATTGTAATTTCGTAGTTGTCTGTATAACACAGTAAATTTATGCAATGCATCGAATAATCCATTTATTTTTATGTATACAAAACACAACACGTAACGACAGACGAGCTACTGATCAGTTTCATTACAAGCTCCAATCAGTCCGAATCAGTAATGCTTTGTTTTAAATCAATTTTTCGTAAAGCGCCTTTGTGTATGATTGTTGTTTAAACTGAAAACCTTATAGCTACATTACAGTCACGATTTTCAATACGTCTTATACTTAACAAAATAGCGCGTCCATTTCGTGCTAACTGGGAAACGTTTATTCCGTACGGTCTAATTTATTACTGCAGTATCCTTACAGTGGGCCCTCAGCATCACCGAAGAGGAAACTTGATCAGAGAGAAAACCTACACCGCACATGTTACGGATGGAAGGCCGTTCTCTATACAAAACCAACGGGAGTCCTTGCAAAATTCACCTCAATTCCCACACGGCCAGTCTCGTAGATAATCCTCGGTAGCTGGCAGTATTTCCCTTTGTAACGCGACCCAAGATTTAATCTTTCCGAAATCCTCCTCCATCTCGAGCACAGCTTCCCACGGGTGTAACATGCCACTTCGTTACGCAACACTCCTGTACCACGGAAAATTTTGCTCCATCCAACATCGGTGCTCGATCAGCATCTCTTGACATCCGTACGCGTGCGACAGACAGCATGTGCGTTACATGTGCTACCCAGTATGTTCCAAAATGCCGCGCATAAAAACGGGATCTTCCCGGAGCTCACATCTCGGGTTCTATTGTTGACAGAAAATTAGGAGCAAGTGCTTTGGATAAATACAAAATTAAATAGGGGTAATGCCGGAGTAGGTTTAATAATGAGTAAAAAAAATATGAGTGCGCGTAAACTACTACAAACAGCATAGTGAACACATTATTGTGGCTTGGGACCAGTTTTATTCCTAACAAAAGGTTCGTTTTCCTATAATTATCCTCCAATGCAGGGTCAGAGTTCGAATATTACACTTTCTACAGCTTAGGTAAATGGAGCAAGTCCGTCGTTTTTTTTTCTGCATTAGATGTTGTCTATGGTGCGCCTTAAGGAGAGAGTTTCTTGATGCAATAATTTACCGACAGCCGTATGCATTGTAGAAATTTATTTTATTTTATGAACTTCTATGTGCTACCAGTTTCGGCATTACATTGATGCCATCTTCAGGCCCCTGTACATTGAGTACAAGAAATGTACTATTATAAAAATGTATAAAAAATATATAGAACATACGTTAACAATTGACAGGTATGATGTTAATTATGTAAGTGGCTCAGAGAGATATATTGCATATCATTAAAACTACATCTAACATTAGGGCACATATGCCTATGTCATGCTGCTGTTAATAGATTTCCTATTTCACTCGAATAAAGCACGATATATGAAAATATGTAAACGCTGTCGTTCATAAAACCATAGCACACAGTTGTAATAGGCCATGGAACACATCAGATGTACTGCATACATTCGTATGTCCAGTGGAACAGTGGAAGAAGTTTTCTTAAAAATAATTAACTAATATAAATAATAAAATAAATTTAAATACCACAAAATTTGATAACCATGTCAGAGTACACAGTTACTTACGTGTGGTCTAGGTCGTATTATGTGTGGTACGACAAACAGCTGCCGCAGTATTAACGATAAAAAGCATAAAAGATTTTGTCTTAAAAACCAACTGCATTCGCGAAGTAAACCAATGCAATAGTACTATAAAATCATCAAACACCTGGTCAGCGTAGACACTTCGTTAGGACCCTTATGTAGGACAACCCCACATTGTGCTGAGTGGATTAATGCAACGCCAGTAGCTGCCTCATATGGTCATGGTTACAAAGAAGATTCTCAATCTTTGTATATCAAAAAATGCCTATCTCCCTACATGTAAGTCCTATACAATTATGCAGAATTATACCAAGTGGAATCGATTGAATGAAAAAGAAAGGAAGAAAAAAAAGAGAAATATAGGAGGCCGCCTATATGACTGAACATAAATCTGAAAATGAAATGTATGCCATCCCTAAGACTAAGGGTACCACGTGTAACCGTGTTAAATCATTCTCAGGTTGCATTAAAGCCGGGTGTAGTAGCGTATGAGATGTCTATCCGGATATTAAGTACATCATCCAGTGACATCATACTCTGTCTAATGACCTTAATGAGTCGGAAACTATCTGCATGCGTCAAAATATCACAGTATCTAAAAACTGGTCAAAATACACTCCTGGAAATTGAAATAAGAACACCGTGAATTCATTGTCCCAGGAAGGGGAAACTTTATTGACACATTCCTGGGGTCAGATACATCACATGATCACACTGACAGAACCACAGGCACATAGACACAGGCAACAGAGCATGCACAATGTCGGCACTAGTACAGTGTATATCCACCTTTCTCAGCAAAGCAGGCTGCTATTCTCCCATGGAGACGATCGTGGAGATGCTGGATGTAGTCCTGTGGAACGGCTTGCCATTCCATTTCCACCTGGCGCCTCAGTTGGACCAGCGTTCGTGCTGGACGTGCAGACCGCGTGAGACGACGCTTCATCCAGTCCCAAACATGCTCAATGGGGGACACATCCGGAGATCTTGCTGGCCAGGGTAGTTGACTTACACCTTCTAGAGCACGTTGGGTGGCACGGGATACATGAGGACGTGCATTGTCCTGTTGGAACAGCAAGTTCCCTTGCCGGTCTAGGAATGGTAGAACGATGGGTTCGATGACGGTTTGGATGTACCGTGCACTATTCAGTGTCCCCTCGACGATCACCAGAGGTGTACGGCCAGTGTAGGAGATCGCTCCCCACACCATGATGCTGGGTGTTGGCCCTGTGTGCCTCGGTCGTATGCAGTCCTGATTGTGGCGCTCACCTGCACGGCGCCAAACACGCATACGACCATCATTGGCACCAAGGCAGAAGCGACTCTCATCGCTGAAGACGACACGTCTCCATTCGTCCGTCCATTCACGCCTGTCGCGACACCACTGGAGGCGGGCTGCACGATGTTGGGGCGTGAGCGGAAGACGGCCTAACGGTGTACGGGACCGTAGCCCAGCTTCATGGAGACGGTTGCGAATGGTCCTCGCCGATACCCCAGGAGAAACAGTGTCCCTAATTTGCTGGAAAGTGGCGGTGCGGTCCCCCTACGGCACTGCGTAGGATCCTACGGTCTTGGCGTGCATCCGTGTGTCGCTGCGGTCCGGTCCCAGGTCGACGGGCACGTGCACCTTCCGCCGACCACTGGCGACAACATCGATGTACTGTGGAGACCTCACGCCCCACGTGTTGAGCAATTCGGCGGTACGTCCACCCGGCCTCCCGCATGCCCACTATACGCCCTCGCTCAAAGTCCGTCAACTGCACATACGGTTCACGTCCACGCTGTCGCGGCATGCTACCAGTGTTAAAGAGTGCGATGGAGCTCCGTATGCCACGGCAAACTGGCTGACACTGACGGCGGCGGTGCACAAACGCTGCGCAGCTAGCGCCATTCGACGGCCAACACCGCGGTTCCTGGTGTGTCCGCTGTGCCGTGCGTGTGATCATTGCTTGTACAGCCCTCTCGCAGTGTCCGGAGCAAGTATGGTGGGTCTGACACACCGGTGTCAATGTGTTCTTTTTTCCATTTCCAGGAGTGTAAGTACATCATCCAGTGTCATCATACTCTGTCTAATGACCTTAATGAGTCGGAAACTATCTGCATGGGTCAAAATGTCACGGTACATAAAAACTGGTCAAAATATTTGACTAGTTAAAGTCAAAGAATAACGGGCTTATACCCATTAACTGAGATCTAGATAATGGACGGTTCCTAAGAAAATCCAAGAAACACAGTTTTTGGGTACCAAAACCGAACCGTGGACTCCAAGATGGCTATGCACAGGAAATGACTACAATTTGTACGATACATCCTTAAGACAACGATGTCGACCAGCCTAAGAATTTTCGCTGTATATTTATCCGTTTCCGAGATACAGCGATTCAAAGTTACCCTACCTACATGCGTAAAATGCAGAAATAATATCCGGTTTGAGGCATAAACGTAGTTTGTAAGGTGACACAGCACGGAGAAACATCCTGTGAATCGTCTACATTATCATCAGGAGGGTTCTGGGGATCTCCGTTTAGTAGAAATGAAACACACACAAAATTACTGTGCACACAAAATCTGTTCTCAGGGGTGAAATTCCTTCTGGGTTGAGTTTCACTTTAGTAACCTTGCACATAAAAATCTGGTCTGAGGGGTAAAATTCCTTCTGGGTCATTTCAGTTTCATTTTAGTACCGTATCATAATTTTGCTGACCCATAAACTTCTTTTTCATGTGATTGACGCCCGCTGCTGTAGCAGGGACAATAAGGAAAGCAGCGAAAAAATCCTCCTATTGCAGCACAAAGAAGGCAAGTGTGCTCGTGTTTAAAATACTCTGACTGGAAAGTGGGGTACTAACGACCTCATTCTATCTTCCGGAGTAAAAATTGAAAGGGAGGCATATCAAAGCGTGGGACATCTTGCAACGTGCTGTTCAGAAGGGATCACCACCCTCTGGTACTCTTACGTATTTATGGGCAGAGTCGTGCAGCATTCATGGTGTCAGTTCCCTCCAGCACGTCTGCAGACATTAGTGGAGTCCATGCCGCGTCGTGCTGCGGGACTTCTGCTTGCTCACGGGGGCTCTACACGATATTAGGCAGGTGTACCAGTTTCTTTGGCTCTTCAGTGTAGATACTCTGCAAGCTACCGTTCTGTCCATGGAGCAGGGTACCCTGCAACACTACTTGCCACATCCTCTTCTCTTCCACTCGCAAATAAAGCGAGGAAAAAACAAGTTTATATGCTTCCGTATGGCCCTGAATTTCTCGCACCCTCGTGATCCTTCCACACAATGTATGCTGGCGGCAATACTATTGTCCTGCAGTCAGCTTCAAATGCCAGATCTCTAAATTTTCTCGGGAGGGTTTGTCGAAAAGAATGCCATCTTCCCTCCATAAATTCCCCTTTAAGTTCCCGAAGCATCTCCGTGACACTTAACGTGCTTTTCGATCCGATCGGGAACAAACTAGCAGCCTACCTCTGAATTGCCGACCTGGTAAGGTTCCCAAACACTCAAGAATAGGTCGCACCAGCTTTCTCTATGCAGTGTCCTTTACAGGTGAACCATTCTTTCCTAAAATTTTACCAATAAACCGAAGTCGACCATCCGCCTACAGTTCTCATATGCTCCGTCCATTTCACATCACTTTGCAAGACTGTCAAGTGAACCGACTGCGTCAAACAGGACACTAGCATGACAAGCGTAAAGCTGAAATACTAAACACCTTTTTCCAAAGTTGTTTCACAGACGAAGACTGCACTGCAGTTCCTTCTCTAAATCCTCCCACAAGCGAACAAAAATGGCTGACATCGAAATAAGTGTCCAAGGAATAGAAAAGCAACTGGAATCACTCAACAGAGGAAAGTCCACTGGACATGACGGGATACCAATACGATTCTACACAGAGTACGCGAAAGAACTTGCCCCCCTTCTAACAGCCGTGTACAGCAAGTCTCTAGAGGAACGGAAGGTTCCAAATGATTGGAAAATAGCACAGGTTGTTCCAGTCTTCAAGAAGGGCCGTGGAGCAGATGCGCAAAACTATAGACCTATATCTCTGACGTCGATCTGTTGTAGAATTTTAGAACGTGTTTCTTGCTCGCGTATCATGTCGTTTCTGGAAACCCAGAATCTACTCTGTTGATTCCGGAAACAGCGATCGTGTGAGACCCAACTCGCTTTATTTGTTCATCAGACCCAGAAAATATCAGATACCGGCTCCCAGGTAGATGCTATTTTCCTCGACTTCCGGAAGGCGTTCGATACAGTTCCGCACTGTCGCCTGATAAAGTAAGAGCCTACGGAATATCAGACCAGGTGTGTGGCTGGTTTGAAGAGTTTTTAGCAAAGAGAACACAGCGTGTTGTTCTGAATGGAGAGATGTCTACACACGTTTAAAGTAACCTCTGGCGTGCCACAGGGGAGTCTTATGGGACCATTGCTTTTCACAATATATACAGGGTGAGTCACATAACGTTACCGCTGGATATATTTCGTAAACCACATTAAATACTGACGAATCGATTCCACAGACCGAACGTGAGGAGAGGGGCTAGTGTAATTGGTTAATACAAACCATACAAAAATGCACGGAAGAATGTTTTTTAACACAAACCTACGTTTTTTTAACTTGAACCACGTTAGTTTTGTTAGCACATCTGAACATATAAACAAATAAGTAATCAGTGCCGTTTGTTGCATTGTAAAATGTTAATTACATCCGGAGATATTGTAACCTAAAGTTGACGCTTGAAACCTCCGACGTTCAGTTGCGAGAGCCGGAGGACTGAGTCAAAGTAGTGTCGTGCGCATACCGCATCGTCACCGCTTTCAGCCGTTTCATGTGTCGTTACATCAGCAATTACATGGTGATGACTTTAATCATCGGGTGCAACTCTGTCGATGGGAATTAACAGAGAATGCGTTGCAGTTCTACCTGCTTACCGATGAAGTGGGTTTCGCAAACCACGGGACAGTGAATCTACGGACCATGCATTACTGGTCCGTGGACAATCCTCGCTGGCTCAGACAGGCAGAGCGACAGCGACCGTGGACTGTAAATGTATGGTGCGGAATCATTGGCGACCACCTCATTGGTCCTCACTTCATTGCAGGGGCCCGAACAGCTGCAACATACATCGCGTTTCTACAGAATGATCTGCCAACGTTGCTCCAAAATGTCCCACTGGAAACGCGTCGACGTATGTGGTATCAGCATGATGGTGCACCTGCACATTCCGCAATTAACACTAGGCTGACCCTTGACAGGATGTTGGACGGGCGTTTCATAGGGCGTGGAGGACGCATAAATTGGCCAGCCCGTTCTCCTGATCTTACACCTCTGGACTTCTTTCTGTGGAGTACGTTAAAGGAGAATGTATACCGTGATGTGCCTACAAACCCAGAGGATATGAAGCAACGTACTGTGGCAGCCTGCGGCGACATTACACCAGATGTACTGCGGCGTGTACGACATTCATTACGGCAGAGATTGCAATTGTGTGCACCAAATGATGGCCACCACATTGAACATCTATTGGCCTGACATGTCGGGACACACTCTATTCTCTTGAAAACGGAAGCCACGTGTGTACGTGTACCTCACAGCCCACGGTAATGTACATGTGCGTCAACGAAAATGACCAATAAAAAGGTGTTAGCATGTGCACGTAATGTGCTGTTCCAGTCTCTTCTGTACCTAAGGTCCATCACCGTTCCCTTTGGATCCCTACGTAATTCGGTGCTCTCCGATACACACGATCGAACAGCGGAGGAGCGGTACTCAAGCGTCAACTTTAGGTTACAATATCTCCTGACGTAATTAACATTTTACAATGCTACAAACGGCACTGATTACGTATTTGTTTATATGTTCAGATGTGCTAACAAAAGTAACGTGGTTACATTTTTAAAAAAACGTAGGTTTGTGTTAAAAAACATACTTCCCTTCATTTTTGTATAGTTTGTATTAAACAATTACACTAGCCCCTCTCCTCACTTTCGGTCTGTGGAATCGATTCGTCAGTATTTGATGTGGTTTACGAAATATATCTAGCGGTAATGTTAGGTGACTCATTATTATATATATATATATATATATATAGGGTGAGAAGCGTAAGACGTAACACCCCCGTTATACCGGGGTCGATTGCACGTATCGACATGCAAAGTTCGGCGAATCATAGCCGACTGTGGGGCACATACTTTGGTACATGCACAATAATCACAACGCTTATATTGACTGAGATAATGAGACAGGTACATGTTTTTGAAATGGGACGCAGTACTTTTTTTGACCGTCATTCGAACGCTCTGGAAAAGACGCGTATAGTGATGTAACGCATGTTGCTATTGTCATTCAAACTTGGCTTGAAAGACGCTGGGAAATATTGTACGACTGAAGGTCGAAGCGGCTGCAGACTGTAAACACGCCTCCCGCGACCCTCAGGCCGAGTTGCCGTGCTCCGTGCTCTGTGCAGCATGCACGGCCTACGCTACGAACGTAAATCCTGACCCGCCCTCTTTTAAGCAAAGTACTTCCCTCATTATCTCGGTCAATATAATGATTATTGTCCATGTACCAACGTATGTGCCCCATAGTCGGCTATGATTCGCTGAACTCCGCTTGTCGATACGTGCAATCGACCCCGGTATAAAGGAGGTGTTACGTATTACGCGACTCACACTGTATATATTTTGCTAGACAGTACGTATATGAGAGACAAGGAAGAGTAGGGCAGATATATAGGGCGTTAAAAAGAAGTGTCCAATGCCTTAAAAGGTGGCAGAATTCATCGAAACAAGAAAAATATGTCCAGTAAACATGGGTCGGGCAAGGCTTACTCCTAAGGTAAGTCCGGTAAACATGGGTCCGGAAATGCACAATTTCTGCGATAAAGACGTGTTTACAGGTGGTGTTCAGCGTGGCGTCCATTCCCAGTAATGCAATCCTCTACACTTTAGGGTTGCTGACTGCCCAGTAGGTTGCATTAGCTCTGTTAGCGGGTCTGATAGGGCATATAACTGACTTGAACAGCGCCAAACAGTGAGTTATCACACGGGGATGGCGCGTACTCGTGTGAGACGGTGTTATCAGCACACGACACAGTTTGAAATGGTCCTCACTGTGGATCTCCATTTGGATGGCCAGTCCACATTTCTGGGACAGTCCGATGTGATCGTGGCACAGTGTTCGACCACCTGGGAACGTGCACGCACGCATTTTCGTCATCACGGTTCCAGTCCATCACATCTGACCACCACAGGTCCGCCATGTAGTGCACGAACAACAGCGGTATGCGTCTGCCATTCGAGAGCAAGTAATGGACTCCCTACATCATGCTGTACCATCTCGCACGAATGGGCAGATTGTAGTAGCAGTGGAACTAGGGAAATACTGTGCTACGCATAGCTTTGACACCACAACACACACACACACGTACATATGCACAAGGAGACATAAAGGATGGGAGGAGAGAGAGCGATGGAGTGCTATTGGAGGTCCGACACACAACCGGGCATCATCTACCTTCGGTACACTCAATTACGATGCAAATTAACGCCGCGCTACGCACACAGGGCAGAGCGACGCGGCTCTGTGTGGCCTCGATAGACAAACAACAGGTGCCGGGTTTGGCTCCCGTTTCGCCAAACAGGTAGGTGTCACCTCCCCAGGCTGTTGACCGGCACTTACCTGTAACCGGTACAGCTGATCCCTAATGCGGCTGATACTATCGGCTGCTCTGAAAGCGAACACGAAGAGTCCACTTGTTAAGCCGTCGAAAGTCTCTCTGCCAATCCTCGTCAATTAATCTCCTCCCTGCTGCGTTTGTTCATCACCTCTGTAGGGGGAGCTACACATTCCAGTCAGCGTGCACCATCACTGTCAAACTACTTCGTTGCTGCCTCATTTACCTAACCAGTTACCACCTGCTGTATTCACACCTACTCCTCCGATGCTATACAAACCAATTCATGACGCGCAATATTAATAACGCGTAGCTCCAACATCTTGTGTCGTTTATAATTTTCAATCTTCTATATACCAGGGTTGGAACTATAATAGTGGCAACTATTTATTTACCGTATAAAATAGATACGTGTTTCAAAGTTTTACTGCAGCATTATGTATAACCCGTTGCCAGCAATGTGCCAGTTGTGTTGGCCACGGTCTCAAAAAACGGTTCAAATGGCTCTGACAAGGGAACCTCCCCATCGCACCCCCGTCAGATTTAGTTATAAGTTGGCACAGTGGATAGACCTCGGAAAACTGAACACCGATCACTCGAGAAAACAGGAAAAAGTTGTGTGGAACTATGAAAAAAATAAGCAAAATATACACTCCTGGAAATTGAAATAAGAACACCGTGAATTCATTTTCCCAGGAAGGGGAAACTTCATTGGCACATTCCTGGGGTCAGATACATCACATGTTCACACTGACAGAACTACAGGCACATAGACACAGGCAACAGAGCATGCACAATGTCGGCACTAGTACAGTGTATATCCACCTTTCTCAGCAATGCAGGCTGCTATTCTCCCATGGAGACGATCGTAGAGATGCTGGATGTAGTCCTGTGGAACGGATTGCCATGCCATTTCCACCTGGCGCCTCAGTTGGACCAGTGTTCGTGATGGACGTGCAGACCGCGTGAGACGACGCTTCATCCAGTCCCAAACATGCTCAATGGGGGACAGATCCGGAGATCTTGCTGGCCAGGGTAGTTGACTTACACCTTCTAGAGCACGTTGGGTGGCACGGGATACATGCGGACATGCATTGTCCTGTTGGAACAGCAAGTTCCCTTGCCGGTCTAGGAATGGTAGAACGATGGGGTCGATAACGGTTTGGATGTACCGTGCACTATTCAGTGTCCCCTCGACGATCACCAGAGGTGTACGGCCAGTGTAGGAGATCGCTCCCCACACCATGATGCCGGGTGTTGGCCCTGTGTGCCTCGGTCGTATGCAGTCCTGATTGTGGCGCTCACCTGCACGGCGCCAAACACGCATACGACCTTCATTGGCACCAAGGCAGAAGCGACTCTCATCGCTGAAGACGACACGTCTCCATTCGTCCCTCCATTCACGCCTGTCGCGACACCACTGGAGGCGGGCTGCACGATGTTGGGGCGTGAGCGGAGGACGGCCTAACGGTGTGCGGGACCGTAGCCCACCTTCATGGAGACGGTTGCGAATGGTCCTCGCCGATACCCCAGGAGCAACAGTGTCCCTAATTTGCTGGGAAGTGGCGGTGCTGTCCCCTACGGCACTGCGTAGGATCCTACGGTCTTGGCGTGGATCCGTGCGTCGCTGCGGTCCGGTCCCAGGTCGACGGGCACGTGCACCTTCCGCCGACAACATCGATGTACTGTGGAGACCTCACGCCCCACGTGTTGAGCAATTCGGCAGTATGTCCACCCGGCCTCCCGCATGCCCACTATACGCCCTCGCTCAAAGTCCGTCAACTGCACATACGGTTCACGTCCACGCTGTCGCGGCATGCTACCAGTGTTAAAGACTGCAATGGAGCTCCGTATGCCACGGAAAACTGGATGACACTGACGGCGGCGGAGCACAAATGCTGCGCAGCTAGCGCCATTCGACGGCCAACACCGCGGTTCCTGGTGTGTCCGCTGTGCCGTGCGTGTGATCATTGCTTGTACAGCCCTCTCGCAGTGTCCGGAGCAAGTATGGTGGGTCTGACACACCGGTGTCAATGTGTTCTTTTTTCCATTTCCAGGAGTGTACAAACTGAGTACTCCATGCGCAAGAAATGCAATATCAAGTGCCGTGGTCCCGTGGTTAGTGTGAGCAGCTGTGGAACGAGCGAAAAGTTTACTTGACTTATTTTCGCAAAGTTATAATCTGTCCGTTCGTTCATTGAGGTCTCTGCTCACTGTAATAAGCTTAGTGTGTGTTTTGCGACCGCACCGCAAAACCGTGTGATTGTTACTGAAGTCGCCAGCTATATTTGCTGGATTCATATTGCCCACGGAATACATCTCACGTATTTAATGCACTCTCGTCCAAAGTAGCGAACAGTCAACTCTGCCACCCAGGGAGCCTTGTTAGCAGAAATACTCTCTCTTCCGTGCGTTGTAGTCGACTGACGTCGTGTGTTTAGATGTATCTTTAGCTGTAGCGTCCCCATACTACGGCGCAGTTACCTCGCATCGGACAGACCGACGGACAGATAATTGTCTGAAAATAAAAAAATTAAACGTTTCGCTCGAGGGAAGACTTGAACCGAGGGCCACTTGTTTCGCAACTGCTCACGCTAACCACGGGACCACGGCGCTCCTGAGCTCACACTCTCCTTGATGTTGCACATCTTGCGCATGGACTACTCAGTTTGTATATTTTGCTTATTTTTTCATAGTTGCACACAACTTTTTCCTGTTTTCTCGAGTGATCTGTGGTCAGTTTTTCAAGGCCTATCCACTGTGCCAACTTTTAACTAAATATGAGGGGGGTGCCATGCGGAGGTTCCCTTGTAAGCACTATGCGACTTATGCTACGGTCGCAGGTTCGAATCCTGCCTCGGGCATGGATGTGTGTGATGTCGTTAGGTTAGTTAGGTTTAAGTAGTTCTAAGTTCTAGGGGACTGATGACCACAGATGTTAAGTCCCATAGTGCTCAGAGCCATTTGAACCATTTGAACTATGCGACTTAACTTCTGAGGTCATCAGTCCCCTTGAACTTAGAACTATTTAAACCTAACTAACCTGAGAACATCACATACATCCATGACCGAGGCAGGATTCGAACCTACGACCGTAACGGTCTCGCGGTTCCAGACTGAAGCGCCTAGAACCGGTCGGTCACTACAGCCGGCGAGGCGCGGTATATTGCCCGACGAATTTGTAGCAGTTCTGAAGCGAATGCCGTGAAGTGTTTCCTTCAGTTTAGAAACCGAGTTGAACTAACGTGGGCTTAAGTCAGTGGAGTGCATTAGGTCGCATAGCACTTAGCAGTCCCGTCAGTCAAACGAATCAGTAACAGCTTGGACTGTACGTGCTTGACCATTGCCCTGCAAAATGATCGTCAGGTCCTGCAGAAAGTGTCATCACTTCTGTGTCTATGCATTTCATTTTTGGAACACGACCTACGACCAGATTAGAGACAGAAGTAATGACACTGCAGAACCTCTAGATAAGGCTCTGACACGTGAGACGCACGTAAGCATCCTATCTGATGACCTACAGGACAATACTCAAGCACATACAGTGCAATCTGTTACTGATTTGTTTGACTGATGGGACTGCTAAGTGGTGTACCATCCACTGCACTCCCCTGGCTTAAGCCTTCGTGATTTCTAAACTGAACGACACACTTCACGGCATTCGATTGAACACTGCAACAAATTCGTCGGGCAATAGACCACGCCGCTCGAACTGTCAATACAACTGGCGCTGCTACGAGTATCGTAAGACTTCCATATCGCTGGCAACGGGTTGTACGCACTGCTGGTGACTACTTTGAAGGTCGGTAAAACTTTCAAACAAATACACTCCTGGAAATGGAAAAAAGAACACATTGACACCGGTGTGTCAGACCCACCATACTTGCTCCGGACACTGCGAGAGGGCTGTACAAGCAATGATCACACGCACGGCACAGCGGACACACCAGGAACCGCGGTGTTGGCCGTCGAATGGCGCTAGCTGCGCAGCATTTGTGCTCCGCCGCCGTCAGTGTCATCCAGTTTTCCGTGGCATACGGAGCTCCATTGCAGTCTTTAACACTGGTAGCATGCCGCGACAGCGTGGACGTGAACCGTATGTGCAGTTGACGGACTTTGAGCGAGGGCGTATAGTGGGCATGCGGGAGGCCGGGTGGACATACTGCCGAATTGCTCAACACGTGGGGCGTGAGGTCTCCACAGTACATCGATGTTGTCGGCGGAAGGTGCACGTGCCCGTCGACCTGGGACCGGACCGCAGCGACGCACGGATCCACGCCAAGACCGTAGGATCCTACGCAGTGCCGTAGGGGACAGCACCGCCACTTCCCAGCAAATTAGGGACACTGTTGCTCCTGGGGTATCGGCGAGGACCATTCGCAACCGTCTCCATGAAGGTGGGCTACGGTCCCGCACACCGTTAGGCCGTCCTCCGCTCACGCCCCAACATCGTGCAGCCCGCCTCCAGTGGTGTCGCGACAGGCGTGAATGGAGGGACGAATGGAGACGTGTCGTCTTCAGCGATGAGAGTCGCTTCTGCCTTGGTGCCAATGATGGTCGTATGCGTGTTTGGCGCCGTGCAGGTGAGCGCCACAATCAGGACTGCATACGACCGAGGCACACAGGGCCAACACCCGGCATCATGGTGTGGGGAGCGATCTCCTACACTGGCCGTAGACCTCTGGTGATCGTCGAGGGGACACTGAATAGTGCACGGTTCATCCAAACCGTCATCGAACCCATCGTTCTACCATTCCTAGACCGGCAAGGGAACTTGCTGTTCCAACAGGACAATGCACGTCCGCATGTATCCCGTGCCACCCAACGTGCTCTAGAAGGTGTAAGTCAACTACCCTGGCCAGCAAGATCTCCGGATCTGTCCCCTATTGAGCATGTTTGGGACTGGATGAAGCGTCGTCTCACGCGGTCTGCACGTCCAGCACGAACGCTGGTCCAACTGAGGCGCCAGGTGGAAATGGCATGGCAAGCCGTTCCACAGGACTACATCCAGCATCTCTACGATCGTCTCCTTGGGAGAATAGCAGCCTGAATTGCTGCGAAAGGTGGATATACACTGTTCTAGTGCCGACATTGTGAATGCTCTGTTGCCTGTGTCTATGTGCCTGTGGTTCTGTCAGTGTGATCATGTGATGTATCTGACTCCAGGAATGTGTCCATAAAGTTTCCCCTTCCTGGGACAATGCATTCACGATGTTCTTATTTCAATTTCCAGGAGTGTACATAGTTGCCACTATTAAAGTTCCAACCCTCTTATAATGTTTTCCGTCTGTTTTAGGTATTCCTTAAGCGCGAATGACTGGACGAGAAATGAAGCATATTTCACAACGGGGAAGGCAGATACTGCCTATAAGGAATTAAAGAGGTCTCTGCAGACAACAAAAGCGGCTGTATGATTATCAAGAGCTCACATGGCAAACCAATCCTAAGCGAAGAATGGAAAGATGAAAGGTGGAAGGAGTATATAGAGGGTCTATACTAGAACAATGCCATACAGTGTATCCGGCAGGAGTGGCCGAGCGGTTCTAGGCACTACAGTCTGGAACCGCGCGACCGCTACGGTCGCAGGTTCGAATCCTGCGTCGGGTATGGATGCGTGTGATGTCCTTAGGTTAGTTAGGTTTAAGTAGTTCTAAGTTCTAGGGGACTGATGACCACAGCAGTTAAGTCCGATAGTGCTCAGAACCATTTGAACCATACAGTGTAGCGCCAAATGAACAGGCATAGGGGTAGCGTATTCAAGTACAGAGGTATGTAAACAGGCAAAATACTTCGCTGCGGTCGGTAAAGCCTATGTAATACAACAAGTGTCTGGCGCAGTTGATAGATCGCTTACTGCTGCTACAATGGCAGGTTATCAAGATTTAAGTGAGTGTGAACCTGGTATCATAGTCAGCGCACGAACGATCGGACACAACATCCCGAAGTAGCGATGAAGTGGGGGTGCACCGTGAATATCAGGAATCAGGTAAAGTATCAGATTTCCGACACCGCTGCGGCCGGAAAAAATCGTGCAAGAACTGAAGAAACGACGACTGATCAGAATCGTTCCACGTGACAGAACTGCAACCCTTCGGCAAATTGCTGCAGATTTCCATGCTGGGCCAGCAACAAGTGTCCACGAGCGAACCATTCAACGAAACATCATCGATATGGTCTTTCGGAGCCGAAGGCCCACTCGTGTACCCTTGATGACTCCACGACACAAAGCTTTAACCTCGCCTGGGGCCATCAAAACCGACATTGCACTGCTGATGACTGGGAATATGTTGCCCGATCGGTCGAGTCTCGCTTCAAATTGCATAGGGTGGATAGACGTCTACAGGTATGGAGACAAGCTCATGAATCCATGGACCCTGCATGTCAACAAGAGAGTCTTCAAGTTGGTAGAGGCTCTGTAATGGTGTGGTGCGTGTGTAGTTGGATTGAGATGGGCCCCCTGATACGTCTACATACGACTCTGACATGCGAGACGTACGTAAACATCCTGTCTGATCATCTCCATCGATTGATCTCCATTATGTATTACGACGGCAATTCCAGCAGGACAATGCGACACCCTACACGTCCACAATTCCTACAGAGTGGCTCAAGGGACACTCTTCTGCGTCTAAAGACTCCCGCTGACCACCTAACTCCGCAGACATGAACATTATTGAGGATTTCTGGGATGCCTTGCAACGTTCTGTTCATGCCCTCGTGCTGTTGCGGATTTATGGACAGCCCTACAGGATTCATGGTCTCAAGCCCCTCCAGCACTACTTCAGACATTAGTCGAGTCCATGCCAGGCCATGCTGCGGCGCTTCTGCTTGCTCGCGGGGACCCTACACGATATTAGGCAGGTGTACCACTTTCTTTGGCTCTTCACTGTATTATGAATAAACCAGTGGATGTCTTTAAATGGCTGCCTCATCGCGCAGCTGGTAGGACGAGGCGACTACCCAAAAACACATTAATACCTTCGTCCAGTGAAATTGGGCAGGAGTCCTGACTCCTCCCCCTCCCCAAATTTCGTCAATTTTGTTGCTGTTGTTTCGTCATCCGTCTAAACTGATGGTAGATCAAAAGCCTCTGCCGTGTCAGCTTACTACATACACGACGTTAATAAGCGGCACACCGTGAGTGTCAGATAGTGCCGCAAGTGGGTCTCCATGCCCCATCAGATAATACTGTCCGTTTTAGTTATCACTGTTTTCCATACATTCCTTTCTTCGTCGCTTCTTATCCTACTACTTCACGTAATTTTCAAACCCCTCATGTACCACCACATTCAAACGCTTCGATTCTCTTCTCTGTTCACATAGTCCATCATTCACAACCGTACAATGCAGTGCTTCAAAACACAGAATCTCGTAAATTTCTTTCTTAGATTAAGAAGCATGTTTGATGACAGCAAATCTCGCATCGTCTCCTTGCCTGTGCTCGTCTGCTTTTTATGCTCACCTTCCTTCGTTTTTTCATTCGTTTTTTTTCTCGCTTCCAAGGTAGAATAGTTCCGTAATTTCATCTATTTTTTGGTCCTCAATTTTGATGCCGAATTCCCCATTAATCTCACGTCCTTTCATCTCTTTTTTGCGTTACTCTCAGTCCATAATCATGATATCAAAATGAAGACCGGAACCGCGATGATGTTACGGTCGCAGGTTTGAATCCTGCCTCGGGCATGGATGTGTGTGATGTCCTTAGGTTAGTTAGGTTTAAGTAGTTCTAAGTCTAGGGCACTGATGACCTCAGATGTTAAGTCCCATAGTGCTTAGAGCGATTTGAACCATTTTTTTTTTCAAAATGACCATCCTAATACTTCTACTCCTACATCTACATACATACTCTGCAATCCACCATACGGTGCGTGGCGGAGGGTACCTCGTACGACAACTAGCATCTACTCTCCCTGTTCCATTCCCAAATAGAGCAAGGGAAAAATGACTGTCTATATGCCTCTGTAGGAGCCCTAATCTCTCTTATCTTCCAGAATGAGATTTTCACTTTGCAGCGGAGTGTGCGCTTATTTGAAACTTCCTGGCACATTAAAACTGTGTGCCCGACCGAGACTCGAACTCGGGACCTTTGCCTTTTGCGGGCAAGTGCTCTACCATCTGAGCTACCGAAGCACGACTCACGCCCGGTACTCACAGCTTTACTTCTGCCAGTATCCGTCTCCTACCTTCCAAACTTTACAGAAGCTCTTCTGCGAAACTTGCAGAACTAGCACTCCTGAAAGAAACGATACTGCGGAGACATGGCTTAGCCACAGCCTGGGAGATGTTTCCAGTAGAGCTTCTGTAAAGTTTGGAATGTAGGAGACGGATACAGGCAGAAGTAAAGCTGTGAGTACCGGACGTGAGTCGTGCTTCGGTAGCTCAGTTGGTAGAGCACTTGCCCGCGAAAGGCAAAGTTCCCGAGTTCGAGTCTCGGGCACACAGTTTTAATCTGCCAGGAAGTTTCTCTCTTATCTTATCTTTGTGGTCTTTCCGCGAAATATAAGTTGGCGGCAGTAAAATTGTACTGCAGTCAGCCTCAAATGCTGGTTCTCTAAATTTCCTCAGTAGCGATTCACGAAAGGAACGCCTCCTTTCCTCTAGAGACTCCCACCCGAGTTCATCAAGCATTTCCGTAACACTCGCGTGATGATCAAACCTACCAGTAACAAATCTAGCAGCCCGCCTCTGAATTGCTTCTATGTCTTCTTCCTTCAATCCGACCTGATAGGGATCGCAAACGCTCGAGTACTCAAGAATAGGTGGTATTAGTGTTTTACAAGCGGTCGCGTTTACAGATGAACCACATCTTCCCAAAATTCTACCAATGAACCGAAGGCAACTATCCGCCTTCCCGCATTTGCTTTACAAGTATCGTTGTTGGAAATTCGTTTAATATGAAATTTCTACCGTAATTAACTGAAAGAAGCATACTGATCGTTTTGAAAAGACAGTTTCATTTAAGAAGAAAGAAACATAAGAAGAATGTGCTGAAGTGCTAACAGCGTCGCAGGAGAGAATTAACATGTCCAAGACAAGACAATGAAATGACAGAAAACATGGCATACCGCCTAATATCGTGTCTGACCTTCAGTCACACGGTGCAGTATAGCAACAGACAGTGAAACTTCCTGGCAGATTAAAACTGTGTGGCCGGCGGCGGTGGCCGTGCGGTTCTGGCGCTGCAGTCCGGAACCGCGGGGCTACTACGGTCGCAGGTTCGAATCCTGCCTCGGCCATGGGTGTGTGTGATGTCCTTAGTTAGGTTTAAGTAGTTCTAAGTTCTAGGGGACTTATGACCTAAGATGTTGAGTCCCATAGTGCTCAGAGCCATTTCAACCATAAAACTGTGTGCCGTATCGAGACTCGAAAGCGGGACCTTTGCCTTTCGCGGGCAAGTGCTCTACCACACTTGCCCCGAGTTCGAGCCTCGGTCCGGCACACAGTTTTAATCTGCCAGGAAATTTCATATCAGCGCACACTCCGCTGCAGAGTGAAAATCTCATTCTCAACTCAGTCGCTGGAAGCCCCTGCCGCACTACTGAGCAATGCTGCCTCTATAGCCAACCATAATTGCGGAAGTGTTACTGGTGAAGCATTTTGTGCACGAACTGACTTCTCGATTATATCCCATAAACGGTCGATAGCATTCATGACTGACAATCTGGGTGGCCAAATCAGTCGCTCGAATGGTTCAGAATTTTCTCCGAACCAACTGTAAACAATTTTGCACAAGTGAGATGGTACATTGTCATTCATAAAAAATTCATCATCGTTAGGGAAAATGAAGCCCGTAAATGGCTGCAAAAGGGCTCAAAGTGGCCGAGCGTTACCGTTTCCTGAAAATGATCGGTTGGACGAGATGGCCCTGTCCATTCCATGTAAACACAACCCAAACCATTATGAAGCGACCACCAGTGTCTTGTTGACAACATACGTTAATGACATCGACGCCCTGGAACCCTGCTACCAGCCCTTAACTATTGACATTGGCACTCACTCCTGACCAGGCCTCTGCTGGCCGGAGTGGCCGAGCGGTTGTAGGCGCTGCAGTCTGGAACCGCACGACCGCTACAGTCGCAGGTTAGAATCCTGCCTCGGGCATGGATGTGTGTCAAGCCCTTAGGTTACTTAGGTTTAAGTAGATCTAAGTTCTAGGGGACTAATGACCTCAGCAAGTAAGTCCCATAGTGTTCAGAGCCATTTGAACCATTTGACCAGGACACTGTTTCCTGTCGTCTACGGTCCAACTGATATGGTCAGGAACCCAGGAGAGGTGCTGCATGGGATGTGGTGCTGTTAGCAAAGCCACTCACGTCGGTCATCTGCTGCCACAGCCCATTAACGCCAGATTTCGCTGCACTGTCCTAACCAATACGTTTCTCGCAGGTTTGACATTGATTTCTGTCGTTATTTCACGCAGTGTTCCTTGCCCGTTTGTATCGACAACCCTACACAAAAGGCGCTGCTCTCGGTCGTTAAGTGAAGGCCGTCGGCCACAGCGTTGTCCGTGGTGAGAGGTGATGCTTGAAATTTGGTGTTCTCGGAATACTGAATTCCCTGTATCCGAGATGGAATGTCCCATCCTTCTAACGCTATCTACCATTCCGCGTAAAATCTCTTAATTTCCGTCGTGCGGCCATAATTACATGGGAAAACTTTCCACTTGAATCAGCTGATACGATGGCAGCTCCGCCAAAGCACTGACCTTTTATACGTTGTTGTTGTCGTCTTCAGTCCTGAGACTGCTTTGATGCAGCTCTCCATGTTACTCTATCCTGTGCAAGCTTCTTCTTATCCCAGTACCTACTGCAGTCTACATCCTTCTGAATCTGCTTATTATATTCATCTCTTGGACTCCCTCTACGATTTTTACCCTCCACGCTGCCCTCCAATGTTAAATTGGTGATCGCTTGATGCCTCAGAACGTGTCCTACCAACCGCTCCCATCTTCTAGTCAAGTTGTGCCACAAACACCTCTTCTCCCTAATTATATCCAATACCTCCTCATTAGTTACGGATCTACCCATCTAATCTTCAGAATTCTTCTGTAGCACCACTTTGCGATAGCTTCTATTC
The DNA here is from genome assembly GCF_023897955.1 of Schistocerca gregaria. Classification (NCBI taxonomy): domain Eukaryota; kingdom Metazoa; phylum Arthropoda; class Insecta; order Orthoptera; family Acrididae; genus Schistocerca; species Schistocerca gregaria. The sequence goes on along the minus strand of NC_064930.1, from coordinate 82,843,551 downwards.
TCTTCTTGTCTAAACTATTTATCGTCCACGATTCACTCCCATACATGCCTACATTTCATACAAAGAGTTCCAGAAACGACTTCCTGACACTTAAATCTATACTCGATGTGAACAAACCCCTCTTCTTCAAAAACCCTTTCCTTGCCATTGCCAGTCTACATTTTATATCCTCTCTACTTCGACCATCGCCAGTTATTTTGCTGCCCAAATGCCAAAACTCATTTCCTACTTTAACTGTCTCGTTTCCTGATCCAATTTCCACAGAATTGGACTACGTTCCATTATCCTCGTTTTGCTTTTGTTCATGTTCATTTTATATCCTCCTCTCAAGACACTGTCCATTTCGTTCAGCTGCTCTTAAAAGGCCTTTGCTGTCTCTGGCAGAATTACAGTGTCATCGCCGAACCTCAAAGTTTTCTCTTCTTCTCCATGGATTTGAATTCCTACTACGAATTTTTCTTCTCTTTCCGTTACTGATACCTCAATATACAGATTGAATAACATCGGGGATAGGCTACAACCCTGTCTCACTCCCTCCCAACTTCTGCTACCCTTTCCTGCCCCTCGACTCTTATAACTGCCATCTGGTTTCTGTACAAATTGTAAATAGCCATTCGCTCCCTGTATTTGCCCCCTGCCATCTTCAGAATTTGAAAGAGCGTATTCCAGTCAACATTGTCAAAAGCTTTCTCTAAGTCTACAAATGCTAGAAACGTAGGTTTGCCTTTCCTTAATCTAGCTTCTAAGATAAGTCGTAGGGACAGTATTGCCTCACGTGTTCCAACATTTCTACGGAATCCAAACTGATCTTCACCGAGGTCAGCTTCTACCAGTTTTCCATTCGTCTGTGAAGAATTCGTGTTAGTATGTGGCAGCCGCCGGTTGATGTGGCCGAGAGGTTCAAGGCGCTTCAGTCTGGAACCGCACGACCGCTACGGTCGCAGGTTCGAATCCTGCCTCGCGCATGGATGTGTGAGATGTCCTTAGGTTAGTTAGGTTTAAGTAGTTCTAAGGCGACTGATGACCTCAGCTGGTATGTCTCGTAGTGCTCAGAGCCATTTGAACCATTATGTAGCAGTGATTTGTTAGACTAATATTTCGGTTATTTTCGCACCTGTCAGCACTTGTTTTCTTTGGGATTGGAATTATACCTTACGTATGCGATATTATTTTCATATCTATATGTGCATACCACTATCCTGTGTCTTTTCTCGACTCGGTGTATTTTTTACGATCTACATCTACATCTACATTTATAATCCGCAAGCCACCCAACTGTGTGTGGCGCAGAGGACTTTACGTGCCACTGTGGTTGCCTCCCTTTCCTGTTCCAGTCGCGTATGGTTCGCGGGAAGAACGACTGCCGGAAAGCCCCCGTGCGCGCTAGAATCTCTCTAATTTTACATTCGTGATCTCCTCGGGAGGTATAAGTAGGGGGAAGCAATATATTCGATACCTCATCCAGAAACGCACCCTCTCGAAACCTGGACAGCAAGCTACACCGCGATGCAGAGCGCCTCTCTTGCAGAGTCTGCCACTCGAGTTTGGTAAACATCTCCGTAACGCTATCACGGTTACCAAATAGCCCTGTGACGAAACGCGCCGCTCTTCTTTGGATCTTCTCTATCTGCTCCGTCAACCCGACCTGGTACGGATCCCACGCTGATGAGCAATACTCAAGTACAGGTCGAACGAGTGTTTTGTAAGCCACCTCCTTTGTTGATGGACTACATTTTCTAAGGACTCTCCCAATGAATCTCAACCTGGCACCCGCCTTACCAACAATTAATTTTATATGATCGTTCCACTTCAAATCGTTCCGCACGCATACTCCCAGATATTTTACAGAAGTAACTGCTACCAGTGTTTGTTCCGCTATCTACATCTACATCTACATGACTACTCTGCAATTCACATTTAAGTGCTTGGCAGAGGGTTCATCGAACCACAATCATACTATCTCTCTACTATTCCACTCCCAAACAGCGCGCGGGAAAAACGAACACCTAAACCTTTCTGTTCGAGCTCTGATTTCTCTTATTTTATTCTGATGATCATTCCTACCTATGTAGGTTGGGCTCAACAAAATATTTTCGCATTCGGAAGAGAAAGTTGGTGACTGAAATTTCGTAAAAAGATCTCGCCGCGACGAAAAACGTCTATGCTGTAATGACTTCCATCCCAACTCGTGTATCATATCTGCCAAACTCTCTCCCCTATTACGTGATAATAAAAAACGAGCTGCCCTTTTTTGCACCCTTTCTATGTCCTCCGTCAATCCCACCTGGTAAGGATCCCACACCGCGCAGCAATATTCTAACAGAGGACGAACGAGTGTAGTGTGAGCTGTCTCTTTAGTGGACTTGTTGCATCTTCTAAGTGTCCTGCCAATGAAACGCAACCTTTGTCTCGCCTTCCCGACAATATTATCTATGTGGTCCTTCCAACTGAACTTGTTCTTAATTTTAACACCCAGGTACTTAGTTGAATTGACAGCCTTGAGAATTGTACTATTTATCGAGTAATCGAATTCCAACGGATTTCTTTTGGAACTCATGTGGATCATCTCACACTTTTCGTTATTTAGCGTCAACTGCCACCTGACACACCATACAGCAATCTTTTCTAAATCGCTTTGCAACTGATACTGGTCTTCGGATGACCTTACTAGACGGTAAATGTAATCGTAGAATAAAGGATCCTCCTTTCTATGATGGACTACATTTCTAAGGACTCTCCCAATGAATCTCAACCTCGGACCCACCTTACGGACAATCAATTTTATATGACCATTCCACTTCAGATCGTTCCGCACGCATACTCACAGATATTTTACAGAAGTAACTGCTACCAGTGTTTGTTGTGCTATCATATAATCATACAATAAACGATCCTCCTTTCTATGTATTCGCAATACATTACATTTGTCTATGTTAAGGGTCAGTTGCCACTCCCTGCACCAAGTGCCTATCCGCTGCAGATCTTCCTACATTTCGCTACAATTTTCTAGTGCTGCAACTTCTCTGCATACTACAGCACCATCCGCGAAAAGCAGCACGGAACTTCCGACACTATCTACTTGGTCAGTGTAAAGGGGAAAGAAAGCGGAATGGAAGATTCAGGGCTAAAAAGAAAGTCTGTTCGCGACGGCATGAACTGTTCCGAATGTGCGTCCCTTGGTTCCGACTCGGAAGTTGCCGAAAGCGAGGAGTATTTCGTGCGTGAATAGCGTACGTGCGTGTGGCGCCTTCTCCCGGCTTGACCACGCAATTAGGACGCGCAACACGTACGAATTGCTTACGTGCGACTGGCACGTGATCGCACTGGAAACAGCCTTTAAACTTCGTCCTGCACCTTCTTTGGTTAGGAAAAGTTCGTCGGAGTAATCACTAAGTTTAGCTCCACCTGGTAAATTGTGTGTGTGAGGGAGGGGGGGGGGGGGGGGGGGAGGCATAGAGGAAGAGTGTCAGAAAGATGGCGGTAGGGAGAAAGAAATGTCGCCCAGTTTCACTTGGCGTGAAGACCAAGTAGGTCACACAGAGTTAACTATTTGTGTCATTTGAGTTACATGGTTTCTTTTTTCGTTCGTTTTAATTTCCTGTAGCCAATGGTCTGCTGTGTAGCGTTGTACGGAACAGAAACGTGGATGTTAACCGTAGGATGCCTAAGGAGGGGGGGGGGGGATTCGTTAAACCCACATTTTTTTTTTATGTCCCTTGCTTTTGTCCAAGTAACTTTCATACTACATATTCCATTTGAGTTATTGTTTGCTGGCATCCAAGTTAGGAAAAAAGGTTTGGGCGTCCTAGGGTTAGACAGTTCAGAAAAGAACAGAACAGACTCAATTACAAACGTGCTGCTACAAGAAGGTGCTGGACATCGTATAGGTAGAGCATATCATTACTGAAGGGTACAAACAATCGTAGGAGAATTGAAATTTATGCCACAACTTGCCCAAAGAAAAGGGATCGGTTCAAAGGGCACAGCGTGTAGCATCAGTTTCGTAACGAAGCGACGTGAGTGGTGGTAAAAAAACTATGTATGAAATCTTATACGAAGCGTATTTCTTAGTTGTACTCGATGCATTTAAAGTAAAAAAAGTTCAAAGAAATAATACTGCTCATCCGTGTATATAGGAATTGATGAAGACATAGCTGAAGTCATGAAGGGTACACGAGTGGGCCATCCGCTCTTAAAGCCCATATAGAGAATGTTTCGTTGAATGGTTCGCACTTGCCGATGGCGTAGCTCTGAAATCTGCAGCGGTTTGCAGAAGGGTTCCACTTCTGTCACGTTGAACGTTCTTTTCAGTCTCGTCGGTCCCGTTCTTGCAGGATCTTTTTCCGGCCGCAGCGATGTCGGAGATTTGATGTTTTACCGGATTCCTGATATTCAAGGTACAGCTGTGAAATGGTCGTACACGAATATCACCACTTCATCGCTACCTCGGAGATGCTGTGTCCCATCGCTCGTGCACCGACTATGACACCACGTTGAAACTTACTTAAATCTTGATTACTTGCCATTGTAGCAGCAATAACCGATCTAAACTGCGCCAGACTCTTGATGTCTTATATAGGCGTTGCCGCCGCGGCTCCTTATTCTGCCTGCTTACACATTTGTGTGTTTGAATACGTATGCCTGTACCACTTTCTTTGGCGCGTCAGTGTGTAATGGGTAACAAGTCGGGATGGAGACGAGTTACAGCGAAATGTTTTAGATAAAAGTTCCAGGTGGCAAAGAGCGTCACGGGTTGCTACTTACTGCGGTGACCTAGAACGTGATTTTGAAGATGGTGATTTCTGGCGTTCCTCAAGGTAGTGTTATAGGCCCTTTGCAGTTCTTTATCTATATAAACGATTCGGGAGGCAATCTGAGCAACCGTCTTCGGTTGTTTGTAGATGACACTGTCATTTATCGACTAATAAAGTCATCAGAAAATCAAAACAAAGTTCAAAACGATTTACAATATGTATGTGACTGGTGCGAAAAGTGGCACTTTGTAACACCTCCGTTTTTATCCCGACCTGGTCTGATCGAATAGCAGCCCAATATTTATTATTAACATGACGGTGAACCTTGTGGAGCTAGTAATCGGAATTGACTGCTACGAAAGTTGTTACTTTCCAGTTCGTCCTGTTCAATACTATAATACTGAATGTATTATAGGGACACACCAACACAGTTTTACCAATTACGAACTTATATTCTTCTCAAAACACAAAAAGGAGACAGCCACTGCCTTCGTCATACATATCTAACTACGGCTAATCTCAGCACAGGCTATCTTCATTCGCCATTATCGTCACACGCTAATCCATCACTGCATCCAACACTGCAATCCAAGCTTAGGCCGGCGCGGTAGACGCGAAACTAAATATCGGCACTAGCAACGTCACTGATCACTTTTACAAAGATACTTCATCACTTTCCCGGTATTTATTTATTATTTAGGGGTCTAACCACGGCGATCGTGACACCCTTCTCTGCATTCCAATAATGGCCTCCACACACACACACACACACACACACACACACACACACACACACACCATTCCAGCCAACCACTCTGGCACATCTCAACACTCGCTCTCGCAACTCGCCACAATCGATTGTTCGCCCTGTCGACCTGTGCCGAGTGCAAAATTATCGTAAGGGCCTACGGACCGCTTACAACTTGACCCTAAATAACGACAAGTGTGAGGTCATCCACATGAGTATTAAACGGAACTCGTTAAACTTCGGTTACACGATAAATCAGTCTAATCTAAAAGCCGTAAATTCAACTAAATACCTAGGTATTTCAATAACGATCAACTTAAATTGGAAGGGACTCGTAGAGAATGTTGTGGAGAAGGCGAACCAAAGACTGCGTTTTATTGGCAGGATTCTTTGAAAATGTAAGAGACCTACTAAGGAGACTGCCTACACTACGCTTATCCGTCCTCTTTCAGAATACTGCTGCGCGGTGTGGGATTCTTACCAGATAGGACCGACGGAGTACATCGAAAAAGTTCAAAGAAAGGCAGCACGTTTTGTATTATCGCGAAATGTGGGAGAGAGTGTCACAGAAATGATACAGGATTTGGGCTGGACATCATTAAAAGAAGAGCGTTTTTCATTGCGACGGAATCTTATCACGAAATTCCAGTCACCAACTTTCTCCTCCAAAATGCGAAAATATTTTGTTAACACCGACCTACATAGGGCGGAACGATCACCAAGATAAAATAAAGGAAATCAGAGCTCGTTACCGAAAGATATAGGTGTTCATTGTCTCCGTGCGCTATACGAGATTGGAGTAATAGAGAATCGTGAAGGTGGTTCGATGAAACCTCTGCCAGGCATTTGAATGTGATTTGCAGAGTATCCATGTAGATGTAGATGTTGATGGTTTGGAAGTAGAGTGATTATTTAAAAAGGGAACCCTAATATTTGATTCATTGTTTGACAAGAGCGGCAAATTTAATGTATAAAATGATGCAATATTCAAGGTCATGGCAAGGTGCAGTCAGGGTCAAATAAGCAAGTATATTCCTACTTCTAGTAGGGACTGACTCAGAATGGAAGAGGAATACAGCAAAACACAATGTTAGATGCAGACTGGAAGGGGCATAATAACCAAGACTTTAAATCTAATTATTGAAGGTAGACACTAAGCAGTTTCTATGGGATGTAGGTTGCTGTACGTACTGGGAGGTGCAGGATAGAGTTGTGTGGAGAGCTGCATCTCTGGACTGAAGACCACAACAACAACATTGAAGGTTGAATTTTGTTTCATGAAAATCCCTGTTTGTGGCACCTAATTTGGAAAGATCAAATAGAAATTTTAACTTTAAGTATGTTTCTTGGTAAAAATAAATACGTCACTGCGTATAAATACTACTGTGGTATTTTGAAAACGGAACAAATATAAATTAAACGTAAATCATTGGTTTACAAGTTCCTTTATTCTAAGTTAAACCCTACTAGAACTAAAAATATATTTGCTTATTTGGCCTTCATTGAGCTGGTCATGAAATTTAATAATGTGTCATTTTATACGTGAAATTCGCCACTCTTTTCAAATCTTGATTCAAATATTGCTATTCCCATTAAAACAAAAAAGAAAACAAAGAAAAAGTGTTTAACATGAAAATCGCCTTGCAAATTACAATCAAGATTATGTCCATTAGCAACAATGCATAATGCGTAACGCTGTTAGCAATCTATAAATTTTATCTACAACATTTTGCTGCATTTCTATTTCATCCCGAGCCATTACGGATTAAGATGGTCCACCGTATATATCTACGTCCGAAAAAGCAGACACCACTCACATGCAGGCTATCTTTAAAATGAATAACATCACTGAAACACGAACATAGTGCTTTGCATGTTGTTTCCTTTGTTGTTTTAATACTGTTGCAGTCTACATTCAGATGTTCATTTGAGGGACCATTCATGCACTTGTTACTCTTTTTACGCTGACTACTCCTTTTTCTTCCGCTTTCACCTCCTGGACTGACCCATAATATTGTGAAATATCCAATATCTTAATAATGACATTCTAAAAACAATGCTCTACAACACCTACTGATCTGAAGCAGTGGCTCAACACAAAACATAACTACGCAGTACAATACGCATTGTCATCTGATAGCTGCTTAGCAAATAGTTGGTTCATCTTGTAGGACGTTGTGTGATTGTCCAACAATAAAAACATGCTACTGTAAATTTAACTCACGAATTTTATATTCAAACATCGAATCATCCATTATGAAAGAATGATTTGTTGACTTTTGTAGAATCTGGAAATATGGAGAAGTGGAGACTTGTAAAAACTAGCATACTCACGCGCCTTTTATAACGGCAAATATTAACTTTTGTTGTATTTTTGTTAGGTATTGTACGAAGCCGTTATGAAACTCCGGGAATAAGTTGAAAAACCCATTTTGAAAGAAATGGCGTTTGATGAGTCTGGTTAAACCGTTTCTCAGTTGTAGAGGGAGACCAAGAGATGAATACACTAAACAGATTCAGAAGGATGTGGTTTGCATTAGGTACTGGGAGATGAAGGAGCTTGCACAGGATAGAGCCGCATGGAGAGCTGCAACAAACCAGTCTCAGGACTGAAGACCACAACAGCAACAGTTGAAACGTCCCCTGAGAAAGACTTTATAAATGACAGTGCTGGATGAAATGAAATGATCATATGGCATTGTTGGCCTCGAGGCCCCATGAGGGGCAGTTCGGCCGCCGTATTTTAAGTCCTCTTTAGTTGACGCCACTTCGGCGACTTGCGAGTCGATGATGATGAAATAATGATGAACACACAACACCCAGTCATCACGAGGCAGAGAAAATCCCTGACCCCGCCGGGAATCGAACCTGAGACCTCGTGCACAGCGAGAACGCTACCGCATGACCACGAGCTGCGTACTACTGGATAACCTCTTACTTTTTTTGATTTTCAAACAGCTGAGCAGAACTGAACGTACTCACACATTTCTCTCTTTACTTATTCTGATCAACACTAAACTGACACACAATATTTTTAGCGCAACGCAATCTGACTTTCAAAAATCCTTTCAAAACACTGGCCCTGACAAACAATAACCTATACCTTTCGTGAATCACTTACCTCACAAAAATCTTCGTCACTCAAACTACTGCAATACAGCGAGCGCCACTACTGCCAGCTGAATAAAAGATTCAAACTACTGAAGGCACTAACTACTGATAGGCATAGTTAGCGAATGAAAGAACAAATAATGTATTTACCTTAATAATATTCAAAAGTCATCATATATATATATATATATATATATATATATATATATATATATATATTACTATTACAAATTTACTCTTTCTGATGGACACACGTCCAGATTATCCGCTCTCAAACCTCCGCCATCTCCGTCCCCAGATCTACCACTGCTGGCGGCTCACCTCCAACTGCGCAACGCTACGCGCTGTTTACATCCAACTGCCCAACACTACAATAGCAAATACTCCAACAATGCAAACCAGCCACAGAATTCACGCAGCACAGTCTGTGATTTTCATACAGAGCGCTACGTGGCGTTACCAACATAAAAACCTAAACAGCCTACTTACACAGTATTTTCACCGCCTAGCACACATTTGGTTGATAACAAGTACTTCAAATAATTTTTTTTTTGTCGTAGAAGGTTCATTGTATAAATCAGAACTACCTTTTCCCTGTAGTTACATATCTGTAAATTAATGAACACGCCCCGAAAGCAGTAGGGACGTTCAAAGAAACCGGTGCATCCCACAGACACATACAGGGTGCACACGAAGTGTGTATTCGACACATGTGACACGAGCATTTGTATCAGTTGCAATTCTCTGAGGGGAAGGGCTGAAGTACGTACAAAAACAACTGCTGGCTACATTGACCACCATCGCTACTCTCAGCATACGTACACTGGAGTGCCAAAGAAACTGCTATAGGCACGCGTATTCAAACACAAAGATATGTAAACAGGCAGAATACGGCGCTGCGGTCAGCAACGCCTATACCAGACAAGTGGATGACGGAACTGTTAGATCGGTTACTGCTGCTACAACGGCAGCTTATCAAGATTTAAGCAAGTTTGAACGTGGTGTCGTAGTCGGCGCAGGAGCGATGGGACACAGCATCTCGGAGGTAGCGATGTAGTGGGGATTTTGCCGTACGACGCTTTCACGAGTGTACGGTGAATATCACGAATCCGAGATCACTGCGGCCGCAAAAAGATCCTGCAAGAACGGGACCAACGACGACTGAAGAGAATCGTTCAGCGTGACAGAAGTGCAGCCGTTCCGCAAACAGCAGCAGATATCGATGCTGGGCCATCAACAAGTGTCAGCGTGCGAACCATTCAACGAAACATCACCAATATGGGTTTTCGGAGACGAAGGCCCACTCGTGTACCGTTGATGACTGCACGACACACTGAGCTAGCTTTCCCATGATCCAGAGACTTGAAACTTTCATCAGAGCTCAGAACTGGGTGAAATGAAATGAAATACCGTGTGGCTAGGGCCTCCTGTCGGGTAAACCGTTCGCCTGGTGCAGGTCTTTCGATTTGACGCCATTTCGGCGACTTGCGCGTCGATGGGGAGGAAATGACGATGATTAGGACTACGCATTGCCCAGTCCCTGAGCGGGGAAAATCTCCGACCTAGCCGGGAATCGAACCCGGTCCCGTAAGATTGACATTCCGTCACGCTGACCATTTTTTTTAAAATCTCATTTTGTTCGCTTTCGTTCGTAGCATCTGCTCGGCGCGGACATTGTAAGACATCCGTTCGTTGTTGATCGATTAACTCAGTTTTTTTATTACGGAGGGCTGCTAACCCTCTGACCGAACACGCTGAGCTACCGTGCCGGCTTGAAAAGCTACCGACTGCAGACGGAACTGGGTAACAACACTGTTTAACACCACAGTACCTGACAAAAATATCATCTTGATACCTCTACCTGATCCTGAGAATAAAAGGTCTTAACAGCCGGCTACGGATGCACATAAAAGGCAGACAGGGGCGCACACCTAAGTGGTGTTACAAGGATATCACAAGAGGAGGAGGTATACTTGGAAAAGGCCGGGAGATACGGGAAGATTTCAATTAGATTACATCATGGTCAGACACAGATTCCGAAATCAGATACTGGATTGTAAGGCGTACCCAGGAGCAGATATTGACTCAGATCACAATATAGTAGTGATGAAGAGTTGGCTGAAGTTCAAGACATTAGCCAGGAAGAACCAATACGGAAAGAACTGGGATACGGAAGTATTAAGGAATGACGAGATACGTTTGAAGTTCTCTAACGCTATAAATACAGCAATAAGGAATAGCGCAGTAGGCATTACAGTTGAAGAGGAATGGACATCTCTAAAAAGGGTCATCACAGAAGTTGGGAAGGAAAACATAGGTACAAAGAAGGTAGCTCCAAAGAAACCATGGGTAACAGAAGAAATACTTCAGTTGATTGATGAAAGGAGGAAGTACAAACATGTTTCGGGAAAATCAGGAATACAGAAATACAAGTCGCTGAGGAATGAAATAAATAGGAAGTGCAGGGAAGCTAAGACGAAATGGCTGCAGAAGAGAGAGCAGATAGGTGGAAAGAATACATTGAAAGCCTCTATGAGGGTGAAGATTTGTCTGATGTGATAGAAGAAGAAACAGGAGTCGATTTAGAAGAGATAGGGGATCCAGTTTTAGAATCGGAATTTCAAAGAGCTTTGGAGGACTTACGGTCAAATACGGCACAAGGGATCGATAACATTCCATCAGAATTTCTAAAATCATCAGGGGAAGTGGCAACAAAACGACTATTCACGTTGGTGTCTGGAATATATGAGTCTGGCGACATACCATCTGACTTTCGGAAAAGCATCATCCACACAATTCCGAAGACGGCAAGAGCTGACAAGTGCGAGAATTATCGCACAATCAGCTTAACAGCTCATGCATCGAAGCTGCTTACAAGAATAATATGCAGAAGAATGGAAAAGAAAATTGAGAATGCGCTAGGTGACGATCAGTTTGGCTTTAGGAAAAGTAAAGGCACGAGAGAGGCAATTCTGACGTTACGGCTAATAATGGAAGCAAGGCTAAAGAAAAATCAAGACACGTTCATAGGATTTGTCGACCTGGAAAAAGCGTTCGACAATATAGAATTGTGCAAGCTGTTCGAGATTCTGAAAAAAGTAGGAGTAAGCTATAGGGAGAGACGGGTCATATACAAAATGTACAACAACCAAGAGGGAATAATAAGAGTGGACGATCAAGAACGAAGTGCGCGTATTAAGAAGGGTGTAAGACAAGGCTGTAGTCTTTCGCCCCTACTCTTCGATCTGTACATCGAGGAAGCAATGATGGAATTAAAAGAAAGGTTCAGAAGTGGAATTGAAATACAAGGTGAAAGGATATGAATGATACGATTCGCTGATAACATTGCTGTCCTGAGTGAAAGCGAAGAAGAATTAACGGAATGGACAGTCTAATGAGAACACAGTATAGTTTGAGAGTAAATCTGAGAAAGACGAAGGTAATGAGAAGCAGTAGAAATGAGAACAGTGAGAAGCTGAATATCAGGATTGATGGTCACGAAGTCAATGAAGTTAAGGAATTCTGCTACCTAGGCAGTAAAATAACCAATGACTGACGGAGCAAGGAGGACATCAAAAGCAGACTCGCTATGGCAAAAAAGGCGTTTCTGGCCAAGAGAAGTCTACTAATATCAAATACCGGCCTTAATTTGAGGAAGAAATTTCTGAGGATGTACGTTTGGAGTACAGCATTGTATGGTAGTGAAATATGGACTGTGGGAAAACCGGAACAGAAGAGAATAGAAGCAATTGAGATGTGGTGCTATAGACGAATGTGGAAAATTAGGTGGACTGATAAGATAAGGAATGAGGAAGTTCTACGCAGAATCGGAGTGGAAAGGAATATGTGGAAAACACTGATAAGGAGAAGGGACAGGATGATAGGACATCTGCTAAGACATGAGGGAATGACTTCCATGGTACTATAGGGAGCTGTAGAGGGCAAAAACTGTAGAGGAAGACAGAGATTGGAATACGTCAAGCAAATAATTGGGGACGTAGGTTGCAAGTGCTACTCTGAGATGAAGAGGTTAGCACAGGGGAGGAATTCGTGGCGGTCAGCATGAAACCAGTCAGTAGACTGATGACTAAAAAAAAAAAAAGTTTTCTTATTGTTATTTATGTCTGACAAATGTTCTCTTTGTCCCTTTGGGTCACATACTGGTATCTGGTATTATGACCTTTTCCTGAAGCGAATAACATAAAAGGTCCACATGCGTGAGTGAGACAGCAGACGGTAGTCGACGGTTGCGTCACCCATGCCGACGCTGGCGGGTCGACTTTCTACGACACGGCGCGTGGCGGAGCTGCAACTCGCGTCTCCGGTTCTGGTTGTGCGTGCGGACTCGGGTTTCATTGCTGTCGGCCGGCTAAAGCTGCGTTACGCAACTGCGTATGAATCAGCCACGCGCCCAAATCCACGTGCGCTCAACGCACCGACCGTTTACAGTCCTCCCCGAGACAACGCGCGCCCTCCTAAACGTGCTCTGCGAGAAAATTTTGATTCTACATCTCGTACTCTGCAAACCCCTGTGAAGTGCATGGCAGAGAGTACCTAGCGCCGTATTGCATGTCGTGATGGTTTCTCTCTCCAACCAAGTATACAGAGTGGGGAGAATTGAAAGTAAACATGGAGGAAATAGCACAGCTCAAGCTGTAATTCTAAATAGACCTATCTTCTTGAGAGGCTACAGAGTTAATTTCACTCTGGATGCAGCCATGGGAAACTCAGGTTGGTTTACACTGGCTATTGTCTGTTACTTCTATTAGCTATGACATACCTCAATTGAGACCCCATTTGCTCTACTTTTTGAACAACAGTTTGTTTCTTCCAAAAATAATTTGAAAAACAACAATATCAGAAGTTGAGTCCGCCTTGATGCAAAACACCTTGTTATATGTTTAATTTCTTTATTTTCCCAAACTAGTTTCGGCGACAAATATCACCATCATCAGTGGGCTTTTTTAATCTAGAACATGTAGAGAATAGCATGGTTACACAAACAGAGTGGCACATTATTACATTTTTACTGATCGTTTTTTGAAATATACTTTTTTATACTACCTTATTTATTGCAAGTTACATAATGTTTTTGAGCATTATTTTTGTTGTTTGCAACATATTTACTCCGTGCTTATGTCACCGTTTTTATTCACGAACATCATGTCATCTGCAAACTGTATGAGCGGCTGTTAGTAAAAAAAAACTGAAGGTGAACTGTGTATGTCAGCAATATACTCTTGGGATTGCAGCGGCGTTGTAGAATGCAGTGTAATGAAACTGTTACTTAGCTATTTGTGTACTTACGTTCGTTAGATGGTGTGGAGACGCTTTTATATACACAAAACAAAACTTTCGCACTTTGTTTTGGCTCGCGGGTATTACGCCATCTTGCCGTTCGCGCGTGTCGCGAGAGGTGTATCGCATGTGGCGAGAGAGGCTATGAAAACTGTAGCGCGAATTACGACGACTCCTGTTTTTTTTATATATGTCTGTGTGTGTGATGGGGAAGTGGTTCTATTGCGTGTGTGTGCTTGTCTGTTCTGAGTCCTTGGCCAGTTCTCTCAGAGCAGTAAAGAGGGTGTTATTGCAAAGTGTTGTGTTTTCGTTTATTACATTTTTCCCTTCGACTATGGCCTTTTGTATATAGTACTTTTCTTCTATCGTTAGTTGCCGGTATAGACTGTTGCTGTTTTTCAGAATGTGTAGATCGTTTTCAATATTAGTGGGGTTATGGTTTTTGTTCATTAGATGTTCTGCAAAAGTTGAATGTGTGCTGTCACTCTTTAGAGCTCTCATGTGTTCTGTGTACCTTGTTCGGAAGTTTCTGCTTGTTTGTCCTATGTACTGGGCCTGACAGGAGTTGCAGGTGAGTTGATTTATTCCAGCGTTGCTGAATTTGTCTGCGGTTTTCCTGACTGGTCTTAGTCTTTTCTGAACTGTATTGTTTGTTTAAAGATATAACAAGGTGTTTTGCATCAAGGCGGACTCAACTTCTGATATTGTTGTTTTTCTATGCAAACACGGACCAAATGGAACAGTTCCAAGATAAAATTATTGTTAAAAAATAGTTTGCTTACAAAGTTACTGATGATAAATGCTTTACCACTCTAGAATATTCCGTAGTAAAACTGAATAAACCGTGAATGACAATTAGTATACTTCTGAATGGGGGGTTCCATATGATTCCCAAGTTGTGCAGCGACCGTAAACCATAAAATTACCAAATAAGCAGCAACCAGTCGCAAGATCATGTTTTCTTTATTTAATTTTGCATATCGATTTCAACTGATTAAGAGTCATCATCGGTGCTTGCAACGTGTATGTTCCCTGAGTAATAACAGCGTCATAAACAGACGTCAAACATGGAGTCAAACTGTTTGACGTCTGTTTTAGACAGTGTTATTACTCAGGGAACATACACGTTGAAAGCACCGATGATGGCTGTTAATCAGTTGAAATCGATATGCAAAATTAAATAAAGAAAACATGATCTTGCGACTGGTTGCTGCTTATTTGGTAATTAGTATACTGTTGTAACCCTAACTGTGAGGTTTCCCAACACTTATAGCTGTGTCATAGCTTTCAGCGTGTGTGGTATTTAATAAACACATTCGTTCTGAGTTATATTCAAATACAACACATATGTTTAACATACGACAATAAAAGTGAGTTATCATATCATTTATCTAAAAATAAAAGACGTAATAAAAAAAGTGGGGAGCAATGATGCAAATATCACTTCATATTTCTGTTACTCTGTCTAGTAAAAAGTTAATGTTTGATCAATATGTTCCAGAAATCCTAGAAATTTTATTAAATGTCTTTCACTTTAAACTTATTATTCTGAACTTGGCAGCACACGGCCTTGCCGCAGAGGTAACGCCGGTTCTCGTCAGATCACCAAGTTAAGTGCTGTCGGGCTGGGCTAGCACTCGGATGGGTGACCATCCGGTCTGCCGAGCACTGTTAGCCAGCAGAGTACACTCAGGCATTGTGAGGCAAACTGAGGAGCTACTTGACTGAGAAGTAGCGGCTGCGGTCTCGGAAATTGACATACGGCCGGGAGAGCGGTGTGCTGACCTCATGTCCCGCCATATCTGCATCCAGTGACGCCTGTGGGCTCAGGATGATACGACGGCCGGTGGTACCGTTGGGCCTTCATGGACTATTCTGAGTTTAGTTACCGATATTTAGTTTATTCTTTATTTAGTTATGAATATCCTGAACGTAGCAGTGTCGTATTTTTATTGAAAACATTCTACCTAAAGAAATATAATAAAAGTAGCAAACCTACAAAGCACATAATGAGATCAAAAGTATGCGGCGACCTCCCAGAAACGCACGTTTTTGTTATTAGGTGCATATTAGGTACTCCATATCAGCGACCTCTGTAGTCATAGACATCGCGAGAGAGCAGAATGGGGAGCTCCGCGGAGCTGACGGACTCTAACGCGGTCAGGTGGTTGGGCGTCACTTGCGTCATACGTCTGTATGCGAGACTTCCAAACGTCTCTAGGTCCACTGATTGCGATGCGATAGTGAAGTGGAAAAGTGAAGGCACACGTAGAGCACAAAAGCGCACAGGCCGTCTGTTGACCGACAGAGACCGACTTTGAAGAGAGTCGTAATAGCCAAAAATCTATCCAGACCATCACATAGAAATTCCAAACTGCATCATGATCCACTGCAAGTACTGTGACAGTTAGGCGGGAGGTGAGAAAACTTGGGTTTCAAGGTCGAGCGGCTGCTTATAAGCCACACATCACGCCGGTAAATGCCGAACGACGCCTCGCTCGGTGTAAGGAGCCTAAATATTGGACTACTACAGTGGAAAAACGTTGTGAGCAGTGACGAATCGCGGTACACAATGCGGCGATCCGATGCAGAGTGTGGATAAGGCAAATGCCCGGTAGACGTCATCTGCCAGCGTGTGTAGTGCCAACACTAAAATTCGGAGGCTGTGGTGCCATGGTGTGGTCATGTTTTTCATGGAGGGGGCTTGCACCCCTTGTTGTTTTGCGTGGCACTATCACAGCACAGGCGTACATTGATGTTTTAAGCACCTTCTCGCTTGCCACTGTTGAAGAGCAATTCGAGGATGGCGATAGCGTCTTTCAACACGATGGAGCACCTGTTCATAATGCACGGCCTGTGGTGGAGTGGTTACACGACAGTAACATCCCTGTAATGGACTGGCCTGTGCTTAGACCTGACGTCAATACTATAGAACACTTTTGGGATGTTTTGGGACGCCGACTTCTTGCCAGGCCTCACCGACCGACATCGATACCTCTCCTCAGTACAGCACTCCATGAAGAATGGACTGCCATTCCCCAAGAAACCTTCGAGCCACCAGATTGAAAGTATGGCAGCGAGAATGGAAGCTGTCAAACTGAATTCCACCATTACCGATGGAGGGCGCTACGAACTTGTAAGTAGTTTTCAAAAAAAATGAATGGCTCTGAGCACTATGGGACTTAACATCTGATGTCATCAGTCCCCTAGAACTTAGAACTACTTAAACCTGACTAACCTAAGAACATCACATAAATCCATGCCCGAGGCAGGATTCGAACCTGCGACCGTAGCGGCCGCGCGGATCCAGACTGTAGCGCCTAGAACCGCTCGGCCATAAGTAATTTTCAGCCAGGATACTTCTGATGACTTAGTGTATGTTCCAGTCATCAGATAACAATCTAGACATTGAGAGAGAGTCACAGACAGAGAGAAAGCGAGAGTCAGAGAGAAAGATAGATAGAGAGTGAGAGAGAGAGAGAGAGAGAGAGAAGAGAGAGAAAGAGAGAGAGAGAGAGACAGACAGACAGATAGAGGGAGGGAGGGAGAGGGAGAGAGAGAGAGAGAGAGAGAGAGAGAGAGAGAGAGAGAGAGAGAGAGAGAGAGAGAGAGAAAGAGAGAGAGGGAGAGAGAGAGAGAGAGAGAGGGAGAGAGAGAGAGAGAGAGAGAGAGAGAGAGAGAGAGAGAGAGAGAGAGAGAGAGAGAGAGAGAGAGAGAGAGAAAGAGGGAGAAAGAGAGAGAGGGAGAAAGAGAGAGAGAGAGAAAGAGAGAAAAAGAGAAAGTGAGAGACAGGTTACCAGCGCATCTTTAGAAGCGCAGCTGAAACAACCGGTACGTCAACTCTGGGAAGAAGTGATGAAGATCGTCTTCTTTGCGTGCAAGGGGGAGCTGGTCATTGTCTTTGTGGAACACGGAGTAATGGGTAACGCACAGCGGTACGTGGACACTTTGGAAAAATTGAAGAGTGCCATCAAGTCCAAACGCCCTGGAATGTCGACCTGCAGCATAACGCCCGCCCACATATAGCCAATGCCACTTCCGCAACGCCGCAGAAGTTTCGCTGGGAAGCCCTTACACATGCACCCCACTGTCTCCATCTGCCCCCATGCGATTTTTGTAGCCCCGAAGAAAGGCATTCGTGGTCGTCTGTTTGCTTCGGACGAAGAGGTGCGCGTCGGGGTACACTCGCCCTTGCGTAGGCAACCGGAAACACTTCCTCATGAATGCAATGACCGCCTTGTCACACAGTGCGATAAAGGTATTAACAGTTACGGCGACTGATTTTGAAACACAAGGTATATACGTGGACAAGGGAAAAAAAAGCTTGCATTTTTCCCGGATTTCCCGGTTAAAAATACCGTTTCTCCCGGGTGAAAATACACGTGTTCCGTGTTAAGTCACAGTATACTCTTCCTTGCCACTGTAAAACTCATCAATCCTTTGATTGTTTATGGTTTCATGTACCGAAGTAGAATTTCCAGGCGCTTTAGAAAACGAAACTCAGGGGAAAAAAAGTTTTGAAAGGCTTTTGATGTGCAGCAACATGTATGCCGCATATGTTTCGTATTACGAAGTTATAAATTCGGATTCCACCAAATACTGCATGTTACTCTCCGAACCATTGAAATCGAGATTATGCTGTGCTTTTGTAAGCCAGTCATAGCTCTTGTCACGTGATCTCCTGATCTCGCCAGCTGATGACAGCACACGACAGGTGATGTAGTCAGCCAATAGCAACATCACTGTTAAGTAGCACGAACACACAAATAAGTTTATGGGTTAAATTAACATACGTAGCATGCACATATAATATTGGTCTCGAAGGTTAATAAACTGCAAGAGAAGCTAAGGCTGCACATATTATGTTGATCTTCTCTGCGCGTGTTAAACTTCAAGACACATCACACAAATGTGCCAGTAACATTTTTAATAACGACCTAAATGTCTGATTTTCTGGGCTCGAAATTCTTCTAAACGGTCCTCAAAGAGTTCATTTTTAAATGAGAGTCAAACGCTTTGTGATTCAATAAATTCATCGTACATCGTACATAGTTCATCTTGCGTAAAATGAAAATTGCTTTGAATGTAACGTTTTTCAAACCACCATTCGCAATATTTTCCCGCGACCTGTTAGAAATAGGTTCGTTTCGGCAGTTGGCAGAGAGCGCCAGATAAAAGGCAGGAAGCCCGAGGTTTCTACGTGTAAAACATTAAAAGATCTTACGTTATGTCATAAACGAAACAAGACATCAGAGGATACTTCAAGAGCGTCGGAATTTAGTGCACCATACAAAAAGGCATAATTCGGCTTAAAGTGCCCATTCGTTTCTCCATATTAGGATGAAAATTTTCTTGGAGCGCCATTACTGTATTACGTCATGTTCGGGTCTTTATTATGGCGCTACGGTCGCAGGTTCGAATCCTGCCTCGGGCATGGATGTGTGTGATGTCCTTAGGTTAGTTAGGTTTAAGTAGTTCTAAGTTCTAGGGGACTGATGACCTAAGATGTTAAGTTCCATAGTGCTCAGAGCCATTTGAACCTTTACAACTACATCTACATGACTACTCTGCAATTCACATTTAAGTGCTTGGCAGAGGGTTCATCGAACCACAATCATACTATCTCTCTACCATTCCATTCCCTAACTGCGCGCGGGATAAACGAACACCTAAACCATTCTGTTCGAGCTCTGATTTCTCGTATTTTATTTTGATGATCATTCCTACCTATGTAGGTTGGGCTCAACTAAATATTTTCGCTTTCGGAAGAGAAAGTTGGTGACTGAAATTTCGAAAAAGACATCGCCGCGACGAAAAACGTCTTTGCTGTAATGACTTCCATCCCAATTCGCGTATCATATCTGCCACACTCTCTCCCCTATTACGTGATAATACAAAACGGGCTACCATTTTTTGCACCCTTTCGATGTCCTCCGCCAATCCCACTTGGTAAGGATCCCACACCGCGCAGCAATATTCTAATAGAGGACGAACGAGTGTAGTGTAATCTGTCTCTTTAGTGGACTTGTTACATCTTCTAAGTGTCCTCCCAACGAAACGCAACCGTTGGCTCGCCTTCCCCACAATATTATCTATGTGGTCTTTCCAACTGAAGTTGTTCGTAATTTTAAGACCCAGGTACTTAGTTGAATTGACAGCCTTCAGAATTTTACTATTTATCGAGTAATCGAATTCCAACGGATTTCTTTTGGAACTCGTGTGGATCACCTCACACTTTTCGTTATTTAGCGTCAACTGCCACCTGCCACACCGTACAGCAATCTTTTCTAAATCGCTTTGCAACTGATACTGGTCTTCGGATGACCTTACTAGACGGTAAATTACAGCATCATCTGCGAACAATCTAAGAGAACTGCTCAGATTGTCACCCAGGTCATTTATATAGATAAGGAACAGCAGAGGTTCCAGGACGCTTCCCTGGGGAACACCTGATATCACTTCAGTTTTACTCGGTGATTTGTCGTCTATTACTACGAACTGCGACCTTCCTGATAGGAAATCACGAATCCAGTCGCACAACTGAGACGATACCCCATAGGCCCGCAGCTTGATTAGAAGTCACTTGTGAGGAACGGTGTCAAAAGCTTTCCGGAAATCTAGAAATACGGAATCAACTTGAGATCCCCTGTCGACAGCGGCCATTGCATCGTGCACAAGAGCGATGTTTTCTGAAGCCATGCTGATTACGTATCAACAGATCGTTCCCTTCGAGGTGATTCATAATGTCTGAATACAGTATGTGCTCCAAAACCCTACTGCAAACCGACGTCAACGGTATAGGTCTGTAGTTAGATGGATTACTCCTACTACCCTTCTTAAACACTGGTGCGACCTGCGCAATTTTCCAATCTGTAGGTACAGATCTATCGGTGAGCGAGCGGTTGTATATGAGTGCTAAGTAGGACAATCTGGACCTGAAGACTTGCCCATATCAAGCGATTTGAGTTGCTTCGCAACCCCTAAGGTATTTACTTCTAAGAAACTCATGCTAGCAGATGTTCGTGTTTCAAATTCTGGAATATTCCATTCGTCTTCCCTGGTGAAGGAATTTCGTAAAACTGCGTTCAATAACTCCGCTTTAGCGGCACAGTCGACGATAACAGTACCATCGGCACTGCGCATCGAAGGTATTGACTGCGTCTTGCCGCTTGTGTGCTTTACATACGACCAGAATTTCTTCGGATTTTCTACCAAATTTATTATGGCACAATGTCATAAGTGTACTTGAAATACAGCGAACTGTTGAAACTAGCCAATATTGTGAAACTAAATACTTCGTTTCAAATAAATTGTCTGCCTCAGCAAAAAAGGTTAATAAAAGCCAAATCTCTTTAGCAAACCTTCAAAAACAACTTCATTGTTCTGCGGGGCGATTAATGCTTGACTGTCAGAAAGGTGGAAATAAAATCTGAAACTAATAACATATTTTAGCCTTCCGTAATTATATGAACGTATTGTAATTCATTTCATAGCTCCCGGTCACAAAAATCCGTTTTGCTTTCATTTAACGTGAGAGCCATAAACGAAGAGGAAAGAACAAAATCACGCCTAGACGACACACCTCCCCATCACAACTCAGACTGCTCTATGCATCAGTCCCGGATTTACTATATTTCCGAAGCGCGGCAATCTTAGATAGTAGCGCCCAGCCACACTTCTGTAACCAGAAGCGGGAGAAGGCAGTACTCATAAGCGACTCAACTTCGCATACGCAAGAGCTCAAACGAATCTAATTTAAACGGTTGTGACATCAGGCTCATCGGAGACAATTTTTTTGATATGAAGCATTGCACACTCTTCCTTAAGCCTTTGACAATCTTTGCTGTTGGCAGACGCTTATATGAGCACTGTTTTGTATGTGGCACATTTCCTTAACTGAAAACTAAAGCAATGAAAAATTCTCTGAATTCTAAACAATTCCTGGGTTTTTCCCTGTTTTCTCCCGGATGAAAAAATTCCCACGTCTTTCCCGGATCTCAGGGTTGTCCCGGTTCGTATACACCCTGAAACAATAGTTTACTTACTTTTTAGGATTTCTTACCTCAAACGGTAATAAGCGTACTTTTTTTTTTTTTTTTTTTTGGTCATCAGTCTACTGACTGGTTTGATGCGGCCCGCCACCAATTCCTTTCCCGTGCTAACCTCTTCATCTCAGAGTAGCACTTGCAACCTACGTCCTCAATTATTTGCTTGACGTATTCCAATCTCTGTCTTCCTCTACAGTTTTTGCCCTCTGCAGCTCCCTCTACTACCATGGAAGTCATTCCCTCGTGTCTTAACAGATGTCCTATCATCCTGTCCCTTCTCCTTATTAGTGTTTTCCACACATTCCTTTCCTCTCCGATTCTGCGTAGAACCTCCCCATTCCTTATCTTATCAGTCCACCTAATTTTCAACATTCGTCTATAGCACCACATCTCAAATGCTTCTATTCTGTTCCGGTTTTCCCACACTCCATGTTTCACTACCATACAATGCTGTACTCCAGACGTACATCCTCAGAAATTTCTTCCTCAAATTAAGGCCGGTATTTGATATTAGTAGACTTCTCTTGGCCAGAAATGCCTTTCTTGTCATAGCGAGTCTGCTTTTGATGTCCTCCTTGCTCCGTCCGTCATTGGTTATTTTACTGCCTAGGTAGCAGAATTCCTTAACTTCATTGACTTCGTGACCATCAATACTGATGTTAAGTTTCTCGCTGTTCTCATTTCTACTACTTCTCACTACCTTCGTCTTTCTACGATTTACTCTCAAACCATAATGTGTACTCATTAGACTGTTCATTCCGTTCAGCAGATCGTTTAATTCTTCTTCACTTTCACTCAGGACAGCAATGTCATCAGCGAATCGTATCATTGATATCCTTTCACCTTGTATGTTAATTCCACTCCTGAACCTTTCTTTTATTTCCATCATTTCATCCACGATGTACAGATTGAAGAGTAGGGGCGAAAGGCTAAACCTTGTCTTACACCCTTCTTAATACGAGCACTTCGCTCTTGATCATCCACTCTTATTATTCCCTCTTGTTGTACATATTGTATATGACCCGTCTCTCCCTATAGCTTACCCCTATTTTTTCAGAATCTCGAATAGCTTGCACCAATTTATATTGTCGAACGCTTTTTCCATGTCGACAAACCCTAAGAACGTGTCTTGATTTTTCTTTAGCCTTGCTTCCATTATTAGCCGTAACGTCAGAATTGCCTCTCTCGCGCCTTTACTTTTCCTAAAGCCAAACTGATCGTCACCTAGCGCATTCTCAATTTTCTTTTCCATTCTTCTGTATATTATTCTTGTAAGCAGCTTCGATGCATGAGCTGTTAAGCTGATTGTGCGATAATTCTCGCACTTGTCAGCTCTTGCCGTCTTCGGAATTGTGTGGATGATGCTTTTCGGAAAGTCAGATGGTATTTCGCCAGACTCATATATTCTACACACCAACGTGAATAGTCGTTTTGTTGCCACTTCCCCTAATGATTTTAGAAATTCTGATGGAATATTATCTATCCCTTGTGCCTTATTTGACCGTAAGTCCTCCAAAGCTCTTTGAAATTCCGATTCTAATACTGGATCCCCTATCTCTTCTAAATCGAATCCTGTTTCTTCTTCTATCATATCAGACAAATCTTCACCCTCGTAGAGGCTTTCAATGTATTCTTTCCACCTATCTGCTCTCTCTTCTGCAGCCATTTCGTCTTAGCTTCCCTGCACTTCCTATTTATTTCATTCCTCAGCGACTTGTATTTCTGTATTCCTGATTTTCCCGGAACATTTTTGTACTTCCTCCTTTCATCAATCAACTGAAGTATTTCTTCTGTTACCCATGGTTTCTTTGGAGCTACCTTCTTTGTACCTACGTTTTCCTTCCCAACTTCTGTGATGACCCTTTTTAGAGATGTCCATTCCTCTTCAACTGTAATGTCTACTGCGCTATTCCTTATTGCTGTATCTATAGCGTTAGAGAACTTCAAACGTATCTCGTCATTCCTTAGTACTTCCGTATCCCACTTCTTTGCGTATTGATTCTTCCTGGCTAATGTCTTGAACTTCAGCCTACTCTTCATCACTACTATATTGTGATCTGAGTCTATATCTGCTCCTGGGTACGCCTTACAATCCAGTGTCTGATTTCGGAATCTGTGTCTGACCATGATGTAATCTAATTGAAATCTTCCCGTATCTCCCGGACTTTTCCAAGTATACCTCCTCCTCTTGTGATATCCTTATAACACCACTTAGGTGTGCGCCCCTGTCTGCCTTTTATGTGCATCCGTAGCCGGCTGTTAAGACCTTTGATTCTCAGGATCACGTAGAGGTATCAAGATGATATTTTTGTCAGGTACTGCGGTGTTAAACAGTGTTGTTACCCAGTTCCGTCTGCAGTCGGTAGCTTTTCAAGCCGGCACGGTAGCTCAGCGTGTTCGGTCAGAGGGTTAGCAGCCCTCCGTAATAAAAAAAAAACTGAGTTAATCGATCAACAACGAACGGATGTCTTACAATGTCCGCGCCGAGCAGATGCTACGAACGAAAGCGAACAAAATGAGATTTTTAAAAAAATGGTCAGCGTGACGGAATGTCAATCTTACGGGACCGGGTTCGATTCCCGGCTAGGTCGGAGATTTTCTCCGCTCAGGGACTGGGCAATGCGTAGTCCTAATCATCGTCATTTCCTCCCCATCGACGCGCAAGTCGCCGAAATGGCGTCAAATCGAAAGACCTGCACCAGGCGAACGGTCTACCCGACAGGAGGCCCTAGCCACACGGTATTTCATTTCATTTCACCCAGTTCTGAGCTCTGATGAAAGTTTGAGGTCTCTGGATCATGGGAAAGCTAGCTCAGTTTAATTGCAAAATTTGTACCGAAAAAACAGTCAGAAAAACAAAGTATCCTCGGCCAAACAGCAGACAAGAAAACAAGTAAAAAAAAAAAAAATCACTGCGTTGTCATCCAGTTCTGAGCTATGTGGAAAGGTTCAAGTCCCTATCTCATCGCGAAGTCGGCTTAAAATCAACTGCAAAATTTATACCGTTACGACAAACAGACAGGGGAACAAAGCACCCTCTGCTACAGGCCGGATACCAATGGGAATTAATATTGCACCGCCGTCCGGATTTAAGCTATGTCAAAGGTTTCAAGCCTCTAGCTCACTGGGAATTTAGTTTTAAGTCGACTGCAGAAATTTTAGCAAACCAACAGACAGGAAAACAAAGTACCCTCGGCCACACACCGGTCAACAAGGCAAGTTAATATCGTATTCTCATCCAACTGCGAGCTATAAGTTTCAAGTCTCTAGTTCAGCGGAATTTTCTTTGAAATAGCACAGAACGGAAGGGAAAGTTACCGAATTAAACAAACGTGTCAAAAAAGGTAAGCTGTCAGCATCTGCCTGTACGTCACGTGAACGGAGCGCGGGTGTATTAGTGATGGAGACGGATGTCCCGTTTCACGAACGACAGGCTCTGCAGCTTCTGCCAGAGCATCTCAGGCCGTATCGTTCGGCTTTACGGGGAAACACCGCCTGAAGGTGTGCGCAGACAATTTGGCAGAAACGCTGAACGCTATAGACGGAGCTGGTGGTCCGGAAATGTGTGGTGGGCCGTCACCCATGGAGACGAGAGCTCTTAACGTGCGCCTTCTTGCCATGCATTGCCTCTTGACGCTTACTCTGCCTCCAGTCGCTATCTGCTCTGCGACGCAAGGCGTCTGTCACAAGGAACGATGGCTCTTCCGAGAGCAGCGAAGCTCAAAATGGCCATTAATTGGACACTGGCGCACACAGGAATTTTTCCCACAGGGCGCTGTTATGCTAAACTGCCAGTTTTTATACAGTCAAGCCCATTAATAGGGGCGAATAACAGCGCTTTTTTTCTAAAAAAAAGTTTGAGGGTACTCCGACAATAGATATAATGCAGAGAAAATTACTTATAACTGAAGCTTGGGATACCACCCGTCTGCTTTTAGCCATGACGTTATCATGTCGAACCAAAAAAAGTATCGAACTCTTCAGTTGACTTAGCTCAAATGAAGCAGACGATACCCAAACATACAAGAGAATGTGGTATCGAACACTTCAGTTTACATCACCTCAAATGAAGCACAGTTTGTTAGTTTTCTGCTCATCTCTCATATCCAACTTAACTTATAAGTTGCAACCAAAGACAGTACACACCAAGGGCGTACCCAGGATCAGAACCGTGGGGAGGTGGGGGGGGGGGGGGGGGTCGGGGGGAGGGCAGGTGATACAAGTCTCAGGAAACAAGGACTCGAGACAACATACAGCACTTCTTATTAAATAAAACAGTAAACCAGTGAAAAACTGCGTTTTAAATACAAGAATGCACTTGTTTAAAAATACAACTTTTTAATTCAGTAATAATCTTCTAGAATTTGCCGCAAACTTCTCAATTACCTTCTTCTCTAACATCTCGCAGTTTTCTTTCCCATAACTGCGGTGGACGCTCTCATCAGGCACAATCCTGTGTGCCTTTCTTCTCCCATTGTGCTTCTGAGCCACGTCTTCACTCTTCGAAGTGTGCTGAAGGATCGTTCCACAGTCACCGTTGTGCATGGAATAGTGCTCAAACTTTTTAGTCCTTTTTTCATGCTAGGGAAAAGAAATACTGGCAGAAGTAAACCTGTGAGGACGTGGCGTGAGTCGTGCTTGGGTAGCTCAGTTGACGCCGGCACGGTAGCTCAGCGTGTTCGGTCAGAGGGATAGTTGCCCTCTGTAATAAAAAAAAACTGAGTTAATCGATCGACAACCACCTTCAACGGATGTCCTACAACGTCCGCCCCGAGCAGAAGCAACGAACAAAAGCGAACAAAATGAGATTTAAAAAAAAAGAGTTGGTAGAGTACTTGCCCGCGAAAGGCAAAGGTCCCGAGTTCGAGTCTCGGTCCGGCAAACAGTTTTAATCTGCCAGGAAGTTTCATATCAGCGCACACTCCGCTGGAGAGTGAAAATCTCATTCTGGAAGTTTCAAAAGAAATACGGGTCTCGTTAAATAGGCCAACGACTTCCATATCCTTTAATTTAGCTTCAGTTATATTCTTTTTCCTCCACAAATTGTACCATAGTTCCAGTTCTCCGGCAATATCATCCAATCCATAAAATGTTTTAAACAATTCTACACTTTTAAGGAAGTCTGTTGCACTAGAATTGCTCATATTCAAGGGATATAGCTTATTTAGAGCAAAAGCTGGTGTATTTTCTGGTGAAAATCGTACATTTAATGATGACATGAATAATTCGATGTATGGTATTACCAGCGAACGTCGCCAGTATTCGTTGTCATTTTGGGATGGTGGATTGCTTCTGAATTTTTGCTTGCAAGCAAAACGTGGGACAGTAATTTCTATTTCCAGTTCCTCTGCTGTAACTTGTGCTTTTGCAAGTAATTCGCTAGTTAGTCTGTCTGCTTCCTTTCGATCATTACTGAGCACGTCAAGGATTCCTCTGATGTGTTCCCTCACCGCGATCATATCTCCAGACTTAGACTGCACAACATTAGCTACTGGTTCCAAAACTGCTGAATATTTGGCTATTGTTTGTAAAGATAAGATGAACACTGGTTTGGTGATGGCTGAATGCAACTGATATCAACATTTCCTCGTTGCATAATTTCCCTCAGTAGACATTTTTCTACAGCTCTCACAACATCTGGGAAATTTTGAGAAAATAGTCTGATGGATTTTTATTTTTCAGACCATCTCGTCTCATACACTCTTGTTAAATTGGCAGCGTATTTCCGAAGTGTACTCGATTCTCTAAATAGGTTTATAGTGTCTTTCACAGCGGCAACAGCATTCCTAATTTCCGGCACTGCGCTTGCATCGTTTACCACAAGGTTGAGTTTGTGGCTTGAGCAATGAACATATGATGGTCGATAATATTTCTTTATCACCACTCTCTCTACCTTCCATTGTAGAACGGCCATCGAAGCCAAATCCTACACAGTCTTCTGCTGGAAGATTATTACTGATCAAGAAACCGCCAATTGCTTCGGCGATTGAAGAGGCATTTTGTAACTTCAGTTCTATAAAACCTACGAATTCTTCCCGGATTTTCACTTTTCTTTCGTCGTAGAACAGCACGCCTATTGACAGCTGTTCCTTCCCAGCTATGTCAGCTGCTTCATCACCCAAGACTGCATAAAACGTCGCTTATTTAATGTCAGAGATTATATTCTCCTTAATAACATCGCCACACAAATTCATGAATTCATTTTGTATTTTTGGCGATATGTAAACAGCATTGCGGCGACATTTTTCCGGATGACTCCTTAACTTGTCGTCGCCTGCATCGATTCTCGAGTTAAGTAAATCTAATAATAGTTTAGGAGCAGAAAAGCATTTTACATTTAAAATATGGTAGGAAAAACGATGTTGTTCGTTAGAAACTTCTCATATTCATGATCCCTTACTGCCTACAAGTGAATACGCTGTTCCTTGGCGACGTACCATGCCTGTGAATAGCAGAGCGGATTGCTTATCGCTAAATTTATTATTTCTATTAACTTCCCTTCCGGCAGTAACGTGCGGAAGACGAAAAACTACTACCGGATCTGCGCGAACGAGTTCGAATATCTTCTAGCTGCTCCCCCCTTTCCCCACGCTTGGTTCGCCCATTGTACACACTATATAACTTCCCACAACCGACAAGAACAAACGAATAAAGAACAACAAAAGAAAGACGACAATCGCGAAGGATCACGGTAGCGGGACCGCAGAGACATCTATCGGTAGCTCGGTGTTTGAGCGTTTAGCACAACTATCGCCCACTATTAGCGGGCGAGGGTACTACACGCTAGTCGAACTGGCTGCCAGCGTTTCAGCTGTCGAGAACGCTTGCCGCAGCTTCGAAATGCTCGAAACAGATCAATGACATCGCTTTTCACACTAAAAACTGCACTGGTATCGTTCCGTATTGCAGTTACCAACACGAAAAAATGGAAAAAAAATTACGCCCGTGAAATAAATCTTTGGCACTCTTCCAAGTTCTCAAAAACGTAAAAAAATTACTTTTTCAACAAAAAGTTTAGAAGTACGTATCCCCCAGCGTTCCCCCAGAAAAACAGCACTGGTGAGTAGTAATAAAAGCGACTAACTGCAGCGACTGTAAATTGTGGAATAAAAGTTCTACGAACATGTGCCTGGAAATGCATCGTTGCCACGATAGATGGCGCTGACGATTGGCAGTTTCTCTAACGGCGTGCCGCTGTGTTCCGTGTCTATTGCCGACTGTGTGATTGTTGCAGCGTACTGTAAGCAGCAGAATGGTCCGGTATTTATGTCGGGGACAACTCGAAATGATTGATGCCCTTCACGGGTACGATGCCGGATGTTTCGGCAGTTCATCTGGCCGTTATCTTCAGGTGCGATCGCTGAGTACACAATCACGCCAGAACT
This sequence comes from Schistocerca gregaria, assembly GCF_023897955.1. Taxonomy (NCBI): domain Eukaryota; kingdom Metazoa; phylum Arthropoda; class Insecta; order Orthoptera; family Acrididae; genus Schistocerca; species Schistocerca gregaria. Next base: position 82,814,207 of record NC_064930.1, on the reverse strand, counting down.
GAATGAATATCAGAAATTGCGGCTCCTTTTGTAAGTAGGCTGTTTAGGTTTTTATGTTGGTAACGTCACGTAGCGCTTTGTATGAAAATCACTGGCTCCGCTATGTGCAGTCTGTGGCTGGTTACTATTGTTGGAATATTCGCTATTGTAGTGTTGGACAGTTGGATGTGAACAGCGCGTAGCGTTGCGCAGTTGGAAATGAGCCACCAGCAGTGGTGGATGTGGGGAGAGAAATGGCGGAGTTTTGAGAGCGGATAATCTGGACGTGTGTCCATCAGAAAAACGAAATTTGTAAGAGTGGATGTCATGAACTGATACATACCACACGGTGTAAGAGGTCCATGATTAAGGAATTTGTTGTTAGCGCACTCGAGCTGATGTAATTTCGATGTATTGCTCATGCGCTGCCTGCGACATGTAAGCTAGAAGAGAATCTGAGACCAAAGAGCAGTGTTGAGTGCAGCAGGAACTTCTGTAGCAGTAGGAGTAAGTTGTTACTAGCGAGCAGTCGTGTCTGGTGTATCGTGTTGGCTGGGCCGGTCGTGTACAGCGATGGCGGAGCCTGAGCGTTGTAGGATAAGGTAAAAGCAGCCTCGCGCATATGTAGTATTGTTACATCAAGTCCCATGTACATGTTTTTTAAAAAAATCTGTTAATAATAATCCTTCTCATAAAAAGTAACTTTTGACATTCATCTCAATTTAAAGAATTCACTAATTTCTCCAATCCTTGGCCATCCCGATTATTGAAAAGAAAAACCAGTTCTTTCCTTTTATATAAGACAAATCTATCGGCCAGCATTGCACTTAGATGCGCCAGGAAAATTTCTTATAGGAGCAGATATATACGCGTTATCCGGCGATCTAATTAAGGTAAGATTTTTCAGTTTATTCAAAATGATGTATCAGAGCCATGACGCAGCATTGCTGACGTCCAAAATTTACCAGGTTAAATTGAATGTCAGTTATTGAAAGGTTATAAGTGACCCACATTTTTTTATTGAGAGATTAGTCACATTTTATTATTGATACGTTACGCAATTTTCCTGTTGGTAGGTTATACTGAATGTGAACGACATAATTAAATTTTTTTTACTGTTGAGAGGTTTAGGAATTTTTCTGTTTTGAGGTTACACTAAATGAGAATATTATTCATATCATTTTATTTTGTGGGGAGGTTACAACGGAATAATGTAGATAGAGAGGTACAAATTGACACACATGCTTGGAATGACATGGGGTTTTATTGGAACCAAAAATATACAAAAGTTCACATAAAGTCCGACAGATGTCGGTTCATCTGATCAGATTAGCATAACAAAGTAAGACAAAGCAAAGAGGATGTTCTTTGCAGGAAATGCTCAATATGTCCACCATCATTCCTCGACAATAGCTGTAGTCGAGGAATAATGTTGTGAACAGCACTGTAAAGCATGTCCGGAGTTATGGTGAGGCATTGGCGTCGGATGTTGTCTTTCAGCATCTCTAGAGATGTCGGTCGATCACGGTACACTTGCGACTTCAGGTAACCCCAAAGCCAATAATCGCACGGACTGAGGTCTGGGGACCTGGGAGGCCAAGCACGACGAAAGTGGCGGCTGAGCACACGATCATCGCCAAACGACGCGCGCAAGAGATCTTTCACGCGTCTAGCAATATGGGCTGGTTCTAATAAAACCCATGTCATTCCAAGCACGTGTGTCAATTTTTACCTCTCTATCTACATTATTCCATGGATTATTAAGTTTTCGTATTTATACTGACCTTTTGATCACCCGGTATATTATGACTTTTGAACACTATTAAGGTAAATACATTGTTTGTTCTGCATTAAAATCTTTCATTTGCTAACTATGCCTATCAGTAGTTAGTGCCTTCAGTAGTTTGAATCTTTCATTTAGCTGGCAGTAGTGGCGCTCGCTGTATTGCAGTAGTTCGAGTAACGAAGATTTTTGTGAGGTAAGTGATTCATGAAAGGCATAGGTTATTGTTAGTCAGGGCCATTCCTTTGTAGGGATTATTGAAAGTCAAACTGCGTTGCGCTAAAAACTATTGTGTGTCAGTTTAGTGATGATCAGAATGAGCAAACAGAGAAATGTCTAAGTACATTCAGTTTTGCTCAGCTGTTTGAAAATCAAATAACGTAAGGGGTTTACCAGCACAGTAATTCAAAATTTTCAAAGGGGAGGTTTCACATTATACCCCGCGTCCAGACCACTTCGCCTGTGCGGAAACCGGAAGAGTTGCCTCATATGAAGCGAAGAATTGCAGCGCCGCCGATGGTAGAAATTGGTGAAAGTGATAAATCGAAGATTAAGATGTAGCGGGTCGAAAACCAGACCGTTATTGTTTTATATTAGATAAAATAGGGTTCCGTATCTTGCTTATCTCTATTAATAATGGTTCAAATGGCTCTGAGCACTATGAGACTTAACATCTGAGGTCATCAGTCCCCTAGAACTTAGAACTACTTAAACCTAACTAACCTAAGGACATCACACACATCCATGCCCGAGGCAGGATTCGAACCTGCGACGGTAGCAGTCGCGTAGTTCCACACTATAGCGCCTAGAACCGCTCGGCCACCCCGGGCGGCTAGAAAATGAAAAACACGATTAATTTGATAATCAGTAATTCCGTTGAACTTGAAGATGATTCAGTTCCTGTGTCAAATTTTCCGAATCAGGAATGACATAAGCCCTCTTGACCAATGTACATAGAACTCCCATGCGCTGATGTGAAGGATGGCATCTCGTAGAATGAAGATAGTGGTCCGTATGTGTTGGGTTTATAGTATACACCATGTCCCAAGGTACCATCTTCTTTTTTGTGTACTAGAACATAAAAAAAATAATTTGCCATCGTTTTCAATATCCATAGAAAATTTTGCAGATACGTGGATGATAGTTTCATTGTTTTGCCACATGGAATGGAAGCTCTTAATCAGTTTGCAGATCATGTTAACTGTCTTCATGCACAATCAAATTTTCCACGGAAACTGATAAAGATGGCAAATTACCTCTTCTGAATGTTCTACTACACAAAAAATGGTACCTTGGGACATGGCGTATAAAATATGAGGTGCTATCGAAAATTTTCGGAACTGGTGCTGCCGTCTGTTGAAAACCTTGGTATTTGTTGTTGTGGTCTTCAGTCCTGAGACTGGTTTGATGCGGCTCTCCATGCTACTCTGTCCTGTGCAAGCTTCTTCATCTCCCAGTACCTACTGCAGCCTACATCCTTCTGAATCTGCTTAGTGTATTCATCTCTAGGTCTCCCTCTACCATTTTTACCCTCCACGCTGCCCTCCAATACTAAATTTGTAATCCCTTGATGCCTCAGAACATGTCCTACCAACCGATTCCTTCTTCTAGTCAACTTGTGCCACAATCTCCTCTTCTCCCCAATCCTATTCAATACCTCCTCATTAGTTATGTGATCTACCCATCTAATGTTCAGCATACTTCCGTAGCACCACATTTCGAAAAAGCTTCTATTCTCTTCTTGTCTAAACTATTTATCGTCCACGTTTCACTTCCATACATGGCTACACTCCATACAAATACTTTCAGAAACGACTTCCTCACACTTAAATCTATACTCGAAGTTAACAAATTTCTCTTCTTCGGAAACGATTTCCTTGCCATTGCTAATCTACATTTTATATCCTCTCTACTTCGACCATCATCAGTTATTTTGCTCCCCAAATAGCAAAACTCCTTTACTGCTTTAAGTGTCTCATTTCCTAATCTAATTCCCTCAGCATCACCCGACTTATTTCGACTACATTCCATTATCCTCGTTTTACTTTTGTTGATGTTCATCTTATACCCTCCTTTCAAGACACTGTCTATTCCGTTCAACTGCTCTTCCAAGTCCTATTCCGTCTCTAACAGAATTACAATGTCATCGGCGAAACTCAAAGTTTTTATTTCTTCTCCATGGATTTTAATACCTACTCCGAACGTTTCTTTTGTTTCCTTTAGTGCTTGCTCAATATACAGATTGAATAACATCGGGGAGAGGCTACACAACCCTGTCTCACTCCCTTCCCAACCACTGCTTCCCTTTCATGCCCCTCGACTCTTGTAACTGCCATCTGGTTTCTGTACAAATTATAAATAGCCTTTCACTCCCTGTATTTTACCCCTGCCACCTTCAGAATTCGAAAGAGAGTATTCCAGTCAACATTGTCAAAAGCTTTCTCTAAGTCTACAAATGCTAGAAGCATTGGTTTGCCTTTTCTTAATCTTTCTAAGATAAGTCGTAGGGTCAGTATTGCCTCACGTGTTCCAATATTTCTATGGAATCCAAACGGATCTTTCCTGAGGTCGTCTTCTACTAGCTTTTTAACTCGTCTGTAAAGAATTCGCGTTAGTATTTTGCAGCCGTGACTTATCAAACGGATAGTTCATTAATTTTTACATCTGTCAACACCTGCTTTCTTTGGGATTGGAATTATTATATTCTTCTTGAAGTCTGAGGGTATTTCGCCTGTCTCATGCATCTTGCTCACCAGATGGTAAAGTTTTGTCAGGACTGGCTCTCCCAAGGCAGTCACTAGTTCTAATGGAATGTTGTCTACTCCCGGGACCTTGTTTCGACTTTGCTCTTTCAGTGCTCTGTCAAACTCTTCACGATGTATCGTATCTCCCATATCATCAGCATCTACATCCTCTTCCATTTCCATAATATTGTCCTCAAGTACATCGCCCTTGTATAGACCCTCTATATACTCCTTCCACCTTTCTGCTTTGCCTTCTTGGCCTAGAACTGGGTTTCCATCTGAGCTCTTGTATGAATATCAAGTCCTTCTCCTTTCTCCAAAGGACTCTTTAATTTACCTGTAGGCAGAATCTATCTTACCCCTAGTGAGATAAGCCTCTACATCCTTACATTTGTCCTCTAGCCATCTCTGCTTAGCCATTTTGCACTTCCTGTCGATCTCATTTTTGAAATGTTTGTATTCCTTTGTGCCTGTTTCATTTACCGCATTTTTATATTTTCTCCTTCCATCAATTAAATTCAATATTTCTTCTGTTAGCCAAGGATTTGTACTATCCCTCGTCTTTTCACCTACTTGATCCTGCCAACTTAAGTTTGTGTTTTGGGAATAGCGCAAAGTCGTAAGGTGCAAAATCTGGCGAGTACAGTGGGTGGGGTACAATGGCCTGTTGTTTTTTGCGGAAAAGGTCCTGGTGAGCAAGGATGTGTGACAGGGCGCGTTGTTGTGATGCAGCAGCCAGTTCCCTTGACGCCAAAGTCCGGACCGACGTCGCCGCACGTTTCCACGGAGCCATCGCAAAACGACACAGTAGTACGCGGAATTCACTGTATAGTTAGGTCGGACGAATTGTTTGTGCACAATTCCCTCGGTATCTCAGAAAACGATGATTTTGCTCTTCGCCTGTTTCGCTTTTTTGGGTCTTAGAGAGCCCGGGCTCTTCCATTGGGACGATGGTCTCTGGGTCATAACCGTAAACCCAGCTCTCGTCGCCGGTGATAGCCCGTGACAAGAAGGTTGGACCATCAGATGCGGTCTGATGAAGGTCTGTGCACACTTCAACACACTGTGCCTTCTGATCGGCACTCGAGATAATGGGCACAAATTTGCGGCTCCACGATGCATGCCCAGTTCTTCAGTCAACATTCGTTGACATGTCCCATAACTAATACCCACTTCATCCGCAAGGTCTACATATACATATACACATACTCCGCAATCCACCATATGATGCGTGGGGGAGGGTACCTCGTACCAAAACTAGCATCCTCTCTCCCTGTTCCACTCCCAAACAGAACGAGGGAAAAATGACTGCCTATATGCCTCTGTACGAGCCCTAATCTCTCTTATCTTATCTTTGTGGTCTTTCCGCGAAATATAAGTTGGCGGCAGTAACATTGTACTGCAGTCAGCCTCAAATTCTGGTTCTCTAAATTTCCTCAGTACCGGTTCACGAAAGAACGCCTCCTTTCCTCTAGAGACTCCCATACGAGTTCCTGAAGCATTTCCGTAACACTCGCGTGATGATCAAACCTACCAGTAACAAATCTAGCAGCCCGCCTCTGAATTGCTTGTATGTCGTCCCTCAATCCGGCCTGACAGGGATCCCAAATGCTCGAGCAGTACTCAAGAATACGTTGTATTAGTCTTTTATAAGTGGTCCCCATTACAGATGAACCACATCTTCCCAAAATTCAACAATGAACCCCACAACTGCCATTACATGCTTGTCCCACTTCATATAGCTCTGCAATGTTACGCCCAAATATTTAATCGACGTGACTGTGTCAAGACACTGATAGAGTATTCAAACATTACGGGATTCTTTTTCCTATTGATCTGCATTAATTTACGCTTATCTATATTTAGAGTTAGCTGCCATTTTTTACACCAATCACAAATCCTGTCCAAGTCATCTTGTATCCTCCTACAGTGACTCAACGGCGACACCTTCCCGTGCACCACAGCATCATCAGCAAACAGCCGCACATTGGTATCCACCCTATCCAAAAGATCATTTGTGTAGATAGGAAACAACAGCGCACCGACCACACTTACCTGGGGCACTCCAGCTGATACCCTCACCTCTGATGAACACTCACCATCGAGGACAACGTACTGGGTTCTATTACTTAAGAGGTCTTCGAGCCACTCACATACTTGGGAACCAATCCCATATGCTCGTACCTTAGTTAGGAGTCTGCAGTGGGGCACCGAGTCAAATGCTTTCCGGAAGTCATGGAATATGGCATCCGTCTGATTTCCTTCATCCATGGTTTGCAAGATATCATGTGAAAAAACGGCGAGTTGCGTTTCGCAGGAGCGATGCTTTCTAAAGCTGAGCTGATGTATGGACAGCAACTTCTCTGTCTCAAGGAAATTCATTATATTCGAACTGAGAATATGGTCGAATGGTTCGACGTCGATCTGCACGAACCAATTGTTGAAGTCTGGAAACAATGTCTGGCATTGTGTGGCTAACGGGAGCCTTCCAGAGTGAGCATTATCTTCGGCATCTGTACAGCTGGCCCTGAACCGAGCATGCCACTCAACAAACGCGTACGGTTCGTGCTCTGTCCCCCAAACACCTGTTGAATCATTGCAAGGGTCTCCATAGGACTTTTCATGAGATTCACACGAAATTTGATACACATGAGCTGGTCTGTTCGAAGATCCATCGTAAAATCGCTACACACCAAACACAATTACGGTAGTCACACGCAACACATCCTCCCGGGCACTCCACGTACTGACTCATCAGATATGCAGCTCTCACCACCTGGCGGTGCAAACATGTACTGCTCCCACTTTCCAGCTGGTGGGCAACGGCCTTGCCGAAGTGGATACACCGGTTCCCGTCAGATCACCCAAGTTAAGCGCTGTCGGGCGTGGTCGGCACTTGGATGGGTGACCATCCTGGCCGCCATGCGCTGTTGCCATTTTTCGGGGTGCACTCAGCCTCGTGATGCCAATTGAGGGGCTACTCGACGGAATAGTAGCGGCTTCGGTCGAGAATACGAGCATCACGACCAGGAAAGCGGTGTGCTGACCCCGTGCCCCTCCTATCCGCATCCTCCACTGAGGATGACACGGTGGTCGGATGGTCCCGGTTGGCCACTCGTGGCCTGAAGACGGAGTGAGTACTTTCCAGATGGGAGCACCACACCCGAAGATTTTGGATTCCACATCGTAAGCTCACACATATAGATTGCTATCTTCATTCTACGAACTGCCATCCACCACATCACTGCATGGGAGATCTAGGCGTCAACCCTTCAGAATATCTGTGTTTTGAATGTTTCTACGATCGGTATTACCCAAGGGAATGCACAAAAACTTCCCCAAGTATAAACATATGGATAAAATATAAGAATTAATATAGCAATTTATCCGAGAGTGCAATACCAGAGTATAAAAATTTAAAATGACTGCAACCCCTCAAAGTACCGTATATACATGAACAGTTCGCTGCAGTTAGAAGTAGCCCGTCTCCCCTCTGAATGCGAATGCAATATTTCGACTTCTGAAATACAGTAAACAGCTAGAACAATGGACAGTTTTATACAAAGACCGATTTCTAACATTCTTCTGTCAGCATTTCTATTTATTTCATCAGTGAAGTTAGACGTTTCTCTTTGTGACCTGCAATATAACTTTGTTGACAGAAGAAATAACTGAAATTGTGAAAGCATTATGTGGAAACAGGATCGTCTAACAAAACTGGCGAAATTTGCTGTATCAGTTATCCGGATAGAAAACTACCAACAAACAGAAGAATACAGACTCTGATACAAAATTGGCGCGCCTAGATATCTGTACAAAATGTCAAGTTTCCATGATCGATATCCGAAATTTAGGCTGGGTGTATCTGAGTACGCTTAGACATGCTCAACTGTGTATTGATGTCACAGGGGGTCACTTTCAACGTCTTCTATAAACGTACTATTCACTGTATTTTTCAGTGTAAATAAAAGGGAAGTCCATTTCAGCTCTTCGTTTTTGTAAGTTCACTGCATGTCATTTAAACTTACTTATCTGTGCCACCCTATATTATATAGTAAATGTGTGAAACTTATTGTGAAAACCAGCTGTAATTTTGCTATTAAAAAACGCCCTTTTGCACTCCGTCTTGAGGCCACGAGAGGCCTACCGGGACCATCCGACCGCCATGCCATCCTCATGGGAGGATGCGGATAGGAGGGCATGTGGTCAGCACACCGCTCTTCCGGTCGTTAGGATGGTTTTCTTTGACCGGAACGTTACTATTCGGTCGAGTAGCTCCTCAATTAGCATCCCGAGGCTGAGTCCACCCCGAAAAATGGCAACAGCGCATGTCGGCCCAGATGGTCACACATCCAAGTGCCGACCACGCCCGACAGCGCGACAGTCGTCCACGATATTTTAAGGGCTGTGTATTTTGATTTTCCTTTTACCTGATGTACATAGCGGAAAGATATCTCGATAAACATGGATGAAGAGAAAAGCAATTTTCTTATAGTATGCCAGGAATAGAGTGGCTGTGGTCATTGTTACAGTGTCAACTCATATACAAGGTGATCCACAAAGATATCCCAATATTGCAATATGTTATTCTACAAGTAAAACCAAAGAAAAAAGTTCATATAAACATAGGTCCGCAAATGTTTAGTTATGGAGTGACGGCTAATAAAAGATTTTCCCTGAAATTTAGTAACTTCGCTAATGTGAAGCCATCGCAAAACTGTATGAGGTTAAAGTAAAGCAAGATTTTCATTTATTTTCTTGTTTTTGGTCTGGTGAATCTAATAAAACATGTCTCAGACATTTATCTGCAGTAGTTTTACAGATCATCCAGAGAAGCGAAGATTTAATTTCGTAAAATTTTTAATTTATAAACTACTTGGCCCAATTTTTTTCTTAAATTCTAGACAATTGCACAAAGGTTTCAACAGAAGTTGCAGAGAATTTAATTTTAGAAACATGATTGTAATAGCCTTAACTGCAACTGTATGAATGAGTCAGATAATCTCCTGGAAGACAGTTGCTATGTGGTTTCAATTAAATACACAGTTGTTGTTATGTTCTTTCACTGAACAATACAGAAAACTAACTCGTTTCAACGTTAGGAAACAACTCAAACAATTCACTAACGGTTGCGAACAATGACATAAATGTTCCCACATTCTTAACGGAAAGTAAACAAATTTACTACTATAATAGTCTTTGCTTCTCCGGATGTTCTGGAAAACTACCGCACAAACAGGTCTGGAACATGTTTTATTAGATTCACCAGACCTGGCTGGGTGTTGTGTGATGTCCTTAGGTTAGTTAGGTTTGAGTAGTTCTAAGTTCTAGGGGACTGATGACCATAGATGTTAAGTCCCATAGTGCTCAGAGCCATTTGAACCATGCACCAGACCAATAACAACAAAATAAATGAAAATCGTGCTTTACTTTAACCTCGTACAGTTTTGCGATGGATCCATATTAGCGAGGTTGCTAAATCTCTGGCAAAACCTTTTATTAGCCGTAATTCTGTAGCCAAACATTTACGGACCTACGTTTATAAGAATTTTTTTCTTCAGTTTTGCTTGTAGAACCACATATTAAATTATTTGCATATCTTCACGGATCACCATCTATATTTTGCATCCGGCTATCCGAGAACATTAAACAGCGTCGTGCTGAAGTCACTTACGAGACAGTGGAGTCGTATTTCCAGAATCTCTAAATACGTGTCAAATGTTTTCTGAAAACGCATAAAATATTTACTAACCACGTGTAAAATGTTTCCTAAACATGCAAGTAAGCATGTTATTTTCTTAAAAATATAGTTTGTGCACTAAAATATTCCATTACAGGGAACTATGGAACATCGGATGCATTGTCAACGCGCTTCCGAAACTAATGCAGCATACAGGGTAACATCGGATAGTTTCTGGTTACTTACCGGTTACGTAAATAATATTTCCGTTTCACATTCTTTTTTCATATTGTTCTTCCTTCGCGAATATTAAAATTCCGTTCTCATCTTACGGTACGTGTGTGCGAGTACGTGCTGTGTACGAAATCTGATCTATACGATATATTCTGGCTGTCTTTGCCGGTCATCCGTTGTACTGCAGAATGGCGCCATGCGTAGTTTGAAAATATTTTACCTAATGACGTTGGGGTGAAGTACAAGGCTTCATTTGCTATAAGGGGGAGGAAGACGTCAAAAAAATGAAAAAAAAACAATTTTTCAAAAATATGTCGATTTTGTAGCGCACATCTTCCTGAATAGTTTGATGCATAAAACATATATGTTTGAGAGATTGTAAGGTACACTATAAGCCTTTAAAATTGCTACACCACGAAGATGGAGTGACACAGACGCGAAATTTAACCGACAGGATGCAGATGCTGTGATATGCAAATGATTAGCTTTTCAGAGCATTCACACAAGGTTAGCGTCGGTGGCGACACCTACAGCGTGCTGACACGAGGAAAGTTTCCAACCGATTTCTCGTACACAAACAGCAGTTGACCGGCGTTGCCTGGTGAAACGTTGTTGTCATGCCTCGTGTAAGGCGGAGAAATGCGTACCATCAAGTTTCCGACTTTATCGTATCGCGACATTGCTGCTCGCGTTCGTCGAGATCTAATGACTGTTAGCAGAATATGGAATCGGTGGGTTCAGGAGGGTAATACGGAACGCCGTGCTGGATCCCAACGGCCTCGTATCACTAGCAGTCGAGATGACAGGCATCTTATCCGCACGGCTGTAACGGATCGTGCAGCCACGTCTCGATCCCCGAGTCAACAGATGGGGACGTTTCCAAGACAACAACCATCTGCACGAACAGTTCGACGACGTTTGCAGCAGCACGGACTATCAGCTCGGAGACCACGGCCGCGGTTACCCTTGACGCTGCATCACAGACAGGAGAGCCTGAGATGGTGTACTCGACGACGAACCTGGGTGCACGAATGGCAAAACTTCATTTTTTCGGATGAATCCAAGTTCTGTTTACAACAACATGATGGTCGCATCCGTGTTTAGCGACATCGCGGTGAACGCACATTGGAAGCGTGTATTCGTCATTGCCATACTGGCGTATCACCCGGCGTGATGGAATAGGGGGCCACTGCTTACACGTCTCAGTCACCTCTTGTTCGCATTGACGGTACTTTGAACAGTGGACACTACATTTCAGATGTGTTACGACCCGTGGCTCTACCCTTCATTCGATCCCTGCGAAAACCTACATTTCAGCAGGATAATGCTCGACCGCATGTTACAGGTCCTGTATGGGCCTTTCTGGATACAGAAAATGTTCGACTGCTGCCCTGGCCAGCACATTCTCCAGATCTCTCACCAATTAAAAACGTCTGGTCAATGGTGGCGGAGCAACTGGCTCGTGACAATACGCCAGTCACTACTCTTGATGAACTGTGGTATCGTGTTGAAGCTGCATGGGCAGCTGTACCTGTACACACAATCCAAGCTCTGCTTGACTCAATGCCCAGGCGTATCAAGGCCGTTATTACGGCCAGAGGTGATTGTTCTGGGTACTGATTTCTCAGGATCTATGCACCGAAACTGCGTGAAAATGTAATCACATGTAAGTTCTAGTATAATATGTTTGTCCAATGAATACCCGTTTATCATATGCATTTCTTCTTGGTGTAGCAATTTTAATGGCCAGTACTGTACGTTATTCGGCATTTAGTCTTCCAAGATGCAGCACCACCCCCCTTTGCATAGCTTTCTTCTGTTATATGTAACTGTATTTCGTTCTGTAGAATTCTGCTCGTGATAGAAGCCATCAAACCAAAAGTATATTCAGGGACCCTGCAAATGAAAACTTATTGAAGGAATGTATTCATATTATTGAGCAAAAGCCAAATGAACGTTTTAACCAGTATCTAAGGGAAAGATTGCCAAAAACCATTTTTGTGGGAAGAAAAGCATTTTCTATCGGTGTTTATGATGCAGTTTCATGTTTTAATGATGGCGTGCAAAGCAGGAAATATGTTTTAGAGAAAATGGGAATTAAGGTGGAGCAAACTGCATCATAGCTCTGTATGCGATAGCAAGAGAGTGTGTAGTAAAAGCAGATAAATCATATTTGGAGGTGATAGAATCAAGGAAAGTGCATCATAAGAATACGAAAAGGAAGAAAATTGATTTATAAAATGAAACATAACCTGCTCATGGGGCTGTACATTTCTAAAGAATGCCAAATACAAGTAGAAACTTAAATGGCCATTTCTGCAAAACACATATTTCTGTACTTAGGTACATGTAACATCCATAGAAAATATCCTATTACTTTCAAACTTCTTATACTTATTAAACACAAAATCCTTAATGCAAAAGTCTAGAATTTTCCATATCTATTACAAATAGCGGTAAAAATTGAATAATTAACTATAAAATTTGAGTATTTTCTGTATATGAGCTTTAAAATATAACAGCTCATTCGCTTTTTCATAAATTAAAAAAGTTTTAGAGTTTCATACACGTGTAAGAATGGTTTGTATACTGTGCAAAATTCATTGAAGAATCTCTCTTAATTATGAAGAAAAATGTATCTATAGCAACAAATGCAGCCAATAGTAAGTGAAAAATTATGAAATTTCACATGTAAAAAAACTTGTTTTGTTATTTTTTTTTTAACTTCCACTGCTACGAGTGTGAATGTTGAACCCTTCCTGGTCATGGTGACAAACTTTCATGAATTTATTTGTAAAAGTATAGACACTGAAAATTAAAATGTCCTGTGGCGCTCCAAGTCGGCTCGTTTGACGTCCTACCCCCCCTTAAAAGATTAAACGTTTCTCTGCCATTTTTAAGAGATTATAAAAGAGGGAAGAAATTATGATAACAGCAAGAAATTAAAAACTTAATTACAGTTCATTCAGACTATGAAATAAAAATAGAAAGTAGGTTTTTTGCTGCCTGTGTCTATATGATATAACTTTATCTGCTTATAGCCCATAAAAAAAGGACAAGTTAACACGAAAAATAGAGTTCTTCGACCTCTATTTTCATCCTCGACTATTCGTAATGCCCAAATAGGGGCACAATCACAGTTTGGAATACGATTTTTGATCACAGTTTCAAAACATTAAAAACAATAGGCGAGTACTGGTGATTTTTTGTAGTAATCAGTCACTTACCACTTTTACGGAAAAGCAGTGTCGGTGGAAAGACTGAGTTTTCTTTTATTTGGCTATTTAATTTTGAAGCTACTTCTTTAATTATTTTTTATTGAACGCTAACCTGCAGACTTATCCCTGACAGAGACAACTCAAACTTAACCTATTCATTTATTACCCAAAATGCAATCTGACTGCTATACATTGAGAACATGACTTCCAATAAGTAACGCTAAAGAGTGGCCCTGAACTGCAAGAAATCCTAACACTAATACAAATACAAAAAAATATCAAACTGAAGAAATATGAGACCACCTCCAATTCCGTTAACTGCCTAAACTCATTTCAGTCACGAATCCTGATAGCGGAAACCCCATTCGTTTTCATAAATCACTTACCTCACAGAATATCTTCATATCACGAACTCCAGTAATTACAGCAAGTAACAACAGTGGTCATAAGATTCTAACTACTTGGGGGCATATGGTTAGCACAAAGAAAGATTTTGTTGAAGAGCAAACAGTGGATTTAGAAAATGTTACCTTATTCATGTAACATCCAATTCCCAAAAATTATATAGTTGTCAATAATTCCACTACTCAAACATTATCAACCATACATCCATCCCCATACATTTCCTCGCGTATCTTCTTACAAACACATCATTTCATCTTACTTAACAATGCATGTCCTCCTGTCCAGAATCGCCACTAACAATATCATGTCCATCCAACCCCAGAATCTCTTTCCGAGGGCTCAGCGATATTAACACAGTCTACAGCGCTGCCAACACACAATCAGGCTACTTACAATTTAATATTCTGATCCTATGAATCTTGAAACAGCGCAAGTCAAAATTTTTCAATCTTTGTCCGATTTTTAAGTTTATTACAGGAAGCAAGAGGAATGAAAGGCCGAAAATCGCTTATTTCCGGAACTGGTCGTTTTAAACCGTTCCAGCCACCAGGTTAAAATGGCGTGGAATAATACCAATACAAACAAAACCGGTTGTTTCATCGACAACCGCCATCCATTTTCAAAAGTCTGCATAACCACCTTTTAGAGTGCATACTACGGCGAGAAGTGAAGGAAGCGAGTCAGTGAGGGTTTGGAAGGTTTTTTTTTCTTTCTTTTTATTGGCTTCTAGCAGATGTAGAAGGTACCGAGAGGAACATGGAGCCACACTCACTGCAGCGCCCTGGGCGGGGGCCATTTTCTGTATCTTCCCGCCATTTTGCCGATCTGTTCAGTACTCTGGCACACCGAAAGGTCTTGTTTTCGAAGGAGGGCTCCAAAATTATTTTGTAAGCATTTCGGAAGCGGTGCCGAACGGTCCTAGCGAACCGAAGCGCTGTTGTCAGGTCTCCTCGCGCCAACCAATCAAAAGCAACCTGCCTCAGATCCGCGCATGCGCACTGGAGCGCCACAGCGTCACTAATCCAAAGCGGCTAGCATTCCACACAGGCACGCTCTTCTTCACAGTACCGAAAAGTGTGCTTAGGGCACGTAATACTGTCCAGATTTCTCCGACCACGTCCTTCCACGAACGCATGATAACGATACAATATTGACTGTGTTCTGGATTTTGTCATAAATATCACATTATGTCATTTTTTTCTCACTCGCATCCACGTCTTGTTTTGGATTTCACGTTTCAGAATAGAATGGCGTGTAGTACCATATTGTACAAATACATGTGCAGAAACACCAGAAAAATACGTCGTTTTTTCTGTTTTCTGTCGTTCCTTAGTTTGCTTCAAAATTCACGGAGGCACTTTCCGTCTATGCAACTAATCTGAAGGCAGTTTCTTCTATTTCCGTACGCGTTTCGCTTCTTTTACTCGTGAAGATGCTACACAAATAAAAGAAGCTAAACGCGGATAGCAATAAACAAATTGATCTTCAGTTAGTTGCATTGATGGAACACGTCTCCACGAACCAGAAAAATTGTTTAAGAGAGTGTCAAAGAATAAGAAAATCCATAGAATGTGGTTGTAGCTCGCTCCTAGAGGTCCAAATGATGAGGCAGCCTACTTACCTACATGATTGATCAATGATTTGGTTCACAAAAACAAAATACAGAAAAACTCCTTTCCAGAGTGTGTGGCGAGCGCAGTCATAGAAGATTGTTGTAGTTTATAACACGCATCTGATGAATCAAAATATTTCATATTTGGTGGTATAGTCTGAGAAAACTGTGGCGGGAATCTTTCATCTCTGTCTACTGTTGTTAAGGATTCGATCGCACATAAATACCTTGTGACAAGGTAGAGCATAAGGCGATTGCTGCTAGTTTCATTCGCAGTAATTTAAGTTGTGCTCTTAGATTCCTGTATGCCCACACACTGGGAAATCGCTACGTATTCAGAAAGAAATGGTGAATTATTTGTGACAAGAAAAAGTATAAATGTTACTGTCGGTTGTTTCACCCACAACAATTTCATATTTTATTTCTTAAACATATGGAAGTCAGGAAATCGAATGTAAATAACAAAGAATATATCAGAAAATTGCTTAACTTTTATGATTAACTAAGTGTCAGATCATGCTACAAACACAAAGACGAGAGGAAATATTTTGGTACCCAGCGGTATGCGAACCCTCGACCTTTGATAACAGCGGTTCTTTGCTTTACCCATTCTGCTAATATAACCTCCTGACGTGCAGCGCTTTATTCCGTATAATTCTAGTCCATAGACACGCAGGCTAACTTCGTTGCCGAATTTTTTGGTCGTAAGCCGTAAATGCATGAAATTTTGGGAGGTTTTTCTCTATCGGGCTTCACAAAATTCCTTTGCATTGTCACTTAAAAGTTTATAACGCGTTTCTATAATTAATAAGTAAGCGGAAAAAAGTACGCAAAGCCTCTAGTAATTTCAGCCAACATTCGTATGGTATATGTAAGCAGAGTCGACATTTTGAAATTTAATGACTGTTTAAATTCTTGATTATGTAAAAACAACAGATATTTTGTGAGAATATTGACTCATTCACAGTAAAAACAATACAAATCATATTTCTAACAAAGGAAAATAGTCTCATATGAACTCACTTAAGTAAGGTAGCCAGAAAGGTGAGACTGAGGATAGCCTATAAAAAGACAAAGACATTGAATACCACTGCAGACTGGGAAACACCGAAAGGTACTGTGGAAATTGTGGAAAAATTTAAATACCTGGGAGAATTTATAACAGGAAGGAACAGGAGCAAGGAGGGAATAACAGAGAGGATAAAGAAGATGAGGTCGGCCTTCTGCATGACGAGAGAGATATACAATAAAAAGAATATATCCACAGAGGCAAAGATAAGCCACTATAAGGCAACGGTGAGAAATGCAGTATTATATGCTGCTGGGACGATGACACTAGAGAGAAATGGGGCTGAACAACTAGTGAAAGAAGAGAAAAAAATACTGAGAAAAAATAATAGGTCCCAAAAGAGGTGAAGAGAGGTGGATGCGAAGACCTAGGGAAGAACTGTACCGAGACAAGAGAACAATATCCGGGCAAGGGCAAGGTTTGCTGGGCATGTTGTTAGGATGAGTATGGACAGAATGACGAAGAGAGTGTGGGAAACAACAGGGAGGACAAGGGGAAAGACAGGAACCAAGGGGGTTGTTGAACTTTGGAAGGACTGGTTGTAACTGGGATCAAGGTCGAAGGAAAGGAAGATTGCAGGAACAAATATACACCGACCAATATACCGGAGATCAATGAAGGAGAAGAAAGAAGAAAAAGATTAGTCACCAGTGGAGCCGACAGGAGAAACGGACGCTGAAGATCTCGGAAGAAGAACGGGAGAGAAGAGGAGAAAGAATGAATAGGTTCTGGCAGAAGAAGAGGGAAATGCAGTCCACAAAGGGCCTACCTGTGGTCCTACAGAGGCCGCAATGCAAGAAGAAGAAGAAGAAGAAGCAGAAGAAGAAGAAGAAGAAGAAGAGCTCACTTTCCACCCGCCGTGTCCTGATGATTCTTCAGTAACACGATCACTAAATCCGAAGCTAAAACGACTCAATATGTTTAAAATAACAAATTCTAGGTGTAAATAAACCACACTGAATCTAATGAGACTGCCGTACCGAAATCCAAAACCTCTCGGTACAAACGGTTCAGATGGCTCAGAGCACTATGGGACTTAACATCTGAGGTCGTCAGTCCCCTAGAACTATTTAAACCTAACTAAGCTAAGGACATCACACACATCCATGCCAGAGGCAGGATTCGAACCTGCGACTGTAGCGGTCGCGCGGTTCCAGACTGAAGCGCCTAGAACCGCTCGGCCACACCGGCTGGCCTCTCGACAAATCGGCAGGACGACCCATCGGTAACTATGGGTATGTCTCTGAAGCTTACTGGATAGGATCTTCAGACGGAGAACCGAAAATGACGTCACTACCGATGCTAACCTACTGCACCGATCGATATGAACGATACAGAACAGGGCTCCAACTGTTCGATCGATGAGGTCTAATAGATTCTCAAATGGGTTTAAATCTGGAGAGTTTAGGTGGCCAGTGAGCCTGGTAAACTCATCCCTGTACTCTTCCAGTTATGCAGCTTTGTGACACGTTGGACTGTCGACATAAGAGTTTTCTGGGTGTGGTACCGCGTCATCATTCAAAAAAACTACTACTGCTTCTGTCGTGCTGAGGAAAATCGAACTGCAGGGAGGGGTGAACAGTGTCTCCAAAGATAGATGCATGCTTACATTGGTCCCCTTCGCTTCTGCCTTTCAGGATGGCAAGGTCGCCTATGGAATGCCCTCCAGCCTGAAGGCTTTTCACGATTGTTGCAGTGTATTTGCTTTTAGGTTTCTCACGCCAGAAACACCAAAGGTCATCTGTCCAATGGAGGACAAAATGTTATATGTCTGAAAAGACCAACTGTCGCCATACAGTGAACCTCTTGTCACGCTATTGGCGTACAAATTCCAGCCTCTGTCGCTGATGAACAGCACTCTAATTTGCAAATGTGTTGGAAGTTCCTGTGGGACCCAACTGCTGAGATCATCGGTCCCTAGTCTTACACACTACTTAATCTGACTTAAACTACGTTATGCTGACCACACACACACACACACACACACACACACACACACACACACACACACACACACACACACACACACACACATGCCCGAAGGAGGACTCGAACCTCCGACAGGGGCAGCAGCGCGAACCGTGGAAGGACGCCTAAGACCGCGCAGCCACCCCGCGCAGTGCAGGAGTCAACATGGGTGTGTGAAACAGGTGCCTGCTGTGGTGCTCCATACAAAGCAACATCTGCTGAACGGTTCTTGAGAAGATAATATCGGCAGCCCTTAGGGTGCTTAGTTGCTCAACCGCTGCACATCTATTCGCTCGTGCACATCTGTGCAGCCACTGTTAACCCCTGTCACCTAACGCTCGAGGGGTAAGACACTTGCTTTGCCGCTGGTTTTCGATGCCACCATTTTGTCATACTTTGACCACGGTGGCACGTAAACGGTTTAGCTGTTCCAGAAATGCTTGCACCGTTATCTCAAAATGGCTCTGAGCACTATGGGACTTAACATCTGTGGTCAGCAGTCCCCTGTAACTACTTAAACCTTAGCTAACCTAAGGACATTACACACATCCATGCCTGAGGCAGGATTCGAACCTGCGACCGTAGCGGTCATAGGTTCCCGACCGAAGCGCCTAGAACCGCTCGGCCGCACCGGCCGGCACTCCGATATCTCGAAAGCCAATGATGGTCTACTTTTTAACGTCAGATAAATGAACTGACGGTAAAAAACAGCAACATCAAAGAGGAGTTGTGCGACATAAACAAAAGTTGGTAGGCGTGTTTCTACATAAATCTTGAAAGGAGTTCACTGTGGCACACTTGTATGTGGCACCCGAAAAAAAAAAAAAAAAAAAAAAGGTTCAAATGGCTCTGAGCACTAAGGGACTTAACATCTATGGTCATCAGTCCCCTAGAACTTAGAACTACTTAAACCTAACTAACCTAGGGACATCACACAACACCCAGCCATCACGAGGCAGAGAAAATCCCTGACCCCGCCGGGAATCGAACCCGGGCGTGGGAAGCGAGAACGCTACCGCACGAGAACGAGATGCGGGCTGTGGCACCCGAATATGATAACAATATTAATGTAAACTACACAAACTACGATATTATAAATGATGAACATCTCTGATAAGTTTATAAAGAGGATCGCTGACTGTGCACGACCGCAGAGCCAAAGATACTGCTTCGGGTCTGAGATTGTAGTGTTGGAATAAGAGAGCGCTTGGCGCACAGTTGTAGGCGAAAGAGGATGGAGCAGGGTGTTTGTGTGGTGCGCTGTGTGAAGCCACTAAGTGTTAGAATGTCAATGTTGTTGAAGATGGGAGCAGAAGCCTCCACCAAAGCAAGGTAAAGATGTTAAATAATTCTGATTTCTGTTTTCGCCACCGCGTTAGTATAGATGAGTTGGTTGATAATTTTTATTGTTGAGTAACACCATAATGTACGAGTCTGTGTCAAATGAAAATTTTAAATATTATTTATTGTGCCGCAGCGGTAGAAAGCTGTACCACTTTTCAACATAGTGTCCCCCACGCTCAATGCAAGTCTTCCAGCGCTTACAAGGTGCATAAATTCCTTTACAAAAAAATTCTTTTGGTAGTCCGCGCAACAACTCATGCACCGCGTGGCGCACCTCTTCATCAGAACAGAACTTCTTTCCTCCCATTGCGTCTTTGAGTGGTCCAAACATACGGAAATCACTTGGGGCAAGGTCTGGTGAGTATGGTGGATGAGGATGACACTCAAAATGCGGGTCTGTGATTGTTGCAACTGTTGTACGGGCTGTGTGTGTCCTTGCATTACCATATTGCGAAAGGACACCTGCTGACAGCAATCCACGTCGCTTTGATTTGATTGCAGGCCGCAGATGACTTTTTAGGACATCTGTGAACGATGCACTGGTGACTGTGGTCCCTCTAAGCACTTAATGCTCCAAAATGACGCCTTTTTTCGTCCCAAAGGAGAGTCAGCATAACCTTCCCTGCTGATGGTTCTGTTCGAAACTTCTTTGGTTTTGGTGAAGAGGAATGGCGCCATTCCTTGCTCGCTCTCTTCGTTTCCGGTCGGTGGAAGTGAACGCAGGTTTCGTCCCCAGTAACAATTCTTGCAAGGAAGCCATCACCTTCTCGTTCAAAGCGCCGAAGAAGTTCTCCACAAGAATCAACACGTCGTTCTCTCATTTCAGGAGTCAGCTGCCGTGGCACCCATCTTGCAGACACTTTGTGAAACTGGAGCACATCGTGCACAGTGTGGTGTGCTGACCCGTGACTAATCTGTAAACATGCTGCAACGTCATTCAGTGTCACTCGGCGGTTTTCCTTCACTATGGCTCCAACTGCTGCAATGTCCTGTGGAGTCACAACTCGCTGTGCCTGACCTGGACGAGGAGCATCTTCCACTCAGGTCACACCATTTGCGAACTTCCTACTCCATTCGTAGACTTGCTGCCGTGACAAACATGCATCTCCGTACTGAACCTTCATTCGTCGAGGAATTTCAATAGGTTTGACACCTTCACTATGCACTAAACCTGGTGCAAGTCGCAACTGGGGCGGCCATATTTATACTGATTCTGCGACGGTATGTATGCATCTGCGCTATGCTGTCACCTACAGGCCATTCTGCACGCTGTTTGCAGCACGCTTACCAACTTTCAGCATAACGGCTCCAAATTTCGATTTGTTATTACAAATTAAAGGTTTTCATTTGACTCACCCTCGTATGTAAACCGTTTTGATGAAACGGCTGGTTAGATATTTCGCTTTTGTAATGTTTCTATGATTTGTTAACAGAGCTATATGTAATTTCATGACTGCATTTATGGTGGTTTGGTGAAACTAGATAATACTTACCGTATAAATCTTATTGTTCGTGAATCAATTAGTAAATGTGATAATTTTTTTAGAACAATTGTATTGCAAATTAAATTTGTCTTTTCAAAAGCATTTGACAATCGAAGCTACATTTTAGTAATTGATTACGGGAGATCAGAAAGCTTTGCACCACCTCCTTGTGGTGATAACTATAAATGAACTTAATATTTTTTTTCTTATTGATAAATGTATATAGCAAAAATGGGATTAGAAATTTCATCTGAAAAAAAAATTATGACTGGCATCAAAGATGCATCTTCTGATCTCAAAATTGGTAATAACTACACCTCTCGAGTAAAAGAATTTATATATTTGGGCGAATGGATTGCAGAGAATTGTATTAAAAAGTACTCTGTCAGAGCAAGAGTTCAGAAAGTGGAGACGGCGTTAACAAAAAACGTTTACAACAAAAAGAGTCTCTCGTGGAGCTGCAAAATAATACATTACACAACAGTAATTAAAGCCGAACCTCTCTACGCATATGAGACACTACGTCTTCAACACAGAACACTAAAAGGGGAATTGGAAGTGAAATAACGTAAAATAATGAGGAAATTCCTAGGACCGAGAACGAAAGATGGTGTGCATAATCCAAAACCCAATGCAGAAATATATAAAAATATCTCCAAAATAACAGACACAATGCACAGGAGAAAAATCCAATTCATGGGGCATTTAGAAAGTCACAAAGAGACTGCCACACCAGAAGAACAAAGTGAGTGACCGTTGCACACCATTTTCGTGCAAACGTTAGCCCAGCTTCCAAAGTGACATCGCCTCTTACTAAGTTTTCTCTTCTTCCACAGGATGACCACAGCATTTACGAAAAGACTATGTAACATCAACATGGCCTTATTGTAAAGTTATTGTTGTTAATGCCGTTTAGCCTGCAGATGAGGCTTAACGGTCGAAATATGTTGCTAAATAAATAAGTAATACAACAGTTGACAAAGTATGTGACTGGTAGAGGTAATTTAATAAGACCTCTACATATTTATTGCGACAGTCACGGTTAAAAAAGTAGTCAAAATGGCTTCAAATTCTAGAAAGAATGGACTCAAACAGGTTAAGGCACAAAATCCATAAATTTTTAAAGAACAAAACACAAGACTGATGTGGTACAAACAGACGGAAAAAGACCTGAGACAATTAGGGTCTCCACATCTACACGGCAGAAATTAAATCAGAAAAATCACAAACACACGCGGTTTGAGGAGGAAGAGAGAAAAACTGACCGACATACATGGTCTACGCAACGACAGCTAGCCCATTCGTTGCTTATGGAGGAATACTGGGCGAAAAGGAAGGCCAACAAATGTTGATTACGCGTGGTCCTAAGTGATCCATCCGCGAAGAAGAAGAAGAAGAAGAAATAAAGATTATTATTCCACTCTCATACCAAGGATTAATTTGAAAAGTATTTGACACTGACGGACAAAAGAAGATTTATGCTCTTCGTTTATTAGTTTTTGTAATAGTTAACTTTGGTTGTTCTCATGTCCTGGTGATTACATTCAGAAGTGAAGTGCTCGTCAAATTCAAGTGAAATTGTGCTAAATAATGAAAGCAACTTCTGAAACAATACGATTTTCTCGTTTACGATACCATGGATCCCAGCCCCTGTAGTTTTGAAAGATTATTATTGTTTTAATTTTGTGTGGACAATTGAGATGGAGCCGACGATCTCCACGACGGCGCTTCTCAACAATTGAGGTACGTGAATGTGTTCATCCATCTCTTTCCCTTTGTGGCCGCCCAATTCAGTTTCAGTATTTAGGCCATACCCAATGCGAGATTCAGAACCTGCAATCTTTCTTGCCATTTAATGACGAAGTCCGATTATTTTGTTTTTAAGGCGAATAAATGCATTTTAAGCACATTTACCTAGGCCACAGGGAATGGTAATACTTATAATGTACGTGCCTCTATCCCGATCGTACGTTCACATACAACTCAATCTATACCGACATAACTTTACTTATGACCCATTTCCTTTACAGTATTAATTCATATTTGAACCACTCACTTGTGAATGTAAATGCCCTCTTATTTTGTGTAGTCAGTCGGATGTATTCCTTAGTAACGTTACTTATAATATTCAGTGGCTTAATTTCCAAATATGACCTTTGTTCGTCTCGAAACGGCGCATCACGCGAAATATTTATCACGCGACATTCATACTAACTCATTTCAAGCTGGGCGGAGTGGCCGCGCGGTTTAGGGCGCCATGTTACGGATTGCGCGGTCCCTCCAAAGGTTCTAGTCCTCCTCCTGTCATGGTTGTCCTACGCATAAGTTAGTTTAAGTAATTTGAAAGACTAGGGACCAATAAGCTCAGCAGTTTGGTCCCTTAGCAATTCACACACATTTATACATTTTTCTCATTTCAAAATTATTGCACCAACTGATTAATTTTCTAAGAATTTAAGAGGGCGGTTACATGACAGACGCCTTGCCCAACGATTCACCGTGCTTTTGTTCACTGCCAGGTCTCCGTAGACATTCTGCAAGCGCCTACGAATATCTACGATGCTCTGGTTTTCCGCCGAAAGAAACTCAGTGACGATTCTCTTTCTGGGTCGCACCTCTGGTACAGACGCCATTTTGAAGGGTGTGTATAGTGCTGGCATCTACAGGAACTTCGTGAAAATATAGGGGCTGAAGCAGGAATATTCTAGCATCTTCCACAACCAATACCGCATTCTTTCTAACGAAACTCGTAGAGGAAGAAATGTACGAGGGGCGTTTGAGAAGTCTGTGCAAAGTCCGAGAGATGGAACTACCGGTGCATGTCAAGGTCATGTTTAGTTAGTAGCGTCTTTGGAAAGAACGCACATCAAGTTTCAGCCATATTGGTCTATTTCTTTGTGTTTGGCATTCGTGCGAATCAAGAAAGTCGAGTGATAGTCAAAAAAATGGACAAAATGGTTCAAATGGCTCTGAGCACTACGCGACTTAACTTCTGAGGTCATCAGTCGCCTAGAACTTAGAGCTAATTAAACCTAACTAACCTAAGGACATCACACACATCCATGCCCGAGGCAGGATTCGAACCTGCGACCGTAGCGGTCGCTCGGCTCCAGAATGTAGCGCCTAGAACCGCACGGCCACTCCGGAAAAAAATGGACAAAAAAGAATTGCAGGTAGTGATTAAACATTACTTAATGAAAGGCAAAACGCATCAGGAGAGTTCGATTAGAACAGTTCATAAGTGGTTTCAAAATTTTCGGAGTGGCATATCATATGATGTGGTGATGGATGACAGAAGAGTTAAGGTGCGTGAGATTGCTAGTGCTGTGGGAATCTCGAATGAACGGGTACATAATGCAGCAAAACGTCGATTAATTGGGGGATATGGGTGTTCGGAAAACTAATTCAGGAGGAATATATAGTATGTGGCAGAGTTTATTAAACAAAAGTATATACATATTACATACGCATTTTGCATGATCAACACACACAGTATACAAAATTAACGTTTAGAACAAAATCCTTTATTTTGGTCTGTCTAAGCAAGCCTACACGCTTACGAGCAGCTAAGTGGCGTACTTTTTTCATTAGAGACATCTGAAACTGGTCACTTTCATCTCGGGCTTCAATCGATCGCAAGGCAGTATCTAAACAAGTGAACGCCTCAGAAGCTGCTGGGATACTTTCATCTTCACTTTCTGGAGCACTGATTGTTGAGATGCGGGCGGCGTCATCTTTATCAGTGACGACGTTTGCAATCTCGCTGTCCTGCACGATTTGGTGTCCTGGATCTTCATCACCGATATTCATCCATTCATGGACGTCTTCTTCATCACACTCGTGGCAATCTATTGCTTGGTTTGGGAGTAAGGGGGACGATGAACGGTAGGGTGGGAGAGCAACAGGTGCGACCGAGTACACAGTTGGGTTAAGCGGTCCTTCGGTTGACCGACGTTCGGACAATCGGCGCTCTACTGTAATCTGATTTCCATCACACTTTATCCAGGCTGTGGACTGGCTAAAGGGCAAAAGTCATTATGCGTGTTTAAAATCAGCTTATAAGCATCGTCAATATTTTTTCAATTTTTATTATACACTCCTGGAAATGGAAAACAGAACACATTGACACCGGTGTGTCAGACCCACCATACTTGCTCCGGACACTGCGAGAGGGCTGTACAAGCAATGATCACACGCACGGCACAGCGGACACACCAGGAACCGCGGTGTTGGCCGTTGAATGGCGCTAGCTGCGCAGCATTTGTGCACCGCCGCCGTCAGTGTCAGCCAGTTTGCCGTGGCATACGGAGCTCCATCGCAGTCTTTAACACTGGTAGCATGCCGCGACAGCGTGGACGTGAACCGTATGTGCAGTTGACGGACTTTGAGCGAGGGCGTATAGTGGGCATGCGGGAGGCCGGGTGGACGTACCGCCGAATTGCTCAACACGTGGGGCGTGAGGTCTCCACAGTACATCGATGTTGTCGCCAGTGGTCGGCGGAGGTGCACGTGCCCGTCGACCTGGGACCGGACCGCAGCGACGCACGGATGCACGCCAAGACCGTAGGATCCTACGAAGTGTCGTAGGGGACCACACCGCCACTTCCCAGCAAATTAGGGACACTGTTGCTCCTGGGGTATCGGCGAGGACCATTCGCAACCGTCTCCATGAAGCTGGGCTACGGTCCCGCACACCGTTAGGCCGTCTTCCGCTCACGCCCCAACATCGTGCAGCCCGCCTCCAGTGGTGACGCGACAGGCGTGAATGGAGGGACGAATGGAGACGTGTCGTCTTCAGCGATGAGAGTCGCTTCTGCCTTGGTGCCAATGATGGTCGTATGCGTGTTTGGCGCCGTGCAGGTGAGCGCCACAATCAGGACTGCATACGACCGAGGCACACAGGGCCAACACCCGGCATCATGGTGTGGGGAGCGATCTCCTACACTGGCCGTACACCTCTGGTGATCGTCGAGGGGACACTGAATAGTGCACGGTACATCCAAACCGTCATCGAACCCATCGTTCTACCATTCCTAGACCGGCAAGGGAACTTGTTGTTCCAACAGGACAATACACGTCCGCATGTATCCCGTGCCACCGAACGTGCTCCAGAAGGTGAAAGTCACCCTGGCCAGCAAGATCTCCGGATCTGTTCCCCATTGAGCATGTTTGGGACTGGATGAAGCGTCGTCTCACGCGGTCTGCACGTCCAGCACGAACGCTGGTCCAACTGAGGCGCCAGGTGGAAATGGCATGGCAAGCCGTTCCACAGGACTACATCCAGCATCTCTACGATCGTCTCCATGGGAGAATAGCAGCCTGCATTGCTGCGAAAGGTGGATATACACTGTACTAGTGCCGACATTGTGCATGCTCTGTTGCCTGTGTCTATGTGCCTGTGGCTCTGTCAGTGTGGTCATGTGATGTATCTGACCCCAGGAATCTGTCAATAAAGTTTCCCCTTCCTGGGACAATGGATTCACGGTGTTCTTATTTCAATTTCCAGGAGTGTATTTTATATAAGTTGCTATTTACATTTGAATACTATTGTATCTATATACATCTTCTGATAAATTCAGTCATGTTAGGTAGGATATGGCTTTCAAGCAATCCTTGATCTTACCACCCTCTTCCTATTTTTTTTACTATCTTTCCCAAACTTTCATCACGTTTCATGTAGGCTGTTTTTTTTCTTTTTTCGTTTACCCTCCATACACAGTTCTGCCCTCATTAAGGCGCACGCTGAATTTTCTGCTTCTCTTTTCAAACACGTAATTAACGTCATTAATTTTCGGGTTTGGTTTAGCAAGCATGTGTGGTGTCACAAGGCTTAGGCCTGTCCCACCCCTCATTAAATCTAGCAAGACTTATACGATAAATTGTAAGAATAGTTGGTATTATTATGTTCTTTAAGTTTGTTTTTTTGGGTTTTCAGAAATACTGGGGGAAGAACGTTTATTTACGTTGCAAATAACGTGGAAGACGTTGCCCGACGATCACCACGAAAGTTGGACGTAGCGGCAAGTGGGGCCCGACGATCACCACGAAAGTTGGACGTAGCGGCAAGTGGGTAAGGAATAAAACGAGTGCTGTAAACTACCGCGAGGGCGTCCAGCTTCCTAGGTCGTTGTTGGACAACGTCAGAGGAAGAGACATTCTGCTTTTCTCTCTGTAAACAGATCGATGGAGTCTTAAAAGGTTCATGTAAACGTGTAGGCGGGTGACACACTAGGTGGGACCCGGTGCCTGCAATACTTACACAGTTATTAAAAAGGTGCTAAACGGCAAAACCAATAGTTCATCATTTATATCGCTAAAAAGTAGTAAAGGTATAGGAAAGGAAGAGTTGCGGCGTCAGAACGAAAAGTGTGGTAAGTGATTTGTGAAAGGTATAGGTTATTGTTACTCAGGGCCATTCTTTTGTAGGAGTTATTGAAAGTCAGACTCCGTTGCGCTAAAAAATATTGTGTGTCAGTTTAGTGTTGATCAGAATAAGCAAAGAGAGTAATGTCTGAGTACGTTCAGTTTCGCTCAGATGTATGAAAATCAAATAATGTAAGAGGTTTATCAGCACAGTAATTCATTAATTTTTCTAAGGGGACGTTTCACTTGGTTTGGCAGTGAGGGGGATGATGGACGGTAGGGTGGGAGAGTAACAGGTGCGAGCGAGTACACAGTTCGGTTAAGCGGTCGTTCGGTTGACCGACGTTCGGACAATCGGCGCTCTACTGTATTTTGCGTAAGCATTTGAACATGAGAAAGCTATCCGCAAGATGGGTTCCGCATTTCCTTACGCTTGTCGAAAAACGGAATCGTGTGAAGTGTTGCAAGGATGGTTTTCAGCTGTTCAGGAAGAATCCGCAGGACTTTAAGCGTCGTTACGTCACTGTGGATGAAACATTTATACATTACTATACTCCTCAGACCAAACAACAATACAAACTGGGTTACCAAGGGACAATCTGCACCAAAAAAGGTGAAGATCATTCCTTCGCCTGGAAAGGTTATGGCGACTGTCTTTTGGGATTCGCAAGGGATAATTGTCAGCGACTATCTGGAAAAGGGTAAAACTATCACACGTGCATATTATTCATCGTAATTGGACTGTCTGAAAACCGAGCTGCAAAAAAAAACTCCGGCGATTGGACAGCAAAAAAGTCCGCGTGCTCCATCACGACAATGCACCAGCACACACCTCAGCAGTTGTGGTCGCAAAATTAATGGAAATAGGATTCCTAGACGTTGTAGATCCCTCCTATTCTCCCTCGGACTATTTGCTCCCCAATCTGAAGAAATGGCTGGCGGGACAAAACGAGGAAGTGATCGCAGCAACTAATAGCTATTTTGCAGACTTGGAAAATTCCTATTATTCGGAAGAGATCAACAAATTAGAGCAGCATTGGACGAAGTGTGTAAGTCTAAAGGGAGACTGTCGAAAAAATAAAAAAGGTTACCCAAACACGTAAGTAGAGTACGTGAAGGAACAAGTCCCTCTTCTTGTAGTGGTGTACCGTAAGTCTCTAGAAGAGCGTAGCGTTCCAAAAGATTGGTAAAGGGCACAGCTCGTCCCCGTTTTCAAGAAGGGACGTCGGACAGATGTGCAGAACTATAGACCTATATATCTAATGTCAATCAGCTGTAGAATTTTGGAACACATATTATGTTCGAGTATAATGACTTTTCTGGAGACTAGAAATCTACTCTGTAGGAATCAGCACGGGTTTCGAAAAAGACGGTCGTGTGAAACCCAGCTCGCACTATTCGTCCACGAGACTCGGAGGGTTGCACATACAATATGATGTTTTTAAGATTTTACAGGCGCTATTTGTGAATGTTCTTGCTCATTGGTCGTTGGTGGGTGGAGGTTTCTCTTTATATTTGCCAGTTTCTGTATGCCAGACAGCACATGTCGACTGGTGGTTCTTAGCACATGGGGATCCTTTAGGTACCAGCTGCATGCAGCACCAATGGGGGTATTCACACATTTAATTTTGTAACTAAATATGTAGCTTACTTAATACTTTTGAAATAGACGACAGAGCGATAGAGAAACAATTAAAATCGCTCAAAAGAGGAAAGGCCGCTGGACCTGATGGGATACCAGTTCGATTTTACACAGAGTACGCGAAGGAACTTGCCCCCCTTCTTGCAGCGGTGTACCGTAGGTCTCTAGAAGAGCGAAGCGTTCCAAAGGATTGGAAAAGGGCACAGATCACGCCCGTTTTCAAGAAGGGACGTCGAACAGATGTGCGGAACTATAGACCTATATCTCTAACGTCGACCAGTTGTAGAATTTTGGACCACATATTATGTTCGGGTATAATGACTTTTCTGGAGACTAGAAATCTACTGTGTAGGAATCAGCATGGGTTTCGAAAAAGACGGTCGTGTGAAACCCAGCTCGCAGTATTCGTCCACGAGACTCAGAGGGCCATAGACACGGGTTCACAGGTAGATGCCGAGTTTCTTGACTTCCGCAAGGCGTTCGACGCAGTTCCCCCCAGTCATTTAATGAACAAAGTAAGAGCATATGGACTATCAGACCAACTGTGTGATGGGATTGAAGAGTTCCTATATAACAGAACGCAGCATGTCATTCTCAATGGAGAGAAGTCTTCCGAAGTAAGAGTGATTTAAGGTGTGCCGCAGGGGACCTTTGCTATTCACAATATACATAAATGACCTGGTGGATAACATCGGAAGTTCACTGAGGCTTTTTGCAGACGATGCTGTGGTGTATCGAGAGGATGCAACAATGGAAAATTGTACTGAAATGCAGGAGGATATGCAGCGAATTGACGCATGGTGCAGGGAATGGCAATTGAATCTCAATGTAGGCAAGTGTAATTTGCTGCGAATACATAGAAAGAAAGATCCCTCATTTAGCTACAATATAGCAGGTCAGCTACTGGAAGAAATTCCATAAATTATCTGGGAGTAGGCATTAGGAGGGATTTAATATGGAATGATCATATAAAGGTGATCGTCGGTAAAGCAGATGCTAGACTGAGATTCATTGGAAGAATTCTAAGGAAATGCAATCGTAAAACAAAGGAAGTAGGTTACAGTACACTTGTTCGCCCCACTGCATGAATATTGCTCACCAGTGTGGGATCCGTTACAGATAGGGTTGATAGAAGAGATAGATAAGATCCAACAGAGAGCAGCGCACTTCGTTACACTGTTGTTGTTGTTTTTTGGGTGGAGACAGCAAGGTCATCGGTCTCATCGGATTAGGGAAGGACGGGGAAGAAAGTCGGCCGTGCCCTTTAAAAGGAACCATCCCGGCATTTGCCTGGAGCGATTTAGGGAAATCACGGGAAATCTGATCAGGATGGCCGGACGCGGGATTGAACCGTCGTCCTTCCGAATGTGTGTCCAGTGTGCTACCACTGCGCCACTTCGCTCGGTACCAGTTAGGGTTGATAGAAGAGATAGAGAAGATCCAACAGAGAGCAGCGCACTTCGTTACATTGTTGTTGTTGTTTTTTGGGTGGAGAGCAGACAGCGAGGTCATCGGTCTCATCGGATTAGGGAAGGACGGGGAAGAAAGTCGGCCGTGCCCTTTAAAAGGAACCATCCCGGCATTTGCCTGGAGCGATTTAGGGAAATCACGGGAAATCTGATCAGGATGGCCGGACGCGGGATTGAACCGTCGTCCTTCCGAATGTGTGTCCAGTGTGCTACCACTGCGCCACTTCGCTCGGTACCAGTTAGGGTTGATAGAAGAGATAGAGAAGATCCAACAGAGAGCAGCGCACTTCGTTACACTGTTGTTGTTGTTTTTTGGGTGGAGACAGCAAGGTCATCGGTCTCATCGGATTAGGGAAGGACGGGGAAGAAAGTCGGCCGTGCCCTTTAAAAGGAACCATCCCGGCATTTGCCTGGAGCGATTTAGGGAAATCACGGGAAATCTGATCAGGATGGCCGGACGCGGGATTGAACCGTCGTCCTTCCGAATGTGTGTCCAGTGTGCTACCACTGCGCCACTTCGCTCGGTACCAGTTAGGGTTGATAGAAGAGATAGAGAAGATCCAACAGAGAGCAGCGCACTTCGTTACATTGTTGTTGTTGTTTTTTGGGTGGAGAGCAGACAGCGAGGTCATCGGTCTCATCGGATTAGGGAAGGACGGGGAAGAAAGTCGGCCGTGCCCTTTAAAAGGAACCATCCAGGCATTTGCCTGGAGCGATTTAGGGAAATCACGGGAAATCTGATCAGGATGGCCGGACGCGGGATTGAACCGTCGTCCTTCCGAATGTGTGTCCAGTGTGCTACCACTGCGCCACTTCGCTCGGTACCAGTTAGGGTTGATAGAAGAGATAGAGAAGATCCAACAGAGAGCAGCGCACTTCGTTACATTGTTGTTGTTGTTTTTTGGGTGGAGAGCAGACAGCGAGGTCATCGGTCTCATCGGATTAGGGAAGGACGGGGAAGAAAGTCGGCCGTGCCCTTTAAAAGGAACCATCCAGGCATTTGCCTGGAGCGATTTAGGGAAATCACGGGAAATCTGATCAGGATGGCCGGACGCGGGATTGAACCGTCGTCCTTCCGAATGTGTGTCCAGTGTGCTACCACTGCGCCACTTCGCTCGGTACCAGTTAGGGTTGATAGAAGAGATAGAGAAGATCCAACAGAGAGCAGCGCACTTCGTTACATTGTTGTTGTTGTTTTTTGGGTGGAGAGCAGACAGCGAGGTCATCGGTCTCATCGGATTAGGGAAGGACGGGGAAGAAAGTCGGCCGTGCCCTTTAAAAGGAACCATCCAGGCATTTGCCTGGAGCGATTTAGGGAAATCACGGGAAATCTGATCAGGATGGCCGGACGCGGGATTGAACCGTCGTCCTTCCGAATGTGTGTCCAGTGTGCTACCACTGCGCCACTTCGCTCGGTACCAGTTAGGGTTGATAGAAGAGATAGAGAAGATCCAACAGAGAGCAGCGCACTTCGTTACATTGTTGTTGTTGTTTTTTGGGTGGAGAGCAGACAGCGAGGTCATCGGTCTCATCGGATTAGGGAAGGACGGGGAAGAAAGTCGGCCGTGCCCTTTAAAAGGAACCATCCAGGCATTTGCCTGGAGCGATTTAGGGAAATCACGGGAAATCTGATCAGGATGGCCGGACGCGGGATTGAACCGTCGTCCTTCCGAATGTGTGTCCAGTGTGCTACCACTGCGCCACTTCGCTCGGTACCAGTTAGGGTTGATAGAAGAGATAGAGAAGATCCAACAGAGAGCAGCGCACTTCGTTACATTGTTGTTGTTGTTTTTTGGGTGGAGAGCAGACAGCGAGGTCATCGGTCTCATCGGATTAGGGAAGGACGGGGAAGAAAGTCGGCCGTGCCCTTTAAAAGGAACCATCCAGGCATTTGCCTGGAGCGATTTAGGGAAATCACGGGAAATCTGATCAGGATGGCCGGACGCGGGATTGAACCGTCGTCCTTCCGAATGTGTGTCCAGTGTGCTACCACTGCGCCACTTCGCTCGGTACCAGTTAGGGTTGATAGAAGAGATAGAGAAGATCCAACAGAGAGCAGCGCACTTCGTTACATTGTTGTTGTTGTTTTTTGGGTGGAGAGCAGACAGCGAGGTCATCGGTCTCATCGGATTAGGGAAGGACGGGGAAGAAAGTCGGCCGTGCCCTTTAAAAGGAACCATCCAGGCATTTGCCTGGAGCGATTTAGGGAAATCACGGGAAATCTGATCAGGATGGCCGGACGCGGGATTGAACCGTCGTCCTTCCGAATGTGTGTCCAGTGTGCTGGCCACTGCGCCACCTCGCTCGGTCACGTCCTTACAGGATCATTTAGTAATCGTGAAAGCGTTACGGAGACGGTAGATAAACTCCAGAGTAAGACTCTGCAGGAGAGACGCTCAGTAGCTCGGTACGGGCTTTTGTTGAAGTTTCGAGAACATACCTTCACCGAAGAGTCAAGCTGTATATTGCTCCCCCCCTACGTATATCTCGCGAAGAGACCGTGAGGATAAAATGAGAGAGATTAGAGCCCACACAGAGCCATACGGACAATCATTCTTTCCGTGAAGAACACGAGACTGGAATAGAAGGGAGAACCGATAGAGGTTCTCAAGGTACCCTCCGCCACACAACGCCAGGTGGCTTGCGGAGTATGGGTGTAGATGTAGATTCTTGCAGGGACTTTTTAAACACCCCTCGTATTGCATTACTTATAGAGCGCCAGCCGTACATTGTGTAATTTCTAGGGAGTCAAAAATCGAAGAGCGACGCCCGGCAGGACTCCCACGTGGATGCCACTTCGACTGAATGAGGCGCGCTCTGCTGCCGCTGCCTTTTCGCGCGCTCGCGCAGAGACTGTGGGCGCTGCAGCGTATTGGCTTCGGCCGCGGGCGGTCGCAATTCGATTCCCGGATGGCCACAACGCGCCAGCAGCAGCCTGCCGTGACCGCCGCCATTACGCTAATGAATCTCACTACGGCCGGCCGAGAGGCGCGTAACGCTATTTCCCGCCGGCTAAACGTCACAGATCAGCTCCGCTAATACGCGCGCCGACGTCGTTTCCAATTCAATAAAGGCAGTGCTCCCGCGATACAGGGGCCGCAGCGCGAATATCCAGCGCGGCGCGCGCCATTTTCGTTCCAGCGATTCGCCGCTATTCACCGGTGCCTCATAATAGTTGTTTTTTTTTTTTTTTTTTCCAGCCAGCGTAGCCGTCAACGTTATCGGCAACCTATGGCTGGTGAACCGCAGCGCGATCCCCGTCATACGATATGGATGCGGTCGCGTCTGTTCATCCGGACATTTCTGACAGAATGCACACCACGCATTTTTTTGTATAACCGATTCGGCTCCAGGGGCAAGGGATCCACCACTTTCACTGCGGACTCGCAGTGACGTCTGACCTCCTGCGAGAACGTCTGAGCCGTGTACAGGGAGGAAAGGCTTTCATAGTTCGCTCTTCTGAATCCCGCAGCGGAACGGAGATTGTACGCCATCCTGCAATGTCCAACAAATAATACAAGCGTTGTAACAATACCCACCTAAGGTGTAAGGAGAATTCATATGAACATTTACAATGCCAGTGGACTTTCTCCTTGCATAACTTGTGTACAAGCCAATATTTATGTGTACCCTGACCAGGAGACCTCACTACCCGTTAGGCCATTTTCTAGGATTGCCTTCGGCTGTGCGTCTGAAGTATGACTTTTGAGGTTATTTTATTGAGGTTCTAATAATAGTACCAAAGTGGCCCATAACGACCTTGCCTAAAGTCAAAATACCTGTTTGCACACCTTATACCGTTTGCCATAAATACATATTCGCTATACGCGTATCAAATCATCCAAATTAGGCTTATAATACCACAATTCTTCCCACACCATAACAGCTGCAGAATAATTAATCTTGTTGCCGTAAGAAGGTTATAGCAAGTTCATCAATCCTCTACTGGTTGTTAGGAACACGGAAGGCGAGGCGTAGATCGTCCGGGTAATTTCGGATATGGTCACAGCTGGCATAAAAAAATTTCAACCCAGACATTAGCTGTAAACAGATACCTTTATTCAGAAAGTAACGTTACAAAACGTCATATATACTCTATTCCTTACACCAAATGTAACATATTTTACTTCACTCTGAACATTATCGTTTTTCTCAGGTTCATCACCAGCAATTTGAAGTCCAATTGGTACCTTGAAAAAGGCAGTTCTTTACATTCCTTCGCTAGATCTGCCCAGGATTTAACTTTAGATATATCAGCACTTTGCTCCGGCTTAGAATGTGTAACAAACTTAAATCTACGCCTTCTACTATATTTACGCCATGGTACACATTCTGTATCTTTCCGCTATTGTGCCGATCGTTTCGGTACGCAAGGGCAACGAACGATCTAGTACTCGAATTAGAGTCCGCGCGTAATTCAGTATGTATTTCGGTAGCGATGCAGTTCGGGTTTAGAGAACCGAAGCTCTGTTGTCGGTTCGCGTCGCGCAAGCCAATCAGAAGGAAGCGGCCGCAGATCAGCGCATGCGCACTGCAGCGCACACAGCGCCACAGACACAAAGCGGGTAGCAGACTACACAGGCGCGCTGTTCTTCCAAGTACCGAAAACTGCGTCTACGTCGCCGTAACGCACGACGCCGCATTCCATCGAACTGACGTGCCCGCCTTCATCGCCCTTGCCTCCTCCTTAACAGTACCAGGTGCACTATATCCATTTCCATGATTCTCACCTGAAATTCATAGAAATTTTTACTGTTTCCCTGAGCGCAAACATGCATAATAACGATAGCGTATTTGACTGTTTTCTGTAGATTTCGTAAATGCCGCATTATGTCATCTTATTCTCTTTCACACTGACATCGTGTTTTGGATTTTACGTCTCGTAAAATAAGCTAGGAATAGTGTGTAGTACGGCATTGGTACTAACAGATCTATAAAAACATGCGAAAAATTGATTCTGAGAGTTTCAAAAAATAAGATAAACAGAATATGGTTATAACTCGCTCTTAGAGATCCAAATGATTAAATGATGACTAACTGAAACCCTCAGCTGCCGACAGGTGTTGTTCATATCCCTCGATGTGGACAGCTGAAAATGTGTGCCCCGACCGAGACTCGAACCTGGCATCTCCTACTTACATGGCAGACGCTCCGTGGTGCAATGGTTATAATACTGACCTGTTGCATGGAGGATCGTGAGTAAGAAACTCACCTAGAATGTACAATTTTAATTTCTGTATTCGGTTGGAGTACATTCTGGAAGTCTCCACAAATGACAAGAATATTGTACTGGAATGTTGTGTAGCTGTATATATACTGTATGTGTTCTGGCCGAAGAAGTTCGCTCCGCGCTCTTGTAAGTGAAAGTGTTGAATAACCCTTCGTTAAGTTAATGTACACTCCTGGAAGTGGAAAAAAGAACACATTGACACCGGTGTGTCAGACCCACCATACTTGCTCCGGACACTGCGAGAGGGCTGTACAAGCAATGATCACACGCACGGCACAGCGGACACACCAGGAACCGCGGTGTTGGCCGTCGAATGGCGCTAGCTGCGCAGCATTTGTGCAACGCCGCCGTCAGTGTCAGCCAGTTTGCCGTGGCATACGGAGCTCCATCGCAGTCTTTAACACTGGTAGCACGCCGCGACAGCGTGGACGTGAACCGTATGTGCAGTTGACGGACTTTGAGCGAGGGCGTATAGTGGGCATGCGGGAGGCCGGGTGGACGTACCGCCGAATTGCTCAACACGTGGGGCGTGAGGTCTCCACAGTACATCGATGTTGTCGCCAGTGGTCGGCGGAAGGTGCACGTGCCCGTCGACCTGGGACCGGACCGCAGCGACGCACGGATGCACGCCAAGACTGCAGGATCCTACGCAGTGCCGTAGGGGACCGCACCGCCACTTCCCAGCAAATTAGGGACACTGTTGCTCCTGGGGTATCGGCGAGGACCATTCGCAACCGTCTCCATGAAGCTGGGCTACGGTCCCGCACACCGTTAGGCCGTCTTCCGCTCACGCCCCAACATCGTGCAGCCCGCCTCCAGTGGTGTCGCGACAGGCGTGAATGGAGGGACGAATGGAGACGTGTCGTCTTCAGCGATGAGAGTCGCTTCTGCCTTGGTGCCAATGATGGTCGTATGCGTGTTTGGCGCCGTGCAGGTGAGCGCCACAATCAGGACTGCATACGACCGAGGCACACAGGGCCAACACCCGGCATCATGGTGTGGGGAGCGATCTCCTACACTGGCCGTACACCTCTGGTGATCATCGAGGGGACACTGAATAGTGCACGGTACATCCAAACCGTCATCGAACTCATCGTTCTACCATTCCTAGACCGGCAAGGGAACTTGCTGTTCCAACAGGACAATGCACGTCCGCATGTATCCCGTGCCACCCAACGTGCTCTAGAAGGTGTAAGTCAACTACCCTGGCCAGCAAGATCTCCGGATCTGTCCCCCATTGAGCATGTTTGGGACTGGATGAAGCGTCGTCTCACGCGGTCTGCATGTCCAGCACGAACGCTGGTCCAACTGAGGCGCCAGGTGGAAATGGCATGGCAAGCCGTTCCACATGACTACATCCAGCATCTCTACGATCGTCTCCATGGGAGAATAGCACCCTGCATTGCTGCGAAAGGTGGATATACACTGTACTAGTGCCGACATTGTGCATGCTCTGTTGCCTGTGTCTATGTGCCTGTGGTTCTGTCAGTGTGATCATGTGATGTATCTGACCCCTGGAATGTGTCAATAAAGTTTCCCCTTCCTGAAACAATGAATTCACGGTGTTCTTATTTCAATTTCCAGGAGTGTATGTGTCTACTTCAGAAATCATTGCCAAAGTGCACAAAATGGTCACGGAGGATAGCCTACTGAAAGTGCGTGAAATTGCTCCCGCCTACCAGATGTCATCTGAAAGGTTATATGGCATTTCCTTCATCCATATCTACATGCATTATCTGCAAATCACATTCAAGTGACTGGCAGAGGGTTCATCGAACCACCTTCACAATTCTCTATTATTCCAATCTCGTATAGCGCGCGGAAAGAACGAACACCTATATAATTCCGTACGAGCTCTGATTTCCTTTATTTTATCTTGGTGATCATTCTTCCCTATGTAAGTCGGTGTGCCGGCCGCGGTGGTCTAGTGGTTCTAGGCGCGCAGTCCGGAACCGCGGGACTGCTACGGTCGCAGGTTCGAATCCTGCCTCGGGCATGGATGTGTGTCATGTCCTTAGGTTAGTTAGGTTTCAGTAGTTCTGAGTTCTAGGGGACTGATGACCACAGCAGTTAAGTCCCATAGTGCTCAGAGACATTTCAACCATTTTTGTAAGTCGGCGTCAACAAATATTTTCGCATTCGGAAGAGAGAGTTGGTGATTGAAACTTCGTCAGAAGATTCCGTCGCAACCAAAAACGCCTTCTTTTAATGATGTCCATCCCAAATCCTGTACCATTTCTGTGACACTCTCCCACATATTTCGCGACAATACAAAACGTGCTGACTTTCTTTGAACTTCTTCGATGTACTCCGTAAGTCCTATTGGTAAAGATCGCACACCGCGCAGCAGTATTCTAAAAGAGGACGGACAAGTGTAGTGTAGGAAGCCTTCTTAGTACGTGCGTTATATATTCTAAGTGTTCTGCCAATAAAACGCAGTCTTTGGTTAGCCTTCCCCACAACATTTTGTATGTGTTCCTTCCAATTTAAGTTGTTCGTAATTGTAATACCTATGTATTTAGTTGAAATACGGCTTTTAGATTAGAGTCATTTATCGTGTAACGGAAGTTAAACGAGTTCCTTTTGGCACTAATATGGATGACCTCACACTTTTCTTTAGTAAGGATCAACTGCCAATTTTTGCACCATTCCGATATTTCTTCTAAATCGTTTTGCAATTTGTTTTGATCTTCTCATGACTTTATTAGTCGATAAACGAGAGCGTCATCTGCAAACAACCGAAGACGGCTGCTCAGATTGTCTCCCAAATCGTTTATAGAGATGAGGAACAGCAAAGGGCCTACAACACTACCTTGGGGAACGCCGGAAATCATTTCTGCTTTCCGTCAATTATTACGAACTGTGACCTCTCTGACAGGAAATCACAAATCCAGTCACATAACTGAGACGACATTCCATAAGCACGCAATTTTACTGCGAGCCGCTTGTGTGGTACAGTGTCGAAAGACTCCCGGAAATCCAGAAATGCGGAATCGATCGGAAATCCCTTGTCAATAGCACTCAGCACTTCATGTCAATAAAGAGATAGTTGTGTTTCACAGGAACTATGTTTTCTAAAGCCATGTTGACTGTGTGTCAATAGACCGTTTTCTTGGAGGTAATTCATTATGTTGGAACACAATATATGTTCTAAAATCCTGCTGCATATCGGCGTTAACGATATGGGCCTGTGATTTACTGGATTACTCCTACTACCTTTCTCGAATATTGGTGTGACCTGTGCAAGTTTCCAGTCCTTGGGTACGGATCTTTAGTCGAGCTAACGGCTGTATATGATTGTTTAGTATGGAGCTAATGCATCAGCATTTTAACTGACAAAATTATCTGCAAGATGGGTGCCGCGACTCTTGACGCTGGACCAAAAACGCACGAGAATGGACATAACGGAACAATGTTTGCCCAGTTTTAGGAGAAAAGAACAAGATTTTTTTTTTCACCAGTTTGTGATCACAGGGTGCACTTCTATACCACAGACACAGAACGACAGTCAAAGCAGTGCAACCATGCTCGTTCTCTGCCACCAAAGAAAGCAAAGACCGTTCTTTCTGCGGGAAAGTTCGTGGCATAAGTGTTCTGGGATGCGAAGGCGATTCTGTCTGTAGTTTATCTCCCCACTGGGCAAACAATTACTGGAGAATACTACGATAACCTCCTGGGCGAAATGCAACAAAAGCTACGCGAAAAAAAGGTCAAGTTCAGCAAGGAAGGAAGTCACCTTACTTCAAGACAATGCGCGCCCGCACACATGCGCCGTCACCGTGGCGAAATTACAGGAACTAAGGTATGAATTGTTGCCACACCTGCGTTATTCAGTTGATATGCCACCGTCACACTCCCACCTCTTCCCAAAACTAAACGTTTTTCTTGGTGGACGAGGATTCACTGCAAACGAAGAACATCTAGTCGCAATTGACAACTATTTCGCAGGCCTGGAGGAAAACTATTTTCGACAT
This sequence comes from Schistocerca gregaria, assembly GCF_023897955.1. Taxonomy (NCBI): domain Eukaryota; kingdom Metazoa; phylum Arthropoda; class Insecta; order Orthoptera; family Acrididae; genus Schistocerca; species Schistocerca gregaria. Next base: position 82,774,009 of record NC_064930.1, on the reverse strand, counting down.
AGGATCAAGGCACTGGAACATCGTTGCATCAAGTGCATTAATCTACAAGGGCAGTACATTGAAAAATAAAAAAGTTTCAGTGACGTAAGTACTTTTCTCTATTCCGTTCCGAGATCTCTCCGAACTTCCCTTGTAATAAAAACAATAGAAAAATTTCTGCTGGTCATATAGTCTATGTAAGCGAAGCAGTGGGAAGTAAACGAGTATAAAGTTTTCATGTCATCTGATACCAATTTTGTGTTTTATTTTATAGCCTTTGAAAACTGCGGACTGTTGAAACGCAAAAGGTGATTTTGTAAGTAATAAAAAGTGTCGTCGAGACAAAATAAGAGCTGAGACTGGTTTGATGCAGCTCTCCATGCTACCCTATCCTGTGCAAGCTTCTTCATCTCCCAGCACCTACTGCAACCCACATCCTTCTGAATCTGCTTAGTGTTTTCATCGCTTGGTCTCCCTCTACGATTTTTACGCACCACGCTCCCCTCAAGTACTAAACTGGTGACCCTTGATGCCTCAACACACGTCCTACCAACCGATCCCTTCTTCTAGTCAAGTTGTGCCACAAACTTCTCTTCTCCCCTATTCTATTCAATATCTCCTCATTAGTTAAGTGATCTACCCACCTAATCTTCAGCATTCTTCTGTAGCACCACATTTCGAAAGCTTCTATTCTCTTCTTGTCGAAACTATTTATCGTCCATGTTTCACCTCCATACATGGCTACACTCCATACAGATACTTTCAGAAACGACTTTCCCACACTTAAACCTATACTCGATGTTAACAAGTTTCCCTTGTTCAGAAACGTTTCCCTTGCCATTGCCAGTCTACATTTTATATCCTCTCTACTTCGACCATCATCAGTTATTTTGCTCCCCAAATAGCAAAACTCCTTTACTACTTTAAGTGTCTCATTTCCTAATCTAATTCCCTCAGCATCATCTGATTTAAATCTACTACATTTCATTATCCTCGTTTTGCTTTTGTTGGTGTTCACCTTATATCCTCCTTTCCAGACACTATCCTTTCCGTTCAACCGCTCTTCCAGGTCCTTTTCTGTCTCTGACAGAATTACAATGTCATCGGCGAACCTGAATGTTTTTACTTCTTCTCCATGGATTTCAATACCTACTCAGAATATTGCTTTTGTTTCCTTTACTGCTTGCTCAATATACATATTGAATAGCATCGGGCAGAGGCTACAACCCTGTCTCACTCCCTTACCAACAACTGCCTCCCTTTCATGCCCATCGACTCTTATAACTGCCATCTGGTTTCTGTACAAATTGTAAATAGCCTTTCGCTCCCTGTATTTTACCCCTGCCACCTTCAGAATTTGAAAGAGACTATTCCGGTCAACACTGTCAAAAGCTTTTTTTAAGTCTACAAATGCTAGAAACGTAGGTTTGCCTTTCCTTAATCTATCTTCTAAGATAAGTCGTAGGGTCAGTATTGCCTCACGTGTTCCAATGATTCTGCGGAATCCAGACTGATCTTCCCAGAGGTCACCTTCTGCCAGTTTTTCCATTCGTCTGTAAAGAATTCAGATTAGTATTTTGCAGCTGTGACGTATTAAACTGATTGTTTGGTAATTTTCACATGTGTCAACACCTACTTTCTTTGGGATTCGAATTATTATATTCTTCTCGAAGTCTGAGGGTATTTCGGCTGTCTCGTACATCTTGCTCACCAGATGGTAGACTTTTGTCAGGACTGGCTCTCCCAAGGCCGTCAGTAGTTCCAATGGAATGTTGTCTACTCCAGGGGCCTTGTTTCGACTCAGGTCTTTCAGTGCTCTGTCAAACTCTTCACGCAGTATCTTATCTCCCATTTCATCTTCATCTACATCGTCTTCCATTTCCATAACTTTGTCCTCACCCTTGTCTAGTCCTTCTATATACAAAGCGAGTCAAAATTCTTTGGATACTTTCATAAGTTGGAAGAATAAAGGAAAAATTGAAATGTGATGATGGGAACATAGGTTTGATGTGGGGCCGCAACTTTTGGAGTGAAATCCGCCGTTTGGGATTTAAGTCTTTTTTTAAATGGGAAGGGGGTGTATGACACATCAAATAACACTCGTTTGAGCTCTGGAATTTGGTGGTGTAATTCGTTTTGTCTATCTTGTACAGTTTAGAAGTTATTAATATTCAAAGTTTGGAAATTATCTTCATATCGACTGCAACCACACATGTTCTACGTGTTGTCCATCCCGTGCAATGCACAACTGTAGTTGTTGCAACCACATTAGTAACTTCTAAACTGCACAAGATAAGCAAAAACAAATTACGCCACTCAATTCCAGAGCTAGAACCAGTGTTATTTGATATGTCATACACCACTTTTCCCATAAAAAAAAATATGAATCCAAAATGGCGGATATCAAGATGACATTCACTCCTGAAGTTGCGGTCCCATGTCAAACCTATGTTCCGATCATCACATTTCAATTTTCCCTTTAATCTTCCAACTTATGAAGGTGTCCAACGACTTTTGACTCGCCCTGTACTGCTTCCACCTTTCTGCTGTCCCTTCTTTGCTTAGAACTCTGTTTCCATCTGAGCTCTTGATATTCATACAAGTGGTTCTCTTATGTCCAAAGGCCTCTTTAATTTTCCTGTAGGCAGTATCTATCTTACCCCTCGTGAGATAAGCCTCTACATCCTTACATTTGTCCTCTAGCCATCCCTGCTTAACCATTTTGCACTTCCTGTCGATCTCATTTTTGAGACGTCTGTATTCCTTTTTGCCTGCTTCATTTACTGCATTTTTATGTTTCCTCCTTTCATCAATTAAATTCAATATTTCTTCTGTTACCCAAGGATTTCTACTAGCCCTCGTCTTTTTTACCTACTTGATCCTCTGCTGGCTTCAGTACTTCATCCCTCGAAGCTACCCATTCTTCTTCTACTGTATTTCTTTCCCCCAACTCCTGTCAATTTTTCCCTTATGCTCTCCCTGAAACTCTGTACAACCTCTGTTTCTTTCAGCTTATCCAGGTTCCATCTCCTCAAATTCCCACCTTTTCAGCAGTTTCTTGAGTTTTAATCTACAGTTCATAACCAATAGATTGTGGTCAGAGTCCACACCTGCCCCTGGAAATGTCTTACAATTTAAAACTTGGTTGCTAAATCTCTGTCGTACCATTATATAATCTACCTGAAACTTTCTGTTACCCAAGGAATTCTATTAGCCCTCGTCTTTTTATTTTACAGCTTTTGAAAATTGCTGACTGTCGAAACGCAAAAGGTGGTTTTGGAAATAATGAAAAGTGTGGTCGAGACATAATGAAAGGTGCTGGAGTGAATTACAAGGCCGTTGCTGGCACAGCGCCCCCCCATGGCGGAACGATCCTCTTCCACTGGATGCCCACGGGATCACGGCCGCGCCCTCTCCGCCATTACCCACGAGTCCTGCCGCGCTCCCTGGACACTTGGCTGGCGACTTCACAGGAGCGGCGGCAAAGAGGCGCCGAGTTCTCCGCCTGATTACTCAGCGGACCAAACTTTCCCTCCCGGAAAGAAACTTGCCTCCCGTTACGATCTCAGCAGCAGCAGCGGACCTCGTGTTCCTGTGAGCAGCACACAGCCCCCCGCCGCTCTGCCGTCGCCAGCGGCAACTTTTGTCCCTGCTGTGACCGTTCTGAAGACCGCGCTTTGCTTTCCGCCGCTGCTCTCCGCCGAATAGATGTTTCACCTACCTCCCCTCTTCTCCGTCTTCAGCAACGCCGAGCATGTGCATAAATGTATAAAGACGAGCAGATAGAAGAGGTTGACAATCTTAAATTCCTGGGATTACAACTTGATAATAAATTCAGTTGGGAGTAGCACACCACAGAAGTGCAGAAACGCCTTAACAAATCTGTATTTGCAATTGGAGTGTTAGCAGACATAGGCGACATAAAAGTGAAAAAGCTTGCATACTTTGCCTACTTTCATTCCCTAATGTCATATGGTATAATATTCTGGGGTAACTCTTCAAGTCAAACAAAAGTTTACAGAGTCCAAAACCGGGTAATACGTAATATTTGTAGAGTAAATTCAAGGACGTCCTGCAGAAACCTCTTCAAAGAATTGGGTATACGAACTACTGCCTCTCAGTATATTTACTCCTTAATGAAATTTGTCCTAAATAATATATCTCTTTTTCCAACAAACAGCTCAGTTCATATATACGATACCAGGAACGAAACTGATCTGCACAACGACTTGAAAGCACTTACTTTAGTTCAAAATGGGGTCCACTACACGGGAACACTCATCTTCAATAATTTGACAGCAACCATAAAAAATTTAGTTACAAATAAAGATCCGTTTAAACGGAGCCTGAAAGTCTTACTAGGGGCCAACTCCTACTCCACTGACGAATTTTTTAATAGAAACAAACGATGTATTGTGTATACTCATACTATTAGTATCGTTATTTTAGCTTTAAAAAAAATGACATTTTCCACATCCACGAGGATCTCCTCAGCACGGATCTATGGAACGAAAAACTAATCTAATGTAATCTCTAACACACAACGCGTTGGGGTCCGATGGCGAGCATATTTCTGCATATCGTCTTTGCTCCGCGTGTGTCAATAAAACCTTGGGACGAAGATCGCAAATGGAATTTGGATGACAAAGTAATCGCTGGTGGCCTATCAAGTAACAAATAACTCAAAGGAATTAAGGTATATTGATAACTTTCACTTATGGGTCGTCTGACAGCTACTGAATAAAACACAATTTTAGTGCCATACGCGTTTCGCCTTTATTTTCTGCAAGGCATCATCAGTGGCCTGGAATATGTACTTTTTTTTTTGCTATCTAATTTACATTTTGGTCACTGTACCTTGTACTGATTCTTTATTTACGTGAGCATTACGGCACTCCAACCCCAGTTCTCGATACCAGTAATATCGTACTACTTTTCTGCGAAGTAACAGACATATTTTTCTGACAATATTCACACTGGGTTTTATAAATGTATAGGTACACCGATGTATCTATATATTACAGTGATATGGTTCTTGTGTGTATTCATTTCTGTGAGACTGTCACAGAACCGTTTTGCCGCGAATGCGCACAGAGCAGTATTTGTTTCACTTTGCAGAAAGTTAAGTTGTTATTTCGCTTTGTAAAAGAACAGTCGAATGTTGTGTTTTGTTAAAGTGGAAATCAAATATATGAAGAGAGATACAAAACTGTTTTCTTGATGATGATGTTGTGGTTGGCAGGAGAGCCAACACCGAGTTACTAGAGGAGGCCGAAATGCACGCGATTTAGCTCACGCTGGCTGGTACAGGACAAGGAAATTAGAATTTAGAAACAACGGACGTAGCTGTTGGAATAGTTAACTTTAATACATTAATGGAGAACGTCGCTCTTTATGGTACATGATTCACAATATCAATAGAAACTGATAATGGCGCCTTGCTAGGTCGTAGCAAATGACGTAGCTGAAGGCTATGCTAACTATCGTCTTGGCAAATGAGAGCGTAGAAGTCACTGAACCATCGCTAGCAAAGTCGGCTGTACAACTGGGGCGAGTGCTAGGAAGTCTCTCTAGACCTGCCGTGTGGCGGCGCTCGGTCTGCAATCACTGATAGTGGCGACACGCGGGTCCGACGTATACTACCGGACCGCGGCCGACTTAAAGGCTACCACCTGGCAAGTGTAATGTCTGGCGGTGACATCACAGATGTGACGATTAAAAAGAAGTATCTGTGAATTTACCAGAAGTTTAATAAAAATGTGGGTCGTGAACATGAAGTCAAAAAATTATTTGTACCATACCATTGTTCTGATCTGGGATTGTTTTATCATTAAGAATTTCCTGAGAAACGCATTTGTTAGGACTCCAAATATTGCTAAAATACAGACCTGGACATTCTAGCAGTCAAACTGGAATCATTCTAGAATCAACAAGATGAGCCATAACAACTTCGACGAAATCTACGTGGGAATCCATTCATGATAAGTGCCAAAATTAATGACTTTTTTACAGTGACCTCATTATTTCCATTCTGACGATATCATCCACAGTCATTATCTTTGTTGTTGCCCGATAAAGCGAACATATGCTGCGTGAGCAACATTACTAATCTGATTTCTAACCTACTTTGGAAGTGGTGGTATTGTTAGAACCTATAGGTTATAGACAGCTCTGGTGGTTGATATTTACTATTACGTAACAATGTTTTGAACTGTACTTACAGGTTGAGTGGGCGATTTCCTACATATTACGCTCCTGTTGCATTTTTGGTGTTGTTCTTCTTCTTATAAATGCCAATTTGCGGCTGTTTTCCCCACATTTCACAGCACTATGAACTGAACAATTGTTTCGATGCAATGTTTTGGTTTCTGTTGCCGACTGTCAGATTTTTTGCCAAAGATCGAATGTTATTGCCAAACTTTCGAGTGTGATAATGAAGTATTTGTGATCTGTTGGTGTATGCATTTGTTTGTGTGTGTGTGTGTGTGTGTGTGTGTGTGTGTGTGTGTGTGTGTGTGTGTGTGTACAGAAGGCGAAGGGAAAAAGTTTGTGTTTTTTTATTATCTTACCATTTATTTTATTTAGTGTTACATGTCACTTCCTGTGGCGTGCTGATTACATGTCACTACCTGCGGCGTAGTGATTATAAGGTCACGGTGCTGGACTGCGAAGCGGGAGGTCCAGTTGAAATCTCCCGAATATTTGTTTTCCACAAAATTATGATCTATCCGTCCGGTCATTGACATGTCTCTTGACTGTATTCAGATTTGTGTCTGTGTCGTGACGTAACGCCCGTTGGAAACAGTGAGGTTTAAGGAATGAACCTCCTGACGTACGTACCTCCCATTTGTTCTACACAAGTGCCACATATTTTGACACTTGACTTCCTTTGTTGTAACATAGTTCGCATATGTTTATTTGTTGTTTTCATTTCTCTGAGAGGTCTATGCGACATCTCGCCTGCTCTCAATATTCATACATTTACTTGCAACGGTAATATTTTCTTACCGCATGACTTATATTCTATAACCAACAAGCTGACCCGGCGAACTCTGTTGCGACTTAAAGCCAATAAATAATCAGATTTTGGATCTTAAGTTCAATTTCTTATTAGGAAATACAAATAAAAAATTAAGTATTTTAGTGATTCTTTATTCTTTATATTTTTTGGTGCATAGCTTCCACTCTTCAATTAAGTACCTTGCGATACACGATATTTTTTGTATTATTATCAGGCGCAAGAACAAACAACGCAGATGGTCTTCCGACCCGCGAACATGCCACATATAATTGACCATGTGAAAAGCATGGACATTCCAGATTTAAACCACAAACTTTCAAGGACTGGCCTTGTGATTTGTTAATGGTCATGGCGAACGCAAGACGGATCGGAAATTGAAGTCTTTTAAACTCAAACGGCTTATCGGTAGGGATCAACGGGATCCTGGGAATGAGAACTTCCTCACCTTCGAATTTTCCTTTGAGTATCGTCGCGTAAATAACACTGTTTATCAATGTACTTACCACCAAACGTGTACGGTTGCACAGTTTTGGTTGGTTTATGTTTCGAAGCATGACTACTACAGAGCCAACTTTTAGTCGTAAATTGTGTGGTGGTAAGCCAGGTACAACCAAGGAGTTTAAAAATTCAATTGGATAGTTGATGGCTTTATCTTCATTTGTTACTCAGTCAATAGATTTGAATGACTGCATTTTACCAATGATCTCATTCTGAATTAGGTTGTTCAGATCATCTACATCTTTATTCTTAGCCGCTTAAATTGCTCGCTCGCTCAACCATTCCTTACGTTTGTAGTTAGTAATGATGTTTGGGAATACTTTGTTGATACGTTCGTCTTCCTATGAGACAAAGTTACAGAAATTATGAGGAAATGAAATCAGTCCGCTCCATTCTTCGTCAGGTACCTGACCATTACCGATAGCCAGCAATTGCTCAGAGAAATCTTCAGCAGGTGTGTCATTAAGCAATGCAACTCTCATGTTTGTTGTCAGCTGAAGTTTCTTCACATAGCGCCATTGATTCCATGATTTGAGGCAAGCATTTATTTCGTCTCCAGCCGTTGATCTTGGAAGTACTGGCAGTGTTTCGCCGAAAATCGCCAGACAGTAAAATCGCTGCTCCTCCAAAACATCTCGAGTCACTGCGTCGATCGTTCATTGTTCTGCTAAGTGCCTCTCTAATGCACGTTTATGCGACATTGTGCATTCGTCTCTGAGGATGATCTTGGATGCAGATAAAACGTTGGCCATTGCTGAGCTTTTTGTAATATTACGTATTGGTTCTTCAATAGCTTGAAGATTTAACGGTAATTTTAATGCTGAATAAGCCGGACTTTCCCACTAAGGCTGCACAATCCGTGAGTTTCTCCGGAAAACTTCAATGCGCCACAATACTCGCAATACAACGTCTATCGGCCCAATGCAAACGCAAGGATGCAAGCAGTAACAGGTGCTGCAATCGTATCTAAACGCTGCTCGATTCAAATCATCACGTGACAAATGTCGTCTTGTGCGTCGAAAATTATCTTCATGTTGATCTCTTTTGTTCGCTCGACTATTTCGCATTGCCAACCGAGTCGCTTCATGGGCTGCCTCACTTTTTAATTAATGACATATACTGATACTTACACCCCCCCCCCCCCCCCCCCCCCCCCCCCGTGAACCATGGACCTTGCCGTTGGTGGGGAGGCTTGAGTGCCTCAGCGATACAGATGGCCATACCGTAGGTGCAACCACAACGGAGGGGTATCTGTTGAGAGGCCAGACAAACGTGTGGTTCCTGAAGAGGGGCAGCAGCCTTTTCAGTAGTTGCAGGGGCAACAGTCTGGACGATTGGCTGGTCTGGCCTTGTGACACTAAACAAAACAGCCTTGCTGTTCTGGTACTGTAAACGGCTGAAAGCAAAGGGAAACTACAGCCATAAATTTTCCCGAGGCCATGCAGCTTTACTGTATGGTTAATGATGATGGCGTCATCTTGGGCAAAATATTCCGGAGGTAAAATAGTCCCCCATTCGGATCTCAGGGCGGGGACTACTCAAGAGGACGTCGTTATCAGGAGAAAGAAAACTGGCGTTCTACGGATCGGAGCGTGGAATGTCAGATCCCTTAATCGGTCAGGTAGGTTAGAAAATTTAAAAAGGGAAATGGATAGGTTAAAGTTATATATATGAAGTTCGGTGGCAGGAGGAACAAGACTTTTGGTCAGGTGAATACAGGGTCATAAATACAAAATCAAATAGGGGTAATGCAGAAGTAGCTTTAATAATGAATAGGAAAATAGGAGTGCGGGTAAGCTACTGCAAACAGCATAGTGAACGCATTATTGTGGCCAAGATAGACATGAAGCCCATGCCTACTACAGTAGTACAAGTTTATATGCCAACTAGCTCTGCAGATGATGATGAAATGTATGATGAGATAAAAGAAATTATTCAGGTAGTGAAGGGAGACAAAAATTTAATAGTCATGGGTGACTGGAATTCGAGTGTAGGAAAAGGGAGAGAAGGAAACGTAGTAGGTGAATATGGACTGGGGCTAAGAAATGAAAGAGGAAGCCGCCTGGTAGAATTTTGCACAGAGCATAACTTAATTATAGCTAATACTTGGTTTAAGAATCATAAAAGAAAGGTGTATACATGGAAGAACCCTGGAGATACTAAAAGGTATCAGATAGATTATATAATGGTAAGACAGAGATTTAGCAACCAGGTTTTGAACTGTAAGACATTTCCAGGGGCAGATGTGGACTCTGTAGATTAAAACGGAAGAAACTGCAAAAAGGTAGGAAGTTAAGGAGATGGGACCTGGATAAACTGACTATACCAGAGGTTGTACAGAGTTTCAGGGCAGCATAAGAGAACAATTCACAGGAATGGGGGAAAGAAATACAGTAGAAGAAGAATGGGTAGCTCTGAGGGATGAAGTAGTGAAGGCAGCAGAGGGTCAAGTAGGTAGAAAGATGAAGGCTAGTAGAAATCCTTGGGTAACAGAATAAATATTGAATTTAATTGATGAAAGGAGGAAATATAAAAATGCAGTAAATGAAGCAGGCAAAAAGGAATACAAACGTCTCAAAAACGAGATTGACAGGAAATGCAAAATGGCAAAGCAGGGATGGCTAGAGGACAAATGTAACGATGTAGAGGCTTATCTCACGAGGGGTAAGATAGATACTGCCTACAGGAAAATTAAAGACCTTTGGAGAAAAGAGAACCACTTGTATGAATATCAAGAGCTCAGATGGAAACCCGGTTCTCAGCAAAGAAGGGAAAGCAGAAAGGTGGAAGGAGTATGTAGAGGGTCTATACAAGGGCGATGTAGTTGAGGACAATATTATGGAAATGGAAGAGGATGTAGATGAAGATGAAATGGGAGATATGATTCTGCGTGAAGAGTTTGACAGAGCACTGACAGACCTGAGTCGAAACAAGGCCCCGGGATAGACAACATTCCATTAGAACTTCTGATAACCCTGAGAGAGCCAGTCCTGACAAAACTCTACCATCTGGTGAGACAGGCGAAATACCCGCAGCCTCCTAGAAGAATATAATAATTCCAATCCCAAAGAGAGCAGGTGTTGACAGATGTGACAGTTACCCAACAATCAGTTTAATAAGTCACGGCTGCAAAATACTAACGCGAATTTCTTACAGATAAATGGAAAAACTAGTAGAAGCCGACCTTGGAGAACATCAGTTTGGATTCCGTAGAGATATTGGAACACGTGACGCAGTACTGACCCTACGACGTATCTTAGAGGCTAGATTAAGGAAGGGCAAACCTACGTATTTGTAGACTTAGAGAAAGCATTTGACAATTTTGAGTGGAATACTCTCTATCAAATTCTAAAGGTGGCAGGGGTAAAATACAGGAAGCGAAAGGCTATTTACAATTTGCACAGAAACCAGATGGCAGTTATAAGAGTTGAGGGGCATGAAAGGGAAGCAGTGGTTGGGAAGAAAGTGAGACATGGTTGTAGCCTATCCCCAATCTTATTCAATCTGTATATTGTGCAAGCAGTAAAGGAAACAAAAGAAAAATTCGGAGTAGGTATTAAAATCCATGCAGAAGAAATAAAAACTTTGAGGTTTGGCGATGACATTGTAATTCTGTCAGAGACAGCAAAGGACTTGGAAGAGCAGTTGAATGGAATGGACAGTGTCTTGAAAGGAGGGTATAAGATGAACATCAACGAAAGCAAAACGAGGATAATGAAATGTAGTCGAAGTAAGTCGGGTGATGCTGAGGGAATTAGATTAGGAAATGAGACACTTAAAGCGGTAAAGGAGTTTTGCTATTTGGGGAGCAAAATAACTGATGGTGGTCGAAGTAGAGAGGATATAAAATGTAGATTGGCAATGGCAAGGAAAGCGTTTCTGAAGAAGAGAAATTTGTTAACATCGAGTATAGATTTAATTGTCAGGAAGTCGTTTCTGAAAGTATTTGTATGGAGTGTAGCCATGAATGGAAGTGAAACGTGGACGATAAATAGTTTGGACAAGAAGAGAATAGAAGCTTTCGAAATGTGGTGCCACAGAAGAATGCTGAAGATTAGATGGGTAGATCACATAACTAATGAGGAGTTATTGAATAGGATTGGGGAGAAGAGAAGTTTGTGGCACAACTTGAGTAGAAGAAGAGATCGGTTGGTAGGAAATGTCCTGAGGCATCAAAGGATCACCAAATTAGTACTGGAGGGCAGCGTGGAGGGTAAAAATGGTAGAGGGAGACCAAGAGATGAATACAGTAAGCAGATTCAGAAGGATGTAGGCTGCAGTAGGTACTGGGAGATGAAGAAGCTTGCACAGGATAGAGTAGCATGGAGAGCTGCATCAAACCAGTCTCAGGACTGAAGACCACAACAACAACAACAACAACAACAACAACAACTGATACTTCACCATAGACGTTCAGCTGTCATTTGCGTTTTGTTATTGCAAGTCAGATGTGTTTTTGGTATACCACGTTTTATGGCTGTCGAACGGGATAGAAATTATCCTATATCCGTCTCCTGGTTCTAAGCTACCTCCCCACGAATTTTCAGCCAAATAGGTCGAGCCGTTCTGGAGTTATAAATAGTGTAACTAACACGAGTTTCTTTCATATATATAGATGTATAGCATGACAATTGCCAGCACTACAGAAGAACAGGCAGGCCAATGAAGAGACGGAAACTTCATAATTTGTGACAAGGAGATATGAGGAATGGCGGGGGGATCTGAACACAGATATCCCCCCTTCGCAGTCCAACACTGCGACCAAATAGCCACTCGAATGCGCTAGAGGCTGCACATCTTGATCTTGGGACGTTCATGGCTTCTACTTTGCTTCTTTTCTCACGGTTCAGTACAGTTCCTCCTATTTTCACGCTTGATCTGTGTTCAGTTTTTGACGTGCTATGAACTGGGCCACTGTATCAGTAAATCTTAGGGGTGCGCGATGGGGGGGTTTACCTAGTCCGTAAAATAACTGTAATCGCGGCTAAGCTGGCTTCGTCCAAGGTTATTATGATCGCTCATTCATTAAGATTCACCCACATTTCGTACCAAAACCCGTCAATAACACATACGTTATCATCATGAAATAATAAAGTACAGCATTAGGTAATGTGAGAAATAAGTTTAGTGGTCACCATTGTTCAAACGCAATTACAAAAGAGAAAAAAAATGCTTTTGCGTGTCTATAGTTTGAAACACGACGGTCCACTCACTTCACAATTACTTCGATGTTTGCGTCGTGGGTTTACCGCACAGAAATGAACCACTCGCGACCAAACATTGTCATTCCCTTCATCTCTGGTTGTCGTGGCTGCTACTTTGCGCAGTTCAGAAGTAACGGGCCGTCAGATGAGTTACCATTCCGAATCGGGTTTCTCCCGCCCCCACCCCCATCTGCCCCAGTGACAGCGAGACTGGCGTGGCTCAAAGAACTAATTTCTACAAGGGCCCGACCTCTCATTTCCGGGAGGAAATGAAAGACGAATAAAAAATTTAAAAAAAATAACAAGAAGGAACGGCGAGCGGCGGGCAGCCATCACATCAATGGCGAACAGCCAGCGGAGGGCTGTCAGCCCATCCCCGCACTAACTCATCACAAATTTTTACTTCTGTGTTTCTTGACTGCCTTCTAGAAGCAACTGCCTTCGTCTTCCTCACATTTATCTCTTCTATATTTGTTGATGGAAGCCATTTTCTCACATAGGCTGAAATCATAACTGGAACGACAATGCTCTTGTGTCATAATCCAAAAGTAAGCAGTCTACATGGCATAAACGTTATTTTTCCTGCTAACTGGCTTCAGTCATACGAAGACCGTCTTCAGACCAGTAAGTGAATCAGAAATTAACAGAGTAGGCCAGGAACAATACAGCTACTCATAAAGTATTAAGTATGCAACATTTTAAGTCACAAAATTTAATGTGTGTATGTGCTAAGAGCCACCACTCTACATTACTGTCTGGCATGCAGATGCTGGCAGATATAAAGAGAAAACTCCACCCGCCATTCACGTGTGATCGGTAGAGCGACCAATGAACAAGAACATTCAAATAGCGTCTGTAGGATCATAAAAACATCATATTGTATGTGCAACCCCAATACAATATTACTTGTCTGTAGAATGAAATTTTCACTCTACAGCGGAGTATGCGCTGATATGAAAGTACCTGCCAGATTAAAACTGCATGCCGGACCGAGACTCGAACTAGGGACCTTTGCCTTTCGCGGGCAAGTGATTCTGTGACGTTTGGAAGGTAGGAGACGAGGTACTGGCGGAATTTAAAGCTGTGAGGACGGAGCGTGCTCGGGTAGCTCAGCTGGTCGAGCATTTGCCCGCGAAAGGCAAAGGCCCCGACTTCGTCTCGGTCCGGCACACAGTTTTAATCAGCCAGCAACTTTAATATTACCTGTGTTCTAAAAAAACACTGAAGCGCCAAAGAAGCTCGTATAGGAATGATTATTCAAATACAAAAAAATGGTTTAAATGGCTCTGAGCACCATGGGACTTAACTTCTTTGGTCATCAGTCCCATAGAACTTAGAACTACTTGAAGCTAACTAACCTAAAGATATCACACACATCCACGCCCGAGGCAGGATGCGAACCTGCGACCGTAGCGGTCGCGGGGCTCCAAACTGAAGCGCCTAGAGCCGCTCGGTCACTGCGGCCGGCATTCAAAGGTATGTGAACAGGCAGAATACAGCGCTGCGGTCGGCAATGCCTGTATAAGTCGACAATTATCTGGCGCAGTTGTTGCATCAGCAACTACTGTTATAGTGGCAGATTATCACGATTTAAGAGCTTTGGAACGTGGTGTTACAGTCGGCGCACGAGCGATGGGACACAGCATCTCCGAGGTAGCGACGAAGTAAGTATTTTCCTGTGCGACCATTTCACGAGTTTACGGAGAATATCAGGAATCCCGTACAACATCAAGTATCCGACATCGCTGCGACCGGCAAAAGATCCTACAAGAACGGGACCAACGTTGACTGCAGAGAATCGCTAAAAGTGACAGAAGTCACGCCGCAGATGTCAATGCTGGGCCATAAACAAGTGTCAGTGTGCGAAGCATTCAACGAAAGATCACCAATACGGTCTTTCGAAGCCGAAGAGCCACTCGTGTACTCTTGATGACTGCACGACACAAAGCTTTACACCTCGCCTGGAGCCATCAAAACCGACATTGCACTGTTGACTGGAAATATGTAGCCTGGTCGGACGAGTGTAGTTTCAATCTGTATCGATCGTATTGATGTGTACGGGCATGGAGACAACCTAGTTAATCCATGGGTCTTGCTTGTCAACAGGGGCCTGTTAAAGTTTGTGAAGGCTCTGTAATGGTGTGGGGCGCGCGTAGTTGGATTGATATGGGACCTCTGATACGTCTAGATACGACTCTAGCGGGTGACACGTACGTAAGCATCCTGTCTGATTACCTGCATCCATTCACGTCCATTGTGCATTCCGACGGACTTGGACAATTCCAGTAGGACAATGCAACACCTCACACGAGCAGAATTGCTACAGAGTGGCTGCAGGAACATTCCTCTGAGTTTAAACACACGTGCTGTCCACCAAACTCCCCAGACATGAACACTATTGAGCATATCTGGGATGCCTTACAACGTGCTGTTCAGAAGAGACCTTCACCTCATAGTTATGGACAGCCCTGCAGGATTCATGGTGTCAGTTCCCTCCAGCAAGACGTCAGAGATTACTCGAGTCCACGCCACGTCGTGTTCCGGCACTCCTGCGTTGTCGAGAGGGGTCCCGTGTCGGCAACTGGAAGCAGTTAATTCCACAAATTATCTGCGAGTACGCATTAGGAGTGATTTAAAATGGAATGATCCTATAAAGTTGACCGTCGGTAAAGCAGATGCCAAACTGACAGTCATTGGAAGAATCCTAAGGAAGTACATTCCGAAAATAAAGGAAGTAGGTTACAGTACGCTTGTTCGCCCACTGCTTGAATACTGCTCAGCAGTGTGGGATCCGTACCAGATAGGGTTGATAGAAGAGATAGAGAAGAGCCAACGGAGAGCAGCGCGCTTAGATACAGGATCATTTGTTGTTGTTGTTGTTGTTGTCTTCAGTCCTGAGACTGGTTTGATGCAGCTCTCCATGCTACTCTATCCTGTGCAAGCTGCTTCATCTCCCAGTACCTACTGCAACCTACATCCTTCTGAATCTGCTTAGTGTATTCATCTCTTGGTCTGCCTCTACGATTTTTACCCTCCACGCTGCCCTCCAATGCTAAATTTGTGATCCCTTGATGCCTCAAAACATGTCCTACCAACCGATCCCTTCTTCTAGTCAAGTTGTGCCACAAACTTCTCTTCTCCCCAATCCTATTCAATACCTCCTCATTAGTTACGTGATCTACCCATCTAATCTTCAGCATTCTTCTGTAGCACCACATTTCGAAAGCTTCTATTCTCTTCTTGTCCAAACTAGTTATCGTCCATGTTTCACTTCCATACATGGCTACACTCCAAACAAATACTTTCAGAAACGACTTCCTGATACATAAATCAATATTCGATGTTAACAAATTTCTCTTCTTCAGAAACGCTTTCCTTGCCATTGCCAGTCTACATTTTATATCCTCTCTACTTCGACCACCATCAGTTATTTTACTTCCTAAATAGCAAAACTCCTTTACTACCTTAAGTGTCTCATTTCATAATCTAATTCCCCCAGCATCACCCGATTTAATTTGACTACATTCCATTATCCTCGTTTTACTTTTGTTGATGTTCATCTTATATCCTCTTTTCAAGACACTGTCCATTCCGTTCAACTGCTCTTCCAAGTCCTTTGCCGTCTCTGACAGAATTACAATGTCAGGGGCGAACCTCAAAGTTTTTATTTCTTCTCCATGAATTTTAATACCTACTCCATATTTTTCTTTCGTTTCCTTCACTGCTTGCTCAATATACAGATTGAATAACATCGGGGAGAGGCTACAACCCTGTCTCACTCCCTTCCCAACCACTGCTTCCCTTTCATGCCCCTCGACTCTTATAACTGCCATCTGGTTTCTGTACAAATTGTAAATACCCTTTCGCTCCCTGTATTTTACCCCTGCCACCTTCAGAATTTGAAAGAGAGTATTCCAGTCAACATTGTCAAAAGCTTTCTCTAAGTCTACAAATGCTAGAAACGTAGGTTTGCCTTTTCTTAATCTTTCTTCTAAGATAAGTCGTAAGGTCAGTATTGCCTCACGTGTTCCAACATTTCTACGGAATCGAAACTGATCCTCCCCGAGGTCCGCATCTACCAGTTTTTCCATTCGTCTGTAAAGAATGCGAGTTAGTATTTTGCAGCTGTGACTTATTAAACTGATAGTTCGGTAATTTTCACATCTGTCAGCACCTGCTTTCTTTGGGATTGGAATTATTATTTTCTTCTTGAAGTCTGAGGGTATTTCACCTGTCTCATACATCTTGCTCACCAGCTGGTAGAGTTTTGTCATGACTGGCTCTCCCAAGGCCGTCAGTAGTTCTAATGGAATGTTGTCTACTCCGGGGGCCTTGTTTCGACTCAGGTCTTTCAGTGCTCTGTCAAACTCTTCGCGCAGTATCTTACCTCCCATTTCGTCTTCTTCTACATCCTCTTCCATTTCCATAATATTGTCCTCAAGTACATCGCCCTTGTATAAACCTTCTATATACTCCTTCCACCTTTCTGCCTTCCCTTCTTTGCTTAGAACTGGATTGCCATCTGAGCTCTTGATATTCATACACGTGGTTCTCTTCTCTCCAAAGGTCTCTTTAATTTTCCTGTAGGCAGTATCTATCTTACCCCTAGTGAGATAAGCTTCTACATCCTTACATTTGTCCTCTAGCCATCCCTGCTTAGCCATTTTGCACTTCCTGTCGATCTCATTTTTGAGATGTTTGTATTCCTTTTTGCCTGCTTCATTTACTGCATTTTTATATTTTCTCATTTAGTAATCACGAAAGCGTTACGGAGATGACAGATAAACTCCAGTGGAAGACTCTGCAGGAGAGACGCTCAGTAGTTCGGTACGGACGTTTGTTGAAGTTTCGAGAACATACCTCAACCTCCTACGTATATCTCGCGAAGAGACCATGAGGATAAAATCGGAGCCCACACAAAGGCATACCGACAATTCTTCTTTCCACGAAGAATACGAGACTGGAATAGAAGGGAGAACGGATATAGAAGTACCCTCCGCCACACACCATCAGGTGGCTTGGGGAGTATGGATGTAGATGTAGATATTAGGCAGGTGTACGGGCTTCTTCTGCTCTTCAGTGTATAATACAATGTTACTTATAATCCACGAATATATTTAATATGTCGAGGACATTAAAAACTTGAAAGGTCATTAGCTTCTACAAACTGTTTAATGTGCACATCAACTTGTCTCTTTAACCCTTAGCTTCGCAGGTGTTCTGTCATACACGGTCCCAGGTGCGGTCTGACACACCGCTACGTGTAAATTGTCGTAAGAACTGCATTCAGGAATGTCAGTGAGTCAATTAGGATTGTTATGTAAAATTTTACATTAATACCTTAGGGAAAAAAATCAAATACATTTAAAGTTTATTTTTACAAATAAAATGCATTTATGTAAAAAATTGTACAAAATGACTGTAACATTACATGATAATACTAAACCTATAGAAACTGAAATACCCTGCGCCCCGAATTTTACTTTTTGCTACGTTTCTATTGTGTATTACACACGTAATAACAAAACACATAATAAATACCCACACAAAACTAAAAAATAAATAAAAACTACATTTTTACACTTTTCAATTTTGATTTCCTTTTTGGAATATTTCTGCAAATTTTTGTACAGCAAGCAAGGCAGATTAATTTCTTGCAACAGTGGGAAATATAAGAAGTCTTCCTCTTCTTTTAAGGGTTTTCAGGTGGAGTATGTTTCGGAGTTTTCTAATCGTTCTGCTACACTCAAAACACAGAGTATGAATGCAAGAAGATGACACGCTGAAAGACACACTTCACGGCATTCGCTTCAGAACTGCTACAAACTCGTCGGGAAACAGACCGCGCCGCTCCAACTGTCAACACAGCTCGCACAGGTAAGAGTATCGTAAGACTTCCACATCGCTGGCAACGGGTTATACGCACTGCTGGTGACTACTTTGAAGGTCGGTAAAACTTTGAAACACGTATCTATTTTGTACTAGCTGTAAATAAATAGTTGCCACTATTAACGTTTCAACCCTCGCACATATAGGGTGGTCAATTGATCATGACCGGGCCAAATATCTCACGAAATAATCGTCAAATGAAAAAGTACTACTACGTCTAGCTTGAAGGGGGGAAACCAGATGGCATTATGGTTGGCCCGCTAGATCAACTGCGTTTTTTAAAAATAGAAACCCCTTTTTTATTACATATTCGTGTAGTGCGTAAAGAAATATGAATGTTTTAGTTGCACCACTTTTTTCGCTTTGTGATACATGGCGCTGTAATAGCCAGAAACATATGGCTCACAATTTTACACGAACAGTTGGTAACAGGTAGGTTTTTTAAATTAAAATACAGAACATTTTATTTCGGTTGTTCCAATGTGATACATGTACCTCTGTGAACTTATCATTTCTAAGAACGCATGCTGTTACAGCGTGATTACCTGTAAATACCACATTAATACAATGAATGCTGAAAATGATGTCCGTCAACCTCAGTGCATTTGGCAATACGTGTAACGACATTCCTCTCAACAGCGAGTAGTTCGCCTTCCGTAATGTTCGCACATGCATTGACAATGCGCTGACGCATGTTCTCAGGCGTTGTCGGTGCATCACGATAGCAAATATCCTTCAACTTTTCCCACAGAAAGAAATCCGGGGACGTCAGATCCGGTGAACTTGTGAGAAACGGTGCGGTGCTTCGACGACCAATCCACCTGTCACGAAATATGCTATTCAATGCCGCTTCAACCGCACGCGAGCTATGTGCCGGACATCCATCATGTTGGAAGTACATCGCCATTCTGTCATGCAGTGAAACATCTTGTAGTAACATCGATAGAACATTACGTAGGAAATCAGCATACATTGCCCTCGGCAAAATGGGGGCCATTTATCCTTCCTCCCATAATGCCGCACCATACATTAACCCGCCAAGGT
The DNA here is from genome assembly GCF_023897955.1 of Schistocerca gregaria. Taxonomy (NCBI): domain Eukaryota; kingdom Metazoa; phylum Arthropoda; class Insecta; order Orthoptera; family Acrididae; genus Schistocerca; species Schistocerca gregaria. The sequence goes on along the minus strand of NC_064930.1, from coordinate 82,754,374 downwards.
CTCTGATGTTCCACTTGTCGCAACCATCGTGGATTTTCCGTTGCCCAATAGTGCATATTATGGCGGTTTACGTTACCGCTGTTGGTGAATGACGCTTCGTCGCTAAACAGAACGTGTGCAAAAAATCTGTCATCGTCCCGTAATTTCCCGTAAAGTCTATAAGACCATTGAGAACATCGAATTTGCTACAACGGCTGGAGACAAGAAGAATCGTATTCCAGTTAAGTCTGTCGCTGCTCAAGCCCTGCTGGATGGTCCTGCTGTTTTCTGTATTTGCAGACTGAACTTTAGTTTAGATATAAATGGTTCTTTTGGTCATGGCAACGGATGGTTTACTGTAGCCATTGTTCGAGGAGGTACAGGAGTACCTAATGTTCCAGGACTTGAAAGTTTTGTGGACAGAGACATTATTGCTTTTCGCACATACCATATATCTGAACTAGCAGATAAGGACTTTGGTAAATCAGCATATGTGTCTCCTTCTGCTTTGTCTTTATATACTCGTAACAGGTAACCTCCCGCCTCACGCCGTCGCAGCTCGCGCCGGCCAGACCGCTGTCGTGGGTTGACTCCTGCTGCTCTCGTTCACTACCCCTCGCTATAGGGCGCGGCCCACAGGACTCACGTGGCGACCTCACACGCGCCGACGCTCAAGGCGGACAAGTCATCTCGTGTCTCAGTGCGCGACCGACCAACCGATCGATCCAACCGCCAATCATCGTTTCGTGAGCAACTCGAGCAGACTGACGGCCTAACGCGCAGACTCAGATGCAGGAACTCAACCCCCACTGGGCGACTACTCACTGAGTTCTCTTTACTGGCGGAGTAGAGAGACTGACCCAGACTGACAGACTGGCGAGCTCACAGCGCCCCTTAAATGCCCGTGAGCAGGCAACCTGCAACCTTTCCCCTTTCCCTCCAGAGGGAGACACCAAAGCTGCGACTGCCACAGCGGCGCCACCGCCAGAAACGGAGGGCGACTGCTTTACGCTACGCGCTGCGGCGCGCTTTTCAAAACAGCAAATTGTACCACGGCTCACACCTACTCAGAGGTTGGTTGATTCCTGCAGCCCTTGTGTTTTATTTTACGAGGGTCGGTCAAAAAGTAATGCCTCCCATTTTTTTTCTACTTAAAAAAATTAAGTTAAGTGAAAAATTTGAATTTGGCGCCATTCCTCAAACCTTCTTCTGCAATCCACTGCAGTAGTAACTTTCTGTGTCAACAGGTGGCAGCACAGCAGAAGTTTGTAAGATGGCCGACATCGATGTTCGTTTGAGACAGCGTTGTGTGATTGAATTCTTGAATGCAGAAGGTGAAACGCCCATACGCATTCATGAAAGACTGAAGAAGGTGTATGGTGTTGTGACAGTGGATGTCAGCACTGTTAGACGATGGGTTCGTCGTTGTAAGGAAGCTGAAGGGCAAACACCGTTGACTGACGAAAAGCGGAGCGGCAGGCCGGTGAGTGCAGTGACTCCACACAACATTCAGCAAGTTGATGACATCATTCGTGGTGACTGTCGGGTGACTGCAGATGAAGTGTGTCGCATTATTTCTCTTAGTAAAGACAGTGTGATCACGATTATTAAACAATTGGGGTACTCAAAAGTTTGTGCACGGTGGGTTCCAAGAATGTTAACCGATCAGAATAAAGAGGCAAGGAAAACAATAGCCTCCCAACACTTGCAGCGCTTCCATTTGGAGGGAGATGAGTTTCTGAAAAAAATTGTGACCGGGGACGAAACATGGGTGCATTTTTTTGAACCCGAATCAAAGAGGCAGTCAATGGAGTGTCGTCACACAAGCTCGCCGAGGAAGAAAAAATTCAAAACTGTGCGATCGGCAGGGAAAGTTATGGCAACAGTTTTCTGGGATACAGAGGGTGTGATTCTGGTTGATTTTTTGGAGCAGGGATGCACAATAAATTCTGTTCAATACGTCACAACCCTCAAAAAACTTAAAGCACGTCTTCAGCGAGTTCGCCCAACAAAATCAATGGCAGATGTTCTTCTTTTGCATGACAATGCAAGACCACACACCAGTCGTCACACCTCTGACGAGATTGTCAAAATTGGATGGGAAGTTTTGCCTCATCCCCCATACAGCCCTGACCTGGCACCATCAGACTTCCATCTGTTCGGGTCACTAAAAGAAGCTCATCGTGGGATTCATTTTGAAGATGAGGAGGCCGTCAAAACATCCGTGCGTCAATGGCTTAGGAAGCAGAGCTGTGATTTTTACCGTGCTGGGATACATGCCCTTGTTCAAAGATGGACCAAAACTGTAGAGATGGGCGGAGATTACATTGAAAAATGACAAAATGATCCTCAATGTTGTGGTTTTCAACCTATGTAATTGCATTTAAATTTCCTGACAATTAAACGTAGAAAAAAAAATAGGAGGCATTACTTTTTGACTGACCCTCGTATTATTGTATTATTAAGTTACCATCATTTGTCTCACCTGTCTCCTCATCTGCTGCTTTTTTTTTATAATTAACTTTTGGTATGCCGCCATTCGCCATTTGGCAGTATATTTGTTAATTTTTTTTTATAATTACCGATTTGGCGTTAAAGTCCTTCAGCCGTGATTGTGGTTGTCCTATTGCGACCACATTGACTTGTTTTCAAAAATTATTTATTAAAATAAATGAGTGAAACTGCAAAGCCAACCAATAGTAATTGATTTGGGCCACGTTCACAGTCCTAACCCTCTCCTGCCTTCATTAATTACCAGGTATCACATCCTAGCCAAGATACGGACTGCAGATGGGGAAATCCATTGAGATAAGCACCTCTGACGAACGGCAGATTATTATTACTCAGAGGCTGTCAACGAGTATCTCGAAAATGGAGAAGCTGCTCGAATGTACACGTGCTACTGTCGTGAGAATCTACGGAAAGAGGTAGGAGGACTGTGAAACTACCACTAGGCGCTGGACGTCCACGACTCTCCACAGAATGTGGGGTTTCTTATGCTTGTCTGCTCTGTAAAGTGGGACAGATGGTGATTTGAGGCATCCCTGTCTTAAGAGCACAATGCTGGTACATGGACAAGTGTTTTCGAGCACATATTCGCGTCACGTATGTTCTATGGAACCCATCGGGGTTGCTATCGGGTGCCATCACCCCGTACGCAAAAAGCAGCCCCTTATTTACCCAAATGACACTTCTTGTATATAGACATATACTACCACATACCTCCATAGACCTACCAACCAACTGTTGGATCCCTGATATGCAGAATCCGTGAAATGTTTCGTTCCAAAGATTGACAAACAAGCTATCACGCAGGTGGCCATAATGTTATGTTTCACCAGGGCATCCGCTCCTATCATCACTAGTTTACATTGCAGAAGCGCGAAATCCTAGGAAAACATGAAACTCTGATAATTGTTTGTGACTCATGTCGAGTTTTCGTGTTCGACATTGATTTGACGTTTGATATTACTTAAAGGATGTTGTACATGTTTTTTTGGAAAATATGCACATTATATAGATCTCCAACTCCATCTACATGACTACTCTGCAGTTCGCACATATGTATCTAGCAGAGAATTCTTCGAAACACCTTCAGGCTATATCTCTAATGTTCCACTTTCGAATATCGCACGGGGAAAATAAAACACTTAAATCCTTTCGTGCAAGCTCTGATTTCTCTTATTTTGTTATGAAGATCATTTCCTCCTGTGCATGTGGCATATTTTCGCATTCGGAGGAGAAGATCGCTGTTGAAATTTCATGCAAATATCTCCCGCAACAAAAAATACCGCCGTTTCAATGATTGCCACCTCAGCACGCTTATAATATCCGTGACACATTCGCCTTTATTTGGCGATAATACGAAACGAGCTGTCCTCCATTGGACTTATTCGATGTCCTGCATCAGTCGTATCTGTTAAGGATCCCATACCGCACAGCAATATTCTAGCAGAGGTCCAACAGACATCGTGTAGTCAAGCTTCTCTAGTAGATATTTTGCCTCTTCATCAATAAAATGCCCTCTTCCTTCCTCACAATACTATCTATGTGATCGTCCAAATTTAAGTTGTTCTTTACCGTTATTTGCAGGTATTCTTTTTTATTTACAGCCTTTAGATCCGTGTGATTTGTCATGTGACCGAAAGTTAATAGAATTCGTTTCGTACTCACGCGAATCAACTCACAGCTGTCGTTATTCAGAGTTAATTCCGACTTCAGTAACACATCACCAGTAAAGGGTACTTTGTGCTCTTTTAAATTTGGCCTACATTTCTCGTTGCTTCTTCAACAGTGTTCTGTCCTGTTTTATGTACCATGACATATCAGTACCATCCTCCATTGATTTATTCCATATAAGTCTCTCAATGCCTGCCGATAATTTTGAATTTAATCCACATCTCGGCTGCAAGAATTGAGTCCACATAGTTATCCACGAAAAGAAAAAGATGCAGTACTACATTCCCTTAGAGCAAGATGTAAGCTAAGCGGAAACTTCCATCCCCGCATTCAGAGCAAACGATCGAGCAAACCAAGAGGTGCAGAAGTACAATATTAAGCTTTCATTAACTAATTCACGTTTAACATAACAGGGACACACGATGTCTCACATTTATAAACGATAAGAAGAATATAAATCAATGGCAATAAACCTAAATCGAATACAAGTGACAAAAACAACTGTCTATCTTCGTTTAATGTAAGAACCAAAAATTGTGTGTTTTACTTCACTTTCATTCCATCAATTCTGAAAACACCTCTATTTCTATTGTAATTCATCAAAGACCCTACGTATCTTCATACTCTACTGTTAATTTGTTCTTGGACTAAGTGACGTAGTAACTTCGATACTTACAGACTACAAGTTACATAAAAATAAGTTGTCACGACGTTTCGCTGCTTCATTGACAAACGTAACTGCTTCAGTGTTTCATCAAAGCCACTGAAGCACCGACTTGCATTACGAAACTACGACGGCGCTAACAGCTAGCAACAATGTCAATATAGACACAATTTTCACGTTGATCAATGGCACGTAATTATTGCTTCGACAGTTACAAGGGGACATTAAAGACACCCTGTCTTCAACTTTCTTCCTCACACAGCGCGACCCAATCTTTGAAAAATATGGAAGAAACTGCCTCCGACGACAAGAAATTTCCGAACGCTCTTTAAGTACAAGACATTTCTACCTTGTTGACGCATTCACGGTTAGCTGAATATTGTAAATGAATCGTTATCTTAGCATCAAAGGTACTTAAACATTTTGGTCGTGCGGTAGCGTTCTCGCTTCCCGCGCCCAGGTTCCCGGGTTCGATTCCCGGCGGGGTCAGGGATTTTCTCTGCCTCGTGATGGCTGGGTGTTGTGTGATGTCCTTAGGTTAGTTAGATTTAAGTAGTTCTAAGGTCTAGGGGACTGATGACCTAAGATGTTGAGTCCCATAGTGCTCAGAGCCATTTGAACCATTTTGAACTTAAACATTTGCTTCAACTGCATATTTATTAAGAAATTGGAACTTAGTAAACAAATACTCAATCATAATTTTGTATTGAAAGTAAAGTCTTTTTAATTTTAATTACTAGTCATATGAAAATGTGAGTACCCACAATAAACTGGAAGGTGGTACAAAATGAGAAACCATGTAGTACCGGTGTATATATAGGTTTTTGGATTCCGCAGAAATACTGGAACACGTGAGGCAATACTGACCTTACAACTTATCTTAGAAGAAAGATTAAGGAAAGGCAAACCTACGTTTCTAGCATTTGTAGACTTAGAGAAAGCTTTTGATAATGTTGACTGGAATACTGTCTTTCAAATTCTGAAGGTGGCAGGGGTAAAATACAGGGAGCGAAAGGCTATTTAAAATTTGAACAGAAACCAGATGGCAGTTATAAAAGTCGCGGAACACGAAAGAGAAGCAGTGGTTGGGGAGGGAGTGAGACAGGGTTGTAGCTCCTGCCCAATGCTATTCAATCTGTGTATTGAGCAAGAAGTAAAGGAAACAAAAGAAATATTCGGAGTCGGTATTAAAATCCATGGAGGAGAAATAAAAACTTTGACCTTCACCGATGACATTGTAGATCTGTCACAGACAGCAAAGGACCAGGAAAAGCAGCTGAACGGAATGGACAGTGTCTTGAAAGTAGGATATAAGGTGAACACCAAAACTAGGATAGTGGAATGTAGTCGAATTAATTCGGGTGATGCTGAGGGAGTTCGATTATGAAATGAAACACTTAAAGTCGTAAAGGATTTTTGCTATTTGGGGAGCAAAATAACTGATGATGATCGAAGTAGAGAGGATATAAAATGTAGACTGGCAATGGCAAGGAAAGCGTTTCAGAAGAAGAGAAATTTGTTAACGTCGAGAATAGATTTAAGTGTCAGGAAGTCGTTTCTGAAAGTATTTGTATGGAGTGTAGCCATGTATGGAAGTGAAACATGGACGATAAATAGTTTGGACAAGAAGAGAATAGAAGCTTTCGAAATGTGGTGCTACAGAAGAATGCTAATGAGGAGGTATTGTATATAATGGGAAAGGAGAGGAGTTTGTGGCACAACTTGACAAGGAGGGACCGGTTGGTAGGACATGTTCTGAGGCATCAAGGGATCACCAATTTAGTACTGGAGGGCAGTGTGGAGGGTAAAAATCGTAGAGGCTGACCAAGAGATGAACACACTAAGCAGATTCAGAAGGACGTAGGTTGCAGTAACAACTGGGAGATGAAGAAGCTTGCACAGGATAGAATATCATGGAAAGCTGCATCAAACCAGTGTCAGGACTGAAGACCACAACAACAACAACAACAAAACTCAACACTGACCCCCCTATGGAAGAACTGATTACAGAAATGAGCACGTCCAATCCAGATAGCGAACCTCCAACTCTAGAAGAAGTTAAAGAAATAATCAAGTAACTGAAGAACATCTACATCTACATTTATACTCCGCAAGCCACCCAACGGTGTGTGGCGGAGGGCACTTTACGTGCCACTGTCATTACCTCCCTTTTCTGTTCCAGTCGCGTACGGTTCGCGGGAAGAACGACTGCCGGAAAGCCTCCGTGCGCGCTCGAATCTCTCTAATTTTACATTCGTCATCTGCTCGGGAGGTACAAGTAGGGGGAGGCAATATATTCGATACCTCATCCAAGGATGCACCCTCTCGAAACCTGGCGAGCAAGCTACACCGCGATACAGAGCGCCTCTCTTGCTGAGTCTGCCATTTGAGTTTGTTAAACATCTCCGTAACGCTATCACGGTTACAAAATAACCCCGTGACGAAACGCGCCGCTCTTCTTTGGATCTTCTCTATCTCCTTCGTCAACCCGATCTGGTACGGATCCCACACTGATGAGCAATACTCAAGTATAGGTCGAACGAGTGTTTTGTAAGCCACCGTTTCTAAGGACTCTCTCAATGAATCTCAACCTGGTACCCGCCTAACCAACAATTAATTTTATATGATCATTCCACTTCAAATCGTTCCGTACGCATACTCCCATACTCCCAGATATTTTACAGAAGTAACTGCTACCAGTGTTTGTTCTGTTATCATATAATCATACAATAAAGGATCCTTCTTTCTATGTATTCGCAATACATTACATTTGTCTGTGTTAAGGGTCAGTTGCCACTCCCTGCACCAAGTGCCTATCCGCTGCAGATCTTCCTGCATTTCGCTACAATTTTCTAATGCTGCAACTTCTCTGTATACTACAGCATCATCCGCGAAACGCCGCATGGAACTTCTGATACTATCTATTTGGTCATTTATATATATTGTGAAAAGCAATGGTCCCATAACACTCCCCTGTGGCACGCCAGAATCTATTCTAATGTCTGTAGACGTCTCTCCATTGAGAACAACATGCTGTGCTCTGTTTGCTAAAAACTTCAGTCAGCCACACAGCTGGTCTGATACTCCGTAGTCTCTTCCTTTGTTTATCAGGCGACAGTGCGAAACTGTAGCGAACGCCTTCCGGAAGTCAAGGAAAATGATATCTACCTGGAAGCCTGTATCTAATATTTTCTGGGTCTCATGAATAAATAAAGCGAGTTGGGTCTCACACTATCGCTGTTTCCGGAATCCATGTTGACGCCTACATAGTAAATTCTGGGTTTCCACAAATGACATGATACGCGAGCACGAAACATGTTCTAAAATTCTACAAAAATTTGACGTCAGAGATATAGGTCTATAGTTTTGCGCATCTGCTCGACGACCCTTCTTGAAGGCTGGGACTAACTGTGCTCTTTTCCGATCAGTTGGAACCTTCCCTTCCTCTAGAGACTTGCGGTACACGGATGTTAGAAGGGGGCCAAGTTCTTTCGCGTACTCTGTGTAGAATCGAATTGGTATTCCGTCAGGTCCAGTGGACTTTCCTCTGTTGAGTGATTCCAGTTGCTTTTCTATTCCTTGGACACTTATTTCGATGTCAGCCATTTTTTCGTTTGTGCGAGGATTTAGAGAAGGAACTGCAGTGCGGTCTTCCTCTGTGAAACAGCTTTGTAAAAAGGTGTTTAGTGTTTCAGCTTTACTCGTGTCATCCTCTGTTTCAATGCCATCATCATCCCGGTGTGTCTGGATATGCTGTTTCGAGCCAGTTGCTGATTTAACGTAAGACCAGAACTTCCTAGGATTTTCTGTCAAGTCGGTACATAGAATTTTAGTTTAGAAGAATCGTAGAGCACCAGGAGAAGACGGCATCATCGCGGAAATCTGGAAGTTACAAGACGCAGAACTCACCAAAGACACCCACAGGATCTTGGAAGATATCTTGGAGACCATGAAAATTCCTGACGGCTGGAGAACTGCCCTAATACACCCACTCCACAAAAGGTGACAAGACTGACCTGAACAACTACAGAGGAATATCCCTGCTACCGGTCACATACAAGATCCTCTCTAAAGCTTTACTGAACAGACTAGAATGCCAGACCGACCACTTGATTGGGGAATACCAAGCAGGCTTCCGTAAAGAGCGGTCTTGTGCGAAACAAATTTGGAACCTGAAAATGGTTTTACAACGCAAACAGAATTTGATCATTACGTTTGGCGACTTCAAAAAGACGTACGGCTCTACCGACCGGAAAACTTTCTTGAAAATTCTAGCTGAATACAAAGTAGATAACAAAACACGTACTATCATAGAGCAAACCTTGACCAACAGGATTTCCAAAGTAAAGTTCTGTGGGGAACTATCAGAGGCCTTTGAAATTCGCACAGGTGTCCGACAAGGCGATGACGTCTCACCTCTTCTTTTCAATCTAGTGTTAGATAAGGCAATAAAAGAATGGGAAACATCACAACAGGGGATAAGCTTAGGAAACCAACAGATTAAATGCCTGACGATTTGGCGATTGTCAAGAAAGGTATAAACGAAACAAAAGACGCTACTGGAAAACTACATGAAATCGCTTCCAAAACTGGACTACAGATCTCCTACGAAAAGAGACAGTTTATGAGCACAAAGAAACTCTCCTCCCTGTAAATAAAGTACGGCACGATTTACAAAAAGGAAAACTTCAAATACCTCGGTGAGACACAACTAATGAGCGGACATAACAGAGACTCAAACGAAGAGAGAAAAACTAAACTGGACAAGGCATACAAAGTAGTGTGGAATCATTACAACAAGAATTCTGTCTCAAAAAAAGCCAAATTACGCCACTACGACACGGTGGTGTTCCCCGAGGCACTGTATGCAGCAGAGACCACACTAATCCTAGGCATACACGTATCAGACAACTAGAAAAAATAGAATGGAAAATACTTAGGAAAATATTTGGCGCAACTAGCAACAATGGAATATGCATCAAGAAACCTACAGAGGAACTATACAAACATACGGAGAGAATCACAGAATAGATTAGAAAAATCAGACTGCAATTCCGTGGACACCTATGCAGAATGGCATCACACAGACCAGATCTTTGGCTGGGCGACCACTAGAAATGACAGATGCGTGGCAGAGGTGAAAAAACCTCTTGAACCAACTCAACATCGCACCACACACAATAAATGACAGAACAGAATTCTGAAACATCATTAAGAAATGTTAACTACATGAGATACACGCTGACAAACGAACAGGCGCAAATTAGACCGAAGAACGCAAACAAGAACACAGCCAGAAGATGAAAGAAATATGGGCAACGAAAAAGGCAACCAAAATGAAATCGAAGAAACGAAGCCGGCATGAAGCATGGACAGAGAACCGGAAACAGAAACACAGCGAGCGAATGAGGGAAGTTTGGGCAGCAAGGCACGCAGCAAAAGGAACTGTCCGTGTATATATATATATATATATATATATATATATATATATATATATATATATATATATATATTACTTCTAGAGGTTCGCCATTTTTTCATGTATCTAAAATCCAAAAGGCATGTAGCACAACCTATTGAATTTAAAAATTTGACTCAGACATGGAAAACGCCTTTGCGTTAAATTAGGAATCGACAGAATAAGTGAAATCCTTTCTCTGCATCGGGATTTTAATGACATAGAACGGGACCTCTAGAGAAGAAATAAAAAGGAGGAAATCAGTGACAAAGGGCTCATACTTCGTTATGTTGGCGACACATAGGTAAACATACCAAAGACGAAAAGCACGTAATGCAGTCGCAATATTTACGCTGTGAAAAGAAGTGTACGACGAAATAGCTGTATCGAGTGACAGAAGAATGATAGTCCATCACAAGAAAGAGTGACAAACATGCTGAGCAGTGTGTGGATGGCGAAAACACGAAGAGGTGAATATGGAACAGTGATAGAAGTGGTAGTGCGCCTCCAGACCTGATGTGAGGAAACGCAGGTCAGCAAATCGTAAGTAATTACATTTTTACAAAAAAAACGCCAAGTCAACTGTTTGATAATCTATAACTAAAGTGCGCGTCATTTATGACGGCGGCCGAGTTTAGGTTCGTTCTGCGCATCTGGCGTCACAGAACACAGTCAGCCAATGAACAGAGAACGACGTTGCCAGAACTCGTCTGCAGTGTAGAGCACGGACGAGTATCTTCAGTTTTAGAAACGTTCAGTCATAAATAAAGTAACTGAACAAAAGCAATGTCTTGATAACAGACTTCCTTTTACAAAAAGTTCGGAACAAGCATTCTTTATACCAATACCTTCATATTCTATTCATTAATTAAACCAAACAAGCAATAAACCTCCTAAATCAGGCGATAGCAAGGAAAGGTGTTTGTATCATTCTCACTAACTGCTTTTTCGCAATAAAGAACAGCGGTAATTGTTTATTTCCTATTGCACTTCGACGAAACGTGAGTAATTCATAATCATACCAACAGTGTTTGTCGGTATTTTGCGTGATATTTTAAAGTCCTCTGGGAGCTGTACCGAATGATGAGCTGCGGTAGCGTAACGGTTAAAGTGTATGGCTTCTAAGTCCAAACTGTGATAGGTGCTAAACATTTTCTTTATTTTAAAAACAATACCGAAGTGTATTGTATTCGTTTGAATGTAATTGAATCGTTTACTACATCTAATGCTGCACAAGAACTGTGTTGAACATCGAAACAAAATTAAGTCATTTATGGATGGAAGGTATCAGTCAAGAAGATGCGTAAAAATCAAAATTTTGGGCCCAATAGTTTTTGTGAAATCGAATGATAAAGTGTGTCAAAGCAGTCGGAACACCATGTGTCTGCACAGGCGAGCAGTGCAATGACAAAATCGCGCACAGCGTGGAATGCGGGGAGCACGTCTCTGTAGCAGCGAAAGGTTTAATGCGGCCGTGGTACTTCATAAACTGCGCGCTCCCCCCTAAACGTAAGTTTGCGGACTATACTATACTATGGCGCTGCTTCTCTTGGCGCGTACAACTGGCAACGCAGCAATCTCCCGCGTCTGGGCGGGCATGCGCGAACCGCCAAGATAAAAGAATTGAACTATAACAAAACTGTATCATTATAGATCCCACTGATGATGCCTTAAAACAGTAGAAGGCGAAACGCGTATGGATTAAATAAAATAAATAGCAGCAGGAAAAGGCAGTATTTATATGCTTGCTGCGGAGGATGTCCACACAAACGAACGTGTTATGACTCACCTCGTCTATGGTGGCCCTCCTGCCGGACGCCCGGAAGCTGAACCTCTGCTTCCACTCGCGGCTGGTAGGCGGCGACTCCGTCGCGCCGCCGCCAGATGGCGGTGTACGCTGCGGCACCAGAGACATTCTTTATCGTGAGCTGCTGGACGACTCCTGGCTGTGTAACATCGCTGGCGCCTTACTTCGCGAAACTTCGACACGCACTAATGACCACAACAATCACTGTCTAATCTAATGATCACAGCACTTCAAAAAAAAAAAAAGTTAAATAATTCGGGTGATAGTCTGTGGCGAGAACTATGGGCTCACGTATTGTATAACAAGGCCGGTAATCCCAGATCACTCGAGCACAACGTGACGACGGGTTACATTATACATTGAAACTTACACACACTGCTCTGTACGCGCACAGTACAAATTTCACGACAGTGAACAGATGCCATTATGAAGGAAATAGTGGCTGAAAGCTTTCAATCTGACTGATTTATTATTTTCTGATATTCAAGACTGGCTTATCACTTTTAACCTTCCACTGGTTTTGCATCTACTAAGACAAAGATTTTGTCTGTCTCCTGTATGTTACTCATCCAGTTCCACAGGCTATACACTAACACCAGGGTCGTCAACAGCGAAATCTGGAACAGAAAAATCAGACGAGAAAATATCAGCACAACAAGAATAAATATCGGTTCAGTTACAAAAGAAATGGACATACTAAGAATAAAAGTGACAATGTACTGAACACTGAATTAAGTAAACCCAAATAAAGTTCCACAGAACAATGAGATGGATGTTTATACTTTATGGTAATGAGACTTGGACAATAGCAGCTGAAAATGGACGTAAAATATAATCTGAGGAAATGATGTTTTTTAGAAGAGCAGATTGCTATAAACTAACTGATAGTATAAGGCATGCAATAATTGGACACAACCCGGCTTCAAAAGCATGAATCAATAGATGAAGGAACATAGAAATAAATGAAGAGAGTATGTAAGAAGAACAGATGATTAAAATGGTGGTGAATTGTCCAATAGCACAGAAAAGATCAGTCGATAGACCAAAAGAGTTGGAGTTGTCACGTAAAATAGAGGCACTGAGCAAGTAGACATAACAGGCAAATGCCTAACACTTGAAGAAAGAGGAAGAACAAGCACAAGATTAAAAATTTAGGAGAGTAGTTTAACTATAAGCTGCTGTGCTGGTTAAGTGTTTACTGAGACTGCACAGCTCAGGCCAACGGTCTCCTATACACTCTCGAAGACAGAGACAGTGTAGCCAGTCTATCTGTGTATAGAGTAGATTCTGTGTACAAGTGAGAGGAACTGTTCTAATATTTACGTAGCGTGTACCTGAGGCCGAACAAAACAACGAACTCGGTGTTCACCTTGTGGAATGGGGAAACTGCTTAAAAGCCACATACAGGCTCGCCCACACACTGACTCCTCGTCATTAATTTGCTGGGCGGATTCCATCTGGGGATGGCGTCCCTCCCAACCCAGAAGCAGTTGTGTCAATACATGGATTTACCGAGGTAAAATAAAATGCACTCCGTCGTCAGGCCAAGAGTGGCTTACCGGGACCATCCGACCGCCGTGTCAACCTCAGGGGAGGATACGGATAGGAGGGGCGTCGTTATGATTGTATTCTTGACAGAAGCCGCTACTAATCGGTCGAGTAGCTCCTCAATTGGCATCACGAGGCCGAGTGCACCCCGAAAAATGGCAACAGCGCATGACGGCCTGGATGGTCACCCATCCAAGTGCTGACCACTCCCGACAGCGCTTAATTTCGGTGATCTCAAGGGAACCGGTGTATCCATTGCGGCAAGACCATTGCTCATTTACCAAGGTGGGTAACTATAAAACAGTTCAGACACACAGAATCTAATTTCATCAACACAGCGTCAAACATCTGCAGTTCATCAAGACACAAGGGTCATCCCAACATACGAGGGTAATCCCAAAAGTAAGGTCCCCTACTTTTATAAATACATATACCTCTTTATTTCTACAATGGTTTACATCAGTTTACAGCTTGAACGTTTAGCTATTTTTCGACATAATCACCATTTCTGTCGGTGCATTTCTGTAGTCTCTGTAGCAGTCTCTGTATGCCCATGTCATACCAGCCCTCTGCCACACTGTCCAGAAAGTTACGAACCTCTTCTTTCACCTTGTCGTCGTAGCTGAATCGCTTTCCGGCCAGATGTTCTTTTAACCTAGGGAACAGGTGATAGTCACTGGGCACCAAGTCAGGACTATAGGGTGTGTGGGTGATTATGCTCCACTGAAACTTGCAGGAGAGCAACGGTTTGCCGAGCGATGTGCGGGCGAGCGTTGTCATGGAGAATGTGTACACCATTCCTCTTCTCCGGTTCTGAATTGCCCGTTTGAGATTTTTCAGAGTCTTACAGTACCTGTCAGCGTCAATTGTGGTCCCAGCGATTCAGCTGCGACGACGAGGTGAAAGAAGAGGTTCATAACTTTCTGAACAGCATGGCGGCGAGCTGGTATGACATAGGCATACAAAAACTGCCACAGCGTCAACAAAAATGCATCGACAGAAATGGTGATTATGTCTAAAAACAGCTAAATGTTCAAGCTGTAAACTGATGTAAACCGTTGTAGAAATAAACAGCTCTATGTACTTATAAAAGAATAGGATACCTTACTTTTGGCGTTACCCTCGTAGGATAATCAGATGAAATTTTTTTAAAGTATTAAATTTGTTAATGAACTGGAGGACAATTTTTAAAAACGGTTAGCGTCAAACTTCGCCATTTGTCTTCTTATCCACACTAATATTATAAATAAGGAAGTGTGTATTTCTGTTGCGTTTTCACCTCTACACAGCTGAGCCGACAAAATTTTGTAAGGGAATAGATCTGAATACTGAGGAAGAACATAGGCTACTTTAGAAACTATGTAGTACAAATTTCACAGCTCTACAAAACAAATTCTTGTTGCCCGGGATATCTGAATGTATACTGGATATATCTGGTATGCTGAATGTGAAAACGGTTTTCCTTAATTGGCTCTGGTTTCTTAGACACCGACTATGTCTGATATGTAGCGGTTAATCGTTAAATCATCAGTAAATCGGTTATCGATTGTGATTTCGATAATTCTGTGTGGCTATTCATTCTACATTTTGTGACTGCGTATGTACAAATGTAATATCCTATATGCTATAGAGGAGAAGGTGAGATTATGGGACCTGGTAGTAATTTGAGACACCCTCTTGGGTCTCTCAACTTCGAGGCGAGTAAAGTTTTTTGCAGTGCCGCATTGAAGGTCAGTGTCCCCCACCCCCTTGTTTGTGCTCAGAGCGGCAGCCGAGCGAGGAATGAGCTTCTGAGAGGACGCGGTTAGTGTTACAGATGTTACAAGTTTTTGTTACTGAAGAATTTCTCGTCCATTTGTAAGTAGGCTGTTTAGGTTCTTATATTGGTAACGCCACCGCCACCTCATATGAAACGTCCCCTTAGAAAAATTGTACATACCTGTGCTTAAACTGACACACAATAATTTTTTTAGCTCAACACAATCTGACTTTAAATAATCCCTACAAAAGAATGGCCCTGACTAACATTAACCTATACCTTTCACAAATCAGTTGTTGTTGTTGTCTTCAGTCCTGAGACTGGTTTGATGCAGCTCTCCATGCTACTCTATCCTGTGCAAGCTGCTTCATCTCCCAGTACCTACTACAACCTACATCCTTCTGAATCTGCTTAGTGTACTCATCTCTCGGTCTCCCTCTACGATTTTTACCCTCCACACTGCCCTCTAATGCTAAATTTGTGATCCCTTGATGCCTCAAAACATGTCCTACCAACCGATCCCTTCTTCTAGTCAAGTTGTGCCACAAACTTCTCTTCTCCCCAATCCTATTCAATACCTCCTCATTAGTTACGTGATCTATCCACCTTATCTTCAGTATTCTTCTGTAGCACCACATTTCGAAAGCTTCTATTCTCTTCTTGTCCAAACTAGTTATCGTCCATGTTTCACTTCCATACATGGCTACACTCCAAACAAATATTTTCAGAAATGACTTCCTGACACTTAAATCTATATTCGATGTTAACAAATTTCTCTTCTTCAGAAACGCTTTCCTTGCCATTTCCTGTCTACATTTGATATCCTCTCTACTTCGACCATCATCAGTTACTTTGCTCCCCGAATAGCAAAAGTCTTTTACTACTTTAAGTGTCTCATTTCCTAATCTAATTCCCTCAGCATCACCCAATTTAATTTGACTACATTCCATTATCCTCGTTTTACTTTTGTTGATGTTCATCTTATACCCTCCTTTCAAGACACTGTCCATTCCGTTCAACTGCTCTTCCAAGTCCTTTGCCGTCTCTGACAGAATTACAATGTCATCGGCGAACCTCAAAGTTTTTACTTCGTCTCCATGAATTTTAATACCTACTCCAAATTTTTCTTTTGTTTCCTTTACTGCTTGCTCAATATACAGATTGAATAACATCGGGGAGACGCTACAACCCTGTCTCACTCCCTTCCCAACCACTGCTTCCCTTTCATGCCCCTCGACTCTTATAACTGCCATCTGGTTTCTGTACAAATTGTAGATACCCTTTCGCTCCCTGTATTTTACCCCTGCCACCTTCAGAATCTGAAAGAGAGTATTCCAGTCAACATTGTCAAAAGCTTTCTCTAAGTCTACAAATGCTAGAAACGTAGGTTTGACTTTCCTTAATCTTTCTTCTAAGATAAGTCGTAAGGTCAGTATTGCCTCACGTGTTCCAACATTTCGACGGAATCCAAACTGATCCTCCCCGAGGTCGGCTTCTACCAGTTTTTCCATTCGTCTGTAAAGAATTCGCGTTAGTATTTTGCAGCTGTGACTTATTAAACTGATAGTTCGGTAATTTTCACATCTGTCAGCGCCTGCTTTCTTTGGGATTGGAATTATTATGTTCTTCTTGAAGTCTGAGGGTCTCATACATCTTGCTCACCAGCTGGTAGAGTTTTGTCATGACTGGCTCTCCCAAGGCCGTCAATAGTTCTAATGGAATGTTGTCTACTCCGGGGGCCTTGTTATGACTCAGGTCTTTCAGTGCTCTGTCAAACTCTTCACGCAGTATCGTATCTCCCATTTCATCCTCATCTACATCCTCTTCCATTTCCATAACATTGTCCTCAAGTACATCGTCCTTGTATAAACCTTCTATATACTCCTTCCACCTTTCTGCCTTCCCTTCTTTGCTTAGAACTGGGCTGCCTTCTGAGCTCTTAATATTCATACACGTGGTTCTCTTCTCTCCAAAGGTCTCTTTAATTTTCCTGTAGGCAGTATCTATCTTACCCCTAGTGATATAAGCTTCTACATCCTTACATTTGTCCTCTAGCCATCCCTGTTTAGCCATTTTGCACTTCCTGTCGATCTCATTTTTGAGACATTTGTATTCCTTTTTGCCTGCTTCATTTACTGCATTTTTATATTTTCTCCTTTCATCAATTAAATTCAATATTTCTTCTGTTACCCAAGGATTTCTAGCAGCCCTCGTCTTTTTACCTACTTTATCCTCTGCTGCCTTCACTACTTCATCACTCAGAGCTACCCATTCTTCTTCTACTGTATTTCTTTCCCCTATTCCTGTCAATTGTTCCCTTATGCTCTCCCTGAAACTCTGTACAACCTCTGGTTCTTTCAGTTTATCCAGGTCCCATCTCCTTAATTTCCCACATTTGTGCAGTTTCTTCAGTTTTAATCTACACACAAATCAATAACCTCACAAAAATCTTCGTTACTCGAACTACTGCAATACAGCGAGCGCCACTACTGCCAGCTAAATAAAAGATTCTAACTAGTGAAGGCACTAACTACTGATAGGCACAGTTAGCAAATGAAAGATTTTGATAGAGAATAAACAATGTATTCACCTTAATAGTATTCAAAAGTCATAATATATACATCAGTCATGACACCCAGTCTTAGAAATTTACTGTCTCTGACGGACACACGTCCAGATCGTCCGCTCTCAAAAATCCGCCATCTCTCTCGCCACATCCACCAGCTCTGTTCACATCCAGCTGCCCAACACTACAATAGCGAATATTACAACAATGCCCAGCAGCCACAGACTGCACACAGCACAGCCAGTGATTTTCATACAGAGCGCTAGGTGGCGGTGGCGTTACCAATATAAGAACCTAAACAGCCTACTTACACATTGCATGGAGAAAAAGGTATGTCACGATTAATTATTACATTATTGTTAGTTAAATGTAAGTTATAGACCATACTGTAATATACATTTTCTTATTAGTTCCACCTTATCATATTTATAACAACATTTTGTTGCAAAAATAATTTTTATTTTATTTCATTCTTTTCATACATAAATATGAGTTCTTCATCTCTCCCGATGTGTTCTGCTACATTTATGGAAAATACACTCTGCTGGAACAATGGAAGAACATCACAGACTTTACAGTGTGTAGAAAAATTTCGGGTACCAGTCACAATAAAAGGTTATTCATTTGTCACACAACCGGTTTCGCACTTCCGACCATATTCAGGTGTCTATACATTCATGTACATGTTTATACTACTCGAGTCCACTGTATAAATACAAAAAGTAATTTGCTGGTGACTAAACGGATACACGTGGGACAATTGTAAGTGGCAAGGCAGCATTTGTCGAAAATAGATCTGTACTCACATAAAGATGAAGCATCATTATTATAGTTACAGTATGGTGACAGTTTTTCCACATCTTTATGTAAGCACAGATATATTTTCGACAAATTCCTCTTCTCCAAAATTCCATTCAGAACCACCTCATTAATTACGTGATCTACTCGTCTAATCTACAGTTTTCTTCTGTAGCGCCACATTTTGAAAGCTTGTCTAAACTATTTATCGTTCATAATGCACTTTCATACACGGCTACACTCCATATAAATAGTTTCAGAAAAGTCTTCCTGACAGTTTTCCTTGCCATTGCCAGTCTACATTTTATATCCTCTCTACGTCGACCATCATTATTTTGCACCCCAAATATCAAAACTCATCTACTACTTCAAGTGTCTGATTTTCTAATCTAATTCCTTCAGCATCACCCGACTTAATTCGACTACATTCCATTATCCTCGTTTTGCTTTTGTTGACGTTCGTCTTATATCCTCCTTTCAAGACACTGTCCATTCCGTTCAACTGCTCTTCCAAGTCCTTTGCTGTCTCTGACAGAATTACAA
Organism: Schistocerca gregaria; assembly: GCF_023897955.1. Taxonomy (NCBI): domain Eukaryota; kingdom Metazoa; phylum Arthropoda; class Insecta; order Orthoptera; family Acrididae; genus Schistocerca; species Schistocerca gregaria. Next base: position 82,735,073 of record NC_064930.1, on the reverse strand, counting down.
TGTCAACGGCACACCTTGAAGATTTTACTCCTTCCCCATGGATTTTAATTCCTACTCCAAATTTTTCTTTTGTTTCCTTTACTGCTTGCTAAATACAGATTAAATAACATCGAGGATAGGCTACAACTCTTTCTCACTACCTTCTCAACCAATGCCTCCATTTCATGACCCTCGATTCTTATAACTACCATCTGGTTTCTGTACAAATTGTAAATAACCTTTCGCCCCCTGTATTTTACCACTGCCACCTTCAGAACTTGAAAGCGAGTATTCCAGTGAACAATGTCAAAGGCTTTCTCCAAGTCTACAAATGCTAGAAACGTAGGTTTGCCTTTCCTTAATCTAGACGGCAAATGGCAGCATCGTCCGCAAGTAATCTAAGAGAGCTGCTCAAATTGTCTCTTAAATCGTTTATATAGTTCAGCAAAACAGCAGAGGGCCTATAAAACGTACTTGAGAAACGCCAGACACCACTTCCGTGTTGTGGCCGAGCGGTTCTAGGCGCTACAGTCTGGAGCCGCGCGACCGCTACGGTCGCAGGTTCGAATCCTGCCTCGGGCATGGATGTGTGTGATGTCCTTAGGTTAGTTAGGTTTAAGTAGTTCTATGTTCTAGGGCACTGATGACCTCAGATGTTAAGTCCCATAGTGCTCAGAGACAGTTTTGAACTTCCGTTTTACTTGATGACCTTCCGTCGGTTACTACGAACTGTGATATTTCTGACAGGAAATCACGAATCCTGTCGGACAAGTGAGTCGATACTCGAAGGCAGGCAATTTGATTGAAAGTCTGTTGTAAGGAATGGTGTGAAAAGACTTCTGGAGAGTTTTAACAAAAAGGTCGGAAAGATCATCACTGTCTGCAGAGATGAGAGAAGAAACGAATCACTGTAAGGGCGAAAATGGGAAGATCTAAAATCAGAAAAGCAGACGAAATGATGAGGAAGTTACTTCCATGTCGCCCACAGATGGACGCAATAGAAGACAGAAAATTATCAAAATAAAAATAACGTTGGTAGTAAAATGGCTTCCTTTACGAGGTTTAAAATGAAAGAGAATGCTTACGTGAAAAAGTCTATTAAAAAGAGAGAGAAGGATGTTTACATTACGACCATATTTACGGCAACGAGCGAGCGCTGTTACGGAAGGTACGGCGCACGGCGGGGAATTTGTGCGTGTCGCGTTGCCTGCCTGGCGGAAGCTCAGCTGTCTTTGCTCGCCGCTTTGAAGCTAAACAAGCCCCGGGGCCACAGGGTTTGCCGAGCTGTGTCGCTTCTGGCGTGTTGTCAAAGCAGACCGGCTGCTCAAAGGACAGCCGGTATCGGCAGACAGCTCGGCAGAACGGGGCATTACCCCCTCCACACGGGCCTGCACCAAGGGAACTGCAATCTGCTACCGCTAGTCATTAAGTTATTAATGTACTGCATATGGTGAGATACTGAATATACACTCCTGGAAATTGAAATAAGAACACCGCGAATTCATTGTCCCAGGAAGGGGAAACTTTATTGACACATTCCTGGGGTCAGATACATCACATGATCACACTGACAGAACCACAGGCACATAGACACAGGCAACAGAGCATGCACAATGTCGGCACTAGTACAGTGTATATCCACCTTTCGCAGCAATGCAGGCTGCTATTCTCCCATGGAGACGATCGTAGAGATGCTGGATGTAGTCCTGTGGAACGGCTTGCCATGCCATTTCCACCTGGTGCCTCAGTTGGACCAGCGTTCGTGCTGGACGTGCAGACCGCGTGAGACGACGCTTCATCCAGTCCCAAACATGCTCAATAGGGGACAGATCCGGAGATCTTGATGGCCAGGGTAGTTGACTTACACCTTCTAGAGCACGTTGGGTGGCACGGGATACATGCGGACGTGCATTGTCCTGTTGGAACAGCAAGTTCCCTTGCCGGTCTAGGAATGGTAGAACGATGGGTTCGATGACGGTTTGGATGTACCGTGCACTATTCAGTGTCCCCTCGACGATCACCAGAGGTGTACGGCCAGTGTAGGAGATCGCTCCCCACACCATGATGCTGGGTGTTGGCCCTGTGTGCCTCGGTCGTATGCAGTCCTGATTGTGGCGCACACCTGCACGGCGCCAAACACGCATACGACCATCATTGGCACCAAGGCAGAAGCGACTCTCATCGCTGAAGACGACACGTCTCCATTCGTCCCTCCATTCACGCCTGTCGCGACACCACTGGAGGCGGGCTGCACGATGTTGGGGCGTGAGCGGAAGACGGGCTTACGGTGTGCGGGACCGTAGCCCAGCCTCATGGAGACGGTAGCGAATGGTCCTCGCCGATACCCCAGGAGTAACAGTGTCCTTAATTTGCTGGGAAGTGGCGGTGTGGTCCCCTACGGCACTGCGTAGGATCCTACGGTCTTGGCGTGCATCCGTGTTTCGCTGCGGTCCAGTCCCAGGTCGACGGGCACGTGCACCTTCCGGCGACCACTGGCGACAACATCGATGTACTGTGGAGACCTCACGCCCCCACGTGTTGAGCAATTCGGCGGTACGTCCACCCGGCCTCCCGCATGCCCACTATACGCCCTCGCTCAAAGTCCGTCAACTGCACATACGGTTCACGTCCACGCTGTCGCGGCATGCTACCAGTGTTAAAGACTGCGATGGAGCTCCGTATGCCACGGCAAAGTGGCTGACACTGACGGCGGCGGTGCACAAATGCTGCGCAGCTAGCGCCATTCGACGGCCAACACCGCGGTTCCTGGTGTGTTCGCTGTGCCGTGCGTGTGATAATTGCTTGTACAGCCCTCTCGCAGTGTCTGGAGCAAGTATGGTGGGTCTGACACACCGGTGTCAATGTGTTCTTTTTTCCATTTCCAGGAGTGTAGTTTGGACAAGAAGAGAATAGAAGCTTTCGAAATGTGATGCTACAGAAGAATGCTGAAGATTAGATGGGTAGATCACATAACTAATGAGGAAGTATTGAATAGGATTGGGGAGAAGAGATGTTTGTGGCACAACTTGACCAGAAGAAGAGATCGGTTGGTAGGACATGTTCTGAGGCATCAAGGGATCACCAATTTGGTATTGGACGCAGCTTGGAGGGTAAAAATCGTAGAGGGAGACCACGAGATGAATACACTAAGCAGATTCAGAAGGATGTAGGTTGCAGTAGGTACTGGGAGATGAAGAAGCTTTCACAAGATAGAGTAGCATGGAGAGCTGCATCAACTCCGTCTCAGGACTCAAGACTGCAACAACAACAACAGTGAGCCCATTAAGTCACGTTAGCAATTCCAAGCAATTGCAGGGAACTCAAATTACCTCCTCCCTTTACGCTGAGGTTTTATGAATATAAACAAAACTTTACGTGCTTACCACACAAGCTGCGCATCTACTAAATGAAGGAGACGTTGATACATGTCACTTGGAACTCCAGAGGGAAGCCCTGCTACGCATTCCAGTAATGAATGTATGAAATAATTCCAGCATGGTTTGACATTTGGAACAAGTCTAGGGACATGCACAGAATACAGAGAACACAAGAGCACTGGACACTCGTTTGGAGAATAATGGCACTTAAAACGTTCTAGTTTCTGCTCTTCATCTGTTGGATGCAATTCAGTCTCCGTTTTCCTCTACAGTGTTTAACCTGAGTGTGTGTAAATTCCTAAGGGACCAAACTGCTGAGGTCATCGGTACCTAGTCTTACACACTACTGAAATTAACTTATACTAAGAACAGCACACACACCCATGCCCGAGGGAGGACTCGAACCTCCGGCGGGAGTGGCTGAGCAATCCGTGACATGGCGCCTCAAACCGCGCGGTTAGTGTTTAACCACTTTTACCTTCGGGAGTTATTGCATGATGTCTCAAACCATGTCCTATCATCCACTCCCTTCTTGTAATTGGTGTTATCCAAATTTCCCTCTCCCCAGTTCTTCGCAGATCCTCCTATTTTCCTATCTTATGATGCCACTTAATTTTAAGCTTCTTGTGTCACACCATCTTTCAAATCCTTCGATTGCCATCTTTTTCAGTTTTCCCACAGTCCATGATTCACGCTCATACAATGCTTCAGACGTACATTATCACAAATTCCTTGCTCAAATAACGCCTACGTTTGGTACAAAACACAATTTCTTCAGGTACAAATTCGCTCATTGCTTGTGCTTTTGTGCTTCTTGTATTCACCTTACATTGTCCGCAGAGTGTTACTTTGCTTGCACGCTAACAGGATCTCTCCACTTCGTGCTATTAAGTTTTTCGCTAACTATTTCTATATACCTGAAAGACGAGTACATGGAAAAACGAACTTTCTTGCCACCTGTCTCACTGACCATTTACTTTTGCGATTGCGATTTCGGACTGCCTAGCGTAGTTGACAAAACTGCTGTGCACAGTGGTACAAATATGAACAAATTTACTCTCCACATTTTAGTATTACCGAACGTGTCCAGTCCATTTTCACGCCGCTCCCCTATAAACCGAATTGACAGCTATTTATTTTATTGTTCTATGACTGTGAATGTACTGTTTTGTATTTTAGTATTAGCAACTATATTCGTCGATGATAGTGAATACTTCGCTGTTACTGTTGCTTCGATTCGTATGGTATAAACATCCATTCGGCTACACAGAGCGATAATTCTGTCCGCAATATCTCCTGCAGCTCAAGTCACGTAATTTTGGGACTCCGCATTGTAGAACGTATTTTGAGTGTTATTAGTTCGCTGCTACAGGAAAAAAAACCTTCACATATAGCGCAAAACTCTGAATATGCGTTTTACGGACATCTCAGCAATATGACACCAGGAACTGAACTTCGCTTACCATTGTGAAGTGCAATGAAGTTTATGAAACGTCCCGTTTGAACAATTATACATGACTGTGCTTAAACTGACACACAATATTTTTTAGCGCAACGCAATCTGACTTTCAAAAATACAAAAGAATGGCCCTGACTAACATTAACCTATACCTTTCATGAATCACTTACCTCACAAAAACCTTCGTTTCACGAACTACTGCAATACAGCGAGCGCCACTACTGCCAGCTCAATAAAAGATTCAAACTACTGAAGGCACTAACTACTGATAGGCATAGTTAGCAAATGAAGGATTTTAATAGAGAACAAAAAATGTATTTACCTCAATAGTGTTCAAAAGTCATAATGTATATAACAGTTCATGACATTCAGTGTTACAATTTTCAAAACTCCGCCATCTCTCTCCCCACATCCACCACTGCTCGCTGCTCACCTCCAACTGCGCAACACTACGCACTTATCCAGCTGCCCCACACTACAATGGCAGACAACAATGCAAACGAGCTACAGACTGCACAGAGCATAGCCAGTGATTTTCATACAGAGCGCTACGTGGCGTTACCAATATAAGAACGTAAACAGCCTACTTACAAGTTGAGCTTTTCCACAACAGTATCATAGTTCATATTACACTTAATTTACATTTTTTCGGTGACGGGATAAGAAGTGAAAACCAATGTGATATTTTTTTTTTTAGATTTCCATTGCATTCATTCCTATTGTCTTGTATTGAATTAAACTGGGGACCTAGAAACGAAGGAGAGGCTTTGTCCTGCTGTAGCCCTCGGTGGTTCACCACCCCACAGCAGGCCACAGCAGTCTACCCACCCCACCGCCGCCCCACACCAAAGCCAGGGTTATTGTGTGGTTCGGTTCCCCGTGGACCCCCCTGGGAATGTCTCGTACCAGACGAGTGTAACCCCAAATGTTTGCATGGTAGTGCAAGTATGGTATGTGGAAACGGTGTCTGCGCAGCAATTGCTGACACAGTGTAATTGACGCGGAGTAAGGGGAACCTGCCCACATTAGCCGAGGCAGATGGAAAACCGCCTTAAGATCCATCCACAGTCTGGCCTGCACACCGGACCTCGACAACAATCCGCTCGGGAAGCAGCGCGCTAGACCGCTCGGCTAGCCGGGCGGGCTTCTATTCGTATTGTCGCACCTCTGTTCTGTTTAATTACGTCACAATGGCGCTGCAGACGGCGCTGAAGTGTCACGAAAAAACGACACATTTGGAACTATGAAACTGCTACGGTAGATACGGTAAGGGATTTGCACCACCTGCCAGTCCATTATCAGATTCAATTTTTCTTTACATATCCTACTTTTTGTAGACAAGTAAAAAATCTATAACATTTCTTCGCCACCTCATCAGAAACTTAAAACCACACATTGCGCACAAAGACTTAAAAAAAAAAGAATATCTGTGCTCAGATTCTGGAGTGATAAAGTAAGTGGCAGCCAACAATCCTTTTTATAGGTTTTCTATTGGCTGATTCATGTTGTTGAATATTTTCTAATTAATTAATAATGACACTGTGTAGGAATCTGTCTTACGCCGAAGTACAGACATACACACAAGGGTCTCAGAAACTGTATACATTGAGAGAAATTCAGATGGTTCAAATGGCTCTGAGCACTATGGGACTTAATTGCTGAGGTCATCAGTCCCCTAGAACTTAGAACTACTTAAACCTAACTAACCTAAGGACATCACACACATCCATGCCCGGGGCAGGATTCGAACCTGCGACCGTAGCAGTCGCGCGGTTCCGGACTGAGCGCCTAGAACCGCTAGACCACCACGGCCGGCTGGGAGAAATTAATGAAATTGTTGAGTATAAATTTTATCTGCATACGAAGATAGGACCAATATGTATACACTGACTGGCGGTTCACTCAAACGCACTTGCAAATTTATCTAGTACTGGTCTTATAAACACATGGCCATAAAGCCGCAGCCGGCCTGTGTGGCCGAGCGGTTTTGGGCGCTTCAGTCTGGAACCGCGCAACCGCTACGGTCGGAGGTTCGAATCTTGCCTCCAGTATGGATGTGTGTGATGTCCTTAGGTTGGTTAGGTTTAAGTAGTTCTAAGTTCTAGGGGACTGATGACCTCAGCAGTTAAGTCCCATAGTGCTCAGAGCCATTTGAACCTGCTCGATCACCAGTTCTGTCTCCAATCGAGCAGATACGGGACAACGGAACCATCATCCACAACCACCATTAACCGATAGAGTGCGACAGGCTGGTATTCCTGTACAACTCAATAAATGCACGTTTGCGTGCTTACACTCAACTTTCTGGCGGTTACACCGGTTATTAATACACCAGCATACTCACATTTGCAATGGCTCATCTCACAGTTACACTAACCTGTAATCTTGGAATATTACTCACTTACATACGCTACCTAGACAAATGTTCTCCAGAAATTTCACTATTCTAGATTAATTATTTGTTGGTATTGCCATATTTTTCTGTCAGTCTAGCTTTCCGTCTACACTGGCTCAAGTAGCAAAAGTTTAAGGACAATCGCTCTGTAAAACAATACACGAATCCATGAACACAGCCATTAGGAGCATTTTAAGCTACCGTTGTTAACAGCGGACTCTGGGGAAACAACAAAAGAAAAAATTAGAATCAGTATAGAGGTGGATATGGAGAAGAGTCACGAAACCAAACAGGACTGAGGGAAAAATCTCGTGAACAAACACGAAAATAAATTAAATTAGAGAACATAGTGACTGCCACGATACTGACAAGAAAAACTAAATCAATTACGCACATAATGCGACGTAAGAGCTTCATAAGAACATCTTACAATCTGACGGCATGCCAATAGGATTTTTGTAATTTTTTTGTATTGATACCATGTGAAGGTCAGACGTTAAATATCAATTACCCAGGCCAGATCGATGCAATTCTCAAAAATTGTAGAGAAAGTCTACTTCGAAATTTTCGAAACGTACGTATTTCCGTAATGTATGACCGATTTTATCTGTGGACCACATGACTCCTTCCTAAAACACTCGCATATAACTTGGGCAGCCCGAGTTCCATTCACAGGCGATGCAAACTTTTAAACAACTGTACATGTTCCGCGAGCATTTCCACGAAGCGTAAAATGCTTGAAGATGAGAAAAATTAATGCATTTTTTCTGTTCTTACTCAATATTTATTATCAATGTCTCGTCCGCCCCCGGTAGCTGAGTGGTCAGCGCGACAGACTGTCAATCCAAAGGGCCCGGGTTCGATTCCCGGCTGGGTCGGAGGTTTTCTCCGCTCAGGGACTGGCTGTTGTGTTGTCCTAATCATCATTTCATCCCCGTCAACGCGCAAGTCGCCGAAGTGGCGTCAAATTGAAAGACTTGCACCAGGCGAGCGGTCTACCCGACGGGAGGCCATCGTCACACGACATTTCATTTCATCAATGTCTCAAAAAAATTGGTATCGGTAAGTAGGAATTTATATTTTGTGTGTGATATGTAACTAGAAATAAGAAGACGTGCATTAGATACGTGTTAATTAACAAGAATGCGATGAATTTTGTATTTAAAGGACCTAGGTATTAATTCAGAACGGTGAACACCAAAAAAAAAATAATGACTGAAACAATGCTCGAACCAGGGATTACGTCTCGAGCGCTACAGATCTTTTTTCCTCATCTTTACATATTTTGCACTTGAGGAAACTGCTCGCAAAATATGCACAACTGTTAAAAAATTTGCTTTGAGCAGTAATCTAACAAGGCGAACCACACTGGAGGCGACGATTCTATCACACAGCCTTTTGGCCCTTTGCCATAATCGGCCTTTTTATTACAAAATTATAGGCTATAGCAATTTCGAAGACTATTTTCTCGAGAATTTTTCAGAGTAACATAGAACAGGTCTGAATGATAAACATTTCACTTCTGGAAATCGCATACCATAGTTATATATGGCGTTTCAGAAGTGATGGTCAGTGATTCACACACGGAAAATACAGGCGAAAAGTAGCTAAAAGCTCCAATAAACATGGGTCCACACATCACTGCTATTCGACACGCGAGGTTCGTCCGGAAAATACGTATACAAGTTGAATAATGTCTTTATGTTACAGGTTGCAGTCACCGCCAGGTGGGACTACTGCTGTAATCAATCCCATCAGCGCTCAGCTCGAGTCAGAGCACACAGCGTGAAGGTGGAAGTGTGCGGCAGCTTGTTGGCAGTTACCCTTTTTCACCTTCCGTCGGCACGGAACTCTCTCTCTCATTGAGGAACAGCGCGTCAACATAGTTTCTCGCAAAGCTAGGCAAGAATGGCCGTGAGATTTCTGAGTGTTTGAAACAGGTTTACGGAGACAATTCTCTGAAGGAACCGACCGTGAACAAGTGGTTAAAAGGTTCCCGGGGTGGCCGAGAAGAAGTGAACGGTGACCCTCGCCCGGGACGCCCGTTGACATCGAGTTTCGATGCAAATGTTGAACGAATTCGGGCTCGTGTTCTTAAAGACCGTGCATTAACAGTCAGAGTGATTGCTGACGAGCTGTCAATCCCCAAAACGATCGTTCACGAAGTACTGACACAAAAACTTGAAATGAAGAAATTGTGTGCGAAAATCGTGCCGAACCTCTTGACGCCAGAACAGAAAGCAAAGAGGGCCGGGTGCAGTGAGGATTGGTCGGAAGCAGAGCAACGAGGGGACTTTCTCAACCGAGTCCTGGTTTTACGAATTCGGTGTGGAGCTCAAATCTCAAAGCGAGGACTGGAAACTAGCAGAACCGACAACAAAAAAGTCGCGAAAATCGACGTCAAATGTGAAGACAATATTGATTGTTTTCCTTGATTCTAGGCGCATTGTTCACAAGGAATTTGTCCCTCCCGGCAGGAGAGTGAACGGAAATTTTTACGCTGAAGTTCTGACACGTCTCAGAGCTCGTGTGACCCGAGCTGGAAAAAGGGGGCAGGTGGATCCTTCATCACGACAATGCGCCCGCTCACACGTCGCCCGTTGTGCGCGAGTTTTTGGCCCGGAGCTCAGTCACCGCGACAGACCACCCGCCTTATTCACCAGATTTAGCCCCGTGTGACTTCTCCATCAGCTTAACAGCTCATGCATCGAAGCTGCTTACAAGAATAATATACAGAAGAATGGAAAAGAAAATTGAGAATGCGCTAGGTGACGATCAGTTTGGCTTTAGGAAAAGTAGAGGCACGAGAGAGGCAATTCTGACGTTACGGCTAATAATGGAAGCAAGGCTAAAGAAAAATCAAGACACGTTCATAGGATTTGTCGACCTGGAAAAAGCGTTCGACAATATGAAATGGTTCAAGCTGTTCGAGATTCTGAAAAAAGTACGGGTAAGCTATAGGGAGAGACGGGTCTTATACAAAATGTATAACAACCAAGAGGGAATAATAAGAGTGGACGATCAAGAACGAAGTGCTCGTATTAAGTAGGGTGTAAGACAAGGCTGTAGCCTTTCGCCCCTACTCTTCAATCTGTACATCGAGGAAGCAATGATGGAAATAAAAGAAATGTTCAGAAGTGGAATTGAAATACAAGGTGAAAGGATATCAACGATACGATTCGCTGATGACATTGCTATCCAGAGTGAAAGTGAAGAAGAATTAAATGATCTGCTGAACGGAATGAACAGTCTAATGAGTACACACTATGGTTTGAGAGTAAATCGGAGAAAGACGAAGGTAATGAGAAGTAGTAGAAATGAGAACAGCGAGAAACTTAACATCAGTATTGATGGTCACGAAGTCAATGAAGTTAAGGAATTCTGCTACCTAGGCAGTAAAATAACCAATGACGGACGGAGCAAGGAGGACATCAAAAGCAGACTCGCTATGACAAGAAAGGCATTTCTGGCCAAGAGAAGTCTACTAATATCAAATACCGGCCTTAATTTGAGGAAGACATTTCTGAGGATGTACGTCTGGAGTACAGCATTGCATGGTAGTGAAACATGGACTGTGGGAAAACCGGAACAGAAGAGAATCGAAGCATTTGAGATGTGGTGCTATAGACGAATGTTGAAAATTAGGTGGCTGATAAGATAAGGAATGGGGAGGTTCTACGCAGAATCGGAGTGGAAAGGAATATGTGTGAATACACTGATAAGGAGAAGCGACAGGATGATAGGACATCTGCTAAGGCATGAGGGAATGACTTCTATGGTACTAGAGGGAGCTGTCGAGGGCAAAAACTGTAGAGGAAGACAGAGATTGGAATACGTCAAGCAAATAATTGAGGACGTAGGTTGCAAGTGCTACTCTGAGATGAAGAGGTTAGCACAGGGGAGGAATTCGTGGCGGGCCGCCATCAAACCAGTCAGTAGACTGATGACCAAAAAAAAAAGACTTCTCCATGTTCCCGAAATGCAAAATGGTGCTTCGGGGGCGGCACTTGAGAGATGTGGAGGCCATCGAGGTGGAAACGACACGGCAACTGAACAACATCACAACTGGAGACTTTCAGCAATATTATCAACAGTGGAAACGGCGTTGGCAGAAGTGTATCGCGACTCAGGGCGAGTACTTTGAAGGAGACCATATTGTAATACCTTAATAATTGTAAAATACAGTTATTATTTAACTTTTATACGTATTTTCCGGACAAACCTCGTACAATGCATTTTCTGTTGCGGTTCACCAGTGTTTAGGAACACATGGCATCTCTAAACGTTGAAGTACGTGTTCGAAATGTTGTCCAAGCGACTGAATGCAACACTGAACTCGCCTCTGAAATTAATTGCTAAACCTCCCAGGCACTTGTAACGGGACATCCTCCTTAAGCATTACTTTTCCTCAACAACAGTTGTCGATACAAGTACAATTTTTCGAATTCTGGACAGGTCAGTGTTATCTCAGTTGCTTTTCGGAAAACATCAATTTGATTTTATATACCGTACGTTATATTTGAAGCTAAAACTCATGAAAAGGATTCGCTTTATAAAATACTTTAGATTCGATGTTTTAATCGGTAAGTACTATTTCTGAATGTACAGTTAATTTTTTTTAGAAACATTTGAATTATTTGCACACTTAAGATTTCCACTATTAATTACTCAATCCTGTACTGTTTACTATATTTATATCTGGATTCATCTATGAAATAATATTCTAAATTAATAATGTAACGAAATCTAGTAGGAATTCACTTCTCAAGAAAAATTGTAGACCCTTTGCAATATTGTTATTTCCGCAGAGTTTGGGAGTTGTAAGCTTGCCTCTGATGTGATCGTACTGTATTTTTCGTATATTAGGTGCGAACAATGTAATTCCGGCTTTGTTAATGTGGAAAATCAGAATACTGTATGATATACTAAAATGTGAGAAAATCATTGGAAAACATATTTATGTAAGAAATTCTGCAACAACAATCATCCAATTTATTTATTTCTAACCAACCGTGAAGACCTGATGTTAGATTTTCAATTTCAAAAATCACAATAAGAACTGCAGCCATGTCAACGTGACAAGCTAAATAAACTTGAAAGTTTATTGTAAGTTTCGCTCCTCTCAAGTCTCCGTAACAGACTCTGCATATTAATCACATGGATGGAAGTAGGAAGGAGAGGGGAGATTACACAGTCCTGCGAAATACTGTAAATGCTGGAAGGCTGCTTCAAACCGAAAGCGTAATTTCTAAACAGAGCTGACATCGATGGCGTAGACCAGGCGTTAGACATGACCCCACGTACAGAAATCCATGTGATTTACATCCAGAGACTTTGGAAGCTATGACACAGGCCTACCTCCACCTACCGAATATTGACCATACGTTCAAGTTAGAAGCCGGCGGGCTCGTAAATGAAAATGTGCTGTATCACCGTCATGCATCAGCCACACTTTCAGGCTTTTTAGTTCAGTGGACATCATCGTGTACATGTGGGAGTGCAGTCCACAGAAACCGCAGGTACTGCTGTCCGATAAGTCTGTGTGGTCGGAAGTGTGGTCCAATTACGCGGTCTCCGAGTAGTCCTGCCCAGACGTTCGACGAATAACGTTGCTTGATGTCGTGGTACGTGTTTTGCATCAGGACTGACATCGGCCCAGGTGTGACAGTTGTGGTAGTTCAAAATACCGTCACGGTTAAATCCAGGGTTATTCTTTGTGGTGTGCGTACTGTAAGAGCTTCGGTACACAAACCATCATATTACACTCCTGGAAATGGAAAAAAGAACACATTGACACCGGTGTGTCAGACCCACCATACTGGCTCCGGACACTGCGAGAGGGTTGTACAAGCAATGATCACACGCACGGCACAGCGGACACACCAGGAACCGCGGTGTTGGCCGTCGAATGGCGCTAGCTGCGCAGCATTTGTGCACCGCCGCCGTCAGTGTCAGCCAGTTTGCCGTGGCATACGGAGCTCCATCGCAGTCTTTAACACTGGTAGCATGCCGCGACAGCGTGGACGTGAACCGTATGTGCACTTGACGGACTTTGAGCGAGGGCGTATAGTGGGCATGCGGGAGGCCGGGTGGACGTACCGCCGAATTGCTCAGCACGTGGGGCGTGAGGTCTCCACAGTACATCGATGTTGTCGCCAGGGGTCGGCGGAAGGTGCACGTGCCCGTCGACCTGGGACCGGACCGCAGCGACGCAAGGATGCACGCCAAGACCGTAGGATCCTACGCAGTGCCGTAGGGGACCGCACCGCCACTTCCCAGCAAATTAGGGACACTGTTGCTCCTGGGGTATCGGCGAGAACCATTCGCAACCGTCTCCATCAAGCTGGGCTACGGTCCCGCACACCGTTAGGCCGTCTTCCGCTCACGCCCCAACATCGTGCAGCCCGCCTCCAGTGGTGTCGCGACAGGCGTGAATGGAGGGACGAATGGAGACGTGTCGTCTTCAGCGATGAGAGTCGCTTCTGTCTTGGTGCCAATGATGGTCGTATGCGTGTTTGGCGCCGTGCAGGTGAGCGCCACAATCAGGACTGCATACGACCGAGGCACACAGGGCCAACACCCGGCATCATGGTGTGGGGAGCGATCTCCTACACTGGCCGTACACCTCTGGTGATCGTCGAGGGGACACTGAATAGTGCACGGTACATCCAAACCGTCATCGAACCCATCGTTCTACCATTCCTAGACCGGCAAGGGAACTTGCTGTTCCAACAGGTCAATGCACGTTCGCATGTATCCCGTGCCACCCAACGTGCTCTAGAAGGTGTAAGTCAACTACCCTGGCCAGCAAGATCTCCGGATCTGCCCCCCATTGAGCATATTTGGGACTGGATGAAGCGTCGTCTCACGCGGTCTGCACGTCCAGCACGAACGCTGGTCCAACTGAGGCGCCAGGTGGAAATGGCATGGCAAGCCGTTCCACAGGACTACATCCAGCACCTCTACGATCGTCTCCATGGGAGAATAACAGCCTGCATTGCTGCGAAAGGTGGATATACACTGTACTAGTACCGACATTGTGCATGCTCTGTTGTCTGTGTCTATGTGCTTGTGGTTCTGTCAGTGTGATCATGTCATGTATCTGACCCCAGCAATGTGTCAATAAAGTTTCTCCTTCCTGGGACAATGAATTCACGGTGTTCTTATTTCAATTTCCAGGAGTGTATTTGACTCGTCGCTCTAACGAAGTAGGCGAGTGTCAGCAATAGGTCTCGTGGTCTTATCGTGGTGTATTTATCTTCTGCCGTTAGGTCAGATGATAGAAATGCCACTTGCACGCTTAGAGTAGCAGATTGACGGTAACCAACTTTAAACAGAACTTGATTAATTTTCACACACATTTATTAAAATAATAAAAATCATACATATATAAATAACATGATTCTGGATGCTGTTTACAATTGACAATCTGTAGCTCCTTTGGTCTTAGTATGTTACTCCTATTCTCACATATCTCTGATACTAACGAAGTGTCTAGCCATTTATCTTCATGGCTATGTACAGGAACATGGTGATCTTATTAGGTTCAGACTGAAACTTGACTATATACTGGTACAGACTAATGTAGATTGATACAGTGTGGAGCAGACAAATACAGATTGAGTAATCGGAGGTCTGTACGCTCGTTATAATACCTCGCGCATCCAGGTATCACTGCGCGAGTGTGATCCGCGAGGAGAAAAGGTTCTACGTTAGCAGCAATCTCATTGGCTGCATTAGATATTAATACGCGGATCGGCGGAAGCAGAATTTGGTCCGTCTCTAAGGCAGCGCCATCTCGTAGTGCGGAGACGGATGAGCGCTCCGCCTGCGCTGTTGTACTTAGCGGGGCGCGCTCTAGTGGGAAAGTTGTGTATGCGCTGACTACGTGGAATTATGTACTCAACACCCTTGAACAAAACACTGCTTAAAAAAAGGGGATTCATGATACACTGTTGCTGCATCCATTGGCAGAAATTCTCTGTATAAGGGATGTCTGCATTGCTGAGGGCTTGTACACACTGAAGATGATATGGATAGAGTACGTGCCAATGTAAAATCCCTTCATGACTCAGGACACGCTCTTGGGTGACAATCCTCCTAGCTGACGTACTGGGACGTTCGTGTACGATGTGTAACTACCTTCCCTCAATCTTCAGTGTTAGGGATTGACCTTCTCACACATGGTGTAAGGAAACTCCCAGTGTCTGTAAGGCACTGATGAACTGGCTACATGTACGCCTGTCGGGCTGCCTATGGAGAGGAAAAGCTTCCTCATACAATCGTGTAGACTCAAGGGCACTGCCATTCGCTTTGCCATACATGAAATGTACATCCACGTACTCTTCATTGATGTAATTTCTGTGCATGGTGCCTTCACGTTAGCAACTGATTGTGAGGCCGGTACAGCACAGTGCATGGAGGGAAAAAGGGAAGTAGTTTGCGAATGCGTAAACAAACAGTGTCGAGGCAAACCTCGTCATACCAACGTGTTGTTTTTGTGTTGGTCTTCAGTACGGAGAGTGGTTTGGTGCAGCTCTCCATACCACTCTATCCCGTGCAAGCTTCATCATCTCCCAGTACGTACTGCAGCCTACATGCTCCTGAATCTGCTTAGTGTATTCATCTCTTGGTCTCCCTCTACGGTTTTTAGCCTCCACGCTCCCATCCAATACTAAATTGCGTATCTCTTGATGCCTCAGAACATTTCCTAGCAGCCGATCCCTTCTTCTAGTCAAGTTGTGCCACAGATTCCCCTTCTCCCCAGTTCTATTCAGTACCTCCTCATTAGTTACATGATCTACCCATCTAATCTTCAACATACTTCTGCAGCAATACATTTCGAAAGCTATTCTCTTCTTGTCCAAACTATTTATCGTCCATGTTTCACTTCCATACATGGTTACACTCCATACCAACACTTTCAGAAAAGACTTCCTAACAATAAAATCTCTACTCGGTATCAACAAATCTCTTCTTCAGAAACGCTTTCCTTGCTATTGCTAGTCTAGATACCAACACAAATACCTCGATGTCCACGGGCGTTTACGGTTTGTTCCCAACTCGGGTTAATGCGATATCTCGCCAACGCTTGACTTGTGGTTCAAATGGTTCAAATGGCTCTGAGCACTATGGGACAACATCTTAGGTCATCAGTGCCCTAGAACTTAGAATTACTTAAACCTAACTAACCTAAGGACATCACACAACACTCAGTCATCACGAGGCAGAGAAAATCCCTGACCCCGCCGGGAATCGAACCCGGGAACCCGGGCGTGAGAAGCGAGAATGGACTTGTCGACCCATGTTTATTACAGCTTTTTATCTATTTTTGGCCTGTACTTTCCACGTGTCAATTATTGCCCATCCCTTCTGAAACACCCTATATACCCAGGGTGATTTTTTCCACCGTGTACAAACTCTAGTGACTGGTCGATGAGAGGATACGGAACAAGAAAGGTCTAATGTACCTACGTGCTGAAATGGGTCGTTTACGTGCTAAGAGACCATTTATTTACTCATACTTTGTTACAAAGACTGCGATCTAATACGCGCTGTAGCATGGTTTCCTCCTACAGGCTCGAACTGTTCCTGATACGTCACGCCCTAGCGCCCTCTTCTGCATAGTAACTGGTTACCTTCTGTCCCATGCACTTCTCTTGGTGACACACCTTGTAGTGGATGTGACAGCGTTGCACCCAATGGTTCCGTAGTATTCTAATCGAGAGCTTCCCGAAACGATGTTTACTTACGAAAAGGCAAATGGCAACGGGCGGCAGGCGGCAAGGTTGTACAGGGAGACCTATCCTCGCCGACAACTGCGACAAAAAAATGGTTCGAATGGCTCTAATCGCTATCGGACTGAATTCATCAGTCCCTAGACTTAAAACTACACTACTGGCCATTAAAACTGCTACACCACGAAGATGAGGTGCTACAGACGCGAAATATAACCGACAGGAAGAAGATGCTGTGATGT
Source organism: Schistocerca gregaria (assembly GCF_023897955.1). Classification (NCBI taxonomy): domain Eukaryota; kingdom Metazoa; phylum Arthropoda; class Insecta; order Orthoptera; family Acrididae; genus Schistocerca; species Schistocerca gregaria. The sequence continues at coordinate 82,717,884 of NC_064930.1, read as the reverse complement.
GGAAATGATTAGCTTTCCAGAGCATTCACACAAGATTGATGCAGGTGGCGATACCTACAACGTGCTGACATCAGGAAAGTTCCCAACCGATTTCTCATACACAAACAGCAGTTGACCGGCGTTGCGTGCTGAAACGTTGTTGTGATGCCTCGTGTGAGCGAGAGAAATGCGTACCATCACGTTTCCGACTTTGATAAAGGTCGGATTGTGGCCTATCGCGATTGCGGTTTATCGTATCGCGGCATTGCTGCTCGCGTTGGTCGAGATCCAATGACTGTTAGCAGAATATGGATTCGGTGGGTTCAGGAGGGTAATACGGAACGCCGTGCTGGATCCCAACGGCCTCGTATCACTAGCAGTCGAGATGACAGACATCTTATCCGCATGGCTGTAACGGATCGTGCAGCCACGTCTCGATCCCTCAGTCAACAGATGGGGACAAAAACCATCTGCACGAACACAGACGACATTTGCAGCAGCACGGACTATCAGCCGTGGCTGCGGTTACCCTTGACGCTGCATCACAGACAGGAGCGCCTGCGATGGTGTACTCGATGACGAACCTGGGTGCACGAATGGCAAACCGTCATTTTTTCGGATGAATCCATGTTCTGTTTACAGCATCATGATGGTCGCATCCGTGTATATTGAGCAAGCATTAAAGGAAAAAAAAAAGAAATATTCGGAGTAGGTATTAAAAACTATGGAGAAGAAGTAAAAACTTTGAGGTTCACCTGTGACATTGTAATTCTGTCAGAGACAGCAAAGGACTTGAAAGAGCAGTTGAACGGAATGGACAGTGTCTTGAAAGGAGGGAGTAAGATAAACATCAACAAAAGCAAAACGAGGACAATGGGATGTAGCCCAATTAAATCGGGTGATGCTGCCGGAATTAGATTAGGAAATGAGACACATAAAGTAGTAAAGGAGCTTTGCTATTTGGGGAGCAAAATAACTGATGATGGTCGAAGTAGAGAGGATATAAAATGTAGACTGGCAATGGCAAGCAAAGAGTGTCTGAAGAAGAGTAGTTTGTTAACATCGACTATAAATTCTAACGTCAGGAAGTCGTTTCTGAAAGTATTTGTATGGAGTGATGCCATGTATGGAAGTGAAACATGGACGATAAACAGTTTGGACAAGAAGAGAATAGAAGCTTTCGAAAAGTGGTGCTACAGATGAATGCTGAAGATTAGATGGGTACATCACATAACTAATGAGGAGCTATTGAGCTATTGAATAGAATTAGTACTGGAAGGCACGGTGGAGGTTAAAAATCGTAGAGGGAGAGCAAGAGATGAAGACATTAAGCAGATTCAGAAGGATGTAGGTTGCAGTAGGTACTGGGAGATGAAGAATCTTGCACAGGATAGAGTAGCATGGAGAGCTACATCAAACCAGTGTCAGGTCTGAAGACCACAACAACAAGTTATTAATGCGATTTATTTGAATATTTGTCTAGTGAACTGAGTACCCGGGCTTCCTAGACACCACACTATTCGTAGACGTCGCCACCTTTACATGGAGTGGTATCTTAAATTTTGCCGGGTGCTGTGATATAGCAGTTCTAGGCGCTTGAGTCCGGAACAACGCGGCTGCTACGGTCGTAGGTTCGAATCCTGCTTCGGGCATTTATGTGTGTGATGTTCTAAGGTTAGTTAGGTTTAAGTAGTTCTAAGCTCTAGGGGACTGATGACCTCCGATGTTAAGTCCCATAGTGCTCAGAGCCATTTGTACCATTTTTTTTCTTTAGCTTTCATAATAATCGTCCGTGTGATAGTATGCAGAACCTGATGATATGATGACAGCGGATCATCAGCATCGGTGGAGCCGCAATGTATGGGGCGGAATAATTCGCGACCGTATTTCGGGACCAGTCTTTCTGACAATAAGAAATACAGCGTTCAGTTGCAAGGTAATTTTTTTTTAGTTTACCCAGGTTTCGATGTGAATAATGGTTTCTTCTTCAGAACAAAAATTGAATTATTTTGACGGCCAAATTTTTTTAATTTAATTTTTGCTCTGAAGAAGTTACCATTATTGGCATCGAAACCTACGTAAACTAAAAATAATTTGCCTTGCAACTGAAGGGTGAATTTCGTATTGTATGAACAATTCGCGGTTGCTCAAGCGCTGCTTTATGTTAAGGATTTGTAAACCAGTCTTTCTTCCGCGTCACCTAACATGCCCGAACTATCGGCGTTTCTTGAGGGTGACTTTGCCTGCCCTACTGAAAGAAGTTCCGCTGATCATTCTAAGCATTACGTGGCTGCCACATGACGGTTCTCCAGCCCCACTTCGCCGTTAACGTCCGAACGCATCTCAGTTGTTTCTTCCCTGGTTGATGGATCGGACGAGGGGGGACCCAGTTGCACGGCCTGATCGTCCACCGGCTCTCAATCACCGTCACTTCTGGTTATGGACCCGTCTGAATAGTATCGCGTATGCAGAGCCCATTCCAGATGTGGAGACACTGGGGCAGCCTATTCCTGCTGCCTATGCCCCCTACCCATGCAGCCAGGCGGATGTAAAGTGTGAGACAGATCATGTTACGGCGCGTACACGCATGCATTGAGGCACACGGAAACCATTTCCAACACATATCTGTGAATGCTTGCTACAGCGTGTGTAACAATGTGTGACTGAATAAATGGTCTCTATCAAAGGAAACCATGCATTTCCGGACTTAATTACAGCAGACTTTTTTTATCCGTATTCTCTTATCCATTAATCCCTAGAGTTTGTACACGGTGGAAAAAATCACGCCGTATACAAAACTGGCCAGGAGCGAGTAGGTGCCGCTCAGTCAAGTTTCCGTACTAATATAATTACGTACACAACTGGCCATTAAAATTGCTACACCAAGAAGAAATCCATATGATAAACGGGTATTCATTGGACAAATATATTATACTAGAACTGACGTGTGATTACATTTTCACGCAATTTGGGTGCATAGATCCTGACCCATTAGTACCCAGAAGAACCAACTCTGACCGTAATAACGGCCTTCATACGCCTGGGCATTGAGTCAGGAATTGGATGGCGTGTACTGGTACAGCTGCCCATGCAGCTTCAACACGATACCACAGTTCATCAGAAGTAGTGACTGGCGTATTGTGACGAGCCAGTTGCTCAGCCACGATTAACCAGACATTTTCAATTGGTGAGAAATCTGGAGACTGTGCTGGCCAGGGCAGCAGTCTAACGTTTTCTGTATCCAGAAAGGCCCGTACAGGGCCTGAAACACGCGGTCGTCCATTATCCTGCTGGAATGTACGGTTTTTACAGGGATCGAATGAAGGGTAGAGCCACGGGTCGTGACACATCTGAAATGTAACGTCCACTGTTCAAAGTGCCGTCATTGCGAACAAGAGGTGACCGAGACGTGCAACCAATGGCACCCCATACCATCGCGCCGGGTGATACGCCAGTATAGCGACGACGAACACACGTTTCCAAAGTGCGTTCACCGCGATGTCGCCAAACACATATGCGACCATCACGATGCTATAAACAGAACCTGGATTCATCCGAAAATACGGCGTTTTGCCTTTCGAGTACACCATCGCAGGCGATCCTCTCTGTGATGCAGTGTCAAGGAGTAACCGCAACCACGGTCTCCAAGCTGATAGTCCGTGCTGCTGCAAACGTCGTCGAACTGTTCGTGCAGATGTTTCTTGCGTTGGAAACGTCCCCATCTGGCTGTACGGTCCGTTCCAGCCATGCGGATAAGATTCCTGTCATCTCGACTGCTTGGTATCCAGCACGGCTTTCCGTATTACCTTCCTGAACCCACCAATTCTATATTCTGCTAAGAGTCACTGGATATCGACCAACGCGAGCAGCAATGTCGCGATACGATAAACCGCAATACCGATAGGCTACAATCCGACATTTATCAAAGTCGGAAACGTGATGGTACGCATTTCTCCTCCTTACACGAGGCATCACAACGACGTTTCACCAGGCAACGCCGGTTAGCTGCTGTTTGTGTATGAGAAATCGGTTGGAAACTTTCCTCATGTCAGCACGTTGTAGGTGTCGCCACCAGCGCCAACGTTGTGTGAATGGTCTGAAAAGCTAATCATTTGCATATCGCAGCATCTTCTTCCTGTCGGTTAAACATCATGTCTGTAGCACGTCATCTTTGTGGTGTAGCAATTTTAATGGCCAGTAGTGTAGTTAGACAGTTCATGAGTTCCGGACATCGATGATCTTCGTCTGTTATCAATCATGATACTGGCAAGTTACAGTAACATAAATATGAGTCTTGGAATCTTTGTTTCACATAGAACTTCAAACGCGGTATCTACGTGCAGTAATATCATGATGATGGATGAATTCCGAAACGCGTCATAAAACCAATGCTAAGAAATGAAAACCTCGTACCTATATTTTGTAAAATTTTACCAGTGAAAGAAGAAAAGGTGTTTTTTATAAAAAATAATATAAAGTAATACAGAAACTTAGCACGTGTGTAACTGCATAGCAGAAGCCTATTTATTGACAGAATACAAAAATCCACGCACTTTCATATCGACCATTTGATTATGGACTTACTGCTTATGGAATGACGATTTTCCACAGGCGGATGGAGTTACGAGGTTTTCATTGCCTACCATCGACAGTCATTCGTTGCCTGACATTCGACTTGAAACCCAGTCAATGGTTCAAATGACTCTGAGCACTATAGGACTTAACATCTTTGGTCATCAGTCCCCTAGAACATAGAACTACTTAAACCTAACTAACCTAAGGACATCACACACATCCATGCCCGAGGCAGAATTCGAACCTGCGACCGTAGCGGTCGCGCGGTTCCAGACTGTAGCGCCTAGAACCGTTCGGCCACTCCGGCCGGCACACGCAGTCAGCGAGAATGCAGGATTACTGTTTTAATTTCAAGTTTTTTGTCAGATATAAAATAACAAAAGAAACACTTTTTTCGTGTGGAAGAATCACAAATGAAATGTCTCTCATGGTGATGTCTGTTAACCTCACTCCGCCACACTGATTAAACCGCAACATCTGATTTGCAGGCACCTTCCGTACTAAACAACTGACGTTTACAATATATATATATATATATATATATATATATATATATATATATATATATGTGTGTGTGTGTGTGTGTGTGTGTGTGTGTGTGTGTGTGTGTGGCTGATATGACGGCGAAATCGATTCGGGGCTAATCGTGTGAACGCGGCGACGAAATTTTTATTCCCCAAACTCGATTTTCAACCTTCGGCTGTGGTAGCTCCAAGTGCAGGCGTGGTGACAGAGCGGCCCGCGTGCGTCACGCACGTAATTGCGTAAACGGGAACGCAGGTGCGTCAGTCAAATGGGGCAGACCGCCCGTCCATCTGACAGCTGCAGGCTTCGCGCACGCCTGCCGCTGACAATGATGGAGCTTCCGCGTGGCGTGACGGGCTCAGCGAAACCCCGCAGCCTCCCTGTCAAACAATTCGTCACCCAGGATTAGGATGCGCCGGGCAAACTGCTTCCCAACTGCTTCCCAGTTTTTAACGGATGCGTAGCGGCTTTTACACCACTTCTTTAAGGGGGGCAGCACGTCAAACGGGCAGACTTGGAGCGGGAGAGGCACCACAGGACATTTTAATTTCCACTGTCTATGTTGTTGTGGTCTTCAGTCCTGAGACTGGTTTAATGCAGCTCTCCATGCTACTCTATCCTGTGCAAGCTTCTTCATCTCCCAGTACCTACTGCAACCTACATCCTTCTGAATCTGCTTAGTGTATTAATCTCTTGGTCTCCCTCTACGAATTTTACCCTTCTTCTGGTCAAGTTGTGCCACAAACTTCTCTTCTCCCCAATCCTATTCAATACCTCCTCATTACTTACGTGATCTATCCACCTTATCTTCAGCATTCTTCTGTAGTACCACATTTCGAAAGCTTCTATTCTCTTCTTGTCCAAACTATTTATCGTCCATGTTTCACTTCCATACATGGCTACACTCCACACAAACACTTTCAGAAAAGATTTCCTGACACTTAACTCTATACTCGAAGTTAACAAATCTTTCTTCTTTCTTGCCATTGCCAGTCTACATTTCATATCCTCTCTACTTCGACCATCATCAGTTATTTTGCTCCTCAAATAGCGAAATTCCTTTACTACTCATTTCCTAATCTAATTCCCTCAGCATCACCCGATTTAATTAGACTACATAACATTATCCTCGTTTTGCTGTTGTTGATGTTCACCTTATACCCTCGTTTCAAGACACTATCCATTCCGTTCAACAGCTCTTCCAAGTCCTTCGCTGTCTATGACAGAATTGCAATGTCATCGGCGAACCTCAAAGTTTTTATTTCTTCTCCATTGATTTTAATACCTACTCCGAATTTTTCTTTTCTTTCCTTTACTGCATACTCAATATACAGATTGAATAACACCACAGAGAGGCTACAACCCTTTCTCACTCGCTTCCCAACCACTGCTTCCCTTTCATGCCCCTCGACTCTTATAATTGCCATCTGGTTTCTGTACAAATTGTAAATAGCCTTTCGCTCCCTGTATTTTACCCCTGCCGCCTTCAGAATTTGAAAGAGAGTATTCCAGTCAACATTGTCAAAAGCCTACTCCAAGTCTATAAATGCTAGAAACTTAGGTTTGTCTTTCCCTAATCTATCTTCTAAGATAAGCCGTAGGGTCAGTATTGCCTCATGTGTTCCAACATTTCTACGGAATCCACACTGATCTTCCCCGAAGTCGGCTTCTACTAGTTTTTCCAATCGTCCTTAAATAATCCGTCTTAGTATTTTGCAGCCGTGGCTTATTAAACTAATACCTTTCATGGGCAAGTGCTCTGCCAACTGAGCTACCCAAGCACGACTCATGCCCCGTCCCCACAGCTTTACTTCTGCCAGTACCTCGTGTCCTACCTTCCAAACTTTACAGAAGCTCTCCTGCAGGAAGTTTCATATCAGCGCACACTCCGCTGCAGAGTGAAAATTTCATTCTGGAAACATCCCCCAGGATGTGGCTAAGCCATGTCTCGGCGGTATCCTTTCTTTCACGAGTGCTTGTTCTGCATGTTTCGCAGAAGAGCTTCTGTAAAGTTTGGAAGGTAGGAGACGAGGTAGTGGCAGAAGTAAAGCTGTGAGGACGGGGCGTGAGTCGTCCTTGGGTAGCTCAGTTGGTAGAGCACTTGTCCGCGAAAGGCAAAGGTCCCGAGTTCGAGTCTTGGTCCGGCACACAGTTTTAATCTGGCAGGAATTTTCAGTATCTATCTTACCTCTAGTGAGATAAGCCTCTACATCCTTACATTTGTCCTCTACCCGTCTGTGCTTAGCCATTTTGCACTTCCTGACGATCTCATTTTTGAGACGTTTGTATTCCTTTTTGCCTACTTCATTTACTGCATTTTTATATTTTCTCCTTTCATCAATTAAGTTCAATATTTCTTGTGTTACCCAAGGATATCTAGCAGCATTCGTCTTCTTACTTACTTTATCCAATGCTGCCTTCACTACTTCATCCCTCAAAGCTACCCATTCTTCTTATACTGTATTTCTTTCCCCCATTCCTGTCAATTCTTCCCTTATGCTCTCCTGGAAACTCTGTACAACCTCTGTTTTTTTTTCAGTTTATCCAGGTCCCATCTCCTTAAATTCCCACCTTTCTGCAGTTTCTTCAGTTTTAATCCACAGTTCATGACCAACAGATTGTGGTCAGAGTCCACATCTGCCCCTGGAAATGTCTTACAATTTAAAACCTGGCTCCTAAATCTCTGTCTTACCATTATATAATCTATCTGAAACCTGTCAGTATCTGTCTATACTTTTACAAATAAGTTCATAAAATTTTGTCACCATCACCAGGAAGGATTCAGAATTTACACTCACGCCAGTAGAAGTTCGAAAGCATTAAAAAATATTTTTTTTTCTCATGTGAAATTTCATCATTTTTTTCACTTACTGATGGCAGCATTTGTCGCTATAGGTACACTTTCTTTAATAAGTAAGAGAGATTCTTCGATGAATTTTGCTCACAAGGGAACCTCCCCATCGCACCCCCCTCTGATATAGTTATAAGTTGGCACTGAAAAACTGAACACAGATCAATCGAGAAAACAGGAAGAAGTTGTGTGGAACTATGAAAAAAATAAGCAAAATATACGAACAGAGTAGTCCATGTGCAAGATAGGCAACATTCAAGGCGAATGTACGTTCAGGAGCGCGGTGGTCCCGTGGACAGCGTGAACAGCCGGGGAACGGGAGGTCGTTGGTTCAAGTCTTCCCTCGAATGACAAGTTTAATCTTTTATATTCAGACAATTATTGTCTGACAAACTCTTATGTTTTCATCATTTTTTTGGGAGTGATCATCACATCCACAAGAAAACCTATATCGGGCAAGGTAGAAGAATCTTTTTACCCATTCGCCAAGTGTACATGCCGTCACCAGTGTCGTATAGAATATATCAGACGTGTTTTCCTGTGGAGGAATCGGTTGACCTATGACCTTGTGATCAAATGTTTTCGGTTCCCATTGGAGAGGCACGTCCTTTCGTCTACTTATCGCACTGTTTTGCGGTGCGGTCGCAAAACACAGACACTAAACTTATTACAGTGAACAGAGACGTCAATGAACGAACGGACAGATCATAACCTTGTGAAAATAAAGAACGTAAACTTTTCACTCGAGGGAAGACTTGAACCAAGAACCTCTGGTTCCGTGGCTGCTCACGCAAACCACGGGACCACGGCGCTCCTCAACTCATTCGCCTTGATGTTGCCTATCTTGCACATGGACTACTCAGTTCGTGTATTTTGCTTATTTTTTTCATAGTTCCACACAACTTCTTCCTGTTTTCTCGATTGATCTGTGTTCACTTTTTCAAGGCCTATCCACTGTGCCAACTTATAACTGAATCTGAGGGCTGTGCGATGGGGAGGTTCCCTTCTCAGCATACAAACCATACTCAAAGGTGTACGAAACTCTAGAATTTTACAAATCTATTAAGAAATGTGGCAAAAATTGAGGTAATTAACTAGAAAATTTGTGTTTTTTCTAAACATGAAGTTTAAAATATTACAGCTCAATTGTTTTTTTTCACAAATTAAACAAATTCTAGAGTTTCATACACCTGTATGGTTTGTATGCTGTGCAAAATTCATCGAAGAATCTCTCTAACTTATGAAGAAAAGTCTACCTATAGCAACAAATGCAGCCAGTAGTAGCTGAAAGAACGATGAAATTTCATCGTAAAAAAAAATTGTTTTGTTATGTTTTCGATCTTCCACTGGAATGAGTGTGAATCATGAATCCTTCCTGGCGATGCTGACAAAGTTTTATGAATTTATTTGTAAAAATATAGACAGTGGAAATTAAAATGTCCTGTGGTGCCTCTCCTGCTCCAAGTCGGTCCGTTTGACGTCCTATCCCCCTTAATTGGGTTGGTTCGTAAATTTGAAGCGTTTTTCCATAACAGAGGCTTTACACTAAAGAGCCAAAGAAACAGGTGCATCTGCCTAATACCATGTAGAGCCCCAGCGAGCACGCAGAAGTACCAACACACGACGTGGCATGGACCCGACTAGTGTCTGAAGTAGTGCTGGAGGGAGCTGACACCGTGAATCCTGCGCGGCTGTCCATAAATCCGTAACAGTACGAGTGGGTCGAGATCTCCTCTGAACAGCAGGTTGCGAGGCATCCCAGATATGCTCAGTGATGTTCATGTCTGGGGAGTCTGGTGGCCAGCGGAAATGCTTTAACTCACGAGACTGTTCCTAGAGCCAAACTGCATCGATTCTGGACGTGTGGGGGTGTCGCATTGTCCTTCTGGAATAGGTAAAGTCCGTCGGAATGCACAATGGACACGAATGGATGTAGGTGCTCAGACAGGATGCTTACGTCCGTGTCACCTGTCAGACTTGTATCTAGACGTATCAGGGGCCACTCCAATTGCATGCGCCCCACAACATTACAGAGGGTGCACCACCCTGGTTTTATGGATTCATGAGGTTGTCTCCATACCCGTCCACGTCCACCCGCTCGATACAATTTGAAACGAGACCGGTACGAACAGGCAACATGTTTCTAGTCATCGACAGTCCCATGTCGGTGTTTACAGGCCCAAGCGCGGCGTAAAGCGTTTTGTCGTGCTGTCATTAACGGCACACGAGCGATGCCTTCGGCTCCCAAAGCCAGTACCCACGATGCTCCCTTGAATGGAAAGCACGCTGTCATTTTTTGACAGCCCAGCATTAAAATCGGCAGCAATTTGCGGAACCGTAGCACTTCTGTCACGTTGAACGATACCCTCCAGTCGTCTCTGGTACCTATCTTTCAGGATCTTTTTCTGGCCGCGTCGATGCCGGAGATTTGATGTTTTTACCGGACTCCTGGTATTCACGGTACACTCGTGAAATACACTCCTGGAAATGGAAAAAAGAACACATTGACACCGGTGTGTCAGACCCACCATACTGGCTCCGGACACTGCGAGAGGGCTGTACAAGCAATGATCACACGCACGGCACAGCGGACACACCAGGAACCGCGGTGTTGGCCGTCGAATGGCGCTAGCTGCACAGCATTTGTGCACCGCCGCCGTCAGTGTCAGCCACTTTGCCGTGGCATAAGGAGCTCCATCGCAGTCTTTAACACTGGTAGCATGCCGCGACAGCGTGGACGTGAACTGTATGTGCAGTTGACGGACTTTGAGCGAGGGCGTATAGTGGGCATGCGGGAGGCCGGGTGGACGTACCGCCGAATTGCTCAACACGTGGGGCGTGAGGTCTCCACAGTACATCGATGTCGTCGCCAGTGGTCGGCGGAAGGTGCACGTGCCCGTCGACCTGGGACCGGACCGCAGCTACGCACGGATGCACGCCAAGACTGCAGGATCCTATGCAGTGCCGTAGGGGACCGCACCGCCACTTCCCAGCAAATTAGGGACACTGTTGCTCCTGGGGTATCGGCGAGGACCATTCGCAACCGTCTCCATGAAGCTGAGCTACGGTCCCGCACACCGTTAGGCCGTCTTCCGCTCACGCCCCAACATCGTCCAGCCCGCCTCCAGTGGTGTCGCGACAGGCGTGAATGGAGGGACGAATGGAGACGTGTCGTCTTCAGCGATGAGAGTCGCTTCTGCCTTGGTGCCAATGATAGTCGTATGCGTGTTTGGCGCCGTGCAGGTGAGCGCCACAATCAGGACTGCATACGACCGAGGCACACAGGGCCAACACCCGGCATCATGGTGTGGGGAGCGATCTCCTACACTGGCCGTACACCTGTGGTGATCGTCGAGGGGACACTGAATAGTGCACGGAACATCCAAACCGTCATCGAACCCATCGTTCTACCATTCCTAGACCGGCAAGGGAACTTGCTGTTCCAATAGGACAATGCACGTCCGCATGTATTCCGTGCCACCCAACGTGCTCTAGAAGGTGTAAGTCAACTACCCTGGCCAGCAAGATCTCCGGATCTGTCCCCCATTGAGCATGTTTGGGACTGGATGAAGCGTCGTCTCACGCGGTCTGCACGTCCAGCACGAACGCTGGTCCAACTGAGGTGCCAGGTGGAAATGGCATGGCAAGCCGTTCCACAGGACTACATCCAGCATCTCTACGATCGTCTCCATGGGAGAATAGCAGCCTGCATTGCTGCGAAAGGTGGATATACACTGTACTAGTGCCGACATTGTGCATGCTCTGTTGCCTGTGTCTATGTGCCTGTGGTTCTGCCAGTGTGATGATGTGATGTATCTGACCCCAGGAATGTGTCAATAAAGTTTCCCCTTCCTGGGACAATGAATTCACGGTGTTCTTATTTCAATTTCCAGGAGTGTAGCTGTACGGCAAAATCCCCACTTCATCGCTACCTCGGAGCTGCAGTGTGCCATCGCTCGTGCGACGATTATGACACCACCTTCCAACTCACTTGAATCTTGATAAGCTGCCATCGTAGCAGCAGTAGCCGATCGAACAACTGCGCCAGGCACTTGTTGTCTTACATAGGTGTTCCGACCGCAGCGCCGTATTTTGCCTGTTTACATATCTCTGCGTCTGTATACGCATGTGGATACCAGTTTATTTGGCGCTTCAGTGTAGAGTAAGTTACAACTTGATACCGTACTTCATTTATTCAAAAGAAACAAGTGGAGTGCAAAAGAATTGTATCAATATGAAGTACAAAATCTCGGATTCTACCCTCCATGAAATTTCTAGATTGACAGAACATGCGTCAGACTTTCGTTCGATAGCACCCCCATCCTCACCCATCTCTCCATTATTACACAGAAACAAAGTTGGCAGATACTGTCTAGCGGTGACAAACATAATGCCTGCACGCTGACTGGCTCTTTCAGATAATAGGTCACTGGACAAGCAAATGGAACCCAACGCATTTACAGTGACTGTTTCCCTACCCACCGAACCAGAGTGTGTATGACACCTATTGTAGTTCAGTCAGCAATCGTACTTCACCTATTAATGATCTTAATTTTAATAATCAACAGCCTCAGTTGCACCGTTTACCTAGAATTTAGCTAGGTTTCAGTCTGGATAACCCAACCTTCTTCAGTATAACACTAACTACCGTTTGTCCATAGTGGACATCGTCAAGCTAAAACTACAAATCCACAAATTATCGTCGGACTATAAAAGTTATCTGGCACTGCCTCGGCCCCACTTCGAGACCGCGATGCGGCAGCCGAGAGTGCTCGGTGCGTCGAAAAAAAAAAAAGTGTGTCCTGCTGGTAGTGACATAACGTGGAAAACAATATAGCACGTAGGACGAATGTATTCGTTACGACAGTGCAGTGAAATGTGGTGTTAATAGGCTACGGCAGCAGACTACAGATTTCAGTGCCTGCAGATTCTCTCCTGGGCTCCTGTCCCTCGTGATTGGACCCTTCGCTGGAAAACCGTGGCCTGGTCTGATGAGCCGCGATTTCAGATCCTAAGAGCTGATGGTGGGGTTCCACTGTGGTGCGCGATTCGTCATAGGGTTATTTGGTAACCGTGATAGCGTTGCGGAGATGTTGAGCAAACTCAAGTGTCAGACTCTGCAAGAGAGGCGCTCTGCATCGCGGTGTAACTTCCTGTCCAGAGGGCGCGTTTCTGGATGAGGTATCGAATATATTGCTTCCCCCTACTTATTCCTCCCGAAGAGATCACGAGTGTAAAATTAGATTCGAGCGCGCACGGCACTCGTTCTTCCCGCGAACCATACGCGACTGGAACAGGAAAGGGAGGTAATGACAGTGGCACGTTAAGTGCCCTCCACCACACACCGTTGGGTGGCTTGCGGAGTATAAATGTAGATGAAGATGGTGCTGGCTCCACGAAGCCATGAACTCAAGTTGTCAACAAGGCACTGTGAAGGTTGGTTGGTGACTGCATTATGGCATGCTGTCAACCGATCACTGGCTGGAAACTCACTGAAGCGCCAAAGAAATCGGTGCAGGCCTGCGTATACAGAGACATGTAAACAGGCACAACAAGGAGTTGCGGTCGACGACGCCTATATATGACACGTTTCTGGCGCAGTTCTTAGATGGCTTACTGCTACTACAATGGGACCTACAGTTGTTGACTGAGTTTCAACGTGATGTTATAGTCGGCTCACGGTCGATGGGACACAGCGTCTTCGAGGTAGCTATGAAGTGGGGAATTTCCTGTACGACCATTTCACAAGTGTACCGTGAATCCGATAAAACATCAAATCTCTGACATCGCTGCGGACGAAGAAGATCTCGCAAGAACGGGACCAACGTAGACTGAAGAGAACCGTAGAACGTTACAGAAGCGCATCCCTTCCGCAATTTGCTGCTGATATCAGTGTTGGCCATCAGCAAGTGTCAGCGTGCGAACCATTCACGGAAACATCATCGATGTGGGCTTTCACAGCCGAAGGCTCACTCCTGTACTGTAGATGACTGCATGATACAAAGCCTTACGCCTCGCCTGTGCCTGTCAACACCTACATTGGACTGCCGATGACTGGAAACATGTTTCCCTGGTCGGAAGAGCCTCGTTCACATTGTATCGAGCGGATGGACGTGTGCGAGTGTGGAAACAACCCCTAGAATCCATACACGCTGCATGTCACCATGGGACTGTTCAAGCTGGTACAGGCTCTTAATGGTGTGCATCGTGAGCAGTTGGAGTTATATGGAACCCTGATGTGACTAGATACGACTTTGACAGCTGACACCTACATAAGCATCTTGTCTGATCACCTGGATCCACTGATGGCCATTGTGCATTCCGGCGGACTTGGGCAATTCCAGCAGGACAATGCGACACCCCACACGACCAGAATTGCTACAGAGTGGCTTCAGAGTTTAAACATATCCGCTGGCCACCAAACTCCCCAGACATGACCGTTATTGAGCATATCTGGGATGGCTCGCAACGTGCAGTTCAGAAGTGATCTCCACCACCCCGTACTCTTACGGATTTATAGACAGCCCTGGAGGATTCATGGTGTCAGTTCCCTCCACTACTACTTCAGACGTTAGCTAGTCCGTGCCGCTCCGTGTTGCGGCACTTCTGCGTGCTCGCAGCGACCGTAGACGGTATGAGGCAGGTTCTAACAATACCACCATTTGCAAAGTAGGTTAGAAATCAGATTAAAAATGTTGCTCACGCAGCAAATATCGGTCAACAACAAAGTTATTGACTGTGGATGGTATCGTCAGAGTGGAAATAATGAAGTCACTGTAACAATGTCATTGATTTTGGCACGTATCTTGAATGGATTCCCACGTAGATTTCGTCGAAGTTGTTATGGCTCATCTTGTTGATTCTAGGGTGATTCCACTTTGGCTGCTAGAAGGTCCAGATCTGTCTTTTAGCAATATTTGAAGACCTATCAAATGCGATTCTCAGGAAATTCTTAATGATCAAACAATCCCAGATCAGAACAATGGTATGGTAGGAATAATTTTTGACTTGGAGTTCACGATCCACATTTTTATTAACCTTCTCGTAAATTCACGTATACTACTTCGTAATTGTCACATCATCGCCGGCCGGGGCAGCCGAGAGGTTCTAAGCGCTACAGTGTGGAATCGCGCGACCGCTGCGGTCGCAGGGTCGAATCCTGCCTCGGGAATGGATGTGTGTGATGTCCTTGGGTTAGTTAGGTTTAAGTAGCTCTAAGTTCTAGGGCACTGATTACCTCAGATGTTAAGTCCCATAGTGCTCTGAGCCATATGAACCATTTTTTTTTTTGTCAGATCATCAAGAAAACAGTTTTGTATCAGTATTCTTACATTTAATTTCCACCTTAAGCAAACACAAGACTTCACTGGTCTTTTACTAACCGAAATAGCAACTTAACTTCTGCAAAGTGAAACAAAGACAGCTCTGTGCGCATTCGCGGCAAAACGGTTACAACTAAGTCAAAGTTTTTGTCAGTCTCACAGAAATGAATACACACAAGAACCATATCACTGTAATATATCAACACATCGGAGTACCTAAACATTAATAAAACTAAATGTGAATATTGTCACAAAAATATGTCTGTTACTTCGCAGAAAAGTAGTTCGATATTACTGGTATCGAGAACTGGGGTTGAGGTGCCGTAATGGTCACGTAAATAAAGAACCGTTTACAAGGTGTACCAGTTTCTTCGGCTCATCAGTGCAGTTATGTTCGGCTACTTGGAGAGCATTCGCAACCATTCATGAATGGAATTTTTACGGATCACAATGCGCCTTTTCACCGGACCACAGTTTTTCGAGAGTGGTTTGGTAAACAGTGAGGGCAATTCGAGCGAATGGTTCGACCGCACAAATCGCCGGATATGCACCCTGCTGAACATTTATCGAAAGTAATCGAGAGATCAGCTCGTGCACAAAATTCCGCGCCGCTCACACTTTCGCAGATATGGACAGTAATGGTCGCAGCATGGCTCAATATTTCTACAAGCCCCTTTCAGCGACTTGTTGCGTCCATGCTATGTCGAGTTGCTCCACTGTGGCAGGCAGAAGGGGGGGGGGGGGGGACGCTGTATTAGGAGATATCCCATGACTTTCGTCGCCTCAGTTTAGTGTCGTTATTGTTGTAGCCTTCAGTCCTGAGACTGGTTTGATGCAGTTCTCCATACTACTCTATCCTGTGCAAGCTTCTTCATCTCCCAGTACCTACTGCAACCTACATCCTTCTGGATCTGTTTATTGTATTCATCTCTTGGTCTCCACCTTCGATTTTTACCCTCCACGCTGCTCTCCAATACTAAATTGGTGATCCCTCGATGTCTCAGAACATGTCCTACCAACCGATCCCTTCTGGTCAAGTTGTGCCACAAGCTCCTCTTCTCCCCAATTCTGTTCAATACCTCCTCATTAGTTATGTGATCTACCCATCTAATCTTCAGCATTCTTCTGTAACACCACATTTCGAAAGCTTCTATTCTCTTCTTGTCTAAACTATTTATCGTCCATGTTTCACTTCCATACATGGCTACACTTCATACAAATACTTTCAGAAACGACTTCAAGACATTTAAATCTATACTCGATGTTAACAAGTTTTTCTTCTTCCCTGCCATTGCCAGTGTACATTTTATATCCTCTCTACTTCGACTATCATCAGTTATTTTGGTCCCCAAATAGCAAAACTCCTTTACTACTTTAAGTGTCTCATTTCCTAATCGAATTCCCTCAGCATCACCCGACTTAATTCGACTACATTCCATTATCCTCGTTTTGCTTTTGTTGATGTTCATCTTATACCCTCCTTTCAAGACACTGTCCATTCCGTTCAGCTGCTCTTCCAAGTCCTTTGCTGTCTCTGACAGAATTACAATGTCATCGGCGAACCTCAAAGTTTTTATTTCTTCTCCAAGTATTTTAATACCTACTCCGAACTTTTCTTTTGTTTCCTTCACTGCTTGCTCACTATACAGATTGAATAACATCGGGAGAGGCTACAACCGTATCTCACTCCGTTCCCATCCACTGCTTCCCTTTCATGCCCCTCGACTCTTATACCTGCCATCTGCTTTGTGTACAAATTGTAAATAGCCTTTCGCTCCCATTATTTTACACCTGCCACCTGCAAAACTTGAAAGAGAGTATTCCTGTCAACATTGTCAAAAGCTTTCTCCAAGTCTACAAATGCTAGGAACGTAGGTTTGCCTTTCCTTAATCTAGCCTCTAAGATACGTCGTAGGGTCAGTACTGCCACACGTGTTCCAATATTTCAACGGAATCCAAACTGATCTTCCCCGGGGTCGGCTTCTACTAGTTTTTCCATTCGTCGGTAAGAAATTCGCGTTAGTATTTTGCAGCCGTGACTTATTAAACTGATAGTTCGGTAATTTTTACATCTGTCAACACCTGCTTTCTATGGGATTGGAATTATTATATTCTTCTTGAAATCTGAGGGTGTTTCGCCTGTCTCATAAATCTTGTTGTTGTTGTTGTTGTTGTTGTTGTTGTTGTTGTCGTCATCTTAGTAGGCCTGCATTATGCTAATGGGGAGATTGACCTACGGCTTCCGCTGTGTTTGTGATGTTACTGAAAGAGCAAAGCTGTGAAGTACGAGGACATTACTACAGATCATCTGCCTTGCTTCAAGCAAGTTGTCTTCCCCGATGGCGATGGCATCTTCCAACAGGATAACTACCCGTGTCACGACGTCAGAGGCATCTACACTGGTCCGAAGGAGGAAATAGTGAACGCAGTGCGATGTTGTGGGCGCCAAATTTGTCTCATGTGAACCCAACACATCACATCTGGGATGCAGTTGGACGCCAGCACTGTACAGAGAAAGCACTGACCTGTAACTTTCGGGAATTTCGCGATCTGTGCCACACACCTCTGGAAATCTGTCGAATGCATGCGACGCAGAGTCTGTCCTGTATTGCGTTCCGAAGGTTTACCGTAACGCTATTAAGCAGAGAGGTTAAAGACATTGACCGAAAACGTCAATTTTCAGTTTTTTTCTCTTTATTATTAGAACCCATGGACACTGACGAAAAATGCTGAAAAATAAATGTCTGCAAAGTCGGAACTTAGGTACGTGTGAACATTTTACTTCAGTTGTTCCAGTGTGATACATGTACCTGTGTGAACTTATCATTTCTCAGAACGCATGCTGTTACACCGTGATTACCTGTAAATACCATATTAATGCAATAAATACTCAAAACGATGTCCGTCAACCTCACTGCATTTGGCAATACGTATAACGACATTACTCTCGAGTAGTCCCCCTTCCGTAATGTTCGCACATGTATTCACAATGCGCTAACGCATATTGTCAGGCATTGTCGGTGGGTCACGATAGCAAATATCCATCAATTTTCCCCACAGAAAGAAATCCGGGGACTCCTCTCACAATGCCGCACCACACATTAACCTTCCAAGATCGCTGATGTTCCACTTGTCGCAGCCATCGTGGATTTTCCGTTGCCCAATAGAGCATATTATGCCGGTTTACGTTACCGCTGTTGGTGAATGACTCTTCGTCGCTAAATAGAACGCGTGCAGAAAATCTGTCATCGTCGCGTAATTTCTCTCGTGCCCAGTGGCAGAACTGTACACGATGTTCAAAGTCGTCGCCATGCAATTCCTGGTGCACAGAAATATGGTACGGGTGCAATCAATGTTGATGTAGCATTTTCAACACCGATTTTTTTTTAGATTCCGAGTCTCGCGCAGTTTGTCTGCTACTGATGTGCGCATTAGCCGCGACAGCAGCTAAAACACCTCCTTGGGCATCACCATTTGTTGCAGGTCGTGGCTGACGTTTCACACGTGGCTGAACACTTCCTGTTTCCTTAAATAACGTAACTGTCCGGCGAACGGTCCGGACACTTGCATGATGTCGTCAGGATACCGAACAGCATACGTAGCACACGGCCGTTGGGGATTTTGATCACAATAGCCATACAGCAACACGATATCGACCTTTTCCGCAGTTGGTAAACGGTCCACTGTAACACGGGTAATGTATCACGAAGCAAATACCGTCCGCACTGGCGGAATGTTACGTGATACCACGTACTTACACGTTTGTGACTATTAGAGCGGAATCTATCAGAAAGCGAAAAAAGTGGTCCAACTAAAACATTCATATTTCCTAAAATACTACACGAATATGTAATAAAAATGGGACTTCCTACTTTTAAAAAAACGCAGTTGTCCGTTTGACGTATGGCAGCGCTATCTAGCGGGGCAACCATAACGCCACCTGGTTTCCACCTTCAAGCTACCCGAGTTTCGCCGGCCGGTATGGCCGAGAGGCTCTAGGCGCTTCACTCTGGAACTCCGCGACCGCTACGGTCGCAGGTTCGAATCCTGCCTTGACATGGATGTGTGTGATGTCGTTAGGTTAGTTACGTTTAAGTAGTTCTAAGTTCTAGGAGACTGATGACCTCAGATGTTAAGTCCCATAGTGCTTAGAGCCATTTGAACTATTTTTTTAGACTAGTTTCGTTCTTTGTAGTTTTTTCGTTTGGCGCTTATTTCGCGAGATATGTGGCCCAGCCCCTATCAATGGACCACCCTGTGTATGTTCCTGCCATGTAAGACTTCGGTCAATAAAAGTACTGTACAATAGTTGCGAATTTGTTAAACATGAAAATAAAATTTGTTGGATACGTCATCACACAACACTTTCTTCATATCTATTCTCGACGGGAATGTGCTGGGAAAGGAAGGAATAAGTTAGGTTAGGCAGGAGTATTTGCGAGATATCGAGGAGAGGTTAGATTGCGACATTTCGGTGGAATTGAAACGAACAGCCACTGACAGTGGAGCGTGGTTGCATTGTCAAGGCGCTTAGAGTATGTATTTACTTGCAACGTGAAATAATCGGCTCAAGAGTAAAAGTAAGCGTCCGCGGAAGAAAAGTACTAATTCCCAACATAAATAAATCCACATGGCGTATGGATTCGGGATTCAACTCTAAGTAGGACGTTTTGATGCCATTTCAAGTAAACACCATTATGAGGTTAACCTGTTGCTGCCGGCCGGAGTGGCCGTGCGGTTCTAGGCGCTACAGTCTGGAGCCGAGCGACAGGTTCGAATCCTACCTCGGTCATGGATGTGTGTGATGTCCTCAGGTTAGTTAGGTTTAATTAGTTCTAAGTTCTAGGGGACTGGTGACCTCTGACGTTAAGTCCCATAGTGCTCAGAGCCATTTACCCTCTTGTTAGGAGGTATAAGTTTTTGGTGGCAACAAAAAGCTAAATACCGATTTCCGGCCATTGGACTCTAAACTCAAATTACTGCCTTTAGGGTCGTGTAATATCGCCATAATTACGGTGATAATCGATTGTGACGTCCTGTTTATGAGACATGGGCCATTCTTTATTAGACAACTAATTCTCATTTTTTTCTTTTATCGTGGGTGGAACACTTGGATGCGCGGCCGCGATAAGCTGCACTGAAGCACTTTATGGAGCAATAAAGTCTGATCCACGCCGCTCATATAACGCGACGCAGAAAGGCAACACCGGGTCTCTAGACTCGTCGACGGAATTTTGAGCCCGAACAGGGAGAAAAGTAGAGGACTTTGACTTACTTCTTTGTTTACATGCATATTATGCAAACCAAAGCGACGTGCATGGTAGAGGGTACGTCTCATTGGTCCAGTCATCATCATTTCCTCCGGTTCCACTCAAGTATGGAATGCGGAAAGAACGAGTTTCATAGCGTCTGTGCTTGCTGTGTTATTCGACTCTAGTTCTCACGATCCTTTCGGGAGTGTTACGTAGGGAACGGTAGTACACACACATCAAAAAATGTTTTGTATGACTTCGGCTCCCACAGCTCCAGAAGATAGACGTTGACTGTGGATATTGCATCACAAACACAGTCTCTTTGACTGTTCAGAGGTGTCACTAAACCCGACCATACGTGTAAACAACCATGCATGAGCAGCGCCTATTAGACGGCGAGATTCCGACAGCCGATCAGTTCCACTCATTCCACTAGGATGGAGGTACGTGGCTCGTGCTGTCTGTAGTTCAACCATACTTAGACGGTCAATACCGCCTTTCGACCGAGCGAGATGGCGCAGTGGTTAGCACACTGGACACGCATTCGGGAGGACGTCGTTTCAATCCCGTCTCCAGCCATCCTGATTTAGGTTTTCCGTAATTTCCCTAAATCACACCAGGCAAATGCCGGGATGGTTCGTTTGAAAGGGCAAAGCCGATTTCCTTCCCCATCCTTTCCCAACCTGAGCTTGTGCTCCGTCTCTAATGACGGAAAGTTAAACAACACTAACCTAACCTAACCGCCGTTCGATCGCGTCCACATTTTTACTTTGTGCCAGGAAAGGCTCTCAACAAGGGAAGTCTCCAGGCGTCTCAGAGTAAACCAAAGCGATGTTGGAACTTCCTGGAAGATTAAAACTGTGTGCCCAACCGAAACTCGAACTCGGGACCTTTGCCTTTCGCGGGCAAATGCTCTACCATCTGAGCTACCGAAGCACGATTCACGCCCGGTACTCACAGCTTTACTTCTGCCAGTATCTCGTCTCCTACCTTCCAAACTTTACAGAAGCTCTTCCGCGAACCTTGCAGAACTAGCACTCCTGAAAGAAAGGATATTGCGGAGACATGGCTTAGCCACAGCATGGGGGATGTTTCCAGAATGAGATTCTCACTCTGCAGCGGAGTGTGCGCTGATATGAAACGTCTAAGTCTCTGCAGTATCCTTTCTTTCAGGAGTGCTAGTTCTGCAAGCTTCGCGGAGGAGCTTCTGTAAAGTTTGGAAGGTAGGAGACGAGATACTGGCAGAAGTACAGCTGTGAGTACCGGGCATGAGTCGTGCTTCGGTAGCTCAGATGGTAGAGCACTTGCCCGCGAAAGCAAAGGTCCCGAGTTCGAGTCTCGGTCGGGAACACAGTTTTAATCTGCCAGGAAGTTTCATATCAGCGCACACTCCGCTGCAGAGTGAGAATCTCATTCTGCAGAGCGATGTTGTTCGGAGAGGAGAGACAGTAACTGTCGATGACATGCCTCACTCAGGCTGCCTGAGCGCTACTACTGCAGTGGATGACCGCTACCTGCTTATTATGGTTCGGAGGAACCCTGACAGCAACGCCACCATGTTGAATAATGTTTTCCGTGCAGCGACAGGACGTCGTATTTCAACTCAAACTGTGCGCAGCAGGCTGCATGATGCTCAACTTCACTCCCAACGTCCATGGCGAGGTCCATCTTTGCAATCATGACACCGTGCAGCGCGGTACAGATGTGCCCAACAACATGCCGAATGGACCTCTGGCATCATGTAATCTCCACGATGAGTGTCGCATATGCCTTCAACCAGATAATCGTGGGAGACGTGTTTGGAGGCAACCCGGTCAGGCTGTACGCCTTAGACACACTGTCCAACGAGTGCTGCAAGGTGGAGGTTCCCTGATGTTTTAGGGGGGCATCATGTGGGGCCGACATACTTCGCTGGTCGTCATGGAAGGCGCCGTAACGGCTGTACGGTACGTGAATGCCACACTCTGACCAATATTGCGAGCGTATCAGCAGCATATTTGAAAGGCATTCGTCTTCATGAACAACAATTGGCGCCCCCATCGTGCACATCTGGTGAATGGCTTCACTAGAGTGGCCAACATGTTCTCCAGACATGAACCCTATCGAACATGCCTGGGATACATTTGAAAGGGCTGTTTTTGTGCGATGTGACCCACCACCGACTCTGAGGGATCCACGCCGTTGGACCAACAGTGCCTTGATGAACTTGTGGATAGTATGCCACGACGAATACAAGAAGAGCATGGTTTACTGGGTATTAGAGGTACCGGTGTGTACAGCAATCTGGACCACCACGTCTGAAGATCTTGCTGCATGGTGGTACAACATGCAATGTATGGTTTTCATGAGCGATAAAAGAGGCGGAAATGATGTTTATGTAGATCTCAAATCCAATTTTCTTTACAGGTTCCGGAACTCTCGGAACCGAAGTGACGCAAAACTTATTATCATGTACGTATGTAAGGTGTCAGGCAAATCCAACACCTTCCATGAAAACCCTGACATGATAAGCAAATCCAGTAGTATGTCACATAGGTCCGAATAAATCCTGACATTAAATTAACCAAAGTAATACGATCAACGAGTTAGCAAATGGAATACCACAGACAAACAGAAGAATGCCTAAATGCATGTCATACCTTCCCAACGTGAGACAGACGCAGTTCGGAGGGGTGAAACGAGAACAGAAGCCGAGAGCAGAACCGTGTTAAGCAAGAAGGCCCTACGATAAGGGACGGACACCCACTTCGCTAGCCAACCGCTAGGACCACCCCCCAGCTAGAGCCCCCCAGGAGAACAGTATAGATCTTATGATAACACTAAAAGGGGCACACCAGCTGCAAGTTTTAGCGTGAGACTTTTTCGCGTCTCTGTTACGTTGCAAACGTTAAAACATTGCCCCACCACGTAAAGTAAACGTTTCTCATTGGATAGACAGGATTTTGTAGGCGGAGCTTAAGGTTAACATTGAGACCCTGATTGGTCAGTTAAAAACACAGCCAGATAGTTTTTTTTTAAATCCACTTCAGTAAATTGTAGTAAGGAGAAGTTAGGAGAGAGTTGCTTCTAAGACAGTGAGGTGTGTGGAACTGAGCCGCCCACCGCCCCCTGACGCTGCCTAAACACTGTAATGAATGCACGCGATGTCACATTTTTGAGCTCATAAGGCTTCACTCAGAACTGCAGGTCTCATCTGTTACTTCCCCTTTTTGCGTAATACGAGTGTCGATCGTCAATTAAAGCTCATGGTATTCACATTTGCTACGTAAGTTAAAAATCTGAAACCCGATGATTTTTCTGTTATATAATTATTCAGAAGCCACATCAGCCACTGTAATTTACGACAAGTTAGATAACTAATTAAAGATAGTTGAGGGTCACTGTAGACCATTTTGATAGTTTTCTCTTTTATGAAACTTAACATAAAACTAGATTATAGATGAGATATGTCATAGGTCATCCTTCGATCCGTTGTGGAACTTGGAAACCCATTCAGAGAATATTCGTTCACATTTTTGTTGAACGCAGTTTGTTTTTATCATTCTGTATTAAAATATTTCCTTTTATCAAAAAAAATGGTTCAAATGGCTCTGAGCACTATGGGACATAACATCTATGGTCATCAGTCCCCTAGAACTTAGAACTACTTAAATCTAACTAACTTAAGGACAACACACAACACCCAGTCATCACGAGGCAGAAAAAAACCCTCACCCCGCCGGGAATCGAACCCGGAAACCCGAGCGCGGGAAGCGAGAACGCTACCGCACGGCCACGAGATGCGGGCTTTTATAAATAGTGCAACTTATAAACAATGTTTTGTGAGTAGAATAAAGTTTCCGATGGTAAACTTAACTGCTTTTTCGACGTTATTTTCCCAGCTAACTGAAAATAGGAAAGCCTTGAACCCCCTCCACTAAATTTAGTTAGTATTAAGATTCTTTTACAGGGAGTGCAGTGGAGCTGACGCTGAAATCATGTTGCTTACAAGGCTTTTCAACGTCTTTAGGTAAATATAAGTGTGCACTAGAAACATACCTCCTGTGCAACGTTATTCAAAAGAACAAGTTTCCGAAACTAATAACACACACATATTTTTCAATATGCAATAGATACATAAGGTAATTCATAATAATGGCAACAGAGTTTTTTGCCGGCCGCGGTGGTTTCGCGGTTCTAGACGCGCAGTCCGGAACCGTGCGACTGCTACGGTCGCAGGTTCGAAGCCTGCCTCGGGCATGGATGTCTGTGATGTCCTTAGGTTAGTTAGGTTTAAGTAGTTCTAACTTCTAGGGCACTGATGACCACAGCAGTTAAGTCGCATAGTGCTCAGAGCCATTTTAGAGCAACAGAGTTTGTCATGGCAGCGATTATATGTGGTTATTGTACAAAGCTTTAAAAGCATTCAGCAGTTTGCTGGGGTCGACTGTATAGAAAATACTGACAGTTCAATACTTATTGTATCCTATTTGAGCAGCAAATGGACAAAATGTTGGAAAACTCATTCTTCAGCCGACTGTAAAACTCTGAAAAGTCATATCGCATGTATTGCCAAACTATGCATTAAATGTTATATCAATCTAAGACACGGATATATTATGAACATAGTGCTTGAAGTATGCGGAATAATATCTCACAAGAACACCAACAGACAGCAACTTAAATAAAGAAACGAAACGAACAATGAACTGTTTGCATCTACTAAATGTTTACGTACAAAGAGACAGCCAACTCGTTACAGCATATTGAAGTGGAAATTTCACGAACTTCAAGCCGACTCCTTCGGCAATTTTGTCACCGACATTTTATTTTAAGCAATAAAAACATCACAGTAGAAACTCATGTCCGCTACACACGAATTTTAATAAGAAAAATATTTATTTTGTGAAACAAAACGGGAAAAGAGTACGAACTTTTGTTAAGTCACTTAATCTTCTAGCCTCTCTTTGGGCTGTACGTTTTTAAACAACTCGTAGTAAAAACCTGAAAAGAATCTGTGCACTCTGTTCCCGAAGTCTGATGAAGCCTGGTTTCACCTGACTGGTTATGCCAACTCACAGAATCACAGGTTCTGAACAGCGGAGAAGCGGCTTAACTTCTACGCAACACCAGTGCACGACCGGAGATTGGGATTTGGTGTACAGTGGCTGAACGCTGCATTATTGGTCCCATCTCCTTTCATCAGACAGGAATAGACCTACACTTACTTCCAACAGGATGAAGCAACTGCCTACACAGCCGGCAGAACCTTCTACATCTACATACATACTCCGCAATCCACCATACGGTGCGTGGCGGAGGGTACCTCTTAGCACAACTAGCATCATCTTTCCCTGATCCACTCCCACACCGAACGAGGTAAAAATGACTGCCCATATGCCTCTGTAAGAGCCCTAATCTCTCTTATCTTATCTTTGAGGGTCTTTCCGCGAAATGCAAGTTGCCTGCAGCAAAATTGTACTGCAGTCAGCCTTAAATGCTGGTTCTCTAAATTTCCTCAGTAGCGATTCACGAAAAGAACGCCTCCTTTCCTCTAGAGACTCGCATCCGAGTTCCTCAAGCATTTCCTTAACACTCGCGTGATGATCAAACCTACCAGTAACAAATCTAGCAGGCCGCCTCTGAATTGCTTCTATGTCCTCCCTCAATCCGACCTGATAGGGATCCCAAACGCACGAGCAGTACTCAAGAATAGGTGGTATTAGTGTTTTATAAGCGGCCTCCTTTACAGATGAACCACATCTTCCCAAAATTCTACCAATGAACCGAAGACGACTATCCGCCTTCCCCACAAGTGCCATTACATGCCTGTCCCACTTCATATCGCTCTGAAATGTTACGCCCAAATATTTAATCGACGTGACTGTGTCAAGCGCTACACTACTAATGGAGTATTCAAACATTACGGGATTCTTTTTCCTATTCATCCACATTAATTTACTTTTATCTATATTTAGAGTTAGCTGCCATCCTTTACACCAATCACAAATCCTGTCCAAGTCACCTTGTACCCTCCTACAGTCACTCAACGACGACACCTTCCCGTACACCACAGCATCATCAGCAAACAGCCGCACATTGCTATCCACCCTATCCAAAAGATCATTTACGTAGACAGAAAACAACAGCCGACCTACCACACTTCCCTGAGGCACTCCAGGTGATACCCTCACCTCCAATGAACACTCACCATCGAGGACCACGTACTGGGTTCTATTACTTAAGAAGTTTTCGAGGCACTCACATACTTGGAAACCTATCCCATATGCTCGTACCTTAGTTAGGAGTCTGCAGTGGGGCACCGAGTCAAACGCTTTCCGGAAGTCAAGGAATATGGCAACCGTCTGGTACCTTTCAGCCGGCCGGAGTGGCCGTGCGGTTCTAGGCGCTACAGTATGGAACCGAGCAACCGCTACGGTCGCAGGTTCGTATCCTGCCTCGGGCATGGATGTGTGTGATGCCCTTAGGTTGGTTAGGTTTAATTAGTTCTAAGTTCTAGGCGACTGATGACCTCAGAAGTTGTCGCATAGTGGTCAGAGCCATTTGAACCATTTCGATACCCTTCATCCGCGGGTCGCAAGATATCGTGTGAAAAAAGGGCGAGTTGTGTTTCGCAGGAGCGATGCTTTCTAAAGCCGTGCTGATGCATGGACAGCAACTTGTCTGAAGCTTGGAGCACATTTGCACAATAGTGCCTTTTTTGTTTTTTTAATTGTTTTTTGTTTTAGACGTCTATTTCCGTAGGACAAAATTGTGGAGAAAAATCTGCAGGGTCATCGAACATATCACTAATGAAATTACATCACAGAAGTAGTAACAGATAAAAAAAAAATTATGGACCCAAAAAGAGACAACCCGCAATTTTATGTAAATGCAAATGAACAATATAACTGAGGACACAGCTTAATTTTTTCAAATAACTCTTCGGCAGAATAGAAGGAGTGATCCATTAAGAAGCTCCTAGTTTCGATTTGAACGTGCACGGATTACTGCTAGATTTTTGAATTGTTGTGGTTGTTGTTGCTGTGGTCTTCAGTCCTGAGACTGGTTTGATGCAGCTCTCCATGCTACTCTATCCTGTGCAAGCTTCTTCATCTCCCAGTATCTACTGCAGCCTACATCCTTCCGAATCTGCTTAGTGTATTCATCTCTTGCTCTCCCTCTACGATTTTTACCCTCCACGCTGCCTTCCAAAACTAAATTGGTGATCCCTTGATGCCTCAGAACATATCCTAGCAAGTTGTGCCACAAACTTCTCCCCAATCCTATTCAATACTTCCTCATTAGTTATGTGATCTACCCATCTAATCTTCAACATTCTTCTGTAGCACCACATTTCGAAAGCTTCTATTCTCTTCTTGTCCGAACTATTTATCGTCCATGTTTCACTTCTATAAATGGCTACAGTCCATACAAACACTTTCAGTAACGATTTCCTGACACAAATCTATACTCGATGTTAACAAATTTCTCTTCATCAGAAACGCTTTCCTTGCCACTGCTAGTCTACATTTTATATCCTCTCTACTTCGACCATCATCAGTTATTTTGCTCCCCAAATAGCAAAACTCCTTTACTACTTTAAGTGTCTCATTTCCTAATCTAATTCCCTCAGCATCACCCGACTTAATTCGACTACATTCCACTATCCTCATTTTGCCTTTGTTTAACTTATATCCTCTTTCAAGACACTGTCCATTCCGTTCAGCTGCTCTTCCAGGTCCTTTGCTGTCTGTGACAGAACTACAATGTCACCGGTGATCCTCAAAGTATTTATTTCTTCTCCATGGATTTTAATACCTACTCTGAATATTTCTTTTGTTTCCTTAACTGCTTGCTCAATATATAGATTGAATAACATCGGGGAGAGGCTACAACCCTGTCTTACTCCCTTCCCAACCACTGCTTTCCTTTCATGCCCCTCGACTCTTATAATTGCCATCTGGTTTCTGTACAAATTGTAAATAGCCTTTCGCTCCCTGTATTTTACCCCTGCCACCTTTAGAATTTGAAAAAGAGTATTCCAGTCAACATTGTCAAAAGCTTTCTGTAAGTCTACAAATGCTAGAAACGTAGGTTTGCCTTTTCTTAATCTTTCTTCTAAGATAAGTCGTAAGGTCAGTATTGCCTCACGTGTTCCTGTATTTCTACGGAATCCAAACTGATCTTCCCCGAGGCCGCCTTCTACTACTTTTTCCATTCGTCTGTAAAGAATTCGTGTTAGTATTTTGCAGCTGTGGCTTATTATACTGGTAGTTCGGTAATTTTCACATCTGTCAACACCTGCTTTCTTTGGGATTGGAATTATTATATTCTTCTTGAAGTCTGGGGGTATTTCGCCTGACTCATACATCTTGCCCACCAGATGGTAGAGTTTTGTTGTGGTAGCTTACTGAAAATTGATGCAGCAGTATATTGCACACCTTTCTGCAAAAAAGTCAAGGAAGTGCGATCGAAATGCAGATTGGATTTTTGCATAGTATTAACTGAGTGAAAGCTGCTAACTCTTGCTGATATTGCTAACAAGAAACTACAGTAAGGGGTATATACAGGGTGTTTCAAAAACGAGCGGTATATTTGAAACAGCAATAAAAACTAAACGAGCAGCGATAGAA
This sequence comes from Schistocerca gregaria, assembly GCF_023897955.1. Taxonomy (NCBI): domain Eukaryota; kingdom Metazoa; phylum Arthropoda; class Insecta; order Orthoptera; family Acrididae; genus Schistocerca; species Schistocerca gregaria. Next base: position 82,688,765 of record NC_064930.1, on the reverse strand, counting down.
ATACACCGTTTGTTGCAATATGCTTGGGACAACAGTACATTTTCAGGCGGACAAACTTTCGAAATTACAGTAGTTACAATTCTCAACAACAGATGGCGCTGCAAGTGATGTGAAAGATATAGAAGACAACGCAGTCTGTGGGTGCGCCATTCTGTACGTCGTCTTTCTGCTGTAAGCGTGTGCTGTTCACAACGTGCAAGTGTGCTGTGGACAACATAGTTTATTCCTTAGAACAGAGGATTTTTCTGGTGTTGGAATTCCACCACCTAGAACACAGAGTTGTTGCAACAAGACCAAGTTTTCAACGGAGGTTTAATGTAACCAAAGGACCGAAAAGCGATACAATAAAGGATCTGTTTGAAAAATTTCAACGGACTGGGAACGTGACGGATGAACGTGCTGGAAAGGTAGGGCGACCGAATACGGCAACCACAGAGGGCAACGCGCAGCTAGTGCAGCAGGTGATCCGACAGCGGCCTCGGGTTTCCGTTCGCCGTGTTGCAGCTGCGGTCCAAATGACGCCGACGTCCACGTATCATCTCATGCACAAGAGTTTACACCTCTATCCATACAAAATTCAAACGTGGCAACCCCTCAGCGCCGCTACCATGGCTGCACGAGAGACATTTGCTAACGATATAGTGCACAGGATTGATGACGGCGATATGCATGTGGGCAGCATTTGGTTTACTGACGAAGCTTATTTTTACCTGGACGGCTTCGTCAATAAACAGAACTGGCGCATATGGGGAATCGAAAAGCCCCATGTTGCAGTCCCATCGTCCCTGCATCCTCAAAAAGTACTGGTCTGGGCCGCCATTTCTTCCAAAGGAATCATTGGCCTCATTTTTCAGATACGAAACGATTACTGCATCACGCTATCTGGACATTCTTCGTGAATTTGTGGCCGTACAAACTACCTTAGACGACACTGCGAACACCTCGTGGTTTATGCAAGATGGTGCCCGGCCACATCGCACGGCCGACGTCTTTAATTTCCTGAATGAAAATTTCGATGATCGTGTGATTGCTTTGGGCTATCCGAAAAATACAGGAGGCGGCGTGGATGGGCCTCCCTATTCGCCAGACATGAACCCCTGTGACTTCTTTCTGTGGGGACTTTGAAAGACCAGGTGTACCGCCAGAAACCAGAAAAAATTGAACAGCTGAAGCAGTACATCTGATCTGCATGTGAAGCCATTCCGCCAGACACGTTGTCAAAGGTTTCGGGTAATTTCATTCAGAGACTACGCCATATTATTGCTACGCATGGTGGATATGTGGAAAATATCGTACTATAGAGTTTCCCAGACCGCAGCGCCATCTGTTGTTGACAATTGTAAGTACTGTAATTTCGAAAGTTTGTCTGCCTGAAAATGTACTGTTGTCCCAAGCATATTGCAACAAACGGTGTATTTCTATCGCTGCTCGTTTAGTTTGTATTGCCGTTTCAAATATACCGGTCATTTTTGAAACACCCTGTATATACACTCCTGGAAATTGAAATAAGAACACCGTGAATTCATTGTCCCAGGAAGGGGAAACTTTATTGACACATTCCTGGGGTCAGATACATCACATGATCACACTGACAGAACCACAGGCACATAGACACAGGCAACAGAGCATCCACAATGTCGGCACTAGTACAGTGCATATCCACCTTTCGCAGCAATGCAGGCTGCTATTCTCCCATGGAGACGATCGTAGACATGCTGGATGTAGTCCTGTGGAACGGCTTGCCATGCCATTTCCACCTGGTGCCTCAGTTGGACCAGCGTTCGTGCTGGACGTGCAGACCGCGTGAGACGACGCTTCATCCAGTCCCAAACATGCTCAATGCGGGACAGATCCGGAGATCTTGCTGGCCAGGGTAGTTGACTTACACCTTGTAGAGCACGTTGGGTGGCACGGGATACATGCGGACGTGCATTGTCCTGTTGGAACAGCAAGTTCCCTTGCCGGTCTAGGAATGATAGAACGATGGGTTCGATGACGGTTTGGATGTACCGTGCACTATTCAGTGTCCCCTCGACGATCACCAGAGGTGTACGGCCAGTGTAGGAGATCGCTCCCCACACCATGATGCCGGGTGTTGGCCCTGTGTGCCTCGGTCGTATGTAGTCCTGATTGTGGCGCTCACCTGCACGGCGCCAAACACGCATACGACCATCATTGGCACCAAGGCAGAAGCGACTCTCATCGCTGAAGACACGTCTCCATTTGTCCCTCCATTCACGCCTGTTGCGACACCACTGGAGGCAGGCTGCTTCCGTACTTCATGAATGAACTACGTCTTTCGAACGCTTCACGGCAAAGAGTGAAATGAATGAAGTAGTTCATGGGAATGAACGAGTTCGACCCATCTCTATGCGCAACGCTACGCGCTGTTCACATCCAACTGCCCAACACTACAATAGCGAGTATTCCAACAATGCCAACCAGCCACAGACTGCACACAGCACAGTCAGTGATTTTCATACAGAGCGCTACGTGGCGTTACTAACATAAAGACCTAAACATCCTACTCACAACGCTAATACCTGTGCTAGAGCGGTTCTAGCATTGAAAATGCCACCAATTCCCAGAGGAAGAGAGTGCACAATCCGTCTCCTTGCTGCCTGGTCTCGTACCGGTTTTGGACACGTCTCCGTGTGATGTCGAGGTAGCTGCGAGGAGCAAGCAACGTGAGTGCCTCATTTCGCAGCAGGCCGGATAACGCAAGTGGGACAATATTTGCCAGTTAGCTCGGAGCACACTGCTCCGCAGATAACGGGGATCTCGAGGACACCCACACACGGTCTAACGAGATGAGAACGAGTGCGAACGTCTTCTGTACGAATAAAAAGTCAGGACAGCATCTCGTCTCGTAGTTTCGAACTTCTCTCGCTCACAGACACACACAAATAAAAATATTTCGTTATTTGCTGCCTTCCGGCATTATGCACTCAGTCACCTTCCGATAAACGAAATGTTACCAGTTATAATGAGTAGTACTTACTTTAGTAAATAAAATACATACTCCCTCTCTCTCTCTCTCTCTCTCTCTCTCTCTCTCTCTCTCTCTCTCTCTCTCTCTCTGTAACGTTCGCGGGTGTGTGTGGGTGTTGGTGTGCGTTTGCGTTTCAGATTGTTCAAATGGCTCTAAAATCACTACGGCAAAACATCTGAGGTCATCAGTCCCCTAGACTTAGAACGGCTTAAACCTAACTAACATAAGGACATCACACACATCCATGCCCGAGGCAGGATTCGAACCCGCGACCGTAGCAGCCGCGTCGATCCGGACTAATGCGCCTAGAACCGCTCGGCCACGGCGGCCGGCACGCTGACAGTGTGCGAGCAGCATACACGAGAAGCGTTCAATAAGTAATGCTACATACATATTTTTTTTAAAGGAGCTTGGTTTTATTCAGGATAACAAGACACCCCCCGCCCCCTCTTGTGGGGGTATTTTTCAACATAATCTCCGTTGAATGCGACGGCTCTGCGCCACCCTTGTACTGTGTATTGCACCCGGGGACCTAGAAATGACAGAGTGACTTCGTCCTGCTGTAGCCCTCAGTGGTTCACAACCCCACTACAGGCCACAGCAGTCCACCCACCCCACCACTGCCCCACACCCAACCCAGGGTTATTCTGTGATTTGGCCCCCAGTGGATCCCCTCTCCCCCCCCCCCCCCCCAGAACGTATCACACGAGACGAGCGTAACCCCAAATGTTTGCGTGGTAGCGTAATTATGGTGCACGAGTACGTGGAGACACTGCTCAGCAATCGCCGACGCAGTGTAACTGAGACGGAATAAGGGGAACCAGCCCACATTCGCCGAGGCAGATGGAAAACCGCCTAAAAACAATCCACAGGCTGGCCGGCGCACCGGACCTCCACACTAATCAGACAGGCGCGGATTCGTGCCGGGGCCCGGCACGCCTTCCCGCTCGGGAAGCGGCGCGTTAGACCTGGGAAGTCCCTATGCCTGCATAGCACTGCTCCACTGGTCTACGCCGGAGCCACCGTATTGCTGCATCAATAGCCTTCCCACCATCCACGTAACTGCTTCGCAAAGTGCGACCTTCATTGAGACAAGCAGATGGAAGTCAGAAGATCAAGTCGGAATGTGCGAGATCCAGGCTGTAGGGTGGATGAAGAAGAATGGTCCAGCGAAATTTTGTGAGCTCCTCTCGGATGCAAAGAGTTCTCTGAGCCGTCCCGTTGTCGTGGAGAAGGAAAAGTTCATTTCCAGAATGAGATTTTCACTCTGCAGCGGAGTGTGCGCTGATATGAAACTTCGTGGCAGATTAAAACTCTGTGCCCGACCGAGACTCGAACTCGGGACCTTTGCCTTTCGCTGGCAAGTGCTCTACCAACTGAGCTACCGAAGCACGACTCAGGCCCGGTCCTCACAGCTTTACTTCTGCCAGTATCCGTCTCCTACCTTCCAAACTTTACAGAAGCTCTCCTCCGAACCTTGCAGAACTAGCACTCCTGGAAGAAACGATACCAGGGCACACTCCGCTGCAGAGTGAAAATCTCATTCTGGAAACATCCCCCAGGCTGTGGCTAAGCCATGTCTCCGCAATATCCTTTCTTTCAGGAGTGCTAGTTCTGCAAGGTTCGCAGGAGAGCTTCTGTAAAGTTTCGAAGGTAGGAGGCGAGGTACTGGTAGAAGTAAAGCTGTGAGGAGGGGGCGTGAGTCGTGCTTGGGTAGCTCAGTTGGTAGAGCACTTGCCTTCCAAACGCGAAGGTCCCGCGTTCGAGCCTCGGTCCGGCACACAGCTTTAATCTGCCAGGAAGTTTCATACCAGCGCACACTCTGCTGCAGAGTGAAAATCTCATTCTGGAAACATCCCCCAGGCTGTGGCTAAGCCATGTCTCCGCAATATCCTTTCTTTCAGGAGTGCTAATTCTGCAAGGTTCGCAGAAGAGCTTCTGTAAAGTTTGGAAGGTAGGAGACGAGGTACTGGCAGAAGTAAAGCTGTGAAACCGGACGTGAGTCGTGCTTCCGTAGGTCAGGCGGTAGAGCACTTGCCCGCGAAGGACAAAGGTCCCGAGTTCGAGTCTCGGTCGGGCACACAGTTTTAATCTGCCAGGAAGTTTCAAAAGCTCATTTGCATTTTTATGGTGACAAACATTCACAAGTCGTTTCTTCAGTTTCCTGAGGGCAGCACAATACACTTCAGAGTTCACCGTTGCACCATGAGGAAGGACATCAAACAGGTTAACCCCTTAAGAGCCTCAGCAGATCGTCGCCATCATTTTACCAGCTGAGGCTGCGGCTTTAAACTCTTTCGTATGAGGTGAGGTGGTCTGGGGCAACTGCATGGATTGCCGTTTTGTTTCCGGTTCTAAGTTATAAACCAAGGTTTCATCTTATGAACCAATGTTTCATCGCCTGTGGCGACGTTGGACAAAAGAATTGTAACGCGCTAGCAATTCCTCACAGAAGGTCCTTCGTTGGTGTTTGTCCTCTTCTGTTAGGACTCGAGAATCCCAGCTGGCACTCACCTTTGAGTACCCTTAACTGGTGGAAGAGAGTGTCGGCACTGCTAACAGACACGTGCAATTGAGCAGCGAGCTGTTCTACTGTCACCTGCTGAACGCCTCTATTGAGAGTGTCCTCAAGTTCCAACATTACAAGAGTTACAGCTTTGAGCATCCCGTCGGCGAACGAGGCATCGGACAGGATGATGTTCAGATGTGTGTCAAATCTTATGGGACTTAACTGCTAAGCTCATCGGTCCCTAAGCTTACACACTACGTAACCAAAATTATCCTAAGGACAAACACACACACCCATGCCCATGACTGCAGCGCCTTAGACCGCGTCGGTGATCGGACAGGTTTGCACAGATTGTTGCGATAATGACAGACGCCTCGCCCAACGACTCGCCGTGCTTTTGTTCACTGCCAGGTCACCACAGGCATTCTGCAAGCGGCTACGAATGTGCGCCACGTTCTGGATTTTCGCCAACGGCAGCTCCCTGTCTGGGTCGCACTTCCGTTCCAGACGCCATTTTAAAAGCTACATACAGCGTCGCCACCTATCGGAACTTAATGAAACTGTAGGGGTTAAGGACGCAATACTCCACGATGACCCACAACAAATGCCGCATTCTTTCAATCGAAATAGGGCGACAAAAATGGGTTCCATGATTTACTGAATGCCTCTCGTATATAGACAAGCACAGAGGCAGATATGGCCCAACAGTACCAAACTTTCTCAGGCCTTCGTCGTCAACATCGGCAACTACATGCTACAACGTTTTCTATCACAGATATTTCCAGCTATATAGCAATGTAGCCGTCTAATGGCAGCCGCATTGCACCATTAACACGACAACCCTACTGTGGTCACACCAAATGAAACCGTAGTGGCTGAATGGGATCGATCCACAATGTCCCACAACAAATCCGACGTTTTTTCAATCGAAATTGGGTGACAAAGAAATGTATTCCAATATATGTGTATTGGGTAGTGAACCATTGACCTAGAACCCCACAACAGGCCACAGCAGTCCACCCACCCCACCGCCGCCCCACACCGAATCCAGGGTCACTGTGAGGTTCGGCTCCCAGTGGACCCCCCACCCCGGAATGACTCATACTAGAGGAGTGTTACCCCAAATGTTTGCGTGGTAGTGCAATTATGGTGTATGCATACGTGGAGACATGGTTTGCACAGCAATCGCCAACATACGGAAACTAGATAGAATAAGAGAAACCAGCTCACATTCGCCAAGCCAGATGGAAAACCGCCTGAGAAGCCATCCACAGGCTGGCCGGCACACCGAACCTCGACACTAATCCGCTGGGAGGATTCGTGCAGGGGACCGGCACGCCTTCCCACTCCGGAATCAGCGCGTCAGACCGCGTGGCTAGCCGGCCGGGCGGCATGTATTCCATTACTTGTTGAATGCTCCTCGTATACACACAAGGGCAGAAGCAGATATGGCCGAGCCGTACCAAACATTCTCAGCCCTTGGTGGCCAGCTTCGCCAACTACTTGCTACAGTCTGCTCTATCACCAATATTTCAAGGCTGTACAGCAATGTTTGCAGTGTATCGCAGCCACATTGCAGCATTACGAGGACTATGCTATTGTGGTCATACTTAATGAAACTGTAGGGGTTGAATGGGATTCTTCCATAATGTCCCACAACAAACCCCAGCTTTTTTTTCCAATCGAAATCGGGTGACAACGAAATGTATTCCATTATGTGTGTATTGTGTGCTTAATTGGGAACCTAGAAACGGCACAGAGCTTTCGTCGCGACGTAGCCCTCAGTGGTTTATAACCCCACAACAGGTCACAGCAGTCCACCCACCCCACCACCGCCCCACTCCGAACCCAGGGATACTGTGAGGTTCGCCCCAGCCTGCCCTACCACCAATATTTCAAGGCTATACAGCAATGTTTGCAGTGTATCGCAGCCACATTGCAGCATTACGAGGACTATGCTATTGTGGTCATACTTAATGAAACTGTAGGGGTTGAATGGGATTCTTCCATAATGTCCCACAACAAACCCCAGCTTTTTTTTCCAATCGAAATCGGGTGACAACGAAATGTATTCCATTATGTGTGTATTGTGTGCTTAACTGGGAACCTAGAAACGGCACAGAGGTTTCGTCGCGACGTAGCCCTCAGTGGTTTATAACCCCACAACAGGTCACAGCAGTCCACCCACCCCACCACCGCCCCACTCCGAACCCAGGGATACTGTGAGGTTCGCCCCAGCCTGCCCTACCACCAATATTTCAAGGCTATACAGCAATGTTGCCGTGCATGGCGGCCACATTGCAGCATTACGAGGACTATGCTATTGTGGTCATACTTAATGAAACTGTAGGGGTTGAATGGGATTCTTCCATAATGTCCCACAACAAACCCCAGCTTTTTTTTCCAATCGAAATCGGGTGACAACGAAATGTATTCCATTATGTGTGTATTGTGTGCTTAATTGGGAACCTAGAAACGGCACAGAGGTTTCGTCGCGACGTAGCCCTCAGTGGTTTATAACCCCACAACAGGTCACAGCAGTCCACCCACCCCACCACCGCCCCACTCCGAACCCAGGGATACTGTGAGGTTCGCCCCAGCCTGCCCTACCACCAATATTTCAAGGCTATACAGCAATGTTTGCAGTGTATCGCAGCCACATTGCAGCATTACGAGGACTATGCTATTGTGGTCATACTTAATGAAACTGTAGGGGTTGAATGGGATTCTTCCATAATGTCCCACAACAAACCCCAGCTTTTTTTTCCAATCGAAATCGGGTGACAACGAAATGTATTCCATTATGTGTGTATTGTGTGCTTAATTGGGAACCTAGAAACGGCACAGAGGTTTCGTCGCGACGTAGCCCTCAGTGGTTTATAACCCCACAACAGGTCACAGCAGTCCACCCACCCCACCACCGCCCCACTCCGAACCCAGGGATACTGTGAGGTTCGCCCCAGCCTGCCCTACCACCAATATTTCAAGGCTATACAGCAATGTTTGCAGTGTATCGCAGCCACATTGCAGCATTACGAGGACTATGCTATTGTGGTCATACTTAATGAAACTGTAGGGGTTGAATGGGATTCTTCCATAATGTCCCACAACAAACCCCAGCTTTTTTTTCCAATCGAAATCGGGTGACAACGAAATGTATTCCATTGTGTGTGTATTGTGTGCTTAACTAGGAACCTAGAAACGGCACAGAGGTTTCGTCGCGACGTAGCCCTCAGTGGTTTATAACCCCACAACAGGCCACAGCAGTCCACCCACCCCACCACCGCCCCACTCCGAACCCAGGGATACTGTGAGGTTCGCCCCAGCCTGCCCTACCACCAATATTTCAAGGCTATACAGCAATGTTTGCAGTGTATCGCAGCCACATTGCAGCATTACGAGGACTATGCTATTGTGGTCATACTTAATGAAACTGTAGGGGTTGAATGGGATTCTTCCATAACGTCCCACAACAAACCCCAGCTTTTTTTTCCAATCGAAATCGGGTGACAACGAAATGTATTCCATTATGTGTGTATTGTGTGCTTAACTGGGAACCTAGAAACGGCACAGAGGTTTCGTCGCGACGTAGCCCTCAGTGGTTTATAACCCCACAACAGGCCACAGCAGTCCACCCACCCCACCACCGCCCCACTCCGAACCCAGGGATACTGTGAGGTTCGCCCCAGCCTGCCCTACCACCAATATTTCAAGGCTATACAGCAATGTTTGCAGTGTATCGCAGCCACATTGCAGCATTACGAGGACTATGCTATTGTGGTCATACTTAATGAAACTGTAGGGGTTGAATGGGATTCTTCCATAACGTCCCACAACAAACCCCAGCTTTTTTTTCCAATCGAAATCGGGTGACAACGAAATGTATTCCATTATGTGTGTATTGTGTGCTTAACTGGGAACCTAGAAACGGCACAGAGGTTTCGTCGCGACGTAGCCCTCAGTGGTTTATAACCCCACAACAGGCCACAGCAGTCCACCCACCCCACCACCGCCCCACTCCGAACCCAGGGATACTGTGAGGTTCGCCCCAGCCTGCCCTACCACCAATATTTCAAGGCTATACAGCAATGTTTGCAGTGTATCGCAGCCACATTGCAGCATTACGAGGACTATGCTATTGTGGTCATACTTAATGAAACTGTAGGGGTTGAATGGGATTCTTCCATAATGTCCCACAACAAACCCCAGCTTTTTTTTCCAATCGAAATCGGGTGACAACGAAATGTATTCCATTGTGTGTGTATTGTGTGCTTAACTAGGAACCTAGAAACGGCACAGAGGTTTCGTCGCGACGTAGCCCTCAGTGGTTTATAACCCCACAACAGGCCACAGCAGTCCACCCACCCCACCACCGCCCCACTCCGAACCCAGGGATACTGTGAGGTTCGCCCCAGCCTGCCCTACCACCAATATTTCAAGGCTATACAGCAATGTTTGCAGTGTATCGCAGCCACATTGCAGCATTACGAGGACTATGCTATTGTGGTCATACTTAATGAAACTGTAGGGGTTGAATGGGATTCTTCCATAACGTCCCACAACAAACCCCAGCTTTTTTTTCCAATCGAAATCGGGTGACAACGAAATGTATTCCATTATGTGTGTATTGTGTGCTTAACTGGGAACCTAGAAACGGCACAGAGGTTTCGTCGCGACGTAGCCCTCAGTGGTTTATAACCCCACAACAGGCCACAGCAGTCCACCCACCCCACCACCGCCCCACTCCGAACCCAGGGATACTGTGAGGTTCGCCCCAGCCTGCCCTACCACCAATATTTCAAGGCTATACAGCAATGTTTGCAGTGTATCGCAGCCACATTGCAGCATTACGAGGACTATGCTATTGTGGTCATACTTAATGAAACTGTAGGGGTTGAATGGGATTCTTCCATAATGTCCCACAACAAACCCCAGCTTTTTTTTCCAATCGAAATCGGGTGACAACGAAATGTATTCCATTGTGTGTGTATTGTGTGCTTAACTAGGAACCTAGAAACGGCACAGAGGTTTCGTCGCGACGTAGCCCTCAGTGGTTTATAACCCCACAACAGGCCACAGCAGTCCACCCACCCCACCACCGCCCCACTCCGAACCCAGGGATACTGTGAGGTTCGCCCCAGCCTGCCCTACCACCAATATTTCAAGGCTATACAGCAATGTTTGCAGTGTATCGCAGCCACATTGCAGCATTACGAGGACTATGCTATTGTGGTCATACTTAATGAAACTGTAGGGGTTGAATGGGATTCTTCCATAACGTCCCACAACAAACCCCAGCTTTTTTTTCCAATCGAAATCGGGTGACAACGAAATGTATTCCATTATGTGTGTATTGTGTGCTTAACTGGGAACCTAGAAACGGCACAGAGGTTTCGTCGCGACGTAGCCCTCAGTGGTTTATAACCCCACAACAGGCCACAGCAGTCCACCCACCCCACCACCGCCCCACTCCGAACCCAGGGATACTGTGAGGTTCGCCCCAGCCTGCCCTACCACCAATATTTCAAGGCTATACAGCAATGTTTGCAGTGTATCGCAGCCACATTGCAGCATTACGAGGACTATGCTATTGTGGTCATACTTAATGAAACTGTAGGGGTTGAATGGGATTCTTCCATAATGTCCCACAACAAACCCCAGCTTTTTTTTCCAATCGAAATCGGGTGACAACGAAATGTATTCCATTGTGTGTGTATTGTGTGCTTAACTGGGAACCTAGAAACGGCACAGAGGTTTCGTCGCGACGTAGCCCTCAGTGGTTTATAACCCCACAACAGGTCACAGCAGTCCACCCACCCCACCACCGCCCCACTCCGAACCCAGGGATACTGTGAGGTTCGCCCCAGCCTGCCCTACCACCAATATTTCAAGGCTATACAGCAATGTTTGCAGTGTATCGCAGCCACATTGCAGCATTACGAGGACTATGCTATTGTGGTCATACTTAATGAAACTGTAGGGGTTGAATGGGATTCTTCCATAATGTCCCACAACAAACCCCAGCTTTTTTTTCCAATCGAAATCGGGTGACAACGAAATGTATTCCATTATGTGTGTATTGTGTGCTTAACTGGGAACCTAGAAACGGCACAGAGGTTTCGTCGCGACGTAGCCCTCAGTGGTTTATAACCCCACAACAGGTCACAGCAGTCCACCCACCCCACCACCGCCCCACTCCGAACCCAGGGATACTGTGAGGTTCGCCCCAGCCTGCCCTACCACCAATATTTCAAGGCTATACAGCAATGTTGCCGTGCATGGCGGCCACATTGCAGCATTACGAGGACTATGCTATTGTGGTCATACTTAATGAAACTGTAGGGGTTGAATGGGATTCTTCCATAATGTCCCACAACAAACCCCAGCTTTTTTTTCCAATCGAAATCGGGTGACAACGAAATGTATTCCATTATGTGTGTATTGTGTGCTTAATTGGGAACCTAGAAACGGCACAGAGGTTTCGTCGCGACGTAGCCCTCAGTGGTTTATAACCCCACAACAGGTCACAGCAGTCCACCCACCCCACCACCGCCCCACTCCGAACCCAGGGATACTGTGAGGTTCGCCCCAGCCTGCCCTACCACCAATATTTCAAGGCTATACAGCAATGTTGCCGTGCATGGCGGCCACATTGCAGCATTACGAGGACTATGCTATTGTGGTCATACTTAATGAAACTGTAGGGGTTGAATGGGATTCTTCCATAATGTCCCACAACAAACCCCAGCTTTTTTTTCCAATCGAAATCGGGTGACAACGAAATGTATTCCATTGTGTGTGTATTGTGTGCTTAACTAGGAACCTAGAAACGGCACAGAGGTTTCGTCGCGACGTAGCCCTCAGTGGTTTATAACCCCACAACAGGCCACAGCAGTCCACCCACCCCACCACCGCCCCACTCCGAACCCAGGGATACTGTGAGGTTCGCCCCAGCCTGCCCTACCACCAATATTTCAAGGCTATACAGCAATGTTTGCAGTGTATCGCAGCCACATTGCAGCATTACGAGGACTATGCTATTGTGGTCATACTTAATGAAACTGTAGGGGTTGAATGGGATTCTTCCATAACGTCCCACAACAAACCCCAGCTTTTTTTTCCAATCGAAATCGGGTGACAACGAAATGTATTCCATTATGTGTGTATTGTGTGCTTAACTGGGAACCTAGAAACGGCACAGAGGTTTCGTCGCGACGTAGCCCTCAGTGGTTTATAACCCCACAACAGGCCACAGCAGTCCACCCACCCCACCACCGCCCCACTCCGAACCCAGGGATACTGTGAGGTTCGCCCCAGCCTGCCCTACCACCAATATTTCAAGGCTATACAGCAATGTTTGCAGTGTATCGCAGCCACATTGCAGCATTACGAGGACTATGCTATTGTGGTCATACTTAATGAAACTGTAGGGGTTGAATGGGATTCTTCCATAACGTCCCACAACAAACCCCAGCTTTTTTTTCCAATCGAAATCGGGTGACAACGAAATGTATTCCATTATGTGTGTATTGTGTGCTTAACTGGGAACCTAGAAACGGCACAGAGGTTTCGTCGCGACGTAGCCCTCAGTGGTTTATAACCCCACAACAGGCCACAGCAGTCCACCCACCCCACCACCGCCCCACTCCGAACCCAGGGATACTGTGAGGTTCGCCCCAGCCTGCCCTACCACCAATATTTCAAGGCTATACAGCAATGTTTGCAGTGTATCGCAGCCACATTGCAGCATTACGAGGACTATGCTATTGTGGTCATACTTAATGAAACTGTAGGGGTTGAATGGGATTCTTCCATAACGTCCCACAACAAACCCCAGCTTTTTTTTCCAATCGAAATCGGGTGACAACGAAATGTATTCCATTATGTGTGTATTGTGTGCTTAACTGGGAACCTAGAAACGGCACAGAGGTTTCGTCGCGACGTAGCCCTCAGTGGTTTATAACCCCACAACAGGCCACAGCAGTCCACCCACCCCACCACCGCCCCACTCCGAACCCAGGGATACTGTGAGGTTCGCCCCAGCCTGCCCTACCACCAATATTTCAAGGCTATACAGCAATGTTTGCAGTGTATCGCAGCCACATTGCAGCATTACGAGGACTATGCTATTGTGGTCATACTTAATGAAACTGTAGGGGTTGAATGGGATTCTTCCATAATGTCCCACAACAAACCCCAGCTTTTTTTTCCAATCGAAATCGGGTGACAACGAAATGTATTCCATTGTGTGTGTATTGTGTGCTTAACTAGGAACCTAGAAACGGCACAGAGGTTTCGTCGCGACGTAGCCCTCAGTGGTTTATAACCCCACAACAGGTCACAGCAGTCCACCCACCCCACCACCGCCCCACTCCGAACCCAGGGATACTGTGAGGTTCGCCCCAGCCTGCCCTACCACCAATATTTCAAGGCTATACAGCAATGTTGCCGTGCATGGCGGCCACATTGCAGCATTACGAGGACTATGCTATTGTGGTCATACTTAATGAAACTGTAGGGGTTGAATGGGATTCTTCCATAATGTCCCACAACAAACCCCAGCTTTTTTTTCCAATCGAAATCGGGTGACAACGAAATGTATTCCATTGTGTGTGTATTGTGTGCTTAACTAGGAACCTAGAAACGGCACAGAGGTTTCGTCGCGACGTAGCCCTCAGTGGTTTATAACCCCACAACAGGCCACAGCAGTCCACCCACCCCACCACCGCCCCACTCCGAACCCAGGGATACTGTGAGGTTCGCCCCAGCCTGCCCTACCACCAATATTTCAAGGCTATACAGCAATGTTTGCAGTGTATCGCAGCCACATTGCAGCATTACGAGGACTATGCTATTGTGGTCATACTTAATGAAACTGTAGGGGTTGAATGGGATTCTTCCATAACGTCCCACAACAAACCCCAGCTTTTTTTTCCAATCGAAATCGGGTGACAACGAAATGTATTCCATTATGTGTGTATTGTGTGCTTAACTGGGAACCTAGAAACGGCACAGAGGTTTCGTCGCGACGTAGCCCTCAGTGGTTTATAACCCCACAACAGGCCACAGCAGTCCACCCACCCCACCACCGCCCCACTCCGAACCCAGGGATACTGTGAGGTTCGCCCCAGCCTGCCCTACCACCAATATTTCAAGGCTATACAGCAATGTTTGCAGTGTATCGCAGCCACATTGCAGCATTACGAGGACTATGCTATTGTGGTCATACTTAATGAAACTGTAGGGGTTGAATGGGATTCTTCCATAATGTCCCACAACAAACCCCAGCTTTTTTTTCCAATCGAAATCGGGTGACAACGAAATGTATTCCATTGTGTGTGTATTGTGTGCTTAACTAGGAACCTAGAAACGGCACAGAGGTTTCGTCGCGACGTAGCCCTCAGTGGTTTATAACCCCACAACAGGTCACAGCAGTCCACCCACCCCACCACCGCCCCACTCCGAACCCAGGGATACTGTGAGGTTCGCCCCAGCCTGCCCTACCACCAATATTTCAAGGCTATACAGCAATGTTTGCAGTGTATCGCAGCCACATTGCAGCATTACGAGGACTATGCTATTGTGGTCATACTTAATGAAACTGTAGGGGTTGAATGGGATTCTTCCATAATGTCCCACAACAAACCCCAGCTTTTTTTTCCAATCGAAATCGGGTGACAACGAAATGTATTCCATTGTGTGTGTATTGTGTGCTTAACTAGGAACCTAGAAACGGCACAGAGGTTTCGTCGCGACGTAGCCCTCAGTGGTTTATAACCCCACAACAGGCCACAGCAGTCCACCCACCCCACCACCGCCCCACTCCGAACCCAGGGATACTGTGAGGTTCGCCCCAGCCTGCCCTACCACCAATATTTCAAGGCTATACAGCAATGTTTGCAGTGTATCGCAGCCACATTGCAGCATTACGAGGACTATGCTATTGTGGTCATACTTAATGAAACTGTAGGGGTTGAATGGGATTCTTCCATAACGTCCCACAACAAACCCCAGCTTTTTTTTCCAATCGAAATCGGGTGACAACGAAATGTATTCCATTATGTGTGTATTGTGTGCTTAACTGGGAACCTAGAAACGGCACAGAGGTTTCGTCGCGACGTAGCCCTCAGTGGTTTATAACCCCACAACAGGTCACAGCAGTCCACCCACCCCACCACCGCCCCACTCCGAACCCAGGGATACTGTGAGGTTCGCCCCAGCCTGCCCTACCACCAATATTTCAAGGCTATACAGCAATGTTGCCGTGCATGGCGGCCACATTGCAGCATTACGAGGACTATGCTATTGTGGTCATACTTAATGAAACTGTAGGGGTTGAATGGGATTCTTCCATAATGTCCCACAACAAACCCCAGCTTTTTTTTCCAATCGAAATCGGGTGACAACGAAATGTATTCCATTATGTGTGTATTGTGTGCTTAACTGGGAACCTAGAAACGGCACAGAGGTTTCGTCGCGACGTAGCCCTCAGTGGTTTATAACCCCACAACAGGTCACAGCAGTCCACCCACCCCACCACCGCCCCACTCCGAACCCAGGGATACTGTGAGGTTCGCCCCAGCCTGCCCTACCACCAATATTTCAAGGCTATACAGCAATGTTTGCAGTGTATCGCAGCCACATTGCAGCATTACGAGGACTATGCTATTGTGGTCATACTTAATGAAACTGTAGGGGTTGAATGGGATTCTTCCATAATGTCCCACAACAAACCCCAGCTTTTTTTTCCAATCGAAATCGGGTGACAACGAAATGTATTCCATTATGTGTGTATTGTGTGCTTAATTGGGAACCTAGAAACGGCACAGAGGTTTCGTCGCGACGTAGCCCTCAGTGGTTTATAACCCCACAACAGGTCACAGCAGTCCACCCACCCCACCACCGCCCCACTCCGAACCCAGGGATACTGTGAGGTTCGCCCCAGCCTGCCCTACCACCAATATTTCAAGGCTATACAGCAATGTTTGCAGTGTATCGCAGCCACATTGCAGCATTACGAGGACTATGCTATTGTGGTCATACTTAATGAAACTGTAGGGGTTGAATGGGATTCTTCCATAATGTCCCACAACAAACCCCAGCTTTTTTTTCCAATCGAAATCGGGTGACAACGAAATGTATTCCATTATGTGTGTATTGTGTGCTTAATTGGGAACCTAGAAACGGCACAGAGCTTTCGTCGCGACGTAGCCCTCAGTGGTTTATAACCCCACAACAGGTCACAGCAGTCCACCCACCCCACCACCGCCCCACTCCGAACCCAGGGATACTGTGAGGTTCGCCCCAGCCTGCCCTACCACCAATATTTCAAGGCTATACAGCAATGTTGCCGTGCATGGCGGCCACATTGCAGCATTACGAGGACTATGCTATTGTGGTCATACTTAATGAAACTGTAGGGGTTGAATGGGATTCTTCCATAATGTCCCACAACAAACCCCAGCTTTTTTTTCCAATCGAAATCGGGTGACAACGAAATGTATTCCATTATGTGTGTATTGTGTGCTTAACTGGGAACCTAGAAACGGCACAGAGGTTTCGTCGCGACGTAGCCCTCAGTGGTTTATAACCCCACAACAGGTCACAGCAGTCCACCCACCCCACCACCGCCCCACTCCGAACCCAGGGATACTGTGAGGTTCGCCCCAGCCTGCCCTACCACCAATATTTCAAGGCTATACAGCAATGTTTGCAGTGTATCGCAGCCACATTGCAGCATTACGAGGACTATGCTATTGTGGTCATACTTAATGAAACTGTAGGGGTTGAATGGGATTCTTCCATAATGTCCCACAACAAACCCCAGCTTTTTTTTTCCAATCGAAATCGGGTGACAACGAAATGTATTCCATTATGTGTGTATTGTGTGCTTAACTGGGAACCTAGAAACGGCACAGAGGTTTCGTCGCGACGTAGCCCTCAGTGGTTTATAACCCCACAACAGGTCACAGCAGTCCACCCACCCCACCACCGCCCCACTCCGAACCCAGGGATACTGTGAGGTTCGCCCCAGCCTGCCCTACCACCAATATTTCAAGGCTATACAGCAATGTTTGCAGTGTATCGCAGCCACATTGCAGCATTACGAGGACTATGCTATTGTGGTCATACTTAATGAAACTGTAGGGGTTGAATGGGATTCTTCCATAATGTCCCACAACAAACCCCAGCTTTTTTTTCCAATCGAAATCGGGTGACAACGAAATGTATTCCATTATGTGTGTATTGTGTGCTTAACTGGGAACCTAGAAACGGCACAGAGGTTTCGTCGCGACGTAGCCCTCAGTGGTTTATAACCCCACAACAGGTCACAGCAGTCCACCCACCCCACCACCGCCCCACTCCGAACCCAGGGATACTGTGAGGTTCGCCCCAGCCTGCCCTACCACCAATATTTCAAGGCTATACAGCAATGTTTGCAGTGTATCGCAGCCACATTGCAGCATTACGAGGACTATGCTATTGTGGTCATACTTAATGAAACTGTAGGGGTTGAATGGGATTCTTCCATAATGTCCCACAACAAACCCCAGCTTTTTTTTCCAATCGAAATCGGGTGACAACGAAATGTATTCCATTATGTGTGTATTGTGTGCTTAACTGGGAACCTAGAAACGGCACAGAGGTTTCGTCGCGACGTAGCCCTCAGTGGTTTATAACCCCACAACAGGTCACAGCAGTCCACCCACCCCACCACCGCCCCACTCCGAACCCAGGGATACTGTGAGGTTCGCCCCAGCCTGCCCTACCACCAATATTTCAAGGCTATACAGCAATGTTGCCGTGCATGGCGGCCACATTGCAGCATTACGAGGACTATGCTATTGTGGTCATACTTAATGAAACTGTAGGGGTTGAATGGGATTCTTCCATAATGTCCCACAACAAACCCCAGCTTTTTTTTCCAATCGAAATCGGGTGACAACGAAATGTATTCCATTATGTGTGTATTGTGTGCTTAACTGGGAACCTAGAAACGGCACAGAGGTTTCGTCGCGACGTAGCCCTCAGTGGTTTATAACCCCACAACAGGTCACAGCAGTCCACCCACCCCACCACCGCCCCACTCCGAACCCAGGGATACTGTGAGGTTCGCCCCAGCCTGCCCTACCACCAATATTTCAAGGCTATACAGCAATGTTTGCAGTGTATCGCAGCCACATTGCAGCATTACGAGGACTATGCTATTGTGGTCATACTTAATGAAACTGTAGGGGTTGAATGGGATTCTTCCATAATGTCCCACAACAAACCCCAGCTTTTTTTTCCAATCGAAATCGGGTGACAACGAAATGTATTCCATTATGTGTGTATTGTGTGCTTAATTGGGAACCTAGAAACGGCACAGAGGTTTCGTCGCGACGTAGCCCTCAGTGGTTTATAACCCCACAACAGGTCACAGCAGTCCACCCACCCCACCACCGCCCCACTCCGAACCCAGGGATACTGTGAGGTTCGCCCCAGCCTGCCCTACCACCAATATTTCAAGGCTATACAGCAATGTTTGCAGTGTATCGCAGCCACATTGCAGCATTACGAGGACTATGCTATTGTGGTCATACTTAATGAAACTGTAGGGGTTGAATGGGATTCTTCCATAATGTCCCACAACAAACCCCAGCTTTTTTTTCCAATCGAAATCGGGTGACAACGAAATGTATTCCATTATGTGTGTATTGTGTGCTTAACTGGGAACCTAGAAACGGCACAGAGGTTTCGTCGCGACGTAGCCCTCAGTGGTTTATAACCCCACAACAGGTCACAGCAGTCCACCCACCCCACCACCGCCCCACTCCGAACCCAGGGATACTGTGAGGTTCGCCCCAGCCTGCCCTACCACCAATATTTCAAGGCTATACAGCAATGTTGCCGTGCATGGCGGCCACATTGCAGCATTACGAGGACTATGCTATTGTGGTCATACTTAATGAAACTGTAGGGGTTGAATGGGATTCTTCCATAATGTCCCACAACAAACCCCAGCTTTTTTTTCCAATCGAAATCGGGTGACAACGAAATGTATTCCATTATGTGTGTATTGTGTGCTTAACTGGGAACCTAGAAACGGCACAGAGGTTTCGTCGCGACGTAGCCCTCAGTGGTTTATAACCCCACAACAGGTCACAGCAGTCCACCCACCCCACCACCGCCCCACTCCGAACCCAGGGATACTGTGAGGTTCGCCCCAGCCTGCCCTACCACCAATATTTCAAGGCTATACAGCAATGTTTGCAGTGTATCGCAGCCACATTGCAGCATTACGAGGACTATGCTATTGTGGTCATACTTAATGAAACTGTAGGGGTTGAATGGGATTCTTCCATAATGTCCCACAACAAACCCCAGCTTTTTTTTCCAATCGAAATCGGGTGACAACGAAATGTATTCCATTATGTGTGTATTGTGTGCTTAATTGGGAACCTAGAAACGGCACAGAGGTTTCGTCGCGACGTAGCCCTCAGTGGTTTATAACCCCACAACAGGTCACAGCAGTCCACCCACCCCACCACCGCCCCACTCCGAACCCAGGGATACTGTGAGGTTCGCCCCAGCCTGCCCTACCACCAATATTTCAAGGCTATACAGCAATGTTTGCAGTGTATCGCAGCCACATTGCAGCATTACGAGGACTATGCTATTGTGGTCATACTTAATGAAACTGTAGGGGTTGAATGGGATTCTTCCATAATGTCCCACAACAAACCCCAGCTTTTTTTTCCAATCGAAATCGGGTGACAACGAAATGTATTCCATTATGTGTGTATTGTGTGCTTAACTGGGAACCTAGAAACGGCACAGAGGTTTCGTCGCGACGTAGCCCTCAGTGGTTTATAACCCCACAACAGGTCACAGCAGTCCACCCACCCCACCACCGCCCCACTCCGAACCCAGGGATACTGTGAGGTTCGCCCCAGCCTGCCCTACCACCAATATTTCAAGGCTATACAGCAATGTTGCCGTGCATGGCGGCCACATTGCAGCATTACGAGGACTATGCTATTGTGGTCATACTTAATGAAACTGTAGGGGTTGAATGGGATTCTTCCATAATGTCCCACAACAAACCCCAGCTTTTTTTTCCAATCGAAATCGGGTGACAACGAAATGTATTCCATTATGTGTGTATTGTGTGCTTAACTGGGAACCTAGAAACGGCACAGAGGTTTCGTCGCGACGTAGCCCTCAGTGGTTTATAACCCCACAACAGGTCACAGCAGTCCACCCACCCCACCACCGCCCCACTCCGAACCCAGGGATACTGTGAGGTTCGCCCCAGCCTGCCCTACCACCAATATTTCAAGGCTATACAGCAATGTTTGCAGTGTATCGCAGCCACATTGCAGCATTACGAGGACTATGCTATTGTGGTCATACTTAATGAAACTGTAGGGGTTGAATGGGATTCTTCCATAATGTCCCACAACAAACCCCAGCTTTTTTTTTCCAATCGAAATCGGGTGACAACGAAATGTATTCCATTATGTGTGTATTGTGTGCTTAACTGGGAACCTAGAAACGGCACAGAGGTTTCGTCGCGACGTAGCCCTCAGTGGTTTATAACCCCACAACAGGTCACAGCAGTCCACCCACCCCACCACCGCCCCACTCCGAACCCAGGGATACTGTGAGGTTCGCCCCAGCCTGCCCTACCACCAATATTTCAAGGCTATACAGCAATGTTGCCGTGCATGGCGGCCACATTGCAGCATTACGAGGACTATGCTATTGTGGTCATACTTAATGAAACTGTAGGGGTTGAATGGGATTCTTCCATAATGTCCCACAACAAACCCCAGCTTTTTTTTCCAATCGAAATCGGGTGACAACGAAATGTATTCCATTATGTGTGTATTGTGTGCTTAACTGGGAACCTAGAAACGGCACAGAGGTTTCGTCGCGACGTAGCCCTCAGTGGTTTATAACCCCACAACAGGTCACAGCAGTCCACCCACCCCACCACCGCCCCACTCCGAACCCAGGGATACTGTGAGGTTCGCCCCAGCCTGCCCTACCACCAATATTTCAAGGCTATACAGCAATGTTGCCGTGCATGGCGGCCACATTGCAGCATTACGAGGACTATGCTATTGTGGTCGTACTTAATGAAACTGTAGGGGTTGAATGGGATTCTTCCATAATGTCCCACAACAAACCCCAGCTTTTTTTTCCAATCGAAATCGGGTGACAACGAAATGTATTCCATTATGTGTGTATTGTGTGCTTAACTGGGAACCTAGAAACGGCACAAAGGTTTCGTCGCGACGTAGCCCTCAGTGGTTTATAACCCCACAACAGGTCACAGCAGTCCACCCACCCCACCACCGCCCCACTCCGAACCCAGGGATACTGTGAGGTTCGCCCCAGCCTGCCCTACCACCAATATTTCAAGGCTATACAGCAATGTTTGCAGTGTATCGCAGCCACATTGCAGCATTACGAGGACTATGCTATTGTGGTCATACTTAATGAAACTGTAGGGGTTGAATGGGATTCTTCCATAATGTCCCACAACAAACCCCAGCTTTTTTTTTCCAATCGAAATCGGGTGACAACGAAATGTATTCCATTATGTGTGTATTGTGTGCTTAACTGGGAACCTAGAAACGGCACAGAGGTTTCGTCGCGACGTAGCCCTCAGTGGTTTATAACCCCACAACAGGTCACAGCAGTCCACCCACCCCACCACCGCCCCACTCCGAACCCAGGGATACTGTGAGGTTCGCCCCAGCCTGCCCTACCACCAATATTTCAAGGCTATACAGCAATGTTGCCGTGCATGGCGGCCACATTGCAGCATTACGAGGACTATGCTATTGTGGTCATACTTAATGAAACTGTAGGGGTTGAATGGGATTCTTCCATAATGTCCCACAACAAACCCCAGCTTTTTTTTCCAATCGAAATCGGGTGACAACGAAATGTATTCCATTATGTGTGTATTGTGTGCTTAACTGGGAACCTAGAAACGGCACAGAGGTTTCGTCGCGACGTAGCCCTCAGTGGTTTATAACCCCACAACAGGTCACAGCAGTCCACCCACCCCACCACCGCCCCACTCCGAACCCAGGGATACTGTGAGGTTCGCCCCAGCCTGCCCTACCACCAATATTTCAAGGCTATACAGCAATGTTTGCAGTGTATCGCAGCCACATTGCAGCATTACGAGGACTATGCTATTGTGGTCATACTTAATGAAACTGTAGGGGTTGAATGGGATTCTTCCATAATGTCCCACAACAAACCCCAGCTTTTTTTTCCAATCGAAATCGGGTGACAACGAAATGTATTCCATTATGTGTGTATTGTGTGCTTAACTGGGAACCTAGAAACGGCACAGAGGTTTCGTCGCGACGTAGCCCTCAGTGGTTTATAACCCCACAACAGGTCACAGCAGTCCACCCACCCCACCACCGCCCCACTCCGAACCCAGGGATACTGTGAGGTTCGCCCCAG
Source organism: Schistocerca gregaria (assembly GCF_023897955.1). Taxonomy (NCBI): domain Eukaryota; kingdom Metazoa; phylum Arthropoda; class Insecta; order Orthoptera; family Acrididae; genus Schistocerca; species Schistocerca gregaria. The sequence goes on along the minus strand of NC_064930.1, from coordinate 82,665,789 downwards.
CCTGCCCTACCACCAATATTTCAAGGCTATACAGCAATGTTGCCGTGCATGGCGGCCACATTGCAGCATTACGAGGACTATGCTATTGTGGTCATACTTAATGAAACTGTAGGGGTTGAATGGGATTCTTCCATAATGTCCCACAACAAACCCCAGCTTTTTTTTCCAATCGAAATCGGGTGACAACGAAATGTATTCCATTATGTGTGTATTGTGTGCTTAACTGGGAACCTAGAAACGGCACAGAGGTTTCGTCGCGACGTAGCCCTCAGTGGTTTATAACCCCACAACAGGTCACAGCAGTCCACCCACCCCACCACCGCCCCACTCCGAACCCAGGGATACTGTGAGGTTCGCCCCAGCCTGCCCTACCACCAATATTTCAAGGCTATACAGCAATGTTTGCAGTGTATCGCAGCCACATTGCAGCATTACGAGGACTATGCTATTGTGGTCATACTTAATGAAACTGTAGGGGTTGAATGGGATTCTTCCATAATGTCCCACAACAAACCCCAGCTTTTTTTTCCAATCGAAATCGGGTGACAACGAAATGTATTCCATTATGTGTGTATTGTGTGCTTAATTGGGAACCTAGAAACGGCACAGAGGTTTCGTCGCGACGTAGCCCTCAGTGGTTTATAACCCCACAACAGGTCACAGCAGTCCACCCACCCCACCACCGCCCCACTCCGAACCCAGGGATACTGTGAGGTTCGCCCCAGCCTGCCCTACCACCAATATTTCAAGGCTATACAGCAATGTTTGCAGTGTATCGCAGCCACATTGCAGCATTACGAGGACTATGCTATTGTGGTCATACTTAATGAAACTGTAGGGGTTGAATGGGATTCTTCCATAATGTCCCACAACAAACCCCAGCTTTTTTTTCCAATCGAAATCGGGTGACAACGAAATGTATTCCATTATGTGTGTATTGTGTGCTTAACTGGGAACCTAGAAACGGCACAGAGGTTTCGTCGCGACGTAGCCCTCAGTGGTTTATAACCCCACAACAGGTCACAGCAGTCCACCCACCCCACCACCGCCCCACTCCGAACCCAGGGATACTGTGAGGTTCGCCCCAGCCTGCCCTACCACCAATATTTCAAGGCTATACAGCAATGTTGCCGTGCATGGCGGCCACATTGCAGCATTACGAGGACTATGCTATTGTGGTCATACTTAATGAAACTGTAGGGGTTGAATGGGATTCTTCCATAATGTCCCACAACAAACCCCAGCTTTTTTTTCCAATCGAAATCGGGTGACAACGAAATGTATTCCATTATGTGTGTATTGTGTGCTTAACTGGGAACCTAGAAACGGCACAGAGGTTTCGTCGCGACGTAGCCCTCAGTGGTTTATAACCCCACAACAGGTCACAGCAGTCCACCCACCCCACCACCGCCCCACTCCGAACCCAGGGATACTGTGAGGTTCGCCCCAGCCTGCCCTACCACCAATATTTCAAGGCTATACAGCAATGTTTGCAGTGTATCGCAGCCACATTGCAGCATTACGAGGACTATGCTATTGTGGTCATACTTAATGAAACTGTAGGGGTTGAATGGGATTCTTCCATAATGTCCCACAACAAACCCCAGCTTTTTTTTTCCAATCGAAATCGGGTGACAACGAAATGTATTCCATTATGTGTGTATTGTGTGCTTAACTGGGAACCTAGAAACGGCACAGAGGTTTCGTCGCGACGTAGCCCTCAGTGGTTTATAACCCCACAACAGGTCACAGCAGTCCACCCACCCCACCACCGCCCCACTCCGAACCCAGGGATACTGTGAGGTTCGCCCCAGCCTGCCCTACCACCAATATTTCAAGGCTATACAGCAATGTTGCCGTGCATGGCGGCCACATTGCAGCATTACGAGGACTATGCTATTGTGGTCATACTTAATGAAACTGTAGGGGTTGAATGGGATTCTTCCATAATGTCCCACAACAAACCCCAGCTTTTTTTTCCAATCGAAATCGGGTGACAACGAAATGTATTCCATTATGTGTGTATTGTGTGCTTAACTGGGAACCTAGAAACGGCACAGAGGTTTCGTCGCGACGTAGCCCTCAGTGGTTTATAACCCCACAACAGGTCACAGCAGTCCACCCACCCCACCACCGCCCCACTCCGAACCCAGGGATACTGTGAGGTTCGCCCCAGCCTGCCCTACCACCAATATTTCAAGGCTATACAGCAATGTTGCCGTGCATGGCGGCCACATTGCAGCATTACGAGGACTATGCTATTGTGGTCGTACTTAATGAAACTGTAGGGGTTGAATGGGATTCTTCCATAATGTCCCACAACAAACCCCAGCTTTTTTTTCCAATCGAAATCGGGTGACAACGAAATGTATTCCATTATGTGTGTATTGTGTGCTTAACTGGGAACCTAGAAACGGCACAAAGGTTTCGTCGCGACGTAGCCCTCAGTGGTTTATAACCCCACAACAGGTCACAGCAGTCCACCCACCCCACCACCGCCCCACTCCGAACCCAGGGATACTGTGAGGTTCGCCCCAGCCTGCCCTACCACCAATATTTCAAGGCTATACAGCAATGTTGCCGTGCATGGCGGCCACATTACAGCATTAGCACGACAACGCTATTGTAGTCACACATTGACGTAAAACCTGTCCCTTGTAAACGCAGTTTGGAGGAATGACAGCGGTCAACAGACTGAAAACGTTTGTCGTCAAATGAATTCGCAATTACTAGTAAGTGTAAGTAGGCTGTGTAGGTTTTTTTTATTGGTAACGCCACATAGCGCTCTGTATGAAAAATCACTGGCAGTGCCGTGTGCAATCAGTGGCTGGTTGGCATTGTTGTAATACTCGCCATTGTAGTGTTGGGCAGCGGCAGCTGGATGTTAACAGCGCGTAGCGTTGCGCAGTTGGAAGTGAACCGCCAGCAGTGGAGGACGTGGGGAGAGAGATGGCGGAGTTTTGAGATTTGTAAGACTGGATGTCATGAACTGCTATATATATTTTGACTATTAAGGTAAATACATTGTTTGTTCTCTATTGAAATCTTTCATTTGCTTACTATCCCTATCATTAGTTAGTGACTTCCATAGTTCGAATCTTTTAGTTAGCTGGCAGTAGTGGCGCTCGCTGTATTGCAGTAGTTCGAGTAACTAAGATTTTTGGTGAGGTAAGTGATTTGTGAAAGGTATAGTTTAATGTTGTCAGGGCCATTCTTTTGTATGGATTATTGAAAGTCAGATTCGGTTGCGCTTAAAAATATTGTGTGTCAGCTTAAGCACAGTCATGTGGCAGGGTCACCATATGAATCGTCCCCTTAGTCCGGAACCGTGCGACTGCTACGGTCGCAGGTTCGAATCCTGCCTCGGGCATGGATGTGTGTGATGTCCTTAGGTTAGTTAGGTTTAAGTAGATCTAGGGGACTGGTGATCACAGCAGTTGAGTCCCGTAGTGCTCAGAGCCATTTGAACCATTTTTTGTTCGTCCATGAGAAATCGGTTGGAAACTTTCCTCATGTCAGCACGTTTTGGTGTCGCCACCAGCGCCAACCTTGTGTGAATTCTCTGAAAAGCTAATGCTTTGCATATCACAGCATCCTCTTCCTGTCGGTTAAATTTCGCGTCTATAGCACGTCGTCTTCGTGGTGTAGCAATTTTAATGGCCAGTAGTGTACTTTTTTAAATATTGTTTATGGTGCAGAAGTGATTCAAAGCTCTATCACTTTTCAATATAACTTACAAAGTGCACAAATTCCTTTAGAAAAAAACTCTTTTGGTAACTCGCGCAACAACTCATGCACCGCGTGGCGTACCTCTTCATCAGAACGGAACTTCTTTCCTCCCATTTCGCCTTTGAGTGGTCCAAACATGTGGAAATGACTTGGGGCAAGATCTGATGAGTATGGTGGATGAGGAAGACACTCAAAATGCAGGTCTGTGATACTGTACGGGCAGTGTCGGTCCTCGCATTGTCACGTTGCAGAAGGACACCTGCTGGCAGCAAATCCACGTCGATTTGATTTGATTGCAGACCGCAGATGATTTTTTATGAGATCTGTGTATGATGCACTGGTGACAGTGGTCCCTCTAGGCACGTAATGCTCCAAAATGACGCCTTTTTCGTCCCAAAAGAGTGTCAAAAGAGAGTTCCTTACTGATGATTCTGTTCGGAACTTATTTGGTTTTGGTGATGAGGTATGGCGCCATTCCTTGCTCGCTCTCTTCGTTTCCGGTCGGCGGAAGTGAACCCAGGTTTCGTCCCCAGTAACGATTCTTGCAAAGAAGCCATCACCTTCTCGTTCTTCACAAGCATCAACACGTCGTTCTCTCATTTCAGGAGTCAGCTGCCGTGGCACCCATCTTGCAGACACGTAGTGAAACCGGAGCACATCGTGCACAGTGTGGTGTGCTGACCCGTGACTAGTCTGTAAACATGCTGCAACGTCATTCAGCGTCACTCGGCGGTTTTCCTCCACTACGGCTTCAACTGCTGCAATATCCTGTGGAGTCACAACTCGCTGTGCCTGACCTGGACGAGGAGCATCTCACACTGAAGTCACACCATTTGCGAACTTCCTACTCCATTCGTAGACTTGCTGCTGTGACAAACATGTATGTGTGTCTCTGACATCTTAATTCGTCGATGAATTTCAATATGTTTCACACCTTCACTACGCAAAAACCGAATAACAGAACGCTGTCCTTCCCTTGTGCATGTCGTAAGTGGGGCGGCCATCTTTATACTCATACCGCGACGGTATGTGTGCATCTGCACTATGCTGCCACCTACAGGCCATTCTGCACGCTGTTTGTAGCACGCTTACCAACTTACAGCATAACGGCTCCAAATTTCGATTTGTTATTACAAATTTAGTGTTTTCATTTGACTCACCCTCGTACATGCATGTCCAAAGGAATTCTGCATCGTAATCAGAACTAGACAGTCACTGCAATATCGTAAAATGTTTCTTTTCTACTCCATACACGTGAATGTTTTGTCCAAATCTCTCCTTTGTTTCCCCTAACCCGCATTACACCGATACGAAAAAGCTCCATATGGGAACAGTTAAATGACACGAGTATCGGAAGCAGCAGCTGGCAACAGATCTGTATTAAACTCGATGTTCATAAATCATCAGACTGGTGAACAAGGAATAGATAGTTTGCACAAGGCAAGGCTGTGACAGCTCTTACCTTTACACTCGAGAGATGACGCGGAGGTAGGTGTGGATGTTACATCTCTCCACCTGTCCAACCTCAACCTCAACCTCCCCCTCCCCCCCCCCCCCCCCCCACACACACACACAGACACACACACACATAAAGCATTTAAACACTGTGTCAATTCATGGCAAGATTTCGCAGCGTTAAACAGACTTTTATTGCAGTGCACAGTGATCTTGTTCACGCGCGACAAAGAACTGAGATAAGAAGCAGCCTAGCAAAGTAAGAACATGTACAGTAAGAAGTTGCCAGATAGAGACACACATACAAATCTAACCTTCGCCACCGGACAATTTCTTTGGATCGTCAGTTTCTCTCCTGTTCCAACCTCTTCATCCACGAGCATTAACCACATCCTACATCCTCAATTATCTGCCGTATGCATCTCAATCTTTGTCTTGCCCTACAGTTTTTTTACGCTCTACAGCTCTAGTTCCGTGGAAGTTATAACGTGATGTCTTGAGAAATGTCCTACCATACTGTCCTTTCCTTGCCAATTCTGCGAAGAACCTCGTTATTCCTTACCTTGTCAACGCATCTAATTTCCAACATTTTACTGGAGCATCGCAGTTCAAACGCTTCGCTGGCCGCGGTGGTCTCGCGGTTCTAGGCGCTCAGTCCGGAACCGTGCGACTGATACGGTCGCAGGGTCGAATCCTGCCTCGGGCATGGATGTGTGTGATGGCCTTATGTTAGTTAGGTTTAAGTAGTTCTAAGTTCTAGGGGACTGATGACCTAAGATGTTAAGTCCCATAGTGCTCAGAGCCATTTGAACCATTGAAACGCTTCGACGTCTTCTCAGTTTCGGTTTTCCCACCGTCCACGTCTCACTACCGTACAATGTTGTAATACAAACGTAAATTCTCAGAAATTTCTTCCTCATATATGTGCCAACGTTCGATACTAACAAAATTCTGTTGTCCGGGAAGGGGCCCTTTCGCTTTTGATGTCCTCCCTGGTTCATCCGTCATCGGTTTTGCTGCTTCCAAGGTAGCAGAAGTCCTTAACTTCGTCTGTTTCGTCGTCTCCAATTTGGATGTTAATTTTATCGTTAATCTCATTTCTACTATTCCTCACTACTTTCCTCTTTCCAGTTGTGTATATATCAGATTATTTATTAGATTCATCACGTCCTGTAATTCTCCTTCACTATCACTGAGGATAGCTATATCTTCAACGAATCTTATCATTGATATGCTTCCAAGTTGAATTTTAATCCCACTCTTTAACTTCTCTGTTAGTTGCGTCATTGGTTCCTAAGGAATTCTACCTTACAAGCTAAATAAGTCATGATGCACGAAGCGAGGACGGCATAAAAACCAGACTAGCGCAACCAAAAAGGGCATTCCTTACCAGTACAAGTCTACTAGTATCAAACACATGCCTACATTTCAAGGAGAAATTGCTGAGAATGTACGTTTGGAGCACAGTATTGTATGGTAGTGAAACATGGACTGTGTGGCAACTGAGGATAAGTGGAACCATTCGAGACGTGGTGATGTAGATGAAAGTTGAAGAATCAGGTGCCCTAATAAGGAATGAGGTCGTTCTCCGTGGAATTTGAGCGGCAAACACCGACAACGGAAAGGGACAGGATATTAGAAGATTAGGTTAAAACATCAGGGGGATGACGTCTATGGTACAAGAGGGAGCTGCAGAGTGTAAGAAATAAACAGAAAGACAGAGACTGGATGGAATACATTCATCAATTTATTAAACACATAGGTTGCAAGTATAGGTACCCGTTGTCTAGGGGTAGCGTCTTTGATTCATAATCAAAAACGTCTTCGGTCCCGGGTTCGATCCCCGCCACTTCCTAAATTTTGATAAATAATCAGCATTGGCGGCCGAAGACTTCCGGCATAAGAAGTCAGCCTCATTCTGCCAGCGGCCTTGTCAAAGAGGGCGGAGGAGCGGATAGAGGTTCAGGGCACTCTCTTGTCCTAGGGGTGGGAAATTGCCCCTAAAGGCGGAAGAATCAGCAATCATCAACGACATGAGGATGCAGAAGGCAATGGAAACCACTGCGTTAAAGACACGTAACGTGTATCCACAGGACATGTGGCCTGTAGTTGAAGAAGCGTCATGATGATCTCTCCATTGGCAAAAGATTCCGGAATAGTCCCCCATTCGGATCTCCGGGAGGCGACTGCCAAGGGGGAGGTTACCATGAGAAAAAGATTGAATAATCAACGAATGGATAGTGTTCTACGAGTCGGGGCGTGGTAGGGAAACTAGAAAATCTGAAAAGGGAAATGCAAAGGCTCAATCTAGATATAGTAGGGGTCAGGAAAGTGAAGTGGAAGGAAGACAAAGATTTCTGGTCAGATGAGTATCGGGTAATATCAACAGAAGCAGAAAATGGTATAACAGGTGTAGGATTCGTTATGAATAGGAAGGTAGGGCAGAGGGTGTGTTAATGTGAAAAGTTCAGTGACCGGGTTGTTCTAACCAGAATTGACAGACCAACACCGACGACGATAGTTCAGGTATACATGCTGACGTCGCAAGCTGAAGATGAACAGATAGAGAAAGTGTATGAGGATATTGAAAGGGTAATGCAGTATGTAAAGGGGGACGGAAATCTAATAGTCATGGGCGACTGGAATGCAGTTGTAGGGGAAGGAGTAGAAGAAAAGGTTACAGGAGAATATGGGCTTGGGACAAGGAATGAAAGAGGAGAAAGACCAATTGAGTTCTGTAACTAGTTTCAGCTAGTAATAGCGAATACCTTGTTCAAGAATCACAAGAGGAGGAGGTATACTTGAAAAAGGCCGGGAGATACGGGTAGATTTCAATTAGATTACATCATGGTCAGACACAGATTCCGAAATCAGATACTGGATTGTAAGGCGTACCCAGGAGCAGATATAGACTCAGATCACAATATAGTAGTGATAAAGAGCAGGCTGAAGTTCAAGACATTAGTCAGGAAGAATCAATACGCTAAGAAGTGGGATACGGAAGTTCTAAGGAATGACGAGATACGTTTGAAGTTCTCTAACACTGTAGATACAGCAATAAGGAATAGCGCAGTAGGCAGCACCGTTGAAGAGGAATGGACATCTCTAAAAAGGGCCATCGCAGAAGTTGGGAAGGAAAATATACGTACAAAGAAGGTAGCTGCGAAGAAACCATGGGTAACAGAAGAAATACTTCAGTTGATTGATGAAAGGAGGAAGTACAAACATGTTCCGGGAAAATCAGGAATACAGAAAAACAAGTCGCTGAGGAATGAAATAAATAGGAAGTGCAGGGAAGCTAAGACGAAATGGCTGCAGGAAAAATGTGAAGACATCGAAAAAGATATGATTGTCGGAAGGACAGACTCAGCATACAGGAAAGTCAAAACAACCTTTGGTTACATTAAAAGCAACGGTGGTAACATTAAGAGTGCAACGGGAATTCCGCTGTTAAATGCAGAGGAGAGAGCAGATAGGTGGAAAGAATATATTGAAAGCCTGTATGAGGGTGAAGATTTGTCTGATGTGATAGAAGAAGAAACATGAGTCGAATCACAAGAGATTGGGGATGCAGTATTAGAATCGGAATTTAAAAGAGCTTTTGAGGACCTATTGTCAAATAAGGCAGAAGCGATAGATAACATTACATCACAATTTCTAAAATCATTAGGGGAAGTGGCAACAAAACGACTATTCACGTTGGTGTGTCGAATATATGAGTCTGGCGACATACCATCTGACTTTCGGAAAAGCATCATCCACACAATTCCGAAGACGGCAAGAGCTGACAAGTGCGAGAATTATCGCACAATCAGCTTAATAGCTCATGCATCGAAGCTGCTTACGAGAATAATATACAGAAGAATGGAAAAGAAAATTGAGAATGGGCTAGGTGACGATCAGTTTCGCTTTAGGAAAAGTAAAGGCACGAGAGAGGCAATTCTGACGTTACAGCTAATAATGGAAGCAAGGCTCAAGAAAAATCAAGACACGTTCATATGATTTGTCGACCTGGAAAGAGCGTTCGACAATATAAAATGGTGCAAGCTGTTCAAGATTCTGAAAAAAGTAGGGGTAAACTATAGGGAGAGACGAGTCATATACAATATGTACAAAAACCAAGAGGGAATAATAAGAGAGGACGATCACGAACGAAGTGCTCGTATTAATAAGGGTGTAAGACAAGGCTGTAGTCTTTCGCCCCTATTCTTCAATCTGTACATCGAGGAAGCAATGATGGAAATAAAAGAAAGGTTCAGGAGTGGAATTAAAATACACGGTGAAAGGATATCAATGACACGATTCGCTGATGACATTCCTATCCTGAGTGAAAGTGAAGAAGAATTAAATGATCTGCTGAACGGAATGAACAGTCTAATGAGTAGACAGTACGGTCTGAGAGTAAATTGGAGAAAGACGAAGGTAGTGAGAAGTTGTAGAAATGAGAACAGCGAGAAACTTAACGTCAGGATTGATGGTCACGAAGTCAATGAAGTTAAGGAATTCTGCTACCTACGCAGTAAAATGACCAGTGACGGACGGAGCAAGGAGGTCATCAAAAGCAGACTCGCTATGGCAAAAAAAAGGCATTTCTGGCCAAGAGAAGTCTACTAATATCAAATACCGGCCTTAATTTGAGGAAGAAATTTCTGAGGATGTAGGTCTTGAGTACAGCATTGTATGGTAGTGAAACATGGACTGTGCGAGAACCGGAACAGAAGAGAATCGAAGCATTTGAGCTGTGGTGCTATAGACGAATGTTGAAAATTAGGTGGACTGATAAGGTACGGAATGAGGAGGTTCTACGCAGAATCGGAGAGGAAAGGAATATGTGGAAAACACTGATAAGGAGAAGGGACAGGATGATGGGACATCTGCTAAGACATGAGGGAATGACTTCCACGGTACTAGAGGGAGCTGTAGAGGGCAAAAACTGTAGAGGAAGGCAGAGATTGGAATACGTCAAGCAAATAATTGAAGACGTAGGTTGCAAGTGCTACTCTGAGATGAAGAGGTTAGCGCAGGGGAGGAATTCGTGTCGGGCGGCATCAAACCAGTCAGTAGACAAAAAAGAAGGTTGCAAGTGCTATTCTGAGATAGGTTGTTGGCACAGGAATTCATGGCTGGAGGCATCAAACCAGTCAGAAGACTGATGAACTGACGACAAAGAAAAAAAATCGACTTCTGACTCCGCTTTATAGGTGGGGTCGTTTGTTTATAGAACTGACTGTGAGGGATGGTTTAACACTATCTAATGACACTGAAGTGACAGAAGTCATGGGATACCTTCTAATATCATGCCCGATTCCATATTCTGCTAACAGTCATTGGATCTCGACCAACGCGACCAGCAATGTTGCGATACGATAAACCGCAACCGCGATAGGCTACAATCGACCTTTATCAAAGTCGGAAACGTGATGGTACGCATTTCTCCTCCTTACACGAGGCACGACAACATCGTTTCACCAGGCAACGCCGGTCAACTGCCGTTTGCGTATGAGAAACCGGTTGGAAACTTTCCTCATGTCAGCACGTTGTAGGTGTCGCCACCGGCGCCACCCTTGTGTGAATGCCCTGAAATGCTAATCATTTGCATATCACGGCATCTTCTTCCTGTCGGTTAAATTTCGCGTCTGTAGCACGTCGTCTTCGAGGTGTAGCACTTTTAATGGCCAGTGGTGTACTATAATCTCGGCACACTATGGACAATGCGAATCTCGGAAAACGGAATACCGAATTCCTTAGCGATTTTCGAAGTGGAATGTCCTTGCTTCTAGCTCCACCTGCTATGTTAATTTCCGTCGCGCGGCGATAATCTCATCGGAAAGTTTTTCAATTGAATCACCTGAGTATGAATGGTAGCTCCGTTCTATACCTTGCGTACGCGATACTACAACCACATCTATACGTGCATATAGCTATCCCACGTCATCTCAGTGTAGTTGTCAGCTTGTAGACAGGAGGTTACGGTCTAGCTATGTGCGTCACGTGTAAGACCTCACGCGAGTTTGAGGAGAGCGGTAAACACAACGGCCACGTGTCTCTCAGCCGCGGGCTGTTGTGAAGTTTGCCGCCAGCGGACAGGTAATCCACCCCCGCCTCTCTCTCGCTGCACCAGGTGACGCTCTTCCAGGTAACGGCCCTTCCGCCAGATTTACCGCCCGCCGTTAACGCCCATCAGCTGCGATCACGCGGAGAGGAGAGGCGTTCGGGCGCTCCTCGTCCTGACGTAATGTCGTAAAACAGACGCCCGGCGCTAGTCAGGCCAGTGTTAGTGACGTCACAGCAGACACCTGGCTGAACGTCCGTGTTGCAGGCGGGCGTCCCGGGCTCTGGGTCGTGGCAGAGGGGCTTCAAATAACTCTGGAGTCATCAGTCCCCTTCAAGTACTTAAACCTAACTAACCTAAGGACACCACACACATCCATGCACGAGGCAGGATTCGAACCTGTGACCGTAGCGGTCGCGCGGTTCCAGACTGTAGCGCCTAGAACCGCTCGGCCACCCCCGCCGGCGCAGAGAGGCTTCGTCACTAGTCTACCACCCATACTGTGGTGTGCGTACTGTAAGACCTTCGGTACACACACCATCAGATTATTTGACTTGTCACGAGGTTGTCTCCATACCTGTGTATACGTGGATGCGCTCTATACAATTGGAACGGGCAACATGTTTCGAGTCATCAACAGTCCAATGTCGGTGTTGTAGGGCCGATGAGAGACATGAAGCTTTGTGTCGTGTAGTCTTGGAGGATACACGAGTGGACCTCAGCTCGGAAAGCCGATATCGGTGATGTTCGCATGCTGACACTTGCTGATGGCCCAGCATTGAAATGTGCAGCAATTTACGGAGGGGTTTCATTTCACGTTGAACCATTCTCAGTTGGTCCCGTTATTACAGGATCACTTTCCGGCCGCAGCGATGTCGGAAATCTGAAGCTCTACCGGATTCCTGATATTCACGGTAGACTCGTGTAATCGTCGTACGGGAAAATCCCCACTTCATCGCTACATCGGAGATGCTGTGTCCCTTCACTCGTGAGCCGGTTATAGGACCTCGTGCAGACTCACTTAAGTTATTGTAGCAGCAGTAATCGATCTAACAACTGCGCCAGACACTTGTCTTATATAGGCATTGCCGACCGCAGCGCATATTCTGCCTGTTTATATATCTCAATATTCTTATATGTATGCCTATAGCACTTTCTTTGGCGCTTCAATGTATTTTCATTCATTTTACACCGCATTGCATAATATTTGTAACTCATTCCGCATCTCCCGTTTCTAATTTTCATACTGCCGGCCGGGGTGGCCGAGCGGTTCTAGGCGCTACAGTCTAGAACCGCGCGTCTGTTACGGTTGCAGGTCCGAATCCTGCCCCGGGCATGGATGTGTGTGATGTCCTTAGATTAGTTTTTTTTTGGGGGGGGGGGGGGTTGATGCGGCCTGCCACGAATTCCTCCCCTGTGCTAACCTCTTCATCTCAGAGTAGCACTTGCAACCTACGTCCTCAATTATTTGCTTGACGTATTCCAATCTCTGTCTTCGTCTACAGTTTTTGCCCTCTACAGCTCCCTCTAGTACCATGGAAGTCATTCCCTCATGTCTTAGCAGATATCCTATCATCCTGTCCCTTCTCCTTATCAGTGTTTTCCACATCCGCCTTTCCTCTAAGATTCTGCGTAGAACCTCCTCATTCCTTACCTTATCAGTCCATCTAATTTTCAACATTCGTCTATAGCACCACATCTAAAATACTTCGATTCTCTTCTGTTCCGGTTTTCCCACAGCCCATGTTTCACTACCATACAATGCTGTACTCCAGACGTACGTCCTCACAAATTTCTTCCTCAAATTAAGGCCGGTATTTGATATTAGTAGACTTTTCTTGGCCAGAAATGCCTTTTTATCCATAGCGAGTCTGCTTTTGATGTCCTCCTTGCTCCGTCCGTCATTGGTTATTTTACTGCCTAGGTACCAGAATTCCTTAACTTCATTGACTTCGTGACCATCAACCCTAATAAGTTTCTCGCTGTTCTCATTTCTACTATTTCTCATTACCTTCGTCTTTCTCCGATTTACTCTCAAACCATACTTTGTACTCATTAGACTGTTCATTCCGTTCAGCAGATCATTTAATTCTTCTTCACTTTCACTCAGGATAGCAATGTAAGCAGCGAATCTTATCATTGATATTCTTTCACCTTGTATTTTAATTCCACCACTGTACCTTTCTTTTATTTCCATCATTGCTTCCTCGATGTACAGATTGAAGAGTAGGGGCGAAAGGCTACAGCCCTGTCTTACTCCCTTCTTAATACGAGCACTTCGTTCTTGATCGTCCACTCTTATAATTCCATCTAGGTTGTTGTACATATTGTATATGACCCGTCTCTCCCTATAGCTTACCCCTACTTTTTTCAATATCTCGAACAGCTTGCACCATTTTATATTGTCGAACGCTTTTTCCAGGTCGACAAATCCTATGAACGTGTCTTGATATTTCTTTAGCCTTGCTTCCATTGTTAGCCGTAACGCCACAATTGCCTCTCTCGTGTCTTTACTTTCCCTAAAGCCAAACTGATCGTCACATAGCGCATTCTCAATTTTCTTTTCCATTCTTCTGTATATTATTCTTGTAAGCAGCTTCGATGCATGACCTGTTAAGCTGATTGTGCGATAATTCTCGCACTTGTCAGTTCTTGCCGTCTTCGGAATTGTGCGGATGATGCTTTTCCGAAAGTCAGATGGTGTGTCGCCAGACTCATATATTCTACACACCAACGTGAATAGTCGTTTTGTTGCCACTTCCCCTAATGATTTTAGAAATTCTGATGGAATGTTATCTATCCCTTCTGCCTTATTTGACCGTAAGTCCTCCAAAGCTCTTTTAAATTCCGATTCTAATACTGGATCCCCTATCTCCTCTAAATCGACTCCTGTTTCTTCTTCTATCACATCAGACAAATCTTCATCGTCATAGAGGCTTTCAGTGTATTCTTTCCGCCTATCTGCTCTCTCCTCTGCATTTAACAGTCGAATTTCCGTTGCACCCTTAATGTTATCACCGTTGCTTTTAATGTCACTAAAGGTTGTTTTGACATTCGTGTATGCTGAGTCTGTTCTTCCGACAAGCATATCTTTTTCGGTGTGTTCACATTTTTCCTGCAGCCATTTCGTCTTAGCTTCCCTGCACTTCCTATTTATTTCATTCCTCAGCGACTTGTATTTCTGTATTCCTGATTTTCCGGAACATGTTTGTACTTCCTCCTTTCATCAATCAACTGAAGTATTTCTTCTGTTACCCATGGTTTCTTCGCAGCTACCTTCTTTGTACCTATGTTTTCCTTACCAACTTCTGTGATGGCCCTTTTTAGAGACATCCATTCCTCTTCAACTGTGTTGCCTTCTGCGCTATTCCTTATTGCTGTATCTATAGCGTTACAGAACTTCAAACGTATCTCGTCATTCCTTAGAACTTCCGTATCCCACTTCTTAGCGTATTGATTCTTCCTGACTAATGTCTTGAACTTCAGCCTACTCTTCATCACTACTATATTGTGATCTGAGTCTATATCTGCTCTTGAGTACGCCTTACAATCCAGTATCTGATTTCGGAATCTCTGTGTGACCATGATGTAATCTAATTGAAATCTTCCCGTATCTCCCGGCCTTTTCCAAGTATACCTCCTCCTCTTGTGATTCTTGAACAGGGTATTCGCTATTACTAGCTGAAACTTGTTACAGAGCTCAATTAGTCTTTCTCCTCTTTCATTCCTTGTCCCAAGCCCATATTCTCCTGTAACCTTTTCTTCTACTCCTTCCCCTACAACTGCATTCCAGTCGCCCATGACTATTAGATTTTCGTCCCCCTTTACATACTGCATTGCCCTTTCAATATCCTCATACACTTTCTCTATCTGTTCATCTTCAGCTTGCGACGTCAGCATGTATACCTGAACTATCGTTGTCGGTGTTGGTCTGCTGTCGATTCTGATTAGAACAACCCGGTCACTGAACTGTTCACAGTAACACACCCTCTGCGCTACCTTCCTATTCATAACGAATCCTACACCTGTTATACCATTTTCTACTGCTGTTGATATTACCCGAAACTCATCTGACCAGAAATCCTTGTCTTCCTTTCACTTCACTTCACTGACCCCTACTATATCTAGATTGAGCCTTTGCATTTCCCTTTTCAGATTTTCTAGTTTCCCTACCACGTTCAAGCTTCTGACATTCCACGCCCCGATTCGTAGAACATTATCCTTTCTTTGATTATTCAATCTTTTTCTCATGGTAACCTCCCCCTTGGCAGTCCCCTCCAGGAGATCCGAATGGGGCACTATTCCGGAATGTTCTGCCAATGGAGAGATCATCATGACACTTCTTCAACTACAGGCCACATGTCCTGTGGATACACGTTACGTGTCTTTAATGCAGTGGTTTCCATTGCCTTCTGCATCCTCATGTCGTTGATCATTGCTGATTCTTCCGCCTTTAGGAGCAATTTCCCACCCCTAGGACAAGAGAGTGCCCTGAACCTCTATCCGCTCCTCCGCCCTCTTTGACAAGGCCGTTGGCAGAATGAGGCTGACTTCTTATGCCGGAAGTCTTCGGCCTCCAATGCTGATTATTTATCAAAATTTAGGCAGTGGTGGGGAGCGAACCCGGGACTGAAGGCGTTTTGATTATGAATCAAAGACGCTACCCCCAGACCACGGGTATCTACGTTGGTTAGATTTAAGTAATTCTAAGTTCTAGGGGACTGGTAGCCTCAGAGCCATTTGAACCATTTTTTGTGGTCCTTGTCTTTCAACGTCCACGTTTCACTGTCATACACAATGACGGAAATATTTGCATCACTAAAAAATAATTAATGTAACGAAATTTCGGGAATACTGTTGTCTAGGCAACACCTTTAAGTTATAAACATTGCAACATCACACGTTAATGTAAGCGCGAGATAATCCGTTGCAAAAGTGAAGGTACATTAATAGCCGCTGTAATAGCCAGACGGTGGAATGCAATCATGCAAATGTGCATACAGGTGCCTGATGTCAGTTTGTGCGATGGAGTTCCATGTCTCCTGCACTTGGTTGACCAATACGGGTACGCTTAATGCTGTTTGTGGATGACACTGGAATTGTCTTCCGATGGTGACCCTTTTGTGCTCCACTGGAGACAGGTCTGGTACTCGAGCAGGCCGAGCAAACATGTCGACACTGTGTAGACCATGTTGGGTTACAATAGTGCGAGCGTTATCCTGTTGGAAAACACCCCATGTAATGCTGTTCATGAATGGCACCACAACATGTCGAATCAACAGACTGACAGATTTGGCGTCAGGGTGCGTGAGATAACCGCGAGAGCGCACCTGCTGTCACACGAAATCGCTCCGCAGGCCGTAACTCAGAGTGTAGCTCCAGTGTGTCTAGTATGTATACAGGTTGGTTGCAGGCCCTCGCGTGGCCTACTCCTAACCAACACACGGCCATCACTGGAACTGAGACAGAACCAGCTTTAATCAGAAAACACACCAGACCTCCGCCCTGCCCTCCAATGAGCGCTCACTTGGCACCGCAGAACTCCCAAATGTCGGTGGTTTGGGATCAGTCGAATGCACGCTACAGTGCGTCTGACTCTGACAAGGTAACCTCCCCATCGCACCCCCCCCCCCCCCCTCACATTTAGTTATAAGTTGGCACAGTGGATAGGCCTTCAAAAACGGAACACACATCAATCGAGAAAGCAGGAAGAAGTTGTGTGGAAGTATGAAAAAAATAAGCAAAATATACAAACTGAGTAGTCCATGCGCAAAATAAGAACATCAAGGATAATGTGAGCACAGGAGCGCCGTTGTCCCCTGGCTAGCGTGAGCGGCTGCGGAACGAGAGGTCCTTAGTTCAAGTCTCCCCTCCAATGAAAAGTTTAACTTTTTATTTTCAGACAATTATTATCTGTCCGTCTGTCGGTCCGATGCGACGTTTTCGGCAACTGAAATACTTTGTGAAAAGATTCTATGATTTTGCGATGCTGCACAGGCACACAGAGCAGTATTGTTTACGTGATCGTGTGTCAATTATCAAAGTTCAGGCACTCACACACAATCAACTTCGCTCTCCAAAATTCTAGGACATGTTCAGATTTGCTTGGCCATATGCAGGACATGACGATCTACACACGGAAAAATTTGAAAACGTTAAAAAGATATGTTTTGACAGAGCACAAGGAAAACTGTGCGACTGTGAAACTGTTGCATTCATTTGTTGCAGTTTATGTGACAAACTCTTACGTTTTCATCACTTTTTTGGGAGTGATTATCACACCCACAAGAAAACCTAGAAGAATCTTTTTGCCGATTTGTCAAGTGTGCAAGTTAGGTGGGAGGACAACATATTCCTGTCATGTGACGCACATGCCGTCACCAGTGTCGTATAGAATATATCAGACGTGTTTTCCTGTGGATGAATCGGTTGACCTATGATCTTGCGATCAAACTTTTTCGGTTCCCATTGATAGGCACGTCCTTTCGTCTACTAATCGCACGGTTTAGCGGTTGCGGTCGCAAAATACACACACTCAACTTATCACAGTGAACAGAGACGTCAATGAACGAACGGACAGATAATAATTGTCTGAAAATAAAAAATTAAAATTTTCACCTCGACGGAAGTCTTGATCCAAGGACCTCCCACACCGCTCACGCTAACCACGGGACTACGGCACTCATGAGCTCATATTCTCCGATTTGTTGCATCTCATGTGCATACACTACTCAGTTTGTGTATTTTGCTTCTTTTTTTCATACTTCCACACAACTTTTTCCTGTTTTCTCGATTGATCTGTGTTCAGTTTTTCAACTGTGCCAACTTATAACTAAATCTGAGGGGAGTGCGATGGGCAGGTTCCCTTGTGAGTTGTCCATGAAGTAACCAATCTGTAGCAGTTCGTTGCGTCACAGTGGTGCCAACTTGTACTGAGATAGCTGCTGCAGTTGCACTACGATGCTCCAGAGACATACGCCGAACACGACTGTCTTCCCTCGCTATAATCTCACGTGGCCATCCGGAGCCCGAACTTCTTTCGACCGTACATTCTCGAGATCACCGCTACTAACAATCACGTATTGTGCCTACATTCCTGCCAGGCCTTTCTGCAGTATCGCAGACGGGACATGCATCTTCTTGTAGCAATATTACAAGACCTCGTTCAAACACAGTGAGTTGTTTGTAACGGCGACTTTGTCACCTTAACGGTATTTTTGACTACCATCAATGAGCCGTGCTCACTCCGAACTATCTGTTTTCTTCAACTTTGCTGTCTATCTCTGTTTGGTTTCCAACCGTTGTTGCGGTTATGCCGTCCTTTTTCCTCCTTCAACGTATGTCAGCACCGATGTGTATTGATATTTGCACCGCGTACCATCTTTCGTCTTATCCATATATACTACTGGCCATCAAAATTGCTACACCACGAAGATGACGTGATACGGACACGAAATTTAACCGACAGGAAGAAGATGCTGTGACATGCAAATGATTAGCTTTTCAGAGCATTCACTCAAGGTTGGCGCCGGTGGCGACACCTAGAACGTGCTGATATGAGCAAAGTTTCCAACCGATTGCTTATACACACACAACAGTTGACCGGCGTTGCCTGGTGAAACGTCGTTGTGATCCCTCGTGTAAGCAGGAGAAATGCGTACCATCACGTTTCCGACTTTGATAAAGGTCGGAGTGTAGCCTATCGCTATTGCGATTTATCCTATCGCGACATTGCTGCTCACGTTGGTCGAGATCCAATGACTGTTAGCAGAATATGGAATCGGTGGGTTCAGGAGGGTAATACGGAACACCGTGCTGGATCCCAATGGCCTCGTATCACTAGCAGTCGAGATGACAGGCATCTTATCTGCATGGCTATAACGGATCGTGCAACCACGTCTCGATCCCTGAGTCAACAGATGGGGACGTTTGCAAAAACTACAACCATCTGCACGAATAGTTCGACGACGTTTGCAGCAGCGTGCACTATCAGCTCGGAGACCGTGGCTGCGGTTACCTTTGACGCTGCATGACAGACAGGAGCGCCTCCGATAGTGTACTCGACGACGAACCTGGGTGCACGAATGGGAAAACTTCATTTTTTTCGGACTAATCCAGGTTCTGTTTACAGCTTCATGATGGTCGCATCCGTGTTAGGCGACATCGCGATGAACGCACATTGGAAGGGTGTATTCGTTATCGCCATACTGGAGTATCACCAGGCGTGATGTTATGGGGTGCCATTGGTTACATGTCTCGGTCACGTCTTGTTCGCAGAGACTGCACTTTGAACAGTGGACGTTACATTGCAGATGTGTTACGACCCTTGGCTCTACCCTTCATTTGATCCCTTCTAAACCCTACATTTCAGCAGGATAATGCACGACCGCATGCTGCAGGTCCTGTACGGGCCTTTCTGCATACAATAAATGTTCGACTGCTGCCTGGCCAGCACATTCTCCAGATCTCTGACCAACTGAAAACGTCTGGTTAATGGTGCCCGAGCAACTGGCTCGTCACAATACGCCAGTCACTACTCTTGATGAACTGTAGTATCGCGTTGAAGCTGCATGGACAGCTGTCCCATCCAAGCTCTGTTTGATTCAATGTCGAGGCGTATCAAGGCCGTTTTTACTGCCGTAGGTGGTTGTTCTGGGTACTGATTTCTCAGGATCTGTGCAGCCAAATTGCGTGAAAATGTAATCACATGTCAGTTCTAGTATAATATATTTGTCCAATGAATACACGTTTATCATCTGCATTTCTTCTTGGTGTAGCAAATTTAATGGCCAGCGGTGTATACGGGAATTCGGTGATCTGCGCGCCGAGCATCTGGTACCACACGTGCCAGGAAAGCTAACAAGGCCTTTCCAGATCCATGAGACACACCGCTGTTGTATTACCTCCAAACACACTTCTAAGCAGGCGGTGATATAAAGTCTTGGCTCATCAGCGTCACGGATGAAGACACATCTTGGAATAAATCCAAGAGGAGAGGCCATCCGTACGTCTTAGCGTAGGAGCTCTCCAGAGTCTGCCAGCGAAGCACTCGGGCCGCTGGGATTGGAACTAACGACCGCCGAGGGCTTGGCGCCGCCTGCTGGAGCCGTTAATCCGGCCCTGGAGACTCCAGTGCTGCTCCAGCAGGCGCACCGGCTGTCGTTTGTCTGCCACCACGTCATTACTCGCAGGTCTAACAGCCGACCAAGTCTAACGAGAGCCCCTTCACCTGCCCCTCGTCTCCTTCGTAGATGGCCTGTCACCGGAAAATTGCCCCGCCACCGTCGCAGGCCGTCATAAAAGAGAAAACCGAGTCACCGGAGCGAGCGCGCACACACACACTACAAAGACTCCATCTTATCCAGCTCCGAGCGACTATGTTCTATCTACTCATAACATATCCACTCTGGTGTACACTGCAGAAGAGAATGGAAGCGAACACAGGCGATCGAGCAATTACCAATGATCACAGTTATTCGCTACCATCTTCGAAATAAAAAAAGAACACGACAGAACTAGTATAGCCTTTGAATGCTGCATTATTATTTTTTCCGCTAATAATCGGCACACAAGACACAACACCACGAATAGCAGTGAGCAATGATGAATGGATGGATGAATCATTGGATGCATGCACAAGAAAATTTATGAATTATCAATATAAATCACCAAAACTGAACTACATGAATTGAACAACAGAGAACTTCAATAAGATTTTCACTCTGCAGCGGAGTGTGCGCTGATATGAAACTTCCTGGCAGATTAAAACTGTGTGCCGGACCGAGACTCGAACTCGGGACCTTTGCTTTTCGCGGGCAAGTGCTCTACTAACTGAGCTACCCAAACACGACTCACGCCCCGTCGCCACAGCTTTATTTCTGCCAGTACATCGCCTCCTACCTTCCAAACTTTACAGAAGCTCTCCTGCGAACCTTGCAGAACTAGCCCTCCTCAAAGAAAGGAGATTACGGAGACATGGCTTAGCCACAGCCTTGGTGATGTTTCCAGAATGAGATTTTCACTCTGCAGCGGAGTGTGCGCTGATATGGAACTTTCTGCAGGTGAGCTTCTGTGAAGTTTGGAAGGTAGGAGGCGAGGTACTGGCAGAAGTAAAGCTGTGAGGACGGGGCGTGAGTCGTGCTTGGGTAGCGCAGTTGGTAGAGCACTTGCCCGCGAAGGACAAAGGTCCAGAGTTCGAGTCTCGGCCCGGCACACAGTTTTAATCTGCCAGGAGAACTTAGTGGCTGGAAGAGTTAACAAGTAGAGGTAATAATAAAGGGGCAGCTGAATAGAAGTGTGAAGGAATCGTTGAAGAAGAAAATGGATGGAAGGTTAAAAGACAGAATAGTGGCACATACAAAGACAGAATAGAGTGACAAAGGCAGTATAGAAAGATGAAAAGGTGAGAACAGACAAACGGAATTAATAAATTAACGGAACTAATCACAACGAAGTTTGATGGTTGGGTTATTTGGGGGAGGAGACCAGACAGGTCCGGCCGATGTGGCCGAGCGGTTCTAGGCACTACAGTCTGGAACCGCGCGACGGCTACGGTCGCAGGTTCGAATCCCGCCTCGGGCATGGATGTGTGTGAAGTCCTTAGGTTACTTGGGTTTAAGTAGTTCTAGGTTCTAGGGGACTGATGACCTCAGAAATTAAGTCCTATAGTGCTCAGAGCCATTTGAACCATTTTTTGAACCAAACAGGGAGGTCATTGGTCTCACCGGATTAGGGAAGGATGGGAAAGAAAGTCGGCCGTGCTCGTTCAAAGGAACCATCCCGGCATTTGCCTGGAGCGATTTAGGGAAATCATGGATAACCTGTATCAGGTCGGCCGGACGCGGGATTGAACCGTTGTCCTCCCAAATGCGAGTCCATTGTGCTAGTCAATGCACCACGTCACTCGGTAACGAAGTTTGTAATTGTAATTATGGATAGTTGGAGGACTTCAAGGAACAGGGACGGAATTTATGCCATGAGGAGGATTTGTCATTCTCCTGCCAGGGAGTACACTACCGGCTAAGCTTAATGTGCCGGCGAACTGACTCGAGAAATGCAAGAGAGCCTAAAGGATCTACTAGTTTGATACTTGTAATCGCACAGATCGTCAGTAGTTGGCAGGGGGTTTTCTAGTTTCTATGTGAGATTGTGATATGTTCAGAAAATTGGTAGTTTAACACATGATGACGTTGATTCCAGAGTGGCATGCAACAGATGAAATGAAGTTAATGAACTCCCATAGTGAATTATTCACTGTATTATCTGTCACTTCAGTTTATCGATACATACACCCAATGCCCTTCCCATTCACTCATCTTCCCTCCTACTCATTCACCAAGCTATTAATGCATTCCTCTTCTCATCCATTCTCCCATCTGTCCATTAATTCATTATTGTTCTTCTCCAGCTCTCCATCCACCCATTCACTGTCCCATCGTCTACTGATCCCTTCAGTAAGCTGTCCCTCTCGCTCACCACATCTCCATCCAAACATTTATCCAACCATCCATTTACCCCTGATATCTCATTACTTCATTTGTTTCTCCCAACATTCATTCATTACTTGGTATTACATCTCCATCCAAACATTCATCCAACCATCCATTTACCCCTGATATCTCATTACTTCATTTGTTTCTCCCAACATTCATTCATTACTTGGTATTCATTCCTTGTACCATCCTTCAATCTGTCCCTACTCATTCCAATGCCATACATCGCTTCTTTCCTGTCCATTCCTGATACCCTACATCTGATCATCTCTCCTATTCATTCTCCTACCTATGGAATCATTCATCCCTCATTTTCGCTCTCCTGTCTATCCATCAATCATCATTTCTATTTCCTAGTTAATAATTTATTCAATTCTTATCTCTTCAATAATTCTTTCATCATTTATTCATCCCTTCTCCTATTCATATAATTCAATTATTTGGGAATAACTTCAGTTAGTTGGGAAGTGTAATAATGGATTATATGTACTTCTCAACAGAAATTAGGAAAAGAATTGCAGTGGCAAAAGAAGGATTCAAGAGGAAACAGAAATTACTTTTTGGACCACTAAACAAAGATCCGAGAAAAAACTTGCCAAATATTACATCTGGAGACCTGGTTATTGCGGAAGGAAGATGAAAGAAGATTGGAGGCGCTAGAGATGAAGATATGGAGAAGAATGGAAAAAGTGAAATGGGAAGAGCGAGTAAGAAATGAAGAAGTATTAACAAGAGTTGGAGAAGAGAGAAACATGCTGAAAGTTATCAGAAAGAGAAATCGGAACTGGATTGGACATTGTTTGAGGAGGCACTGTTTATTGAAGAAAGGAATAGAAGGAATGCTGAAGGGAAAAATGGGAAGTGAAAAAGGAAGATATCAAATGCTGGACAATATAGAGGGAGACAAATATTCAGAAATAAAAAGACAGGCTATGGACAGAGGAAAGTGGAAGAGGCTTATCCCAGGACAAGACCTGCCATAAGGCAGAATACTGTACTACTACTACTACTACTACTACTACTACTACTACTACTACTATTCATACATTCTTCCTTCAACTCACACATTCTTCCCCCAAATCACTGATTCAATTCCCTTCCACTCATTTGCCCCTTTTACTCGTTCAGACCAATTCACAGCTCCCAATCATTCGTCCCTCCTTCAATTCAGTCAATTATTCATTTATTCCTTCTTCAATCGGCCATTTTTAGTGACACATCTTCCACAACTAATTATCCGCTATGCTAGTGACGACAGCATAGTGCGGCTACCAAACATCCACATATGACATGCACTTCAGTGAGCCACTACATCACTTACCTGCTACGCTTATACACAGACACCATGGCCGATGAGCAGAAGAGTGATACCAACATCAGAACGTCTGGTTAAAGACTTTATGACAGCCTCTCTCTTTGACAACTCTAAAATGTTGTACCCAGACTTCGTCAGAACTCCAGACTGCACAAGGATATTCCTGAAAGAAGCTTTTGTTAACTAACTTCTTGATGGATGGCCTACTCTTCCTGAAATTTCTCCCATCCGGTATAGCTGCGTCAATTTTCCACAGCAACGCGTCCTTCTAAATCGCCTTTACAACCGTGAAGAACAGTTACTTGCTTTCATAGCTGGCTACAGAGTGCAGGCGGAGGTCTAGGTGGAGCAGATGGCGCCCCAGCCGCATTCGTCGGCGCCGCACAGCAGGTGAACCGCGTCTCATTAAAACTTCGGACCGCGTCGCTCCACAAACGGGGACTCAGAACCTCGTTAAAAAGTTAACCCCAACACGCGGCACAGGCAACAAAGGCCGTCGGTCAGAAAACCGCTTCTCGACCTCAGAGGGGGTAAGCCAAGAGCAACAGTTTACGATTCAGCCGGAGATGTGCCATTCCACATGCGGCATAAATCTGTGATGCTAACCACTAAGAAGTGCAGCACAGTAGAAGCGGCATGCAGCAAACGTAAAAACTGGAACGAAATATACTACATGCTTGGATATACACTTCGGTGAAACCCCAAAAAACACATACCACTTACTCGATATACACTTACAGTGACAACAAAACTGTAAAACTGCCTTGTCTGTCTACACGCTTCTCCAAAATCAGTAGATTAATTTTAACTACATCTTCATAGGTAACTTGAGCATAGCGTGGGGCGCTGTATAGACTTTATTTCATCGAAATAGGATGAAAAAAAAAGAGATGCCTGCGTTTTATAAAAATGTATATTCACATTTTCCAAAAAATGGCTCTCAGCAGTATGGCACTTAACATCTGAGGTGATCAGTCCCCTAGACTCTTATCTGGTATCCTAACTGTGACCACCCACAAAACAAAAACTTTTGCAAACTCCTTCTCAGTTGCCGCTGTCCGCCTCTGGAACAAACTGCCCCTTACCTTGAGGAAAATTCAATCTCCTGTTGCTTTTAAGAAGAAGTTGAAGCATTTCCTACTATCATCCGCATAAAATTCTCCACAAAATTAATGTGCAAGGCCAATCCTCTCATCTGTCAAATAGCAAAGCTACCGTCTCCTATCTTGCTCCTGAGATGCCTTCCTCTTCATCTATCTCTATTAGCCACGCAGTCTCCTTTTCCTTTATATTTTCCTTAATAATGTTTCATCATGTCTCTCTATTCTTCTCCTCCATTCACCATCAGTCTCCCTCATACTCCCTGCTGCCAGCACTCCTATCTAAAATCTTTCTCTTCAATAATGTATTTTTCGAGGTGTACCTTTCTAATTGTTTATCTCACTTTTTGTATTAGATGTAGTTTAACATGCCTACTAAAACATATGACTGTAAAATAAGTAGAATGCCTGGTTAGATGTAAGAGAGGACCTGATGGCCCTAATCTTGCCAGGTTAAATAAATAAATAAATAAATAAATAAATAAATAAATAAAATAAATAGACTTAGAAACTACATAAATCTAACTAACCCTCCGCCACACACCGTCAGGTGGCTTGCGGAGTATGGATGTAGATGGATGTAGATGTAACCTAACGACATCACATACTAAGGAAATGCAATCCGAAAACAAAGGAAGTAGGTTACAGTACGCTTGTTCGCCCACTGCTTCAATACTGCTCAGCAGTGTGGGATCCGTTCCAGATAGGGTTGGTAGATTAGATAGAGAAGATCCAACGGAGAGCAGCGCGCTTCGTTACAGGATCATTTAGTAATCGCGCAAGCGGTACGAAGATGATAGATAAACCCAGTGGAAGACTCTGCAGAAGAGACGCTCAGTAGCTCGGTACGGGATTTGGTTGAAGTTTCGAGAACATATCTTCACCGAGGAGTCAAGCAGTATATTGCTCCCTCGTACATATATCTCGCGAAGAGGCCATGAGGATAAAATCAGAGAGATTAGAGCTCCCACAGAAGCATACCTACAATCTTTCTTTCCACGTACAATACGAGACTGGAATAGAAGGGAGAACCGATAGAGGTACCCAGGGTACCCTCCGCCACACACCGTCAGGTGGCGTGCGGAGTATGGATGTAGATGTAACCTAAAGACATCACACACATCCATGCCAGAGGCAGGATTCGAACCTGCGACCGTAGCGGCAGCGCGGTTCCGGACTGAAGCGCCTAGAACCGCTCGGACACAGCGGCCGGCCGCATGTTCCACATATCCTCTGCGACACATTCTAGAGACAGCGTTCACATTTACCACTAAACACACTCAAGATCACATCATTGTACGACACATAGTTCAGGATATGTACTGAAGAGCCAAAGAAACTGGTACATCTTTCTAATAATGTGTAGGCCCCACGCGAGCAAGTAGAAGTACCCCAGCACGACATGGCATGGACTCCACTAATGAAACTTCCTGGCAGATTAAAACTGTGTACCGGGCCGAGACTCGAACTCGGGACCTTTGCCTTTCGCGGGCAAGTGCTCTACCATCTGAGCCACCGAAACACGACTCACGCCCCGTCCTCACAGCTTCACATCTACCAGTACCTCGCCTCCTACCTTCGAATCTTTACAGAAGCTCTCCTGCGAACCTTGCAGAACTAGCACTCCTGAAAGAAAGGATATTGCGGAGACATGGCTTAGCCACAGCCTGGGGGATGTTTCCAGAATGAGATTCTCACTCTGCAGCGGAGTGTGCGCTGATATGAAACGTCTATGTCTCTGCAGTATCCTTTCTTTCAGGAGTGCTAGTTCTGCAAGCTTCGCGGAAGAGCTTCTGTAAAGTTTGGAAGGTAGGAGACGAGATACTGGCAGAAGTAAAGCTGTGAGTACCGGGCGTGAGTCGTGCTTCGGTAGCTCAGATGGTAGAGCAGTTGCCCGCGAAAGGCAAAGGTCCCGAGTTCGAGTCTCGGTCGGGAACACAGTTTTAATCTGCCAGGAAGTTTCATATCAGCGCACACTCCGCTGCAGAGTGAGAATCTCGTTCTGGACTCCACTAATGTCTGAAGTAGTGCTGGAGGCAGTTGACACCGTGAATACCACAGAGCTGTCCATAGATTTGTAAGAATAACAGGGGTGGAGATTTCTTCTCAACAGCACGTTGCAAAGAATCCCAGATATTTTCAATAATCTACATGTCTGGGGAGTCTGGTGGCCAGCGGAAGTGCTTAAACTCTGTAGCAATTCTGGAAGTGTCGGGTGCCGCATTGTCCTACTGGAATAGCCCAAGACCGTGGGAATGCACAATGGACATGAATGGATGCAGCTGATCACACAGGATGCATACGGCGTGTCAACTGTCAGAGTCGTATCAAGACGTATCAGGGGTCCGATATCAATCCAAGTACGCACGCCCCACACCAATACAGAGCCTCCAACAGCTTGAACAGGCCCCTGCTGACATGCAGAGTCCATGGATTCACGAGGTTGTCTCCATACCCGTACACGTCCACCCGCTCGATACAATTCGAGACGAGACTCGTCCAATCAGGCTCCATGATTCCAGTCATCAAAACTCTAAAGATGGTGTTGACGGGGGCCCAGGCGAGGCGTAAAGCTTTGTGTCGTGCAGTCACCAAGGGTACACGAGTTGGCCTTCGGCTCCAAAAGCCCATATGGATTATGTTTTCTGGAATGGTTCGCACGCTGACACTTGCTGATGGCCCAGCACTGAAATCTGCAGCAGTTTGTGGAATGGTTGCCCTTCTGTCACTTTGAACAATTCTCTTCAGTCGTCTGTTTCCGTTCATGCAAGATCTTCCTCCGGACGCAACGATGTCGGATATTTGATGTTTTACCGGATTCCTGATACTCACAACACACTCGTGAAATGATCGTACGGGAAAATCCCCAGTTAATCGCTACCTCGGAGGTGCCGTGTCATATCGCACGTCCGCCGACTATAGCGCTACGTTCAAATTCACTTAAATCTTGATAACTTGTCATTGTAGCAGCAGCAACCGATCTGACAACTGCGCCAGATACTACTTGTGTTATACAGGGTGTTACTAAAAGGTACGGCCAAACTTTCAGGAACCACTCCTCACACACAAAGAAAAGGTGTTATGTGGACATGTGTACGGAAACGCTTAATTTCCATGTTAGAGTTCATTTTAGTTTCGTCCACCTATGCTCAATGGAGCACGTTATCATGATTTCATACGGGATACTCTACCTGTGCTGCTAGAACATGTGCCTTTACAAGTACGACACAACATGTGGTTCATGCACGATGGAGCTCCTGCACATTTCAGTCGAAGTGTTCGTACGCTTCTCAACAACAGATTCGGTGACCGATGGATTGGTAGAGGCGGGCCAATTCCGTGGCCTCCACGCTCTCCTGACCTCGACCATCTTGACTTTCATTGCTCTTGTCTACGCAACCCCGTTACCAAATGTAGAGACTCTTCGTGCTCGTATTGTGGACGGCTGTGATACAATACGCCATTCTCCAGGGCTGCATCAGCGCATCAGGGATTCCATGCGACGGAGGGTGGATGCATTTTGAACATATCCTGTAACAAAGTGAAGTCACGCTGGTACGTTCTGTTGCTGCGTGTTTCCATTCGATGATTAATGTGATTTGAAGATAAGTAGTAAAATGAGCACTAACATGGAAAGTAAGCGGTTCCGGACACATGTCCACATAACATATTCTCTTTCTTTGTGTGTGAGGAATGTTTCCTGAAAGTTTGGCCGTACGTTTTTGTAACACCCTGTATAGGCATTGCCGACTGCAGCCCCGTATTCTTTCTGTTGATATTGTATTTGGATACGCATCCCTAAACTAGCTTCTTCGTCATTTGAGTGCATGACGTGACGAACACACAGGCGGGTGGAAGACAGTCGCACCATGCATGACGTTTTAACTTATTACTTCTTTGTTACTCATTAAATTCGCAACGGATATCGCAGACCATTGAAAGAAAACAGCCCTCGGTCACTAGTTTTAACGAAATAACCGTGTTTCAACACTGTTCGGAGTGTCTTCCTCAGAATTTAAAACAAAGAATGGTCTATAACATGGTCACAGAATTATGACTAAAAACGTACGATACAGAGTGTAAGTACGGAATCATGGTGAAAGACTGGTAGTACTTATGTCATTAATAAAATAACAAATACGTGAAAAGGGCATTAGTCACAAAGATATTTAAGATAAAGAAATCTGTGATGGCGAGCCGCTAAGGGCTGCTCGTTACTTGCGTGGTGCAGCTTGCAAACGGACTTATCCATACTTGGTTGTGGGCGGCTACGCCCTTTACGTTTTGGCTTTGGAGTTCCTTGTGTACTGGTCGGGTGGAAAGCAAATCGTGTTGTCTGTGACTCCGTTGACTGTCTCTTGGTTGGGTTGCCGGCAGATCGGATATAGTCGGGATGACTACCTGTCTCCCCTAAGCGAACGTTAATACACTCCTGGAAATGGAAAAAAGAACACATTGACACCGGTGTGTCAGACCCACCATACTTGCTCCGGACACTGCGAGAGGGCTGTACAAGCAATGATCACACGCACGGCACAGCGGACACACCAGGAACCGCGGTGTTGGCCGTCGAATGGCGCTAGCTGCGCAGCATTTGTGCACCGCCGCCGTCAGTGTCAGCCAGTTTGCCGTGGCATACGGAGCTCCATCGCAGTCTTTAACACTGGTAGCGTGCCGCGACAGCGTGGACGTGAACCGTATGTGCAGTTGACGGACTTTGAGCGAGGGCGTATAGTGGGCGTGCGGGAGGCAGGGTGGACGTACCGCCGAATTGCTCAACACGTGCGGCGTGAGGTCTCCACAGTACATCGATGTTGTCGCCAGTGGTCGGCGAAAGGTGCACGTGCCCGTCGACCTGGGACCGGACCGCAGCGACGCACAGATGCACGCCAAGACCGTAGGATCCTACGCAGTGCCGTAGGGGACCGCACCGCCACTTCCCAGCAAATTAGGGACACTGTTGCTCCTGGGGTATCGGCGAGGACCATTCGCAACCGTCTCCACGAAGCTGTGCTACGGTCCCGCACACCGTTAGGCCGTCTTCCGCTCACGCCCCAACATCGTGCAGCCCGCCTCCAGTGGTGTCGCGACAGGCGTGAATGGAGGGACGAATGGAGACGTGTCGTCTTCAGCGATGAGAGTCGCTTCTGCCTTGGTGGCAATGATGGTCGTATGCGTGTTTGGCGCCGTGCAGGTGAGCGCCACAATCAGGACTGCATACGACCGAGGCACACAGGGCCAACACCCGGCATCATGGTGTGGGGAGCGATCTCCTACACTGGCCGTACACCTCTGGTGATCGTCGAGGGGACACTGAATAGTGCACGGTACATCCAAACCGTCATCGAACCCATCGTTCTACCATTCCTAGACCGGCAAGGGAACTTGCTGTTCCAACAGGACAATGCACGTCCGCATGTATCCCGTGCCACCCAACGTGCTCTAGAAGGTGTAAGTCAACTACCCTGGCCAGCAAGATCTCCGGATCTGTCCCCCATTGAGCATGTTTGGGACTGGATGAAGTGTCGTCTCACGCGGTCTGCACGTCCAGCACGAACGCTGGTCCAACTGAGGCGCCAGGTGGAAATGGCATGGCAAGCCGTTCCACAGGACTACATCCAGCATCTCTATGATCGTCTCCATGGGAGAATAGCAGCCTGCACTGCTGCGAAAGGTGGATATACACTGTACTAGTGCCGACATTGTGCATGCTCTGTTGCCTGTGTCTATGTGCCTGTGGTTCTGTCAGTGTGATCATGTGATGTATCTGACCCCAGGAATGTGTCAATAAAGTTTCCCCTTCCTGGGACAATGAATTCACGGTGTTCTTATTTCAATTTCCAGGAGTGTATTTCAAGTGCAGACCCACCCCCGGAAACTTCTGAGCGCCGTTGGCTGTGCTGCCTTTTCTTATTGGTGTTTTATTGTGCTTTCTAATGTCTAATAGCCGATGAATTTGTATGCGTTTAGTTGGGTTTTAAATAATGGGCCTTCAGCCGCTTTAAAACTGAAAATTGCTTACTTGCTAAGTCGTAGATTGTTTGGGTCCTCAGCCTAATTTAAAATATCTTTTTTCTGGATAAAGCTTTGCGCCTTCTGCCTTTTGAAAATTTATTGTACTGTGTTTTTCAATCATGGGCCTTCAGCCGTGTTAAAATTTAAATTCCTTACTTGTCAAGTCTCAGATTGTTTGGGTCTCCAGCCCCGTTTGAAATATTATTTAAGGATAAAACCTTGCGGTTTCTGCGTTTGGAAACTTTATTGTAGTTGTATTTTATATCATGAGCCTTCAGCCGTTTTAAAATTAAAGAGGTTGTGCCCTTCAGCCATAAGATTGTGTGACATATTCAGTCGATAGTTAAGCTCGAAAATTTGTGCTGTAATGTTTGGGCAGCTAAATAAAGTTATGTGTGTTCGAGTCTGACGGCCGCTCATTTTTTGGCCCCTTTTTCACAATTCCAACTACCTGTCCTGTACTGCGGGTTTAACCGAGCGTTTCATCCATCTCTTCTTCACCACTAAAGTTGGGAGTACCCAGAATCATAGGTTCCAATGCATTACAAGCAACAATGGGTTTCTCAACTGAGTTACCAGCTGGGGTGGTCCATCCATTGTACGAACTTCCTTCTTTGTGATTTGATAATGTAGACTGTTTATTATTTCAAAAATAACTGCCACAGCTGTTGATGCATTTATCTCGCTCTGAGACATGACGGCCAATGCCTTCATGGAGAAACGTTTGCAGTTGTCTATGGAACCATGGTTGCACACATAGCAGGCACCTGTTCGTTCAGAGCTTGGTAGACGTCCACGAATGTCTGCCTCCAGGGTTCAAAAAATGGAGTCTGAAGAGGATGTTGCCTTCCCGGCAACAGCTGCCAACATGAGGGGCGGGTGTTGTCCTGTAACAGAACGATGCCTCCCGTCAACATTCCTGGGCGTTTGCACCACACTACCCAAGTTTCGCTGGGAAGCCCTTACACATACATTTTGCTTTGCCTGAAGAAGTGCACTCACAGGTACAATAATGGTTACACGGGCAATCGCTAACATTTTTGCATGAAGGCACTGGCCATCTTGCCTCACAGTGAGACACATGTATTATGGCGATTACTCTTGAAATATTTCGATCTGTCTCGTTTTATCTGACAACCTATTACAGAAACAGCAACTCCACTGAATATCTGGAAGCTAACATACTGAAAACGTCTTAGTGAGGGCGGAACAGGTACCTCCCAGAGCCTGAATTTGGTGCCGTCACAGTTTAAACACACTGAATTCTATCGAACATTATGATTTTTAATACTTGATAAATGAACCGCTTCAGTATTTTTTGTTTTAAAGAGGTAATCAAGTTTAATTGAAATTGCTGTACCCATAGTGTGCAACACAGAGATAATGGAATTAAAATGCGTGCTTTCAATATGTGTAATGAATAAATAAGTGAATTAAGCGAAACAGCAATTTAAATGCAATATTTCGGATCTGTTGTTAAAACGCAGTATTTAAATCTGCTTTAGTATGTTATCAGTGGGGTGGGCGCTGGATACTGCTTGGTTTACGACTATACCAGTATCATTACGGAACTCCCCTGATACTGATTTGTTTAGTATAGCAGATTGCTCTATATTCCTGTGAACTAATCTAGAAAAAGCCTGCTGGTGCTGAACAGGAATAAGCCCAAGGTCTCAGTCACACTTCAAGAATTTTTGTCGTCGGTCTTCTGACTGGTTCATTCTATGCTCTTTGGTGGTGGCACGTTCCTATGGGACCAAACTGTTGAGGTCATCGGTCCCAAGTCCTGCCCACTACTTAATCTAACTTAGGCTGAGGACAACACAAACACACACGGAATGACTCGAACCTCTCACAGGGGAAGCCGTGGGGCCGACGTACGCCGCTGGAGGTCATGGAAGGCGCAGTAATGGCTGTACGATACGTGAACGCCACCCTCCGACCCATAGAGCAACCATATCGGATGCAGGGGAGTGTCGTACTACCGCTGCTATTCACGATATACATAAATGACCTTGTGGATGACATAGGAAGTTCACTGAGGCTTTTTGCAGATGATTCTGCGGTATATCGAGAGGTTGTAACAATGGAAAATTGTACTGAAATGCAGGAGTATCTGCAGCGAATTGACGCATGGTGCAGGGAATGGCAATTGAATCTCAATGTAGACAAGTGTAATGTGTTGCGAGTACATAGAAAGATAGACCCCTTATCATTTAGCTACAAAATAGCAGGTCAGCAACTGGAAGCAGTTAAATCCATAAATTATCTGGGAGTACGCATTAGGAGGGATTTAAAATTGAATGATCATATAAAGTTGATCGTCGGTAAAGCAGATGCCAGACTGAGATTCATTGGAAGAATCCTAAGGAAATGCAATCCGAAAACAAAGGAAGTAGGTTACAGTACGCTTGTTCGCCCAATACTTGAATACTGCTCAGCAGTCTGGGATCCGCACCAGGTAGGGTTGATAGAAGAGATAGAGAAGATCCAACGGAGAGCAGCGCGCTTCGTTACAGGATCATTTAGTAATTGCGAAAGCGTTACGGAGATGATAGATAACCTCCAGTGGAAGACTCTCCAGGAGAGACGCTCAGTAGCTCGGTACGGGCTTTTGTTGAAGTTTCGATAACATGCCTTCACCGAAGAGTCAAGCAGTATATTGGTCTACGTATATCTCGCGAAGAGAGCGTGAGGATAAAATGAGAGAGATTAGAGCCCACACAGACGCATACCGACAATCCTTCTTTCCACGAACAATACGAGACTGGAATAGAAGGGAGAACCGATAGAGGTACTCAAGGTACCCTCCGCCACACACCGTCAGGTGGCTTGCGATGGATGTAGATGTAGAGAGATGTAGCATATTGGCTGGTCATTCTTCTTCATGGACGACGATTCCTGCACCCATCAAGCACATCTTTAGAATGACTTCCTTCAGGATAACGAGATCTCTCGGTTAGAGTGGTCCAGCATGTTCTCTAGACATAAACCCTATGAAACATGCCTAAGGCTGATTGTAATGGGCTGTTTATAGATGACGTGACCCACCAACCACTCTGAGGGATCTACGCCGAATCGCCATTGAGGAGTGGGACAATCTGGACAGACAGTGCCTTGATGAACTTGTGGATAGGTTGCCACAATGAACACAGGCATGCATTATCGCAAGAGGACGTGCTACTAGGTACCGGTGCGTACAGCAGTCTCGACCACCGCCTCTGAAGCTCTCGCTGTATGGTATTAAAACATACAATGTGTGGTTTTCATGAGCAATAAAAAGGGCGGGAATGATGTCTATGTTGATCTTTGTTCCAATTTTCTTTACAGGTTGTGGAACTCTGAGAACAGTGGTGTGTGTACATCAAAAGGATAATTCACTCAAGAAAACTAATAAATTATCAGATAGAATTGCTGGCCATCATATAATTCTAGGACGCGGAATGCGTAGTACTGCCATTAGAAACACATGAAAATTGACAGTGGTGACAAGTGTCCTAATATTCAGAGCTGAAAGTTCCTCTCTTGGGAAGGAGAGGTGGACATATAGGTGAAGGTTGGAAAATAGAATGACCCAATTCCTACATGAGAGGGACCCCATCTGTAGTGAGTATAAGGGTGGGAAAAATGTTAAAGGAGACACCATCACAAAACAAAGACCGAACAAAAAATAGATTGTTACACTCTGAAAAAATACACTGAATGACCTTGTTGTATAGAATAATAATTTATTCTGAACCTTGAGTTTCTCCAGGCATATAAAGAGCTCAATTAACCTACAGGAATGCAGCTGGCATGTTTCAGCATACCCTTAATCTTCCTCCTGACCAACAACTCAAGGAAGGGAAGGCAGACATCCTTTTCCACCTGCATCATGAAGCAAATATTCGTGTGGGTCACGCGGGGTAGCTGCACGGTCTCTCGCATCTTGTTACGGTTCGCGCGGCTCCTCTCGTCGGAGGTTCGAGTCTTGCCTCGGGTGAGGGTGTGTGAGTGGTCCTTAGAGTAATTTAGTTTAAGTTAGATTAAGTAGTGTGTAAGTCTAGGGACAGATGACCTCAGTTGTTTGGTCCCATAGAAGCTTACCACAAATTTCCAAATTTATTCATGTTGACTCGCTTCCATGAGGCCTAACTACAAAAGTATCATCTACATGTTTGAAGAAAAAAAAAAGTAGCATGTCACCTTGTAAATAGAGGTGGAACCTTTTGCTTAAATTCTATGTGAAATTCTGTTGGCCCTCTCTCTGGTTAAACAACAGAGGGACAGAGTTAATGCCACCTCACCAGTTGGTTAGTAACATTCATTACTAATAACAATTGACATAATAATCTTTAGTTGTGTGATAGTTAGGATCTTCAGAGAGAGAGAGAGAGAGAGAGAGAGAGAGAGAGAGAGAGAGATATGCCAACCACAAAGTACATGTATATGAATAAACATGGAGCACTAGTATAGTTTCACCTTGAAATGAACATCAATGAAATTGCCAAGTCAAAGAAAAGAAAGCCTAAAAAAAGACGTGACATGCCAAGTAGGAATTATCTGAATGGGATGGCAATTGATAGATGTGATGTATGTGTACAGACAAAATTTCAGAGCCGGCCGGTGTGGCCGTGCGGTTCTAGGCGCTTCAGTCTGGAACCGCGTGACCGCTACAGTCGCAGGTTCGAATCCTGCCTTGGGCATGGATGTGGGTGATGTCCTTAGGTTAGTTAGGTTTAATTAGTTCTAAGTTCTAGGCGTCTGATGATCTCAGAAGGTAAGTTGCATAGTGCTCAGAGCCATTTGTACCATTTTTTGCATGTTGTACCACTATCCAGCGAGATCTTCAGAGGTGGTGGTCGAGATTGCTGTACACATCAGTACATCTAATACCCAGTAGCACATCCTCTTGCACTGATGCATACCCGTATTCGTCGTGACATACTATCCACAAGTTCATCGAGGCACTGTTGCCACAAATTGCCCCACTCCTCAGCGGCGATTCGGCTTAGGTCCCTCAGCGTAGTTGGTGGGTCACGTCGTCCATAAACAGACATTTTCAATCTATCCCAGGCATGTTTGATAGGGTTCATGTCTGGAGAACTAGTCAAACGATGTCATCCTGAAGGCAGTCATTCACAAGATGTGCACGAAGGCGGTGCGAATTGTCGTCCATGAATTCGAATAACTCCCCAATACGCTGCCGATACGATTGCACTATCAGTCGGAGGATAGCATTCACATGTCGTACTTCCATTACGGCGCCTTCCATGACCACCAGCGGCGTACGTCGGCCCCACATAATGCCACTGCAATACGGCAGGGTACCTTCACCTCATTGCACTCGCTGGCCAGTGTGTCTAAGGCGTTCAGCCTGACCGGGTTGCCTCCAAACACGTCTCCGACTATTCTCTGGTTGAAGACTATGCGATGTGATGCCAATCCTGAACGGTCCATTCGGCTTGTTGTTGGGCACATCTGTACCGCGCTGCACGGTGTCGTGGCTGCAAAGATGGACTTCGCCATGGACGTCGGGAATGAAGTTACCCATCATGCAGCCTACTGCACACAGTTTGAGTCGTAACACGACCTCCTGTGGCTGCACGAAACGCATTATTCAACATGCTGGCGTTGTTGTCAGGGTTTCTCCGAGCCACAATCCGTAGGTAGCGGTCATCCACTGCAGTAGTAGACCTTGGGCGGCCTGAGCGAGACATGTCATCGACAGTTCTTGTCTCTCTGTCCCTCCTCCATGTCCAAACAACATCGCTTTGGTTCACCCCGAGACGCCTGGACACTTCCATTGTTGAGAGCCCTTCCTGGCACAAAGTAACAATGCGGACGCGATCGAACCGCGGTATTGACCCTATAGGCATGGTTGAACTACAGACAACACGAGCCATGTACCTCCTTCCTGGTGGAATAAATGGAACTGATCGGCTGTCGGACCCCCTCCATGCACCGCTTGGGCGGGATTCGCGACATCTCTGAACAGTCCTAGGGACTGTGTCTGTGATACAATATCCAAAGTCAACGTCTACCTTCAGGAGTTCTGGGAAACTGGCTGATTCAAAACACTTTTTGATGTGTGTATATTATTGAATGGCTAAACCGTCATCCTGGTACCTAATCCCAGTTTCTGGTTGCCTATCTGACGGCTGAGAGGGAAAACGATAATGGAATGGCTCTGGGCACTATGGGATTTAACATCTATGGTCATCAGTCCCCTAGAACTTAGAACAAACCTATCTAACCTAAGGACATCACAGAACACCCAGTCATCACGAGACAAAGAAAATCCCTGACCCCGCCGGGAATGGAACCCGGGAACCCAGGGGTGGGAAGCGAGAACGCTACCGCACGACCACGAGCTGCGGACATTTCAGTATTTCATACAATTATTGACCGAATTTAAAAATTTAAGATTCTGCCGTAATCTACTCATTAAGATGTATAATTTTACGTTTAACGCAGTAAGTCGCGTGGTAAAGTCAGTGAGTGTGTATGTATATCTTCGAGCATAGCTCACATTACCAAACTATAATCATCCAATATTTAAGAATGAGAGCACTTAGAGACTTGCAACAAAACTTCCACTTACTTTCAATCCGTTACGAAACTTTTCATTGCCGCATGTACCTGCAAAATTACATCATTGTGCCGGCCGGGATGGCAGAGCGGTTCTAGGCGCTACAGTCTGGAACCGCGCGGCCGCTACGATCGCAGGTTCGAATCCTGCCTCGGGCATGGATGTGTGTGATGTCCTTAGGTTCGTTAGGTTTAAGTAGTTCTATGTTCTAGGGGACTGTTGACCTCAGAAGTCCCATAGTGCTCAGATCCATTTGAACCATACATCATTGTATTACCTCACAAACATTGCGATGCGTGATAAACTGTCCATTCTTAAAACGGAGCCCTTTTTAGCAAGGCGTATCGATACTTTGAAGAGTCGGCGGTGGGGAATTTCAGGTAGTACGCTAAATTGTTTCAAAGCAACATGATTTACAGCCACAAGCCACATAGAGCTTTATTGGTGGTAATGGTGTAGTTGTAACTGTGGAAAAAGTTGATACTGCTGATACTCGTATATCACTCGCGGACCATTAGGGTATTACTGTAGTTGACAAAATTACAATTATAATGTTATATTTTCTTACAAAAACCACAGTAAAATTATTAAAACAGAAGAAGCTCATGAAATTGTCAACTGATGTATTGTGGGGAATTTTACGATGAAAGTTCACACTGTAGCTTTCTAACTTGCCATTCAACAACTTGCTTCCATTCTATGTGAAATTTGAAATACTTTCAAGTATTTTGTATAAATCAGTTTGGTATCTGTTGTCCACTATGTGGATGACGTAAAGCACTCCGTCTTCAGGCCACGAGTGGCCTACCGGGACCATCCGACCGCCGTGTCATCCTCAGCGGACAGAAGGGGCGTCGGGTCAGCACATTGCTCTCCAGGTCGTTATGATGGTATTCTTGACTGAAGCCGCTACTATTCTGCCGAGTAGCTCCTCAATTGGCATCACGAAGCCGAATGCACCCCGAAAAATTGCAACGGCGTATGGCGGCTGGATGGTCACCCATCCAAAAGTCGACCACGCCCAACAGCGCTTAACTTCGGTTGCCTTGTGGATGACGTGGAAATCATTTTAATATTTTTTCAGAATGTCCAACGTCAAAGTAAATGGTTAGCGCAGAATTTGAATAATTTAAATGCACAAAACTTACTACCTATGATGCTTAACATGGTTCCATCATTTAGTGTAATTATTTTGACTGTTTTGTTTGCAAGAGACTTAACATGTTGTCAGGTTTAAAATTTCGCAACTTTGAGCTTGGTAACATGTCAAGTGTCCTGAAATATATGTTACACACATCAAATACTTGAAAATGGAATAAGGGGGCGAAACTTAGGTTGTACTTAAATAAACAACAAAACAGTCAAATGATTGTGTCTTCCTTTAAGAAATGTAGTAATAAGTATTCATGGCTTCACCATAGCGTTAGTGGCGATCTCTTCCAACTGGTCTATTTCAGTATACAGAACTTTCCATGTACCACTAGACTTTGAGGATATGCATAACTCTCCCTCTCTCCCTGTGTGTGTGTGTGTGTGTGTGTGTGTGTGCGCGCGCGATTCAGTGATTATATATATATATATATATATATCACTGAATTTTTATAAAAGCAGCCTGGTTTCTGTATAAACTGCAGATAACTTTTCGCTCCCTCAACTTTATATTGCTACTTTTATCATTTAAAAGACAATTCCAACCAAATGATAAAAAATTTGTATAAATGCGTAAATGCTATAAATACACATTTTTATTTATTGAAACCTTCTCTAGGATAAGTAATAAGGTCTGTACCGTCTCGTGTCTTCCAAAGTTTCTCTGGAACCCAAACTGGTCTTCCCCGATGTTGGCTTCAAAACTTTTTGTGTTATTCTGCAAATAATTTGTGCCAATATTTACTAACCGTGACCTATATGGTTCAGCAGTATTCATACCTATCAGCAGATGCTTTATTTGGAGTTGGAATTATTACGTTCCTCTTTAAGTCTGATATCTCACTCATGCTGGCGAAACGTCGTCTACTACAGTAGCCTCGCACCGACTAAAGGACTGCAATGTCGTATCTTCCATCTCTTCTTCTATTTTTCCTCCTCTTTTTAAAATGTTGTCTTGAGGTTTGTTTCCCCTACACAGACCCTCAAATTATCCTTTCCACCTTTCAGTTTTCCATTCTTCGTTTAGAACTGACTTAACATCTGCGCTCAAGGTATTCATGCTGCTCTATTTTTTTTTCTTCAAACGTTTCCCTCATTTTCCTAAGGGCGGCATCTATTTTTCCCATAGCACTGTCAAACGTCCCCTTAGAAAAATTAGACACGACTGTGCTTAAACTGACACACAATAGTTTTTAGCGCAACGCAATCTGACTTCCAAAAATCCCTACGAAAGAATGGCCCTGACTAACATTAACCTATACGTTTCACAAATCACTTACCTCACAAAAATCTTCGTTTCTCGAACTTCTGCAATACAGCGAGCGCCACTACTGCCATCTAAATAAAAGATTCAAACTACGGAAGTCACTAACTAATGATAGGTATAGTTAGCAAATGAAAGATTTTAATACAGAACAAACAATGTATTTACCTTAATAGTCATAATATATATATATATATATATATATATCAGTTCATGACATCAATTCTTACAAATTTCAAAAGTCCGCCATCTCTCTCCCCATGTCCACCACCGCTGGTGGCTCACCTCCAACTGCGCTACGCGCGGTTAGCATGCAGCTGCCGCTGCCCAACACTACAATGGCAGACAACAATGCCAACCAGCCACAGACTGCACACGGCACAGCCAGTGATTTTCATACACAGCGCTACGTGGCGTTACCAATAAGAAAACCTAAACAGCCTACTTGCAACTGTTTCAACTTTTCCACATGCAGGGCACTGATTTCGAAACCAAATTTTAAACATCTTCTGTCCATAATTTATTCGTGATAAACACTAAAATTTGATAGAATGTATTCGAATTGTACTTGATTGAGAAGTAGCGGCTCCGGTCTCGGAAACTGACAAACGGCCGGGAGAGCGGTGTGCTGACCGCATATCCGCATCCAGTAACGCCTATGTGCTATGGATGAGACGGCGGTCGGTTGGTACCGTTGGGCCTTCATGGTGCGTTACGGAGTATAGTACTACAGTAGATCGTGGAGAATGCATGTGTAGATGGAAATGCATTTATTCTCAGCTACCGGTCTGTATTTAATTAAACAAATCCAGCGGGCGTTACGGACTGACGGCCATGTTTTTTTTCCGCTCCCGACACGTTAAATGGAATTTCGTGAACTACAGCAGACTGACTGGCGTTATTAAATAAACCCATTGTTTCCAAATGTTTCATTTGTTAGAGTGAGGCCCTAGCGAATCGCAATGGATCACTGAAAACGCTCCGAAACAATTGAGATTACGAGGCAATTTGCATCTGCAACGTTTCATCGCGTGTTATTGTCATGCCCGTCTATTCCGCAGAACAATGCCGGAAATTCCATTTCAGCTGTTTTTTTGTGAATAAGGGATATTGTGCGCATCGAATAACAGTTTCCACGCGAGAATGTCCGGCAGCTGTTGTGTTATCCGCAGAATGGAGATAATTTGTTGTTCTAAAACAGTTACTCCATTGTGGCCCGTTTTTCGTAAATAGATACGGTTACAGAGGCCATCGACGAAAATACTTTTTTAACGAAATTGGCATATTTTTGCGGTTTTCATCGGGCTAGATCACAGTATAACAAAAGCGAGGTATCGCTTTCCTCTTTTTCTTACAGGATAGACTGACTTTTTTTAAAAGTACTTTATAGCTATTTAGATGTAAACTGTTTATTTCTTTGAAAGTAACGGTCGTAACTGTTAATATATTTATCCCATTGTAAGACAAGACGGTGAATGCCTTCATGGAAAAACGTTTTCGGTTGCCTAGTACAAAGAGTTACCCTCCTCTAGCATTACCTTTTTATTTATATATATATATATATATATATATATATATATATATATATAGAGAGAGAGAGAGAGAGAGAGAGAGAGAGAGAGAGAGGTAACCGATACATGTATACTCTCGATCCTTGCATAAATAGAACATTATCTCAGCGATTTCATTAAAAGGATTCATATGATTTTGCAAACGATGTATTATATTTCAGGCTAAAATATATGAAAAAGAAATTAATGTCTTACAATCGATATGGATTAAC
The DNA here is from genome assembly GCF_023897955.1 of Schistocerca gregaria. Classification (NCBI taxonomy): domain Eukaryota; kingdom Metazoa; phylum Arthropoda; class Insecta; order Orthoptera; family Acrididae; genus Schistocerca; species Schistocerca gregaria. The sequence goes on along the minus strand of NC_064930.1, from coordinate 82,623,864 downwards.
AGTTAAAATTACTATTCTTTTACAAATATTTGAAATTATTAAATTTCTGGTATACTTAAAATTAATATTATTAATTGCACTATCTAACGCTAATTACTAAATTTATTTCTAGATTGATTTACAAAATAATGATATATTTTAGCGATGATCCTTTATTGGCAAAGGAAGCTTGTAAACTGGTTTGCTTTGTAAACTCTTTGGAAATGTACGGCAGAATGTAAGGAGTGGTGAGCTTACCTCTGACGGAAGTAGTCGTTTTCAAAGATTGTAAATACTGGTTGTTTTGAATGTGGAAAATGTAACAACGGTGTGATGTTGAAAGATGTGGCAATAAAATTGAAGAATAGTACAGGCAACTCTTCATCACCTATTTAGTCATCTAGAACCGACAAAATCGAAATTTCAGTTGCAATAATGCACCGCTAGACAAGACGCTGAGCCATGGGCTACAACAACGAGGTAATAAGGGTAAGTAAAAAGTTATTCTTTTGTATAAAAAATGGTTCAAATGGCTCTGATCACTATGAGACTAAACATTGGAGGTCATCAGCCCCCTAGAACTTAGAACTACTTAAACCTAACTAACCTAAGGACATCACACACATCCATGACGGAGGCAGGATTTCACCTGCGACCGTAGCGGTCGCGCGGTTCCAGAGGGAAGCGCCTAGAACCGTTCGGGCACTCCAGCCGGCTATTCTTTTGTACTGGGTGATCAAAACGTCAGTACAAATTTGAAAACTTAAAAAACCACGGAATAATGTAGATAGAGAGAGGTGAAAATTGACACACATGCTTGGAATGACATGGGATTGTATGAGAAAAAAAAAAAAAAACAAAAAAACAAAAAAACAAAAAAAACGAGCGAGGTGACGCAGTGGTTAGCACACTGGACTCGCATTCGGGAGGACGGCGGTTCAATCCCGTCTCCAGCCATCCTGATTTAGGTTTTCCGTGATTTCCCTAAATCGTTTCAGGCAAATGCCGGGATGGTTCCTTTGAAAGGGCACGGCTTATTTCCTTCCCCTTCCTTCCCTAACCCGAGCTTGCGCTCCCTCTTTAAAGATCTCGTTGTCGACGTAACGTTAAAAAACACTAGCCACACTAGAACAAAAAAAAAACAACAACAAAGTTCACAAAATTTCCGACCGATGGCGCTGGACAGCAAAACGAATTTGGGCTACCGAAAATCCTAGAACTGTCGTGGAAACTCCATTGTACGACGAGAAAGTCACGGTAGGGGTTGGATTTGCCACACCTACCGTTATCGGGCCTTTTGTCTTCGATGAAATGCCTGATTCTGGTTCTGTAACTACTACCGTGACGGGTGAGAGGTACGCCGATATCTTACAGAGACGCATCATCCCCCTCGTGGCTGATAAACACCTGCTGGAACCTACGATGTTTATGCAGGATGGCGCTCCACCCCATATTGCTAGACGCGTGAAAGATCTCTTGCGCGCGTCGTTTGGTCATGATCGTGTGCTCAGGCGCCACTTTCGTCATGCTTGGCCTCCCAGGTCCCCAGACCTCAGTCCGTGCGATTATTGGCTTTGGTGTTACCTGAAGTCGCAGGTGTATCGTGATCGACTGACATCTCTAGGGATGCTGAAAGACAACATCCGACGCCAATGCATCACCATAACTCCGGACATGCTTTACAGTGCTGTTCACAACATTATTCTTCGACTACAGCTATTGTCGAGGAATGATGGTGGACGTATTGAGCATTTCTTGTAAAGAGCATCATCTTTGCTTTGTCTTACTTTGTTATGCAAATTATTGTTATCTTGATCAGATGAAGCGAAATCTGACGGACATTTTGTGAACTTTTGTATATATATATATTTTTGTTCTAATAAAATCCCATGTCATGCCAAGCATGTGTGTAAATTTGTACCTCTGTATCTACATTATTCCGTGATTTATTCAAATTTGTACTGACTTTTTGATCACCCTGTATATCTTACGCCTCTCGAAGCTTTCAAAATTTGTGCAAAGAATGAGAATTTTAATAGTGATGTGTGGAAGGGTAAGGTTACACTACGAAACTACAATTGCACCCAGGTGTGCACCCGCTCGAAGCAAATCAACGCCCACCAATGTCTTTCTTCAGGGCTCCAAAAACATGGAATCCATACTGGCAGAGGTCGGAACTTCGCAGAGGATGTGTTAAGTGCCTCCGAGCAAAACTTATGCTCCCGGGTTTAATTCCCGGCGGGGACAAGGATTTTCTCTGTCTCGTGATGACTGGGTGTTGTGTGATTTCCTTAGGTTAGTTAGGTTTAAGTAGTTCCAAGTTCTAGGGGACTGCTGACCATACATGTTCAGTCCCACAGGGCTCAGAGCCAAAACTTCTGCAACGTACTCTAAACAACGTTGGCAACATTTGGGCTGCCATTATCATGCAACAAATGATGCTGTCCGTTTGCTGGGCGTTTGGACTTGATGACGCTGGGAAACTCTTACACATCTATACAGCCCCAATCTCTCTTCCATGCGGCCTCCATATTTGAGGAGCCGTAAACATGCGAACACATCGATCTGCTTCAGACGGAGAGGTGTACCCTTGGATACAATCATAGTGCAGTAGGCAACTGCAAACACTTCTCCATGATGTCACTGGCCGTCTTGTCTCACAGTGCGACAAATGGACTAACAAGTATTGCGATTACTTCTTAAATATTAAACAGTTTTCTTACTTTTTAGGATTCCGTATCTCAATCGTTAAAAAGTATATATTGTAGGATCACTTTGCCATCCGTCTGTCTCTCTCAGAATCCATCTTTCCAAGACCCTTTTTCTCAACAGCGGATAGACGTATTATTTTGACATGTATACTGAAGAGCCAAAGGAACTCGGCTTTTCGCGGATGATGCTGTAGTATATAGACAAGTTGCAGAATTCGAAAATTGTAGCGAAATGCAGGAAGATCTGCAATGGATAGCCACTTGGTGCAGGGAGAAGCAACCGACCCTTAACAAACACAAATGTAATGTATTGCGAATACATAGAAAGAATGATCCTTTACTGTACGATTATATGATAGCGGAACAAACACTGGTAACAGTTACTTCTGTAAAATATCTGGGAGTATGCGTGCGGAACGATTTGAAGTGGAATGATCATATAAAATTAATTGCCGGTAAGGCGGGTGCCAGGTTGAGATTCATTGGGAGAGTCCTTAGAAAATGTAGTCCATCAACAAAGGAGGCGGCTTACAAAACACTCGTTCGACCTATTCTTGAGTATTGCTCATCAGTGTGGGATCCGTACCAGGTCGGGTTGAAAGAGGAGATCGATAAAATCCAAAGAAGAGCTACGCGTTTCGTCACAGGGTTATTTGGTAAGCGTGATACCATTACGGAGATGTTTAGCAAAACCAAGTGGCAGACTCTACAATAGAGGCGCTATGCATTGCGGTGTAGCTTGCTGTCCAGGTTTCGAGAGGTTGCATTTCTCGATGAGGTATCGAATACATTTCTTCCCCCTTCATGATACTTGGTAAGGTTTCACCAACTGCGACATAATCGCGTACACGAACAGTGATTCAATACTGTCAAATGTTTTTTATTCAAGTCTTTGATCACAATATCAATTCTTTAGACGATGACCGGTTTCAGTCCGTAATAACCATCCTCAGATGTTTTTTTACACCGTGTCCTAAAGTGATAAGGCCATAAGGGCAAATTCTGAGGTAAGTAGAGGTAAACAGTATGAGGAGACGGGTAATACACAATATGCCTAAGAGCCGAGAGGGGATAATAAGAGTGGACGACTAAGAACGAAGTGCTCGAATTAAAAAGAGTGTAAGACACGGATGTAGTCTTTCGACCCTATTGCTCAAAATGTACATTCAAAAAGCAATTAGGGACACAAAAGAAATGTTCAGAAGTGGAGTTAAAATTCAGGGTGAAAAGCTGTCAATGATAAGATTCGCTGATGACATTGCTATCCTGAGTGAAAGTGAAGAAAAATTACATCACGTGCTGAATGGAATGAACAGTCTAACGAGTACAGAATATGGATTGCGAGTAAATCCAAGAAAGACGAAAGTAATGAGAAGTTGTAGAAATGGAAACAGCGAGAACATCAGGATTGATGGTCAGGAAGTAGATTAAGATAAGCAGTAAAATAACAAATGAGGGACGGGACGAGAATGAAATCAGAAGAAGACTAGCAATGGAAGAAAGGGCATTCCTGGGTAAGAGAGGTCTATTGTTATCGAACATAGGCCTTAATTTGTGGAAGAAATTTCTGAGAATGTACCTCTCGAGTAAAGGATTGTATGGGTCTGAAACATTGACTGTGGGAAAACCGGAACAGAAGACAATCGATGCATTTGAGATGTGGTGCTACAGACGAATGTTGAAAATTTGGTGTACTGATAAGGTAAGGAATGAGGAGGTTTCGCGCACAATAGGAGAGGAATGGAGTATATTGGAAACACTGACATGAAGAAGGGACAAGATGATAAGACATGGGTTAAGACGTCAGGGAATAACTTCCATGGTACTAGAGGAAGCTATATAGGGTAAAAACTATAGAGGATGACAGATTGGAATACGTCAAGCAAATAAATGTGGATGTAGGATGCAACATCAAGGGTCGCCCGCTGGTGGACGAGCGGTTCTGGTCCTTAGGTTAGTTAGGTTTAAGTAGTTCTAAGTTCTAGGGGACTGATGACCTGAGATGTTAAGTCCCATAGTGCTCAGAGCCATTTGAACCAACATCAAGGACAGTGTGAGCTCAGGAGCGCCGTGGTCCCGTGGTTAGCGTGAGCAGCTGCGGAACGAGAAGCCCTTGGTTCAAGTCTTCCCCCGAGTGAAAAGCTTTATTTTCGCAAAGTTATGACCTTTCCGTTCGTTCATTGACGTCTCTGTTCACTGTAATAAGATGTGTCTGTGTTCTGCGACCGCACCGCAAAACCGAAAGGATATGCCTCTCCAATGGGAACCGAAAATATTTGATCGCAAGGTCATGAGTCAACCGATTCCTCCACAGGAAAACACGTCTGATACATTCTAAACGACACTGGTGACGGCATTTGCGTCACATGACAGGAATATTTTCTCAACTCACCTAACTTGTACACATGGCGAATGGGTAAAAAGATTCTTCTACCTTGCCCGATTTAGGTTTTCTTGATGATGTGATAATCACTCCCAGAAAAGTGATGAAAACAAGAGTTTGTCACATAAACTGCAACAAATTAATGCAACAGTCGCAGTTTTCCCTCTGCTGTGTCAAAACATATGTTTTTAACGTTTTCATATTTTTCCGTGTGTAGACCGTCAAATGCTGCATATGTCCAAACAAATCTGAACATGTCCTGGAATTTTGGAGAGCAAAGTTGATTACGTGTGAGTGCCTAAACTTTGATAATTGACACGGACGGACAGATAATAATTGTCTGGAAATAAAAAATTAAACTTTTCACTCGAGGGAAGACTAGAACCAAGGACCTCTCGTTCCGCAGCTGCTAACCACGGGACCACGACGCTCCTGAGCTTACACTACCCTTGATGTTGCCTATCTTGCTCATGGACTACTCAGTTTGTATATTTTGTTCATTTTTTTCATAGCTCCACACAACTTCTTCCTGTTTTCTCGATTGATCTGTGTTCAGTTTTTCAAGGCCTATCCACTGTCCCAACTTATAACTAAATCAGAGAGGGGTCCGATGGGGAGGTTCCCTTGTCAGAAGAATGTTCCTGGAGTCACTCTGTAGAAATTCTGGATGGGTGGTATGGCGCATTGTCCTGTTGGAATATTCCAGGTCGGTCGGAATGCACAATGGACATGAATGGATGCAGCTGCTCAGACAGCATGCTTGCATACGTGACACGTAAATAGACGTATCAGGGGTCCCATACCATTACAGAGCTTTGGCCAGCTTGAACAGTCCCCTGCTGACATGGAGCCTGCATGCTGATGAGGTTGTCTCCATACCTGTAGACGTCCATCCGATAGATACAATCTGAGACGGGACTCGTCCAACCAGGCAACATGTTTCCGGGTCACCGACAGTCCAATGTCGGTGTTGACGGGCCCAGGCGAGGCGTGACGCTTTGAGACGTGCAGTCATCGAGGACACACGAGTTGATCCGAAGAAATGACGTTTTGCCATTCGCGCACCCAGGTTCGTCGTCGAGTACATCATCGCAGGTGCTCCTGTCTGGTCTGTCGGGGGTAACCACAGGCACGGTCACCGAGCTGCTAGTCCGTGCTGCAGCAAACGTCGTCGAACTGTTCGTGCAGATGGTTGTTGTCTTGCAAACGTCCCCATCTGTTTACTCAGGGATCGAGACGTGGCTGCACGATCCGTTACAGCCGTGGGTATAAGATGCCTGTCATCTCAACTGCTAGTAATACGAGGGCGTTGGGATCCAGCACGGCGTTCCGTATTTCCCTCCTGAACCCACCGATTCCATATTGTTCCAACAGTTATTGAATCTCGACCAACGCAAGCAGCAATGTCGCGATTCGATAAACCGCAATCGGAACAGGCTACCATCCGACCTTTATCAAAGTCGAGATGGTACGCATTTCTCTTCCTTACACGAGGCATCACAACAACTTTTCACGAGGAAACGCCGGTCAACTGCTGTTTGTGTATGAGAAATCGGTCGTGATGACTGGGTGTTGTGTGATGTCCTTAGGTTAGTTAGGTTTAAGTAGTTCTAAGTTCTAGGGGACTGATGACCACAGATGTTAAGTCCCATAGTGCTCAGAGCCATTTGAACCATTTTGGAGAAATCGGTTGGAAACTTCTCTCATGTCAGCACGCTGTAGGTGTCCCCACTGGCGCCAACCTTGTGTGAATGCTCTGAAAAGCTAATCACTTGCATATCAGAGCATCTTATTCTTGTCGGTTAAATTTCGCGGCTGTAGCACGTCATCTTCGTGGTGTAGCAATTTTAATGGCCAGTAGTGTAATATAAAAATTCCAAACGCTCTCTTTGTTTAACAACAGATATGCAAGTTTCAGAAAAAAAATTGAAAAAATGAATGGAATCCTAAATGTCGTTAATCATAATATGTATCCTAATGTTCTGTTAAACAGAGGTCCTAGTTGTACAGATTCGTTTCGATGAGCTGTCTATATACATAAATAAGTTTGTACGGAAATCTCGCAGCGCGAGACGAGAAAAAAAAACACTTTGAATTTCTTCTGGAGTGACCCTCGTGGTGAAACCGGTTGAGCACGAGGTGCATTTGAAGCCTGCGGGACGTGACTTTAACAGCTTAGCCCGGCGTGTGTTTCGCCTTTCCGCGTCGCTCAACGCTCAGAGTCAAGATCGCGAAATCTCTTTCTGCGTCCGGCATTAAAGCAGAATAAATCTCGGCCGCATCTTCCGCCCGTAATCCTACTGCCTTCTCACCGTTCCCGTTTGCTCTTCCCCCCCGTGCATTTACGCCCCCGCTGACGTCAGCAGGCTCAGACAGAATTTAAGACACACCCCAGGCCTTTCTCTTCCCCCCTGCATTATCGGCCCAGGTGGAGTGGCAGCTGAGAGCTCTTTCGGTCCCGTGGGGGATCACACCCCCGCTGATGTGAGGATGTTCAGTGGGAGCCCACATGGCGTGAACCTCGAACACTGCTCCCATAAGCGCCAAGCACCTCACGCGCTGCATTAGAAGCAAACCGCCCGTCACTGTAGTAGTGGAAACCAGGGGAAACACAGAGGTTGAGTGAAACTAATAGTACGTCAGAAGTACAAGTCTACCGAATTTACACTACTGGCCATTAAAATTGCTACACCACAAAGACGACGTGCTACAAAAGCCAAATTTAACCGACAGGAAGAAGATGCTGTGATATGCAAATGATTAGCTTTTCAGAGCATACACACAAGGTTGGCGCCGGTAGCGACACCTACAACGTGCTGACATGACGAAAGTTTCCAACCGATTTCTCATACACAAACAGCAGTTGACCGGCGTTGCCTGATTAAACGTTGTTTTGATGCCTCGTATAAGGAGGAGAAATGCGTACCTTCACGTTTCCGACATTGATAAAGGTCGGATTTTAGCCTGTCGCGATTGCGGTTTATCGTATCGCGACATTGCTGCTCGCGTTGGTAGAGAGCCAATGACTGTTAGCAGAATATGGAATCGGTAGGTTCAGGAGGGTAATACGGAACGCCGTGCTGGATCCCAACGGCCTCGTATCACTAGCAGTCGAGATGACAGGTATCTTATCCGCACGGCTGTAACGGATCGTGCAGCCACGGTTCGATCCCTGAGTCAACAGATGGGGACGTTAGCGAGACAACAACCATCTGCACGAACAGTTCGACGACGTTTGCAGCAGCATGGACTGTCAGCTCAGAGACCGTGGCTGCAGTTACCCTTGACGCTGCATCACAGACAGGAGCGCCTGCGATGGTGTACTATACGACGAACTTGGGTGCACGAATGGCAAAACGTTATTTTTTTGGATGAATCCAGGTTCTGTTTACATCATCACGATGGTCGTATCCGTGTTTTGCGACATCGCGGTGAACGGACATTGGAAGCGTGTATTCGTCATCGCCATACTGGCGTATCACTCGGCGTGATGGTATGGGGTGCCATTGGTTACACGTCTCGGTCACCTCTTGTGCGCATTGACGGCACTTTGAACAGTGGACGTTACATTTCAGATGTGTTACGACCCGTGGCTCTACCCTCCATTCGATCCCTGTGAAACCCTACATGTCAGCAGTATAATGCACTACCGCATGTTGCAGCTCCTGTACGGTTCTTTCTGGATACAGAAAATGTTCGACTGCTGCCTTGGCCAGCACATTCTCCAGACCTCTCACCAATTGGAAACGTCTGGTCAACGCTGGCCGAGCAACTGGCTCGTCACAATACGCCAGTCACTACTCTTGATGAACTGTGGTATCGTGTTGAAGCTGCGTGGGTGGCTGTACCTGTACACGCCATCGAAGCTCTCTTTGACTGAATGCCAGGCGTATCTAGGCCGTTATTACGGCCAGAGGTGGTTGTTCTAGGTACTGATTTCTCAGGATCTATGCACCCAAATTGCGTGAAAATGTAATCACATGTGAGTTATAGTGTAATATATTTGTCCAATGAATACCCGTTTATCATCTGCACTTCTTCTTGGTGTAGCAATTTTAATGGCCAGTAGTGTATAATGACGATGCCGATGTTTGGTATGTGGGGCACTCAACTGTGTAGTCATCATCGCACGCGCTAAGTCCCCATTTTTACACAGTACAAGTTTTACACAATTCAATCTACCCACTGTAATGAATGAGGATGATGAAATGAAGGGGACAACACAAACACCCAGTCCCTGGTCAGAGAAAATCCCCAACCCGGCCAGGAATCGAACCTGGCACCCCATGATACCGAATTTATTATGAAAGTAGTAGATACATACAACTATTCTGACGACCAATGTGTGACGCACATTTACCGTAGAAGGCGGTTCAAATCGTAACACCTTAAGCAATAAAACTTCTTCTCATTCTTACCTGCTGCTCTGTTCTCAGATCATGCCAATAGTATTGAAAGCCATCCAGCCCATCTAAATTAAACTACTTCTCGTCACTGAAGGCCACTCTATCCCACTGTGTTAATTTCTCAGTCGTTTCTTGAATGCAAGATGTTTCTCATCTGAAAAGATCGTCTTACATGTATGGCAGTTATTGCCAATTGTCAAATCAGCAGCAAGCTGAGAAAAATAAAGGTTTGTGGGTCTTGCTTTGAGCAAAAGCAATCCTTTCTAGGCGTTAGATAATTTTCTACTTTGACCATACTTTCCATCGTGTCCATATCGTGTGCCCAATATACCCATATTATCAATCACTGAACTTCTTGGCCATTAGTGAGTCCCATTTCTACGCATGCACCGATGTTTACTTTTTCGTCACATGATAACTGTTTCCCGCGTGGCATTGTCACAATCGATGTGCGAAACACGCTTTGTTACCAACGGTTACTCTATCGTGTCTGCAGTAGAGCCATGTAAAAACGCAGCCGACTGCCTTTATACCGATTCCCATCTGCATCTTTGATGTCTTCTTATATACTGTACTACTGACATTAAATGCGGTATTATTGGACTGCATTTGTCGGTAAATTGTCCTGCTGGAATTGCCCAGGTCCATCGGAATGCACAATGGACATGAATGGACGCAGGCGATGAAATAGGATGCTTACGTACTTGCCACCTGTCAGAATCGTACCTGGATGTATCAGGGGTCACATATCACCCCATCTAGACACGCCCCACGCCATTACAGAGCCTCCACCAGGTTGAACAGTCCCCTGCTGATATGCCGGGTCCATGGATTTATGAACGTGTCTCAATACCCGTACACGTCCAACCAACGATACGAGACGTCCGACCAGACAACATGTTTCTAGTTATCAACAGTCCAATGTCGGTGTTGAAGAGCCCAGGGTCAGGCGTAAATCCCTGTGTCACGCAGTCATCGAGGATACACGAGCCTTCGGTTCCGCAAAGCCATATCGATGATGTTTCGTTAATTGTTACCATGCTGACACTTGCTGATGGCTCAGCACTGAAATCTGCAGCAACTTGCGAAAGACTTGTACTTTTGTGACGCTGAACAATTCTCTTCAGTGTCGTTGGGCTCGTTCATGCATGATCTTTTTCCGGCCGCAGCCATGTCGGAGATTTGATGTTTTACCGGATTCCTGATATTCACGGTACACTCTTGAAATGGTCGTACGAGGAAATCGCCACTTCAACGCTACCTCGGAGATGCTGTGTCTCATCGCTCGTGCGCCGACGTCCAAACTCAAACATTGATAAACTGCCGTTGTAGCACCAGTAACCGATCTAACAACGGCGCCAGACACTTGTCTTATATAGGAGTTGCCGACTGCACCATCAATCTAGCTTAATTTTACTGCGATTTAAGTGTTTATACACTACTGGCAATTAAAATTGCTACACCACGAAAATGACGTGCTACAGACGCGAAATTTAACCGACAAGAAGATGATGCTGTGATATGCAAATGATTACCTTTTCAGAGCGTTCACACAAAGTTGCCGCCAGTGGCGACATCTACAACATGCTGACAGCAGTTGACCGGCGTTTCCTGCTGAAACGTTGTTGTAAAGAGGAGAAATACGTACCACCACGGTTCAGACATTGATAAAGGTCGGATTGTAGACTATCGCGATTGCGGTTTATCGTATCGCGAGATTGATGCTCGCGTTGGTCCAGATCCAATGACTTAATAGGATATGGAATCGGTGGGTTCAGGAGGGTAATACGGAACGCCGAGCTGGATCCCAACGGCCTCGTATCACTAGCAGTCGAGATGACAGGCATCTTATCAGCACGGCTGTAACGGATCGTGCAGCCACGTCTCGATCCCTGAGTCAACAGATGGGGACGTTTGTAAGACAACAACCATCTGCACGAACAGTTCGACGACGTTTGAAGCAGAACGGAGTATCAGCTCGGAGACCGTGGCTGCGGTTACCCTTGACGCTGCATCACAGAGAGGTTCGCCTGCGATGGTGTACTCGACGATGAACCTGGGTGCACGAATGGCAAATCGTAATTTTTTTGGATGAATCCAGGTTCTGTTTACAGCATCATGATGATCGCATCCGTGTTTGGCAACATGGCGGTGAACGCACATTGGAAGCGTGTATTCGTCATCGCCATACTGGCGTATTACCCGGCGTGACGGTATGGGGTGCCATTGGGTACACGTCTCTGTCACCTCATGTTCGGATTGACGGCACTTTGAACAGTGGACGTAGCATTTTAGATGTGTTACGACCAGTGGCTGTACCCTTCATTCGATCCCTGCACAACCCTACATTTCAGCAGGATAATGCACGACCGTATATTGCCGGTCCTGTACGGGCCTTTCTGGATACAGAAAATGTTCGACTGTTGCTCTGGCCAGCACATTCTCCAGATCTCTCACCAATTAAAAAGTCTGGTCAATGGTGGCCGGGCAACTGGCTCATCACAATACGCCAGTCACTACTCTTCAACTGTGGTATCGTGTTGAAGCTGCATGGGCAGCTGTACCTGTACACGCCATCTGAGCTCTGTTTGACTCAATGCCCAGGCGTATCAAGGCCGTTATTAAGGCCAGAGGTGGTTGTTCTGGGCACTGATTTCTCAGGATCTATGCACCCAAATTGCGTGAAAGTGTAATCACATGTCAGTTGTAGTATAACATTGTCCAATGAATACCAGTTTATGATCTGCATTTCTTCTTGGTGTAGCAATTTTAATGGCCAATAGTGTATATTGATAAAATTAATTTGAAAAAATGTGCGGCGTCTGTCCCGCCTTTAGCTTACTGTGTTCTTGAACGTGACTTTTAAAACTTCGGCTTTCGTTTTGCTACCTTCAACTGCCACACCCGACTGGTCAAGAAGTAGCTGTATGAGAGTCTCAGGACCCACTTTACGATTTTCAACAGGACTAGAATTTTCTCGGGTGTCTCTGTCAGATCTTTTGCTAAGGTATGATGGTAGTAGCTGTTGTGTGCTTCGCACGAATCTATGATAGTTATCATTTGCGCGTACTCTTTTGCACCAAGAGTGTAATAGCCTCTGATTCCTCTGTAACACTGTTGATAAGATATTTTTTCGAAATATATCGCATTTACCGACGACGTTCCTCCCACGACATATCGATATATATGTATCAAAATGACAATGTCGACTGCTGATATTTTTGTTTTGTATTATACTTTTTTCTTAATTTGCGCCAAATATTTGAAGCTGTTCGTTTGAAATTGTGGTAGAAGCTACGAGGGACGTTCAACAAGTAATGCCCTACATTTAAACAAAATAGCCATTAAAGTACATAGGCAAACGTCCTTATTGGAGATTCTGATTTGGTGTTTGTTCTGTACGCCAGTCAAATTTCGAACCGTTCTGATAGCCGTAGTACAGCTGAAACGTCTCTGTGAAGTCGTTTCGTAAGACGCTTGTCGAGTTCGGTACAACTTATTCATATTACTACCTAATTTTAGCTCAATCTATGAACTCTTTTCCCGAAAGACTGAGCACTCAAGTAAGGCGTATTGAATATTGTATGTGTTTTGATGTGGGGTTTCGGTTTTGTTTTTTGGGAAACGCTGAGTTGGTCATCGTCGGCTGGGAGCAGACGATGTTGCCTCTCGTTGGAAGGAGAGCACACGATGACCAACTTAGGTGTGAACATAGAGGTTTACCCATCTTAGCCGAAGGCTGTTTTTGTGTGTGAGGTTGGTGACGGAGGGCTACCCCTCTGGTAGCTTCCGCTGCACGGGGAGCTAGGTATAATGAAGTGAGAGAAAGCGGCTCTATTCGGTGAAGGCTTGCTGAGTACGGATCGTGGCTCTTGCAGGTGATAGGAAGCAGGTTGAAATACTTGAGAACTTCAGCTTAACTGAAGCGTGAGAAGCGAGTTGTTTTTCCGAATGTGCCGTAATTATATTGCTTTAAGTAGGCGGTTTTTGGTGGTTGAGTTAATAGTGTGGAAGTTACTTTGTTCATTTTGAACAACGATGAAGTAGAATTTCAAACGGTAAATCCGATTAGAAAATCTGGTTACGATCACTTCAGGCATACGTGAGTGTAATACTGTGTCGAAGCGAGAATGATTTTTAATCTTATATTTTGTGGAAGTTGCTTTTGCTTTGTGTGTCGATTTTGTGCCACGTGTTTGGTAATCAATGACCCTTCTGGTCCAGCACGGCACCGCAGTAGGCTTTATTTTAACAGTTTTCTTGTTTAATGAGCTGTAATTTCTGCAAGAATGTCGGTTCTTTCGTGCGCTGTCTACAAAGCAGCACAACAGTTTGAGTCACAATGCACCACGTGCTCTAGTTTGGCCTTTTGCAAGCAGCAGACACAGTTAGTATATTGAATAATTACGCACAACCTCGTGCATTGGTTAAACCTCTGTCCAGAATAGTGCACGCGTAGAATCGTAACGCGAATCTCACTGAGATATTTTTATGGCATGGATGCAAAGGGGATGATAGTATCATTGTCTCCCACCCCTGTCTTCTGTGTTTCTTCTTGCTGTAGTTAAATTGTGCTCTGTCACATTCTCACGTAATTCTTACTTAAATATTTCTAGTCAGGCACCAGTTATGTGTACTTAGGATGTGCAAAAAAATTGGTTCAAATCGCTCTGAGCACTATGGGACTTAACATCTATGGTCATCAGTCCGCTAGAACTTAGAACTACTTAAACCTAACTAATCTAAGGACATCACACAACACCCAACCATCACGAGGAAGAGAAAATCCCTGAACCCGCCGGGAATCGAACCCGGGAACCCGAGCGTGGGAAGCGAGCACGCTACCACACGACCACGAGATGCGGGCTAGGATGTGCAACCAAATACTTAGATACAATGAATAATCTACGTCAAAGATAAATTTGGTGGTGTCGATCTTACCCCCTTACGGCGATTTCCAATCCTGAATTAATCAAGTTGCTTCATGCAGCCGGCCGTTATCGCCGAGTGGTTCTAGGCGCTTCAGTCTGGAACCGCGCGACCGCTACGGTCGCAGGTTCGAATCCTGCCTCGGGCATGGATGTGTGTGATGTTGTTAGGTTAGTTAGGTTTAACTAGTTTTACGTTCTCTGGGACTGATGACCTCAGATGTTAAGTCCCATAGTGCTCAGAGCTTATTTTTTTTTTTTTTTGCCAAGCTTTATGCACGACATGGAGCGCTATTTATCTGGCTTCTTAAAGAAATTTGCATACTTGTAGTTAAATTATTAAAGGAATTAAACTAATAGTTTTCCAGCTCCGTTTTTTTTCTAAATGGTAGCGACCCTGAATTTTCGAATTTTTATTTTTAATTCTGTGAGAGAAGCCGCTAGAAATGCGAGATAACGTATATGGCCCGATGAGAAACGTAGTAAAAATAGTAATACTTTACACAGCGTGAGAATTCCGTCTACATACGATTCACATTAGAAGCAGCGTGCTGTTATCGAATTCTTGTGTGCAGAAAAAGAAATCGTGGTAAACATCCATAAGCGTTTGTATGCAGTGTATGGCGATGCCGCAGTTGACAGTACAGTTGGGCGTTGGGTAAAGAAAGTTACAGCCTCAACAAATGCAGAAACAGAGCTCCATGATAAGCCACGCTAGGGACGTCCTGTCACAGCCACTGCTCCAGACATGCTGAATCGTGCGAATGCCATTATTCGCGCTGACCCGCACATCACAGCTCGACAATTGACTCTACAGTTGTCGGTCAGGATTTGAAGTGAGAGTCTGGGATATTCAAAGAGATGGCCTTGATGGTTTCCACGAACGCTCACAGCGGACCACAAGTTTCAAATTCTTCGAGCGTCTTGATACTGGCGGAGAGGCCTTTCTGTCGCGGATCTTTACGGTGGACGAAATCTGGGTGCACCACTTCGCGCCGAAAACAAAAAGGCAGTCAACGGAGTGGGATCACCCTCATTCATCACAGAAGAAGAAATTCGAGACAACCCCCTCATTCGCCCGAAAAGTCATGGGGACAGTCTTCTGGGACTGTGATGGCGAGATTCGCGTCGATGTTATGCCAAACTGAAGAACCGTTTCCGAATTGTGTCATCGGACAACAGCGGAAATCTCGCTCCAACACGATAATGCACGGCCACACACAAGTCTGATAATCCGGGAACACATCGCCAAATTGGTTGGGCAGCATTGTGCCATACACACTACAGTCCAGGTCTGTTTCGGCCGCTTAAACAATCTCTACGGGTGACAAACTCTCAAGTTGACGAGGGTATCAGTCATGCAGGGAAAGCATGACTATGCTTTTACGATAAGAGCTTTTACCAGCAGGAATTTTATGCTCTTCCACATCGTAGAGGAGACTACGTAAAAAACAATAGAACGTGGAGGCGACATGTTGATGTATATTGTCACCAAATTCTGTTAACAATAGGTATGTTCTGAGAAAAAAATGTGGGGCATTACTTACTCAACAACCGTCGTAACTTTAGTTTTACTGTGTGAGTGAGTCTTATTACTTTTTCACCTTTCATCACGATCGCTCTTTCTCTACGCCTGTGTGAAACACTATACATGGTACGAACAAGAAATACGATTGCACTGTTGGGTGGCGATGAGAATGGAATAACAAGATTTCCGTTGTGGAAAAATAGCCCACCAGTTGCGTTGGATAAGAATTGTTAACGCAACTAGTGGCCATTCTCCTCCGCGTTCTTCGAAAACAGTTGCTGAAAATAATTAATAAAAACCTAAAGGACTAGATCGGTCTCTGTGGTGGGCGTAGATGTCTGAGGGTAAATGCTGACGTAATCGGCGTTCGGCGCTACCAACAGACACTGAAACGTTTAGCTTCGCCGCGCAATTTTGCCGCTACAGCTGCAAGGTGGCTCGCATTTCCAGAAATGAAACGACAGCGAAGTCGACATGAAGTGTTCCGGACAAATCCGATGTCGGACGTAACAAAACGGTGGACTCGTCCGGCACCTTTAATCGTGCCAGTTCCGGGGAAGAGGCAAAATAATGTGAACATCTGTACTTGCTTGGGAATTGTTTCTTAATAAGGGATTGGACCCCCAATTTTCCCGTAATACTGCTGCGATTCTTCTTGGAATACTGGCGTATAACGATTCTATGGTCTCCAGTGGAGTGTTAGGTCGCTCTTCGATCAGAACCTCTTCAAACTCCTGTAACTAC
Organism: Schistocerca gregaria; assembly: GCF_023897955.1. NCBI lineage: Eukaryota > Metazoa > Arthropoda > Insecta > Orthoptera > Acrididae > Schistocerca > Schistocerca gregaria. The sequence continues at coordinate 82,607,185 of NC_064930.1, read as the reverse complement.
GAGACAGGCGGAAATCTGCTCCAATACGGCCCACAGGGGTTCCATAATGTTCAAGTCCGGGCGGTGCGCTGGCCAGGGAAGACGCAGTAATTCAGTTGCATGCCCCTCATACCACGACCGTACTCTCCTGCCCGTGTGAATTCGTGCATTATCGTCTTGAAATATGGGATCATTGTTGGGGAACAACACTTGAATAACGAGGTGCATCTGACGACTTCCAATGTTCACGTAGCCGTTGGCTGTAGCACGGCGTTTCAGAGTAATGATGGCACCAGCAGCATTCCGCGATATGGCTGCCCACGCCATCATCACACTACCACCACCATGCTGGAATGAAGCAATCAGGTATTCAGGCTTCTTCTGGCGTTCTCCACACGTTAACTCGGGCCAGAGGTGGAAATAATAATTCAACTAAATACTTATGGATTACAATTACATATAACATCAATTGGAACGATCAGATAGATAATATTGTGGGTAGAGGAAACCAAAGAGAGAGATTCATTGGCAGAACACTTAGGAGGAGGCCGGCCGGAGTGGCCGTGTGGTTCTAGGCGCTTCAGTCTGGAGCCGAGCTACCGCAACGGTCGCAGGTTCGAATCCTGCCTCGGTCATGTGTGTGATGTCCTTGGGTTAGTTAGGTTTAATTACTTCTAAGGTCTAGGAGCCTGATGACCTCAGAAGTTAAGTCGCATAATGCTCAGAGCCATTTCATCCATTTGAACACTTAGAAGTGACTGCTTCCACCACGCTTGTCCGACCTATTCTGGAGTACTGCTGCGCGGTGTGGGAATCGGTGTGGGAACCGCATCAGGTGGAACTGACGGATGACATCGAAAAAGTACAAAGAAGGGCAGCTCGTTTTGTGTTATCGCAAAATAGGGGAGGTAGTGCCACAGACATGATAAGTGAACTGGAGTGGCATCGAAGAATGTTGATCCATATACTGCATCTGCAATAGTTTGAACACTTACAAGATGCAACAGGTCTACTAAAGATACTGCTTACACCACACTTGTCCGACCTATTCTGGAGTACTGCTGTGCGGTGTGGGAATCGCATCAGGTGGATCTGACGGATGAGATCGAAAAAGTACAAAGAAGGGCAGCTCGTTTTGTGTTATCGCCAAATAGGGAAGGTAGTGCCACAGACATGATATGTGAATTGGAGTGGCATCGAAGAATGTTGATCCATATACTGCATCTGCAATAGTCTGAACACTTACAAGGTGCAACAGGTCTACTAAAGAGACTGCTTACACCACGCTTGTCCGCCCTATTATGGAGTACTGCTGTGCAGTGTGGGAATCGCATCAGGTGGATCTGACGGATGAGATCGAAAAAGTACAAAGAAGGGCAGCTCGTTTTGTGTTATCGCCAAATAGGGGAGGTAGTGCCACAGACATGATAAGTGAATTGGAGTGGCATCGAAGAATGTTGATCCATATACTGCGTCTGCAATAGCGAAAGGTGCTCTCAATACTCATATGCTTGCAGTATTGTGAAATATAATCCTAATAGTACTGTGAAGAATAATCCTTGTAACGCTTGAGTGTGGTTAGATTCTATTAAACTATGATGTGCTCATGTTAGGGTTACTCCTGGGGCTAACACAATAGCTGTATGGAATTTCTATAGGATTAAAAAGTTGAATTCCTTTTGGAGGTCATAATATTGGTAGCTCAATTGTTGGTGCTAGTCTTCTTCTAAAGAAGGCTCAGAAGTATGATACAAAGAGTAATACTTCTGATGCAATAAATAGGATTATTCCTCATCGTAATCCAATTGATACAAATCCTGTATGTAATCCTTGATAGTTCCCGTACTACATCTCGTCATCATTGAAGTATAGTTAATGGGGTAATTCCAAACCCAATTATAAATAAATTAATGTTAAGTGGTGGAATCATTTCGATAATCCTCATAGTAGGACTATTGCTCCAATTGCTCCTGTTAGTGGTCTTCTCATGAAATTTCAATCACCAGTTTTCTCCTCCTATTGCGAAAACATTCTGTTGGCACGCACACACATAAGACAAATCACGGTTCGCACAGAAAAATGTAAGTGCTCGCCTTTCCTGCGTCCCGTTCGAGAGTGGAACGCTAGAGTCAGCTTGAACGTGGTTCATTGAACCCTCCGCCAGGCACTTCATTGTGAATAGCAGAGTAATCACGTAGAAAACGTTGACTCGCGGGGCCATAAGGCGTGTTTCGTCTGATCTGCCATCCAGGACTTGTGCTCCTGGCCCCACGTTTTACTCTTCTGTGCGCCGGTTGTCGCCACTAACAGTTTCGGCATAGCAGCTCGTCCACGAATATTCGCCGCACGGAGTCATCGGCAGACAGTGTCGATAGATACGGGGGTCTCGTAGACGGCTATTGAGCTCTGCAGTCACTTTAGCCGCCGTGCTTCTGTGTCGTTTTGACGAAATTCCTGTTAGCGTACGACGATCTCTGTCGTTCACTTCTGATTTGCGTCCACTATCACGTTTAGACGACGATCTCTTGCCGTCTTTTGTGTATGCTGTCATGGCTATTGAAACAGCTTGGAACATTCAATAAGCGGGCTCTCTTGTTTACTGATGATCCAGTCAATCGGGCCTCGGGCCCCCACCACCCTCCCTCCCTCTTCCGAACTCTGTTAGGTCTTTCATTGCTCGTCGACCTCGGCCTCCCTATGCAAATGCAAACTGCGGAATAGATGTAAACAACCTGCGCTGCTGCCTAGTTTGTACTGAACACGCAAAGTCCAGCACGACACCTGCCTTTCCTGCGTTGTTGACCGGCAAACACAAACATCCCATTACTGCCACTGTTCACATTATTTTGCCTATTCGCTGCACATGCGGTTACCATTGTTAGCAAAGTGGTCACGGCCAAGTGTGAACGCGCAGCGTTTTCCTTTCAATATTGCTCTAATGGCGGTAGGCAGGCTTCTAGCTTGTTTATGGAGATCATATCTATGAAAGTCTCTTCGGATTTGCTGCCGGATCCTAAAATCATCATCATCATTTAAGACTGATTATGCCTTTCAACGTTCAGTCTGGAGCAGAGCCCCCTTATGAAATTCCTCCACGATCCCCTATTCAGTGCTAACATTGGTGCCTCTTCTGATGTTAAACCTATTACTTCAAAATCATTCTCAACCGAATCCAGTTACCTTCTCCTTGGTCTGCCCCGACTCCTCCTACCCTCTACTGCTGAACCCATGAGTCTCTTGGGTAACCTTGCTTCTCCCATGTGTGTAACATGACCCCACCATCTAAGCCTGTTCGCCCTGACTGCTACATCTATAGAGTTCCTTCCCAGTTTTTCTTTGATTTAGTCATTGTGGACACCCTCCTGCTATTGTTCTCGTCTACTAATACCTGCAATCATCCTAGCTACTTTCATATCCGTAACCTCAACCCTGTTGATAAGGTAGCCTGAATCCACCCAGCTATCGCTCCCATTCAACAAAGTTGGTCGAAATCAACACTCGATATTTCGGCGATACAACTGGTCGCCATCTTCAGGAAAAAGCTGCTTCTGGTGACGAGCCCCGCTGAGAACTGATGCCAGGCTGCAAATCGACGTCCAATGTAGGCCACCGTTCAGTACACGGCAGATGCGCCCCCCATCACGGTTGCTGCCCTCTAAGACAGGGAGGTGGCGCCGCCATTAGTGGAACACTGCTGGCAACCATATATCGCAATCAAGGCCGCACCGAAGAACGTTCAGTTTTGATGCGTGATAATACAGAATTCCACGTCTTGCTAAGAGAAAACCCATCGTCTCTGTTGATTAAATTATCAGCCAACCTAATTGCAATCGCCTCTTTATAGACACTGTTTTAAAAACCAGAAATGTTGGCAACCACAACAGTTTCCTCAAGTTTCATTTTGTTGTCCCTCATCTAGGCACTGTTCTGCTACCGCTGATTTTTCCGGCTGTTGTAGCCTTGTATGTCGGCGATGTTCCACACACCCCTCATGCACTGTGCGAATAGAACGGCCAATGTAAGCTTTCCCACATTGACACACAATTTTGTACACACCATGTTTCCTAAGCCTCAAATCATCTTTCACAGAGCCGAGCAGTACCTTATTTTAGAAGGTGGGCGGAACACACTCTTAATGTTAAAATTCCTTAAAATTAGTCCAATCTTAAACGATAAGCCTCCAGCATAAGGAAGAAAGACCACAGATCTATGTTCCTCTTCGTACACTTTCGGAGATGGTCCAAACTCCATAGCCCGACGAATCTGCTTCTCAGTGTATCCATTTTCCTTAAAAACAATCATGAAATGCTCAAGTTCTTGGGTTAAGCTGTCTGCATCGAAAATGGCATATGCTCTCCGTACCAAAGTCGTAAGGACGCCACTACGTTGGTGTGGTGGGTGACAACTCTTAGGATGCAGATAAAGCGGAGTTATTGAACGCAGTTTTCCGAAATTCCTTCACCAGGGAAGACGAATGGAATATTCTTCCAGAATTTGAAACACGAACATCTGCTAGCATCCGTTTCTTAGAAGTAGATACCTTAGGGGTTGCAAAGCAACTCAAATCACTTGATACGGGCAAGTCTTCAGGTCCAGATTGTATACCGATTAGGTTCCTTTCAGATTACGCTGATATTATAGCTCCCTACTTAGCACTCATATACAACCGCTCGCTCACCGATAGATCTGTACCTACAGATTGGAAAATTGCGCAGGTCGCACCAGTGTTCGAGAAGGGTAGTAGGAGTAATCCATTTAACTACAGACCTATATCATTGACGTCGGTTTGCAGTAGGGTTTTGGAGCATATACTCGTACTGTATTCAAACATTATGAATCACCTCGAAGGGAACGATCTATTGACAGGTAATCAGCATGGCTTCAGATAACATCGCTCTTGTGCAACGCAGCTAGCTCTTTATTCGCACGAAGTAATGGCCGCTATCGAAAGGGGATCTCAAGTTGATTCCGTATTTCTAGATTTCGGGAAAGCTTTTGACACCGTTCCTCACAAGCGACTTCTAATCAAGCTGCGGAGCTATGGGGTATCGTCTCAGTTGTGCGACTGGATTCGTGATTTCCTGTCAGGAAGGTCGCAGTTCGTAGTAATAGACGGCAAATCATCGAGTAAAACTGAAGTGATATCAGGTGTTCCCCAGGGAAGCGTCCTGGGACCTCTACTGTTCCTGATCTATATAAATGACCTGGCTGACAATCTGAGCAGTTCTCTTAGACTGTTCGCAGATGATGCTGTAATTTACCGTCTAGTAAGGTCATCCGAAGACCAGTATCAGTTGCAAAGCGATTTAGTAAAGATTGCTGTATGGTGTGTCAGGTGGCAGTTGACGCTAAATAACGAAAAGTGTGAGATGATCCACACGAGTTCCAAAAGAAATCCGTTGGAATTCGATTACTCGATAAATAGTACAATTCTCAAGGCTGTCAATTCAACTAAGTACCTGGGTGTTAAAATTACGAACAACTTCAGTTGGAAGGACCACATAGATAATATTGTCGGGAAGGCGAGCCAAAGGTTGCGTTTCATTGGCAGGACACTTAGAAGATGCAACAAGTCCACTAAAGAGACAGCTTACACTACACTCGTTCGTCCTCTGTTAGAATATTGCTGCGCGGTATGGGATCCTTACCAGGTGGGATTGACGGAGGACATCGAAAGGGTGCAAAAAAGGGCAGCTCGTTTTGTATTATCGCGTTATAGGGGAGAGAGTGTGGCAGATATGATACACGAGTTGGGATGGAAGTCATTACAGCATAGACGTTTTTCGTCGCGGCGAGACCTTTTTACGAAATTTCAGTCACCAACTTTCTCTTCCGAATGCGAAAATATTTTGTTGAGCCCAACCTACATAGGTAGGAATGATCATCAAAATAAAATAAGAGAAATCAGAGCTCGAACAGAAAGGTTTAGGTGTTCGTTTTTCCCTCTCGCTGTTCGGGAGTGGAATAGTAGAGAGGTAGTATGATAGTGGTTCGATGAACCCTCTGCCAAGCACTTAAATGTGAATTGCAGAGTAATCATGTAGATGTAGATATGTGTACGTCGGCTTTCGGTGAACACTGTGTGCCAAAGTTCCATCTGGTTTTTCATAAACCATAACGTCTAAAAATGGAAGCATCCCATCATTTTCAACCTCCAAAGTAAATTTAATACGGGGATGAAGACAGTTGAAGTGGTCCAAAAACCTATTAAGAGCATCACGTCCATGCGGCGAGACGAAGAAGGTATCGTCCACGTATCTCCAGAAGCACGTTGGTTGCAAAGCTGAAGTCCTCAGTGCCATGGCCTCCAAGTCCTCCATCAATAGATCATATCTAATAATAAATTAATACTTAAATATACAGCTCTAAAACCGGCAGTACAGCCGATATTTTAATAGGCAGTTAACGCGATATTTCTTTCCGTCAATATATCGATACGTCCAGAACATAATTATAATCGGTACTTTTTCAGAAAGATCGATATATCGCATGCCCGGTATTTTTAAAAATATCAACAGTCCAGAATGAGATTTTCACTCTGCAGCGGCCTGTGCGCTGATATGAAACTTCGTGGCACGTTAAAACTGTGTGCCGGAGCGAGACTCGAACTCAGGACCTTTGCCATTCGAGGGCAAGTGCTCTACCTTCCAGCATACAGTTTTAACATGATAAGAAGCTTCACATCAGCGCACACTCCGCTGCAGAGTGAAAATCTCATTCTGGAAACATCCCCCAGGCTGTGGCTAAGCCGTGTCTCCACTATATCCTTTCCTTCAGTAGTGCTAGTTCTGCAAGTTTCGCGGGAGTGCTCCTGTGTAACTTGGAAGGGAGGAGACGAGATAATGGTAGAGGTAAAGCTGTGGGTACCGGGCGTGAGTCGTGCTTCGGTAGCTCAGATGGTAGAGCACTTGTCCGCGAAAGGCAAAGGTCCCGAGTTCGAGTCTCGGGCCGGTACACAGTTTTGATTTCCAGGAGGTTTCCATCAGCAGTCCTGTTTCTCAGCATTTTCCGCCTGCTTGATGTAGAACACAGCTATCATCCTTGTGGTAGTCAGACGTGGCCAACCGTGTGACCGGCACGCCTCCCTGGACGTTCGCAAGCCGTGCAGCATCAGACCACTGTCAGATTCGGATGCCCCGCGAATTTGGATATTCCACGATTCGATCATCTGGCCAAACTGAGACACTCAATGCAGATCCTTTTAAACCTGCGTCAGGTGTTGATAACACCGCCCTTCTAAGCGACCCCTCAGTATGAAACACTTTTCATGCCCTTTATATAGGGTCTTACAAAAAGGTACGGCCAAACTTTCAGGAAACATTCCTCACACACAAATAAAGAAAAGATGTTATGTGGACATGTGTCCGGAAACGCTTAATTTCCATATTAGAGCTCATTTTAGTTTCGTCAGTATGTACTGTACTTCCTCGATTCACCGCCAGTTGGCCCAATTGAAGGAAGGTAATGTTGCCTTCGGTGCTTGTGTTGACATGCGACTCATTGCTCTACAGTACTAGCATAGAGCACATCAGTACGTAGCATCAACAGGTTAGCGTTCATCACGAAAGTGGTTTTGCAGTCAGTGCAATGTTTACAAATGCGGAGTTGGCAGATGCCCATTTGATGTATGGATTAGCACGGAGCAATAGCCGTGGCGCGGTATGTTTGTATCGAGACAGATTTCCAGAACGAAGGTGTCCCGACAGGAAGACGTTCGAAGCACGGAACATTCCAGCCTATGACTCGCGACTGGGGAAGACCTAGAACGACGAGGACACCTGCAATGGACGAGGCAGTTCTTCGTGCAGTTGACGATAACCCTAATGTCAGCGTCAGAGAAGTTGCTGCTGTACAAGGTAACGCTGACCACGTCACTGTATGGAGAGTGCTACGGGAGAACCAGTTGTTTCCGTACCGTGTACAGCGTGTGCAGACACTATCAGCAGCTAACTGGCCTCCACGGGTACACTTCTGCGAATGGTTCATCCAACAATGTGTCAATCCTCATTTCAGTGCAAATGTTCTCTTTACGGATGAGGCTTCATTCCAACGTGATCAAATTGTAAATTTTCACAATCGACATGTGTGGGCTGACGAGAATCCGCACGCAATTGTGCAATCACGTCATCAACACAGATCTTCTGTGAACGTTTGGGCAGGCATTGTTGGTGATGTCTCGATTGGGCCCCATGTTCTCCCACCTACGCTCAATGGAGCACGTTACCATGATTTCATACGGGATACTCTACCTGTGCTGTTAGAGCATGTGCCTTTACAAGTTCGACACAACATGTGGTTAATGCACGATGGAGCTCCTGCACATTTCAGTCGAAGTGTTTGTACGCTTCTCAACAACAGATTCGGTGACCGACGATTGGTAGAGGCGGACCAATTCCGTGGCCTCCACGCTCTCCTGACCTCAAACCTCTTGACTTTCATTTATGGGGGCATTTGAAACCTCTTGTCTACGCAACCCCAGTACCAAATGTAGAGACTCTTCGTGCTCGTATTGTGGACGGCTGTCATACAATACTCCAGGGCTGCATCAGCGCATCAGGGATTCCGTGCGAAAGAAGGTGGATACATGTATCCTCGCTAACGGAGGACATTTTGAACATTTCCTGTAACAACGTGTTTGAAGTCACGCTGGTACGTTCTGTTGCTGTTTGTTTCCATTCCATGATTAATGTGATCTGAAGAGAACTAATAAAATCAGCCCTAACATGGAAAGTAGGCGTTTCCGGACACATGTCCACATAACATCTTTTCTTTATTTGTGTGTGAGAAATGTTTCCTGAAAGTTTGGCCGTACCTTTTGTAACACTCTGTATACCCTAGCAGTCCTGTTTCGGCTAATCACTCTTCTGACTGGTTTGATGCGCCCTGCCACGAATTCCTCTCTTGTGCTACCTCTTCATCTCAGAGTAGCACTTGCAACCTACGTCCTCAATTATTTGCTTGACGTATTCCAATCTCTGTCTTCCTCTACAGTTTTTGCCCTCTACAGCTCCCTCTAGTACCATGGAAGTCATTCCCTCATGTCTTAGCAGATGTCCTATCATCCTGTCCCTTCTCCTTATCAGTGTTTTCCACATATTCCTTTCCTCTCCGATTCTGCGTAGAACCTCTTCATTCCTTACCTGATTAGTCCACCTAATTTTCAACATTTGCCTGTAGCACCACATCTCAAATGCTTACATTCTCTTCTGTTCCGGTTTTCCTACAGTCTATGTTTCACTACGATACAATGCTGTGCTCCAAACGTACATTCTCAGAAATTTCTTCCACAATTTAAGGACTTTTCTTGGCCAGGAATGCCATTTTTGCCAGTGCTAGCCTGATTTTGATGTCCTCCTTGCTCCGTCCATTATTTGATATTTTACTGCCTAGGTAGCAGCATTCCTCAACTTCATGCACTTCGTGACCATCAATCCTAATGATAAGTTCCATGCTGTTGTCATTTCTGCTACTTCTCATTACCTTCGTATTTATTCCATTTACTCTCAGTCTACATTCTGTACTCATTAGATTCTTCATTCCATTCAGCAGCTCATGTAATTTTTCTTCACTTTCATTCAGGATAGCGATGTCATAAGCGAATCCTATCACTGATATCCTTTCACCTTGAATTTTTATTCCAGCCTTGAACCTTTCTTTTCCTTTTGTCATTGCTGCTTCAATGTACGGATTGAACAGTAGGGGCGAAAGACTACATTCCTGTCTTACGCCCTTTTTTAAATTCGAACACTTCGTTCTTGGTCGTCCACTCTGATTATTCCCTCTTGGTTCTTGTACACATTGTACCAGGTGATCAAAAAGTCAGTATAAATTTGAAAACCGAATAAATCACGGATTAATGTAGATAGAGAGGTACACATTGACACACATGCATGGAATGACATGGGGTTTTATTAGAACCAAATATATATATATATATATATATATATATATATATATATATATATATATATATATATATATATATCCAAAAATTGAAAAATGCCCAACAGATGGCGCTTCGTCTGATCAGAATAGTAATAATTAGCATAAAAAAGTAAGACAAATCAAAGATCATGTTCTTTACAGGAAATGCTCAATATGTCCACCATCATTCCTCAACAATAGCTGTAGCTGAGGAATAATGTTGTGAACAGCACTGTGAAGCATGTCCGGAGTTATGGTGAGGCTTTGGAGTCGGATGTTGTCTTTCAGCATCCCTAGAGATGTCGGTCGGTCACGATACACTTGCGACTTCCGGTAACCCCAAAGCCAATAATCGCACGGACTGAGGTCTGGGGACCTGGGAGGCCAAACGTGACGAAAGTGGCGGCTGAGCACACGATCATCACCAAACGACGCGCGCAAGAGATCTTTCACGCGTCTAGCAATATGGGGTAGTTCTAAAAAAATCCAATGTCATTCCAAGCATGTGTGTCAATTTTTACCTCTCTATCTACATTATTCCGTAGTTTATTAAGTTTTCAAATTTATACTGACTTTTTGATCACCCGGTATATTATCCCTCTCTCCTTATAGCTTACCCTTATTTTTCTCAGAAATTCGAACGTCTTACACCATTTTACATTGGCGGACGCTTTTTCTAGGGCGACAAATCGTATCAACGCGTCTCCATTAATCTTTAGTCTTGCTTCCATTATCAACCGCAACGTCGTAGTTGGCTCTCTCGTGCCTTAGCTTTTTCCTAAAGACGAACTGGCCGTCATCTAACATCCTTTATTTTATTTTATTTTCAATTCTTGACTCGCGGGATTAGCACTCATGGACTGTGCAGCTGGTCCCGGCGGAGGTTCGAGTCCTCCCTCGGGCATGGGTGTGTGTGTTTGTCCTTAGGATAATTTAGGTTAAGCAGTGTGCCAGCTTAGGGGTTGGTGAACTTAGCAGTTACGTCCCCTAAGATTTCACACGCATTTGAACAATTTTTTTTCAGTTCTTTTTAACAGGCCTGCTAACCACACTAAACGCGGCAACACTAACGGAGCCCGGAGGCTTTTGTTCCTGTCACAGAGAACTGCAGCTCTAATCATTTACATGCCCGCGGGCGGCGCGTACGTCTAAGAAATTACATTCGCAGAATAACGAGTCACTCTCCTCTAACATTCACCATTCTTTTAATAGAAATAACCGACACCATGTATACTATCGATTCTTGCATAAGTTAACATTATCGCGGCTGTTTCATTAAAGTTATTCACATTGAGTCGGTTGTGAGCTCTGCAAGACCCGTGAGCTATTTTATATTAACGTAACAGACCCTAATTCTAGGGCTATATTTTATTTTTGACACATGGATCTATGCCGACAATTGTAGAAACGGCGATGGTGCATTAGTCCTTACTAATGTAAAATTGTTACCTTCTGAAGAAGACAAATTTATATTTGTCAAAACCTAGGTAAAGAATTTCTTTATCCATTGCAACTGGTAGGCTGTTTATAATTGTATTATTCATATGATTTTGTATACGATGTATTGTATTTCAGGCTAAAATGTATAAACAAAAAGAAATTAATCTGTTATAGTCGGTATATACTAACAGTTCAAACTACTCTTCTTTTAAAAATATTTGAAATTACGAAATTTCTGGTATATTTAAAACTCATATTATTAATTGTGCAATCTAATTCTAATTATTAAATTTATTTCTGGATTTATTTATAAAACAATGATATAAAAGAATGGAAACAATAACTAAAAGAATGGAAGATATAACCAGACTGGGAATTAAAAACAAAGGTACTGAAATTCACAGTTTAGCATTTGCAGGTGATTTCGCCATTCTTTCTGAAAACCTAACAAATGCTGGAATAAAAAATCAATCTCTTAGAAGAAATAGCCAACAAAGCAGGTTTAAGAATATCTGTAGAAAAAACGAAATATATTACAAAGTATAAAAAATGCTCCGGTATCCCTAGCAACAGATATTGGCCAGATAAAGAGGGTAAATAAATTTAAGAATTTGGAAGTGGTTTACAATAATTCGCTATAGAAGAAAGAGTATGTAAAATAGAGAGAGTTTATGGAATAACTAGGAATTTGTACAACAAAAGGTGTCTGTCTAAAAATTTGAAGACACAGCACTACATAAAGTAGTAAAACGAGAATGTGTTTATGCAAATGAATGTTTAGTACTGAAGCACAAATCACGCAAACTTGAAGTTCTAGAGATAAAAATAATTCAAAAAATACTTGGACCATCAAAAACTACAGAGGTATGGAAATTAAGAAGCAATGAAGAAGTTTATCACAACACAGCAAACATAAGTGAAGCACTACGAAAGAGGCGAATGCTACTTTTTGGACACTTATACAGAAATGAACAGCATCAGGTTAACCAAACAAATTTTTAAATTTCTTTGGGACAAAAATGTAAACAATAGCCAGGATTCAAGAAGTTAGGAAACATTTGGAAAGCAACAACATAAGAGAAAAAGATGCAACAGAAAGTGAGATTACCAAGAGGAAAGTGTTAAAAATGGAAGGATTCCAAGGCAGGAGCGAGAAGAGGACAGGATAAAAAGAGTGTGAGGAGAGAATAAGGAGACATAGTGAAAATGTGAAAGAATATTCGAGGAGAAAGAAAGAACAACAAAGAAGGAAACATTGAAATTGGTGCGTGGTGTTTAGGTGACAAAAACGAAGAAAGGAAGAAGAAGAATGATATAATTTGATGAATATTCCTCTTTGGCAAAGAATGTTTACTTTGTTAACTGTTTGGAATAATGTGAGTACCGCAGAATGTAAGTAGTAGACAATTTTAAGTTTGTCACCAACATTATTATTATTGGTTTTTTGAATGTGGAAATTATAAAGTCGTTGTGATTTAGAAGAATGGGATAAAATAAAAAGATTATTCCTAGCAACAGGCAACTCTTTAAACTCCCTAGCAGATTAAAACTGTGTGCCGGACCGAGACTCGAACTCTGGACCATTGCCTTTCGCGGACAAGTGCTCTACCATCTGAGCTACCGAAGAACAACTCACGCCCCGTCCTCAAAGCTTTACTTCTGCCAGTACCTCGTCTCCAACGTTCCAAACTTTACAGAAGCTCTCCTGCAAACCTTGCAGAACTAGCACTCTTGAAAGAAAGGATACTGCGGAGACATGGCTTAGCCACAGCCTCGGGGATGTTTCCAGAATGAGATTTTCACTCTGCAGCGGAGTGTGCGCTGATATGAAACTTCCTGGGAGATTAAAACTGTGTGCCCGACCGAGACTCGAACTCGGGACCTTTGCCTTTCGCGGGCAAGTGCTCTACCAACAATTTTTTTTTTTCTTTGCATCTGCTCGGGGCGGACGTCGTAAGACATCCGTTTAAGTTCGTTGTTGATCGATTGACTCAGTTTTTTTTTTTAATTTTTTTTATTGCACAGGGATGCTAACCATCTGACAGAACACTCTGAGCTACCGTGCCGGCTACCAACTGAGCTATCCAAGCACGACTCACGCCCCATCCTCGCAGCTTTGGAAGAGCACTTGCCCGCGTAAGGCAAAAGTCCCGGGTTCGAGTCTCGGTCAGGGACAGTTTTAATCTGCCATGAGGTTTCCTATCAGCGCACACTCCGCTGCAGAGTGAAAATCTCATTCTGGAAACAGGCACCTCTTTATCGAAATTTCAGCTGCAAGAATGTACTCCTAGACAAGACTTGGAGCCATTATCGATAACAACAGCCGGCCGAAGTGGCCGTGCGGTTCTAGGCGCTGCTGTCTGGAACCGCGAGACCGCTACGGTCGCGGGTTCGAATCCTGCCTCGGGCATGGATGTATGTGATGTCCTTAGGTTAGTTAGTTTAAACTGGTTGTAAGTTCTAGTGGACTAATGACCTCAGAAGTTGAGTCCCATAGAGCCCAGAGCCATTTGAACCATTTTTTGAACAACAACAACAACGAGATATTGAAGGTAAGTAAGAAAGTTCTTCTTTTGTAATCTTACTCCTCTGGTAGTTTTCAAAATTTGTGCACAGAATGAGATGGCGATGTGTGGGAGGGTGAGGTTACAGCGGCCGACCACGTCTTCTGCGGGCTTCACTGTTTTCGTCATTCAGAGTATTTTCCGTGGCGGCGCATATTCTTCTTCGCTCCGTGTTATTGGGTGACGACACGCAGGTGTGTCCGGTTGGTGGCGGAGCAGCTGGTGCTGACGTCAGGCTCGAACAAGTGTGTGTGTGTGTGTGTGTGTGCGTGCGTGCTTGCGTGTGCGTGACGTGGCTTACGCAGGAGGCAGCCAGACTCGCAAAAGGCGGTCGCGAGAAGAGAAGACAAGGACGGCAGCACAACCTGTTCGCACTGGCTGCGGTGACAGCGCCGGAGACGCATGCGCCTGTGTGTGTGTGTGTGTGTGTGTGTGTGTGTGTGTGTGTGTGGATTGCGTAACCGCGCAGCAGCCACCGGCGCACGCACGCACCGGCTGTTAAAAGCCACTTGCCGAGTCCAACGGGGTACCCGCTGCCATCCTGCCGCTGTGTGCACGCAGTACAATCAAACCGCTTTAGGGCCCGCCGCTAAGGCCGGTATTACACTATCAAATTTGTTTGTCAAAAACACCGGGTGATAAGTCAGTATCAATTAGAAAACTGAATAAATCACGGAATAATGTAGATAGACAGCTACAAATTGAGACACATGCTTGGAATGACATGGGGATTTATTACAAACAAAAAAATACAAAAGTTCAAAAAAATCCGACAGATGGCGCTTCATCTGATCAAAATAGCAATCATTAGCATAACAAAGTAAGACAAACCAAAGATGATGTTCTTTACAGGAAATGCTCAATATGTCCACCATCATTCCCCAACAATAGCTGTAGTCGAGGGATAATGTTGAGAACAGCACTGTTTAGATCCATTCAGATATCTGGTCTAAATATTTCCCAGTTCGGTTTGATATTCTGGTGACGTTACTACACTGTAAATGACAGTGTTGTCTCCAAACAATCGAAGAGGGCTGATCAGATTGTGTGCTAAACCGTGTATATACCTGGTGATCAAAAAGTCAGTATAAATTTGAAAACTGAATAAATCACAGAATAATGTAGATAGAGAGGTACAAATTGACACACATGCTTCGAATCACATGGGGTTTTATTAGAATCAAAAAAATACAAACGTTCAAAAAATGTCCGACAGATGGTGCTTCATTTGATCAGAACAGCAATAATTAGCATAAGAAAGTAAGACAAAGTAAAGATGATGTTCTGTACAGGAAATGCTCAATATGTCCACCATCATTCCTCGACAATAGCTGTAGTCGAGGAATAATGTTGTGAACAGCACTGAAAAGCATGTCCGGAGTTATGGTGATGAATTGGTGTCGGACGTTGTCTTTCAGCATCCCTAGAGATGTCGGTCGATCACGATACACTTGCGACTTCAGGTAACTCCAAAGCCAATAATCGCACGGACTGAGGTCTGGGGACCTGGGAGGCCAAGCATGACGAATGTGGCGGCTGAGCAACGATCGTCACCAAACGACGCGCGCAAGAGATCTTTCAGGCGTCTAGCAACATGGTGTGGAGCGCCATCCCGCATAAACATCGTACGTTCCAGCAGGTGTTTATCAGCCAGGCTGGGGATGATGCTATTCTGTAACATACCGGCGTACCTCCCACCCGTCACTGTAGCAGTTACAAAACCAGAATCGGGCATTTCCTCGAAGGAAAAAGGGCCGATAGCGGTAGATGTGGTAAATGCAACTCATACCGTGGATTTCGCGTCGTGCAGTGGAGTTTCCACGACAGTTCTAGGATTTTCGGTAGCCCAAATTCTGCAGTTGTGGGCGTTGACAGACCCTCGGAGGGTGAAATGGGCTTCGTCGGTCCACAACACGTTAATCAACCAATCGTCATCTTCCACCATCTTCTGAAACGCCCACACCGCAAATGCCCTCAGCTTCACTAAATCGCCAGGTAACAGTTCATGATACCGATGGATAGCATCGGAGGGTACGCCTCAGTGCCAACCAAACAGTAGTGTACGGAATGCCACTGCACGAGCGCTGACTTCCCCGTGTATAGACGAACCCGCTACAGTCTCCATTTCTTCCTGAACTGTCTGAGCAGCATTACGGCCTTGTGCTCGGTCGGCCACTATGGGGTCTAAACAACCCGTGGCTTCGAACTTCGAAATCATTCTCGCCACAGTAGCATTTGTCAACGGACCTTCACCCGTTCGAATCCCCTTCCTATGGCGATAGGATCGTAACGCTGAACTAGCACATTCCCCATTCTGATAATGCAGCTTCACTAAACGCGCCTTTTCTGGTAACGTCAACATGCTGCGACTGCTGGCGCATCTGATTCTCTCTCTGTCATTACAGCTCCTTTTATACACGATAGTCATGCACCGTCACTGACGTTTCGCTGTCCAGCGCCATCTGTAGGGCAGTTTGTGAACTTTTTTTTGTTCTAGTAAAACCCCATCTCATTCCAAGTATTTGTGTCATTTTTACGTCTCTATCTACATTATTCCGTGGTTTATTAAGTTTTCAAATTTATACTGACTTTTTGATCACCCGGTATCTTTCTCCAATATCTTTGTCAAAGATATTTGATGGTGTAATAGGGAATTTTGTCAAATGTTGTCCAATATTTGATCAAATATAGGGCCTCGCTGTAGATTTGATCAAAGAAGTCGCTTGTCTTCTGTTCACTGCAATGTGACACCTTACCACGTGGAGTCCTAGCATCGCTGAGGCGTTCTGTCGTCTGTAGTGTTTTTATAAACATTGAGGTTAAATACAATTGGTGTATGGCAACAACTACTAAATTAATAGAGATGTATGAGGCGCTATACAACGTGAGGCACGCTGAATACAAAAATAGATTACGAATGTTGGAGACCTGACCTAACATAACACAACCCTCTCCTGTAGCAAGGAATCGGAGTGTTACAGTGAGCCTGTCTTCTGCAGAGGAAGCAGTTCTTAAGTGAATATTGTGCTTTGTGATATGAGGATACACTTCACTGAGCACATACAGAAATGTATGCTCATCCATCCGTAAGTAAGTGATGTGCGACTTGATGTCTTTCACTGTCAGCTCACGTAACAAGTTTTGTTGAATGCTTTTATCGTGTCGTCGTAAAACCCACGGCTTCACCCAGATTAGATTAGTTTTTCGTTCCACAGATCCGTGCTGAGGAGATCCTCGTGGATGTGGAACATGTCTTTTTTAAAGCTGAAATAATAATACTAATAGTATGAATATATATAGTACATCATTTGTTTCTATTATAAAATTCATCAGTGGAGTAGAAGGAGTTGGCCACTAGTAAGTCTTTCAGGCTCCGTTTAAACTGATCTCTATTTGTAACTAATTTTTTTATCTTTGCTGTCACATTATTGAAGATGAGTGTTCTTGAGTAGTGGACCCCTTTTTGAACTAAAGTAAGTGCTTTTAAGTCTCTGTGCAGATCATTTTTGTTCCTGGTATTGTATGTGTTAACTGAGCTGTTTGTTGGAAAAAGAGATGTATTATTTAGGACAAAATTCATTAAGGAGTAAATGTACTGAGAGGCAGTGGTTAGTATACCCAGTCCTTTGAAGAGATTCCTGCAGGACGTCCGCGAATTCACTCCACAAATAATATGTATTACACGCTTTCTACTCTGAAAACTTTTGTTACCGCAAAATATTATACCATATGACATTATGGAATAAAATTATGCAAGCTTTTTCACTTTTATGTCGCCTATCTCTGCTAACACTCCAATTGCAAATACAGATTTGTTAAGGCGTTTCTGCACTTCTGTGGTGTGCTCCTGCCAACTAAATTTATTATCCCAGGAATTTAAAACAGTCAACCTCGTATGTATGGTTCCTTCCCCCCCCCCCCCCCCCCCCCCCACATCTTTTCCGCATGTGCTCACACTCGAAAGTGTGTGCACATTCTGTGCATAGGTGTACAATGATCAGCTACAGCATTTTGTCCACCGACTTAAGCGGGTATTACCAGCACCGACTCAAAGGAAGGCCTCGCCGCTTGTTGGTGACGTCACGCCAGCTAGGCACGGCCAACGCCAGCTCTGTTGCATGCATACTCATAATGGTGCTGTCTCCCTCCCGGACACAGGAAAATGTGAAACTATTGGCGGCAGTTGACCGACACGCATTGTTCTGAGAGATTTCTGCAATCAACTACATCTACATCCATACTCCGCAAGCCACCTGACGGTGTGTGGCGGAGGGTACCCTGAGTACCTCTATCGGTTCTCCCATCTATTCCAGTCTCGTATTGTTCGTGGAAAGAAGGATCGTCGGTATGCTTCTGTGGGAGATCTAATCTCTCTGATTTTATCCTCATGGTCTCTTCGCGAGATATACGTAGGAGGGAGCAATATACTGCTTGACTCTTCGGTGAAGGTATGTTCTCGAAACTTTAACAAAAGCCCGTACCTACTGAGCGTCTCTCCTGCAGAGTCTTCCACTGGAGTTTATCTATCATCTCCGTAACGCTTTCGCGATTACTAAATGATCCTGTAACGAAGCGCGCTGCTCTCCGTTGGATCTTCTCTATCTCTTGTATCAACCCTATCTGGTACGGATCCCACACTGCTGAGCAGTATTCGAGCAGTGGGCGAACAAGCGTACTGTAATCTACTTCCTTTGTTGTCGGATTGCATTTTCTCAGGATTCTTCCAATGAATCTCAGTCTGGCATCTGCTTTACCGACAATCAACTTTATATGATCATTCCATATCCACTTGTGCAATTCATTACACTTCTAAACAAATAGTGTACTCCTGAACTTAAATTATCACCTGTTTTAAGGATTGACATACAGAAACAACTCCACGGTCCAGCAGCAACAGAATTCGTGCTTCTTTACCTTATTTGTAAACCTGAGGAAGTTACGTTTGTACTGGGTTGCTTTTACAAGAAACTGTGAACATATTGGTGCTCTTCTTTAGGTATCGTGGCTGGCTATGGGGTGAGGAGCACTGTATGTTAATGAAATATCTTGCGATTGTCCACGTTTGGGGAGGGGGTGGGGGACAGAAGAAGAGGCAAAAGACAGATATTTGTTTTATCCATTAATTTTTTTTATCTTATAAAGTTTCTCTTTTCAGTTGCAAGAGGGAATTACTTATCTTTTCTAATGTGCATGTTTAAAAAAGTTTAAGCTCAGCAATATTTTTGATGTATGAAGCTATTTTGTTTCCTGTTCAGAATTCCTTTCGTTGTAAACGACTGTAATCTAATTACTGGCAGCAGTTGGACATTTACATATGTAAATTAGTTCACATTTCCAGTGAAAGATGTCAAAGGAAAATAAATAAATTAATAAAAGAAACGAGTTAATTGTAAGGCGGTTGGGTTAAGTTTTGATAGCAAAAGGGTCAATTAAATATAGTTGCTTGAATGTAAAATTTCCGAAGCTTGCAATGGGGCAAAGCATTTTCTCGTATTGATCTACGTTTGTTTCGACAGGATTCAGTAATACAGAACTATGATCTTCATTTTTAGCTTTACGGTAGTAAGAAAACCTTTCATCTAAATAAAACTGCAGAATCCAAAACAATACCAAACATTTTGTCCAAAAGTAAAAGATTTGTAGTGATAAGCACGTCGAGGCGTTTCTGCCTGCAACAGACCTGGCGTTCGCCGTGCCTAGCTGACGTGACGTCACCAACAAGCGCCGAGGCCTTCCTTTGAGTCGGTGTTTGTATTACAGGACTATCCGCCAGGAACGGCACTCGTCTAGCACGAAGGCCGTCTAGCGGTTCTAATGGTTCTTTATTTACGTGACCATTACGGCACTCCAAACCCAGTTCTCGATACCGGTAATATCGTATTACTTTTCTGCGAAGTAACAGACATATCTTTGTGACAATATTCACAAAAAATGGTTCAAATGACTGAGCACTATGCGACTTAACATCTTTGGTCATCAGTCGCCTAGAACTTAGAACTAATTAAACCTAACTAACCTAAGGACATCACACACATCCATGCCCGAGGCAAGATTCGAACCTGCGACCGTAGCAGTCGCGCGGTTCCGGACTGAGCGCCTAGAACCGCGAGACCACCGCGGCCGGCCTATATTCACATTTGGTTTTATTAATGTAATGGAGATAAGAGAACCACTTGTATGAACATCAAGAGGTCAGATAGAAACTCAGTTCTAAGCAAAGAAGGGAAAGCAGAAAGGTGGAAGGAGTATATAGAGGGTCTATACAAGGGCGATGTACTTGAGGACAATATTATGGAAATGGAAGAGGATGTAGGTGAAGATGAAATGGTATATACGATACTGCGTGAAGAATTTGACAGAGCACTGAAAGACCTGAGTCGAAACAAGGCCCCCGGAGTAGACAACATTCCGTTGGAACTACTGACGGCCTCGGGAGAGCCAGTCCTGACAAAACTCTACCATCTGGTGAGCGAGATGTATTAGACAGGCGAAATACCCTCAGGCTTCAAGAAGAATATAATAATTCCAATCCCAAAGAAAGCAGGTGCTGACAGATGTGAAAATTACCGAACTATCAGTTTAATAAGCCACGGCTGCAAAATACTAACACGAATTCTTTACAGACGAATGGAAAAACTGGTAGATGTAGACCTCGGGGAGGATCAGTTTGGATTCCGTCGAAATGTTGGAACACGTGAGGCAATACTGACCTTACGACTTATCTTAGAAGAAAGATTAAGAAAAGGCAAACCTACGTTTCTAGCATTTGTAGACTTAGGGAACGCTTTTGACAATGTTGACTGGAATACTCTTTTTCAAATTCTAAAGGTGGCAGGGGTAAAATACAGGGAGCGAAAGGCTATTTACAATTTGTACAGAAACCAGATGGCAGTCATAAGAGTCGAGGGGCATGAAAGGGAAGCAGTGGTTGGGAAAGGAGTGAGACAGGGTTGTTGCCTCTCCCTGATGTTATTCAATCTGTATATTGAGCAAGCAGTAAAGGAAACAAAAGAAAAATTCGGAGTAGGTATTAAAGTCCATGGAGAAGAAATAAAAACTTTGAGGTTCGCCGATGACATTGTAATTCTGTCAGAGACAGCAAAGGACTTTGAAGAGCAGTTGAATGGAATGGACAGTGTCTTGAGAGAAGTATATAAGATGAACATCAACAAAAGCAAAACGAGGATAATGGAATGTAGTCGAATTAAGTCGGGTGATGCTGAGGTAATTAGATTAGGAAATGAGACACTTAAGGTAGTAAAGGAGTTTTGCTATTTGGGGAGCAAAATAACTGATGATCGTCGAAGTAGAGATGATATAAAATGTACACTGGCAATGGCAAGGAAAGCGTTTCTCAAGAAGAGAAATTTGTTAACATCGAGTATTGATTTAAGTGTGAGGATGTCATTTCTGAAAGTATTTGTATGGAGTGTAGCCATGTATGGAATTGAAACATGGACGATAAATAGTTTGGACAAGAAGAGAATAGAAGCTTTCGAAATGTGGTGCTACAGAAGAATGCTGAACATCAGATGGGTAGATCACATAACTAATGAGGAAGTATTGAATAGGATTGGGGAGAAGAGAAGTTTGTGGCACAACTTGACCAGAAGAAGGGATCGGTTGGTAGGACACGTTCTAAGGCATCAAGGGATCACCAATTTAGTATTGGAGGGCAGCGTGGAGGATAAAAATCGTAGAGGGAGACCAAGAGATGAATACACTAAGCAGATTCAGAAGGATGTAGGTTGCAGTAGGTACTGGGAGATGAAGAAGCTTGCACAGGATAGAGTAGCATGCAGAGCTGCATCAAACCAGTCTCAGGACTGAAGATCACAACAACAACAATGTAAGGGTACTCCGATGTATCGATATATTACAGTGATATGGTTCTTGTGTGTATTCATTTCTGTGAGACTGTCATAATCTTTGACTTACTTGCACACAGAGCAGTCTTTGTTTCACTTTGCTGGAGTTAAGATGTTATTTTGCTTTTTCAAAAGAACAGTCAACTCTTGTGTTTGGTGAAAGTGGCAATTAAATATATGAAGATTGATACAAAACTGTTTTCTTGATGATGCGACAATTAAGAAGAAGAAGAATATGTGAATTTACAAGAAGTTTAATAAAAATGTGGATCGTGAACACCATGTCAAAAATTATTTCTACCATACCATTGCTCTGATCTGGGATTCTTTGATCATTAAGAATTTCCTGAGAAACGTATTTGTTAGGTCTTCAAATATTGCTAAAATACAGATCTGGACCTTCTAGCAGTCAAAGTGGAATCACTCTAGAATCAACAAGATTAGCCATAACAACTTCGACGAAATCTACGTGAGAATCCATTCAAGATAAGTGCCAAAATTAATGACTTTTTTACAGTGACTTCATTATTTCCATGCTGACGATACCATCCAAAGTCAATAAATTTGTTGTCACCGATAAAGCGAACATATGCTGCGTGAGCAACATTACTAATCTGATTTCTGACCTACTTTGCAAGTGGTGGTATTGTTAGAAGGTATGTAAGTAGGCTGTTTAGGTTTTTTTATTGGTAACGCCACGTAGCGCTCGGTATGAAAAATCACTGGCTTTGCTGTGTGCAGTCTGTGGCTGGTTTGCATTGTTGTCTGCCATTGTAGTGTTGGGCAGCGGCAGCTGGATGCTAACAGCGCGTAGCGTTGCGCAGTTGGAGGTGAGCCGCCAGCAGTGGTGGACGTGGGGAGAGAGATGGCGGAGTTTTGAAATTTGTAAGAATTGGTGTCACGAACTGATATATATATGACTATTAAGGTAAATACATTGTTTGTTCTCTATTAAAATCTTTCATTTGCTAACTATGCCTATCAGTAGTTAGTGCCTTCCGTAGTTTGAATCTCTTATTTAGCTGGCAGTAGTGGCGCTCGCTGTATTGCAGTAGCTGGAGTAACGAAGATTTTTGTGAGGTAAGTGATTTGTGAAACGTATAGGTTAATGGTAGTCAGGGCCATTCTTTTGCAGGGATTATTGAAAGTCAGATTGCCTTGCGCTAAAAATATTGTGTCTCAGTTTAAGCACAGTCGTGCACAATTTTTCTAAGGGGACGTTTCAGGTAGAACGGGTGAAAGTACGAAAATTAGCACACACATTATTTGCAGGCCAGAATGGACAGCAGTTCTGAAGTGCCGTTAATCCGCGCATGCGCACTACGCAGTACTCGGGCATGCGCAGAAGAGGGTACTGCAGTGCTTTCTGCTCGTTATTTGGTTATTATTGGTGGACAGTGGATAATTTAGGTTTTTCGTGTGGCGGATTTTGTAAGTGAGTAGGTTCCATCGGTAGAAATTCTTCCAATCCATACGTGGCATACAGCAAACCGGTTCTTAACAATATTGCTTAAAACCGGTCATGGGTGCAATTTTAATTTTTTATTTAGGTCCTAAAAAAATAAAATTGCAACCAAGACTGTTTTTAACCGATACGGTTCCATAAATGCAGAAAAAATGTTTTGCAGTAGACTCTCTTTCATACTAGCTGCTTCCGAAAGCAATTTGTATTATCGCGCGTGAAATAGGGGAGACATTGCCGAAGACACGATACGTGAATTGGAGTGGCGATCATTAAACTTAAGGCGTTTTTCGTTGCGACGGGATCTTCTCATCAAATTTCAATCACCAGTTCTCTCCTCAGAGCCGGCCGGGGTGGCCGAACGGTTCTAGGCTCTTCAGTCTGGAACGGCGCGACCGCTACGGTCGCAGGTTCGAATCCTGCCTCGGGCATGAATGTGTGTGACGTCCTTAGGTTAGCTAGGTTTAAGCAGTTCTAAGTTCTAGGGGACTGATGACCTCTGAAGTTAAGTCCCATAGTGCTCAGAGCCATTTGAACCACTTTTTTTTCTCCTCCGATTCCGAAAACATTCTGTTGGCCCCCCACCTACACAGGGAGAAATTATCATCACGATAAAGTAAGCACAGAAAAATTTATGTGCTCGTTTTTCCCGCGCGCCATTCGGGAAAAATGAAGGTGGTTCATTGAACCCTCTGCCAGGCACTTTATTGTGAACAGCAGAATGAAATGTCTTGTGACGAGGGTCTCCCGTGGGGTAGACCGTTCGATTGGTGCAAGTCTTTCGATTTGACGCCATTTCCGCGACTTGCGCGTCGATGGGGATGAAATTATGTTGATTAGGACAACACAACACCCAGTCCCTGAGTGGAGAAAATCTCCGACCCAGCCGGGAATCGAACCCGGGACCTTTGGATTGACAGTCTGTCGCGGTGACCACTCAGCTACCGGGGCGGACACCAGCAGAATAATGACGTAGATGTAGAGCTAGAAGCATTTTTTTTTTCTATTGATTGCTCCGTATTCTAGAAATGAAATGGAGCAAAGACGTGTTAAGCGTACAGTGAGCAAAGGTGTATGTATGATCCGCTGTATCATAATAAGGTACATCGGCAACCGTTTCTTTCTGAGTAATATGCATATAATGTTGTACGGTGTTGATCATGATGTTTGGTTTTGGGGTGCTCAACTGCGCGGTCATCAGCGCCCATACAAAGTCTCAGTTTTTACACAATCCAGTTTTTGTTCTTTTTTTCTTTTTTTGCGCACTCTAATCTAGTCACCGTCGCCAGTAATGATGATGATGATGATGATGATGATGATGATGAAATGGCGAGCACAACACAAACACCCAGTCGCGGGCGGAGAAAATCCCCAACCAGGCCGAGAATCGAACCCTGGACCCCGTGATAAAGAAGGAGCAACGCTAGCCACTAGACCACGAGCTGCGGACGCCTTAGAGAGACGGTCACTTCCGATTTGTATCGTAATGCCTTAGTTTCATTTTTGATTTCATTGCATCTCTTACTTTATTGGCCGCGCGGGATTAGCCGAGCGGTCTACGGCGCTGCAGTCATGGACTGTGCGGCTGGTCCCGGCGGAGGTTCGACTCCTCCCTCGGGCATGGGTGTGTGTGTGTTTGCCCTTGGGATAATTTAGGTTAAGTAGTGTGTAAGCTTAGGGACTGATGACCCTAGCAGTTAAGTCCCATAAGATTTCACACACATTTGAACACGCCGGCCGGAGTGGCCGAGCGGTTCTAGGCACTTCAGTCCGGAACCGCGTTACTGCTACGGTCACAGGTTCGAATCCTGCCTCGGGCATGGATCTGTGTGATGTACTTGGGTTACTTAGGTTTAAGTAGTTCTAGGGGACTGCTGACCTCAGATGTTGAGTCCCATAGTGCTCAGAGACATTTGAACCATATGATTTCACACACCTTTGATATTTTTGTTACTTTATTTCAGCATGCCAGAAAAGAGAAACTGACAGGGTAGGGGAGAAAAGGCGTGCTGTTTGGCCCAGATCGACAGTCTGAGTGGCACATATATACATTCCAAACTTGGAAAAATAACACAAGTGCACCTTTAAGTATTGGTCCTTTAAATGGTCCTTTGCAAAGTTGAGTGAGTACATCCACAACGACTTCTGAAATGGTGGGCTGTGCTATTCTGTGGCCAAAAGTCATTTTGTTGAAAGATTTCCCAGTAGCCAAGAAATGTAATGTTACAACCAGCCTGCAACGTAACAGGGCTTTGAGCGGGTATTTTATTGGTGGTCTAGGCTGGTATGATCAGAAGACGTAACGTATAAACGGATATTTTGATTCTTACTTTCGAGAATGTGAGACAGGCCCCCCTCATGGCTGTGTCTCATTTGCTGATTCCATCTTCCATGATAGACAGAATCTTCTCAAAACAGGTCATGTACATCCTCAGGAAGATCCAAAATTCATGCTAATCTTCGAGCCTCAGTAGTGAATGTAATGCCCTGTCTTCATCCCTTTTCTTCAGCCAGCGTCGAACATGTCGCTTTACGTCGTCGTTCTGCCCTAATCCAAAGATACTGCCAGGGCAAGACCACCAGAAACAAGTGCGTCCTCCATCTGCAAAATGCTGTATAAATACATACACCTGTGTGACGAAGTGTAGCAATAGACAGGGTGCTCCATTGATCGTGACCGGGCCAAATATCTCACGAAATAAGCGTCAAACAAAAAAAAAAATTACAAAGAAACTCGTCTACCTTGCCGTGGGAAACCAGATGGCGCTATGGTTGGCCCGCTAGATGGCGCTGCCATAGGTCAAACCCATATCTGCGATTTTCTAAATAGGAACCCCCATTTTTTATTACATATTCGTGTAGTACGTAAAGAAACATGAATGTTACAGTTCGATGATATTTTTCCCTTTGTCATAGATGGCGCTGTAATAGTCAAGCATATGGCTCACAATTTTAGACGAACAGTTAGTAACAGGTACGCTTTTTACATTAAAATACACAACGTACGCACGTTTCAACATTTTATTTCGGTTTTTCGAATGTGATACATGTACCTTTGTGAACATATTTTCGAGAACGCATGCTGCTACAGCGTGATTACCTGTAAATACCACATTAATGCAATTAATCCTGAAAGTGATGTCCGTCAACCTCAAAGCATTTGCGAATACGTGTAACGACATTCCTCTCAACAGCGAGTAGTTCGCCTTCCGTAATGTTCGTTGAAGCATTGACAATGCGCTGACGCATGTTGTCAGGCGTTGTCGGTGGATCACGATGGCAAATATCCTTCAGCTTCCGCCAGAGAAAGAAATGCGGGGACGTCAGATCCGGTGAACGTGCTGGACATGGTATGGTGCTTCGACGACCAATCCACCTGTCACGAAATATGCTATTCAATACCGCTTCAACCGCACGCGAGCTATGTGCCAGACATACATCATGTTGGAAGTACATCGCCATTCTGTCATGCAGTGAAACATCTCGTAGTAACATCGGTAAAACATTACGTAGGAAATAAGCATACATTGCACCATTTAGATTGCCATCCATAAAATGGGGGCCAATTATCCTTCCTCCCACAATGCCGCACCATACATTAACCCGCCAAGGTCGCTGATGTTCCACTTGTCGGAGACATCGTGGATTTTCTGTTGCCCAATATCGCATATTATGCCGGTTTACTTTACCGCTGTTGGTGAATGACGCTTCGTCGCTAAATAATACGCGTACAGAAAATCTGTCATCGTCCCGTAATTTATCTTCTGCCCGGTGACAGAACTGTACACGACGTTCAGACTCGTCGCAATTCCAAGTGCATAGAAATATGGTACGGGTGCAATCGATGTTGGTGTAGCATTCTCAACACCGACGTTTATCAGATTCCCGATTCTCGCGCAATTTGTCTGCTACTGATGCGCGGTTTAGCCGCGACAACAGCTAAAACACCTACTTGGGCATCATCATTTGCTGCAGGTCGTGGTTGACGTTTCACACGTGACTGAACACTTCCTGTTTCCTTAAATAACGTAACTATCCGGCGAACGGTCCGGACACTTGGATGATGTCGTCCAGGATACCGAGCAGCATACATAGTACACGCCCGTTGGGCATTTTGATCACAATAGCGATACATCAACACGATATCGAACTTTCCCGCAATTGTTGAAAGGTCCATTTTAACAGGGGTAATGTATCACGAAGCAAATACCGTCTGCACTGGCGGAATGTTACGTGATACCACGTACTTACACGTTTGTGACTATTACAGCGCCATCTATGACAAAGCGAAAAAAGTGGTCCAACTAAAACATTCGTATTTCTTTACGTACTACACGAATATGTAATAAAAAACGGGGATTCCTATTTTAAAAAACGCAGTTGACTACCGTTTGATCTATGGCAGCGCCATCTAGCGGGCCAACTATAGAGCCATCTGGTTTCCCCCTCCAAGCTTGACGAGTTTCGTTCTTTGTAATTTTTTCGTTTGGCGCTTATTTCCTGATATATTTGGCCCAGTCACAAGCACTGGACCACTCTGTATAGCTAACTGTTGCGTCTGTAATTCAGAACAGTAGTAAGCTATATGAGAGAATAACAATTACTTAATAAATAATGATAAAAACATTTGCTTATTAAATAGAAGCCTCGAGGTCACAAAAATAATTCGGACGGATGACGTTCCAATACGTCACACAGTTCCTCTTGTGTTTCGCGCGACAGAACGAACGACTTTACGAGAGATCTGACGGTTCTATCTCCGTTTCGTGTGTTATTACCGGCTACTGCGCATGTGCGCCAGGTATATCCCGCATGGATTGTGTAATACACTCACGCTCATAAATTAAGGATAATTGCAGAATGTGGTGCCACACAACGTGGCACTACACAAAACTGGAGCTAAGAGCATAGGCTAATAGGGAACACACACGACACATATATGTAAGTCCACGGTATTGGTGATAAGTTGCGAAAACCGTCCCGAAACACATGTGCTACAAAACGCCACTGTTTTCTGGCATGTACTCCGATGTCAATATTGGATATGATCACCGTACACACGTACACAGGCCACACAATGGGTTGGCATACTCTGGATCAGGTGGTCGAGCAACAGCTGGGGTATAGCGTCTCACTCTTGCACCAGTGCCTGTCGGAGCTCCTGAAGTGTCGTAGGGGTTTGAATACGGGCAGCGATACGTCGACCGAGAGCATCCCAGACGTGTTCGATGAGACTTAGGTCTGGGGAACAGACAGGCCACTCCGTTCGCCTCTCGTCTTCTGTGTCAAAGTACTCCTCCACCATGGTAGCTCGGTGGGCCCGTGCGTTATCATCTATCAGGAGGAAGATGGGACCCACTGCACCGCTGAAAAGGCAGACACCCTGGTGCAAAATGACGTCCCGATACACCTGACCAGTTACAGCTCTTCCGTCAAAGACATGCAGGGCTGTACTTGTACCAACCATAATCCCACCCCACACCATCAAACCACGACCTCCACACCGGTACCTTTCAAGAACATTAAGGGGTCGGTATCTGATTCCTGGTTCACGCCAGATGAAAACCCGGCGAAGACTTGTCCGTGAACACAACCTGGGACCACTGTTCGAATGAGCATGTACTGTGTTCTTCACACCAGGCTTTACGGGCTCTCCTGTAACCAGGGCTCAGTGGAATGCACCTTGCAGGTCTCCGGGCGAATAAACCGTGTCTGTTCAGTCGTCTGTAGACTGTGTGTCTGGAGACAACTGTTCCAGTGGCTGCGGTAAAGCCCAGAGCGAGGCTACCTGCAGTACTCCGTGGCCGTCTGCGGGCACTGATGGTGAGCTATCGGCCTTCTTGTGGTGTTGTACAGTGTGGACGTCCCGTACCGTAGCGCCTTGACACGTTTCCTGTCTGCTGGAATCGTTGCCATAATCTTGAGATCACACTTCGTGTCACACGGAGGGCCCGTGCTACGACCTGCTGTGTTTGACCAGCCTCCAGTCGCCCTGGTATTCTACCCCTCATAACGTCATCAATATGTGTTCTTTGAGCCATTTTCAACACACAGTCACCATTAGCACGTCTGAAAACGTCTGCAGACTTACTCGGTGCACTGTACTCTGACATGCACCAAGACACCTCTGCCTATGTGGAATGCTGCAAGCGCCACCGTGCGACGACCACAGGTCAAATGCACCGCATGGTCATACCCCGAGGTGATTTAAACCCGAAAACCGCCCACCAGAGCGCATTTTCACCACGTATCAGCATTATCCTTAATTTATGAGCTTGACTGTATCTGAGTGGGGTGTTCAAAATGGCTCTGAGCACTATGAGACTCAACTTCTGGGATCATTAGCCCCCTAGAACTAAGAACTAGTTAAACCTAAGGACTTTGCACACATCCATGACCGAGGATTCGAACCTGCGACCATAGCGGTCTCGTGGTTTCAGACTGTAGCGCCTAGAACCGCACGGCCACTTCAACCAGCACTGAATGGTGTGGACGAGCGTTTCTAGGCGTTACAGTCTGGAACCGCGCGACCGCTACGACCGCAGGTTCGAATCCTGCCTCGGACATGAATGTGTGTGGTGTCCTTCGGTCAGTTAGGTTTAAGTAGTTCTAAGTTCTAGGGGACTGATGACCTCAGTAGTTAACTCCCATAGTGCTCAGAGCCATTTCAACCATTTTGTATCTGAGTCTGGCCGAGGGCAGATTTTGATGGCCCGGAGGCTCCACACAAGCATTTCGGAAAGTGCACGATCTGTTATGTGTTCGAAGAGTGCCGTAGTGAGTGTCTTCAACGCGTTGTAAAACCAAGGTGAAACCACGTCTGGATGTCGTGGGGTTGTGCGACCACCCGTCGTTACAGGTACAGCATGTTGTAGGCTGGACTGACTAGTAATACAACAGAACAGGCGGCGAATATCAGACTTAACGGTGGACAAAAGACAAGTGTGTCTCAACACACAGTGCGCTCAACACTCCAGAAGGTGGGCATCAGCAGACGACGATCAGTGCATGTGCCAATGTTAACACCACGACATCAGCAACTACCACAGAAATGGACACGTGACCATCGCCACTGGAGGTTGGTGCTGTGGCAGAGCGTTACACGGTCTGATGACCCCCGATACCTTCTTCATCGTGCCGATGGGTGGGCGCGAATCGGTCGCCTTCCAGGAGAACAACTCCTCGACACCTCGACAGTAGCTGGAGTAACGAAGATTTTTGTGAGGTAAGTGATTTGTGAAACGTATAGGTTAATGGTAGTCAGGGCCATTCTTTTGCAGGGATTATTGAAAGTCAGATTGCCTTGCGCTAAAAATATTGTGTCTCAGTTTAAGCACAGTCGTGCACAATTTTTCTAAGGGGACGTTTCAGGTAGAACGGGTGAAAGTACGAAAATTAGCACACACATTATTTGCAGGCCAGAATGGACAGCAGTTCTGAAGTGCCGTTAATCCGCGCATGCGCACTACGCAGTACTCGGGCATGCGCAGAAGAGGGTACTGCAGTGCTTTCTGCTCGTTATTTGGTTATTATTGGTGGACAGTGGATAATTTAGGTTTTTCGTGTGGCGGATTTTGTAAGTGAGTAGGTTCCATCGGTAGAAATTCTTCCAATCCATACGTGGCATACAGCAAACCGGTTCTTAACAATATTGCTTAAAACCGGTCATGGGTGCAATTTTAATTTTTTATTTAGGTCCTAAAAAAATAAAATTGCAACCAAGACTGTTTTTAACCGATACGGTTCCATAAATGCAGAAAAAATGTTTTGCAGTAGACTCTCTTTCATACTAGCTGCTTCCGAAAGCAATTTGTATTATCGCGCGTGAAATAGGGGAGACATTGCCGAAGACACGATACGTGAATTGGAGTGGCGATCATTAAACTTAAGGCGTTTTTCGTTGCGACGGGATCTTCTCATCAAATTTCAATCACCAGTTCTCTCCTCAGAGCCGGCCGGGGTGGCCGAACGGTTCTAGGCTCTTCAGTCTGGAACGGCGCGACCGCTACGGTCGCAGGTTCGAATCCTGCCTCGGGCATGAATGTGTGTGACGTCCTTAGGTTAGCTAGGTTTAAGCAGTTCTAAGTTCTAGGGGACTGATGACCTCTGAAGTTAAGTCCCATAGTGCTCAGAGCCATTTGAACCACTTTTTTTTCTCCTCCGATTCCGAAAACATTCTGTTGGCCCCCCACCTACACAGGGAGAAATTATCATCACGATAAAGTAAGCACAGAAAAATTTATGTGCTCGTTTTTCCCGCGCGCCATTCGGGAAAAATGAAGGTGGTTCATTGAACCCTCTGCCAGGCACTTTATTGTGAACAGCAGAATGAAATGTCTTGTGACGAGGGTCTCCCGTGGGGTAGACCGTTCGATTGGTGCAAGTCTTTCGATTTGACGCCATTTCCGCGACTTGCGCGTCGATGGGGATGAAATTATGTTGATTAGGACAACACAACACCCAGTCCCTGAGTGGAGAAAATCTCCGACCCAGCCGGGAATCGAACCCGGGACCTTTGGATTGACAGTCTGTCGCGGTGACCACTCAGCTACCGGGGCGGACACCAGCAGAATAATGACGTAGATGTAGAGCTAGAAGCATTTTTTTTTTCTATTGATTGCTCCGTATTCTAGAAATGAAATGGAGCAAAGACGTGTTAAGCGTACAGTGAGCAAAGGTGTATGTATGATCCGCTGTATCATAATAAGGTACATCGGCAACCGTTTCTTTCTGAGTAATATGCATATAATGTTGTACGGTGTTGATCATGATGTTTGGTTTTGGGGTGCTCAACTGCGCGGTCATCAGCGCCCATACAAAGTCTCAGTTTTTACACAATCCAGTTTTTGTTCTTTTTTTCTTTTTTTGCGCACTCTAATCTAGTCACCGTCGCCAGTAATGATGATGATGATGATGATGATGATGATGATGAAATGGCGAGCACAACACAAACACCCAGTCGCGGGCGGAGAAAATCCCCAACCAGGCCGAGAATCGAACCCTGGACCCCGTGATAAAGAAGGAGCAACGCTAGCCACTAGACCACGAGCTGCGGACGCCTTAGAGAGACGGTCACTTCCGATTTGTATCGTAATGCCTTAGTTTCATTTTTGATTTCATTGCATCTCTTACTTTATTGGCCGCGCGGGATTAGCCGAGCGGTCTACGGCGCTGCAGTCATGGACTGTGCGGCTGGTCCCGGCGGAGGTTCGACTCCTCCCTCGGGCATGGGTGTGTGTGTGTTTGCCCTTGGGATAATTTAGGTTAAGTAGTGTGTAAGCTTAGGGACTGATGACCCTAGCAGTTAAGTCCCATAAGATTTCACACACATTTGAACACGCCGGCCGGAGTGGCCGAGCGGTTCTAGGCACTTCAGTCCGGAACCGCGTTACTGCTACGGTCACAGGTTCGAATCCTGCCTCGGGCATGGATCTGTGTGATGTACTTGGGTTACTTAGGTTTAAGTAGTTCTAGGGGACTGCTGACCTCAGATGTTGAGTCCCATAGTGCTCAGAGACATTTGAACCATATGATTTCACACACCTTTGATATTTTTGTTACTTTATTTCAGCATGCCAGAAAAGAGAAACTGACAGGGTAGGGGAGAAAAGGCGTGCTGTTTGGCCCAGATCGACAGTCTGAGTGGCACATATATACATTCCAAACTTGGAAAAATAACACAAGTGCACCTTTAAGTATTGGTCCTTTAAATGGTCCTTTGCAAAGTTGAGTGAGTACATCCACAACGACTTCTGAAATGGTGGGCTGTGCTATTCTGTGGCCAAAAGTCATTTTGTTGAAAGATTTCCCAGTAGCCAAGAAATGTAATGTTACAACCAGCCTGCAACGTAACAGGGCTTTGAGCGGGTATTTTATTGGTGGTCTAGGCTGGTATGATCAGAAGACGTAACGTATAAACGGATATTTTGATTCTTACTTTCGAGAATGTGAGACAGGCCCCCCTCATGGCTGTGTCTCATTTGCTGATTCCATCTTCCATGATAGACAGAATCTTCTCAAAACAGGTCATGTACATCCTCAGGAAGATCCAAAATTCATGCTAATCTTCGAGCCTCAGTAGTGAATGTAATGCCCTGTCTTCATCCCTTTTCTTCAGCCAGCGTCGAACATGTCGCTTTACGTCGTCGTTCTGCCCTAATCCAAAGATACTGCCAGGGCAAGACCACCAGAAACAAGTGCGTCCTCCATCTGCAAAATGCTGTATAAATACATACACCTGTGTGACGAAGTGTAGCAATAGACAGGGTGCTCCATTGATCGTGACCGGGCCAAATATCTCACGAAATAAGCGTCAAACAAAAAAAAAAATTACAAAGAAACTCGTCTACCTTGCCGTGGGAAACCAGATGGCGCTATGGTTGGCCCGCTAGATGGCGCTGCCATAGGTCAAACCCATATCTGCGATTTTCTAAATAGGAACCCCCATTTTTTATTACATATTCGTGTAGTACGTAAAGAAACATGAATGTTACAGTTCGATGATATTTTTCCCTTTGTCATAGATGGCGCTGTAATAGTCAAGCATATGGCTCACAATTTTAGACGAACAGTTAGTAACAGGTACGCTTTTTACATTAAAATACACAACGTACGCACGTTTCAACATTTTATTTCGGTTTTTCGAATGTGATACATGTACCTTTGTGAACATATTTTCGAGAACGCATGCTGCTACAGCGTGATTACCTGTAAATACCACATTAATGCAATTAATCCTGAAAGTGATGTCCGTCAACCTCAAAGCATTTGCGAATACGTGTAACGACATTCCTCTCAACAGCGAGTAGTTCGCCTTCCGTAATGTTCGTTGAAGCATTGACAATGCGCTGACGCATGTTGTCAGGCGTTGTCGGTGGATCACGATGGCAAATATCCTTCAGCTTCCGCCAGAGAAAGAAATGCGGGGACGTCAGATCCGGTGAACGTGCTGGACATGGTATGGTGCTTCGACGACCAATCCACCTGTCACGAAATATGCTATTCAATACCGCTTCAACCGCACGCGAGCTATGTGCCAGACATACATCATGTTGGAAGTACATCGCCATTCTGTCATGCAGTGAAACATCTCGTAGTAACATCGGTAAAACATTACGTAGGAAATAAGCATACATTGCACCATTTAGATTGCCATCCATAAAATGGGGGCCAATTATCCTTCCTCCCACAATGCCGCACCATACATTAACCCGCCAAGGTCGCTGATGTTCCACTTGTCGGAGACATCGTGGATTTTCTGTTGCCCAATATCGCATATTATGCCGGTTTACTTTACCGCTGTTGGTGAATGACGCTTCGTCGCTAAATAATACGCGTACAGAAAATCTGTCATCGTCCCGTAATTTATCTTCTGCCCGGTGACAGAACTGTACACGACGTTCAGACTCGTCGCAATTCCAAGTGCATAGAAATATGGTACGGGTGCAATCGATGTTGGTGTAGCATTCTCAACACCGACGTTTATCAGATTCCCGATTCTCGCGCAATTTGTCTGCTACTGATGCGCGGTTTAGCCGCGACAACAGCTAAAACACCTACTTGGGCATCATCATTTGCTGCAGGTCGTGGTTGACGTTTCACACGTGACTGAACACTTCCTGTTTCCTTAAATAACGTAACTATCCGGCGAACGGTCCGGACACTTGGATGATGTCGTCCAGGATACCGAGCAGCATACATAGTACACGCCCGTTGGGCATTTTGATCACAATAGCGATACATCAACACGATATCGAACTTTCCCGCAATTGTTGAAAGGTCCATTTTAACAGGGGTAATGTATCACGAAGCAAATACCGTCTGCACTGGCGGAATGTTACGTGATACCACGTACTTACACGTTTGTGACTATTACAGCGCCATCTATGACAAAGCGAAAAAAGTGGTCCAACTAAAACATTCGTATTTCTTTACGTACTACACGAATATGTAATAAAAAACGGGGATTCCTATTTTAAAAAACGCAGTTGACTACCGTTTGATCTATGGCAGCGCCATCTAGCGGGCCAACTATAGAGCCATCTGGTTTCCCCCTCCAAGCTTGACGAGTTTCGTTCTTTGTAATTTTTTCGTTTGGCGCTTATTTCCTGATATATTTGGCCCAGTCACAAGCACTGGACCACTCTGTATAGCTAACTGTTGCGTCTGTAATTCAGAACAGTAGTAAGCTATATGAGAGAATAACAATTACTTAATAAATAATGATAAAAACATTTGCTTATTAAATAGAAGCCTCGAGGTCACAAAAATAATTCGGACGGATGACGTTCCAATACGTCACACAGTTCCTCTTGTGTTTCGCGCGACAGAACGAACGACTTTACGAGAGATCTGACGGTTCTATCTCCGTTTCGTGTGTTATTACCGGCTACTGCGCATGTGCGCCAGGTATATCCCGCATGGATTGTGTAATACACTCACGCTCATAAATTAAGGATAATTGCAGAATGTGGTGCCACACAACGTGGCACTACACAAAACTGGAGCTAAGAGCATAGGCTAATAGGGAACACACACGACACATATATGTAAGTCCACGGTATTGGTGATAAGTTGCGAAAACCGTCCCGAAACACATGTGCTACA
Source organism: Schistocerca gregaria (assembly GCF_023897955.1). Taxonomy (NCBI): domain Eukaryota; kingdom Metazoa; phylum Arthropoda; class Insecta; order Orthoptera; family Acrididae; genus Schistocerca; species Schistocerca gregaria. The sequence continues at coordinate 82,571,342 of NC_064930.1, read as the reverse complement.
AAACGCCACTGTTTTCTGGCATGTACTCCGATGTCAATATTGGATATGATCACCGTACACACGTACACAGGCCACACAATGGGTTGGCATACTCTGGATCAGGTGGTCGAGCAACAGCTGGGGTATAGCGTCTCACTCTTGCACCAGTGCCTGTCGGAGCTCCTGAAGTGTCGTAGGGGTTTGAATACGGGCAGCGATACGTCGACCGAGAGCATCCCAGACGTGTTCGATGAGACTTAGGTCTGGGGAACAGACAGGCCACTCCGTTCGCCTCTCGTCTTCTGTGTCAAAGTACTCCTCCACCATGGTAGCTCGGTGGGCCCGTGCGTTATCATCTATCAGGAGGAAGATGGGACCCACTGCACCGCTGAAAAGGCAGACACCCTGGTGCAAAATGACGTCCCGATACACCTGACCAGTTACAGCTCTTCCGTCAAAGACATGCAGGGCTGTACTTGTACCAACCATAATCCCACCCCACACCATCAAACCACGACCTCCACACCGGTACCTTTCAAGAACATTAAGGGGTCGGTATCTGATTCCTGGTTCACGCCAGATGAAAACCCGGCGAAGACTTGTCCGTGAACACAACCTGGGACCACTGTTCGAATGAGCATGTACTGTGTTCTTCACACCAGGCTTTACGGGCTCTCCTGTAACCAGGGCTCAGTGGAATGCACCTTGCAGGTCTCCGGGCGAATAAACCGTGTCTGTTCAGTCGTCTGTAGACTGTGTGTCTGGAGACAACTGTTCCAGTGGCTGCGGTAAAGCCCAGAGCGAGGCTACCTGCAGTACTCCGTGGCCGTCTGCGGGCACTGATGGTGAGCTATCGGCCTTCTTGTGGTGTTGTACAGTGTGGACGTCCCGTACCGTAGCGCCTTGACACGTTTCCTGTCTGCTGGAATCGTTGCCATAATCTTGAGATCACACTTCGTGTCACACGGAGGGCCCGTGCTACGACCTGCTGTGTTTGACCAGCCTCCAGTCGCCCTGGTATTCTACCCCTCATAACGTCATCAATATGTGTTCTTTGAGCCATTTTCAACACACAGTCACCATTAGCACGTCTGAAAACGTCTGCAGACTTACTCGGTGCACTGTACTCTGACATGCACCAAGACACCTCTGCCTATGTGGAATGCTGCAAGCGCCACCGTGCGACGACCACAGGTCAAATGCACCGCATGGTCATACCCCGAGGTGATTTAAACCCGAAAACCGCCCACCAGAGCGCATTTTCACCACGTATCAGCATTATCCTTAATTTATGAGCTTGACTGTATCTGAGTGGGGTGTTCAAAATGGCTCTGAGCACTATGAGACTCAACTTCTGGGATCATTAGCCCCCTAGAACTAAGAACTAGTTAAACCTAAGGACTTTGCACACATCCATGACCGAGGATTCGAACCTGCGACCATAGCGGTCTCGTGGTTTCAGACTGTAGCGCCTAGAACCGCACGGCCACTTCAACCAGCACTGAATGGTGTGGACGAGCGTTTCTAGGCGTTACAGTCTGGAACCGCGCGACCGCTACGACCGCAGGTTCGAATCCTGCCTCGGACATGAATGTGTGTGGTGTCCTTCGGTCAGTTAGGTTTAAGTAGTTCTAAGTTCTAGGGGACTGATGACCTCAGTAGTTAACTCCCATAGTGCTCAGAGCCATTTCAACCATTTTGTATCTGAGTCTGGCCGAGGGCAGATTTTGATGGCCCGGAGGCTCCACACAAGCATTTCGGAAAGTGCACGATCTGTTATGTGTTCGAAGAGTGCCGTAGTGAGTGTCTTCAACGCGTTGTAAAACCAAGGTGAAACCACGTCTGGATGTCGTGGGGTTGTGCGACCACCCGTCGTTACAGGTACAGCATGTTGTAGGCTGGACTGACTAGTAATACAACAGAACAGGCGGCGAATATCAGACTTAACGGTGGACAAAAGACAAGTGTGTCTCAACACACAGTGCGCTCAACACTCCAGAAGGTGGGCATCAGCAGACGACGATCAGTGCATGTGCCAATGTTAACACCACGACATCAGCAACTACCACAGAAATGGACACGTGACCATCGCCACTGGAGGTTGGTGCTGTGGCAGAGCGTTACACGGTCTGATGACCCCCGATACCTTCTTCATCGTGCCGATGGGTGGGCGCGAATCGGTCGCCTTCCAGGAGAACAACTCCTCGACACCTGTACCACAGGTCGGAGACAAGCTGACGGCGACTTCATCGTGCTCTGGAGAACAGAGTCCAGTGCAGCTAGTGGAAGGCGTGGGATTAGCTGAGCGGTCTAAGCCGCTGCAGTCATGGACTGTGTGGCTGGTCCTGGCGGAGGTTCGAGTCCTCCCTCAGGCATGAGTGTGTGGGTTTGTCCTTAGGATGGCTGAAAGGGCTCTCAGCATTATGGGACTCAACTTCTGAGGTCATCAGTCTCCTAGAACTTAGAACTACTTAAAACTAACTAACCTAAGGACATCACACACATCCATATTGCAGGCAGGAGTCGAACCTGCGACCGTAGCGGTCGCTCGGTTACAGACTGTAGCGCCTAGAGCCGCTCGGCCATCCCGCCCGGCTGCCCTTAGAATAATACAGGTTAGGTAGTATGTCAGCTTAGGGACTGATGACCTTACCAGTTAAGTCCCATAAGATTTCACACACATTTGAACATTTTTGGACCAAAGAGTATCGTACACAGGTTACAGATCACGTACACGCCTTCACAATGTGAAGGCAGTGGTGAGACGCCCTGCTAAACCCACAGGACACGACAGGTAGTTTAAGTCGTGGGAAGGGGCCAAACTATGCGGCTGTCAGCTAAACATACAACCTTTTATTTGAACAAACATTACAAGAGCCAAGAAAACTAAAAAATAAAATAAAATAAAACCAGAGATTTAGTTTCGGAACTTAATTAGCGCCTGAATACTCCATACAATCCGGTGCCTTAAGGGCAAAACCACTTTAATTTACAAACGGATGAAAGCCAATAACTTAAAGCTCAACCTAAACCAGAAATTTAAAAGGTAGAACAACTTTAATTCAAAATCGGCTCAAGGCCCAGCACTCAACACTCAATAAAACTAAGCCAAGTGAAACATGGACGATGAATAGTTTGGACAAGAAGTAGCTTTCGAAATGTGGTGTTACAGAAGAATGCTGAAGATTAGATGGGTAGATCACATAACTAATGAGGAGGTGTTGAATAGGATGGGGGAGAAGAGAAGTTTGTGGTACAACTTGACTAGAAGAAGGGATCGGTTGGTAGGACATGTTCTGAGACATCGAGGGATCACAAATTTAGCATTGGAGGGCAGCGTGGAGGGTAAAAATCGTAGAGGGAGACCAAGAGATGAATACACTAAGCAGATTCAGAAGGATGTAGGCTGCAGTAGGTACAGGGAGATGAAGAAGCTTGCACAGGATAGAGTAGCATGCAGAGCTGCATCAAACCAGTCTCAGGACTGAAGACCACAACAAAAATACTAGTTTTTAAAAAATGCCAAAGGCTTTGCGTTAAACAGTTCTTAAATTAGGCTGAAAGCCCAAACCATCTGACGCCTTAAGGACAAAACAACCTTATCTAAGAACCGGCTAGAAGCCATACAAGTACAAACAACAAGAACTAGAAAAGACAACCCAACGGACCCCCCGCGAAGATAACCTCTGATCCACCCAGCCACCACCAACAGGGAGTTCAGCAGAACAACGTAGAAGGTATTGGCGCCCACAACCGACTAAACACGGAGCTGTCGAACTACACACTGTGCTGGACAGCAACAACACGATGAGGAAATACACTGCCTGAATTTACGTCAACTGCCAGGGCAGGTAACCGGAACATTAACAGCCACAAGGCAGAAGATTGCGCTTGTGCACTTCAATTCTAAGTAACCAAGTACAGTTAAACTCCACCGGATGGTGGCTAAAATCTACACACTGTATAAGACACAGTACGCTGTCGTGGACGGTGTGTTTATCTCAGCACATCCTTAAGGCGCCTCTACAAGCCATATTTGGCAGCAATACCATTGACACAAACATTGCTGTAGTGTTTTCTGAATTAAAACGTTGACGTGAGAATTTCCTTGCCAGCCCACCTTTAAATGAGATTTGCTGAAATTTTGTTGGACCTGTCCCCCTTAGTTCTGAGCTGACGCAATTAATGGACGTCTCTCTAGGAGATAGTAACAACGATATCGACCTTTTGAAAATAATTTAATTTATTGTCCGACATAATTGAACCTTTTTGTTTTCTACCTCTCAGAAAATTAGGTTCGACGCCTGATGGGGAATTGCAGCCCAGGTTCGGGACCACTGAACTGGGGCGTGTGAATAATGAGCGCTGTCGGTGACGGAGGCCACGCCAGTGAGGTCCCCGGCTGGAGCCACGCCGCGGCAGAAGATCCAGGAGGCGGCGCCGCCTTCTTTGCCGTCAGCAGAGGTGCCGCCAGCGACGGGCGGTGCCCCCGGTACAGGACGTCAGCAGGCGTCGCGTGGGCGCGGGGCCCGCTCGCTGTGCTGTTTACATCGGCGCGTCTGGTGGAGCTGGAGCAGGTGTCGAGGCGGCGAGGAACGAGAGCCGTTATATCCGACCACGAGGATACGAGCGAAGAGTGGGTCGGAAGAAGGGGAAGCGAGAGGAGGAAGGGATGGAGACATGAAGCGAAAAGTAGGAGACAGGACGAGAACAAGAAGAGGAGGAGGGAGGAAGGAAGGAAGGGACGAGAAGAACAAGAAGAAGGAGTTATGAAAAAAGAAGGTATGTGAAGAACAAAAAAAAAAAGAATGATAAGAAGAGAAAGAAGGAGGAGGAGAAATAGAAGAACAAGAGAAAGAAGTGTTAAGAAGAACAAGAAATGGGTGCTGAAAAGAAGAATATATATAAATCACCTAGTAGATGGTGTTGGAAGTTCCATGCGGCTTTTCGCGGATGATGCTGTAGTATACTGAGCATTAGAAAATTGCAGCGAAATGCAGGAAGATCTGCAGCGGATATCCACTTGGTGCAGGGCAACTGACCCTTAACATAGACAAATGTAATGTATTGCGAATACATAGAAAGAAGGATCCTTTATTGTACGATTATACAATAGCGGAACAAACACTGGTAGCAGTTACTTCTGTAAAATATCTGGGAGTATGCGTACGGAACGATTTGAAGTGGAATGGTCATATAAAATTGATTGTCGGTAAGGCGTGTCCCAGGTTGAGATTCATTGGGAGAGTCCTTAGAAAATGTAGTCCATCAACAAAGGAGATGGCTTACAAAACACTCGTTCGACCTATACTTGAGTATTGCTCATCAGTGTGGGATCCATACCAGATCGGGTCGACAGATACAGAAGATACAAAGAAGAGCGGCGCGTTTCGTCACAGGGTTATTTGGTAAGCGTGATAGCGTTACGGAGATGTTTAGCAAACTCAAGTGGCAGACCATGCGAGAGAGGCGCTGTGCATCGCGGTGTAGCTTGCTGTCCAGGTTTCAAGAGGGTGCGTTTCTGGATGAGGCATCGAATATATTGCTTCCCCCTACTTATACCTCCCGAGGAGACCACGAATGTAAAATTAGAGAGATTCGAGCGCGCATGGAAGGTTTCCAGCAGTCGTTCTTCGTGCAAACCATACGCGACTGGAACAGGAAACTGAGGTAATGACAGTGGCACGTAAAGTGCTCTCCGCCACACACCATTGGGTGGCTTGCGGAGTATAAATGTAGATGTAGAAGGAGAAGAAGAGATAAGAAGAACAAAAATGGTGTGATCAAAAGAATAAGGGATGAGAAGAAGAAGAAGGGGTGAGGAGAAGAAGAAAAAGAAGATGGAGAGAAAAAGAAATTAGAGGAGAAGAAGATATGAGAGGATAAGAAAAGAAAGAGAAGGAAAAGGGATGATGAAAAAAATTAAGTGATGAGAAAAACAAGGAAGAAGAAGGAGGGATGAGAAGAACAAGAAGAAGATATGATGAAAAGAAGAGGAGAAAGAAGAAGCAAGAGGAAGAGACGAGGAACGAGAAGGTGTGGAATTATTAACTGCAGAAAGGTAATGTGTCCAAAATTTCGGAAATTCGTTTTATTGCATCAAAGAAGTCCATCTTTTACTGCTTAAGTGGAACTTTTGCACATTCAATAAAGCCTCTCTAGGAACAGGTACAGCTCACCTGTTACCTTAGAAGGGGTAGGAATGACAAGGTTTCTGGTATCAAGACAAAACTGAGAAAAGAGGAACAACATTCTTAGTGTTGTTCTCGTGAAAACAGAAGACTTAACAGATTACGAAACTTGGTGTCCAAAATTCTGAAAAAAATCGAAGGAGCAAAACATCTTTTGCATTATGAACCTATCATGAATTTAGTTTTAGCAAAGACACGCCACAGATAGTTCAATGAAATATAAATATCAATGGTTTACAAGGTAACAGCTTTCATTTAAGGAATACTCCGACAAATGTAAAGCTTTCAAAACCTGTCTACAAAGGCAAACTACCCATACAACTTTGTTAAGGCGAGCTCACTCTCTTTCTCCGGTTAGTAGTTCGTTAGAGAAGCTACAGGATACAGCAAAAACTAAACGATAGAACAGATAAACGACTCTGGTGCAAAGAGGATATAGGTGAGGGTAGAGAAGAAACGACAGGAGAAGAAAGGCGAGGAAGAGATGACAGAAGAAGAGGTTATTGGAGAACAGACGAGGTACTGACGAGGCAGGAAAACAGATAAGGACTAAGCGACGAACAGAGGACTAAGAAGGAGAAGAAGTGATGAGAAGAAGAAGAAACAGAAGAGAAAGAAACAAGAAGCACAAGAAGGTGCGATCAAAAGAAGAAGGGGAAGGGACAATAATAAAAAGTAGAAGATTGGGCGAGAAGAATAAGGGACGATACAGGATGGAGCAAAGAGTAAAAGATAAAGGAGATACAAAAGGATGAAGCAAAGAGGATATAGGAAGGAGATAACGGTAAAAAAGAGAAGATAGACTGATTAAAAAAAACGTGTTCAAATGTGTGTGAATTCGTAAGGGACCAGACAGTTAATCTCATCGGTCCCTAGACTAACACAAAAACTAACCTGCGAAGATCACCACACACACACACACACACACACACACACACACACACACACACACACACACACACAGACAGACACACACACACACATGCCCGAGGGAGGACTCGAACCTCTGGCGGAAAAGACCGTATACTGCTTAGGTAATGGCTCTGAGCACTATGGGACTTAACTTCTGAGGTCATCAGTCTCCTAGAACTTAGAACTACTTAAACCTAACTAACCTAAGGACATCACACACGTCCATGCCCGAGGCAGGATACGAACCCGCGACCGTAGTGGTCGCGCGGTTCGCGACTGTAGCGCCTAGAACCGCTCGGCCACTCCGACCGGCTGCTTAGGTAAGCAGCAGATTTTATGCAGAGGTGATGCGAAAGAGCTGACAGTCTAATTTTTTTAGGCATATGGTGTTTCGTTTCACTTGTATTCGCGACGTGGTAACAAACTTTTAATTTTGTGATTTTCAAATAGTTCGTTTCTATTTTCTACAAGAACGTTTTACAGGAATTACAACTATGTCCGTTACTGGAGCAAATATGTCGTTCTTATTCGAAATCTCTATATTTTCATAATAGCGTACTTACTGTATGACAAAATTAGTTGTAAATTTGTAACATAAAATATTTCGTGGCATTGTTTGCGGTAATTGTATTAAAATCCAGCGACCTTTCGCAAAAATAACAAATAACTATGTAAACCTCGATTTTATTTCTAGTCTGCCGGAGGTAACTGGTTTTATCTACAATAACCATGACCAGAGCGCAATGGCGGATCACGTAAGCATAGCCTCCTCATGTAGTCTTCAAATCTTTGTCTGAGGATGGCTATTTATTTTTATTTATATATTTATTGTTCCGTGGGACCAAATTAAGGAGAAGTCTCCATGGTCATGGAACGAGTCAATACATGAAATTATAACACGATAGTAGAAATAGATAAAATGAAATATAAAAAAATATATTCAGGCGACAAGTCGTAAGTTTAAATCAAGAAAATCAACAATGTAACAATGGAATTTGCTTCATTGTTCAGCTCTTCCAGGATCTGCTCCACAGAATAGAAGGAGTGAGCCATGAGGGAACTCTTCAGTTTAGACTTAAAAGACTTAGGGTTACTGCTAAGATTTTTGAGTTCTTGTAGCTATTGTAGTTAGAACTGTTTACCTCCAGTGCAACGAAAATGAATTGAGATTTAGAGCAGAGCTTTTTGTTTTTATTTCCAACGAGTTGCCAACATTTCTTAGCTTCCGTAAATAAATTATGTTAACAATAATTTGTAATTTGTATATGAATGTTTTTCCAGCTATCTTTGCCTTTTCGCAGGATAGTGTGTTATACTCGGTAGGAATGGGTTGAAAGACTTCTGGATGGAAGCAGTGAACCGTGAAGAACAGAAATAAATGTTGTACTTGCCGAGAATTCTCTCAAAATCTGTGCTCCTCACCGAAATCTGAAAATTTTACTCAACAAGACGTGTGTGAATTTAGAAAAGAACGCGAGAAACATGAGGAAGATGTTCATCAACTGCTACAATAAGTTGTCGTCAACAACAAGATAAAGTAAATAAGGGAAAGTTTAGTTGTACTGCTTGTTTTCAGCGACTGTTCAAAATGCGCACGATTTTCATCGTAATGGAAGAAAATGCACATAGAATTGACAAACTATGTATACACTGAGGCGCCAAAGATGATGATATAGGGATGTGTACTCAAATATAGATACAGGTAAACAGAGAGAATACGTTGCTGCGGTAGGCAACGCCTATATAAGGCAACAAGCGTCTGACACAGTTAAGTCGGCTACTGCTGCTACAATGGCAGGTTATCAAGATGTAAGCCAGTTTGAACGTGGTGTTAGAGTCACGACCATTTCACAACTGTACGGTGAATATTATGTTTCTAGCATTTGTAGACTTAGAGAAATCTTTTGACAATGTTGACTGGAATACTCTTTCAAATTCTGAAGGTGGCAGGGGTAAAATACAGGGAGCGAAAGGTTATTTACAATTTGTACAGAAACCAGATGGCAGTTATTAGAGTCGAGGGACATGAAGGGGAGCAGTGGTTGGGAAGGAAGTGAGGCAGGGCTGTAGCCTCTCCCCGATGCTATTCAATGTGTATAATGAGCAAGCAGTAAAGGAAACAAAAGAAAAGTTCAGAAGAAGCATTAAAAACCACGGAGAAGAAAAAAAAACTTCGAGGTTCGCCGATGACATTGAAATTCTGTCAGAGACTGGAAAGGACTTGGAAGAGCAGTTGAATGGAATGGACAGTGTCTTGAAAGGAGGGTATAAGATGAACATCAACGAAAGCAAAACGAGGATAATGGAATGTAGTCGAATTAAATCGGGTGACGCTGAGGGAATTGGATTAGGAAATGAGACACTTAAAGCGGTAAAGGAGTTTTGCTATTTGGGCAGCAACATAACAGATGATGGTCGAAGTAGAGAGGATATAAAATGTAGACTGGCAATGGCAAGGAAAGCGTTTCTGAAGAAGAAAAATTTGTTAACATCCAGTATTGATTTAAATGTCAGGAAGTCGTTTCTGAAAGTATTTGTACGGAGTTTAGCCATGTATGGAAGAGAAACAAGGACGATAAATAGTTAGGACAAGAAGAGAATAGAAGCTTTCGAAGTGTGGTGCTACCGAAGAATGCTTAAGATTAGAGGAAGTATTGAATAGGATTGGGGAGAAGAGGAGTTTGTGGCACAACTTGACAACAAGATGGGATCGGATCGTAGGACATGTTCTGAGGTATCGAGGGATCACAAATTTAGCATTGGAGGGTAAAAATCGTAGAGGGAGACCAAGAGATGAATACACTAAAGAGATTCCGAAGGATGTAGGTTTCAGTAAGTACTGGGAGAAGAAAAAGCTTGCACAGGATAGACTAGCACAGAGAGGTGCATCAAACCAGTCTCAGGACTGAAGACAACAACAACAACAACAACAACAACAACAACAACAAGAGGAAATATCAACAAACATTTTGACCAAATTTGATATTGATATCTATAACACACACCGAGAAAAAAATTCTCAAAGAACATGCTTTTTTACGGCCAAAGATCGTAAACCTCCCCTTAAAGCATGTTCAGGACTTACTATCGACAGACGTTCCGTACTGGGAGCAGTTTTGTCGCTAGTTTCTTCAGCAGCAACCACGATTCCGGGTCTTTCGCCATCCATCCTATTCACAGATGAGGCCACGTTTAAGCGTAATGGTATCTTCAGCTGAAATAAGAATCATGTGTGGGATAAAATGCAGAACTCCCACGGTATGGTGACAACGAACCATCAACATCGGTGCAGACGGAACGTGTGGGCAGGGATAACTGGCGACCGTGTTTTGGGCTTTCCACGCCGGCTAACAGCCCGGAACTATCGGCGTTTCTTGCGGGTGACTTTGCCACCTCTGCTGGAAGAAGTTCCACTGATCATTCTAAGCATTACGTGGCTGCCACATGACGGCGCTCCAGCCCACTTCGCCGTTAACGTCCGAACGCATCTCAATCGTGTCTTCCCTGGTCGATGGATCGGACGAGGGGGACCCAGTTGCAGTGCCTGCTCGTCCACCGGCTCTCAATCACTGTCACTTCTGGTTATGGACCCGTCTGAATAGTATCGTGTTTTCAGTGCCCACTCCAGATGTGGAGACACTGGAGCAGCGTATTCGTGCTGCCTTTGACACTGTTCGAATGGAACGTGGCCGATGTGAACGTGCGAGACAGCGCATACACGCATGCGCTGAGGCACATACTGGAACTGTGCCTGAATGGTAGCGCATGTCAGACCGCACTCCCTGTAATAATAAATGGCCTCTAGCGTGGGAACCATGCATTTCCGGACATCAGATCATGCGCTGATAAGAAACTCCCTGGCAGATTAAAATTGTGTGCCGGACCGAGACTCGAATTCCGGACCTTTGCCTATCGAGGACAAGTGCTCTACCGACTAAGTTACCAACCTTTCCTCACACCTTCATTTCCACCAGTACCTGGTCTTCAAACTTCGCACACGAGCTTCTGCGGAACTTGCAGAACTAGCACTCCTGGAAGACAGGATATTGAGGAGATATGGCTTCGCCATAGCCTGGGGGATGTTTCCAGAATAAGATTTTCACTCGGTAGCGGAGTGTGCGCTGATATGAAACTGTCAGGAGGTTTCGGAGCTTATATTCTCTTCGTATAGAGGCCGCTCCTGTCGCGGTATCATTCTAGTCAGGGAACTACTACGTATCGTCTCACTGCCTTGATGCTGCAACGTTCCAGGCAGACGTGCAGGCGCTCGATGTTATGCCGGAGCCGGCCGCAGTGACCGAGGGGTTCCAGTCCGGTACCGCCGCGACCGCTTCGGTCTCTGGTTCGAATCCTGCCTCGGGCATATATGTGTGTGACGTCTTTAGGTTACTTAGGTATAAGTAGTTCTGGGGGTCTGATAACCTCAGAAATTAAGTCGCATAGTGCTCAGAGCGATTTGAATCATTTGTTACGCCGGAACATTAACCGTGTGTCGACAACCTGCACTTGTTCATCCATTATGTACACTACTGGCCATTAAAATTGCTACACCAATATGAAATGCAAATGATAAACGGGTATTCATTGGACAACAATATTATACTAGATTACATTTTCATTCAATTTGGGTGCATACATCCAGAGAAATCAGTACCCACAACAACCACCTCTAGCCTTAATAACGGCCTTGATACGACTGGACATTGAGTCAAACAGAGCTTGGATGGCGTCTACAGGTACAGCTGCCCATGCAGCTTCAACACGATACCACAGTTCATCAAGAGTAGTGACTGGCGTATTGTGACGAGCCAGCTGCTCGGCGACGATTGAGCAGACTTTTTCAAGTGGTGACAGATCTGGAGAATGTGCTGGCCACGGCAGCAGTCGAACACTTTCTGTATCCAGAAAGGCCCATACAGGACCTGCAGCATGCGGTCGTGCATTATCCTGCTGAAATGTACGGTTTCGCAAGGATCGAATTTAGAGTAGAGTCGTAAAATGTAACGCCCACTGATCAAAGTGCCGTCAGTGCGAACAAGAGGTGACCGAGATGTGTAACCAATAGCAGCACATACCATCACGCCGTGTGATACGCTAGTATGGCGATGACGAATACACGCTTTCAGTGTGCGTACACCGCGATGTCAATTAACACGGATGCGAGCATCGTGATGCTGTAAACAAAACCTGGATTAGTCCGAAAAAATGACGTTTTGCCATTCGTGCACCCAGGTTCGTCCTCGAGAACACCATCGCAGGCGCTCCTGTCTGTGATGCAGCGTCAAGGGTAACCGCAGCCACAGTCTCCGAGCTGATAATCCGTGCTGCTTCAAACGTCGTCGAACTGTTCGTGCAGATGGTTGTTGTCTTGCAAACGTCACCATCTGTTCACTCAGGGATAGAGACGTGGCTGCACGATCCGTTACAGCCGTGCGGGTAAGATGCCTGTCATCTCGACTGCTAGTGATACGAGGCTGTTGAGATCCAGCACGGCGTTCCGTATTACCCTCCTGAATCCACCGATTCCATATTCTGCTAACATTCATTGGATCTCGACCAACGCGAGCAGCAATGTCGCGATACGATAAACCGCAATCGCGATAGACTACGATCCGACCTTTATCAAAGTCGGAAACGTGATGTTACGCATTTCTCCTCCTTACACGAGGCATCGGTTGGAAACTTTCCTCATATCAGCACGTTGTAGGTACCCAACCTTGTGTGGATGCTCTGAAACCTAATCATTTGCATATAACAGCATCTTCTTCCAGTCGGTTAAATTTCGCGTCTGTAGCACGTCATCTTCGTGGTGTAGCAATTTTAATGGCGAGTAGTGTATAATAATGTTGTATATGCCCCTTAGCAATGAATTAGCCGTTACGTAGTTAATTATGTGCCAAGTTGTCAATCAATTCGATTATCTCTTGGGAAGTGAGCGATAAAGAAATTTCTGGTTCATTGCCGGAAGTACCTACAACTCGAAGAAGTCATATTCATGACATATGTGTCTCATTTTGAAAGTTGTTTAAGTAAATAGATATATACTGAAAGTTTTCTCAATAAATAAAAATAAAGGGTGGTCCATTGATAGTGACTGGGCCAAATACCTCACGAAATAAGCATCAAACGAAAAAACTACAAAGAACGAAACTCGTCTAGCTTGAAGGGGAAAACCAGATGGCGCTATGCTTGGCCCCCTAGATGGCGCTGCCATATGTCAAACTGATATCAACTGCGTTTTTTAAATAGGAGCCCCCATTTTTTATTATATATTCGTGTGGTACGTAAAGAAATATGAATGTTATAGTTGGACCACTTTTTTCGCTTTGTGGTAGATGGCGCTGTAATAGTCACAAACGTATAAGTACGTGGTATCACGTAACATTCCGCCAGTGCGGAAGGTATTTGCTTCGCGATACATTACCAGTGTTAAAATGGACCGTTTACCAATTGAGGAAAAGGTCGATTTCGTGTTGATGTATGGCTATTGTGGTCAAAATGCCCAACGGGCGTGTGCCATGTATGCTGCTCGGTATCCTGGACTACATCACCCAAGTTACGTTATTTAAGGAAACAGGAAGTGTTCAGCCACATATGAAACGTCAGCCACGACCTGCAACAAATGATGATGCCCAAGTAGGTGTTTTTGCTGCTGTCGCACATCTTTAGCACATAAATTCCGCGAGAATCGGGAATCTCAAAAACGTCGGTGTTGAGAATGCTACATCAACATCGATTGCACCCGTACCATATTTCTATGCCTCAGGAATTGCATGGCGACGACTTTGAACGTCGTGTACAGTTCTGCCACTGGGCACAAGAGAAATTACTCGACGATGACAGATTTTTTTGTGCGCATTCTATTTAGCGACGAAACTGCTGGAATACTTAACTTTAATCCATTAATGGAGAACGTCGCTCTTTATGGCACATGATTCACAATATCAATAGTATGGATACTGGCGCCTTGCTAGGTCGTAGCAAATGACGTAGCTGAAGGCTATGCTAACTATCGTCTCGGCAAATGAGAGCGTAGAAGTCAGTGAATCATCGCTAGCAAAGTCGGTTGTACAACTGGGCGAGTGCTAGGAAGTCTCTCTAGACCTGCCGTATGGCGGCTCTCGGTCTGCAATCACTGATAGTGGCGACACGCGGGTCTGACGTATACTAACGGACCGCGGCCGATTTAAAGGCTATCACCTAGCAAGTGTGGTGTCTGGCGGTGACACCACAAATAGCATATTTCATAGCAGGTGGATTGGTCGTCGAAGCACCATACCGTGGCCCGCACGTTCACCGGATCTGACGTCCTCGGATTTCTTTCTGTGGGGAAAGTTGAAGGATATTTGCTATCGTGATCCACCGACAACGCCTGACAACATGCGTCAGCGTATTGTCAATACATGTGCGAACATTACGGAAGGGAAACTACTCGCTGTTGAGAGGAATGTCGTTACACGTATTGCCAAATGCATTGAGGTTGACGGACATCACTTTCAGGATTAATTGCATTAATGTGGTATTTACAGGTAATCACGCTGTAACAGCATGCGTTCTCAGAAATGGTAAGTTCTCAAAATACATGTATCACATTGAAACAACCGAAAAAAAATGTTCAAACGTACCTATCTTCTGTGTTTTAATTTATATAACGAACCTGTTATCAACTGTTTGTCTAAAATTGTGACCCGTTAGTTTGTGACTATTACAGCACCATCTATGACAAAGCGAAAAATATCACAGAACTATAACATTCATATTTCTTTACGTACTACACGAATATGTAATAAAAAATGGGGGTTCCTATTTAGAAAATCGCAGTTGATATGGGTTTGATCTGTGGCAGCGACATCTAGTGGGCTAACCATAGCGCCATCTGGTTTCCCCCTTCGATCTACATGAGTTTCATTCTTTGTAGTTTTTTCGTTTGACGCTTATTTCGTGATATATTTGGCCCGGTCACAACCAATGGACCACCCTGTATAGCTGATGGTTGTCCTTATTTACAGCTGCGAGTTAATTTAGTGTGAATCTGAGGGGCGTTGTGATGGGGGAGTTGCCCTAGTCGGTACTAGTCTTATGAAGTGGTGATTTAATAACGATCTTTTGAAAATGATTTATTTCTCGATCAAAATAGGATGGAAAACTTTTTACTTTACCCCAAAGGAAATTCCAGTTGAGCCCTCGATGGGTAAATACCTCTGGGCTGGGAAGAACTGGTCTATTTGTAATTAAGGTAAACTTCGGAATCCTCGTCATGAGGGAAGCACTCGGAGGTTTCAAACGGAGTTCGTGTCAGCCTGCAAACAGGCGAGCCAGCCTCGGGCTAAGGTCGCGTCCTGTGTAAGCGACAAAGGCGAGCGACAGCCTCAGGCGACAAAACACGTCCGCATGTGTAGTTACGGAAGTGTCCAACGTGAGCGACACCTGTGTCGCTGCCTGTCTCCCGCTGCAACTGGCGTTTGAATTCGAACGTGTTTGAATCTATCTTGTCGCCACAGCACGCGTGACACAGAGCGACAGCCACGTGTCTTCTCGGCAAAGCGGTGTAGCGGGCGCGACGGCAGCTATGATATGCATATCACCTGATTTTAACAAAAGTATTCGGTGAGATAATTTGATGCTTCTGCATCTTAACAGGACCACACCCTGCCTATCTAACCCATTTTGGAAAATATTTGAGTCATTTATGAAAAAACTGTTTTATGCAGGACCTTAATATTTTTCCTGTATGTTACATGATGGTAATAGAGTCAACTGTACTAAAATCTGCTTTATCCATTTTATAGTTTTTAAGACATACCTGTATACTGAGCAAGCAGTAGAGGAAACAAAAGAAAAATTCGGAGTAGGTATTAAAGTCCATGGAGAAGAAATAAAAACGTTAAGGTTCGCCAATGAGATTGTGGTTCTGTCAGAGACGGCAAAGGACCTGGAAGAGCAGCTGAACGGAATGGACAGTGTCTTAAAAGGAGGATATAAGATGAAGATCAACAAAAGCAAAACGTGGATAATGGTTTAACAACCGTAATAACAGCAGCAGGAAGAGAATGCTAGTGACAATAAGATTCTCTAGTTGCCTGAGCTCTATTGTATTTGCACTATGAAATTTCTCCTGATGGACACAATCCATGACATGGCTTTTCATCAGCAGAGGGCGTTACGTATAGGCGTAATATGCAGGAGCTTCTATATAAATATCTTTGAAAGAGGTGAGTACATTTGTAAACAAGCACTGCAAACGTTAATATAACAACTACTCGCAATCACACTTGAACAAAACTAACTGCGTGTTTGAAAGTTTGTTGTTTACAAACAGCAGAAACTAAAGAATACCGACCTTTGCATTCCAAGGATAGCCAACACATCTGCGAGTAAAAAACAAAAAAATCCCTAACGTGCAATGTACGGGATATAAAGATCTATAACATATGCAGAAAAGTGCGTGACAGAAAAGTGCGTGTGGCACATAAACACACGTGGTAGGAAAACGCTCTTTAAATGCTCGGGGAAAAAAAAGCAGCAAAAACCTTGATATATCGAAATATGACATCGGAAAATCGATTTTTTTCCGACCTGAACCACGGTGTGGTCTCCTTAAAGCTTCATATCTGTGCTCGATAAAGGCCTGAATTTATTTTCGTTATTCGTCACAATTAGTGTGCTTCACAAAACTGAGTACATGGCTGCACGAAATTTTTAAGATTTTGCAGCAGTAAAATCATATTGCGTATACTTTCCATAGAGTTCATTTTAGCTCATACAGCCTGCCGGGGTGGCCGAGAGGTTCTATGCACTACAGTCTGGAACCACACGACCGCGACGGTCGCAGGTTCCAATCCTGCCTCGGGCATGGGTGTGTGTGATGTCCTTAGGTTAGTTAGGTTTAAGTAGTTCTAAGTTCTAGGGGACTGATGACCTCAGAAGTTAAGTCCCATAGAGGTCAGAGCCATTTGAACCACTTTTTAGCTCATACATAACTGGTATGAAATATAAACAATATATCTAAATTGTATTTAAAGCTGAGAGCGGAATGGTATCTCTTTTCATTCCTGAGATACTGGTAGTTACATCCGCGGGCGGGTTGCTCGCGGCGCGCCTGAATCTTTCCTGCGCTTCGGAAACTAAGTGGTCCTAAAAACCGTCGTACCTCACAAACGGTTCAAGGTATCGAAACGACTTATTTGGTAATGATAGCACGCAGAAAGGACTAATTTATCGTGTGATTACCATTAGATACGCTATTGTCAAACTTGTGAGCAGAGCGGAAAGAAGACTCCCTGTAACTTACACCAGGTAGTTTTACCCCAATCTTCATAGCCGAACAAAGAGAGAGAAACGGGCAAACTGGATATCAAAGTGGCCATCGTGTGGTCTAGTTTTACAAGAAAATATTTAATCGCTTGAAAGTAATCAGGGTAATTAAGGAAAATTTAATCACCGAGTTGACGAAAAAATGAAATATTTCACGAAAATTTGCTGTAAAATTATGTAAGTGATCCGTCAAAAAGTCCATCTGTTCAAGGTCTAGCTATTTTGCACAGAAAAAGATATATTGGTGCGGTATTTAAATGCTAGAAAGGCTTACTTCGAATCAAATATGGGACAGAGTGTCACAGAAATGATACAGGATTTGGGATGGACATCATCAAAAGATAGCCGTTTTTCGTTGCGACGGAATCTTCTCACGAAATTCCAATCACCAACTTTCTCCTCCGAATGCGAAAATATTTTGTTGACACCAATTTACATAGGGAGGAACGATCACCAAGATAAAATAAGGGAAAGATATAGGTGTTCATTCTTCCCGCACGCTATACGAGATTGGAATAATAGAGAATTGTGAAGGCGGTTCGATGAACCCTCTGCCAGGCACTTAAATGTAATTTGCAGAGTATCCATGTAGATAGATTTATACTTGGTTATTGCGGAAATATGTTCTTTGGATGCAGCCGCGCCAACTCTAACTTATAGGAGTTCGGTACATGATTTACTAAACGTCATTATCGAATATTTAATTTAAATTCCGCGAAGAAAATGAAATATAAAGATAGTACGCGATTCTATGACAGAAATATACATGTTTCTTACACTTTTGTTCTTCATTCGGGCAGCAAAGAAAAGCAGCAATAAGCAAATAAAACGCCAGATTTCTGTTTCTAATCTACGTAGCGATGTAAACATGAGCGGAATGAAAGCTCAAAATGGCACGATCTGCGGCTCTATGCAGGACATTTGTAAAATATTTCAGAAATATTCAACAAAATAACACAGTTTGCACAAGAGGCATGCTGTGTTTAGCATTCGTTGGGAAACATAATGGCAGATGCGCCAGCCTGTGTTTTTAGGAGCTCTAGCAGCGGCATATCTTTCTCGTAGGCCTCGATGGAATAGCACGTTCGGGTGTCTTTACGAACGTGCAGAGCAATATCTAGCATGTCAGATATTCTTATCGTTGACCAATCAGATGGCACAACGCCACCTACGTCACACGCACTCCATTTCCCATCAGCACAGAGCTGTGAGGCACCATATTGGCATTCAGTTAAAGCATATACGTACATGCCGTTTCTGGGCTCAAGCAAATTGAGAATCACTCTAAAACCCGTTGTTAAATGCGTGATTCGTTGCAATAAAATAATGATAAACATCATATTCGTGGCTGAAGAATTAATATAACTTGTGTATTATTAGAGTATGTCATTTGAAGGCTGTGACACACTGAGGATCCACCAAAAACACATTGATCATAGCACAAGTTGTTAAGATTAAATTTCTGTTAGTAATATAGCTACGATTAAAGCGTTTATCAAGTGGCAATATGTTAGATTTGGCCTTACACGATTAGTTGTCTGTTTAGCACGCCGCCACCGTAGTTCAGCGTGTTCGGTCAGAGGGTTAGCTGCCCCGTGTATTAAAAAAAGTGAGTGAACGAATCAACGATGAACTTCAACAGATGTCATGGGACGTCCGCCCCCAACATATCCAACGAACAATTACAAACAAAATGAGATCATACAAAAAAGCGTAGTGAGTAGCGTTAATGATTTCCAACAAAAAGCGTGATACGGTGGTAGTTCGCGTCTGGCTACGTCTAAATATTTTTTTCCTAACATTCGCATTTTTAATAGGTTCTGCTGCTTTATTATTAATTTAATGTAAGTACCGGGTGATCAAAAAGTCAGTATAAATTTGAAAACTTAATAAACCACGGAATAATATAGATAGAGAGGTAAGAAATGACACACATGCTTGGAATGACATGGGGTTTTATTAGAAAAAAAAACCGAAGTTCACAAAATGTCCGACAATTGGCGCTGCACAGCAAAACGCCAGTGACTGCGCATGACAATCGTGTATAAAAGTAGCTGTAATGAGAGAGAGAATCAGATGTGCCAGCAGTCGCAGCATGTTGACGTTACCTGAAAAGGCGCTTTTAGAGAAGCTGCATTATCAGAATGGGGAATGTGCTAGTTCAGCGTTACGATCCTATCGTCATAGGAAGGGGATTCGAACGGGTAAAGGTCCATTGAAAAATGCAGCTAGCTGTGGCGAGAATGATTTCGAAGTTTGAAGCCACGGGTTGTTCAGACGATAGACCCCGTAGTGGCCGACCGAACACAAGGCATGATGCTGCTGAGGCAGTTCAGGAAGAAATGGAGACTGTAGCGGGTTCGTCTATGCGCTCGTGCAATGGCATTCCGTACACTACTGTTTGGTTGGCACTTAGACGTACCCTCCGATGCTATCCATCGGCATCCTGAACTGTTACCTGGCGATTTAGTGAAGCGGAGGGCATTTGCGGTGTGGGCGTTTCAAAAGATGGCGGAAGGTGACGATTGGTTGAGTAACGTGTTGTGGACCGACGAAGCTCATTTCACGCTCCGAGGGTCTGTCAAAGCCCACAAATGCAGAATTTGGGCTACCGAAAATCTTAGAACTGTCGTGGAAACTCCATTGCACGACGAGAAAGTCCCGGTATGGGTTGGATTTACCACATCTACCATTATCGGGCCATTTTTCTTCGAGGAAATGCCTGATTCTGGTTTTGTAACTGCTACCGTGACGGGTGAGAGGTACGCCGATATGTTACAGAATAGCATCATCTCCAGCCTGGCTGATAAACACCTGCTGGAACGTACTATGTTTATGCAGGATGGCGCTCCACCCCATATTGCTAGACGCGTGAAAGGTCTCTTGCGCGCGTCGTTTGGTGGTGACCGTGTGCTCAGCCGACAGGTTCGTCACGCTTGGCCTCCCAGGTCCCCAGACCTCAGTCCGTGCGATTATTGGCTTTGGGGTTACCTGAAGTCGCAAGTGTATCGTGATCGACCGATATCTCTAGGGATGCTAAAAGACAACGTCCAACGCCAATTCATCACCATAACTCCGGACATGCTTTACAGTGCTGTTCACGTTATCCTTCGACTACAGCTATTGTTGGGGAATGATGGTGGACATATTGAGCATTTCCTGTAAAGAACATCATCTTTGGTTTGTCTTACTTTGTTATGCTAATGAGTGCTATTTTGATCAGATGAAGCGCCATCTGTCGGATTTTTTTGAACTTTTGTATTTTTTTGTTTGTAATAAATCCCCATGTCATTCCAAGCATGTGTGTAAAATTGTACCTCTGTATCTACATTATTCCGTGATTTATTCAAATTTGTACTGACTTTTTGATCACACGGTATATGCCTTTTTCTTGAGGAGTGAGTTTGTTCGATTGGGTTAATGTACAGGACAGCTTGCGCTACTCGTATAAAGATATTTCGTTCCTTTTTCTTTTGAGTTTCGTAATTCACATGTTGTAAAGATTCTGCTACTGCATAGGAACAGTAATCAAACAAGAATAGCCTTAGGGTTTTACTAAAATGTTGGAATGAGAAAATAATGTTTATCTCATGCAGAGAACTATTGCAAATTTCGAGAATGAGATTTTCACTCTGCAGCGGAGTGTACGCTGATGTGAAACTTCCTGGCAGATTAAAACTGTGTGAAGGACCGAGACTCGAACTCGGGACCTTTGCCTTTCGCGGGCAAGTGCTCTACCATCTGAGCTACCGAAGCACGACTCACGCCCGGTACTCACAGCTTTACTTCTGCCAGTATCTCGTCTCCTACCTTCCAAACTTTACAGAAGCTCTCCTGCGAACCTTGCAGAACTAGCACTCCGCTGCAGAGTGAAAATCTCATTCTGGAAACATCCCCCAGGCTGTGGCTAAGCCATGTCTCCGCAATATCCTTTCTTTCAGGAGTGCTAGTTCTGCAAGGTTCGCAGGAGAGCTTCTGTGAAGTTTGGAAGGTAGGAGACGAGGTACTGGCAGCAAAGCTGTGAGGACGGGGCATGAGTCGTGCTGGGGTAGCTCAAACGGCACAGCACTTGCCCGCAAAAGGCAAAGGTCCCGAGTTCGAGTCTCGGTCCGGCACACAGTTTTAATTCGCGAGGAAGTTTCACTATTGCAAATTTGTGTCACACTGTTTGTAATGATACTTTTATAAACCTGCGTCCTCATTGATTGGACATGGTACTTTCCTTTTCGTCTAAAAACATGTACATGGATATTGAAGTTTTTATTTCTGTGAATTACAAGTGAGTAGCATCTGGACAGTAGAGGAAATGTGCGTTTTAATAAAGGTGACGTGGGAATTTTATGTGCGCCCCTTTAGTAAAACATTGTGATTTACGAGCTGGAAACATCTCGCAACTGCCGCTGGAGCGCGTTGCGATCGCTTGTTAGTTAGATAGTTACGTGTTCCATTGATCAATAGCACGGAAAAACCGTTATGATGTGGAACGTGTCAAATACACAAGAATTGCGCACAGGAAACAATTTTTTTTTACATTATGTTACACCTAAATATCTGTATTACTATCCCATTCCGTTAAATGGCACAAAATACATATATCTCCAGATTTATTTACTCATATTCAAGAATTCATCTATGGTATAGAAGGACTTGTCAGGGAGGTATGGTTTTAATTTGTTTTTGAAACTATTACTGCTGTCTGTCAGACATTTTATTTCATCTGGTAATTTATCAAAACGTTTTATAGCACCATATTTTACCCCTTTCTGTGACAAAGATAAGTAAAGGATAGTGTAGGTCTTTCTTTTTTCTGGTATTGTAATCATGAATGACGCTGTTGATTTTAATTTGGTCCATATTGTTGAGAAAAAATTTCAATACTGAGTAAATATACTGTGAAGCAGTTACAAGAATTACTAACCTATTAAACAGATGCCTACAAGATGAGCGACTATGAAGCCCACACATTATTCTACCTACTCTCTTTTGAGCAGTGAATACCGTTTGCCTAAGTGTTGAGTTGCTCCATTATTCCGTATGGCATCAGAGAGTGGGAGTATGCAAAGTATGTTAGCTTACTAATTTTCTACATCCTCAAAATTTGCAGTTATTCTGATTGCAGAATTTTCTGAACCTAGTCGCTTTAGGAGATCCAAAATATGAATTTTCCAATTAAGATTCTCATCTATACGTATACCCAAAAATTTAGTATGGTCTACCCTGGCTGCTGACTTCTTTTGATGTGTTATGTTTTTTGATGGAATTATAGAGGAAATGTGCCTAATGTGAGACACACATTTGTAAACCCAATTTAAAGACCTAAAAGTTAGTGCAATTGTATTTTTTATGATGGTAATAAGACCTTGCATTATTTAATTTTATCAAAGAATTATCGTATTTGTAGTAATGAACAACCTATCAGAGTAGTTATTAAATCTTCACAAACAAGGCATTTCGTAGAAATGAGATCAAGGTTTCCTAATATGAGACAGAAGTAATATTTTGCTTTAATTAATTTTTTACATAATAATGACATATGAGTATACAATTTTTACACGTTCAGTCATTTCTGTTTTCCTTCACTCATTTCACACTACTAAGGTTTATATTTACGACATCCGGGGCAAACAAAATTGTCTTCTGTGACACCGCAGTCTTCATGAGCCCAGCGACAACATTACCTGCACTGTGCCCACTTCACCCCGTGTTTGTCTTCAGGAAGGCGCCCACTACAGAACAGACACTCTGCGTCATCGTCATCACTGCTGTCTGAATCCCCTCTGTCATCGAGATGGACATCGGATGCCGAGGCACTAGACGATTCTTCTGCTTTACGTCTACGATTGGAAGATTTTCCACTCTTCTCCCCAAACAACTTTCTCGCTGCTTTCTTAGCCTTAGCCTCTGATTTCTTCTGTTTAGATTCTTGCAATCGCTTCACATAAGGAGTTGAACTTAGTAACAGAGCAGAGCACGAATGCGATGTTTTACCTATTTTACTAACTCCAGGTGGTTTTGCGATGTGTGGGAGAGGTCTGATGTCTGCCTGGCTGACAGCTTCACCACCACCATCAGTAGTTTCATTTTCGCTTTTGGTATCTCCTTCTCGAAGAGCGTTAGCATGGTGATGAAATGAAAATTCATGTTTCCTAAAGATGTTTCTGTTGCCTGGGATGAGGCCTGTTTTTCTGAAGGCATTCACAGATGCTTCCATTGTTGCTGCTCGGTTGTAAGCTGCCCCAAATAACCTGGCTATAAATAATGTGGTGATAACACGATCTGGGTTACTTGCCAACCACGTTTCTGTCTCTTGGGCATAGTAGGTTTTCAAAGGCCCTAAAAATACGACATCAAGTGCCTGCATTTTATGCGTTGAGTGAGGTGGCAAACATACAATGTGCTTTATCTAACACATCAAGATTCTTTGTGGGGAATAATACCAATCAAGAATCGAAACGATAGGGTCATTTGAAGATGGCTTTACATGACTCACAAAATGACAAACCCACTGAGTAAAAATGTGAGTTTGTATCCAGCCACTAACTACTGACGGCCTTGAAAGAGCCAGTCCTGACAAAACTCTACCAGCTGGTAAGCAAGATGTATGAGACAGGCAAAATACCCTCAGACTTCAAGAAGAATATAATAATTCCAATCCAAAAGAGAGCAGGTGCTGACAGATGTGAAAATTACCGAACTATCAGTTTAATAAGTCACAGCTGCAAAATACTGACGCGAATTCTTTACAGACGAATGGAAAAACTGGTAGATGCGGACCTCGGAGAGGATCTGTTTGGATTCCGTAGAAATGTTGGAACACGTGAGGCAATACTGACCTTACGACTTATCTTAGAAGAAAGATTAAGAAAAGGCAAACCTACGTTTGTAGCACTTGTAGACTTAGAGAAAGCTTTTGACAATGTTGACTGGAACACTCTCATTCAAATTCTGAAAGTGGCAGGGGCAAAATACAGGGAGCGAAAGGCTATTTACAATTTGTACAGAAACCAGATGGCAGTTATAAGAGTCGAGGGACATGAAAGGGAAGCAGTGGTTGGGAAGGGAGTGAGACAGGGTTGTAGCCTCTCCCCGATGTTATTCAATCTGTATATTGAGCAAGCAGTAAAGGAAACAAAAGAAAAATTTGGAGTAGGTACTAAAATTCATGGAGACGAAGTAAAAACTTTGAGGTTCGCCGATGACATTGTAATTCTGTCAGAGACGGCAAAGGACTTGGAAGAGCAGTTGAACGGAATGGACAGTGTCTTGAAAGGAGGATATAAGATGAACATCAACAAAAGCAAAACGAGGATAATGGAATGTAGTCAAATTAAATCGGGTGATGCTGAGGGAATTAGATTAGGAAATGAGACACTTAAAGCAGTAAAGAAGTTTTACTATTTGGGGAGCAAAATAACTGATGATGGTCGAAGTAGAGAGGATATAAAATGTAGACTGGCAATGGCCAGGAAAGCGTTTCTGAAGAAGAGAAATTTGTTAACATCGAATATAGATTTATGTATCAGGAAGTCGTTTCTGAAAGTATTTGTTTGGAGTGTAGCCATGTATGGAAGTGAAACATGGACGATAACTAGTTTGGACATGAAAAGAATATAAGTTTTCGAAATGTGGTGCTACAGAAGAATGCTCAAGATAAGGTGGATAGATCACGTAACTAACGAGGAGGTACTGAATAGAATTGGGGAGAAGAGGAGTTTGTGGCACAACTTGACCAGAAGAAGGGATCGGTTAGTAGGACATGTTCTGAGGCATCAAGGGATCACAAATTTAGCATTGGAGGGCAGCGTGCAGGGTAAAAATCGTAGAGGGAGACCAAGAGATGGATTCACTAAGCAGATTCAGAAGTATGTGGGCTGCAGCAGGTACTGGGAGATGAAGAAGCTTGCACAGGATAGAGTAGCATGGAGAGCTGCATCAAACCAGTCTCAGGACTGAAGACCACAACAACAAACAACAACATCCAGCCACTTGGATGATAAGCTGAATTGATCCTGCAGGTGCACAGTCCATCAAGCTCCGGAAATCATTCCAATTTGTGATCATAAGATTAGTCAATGTAATCCCTGTTTATGATAATTTAATCGCATTAAAATAAACACAGTTGCCAAAATTTTACTACAAAAAAAAATGATGAAATATTGTTATCTCACGATAGTATGGCGTAAATTACATTCAAAAAATCGTGTGAGAACGAGTCCCCCCAATATGCGATAGGTATCGCAATATGCGACACTGTCGCGTATTTGGATCCCCATACTATCGCATATTAGGAATTTCGCCATCTTACAGAAAGAATCATGCACTTGCTAACAACGCTCGTTTGGAAAATGAACCTAACTGCCAATATTTATAGGTAATACCATTGCAAATAACAACAACAAAAGAGTACAGGAATATCCGCTCACCTGTAAGCTGAAATATTGCCTCAACACCGTCGTCGCAAAAACTCCAAACACAAATTTTGTATCAACCTCTACCTACTGTGTTCGGCTCAACTATGGCGTCCTACTCGCTGCGTCGCCGTCTGGCACGCAATAGACGTGTTTAAGAAACTCTCCTCCAGAGTGCAACCCCTAACATGAACACAGCTGGGGTGTCTCATATCTCATATTAGGGAACTAGCGCATAATAGGCACCTTTCCTCCACTTTATGCAGCAGAAACTTGGATGTACTGTGTTTTTTCAAAGTTCAGAGCAAGCCCATTCGCAGAAAACCAATTAATACACTACTGGCCACCGAAATTGCTACACCACGAAGATGGCGTTCTACAGACGCGAAATTTAGCCGACAGGTAGAATATACTGTGATATCCAAATGATTAGCTTTTCAGAGCATTCACACAAAGTTGGCGCCGGTGGCGACAGCTACAACGTGCTGACATGAGGAAAGTTTCCAATCGATTTCTCATACAAAAACAGCAGTTGACCGGCATTGCCTGGTGAAACGTTGTTGTGATGCCTCGTGTAAGGAGGAGAAATGCGTACCATCACGTTTCCGACTTTGATAAAGGTCGGATTGTAGCCTATCTTGATTGCGGTTTATCGTATTGCGACATTGCTGCTCGTGTAGGTAGAGATCCAATGACTGTCAGCAGAATATGGAGTCGGTGGGTTCAGGAGGGTAATACGGAACGCCGTGCTGGATCCCAACGGCCTCGTATCACTAGCAGTCGAGATGACAGTCATCTTATCCGCACGGCTGTAACGGATCGTGCAGCCACGTCTCGATCCCTGAGTCAACAGATGGGGACGTTTGCAAGACATCAACCATCTGCATGAACAGTTCGACGACGTTTGTAGGAGCATGGACTATCATCTCGGAGACCGTGGCTGCGGTTACCCTTGACGCTGCATCACAGACAGGACCGCCTGCGATGGTGTACTCAATGACGAACCTGGTTGCACCAATGGCAAACCGTCATTCTTTCGGATGAATGCAAGTTCTGTTTACAGCTTCATGATGGTCGCATCCGTGTTTGGCGACATCGCGGTGAGCTCACATTGGAAGCGTGTATTCGTCATCGCCATACTGGCCTATCACCCGGCGTGATGGTTTGGGGTGTCATTGGTTACACGTCTCGGTCACCTCTTGTTCGCATTGACGGCAATTTGAACAGTGGACGTTACATTTCAGGTGTGTTACGACCCGTGGCTCTACCCTTCATTCGATCCCTGCGAAACCCTACATTTCAGCAGGATAATGCACGACCGCATGTTGTAGGTCCTGTACGGGCCCTTCTGGATACATAAAATCTTCGACGGCTGCCCTGGCCAGCAGATTCTCCAGATCTCTCACCAACTGAAAACGTTTGGTCAATAGTGGCGGAGCAAATGGCTCGTCATAATATGCCAGTAACTACTCTTGATGAACTGTGGTGTCGTGTTGAAGCTGCATGGGCAGCTGTACCTGTGCACGCCGTTGAAGCTCTGTTTGAGTCAATGCCCAGGCGTATCAAGGCCGTTGTTACGGCCAGAGGTAGATTTCTCAGGATCTATGCACCCAAATTGCGTGAAAATGTTATTGCATGTCAGTTCTAGTATAATATATTTGTACAACGAATACTCGTTTATCGTCTGCATTTCTTCTTGGTGTAGCAGTTTTAACGGCCAGTAGTGCAACTTTACTAAAGATCTTATTTGTATCATTTGCTATCGGACTTTGTTTTACTGGATTAATAATTATGCTTGTATCATCAGCAAACAGTGTCAGTTCAGCATCTTGTAAAAAAAAAAGTCATTCACATATATCAAGAACAGCAGGGGACCCATAATCGAGCCTTGTGGGACACACAATGTAATTTCACCCCAGTTAGATGAAGTGGCAAGCTCACTTGAATAACCTGTAGCACATAAAGAGACCACGTCGGGCTCCACGTACCGTGTGCACAAGTCGCATCGCTTCTGAGCGTTCAGCAGCACGTTGATCTCGGCACGGTCTACGTTGTCGTTCGACAGCACGGTCCGTGCGCCGACGGCTATATCTAGCATACGCCCTAAGTTGCGTTGCAGTCTCCACGCAGATCACGTCATCTTCGCCTCCGGGCGTCGCAGGCTCCCACACCCCGCCACCTCCCTCTACGTCATACTCAATCCACCGCCCTGGGCTGAAGTAGCGCCGTTAATTATGCCAAGGCTGGCGCGATTTTGCTGGACCGGCTAATATTGATCACCTTCGCCACGACTTCCCTTGTCTGCGAGAGGCGGCTCACTGCCCGGCAAAGGAGCATCACGCACCAAGTCCCGCCCTGTCCATCTCCCTCACACTCCACCCCCACCACACCTTCCCCGACTCGCCCAGGAATCTGCACCTCGTACACTAAAGTGAATCACACAAAATGGAACCTACACCACTGTCCATTAAAACTGCTACACCAAGAAGAAATGCAGATGATAAACGGGTATACTAGAACTGACATGTGATTACATGTGCAATTTGGGTGCACAGATCCTGATAAATCAGTACCCAGAACAACCACTTCTGGCCGTAATAACGGCCGCGATACGCCTCGGCATTGATTCAAGCAGAGCTTGGATGGCGTGTACAGGTACAGCTGCCCATGCAGCTTCAACACGATACCACAGTTCAAGAGTAGTGACTGGCGTATTGTGACGAGCCAGTTGCTCGGCCACCATTGACCAGACGCTTTCAATTGGAGAGAGATTTGGAGAATGTGCTGGCCACGGCAGCAGTCGAACAATTTCTGTATCGACAAAGTTCCGTACAGGAACATGCAGTCCTGCATTATCCTGCTGAAATGTAGGGTTTCGCAGGGATTGAATGAAGGGTAGAGCCACGGGTCGTAATACACCTGAAATGTAACGTCCACTGTTCAAAGTGCAGTTAGTACGAACAAGAGGTGACCGGGACGTGTAACCAAAGGCACCCCATACCATCACGCCAGGTGTTATGCCAGTATGACGATGACGAATACACACTTCCCACGTGCGTTCGCCGTGATGTCGCCAAATACGGATGCGACCATCATGATACTGTAAACAGAACCTCGATTCATCAGAAAAAATGACGTTTTGCCATTAGTGCACCCAGGTTCGTCGTTGAGTAGACCTTCGCAGGCGCGCCTGTTTGTGATGCAGCGTCAAGGGTAACTGCAGCCACGGTCTCCGAGATGATAGTCCATGCTGCTGCAAACGTCGTCGAACTGTTCGTGCAGACGGTTGTCTTGCAAACGTCCCCATCTGTTTACTTAGGGTTCGAGACGTGGCTGCAAGATCCGTTACAGCCGTCCGGATAAGATGCCTGTCATCTAGACTGTTAGTGATA
Organism: Schistocerca gregaria; assembly: GCF_023897955.1. NCBI lineage: Eukaryota > Metazoa > Arthropoda > Insecta > Orthoptera > Acrididae > Schistocerca > Schistocerca gregaria. Next base: position 82,542,146 of record NC_064930.1, on the reverse strand, counting down.
CGAGGCCGTTGGGATCCAGCACGGCGTTCCGTATTACCCTCCTGAATCCACCGATTCCATGTTCTGCTAACATTCATTGGATCTCGACCAAGGCGAGCAGCAATGTTGCGATAAGATAAATCGCAATCGCGATAGGCTACAATCCGACATTTATCAAAGTCGGAAACGTGATGGTACGCATTTTTCCTCCTTACACGAGGCATCAGAAGAACGTTTCACCAGGCAACGCCGGTCAACTACTGTTTGTGTATGAGAAATCGGTTGGAAACTTTCCTCATGTCAGCACGTTGTAGATGTCGCCACCGGCGCCAACCTCGTGTGAATGCTCTGAAAAGCTAATCATTTGCACATCAGAGCATCTTCTTCCTGTCGGTTAAATTTCGCGTCTGTAGCACGTCAACTTAGTGGTGTAGCAATTTCAATGGCCAGTAGTGTAGAAACGTAACGAAAGTTCACGGTTTTAGAGGGGATTTCACGTCATTGCAGAGATACAGAACCGAGTCAAATTTACCAACAATTTCACAGTATGAGCCACTTTACACTATGTGGTTATAAGTATCCGAATATCCGGCTGAAAATGACTTACAAGTTCGTGGCGCCCTCTATCGGTAATACTGCAAATCAGTATGGTGCAGGCCCACCCTTAACCTTGATATCAGCTTCCACTCTCGCAGGCATACGTTCAATCCGGTGCTGGAAGGTTTCTTGGGGAATGTCAGCCCATTCGTACGGAGTGCTGCATTGAGGAGAGCTATCGATGTCGGTCTGTGTGGCCTAGCACGAAGTCGCCGTTCCAAAACATCCTAAAGGTGTTCTATAGGATGAGGTCAGGACTCTGTTCAGGCCAGTCCATTACACGGAATGTTTATGTCCTGTGACCACTACGCCACAGACCTTGCATTATGAACAGGATCGTTTTGAAAGATGCAATCGCCATCCCCGAATTGCTCAACAACAGTGGGAAGCAATAAGGTGCTCAAAACATCAATGTAGGCCTGTGCTGTGATAGTGCCACACATAACAACAAGGGGTGCAAGCCCGCTCCATGAAACCACGACCGCAACTATCACCCCATTGACTCAAACAGAGCTTGGATGGTGTGTGCATGTACAGCTGCCTGTGCAGCTTCAACACGGCACCTCAGTTCATCAAGAGTAGCGACTGGGGTATTGTGACGAGCCACTTGCTCGACCACCATTGACCAGACGTTTTCAGTTGGTGAGAGATCTGGAGACTCTGCTGGCCAGGGCAGCCGTCGAAGATTTATGTATCCAGAAAGGCCCGTACAGGACCTACAACATGCCGTCGTGCATTATCCTGCTGAAATGTAGGGTTTCACAGGGATCGAATGAAGGGTAGAGCCACGGGTCGTAATACATCTGAAATGTAAGTCCACTGTTCAAACTACCGTCAATGCGAACAAGAGGTGACCGAGACGTGTAACCAATGGCGACCCATACCATCGCGCTGGGTGATACGCCAGTATGGCGATGACGAATACACGCTTCCAATGTGCGTTCACCGCAATGTCACCAAACACGGATACAACCATCGTGATACTGTAAACAGAATCTGGATTCATCCGAAAAAATGACATTTTGCCATTCGTTCAAAAAGTTTCGTCGTCGAGTACACCATCGCAGGCGCTCCTGTCTGTGATGCAGCGTCAACAGTAACCGCAGCCACGGTCTCGAAGCTTATAGTCCATGCTGCTGCAAACGTCGTCGAACTGTTCGTGCAGATGGTTGTTGTCTTGCAAACTTCCCCATCTGTTGACTCGGGGAATGAGACGAGGCTGCACGATCCGTTACAGCCGTGCGGATAAGATGCCTGTCATCTTGACTGCTAGTGATACGAGGCCGTCGGGATCCAGCACAGCGTTCCGTATTACCCTCCTGAACCCACAGATTCCATATCCTGCTAACAGTCATTGGATCTCGAACCACGTGAGCAGCAATGTCGCGAGCATATGACGTTCACCGGACATTCGCCATACCCTGCGATCGGATCGCCACATTGTGTACCGTGATTCGTCACTCCACACAACTTTTTATACGCTGTTCAATCGTCCAATGTTTATGCTCCTTACACAGAGCGAGGCATCGTTTGGCATTTACAAGCGTGATGTGTCGCTTGCAGTGGATCCTGATGCAGTTTGGATTTCCTGTGTGACGGTCTGGATAGATGTCTGCCTGTTACACTTTACGACCCTTTTCAACTGTCGGCGGTCCTTGTCACTCAACAGACGAGGTCGGCCTGTACGCTTTTGTGCTGTACGTCTCCCTTCACGTTTCCACTTCACTATCACATCGGAAACAGTGAACCTAGGGATGTTTAGGAGTGTGGAATTCTCGCGTGCAGACGTATGACACAAGTGATACCCAATCACCTGACCACGTTCGAAGTCGCCTGATCGAGTACCTGGCAGTAGGTGGCCGCACAATGCACGTAATATGAAAAATGAATGTTTTTGGGGTTGGACGGATACTTCTGATCACATAGTCTACCAGGGAATTGCACCCAGTCTGGCTGTTCGGTTAGTTAGTTACGTGTTCTGTAGAAAGGTACCAGGAGTAATCCACTAAATTAACGTCGATATGCTCCAGGATTTTAGAACATTATGAATCGAAGAGAACAGTCTATTGATACAGAGTGAACACGGATATAGTAAACACAGTTGTTGTGAAACACAACTAGCTTTTTACACACGAAGAGTTGAGAGCTATTGACGAAAGATTTCAAACTGATTCCGTATTTCTAGATTTCGAGACCGTTTTTGACACTAAGCGGGTTGTAGTGAAATTGCTTGCATATGGAATATTGTCTCAGTTACGTGACTGGATTCGTGATTCCCGTCAGAGTTCATAGTTGGTAGTTATTAACGGAAAGTCATGTAAAACACATGTCATTTCTGGCTATCCCCAAGGAAGTGTTACAGGCCCTTTAGTGTTCCGTAACTATTTAAACGATTTACGACACAGTCTGAACTGCCATCTTAGTTCGTTTGGAGATGATGCTGCTGTTTATTGTCTAGTAAAGGCATCAGAAGATGAAACAAATTGCAAAACGATTTAGAAAAATTATCTGTATGGTGCGAAAATTAGTAATTGAACCTTAATAGTGAAACGTGTGAGGTCATCCACATGAATGCTAAAAAGAATCCGAAAACTTCCGTTACACGATAAATCAGTCAAATCTCAAGGCCGTAAATTCAACCAAATACCTAGGAATTGCTATTAAAAACAGTTTAAACAGGAAATAACACACAGAAAATGTAGTGGAAAAGGCGAACCAAAGACTGCGTTACATTGCAGAATACTTAGGATATGGAACAGATCTACTAAAGAGACTGCCTATACTACATCAGTCCGTCCTCTTTTACAATGCTGCTGCGCCGTGTGGGATCCTTACCAGACAGGATTAACGGAGCACGTCGAGAAAGTTCAAAGGAGGACAGCACGTTTTGTATTATCGCGAAATAGGGAGAGATTATCACGGACACGATACAGGATTTGAGGTGGACATCATTAAAATGAAAGGGTTCTTCGTTGCAGCAGAATCTTCTCGCGAAATTTCAAACACCAGCTTTCTCCTCCGAACGCCAAAATATTTTGTTGACGCCGACCTACTTTGGGGGAAACGAGCATCATAATAAAAAAAGGGATACACAGAGCTCGCACAGAAAGATACAGGTGATCGTTTATTCCGCGCGCTGTTACAGATTGGAATAATAAAGAACTGTTGTGGAGGTGGTAAGATGAATTTTCTGCCAGGTACTTAAGGGTGATTTGCAGAGTAGCCATGTAGATGTAGATTTGAACGATTCTTTTATCGAAATGATGTGAAACAAGTAGGTTTACAGAATATGCATGTATGGTTTGTGTTAACATTTGTGAACACACTATCATTGTATTGCTAGTCATGCAGCTACACTTGAAAACAAGTTGGTCATGTTTCTTTAACTGAGTATCAGTTCTTAAGTAGAATTTCGTCAATGGAATAGAAGGATTCGCCCAGGAGAAACCTTGCTTCGCTATCTGTCAGACATTTTATGTTATTGAGCAAATGATCAAAAATTCTTCTGCTTTCTCAGCCCCTCCCCCCCCCCCCCCCCCAACTCGGCAGGTCTTAATCAGATCGAACACATCGGGGATGTGACTGAACGTGGCGTCTGAGCTTATCGCTCCCCTCCCAGCAATGTACGGGGATTAGGAGACTGGTGTATGCAGTTGTGGTGCGAACTCCCTCCAGGGTCATACCGTTCCACAACGCAACAGTGGTGTTATCCGTGGCAGAAGTGGACACACCGGCTATTGGTTAGAGGGTTATAATTTTCTGGCTGATCACTCTATTTGTTGCTACGTTTAGAAAGTAATTGTTAAAAGTACTTGCAGCTTGTGAAATATCATTCACAACACTTTCATTTAGTTTGGTATGGGATCTAGTACACTGACTGACAGGCTGTCCTCTCTGCCACCTGACTACACTATTCGATCAAAAGTATCCGGACACCCCCAAAAACGCACGTTTTTCATATTACGTGCATTGAGCTGCCACCTACTGCCAGGTACTCCATATCAGCGACTTCGAACGTGTTCAGGTGATTGGGTGTCACTTGCGCCATACCTCTGTACGCGAGATTTCCCCACTCCTAAACATCCGTAAGTCTACTATTTCCGATGTCATAGAGAAATGGAGACGTGAAGGGACACGCACAGCACAAAAGCGTACAGGCCGACCTCACATGTTGACTGACAGAGACGGCCGACAGTTGAAGAGGGTCGTAATGTGTAATAGGCAGACATCTGTCCATACCATCACACTGGAATTCCAAACTGCATCAGGATCCACTGCAAGTACTATGACAGTTAGGTGGGAGGTGAGAAAACTTTGATTTCATGATCGAGCGGCTGCTCATAAGCCACACATTACGCCAGTAAATGCCAAACGACACCTCGCTAGGTGTAAGGAGCGTAAACATTGGACGATTGAACAGTGGGAAAACGTTGTGTGGAGTGACGAATCACGGTACACTATGTGGCGATCCGATGCGCAGGGTGAACGTCATCCACCAGAGTTTGTAGTGTCAACTGTAAAATTTGGAGACGGTGGTGTTACAGTGTGGTCGTGTTTTTCAGTGTTGGTGCTTGCACCCCATGTTGTTTTGCGTGGCACTATCACGTAACAGTCATACATTGATGTTTTAAGCATCCTCTTGCTTCCTACTGTTGAAGAGCAATTCGGGGATGGCGACTGCATCATTCAACACGGTCGAGCACCTGTTCATAATGCACGGCCTGTGGCGGAGTGGTTACATAACAATAACATCCGTGTAATGGACTGGCCTGCACAGAGTCCTGATCTGAATCCTACAGAATAGGTTTGGGATGATTTGGAACGCCGACTTCTTGCCAGGCCTCACAGACCAACATCGATACCTCTCCTCAGTGCAGCACTCCGTGAAGAATGGGCTGCCATTCCCCAACAAACCTTCCAGCACCTGATTGAACATATGCCTGCAAGAGTGGAAGCTGTCATCAAGGTGGGCCAACACCTTACTGAATTCCAGCATTACCGATAGAGGGCGCCACGAACTTGTAAGTCATTTTCAGCCTCGTGTCCGGATACTTTTGATCACATAGTGTATGTCACATATAGTTTTAATCTTATTATATACATAATTTCTCTCTCTAGACGTGCATCAACTATTTCGATTGGGAATGGTGCCACATGCTGGTGTACCCTCTCCTGAGGCGAGCTGGTTCACAACTGTTAAAAAAAAAAAAAAAAAATGTTCAAATGTGTGTGAAATCTCATGGGACTTAACTGCTGAGGTCATCAGTCCGTAAGATTACACACTAACGTAAATTATCCTAAGGACAAACACACACACACACACATATGCCCGAGGGAGGGCTCGAACCGCCGATGGAACCAGCCGTACAGTCCATGACTCATTTTTTTGTAACTGATGCTGGATACTGGTACTGAGACAGACGTGCTCCAATGCACATTCTATTGCAGGACCATGTCGTGATGTCCCTGGCCACTGGAGTACCACAAAATCACGCACACGGTTCTTAGAGGAAAATACCATGAATGGAAGAGCATTGTCCTGTTGAAAAATGCCACCACGGTACTGTCCAATAGGTGGTAACCCGTCAGGAACCATGACGTCCGTGGCAGAACATAGTGCGGCGAGATTTCCCGAGGTCACTGTTAGCCGTGACTTGATGTCCTACTCTATGGCGCGTCGCTCCATGTCGCCTGAACTAATACAGGGTGTTTCAAAAAGGATATACGTATTGCAAAATATTGTATTGTCCAAAGTATCGACAGCTGCGCCTCGGCTCGGCTATTGGAGCACGAATACATAATTTGCATCTACATTTATACTCTTCAAGCGACCCAACGGTGTGTGGCGGAGGTCACTTTACGTGCCACTGTCATTACCTCCCTTTCCTGGAACAGTGGCGTATGGTTCGCAGGGAGAACGACTGCAGGAAAGCCTACGTGCGCGCTCGAATCTCTCTAATTCGTGATCTCCTCGGGAGGTATAAGTATGGGGAAGGTACAAATGGTTCAAATGGCTCTGAGCACTATGGGACTTAACTTCTGAGGTCATCAGTCCCCTAGAACTTAGAACTACTCAAACATAGCTAAGCTAAGCGTATCACACACATCCATGCCCGAGGCAGGATTCGAACCTGCGAACGTAGCGGTCGCGCGGTTCCAGACTGTAGCGCCTAGAATCGCTCGGCCACTGCGGCCGGCTACAACAGATCGATGTCAGAGATATAGGCCTATAGTTTCGTGCATCTGCTCGACGACCCTTCTTGAAAACTGGTTCATCTTAATAGCTGCTAGATATCAGCTGTCTTGGTTGGTAGGACATGTCCTGAGGCATCAAGGGATCACCAATTTACTACTGGAGCGCAGCGTGGAGGGAGACCAAGACATGAATACACTAAGCAGATTCAGAAGGATGTAGTTTGCAGTAGTTTCTCGGAGATGAAGAAACTTGCACAGGATAGAGTAGCATGGAGAGGTGCATCAAACCAGTCTCAGGACTGAAGACCACAACAACATCAGTTGTCTTCTGTTAGCTTGGTAACAGTCATATGTTACATTGGCTACTCCGCAGGAGAAATCATTTTGTGTTCTCGAGTTTCCGAAGCGCAATTCTGTGATTACAGTGCAAAGACGTTTCAGGTTGAGGTACCAGACTGATCCTCCGAATGGGTGAAACATTCGCAGATGGTATCGACAGTTTCTAGATGTAGTATGTTATGTAAATCAAAGAGTCTTGGCTCGCCTCGTGTCCCTGAAGAAAATGTTGCACGAATTCAAACTGGTTTCCAACACAGTGCTTCAAAATCAACTCCTCGTGCCAGTCGGGAGTTAAGAACTGTCCGCAACAACAATCTGACGTGTTTTGAGACGTCGGTTGGTTATACAGCAGTACGATTTACAGCTGTTACAAGCTCTGCGTCCTGATGGCAAACGCGAAAGTGTGGCATTTTGTAACGTGATTCTTGATGCTGTTGGCAATGATAACACTTTCGCACAACGCATAGTGGTCAGTGATGAAGCGACTTTCCATGTTAGTGGTCACATAAACAAACACAGTGATCGAATTTGGGGCATATAGGACCCACGTGCAGCCATTTAACATGTACTAGATTCGCCCAAAGTCAATGTGTTTTCTGCGATATCCCGATCATCTGTTGACGGCCCATTCTTCATTGACAGAAACATGGTTATCGGTCAACAGTGTCACACTATGTTACAATGCGAGTTGCTTTTAATAGTTTCAACAATGAAACATTGTCTCAAATATGGTAGGAAACACAAAGAGATTCTGGTCGTATGTAAAGTACACCAGTGGCAAAACACAGTCAATACCGTCACTGCGCGAAGGCGATGTCGGAGACCTGATGTTTTACTAGATTTCTAACATTCCTGGTACACTCGTGAAATGGTCGTACTGGAGAATCCCCACTTCATCGCTACCTCGGAGATGCTGTGTCTCATCGCTCGTGCGCCAACTATAACGCCACTTTGAAACGCACTTAAATCTTGATAAGATGCCACTGTAGCAGGAGTAACTGACCTTATCAACTCTGGCAGACATTTCTTGTCTTATTATTAGGCATTGCCGACCGCAGAGCCGTATTCCGCCTGTTTACATATCTCTGTATTTGAATACGAATGTCTATACCTGTTTCTTTGGTGCTTCAGTGTATATCAATACAGTTTTGGAAAAGTAACGAAATTACACTACTGGCCATTAAAATTGCTACACCACGAAGACGACATGCTACAGATGCGAAATTTAACCGACAGGAAGAAGATGCTGTCATATGCAAATGATTAGTTTTTCAGAGCATTCACACAAGGTTGGCGCCGGTGGCGACACCTACAACGTGCTGACATGAGGAAAGTTTCCAACCGATTTCTCATAGACAAACACCAGTTGACCGGCGTTGCGTGCTGAAACGTTGTTGTGATGCCTGGTGTAAAGAAGAGAAATCCGTACCATCACGTTTCCGACTTTGATAATAGTCGGATTGTAGCCTATCGCGATTGCAGTTTACCGTATCGCGACATCCAATCGAGATCCAATGACTGTTAGCACAATATGGAATCGGTGGGTTCAGGAGGGTAATACGGAACGCCGTGCTGGATCCCTACGGCCTCGTATCACTAGCAGTCGAGATGATAGGCATCTTATCCACACGGCTGTAACGGATCGTGCAGCCACGTCTTATTCCCCGAGTCAACAGATGGGGACGTTTCCAAGACAACAAGACAACAGAGCCTGCAATGGTGTATTCGAAGACGAACCTGGGTGCACGAATGGCAAACATTTTTTCGGATGAATCCAGGTTATGTTTACAGTATCAGGATGGTCGCATCCGTGTTTGGCGTCATCGCGGTGAACGCACATTGGAAGCGTGTATTCGTCATCGCCATGCTGGCTTATCACCCGGCGTGATGGTATGGGGTGCCATTGGTTACACGTCTCCGTCATATCTTGTTCGCATTGACGGCACTTTGAACAGTGGACGTTACATTTCAGATGTGTTACGATCCGTGGCTATAGCCTTCATTCGATCCCTGTGAAACCCTACATTTCAGTAGGATAATGCACGACTGCATGTTGGATGCCCTGTACGGTCCTTCCTGGATACCGAAAATGTTCGACTGCTGCAATGGCCAGCACATTCTCCAAATCTCTCACCAATTGAAAACGTCTGGTCAATGGTGACCGAGCAACTGGCTCGTCACAATACGCCAGTCATCACTCTTGATGAACTGTGATATCGTGTTGAAGCTGCATGGGCAGCTGTACCTGTACACGCCATCCAAGCTCTGACTCAATGCCCAGGCGTATCAAGGCTGTTATTACGGCCACAGGTGGTTGTTCTGGGTACTGATTTCTCACGATCTATGCACCCAAATTGCGTGAAAGTGTAATCACAAGTCAGTTCTAGTATAACATATTTGTCCCATGAATACCCGTTTGTCATCTGCATTTCTTCTTGGTGTAGCTGTTTTAATGGCCAGTAGTATAGATGTAGCAGAAGGGTTGAGGGTGTTGGTAATCGTAAGAAATCTGTTTTTTCTCGATAACACGCAAACGGTCGCCTACCACGGAGAATACCAACTGGGTGTGGTACGTGGGACACGTGTAGGTGGTTTCAATAAGCCGAGCATCCAACCCTCGCGACTTCTACTTTTTCGTAACGCTATTTCCAGTAGCAAGTCGGCAGCGTCGTTCTGCCTCAAAGAGCGGGCATCAATTCGCGGTCGGGAATTAGCGTCGACAGGGTGGGCAGAGCGAGCGGCCTGGAGCTGGAGCGCCACATTATCGTCACGCTGCCTCGCCCTGGCCGGTTACGTGTGGCTAACTCGACGCACGCGCCGGTTTCTGCAACCTTTTTCTACCTGTCGCCGAGGGGAGGAGGCTGCGACCGGCTCGCAAACGCCGACTCACTGCTAACTGTTATTGCCTGCCAGCTCACAAACAGACGACCGCCGCTGCACTAACCGGCTGTTTATGGCGCGTCGATGCGCTGCGCCACGAGGAATGATGAGCTGCGTGCACGCGCTTTCATCTCACCGACCGTCCGCTGTGGCGACATCGCTGTCACCGCACTAGGGCTGTTGATCTACACTACTGGCCATTAAAACTGCTGCACCAAGAAGAAATGCAGATGACAAACTGGTATTCATGGGACAAATATGTTATACTAGAACTGACTTGTGATTACACTTTCACGCAATTTGGGTGCATAGATCGTGAGAAATCAGTACCCAGAACAACCACCTCTGGCCGTAATAACGGTCTTGTTACGCCTGGGCATTGAGTCAAACGGAGCTTGGATGGCGTGTACAGATACAGCTGCCCATGCAGCTTCAACACGATACCACAGTTCATCAAGATCAGTGACTGGCGTATTGAGACGAGCCAGTTGCTCGCCCACCATTGACAAGACATTTTCAGTTGGTGAGAGATCTGGAGAATGTGCTGGCCATTGCAGCAGTCGAACATTTTCGGTATCCAGGAAGGACCGTACAGGACCTCCAACATGCAGTCGTGCATTATCCTGCTGAAATGTAGGGTTTCACAGGGATCGAATGAAGGCTATAGCTACGGGTCGTATCACATCTGAAATGTGACGTTGAAAGTGCCGTCAATGCGAACAAGAGGTGACCGACACGTGTAAACAATGGCACCCCATACCATCACCCAGGCGATACGCCACGAATACACGCTTCTAATGTGCGTAAACAGCGGTGTCGCCAAACACGGATGCGACCATCCTGATGCTGTAAACAGAACCTGTATTCATCCGAAAAAATGAAGTTTTGCCATTCGTGCACCCAGGTTCGTCTTCGAATACACCTTTGCAGGCTCTGTTGTCTCTGATGCAGCGTCGAGGGTAACCGCAGCCACGGTCTCTGAACTGATAGTCCATGCTGCTGCAAACGTCGTCGAACTGTTTGTGCAGATGGTTGTTGTCTTGCAAACGTCGCCATCTGTTGACTCAGGGATCGAGACGTGGCTGCACGATCCGTTACAGCCGTGCGGATAAGATGCCTGTCATCTCGACTGCTAGTGATACGAGGCCGTAGGGATCCAGCACGGCGTTCCGTATTACCCTCCTGAACCCACCGATTCCATATTCTGCTAACAGTCATTGGATCTCGACCAACGTGTGCAGCAATGTCGCGATACGGTAAACTGCAATCGCGATAGGCTACAATCCTACTATTATCAAAGTCGGAAACGTGATGGTACGCATTTCTCCTCCTTAAACGAGGCATCACAACAACGTTTCACCAGGCAACGCCGGTCAACTGCTGTTTGTGTATGAGAAAACCGGTTGGAAACTTTCCTCATGTCAGCACGTTGTAGGTGTCGCCACCGGTGCCAACGTTGTGTGAATGCTGTGAAAAGCTAATCATTTGCATGTAACAGCATCTTCTTCCTGTCGGTTAAATTTCGCGTCTGTAGCACCTCATCTTCGTGGTGTAGTTGCCGTGGCATTAAGGGCCTTCAGCCGTGATTGTCTCTACTTGCTTCAAAATTCCCATTGCGACCACGTTGGCTTGTTTTCAAAAAATTGTTTATTTAAAATAATTCGGTGAAATTGCAAAACCAAACCAACAGTAATTGATGCAGGGCCCGTCCACACTCCTGCCTTCCTCTACTACCAGGTACCAGACGTCGAACCATTTTAGTTCATTCTGCCCATGACAATACTTGAGCATCTAGGTGACTCAACTGATCCCCTAACTGTTTTGACCAGTGTAGAACTGATTCAGTGGTATCACCTCGTTCGGGCCGCTCACACGCCACAGATGCTCAACCGAGAAACCTAGCTCACCTGGCCTCAGCACCGAAGCCGCAACGGCTCCAGATACCTGCCGGTTCTCTCCAGAAACTTATAAATTATGTCGTTTCACAACACCTCTGGAAGACAGATCACGAAGCTGGAGAGTTCTGTAGAGAGTCTCTGACTGTCCCTTCCACGAACCTGTCGTCTTCTAAAACTGTGTCCCCGGCGTAGTAGGCTGCTGGTCGGTCGTGGGATCTTCTTCGGCGGAGGCTGCTACACTGTCGAATCCGTGGTTGTGCTTTTGGCGCGATGTCACTTGCCCTGGTTAGTCTCTGCATCTGCAGAGATCTGCATTACTGACAATAATGGTAGGCGACGCTTCTCATTATTGTATCACGTTTGGCTATTATTCAAATACTCACAAATCTACATTTTCTTTTGCAACACTCGACATAGCTTTGTTAATTGTACGGTAAATTTTCCATCCAACTTCCGAAACACACACATAAAAAAAAAAGGTTTGCATTAGCTCCGATCCGAGGGTTCCGGAACCTGTACAGAAAATTGGAATAGAGATAAAATATAAACAACACTTCCGCCCTTTTTATTGCTCGTGAAAACCCACACACGGCACATTGTACCACCATACAACAAGACCTCCTCAGGTGGTAGTCCTTATTATAGCACACAACGGTACCTCTGTTACCGAGTAGCACGTCCCCCGTCATTGATGCATGCTTGTATTCGTCGTGGCATACTATCCACAGGTTCATTAAGGCACTGTTTGTCCAGATTGTCCCACTCCTCAACGGCGATTCAGCGTAGATCCCTCAGAGTGGTTGATGGGTCACGTCGTCCATAAACAGCCCTTTTCAATACCATGCATGTTCCATAGTGTTTATGTCTTTAGAAATGCTGGCCACTCTAGTCGAGCAATGTCGTTATGCTGAAGGGAGTCATTCACAATATGTCCACCAATTGTCGTCCGTGAAGACCAATGCCTCACCAATATGCTGCCGACACGGTTGCACTATAGCTCGGAGCATGGCACTCACGTATCGTACAGCCGTTATGGCGCCTTCCGTGACCACCAGCGGCGTACGTCGGCCCCACATAATGCCACCCTAAAACAGAAGGTAACCTGCACCTTGATGCACTCGCTGGACACTGTGTCTAGGGCATCGAGACTGACCGGGTTCCCTCCAAACACGTCTCCGACGATTGTCTGGATGAAGACATATGCGACACTCATCGGTGAAGAGAACGTGATGCCAATCCTGAGCGGTCCATTCGGCATGTTGCTGAGCCCATCTGTACGCGCTGCACGGTGTTGTGGTTGCAAAGATGGACCTCACCATGAAAGTCGGATGTGAAGTTGCTCATCATGCAGCCTATGGCGCACAGTTTGAGTCGTAACACGACGTCCTGAAGCTCCACGAAGAGCATTATTCAACATGGTGGCGTTGCTGTCATGGTTTCTCCGAGCCAAAATCGGTAATTAGCGGTCATCTACTGCAGTAGTAGCCCATGGGCAGCCTGAGCGAGGCATGTCATCGACAGTTCCTGTGTCCCTGTATCTCCTCCATGCCCAAACAACATTGCTTCACTCCGAGACGCCTGGACACTTCCCTTCTTGAGAGCGCTTCCTGGCACATAGTATAAATGCGGACACGATCAAACCGCGGTATTGACCGTCTAGGCACGGTTGAACCACAGACAACACGAGCCGTGTACCTCCTTCCTGGAACTGATCGGCTGTCGGACCCACTCCGTCTAATAGACGCTGCTCATGCATGGTTGTTTACATCTTTAGTGACATCTCTGAACAGTCAAAGGCACTGTGTCTGTGGTACAATATCGACAGTCTATCATCAAGAGTTCTGGGAACTGGGGTGATGCAAAACTTTTTTTTGATGTGTGTATGATATTTCCGGCTCACCGGTACGCAGTAGACGGAGTGAGTACTACATACTCACAACTAAGGTACGCCCGATAGACAGTAGAACATGCCTGGAAGAACAGAGATAAGTGTCCGGCCCTCCTGAACGCCCAAATGGAGTGACCAGCGCAGCCAAAGTACTTCGTCTCTCAGGCGCGAAAGTGACCCGAAGGTGTTCGAAGCACTTCAATTGCAATATCGTTACTCTCATGCTTGTCAAAACTAGTGAAATTTAATAAACAAGAACGGTAGATTCGTAGCGTAATCATGAATGTCATACTAAAAACTGGGTTGAAAACAATGAAAAGTATATAAATAATTAATAAGAGAAATTAGGCGTTTTGGAGCCTAGCACCCGAACGTGGCAACCAATCAGAAGCAAGTTCAGTACAATTGCCGGACTCTGCAACGGGACTGGTACATACTGAACCATCTGTCGCATGTACCTCGCTGATGAAACCAACGACTGTGAAAGACAAGTACCTGGTCGTGGTGTCAGACTGACCTGTAGCGTAGCCCAAGGCCTACTTTGGTTGTGTTTGGTAGAGAGTAGGCGAAGGCAACTAATGTGAAAACAAAAAACCAGCTTGCACAGTTACTTGTTGACAACCTGGGTCTATGACTTCATGGGGCCTATGTCACACTAGAACCCTACCATCAGCTCTTATCCACTGTAATCGGAATTCACCTGGCCACGCCAGGGTTTACCTGTCCTCTGGGGGCCAACCGACACGGTTAACAGCCCAGGAGAGGCGCTGCAGGCGATGTTGTGCTTTTAACGAAGCATCTCGTGTCTGTCGTCTGCTACCATAGTCCATTAAGGGCAAATTTCTCCACACTGTCCTAACGTATACGTTCGTCGTAGGACCCACAATGATTTTTGCTGTTATTTCACGCGGCGTTGCTTGTCTGTTAGCACTGACAACTCTACGCCAACGATTCTGCTCTCGGTCGTTAAGTGAAGGCCGTCGGCTATTGTGTTGTCCGTGGTGAGAGGTAATGACGGAAATTTGGTACTTTCCGAACACTCTTGACACAGTGAATCGGAGTACTGAATTTCCTAACGATTTCCGAAGAGGAATGTCCCATGCATCTAGCTCCAACTATCAATCAGCGTTCAAAGTCTGTTAATTCCCGTCGTACAGCCATAAATATCCCGGAAACCTTTTCATGTGGATCACCTGAGTAAAAATAACAGCTCCGTCAATGCACCTCCCTTTTATACCTTGTTCACACGATACTGCATCCTCTGTATATGCGTATATCGCTATCCTATGACTTTTGTCACCTCATTGTATACGAGGAACATTCAATAAGTAATGCAACACATTTTTTTCTGAAACCAAGTTGGTTTTATACAGGATTCCAATACATAATATTATTCGTCACTTTTTGGCTACAACAAACTATTCTTCAACGCAACACCCTTTCAATGTGGCGGAATTACGGCACCGTACTGGGAGGTCCTGTGTGCCCGCATGCTACCATTCTTCCAGTCGTCGCCTGAGCTAACGTCTTTCTGCGTCAATAACCTTCCCACTGTCCGAGTACTGCTTCCCGCGGAGTGTATCCTTCATCGGCCAGACAGATGGAAGGTGAGAGATCCGGGCTGTTGGGTGGATAAGGAAGAACATTCGAGTGAAGTTTTGTGAGCTGCTTTTGGGTTTCTTCAAATCGCTCAGGGTAGCACAGCCGTGTACTGCTGGCTGACACGCAAGAGATTGGACAGGTTCGCGCAATTTTGCTGCCCAGACACCTGGCCCAACGACTCGCCGTGCTTTTGGTCAGTGCCAGGTCTCTATAGGGCGTAGACGTTCTGCAAATGCTACTTCACGTCTACCAAGCTGCTGCAAGGCAAGTTTCTAGCAAAATAAAGTTCTGGCGGCCTTAGCCAGAAATATCGCAACCTCATAGCGTCTCTTCCTGAATGTGCGCTGTGCAAGAGGCGATTACTCAGGTTTTCGACAGATGCCCACATCAATGTGACTGGACCAAGTACTTTGGCATCGTCAGCCTTAGGCTTACGAGAAAGGCAAAACCAAGTAATCCTACAGTATGGAAGTGATGGACATATTGCTCTCCTAGCGCCCTCTTGTAGGCAGTGTCATTTAATACCACATTCGATATCGGGAATTAATTTGCATTTGTTTGTTTTCTAGACAGACGCCTAGTTACTACCTAAGCGTCTGTTTCGTATGTGCAGATTATTTTAATATGGAAGACTTTTATACAGGGTGGTCAATTGATCGTGACCGGGCCAAATTTCTCACGAAATAAGCGCCAAAAGAAAAAACTACCAACAATGAAACTTGTCTAGCACTAAGGGGGAAACAAGATGGCGCTATGATTGGCCCGCTAGATGGCACTGCTATAGATCAAACGGATATCAACAGCGTTTTTTTTTTAACTAGGAACTCCCATTTTATTACATATTCGTGTAGTACGTAAAGAAATACGAATGTTTTAGTTGGACTTTTTTCGCTTTGGGCTAGGTGCTGCTATAATAGCCACAATCATATGGCTCACAATTTTAGACGAACAGTTGGTAACAGGTAGGTTTCTTTTTAAAATTAAAATACAGAACGTAGGTAGGTCTCAACATTTTATTTCCGTTTTTCCAATGTGATGCATGTAACTTTGTGAACTTATCATTCCTGAGAACGCATGCTGTTACAGCGTGATTACCTGTAAATACCACATTAATGCAATAAATGGTCAAAATGATGTCCGTCAACCTCAGTGCATTTGGCAATACGTGTAACGACATTCCTCTCAACAACGGGTAGTTCGCCTTCCGTAATGTTCGCACACGCATTGACAATGCGCTGACGCATGTCGTCAGGCGTTGTTGGTGGATCACGATAGCAAATATCCTTCAACTTTTCCCACAGAAAGAAATCCGGGGACGTCAGATCCGGTCAACATGCTTTGACCACCAATCCACCTGTCATGAAATATGCTATACAATACCGCTTCAACCGCACGCGTCTTACGTGCCGGACATCCATCGTGTTGGATGTACATCGCCTTTCTGTCATACAGTGAAACATCTTGAAGTAACATCGGTAGACAATTACGTAGGAGATCAGCATACATTCACCATTTAGACTGCCATCGATAAAATGACGGTCAATTGTCCTTCTTCCCGTAATGCCGCACTACACATTAACCCGCCAAGGTCGCTGATGTTCCACTTGTTGCAGCCACCGTGGATTTTCCGTTGCCCAATAGAGCATATTATGCTGGTTTACGTTACCGCTGTTGGTGAATGACGCTTCGACGCTAAATAGCACGCGTGCAAAAAATCTCTCATCGTCCCGTAATTTCTCTTGTGCCCAGTGGAGAACTATATACGGCGTTCGAAGTCTCGCCATGCAAATCCTGGTGCATAGAAAAATGGTACGGGTGCAGTCGATGTTGATGTAGCAGTCTCAACACGGATGTTTTTGAGGTTCCCGATTCTCGCGCAATTTGTGTGATACTGATGTGCGGATTAGCCGCGACAGCAGCTCAAACACCTACTTGGCCATCATCATTTGTTTCAAGTCGTGGCTGACGTTTCACATGTGGCTGAACACTTCCTGTATCCTTAAATAACGTAACTACGCAGCGAATGGTCCGGACATTTGGATGATTTCGTCCAGGACACCGAGCAGCATACATAGCACAGGCCCGTTGGGCATTTTGGTCACAATAGCCATACATCAACACGATATCGACCTTTTCCGCAATTGGTAAACGGTCCATTTTAACACGGGTAATGTATCACGAAGCAAATTCCGTCCGCGCTGGCGGAATGTTGCGTGATACCACGTACTTATACGTTTGTGACTATTACAGTGCCATCTATCACAAAGTGAAAAAAGTGTTCCAACTAAAACATTCATATTTCTTTACATACTACACGAATATGTAATAAAAAATAGGGGTTCCTATTTAAAAAAGACGCAGTTGATATCCGTTTGACCTATGGCAGCGCCATCTAGCGGGTCAACCATAGCGGCATCTGGTTTCCCCCTTCGAGCTAGACGAGTTTCGTTCTTTGTAGTTTTTTCGTGAGATATTTGGCTCGGTCACTATCATTGGACTACCCTTTATATGGTAAGATTTATCCATAAATGCTTCAGTTCTACTGTGGGTCGAATGTAGCCATTTATGATACTAACCGTATTTTCACTTCACTCATTGAAAGCCTCGTAACGCGCAAGCAATTCTACACAGATGGTCCTTCATTGCCCTTTATGGTCCCCTGTTAGAAGGTGAGGCACACACGTTTGAGTGCCCCAACTGGTGGACGAGTGTGTCGGCGGTACCAACAAAGACATCCAGCTGACCATCTGTGCGCTTCACTCCGATCTGTCGATCACCTCGAATGAGTGTGTCCGCACGTTCCAACACCACAGGAGAGACAGCTGCTTGTGGCTGGCCGGTACGCGTGACATCGGATACGTTTGCGCGACCATGTTGAGATGGTAATACACGTCTCGCCCAATGACGCATCGTGCTTTTGTTCAGTGCCAGGTATCCGTAGACATTCTACAAGCGGTTACGAATATCTGCTATGCTCTGGTTTTCCACTACTTGGATTCCATTCATTCTTCAAGTCGAACAAAAGTTTTCAGAGTACAAAGCGTGTAATACGTATTATTTATGGAGTAAATTCACGGACATCCTGTAGAAACCTCTTCAAAGAACTGGGTATACTAACTACTGCCTCTCAGTATATTTATTTCTTAATGAAATTTGTCCTAAATAGTGTATCTCTTTTTCCAACAAACAGCTCAGTTCATACATACAATACCAGGAACAAAAAAGATCTGCACGAGGATGTAAAAGCACTTACTTTAGTTCAAAAAGGGGTCCTCTACTCAGGAACACTCATCTTCAATAATTTGCCAGCAAACATAAAAAATTAGTTGCAAATAAACATCAGTTTAAAAGGAGCCTGAAAGACTTACTAATGGCCAACTCCTTCTACTCCATTGACAAAATTTTTTAATAGAAACAGATGATGTATTGTATATCGGATCTATCGAACGAATCTATCGAACGGATCTATCGAACGAAAATCTAACCTAATCTAGCCAATGACAGTCCTCTGCTGGGAAAGCACCTTCGCTATAGATGCCGTTTTGAAGGCTAGCTGTAGCGCTGCCGCCTGTCGGAAGTTCATGAAACTATATTGCCTGAAGCGAGAGGATTCCACACGATGTCCCACAACAAATTCTTCATTTATTCAACTGAAACTGATGAAGAATGAAAGTGTTGCATTACTTATTGAAAGCTTCTCGTACGATACATTGCCAACGTCGTAAAACTTAAAACCTTTTATTTCTGTAAAGTCAGTACTGCCAATAGACTTATTTTTATTTGCAGTGTTACATTTACACTTACACGATCATGATTTGGGCTTCAAAGAGCGATTATCAAGTGATTAAATGTTATACAGTGCCTAAGATAGCATACTGTTGTATTTAGATACACTATTAGACACATTGTCTAAGGGTCAATATTTCTGATCAAGATAGTATACTCAGTGATAAAATAAAGCAGTAGGCTTTTACCTGAAATACTGACCCTTAGACAATGTGTCTAGTAGTACATTTTAAATAGGACAGTATGCCATCTTAGGCACTGTATAACATTAAAACACTTGATAAGGCACTTTAAAGCCGAAATCATGATCGTGTGAATGTAACATTGCAAACAAAAAACAGTCTAATGGTGGTACTGACTCTACAGAAATGTATTATGACTGTGGCCCCTCAATAGGAAAAAATTATTAAAACGTTTTACTTTAGGCTGTACTTGGCGACAAGGTTCTTCAATTGGTAACAGTGTAATGATGAAGTGTGGTGGCTGTTACACATCGAACAAAATAAAAATTTTATATTGATCTGAATATAGCTCGTGAATGAGCTGAAACTAGTTGAGAATTAAGATATTTTTGCGACGATGATGTAGGATATTTAACCCATGCATTTTAACGTAACAGTTAGTTTGTCTCCCTGCCTGGCAATGTCGAATAATAACAAGATTAAACGTCTAAATATACCGAGCTATCGGTTAAAAATCTTGTCTGTGGGGTGGTGTCAAAAGTTTATGTTTAGTTACAATACGTATATTTTTAACGTGATCATCACGCAAACTTTTCAAACACAGATTCTTCTAGCTCCAAAAATTTTATAAATAAAACTAAATTCGGGCAAAGTGAGTAATGGGAACAGCGGCTCTAGTAACACAGGAGAAATTATAAAACGAAGAAAAGGCAGAAATTAAATCTAAGTACGAGTAAATACAATACAATTAACTTCAGTTGGGCGAAGACCCCAAATGAAAAAAGGAACAAACGGAAGAAAAACTAAGAGCAAATAAGTTAATACGATGCTTAACATGATGTGGCAAAGGATTGGAAAGATAGAAGAATTTATTTAAAGCAATAAACTGAATAACCATAATGACTGCAGTTGTTTCGATAAAGCTGTAGGAAAAAATGGATTGCTTCTCATGGTATTCGTACCCACAACTTTAGACATACAAGCCAAATAACGTAACTGCTGGACTACAGCACCGATTTGTAATCATTTGCCATTTTGAACTCGGCCTTGTACCACTGTTGTCAATTTGACCCTGTAAGCACATAGTAAATATGTACATTCCTTGTTTTCTGAACTGTTAGTGTCGAAATACATGAGTTCCTGCCTCTGAGTCACTTTTTTCGCGTGGTGTTTTTTTCATTTTTATACACACCTCAAAAAATGTTTTGCGTCACCCCGGTTCCCAGAAATCCTGAATATACACGTCGGTTGTGGGTATTGCATCACAGGCACAGCTCCTTTGACTGTTCAGAGATGTCACTAAACACTCATAAAAATGCAAACAACCATGCATAAACAGTGCCTATTAGACGGAGCGGGTCCGACAGCCCACCAGTTCCAGTCAATCCACCAGGAAGGAGGTACACGGCTCGTGTCGTCTGTAGTTCAACCATGCCTAGACGGTCAATACCGCGGTTCGATCCCGTCCACATTGTTACTTTGTGCCAGGAGGGCCTCTAAACAAGAGAAGTGTCCAGGCATCTCGGAGTGTTGTTCGGGCATGACACAGAGAGACAGGAACTTTCGATGACATGCCCCGCTCAGACTGCCCAAGGGCTACTAATGCAGTGGATGACCGCTACCTACGGATTATGGCTCGGAGGAACCCTGATAACAACGCCACAACGTGTAATGTGTGGTTTTCATAAGAAAAAAAGGGCGTAAATGATGTTTATGTTGATCTATATTCAAATTGTCTGAACAGTTTCCGGAACTCTCGGAACCGAAGTGATGCAAAACTTTTTTTGATGTGTGTATTTAGAGCATATTAATATTCATTGATGATTTTTCCACAGTACCACTGGGGTTAAATGATCCCAGTTTAAATTGATTGTTTTTTGTTGCTTGCAATATATGGATGCGTGTGTGAAACCTTATGGGACTTAACTGCTAAGGCCATCAGTGCCTAAGCTTACACACTAGTTAATGTAAATTGTCCTAAGGATAAACACACACACCCATGCCTGAGGGAGGACTCTAATCTCCGCCGGGACCAGCCGCACAGTCCATGACTGTAGTGCCCCAGACCGCTCGGCTAATCCCGCGTGGCTGTTGCTTGCGAGATTCAAGAAAATAGCTTGACAACTGTTGCGTTGAATAATAGCTTTTCTAGTACACCTGGGGTCAATATGACCCCATAAGGACATTGGAAACAGGTAGATTCCTTATTTTCAAAGCAATTGTTTTCAAAATATATGATTTTCTCTCTCTGAGTCAACTATATCCAGCGGTGTTTTATTCATTTTTTATATTTAAGAGATTAAAATTCATTTACGATGTTTTGCACTCTCTGATCGGTATTTAAATTTCCTGTTTTTTTTATGAAAATAGGATGATGAGTGTTGCGTTGAACACTTGTAATGGGTGTTTTCATGTTGGTTCATTCAAAAACTGCCAATATATCCCGTGTAATATACAATATACATAAATGACCTGGTGGATGACATCGGAAGTTCACTGAGGCTTTTTGCAGATGATGCTGTGGTGTATCGAGAGGTTGCAACAATGGAAAATTGTACTGAAATGCAGGAGGATCTGCAGCGAATTGACGCATGGTGCACGGAATGGAATTGAATCTCAATGTAGACAAGTGTAATGTGCTGCGAATACATAGAAAGATAGATCACTTATCATTTAGCTACAAAATAGCAGGTCAGCAACTGGAAGCAGTTAATTCCATAAATTATCTGGGAGTACTCATTAGGAGTGATTTAAAATGGAATGATCATATAAAGATGATCGTCGGTAAAGCAGATGCCAGACAGATTCATTGGAAGAATCCTAAGGAAATGCAATCCGACAACAAAGGAAGTAGGTTACAGTACGCTTGTTCGCCCAATGCTTGAATACTGCTCAGCAGTGTGGGATCCGCACCAGGTAGGGTTGATAGAAGAGATAGAGGAGATCCAACGGAGAGCAGCGCGCTTCGTTACAGGATCATTTAGTAATTGCGAAAGCGTTACGGAGATGATAGATAACCTCCAGTGGAAGACTCTGCAGGAGAGACGCTCAGTAGCTCGGTACGGGCTTTTGTTAAAGTTTCGAGAACATACCTTCACCGAAGAGTCAAGCAGTATATTGCTCCCTCCTACGTATACCTCGCGAAGAGACCATGAGGACAAAATCAGAGAGATTAGAGCCCACACAGAAGCATACCGACAATCCTTCTTTCCACGTACAATACGAGACTGGAATAGAAGGGAGAACCGATAGAGGTACTCAGGGTACCCTCCGCCACACACCGTCAGGTGGCTTGCGGAGTATGGATGTAGATGTAGATGTAAGTTACTTGGGAACTCTATGATCCCAGTGGTAGTCACAAGGGAAACACCCCATCGCACGCCCCCCCCCCCCCCCTTCTGATGCAGTGGTAAGATGGCTCATTGGATAACCTTTTAAAAACTCATCACAAATGTTGCAAGAAAACTGGAAAGAAGTGTACTGAACTATGAAAAAAAGAGGCAAAATAGAAATAGTGAACGGCTCAAGCTGGAGATGTGCAACATCAATCGAATTTGATTAGCAGCAGCGTCGTGATTATGTGGTCGCGGTATTGGAGGGGACGGGGGAAATAGATGCGTGTTCGAATCTACGCCGTGGCCCTTATTTTTCTTCACAAAATTATGAACTGTCTGTCCGATCATCGGCGATGTCTGTTCGCCGTAGTCAGATCTGTGTCTGTATCGTGATGCAACGACCATTTACAACGGTTAGGAAGGCACCTCCACACGTATGTACCTCCTATTAGTTCTTAGCACATGACTCATGTTCCACAGGGTGGGGAAATATTGTGGCACGAAATTTTAACCCTGGATAGCTGACGCCAGTAGAAACCAAAACTACTAATGTTGTGTAGGTCGACAGCGCACCATTTTTAAACTACGGAAACTTGGCGCCATGCGCTCCGATTGGCCGCCGCATTGCCCTGTTGCCGGATGTTCTGGTCAACGCACGACCGCCAATGCTTTGCCTGCCGCAGATGGCGATGTATCCAAGGCGGCCCGCACGCTCGGTGGTAGCACGCCAGCCTTCCACTCTGGGCCCGACACATGCAAAGTTGTTGTTGTTGTTGTTGTTGTTGTGGTCTTCAGTCCTGACACTGGTTTGATGCAGCTCTCCATGCTACTCTATCCTGTGCAAGCTTCTTCATCTCCCAGTAACTACTGCAGCCTACATCCTTTTGAATCTGCTTAGTGTATTCATCTCTTGGTCTCCCTCTACGATTTTTACCCTCCACACTGCCCTCCAATAGTAAATTGGTGATCCCTTGATGCCTGAGAACATGTCCTACCAACCGATCCCTTTTTCTACTCAAGTTGTGCCACAAACTACTCTTCTCCCCAATTCTATTCAATACCACCTCATTAGTTATGTGATCTACCCATCTAATCTTCAGAATTCTTCTGTAGCACCACATCTCGAAAACTTCTATTCTCTTCTTGTCCAAACTATTTATCCTCCACGTTTCACTTCCATACATGGCTACACTCCACACAAATACTTTCAGAAACGACTTCCTTACACTAAATCTATACTCGATGTAAACAAATTTCTCTGCTTCAGGAACGCTTTCCTTGCCATTGCCACTCTAAATTTTATGTTCTCTCTACTTCGACCATCATCAGTTATTTTGCTCCACAAATAGCAAATATCCTTTACTAATTTAAGTGTCTCATTTCCTAATCTAATTCCCTCAGCATCACCCAACTTAATTCTACTACATTCCAGTATCCTCATTTTGGTTTTGTTGATGTTCATCTTATATCCTCCTTTCAATACACTGTCCATTCCGTTCAACTGCTCTTCCAAGTCCTTTACTGTCTCTGACAAAATTACAATGTCATCGGCGAACCTCAAAGTTTTTATTTCTTCTCCATGGATTTTAATACCCACTCCGAACTTTTCTTTTGTTTCCTTTACTGCTTGCTCAGTATACAGATTGAACAACATCGGGGAGAGGCTACAGCCCTGTGTAACTCCCTTCCCAACCACTGCTCCCCTTCATGTCCCTTGATTCTTGTAACTGCCATCTGGTTTCTGTACAAATTGCAAATAGCCTTTCGCTCCCTGTATTTTACCCCTGCCACCTTGAGAATTTGAAAGAGAGTATTGCACTCAAGATTGTCAAAAGCTTTCTCTAAGTCTATAAATGCTAGACACGTAGGTTTGCCTTTTCTTGATCTAGCTTCCAAGATAAGTCGTAGGGTCAGTATAGGCTCACGTGTTCCAATATTTCTCCGGAATTCAAACTGATCTTTTCCGAGTTCGACTTCTACCCGTTTTTCCAGTCGTCTGTGCATACATTGTAGTTTCATGATAAGACGTCAACAGCTGTTAGTTGGCGTACAGAAAGGCTTTTACGAAGTGTGTAGGCCCTGAAAAGGGCCTTTTTTGTAGCTAGGACATTGTTTACTTAAAGCAGGTGCTCGAACTGGTGATCCTCTGATACGACACAAGGTTGGTAACGTCGAAAGGTGTTTCGGCGAAGTCTTTCGAATATTCCTGGCATTGACGGCATGTTGATTGCGATCCATTAATTCCTCTTCGTTTCTATTGGTCCGCGTCCAAGTGGGTGAACTAGAACCTCTGAGAATCCCGACAGGGAAAC
The DNA here is from genome assembly GCF_023897955.1 of Schistocerca gregaria. NCBI lineage: Eukaryota > Metazoa > Arthropoda > Insecta > Orthoptera > Acrididae > Schistocerca > Schistocerca gregaria. The sequence goes on along the minus strand of NC_064930.1, from coordinate 82,517,153 downwards.
TGCGATGGCGTGAGGTCTCGTTATCGCAGGGTCACCTCTTCCAATTACCCGGCCGTGGAAGAGTTCATTTAAATATCCGCGCACAGCACGACTGTTGTTTGCGGGCGCCCCTTCGTGCTGCAACCACATGCGTAGCCGCATGTCCAGGGAACATCTTCCAGCAAGACAGGTAGGGTTTCTTGCAAAAATTGAAGGTAATTTGCCCCGGTAAGTCAAGGAGGTAGACGGACCAGTCCAATCAGATGGTCAGTCGCAATGCCTGCGCAAATGTTGAGCGGTGTCCGTGGACGTTGTAAAAGGTCCATGATTAAGGGGGGGGGGGGGGGGGGGGTTGTTTTTGGGGAAGGAGACCAGACAGCGAGGTCATCGGTCTCATCGGATTAGGGAAGGATGGGGAAGGAAATCGGCCGTGCCCTTTCAGAGGAACCATCCCGGCATTTGCCTGGAGTGATTTAGGGAAATCACGGAAAACCTAAATCAGGATGGCCGGACGCGCGAATGCGAATGCGAGTCCACATGATTAAGGAATTTGTTCTTAGCGCACTCGAGCAGATATAATTTCGATGGATTGCTCACGAGCTGCCTACCATATGTAAGCTATAAGAGAATCTCAGACCAAAGAGCAGTGTTGACTGCAGTAGGATCTGTGCAGCAGTTGGAGCAAGTAGTAGCTACCAGTCTGGTGTACGGAGTTGGCTGGGCCGGTCGTGGTGGAGCGATGGAGGAGCCTGAGCGTTGTAGAATAAGGTGAAAGCAGCCTCGCGCATATGTAGTATTGTTATATCAAGTCCCATGCAAATTTTCAAAAAATAATCTCTTAATAATAATCTTTCTCATAAAAAGTAACTTTTGACAATCATTCATTTCAATTTAAAGAATTTACTAATTTCACTAATCCTTGGTCATCCCGATTATTGAAACGAAAAATCAGTTGCTTCTTTTTATACACGAAAATCTATCGGGCAGCATTGTACGTAGCTGCACCATAAAAATTTATTCTAAGAGCAGATATATATATATATATATATATATATATATATATATATATATATATATATATATATATATATATATATATATATATGCGTTATCCGGCGACTTCATTGAGGTAAGAATTTTCAATTTATTCAGTATGATCTTTCAGGGCCATGACGCAGCACTGCTGACGTCCAAAATTTACCAGTTTAAATTCACAGTCAATTACTGAAACGTTGTAAGTGAGCGACAGTTTTATTGCGAGGTTAGTCACATTGTATTATTGGTAGGTTACGCAATTTATCTGTTGGTAGCTTACGCTAAATGTCAATGTTATGGTTATATTTTTTACTGTTGGGTGGTTTCGGTACTTTTACTGTTGAGAGGTTACACTAAATGTGAATACTATTCATATTATTTTTCTGTTGGGAGGTTACAACGTATGTGACGTGAGGATTTCCCCTTGCCCAGTAATGAACGTTGTGAAGGCCATCCCGATGGAAGATGAACTCGTCGGTAAACAACACAGTGCCGGGGAAGTCGGGATCTCGTGCAACATGTCGCAGAAACCTGTGTTCTTAGTCCGACACAGGATATAGGTCTTTTACAGGGTGGAAACCAAATGGACGCTGGCTGTCATTTCTCGCTGGCCGGAGTGGCCGTGCGGTTCTATGCGGTACAGTCTGGAACCGAGCGACCGCTACGTTCGCAGCTTCGAATCCTGCCTCGGGCATGGATGTGTGTGATGTCCTTAGGTTAATTAGGTTTAATTAGTTCTAGGCGACTGATGACCTCAGAAGTTGAGTAGCATAGTGCTGAGAGCCATTTGAACCATTCTGTCATTCCTCAAAACCTCCCACACTAACTGACGAGTTACCCCCATGCCGTGTCCAACAGCTGGAGTGCTTGTCATAGGAGCTTCCTGAAAGCGCTCGAGAACCTTCTCTTCAAATGCAGCATACCGCTGTGTTCGAGGTCTTCCAACATCACCATGACATCCCGCTAACGAGGCTGTTTCGTCAAGTCACCGGTGAATTGTTGTAAACGTTTGGAGGTGGGTGGCGTCTTCCTGGGTGCCGTTCCTCGTACAACCATCGAGCTTCATGAGCATTACCGTAGGCTAGTACACTCCGTCTTCAGGCCACGAGTGGCCTACCGGGAGCGTCCGACCGCCGTGTCATCCTTGGTGGAGGATGCAGATTGGGGGGGGGGGGGGGCGTGGGGTCAGCACACCGCTCTCCCGGCCGTGAGATGGTTTTCTTGACCAAAGCCGCTACTATTCGGTAGAGTAGCTCCTCAATTGGCATCATCAAGGTACTTCAGGTGTCTGGATCGGGCACAAATGTACGATTGGCGATAACTCACTAGGAAGAAGAAAACTACTGAAGTTTCGATGCAGTTTGATATAAGGGACGTTGCGATTGGTAGAGGGTGTTTCTACAAAATGAGAGGAACGCTCCTATTGGTCAGAAAAAGTTTGACGTGAAAAAGGAACCCAAGTGGAGGGAGGCAGAACAAGAGATAACTTTTGTGGGGGACTCTTTTCTGAACTGGCGTCAGATGCAGAGAAGAAATTAGTGTGGACACTGCAATCGCAGTGGCTGCACTCCAGCTAAAATTACCTGTAGCAACGTTTAGCTCCAACTGTGGACAAACGAACCAGCCAAATTAGTTAATTGTTCTTGCGAGAACTGAGAGGGCACTATAATATGCACGCTGCTCCAACCATGCGCGTGCATATCGCCACATAATAAGACTAGGGTTGAGTACATGTTTTCTCGCATAACGAGAAACATAGGGAAAGTTTCTGCTGGAAAGGTCAGCAAAGGCCAGGTTAGTTTTGTGGGAATTTCAGTGGGAGAGAAAGCCTCGCAGACAGCAGCACGTCGCAGCTAAAGGTAAATACCGCGTACAGAGGCGTAAACTTGCGTCCACTATAAACTCGAGCGGTCTGGGGTAACTTGCGCTCAAATTTGTCACTTGATTGTCATCCTAAATACTACCGAACTTTGAACCAGAATCGGACGATTTTCATAGTACTGACCAACATCATAACGTATGTGTAGGAGCAACTTTGTAAAGAAACGTCCAATTAAACTTTCGTATTATTGTGCTTAGGATTAATATAAAGAAACTTCTAATTACACTTTCATGATATTGTGCTTAAGATTAATTTCTGTCAGAGAGTTGATATTTAACATTGTTGCGAATAAACTTATTTCACTTCTTGATGATGGCAAGATGCGTTATCCATTTGCGCTGTTGGCGAGTTGAAAATTGTGTGAAAAGCTGTAATTTAGTGAGAAATATTGCGACATCAAACTTGTCATTTCACCTCACACAGTATTCTCAATTCTAGAATAAGCAAACGCAAAAACCCCGCAACCTTACACGTTTCAGCAAAATAGTTTCTACCTGCACAGTGCGAAAGCTTCTATCTTAGTGCCTACCAAATCCCACCTTGACCACAAAAGTCGCCGGATCGCTCCCCAATTGAGGCGGTTTGAAGCATTATGGGAAGGCCTCGGTACGAATCCCTTTTCGTCAACATCCAAGTACTCTATGAATCAATACCAAGCAAAATAACTGCTTCCATAAGGGCCAGGGTGGACCTTATTGACTTGCACAATTTGTGAAACTGCGCTACAGGCCAATGAAATTGCTACACCACGAAGATCACCTGCAACAGACGCGAAATTTAACCGACAGCAGTAATATGCTGCGATATGTGAATGATTAGCTTTTCACAGCATTCACACAAGGTTGGCGCCGGTGGCGGCACCTACAACGTGCTGACATGAGGAAAGTTTCCAACCGATTTCTCATACACAAACAGCAGGTGATCGGCGTTGCCTGGTGAAACGTTGTTGTGATGCCTCGTGTAAGGAGGAGAAATGCGTACCATCACGTTTCCGACTTTGATAAAGGTCGCATTGTAGCCTATCGCGATTGCGGTTTATCGTTTCGCGACATTGCTGATCACGTTGGTCGAGATCCAATGACTGTTAGCAGAATATGGAATCGGTGGGTTCAGGAGGGTAATACGGAACGCTGTGCAGGATCCCAACGGCCTCGTATCACTAGCAGTCGAGATGACAGGCATCTTATCCGCACGGCTGTAACGGATCGTGCAGCCACGTCTCGTTCCCCGAGTCAACAGATGGGGACGTTTTCAAGACAACAACCATCTGCACGAAAAGTTCGACGACGTTTGCAGCAGCACGGACTAGCAGCTCGGAGACCGTGGCTGCGGTTACCCTTGACGCTGCATCACAGCCAGGAGCGCCTGCGATGGTGTACTCGCCGACGAACCTGTGTGCACGAATGGCAAAACGTCATTTTTTCGGTTTAATCCAGGTTTGTTTACGACATCATGATGATCGCATCCGTATTTGGTTCTGAACGCAAACTGAAAGCGTGTATTCGTCATCGCCATACTGGCGTATCACCCGGCGTGATGGTATGGGGTGCCATTGGTTACACGTCTCGGCCATCTCTTGTTCGCATTGACGGCACTTTGAACAGTGAACGTTACATTTTATGATGTGTTACCACCCGTGGCTCTACCTTTCATTCGATCCCCGCGAAACCCTACATTTCAGCAGCATAATGCACGATCCCATGTTGCAGGTCTTGTACGGGCTTTTCTGGATACAGAAAATGTTCGACTGCTGCCCTGGCCAGCACATTGTCCAGATCTCTCTCCAATTGAAAACGTCTGGTCAATGGTGGCCGAGCAACTGGTTGGTCACAATACACAGACACTGTTCTTGATGAATTGTGGTATCGTGTTGAAGCTGCATGGGCAGCTGTACTTGTATATGACATCCAAGCTCTGTTTGACTCAATGCCGAGGCGTATCAAGGCCGTTATTACGGCCGGAGTTGGTTGTTCTCGGTACTGATTTCTCAGTATCTATGCACCCAAATTTTGAAAATGTAATCACACGTCAGTTCTAGTTTTGTCCTATGAATAGCCGTTTATCATCTGCATTTCTTCTTGCTGTTGCAATTTTAAGGGCCAGTAGTGTATCTGTTGAATAAATCATGCAGTTTTTCTGAATTTGTTATTTGTTTTTCTGTGCATGCAAGTCACAACCACCTATTTCCGCACCATTTGGGTAATTCCTTTGTGGTATGGTCTTTTTCCTAGTCTTAGAGTGTATCTTTAGAATAACACACATGATTAAGCTGTGGATCACGTCACAAGCCCTCTTCCCCCTTCCCCTCGAAACACACACACACACACACACACACACACACACACACACACACACACGCGCGCGCGCGCGCGCGACGTTTGTTGGCGCATTCTTCGCTGGTCTGGAGTGAAAGGCCAGCTAACATATTCAGCAGGGCACCATCATGTGAAAGCGAGCTTGCTTCATCAGCTACCGGCAACACACGCCACCAAGATTTACATCATACACGGGCCTAACTCTCGTTATCACATGCGCATTTTCGTACACACGGGACCCGTGCCCCGGGCTGACGTGTGTACGCGCACACACACACACCCGCTCGCAGAATTTGTGGCTGGTAGCGCAGGCTCGGATGTAAGCGAATTTGCGAGTCAAACGACTCAGCGGAGGGGTTAGGGGGATAGATCCATGGTAATCTGTGTAGGTAAGCGGGGGAGGGGTGGGGGGGGGGGGGTACGGCAGGGACGGGGGAGGGAGGGAGAGGAGAGGTGACTTGATGCAGGAGGGGGGGAGGAGGTGTGAGGCACGTTCAAACTCTGTGTCAAATGGGGCCGGCTTGCGGTGTGCAGATAAGGCCAGTCTGGCGACACCATTGCCGATACGACACGCGATCGTATCACCAGCGCCCTAGACGGCTGGTGACGGAAATTGAAGGGGAACTCAGTGGCATACTAAATAAAAATGAGCGAATGCTGCCTGATGGACACAAGAAACGCACATAAGGAAATCTGTCGTAATAGTTGGTGCAACAGGTGGAGGTATTGGATGATTAATGCTGAAAGTTGCACAAGAGGCGCTAAAAGAGGTGAAGTTACACTGCGCAATAGAGAATTGATTAAAATCGTTCAACAATAGGAAGGAGCGTGACAAAGTTTCGTGGTGCAACAATAGCAATGATAAGATCCTCTTATGGCAGAGCTATCACCTGTGAAAATGGGAAACATTTACAGAATCTTTCGAATGGAAGCACAGAATATAGACTGAAAGTAAACTGAAGAAGGACCAAAGTAATAAGGAGCATGTGTAGAGTCGGGCTAGGATTTTTATGACCTACAAATCAACATAATATGCATAAAATATATGCTGTTAGAGTCAAATATTTACAAAAACACGCATGATAACATAAAAATAATACCTAACAGTATTAAAATGAGGTATAATTACTGTTTTAGAATAAATTATCATGTCAGTAAATGATAATTAACTTCTTACTCAAGAATAAAATGTACTTGAGAAGCAATCTAAACTACGTAATTTGATGTTATATATATACTCCTGGAAATAGAAAAAAGAACACATTGACACCGGTGTATCAGACCCACCATACTTGCTCCGGACACTGCGAGAGGGCTGTACAAGCAATGATCACACGCACGGCACAGCGGACACACCAGGAACCGCGGTGTTGGCCGTCGAATGGCGCTAGCTGCGCAGCATTTGTGCACCGCCGCCGTCAGTGTCAGCCAGTTTGCCGTGGCATACGGAGCTCCATCGCAGTCTTCAACACTGGTAGCATGCCGCGACAGCGCGGACGTGAACCGTATGAGCAGCTGACGGACTTTGAGCGAGGGCGTATAGTGGGCATGCGGGAGGCCGGGTGGACGTACCGCCGAATTGCTCAACACGTGGGGCGTGAGGTCTCCACAGTACATCGATGTTGTCGCCAGTGGTCGGCGGAAAGTGCACGTGCCCGTCGACCTGGGACCGGACCGCAGCGACGCACGGATGCGCGCCAAGACCGTAGGATCCTACGCAGTGCCGTAGGGGACCGCACCGCCACTTCCCAGCAAATTAGGGACACTGTTGCTCCTGGGGTATCGGCGAGGACCATTCGCAACCGTCTCCATGAAGCTGGGCTACGGTTCCGCACACCGTTAGGCCGTCTTCCGCTCACGCCTCAACATCGTGCAGCCAGCCTCCAGTGGTGTCGCGACAGGCGTGAATGATGGGACGAATGGAGACGTGTCGTCTTCAGCGATGAGACTCGCTTCTACCTTGGTGCCAATGATGGTCGTATGTGTGTTTGGCGCCGCGAAGGTGAGCGCCACAATCAGGACTGCATACGACCGAGGCACACAGGGCCAACACCCGGCATCATGGTGTGGGGAGCGATCTCCTACACTGGCCGTACACCTCTGGTGATCGTCGAGGGGACACTGAATAGTGCACGGTACATCCAAACCGTCATCGAACCCATCGTTCTACCATTCCTAGACCGGCAAGGGAACTCGCTGTTCCAACAGGACAATGCACGTCCGCATGTATACCGTGCCACCCAACGTGCTCTAGAAGGTGTAAGTCAACTACCCTGGCCAGCAAGATCTCCGGATCTGTCCCCCATTGAGCATGTTTGGGACTGGATGAAGCGTCGTCTCACGCGGTCTGCACGTCCAGCACGAATGCTGGTCCAACTGAGGCGCCAGGTGGAAATGACATGGCAAGCCGTTCCACAGGACTACATCCAGCATCTCTACGATCGTCTCCATGGGAGAATAGCAGCCTGCATTGCTGCGAAAGGTGGATATACACTGTACTAGTGCCGACATTGTGCATGCTCTGTTGCCTGTGTCTATGTGCCTGTGGTTCTGTCAGTGTGATCATGTGATGTATCTGACCCCAGGAATGTGTCAATAAAGTTTCCCCTTCCTGGCACAATGAATTCACGGTGTTCTTATTTCAATTTCCAGGAGTATATATATATATATATATATATATATATATATATATATATATATATATATATATATATATATATACTACAACAGATCCTCATTTTCACTTCAATTTACAAGCTGGGAATAGCAATATATAAAGAACACGCTGCGAAAATTTTCAAATAAAATACATTTCCTATTGTCAGGCAACAAAGCCTTATACTTCGAAAAACGTCTTTCGACTTCAGCTGACACAGGAGGACATTTAAAATGGCCTGTATCATTTGACTGTAAATCTAAATAATTTAGAGCCAAATTTTTAACCGACAAAATCACTGTAATGGAACGCATTCTATGCTTTCCTCCATTTTTTTCTAACCATTTTTTCCTTTTTGCCCACTTTACCACAAACAGCTTCTAATTTAACCGGATTTCCCGTCAGTCATTAGCGGAACATGGTATTATTAAATAGGAAATTCTGCGATATTGTATGTATTTGCTGCCTTCCGCCTCCTAAGCCATCGTCATGTGACAAATGAATGTCGCAAACGGATAAAAACTGGTATGTGATTCACGCAGATATTGTTTGTACAGAAGATACAAACATGACGCAGAGTGTTTGAATAGGAAACGTAATAGCAGATTAGTGTTTAACGTCCCGTCGACAACAAGGTCATTAGCGACGCAGCACAAGCTCGGTTTACGGAAGGACTGGGAGTTAAATCGGCCACGGCCTTTCAAAGGAACCACCCCTGCATTAGTCTGAAAAGATTTAGGGAAGCCACGGAAATATCAGGATGGCCATACACGGGTTTGAAACGTCTTCCTCCCGAATGCGTGTCCATTTGCTAACCACTGCGCCACCTCGCTGCCACACAAAAATAATTATATGGAGTAAAAAAAGGAGAGAAGACCAATGTTTTTCTGTAGAGGTACTTTTAACAATTTATGAGGAAAATCATATTGGCAACATCTGAGATCACTCACATCTACAGCCCCAAAGGGTCCATTGGGACCATCCGACCGCCGTGTCATCCTAAGTTGAGGACGCGGATAGGAGGGGCGTGTGGTCAGCACACCGCTCTCCCGGTCGTTAGGAATGTTTTCTTTGACCGGAGCCGCTACTATTCGGTCGAGTAGCTCCTCAATTGGCACCACGAGGCTGAGTGCACCCCGAAAAACGGTAACAGCGCAAGGCAGCCCGGATGGTCACCCATCCAAGTGCCAGCCACGCCAGACAGCGCTTAACTTCGGTGATCTGACGGGAACCGCTGTATCCACTGCGGCAAGGCCGTTGTAAACATCTGAGATAATCATGTAAAAAAAACTAAGTACCGCAGCTACAGACCTGCAATTTTATAATACTAATTGCATGTCAAAATCTGTGTTCAATAGTAAAGGCAAACTGCAACCTTTCGCACAATGTGGTTTTGTATAAAACGACATGCAAACAGTGCGGAAAAGTGTATATTGGTCAGTCACTCTGTTAGGTTACATGAACGCGAGAAAAGTTAAAAGGAGCTTGAGGAAGGAAGATGCAAAAGTTGCCGATCAGCTTTTAACAGGGATTCACGTGATGTCGAATGTCAAATTTCACATTACGTTAAGAAAAGCAGAAAGAGCACCGTACTTTAAATACTGGAAATCAGGAAAGACGTGACACAGAATGCCATCTTAGTACCAAATTATGAGACTGGAGTTTCCTTTTTCCCATTTTTTAAATTAAGTTTTCGTTGCAAACACAGCATACAAATTGTAAAATCAATTTATTTCTCATCAACTGTTAAATTTATCTCCACATAAAAACTTTGTTTCCCAGCCTCTCGTTTCGCTAATGCAATTTTTTCAGTGACAGAAAACTGTAATGTTTTCCTACGTAATCACTACATGTCGTATTTGTATCTCCTGCGCATACAACATATGTGTAAGTTTCACATCAGTATCTGTGTTTGCGACGTTCAGTTGTCACCTAAAGATGTCCCAAGACGACGAAAGCCCGCTCGTGACTAAATAAATATAATTTTACAAAACATTAGAAAGTGTCTTCATATTTAACATTAGCTCGTAACTTATCCACAATATTTCATTTGTTGTATCTTCTTTACTAGCGGTACTTTTGATTGTATCAAAGCAGTTATGGCGGCATAAGTAAAGCGATAATTTAATTTTATATAGGACAACATAAATTGCAGCATTACATATTAACTCTTGGGCTAGCCTAATTGAAGCGGTTTCACTGTTATAGGATGAATCAGTCATTCTCTTCACGATGTTGAATCATCATCATCATCATCATGTTTTCTGCTACATTAGCAGGTCCTTTGCCTCTCCATTTTCTGCGATCCATTGCTTCCTTCTTAAGGCTGCTGTATGTTGTACCGTCCATCATGTCATCCAGTATCTGGAATCTCTCCCTTCCTCGCTTCCTTTTCCCTTCTACATAACCTTCTAAAACTGTTTTTAACAGTCCGTCATTCTTTCTTAATATATGCCCAATCCAGTTTCTTTTTCTTCCCTTTATTACATCTAGTAACTGTCTTTTCTCTCCCACTCTTCTCAGTACCTCTTCATTTTTTTACTCTGTCCATCCAATTTATTCTTTCCATCCTCCGCCATGTCCAGATCTCAAAAGGCTCCTGCCTTTCTCTGTCTTTCTTTCCCATAGTGCATGTTTCAGCGCCATATAGAACAACACTCCATACAAAACATTTTATGAGTCTCTTTCTGAGTTCTCTGTCCAGACCGCACCAGAAAATTCTGCTTTTCTTATAAAACGCCTCTTTTGCCATTGCTGTCCTTGTTTTATTTTCTGTGGTGCACTCCCAGTCGGTGTCTATCCTGCTTCCAAGATATTGAAAATTTTGCACCTGTTCTAGTATTTCTCAATTCAGCATCATTTTTATTTCCTTATTTCCTCCTACTGTCAATACTTTTGTTTTATTTGTGTTAATTTTCATTCCATATTTTTCCGTTAGTTTCAATGGTGCCACCAAATCCTGTAATTCTTTTTCCCCTGTGGCTATAAGGACCATGTCATCAGCAAACCTCAAACACGTTACTCTTCTTCCTCCAATTTCTACGCCTTTGTCATCTAATGAGGGTTGGTCAATCATATTTTCCAAGTAGAGGTTGAAAAGAGTAGGTGATAGCACCCTTGTCTTACTCCTTTTCCTAGTCCTATCCAAGTTGTACTTCTCTCACTTTAACTGATTGATCACGATATAATTAGTTTATAAGTCTTCTGGTTTTCCAGTCCAATCTCTTTTCCCTCATTATAGTCGCCAGCTTGTCCCAAACCACATTGTCAAATGCCTTTTCTAGATCGATGAAGCACATACTTTTTCAATAAACCTCTCTCACAAGATTTGCAGGAGCCGTATTGCATCTCTGGTGCCCGCATTGCGTCTACAGTCAAACTGCTCCTCGCCAAGATTCTCCTCCATCACTTTTTCAAGTTTTTGAAGCTCAGACGGTAATATTTGCAGGCATCAGTATAGGACCACAACTTGTCAGAATGGGAGATGACTGGTATGGAAATCGTGATCCAACAACTTTTCGCCCGGATAATCTTTTTCCAAAGTTCCCAGAATGACTTTTGCAGTATATCTTTCCACATAGTCTGTGGTTTTATGAATCAGTACCCATATTTTTCTGTTTGCAACCCGTTGTCTGATTTGTTGCATTGTTCTTTAGTAGTTTTCCATTCCTAATGGGAAAGCATCACGAAGAAATTTGTCCGTAAATTTTTCTAAGAATTTACGGAATTTTGGACGGTTCAGCTTATGGAAGTGCATCACCACGAAGGAAAGCTGTACGAAGCTCTTGACGAAATGGTTAGTACGATTGGTGGGATTCTCTTACGAGCATTTTCGATTCCCAATGCGCTGCAGTCCATGTTTGTACTTTTTCTGTTGCAACATGCTGCCGAACGTTAAATGACTACTCCACCTCCCATAGTTTACAATACAGTATTTAACCATACAGCAGAGAACACTATCTCAACATATTGAGAAATGGGCTGTTTCAATTTTACTTTCAGTTTTTGGTTCAATATAGGCGCGTTCTTTCTGAATGACACTGAACACATTTCCGAATCCAGCAATACTCAATAAAACACTGAGATACTTGTGTGCAGTGCAGGGTCCAGAAAGGCTTAAGAAGCTACCTGCTGATAGAGTGACAGTCAGCTACACAAACTCGTTATTGTGTCTGCTTGAATATTATTATTGTGAACAAAACAGGGGAGGAAGGTAGGTATCAGGTATTTTCTAGAAAACAAAAGAAGATGCACAGTTGTGAGGCTTGTAACCTGCAAGAAATGAACTCCATAAGAGAAGTTCTTTACTGTGAGATATAACAGTTTCCCGGCGTACATATTGTTCCACAAAATTTCGAGATAACTGCCGGTTGTCTCTAACTTCCTGCCACAACATTTTGGAGCAGAGTCTTTTTGCCATCTTCGGGTGATACTGGCGAAAAAGTACTGAGCCCTGGTAGTTAAGCCCCTGCCAGCACATGCGTGGTGGATTCACTTGGCGTTCCATTCTGCTGCACCGAGCGACCTCCGTGGTGAAAACTCGCCGCATCGATATCAATTCAACTATCTTCCCGCGGTTCCATCACAGGACTACGCCGGCAACGGAGGACACGAAGTTTTTCAACGGCAGGCGGAACTGAATTGAGAACCGCCGTATCTATTAATAAGAGATTCACTGTCAGACAGTTGTTGTTGTGGTCTTCAGCCCTGAGACTGGTTTGATGCAGCTCTCCAGGCTACTCTGTCCTGTGCAAGCTTCTTCATCTTCCAGTACCTACTGCAGCCTACATCCTTCTGAATCTGTTAAATGTATTCATCTCTTGGTCTACCTCTACGATTTATACCCTCGACGCTGCCATCCAATCCTAATTTGTGATCCCTTGATGCCTCAGAACATGTCCTACCAAACGGTCCCTTCTTCTCGTCAAGTTGTGCCACAAACTTCTCTTCTCCCCAATCCTATTCAATAACTCCTCATTAGTTATGTGATCTACCCATCTAATCTTCAGCATTCTTCTGTAGCACCACATTTCGAAAGCTTCTATTCTCTTCTTGTCCAAACTATTTATCGTCCACGTTTCACTTCCATACATGGCTACACTCCATACAAGTACTTTCAGAAACGACTTCCTGACATTTAAATCTATACTCGCTGTTAGCAATTTTTTCTTCTTCAGAAACGCTTTCCTTGCCATTGCCAGTCTACATTTTATATCCTCTCTACTTCGACCATCATCAGTTATTTTACTCCCCAAATAGAAAAACTCCTTTACTACTTTAAGTGTCTCATTTCCTAATGTAATTCCCTCAGCATCACGCGACTTAATTCGACTGCATTCCATTATCCTCGTTTTGCTTTTGTTGGTGTTCATCTTATATCCTCCTTTCAAGACACTGTCCATTCCGTTCAACTCCTCTTCCAAGTCCTTTGCTGTCTCTGACAGACTTACAATGTCATAGGCTAACCTCAACGTTTTTATTTCTTCTCCATGGACTTTAATACCTACTCCGAATTTTTCTTTTGTTTCCTTTACTGCTTGCTCAATATACAGATTGAATAACATCGGGGATAGACTACAACCCTATCTCACTCCCTTCCCAACCACTGCTTCTCTTTCATGCCCCTTGATTCTTATAACTGCCGTCTGCTTTCTGTACAAATGGTAAATAGCCTTTCGCTCCCTTTATTTTACCCCTGCCACCTTTGGAATTTGAAAGAGAGTATTCCAGTCAACATTGTCAAAAGCTTTTTCTAAGTCTACAAATGCTAGTAATGTAGGTTTGCCTTTTCTTAAGCAGTCGTACTCCCACGATTCAGTAATTTCCGGAGTAATTCTTACTGTTTCAGAAAAAGACAGCAGCAAATACGGAACGGGTACCACTTTTCCCCCTTCACTTTCGTGCGCTTCAGATAGGCCAACAGGTCGTGATTTGTGCACATGATTTCATTGTATTTGGATACAGTGGTACCGGTGTGCTATGGAGAGGGGAAGGACAAACTGTTTTTTTATTTTTTTTTTATTTTTCAGTACACATCCCTCAACAAGCCGCAAGTGTCCTCTTTGTCTCAGAGATTACGTGTATGTTTACCATTTTGTTTTCTTCTGGTGGATGGTTGGCGTGTTAAATGACTTGTGTGCCGTCAGCTTTCATAGACGCTGCTTGTGCATTCCCAAAACAAAAAAAAAGTTCAAATGTGTGTAAAATCTTATGGCACTTAGCTGCTAAGGTCAATAGTACATTCAGGTATTCCTCATTCGTTTTCTTAATTGCTTTACTTACTTTACATTTTCATTTGCGAAGAATGAAGTCAATGTAAAAATTAGAAAGGATAGGAGATAGTCCACACCCCTGTCGAACACCTTGGTTAATAACTATTTCTTCTAATCGACTCCAACCTGTGTTTAATACAATACGTGTAGTTTTATAACGACTTTTCACTATATCTATTAGCTGGCGGAGACATCGACATTCAGACATAATATTCCATAACCTGTCGCGGCCCAAAACGTCAAAAGCCTTCAAGGTCGACAACGAAAATATCGCTTTGTGTATCAAATTCTCTGTTCTTTTCTATGATGTTTTTAATTTCGAAGACATTTCCTGTGCATGAACGACCTGATCTAAATCCATTTTGTTCTTCAGAGATAATAGCTTCTGTGATATTCTTCATGCCTTTATTATCGTTGAGTACAGTTTGTAGCCAGCTTTTAGAAGCCAGATACCATCATAGTTTTTACAGTCACTACGTTTTCCCATTTTTGAAAAGAGAGATTACTTCTGTATAATAAGAGGCTGGGATCTTGCAGATGGTCCAACATCCATTTATTAATTTTAAAAGTCTTATCTAGTGGCAACCTTCCATATTTAGTTAGCTCAGCATTTATCCCATTTATTCGAGTAGCTCTTCTGTTCTTCGTCCCTTTCAAAGCCTCTTGTAGTTCTGCAGACACCCCTGTAGTCAGAGTAACCACAGCTATTAGTATTTCCAATACATTGGTAAAACTAGAGATTGCGGTCATCCCATAAGACATTATGTCTGTTTTTGCAAAGCTATGAGTATTCATCTTGGGTATTAACAAACCGCTTGAGCTGTCTTTAGCGCTTTATTACTGGATCGCAACCGGTTTCGTGGCACTAAGTGCCACATCTTTAGGTAAGTATACGATTAAAAGCTGAGGATGTGGCATTCAGTGTGTAACGGGACATCCTCCTCTAGCAACCGTAGTTGTCGATGCTAGTATTATTTTTCGAATTTTGGACAGGTTAATATTATCTCAGTTGCTTTTCCGAAAACTTTCATATAATCTTATACACACTATGCTATATTTCAAGCTAAAATTTAAGAAAAGGCATTACTTTATAAAGTATTTTAGATTCCATGTTACAATCGAGAAGTATTGGTTCTCAATGTACAGTTTTTTTTTTTTTTTTTTTGTAGAAACATTTGAAATTACCAATTATGAGCACACTTAAGATTTCTGTTGTTAATTGCGCAATCCGGTACTACTTGTTATGTTTATTTCTGGATCATTTATGAAATAATAATCGAAATTAATAATTCAGGGAAATTAGTAGGAATTCTTTTGTTAAGAAAAAATGTAAACCCTTTGGAATCTACATCTACATCTACATCCATACTCCGCAAGCCACCCGACGTTATTGTTATCTTTACAGAGTGTGGCACTAGTCACCTTGCCTCTTACGTGATCGGGCGTATTTGTGTATAACAGGTGCGAACAATGCAATTTCGGCTTTGTTAATGTGAAAAATCAAAATACTGTATCGTGTATTAAAGTGTGAGAAAATCAGTGGAAAATATATTTACGTAAAAAAAACTTCTGCAAGAACAATCTTCAGATTTATTTAGTTCAAACCAACCGTGAGGACCTGAGGTTAGATTTTCAGCTTCAAGAATGAGGCCCCTAGACGAGAAGAACTGGAGTCATCTCAACATGACAAGCTAAGTTAATTTTATTGTTATCATCGTCTTCTTCTTCTTCTTCTTCTTCTTCTTCTTCTTTCTTGGGTCTGCAAGTCATGATGACCCTTTCTCCTCTTCTACAATTTCCTTCCATCTCTCTCGGTCCTTTGCCAATACTCCCCAGTTTCTATAGCCCATCTTCCTAAGATGTTCGATTACTCCATCTTCCCATCGTGCTCTAGGTCGACCACGTCCTGTCTGCCCCCCCCCCCCCCCCCCCTGGCTTTCCTTGTAATATTCTTTTTGGTACTTCTCTATCATTCATGCGAGCCACATGATCCGCCCACCTCAGTCTGTATGCTTTCACTATCCTTCTGACGGGTTGGTCTTTGTATATGGTATACAACTCATGGTTGTATCTCCCCCTCCATATTCCTCTTTCACAGACTGGGCAGATAATTCGTCTAAGTACCTTTCTTTCAAATTCATCCTGTGTTTTATTATCTTTAGTTGTTAATGTCCAGTCTCCAGAGGCATCTGTAAGCACTGATCGTATAAGTGATTTATACATAGTTAATGTCGAGGTACGAGTCAGGACTCTTGAGGATAGAAATCTTGTTAGGGCAAAATAGGCTCTGCTGGCTAGTATTAATCTGTTCTTAATTTCATGGGAGGTATCATTTACGTGCCTAACTGTCAAGCCCAGGTTCTTGAAATTTTCAACTCTCTCAAACGTATAATTGCCCATTATTATTGCATTTGGCATATTTTCTCTATGTGCCTTTCCAGATGCCATATATTTTGTTTTTTGTTCATTAATAATTAACACCATTTTCCTACTACCCTGTTCAAGCTGTAAATGTCTCTTCCATTGCTTTTTGGGTTCTTGCTATTATATCATCTGCTTAGGCCAGTATCTGGACTGATTTATACTGTTATCTCCGCTGCTCTCAAATCTTCATAAATGACTTTGCTTATTAATTAGACCGGATATTGTTTAATGTGGACAATAGATGGAAGAAGGAAGCAGAGGGGCAGGTTACAAGTGTCACGAAACTGGTAGTGATCCAATAATAAAGGACTAAATACAGTTGAAGCTGTTTATCAATACCCAAGATGACTCTCGTCGTTCGTCCATAGTAACTGGATCTTCTGTCTCATTGCACATGCTTTCTCTGTTATGGTTTGAATGCGACCATTGAAAAATGGAATAAGTAAATACATTAAAGTGCCACAATGAAAATTTCACTCTGCAGCGGAGAGTGCGCTGATATGGAAATTAAATGGCAGGTTAAAATTGTACTCTGGACGTAGACTCGATCTCGGGAAACATCCCTCAGGCAGTGGCAAAGCTATGCCTCCACAATACTCTTTCTTCCAGGAGTGCTAGTTGCGCAGTAGATCTTCTGTAAGTTTGGAAAGTAGGAGACGAGGTACTGGCAGAAGTAATGCTGTGAGGAAGGGTCGTGCTTGGGTAGCTCAGTTGGTCGAGCACTTGCCCGCGAAAGGCAGAGGTCCCGAGTTCCGATCTCGGTCCGGCGCATAGCTTTAATCTGCCAGGAAGTTTCACATTAACCTTCTATTGCAGAGTTGCTGGAGGCGAAAACTTGTTAAAACGTACAACAGTCCCCCCTTTACTGCTCACTCGTTCCTTCTTGTGTGGAACAAGTTGCTATACATATACAGGGTGGTCCATTGATCGTGACCGGGCCAAATATCTCACGAAATAAGCGTCAAACGAAAAAACTGCAAAGAAATAAAAATGGTTCAAATGGCTCTGAGCACTATGGGACTTAACATCTATGGTCATCAGTCCCCTAGAACTTAGAACTACTTAAACAGAACTAACCTAAGGACATCACACAACACGCAGTCATCAAGAGGCAGAGAACATCCCTGACCCCGCCGGGAATCGAACCCGGGAACCCCGGCGCGGGAAGCGAGAACGCTATCGCACGACTACGAGCTGCTACAAGGAACAAAACTTGTCTAGCTTGAAGGGGGAAACCAGATGGCGCTGCCATAGGTCAAACGGATATCACCTACTTTTTCTAAAAATAGGAACCCCCATTTTTTATTACATATTTTTGTAGCACGTAAAGAAATACGAATGTTTTAGTTGGACCACTTTCTTCACTTTGTGATAGATGGCTCTGTAATAGTCACAAACGTATAACTACGTGGTATCACGTAACATTCCGCCAGTTCTGACGGTATTTGCATCGTGATACATTACTCGTGTTAAAATGGACCGTTCAACAATTGCGGAAAAGGTCGATATCGTGTTGATGTATGGCTATTGTGATCAAAATGCTCAACGGGCGTGTGCTATGTATGCTGCTCGCTATCCTGGACGACATCATCCAAGTGTCAGGACCGTTGGCCGGACAGGAAGTGTTCAGCCACATGTGAAACATCAACCACGACCTGCAACAAATGATGATGCCCAGGTAGGTGTTTCAGCTGCTGTCGCGGCTAATCCGCACATCAGTGTCACACAAATTGCGCGAGAATAGGGAACCTCAAAAACGTCGGTGTTTAGAATGCTACATCAACATCGACTGCTTTTGTACAATATTTCTATGCTCCAGGAATTGCATGGCGACGACTTTGAACGTCGTGTACAGTTATGCCAGAGGGCACAAGAGAAATTACGGGACGATGACGGATTTTTTGCACGCGTTCTACTTAGCGATGAAGCGTCATTCAACAACGGCGGTAACGTAAACCGGCATAATATGCACTATTGGGCAACGGAAAATCCACGGTGACTGTGACAAGTGGAACATCAGCGACCTTGGCGGGTTAATGAATGGTGCGGCTTTGTGGGAGGAAGGATAATTGGCCCCCATTTTATCGATGGCAATCTAAATGGTGCAATATATGCTGATTTCCTACGTAATGTTCAACCGATATTACTACAAAGATGTTTCACTACATAACAGAATGGCGATGTACTTCCGACATGATGGATGTCTGGCACATAGCTCGCGTGCGGTTGAAGCGGTACTGAATAGCATACTTCATGACAGGTGGATTGGTCGTCGAAGCACATACTATGGCCCGTACGTTCACCGTATCTGACGTCCCCGGATTTCTTTCTGTGGGGAAAGTTCAGGGATAATTGCTATCGTGATCCAC
Source organism: Schistocerca gregaria (assembly GCF_023897955.1). Taxonomy (NCBI): domain Eukaryota; kingdom Metazoa; phylum Arthropoda; class Insecta; order Orthoptera; family Acrididae; genus Schistocerca; species Schistocerca gregaria. Next base: position 82,498,221 of record NC_064930.1, on the reverse strand, counting down.
CAGCAACGCCTGACAACATGCGCCAGCGCATTGTCAATGCGTGTGCGAAATATTACTGAAGGCGAGGTACTCGCTGTTGAGAGGAATGTCCTTACACGTATTGCCAAATACATTGAGGTTGACGGACATAATTTTCAACATTTATTGCATTAATGTGGTATTTACAGGTAATCTCGCTGTAACAGCATGCGTTCTCAGGAATGATGCACTGGACTCTTGATTCGGGAGGACGACGGTTCAACCCCGCGTCCGGCCATCCTGATTTAGGTTTTCCGTGATTTTCCTAAATCACTCCAGGCAATTGTCGGGATGGTTCCTCTGAAAGGGCAGGGCCGACTTCCTTCCCCGTTGTTGTTGTTGTTGTTGTGGTTTTCAGTCCTGAGACTGGTTTGATGCAGCTCTCCATGCTACTCTATCCGGTACAAGCTTCTTCATCTCCCAGAACCTACTGCAACCTACATCCTTTTGAATCTGCTTAGTGTATTCATCTCTTGGTCTCCCTCTACCATTTTTACCCTCCACGCTGCCCTCCAGTACTAAATTGGTGATCCCTTGATGCCTCAGAGCATGTCCTATCGACCGATCCCTTCTTCTGGTCAAGTTGTGCCACAAACTTCTCTTCTCCCCAATCCTATTCAATACTTCCTCATTAGTTATGCGATCTACCCATCTAATCTTCAGCATTCTTCTGTAGCACCACATTTCGAAAGCTTCTATTCTCTTCTTGTCCAAACTATTTATCGTCCATGTTTCACTTCCATACATGGCTACACTCCATACAAATACTTTCAGATTCCTTCCCCATCCTTCCCGAATCCAATGAGACCGATGACCTCGTTGTCTGGTCTCCTTCCCCAAACAACCCAATCCTAGGAATGATAAGTTCACAAAGGTGCGTGTATCACATTGGAACAACCGAAATAAAATGTTGAAACGTACCTACGTTCTCTATTTTAAGAACCCTACCTGTTACCAATTGTTCGTCTAAAATTGTGAGCCTGTAGCGACGCTGCCGCGCGCTAATTCAAGCTCGCCGGTGTGTGTGTGTGTGTGTGGTTCAGATAAACTGGTGGCTGCCCGACCTTTGATTAACGTAATTCAGAAGAATAAAGACCTTCAGTTCAGCAACAGTAACTTTATTGCGAGCCCGTATCTGACGACGCCCTGCATGCATGGAGTTACAAAATTTGCTTCCGGCCTATACAGAAGGATCCTTAATCCTCGGAAAACGTCCGTAGTTATTCGAGAGAAAACAGTACTCGTCCACACAAGCCAGGAGGCACGGAGCTACGAACTCAAAAAACAAGGAATAATAATAATAATAATAATAATAATAATAATAACAATAATAATAAACAGTGCGTATATAAAAGCTAGAAAACACAGCGCCTCTGGAGGCTGGGAGCGGAACCACACTGACGTCGTGTACAGTATTTACGACCGCACAGCACTGCACAGACACGCGCACCCCCCACCCCCCCACCCCCACCCCACCCACACACACCGGCGAGCTTGAATTACCGCGCGGCAGCGTCGCTACAATACAAGCCACATATTTGTGACTATTACAGCGCCATTTATCACAAAGCGAAAAAAGTGGTCAAACTAAAACATTCGTATTTCTTTACGTGCTACACGAATATGTAATATAAAAATGTGGGTTGCTTAAAAAAAAAAAAAACGCACGTGATATCTGTTTGACCTATGGCAGCGCCATCTAGCGGAGGAACTATAGCGCTATCTGGTTTGCCCCTTCAAGCTAGACGAGTTTCGTTCTTTCTGGTTTTTTCGTTTGATGCTAATTTCGTCCCGCTCCCTATCAATGGACCGTGCTGTATATAAAAAAAAAAACTACTGATAACACAAACGCAGTCAGATGCATTCGCTGCCGGCACTTTGACCAGCAGAAGCTCCCGGCTCAAACAAAAAGAAGAAAGCAAAAAAAAGGGAAACAGCACACACTCGTTTCTAGCAGCGCACCGTCTGTGCTCTCGACCGTATCTGTTGGAGGGGTATCTCTCTCTCTCTCTCTCTCTCTCACACACACACACACACACACACACACACACACACACACACACACACACACACACACAGAGAGAGAGAGAGAGAGAGAGAGAGAGAGAGAGAGAGAGAGAGAGAGAGAGAGAGAGAGCGGCAACCTGCCCTACGCAGCGCCGGATGCGGGCGCCGCTTTCGCCGTACACACGACGCGCCTACTGATGCGTGAATTGCGTGGGCGTGTACCTCACCCCCGCCCCTCCCCCACAACACGGCATTGGCCTGTTCGGCGGCGCGTGTGCGCATCGGCTTTGCTCACCACCAGCTGTGCGTATCTGCGCTTCGCTCCGGCTTAGCCCTGCCGCTAGGTAATGCCCCATCCTGCCGGGTGCGAACCAGTTTCTCTAACCCCTGTGCCTCACTGCCAGATTATGTTGCAACACGGTTAGGAACACTGTTATAAAATGCTCTCGGCGCGTCAAATCTGAAGTTGAGACTCGAGCTTTCGAGGATTAACATCGCCTTCTTCGTCAAGAGATGACGGGTCTGCCTTCCTGGTGGCGTTCAAGCTCGTGATTGGTCAGGTGACGTCGCTTGGTATTCCAGTTTCTATTGGCGCTGACGTCATATGGTGGGCGCGACTGACATGCGCCAGTCCAGTAAATGGGTGATCCGCGACGGTATGCCACGCCCACAGTCCAGGCCGTCGTTGAAGGACGGCAGGCAACAGAGACCAATCCCAGCACAATCACCTCTCTCCCATTAAGAGTTTGCCTACACTTCTTTGAAGTTCAGGTCTCCAGGCACCACGCAGACTACACTGACGTGACAAAAGTCACGGGATATCTCCTAATGCCGTGTCAGAACTCCTTTTTTCCCGCCTTGGTGCACCAACTCAGTGTGGCGTGGTGCAAGGAAGCTAGCTACAATATAGCAGGTCCATAAATTATCGGGTATTTTAATTCCGTCAGAGACAGCAAAGGACTTGAAAGAGTAGTTGAACGTAATGGACAGTGTCTTGAACGGAAGATATAAGATGAACACCAACAAAAGCAAAACGAGGATAATGGACTGTAGTCGAATCAAGTCAGGTGATGCTGAGGGAATTAGATTAGGAAATGAGACACTTAAAGTAGTAAAGGAGTTTTGCTATTTGAGGAGCAAAATAACTGATGATGGTCGAAGTAGAGAGGATATAAAATGTAGACTGGCAATGGCAAGGAAAGCGTTTCTGAAGAAGCGAAATTTGTTAACATCTAGTATAGATTTAAGTATCAGGAAGTCGTTTCTGAAAGTATTTGTATCGTATGTATGGTTCAAAATGGCTCTGAACACTATGGGACTTGGGACGGCTAAGGTCATCAGTCCCCTAGAACTTAGAACTACTTAAACCTAACTAACCTAAGGACATCACACATATTCATGCCCGAGGCAGGATTCGAACCTGCGACCGTGGCGGTCGCGCGGTTCCGGACTGTAGCGCCTAGAACCGCTCGGCCACCCAGGCCGCAGCCATGTATGGAAGTGAAGCATGGACGATAAATACTTTGGACAAGAAGAGAATAGAAGCTTTCGAAATGTGGTGCTACAGAAGAATGCTGAAGATAAGATGGGTAGATCGCATAACTAATGAGGAGGTATTGAATACGATTGGGGAGAAGAGAAGTTTGTGGCACAAATTGACAAGAAGAAGAGACCGGTTGGTAGGACATGTTCTGAGGCATCAAGGGATCACAAATTTCGCATTGGAGGGCAGCGTGTAGGGTAAAAATCGTAGAGGGAGACCAAGAGATGAATACACTAAGCACATTCAGAAGGATGTAGGTTGCAGTAGGTACTGGGAGATGAAGAAGCTAGCACAGGATAGAGTAGCATGGAGAGCTGCATCAAACCAGCCTCAGGACTGAAGATCACAACAACAACATCGGGGAGTAGGCATTAGAAGTGATCTGAAATGGAATGATCATATAAAATTACTCGCCGGTAAAGCAGATGCCAGACAGATTCATTGGAAGAATCCAAAGGAAGTAGGTTTCAGTACACACGTTCGCTCACTGCTTGAATACTGCTCACCAGTGTGGGATCCGTACCAGATAGGGTTGATACAAGAGATAGATAAGGTCCAATGGAGAGCAACGCGCTTATTTACAGGATCATTTAGTAATCACGAAAGCGTTACGCAGATGATAGATAAACTCCAGTGGAAGACTCCGCAGGAGAGACGCTCAGTAGCTCGGTACGGGCTTTTGTTAAAGTTTCGAGAACATACCTTTACCGAGGAGTCAAACAGTATATTGCTCCCTCCTACATGTATCTCGCGAAGAACCCATGAGGATAAAATTCAGAGAGATTAGAGCCCACACAGAGGCATACCGACAATCCTCCTTTACACGAACAGTAACAGACTGGAGCAGAAGGGAGAGCTGAGGTACTCAAGGTACCCTCCGCCACACACCGTCAGGTTGCTTGCGGAATATGGATGTAGATGTAGTCGGAAGAAATACCGAGTCATACAGGGTCCATTGCCGTCCATGATTGCGAAAGTGTGGAGGATTTTACGTAGAAACCGATCCCTCGACTGCGTCTGATAAATGTTAGATGGCATTCATGCAGGCCAATATACGCAGCCAAATCATTCTTTCGAATTGTATAGGATGTTGTTGAAACCAATCGTGAACAGTTGCAACGTGGTGATATGGAACAATTGAATTATATCTTAATACACTACTGACCATGAAAATTGCTACACCACGAAGATGACGTGCTTCAGACGCGAAACTTAGCCGACAGGAAGAAAATGCTGTGATATGCAAAAGATTAGCTTTTCAGAGCGTGGACTATCAGCTCGGACACCGTGGCTGCTGTTACCTTTGACTCTGCATCGCAGACAGGAGCGCCTGCGATGGTGCTCTCAACGACGAACCTGTGCACGAATGGCAAAACGTAATTTTTTCGCACGAATCCAGGTTCTGTTTACAGCATCATGATGGTCGCATCCGTGTTTGGCGTCATCGCGGTGAACGCACATTAGAATCGTGTATTCGTCATCGCCATGCTGGCGTATCGCCTGGGGTGATGGTATGGGGTGCCACTGGTTACACGTCTCGGTCACATCTTGTTCGCATTTACGGCACTTTGAACAGTGGACATTACATTTCAGGTGTTAAAATCCGTGGCTCTACCTTTCATTCTATCTCTGCGAAAGTCTACATTTCATCAGGATGATGCACGACCGCATGTCGCAGGTCCTGTACGGGCCTTTCTGGATACAGAAAATGTTCGACTGCTGCCCTGGCCAGCACATTCTCCAGATCTGTCACCAATAGAAAACGTCTGGTCAATGGTGGCCGAGCAACTGGCTCGTCACAATACGCCAGTCACAATACGCCAGTCACTACTCTAGATTAACTGTGGTATCGTGTTGAAGCTGCGTGGGCAGCTGTACCTGTACGCGCCATCCGAGCTCTGTTTGATTCAAGGCCCAGGCGTATCAAGGCCGTTATTACGGCCAGAGGTGGTGGTTCTGGGTACTGACTTCTCAGGATCTATGCACCCAAATTGCATACAAATGTAATCACATGGCAGTTCTAGTATAATACATTTGTCCAATGAATACCCGTTTTTCATCTGCATTTCTTCTTGGTGTAGCAATTTTAATGGCCATTAGTGTAAGTCTGCAGATTTCCCGCAGAGATACATCCGTCTGTTTGGCACGAGTTGAATTGTACCAAACAGGACAGGCATACTCTACTGCAGAATAGCATAATGCCATTGCAGATGTTCGGATTGTTTCACGTTGACCATCCCACTGTGATCCGGCTATATTCTGTACGAGATTGTTCCTGGTGGAAACGTTCGACATCCATTCCACCAAACAGGTGGATGTAGCTCTCAACGAAACCTGCTTAATTGTAACAGGCTGCTCGAAATCCACTCCAGTCGAATGGCTTTACCACCTCGCAGCAACAGCACCACCACCTCTTCGGAGAGAGATAGCAGCGAACAAGGAAAGAAAGGCAGTGGAACAGGAAATTAGGCAGTTTTTAATAAACCTATTGGCATATCACTCGCTGTATCGCGACTTCCTGAACTGGCTACCACTAAGTAGCACAGGGCGAAGACACGAGCAGTCTTGTGGCGTGTGTCGCAGGATTTATAGTGTGCCTGCAGCTGTGTGTATATTTGCCCAAATACTTATCACGAAGGACGCGCTGCGGACATTTCTGGAACCTTTTCTCACCTGGCAACTACCGACAGGAACTGAAGATGTTTTCGTGCCCAGTGTTACTCCAACAGTCTTTGAAATTACTGTTCTGCAACACTTTCCATTCTTAGTCTGCGTCGTGTCAAGTACATCTAAATCCGCATGGTGGAGGGGTCTTGTACCAGTAATAATTCCCACGGGGCGACGTGGACTCGCATTCCGGAGAACGGCGGTTCAAATACGCGCCCTGCCATCCAGAACGACATTTTTCTGTGACTTCCGACCGAGCGAGGTGGCGCAGTGGTTGGCACACTGGACCCGCATTCGGGATGACGACGGTTCAATCCCGCGTCCGGCCATCCTGATTTAGGTTTTCCGTGATTTCCCTAAATCGCTCCAGGCAAATACCGGGATGGTTCCTTTGAAAGGGCACGGCCGACTTCCTTCTCCGTCCTTCCCTAATGGGATGAGAACGATGACCTCGCTGTCTCGTCTCCTTCCCCAAACCAACGAACCCAACCCCGGAACCGCGCTGCTGCTACGGTCGCAGGTTCGAATCCTGCCTCGGGCATGGATGTGTGTGATGTCCTTGGGTTAGTTAGGTTTAAGTAGTACTAAGTTCTAGGGGACTGATGACCTCACATGTTGAGTCCCATAGTGCTTAGATTCATTTGAACCATATGAACCCTGAAGTGGTTCAGTCAAATACCGGGATGGTTCCTTTGAAAGGGCACAGCCGATTTGCTTCCCCATCCTTCCCTAATCCGAGCTTGTAGTCCGTCTCTAATGACCTCGTTGTAGACGGGACGTTAAACTCTAACCTCTTCCTCCCATCTCCTCCTCCTCCGTGACTGGATTCGTGATGTCCTGCCACGTCGGTGACAGCTCGCAGTAATTGACGGATAGAGATCGAGTAAAACAGAAGTGATTTCTGTCGTTGCCCAAGGTAGTGTTATAGACCTTCTGCTGTTCCTTCAACAGGCTGGATGATTCACGAAGATATGCAAATATTTGAATACGTCATTCTGCAACTAAAACTAAAGAAACGAAATCAAAATATCCACGGGTGTAGTGCCGGTATACAGCGTCCAACGTGCACAATATTTCGGCGATCATACATGACGCCATCATCAGGTGAACTGACGGACTGAGCTCCTGTGAAGAAAAGAAGTTCATATATTTTTTTTTTTGGTCATCAGTCTACTGAATTGTTTCAAGCGGTCCGCCACGAATTCCTCCCCTGTGCTAACCTCTTCATCTCAGAGTAGCACTTCCAACCTACGTCCTCAATTATTTGCTTGACGTATTACAATCTCTGGCTTCCTCTACAATTTTTGCCCTCTACAGCTCCCTCTAGTACCATGGAAGTCATTCCCTCATGTCTTAGCAGATGTGCTATCATCCTGTCCCTTCTCCTTATCAGTGTTTTCCACATATTCCTTTCCTCTCCGATTCTGCGCAGAATCTCCTCATTCCTTAGATTATCAGTCCACCTAATTTTCAACATTCGTCTATAGCACCACATCTCAAATGCTTTGATTCTCTTCTGTTCCGGTTTTCCCACAGTCCATGTTTCACTATCATACAATGATGTACTCCAGACGTACATCCTCAGAAATTTCTTCCGGTATTTGATATTAGTACACTTCTCTTGGCCAGAAATGCCTTTTTTGCCATAGCGAGTCTACTTTTGATGTCCTCCTTGCTCCGTCCGTCACTGGTTATTTTACTGCGTAGGTAGCAATATTCCTTAACTTCATTGACTTCGTGACCATCAATCCTAATGTTAAGTTTCTCGCTGTTCTTGTTTCTACTACTTCTCATTACCTTCGTCTTTCTCCGATTTAGTCTCAAGCCATACTGTGTACTCATTAGACTGTTCATTCCGTTCAGCAGATCATTTTATTCTTCTTCACTTTCACTCAGGATAGCAATGTCATCAGCGAATCGTATCATTGATATCCTTTCACCTTGTATTTTAATTCCACTCCTGAACCTTTCTTTTATTTCCATCATTGCTTCCTCGATGTACAGATTGAAGAGTAGAGGCGAAAGGCTACAGCCTTGTCTTACACCCTTCTTAATACGAGCACTTCGTTCTTGATCGTCCTCTCTTATTATTCCCTCTTGGTTGTTGTAGATATTGTGTATGATCCGTCTCTCCCTATAGCTTAACCCTACTTTTTTCAGAATCTCGAACAGCTTGCTCCATTTTATATTGTCGAACGCTTTTTCCAGGTCGACAAATCCTATGAACGTGTCTTAATTTTTCTTGACCCTTGCTTCCATTATTAGCCGTAACGTCAGAATTGCCTCTCTCGTGCCTAAACTTTTCCTAAAGCCAAACTGATCGTCACCTAGCGCATTTTCAATTTTCTTTTCCATTCTTCTGTATATTTTTCTTGTTAGCAGCTTCGATGCATGAGCTGTTAAGCTGATTGTGCGATAATTCTCGCACTTGTCAGCTCTTGCCGTCTTCGGAACTGTGTGGATGATGCTTTTCCGAAAGTCAGATGGTATGTCGCCAGACTCATATATAGTCGTTTTGTTGCCACTTCCCCTAATGATTTTAGAAATTCTGATGGAATGTTATCTATCCCTTCTGCCTTATTTGACTGTAAGTCCTCCAAAGCTCTTTTACATTCCGATTCTAATACTGGATCCCCTATCTCTTCTAAATCGACTCCTGTTTCTTCTTCTATCACATCAGACAAATCTTCACCCTCATACAGGCTTTTAATGTATTCTTTCCACCTATCTGCTCTCTCCTCTGCATTTAACAGTGGAATTCCCGTTGCACTTTTAATGTTACCACAGTTGCTTTTAATGTCACCAAAGGTTGTTTTGACTTTCCTGTATGCTGAGTCTGTCTTTCCGACAATCATCTTTTTCGATGTCTTCACATTTTTCCTGCAGCCATTTCGTCTTAGCTTCCCTGCACTTCCTATTTATTTCATTCTTCAGCGACTTGTATTTCTGTATCCCTGATTTTCCCGGAACATGTTTGTACTTCCTCCTTTCATCAATCAACTGAAGTATTTCTCCTGTTACCGATGGTTTCTTCGCAGCTACCTTCTTTGTACGTATATTTTCCTTCCCAATTTCTGCGATGGCCCTTTTTAGAGATGTCCATTCCTCTTCAACTGTGTTGCCTACTGCGCTATTCCTTATTGCTGTATCTACAGCGTTGGAGAACTTCAAACGTATCTCGTCATTCCTTAGAACTTCCATATCCCACTTCTTTGCGTATTGATTCTTCCTGACTAATGTCTTGAACTTCAGCCTACTCTTCATCACTACTATATTGTGATCTGAGTCTGTATCTGCTCCTGGGTACGCCTTACAATCCAGTATCTGATTTCGGAATCTCTGTCTGACCATTATGTAATCTAATTGAAATCTTCCCGTATCTCCTTTCGTTGATTATTCAATCTTTTTCTCATGGTAACCTCCCCCTTGGCAGTCCCCTCCCGGAGATCCGAATGGGGGACTATTCCGGAATCTTTTGCCAATGGAGAGATCATCATGACACTTCTTCAACTACAGGCCACATGTCCTGTGGATGCACGTTACGTGTCTTTAATGCAGTGGTTTCCATTGCCTTCTGCATGCTCATGTCGTTGATCATTGCTGATTCTTCCGCCTTTAGGGGCAATTTCCCACCCCTGGGACAAGAGAGTGCCCTGAACCTCTATCCGCTCCTCCGCCCTCTTTGAAAAGGCCGTTGGCAGAATGAGGCTGACTTCTTATGCCGGAAGTATTCGGTCGCCAATGCTGATTATTAATCAAAATTTAGGCAGTGGCGGGGATCGAACCCGGGACCGAAGACGTTTTAATTATGAGTCAAAGACGCTACTCCTAGACCACGGGTACCCATATAAATATAGGCCCGCAATTTTTAATACGGAGTTACGGCTGATAAAAGTTATTGCCTGAAATGTAGCAATTTCGCTAGTATGAAGATATCGCAAAACTGTGCGAGGTTGAAGTAGAGCACAATTTACATTTATTTTCTTGATATTGTTCTGATGAATCTGATAAATAATGTCCCAGACGTGTATCTGCACTAGTTTTCCAGAACATCCAGAGAAACAAAGATTATTATACAAGTAATACCTTGATGACAGCTTCCACTCTCGCAGGTATGCATTCAGTCAAGTTCTGGAAGGTTTCTGGGGGAATGGCAGCCCATTCGTACGGAGTGCTGCACTGAAGAGAGGTATCGATGTCGGTCTGTGTGGCCTGGCACGAAGTCACCGTTCCAAAACATCCTAAAGGTGTTTTATAGGTTTCAGGTCAGGACTCTGTGCAGGCCAGTCCATTACAGGGATGTTATTGACGTGTAACCACTCCGACACAGGCATTGTGAACAGGTGCTCGGTCGTGCTGAAAGATGCAAACGCCATCTCTGAACTGCTCTTCAACAGTGGGAAGCAAGAAGGTGCTTAAAACATCAATGTGGGCCTGTTCTGCGATACTGCTACGCAAAACAACAAGGGATGTAAGCTCCCTCCACGAAAAACACGACCACACCGTAACACCACCGCCTCAGAACTTAAATGCTGGCACTACACCCTTGCAGATGACGTTCACCGGGCATTCACCATACCCACACCCTGCCATCGGATCGCCACATTGTGTACCGTGATTCGTCACTCCGCACAACGTTTTTCCACTGTTCAATCGTCCTATGTTTACGTTCTTTACACTGAGCGAGGCGACGTTTAACATTTACCGGCGTGATGTATGGCTTATGAGCAGCCGCTCGAGCATAAAATCAAAGTTTTCTCACCTCCCGCCTAACTGTCATAGTACTTGCAGTGGATCCTGATGCCGTTTGGAATTCCTGTATGTTAGTGTGGATAGACGTCTGCCTGTAACACATTACGACCCTCTTCAACTGTCGGTGGTCTCTGTCATTCAACAGACGAGGTCGACCTGTATGCTTTTGTGCTGCGTGTCCCTTCACGTTTCCACTTCACTGTCAAATGGGTTCAAATGGCTCTGAGTACTATGGGACTTAACATCTAAGGTCATCAGTCCCCTACAACTTACAACTACTTAAACCTAACTAACCTAAGGACATCACACACATCCATGCCCGAGGCAGGATTCGAACCTGCAACCGTAGCGGTCGCGCGGTTCCAGACTGTAGCGCCTAGAACCACTCGGTCACTCCGGCCGCCACTTCACTGTCACATCAGAAACGGCGGAAATAGGTATTTTTAGGATTGTGGAAATCTCGCGTACAGACTTATGACCTGTTGGAAATCCGTGCGTTGCGCGGAGCGCCCCATTCAGCTCTCTCACGTTGTGTAGTGACTACTGAGCTCGCTGATATGGAGTACCTGGCAGTAGGTGGCAGCACAATGCACCTGATATGAAAAACGTAGGTTTTTGCATGTGTCCGGATGCTTGTGACCACATAGTGTATTTACGAATTGTATATACTGACGGGAAAAAATCGCAACTCCGAGAAGCAGTTGCGCGGCATAAACGAAAGTTTGGTGGCCCTTGGTTACATCTGAGAGGTGGTGTCTAATTAATGTTGGTCCTATTCGCGTAAGAGCTTGAGTGTTAGCTGTGCCGGCCGAAGTGGCCGAGCGGTTCTAGGCGCTACAGTCTGGAACCGCGCGGTCGCTACGGTCGCATGTTCGAATCCTGCCTCGGGCATGGATGTGTGTGATGTCCTTAGGTTAGTTAGGGGACTGATGACCTCAGAAGTTAATTCCCATAGTGGTCATAGTCATTTATTTGTTAGTTAGCTGTGCGACTAGCCGTGGTGAGCCGATGGTAGGAAAGAATGCCTTCAAGGCGACAACCGCTATCAACACCTCATTGAGTTTGAACGAAGTCGTGTAAAAGGGCTACGAGAAGCTCGATGTTTCCTCTGCAATGTTCCACAAACACTTGGCAAGAATGTAGCCGATATACTGTCACTGGAAGACCGGGCTCGGGACCGCCACGTGCCGCTACCGAGAGGGGAGGTCCATGATGTTCCGCGTATGGCTCTTGCGCACCGCACTGAAGTTGCAACTTGAGCAGCAGTTGGCACCACTGTGACGCAACGAACTGTCACAAATCGGTTACTTCAGTGAAAGCTCCGAGCCAGACGCCTTGTATCGTGCGTTCCACAGACCCCAGACCACCGCCATTTGCGACTTCAGTGGCGTCAAGCGAGACCTCACTAGAGCGCTCATGGTGGAGGTCCGCTGTGCTTTCTGATGAAGGCTGGTTCTGGCTCGGTGCCAGTGGTGGCCGCGTGTCGGTTAGAAAGAGGCCAGCTGAGGGCCTGCAACCATCCGTCTCCATCCTAGACACACTGGACCTACACCTGGGGATATGGTCTGGGGGTGCGATTTCGTACGACAGCAGGAGCACTGCCGTGGCCATCCGACGCACCCTGACTGCAAATTTGTACTCATTCTGGTGGTTCGACTTGCTAAGCTGCCATTCATGAACAGCACAACACGGGGTGTTTTCCAACAGGATAACGCTCGCCCACATACCGCTACAACATCCACTACAGACTACCGATGAACCGAAAATTTGCTTTCAAAATCTTTTCTTAAAGAATTTACTTTATTTACTAGCAATTCATCAAGAACATTAACACATTTAATCACACTAGGTGAGCGTGGAACTAGTTGGCAGGGAGCAACTGATGGAAAATGGAATTACTTTCAACAAATGTGAATTTTATTCCTCAAGGCCTTTTCAAAAACAGATTTAGAATTATGAGCATAGAAGCACCCTCGAAATATCACGTTACAATTTTATTTAGAGGCGGAAAGAACAATTTTAACAGTATGAGCACTCGGGCTGAGAAGCTTGCCTGCTCCCTTTCAACACGGCCGTATTAATGATCGCTCACAACAACCTCTGAAAAAGTACACTGGTGAAATCTACAACACGCCAGGTTACTTTCAACAAAAAAAATTTTTTACAACTCACACAAACACGTAAACTATGCACCCCGTAAGGGGGATGGAAATGGTACAACACTCAAATTATTTGCCCCCCAAGAGGCAATTTTTTTTAAGGACTCTTACGGCGGAAGCGTGGCAACCTTATAACCTAAAATGACTATTTAAATAAAACCTATAAAATGCAGACGTAAATAAAATGTACATTACACATATACCATCTCGCAAGATGATAGGCAAGATAAAAACATATTTCAAGAATTCGGCTGCAATACATTCGTTAACACCGAATCCGACAGACATGACAGAGGCAGCTATTAAGGTATGGCAGATTGACATGAAGGGGGTGGGGTTACTAAACAACCCGAACCGCAGATTGCTCTAAACCTCCCCAATTCCACAAGGGAAAAACGGACCACCCAACTCACAATAACCACCTTCCCGCTGATACTATAGCTCCCTACTTAGCACTCATATACAACCGCTCGCTCACCGATAGATCTGTACCTACAGATTGGAAAATTGCGCAGGTCGCACCAGTGTTCAAGAAGGGTAGTAGGAGTAATCCATTTAACTACAGACCTATATCATTGACGTCGGTTTGCAGTAGGGTTTTGGAGCATATACTGTATTCAAACATTATGAATCACCTCGAAGGGAACGATCTATTGACACGTAATCAGCATGGCTTCAGAAAACATCGCTCTTGTGCAACGCAGCTAGCTCTTTATTCGCACGAAGTAATGGCCGCTATCGACAGGGTATCTCAAGTTGATTCCGTATTTCTAGATTTCCGGAAAGCTTTTGACACCGTTCCTCACAAGCGACTTCTAATCAAGCTGCGGAGCTATGGGGTATCGTCTCAGTTGTGCGACTGGATTCGTGATTTCCTGTCAGGAAGGTCGCAGTTCGTAGTAATAGACGGCAAATCATCGAGTAAAACTGAAGTGATATCAGGTGTTCCCCAGGGAAGAGTCCTGGGACCTCTACTGTTCCTGATCTATATAAATGACCTGGGTGACAATCTGAGCAGTTCTCTTAGGTTGTTCGCAGATGATGCTGTAATTTACCGTCTAGTAAGGTCATCCGAAGACCAGTATCAGCTGCAAAGCGATTTAGAAAAGATTGCTGTATGGTGTGTCAGGTGGCAGTTGACGCTAAATAACGAAAAGTGTGAGATGATCCACATGAGTTCCAAAAGAACTCCGTTGGAATTCGATTACTCGATAAATAGTACAATTCTCAAGGCTGTCAATTCAACTAAGTACCTGGGTGTTAAAATTACGAACAACTTCAGTTGGAAGGACCACATAGATAATATTGTCGGGAAGGCGAGCCAAAGGTTGCGTTTCATTGGCAGGACACTTAGAAGATGCAACAAGTCCACTAAAGAGACAGCTTACAGTACACTCGTTCGTCCTCTGTTAGAATATTGCTGCGCGGTGTGGGATCCTTACCAGGTGGGATTGACGGAGGACATCGAAAGGGTGCAAAGAAGGGCAGCTCGTTTTGAATTATCGCGTTATAGGGGAGAGAGTGTGGCAGATATGACACACGAGTTGGGATGGAAGTCATTACAGCATAGACGTTTTTCGTCGCGGCGAGAGCTTTTTACGAAATTTCAGTCACCAACTTTCTCTTCCGAATGCGAAAATATTTTGTTGAGCCCAACCTACATAGGTAGGAATGATCATCAAAACAAAATAAGAGAAATCAGAGCTCGAACAGAAAGGTTTAGGTGTTCGTTTTTCCCGCTCGCTGTTCGGGAGTGGAATAGTAGAGAGATAGTATGATTGTGGTTCGATGAACCCTCTGCCAAGCACTTAAATGTGACTTGCAGAGTAGTCATGTAGATGTAGATGTAGGTGGCAAACAGAAAAGAATGGTGGGACGACCCCAAAACAAAGCGGCTGGTGACCTCACCAAGAAAACAAGTAGAATTTAACAAGCAAATGAAAGTGATTTCTGGCGAAGACCTGGCGCAGCACCCCCAAATCGCTCTCCTGGACCGTCCGCTGCCAGCCGCTTCAACGGACGCAGGAAGGCGCGCCGATCTCCCGTCTCACGGCGTCGCAGCTCGCGCCGGCCAGACCGATGTCGTGGGTTGACTCCTGTTGCTCTCGTGTCGGCCGCGAAGCCACTACCCCTCGCTATAGGGCGCGGCCCACAGGACTCACGTGGCGACCTCACATGCGCCGACGCTCAAGGCGGACAAGTCATCCCGTGTCTCAGTGCGCGACCGACCAACCGACCGATCCAACCGCCAGTGACGGTTCCCTGAGCAAACTCTAGCAGACTGGTGGCCTAACACATACTAGCAATCCGGACGAGAGACAGACACTGACTGCCCCACACTCGCCCCTAGCGACTGCACTGCACTGCAAATTCTCTGGATACATCTACCAGGAGGAAGACAGGCTAAGCAGCGAAGCTGCTGTTCCTGTGTGGACCTCTAGAACTATAGTGGGGCCTCACGCTTAGGACTGGCCTATGGGAGCGGCCGCGTGGGGGCGGACGCTGCGTCAAATGCGTCATAGAGGCTGCGGGAGAAACTACTCCCGCAGCAGATCAGGCCAACGCGTGGTGGACCTGCGGTGGACTCGGTGACCCAGTCCACGGATAAGACGACAGAGGCATAGAACACCCTGGCGGACTGCCCGCAGCAACGGGACGCCAGCTTCCTCATGAAGGAGCCTTGTCGAGTAACGAGGCGGCTTGTGGAGAGCGAGCCGCAGCGCCCGATTCTGAACACGCTGGAGCATCGCAACGTGCGATGGGGCGGCATTCCCCCACACAACAGCGGCTTACTCGAGTACCGGCCGGATGAGGGCCAAGTACACGGTCAGGCCGTGCCGAGGGGGCAGCGTGGATGAGGGGTTCAGCAGCGGGCAGATCGCCCGGAGACGCCCAATCGCCCGCCCCCTGATGTCGCGGATGTGCGGCAGCCAGGCGAGATGCCTGTCCAGCGTCACACCGAGGTATGTGCCTGTCGGTGACCACGGGATGGGGCGTCCCGAGATCGAGACAGGCGGCAGGTCAGGAGGCAGCCGTCTCCGAGTGAAAACCACTGCCTGGCTCTTGGCGGCGTTAAACTCGAGTCGCCACTTGGTGGACATCGCACGCCAGTTGGAGCCGGCGGCACATCGCGACCACGTTCATACTGCGGGTGAACAGCGCAGTGTCGTCGGCTCGCCGCCTAGCGAGCTCACAGCGCCCCTTAAATGCACGTGAACCGCCAACCTTTTCCCATTTCCCACCAGAGGGAGACACCAAAGCTGCGACTGCCACAGCGGCGCCACCGCCAGAAACGGAGGGCGACTGCTTCACACTACGCGCTGCGGCGCGCTCTTCAAAACAGCAATTTTTTTTTACCGCGGCTCACCCGACATGTTACCTTGGCCTGCTTGATCACCAGATCTGTCTCCAACCTACCACACATCCAACATCATGGGACTCCAGCATCATCCACAAACAGCATTGCATTGACCGACCAAGTGTTAAAGGTATGAAACTCCATCCCACAACGTGACATCCGGCCCATGTACGGGGGAGGGGGGGGGGGGAGGAGGGGGTATTTGAAAAGTCCGTGCAAGTGCAACGTCCGAGAGATGGCATCACCGGCGCTTATCGAGGTCATGTTTAGTTAGTACCATCTTTGGAAAGAATGCATACCAAGTTTCAGTCATATTGCTCTATTTCTTCGTGTTTGGCATGAAGGAAGTCGAGTGATTGTCAACAAATGGACGAAAAAGAATTTCTTGTGCTGGTTAAACGTTGCTTTATGAAAGGCAAAACGCCTCAGGAGACTAAAGAGAAGCTTGATAAACATTCGATTAGAAGAGTCTATAAGTGCCAGAACGAGATTTTCACTCCACAGCGGAGTGTGCGCTGATATGAAACTTCCTGGCAGATTAGAACTGTGTGCCGGACCGAGACTCGAACTCGGGACCTTTGCCTTTCGCAGGCAAGTGCTCTACCAACTCAGCTGCCCAAGCACGACTCACGTCCCGTCCTCACTGCTTTACTTCTGCCACTACTTCGTCTCCTACTTTCCAAACTTTACAGAAGCTCTCCTGCGAATCTGTAAAGTTTGGAAAGGTCTGCGAAAAATAACGAAAAGTGAGAGTTCATCCACATCAGTGCTGAAAGGAATCCGTTAAACCTCGGCTACACGATAGATCAGTCTAATCTAAACGCCGTAAATTCAACAAAATTCCCAGGAATTACAATTACTAATAACTTAAATTGGAAGGAACACACAGAAAATATTGTGGGCAAGGCTAACCAAAGACTGCGTTTTATTGGTAGGAAACTTAGGAAATGTAACAGACCTACTAAAGAGACTGCCTACACTACGCTTGTCCATCCTCTTTCTCGTCCTGTTTTAGAATACTGCTGCGCGGTGTGGGATCCTTACCAGACAGGATTGGCGGAATACATCGAAAAAGTTCAAAGAAGGGCAGCACGTTTTGTATTATCGCGAAATATGGGAGAGAGTGTCACTGAAATGATACAGGATTTGGAATTGACATCATTAAAAGACATGCGTTTCCGGTGTGACGGAAACTTCTCACGAAATTCCAGTCACTAAATTTCTCCTCCGAACACGAAAATATTTTGTTGACACCCACCTACATAGGGAGAAACGATCACCACGATAAAATAAGGGAAACCCGAGCTCGTAAGGAAAGATATGGGTGTTCGTTGTTTCCGCGCGCTATACGAGATTATAATAATAGAGAATTGTGAATGTGGTTCAATGAACCCTCTGCCAGGCACTTAAATGTGATTTGCAGAGTATCCATGTAGATGAATCTTCCAGTATTTATTATTTTTCCATTTCTTATCCCACTGCCTCTGTCTTCTTCTCTATCAGAACAGCGCGAAATGTTCGCGTGTCATAATTTTGGGGAAAATTTTTAAAGGGGCCGAAGAAGGTAGAATGAGGCAGCTGGTCCCCCTTTTTCAGTCAGAGTTTTTTTAAATAAACAGCGACATATTCGCATTTTTTGGGCTCAAACAGGAGCATTTCTCTCTGCTCCCTTTCATTTGCCTGCCGCAGCAGGACACGTAAATGACATGGAAAGAAATGTGTTGGTCTTTAATCATGTGAAACTGATATAAAGCAAAACTAATTGTACGCCTCAGATGTGGTTTAACGTGCAAGAAAAATTTTTGCATGTGTTTCAGTACTGCAATCTGAGTTTCCCAGGTGATAACGAAGACACTTTACAGCGGATTTCTCCGTGGTGCGTGATTTTATAGCTCGAAGTGTTGGTATCACATCGGATTCTAAGAGCGTATTTTACGTTTAGGGTTAGGATAATTTTGAAACTGTCTCTCTGATAAAGGTGTCAATAAAAAAAATGGCTCAAATGGCTCTGAGCACTATGGGACTTAACATCTGAGGTCATCAGTCCCCTAGAACTTAGAACTACTTAAACCTAACTAACCTAAGGACATCACACACATCCATGCCCGAGGCAGGATTCGAACCTGCGACCGTAACGGTCGCGCGGTTCCAGACTGTAGCGCCTAGAACCGCTCAGCCACACCGGCCGGCTATCAATAAAATTTTGATGATTGTCCGACATTGGAACGAGGGTGGTTTGGAAAGTTCTCTGAATCACCACGAGAGGTCAGTGCTAGCGCAACGAGCTATTAAAGCGAAATTCATTGGACTGTTGCCTGTACACACGTGCCACGTCAATGCTCTTGGATGAGATCTGTGGCAGTGACGTGACTCTGTTGCTTTTTTTTTTTTGCGAAGATGGAAAAAATCGAGACTCGAGCAGTGATTAAGCACTTCGTAAAGATATCTATATAAGCAAAGGGCATTCATGCCGATTTCCAGAATACACTGGGGGACTCTGCTCCTTCGTATTCACCTGTTGCCAAGTGAACAGATGAATTTAAATTCGGTCGGGAGAGCCTAGAAGATGAACCGCGCAGCGGTCAGCAAAGATGTGTCACTACTCCAGAAATCATTCCAAAAGTGCACAAAATGGTCAAGGAGGATCGCCGGTTGAAAGTGCGTGAAGTTACTCACGCTTGCCGGATGTCGTCTGACTGGGTATATCACATTTTAACCGAAGAACTGGAAATCAAAAAATTATGTCAAGATGGGTGCCGCGACTCTTTACGCTGAATCAAAACCGCGCGAGAACGGCCATATCGCAACAATGTTTGGCCAGTTTTAAGAGATACAGAGTTTTTGGGCCAGTTTGTGACCACAGATGAAACTTGGGTGCCTACAATACCCCAGAGACAAAACAACAGTCGAAGCTGTGGAAGCATACTGATTCTCCGCCACCAAAGAAAGCAAAGATAATTGCTTCGGCGGGAAAGGTCGTGGCATCAGGGTTTGGGGTTGCGAAGGGGATTCTGTTTGTGGGTTATCTCCCCACTGGGCAAACAGTTATTGGAGAATACTATGCTAAACTCCTGGAGAAATAGCAACAAAAGGTACGCGAAAAAAGGCCAGGTTTAGCAAGGAAGGAAGTCATCTTCCATCAAGACAATGCGCGCCTGCACACATGTGCTTTCGCCACGGCAAAATTACACGAACTTGTTGCCATATCCGCCTTATTCATCTGATTTGTCTGCGTCAGACTTCTATCTCTTCCCAAAACTGAAAATTTTTGTTTGTCGACGAAGAGTCACTTGAAACGAAGAATTAATAGGGGGCCGCGCGACCACTACGGTCGCAGGTTCGAATCCTGCCTCGGGCGTGGATGTTTGTGATGTCCTTAGATTAGTTAGGTTTAAGTAGTTCTATATTCTAGGGGACTGATGGCCTCAGAAGTTAAGTCCCATAGTGCTCAGATCCATTTGAACCAGTTAATAGCCGGAGTTCAAAAAACGGCTCTGAGCACTATGGGACTCAACTGCTGTGGTCATTAGACCCCTATAACTTAGAACTACTTAAACCTAACTAACCTAAGGACATCACACACATCCATGCCCGAGGCAGGATTCGAACCTGCGACCGTAGCAGTCGCACGGTTCCGGACTGCGCGCCTAGAACCGCGAGACCACTGTGGCCAGCACAGCCGGAGTTGACAACTATTTTGCAGGCTTGGAGGAAACTCATTTTCGTGATGGGATCAAGGCACTGGACCATCGATGGATCCAGTGCATTAATCTACAAGGAGACTACATTAAAAATATAAAAGAAGTTTCAGTGATGTAAGTACTTTTTTCTATTCCGTTCCGAGAACTTTTCAAACCACCCTCGTGGCATAGCAATATATCGTAAATATTTCAGTCGTTTGCGGTGCATAGGCGTGTCTCGTAAGCTGACATACGGCCGGGAGAGCGGTGTGCTGACCACATGCTCCTCCATATCCGCAACCAGTGAAGTCTATGGTCTGAGGATGACACGGCGGCCGGTCGGTGCCGTTAGGCCTTCATGGCCTGTTCGGTAGGAGTTAAGTTTTTTAGTTTTTTTAATCGTCTTAGAATCCTCCACAGGGTTTTGACCAGCTCATGACGGTGAAAATACAGTAAGAGAACCCTTTTTTTTGGTTTTACGAGGAACCGCTCATGAACGCTAAGTCCCATCATGAAATACGAAAATAAGCGACCGATTTTCTCCATTTGCCTAAGTATGAAGAAGGGTGTAATATTTATGCATTGAACCTGTACTGTAGCGTAGGAACAGAAGACGATCCTTCTGTTGGATATACAAGAAGTCACAAGCCCGCAGGCCTGTCGAAAGATGCCTTTTTATCGCCAGAACAACCTGGCGCATCAGCCCAGGGACAATCCCGTTTATACGCGCTGCGTTTTGGAACATATTAGATTCGCTATCGCACGGGTACCCATTCGGACGACCTTGTGCCGAGCAGGAAGTTCGTGCGACACGGCATGCTGTGTACACTAGACAAGATTGCCCAGGCAGAGGCACTCAGTGAGAGATGCAAAGACGTTAACATGCACAAGGTGTATCCGGACACCTGGCTGAAAATGACTTACAAGTTCGTGGCGCCCTCCATCGGTAATGCTGGAATTCAGTATGGTGCTGGCCCACTCTTGACCTTGATGACAGCTTCCACTCTCGCAGCCATACGTACGATCAGGTGCTGGAAGGTAGAGCACTTGCCCGCGAAAGGCAAAGGTCCCGAGTTCGAGTCTCGGTCGGGCACACAGTTTTAATCTGCCAGGAAGTTTCATTTCAGCGCACACTCCGCTGCAGAGTGAAAATCTCATTCAGGTGCTGGAAGGTTTCTTGGCGAATGGCAGCCCATTCTTCACGGAGTGCTGCACTGACGCCGTGCGTTACGAACAGGTGCTCGATCGTGTTGAAAGATGCAACCGCCCTCCCCGAATTGTTCAACAGTGAGAAGCAAGACGGTGCTTAAATCATCAATGTTGGCCTCTGCTGTGATAGTGCCGCGCAAAACAACATGGAGTGCAAGCCCCCTCCATGAAAAACACAATCACACCACAGCAACACCACAGCCTCCGAATTTTACTGTTGGTACTACAAGCGCTGGCAGACGACGTTCACCGGGCATTCGCCATACCCACACCCTGGCATCGGATCGCCACGTTGTGTACCGTGATCCGTCACTCCACACGGTTTTTCCAGTGTTAAATCGTCCAATGTTTACGCTCCTTACACAAAGCGCGAAATCCAACTTTTTTCACTTCCCACCTCGTAGAGCCGCGCGGGATTAGCCTAGCGGTCTGAGGCGCTGCAGTCATGCACTGTGCGTCTGATCCCGGCGGAGGTTCAAGTCCTCGTTCGGGCATGGGTGTGTGTGTTTGTCCTTAGCGTAATTTACGTTAAGTAGTGTGTAAGCTTAGAAACTGATGACCTTAGCAGCTAAGTCCCATAACATTTCACACACATTTGTTTTTTTAACTTTCACAGAACTTGCAGTGGATCTTGATGAAGTTTGGAATTTCTGTGTGATGGTCTGGATAGATGTCTGCCTATTTCACATTACGACCCTCTTGAACTGTTGGCAGTCTCTGTCAGTCAGCAGACGAGATCGGCCTGTACGCTTTTGTGCTGTAAGTGTGAAATGGCTCTGAGCACTATAGGACTTAACTTTTAAGGGCATCAGTCCCCTAGAAGTTAGAACAACTTAAACCTAACTAACCTAAGGACATCACGCACATCCATGCCCGAGGCAGGATTCCAATCTGAGACCTTAGTGGTCGCGCGGTTCCAGACTGTAACGCCTAGAACCGCTCGGCCACCCCGGCCGGCCCGTGCTGTAAGTGTCTCTTCACGTTTCCACTGCACCATCACATCGGAAACAGTGGACCTAGGGATGTATAGGAGGTGATTGGGTGTCACTTGTGTCATACGTCTGTACGCGGGATTTCCACACACGGATGCGACCATGATGATGCTGTAAACAGAACCTGGATTCATCCGAAAAAATGACGTTTTGCCATTCGTGCACCCAGGTTCGTCGTCGAGTACACTATCGCAGGCGCTCCTGTCTGTGATGCGTCAAGGGTAACTGCAGCCATGGTCTCCGAGCTGACAGTCCATGCTGCTCCAAGCGGCGTTAAACTTTTCGTGCAGATGGATGTTGACTTGCAAATCTGTTGACTCAGGGATCGAGGCGTGGCTGCACGATCCGTTACAGCCATGCGGATAAGATGCTTTCATCTCGATTGCTAGTGATACGAGGCCGTTGGGATCCAGCACGGCTTTCCGTATTACCCTCCTGAACCCACCGATTGCATATTCTACTAACAGTCATTGGATCTCGACCAACGCGAGCAGCAATGTCGCGATAGGCTACAATGCGACCTTTATCAAAGTCGGAAACGTGATGGTACGCATTTCTCATCCTTACACGAGGCATCACAGCAACTTTTCACCAGGCAACGCCGGTGAACCTCTGTGTATGAGAAATCGGTTATGAAGCTTCCCTCATGTCAGCACATGGTAGGTGTCGCCACCGGCGCCAACCTCGTGTGAGGGCTCTGAAAAGCTAATAATTTGCATATCACAGCATCTTCTTCCTGTCGGTTTAATTTGGCGTCTGTAGCACTTCATCTTCGTGGTGTAGCAATTTTAATGGCCAGTAGTGCACTACTTATGCAGGAAAATAATCCACGATGGACGGAGCAAGGAGGACGAATATCGAACACAGGCCTTCATCTGTTGGAATGTACGTCTTGAGCACCACATTGTACGCTAGTGAAACATACACAGTGGGAAAGCCGGAACAGGAGAGAATAGAAGCGTTTTAGATGTGGTTCCACAGAATAATGTTGAAAGTTAGGTGGACTGATAAGGTAAGGAATGTGGAGCTTCTGTGCAGAATCGGAGAGGAAAGGAATATGTGGGAAACACTGACAAGAGAACGGTCATGTTGATTGGACGTCTGTTAAGGCATCAGGGACGGACTTCCGCGGTACTAGAGGGAGCTGTTGAGTGCAAACACTGTAGAGGAAGGCAGAGACTGGAATAATCCCAGCGAATAATTGAGGACGTAGGTTGCAAGAGCTACTCTGAGATGAAGAGGTTCGCACAGGATAGGATGACCCTAAACGTGTTACATACTGAGTTCTCCGCAGAGTCAGTGAAGAAAGGAACATTTGGAAAATACTGAAAGGAAGAACGGACAGGATGCTAGGAGATATGTCAAGACATTAGTGGACAGCTAAAATGACACTAGGTGGGGCAGAAACTGTAGGGGTTCGGTAGCTCGTGGTCTTATACTTATGTGTTGCTGTCTCTCGGTGACGTGGCCGCGGGTTCGATTCCGGGCCAGGTCGGGGATTTTCTCCGCTTGGGACATGACGTGTCTGTCCTCTTCATCACTTCAGCATCGTCGTCATCATCATCATCATCATGAACATAAACAAGAAGAAGAAGAACAACAACAAAAACAACGAGTTGCAAGTTACCGAAGTGACATCAGATAAAAAGATTTCCGTCAGACGGCCGAACAA
Organism: Schistocerca gregaria; assembly: GCF_023897955.1. Classification (NCBI taxonomy): domain Eukaryota; kingdom Metazoa; phylum Arthropoda; class Insecta; order Orthoptera; family Acrididae; genus Schistocerca; species Schistocerca gregaria. Next base: position 82,474,164 of record NC_064930.1, on the reverse strand, counting down.
TCCAGATGTTATCTCGCCACCTACAGTGCCGTACGCATATTTCACTGTAGGGGAAGACCGAGATTGGAGTATATTCAAGAAGCGCGGGATTAGCCGAGCGGTCTCAGGCGCTGCAGTATTGGACTGTGTTGTTGAGAAGCGTACGAACACTTGGACTGAAATTTGCAGGAGCTCCATCGTGTATGAACCACATGTTGTGCTGTACTTGTAAAAGTACATGTTCTAGCAGCACAGGTAGAGTATCCCGCATGAAATCATGATAACGTGCTCCACTGAGCGTAGGTGGAAGAACATGGGTCCGAATCCAGACATCACCAACATTGCCTGCCCAAACGTTCACAGAAAATCTGTGTCGATGACGTGATTGCACAACTGCGTGCGGATTCTCGTCAGCCCACACATGTCGATTGTAAAAATTTGCAATTTGATCACGTTGGAATGAAGCCTCATCCGTAAAGAGAACATTTGCACTGGAATGAGGATTGACTTATTGTCAGATGAACCATTCGCAGAAGTGTACCCGTGCAGGCCAATCAGCTGCTGATAGTGCCTTCACACGCTGTACACGGTACGGAAACAACTGGTTCTCCCGTAGCACTCTCCATACAGTGACGTGGTCAACGTACCTTGTACAGCAGCAACTTCTCTGACGCTGACATTAGGGTTATCGTCAACAGCACGAAGAATTGCCTCGTCCATTGCAGTGTCCTCGTCGTTCTAGGTCTTCCCCAGTCGCGAGTCATTGACTGGAATGTTCCGTGCTCCCTACGATGCCGATCAATTGCTTCGAACGTCTTCCTGTCGGGACACCTTCGTTCTGGAAATCTCTCTCGACACAAACGTACCGCGCCACGGCTATTGCCCCGTGCTAATCCGTCCATCAAATGGGCATCTGCCAACTCCGCATTTGTAAACATTGCACTGACTGCAAAACCACGTTCGTGATGAACACTAACCTGTTGATGCTACGTACTGATGTGCTCGATGCTACTACTGTAGAGCAATGAGTCCCATGTCAACACAAGCACCGAAGTCAACATTACCTTCCTTCAATTGGGTCAACTGGCGGTGAATCGAGGAAGTACAGTACATACTGGCGAAACTAAAATGAGCTCTAACATGGAAATTGAGCGTTTCCGGACACATGTCCACATAACATCTTTTCTTTATTTGTGTGTGAGAAATGTTTCCTGAAAGTTTGGCCGTACCTTTTTGTAACACCCTGTATATTCACACACAGGCGCACAGACATATAGGCGCGATACGACGCGGCTGTCGGCAACGCCTATATACGACAAGTGTCTGGCGCAGTTGTTACATCGGTTACTGCTGCTACAATGGCAGGCTATCAAGATTTGAGTAAGTTTGAACGTGATGTTACAGTCGGCGTATCAGGGACGGGTCACATCATCTCCGAGTAAGCGAGTAAGTGGGGGTTTTCCTGTACGACCATGTTGCTACTGTAATGGAAATATCAGGAATCCGGTGAAACGTCACATCTCCGACACCGCTGCGGCCGAAAAAACATCCTGCGAGAACGGGACCAATGACGACTGAAGAGAATCGTTCAGCGTGACTGAAGTACAACCCTTCAGCAAATCGCTGCAGATTTCAATGCTGGGCTATCAACAAGTACAGCGTGAGAACCATTCGACGAAACATAATCGATATGGGCTTTCGTAGCCGAAGGCCCACTCGTGTATCTTCGATGACTTCTCGACACAAAGATTTACGCCTCGACTGTGCCCGTCAACACCGACATTGGACTGTTGATGACTGGAAACATGTTGCTTGGTCGGAAGAGTCTCGTTTCAAATTCTATCAAGTGGGTGGACGTGTACGGGCATGGAGACAACTAATTAATCCGTGGACCCTGTATGTCAGCAACGGACTGTTCAAGCGGCTGCAGTGATATCGGACACCTGGTAAGTCTTAATACTACTCTTGACTGATGACGCGTACGTAGGTATCCTGTCTGATCACCTGGATCCATTCGTATCCATTCTGCATTCGGTCGGACCTGGACAATTCCAGCACGACAATGCGACACCTCACACGTCCAGAATTGCTGCTGAGTGGCTCCAGGAACTCAGAAGAGAGTTTAAACACCTCCGCTGGCCACCTAACTGCCCAGACATGAATATTATTTAGCATATCTGGGATGCCTTGCAATGTTCTGTTCAGAAGGTATTTCGAACCCTTTGTACTCTTACGGATTTCTGGACAGCCCTGTGGGATCCATGGTGTCAGTGCCCTCCAGCACGACTTCAGACATTAGTCGAGTCCAAGCTACGTCACTTCTGCGTGCTCGCGAGGGCTCTACACGATATTAGCCATGTGTACCAATTTCTTTGGCTCTTCAGTGTATATTCGTACACCTGCCTAATATCGTGTAGGGCCCCCGAGAGCACGCAGAAGTGCCGCAACACAACGTGTCATGGACTCGATTAATGTCTGAAGTGCTGGAGGTAACTGACACCATGAATCCCACAGGGATGTCCAGAAATCAGTAAGAGTACGAAGGGGTGGGGATGTCTTCCCTCGGTATTTTCCTTTTTTTTTGCGAATATGTATATATAATTTCCAAAATATGCTTACGGACTTTAGGAAACTGTTCTTTATACCAAAACAAAAAAGTGTACTAAACCAAGACTCTAAAGTGCTTACCTTCTAACAACCCTGCCACAACAAAAGTCAAAAATTAATTATGATTTGTAGTGTTGCTCACGCTGCTAAATATTGCATTTTCGGGCAACAACAAAGTTATACAGGGTATTACAGAAAGGTACGGACAAACTTTAAGGAAACATTCCTCACAGACAAATAAAAAAAAGATGTTATGTGAACATGTGTCCGGAAACTTAATTTCCATGTTAGAGCTCATTTTAGTTTCGTCCACCTACGCTCAATGGAGCACGTTATCACGATTTCATACGGGATACTCCACTGTGCTGCTAGAACATGTGCCTTTACAAGTACGACACAACATGTGGTTCATGCACGATGGAGCTCCTGCACATTTCAGTCGAAGTGTTCGTACGCTTCTCAACAACAGATTCGGTGACCGATGGATTGGTAGAGGCGGACCAATTCCATAGGACTCCACGCTCTCCTGACCTCAACCCTCTTGACTTTCATTTATGGGGGCATTTGAAAGCTCTTTTCTATGCATCCCCGGTACCAAATGTAGAGGCTCTTCGTGCTCGTATTGTGGATGGCTGTGATACAATACGCCACTCTCCAGGGCTGCATCAGCGCATCAGGGATTCCGTGCGACGGAGGGTGGATGCGTGTATCCTCGCTAACGGAGGACATTTTGAACATTTCCTGTAACAAAGTGTTTGAAGTCACGCTGGTACGTTCTGTTGCTGTGTGTTTCCATTCCATGATTAATGTGATTTGAAGAGAAGTAATAAAATGAGCTCCAACATGGAAAGTAAGCGTTTCCGGACACATGTACACATAAACATTTTTTTTTCCATGTGTGTGAGGAATGTTTCCTGAAAGTTTGGCCGTGCCTTTTTGTAACACCCTGTACTATGTGGCAGGTGTCATTAGAGCACAGTTAATAAAGTCATTTCATGAAATAATGGATAAACTAGGCACTCTTATTTTCGTGTTTCCGACGCTGGTCTCGTTGTGAACTCATGGCTCAATCGTCGAAAATCTAGGTGGTGGTGATTCCAAGCTCGGATGCAAAGAGGCCTAGGTGTTATTCTACGATATTCAAAAGTTTTATAGATGTGTTTCATAAACCACTCTTGAAGATTAAACTTTTGCAAGTTCGCACAATGGTGATGTAAAAAGAAGTAATCAGCACTCCGAATTTAAGTTACACTTCTTTTTTATTACTTCTGTTGCAATATCACGTAACTCACAAAACATCACTTCACAATATAAACATACTTGTAAATATCTTCCTCACTGTTAAAATTCACATTTTATAAACTGACTACAATTTGCGTCTTTTTCAACATGACGACAGAGACTTGACTCTCTAATAACCGCTTACGCGCCCAAAAATCAGAGTTACAAGTACGTCAAAGATTATAGTGACAAAAGAAAGAATTCACATAATATCATTGCAATATATCGATGTATCAAAGTACCTCTACATTAATGAAATCAAATCTGAATGTTGTGTCAGTAATATGTTAACTATTTTACAGAAACACAGTAGAATATTGCTGATGTCGAGAGGTTGAGGTGAGGTGCCGCAATGGCTACGTAATTCAAGTACCATTGCAACCTTCCGAAATATGAGAACCTGTTCATCTTCGATACTCTCATCTCTTCTACTGCAGACACTCCACTTATTTTGGGAAGAGGAAATATGGACGAAAAAAGAATCTAGTAAACATGGCCTCTAAAATGCACACCTTATAGCACTTGTGCAGAATGAGAGATGTATTTCGCACTCTTGAAGATGAACAGCAGCTCATAGCTTTTAAGGCAAGCGCTTTAGGACCCTATTTTGCTAGACACCGTTTTTTCTTGTTTTGGTGTAAGCAACCTGTCCTTAAAAGTTTCCTGGCGTTTTATGGGACACCCTATAGGTACACAGTGTTCGGAAATTCTCGTTACAAACGTCCAAGCCTTGCAGAGGGGAGTGTGTGCATAATATTTCGAATACGGATCCATCAGATAGTGCAATGAGATGGTTTGAAACCTACTTAAGGCAGCAATGTGTTGTCTGCGTCCAAGAAAAATCTCCCTGGAAACATGTTTCCTCGGGAGTGCCACAAGGATCAGTGTTAGGACCACTTTTGTTTTCTTCGTGTGTCAACAATATTTCGTCGGTTCTGTCCTCCTGTAAATATCATTTCTATGCCGACCACCTCCAGCTCTCCCTAAGCGTCAGACCTGAAGATGTAAACAATGCAATCGTTCAGACGAATGATGATCTGACTTCAGTAGTGACATGGGCGAAAAACCTGCGGCTTAAACTAAATGCAAAAAAGACAAGTAATCTTAATAGCCCATCAGAAATTAATAAGGTCAGATTTCAGCGAACGGCTACCTCCTATTCTGCTCGACGGTACTCCATTACCATATCAGAAAAGAGTTAAGAACCTGGGTGTAACTTTGGATGAGCATCTCAACTGGGCGGAGAATACAGTCGCAGTGTGCTTGTATCTATGCTCTCAAAGAGTTTCGGAACGTATTTCCACAGGACTTGAAGCGCCAGCCCGTGCAAGCACTCGTTCTACCTAACCTCCACTACTGTCATGTAATTCAATAAGGCATGAGTAGTTAAAACAAAAGACGGCTAGAACTAACCATGCATTCCTGTGTGTGTTACACCTGCAACTTTCGCCGATATGATCATGTTAGTGCTTCATACTCCCAACTATGGTGGCTGCGGCCGGAAAAATTGCGTGACTACCACACTCTTTGTCTACTTCACCGACTCCTCGTCGCGCAAGATTAAAAACCTGTCATGCCATCATAATCGAAACACGAGGTCACTCTTATCTGGTATCCTAACTGTGCCCACCCACAAAACAAAAACTTTTGCAAACTCCTCCTCTGTTGCCACTGTCCGCCTCTGGAACAAACTGCCCCTTACCTTGCTCAAAATTCAATCCCCTGCTGCTTTTAAGAAGAAGTTGAAGCATTTCCTACTATCATAACGTTCTCCACAAAATTAATGTACAAGGCCAATCCTCTCATCTGTCAAATAGCGAAGCTAGCATCGCCGATCTTGCTCCTGAGATGCCTTCCTCTTCATCTACCTCTATTAGCCACGCATTCTTCTTTTCCTTTATATTTCCTTAATTGTGTTTCATTATGTCTCTCTATTCTTCTCCTCCCTTCACCACAAGTCTCCCTCATACTTCCTGCTGCTAGCACTCCTATCTAAAATCTCTTTCATAATGTATAATTATAACAGTACTTATCTACGAATATAAGCTCTGTATGTATGTATTTTTCCAAGTGTGCCTTTGTAATTGTTTATTTCATTTTTTTTCTAGATGTAGTTTAACATGCCTACTAAAACATATGAATGTAAAATGGATGTAAGAGGGCCTGATGCCCCTAATCTTGCCAGGTTAAATAAATAAATAAATGTCCGGAAGCGTACCGTTTCCGTTCTTTGACGTTTGCAGTTCAGATGTGTAACGCGTCCACGTCTGCTGAGGGGTAGAGAAAAGTATCGGCGTTTCTCGTCCTGGTATACAACAGGCTACAGAGGGTGACGCGTACTACGTGAGACTAGTTCTTGGGGGGTCGTACGCAAAAGTTTAATTTATAAGACTCCTATAGAGGTAGAGGAAAATCTGCTGACACGAGTTCTGGCAACACTGACTCAAAGGAAAGCCTCGGCGCTTGTTGGTGACGTCACGTCAGCTAGGCACGGCGAACGCCAGGTTTGTTTCAGGCAGAAACGCCTGGGCATGCTTATCACTATAAATCTCTTATTTTTGGACAAAATGTTTGGTATTGTCTTGGATTCTGCAGTTTTATTTAGATGAAAGATTTTCTTACTATCGTAAAGTTACAAATGAAGATCATAGTTCTGTATTACTGAATCCTGTCGAAACAAACGTAGATCAATACGAGAAAATGCTTTGCCCCATTGCAAGCTTCGGAAATTTTACATTCAAGCAACTATATTTAATTGACCCTTTTGCTATCAAAACTTACCCCAACCGCCTTACAATTAACTCGTTTCTTTTATTAATTTATTTATTTTCCTTTGACATCTTTCACTGGAAATGTGAACTAATTTACATATGTAAATGTCCAACTGCTGCCAGTAATTAGATTACAGTCGTTTACAACGAAAGGAATTCTGAACAGGAAACAAAGTAGCTTCATACGTCGAAAATACTGCTGAGCTTAAACTTTTTTAAACATGCGCATTAGAAAAGATAAATACTCCCCTCTTGCAACTGAAAGGAAAAACTTTATACGATGAAAACATTTTATTTGATAAAACAAGTATCTATCTTTTGCCTCTTCTTCTGTCCCCCACCCCCTCCCCAAACGTGGACAATCGCAAAATATTTCATTAACATTCAATGCTGCTCACCCCTTCGTCAACCAAGAAACCTAAAGAAGAGCACCAATATGTTGACAGTTCCTTGTAAAAGCAACCCAGTACAAACGTCAATTCCTCAGATTTACAAATAAGGTAAAGAAGCACGAATTCTGTTGCTGCCGGACCATGAAGTTGTTTCTGTATGTCAATCCTTAAAACAGGTGGAAATTTAAGTTCAGGAGTACACTATTTGTTTAGAAGTGTAATGAATTGCACAAGTAGTTGATTGCAGAAATCTCTCAGAACAATGCGTGTCGGTCAGCTACCGCCAATAGTTTCACATTTTCCTGTGTCAGAGAGGGAGACACCGCCATAATGAGTGTGCCTGCAACAGACCTGGCGTTGGCCGTGCCTAGCTGACGTGACGTCACCAACAAGCGACGAGGCCTTCCTTTGAGTCGGTTCTGACCGCTGCACTAGAAAATGAAGGGACACCACAGTGGGACAGAGAGTGTGTACCAGAACGTGCTTCCTATGTAGAATAGCTGTAACAACGTCTGCAGGTCTTGGTCTTGTGGCTAGCGTTGCTCTGGATCACAGGGTCCCGTGTTCAATTACCGGTCGGGTTGGGGATTTTCTCTGCCCAGGGACTTTGTGTTATTGTCACCATTTCATCGTCATCGTTAGCAACAGTGGCTGGACTGGATTGTGTAACGAATTGGACAGAGTAAAAATTGGGACTTTGTACGGGCGTTGATGACCGAGCAGTCGATCGGTTCACACGCCAAACACCATCATCATCAGGTCTGTAAGAACGTTTGTGGTCGCCACGTCGCGCTGCTATTGTAATGCATCAGTGATGTTCTGCATTTGTAGTATGCTGGGATCTTTTTTGCTGTGGAAAAATGTAAACAAGTAATGTGTAAGTGCTAACGCAAACAAACGCGTTGTAACGTCTCTTAGCAAAACACATATATGTGGTAAAAAAAAGGAGAAAAGAATAATTGAACTGGATGATTGTAATTACGTGGACAACGATTGTGTGAACTTTATGTAATAAAGTGAAAGCATTGTGTGTCATGTTTTGTTCTTTTATAGGATTATGCGCTTTTTTTTTTAAAAAAAAAGAAGATAATATCTGTATCGGCGAGTACTGAAACCGCCACAGACGATACTTATTAAATATCAAACAAAGATGAGAATATGTGACAAGTATAATTAGTAGTGACCAAACAATTTCCCTGTCGTCTTCTTGGAGTTATGTGAGTAGGAAGAGCCTGTGACGTTATATTGTACGCTTGCGTAGCATTCTTTTGTCAAGATTGAGAGATGTACGCCATTACGCCATGGGGTATCGTCTCAGTTGTGCGACTGGATTAGTGATTTCCTGTCAGGAAGGTCGCAGTTCGTAGTAATAGACGGCAAATCATCGAGTAAAACTGAAGTGATATCAGGTGTTCCCCAGGGAAGCGTCCTGGGACCTCTACTGTTCCTGATCTATATAAATGACCTGGGTGACAATCTGAGCAGTTCTCTTAGGTTGTTCGCAGATGATGCTGTAATTTACCGTCTAGTGAGGTCATCCGAAGACCAGTATCAGTTGCAAAGCGATTTAGAAAAGATTGCTGTATGGTGTGTCAGGTGGCAGTTGACGCTAAATAACGAAAAGTGTGAGGTGATCCACATGAGTTCCAAAAGAAATCCGCTGGAATTCGATTACTCTATAAATAATACAATTCTCAAGGCTGTCAATTCAACTCATTACCTGGATGTTAAAATTACGAACAACTTCAGTTGGAAGGACTACATAGATAATATTGTCGGGAAGGCGAGCCAAAGGTTGCGTTTCATTGGCAGGACACTTAGAAGATGCAACAAGTCCACTAAAGAGACAGCTTACACTACACTCGTTCGTCCTCTGTTAGAATATTGCTACGCGGGTGGGATCCTTACCAGGTGGGATTGACGGAGGACATCGAAAGGGTGCAAAAAAGGGCAGCTCGTTTTGTATTATCACGTAATAGGGGAGAGAGTGTGGCAGATATGATACACGAGTTGGGATGGAAGTCATTACAACATAGACATTTTACGTCGCGGCAAGACCTTTTACGAAATTTCAGTCACCAACTTTCTCTTCCGAATGCGAAAATATTTTGTTGAGCCCAACCTACATAGGTAGGAATGATCATCAAAATAAAATAAGAGAAATCAGAGCTCGAACAGAAAGGTTTAGGTGTTCGTTTTTCCCGCTCGCTGTTCGGGAGTGGAATAGTAGAGAGATAGTATGACTGTGGTTCGATGAACCCTCTACCAAGCACTTAAATGTGAATTGCAGAGTAGTCATGTAGATGTAGATTACGTACTCATTGTAGAGGTGTGTAATAATTTAATCTGTTTAAATGTTTTTAATAGAGTTACTTCGTGATAACTTGCATTCTGGTTTGCAATAAGCTTGCCTGGTATTTTATCGCATCCTTTTAAGACATTTTCAGTTATTTAAATACTATCTGTGGTGCAAAGCTGCGCTACGAACGAACGAGTCGCTGCCGCGGCGCATTCAAACTGCATTATTGTTGTTGTTGTTGTTGTTGTTGTTGTTATCTTCAGTCCTGAGACTCGTTTCAGGCAGCTGTCCATGCTGCTCTATCCTGTGCAAGCTTCTTCATCTCCCAGTACCTACTGCAGCCTACATCCTTCTGAATCTGCTTAGTGTATTTATCTCTTGGTCTCCCTCTACTATTTTTACCCTCCACGCTGCCCTCCAATACTAAATTGGTGATCCCTTGATGCCTCAGAACATGTCCTACTAACCGGTCCCTTCTTCTAGTCAAGTTGTGCCACAAACTTCTCTTCTCCCCAGTCCTATTCAATACTTCCTCATTAGTTATGTGATCTACCCATCTAATATTCAGCATTCTTCTGTAACACCACATTTCGAAAGATTCTATTCTCTTCTTGTCCAAACTAGTAATCGTCCATGTTTCACTTCCATACATGGCTACACTCCATACAAATACTTTCAGAAACGACTTCATGACACTTAAATCTATACTCGATGTTAACAAATTTCTCTTCTTCAGAAACGCTTTCCTTGCCATTGCCAGTCTACATTTTATATCCTCTCTACTTCCACCATCCTCAGTTATTTTCCTCCCCAAATAGCAAAACTCCTTTACTACTTCAAGTGTCTCATTTCCTAATCTAATTCCCTCAGCATTAAATGAAACCAATCATACCGCAAAGAACCGGACAGGTAGTAGTGAACTAAAATTATCTGTTTCAGCTATCTGAATTGCAGAGCAGAGCTGCAGATTTTATGATGTGTTTTACAGGTGGACACGGGTTACTGATAATATATTACGAACAGTGCAAAAATATAATTTACCTTCATTACATAGTAACTGTGCGTAGTTGTGGTCTGGCAAACGTTTTTCTATGACAATAGTCTCATGTTCTAATGTTCGTCGTGGTACTCATTGGTGTTTTACTGTTAACAAAAATCCAGTGCAAAATTTTGATGTTGAACAATCATTGCGTACTGTAACATCAGTATTGATAACAAAGTAATTTTCATTAACCTTTTCCATAACTGTAAAGTAAGGAAGATATGATGAATATGTGATTTAAAGTAACGAAAAAAAGTTCCTTTAGTAGAATGCCAGTTCCAGAACAATAAGAACATAATATATTTTGTTTTGTTGAAATTTAATTAATGATCCAAAGAAAGCCACAGCAGAGCGTCCCTAGAAAGTATTTCGGGGCTCTTTTCCTAGCAACATATTTTACCTCATACATTAGTTGTTACGCGAGCAATAACGAAGCAAGCAGAGCCAGCGAAAGCGTTTAAGTGATAGATAGATATTTCATTATATTTTCTTTCGAATTTTTAACTAATAATTGGACTCCGTCACGCCTAATTCAATTCCTCAGCCAGAGGTGGTTGAGCTACACATCTGAACTGACACTGTCGCAGAACATAAACGGTACGTTTGCGGATATGGATTCGTACTGAAAATATACAAGCGCTAGAAGTTTGTAACGCCTATTTCTGAACACCCTATATATGTCACGCTATTAACAGCAGCAAGTGACGCCATGGGTTGCACGTAACCAGAATATCCTTGAGATTGTGGTCGTTAATTAATGGTTTCATTTTATTCATCATTTGGATTTTAAGCTCCTTGTGTTTACGTGTTTGCAGTTATCCAAAACACCGTATTTCCAAGTTACCAAGATTGTTCCAGCACTTGTGCGCCATTATCAGTGGGTTTCTGTTTTCTTTAATCTCTAATGTGAACGTTTTTACTAAATGACTACAAAATTATGTGGATATTTAATCCAAACAACAATTCGTTCTTTTTGTTAGTACCCTCAGAATCGGTTTGCATGGTTTTTCAGGACCACTTGTGCATTATCTACTACAGGTAGCTTGGCATCTTTGGTCGCAGATGACAAGCTACCTGTAATAAATAATACGCAAGCGGTCTTGAAAAACCATGCAAACCGATTGTGAGGGTACTAAAAAAAAGAACGATAATGGCACAGAGGTACAAATGGTTCGTCCGCAGCTCGTGGTCATGCGGTAGCGTTCTCGCTTCCCACGAACGGGTTCCCGGGTTCGATTCTAGGCGGGTCTTTTTTTTGCTAATGGTTCAAATGGCTCTGAGCAGTATGCGACTTAAATACTGAGGTCATCAGTCCCTTACAACTTAGAACTAATAAAACCTAACTAACCTAAGGACATCACACACATCCATGCCCGAGGCAGGATTCGAACCTGCGACCGTAGCGGTCGCGCGGTTCCAGACCGAAGCGCCTAGAACCGCTCGGACACCCCCGCCGGCTGGTACACAGGTGCTGGAACATGTTTGGGAACTTTAAAAAGGTGTTTTGCATAGCTGGCGGACCTTCCAACGATTCCACTTTATTTTCAATTTCCCAAATAAATACTGGGAAGGCGTTTGTTTGCTTTCTTTGTGTGCTCACAGTAGGCCATGTGCAAGGAAAACGTAAAGTTTGGTACGTAACCTATCAATCGCCAAGGATATATCATCTCGGGCAGTATAATATGTAACTAAAATGCACACCAACAACAAACAAAATATTTTTCTAAATTGCGGAAATGACATGATGTAACCCTTTAAGCCGCTGTCCAGTGAGGGCCATTATCCAGCACAGAACTTTGTTAACACCAAAAATTATACGCATATAAAGATAATATCAAATATGATGTTTATAAACAACGTTTAATCATGGTGAGGTAATTGCATGGAGCGTCAATTACAAACAACTGTCCACGGAATACGCTATACAATCATTAACAGCAGTCAGCTAATGTGTAAATACCGTAGATTTAGTTATAATCAACTGGCCTTCACGACTAGTATTACCTTTTTAACAACAACAGAGGGAAATAAGTATACTTATTGTTCTCCATATCGAGTTGTGTATTGAAAACGACATTTGGTTCTTAAGCATAATGGGAAAAAAAATTCAGCCTTTTCTATGAGGTCTATGGATCAACGTTTCTCTGCTTTACGTACTATAGGAAAACTATTAGCAATGTTTCAGGCTTATTGTTCTATTATTTCGTGCATTCCTTGGATAGTTTACTGTAGTTGACACTCCATGCTTCTGTCTCTGCATGAATGTACATTATTTATAAATATTATATTTTTGACAGTGTTTTTTTAATGTATATTGTGTAACTGTTGCTATAAACAAATATCTGTTAGTAATGCTTGAGCCTCTGCTACAATTTTCAAACAGCGTCCTATATCCATGACATGTGATCAAAAGGGGTTGGATTATGGTCTCCGACCGGTGAATAAATAGGTGTTATTTGACACCATTTCCACAACATTTAACAGATGACGAACACGAACGCCCAAATTCAGAAAATGGTTGGGATGCTGGTCCATATTAATGATCTTATTTCTTTTTCAATTTTGCAAATGTCTTTCGGGAAGTGCTATTTTTTCTATTTTGTCGAAAACTGACATTGTGAGACTGTGGCTGTGTTCAAAATACAGGTTGACTCTCACATTGCAGACAACAGCAACCGGCCAGTTTTTACAATGATGTTTATTTCCATCTTTGTATCATACTTCCATGTTGTGAAGCTTCTTAGTGTGTGAGTGGGGCTTTATATATATATATATATATATATATATATATATATATATATATATATATATATATGTGTGTGTGTGTGTGTGTGTAAGTGCATCATACAGATTTCGATGCTGCAAGATTACAAGCAGTCTGCACTGGAACGTAATGGCGGGGATTTTTCATCGGCACCACTCTCCCACGGAAATTTCACCAGTTGGGAAAACAAAAAGCGATAACTAATGTAAAATATCTTAACGTGAACTAGACGTCTGAAAATTAACCAATCGGTTCGAAACCGGTAACGACGCTATTTAAATAAATAAATAAATAGCATTGTGAAAAGTGGTTGGCTGCTGTCGTCTTCTACGAAAGATAAGTTTCCTTTGATTTACGTCTATGGTCACAATCATTTCTGTTTAACAGATTACCGGTTTCGGTCTTTAATGACCATCATCAGATCTGCAGCAAAAATGGGAATATATAAATACACTTGCAAACTGTATACCGCTTAAGAACAATACATGGAGCATATTGAAAACTAGTACTGACAAAATTTACATTTGTGCTCTTTAAATGTGAAGAGGCATACTTGTCACATAAAAACAAAGTCCTAATGCACTGCAGCCATAGTTTTGCTGCAGATCTGATGATGGTCATTAAAGATCGAAACCGGTAACCTGTTAGAAAAGATTGTGACCATAGACGTAAATTAAAGAAAACTTATTACATATACGGGTCACTTTGTTTTTTTCGCGATGATGTCGCCGCTTGTGATTCTACGAACGGATCAACCTGTCTTTTGGGAAGTATTAGTTACGATTGCGTCCTGAATGAAAACGCTGTCTAGGGAAATGAAAAGACGAAAAAGTTCGTGCATACAGTCTGGCTTACCTGTTCGGTCAGCCAGCTACGTATTTTCGTCAGTTACTGGTCAGCCAGGGGCGCTGGTTCCAAAACAACAACAACAATAGGGGAGAAAGTCGCAATTTCAGCGGAGAACGGGTGCAGTTGTGTACGACTTTACAAAGAGTGCCATTTGTGTAGCTCGGGATGTCGCGAGAGCGCGAATCGTGTATTACGAGCGCACATCGTACTCGTCGCGGAGCGCGGCACTGAACACATAGGCACACACGGGCGGACCGCGGGTGGTCCCTTCCACCTTCGACCGCCGGCGGCTGGGACGCGACTGAGCGGGCATAGGCAGCAACAGGTTAGCCCGGCGAGCGGTTCCGGGGCGCGACCGCACCGCGTCGCTGCCGTCGCCGGAGACTGCCGAGGTCACCCGATTTGCGGTTCCGAGCGATCGCGGGCGCTCGCCGGATTGGAACAAAATTTTGCGAACTGGTCACCGGTCGGTGAGGAAAGGGTGGGGGGGGGGGGGGGGGGCGGGGGGGAGCAGAGGAAAAGGGCGCCCGTCAGGAGGGCTGAGCGCGGGAGGAAATTACGTTATTACTACTATTACACTGAAGCGGCAAAGAAACTGGTATACATGTGCGGAGATACGTAAACAAGTAGAATACGGCGCTGCGGTCAGCAACGAGTATACGGGTGGTCCATTGCTAGTGACCGGGCCAAATATTCCACGAAATAAGCGTCAAATGAAGAAAACTACAAAGAACGAAACTCTTCTAGCTTGAAGGGGGAAACCAGATGGCGCTATGGCTGGCCCGCTAGAAAGCGCTGCCACGTGTAAAACGGAATCAGCTGCGTTCTTTTAAATAGGAACACACTTTTTTTTTACATATTCGTGTAGTACGTAAAGAAATATGAATGTTTTAGTTGGACCAGTTTTTTTTGCTTTGTGACAGATGGCGCTGTGATAGTCACAAACGTACAAGTACGTGGTATCACGTAATATTCCGTCAGTGCGGACGGTATTTACTTCGTGATAATTGTTGTTGTTGTTGTTGTTGTTGTCTTCCGTCCTGAGACTGGTTTGTTGCAGCTCTCCATGCTACTCTATCCTGTGCAAGCTTCTTCATCTCCCAGTACCTACTGCAGCCTACATCCTTCTGAATCTGCTTAGTGTACTCATCTCTCGGTCTCCTTCTACGATTTTTACCCTCCACGCTGCCCTCCAACGCTAAATTTGTGGCCCTTGATGCCTCAGAACATGTCCTACCAACCGGTCCCTTCTTTTTGTCAAGTTGTGCCACAAACTCCTCTTCTCCCCAATTCTATTCAATACCTCCTCATCCGTTATGTGGTCTACCCATTTAATCTTCAGCATTCTTCTGTAGCACCGCATTTCGAAAGCTTCTATTCTCTTCTTGTCTAAACTATTTGTCGTCCACGTTTCACTTCCATACATGGCTACACTACATACAAATACTTTCAGAAACGACTTCGTGACACTTAAATCTATACTCGATCTTAACAAATTTCTCTTCTTCAGAAGCGCTTCACTTGCCATTGCCAGTCTACATTTTATATCCTCTCTACTTTGACCATCCCCAGTTATTTTGCTCCCCAAATAGCAAATATCCTTTACTAATTTAAGTGTCTCATTTCCTAATCTAATTTCCTCAGCATCACCTGACTTAATTCGACTATATTCCATTATCCTCGTTTTGCTTGTTGATGTTCATCTTATACCCTCCTTTCAAGACACTGCCCATTCCATTCAACTGCTCTTCCAAGTCCTTTACTGTCTCTGACAGAATTACAATGTCATCGGCGATCCTCAACGTTTTTATTTCTTCTCCATGGACTTTAATACCTACTCTGAACTTTTCTTTTGTTTCCTTTACTGCTTGCTCAATATACAGATTGAATAACATCGGGGAGAGGGTACAACCCCGTCTCACTCCCCTCCCAACCACTGCTTCCCTTTCATGTCCCTCGACTCTTATAACTGCCATCTGGTTTCTGTACAAATTGTAAATAGCCTTTTGCTCCCTGTATTTTACCCCTGTCACTTTTAGAATTTGAGTCAACATCGTAAAAAGCTTTCTCTAAGTGTACAAATGCTAGAAATGTAGGTTTGCCTTTCCTTACTCTATTTTCTAAGATAAGTCGTAGGGTCAGTATTGCCTCACGTGTTCCAACATTTCTGCAGAATCCAAACTGATCCTCGCCGAGGTCGGATGCTACCAGTTTTTCCATTCGTCTGTAAAGAATTCGCGTTAGTATTTTGAAGCTACCCGTGTTAAAATGGGCCGTTTACCAATTGCGCAAAAGGTCGATATCGTGTTGATGTATGGCTATTGTGATCAAAATGGTCAACGGGCGTGTGCTATGTATGCTGCTCGGTATCCTGGACTACATGATCCAAGTGGCCGGCCCGTTCGCAGGATAGTTACGTTATTTAAGGAAACAGGAAGTGTTCAGTCACGTGTGAAACGTCAACCACGACCTGCAACAAATGATGATGCCCAAGTAAGTGCTTTAGCTGCAGTCGCGGCTAATGCGCACATCAATAGCAGACAAATTGTTCAAGAATCGGGAATCTCAAAAACGTCGGTGTTGAGAATGCTACATCAACATCGACTGCACCCGTACCATATTTCTATGCACCAGGAAATGCATGGCAACGACTTTGAACGTCGTGTACAGTTCTGACACTGGGCACAAGAGAAATTACGGGACGATGACAGATTTTTTGTGCGCGTTGTATTTAGCGACGAAGCGTCATTCACCAACAGCGGTTACGTAAACCGGTATAATATGCACTATTGGGCAACGGAAAATCCACGATGGCTGTGACAAGTGGAACATCTTGGACCTCGTTGGGTTAATGTATGGTGCGGCATTATGGGAGGAAGGATAATTGGCCACCATTTTGTCGATGGCAATCTAAATGGTTCAATGTATGCTGATTTCCTACGTAATGTTCTACCGATGATACTAGAAGATGTTTCACTGCATGACAGCATGGCGATGAACTTCCAACATGATGGATGTCCGGCACATAGCTCGCGTGCGGTTGAAGCGATATTGAATAGCATATTTCATGACAGGTGGATTGGTCGTCGAAGCACCATACCAATGCCCGCACGTTCATCGGATCTGACGTCCCCGGATTTCTTTCTCTGGAGGAAGTTGTAGGATATTTGCTATCGTGATCCACCGACAACGCCTGACAACATGCGTCAGCGCATTGTCAATGCATGCGCGACCATTACGGAAGGCGAACTACTCGCTGTTGAGAGGAATGTCCTTACACGTATTGCCAAATGCACTGAGGTGACGGACATAATTTTGAGCATTTATTGCATTAATGTGGTGTTTACAGGTACTCACTCTGTAATAGCATGCGTTTTCAGAAATGATTTCACAAAGGTACATGTATCACATAAAATGTTCAAACGTACCGACGTTCCATATTTTAATGTAAAATACCTACCTGTCACCAACTGCTCGTCTAAAATTGTGAGCCATATGCTGTGACTATTATAGCGCCATCTATCACAAAGCGAAGAAAGTGGTCTATTTCTTTACGTACTACACCGATACGTAATAAAAAATGGGGGTTTATATTTAAAAACAAACGCAGTTTATATCCGTTTGACCTATGGCAGCGCCATCCAGCGGGCCAACCATAGCGCCATCTGGTTTCCCCCTTCAAGCTAGACAAGATTCGCTCTTTGTAGTTCTTTCGTTCGACGGTTATTTCGTGAGATATTTGGCCCGCTCCCTATCAATGGACCACCCTGTATAATAAGTCTGGCTCAGTTAGTTCGGATACTGCTTCTACAATGGCAGATTTAAGTGAATTTGAAAGTTGTTACAGTCGGCACATGAGTGATGGGATACAGCATCTCGGAGATAGCGATGAACTGGGGATTTTCCCGTACGAGCATTTAACGAATGCTCCGTGAATATCAGGAATCCGGTAAGACATCATCCGGCATCGCTGAGGCAGGAAAAATATCCTGCAAGAACGATACCAACAACAACTCAAGATACTCGTTCAATGTGACAGAAGTGCAACCCTTCCGCAAATTGCTGGAGATTTCAATGCTGGCCCACCAACAAGTGTCAGCATGCGAACCATTCAACGAAACATCAGCTAAATGGGCTTCCGGAGCTGAAGGCCCACTCTTCTACGCTCGATGACTGCATGACACAAAACGTTACGCCTCGTATGGGTCCGTCAACACCTACATTGTACTGTCGATGACTGGAAACATGTTGTCCCGTTTCAGATTGTATCGAGCGGATGGACGTGTACGGGTATGGAGACAACCCTCGTGAATCCATGGTCCCTGCATGTCAGTAGGGGCTCTTCAAGCTGGTGGAGGCTCTGTAATGGCGTGTGGCGTGTGGAGTTGGAGTGATATAGGACCCCTGATACGTCTAGATACGACTCTGACAGGTGACACGGACGTAAGCATCCAGTCTGATCACCTGCATACATACATTTCCATTGTGCATTCCTACGGACTGGGACTATTCCAGCACGACAATGCGACACACCACACGTCCAGGATTGCTGCAGAGTGGCTCCAGAAACCCTCTTGAGTTTAAACACTCCCGATGGCCACTAAACTCCACACACGTGAACATTATTGAGCATATCTGGGATGCCTTGCAAAGCGCTGTTCGGAAGTGATCGCCACACCCCCGTTCTCTTACGGATTTATGGACAGCTCTACAGGACTCACGGTGTTTAATTCCCTCTAGTACTACTTCAGAGGTTAGTCGACTCCATGCCACGTCATGTTGCGACACTTCTGTGTTCTAGCTGGGGCCCTACACGATATTTCATAGCTGTACCAGATTCTTTGGCTCCAATGTGTTATTATTGTTAATTCGCCATTAAGGAGAGCGCAAAAACACAATCAGTTTTTATGGGTTTCTTTGTGTCTCTTTTCGTTTTCTTGGCAAAAGCCTGACATATATGCACTGTGTTTCTTCTTCCTCTCTTTTGTCCACTTCTTTTCATTTTTTTTGTGGGGGGGGGGGGGAGGTGTATGCTGTATTTTTCGCTGTCTGTCATGTCTTCCGTGGAGATGTTACGTTTCTAAAGGTCTTCCGCGCTTTCCTTTACCCGTATGGTTTTCACAGTGCTAAAAGCCTTCTTGCTCATTGTGTTTCCTTTCACCCTATGTACATGTCCGAAGAGCTTTGCTTTTCTTCGCCTGATGTATTTTCTTATCGTCGCTGTCTGTTCTCACAGTTCTTTTCTCGGTCTTTTATCGAGATCCGTCATTTGGAACCGGTTCCTAGATTTTTTTCTGTATTTTCCTCTGTTTTTGTCCATCGCCTTGATTTTCGGTCTTCCTTTGTGCACTGTAGTTTCTGAGGCATACAAGGCCTCTGGATGGCTTTGTACTAATTTGCCACTCATGGAAATACACTACTGGCCATTTAAATTGCTACACCACGAAGATGACGTGCTACAATCCCGAAATTTAACCGACAGGAAGAAGAAGATGCTATGATGTGCAAATTACTAGCTTTTCAGAGCATTCACAGAAGGTTGGCGCCGGTGACGACACCTACAACGTGCTGACATGAGGAAAGTTTCCAACCGATTTCTCATACACAAACAGCAGTTAACCGGCGTTGCCTGGTGAAACGTTGTTGTGTTGCCTCGTGTAAGGAGGAGAAATGCGTACCATCACGTTTCCGACTTTGATAAAGGTCGGATTGTAGCCTATCGCGATTGCGGTTTGTCCTATCGCGACATTGCTGCTCGCGTTGGTCGAGACGCAATGACTGTTGGCAGAATATGGAATCAGTGGGTTCAGGAGGGTAATACGGAACGTCGTGCTGGATCCCAACGGCCTCGTATCACTAGCAGTCGAGATGACAGGCATCTTATCCGCACGGCTGTAACGGATCGTGTAGCCACGTCTCGATCCCTGAGCCAACAGATGGGGACGTTTGCGACACAACAACCATCTGCACGAACAGTTCGACGACGTTTGCAGCGGCATGGACTGTCAGCTCGGAGACCGTGGCCGTGGTTACCCTTGACGCTGCACCACAGAAAGAAGCGCTTGCGATGGTGTACTCGACGACGGAGAGATGGAGACCGGGTGGGACGTGGGAATACAGGCGCGGCAGCAGAGGGGGGTGGGAGAGGATGGGGGGGGGGGGGCAAGTGGGTGAGGAGGGTCAAGTTTGCGGGAGGTGTACAGGATCCGTATCCTCTCAAGGAAAAGGAGGAGGTGGGGGAAAGGATTGAGATCGTACAGGATCCGCGTGGGGAGGGGAGACGGATGCGATAGGCGAGGCGGAGAGCATGGCGTTCAAGGACCTGAAAGGAGTTGTAAAAGGTAGGGGGCCGAGATCCAGGCAGGATGGGCGTACCAGAGGGTAGGGCAGATGAGGGAAACGTCCTCTTTGAACAATTATACACGACTGTGCTTAAACTGACACACAATATCTTTAGCGCAACGCAATCTGACTTCCAAAAATCCCTACGAAAGAATGGCCCTGACTAGCATTAACCTATACGTTTCACAAATCACTTACCTCACAAAAATCTTCGTTACTCAAGCTACTGCAATACAGCTAGCGCCACTACTGCCAGCTAAATAAAAGATTCAAACTACTGAAGGCACTAACTACTGATAGGCATAATTAGCAAATGAAAGATTTTAATAGAGAACAAACAATGTATTTACCTCACTAGTCATAATATATATAGCAGTTCATGACACCAATTCTTACAAATTTCAAAACTCCGCCATCTCTCTCCCCACGTCCACCACTGCTGGCGGCTCACCTCCAACTGCGCAACGCTACGCGCTGTTCACATCCAGCTGCCGCTGCCCAACACTACAATGGCGAGTACTACAACAATGACAGCCAACCACAGACTACACACGGCACAGCCAGTGATTTTGATACAGAGCGCTGCGTGGCGGTGGCGTTACCAATAAAAAATCCTAAACAGCCTACTTACAATTCGTTTAAGAAATACTTTAAAATGAACTTGTTCACACTGATTATAATCTAACTCCTAAGGGTGCGAGAGCGTGGTCTGCAGCATGAATACGAAACGAGTTTGAAAAGTCCGTGCAAACTCCGACAGATGGCACCACCGGCGCGTATCGAGGTCATGTTTAGTTAGTAGCATCTTTGGCATTCGTGTGAATCAAGGAAGTCGACTGATTGTCAACAAATGGACCAAGAAGAATTTTGTGTGGTGATTAAACATTACTTTATGACAGGAAAAATGCCTCAGGACACTAAAGAGAAGCTTGACAAACATTACAGTGACTCTGCACCTTCGATTACAACAGTTTCTACATCTACATCCATACTCCGCAAGCCACCTGACGGTGTGTGGGGGAGTACCTCTGTCGGTTCTCCCTTCTATTCCAGTCTCGTATTGTTCGTGGAAAGAAGGACCGTCAGTATGCTTCTGTGTGGACTCTAATCTCTCTGATTTTATCCTCATGGTCTCTTCGCGAGATATACGTAGGAGGGAGCAATAGACTGCTCAACTCTTCGGTGAAGGTATGTTCTCGAAACTTTAACAAAAGCCTGTACCGAGCTACTGAGCGTCTCTCCTGCAGAGTCTTCCACTGGAGTTTATCTATCATCTCCGTAACGCTTTCGAGATTACTAAATGATCCTGTAACGAAGCGCGCTGCTCTCCGTTGGATCTTCTCTATCTCTTCTATCAACCCTATCTGGTACGGATCCCACACTGCTGAGCAGTATTCAAGCAGTGGGCGAACAAGCGTACTGTAACCTACTTCTTTTGTTTTCGGAATGCATTTCCTTAGGATTCTTCCAATGAATCTCAGTCTGGCATCTGCTTTACCGACGATCAACTTTATATGATCATTCCATTTTAAATCACTCCTAATGCGTACTCCGAGATAATTTATGGAATTAACTGCTTCTAGTTGCTAACCAGCTATTTTGTAGCTAAATGATGAGGCATCTATCTTTCTATGTATTCGCAGCACATTACACTTGTCTACATTGAGATTCAATTGCCATTCCCTGCACCATGCGTCAATTCGCTGCAGATCCTCCTGCATTTCAGTACAATTTTTCATTGTTGCAACCTCTCGATACACCACAGGATAATCTGCAAAAAGCCTCAGTGAACTTCCGATGTCATCCACCAGGTCATTTATGTATATTTTGAATAGCAACGGTCCTATGACACTCCCCTGCGGCACACCTGAAATCACTCTTACTTCGGAAGACTTCTCTGCTTTGGGAATGACATGCTTCGTTCTGTTATCTAGGAACTCTTCAATCCAATTACACAATTAGTCTGATAGTCCATATGCTCTTACTTTGTTCATTAAGTGGTTTCATAATTTTCGGAGTGGCCATATGGGCACAAGTGATGCTGAACGTTCTGGACGCCCTATGGAGGTCACGACTCCAGAAATCATTGATAAAATCCATAGTATGGTGGTGGATGACAGAAGAGTTAAGGTGTGTGAGATTGCTAGGGCTGTGGGCATCTCGAATGAATGGGTACATAATATTTTGCATAAACATCTGGACACGAGAAATCTACCCGAAAGATGGGTTCCGCGATTGCTTACACCTGACCAAAAACGGAATCGTGTGAAGTGGTGCAAGGATGGTTTGCAGCTGTTCAGGAAGAGTCCGCAGGATTTTAAGCGTCGTTTCGTCACTGTGGATGAAACATTGATACGTTACTATACTCCTGAGACCAAACAACAATCTGAACAATGGGTTACCAAGGGAGAATCGGCACCAAAAAAGGCGAAGACCATTCCTTCGGCCGGAAAGGTTATGTCGATTGTCTTTTGGGATTCGCAAGGGATAATCCTCATCGACTATCTGGAAAAGGGTAAAACTATTAGAGCTGCATATTATTCATCGTTATTGGACCGTTTGAAAACCGAGCTACAAGATAAACGCCGGCGATTGGTCCGCAAAAAAGTCCTTTTCCATCGCGACAATGCACCAGCACACACCTCAGCAGTTGTGGTCGCAAAATTAATGGAAGTAGGATTCCAGCTCGTTGGACATCCCCCCCTGTTCTCCAATTTGAAGAAATGGCTGGCGGACAAAGGTTATTCAAACGAGGAGGTGATTGCAGCAACTAATAGCTATTTTGCAGACTTACTATTATTCGGAAGGGATCTAAAAAAATTAGAACAGCGTTGGACGAAGTGTATAAATCTAAAAGGAGACTATGGCGAAAAATAAAAAAGTTTTTTACCCCCAACATGTAAGTAGTCTTTATTTTTGCATGAACTGTTCAAACGTCCCTCGTAGGTCGAAAGGCGTTCTATCGACGACGCAAGGCATGTAACTTGACAGTACAATCGCTATAGTACGTATAAGATCGTGAGCTCCGATTATGTTAAAGTGATTCATTCATTTACTAATGTCAACGTTTCCTGCCATTATAAAATTACTGAAAGATACTGTTACACGAATTTTTTACAGACGAATGGAAAAACTGGTAGAAGCCGACCTAGGGTAAGACCAGTTTGGATTCTGTAGAAATGTTGGAATACGTGAGGCAATAGTGACCTTATAACTTATCTGAGAAGATAGGGTAAGAAAAGGAAAACCTACCTTTCTAGCATTCGTAGAGCTAAAGAAACCTTTTGACAATGTTGACTGGAATTATTTCAAATTCTAAAGGTGGCAGGGGTAAAATACAAGGAGCGAAAGGCTATTTACAATTTGTACAGAAACCAGATGGCAGTTATGGGTCGACGGGCTTTAAAGGGAAGCAGCGGTTGGGAAGGGAGTGAGACACGGTTGTAGCCTATCCCTGATGTTATTCAATCTATATGTTCAGCAAGCAGTAAAGGAAACAATAGAAAAATTTGGAATGGGAATTAAAATCCATGGAGAACAAATAAAAATGTTGAGGTTCACCGATGACATCGTAAGTCTGTCAGAGACAGCAAAGGACTTGGAAGAGCAGTTGAACGGAATGGATAGTGTCTTGAAAGGAGGATATAAGATGAACATGAACAAAAGCAAAACGAGGATAATGGAATGTAGTAGAATAAAGTCGGGTGATGCTGAGGGAATCAGATTAGGAAATGAGTCACTTAAAGTAGTAAAGGAGTTTTGCTATTTGGGAGCAAAACAACTGATGATGGTCGAAGTAGAGAGGATATAAAATGTAGACTGGGTATGGCATGAAAAGCATTTATGAAGAAGAGAAATTTGTTAACATTGAGTAAAGATTTAAGTGTGCGGAAGTTGCTTCTGAAAGTATTTGTATGGAGTGTAGCCATGTTTGGAAGCGAATTGTAGGCGATAAGTAGGATAGACAAGAAGAGAATAGAAACTTTTGTTGTGCTACAGAAGAATTCTGAAGATTAGATGGTTAGCTCACATAAATAATGAGGAAGTACTGAAGAGAACTGGGGAGAAGAGGAATTTGTGGCACAATTTGACTAGAAGAAGGGATGAGTTAGTAGGACACAGGCATCAAGAGATCACGAATTTAGTATTGGAGGGAAGTCCGGAGGGTAAAAATCGGAGATGGAGACCAAAACATGAATACGCTAAGCAGATGGAGAAGGATGTAGATTGCAGTAGGTACTGGGAGATGAAGAAGCTCCTACAGGATAGAGTAGCGTGGAGAGCTGCATCAAACCAGTCTCTGGACTGAAGACCGCAACAACAACAACAACAACAACAATATTTATGACTCGCAGACTCCTCCTAAGAAGGCCGATGTGGCCGGGCGGTTTTAGGCGCTTCAGTCTGGAACCGCGCAACCGCTACCGTCGCAGGTTCGAATCCTACCTCGGGCATGGATGTTAGTTACGTTTACGTAGTTCTAAGTTCTAGGGGACTGATGACCTCAGATGTTAAGTTCCGTTGTACTCAGAGCCATTTGAAGCATTTTTGAAACTCCTTACAATGTCAGAGTGGCATAAGGCAGCTTTAGTTAGCAAATATTTATTAATAACAATTACTTGATTCGCGCTAGAGTAAACGTACTTTGCCTTTGACAACGTCACGGGCCATCTTTGCATCGGCACCTCATCCCACCGGCTCTGAAAGCGCCAGATGGCCAACCGCCTCTGCTAGCCAGCCTGGGAACCTACCGCTACACCCGTACAACCTACGTAACTGCAGCACTCATACATTCACGTCACGTATGTGGAATATCAAAACCGGAAATAGAGTAACATGCGCTCATACCTGCAAATAAAGGGCAACTTAAAAGCTCGCAGTTGTCGAAGGTCCCCTGTTACTGAGGGAGGGCGGGGCGAATATTGCGCAGCAGCTCGGCGGTACCGATACGCCCAGCCCCATGCCCTGAGGATGTTGACTTTCTGGAGGATAAACTGGAATTTCATCTGAAAGCGAGCGTTCGCAAGGAATCAAATTCCCCCAGGAATGTCGCCCAGTCCACAATAAGAGACCGCGCGCAAGCGGCCGAGGTTTACTCTGCGAGGGAGAGAAAGGGCCGAAGCGACCCTTCGCGATTGGCTGCGCCACTACAGGAAATTAGATCGCGGGGACACCGTTGTGGCGCCAGCAAACACGGCAATGAAATTAATCAGACAGCGTGGCGGCTCGATGGAACAGGGGGGAGGGGGCTTACGATCGACTCGACTGAGCGATCTGAGCTTAAGCCGTATCGCAGGAACCACTGGAGGTGTGCCCTGGGGAACTGTACTAGAACCACACAATACACTGTGCAGCTGCAACGATTTGCGATCCCCTGAGCATGTAGTGTTCACACACCTCCTGCAAGTGGAAGCTTGGAAGTCTTCCCTCGTAAATAATTTTCGTGGGACAGATAAACAGGGTTGAAGTTTATCTATCTGTTGTGATGTGGTCTTCAGTCCAGACACTCGTTTGATGCAGCTCTCCATGCTACTCTATCCTGTGCAAGCTTCTTCACCTCCCAGAACCTACTGCAACCTACATCCTTCTGAATCTGTTTAGTGTATTCGTCTCTTGTTCTCCCTCTACGATTTTTAGCTTCCACGCTGCCCTCCAATACTAAATTGGTGATCCCTTGATGCCTCAGAACATGTCCTACCAACCGATCCCTTCTTCTGGTCAAGTTGTGCCACAAACTTCTCTTCTCCCCAATTCTATTCAATAAATCTTCATTAGTTATATGATCTACCCATCTAATCTTCAGCATTCTTCCGTAGCACCACATTTCGAAAGCTTCTATTCTCTTCTTGTCCAAACTACTTATCGTCCACGTTTCACTTCCATACATGGCTACACTACATACAAATACTTTCAGAAACGACTTCCTGACACTTCAATCTATACTCGATGATAACAAACTTCTTCAGAAACGCTTTCCTTGCCATTGCCAGTCTACGTTTCATATCCTCTGTGCTTCGACCATCATCAGTTATTTTGCTCCCCAAATAGCAAAACTCATTCTCTACTTTAAGCCTTTCATTTCCTAATCTGATTCCCGCAGCATCACCCAATTTAATTCGACTGCATTCCATTATCCTCGTTTTGCTTTTGTTGATGTTCATCTTATATCCTCCTTTCAAGACACTGTCCATTCCGTTCAACTACTCTTCCAAGTTCATTGCTGTCTCTGACAGAATTACAATGTCATCGACGAACCTCGAAGTTTTTATTTCTTCTCCGTGGATTTTAATTACTACTCCGAATTTTTCTTTTGTTTCCTTTACTGCTTGCTCAATATACAGATCGAATAACATCGGGAATAGGCCACAACCTGTCTCACTCCCTCCCCAACCACTGCTTCCCTTTCATGCCCCTCGACTCTTATAACTGCCATCTGGTTTCTGTACAAATTGTAAATAGCCTTACCCCTTCCAGCTTCAGAATGCGAAAGAGAGTATTCCAGTCAAGATTGTCAAAAGCTTTCTCTAAGTCTACAAATGCTAGAAATGTAGGTTTGCCCTTCGTTAATCTAGCTTCTAAGATAAGTCGTAGGGTCAGTATTGCCCCACGTTTTCCAACATTTCTACGGATTAAACGCGAATACAAAGAGTGGTCACTCTGGTTCCCGTCAGATCACCGAAGTTAAGCGCTGTCGGGCTGGGCTAGCACTTGGATGGGTGACCATCCTGTCTGCCGAGCGCTGTCGGCAAGCTGGGTGCACTCAGCCCTTGTGGGGCAAACTGAGGAGCTACTTGACTGAGAAGTAGCGGCTCCGGTCTCAGAAACTGGCGGACGGCTGGGAGAGCAGTGTGCTGACCTCATGTCCCGCCATTATCTGCATCCAGTGACGCCTGTCGATGAGGAAGACACGGCGGCCGGTCGGTACCGTTGAGCCTTCCAAGGCCTGTTCGGTCTTATTTTAGTACAAAGCATAAAATATGACCTCAGTGGAGTGGGAATAGCTTCATCGCTAATGATCGTCTCATACAGTCAGGGAAGTAAATCCTACAATGAAACTTCCTGGCAGATTAAAACTGTGTGCCGGGCCGAGACTCGTACTCGTGACCTTTGCCTTTCACGGGTAAGTACTCTACCAACTGAGCTACCCAAGCACGACTCACGCCTCGTCCTCGCAGTTCTGCCACTACCTCGCCTCCTACCTTCCAAACTTTACAGAATCTCTCCTGCATACCTTGCAGAACTAGCACTCCTGGATGAAAGGATATTGCGGAGACATGGCTTAACCACTGGCGGAATTAAAGCTGTGAGGGCGGGGCAAAGGTCCCGAGTTCGAGTCTCGGCCCGGCACACAGTTTTAATGTGCCAGGAAGTTTCATATCAGCGCACACTCCGCTGCACAGTGAAAATTTCATTCCAGAATTCCTGCAATATCTACATTTGTCAACCAGATAACGCATTTTGTTTATGTGACTAGTACCCATCGTTTTTCTCTTTTTACATAACAGGAAGACTTTACATTGCCATGCACTGTGTTACACTACTGGCCATTAACATTGCTACACCACGAAGATGACGTGCTACAGACGCGGCATTTAACCGACAGGAAGAAGATGCTGTGATATGCAAATGACTAGCTTTTCAGAGCATTCACACAAGGTTGGCGACGATGGCGACACCTACAACGTGCTGACATGAGGAAAGTTTCCAAGCGATTTCTCATACACAAACAGCAGTTGACCGGCGTTGCCTGGTGAAACGTTGTTGTGATGCCTCGTGCAAGGAGGAGAAATGCGTACCATCACGTTTCAGACTTTGATAAAGATCGGATCGCAGCCTATCGCGATTTCCGTTTATCGTATAGCGAAATTGCTGCTCACGTTGGTCGATATCCGATGACTGTTAGCAGAATATGGAATCTGTGGGTTCAGGAGGGTAACACGGAAGGCCGTGCTGGATCCCAGCGGCCTCGTATCACTAGCGGTCGAGATGACAGGCATCTTATCCGCATGGCTGTAACGGATCGTGCAGCCACGTCTCGATCCCTGAGTCAGCAAATGGGGACGTTTGCAGGACAGCAACCATCTGCACGAACACTTCGACGACGTTTGTAGGAGCACGGACTATCAGCTCGGAGACCGTGGCTGTGGTTACCCTTGACGCTGGATCACAGACAGGAGCGCCTGTGATGGTGTGCTCAACGACGAACCTGGATGCACGAATGGCAAAACGCCTTTTTTTCGGATGAATGTAGGTTCTGTTTACAGCATCACGATGGTCGCATCCGTGTTTGACGACATTGCAGTGAACGCACATTGGAAGCGTGTATTCGTCATCGCCATACTGGCGTTATCACCCGGCATGATGGTATGGGGTGCCATCGGTTACACGTCTCGGCCACCTCTTGTTCGCATTGACGGCATTTTGAACAGTGAACGTTACATTTGAGATGTGTTACGACCCGTGGCTCTACCCTTCATTCGATCACTGTGAAACCTTACATTTCAGCAGGATACTGCACAATCCCATGTTGCAGGTCCTGTAAGGGCTTTTCTGGACTCAGAAAATGTTCGACTGCTGCCCTGGCCAGCACATTCTCCAGATCTCTCACCAATTGAAAACGTCTGGTCAATGGTGACCGGGCAACTGGCTCGTCACAATACCCCAGTCACTACTCTTGATGAACTGTGGTATCGTGTTGACGCTGCATGGGCAGCTGTACCTGTACACGCCATCCAAGCTCTGACTCAATGCCCAGGCGTATCAAGGCCGTTATGACGGCCAAAGGTGGTTGTTCTGGGTACTGATTTCTCACGATCTATGGACCCAAATTGCGTGAAACTGTAATCGCATGTCAGTTCTAGTATAATATATTTGTCCAATGAATACCCGTTTATCATCTGCATTTCTTCTTGGTGTAGCAATTTTAATTGTCAGTAGTGTAGATTGCTGACGAGTACAACACACAACATAAAAAATAGTGAAGGTTGGAACAGAAGACTGCGAAACACTTGACTGGACATCGGAAGCAGATAAGATATTAAGCCCTCTGAGTGATTGGCATTTGCTGTTTTCTCCTGGCAAGAGATACGCAGTCAACAGATCTGCCATCACCATACGCAGTATATTCACAAGGGGTGAGAACTTGTACATGCTTGGCATGGCCTCCTTTAAAGGCAGAACAACACAAGACGGCTATGTTGTTCGGATGCTTACAAAACGCATTGAACGACTGCAACAAAAGCTTGTCAATCCTAAGAAAGTGGTTGATGTCAAACGCTTGCTTGAAATTCATTTAAGTGGGAGCTGGCCTCAGAATGTACAACTCTCTAAATGACTCTGTCCATGCATCCATCCGATGTCCCTAAAGAGGCACATAATAATAACAGTGTGATGTAGTGGAAGAGTGTGTTCAGAAAATTTGTTTTGTGATCTCTTGTAACTACCACAAAAAAGAATGCATTTGAGAGTATGCTTTATTGATAACGTAATAATAATTTTTGTCATCCATATTTACTATCAAGACATCAAATACACATTCACACCTCTGCTACAAACGTGATTGAAAAATACCTTCTAAAAGACATATTTTTAATTTTTCTTTCAATCTTGTAATTAAATAATTACTTTCTATGAGGACCATGTAATGGAAAACGAATCTAGTATTATGTATCAGATAACTAATGTTGGTTATGGCCCATAGACTGTATACAGCAGACACGTCATGGGTAATCTTTAGATCTCTTTCAAGATTTTCTCCAAAGGAAAAATTGGGAAACGAGAACTTTCTCTTCTTGCAGTCACTTCAGTTGCCTTTTGAAAAGCGATCGACGATATGTTCAAATGGCTCTCAGCGCTATGGGACTTCCATGCCCGAAGCAGGATTCGAACCTGCGACCGTAGCGATTGTGTGGTTCCAGACTGTAGCGCCTACAACCGCTCGGCCACTGCTGCCGGCCGATGATATGTGTATTGAGTTCTATGTTGTGTCTCATTTATGAAATAACTAGCTGGGGTACCTGGCTTCACTCAGGGAGTTGACATGAGATTGTGTGATAGTTGCAATAAAACGGTATAGTTTGAAGTGTAACAGGTATTAATTGAAAACATATTCTATTTACAATACTTGTTAAAGTACAAGAGGGAAAAAACTTCGTTGTAAACATATTCTAACTTATTTACGATACTTGTTTATAAACAACATTTTTTCGTTTTGTTATCCAGAGCATTATATTGTTGTTGTTGCTGTTGTTATGGTCTTCAGTCCTGAGACTGGTTTGACGCAGCTCTCCATGCTACTCTATCTTGTGCAAGCTTCTTCATCTCCCAGTACCTACTGCAACCTACATCCTTCTGAATCTGGTTAGTGTATTCATCTCTTGGCCTTCCTCTACGATTTTTACCCTCCACGCTGCCCTCCAATACTAAATTGGTGATTCCTTGATGCCTCAGAACATGTCCTACCAACCGATCCCTTCTTCTCGTCAAGTTGTACGACAAATTCTTCTCCCGAATTCTAATCATTACCCCCTCATTAGTTATCTATACTAGATGTTAACAAATTTCTCATCTTCACAAACACTTTCCTTGCCATTGCCAGTCTACATTTTATACCCTCTCTACTCCAACCATCATCAGTTATTTTGCTCCACAAATAGCAAAACTCCTTTACTACCTTAGGTGTCTCATTTCCTAATTTAATTCCCTCAGCATCACCCGACTTAATTCGACTACATTCCATTATCCTCGTTTTGCTGTTGTTGATGTTCATCTTATATCCTCCTTTCAAGACACTGTCCATTCCGTTCAACTGCTCTTCCAAGTCCTTTGCTGTCTCTGACAGAATTACAATGTCATCGGCGAATCTTAAAGTTTTTATTTCTTCTCCATGGATTTTAATACCTACTCCAAATTTTTCTTGTGTTTCCTTTACTGCTTGCTCAATATACAGATTGAATAACATCAGGGAGAGGCTACAACCCTGTGTCACTCCCTTCCCAACCACTGCTTCCCTTTCATGTCCCTCGACTCTTATAACTGATACCTGGTTTCTGTGGTATTCTGTCGCAGTTCTTGATTCTTCAGTCCGTTCATTTCGTTGTTCTTCGGTTTCTCTGCCTCTCACGGTGCTCATCCTACCTCGCTGTCCGCCTGCTTAGCTGGATGGTAAAGTGCTTGGCTCCCTTGCACTGGGCCAGGTTTCGAATCCCCGCCGGCGGTGGGAGAGATTTTCTCCGCTCGGGGACTGTGTTGTGTTGTCCTCATCGTCATTTCATCATCATCATCATCATCGGCCGCAAGTAGCCCAATGTGGCGCCGAGTGCAATAGACTGCAATAAGACTTGCACTTGGCGGTCGAATCCGATTGGGACATCCCAGCCAACAGTTGGGGGAACTTAAACGAAATTCGCCCTCTACCTCGGTTTCGTTTTTCCGCTGTTCTTTTTGTTTTCATTGTTTTGCTGCCGAACTGGCAAGATCGCCTCCTCTTTTACGTTTGGTCACTGCCGAAAATATAAATCAAGTAAACTTTATTTTTGATTTACACTCAGTCAGTGTATCACTTTGACTACTCACACTTCACTTTTTGTTTTTATTCACTCTTCGCACTACCTTTTCGGTTCCTCCCTCCATCACTGATAAGAAACTGACATTCGAACCCACGTCGGTTCTCGCTTTATATACCCCTACCGGTGGCTAGCCCCACCAGTTGTGGGATATCCCAAAAAGGCTTCGAGTGATCTACATTGTTCCGGAACATTCCACAACATTCGAGAGTGTCCTGCAATGTTCTACAATGATCAGAGATTTTCTGGGATGTTCGCTAACGTTCTGCAATCTTTCAGAATGTTCCAAACTATTCCCGAACATTCCAAAACATTCCGGTTCGAATGGTTCAAATGGCTCTGAGCACTATGGGACTCAACTGCTGTGGTCACACACATCCATGCCCGAGGCAGGATTCGAACTTGCGACCGTAGCAGTCGCACGGTTTCGGACTGCGCGCCTAGAACCGCGAGACCACCGCGGCCGTCTTTCCGGATCATTGTGATGTATTCCGGAACATTCTGGAATATTGTGCAACATTCTCTGATACCCTCGAATGTTGTCGATTGTTCTCGGATTTTGCGGAATGTTCTAGAAATTTTTAGAGAGCAGAACTACCCAGATCTTATGTCCTCAAAAGCACGCCTTTCAGATAAACAAGGACAACCTTCTTCACAGGCGTGGGACAGAGGGCTGCCACAGTATGTGAGTCCCTTGAGCGTACCAGCGCTCTTTTCTATCGGCACGCACATTGTACTTGTATATTGATAATCATTACTTCTCTGCTAAATGTGCCCGCAGTGATTTGTAGAACCTTTTCTGTCAAACACTTAAATTTCAGAAAGACATAACAGAATTGTTCACACCATGTTTAGAAGCGGAACGATCTATAACTGACCGCGTCGTGTCCTGTAAGTATTAGGTTGTAAGTAGGCTGTTTAGGCTTTTTATATTGGTAACGCCACGTAGCGCTCTGATGAAAATCACTGGCTGTGCCGTGTGCAGTCTGTGGCTGGTTGGAATTGTTGTAATATTCGCCACTGTAGTGTTGAGCAGTTGGCCGTTAACAGCGCGTAGCGTTGCGCAGTTGGAGATGAGGAGCCAGCAGTGGTGGATGTGGGGAGAGAGATGGCTGAGTTTTGAAATTTGTAAGACTGGATGTCATGAACTGATATATACATTATCACTTTTGAACACTATCGAGGTAGGGACCTTTGCCTTTCGCGGGCAAGTGCTCTACCAACTGAGCTACCCAAGCACGACTCACGCCCGGTACTCACAGCTTTACTTCTGCCAGTATCCGTCTCCTACCTTCCAAACTTTACAGAAGCTCTTCTGCGAAACATGCAGAACTAGCACTCCTGAAAGAAAGGATATTGCGGAGACATGGCTTAGCCACAGCCTGGGGGATGTTTCCAGAATGAGATTTTCACTCTGCAGCGGAGTGTGCGCTGATATGAAACTTCCTGGCAGAAGTAAAGCTGTGAGCAGCGGCCGTGAGTCGTGCTTCGGTAGCTCAGTTGGTAGAGCACTTGCCCGCGAAAGCAAAGCTCCCGAGTTCGAGTCTCGGCCCGGCACACAGTTTTAATCTGCCAGGAAGTTTCATATCAGCGCACACTCCGCTGCACAGTGAAAATCTCATTCTGGAAACTATCGAGGTAAATACATTATTTGTTCTCTATCAAAATCTTTCATTTGCTAACTATGGCTATCAGTAGTTAGTGCCTTCAGTAGTTTGAATCTTTTATTTAGCTGGCAGTAGTGGCACTCGCTGTATTTCAGTAGCTTGAGTAACGAAGATTTTTGTGAGGGAAGTGATTTGTGAAAGGTATAGGTTAATGTTAGTCAGGGCCATTCTTTCGTAGGGATTTTTGGAAGTCAGATTGCGTTGCGCCAAAAATATTGTGCTTCAGTTTAAGCACAGTCTTGTATAATTTTTCTAAGGGGACGTTTCATATAGACCAGTCTTGTATAATTTTTCTAAGGGGACGTTTCAAGGTTTATGCAAAGTCGAACCTGTGTATTCTTTTCTACTAAGTCCGATTCAAGCTCATTGCCGCCTTTCACGTGAAGTTTATTCGATTTTTCATTTTCAAAATAGAGGGTCATTATAGTTAAACTTTCAAAATATAATATGGTATCTGTTCTTTCGGACAGATGGTGTCTGTTCTTTCCGAAAGAACAGATACTATCGGTGACCAAGCAACTCGTTGAAATGAAATTACAATGAAATGATCACCCTCAGCTGCTTACAGGCGTTGACATACGTCAACAGGGACAGAAGAAAATGTGTGTCCCGACTGGGACTCGAACCCGGGATCTCCTGCTTACATGGCAGGCGCTCTGTCCATCTGAGCCACCGAGGACACAGAGGACAGCGCGACTGCAGGGATTTATCTCTGGCACGCCTCCCGCGAAACCCACATTCTCAGCGTAATGTCCCGCACTACATCCGTAGTGCCCCCGCCCGTTATACTCATTACTCGCGGCGCGTTGCCGATTCCCGGAAGAGTTTGGGCACTGTTTGTGCATTCCGAAAGAACAGATACCATCTAGTTAAGGCTCACCGGCCACATGACCATCTTCTTCCGAAAGAACAGATACCATCTTAATGTATATATATATATATATATATATATATATATATATATATATATATATATATATATATATATATATATACTCCTGGAAATGGAAAAAAGAACACATTGACACCGGTGTGTCAGACCCACCATACTTGCTCCGGACACTGCGAGAGGGCTGTACAAGCAATGATCACACGCACGGCACAGCGGACACACCAGGAACCGCGGTGTTGGCCGTCGAATGGCGCTAGCTGCGCAGCATTTGTGCACCGCCGCCGTCAGTGTCAGCCAGTTTGCCGTGGCATACGGAGCTCCATCGCAGTCTTTAACACTGGTAGCATGCCGCGACAGCGTGGACGTGAAACGTATGTGCAGTTGACCGACTTTGAGCGTGGGCGTATAGTGGGCATGCGGGAGGCCGGGTGGACGTACCGCCGAATTGCTCAACACGTGGGGCGTGAGGTCTCCACAGTATATCGATGTTGTCGCCAGTGGTCGACGGAAGGTGCACGTGCCCGTCGACCTGGGGCCGGACCGCAGCGACGCATGGATGCACGCCAAGACCGTAGGATCCTACGCAGTGCCGTAGGGGACCGCACCGTCACTTCCCAGCAAATTAGGGACACTGTTGCTCCTGGGGTATCGGCGAGGACCATTCGCAACCGTCTCCTTGAAGCTGGGCTACGGTCCCGCAAACCGTTAGGCCGTCTTCCGCTCACGCCCCAACATCGTGCAGCCCGCCTCCAGTGGTGTCGCGACAGGCGTGAATGGAGGGACGAATGGAGACGTGTCGTCTTCAGCGATGAGAGTCGCTTCTGCCTTGGTGACAATGATGGTCGTATGCGTGTTTGGCGCCGTGCAGGTGAGCGCCACAATCAGGACTGCATACGACCGAGGCACACAGGGCCAACACCCGGCATCATGGTGTGGGGAGCGATCTCCTACACTGGCCGTACAGCTCTGGTGATCGTCGAGGGGACACTGAATAGTGCACGGTACATCCAAACCGTCATCGAACCCATCGTTCTACCATTCCTAGAGCGGCAAGGGAACTTGCTGTTCCAACAACACAATGCACGTCCGCATGTATCCCGTGCCACCCAACG
Organism: Schistocerca gregaria; assembly: GCF_023897955.1. Classification (NCBI taxonomy): domain Eukaryota; kingdom Metazoa; phylum Arthropoda; class Insecta; order Orthoptera; family Acrididae; genus Schistocerca; species Schistocerca gregaria. The sequence continues at coordinate 82,438,603 of NC_064930.1, read as the reverse complement.
TGCTCTAGAAGGTGTAAGTCAACTACCCTGGCCAGCAAGATCTCCGGATCTGTCCCCCATTGAGCTGTTTGGGACTGGATGAAGCGTCGTCTCACGCGGTCTGCACGTCCAGCACGAACGCTGGTCCAACTGAGGCGCCAGGTGGAAATGGCATGGCAAGCCGTTCCACAGGACTACATCCAGCATCTCTACGATCGTCTCCATGGGAGAATAGCAGCCTGCATTGCTGCGAAAGGTGGATATACACTGTACTAGTGCCGACATGGTGCATGCTCTGTTGCCTGTGTCTATGTGCCTGTGGTTCTGTCAGTGTGATCATGTGATGTATCTGACCCCAGGAATGTGTCAATAAAGTTTCCCCTTCCTGGGACAATGAATTCACGGTGTTCTTATTTATATATATATATATATATATATATATATATATATAGTTAAGGCTCACCGGCCACTTGACCATCTTCTTCTTCTGTGTGAATGCACAAACAGTGCCCGAACTCTTACGGGAATCGGCAGCGCGCCGCGAGTAATGAGTATAATGGGTGGGGACAATACGCTGAGAATGTGGGTTTCGCTGGAGGCGCGCCAGAGATAAATCCCAGCAGCCGCGCTGTCCTCTGTGTCCTCGGTGGCTCAGATGGACAGCCGCACGGTAGCTCAGCGTCTTCGGTCAGAGGGTTAGCTGTCCTCTGTAATAAAAAACTGAGTTAATCGATCAACAACGAACCTAAACGGGTGTCTTACGACGTCCGCCCTGAGCAGATGCAACGAACAAAAGCGAACAAAACGACATTAAAAAAAAAAGAAAGAGGCTTACGTGCCCTCTGTAATAAAAAAAACTGAGGTAATCGATCATCAACGAACTTAAAAGGATGTCTTACGACGTCCGCCTAGAGCAGACGAAACGAACAAAAGCAAACAAAATGAGATTAAAAAAAAAAGAAAAAAAAGAGAAAGAAAGAAAGATGGTTAGAGCGTCGGCCACGTAAGCAGTAGATTCCGTGTTCGATTCCCGGTCGGGGCACACATTTTTTTCTGTCCCCGTTGACGTATGTCAACGCATGTAAGCAGCTAAGGGTGTTCATTTCACTGTAATTAAACTTTCAAACGGCTGTAGAAATAAAAGTACTGCTCAGAATGACGTCAAGTTGCAACGGAATATTATCGGACAAGGGGGGAAACGTGTAGAAGAAGTAAAATAAATAGTTACAAAATGTAGCAATAGATGGCGCTGTGAGCATCATAATTTAGTAGTGGTCGACTAAAACTAACGAATGAATCGTACTACAATGCCTAAGATGTGGTTCAAACGGCCCTGAGCACTGTGGGACTTAACATCTAAGGTCATCAGACCCCTAATCTAAGGACATCACATACAGCCATGGCCGAGGCAAGATTCGAACCTCCGACCGCAGCAGTCGCGAGGTTTCAGACTGTAGCGCCTAGAACTGCTCGGCCACATCGGCCGGCACCTAAGGTGTACGTTTGACGTTAAATAAACTGGACTACTCAGTGTGCATTGGTGTACAGGTGTGGTACTGTTACTTACGTACGACCATCCACCATCGGAAGGTTTAATGAAACACGCGCATGGAACACGATTAAAAAGTGCCGATAAATTGGCTGTTCTTAATGTTTTTCGTAAATTTACGGAGATAATCGACTTTGAAGATTTCACACCGTTGTATATAATGGAGCTGATGTACAATCACACGTTGAAAGTATAGCACAATCGGTAGCGTAATACAATGTGAATTAATTGCTGTTCTTTCTGTGTTGGTTCAAATCACCACAGTATTTCTTTTCCTCGCTCAGTTTAAAATACATGCATCTACAAATTTTTTTATGAATAATGCACGTTGTCTTGTTTCTAATAACATACTGAACGCGAAATTCCTGTTTCCATTTCAAATACCAATTCTTAATTTTCTATATTATATGAAAGATTGTTCATAAAATTTGTTATCAAGAAAACATAACAACTTAATTTTTTAAGGCAAAAATGAAAAACCACAGAGGTAGATAAGTATCGTTTTTTTTTTTTTTTAGTCATCAGTCTACTGACTGGTTTGATGCGGCCCGCCACGAATTCCTTTCCTGTGCTAACCTCTTCATCTCAGAGTAGCACTTGCAACCTATGTCCTCAATTATTTGATGGTTGTATTCCAATCTCTGTCTTCCTCTACAGTTCCCTCTAGTATCGTAGAAACATGAAAAAACAACCATTTTCACAGCATCGAGCACACCATACAAATGCTGCATTTTTACGTTTGCTGCTGTACCTTTACAATATGAACCCAGCAGAACTAATCTGGAGCCAAGCTGCGGGATTTGACCCGAGATGTAACAAGACTGTTAAGTTGCCAGATGTACCGGAACTAACGCACGCAGCTTTTTCACACGTCACTGCCGAACGCTGGCGGGATACAGAACGGCCCGTCATAAAAGAAGAAGAGATAATATAGCTTCTGGTTGGCTTCGTGGATTCTGTTGTTGATACGGTTTCAGGCCCTTCAGGCCGGAACCGCTCTGCTGCTACGGTCGCAGGTTCGAATCCTGCCTCGGGCATGGATGTGTGTGATGTCCTTAGGTTAGTTAGGTTTAAGTAGTTCTAAGTTCTAGGGGACTGATGACCACAGATGTTAAGTCCCATAGTGTTCAGAGACATTTGATCAATTGAACTGTTGTTGATAGGCCCGTTACCAACGTACCAGATGACACTTCCAGAACTGATATGTATTTCTCGGATACGGATGAGAAAGGAACTAAGAGATTACCAGGCGACTGACTATAAGTAATACCTTCAGTGGCGGTGAAGACCTTCAATACTCTCTTACGTTACACACAGCTTATGCAGAAATATTACACTGTGGTTCAGTCAGGAATTTTCATCGTTCTTGCTTTTAATTACACTACTGGCCATTAAAATGCTACACCACGAAGATGACGTGCTACAGACGCGAAATTTAACCTACAGGAAGAAGATTCTGTGATATGCAAAGGATTAGCTTTTCAGAGAATTCACACAAGGTTGGCGCCGGTGGCGACACCTACAACGTGCTGACATGACGAAAGTTCCCAACCGATTTCTCATACACGAACAGCAGTTGATCGGCGTTGCCTGGTGAAACGTTGTTGTGATGCCTCGTGTAAGGAGGAGAAATGCGTACCATCACGTTTCCGACTGTGATAAAGGTCGGACTCTAGCCTATCGCGATTGCGGTTTATCGTATCGCGACATTGCTGCTCGCGTTGGTCGAGATCCAATGACTGTTAGCAGAATATGGAATCGATAGGTCCAGGAGGGTAATACGGAACGCTGTGCTGGATCCCAACGGCCTCGTATCACTAGCAGTCGAGATGACAGGCATCTTATCCGCATGGCTGCAACAGATCGTACAGCCACGTTTCGATCCCTGAGTCAACAGATGGCGACGTATGCAAGAGAACAACCATCTGCACGAACAGTTCGACGACGTTTGCAGCAGCTCGGAGACCGTGGCTGCGGTTACCCTTGACGTTGCATCACAGACACGAGCTCCTGCGATGGTGTACTCGACGACGAACCTCTGTGCACGAATGGCAAAACTTCATTTTTTCGGACGAATCCAGGTTATGTTTACAGCATCATGATGGTCGTATCCGTGTTAGACGACATCGCAGTGAACGCATATTGGAAGCGTGTATTCGTCATCGCCATACTGTCGAATCATCCACCGTGATGGTATGGGGTTCCATTGGTTACACGTCTCGGTCACCTCTTGTTCGCATTGACTGAATTTTGAACAGTGAATGTTACATTTCAGATGTGTTACGACCCGTGTCTCTACCCTTCATTCGATCACTGCGAAACCTTACATTTCAGCAGGATAATGCACTACCGCATGTTGCAGGTCCTGTACTGGCCTTTCTGGATACAGAAAATGTTTGACTGCTGCCCTGGCCAGCACATTCTCCAGATCTCTCACCAACTGAAAACGTCTTGTCAATGGTGGTCGAGCAGCTGGCTCGTCACAATACGCCAGTCACTACTGTTGATGAACTGTGATATCGTGTTGAAGCTGTGTGGGCAGCTGTACCTGTACGCGCCATCCTATCTCTGTTTGACTCAATGCCCAGGCGTATCACGGCCGTCATTTCGGCCAGAGGTGGTTGTTCTGGGTACTCATTTCTCAGGATCTATGCACCCAAATTGCGTGAAAATGTAATCACATGTCAGTTCTAGTATAATATATTTGTCCAATGAATACCCGTTTATCGTCTGCATTTCTTCTTGGTATAGTAATCTTAATGGCCAGTAGTGTACAATAGTTCGTTAGCTATAAAACGATAACGTGTTGCGGTTATCGTCTAGCCGTCTAAGGAGCGTATTGTGGGAGATTTGCATTGTATTATCTCATTCCGCTTCAATATCAAATGACTTTCGAAGCTCTATCGCTCCTCTGCTCGTCTCTCTTTACGTATGAGCTGCAGCTGGGCACGCGACTGCAGGCTAGCTGCACCAGCTGGCCGGCCAGTGCTGTCCAAGTCAAATGCGCCGGTAGAGCTGTTGTCCCGTATTACCGCTAAGTCAATATGCGCGTAACGCACCGTACAAAACGTACCCTTATTATCTTACTTGACAGCACTCGAGACAGCTTGGTTGCAGTCCCACGTGAAACGAAAATCCAATGAGGTTGCAGCAAACACGGAAGAATACACAGTGCAGTGTCTACATCAGGTATATTCTTACGATGGACGGATTATCGAATCAGTGGGAGATGGTCAATTAGGAGGCTACGATACTCGCGCCAGTTCAGTGTTCCATCTACGAAACGCTGGCCTATGAGCCGACGGTTGAGCATCCCACACCAACGTTTACACTCTGTGGGCGCTGCCTGACGAAGCCAACGAGGGTTGTCAATAGACCTAACATCTGAGGTCATCAGTGCCCTAGAACTTAGAACTACTAAAACCTGACTAACCTAAGCACATCACACACATCCATGCCCGAGGCAAATTCGAACCTGCGACTGTAGTGGTCGCGCGGTCCCAGACTGAAGCACCTAGAAATGCTCGGCCACTCCGGCCGGCTAATGACATTGTGTACCGCCTGGGAAACTCCCCTAGAAAGTCTCTTAGACGTCTTTCGCGGCAGTCACAAGTATCGGGCACCTCTCTACAAAGAGGTGCCAAGCTGCTTTGGTCTAAGGCCCTATAAAGTACCAGTAGTACAAGAACTTCCACCTGGTGATCCTGCGCACAGTGTTAAGTTTTGCGAATGGGTTTTAAAACAAGTGCATGACGGTGAAAGGGATGCTTACCTCGTTCTGTTCCTGGACGAGGCTCGGTCACATTTACATGGGTATGTTTAATTCCCAGAACTGTCGACATTGGAGTACAGACAGACCTGTTGTGCTTCATGAGGAACCCCTTCACGATCAGAAAAATCCGCAGCTCCTGGTCTAGTGGCTACCACTGCTGCCTCTGGATCACTGGGTCCCAGATTCAATTCCGGGCTTGGTTGGGGATTTTCTGAGCCCGGAAAATGGGTGCTTCAGTTGCCCTCGTCATTTTACCATCATCATCATTCGTGACAGTGACTAGATTGGATTCTGTACAAATTGGACTGTTTAAAAATTTCGACTTCGTACGAGCGCTGATGACCGTGCAGTTGAGCGTCCCACAAACCAAAATCATCAACATCATCACTGATCAGAAAGCAGTGGTGTGGAGGCAGCATAATAGACCCATTTTTTGAAATGACACTGCCACAAGTGAAAGATATGTGAAAAATATTTTGCGAATGTTTCTTAATGAACCGAGTGGAAGAGAACGAAGCTTCGCATTTTTTTCGACGCGATTCTGCAACGGCTCATACGGACAATGTTTCTGTGCACGCAATTCACGATGTGTTGGACAAAAGAGTGATTGGTAACAAAATCTGGCCTGTTAGAACTTGTGAGCTTATCCTCCCACACATGACTATTAGAAATTCTCATTCTTTGCACAAACTTTGGAAGCTTTGTGAGGCGTAAGATACAGAAAAGAATAACTTAAGAAAAAAAGAGATAATGAAGATAAGTAAAAATCATTTCGTTGTTGTCGGTGGCTCAAACTCTTATCTAGGGGTACATTATTGCAGCTGAAATTTTGATTTTCTAGATTCTTGATGACTAAATAACTGATGAAGATTTGCCTGTATTATTCTTGAAATCTGTTCTTTGCCGCATCTTCCAACATCACAAAGTTTTTAGATTTTCGGCATTAAAAAAAAATACGATATTTACATTGCTGGTAACAAACTTAGAAAATGTCTACTTCCATTTGAGGCGTGCCCCACTACATACATTGTGCGGTACCCACATTATTGCAAAGTGTTTACAAACCGAAAGAGTTAACAAACTTTCTTTATCAAAGAAGAATCTTCGCTAAAATATATCATTATTTTGTAAATCAATCTAGAAATAAATTTAATAATTAGCGTTCGATTGTGCAATTAATAATATAAATTTTTCTTATACCAGACATTTCGTAATTTCATATACTTTGCCGGCCGGTCTGGCTGAGCGATTCTAGGCGCTTCAGTCTGGAACCGCGCGACCGTTGTGGTCTCAGGTTCGTATCCTGCCTCGGGCATGGATGTGTGTCATGTACTTAGGTTAGTTAGGTTTAAGTAGTCTAAGTTCCAGGGACCTGATGACTTCAAATGCTAAATCTCATGGTGCTCAGAGCCATTTGAACCATTCAAATATTTTTAAAAGAAAGGTAATTTTAACTGTTAGTACATATCGATTGTAAGACATTAACATCGTTTTTATTAATTTTAACCTGAAATATAATATATTGTGTACAAAAACATATGGGTTCTTTTAGTGAAACAGCAGAGATAATTTTAGTCTATGCGAGAGCGACTGTGTACATGGTATCGGTTATCTCTATATATAAAAAAAGGTAATATGACTCATTATAACGTCCTGAGTTAACTACGTACTGATTTTATTTGTCGATTTCACTGGAGGACAAAGTGCATGCAACAAATGCTCACACGATAGAGGAACTCTAGAATAATATCCGTGAATTAATTAATTCAAAATCTCAGAGAGAATTACATCGTGTGGTTCATAATTTCTTGAGTTGATGTCAGAAACGCTTGGAATATAATGGCAGGCAGTTCCAGCGCCTCCTTGCGTGACATGGGTGAGATAAAAAAAGATTCAAATGGCTCTGAGCACTATGGGTCTTAACATCTGATGTCATCAGTCCCCTAGACTTAGAAGTACTTAAACCTAACTACCCTAAGGACATCACACACATCCATGCCTGAGGCAGGATTCGAACCTGCGGCCGTAGTGGTCACGTGGTTGCAGACTGAAGAACTTAGAACCGTTCGGCCACTGCGGCCGGCCATGGGAGAGAAAAAGTTAATTTGCTTATACGGGGGGGTTCAGAAGTGAGACTCAGTTGTAAGTAGGCTGTTTAGGTTTTTATGTTGGTGACGTCATGTAGTGCTCTGTATGAAACTGACTGCGCTGTGTGCAGTCTGTGGCTGGTTTGCATTGTTGGAATTTGCTATTGTAGTGTTGGGCAGTTGGCTGTGAACAGCGCGTAGCGTTGCACAGTTGGAGGTGAGCCGCGAACAGTGGTGGATGTGGGGAGAGGAATGGCGGAGTTTTGAGAGCGGATGATCGGGATGTGTGTCCATCAGAGACAGTAAATTTGTAAGGCTGGATGTCATGAAATGCTATATATATATATATATATATATATATATATATATATATATATATATATATATATAGCAGTTCATGACATATATATAGGGTGATTCAAAAAGAATACCACAACTTTAAAAACGTGTATTTAATGAAAGAAACATAACAGAACCTTCTGTTATACATCATTACAAAGAGTATTTAAAAAGATTTTTTTCACTCAAAAACAAGTTCAGAGCTGTTCAATATGGCCCCCTCCAGACACTCGAGCAATATCAATCCGATACTCCAACTCGTTCCACACTCTCTGTAGCATAGCAGGCGTAACAGTTTGGATAGCTGCTGTTATTTCTCGTTTCAAATCATCAATGGTGGCTGGGAGAGGCGGCCGAAACACCATATCCTTAACATAGCCCCATAAGAAAAAATCGCAGGGGGAGAGATCAGGGCTTCTTGGAGGCCAGTGATGAAGTGCTCTGTCACGGGCTGCCTGGCGGCCGTTCCATCGCCTCGGGTAGTTGACGTTCAGGTAGTTACGGACAGATAAGTGCCAATGTGGTGGTGCTCCATCCTGCTGAAATATGAATTGTTGTGCTTCTTGTTCGAGCTGAGGGAACAGCCAATTCTCTAACATCTCCAGATACTGTAGTCCAGTTACAGTAGCACCTTCGAAGAAAAAGGGACCAAAAACTTTATTGGCTGAAATGGCACAGAAGACGTTCACCTTAGGCGAGTCACGTTCATACTGAGTTGTTTCCCGCGGATTCTCAGTGCCCCATGTACAGACATTGTGACGGTTGACTTTCCCGTTAGTGTGGAAAGTTGCTTCATCACTAAACACAATCTTTGAAACGAAAGATTCATCTGTTTCCATTTGAGCAAGGATAAAATCACAGAAATCGATTCTTTTAATCTTATCAGTTGCAGACAGTGCTTGAACCAATTTCAGACGATAAGGTTTCATAACAAACCTTTTTCGTAGGACTCTCCATACAGTTGATTGTGGAATTTGCAGCTCTCTGCTAGTTCTGCAAGTCGATTTTCCTGGGCTGCGAACAAATGCTTGCTGGATGCGTGCTACATTTTCATCATTCGTTCTCGGCCGTCCAGAACTTTTCCCTCTGCACAAACACCCATTCTCTGTAAACTGTTTATAACGACGTTTAATACACCACCTACCAGGAGGTTTAACACCATACTTCGTTCGAAATGCACGTTGAACAACTGTCTTCGATTCACTTCTGTCGTACTCAATAACACAAAAAGCTTTCTGTTGAGCGGTCGCCATCTTAGCATCAACTGTCGCTGACGCCTAGTCAACAGCGCCTCAAGCGAACAAATGTACAACTAAATGAAACTTTATAGCTCCCTTAATTCGCCGACAGATAGTGCTTAGCTCTGCCTTTTGTCGTCGCAGAGTTTTAAATTCCTAAAGTTGTGGTATTCTTTTTGAGTCACCCTGTATAATGACTTTTGAACACTATTAAGGTAAATACATTGTTTGTTCTTTATCAAAATCTTTCATTTGCTAACTATGCCTATCAATAGTTAGTTCCTTCAGTATTTTAAATCTTTTATTTAGCTGGCAGTAGTGGCGCTCTCTGTATTGCAGTAGTTCGAGTAACGAAGATTTTTGTGAGGTAAGTGATTCAAGAAGGGTATAGGTTATTATTAGTCAGGGCCATTCTTTTGTAGGGATCATTGAAAGCCAGATTGAGTTGCGCTAAAAACATCGTGTGTCAGTTTAGTGATGATCAGAATAAGTAAAGAGAGAAATGTCTACGTACGTTCAGTTTTGCTCAGCTGTTTGAAAATCAAATAACATAAGGGGTTTATCAGCACAATTATTGTTAAATTTTTCTAAGGGGAGGTTTCTCAATATTCAGGGATATGACAGAAATGATCATTCGAAACAAAAAAGGCAAGTAAACATGGGTTCTATAACGCAAACCTCAAGAGCTATGAGCAATTCTATATCTTCGATATAGCAGTTTGCTTTCTATATTTTGGGAAATGGATGTATGGACCAAAACAAGAAGAACACTACCAGTAAACATGTGCTCTAAAATACATACTTTGGAAGTTATGAGCACTTACTTTAAAGTCAGTACCGCCATTAGACTATTTTTTATTTGCACCGTTTCATTTACACTATCATGATTGCGGCTTCAAAGTGCCGTTATCAAGTGTTTTAAGTGTTATACAGTGCCTAAGATGGCATACTGTCGTATGTAAAATAGACGATGTGTGTAATAGTGTATTCAAAGTGCCATTATCAAGTGTTTTAAGTGTTATACAGTGCCTAAGATGGCATACTGTCGTATTTAAAATACACGATGTGTGTAATAGAGCATTCAAAGTGCCATTATCAGTTTTTTAAGTGTTATACAGTGCCTGAGATGGCATAATGTCGTTTTTAAAATACACAATGCATCTAACAATGTATTTTAAATACGACAGTATGCCATTTTAGGCACTGTACAACATTTAAAAAACTTGATAATGGCACTTTGAAGGCAAAATCATGATCGTGTAAAAAACAGTGTAATGGCGGTACCGACTTTAAAGAAATATTTTATGACTGGGGCCCCATATTATGAAAAAATTATTAAGAACAGTTGTTTATTAGAAGAGTTGTCTTTCAAAGTAGCGAAGATGAACAAGTTCTCATAGCTCTTAGAGTATGCATTTTAGACATGTTTACTGGACATTTTTTTCTTGTTTTGGTCAATACTATCAATTTTCAAAACAGTGGGAAGCAAAGAGAGTAGAAGAGATTTGTTTCCAAGTATCTAAGATAATGAAGTGCTGATAGCTCTTAAGGTACGTGTTTTAATCCCCATGGTTACTTGACTTTTATGTTTCGAATGATCATTCCTGTCGTGTCGCTGAATATTGACCACTACTTCTGGAACACCCTGTGTTTTGAATGTAGTCGCGTCCTACTGCAGCAGTAGACGGGCGACACAGCACCTGATCGCCGGGCAATAGAGTAGTAGCTGCCTGGCATCTACTGCGGGTTAGACGGCATTTATCCGCAACTACTGAAGAACTGCGTCTGGCAACAAAAAAATGGTTGGCATTGTTTTTTACTAGCATATTGGAATCAGGGAAGTTACCCGCAATATTCAAGAAGACCAAAATCATTGCTATCTTGAATCCAGGAAAAGATCCAGACTTATCTCAAAGTTATCGACCAATAGCCTTGCTTTCTGTCACGTATAAATTTTTGGAAAGGCTGATATTGAATAGAATAGCACCAGCCATCGAAAAGTTAATTCCAGTTGAACAAGCGGGTTTCCGCCCCAGTCGTTATTGCAGTGATCAAGTCCTTTCACTGACCACTTTTGTGGAAGCTAGATTTGAGAACAAGTCGGAGAGCGTCTCTGCCTTCCTTGGTCTCAAAGCAGGTTACGACACCATTTGGAAGGAAGGTCCTTTATTAAAACTGATCAAGGTGGTCCCCTGTGTCAAGATATCAACTTTAATCGAAGATATGGTGGTAAGTAAGAGACTAATTCAAGTTTACTCAGTAAACAGCAGAAGCCGATTGCGCAACTGAGTAACGCTCTACCACAAGGTTGGTCCTCTCTCTAGCACTTTTCAATTTATACACTCGTGATCTGCCTAACACACAGCCCCGCAAATTCATATATGCGTATGAAATCAATCTCACTGTTCAACGCACTAATTTTGCAGAATTGACACACATGCTTGCAATGACGTGGGGTTTTATTAGAACAAAATAAAACAAAGTTCACAAAATGTCCGACAGATGGCGCTGCACGGCAAAACGTCAGTGACTGCGCATGACAATCGTGTATAAAAGGAGCTGTAATGAGAGAGAGAGAATCAGATGCGGCAGCAGTCGCAGCATGTTGACGTTACCTGAAAAAGCGGCTTTAGTGAAGCTGTATTATCAGAATTACCGACGAAGCACATTTCACGCTCCGAGGGTCTGTCAACGCCCACAACTGCAGAATTTGGGCTACCGAAGCTCCTAGAACTGTCGTGGGAACTCCATTGCACGACCAGAAAGTTCAAATGGTTCAAATGGCTCTCAGCACTATGGGACTTAACATGTATGGTCATCAGTTCCCTAGAACTTAGAACTACTTAAACCTAACTAACGTAAGGACATCACACAACACCCAGTTATCACGAGGCAGAGAAAATCCCTGACTCCGCCGGGAATCGAACCCGGGAACCCGAGCGTGGGAAGCGAGAACGCTACCGCATGACCACGAGCTGCGGAGGACGAGAAAGTCACGATATGGGTTGGATTTACCACATCTACCGTTACCGGGCCTTTTTTCTTCGAGTAAATGCGTGATTCTGGTTTTGTAACTGCTACCGTGACGGGTGAGAGGTACGCCGATATGTTACGGAATCGCATCATCCCCAGCCTGGCTGATAAACACCTGCTGGAACGTGCGATGTTTGTGCAGGATGGCGCTCCACCCCATATAGCTAGACGCGTCAAAAATCTCTTGCGCGCGTCGTTTGGTGATGATCGTGTGCTCAGCCGCCACTTTCGTCGTGCTTTGGCCTCCCAGGTCCCCAGACCTCAGTCCGTGCGATTATTGGCTTTGGGGTTGCCTGAAGTCGCAAGTGTATCGTGATCGACCGACATCTCTAGGGATGCCGAAAGACGATATCCGACGCCAATGCCTCACCATAACTCCGGAGATGCTTTGCAGTGCTGTTCTCAACATTATTCCTCGGCTACAGCTATTGTTGAGGAATGATGGTGGACATATTGAGCATTTCCTGTAAAGAACACCATCTTTCCTTTGTCTTTCTTTGTTATGCTAATTACTGCTATTCTGATCAGATGGAGCGCCATCTGTCGGACATTTTTTGAACTTTTGTATTTTAATGGTTAATAAAACCCCATGTCATTGCAAGCATGTGTGTTAATTTGTTCTTCTCTATATACATTATTGCTTGATTTATTCAGTTTTCAAATTTATACTGACTCTTTGATCACCTGGTGTATAAAGATGTAAACTTTATTTTAATGTGTCTTTGGTACTGTATTTTGTGTGTCATTGTGACTCTTATGTCTCATACCCTAAATAATAATAATCTACTGCGCCGCACTGGCGGTCGCCAGATAAATGGATAACCCTTTACTGTTGGGACGTGTTTACTGGCTAACAACACGAGCTCCTGACAGTCAATGCATTCTGAGAGAACAGCACATCCGCAATATTTACAGCAGTTCAAGTTTCAGGTGATTCCCCTGTATGCTTGGCTGGGCATGACCGTAAAATGTCCTGCTAAAGCCGCACCCCTGGCGACCTCAACATGTAGAGGAAGAATAGCGGCATGACCAACTTTAAACGTTGAAGCTTGATTTTTTTCGATGTGATGACTAAGGCACGGATTTTATTCACCTAAAAACAGTGAAATATGCAAGCATTTATGTCCTACAACTTACATAAATATGACCTTAAAAATAAAATATGACTTAATAGAAGTTTACTTAAAGCATTCTTGTTTGTTCATCATCATCATCATCATCATCATTCAAGACTGATTATGCCTTTCAGCGATCAGTCTGGAGCATGGTACCCCTTATAAAATTCCTTCACGATCCGCTATTCAGTGCTAACATTGGTGCCTCTTCTGATGTTAAACCTATTACTTCAAAATCATTCTTAACCGAATTCAGGTACCTTCTCCTTGGTCTTCCCCGACTCCTCCTACCCTCTACTACTGAACCCATGTGTCTCTCGGGTAACCTTGGTTCCCCCATGCGTGTAACATGACCCCACCATCTAAGCCTGTGCTACATCTATAGAGATCATTCCCAGTTTCTCTTTGATTTCCTCATTGTGGACACCCTCCTGCCATTGTCCCCATCTACTAGTGCCTGCAATCGTCCTAGCTACTTTCATATCCGTAACCTCAACCTTGCTGATAAGGTAACCTGAATCCACCCAACTTTCGCTCCCATACAACAAAGTTGGTCGAAAGATTGAACGGTGCACAGATAACTTAGTCTCAGTGCTGACTTCCTTCTTGCAGAAGAGAGTAGATCGTAGCTGAGCGCTCACCGCATTAACTTTGCTACACCTCGCTTCCAGTTCTTTCACTATGTTGCCATCCTGTGAGAATATGCATCCTAAGTACTTGAAACCGTCCACCTGTTCTAACTTTGTTCCTCCTATTTGGCGCTCAATACCTTTATATCTCTTTCCCACTGACATTACTTTTCTTTAGGAGATGCTAATCTTCGTACCATAGTCCTTACATTTCTGATCTAGCTCTGAAATGTTACTTTGCAAACTTTCAATAGACTCTGGCATCACAACTAAGTCATCCGCATATGCGAGACTGCTTGTTTCTTTGTTTATTTAATTTTTTATTCACCATAAAGGCTCTCCGTCTTCAGGCCTACCGAGTGGCCTACCGGGACCATCCGACCGCCGTGTCATCCTCAGCTGAGGATGCATATAGGAGGGGCGTGGGATCAGTACACCACCACCTCGATCGTTATGATGGTATTCTTGACCAAAGCCGCTACTATTCGGTCGGGTAGCTCCTCATTTGGCATCACGAGGCTGAGTGTACCCCGAAAAATGGCAACAGCGCATGACGGCCTGAATGGTGACCCATCCAAGTGCCGAACACGCCAGACAGCGCTTAATTTCGATGATCTCCCGGGAACCGGTGTAGCCACTGCGGCAAGGCCGTTGCCCATTCACCATAAAGTAACACAAAATTCACTTCTCAAAATACTGTTAAATATACTTCTTTCTTTCTGTAGAGTTTGTGGCTAATTTGCATCTATTTTTGGAATGTCTGAATGTTTTATTTTCTAAACACAAAGTACAGTGAAAAGATCGTCTATCGAAACATTAAAACAATGTTTTTTATTTCTACATAGAATTTAAAGCGTTTCACATTATTTAATACTGTATGTCAATCTTCAGTATCTGTGAAGTTGCACTGGATCACAAGGTGCATTTTCAGGTTTTCCATTGTCAAAGAGCTACAGTTGTCGCTTAGAATAGTTTTGTATCTGGAAAAGCTTCTTCCACTTCACAAGACGTCACTGGAGCGTATTTGAAGGCAGCCAGGTCACTGGAGTTCAGCTTTATTTCAGTGTCTTCAAATGTTGCGGCATTCCCCGAAAGACTGTTATTAATTTTGCACAGTGTAGAATATCCGGGATTCTGTTGGAGAACACTTTGCAATTTGGTTTTCACTTTGTCAGCCACATGACCACGAGCTCGGCCCAACTCACTCTGCACGTGTTGCACAATACTCAGGGCCTCGCGTAGCTGAGTGCCAACAGCTACCAGTCATTTGATGGCTTTTGATATCACTGAAAAGTTGGCGTTGATGTATGCCAAATTTAGAGACAATGTATCTGTAAAAACGTCTTTCACAATTTTGATAGAACTACACTCCTGGAAATGGAAAAAAGAACACATTGACACCGGTGTGTCAGACCCACCATACTTGCTCCGGACACTGCGAGAGGGCTGTACAAGCAATGATCACACGCACGCACAGCGGACACACCAGGAACCGCGGTGTTGGCCGTCGAATGGCGCTAGCTGCGCAGCATTTGTGCACCGCCGCCGTCAGTGTCAGCCAGTTTGCCGTGGCATACGGAGCTCCATCGCAGTCTTTAACACTGGTAGCATGACGCGACAGCGTGGACGTGAACCGTATGTGCAGTTGACGGACTTTGAGCGAGGGCGTATAGTGGGCATGCGGGAGGCCGGGTGGACGTACCGCCGAATTGCTCAACACGTGGGGCGTGAGGTCTCCACAGTACATCGATGTTGTCGCCAGTGGTCGGCGGAAGGTGCACGTGCCCGTCGACCTGGGACCGGACCGCAGCGACGCACGGATATACGCCAAGACCGTAGGATCCTACCCAGTGCCGTAGGGGACCGCACCGCCACTTCCCAGAAAATTAGGGACACTGTTGCTCCTGGGGTATCGGCGAGGACCATTCGCAACCGTCTCCATGAAGCTGGGCTACGGTCCCGCACACCGTTAGGCCGTCTTCCGCTCACGCCCCAACATCGTGCAGCTCGCCTCCAGTGGTGTCGCGACAGGCGTGAGTGGACGGACGAATGGAGACGTGTCGTCTTCAGCGATGAGAGTCGCTTCTGCCTTGGTGCCAATGATGGTCGTATGCGTGTTTGGCGCCGTGCAGGTGAGCGCCACAATCAGGACTGCATACGACCGAGGCACACAGGGCCAACACCCGGCATCATGGTGTGGGGAGCGATCTCCTACACTGGCCGTACACCTCTGGTGATCGTCGAGGGGACACTGAATAGTGCACGGTACATCCAAACCGTCATCGAATCCATCGTTTTACCATTCCTAGACCGGCAAGGGAACTTGCTGTTCCAACAGGACAATGCAGGTCCGCATGTATCCCGTGCCACCAAACGTGCTCTATTAGGTGTAAGTCAACTACCCTGGCCAGCAAGATCTCCGGATCTGTCCCCCATTGAGCATGTTTGGGACTGGATGAAGCGTCGTCTCACGCGGTCTGCACGTCCAGCACGAACGCTGGTCCAACTGAGGCGCCAGGTGGAAATGGCATGGCAAGCCGTTCCACAGGACTACATCCAGCATCTCTACGATCGTCTCCATGGGAGAATAGCAGCCTGCATTGCTGCGAAAGGTGGATATACACTGTACTAGTGCCGACATTGTGCATGCTATGTTGCCTGTGTCTATGTGCCTGTGGTTCTGTCAGTGTGATCATGTGATGTATCTGACCCCAGGAATGTGTCAATAAAGTTTCCCCTTCCTGGGACAATGAATTCACGGTGTTCTTATTTCAATTTCCGGGAGTGTATATTCATCGCTATCAAGCTCACAGGAGATTGTCTTTATGTGGGTGTAGTTGGTGCAATAATACACAGCAGCATTAAGGCAAGAACCCCATCGTCTAAGAACAGGTTTACGTGGGAGAGGCGTTGAAGGTGCTTGTTCCTTGAATTTCTGCACCCGTAGCCGAGCTTTCACATAGATTTTCTTGCCACAGGTTCAAAAATGGCTCTGAGCACTGTGGGACTTCTGAGGTCATTAGTCTCCTAGAACTTAGAACTACTTAAACCTAACGACGCGCAACACACTTCATCCATGCCCGAGGCAGGATTCGAACCTGCGACTGTAGCAGTCGTACGGTTCCAGACTGTAGCGCCTAGAACCGCTCGGCCACTCTGGCCACAGGAAATTAATTTGTCCACGTCACGGTAATTTGATCGCACCTCTTTGGCAACTCTGCGCAACGCATGTGCAAGGCAAGTGGCGTACACCATACTGGGGTAGAGAATCTGAAGCTCTATGTCTGCTTCAGCCATATATGAAGCACCATCTGTTACAAACAGCAAAACGTTGTCTCTTTTTACACCATCCGGCCACAGTAGCTTCAGAGAGTTGTCAACAAAATAGCAATCGTCGAATTGTTTACTCTATCGACAGCATCACACATTAGTAGGAACATATCTCCAGGGCCGTCAACTTTTAGAACACCAACAACAACATTTGGAATATATCATGCACTAATATCCGTAGTTTCATCTAACGACAGCCAGATATTTTGCTCAGCAATAGTAATTCGTATTTTGTTGAGTACATCATTGTAGCATACGGATAAATAGTTCTTCCTCAGTGTAGATTCATCTGGAACTGGATGTGTTGTGTACTTCTCAAAGAACTGTCTGAAGTATGGCTTCTTCAGCTTTTCCAATGGAATGTTGCAGGACACCATCATCTCACACAAATCCTTGCAGAATGATTGCACGGTTGACGATTGACCTGTCTGTTCAAATAACAGCGTTCGCCTGCTGTTATCTCCAGCAGTTCATTTCACACAGCTGCTCTGTTTAGGGGTATTACAGTGTTGTTGCACAATAATGCGCTTTTCTGCACTAACGTTAAGTTCACACAGTTCACAAAATAATATTTTCCCATCAGCACTAAAGAACTTCTCTCTCCGAACATATCCTCGTAACTTCACGCTGTCGGAGCACTTTGCTTTAGGCATGTTGAACAAGGTAAAGGCTGTATTTAAACTGGTTACCGGGAACACCTGTGCGACTGCGATGATTATTACGGCAGAAGCCGCCTTTGTTGGCTCTGAGAGGGTATTGTCGACTGTGCGCAACAATGTTTTATGTCCGCGAAACGACTGTTGTGGTACACCGATTTTCTGCTACATTGCTGAGAAATAAAGCTGTGTTCTAATTTATCTGTTTATCTTTCATAATAGCACGTTAAATATTGTCTTGTCAGCAGCATATTGATTTTCTTATTCGTCTGTCCCGTAAGATACGAGAAAAACGGTATATGCATTTTTGGCAAAAATTGACGAAAATATGACCTATTATATTACAATAATTTAATTGATGAAAGAAGAATATATAAAAATGCAATAAATGAAGCAGGCAAAAAGGAATACAAACGTCTCAAAAATGAGATCGACAGGAAGTACAAAATGGCTAAGCAGACATGGATGGAGGACAAATGTAAGGATGTGGAGACTTATCTCTCGAGGTGTAAGATAGATACTGCCTACAGGAAAATTAGAGAGACCTTTGGAGAAAAGAGAACCACTTGCATTAATATCAAGAGCTCGGATTGAAACCCAGTTCTACGCAAAGAAGGAAAAGCAGAAAGGTGGAAAGAGTATATAGAGGGGCGATGTACGTCAGGGCAGTATTATGGAAATGGAAGAGGATGTAGATGAAGATGAAATGGGAGCTATGATATTGCGTGAAGAGTTTGACAGAGCACTGAAAGACATGAGTCGAAACAAGGCCCCTGGAGTAAAGAACATTCCATTAGAACTACTGACAGCCTAGGGAGAGCCAAGTCCTGACAAAACTCTACCATCTGGTGAGAAAGATGTATGAGACAGGCGAAATACCCTCAGACTTCAATAAGAATATGATAATTCGAATCCCAAAGACAGCAGGTGTTGACAGACGTGAAAATTACCGTACTATCAGTTTAATAAGTCACTGCTGGAAAACAATAACGCGAATTCTTTACAGACAAATGGAAAAACTGTCAGAAGCCGACCTCAGGGAAGATCAGTTTAGATTCTGTAGAAATATTGGAACACGTGAGGCAATACTAACCCTAAGACTTATCTTAGAAGCTAGATTAAGAAAAGGCAAACCTACGTTTCTAGCATTTGTAGACTTAGAGAAAGCTTTTGACAGTGTTGACTGGAATACCCTCTTTCAAATTCTCAAGGTGGCAGGGGTAAAATACAGGGAGCGGAAGGCTATTTACAAATTGTACAGAAACCAGATGGCAACTATAAGAGTCGAGGGGCATGAAAGGGAAGCAGTGGTTGGGAAAGGAGTGAGACAGGGTTGTAGCCTATCCCCAATGTTATTCAATCTGTATGTTGAGCAAGCAGTAAAGGAAACAAAAGAAAAATTCCGAGTAGGTATTAAAATCCATGGAGAAGAAATAAAAACTTTGAGGTTCGCCGATGACATTGTAATTCTGTCAGAGACAGCAAAGGACTTGGAAGAGCAGTTGAACGGAATGGACAGTGTCTTGAAAGGAGGATGTAAGATGAACATCAACAAAAGCAAAACGAGGATAATAGAATGTAGTCGAATTAAGTTGGGTGATGGGGTGGGAATTAGATTAGGAAATGAGATACTTAAAGTAGTAAAGGGGTTTTGCTATTTAGGGAGCAAAATAACTGATGATGGTTGAAGTAGAGAGGATATAAAATGTAGACTGGCAATGGCAAGGAAAGCATTTCTGAAGAAGAGAAATTTGTTAACATCAAATATTGATTTAAGTGTCAGGAACTCGTTTCTGAAAGTATTTGTATGGAGTGTAGCCATGTATGGAAGTGAAACATGGACGATAAATAGTTTGGACAAGAAGAGAATAGAAGCTTTCGAAATGTGGTGCTAGAGAAGAATGCTGAAGATTAGATGGGTAGATCACACAAGTAATGAGGAGGTATTGAGTAGGATTGGGGAGGAGTTTGTGGCACAACTTGTCTAGAAGAAGGGATCGGTTGGTAGGACATGTTCTGAGGCATCAAGAGATCACCAATTTAGTATTGGAGGGCAGCATGGAGGGTAAAAATCGTAGAGGGATACCTAGAGATGAATACACTAAGCAGATTCAGAAGGATGTAGGTTGCAGTAGGTACTGGGAGATGAAGCTTGCACAGGATAGAGTAGCGTGGAGTTGCATCAAAGCAGTTTCTTGACTGAAGACCACAACAACAACACGTATTAAAAGTTAGCCTCAGTATGATCTATTACTAAAATTTGTTGAAATATGACTTTATATGCGTAATCAAAATACATTTTTCGACACTAAACTGCCTAGATTTGTGTATAAATTGTTCTAAAATTTAACCTATAGATCAGAAAAAAATATTACTTGTCATCAAAATCCAGGCCCTAGTGATGACTAAAGTGCGCGTCATTTACGGCGGCGGCGGAGTTTAGGTTGGTTCTGCGCATCTGACGTCACAAAACACAGTCAGCCAATGAACAGAGAACGACGTTGCGATGTTGTGACGTTCAGTTATAAATAAAGTAATTGAACACAAGCAATGTCTTGATAGCAGACTTTCTATAAAAGAAAGTTTGGAAAAAAGCATTGTTTATACCAATTGCTTCATATTCTATTAATCAATTAAACCAAAGAAGCAATAAGCCTCCTAATTAATGCAAAAGCAGGGAAATTCATTCTCACTAACCGCTTTTTCGCGATAAAGAACAGCAGTAATTGTTTACTTCCTATTGTACTTCGACGAAACGTGAGTAGTTCATAGTCATACCAACAGCGTTTGTCGATATTTTGCGTGATTTTTGTAAACTCCTCCAGGAATTCTGTTAAATGACGTGCTGCATTAGCGTAATGGTTAAGGTGTTTGACTGCTGCACGAAAGGTTATGTCTTTAAATCTTGTTTGGTACCTACTATTTTCTTTGTTTAAAAACAACATGCCGGCCGCGGTGGTCTCGCGGTTCTAGGCGCACAGTCCGGAACCGTGCGACTGCTACGGTCACAGGTTCGAATCCTGCCTCGGGGATGGATGTGTGTGATGTACTTAGGTTAGTTACGTTTAAGTAGTTCTAAGTTGTAGGGGACTGATGACCACAGCAGTTGAGTCCCATAGTGCTCAGAGCCATTTGAAAAACAACATCGGAGAGTCTTACTTCACGAATTTTATTCGTTTGAAATTTGTAGTGGCAACTAATATCGACCATACGGATAGTATACGCTGTGACTTTTACCTCTGCAAAATTTCGTGAAATGGTTTACTACATTTAATGCTGCACAATAATTGACTTGAACATCGAAACAAAATTAAGTCATTTATGGGGGGAAGGTATCAGTCAAGAAGATGTGTAAAAATCAAATTTTTAGGCCAAATAGTTTTTGTGAAATCGAATGATTAAGTGTGCCAAAGCAGTCGGAACACCGTGTGTCAGCACAGGCGAGCAGTGCAGTGATGACAAAATGCGGGGAGCACGTCTCTGTAGCAGCAAAAGGGTTAATGCGGCCGTGGTGGCTTTACTCCATCAACTGCGCGCTCCCCCCTAAACGTAAGTTTGCAAACTATACTATACTATGGCGCTGCTTCTCTTGGCGCGTGCAACTGGCAACGCAGCAATCTCCCGCGTCTGGGAGAGCATGCGCGAACCGTCAAGATAAAAGAACTGAACTATAGCCGAGTCGGAAGCTCAAAATATAGAGCAGAGATGGGCAAACTGAAACACGTAACTGTTTCGAAACAAATGAAACTGTACAATGTAATGTTTCGATACACTGTTTCGAAACAGTGCAACAGTTTGTGTTTTTTAATCTAATAAACCGACACATTTTATCATCTTGAATGTCTACTGTATAAGTATGTCCATATAAACACAAATGAGGTGCGAGAGCGCTAATCATGTCGAAGAAAGTATGAAACTATCACTTAGGTGCCTTGACAGTTTTGCATTTCCTGCAGCAAATGCGCTGCTTTCGTGTCGTGTGACTTTCATACTTTCCAATTGGCTGAGGACAGCCATAGCTGAAGACAGAAGAACCACCACGAACGGAACTGGAGGTGGGAGCAAACTGCAGAAACAACGGATATGCTACTGGGATTCCCACATTCCGTTAGTATGGGTAATATATCCATCCTGCTAATTTCCATGCACACAAAGGGAATCATTGTGGATAATAGACACAGTGACTATAGACTAACAAATAACGCCAAATAATTCGAATAAATAGCAAAATATAACAGAAAAATATTTTGTCGATCAAGGTGTTTCGAACCATTACTATAAATTTACCATGCTTCCCAGCCCTTCACGTTCACCATTACACCATCAGTGATATGTCAAACAGATTGCTTGCAATTATATGTACATCAGATTTATGTATATGTCTAATAACTGTCACTCAACGCCTTTTTTTATTCAAAATGTTGTAGGCTTACTTGCGTTTCTTAATATGATTACTGTACATGAACAGAGAAGCGAATGTTATTAAAAAAAAGTGTAATTTAATCGAATGATTTTCACAAATATATTATTTTGAATGCGAATAGTATGCTTTGTTTTATTGTGTGGTTAGTGTTTATAAAGCAGATGTTACGCCATTTCGGAATAGGACAGTCAGCTAGAAACGAAGCTTCATTTTCGTATATCTTAAGTTTCACTCCATTGCTTGTCAAAAAGATTTCGACACCCTTGAAAGTGTTTCATGAAGTGGTATGTTGTGTTTCAGTACCTGTGACGAGCCCGAATCTCGTCCGACACAGAGCGGAATGAAACACCACTGTTTCGATACAATTAGTCCGTTCCAAGCACAGGTGGACTGAAACAGCCTTATTTTGAAAGAACGATACAGTTTCTGTGTCTGGCTCGAGATCGAATCTGGTGCGGTTATCAGAGACAGGGGCTGAATGAAACACCACTGTTTCGAAACAGTGGACCACAGCTGTTCGGAAACGCTGAAACAGTTCCACGTATCGATACACTGTATCGAAACATAGAAACAGTGGCCAAGTCTAATGTAGATGAACAATAGCGCGATGACCAACTTTAATCGCTGAAGCTCGATGTTTTTCGATGTGATGACTAGTAGTTTGTGACTAAGCGTACGTTTACACTGCGTGGGAGGCGACGATCGGGTGGGGCAGAGCTGTCGTGGATGGGGGGGGGGGGGGGGGGAGACTGCTTTTGTGGGAACGTTCCGGGCACACGGGGCAGCGGCCGCAGCAGCTGCTGGGCGCTGGGCGCGTTTACCTAGCGAGACGGGCAGCCATCGGCGGGCCCCATTAAACACACGGGCGGCGGGCAAGTGGTTCCGCTATCTGCCGCGGGTAAACAGCGGCGCTGTTTGCACGTGTCCAATACCGGACCGGCCGGCCGCGCGTAGCAGCCCGTCTGGAGCTGCGTTATTACAGAGCGGCCTCCCGTGCACCGTGTAGCCCGCCGCGCTACGACCTCTGTCTCCAAACTGTTTGTCAAACTTTGCCCCAAAAAATACTGAATGTACCGCAATGAAATTTCGCGAAGAGATCTGCCTATGCAACATATTCAACTGGTCACAGGTTCATGTGAGCGCGAGACAAGACGTTGCACACGTGAAATGCTCGTACACTAATTTATTAGGAGACGGATCAAGAGTACGCTTTGACAGTCGTATGACGGTCGACACATGTCGAGTAGTGGTATCGAGACTGACACTTCATTAGCGGCCGTAATGGGGCTATCGTTAACCACGTTCCGAATCTGATTCCTCAAGGATGATGAGACGAACAGGGTAGCTGTGCCTCTTCTGGGTAGTCATGGAGCCAATAATTGTAAGCCAGTGAGTATGTTGCACAAGGCATCCATTTGTCATAGAGACACCATGCCTTCTCTCGAATAGAGTTACCATGTTTGTTTCCTCGTGAAGGTTAACGGGCATGCACACTACACTGAAGTACTTATTTTGCAGGTGCTGGAAGGTATGCATCCGGGAGGCACTAATCATGGCCCATGTGGTGGAGACATGGATGAGGGAAGTGTATACACCTATCTGATACAGTCCGAGCTCGGTTTCTAGATTCAGCTATTCAGTTCCCTGCTGTTGAACGTTGGGTACAACGCTTTTATCAGCTTCTGTCCTTTTTGGGTGACGTATTCTGTTTGTCGATGGAAGATGAGTTTTTATATCCATCTGGACACCTATCAGGGGACCATGAGGCCTGGAGTCTGCAATAGTGATTTTATGGCGGAGAGTTGTGAGCTGTTTGGTGAAGTAGACCGCCGTAGTTTTGCCGGCATTGAGGGCAATCTCGTTTGAACGACACCAGGTCACTGTCATGTCCACCTGCCCCTGGAGATGAGCAGAAAGCTGGTCCGTGTTGCGCCAGTCGTACAGTACGCAGTATCATCGGTGTATTGCGCCAGTTGGCATTGTGGGATGACCGACATATCATTAACATACACTATGTGATCAAAAGTATCCGGACACCTGGCTGAAAATGACTTACAAGTTCGTGGCGACCTTCATCGGTAATGCTGGAATTCAGTGTGGTGTTGGCCCATCCTTAGCCTTGATGACAGCTTCCACTCTCGCAGGTATACGTTCATTCAGGTGCTGGGCAATGGCGGCCCATCCTTCACGGAGTGCTGCACTGAGGAGAGGTATCAGTGTCGGTAGGTGAGGCCTGCCACAAAGTCAGTGTTCCAAACTATCCCAAAGGGGTTCTATAGGATTCAGGTCAGGACTCTGTGCAGGCCCTCTCCATTACAGGGATGTTATTATCGTGCAACCAGGCCGGGCATTATGAACAGGTGCTCGATCATGTTGAAAGATGCAACCCCCAAGTTGCTCTGCAACAGTGGGAAGCAAGAAGCTGGTTAAAACATCAATGTAGGCCTGTGCTGTGATAGTGCCACGGAAAACAACAAGCCCCTCCATGAAAAACACGACCACACCATAATACCACCGGCTCCGAATTTTAATGTTGGCACTACACCCCGCCACACCGGCGGGTGTGGCGGAGCGGTTCTAGGCGCTTCAGTCTGGAACCGCGCGACCGCTACGGTCGCAGGTTCGAATCCTGCCTCGGGCTTGGATGTGTGTGATGTCCTTAGGTTAGTTAGTTTTAAGTAGTTCTAAGTCTACTGGACTGATGATCTCAGACGTTAAGTCCCATAGTGCTCAGAGCAATTTGAACCATTTTGAACCATGACGTTTAATGTACATTCGTCATACCCACACCCTGCCATCGGATCGCCACATTGTCTACCGTGATTCGTCACCCCACACAGCGTTCTTCATTTGTTTAATTGTCCAACGTTTACGCTCCTTACACCAAGCGAGGCGTCGTTTGGCATTTACCGGCGTGATGTGTAGGTTATGGGCAGACGCTCGACCATGAAATCCAATTTTTCTCACCTCCCGCCTAACTGTCATAGTACTTGCAGCGCATCCTGATGCAGTCTGGAATTCCTGTGTGACGGCCTGGATAGATGTCTGACTATTACGTCCCTCTTCAACTGTCGGCAGTCTCTGTCAGTCAACAGACGAGGTCGGCCTGTACGCTTTTGTGCTGTACGTGTCCCTTCACGTTTGTACTTCACTATCGCATTGGAAACAGTGGACATAGGGATGTTTAGGAGTGTGGAAATCTCGCGTACAGACGTATGACACAAGTGCCCCCCAATCACCTGACCACGTAAAAAGTCCATGAGTTCTGCAGAGCGCCCCATTCTGCTCTCTCACGATGTCTAATGACTACTGAGGCCTCTGATATGGAGTACCTGGCAGTAGGCGGCAGCACAATGGACCTAATACGAAAAGCGTATGTTTTTGCGTTTGGCTTCAAATGGCTCTGATCACTATGCGACTTAACTTCTGAGGTCATCAGTCCCCTAGAACTTAGAACTACTTAAACCTAACTAACCTAAGGACATCACACACATCCATGCCCGAGGCAGGATTCGAACCTGCGACCGCAGCGGTCGCTTGGCTACAGACTGTAGCGCCTAGAACCGCAGGGCCACTCCGGCCGGCATTTGGGGTTCTCCGGTTACTTTTGATCACATAGTGTATCATCCATACCAGGCGTCAGTGCATCGAGAATTTCTTGGCGCTGACTTCCATAACAGGGTAGTGTTTTGTGAATGGGCGTGTCAGCAAATGCAAACGTCCCCGTGTTCTGTGCTGAGGTACTGTTTTCCGACGAGTGTAGCTTCACAGGTGACGGTAGAGTTAACCAGTATAACATGTGTTACGGGAGTGCAGACAGCCCCCACTGGTTACGCAAAGTAGACCGTCGACGTCCTTAATGGGTTAACGTACGGTCTTGAATCATCGGGAACGTATTTCATCGACTCCACCATGAATATACGTAAATCTCGAACGATTTTGGTATAGGAGGTGCCGGCACTATTGCAGGATGTTGCCCTCGACATGCGATAACGTATGTAGTTTCAGCATCACTGCTGCCCAGCGCGTTGCACGATTGAAGCTGGAAGGGATTTGTTTCAATAAATGATGATGGATCCTAGGCGGGTCAGCCAAATGTCGGGGGGTTTTAACAAGAATGCGTTTACATGTTCACTTTGCCTACTGGATCGGATCGTTGGCTCTGGCTGAAGGCCTGTTATGAGACCCAACAGGTTAATTAAATCTGCCCCTTCACTAATTTGGCTTAATATTTAATAACTAAATTATGTTCATGGTACTGATCACTACTAAACAATCAAGGATAGCATTGAACACATTTATTGAACACCAATCTTCCTAACATCAAACTGAACAATGACATACATCTATAAGTGATAAAATTAAGCTAGTAGTAGCAATGGCCCTTAAATCCCAAAACTAACTCTTAAGGTCGAATAACGCATCTGTAATTGTTATTTTCTACTCTCTCCCCCTGTCAGGCGGCATAAAATACATCAGACAAACCTATTGCAATTAACAAATTCTCAATAAGAGCGTGGCTGGAAAACTGAGCTCTGGTAATCACAGGCATGCGTAATATCGGATTAAATGCTGAAACTCAGCATCACGTTACCAAATGCAGCGCCGTGGACAGGTCAGCAAGCTGCCGATGCCGTCTGCGTCGACGAGGAGCCTCAATTGCAACAAAAATGAATTTATTTTCACGAACAGGCTTCCTATTCTTAAACTCCTATTCAAAAGCTAATTCTGCTCTTTTTCCAAACGTCTCGCCCCCGTTAAGACGGGACTCACCAGCCCAAAGGAGGAATCAAGTAACGTCTTTAATAAAGTCCTGTCTGCTCTCTGTGACACAGCATTCCAACAGTAAATAGCAGACGATGACCCGTGGTCTAGGGGTAGCGTCTTTGATTCGTAATCAAAATGTCTTCTGTCCCGGGTTCGATCCCCGCCACTGCCTAAATTTTGATAAATAATCAGCATTGGCGGCCGAAGACTTCCGGCATAAGAAGTCAGCCTCATTCTGCCAACGGCCGTGTCAAAGAGGGCGGAGGAGCGGATAGAGGTTCAGGGCACTCTCTTGTCCCAGGGGTGGGAAACTGCCACTAAAGGCGGAAGAATCAGCAATGATCAACGACATGAGGATGCAGAAGGCAATGGAAACCACTGCGTTAAAGACACGTAAGGCGTATCCACAGGACATGTGGTCTGTAGTTGAAGAAGTGTCATGAGGATCTCTCCATTGGCAAAAGATTCCGGAATAGTCCCCCATTCGGATCTCCGGGAGGGGACTGCCAAAGGGGAGGTTACCATGAGAAAAAGATTGAATAATCAAAGAGAGGATAATGTTCTACGAGTCGGGGCGTGGAATGTCAGAAGCATGAACATGGTAGGGAAAATAGAAAATCTGAAAAGGGAATTGGAAAGACTCAATCTAGATATAGTAGGGGTCAGTGAAGTGAAGTGGAAGAAAGACAAGGACTTCTCGTCAGATGAGTATCGGCTAATACCAACAGCAGCAGAAAATGGTATAACAGGTGTAGGATTCGTTATGAATAGGAAGGTAGGGCAGAGGGTGTGTTACTGTGAACAGTTCAGTGACCGGGTTGTTCTAACCAGAATTGACAGACCAACACCGACGACGATAGTTCAGGTATACATGCCATACGTCGCAAGCTGAAGATGAACTGATAGAGAAAGTGTATGAGGATATTGAAAGGGTAATGCAGTATGTAAAGGGGGACGAAAATCTAATAGTCATGGGCGACTGGAATGCAGTTGTAGGGGAGGGAGTAGAAGAAAAGGTTTCAGGAGAGTATGAGCTTGGGACAAGGAATGAAAGAGGAGAAAGACTAATTGAGTTCTGTAACAAGTTTCAGCTAATAATAGCGTATAGCCTGTTCAAGAATCATAAGAGGAGGAGGTATACTTGGAAAAGGCCGGGAGATATGGGAAGATTTCAATTAGATTACATCATGGTCAGACAGAGATTCCGAAATCAGATACTGGATTGTAAGGCGTACCCAGGAGCAGATATAGACTCAGATCACAATATAGTAGTGATGAAGAGTAGGCTGAAGTTCAAGACATTAGTCAGGAAGAATCAATACGCAAAGAAGTGGGATATGGAAGTTCTAAGGAATGACGAGATACGTTTGAAGTTCTCTAACGCTATAGATACAGCAATAAGGAATAGCGCAGTAGGCAGCACAGTTGAAGAGGAATGGACATCTCTAATAAGGGCCATCGCAGAAGTTGGGAAGGAAAATACAGGTACAAAGAAGGTAGCTGCGAAGAAACCATGGGTAACAGAAGAAATACTTCAGTTGATTGATGAACGGAGGAAGTACAAACATGTTCCGGGAAAATCAGGAATACAGAAATAAAAGTCGCTGAGGAATGAAATAAATACGAAGTGCAGGGAAGCTAAGACGAAATGGCTGCAGGAAAAATGTGAAGACATCGAAAAAGATATGATTGTCGGAAGGACAGACTCAGCATACAGCAAAGTCAAAACAGCCTTTGGTGACATTAAAAGCAACTGTGGTAACATTAAGAGTGCAACGGGAATTTCACTGTTAAATGCAGAGGAGAGAGCAGATAGGTGGAAAGAATACATTGAAAGCCTGTATGAGGGTGAAGATTTGTCTGATGTGATAGAAGAAGAAACATGAGTCGATTCACAAGAGATTGGGGATGCAGTATTAGAATCGGAATTTAAAAGAGCTTTGGAGGACTTACTGTCAAATAAGGCAGGAGGGATAGATAACATTCCATCAGAATTTCTAAAATCATTAGGGGAAGTGGCAACAAAACGACTATTCACGTTGGTGTGTAGAATATTTGAGTCTGGCGACATACCATCTGACTTTCAGAAAAGCATCATCCACACAATTCCGAAGACGGCAAGAGCTGACAAGTGCGAGAATTATGGCACAATCAGCTTAACAGCTCATGCATCGAAGCTGCTTACAAGAATAATATACAGAAGAATGGAAAAGAAAATTGAGAATGCGCTAGGTAACGATCAGTTTGGCTTTAGGAAAAGTTTAGGCAAGAGAGAGGCAAATCTGGCGTTACGGCTAATAATGGAAGCAAGGGTCAAGAAAAATTAAGACACGTTCATAGGATTTGTCGACCTGGAAAAAGCGTTCGACTATATAAAATGGTGCAAGCTGTTCGAGATTCTGAAAAAAAGTAGGGGTAAGCTATAGGGAGAGACGGGTCATATACAATATGTACAACAACCAAGAGGAAATAATAAGAGTGGACGATCAAGAACGAAGTGCTCGTATTAAGAAGGGTGTAAGACAAGGCTGTAGCCTTTAGCCCCTACTCTTCAATCTGTACATCGAGGAAGCAATGATGGAAATAAAAGAAAGGTTGAGGAGTGGAATTAAAATACAAGATGAAAGGATATCAATGATACGATTCGCTGATGACATTGCTACCCTGAGTGAGAGTGAAGAAGAATTAAATGATCTGCTGAACGGAATGAACAGTCTAATGAGTACACAGTATGGTTTGAGAGTAAATCGGAGAAAGACGAAGCTAATGAGAAGTAGTAGAAATGAGAACAGCGAGAAACTTAACATCAGGATTGATGGTCACGAAGTCAATGAAGTTAAGGAATTCTGCTACCTAGGCAGTAAAATAAACAATGACGGACGGAGCAAGGAGGACATCAAAAGCAGACTCGCTATGGCAAAAAAGGCATTTCTGGCCAAGAGAAATCTACTAATATCAAATACCGGCCTTAATTTGAGGAAGAAATTTCTGAGGATGTACGTCTGGAGTACAGCATTGTACGGTAGTGAAACATGGACTGTGCGAGAACCGGAACAGAAGAGAATCGAAGCATTTGAGATGTGGTGCTATAGACGAATGTTGAAAATTAGGTGGACTGATAAGGTAAGGAATGAGGAGGTTCTACGCAGAATCGGAGAGGAAAGGAATATGTGCAAAACACTAATAAGGAGAAGGGACAGGATGATAGGACATCTGATAAGACATGAGGGAATGACTTCCATGGTACTAGAGGGAGCTGTGGAGGGCAAAGACAGTAGAGGAAGACTGAGATTGGAATACGTCAAGCAAATAATTGAAGACGTAGGTTGCAAGTGCTACTCTGAGATGAAGAGGTTAGCACAGGAAAGGAATTGGTGGCGGGCCGCATCAAACCAGTCAGTAGACTGATGAACCAAAAAAAAATTAGCGGAATCAGCCTGTCTCTAAGAGTTAAACATGACAGTACCCCTAACTGAATACTAGTTTCAGCTGCAGCTGGCAGACTTATTCAAAATTCTGCACAGGACACTGAAAAGAATTTACTCTCCTACAGCAGAGCCGAAAGCACGACGTCCGCTCACTACAAGAGGTAAGACGCTTCTCCACGATAACAGCTCCAGAAGCTTCACTCTGCAAAAATCAGCACCCTAGGCTATTTTTCGAGCTGGCCAATCCCGTGTCTCTAGACCAGCACAGTTCGCTCCCACTATTATTTCCTGGCTTCTTCCAGCCAATTAAAACATTCTGCGCGTTACTGCGTCTAGAATGTTCTGGAACAAACTGAAACTCCGTTCAAAATGGAACCCACCAATCGTATCACTCTGTTCGCCCTGGCGCGGGACAAGGTCACTGCACTGTCTTAACCTCGTTTCTCAGAAAGCCCCAGAAAACGTTCAGATTCGTGGGAAGGCTCCCTTAGGCGCCAGCTCGTCTCGACATAGAGGCGTCGGCGTAACGCCCAGCGCCAACGAGGCGCCGTCCCTCGGAGCCCTGCCTGCGTTGTCGGCGCAATGGGCGCCGCGTCTCCCCCAGTGGGAGGCTTTCGCGTACCGACTCGTTGAGGCCCGACCACACGCAACGATCTGTCGGCGCAAATGTCTGCGCACATCACATCCGCGCAGACAGATCGTTGCGTGTGGACAGAAGATTTGCACCAACCTGAGGTGTGTGCAAACCTGGAAGTTGGAGTTGGAGGTTTGAGCAACACCTCTCAAATCTGTGGGTTCAAACCACATCTGCGCAGACAAGTTGGAGCTTGTGGACAGGAGATCGCCCCAAACCTCGCGCCAAACAGCTGTTTGCTCAGTCTATTGTTTGTATTTGTGCGCACAGGGCATTAAAATGGCTGATACTTGTCAGTGTTCTCGAGAGTTTGTTAGTGAATTCATTGGAATATACAGAAATTTCTAACTGAAAGTGCTCTAATTGAAAAATTGCAGGCTGTTGACGCCTCGGCAAACAGAGAAACAGTAATTAAAAAAAAAAAATTCGTTGCGACCTGTTTACCGAGAAGAGTTATCCAAAGTTCAGAAATCTAGAATATCTCCTGTAGGAGTAGATCAAGCATTCCAGCCAACGTTATGGTATTTTGATCTGCTTGGCTTCTTTAGGGTTCGCCCTGCAGATCTCGCAGTAAATTACGTGAGAAAACTGTTTTCGCTTTAGCAGCCACTGTTGACGCTAAATAACGAAAAGTGTGAGGTGATCCACGCGAGTTCCAAAAGAAATCCGTTGGAATTCGATTACTCGATAAATAGTACAATTCTCAAGGCTGTCAATTCAACTAAGTACCTGGGTGTTAAAATTACGAACAACTTCAGTTGGAAGGACCACATAGATAATATTGTCGGGAAGGCGAGCCAAAGGTTGCGTTTCATTGGCAGGACACTTACAAGATGCAACAAGTCCACTAAAGAGACAGCTTACACTACACTCGTTCGTCCTCTGTTAAAATATTGCTGCGCGGTGTGGGATCCTTACCAGGTGGGATAGACGGAGGACATCGAAAGGGTGCAAAAAAGGGCAGCTCGTTTTGTATTATCACGTATTAGGGGAGAGAGTGTGGCAGATATGATACACAAGTTGGGATGGAAGTCATTACAGCATAGACGTTTTTCGTCGCGGCGAGACCTTTTTACGAAATTTCAGTCACCAACTTTCTCTTCCGAATGCGAAAATATTTTGTTGAGCCCAACCTACATAGGTAGGAATGATCATCAAAATAAAATAAGAGAAATCAGAGCTCGAACAGAAAGGTTTAGGTGTTCGTTTTTCCCGCTCGCTGTTCGGGAGTGGAATAGTAGAGAGATAGTATGATTGTGGTTCGATGAACCCTCTGCCAAGCACTTAAATGTGAATTGCAGAGTAGTCATGTAGATGTAGATGTAGATGTAAGGATCCCACACCGCGCAGCAGTATTCTAAAAGAGGACGGTCAAGCGTAGTGTAGGCAGTCTCCTTAGTAGGCCTGTTACATTTTCTAAGTGTCCTGCCAATAAAACGCACTCTTTGGTTAGCCTCCCCCACAACATTTTCCATGTGTTCCTTCCAATTTAAGTTCTTCGTAATTGTAATTCCTAGGTATTTAATTGAACTTACGGCCTTTAGATTTGAATCATTATCGTGTAACCGAAGTTTAACGAATTCCGTTTCGCACTCATGTGGGTGACCTCACACTGCTCGTTATTTAGGGTCAACTGCCAATTTTCGCACCATTCAGATATCTCTTATAAATCGTTTGGCACTCTGTTTTGATCTTCTGATGACTTTATTAGTCGATAAACGACAGCGTCATCTGCAAACAACCGAAGACGGCTGCTCAGATTGTCTCCCAAATCGTTTATATAGATGAGGAACAGCAAAAAGCCTGTAACACTACCTTAGGGAACGCCTGAAATCACTTATGTTTTCCTCGACGACTTTCGGCCAATTACTACGAACTGTGACCTCTCTGAGAGGAAATCACAAATCCAGTCACATAACTGAGAAGATATTCCATAAGTACACAATTTCACTAGAAGCTGCTTGTGTGGTGCAGTGTCATAAGCCTTCCGAAAATCCAGAAATACGGGATCGATCTGAAATCCATTGTCAATAGCACTCAACACTTCATGCGAATAAAGAGGTAGTTCTGTTTCAGAGTAACGATGCTTTCTAAACCCATATTGACTGTGTGTACAAGTGGTTCAAATGGCTCTGAGCGCTATGGGACTTAGAACTAGAACTACTGAAACCTAACTGACCTAAGGACATCACACACATCCATGCCCGAGGCAGGATTCGAACCTGCGACCGCAGCAGCAGCGCTGTTCCGGACTGAAGTGCTTAGAACCGCTCGGCCACAGCGGTCGGCTGACTGTGCTTCAATAGACAGTTTTCTTCGAGGTGATCCATAATGTTTTAACACAACATATGTTCCAAAATCCTGCTGCATATCGATGTTAACGATATGTGGATTACTCCTACTAGCTTTCTTCAATATTGGTGTGACCTGTGCAACTTTCCAGTCTTTGGGTACGGATTTTTCGTCGAACGAACTGTTATATATGATTGTTAAGTATGGAGCTAATGCATCTGCATACTCCGAAAGGAACCTAATTGGTATACAGTCTGGACCAGAAGCCTTTCTTTTATTAGACGATTTAAGTTGCTTCGCTACTCCGAGGACATTTACTTCTACGTTACTCATGTTGGCAGCTGTTCTCGATTCGAATTCTGGAATATTTACTTCGACTCCTTTTGTGACTGTTGTTCATCACCCAGCCTACAGCCCAGATTTCGCACCTTCAGTCTTCCAGTGGTTTGTAGAGAAAAGAGTGGGGAGTAATATGTTGTATTGGAAGGCTCAATAAAACCATCCTTCTTTCAGAAAAAAACGCGTTTCATTACTTATTGAATGCCCCTAGTATGAATGATACATAAATAGCGTTTGTATAACATTATCATGAGCATTAGGCAGGAGTATGAAGGAACATTTAAGGCCAAACCAAGGAAAGCTATGCCCTCTTAAAGCATTATTTCCTATTCTTTCATTTGACACCTCGAATGATGGTTCGTTCTTTCGTTTCATTTTTTCCAACGCTCTTCGTCTAAATGGTGCAACAATACAACAGTTTTTACAGTTACAATAAAAATATTGGGATTAAAATATGACAGAAAATCTTCCGTTAGAAGTTTTACTGCAAAAGGTGGTGATGGTATGTGAGTCTGAGAATTAGTTTCGTTTCTTGTACCAGCATTTCACATGTCTCTTACTGGTAAGAAAAGAATCATCCTTTGTGGCATTTGCGTTTTCGTTTCTGTCCTGAAACACTTGTAATGTTGTAGGCGAGCGCACCAAAAGCTTCGAGAAAAAGAAAGGAAGGATGAGAAAGATACTTTTCTTAATTTTCGTATGTCGGAAAAGGTAGCCACACCTAACATGGGCTCAGTGCAGAAAGTTGAAGTAAACAGTTCACATAATATGCAAAAAACTGGTGATTTCTCAAACTGGAGAACAATCAAGAATGGGGTGCCGCAACGTTCGGTCTTGGGTCCTCTGCTGTTCTTAATATACACTCCTGGAAATTGAAATAAGAACACCGTGAATTCATTGTCCCAGAAGGGGAAACTTTATTGACACATTCCTGGGGTCAGATACATCACATGATCACACTGAGAGAACCACAGGCACATAGACACAGGCAACAGAGCATGCACAATGTCGGCACTAGTACAGTGTATATCCACCTTTCGCAGCAATGCAGGCTGCTATTCTCCCATGGAGACGATCGTAGAGATGTTGGATGTAGTCCTGTGGAACGGCTTGCCATGCCATTTCCACCTGGCGCCTCAGTTGGACCAGCGTTCCTGCTGGACGTGCAGACCGCGTGAGACGACGCTTCATCCAGTCCCAAACATGCTCAATGGGGGACAGATCCGGAGATCTTGCTGGCCAGGGTAGTTGACTTACACCTTCTAGAGCACGTTGGGTGGCGCGGTATACATGCGGACCTGCATTGTCCTGTTGGAACAGCAAGTTCCCTTGCCGGTCTAGGAATGGTAGAACGGTGGGTTCGATGACGGTTTGGATGTACCGTGCACTATTCAGTGTCCCCTCGACGATCACCAGAGGTGTACGGCCAGTGTAGGAGATCGCTCCCCACACCATGATGCCGGGTGTTGGCCCTGTGTGCCTCGGTCGTATGCAGTCCTGATTGTGGCGCTCACCTGCACGGCGCCAAACACGCAGACGACCATCATTGGCACCAAGGCAGAAGCGACTCTCATTGCTGAAGACGACACGTCTCCATTCGTCCTTCCATTCACGCCTGTCGCGACACCACTGGAGGCGGGCTGCACGATGTTGGGGCGTGAGCGGAAGACGGCCTAACGGTGTGTGGGACCGTATAGCCCAGTTTCATGGAGACGGTTGCGAATGGTCCTCGCCGATACCCCAGGAGCAACAGTGTCCCTAATTTGCTGCGAAGTGGCGGTGCGGTCCCCTACGGCACTGTGTAGGATCCTACGGTCTTGGCGTGCATCCGTGCGTCGCTGCGGTCCGGTCCCAGGTCGACGGGCACGTGCACCTTCCGCCGACCACTGGCGACAACATCGATGTACTGTGGAGACCTCACGCCCCACGTGTTGAGCAATTCGGCGGTACGTCCACCCGGCCTCCCACATGCCCACTATACGCCCTCGCTCAAAGTTCGTCAACTGCACATACGGTTCACGTCGACGCTGTCGCGGCATGCTAGCAGTGTTAAAGACTGCGATGGAGCTCCGTATGCCACGGCAAACTGGCTGACACTGACGGCGGCGGTGCACAAATGCTGCGCAGCTAGCGCCATTCGACGGCCAACACCGCGGTTCCTGGTGTGTCCGCTGTGCCGTGCGTGTGATCATTGCTTGCACAGCCCTCTCGCAGTGTCCGGAGCAAGTATGGTGGGTCTGACACACCGGTGTCAATGTGTTCTTTTTTCCATTTCCCGGAGTGTATATTAATGACTTGCCATTCCATATTCACGAATATGCAAAGCTGGTATTTTTTGCCGATGATACAAGTACAGCTATCACACCAAACAGACAAGAATTAACTGGTGAAATTGTAAACGATGTTTTTCAGAAAATCATTAAGTGGTTCTCAGCAAATGGGCTCTCATTAAACTTTGACAAAACACAGTACATACAGTTCCACACAGTAAATGGAATGGCACCATTTATAAACATAGACTTCGATTAGAAATCGGTAGCTAAGGTAGAATATTCAAAATTTCCAGGTGTATGCGTTGATGAGGGGTGCAACTGGAAAAAACACACTGAGGATCTGCTACTTATGATATTAGGGTCATTGCAAATTTTGGCGATATACATCTGAGTAAATTAGCTTACCACGCCTATTTTCATTCTCTGCTTTCGTATTACAACATATTCTGGGGTAACTCATCATTGAGTAAAAGAGTGTTCATTGCACAAAAGCGTGTAATCAGAATAATTGCTGGAGCTCATCCAAGACCATCCTGCAGACACTTGTTTAAAGAGCTAGGGATCTTCACTGTAGCCTCACAATATATACATTCACTTATGAAATATGTTATTAACGGTCAAAAAAATGGCTCTGAGCACTATGCGACTTGACTTCTGAGGTCATCAGTCGCCTAGAAGTTAGAACTAATTAAACCTAACTAACCTAAGGACATCACACACATCCATGCCCGAGGCAGGACTCGAACCTGCGACCGTAGCGGTCGCTCGGCTCCAGATATTAACTATTCAAAAGTAATAGCAGTGCACATGGCTACAACACTAGGAGAAA
Source organism: Schistocerca gregaria (assembly GCF_023897955.1). Taxonomy (NCBI): domain Eukaryota; kingdom Metazoa; phylum Arthropoda; class Insecta; order Orthoptera; family Acrididae; genus Schistocerca; species Schistocerca gregaria. The sequence goes on along the minus strand of NC_064930.1, from coordinate 82,401,891 downwards.
GGATGATCTTCACTGCTCAAGGTTAAATCTAACTTTGGCTCAGAAGGGGGTAAATTATGCTGCCACAAAAGTCTTTGGTCACTTACCTAATAGCATCAAAAGTCTGACAGATAGCCTGTAAGGTGTCAGGCAAATCCAACACCTTCCATGAAAACCCTGACATGATAAGCAAATCCAGTAGTATGTCACATAGCTCCGAATATATCGTGACATTAAATTAACCAAAGTAATACGAGTAACGAGTGAGTAAATGGAATACCACAGACTAACACAAGAATACCTAAATGCATGTCGTACCTTCCCACCATGAGACAGACGCAGTTCCGAGGGGAGAAACGAGAACAGAAGCCGAGAGCAGAACAGTGTTAAGCTAGAAGGCCCAACGATAAGGGATGGACTGGACACCCACGTCGCCAGCCTACCGCTAAGACCACACCACCCGCACGTTTTAGCGTGAGATTTTTTCGCGTCTCTGTTACGTCAAGGACCACCCCCCAACCCATGTTAAAAGGTAGAGCCCTCCAGAAAACAGTATAGATCTACGATAACGCTAAAAGAACCACGCCACCCACAACTTTTATCGTCAGACTTTTTCGCGTCTCTGTTACGTTGCAAACTTTAAAAACATTGCCCCACCACGAAAATTACACTCCTGGAAATTGAAATAAGAACACCGTGAATTCATTGTTCCAGGAAGGGGAAACTTTATTGACACATTCCTGGGGTCAGATACATCACATGATCACACTGACAGAACCACAGGCACATAGACACAGGCAACAGAGCATGCACCATGTCGGCACTAGTACAGTGTATATCCACCTTTCGCAGCAATGCAGGCTGCTATTCTCCCATGGAGACGATCGTAGAGATGCTGGATGTAGTCCTGTGGAATGGCTTGCCATGCCATTTCCACCTGGCGCCTCAGTTGGACCAGCGTTCGTGCTGGACGTGCAGACCGCGTGAGATGACGCTTCATCCAGTCCCAAACATGCTCAATGGGGGACAGATCCGGAGATCTTGCTGGCCAGGGTAGTTGACTTACACCTTATAGAGCACGTTTGGTGGCACGGGATACATGCGGACGTGCATTGTCCTGTTGGAACAGCAAGTTCCCTTGCCGGTCTAGGAATGGTAGAACGATGGGTTCGATGACGGTTTGGATGTACCGTGCACTATTCAGTGTCCCCTCGACGATCACCAGAGGTGTACGGCCAGTGTAGGAGATCGCTCCCCACACCATGATGCCGGGTGTTGGCCCTGTGTGCCTCGGTCGTATGCAGTCCTGATTGTGGCGCTCACCTGCACGGCGCCAAACACGCATACGACCATCATTGGCACCAAGGCAGAAGCGACTCTCATCGCTGAAGACGACACGTCTCCATTCGTCCCTCCATTCACGCCTGTCGCGACACCACTGGAGGCGGGCTGCACGATGTTGGGGCGTGAGCGGAAGACGGCCTAACGGTGTGCGGGACCGTAGCCCAGCTTCATGGAGACGGTTGCGAATGGTCCTCGCCACTGGCGACAACATCGATGTACTGTGGAGACCTCACGCCCCACGTGTTGAGCAATTCGGCGGTACGTCCACCCGGCCTCCCACATGCCCACTATACGCCCTCGCTCAAAGTCCGTCAACTGCACATACGGTTCACGTCGACGCTGTCGCGGCATGCTAGCAGTGTTAAAGACTGCGATGGAGCTCCGTATGCCACGGCAAACTGGCTGACACTGACGGCGGCGGTGCACAAATGCTGCGCAGCTAGCGCCATTCGACGGCCAACACCGCGGTTCCTGGTGTGTCCGCTGTGCCGTGCGTGTGATCATTGCTTGTACAGCCCTCTCGCAGTGTCCGGAGCAAGTATGGTGGGTCTGACACACCGGTGTCAATGTGTTCTTTTTTCCATTTCCAGGAGTGTATAACGTTTCTCATTGGATAGACAGAGTTGGTAGGCGGAGCTTAAGGTAAACATTGAGACCCTGATTTGTCAGATGAAAACACACCCAGATAGTTTTTTTTTAAACCAACTTCGGTAAATGGTAGTAAGAAGAAGTTAGTTAGTTCCGAGACGGCGAGCTGGATGGCTGCTGCGCCGGCCGCCGCCCCCCTGACGAACACCGACAAGGTAATGAACGCACGCGATGCCGCATAACAGCGCATAAAGCTACACTCAGAAGTGCAGAAGTCTCATCTGTTACACCTCCTTTTTGCGTAATACTAGTGTCGATCGTCAATTAAAGCTCATGGTGTTCACTTTTGCCACTTGAAGTAAAAATCTGAAACGCGATGATTTTTCTGTTATATAAATACTGAGAAGCCACATCAGCCACTGTAGTTTACGACAAGTTAGATAAGTAATTAAAGATAATTGAGGGTCACTGTAGATCATTTTGATAGTTTTCTCTTTTGTGAAACTTAATTTAAACCTAGATTATAGATGTGATATGGCATAGGTCATCCTTCGATCCATTGTAGAACTTGGAAACCCATTCAGGGAATAATCGTTCACATTTTTGTTGAACGCAGTTGGTTTTTACCATCCTGTATTAAAACACTTCCTTTTATCAATAGTGCAATTTATAAACCATGTTTTGCGAGCAGAATAAAATTTCCAGTGGTAAACTTAACTGCTTTTTCGACGTTATTTTACCAGCTAACTAAAAATGGGAAAGCCTTCAACCCCTTCACCTACATTTAGTTAGTATTAAGATTCTTTTACAGGGAGTGCAGTGGAGCTGATGCTGGGATCATTTAGTATTTGGTTATATCGTCGCTAGTCTCACTGAACTCTTCTGAGCTCCTACACGTCATGTGTGGTCTGGCGTCTCCTTACCAGCAACAGGTCCCAGGTTCAAACTAGTTAATTCCCTAAAAAACACGCTCAGAGCGTCGTTGCGCCCAAGTGGTAGGGAGACACGATATAGAACGACCAGACACTACCATGAATATTTAGAAGCCATATAGCATTTAAAAGGAAATTGAAAGCATTTATTAATGGCAACTCCTTCTACTCATTAGATGAATTTTTGGATGTAGTAAGTGGGTAATTTCCCCAAACCCCACAAAAAAATTAAAAATATTAAGTGTCATGTAATATTTTGCGTAATGTAATATCTTGTATAGACACCTTTTTATTAACCTGATGCGTTCCACATCATTACGAAGTGTCGTATTCATGATCTATGGAACACGTAGTAATCTAATCTAATCTCAGCTACTCTGAGGTGCAGAAGACCGGGAAAAATGAAGACAGGCTACTAACAGCATTTTGTGATGGGTCAGCTTTCAGTTATGAAAAATTCGTTGATGTCGGACGATCGCAAATCCATCAAGGCTTATCGATGGCAGCGCGTTGAGCTGTGGGGGTCCGGGCTGCCAGAAGAAACGTGCGAAAGAAGTCCATCCTATCAGAGAGCCTTCATAGGCACTCTACGTTCTGCAGCTCGCGCCTGCCCTCTGTCGGTGGCGGCGCGTACTATGATGAGTCTGTTCCGCGCCACTGCCCGCAGCTCCTGCCATCTTGCGACGCTCCTTCACAATACGTACAGCTGATTGAGTGTGGGATTCCTCCAGTTTCACACCCTGCGGTCTACCTTAAGCCTGTCTTTCCAAAGCAGACGTGAGCGAAGATCGCGCATCTCGCGCCGCCAGATCTCCGGGAGAAGATTCTCGGCATCTGACGTAGGGATGGGAAAAACCGACCAGTCACAACCGATACCGATATTAGACTACTGAAGAAGCAATATTTTTCGATTATTGTTTGGTTTCGGTTACAACAGGATTTTTTCATTTTCAACTGGTAATTGAGTAAAGAACAGGCATATCAATTAACCATCACATCAGTGCTAAAAATTAAGGTTTTCAAAAAATAAAATAAAATAAAATAAAAACTTCCTTTTTAACCGGGCGATCTATATCCACTGCTTTGAAATATTGGGTTATTAGAGAATTTGGGAGAAGCAGACATCACTACAGACCGTATTATATGCATTTGCATGTTCCATGTGCATTTGCATATTTGGCTCCTTCTCACCGGTTATTGCATATTTTAGCCAAAAGTAGTGACGATGCATATTTTCGTTTTATGCTTACAATATTTTAAAATTTTACACGTGTGGCCTCTAGCTCGATCTACACTTTTTTTTTTAGTCATCAATCTACTGACTGGTTTGATGCGGCCCGCCACGAATTCCTTTCCTGTGCTAACCTCTTCATCTCAGAGTAGCACTTGCAACCTACGTCCTCAATTATTTGCTTGACATATTCCAATCTCTGTCTTCCTCTACAGTTTTTGCCCTCTACAGCTCCCTCTAGTACCATGGAAGTCAGTCCCTCATGTCTTAGCAGATGTCCTATCATCCTGTCCCTTCTCCTTATCAGTGTTTTCCACATATTCCTTTCCTCTTCGATTCTGCGTAGAACCTCCTCATTCCTTACCTTATCAGTCCACCTAATTTTCAACATTCGTCTATAGCACCACATCTCAAATGCTTCGATTCTCTTCTGTTCCGGTTTTCCCACAGTCCATGTTTCACTACCATACAATGCTGTACTCCAGACATACATCCTCAGAAATTTCTTCCTCAAATTAACGCCGGTATTTGATATTAGTAGACTTCTCTTGGCCAGAAATGCCTTTTTTGCCATAGCGAGTCTGCTTTTGATGTCCTCCTTGCTCCGTCCGTCATTGGTTATTTTACTGCCTAGGTAGCAGAATTCCTTAACTTCATTGACTTCGTGACCATCAATCCTGATGTTAAGTTTCTCGCTGTTCTCATTTCTACTACTTCTCATTACCTTCGTCTTTCTCCGCTTTACTCTCAAACCATACTGTGTACTCATTACACTGTTCATTCCGTTCAGCAGATCATTTAATTCTTCTTCATTTTCACTCAGGATAGCAATGTCATCAGCGAATCGTATCATTGATATCCTTTCACCTTGTATTTTAATTCCACTCCTAAACCTTTCTCTTATTTCCATCATTGCTTCCTCGATGTACAGATTGAAGAGTAGAGGCGAAAGGCTACAGCCTTGTCTTACAAGCTTCTTAATACGAGCATTTCGTTCTTGATCGTCCACTCTTATTATTCCCTCTTGGTTGTTGTACATATTGTATATGACCCGTCTCTCCCTATAGCTTAACCCTACTTTTTTCAGAATTTCGAACAGCTTGCACCATTTTATATTGTCGAACGCTTTTTCCAGGTCGACAAATCCTATGAACGTGTCTTGATTTTTCTTGACCCTTGCTTCCATTATTAGCCGTAACGTGAGAATTGCCTCTCTCGTGCCTAAACTTTTCCTAAAGCCAAACTGATCGTCATCTAGCGCATTTTCAATTTTCTTTTCCATTCTTCTGTATATTATTCTTGTAAGCAGCTTCGATGCATGAGCTGTTAAGCTGATTGTGCGATAATTCTCTCACTTGTCAGCTCTTGCCGTCTTCGGAATTGTGTTGATGATGCTTTTCGGAAAGTCAGATGGTATGTCGCCAGACTCAAATATTCTACACACCAACGTGAATAGTCGTTTTGTTGCCACTTCCCCTAATGATTTTAGAAATTCTGAGGGAATGTTATCTATCCCTTCTGCCTTATTTGACTGTAAGTCCTCCAAACCTCTTTTAAATTCCGATTCTAATGCTGGATCCCCTATCACTTCTAAATCGACTCCTGTTTCTCTTCTATCACGACAGACAAACCTTCACCCTCATAGAGGCATCCAATATATTCTTTCCACCTATCTGCTCTCTCCTCTGCATTTAACAGTGGAATTCCCGTTGCACTCTTAATGTTACCACCGTTGCTTTTAATGTCACCAAAGGTTGTTTTGACTTTCCTGTATGCTGAGTCTGTCCTTCCGAGAATCATATCTTTTTCGATGACTTCACATTTTTCCTGCAGCCATTTCGTCTTAGGTTCCCTGCACTTCCTATTTATTTCATTCCTCAGCGACTTGTATTTCTGTATTCCTGATTTTCCCGGAACATGTTTGTACTTCCTCCTTTCATCAATCAACTGAAGTATTTCTTCTGTTACCCATGGTTACTTCGCAGCTACCTTCTTTGTACCTATGTTTTCTTTCCCGCCAGATCTCCGGGAGAAGATTCTCGGCATCTGACGTAGGGATGGGAAAAACCGACCAGTCACAACCGATACCGATATTAGACTACTGAAGAAGCAATATTTTTCGATTATTGTTTGGTTTCGGTTACAACAGGATTTTTTCATTTTCAACTGGTAATTGAGTAAAGAACAGGCATATCAATTAACCATCACATCAGTGCTAAAAATTAAGGTTTTCAAAAAATAAAATAAAATAAAATAAAAACTTCCTTTTTAACCGGGCGATCTATATCCACTGCTTTGAAATATTGGGTTATTAGAGAATTTGGGAGAAGCAGACATCACTACAGACCGTATTACATGCATTTGCATGTTCCATGTGCATTTGCATATTTGGCTCCTTCTCACCGGTTATTGCATATTTTAGCCAAAAGTAGTGACGATGCATATTTTCGTTTTATACTTACAATATTTTAAAATTTTACACGTGTGGCCTCTAGCTCGATCTACACTTTTTTTTTTAGTCATCAGTCTACTGACTGGTTTGATGCGGCCCGCCACGAATTCCTTTCCTGTGCTAACCTCTTCATCTCAGAGTAGCACTTGCAACCTACGTCCTCAATTATTTGCTTGACGTATTCCAATCTCTGTCTTCCTCTACAGTTTTTGCCCTCTACAGCTCCCTCTAGTACCATGGAAGTCAGTCCCTCATGTCTTAGCAGATGTCCTATCATCCTGTCCCTTCTCCTTATCAGTGTTTTCCACATATTCCTTTCCTCTTCGATTCTGCGTAGAACCTCCTCATTCCTTACCTTATCAGTCCACCTAATTTTCAACATTCGCCTATAGCACCACATCTCAAATGCTTCGATTCTCTTCTGTTCCGGTTTTCCCACAGTCCATGTTTCACTACCATACAATGCTGTACTCCAGACATACATCCTCAGAAATTTCTTCCTCAAATTAACGCCGGTATTTGATATTAGTAGACTTCTCTTGGCCAGAAATGCCTTTCTTGCCTTAGCGAGTCTGCTTTTGATGTCCTCCTTGCTCCGTCCGTCATTGGTTATTTTACTGCCTAGGTAGGAGAATTCCTTAACTTCATTGACTTCGTGACCATCAATCCTGATGTTAAGTTTCTTGCTGTTCTCATTTCTACTACTTCTCATTACCTTCGTCTTTCTCCGATTTACTCTCAAACCATACTGTGTACTCATTAGACTGTTCATTCCGTTCAGCAGATCATTTAATTCTTCTTCATGATCACTCAGGATAGCAATGTCATTGCTTCCTCGATGTTCAGATTGAAGAGTAGTGGCAAAAGGCTACAGCCTTGTCTTACACCCTTCTTAATACGGGAACTTCGTTTTTGATCGTCCACTCTTATTATTTCCTCTTGGTTGTTGTACATATTGTATATGACCCGTCTCTCCCTATAGCTTACCCCTACTTTTTTCAGAATCTTGAACAGCTTGCACCATTTTATACTGTCGAACGCTTTTTCCAGGTCGACAAATCCTATGAACGTGTCTTGATTTTTCTTGACCCTTGCTTCCATTATTAGCCGTAACGTCAGAGTTGCCTCTCTCGTGCCTTTACTTTTCCTAAAGCCAAACTGATCGTCATCTAGCGCATTTTCAATTTTCTTTTCCATTCTTCTGTATATTATTCTTGTAAGCAGCTTCGATGCATGAGCTGTTAAGCTGATTGTGCGATAATTCTCTCACTTGTCAGCTCTTGCCGTCTTCGGAATTGTGTTGATGATGCTTTTCCGAAAGTCAGATGGTATGTCGCCAGACTCATATATTCTACACACCAACGTGAATAGTCGTTTTGTTGCCACTTCCCCTAATGATTTTAGAAATTCTGAGGGAATGTTATCTATCCCTTCTGCCTTATTTGACTGTAAGTCCTCCAAACCTCTTTTAAATTCCGATTCTAATGCTGGATCTCCTATCACTTCTAAATCGACTCCTGTTTCTCTTCTATCACGTCAGACAAACCTTCACCCTCATAGAGGCATCCAATATATTCTTTCCACCTATCTGCTCTCTCCTCTGCATTTAACAGTGGAATTCCCGTTGCACTCTTAATGTTACCACCGTTGCTTTTAATGTAACCAAAGGTTGTTTTGACTTTCCTGTATGCTGAGTCTGTCCTTCCGAGAATCATATCTTTTTCGATGACTTCACATTTTTCCTGCAGCCATTTCGTCTTAGGTTCCCTGCACTTCCTATTTATTTCATTCCTCAGCGACTTGTATTTCTGTATTCCTGATTTTCCCAGAACATGTTTGTACTTCCTCCTTTCATCAATCAACTAAAGTATTTCTTCTGTTACCCATGGTTACTTCGCAGCTACCTTCTTTGTACCTATGTTTTCTTTCCCAACTTCTGTGATGGCCCTTTTTAGAGATGTTCATTCCTCTTCAACTGTGCTGCCTACTGCGCTATTCCTTATTGCTGTATCTACAGCGTTAGAGAACTTCAAACGTATCTCGTCTTTCCTTAGAACTTCCGTATCCCACTTCTTAGCGTATTGATTCTTCCTGACTAATGTCTTGAACTTCAGCCTGCTCTTCATCACTACTATATTGTGATCTGAGTCTATATCTGCTCGTGGGTACGCCTTACAATCCAGTATCTGATTTCGGAATCTCTGTCTGACCATGATGTAATCTAATTGAAATCTACCCGTTTCTCCCGGCCTTTTCCAAGTATACCTCCTCCTCTTGTGATTCTTGAACAGGGTATTCGCTATTACTAGCTGAAACTTGTTACAGAACTCAATTAGTCTTTCTCCTCTTTCATTCCTTGTCCCAAGCCCATATTCTCCTGTAACCTTTTCTTCTACTCCTTCCCCTACAACTGCATTCCAGTCACCCATGACTTACATTTTCGTCCCCCTTTACATACTGCATTACCCTTTCAATATCCTCATACACTTTCTCTATCTGTTCATCTTCAGCTTGCGACGTCGGCATGTATACCTGAACTATCGTTGTCGGTCTTGGTCTGCTGTCGATTCTGATTAGAACAAACCGGTCACTGAACTGTTCACAGTAACACACCCTCTGCCCTACCTTTCTATTCATAAGGAATCCTACACCTGTTATACCATTTCCTGCTGCTGTTGATATTACCCGATACTCATCTGACCAGAAATCCTTGTCTTCCTTCCACTTCACTTCACTGACCCCTACTATATCTAGATTGAGCCTTTGCATTTCCCTTTTCAGATTTTCTAGTTTCCCTACCACGTTCAAGCTTCTGACATTCCGTGCCCCGATTCGTAGAACATTATCCTTTCGTTGATTATTCAATCTTTTTCTCATGGTAACCTCCCCCTTGGCAGTCGCCTCCCGGAGATCCGAATGGGGGAGTATTCCGGAATCTTTTGCCAATGGAGAGATCATCATGACACTTCTTGAACTACAGGCTAAATGTCCTGTGGATACACGTTACGTGTCTTTAATGCAGTGGTTTCTATTGCCTTCTGCATCCTCATGTCTTTGATGTCATTTTTTCGGATGAATCCAGGTTCTGATTACAGCATCATCATGCTTGCATCCATGTTTGGCAACATCGAAGTGAACGCACATTGGAAGCGTGTATTCGTCATCGCTATACTGGCGTATCACCCGGCTTGATGGTACGGGGTACCATTGGTTAGACATCTCGGTCACCCCTTGTTCACATTGAAGGCACTTTGAACAGTGGAGGTTTTACGACCCCTGGTTCTACCCATCATTCAATCCCTGCGAAATCCTACATTTCAGCAGGACAATGCACGACCGCATATTGCAGGTCCTGTACGGGCGTTTATGGATACAGAAAATCTTCGACTGCTGCCCTGGCCAGCACATTCTCCAGACCAATTGAAAACTGCCTTATCACAATACGCCAGTCACTACTCTTGATGAACTGTGGTATCGTGTTGAAGGTACATGGGCAGCTGTACCTGTTCACGCCATCCAAGCTCTGCTTGACTCATTGCTCAGGCACATCAAGGTCGTTATAACGGCCAGAGGTGGTTGCTCTGGATACTGATTAGACTGTTTCTTTTCATGGTGTCTGCCTCTGCTTTCTATCATAATTATTACAGGTATCACTACTTAGCCCAGAGAAGGAGACATTAAATTTTGAATTGAACACATAGGGGTAAATCCAGGCCTTCACTGGCCGATACTTTTCTTCTTCACATTTAACAGTATAAAGCTTGTTCATTTTTGAGATGGATAACTCTGGTGACAGATGTTTCCTGTTGTGATTGTGTTTACGAGAATAGTGACTTGCGTAATAAGGAAAGCTCTTCTTGTGTTCCCTTATGGTTCTGAGGCAGTCTTCTGGTGTTTTATTTCTGGAAGATGTTTACCACGTTTGTCAACAGGAGATAGGCCTTCCACTCTGGTCTGGTTAATGCGGCTGCGGTAAACCGACAATTGGTTATAGTCAGTGAATTAAGGAAGAACTCCTTACACACTCGCTTACCATTGCGGTTTACCGAGCGAGGCGGCGCAGTGGTTACACACTGGACTCGCATTCGGGAGGACGACGGTTCAATCCCGCGTCCGCCCATCCTCATTTAGGTTTTCCGTGATTTCCCTAAATAGCTCCAGGCAAATGCCGGGATGGCTCCTTTCAAAGTGCACCGCCGACTTCCTTCCCCATCCTTCCCTAATTCGATGAGACCGATGACCTCGCTGTCTGGTCTCCTTCCCCAAAACAACCCAACCCAACCATTCCAGTTAGTCACAAAACTTCGTTTTTTTTTTACTTGTTACAATTTAGTAGCCGCGCGGGATTAGCCGAGCGGTCTGGGGCGCTGCAGTCATGGACTGTGAGCTGGTCCCGGTGGAGGTTCGAGTCCTCCCTCGGGCATGGGTATGTGTGTTTGTCCTCAGGATAATTTAGGTTAAGTAGTGTGTAAGCTTAGGGGCTGATTACCTTATCAGTTAAGTCCCATAAGATTTCACACACATTTGAACATTTGAACAATTTAGTTTTTGATATCTTGGTTTAAAAGATGAAACGCATTTTACTACAGAAGAAGTTTGTTATTGCAAAGAACCAGTTTTCCAATACTTATTATGCACAATTCTACGTCTTTCTTCCTAGAATGTCTTGTATTCATTTCGGCAGGGATGCTGAAATGGTTGGATGACTCTTGCGTGCATAGTTTTTCCTACTGTAGTGTATGTTGAAATTTCCTGGCAGATTAAAACTGTGTGCTGGACCGAGACTCTAACTCAGGACCTTCGCCTTTCGCGGGCAAGTGCTCTACTAACTGAGCTACCCCAGCATGACTCACGACCTGTCCTCACAGCTTTACTTCTGCCAGTACCTCGTCTCCTACCTTCCAAACTTTACAGAAGCTCTTCTGCGAACCTTGCAGAACTAACACTCCTGAAAGAAACGATACTGCGGAGACATGGCTCAGCCACAGCCTGGGGGATGTTTCCAGAATGAGATTTTCACTCTGCAGCGGAGTGTGCGCTGATATGAAACTTCCTGGCAGATAGTGTACATTCTTGTCCAAAGTTTCTTAGCGTTTTTCTTTTATTCACCTCCCATGACTTCACGTTGCTGTTTCTTTTTCTTGAAACAATGTTTTCTTCAGTTTCTGCACAAGGTGCTCCTAAGCAAAATTTTTCAGCTGTAGTTCGGATTTGGTCATTGTTAGGTTTTTTTCCTCGCTTGCTATGACCTTCGTTTTCACCTACAAATAATTATACCACTTAAGCATCAATATAAAAATCGGTTTCATGCATAAAAAGCATTTCATAATCAAGCCAGCCAGAGTGGCCGAGCGGTTCTAGGCGCTACAGTCTGGAAACGCGCGACCGCTATGATCGCAGGTTCGAATCCTGCCTCGGGCATGGATGTGTGTGATGTACTTAGGTTAGTTAGGTTTAAGCAGTTCTAAGTTCTATGGGACTGATGACCTCAGAAGTTAAGTCCCATAATGCTCAGAGCCATTTCATAATCATGTTATTTTGGTGAATGTAATTGGTTCAAGTGAACGCGAGTTTACGTTAAAGATCTTGGGCATTTCAGTAACATACCATTACAAGTGAAAATATTTTCGTGACAGTGTTGTTCCACGAGGAGCACGTTATTTATTGGAAATAAGAAAATATTGTTATGCCAGTTACAGTGTGCTAGTAAACTAAATAATATTTAATGCCATTTTTATTGGTAACAGAAGTCATTAATAACTTACACATTAATAATTTACACAATTAATAAATTGTAATTCAAAATGCTTGCACTTTAATTACTTTGATCAGGTACATAATCTGACAAATTTTCGTTAGTTGTTTCTGAATAACACTCACTATCTTCCACTGAGCGAGATGGTGCATTTGTTAGTACAATGGACTCACATTTGGGAGGACGATGGTTCAAATCCATGTTGGACCATCCTGATTTAAATTTTCCACAATCTCCCTAAAGTTCTTCAGGCAAATGCCAGGATGGTTCCTTCGAAAGGGCATCGTCAATTTCCGTCGCCATACCTGCCAGATCTGAGCTTGTGTCCGTCACTTACGACCTCATTGTCAATGGGATGTTAAATACTAGTGTTCGGCTCCTTCTGAATATCTTCAAAGGTAGAACCACTCATTTTTGAGCGAGTTTTAGTTAATAATTAAGAGCCCAAGCCTTTGTTCTTGGGAGCACCAGACATGTTGTATCTTGTACCATACTAACATTGGCTACCTGTTGTTATTCATTAAACATAGTTATACTATGTGCCACTAGGTGGCAGAAGTTAACAGCAGGTGGTTGGATCTTTCTGTCACTAACAAGTATCCCTTCATTCAGGGTCAGAGCTCCACTAGACACAGTATTGCCAAAAAATGTCACTTATACCATTATGGTTTTGAGCTTTTCAATTATCACATCACAAATAAACGTATCTACATCAAAACACCATGCATACCCCAAACATAGAAGAAGTTGAACAACTTGTTCAAGAAAACTAAAATTTGATTAGAAATTAGTATGAATAAAAACTTGAAGACCAAATTACAATCAGCATAAACTAATATCTATCCACCTTCACATACAGGCGTCTTCAAACATTCTTGTGACGATTACAATAAATTTTATGTCAGACGAACAGCTTGGAATTTCGGAATTTGATTTAAAGAGTACAAGGGACACTGTGATAGCAATCAATCCACATTTTACTCGTAAAAAACCAAAATCATAAAAAAATATTGAAAATGTCCTAAAAATTCTACACAAAGTTCCTAAAGGACATACAATGAACATTTTGGAAGAAGTGGAAATTTACAAAAAAATTTCAAATGTGTGTGAAATGTTATGGGACTTAACTGCTAAGGTCATCAGTCCCTAAGCTTACACACTACGTAACCTAAATTATCCTAAAGACAAAGACACACACCCATGCCCGAGGAAGGACCCGAACCTCCGTCGGGACCAGCCTCACAGTCCATGACTGCAGCGCCTTGGACCACTCGGCTAATCCCGCTCGGCTGGAAATTTACAGCCATACAGAAAGAAACCCACAGGAAATCATTATTGGACAAATACAAAAAACACCTGGAAAATTTTATTGACATTATAAAAGAAAGAGGATGAATTATCACGAAAAATGGAGAACAATAGAGAATGTATTGTCTACTTAAAACCAAATAATACTACACCAAAAATAAAATTTAATCACTGAATTTCCACAAAATATAATTTCCATTGTAAACCCGTTGCATCGCTGGAGCCAGAGCTGTTAAAAATAATTTCCATTGTAAACCCGTTGCATCCCTGGAGCCAGAGCTGTTAACAAGCTGTGAAAAATCATATTATTATTATCACACAAGTATAATTACATTGAAATAACATGATCATAACATAACAAAAAGACAACTGGTACCTACATTGCAAGATGCAAACGGACTACGTCATAACATGTAAGACGTAAGCATAATGTGCTATTATGACATCACAAATAAACGTATCTACATCAAAACACCATATATAGACAGAATAACATAGATATAAGAAGCAATATTATTATACCATCTGAACAAGTATGCTTGGTGATGGCAAAACGCCGAAACCAACTTGTCCCGTAATCAATATAAGTAAATAAATCAATTGCGCACCAGAAACCTGTATGAAAAAAATTAAAGTATGTCGTTCTACGAAATCTGTTGTTTTCATTTGATAGAAGAGCTGTATGTGAACAAAAAAGAGCAAATCACAAAATGTAAACACAAGTCATGTGGAGGCTACCCCTCCACTACAGCTCAGACAGCTAAGCACATGTGCGAATGTGGCAGCCTGAGAGTGCTAGAAAAATTTTTCTGGATAGGGTTTGGTTGCTTGCTACTAACTGCTCAAACGATTAGCAGCCATAGTTCAAGAAACCAGAATTGGTAGAAGCCGCTGCACAAAGCAGCTCTGCACATGGAAGAACCCAGTGGTAACTGCTCGAACCTACCTCTTATTTCGCTTTCGATGGGAAACGCACAAAAAATGGAGAAGCGATTCTTGCAGGCATAAAGTAGTAACAATCAACAGAGATGATTCTATAAGTGAACTAAATGAACCTAATAACTGTTACAGAAAATCACGTCACTCAACCAACATAAACAATTGTGAGCGAAATACTATTTCAGGCGCAAACAGACTAGACCAGTCAGGATGGAGAATTGTTTTAAAAGGTGTTTCCTTGACAAACAAAACGGAAACTCTGACACTAAATGATTTTTTGGATATTTGTCAGATCTGCTGGCAGAAAAAGAATCTGACAGAATATGACCACCAGCAAGAGCGACTAGTTAACAGTAGATCCACGCAATTCCAGAAAGGGGTGCATGCATATGTATGCAGACAGCCGAGGGGGAAATACCCCACGAGTGATAAGACACAACTATCTCCAGGGAATTACAAGTATAAGTACAATGAAACAAAATGCTTGTTTCCAGGCTGTGGCAGCAAGAAACTCTCTGATGGCTAATCTGGGTCTCAAATGTGCTACAATTTTCTTGACCATCACAGGATGTGGACAGATATGAAACAAGGGAACTCCAGCACTCTCTAAGTGAAACATTGCACCATCTAAGAAACACTAATGTCCTAGTTTTATCGCCAGTATGATCTACTTTTGTGGTCCTGTGGCAATTTGGAAGTAAGGAATGCAAATGAAGTTAGGTTTTAACACTTGTAAGAAACATACAAATATATTATTTGTGGATGTAGATTAGGCAGTAGCTTCAACACATTACGTGGACTTCATCTGAACAATCTGGGTAATCTAAGCAGTCCAGTCACATTAATGCGTCCATCACCTGTGTTAGATGTCAACATGCAATAACCGTTATGGAAGCTGGCAGCACTAGCAGTGGAGAGGATATAAAGCGTGTCAAGGTGATGAGATAACAGTGCAGTAATTATACAGGGTGAGTCACCTAACATTACCGCTGGATATGTTTCCTAAACTACATCAAAAACTGACGAATCGATTCCACAGACCGAACGTGAGGAGAGGGGCTAGTGTAATTGGTTAATACAAACCATACAAAAAATGCACAGAAGTATTTTTTTTAACACAAACCTACCTTTTTTAAATGGAACCCCGTTAGTTTTGTTAGCACATCTGAACATATAAACAAATACGTAATCAGTGCCGTTTGTTGCATTGTAAAATGTTAATTACATCAGGAGATATTGTAACCTAAAGTTGACGCTTGAGTACCGCTCCTCCGCTGTTCGATCGTGTGTATCGGAGAGCACCGAATTACGTAGGGATCCAAAGGGAACGGCGATGGACCTTAGGTACAGAAGAGACTGGAACCGCACATTACGTCCACATGCTAACACCTTGTTATTGGTCTTTTTCACTGACGCACATGTACATTACCGTGGGCTGTGAGGTACACGTACACACGTGGCTTCCGTTTTCAAGAGAATAGAGTGTGTCCCGACATGTCAGGCCAATAGATGTTCAATGTTACGGCCATCATTTGATGCACACAATTGCAATCTCTGGCGTAATGAATGTCGTTCACGCCGCGGTACATCTGGTGTAATGTCGCCGCAGGCTGCCACAATACGTTGTTTCATGTCCTCTGAGGTTGTAGGCACATCACGGTACACATTCTCCTTTAACGTACCCCACAGAAAGAAGTCCAGAGGTGTAAGATCAGGAGAACGGGCTGGCCAATTTATGCGTCCTCCACGTCCTATGAAACGCCCGTCGAACATCCTGTCAAGGGTCAGCCTAGTGTTAATTGCGGAATGTGCAGCTGCACCATCATGCTGATACCACATACGTCGACGCGTTTCCAGTGGGACATTTTGGAGCAACATTGGCAGATCATTCTGTAGAAACGCGATGTATGTTGCAGCTGTTTGGGCCCCTGCAATGAAGTGAGGACCAATGAGGTGGTCGCCAATGATTCCGCACCATACATTTACAGTCCACGGTCGCTGTCGCTCTACCTGTCTGAGCCAGCGAGGATTGTCCACGGACCAGCAATGCATGTGCCGTAGATTCACTGCCCCGTGGTTTGTGAAACCCGCTTCATCGGTAAACAGGTAGAACTGCAACACATTCTCTGTTAATGCCCATCAGCAGAATTGCACTCGACGGTTAAAGTCATCACCATGTAATTGCTGATGTAGCGACACATGAAAGGGTGAAAGCGGTGACGATGCAGTATGCGCACGACACTACTTTGACTCAGTCCACCGGCTCTCGCAATGTCCCGTGTACTCGTGTGTGGGTTCATGGCAACAGCAGCTAACACACCAACTGCATCCGCTTCTCCTGTGGCGGGCCTGTTACGGACCCGTTTGCGTGCTTCGACCATACCTGTTGCATACAGTTGGCGGTAGGTGTTTTGCAATGTGCGGCACGTTGGATGCTCTCTGTCCGGGTACCGTTCTGCATACACCCTGCAGACTTCAGCTGCATTTCGTCGACACTCGCCATAGATGAGTATCACCTCCGTCTTTTCAGAGTTCGAATACACCATGGTCACAGTTCCTACAACACAACACTATCACGGACGTCTGGTAACACAGTTGGTCTGCGTGCGGAGACGAATGCAGAATAACAATAGCAGCAAGCGCTACATGCGGACACTGCGACAGCTAGGGCAAACCACAACAGTGCACTACAGCCACACTCGTAAACACGGTCGTCACTGTAAACATGTCCCTGCAGATGCTGATCGCCGACCGTGGCCCGTGTTTGTCACAACAGTCAACTGAACGTCGGAAGTTTCAAGAGTCAACTTTAGGTTACAATATCTCCGGATGTAATTAACATTTTAAAATGCAACAAACGGCACTGATGACGTATTTGTTTATATGTTCAGATGTGATAACAAACCTAACGTGGTTCCATTAAAAAAAACGTAGGTTTGTGTTAAAAAAACATACTTCTGTGCATTTTTGTATGGTTTGTATTAACCAATTACACTAGCCCCTCTCCTCACGTTCGGTCTGTGGAATCGATTCGTCAGTATTTGATGTGGTTTACGAAATGTATCCAGAGGTAACGTTAGGTGACTCACCCTGTATAACTGCGTAGGCTTCCGCGGCCAGAGTCAGTCGATATAAAAGTTTTCTAGGTATAGTACCACGTCATAATGTAAAAAACTACTGCTGCTGGAGAGAAACCAACGTTTCGGCCACGGTTACAGCGGCATTCTTCTGGGTCTAATGGTGCATTCTAGCTATGCAGTGTCCTTTATATTTTGTTGTTACTGTTCACTGCGCATGCCGTTACGCCATAATTTTAAAAAGGTAGTAAGTTCCATTGGTCACTTAAGGCAGGAGGAGAGGGAACTTTATTTTAATAGGTTATTGCGGTAGAGGGAGAACGCTACCTCTGTTGTCTATTGGTTCTCGTGTTGTATACCATGATTGGTGGCCACCGTCGAATGAGAAGTTTGCTGCTGTTTACCAACTGCTGGAAGTCGCAGTTACTCGCTGGCAGTGCTGCTGTCTGGTGTTCACAGTGCGGTCTGATGGGCTCTGACTGCTGGCACCCAAGATGGGGCAAGCCTGAGTCCATCCTCCCTGCTCATGTTGTTTGGGTGTTTCAGTATTTCGATGGTCTCTCTGATTTTGAGGTTTCGTCATAACTTGCTGCTTGGCCAACACACAGGCTTCGCTGAATTTTATTTCGTTTCCGCAGTCTTGCTGGTGTTCTTCCACTGCGGATTTGTTGTGTTGCCCTAGACGGATACAACGATCGTGTACCCGAATGCGCGTTGCTATTGGCCTACCACTCTCGGCGATGTATGCCTCTCCACATTCGCATTCCACCTTGTAAACGCCTGCAGTGTGTAATGCATCCACCTTGTCCTTACAAGGGAACCTCCCCATAGCACCCCCCTCAGATTTAGTTATAAGTTGGTACAGTGGATAGGCCTTGAAAAACTGAACACAGATCAATCGAGGAAACAGGAAGAAGTTGTGTGGAACTGTGAAAAAAAAAAAAAAGCAAAATATACAAACTGGGTAGTCCATTACTGTGATATGCAATATCATGGCAAACCTGCGCTCAGGAGCGCCGTGGTCCCGTGGTTAGCGTGAGCACATACGGAACGAAATGTCCTTGGTTCAAGTCTTCCCTGGAGTGAAAATTTTAATTTTTTATTTTCAGACAATTATCAAAGTTCGGGCACTCACACATAATCAACTTCGCTCTCCAAAATTCCTGGACATGTTCAGATTTGCTTGGACATATGCAGGATTTGAGGGTCTACACACGAAAAAAATTTGAAAACGTTATAAACATATGTATTGACAGAGCATAGGGAAAACTGTGCAACTGTGAAACTGTTTCATTAATTTGTTGCAGTTTATGCGACAAACTCTTATGTTTTCATCACTTTTTTGGGAGTGAATATCACATCCACAAGAAAACCTAAATAGGGCAAGGTAGAAGAATCTTTTTACCCATTCGCCAAGTGTACAAGTTAGGTGGGTCGACAACATATTCCTGTCATGTGACGCGCAAGCCGTCACCAGTGTCATATAGAATATATCACACGTCTTTTCCTGTGGAAGAATCGGTTGACCTATGACATTGTGATAAAATGTTTTCGGTTCCCATTGGAGAGGCACGTCCTTTCGTCTACTAATCGCACGGTTTTGCGGTGAGGTCGCAAAACACAGACACTAAAATTATTACAGTGAACAGAGACATCAATGAACGAACGGACAGATCATAACTTTGCCAGAATAAAGAAAGTACACTTTTCTGTCGAGGGAAGACTTGAACCAAGGCTCTCTCGTTCAGCAGCTGCTCACACTAACCACGGGACCACGGCGCGCCTGAGCTAATTCTTTCCTTGATGTTTCATATCTTGGTCGTGGACTACTCAGTTTGTATATTTTGCTTATTTTTTTCATAGTTCCACACAACTTATTCCTGTTTTCTCGATCTGTGTTCAGTTTTTCAAGGCCTACCCACTGTGCCAACTTATAACTAAATCTGAGGGCTGTGCGATGGGGAGGTTCCGTTGTTAGTGGAGCCTGTCACGTCCCGGATCCTACGACCCGATAGAAGACAGACTGCACCTCAACGCGGCCAAGGTGTTTGCCTATTCGGTCACTAACGTTTTTCATATAAGGTAAGCGCACTGGTGGCTGCAGTTTGTCTATTTCTTGCTTATCTTTCTTGCTTGTGTTCGTCGACAAGGCTCTGTTTATCGACCTACGGCTGTAGCCATTGACTAGAAACGCTGTGCGTAACCTTAAGCTCAGGTGTGATGTTTTGAGCAGCACTTAGGCGCTGCGCACGGATTGCTAAAGAACGGATGACAGAGTTCTTCTGCGCTGGGTGGTGGTAGAATTGGGCCTGCAGATACCTGTCTGTACATGGTACATAACACAAGAGCCAATAGACAACAGAGCTCACGTTCTCCCTCCACCCCAGTACCTCTCCTCCTGCCTTAAGTGACCAATGAAAATAACTTCCTTTTTAAAATTATGACGTAATGGCGCGCGAAGTGAACACTAACAACAAAACATAAAGCACACTGCGTAGCTAGAACGCACCATTAGACCCAGAAGAAGGTCGGTGCAATCGTGGCTGAAACGTTGGTTATTCTCCAGCAGGTTTTACATTATAACGCGATACCAAACCAAGAAAACGTTTATGTCGAGTGCAGTAATTGTCATTATGCAGAAATGGAGAGATTTATCTGACGTCCAGAGAGCGCGATCATTGGCTTTTCGGCCAAGAGTGTAACCATTTCCGAAATGGCAAAGTTTGGTAACTGTTCATGCGCCACTGTGGTTAAAGTATACAATGCATGGCAAAATGGCGCTATCCAGAACAAGCACAGAGGCAGCTGCGGTGCAAATGGTTCAAAAAGTGGCTCTGAGCACTATGGGACTTACCATCTACGGTCATCAGTCCCCTAGAACTACTTAAACCTAACTAAACTAAGACATCACACAACACGCAGTCATCACGAGACAGAGAAAATCCCTGACCCCGCCGGGAATCGAACCCGGGACCCCGGGCGCGGGAAGCGAGAACGCTTCCGTACGACCACGAGCTGCGATGCACGCTGGGCTATAGATGACAGGTGTGAATGCACTGAGCGAGGTGGCGCAGTGGTTAGCACACTGGACTCGCATTCAGGAGGACGGCCTTCCTGGTTTAGGTTTTCCGTAATTTCCCTAAATTACTCCAGGCAAATGCTGGGATGGTTCCTTTGAAAGTGTGAGGTAGCAGTATTTTGCACCTTACTGTAATATAATAATTGTTGCAAAGACGAGTAAGATATCGCTTATTATGTTACTTATCAGGCAATCGGCCTATTGAAGTTAATATAGGGAGTATCAGACGGCATAAGACGCGTATTAACCTTAAGAAATTCGCACGTTGCATGAAGTCGGGGTTCGGGTGATATTTTCACAGAATTGGGGTGGAGTGGACGAGCGGCTCTGCTCAAAGACAGGGCAGACGGGTGCGACCATTAAGCCCGGTCCACACGCAACGATCTGTCTGCGCAGACATCGGCGCAGGTGTCTGTACATGCAAAAGATCGCTGCAAATGTGATGCGTTCACACGACACAAAACTCAATCTACCACTCGCCCGCCATCTGTCGGTGTAGAAAAGACATATCAGTGGCAAGCGACTACGCTTCCCGTATGGGTCAAAAATTTAATTCAGTTATTTTGAAATAGAGAAATGGAGGAAGTTCTGTTGTGGTCTGTGTTCGCAACTTGCGTTGCAAAAAACATTCAGACCAATCGCAGCAAACTCAGAAAGCGGTCAAAATGGTGTAGACGGTGGCTGCTAAAGCGAAAGCAGTTTTCTCACCCAAATTTACTGCGAGATTTGCAGGGCGAACCTTAAGAAAGCCAAGCAGATCAAAATACCATAACGCTGGCTGGTGTACTTGATCTACTCCTACACCAGATATTCTAGAATTCTGAACTTTGGATAACTCTTTTCGGTAAACAGTTCGTAACGAATACACTTTTTTTTTTTTTTTTTTGTTACTGTTTCTCTGTTTGCCGAGGCGTCAACTGCCCGCAATTTTTCAGTTAGAGCATTTTCAGTTAGAGGTTTCTATATATTCCAATGAATTCACTAACAAACTCTCGAGAACAATGACGAGTATCAGCCATTTACTGCCCCGTGCGCACGAATACAAACACTAGACTGAGCAAACAGCTGTTTGGCGCCAGATTTGGGGCGATCTCCTGTCCACAAGCTCCAACTTGTCTGCGCAGATGTGGTTTGAAGCCACAGATTTGAGAGGTTTTGCTCAAACCTCCAACTCCAACTTCCAGGCTTGCACACACCTCAGGTTGGTGCAAATCTTCTGTCCACACGCAACGATCTGTCTGCGCAGATGTGATGTGCGCAGACATTTGCGCAGACAGATCGTTGCGTGTGGTCGGGCCTCAACGAGTCGGTATGCGGAAGCCTCCCACTGGGGGAGACGCGGCGCCCATTGCGCCGACAACGCAGGCAGGGCTCCGAGGGACGGCGCCTCGTTGGCGCTGGGCGTTACGCCGACGCCTCTATGTCGAGACGAGCTGGCGCCTAAGGGAGCCTTCCCACGAATCTGAACGTTTTCTGGGGCTTTCTGAGAAACGAGGTTAAGACAGTGCAGTGACCTTGTCCCGCGCCAGGGCGAACAGAGTGATACGATTGGTGGGTTCCATTTTGAACGGAGTTTCAGTTTGTTCCAGAACATTCTAGACGCAGTAAGGCGCAGAATGTTTTAATTGGCTGGAAGAAGCCAGGAAATAATAGTGGGAGCGAACTGTGCTGGTCTAGAGACACGGGATTGGCCAGCTCGAAAAATAGAGTGGCGGTGCTGATTTTTGCAGAGGGAAGCTTTTGGAGCTGTTATCGATGAGATGCATCTTAGATCCTGTAGCGAGCGGACGTCGTGTTTTCTGCTCTGCTGCAGGAGAGTAAGTTCTTTTCAGTGTGCTGTGCAGAATTTTGAATAAGTCTGCCAGCTGCAACTGAAACTACACTCCTGGAAATTGAAATAAGAACACCGTGAATTCATTGTCCCAGGAAGGGGAAACTTTATTGACACATTCCTGGGGTCAGATACATCACATGATCACACTGACAGAACCACAGGCACATAGACACAGGCAACAGGGCATGCACAATGTCGGCACTAGTACAGTTATGAAAGTATACTTTTTCAGAAGCAACAGCGCATTGAAATTGTATCAGAAATAGTCGTTCTTGTTGCGATTTGTTATAAGTATATGCCAGTTAATGAAATGTTGTTGGCGGTTTAAGTTGTCAGGAGATCCGAAAATAAAAGTTGTATTTTTCCTCCTATCTATGTAGTTCTCAATTCGTTCGAGCAATCAATCATTCATGATAGGAAACACAGTCATAGTTCAGTCATTCAAAATGATTCAGAAATTTTACTTGTTAGAATAAAATCAGGTGATGATTCTTCTTCTCTGCAGGCTTGTGCTTTGCGGCAGTCTGCTAATTTGTACAAATAAAAAGCCTCGTAATTTTGGGAGCGTTGTATAATCAGTCGGGAAACCTCAGATCAAACAGATATCTGGCTTTGATGAAGTTTAACCTTCCGAAGAAGTAATGGAGCTCTTGAATTATTAAATGCAGGTTTGTATCCAGTCTTTCGGAAGTTCCCTTCTGATTAACAACTACGCAATATATCGATGAATATCATTAATTGTCAAATGTCAAATACCTTTTGTATGAAGAAGCAATATATATATATATATATATATATATACATATTTCCCTTTTAATTGTACAATTCTGTCTCAGTTATCTTTGGTCGTAAATCTCAATAATCAGACTACAATTCTTCAAACAAAAAACTCAGGCTAATCGGCAGGAAGACAATCTTGGAAGCTTTTATGTTCTAACAACCACCAGAGAGAGTACTACAAAGAATAATTATGCGATCATAGCATAGCTATTGTATGAAACTATTTTGCGCATGGATTCTGCGAATATGAAGATAGAAATTTTGTAAACGTCATTCAAGGGTAGAATTGTATCAGAATAATTCATCGAATATAAAGAGATATTACAAAGTCATGACCAGAAGTTGTATGCACCATTGTGTATCATGTGGAGCTGTGGAATTGTGAAGTCTAAAAGAGTTGGATTTTTCCTCTGCTGCTTGCAGATATTTTTTAATTCAGCTTTGCATTTCTAAAACATTCTGAGACTTTGTTGTTAATTTAGTAGAAGTATATTCTGTAATATTTGATGTTATATAGACACATACAACAGCATTCTCCCTCAGGGGTTCGTTTGTTCGACTCTGTGAAATGCCAGGGCATATCGACATCACAAACTGCAGGAATGGTTGACTGAACCACATCCATAGAAGACGCGAAAATTGTGTTAATTTCTATATAAATAAATAACACCATAAATGTAAATGATGTGTTAATAAAAGTAATTTCATATATTTAGCAGCAAATATAAAAAAAATGTGAAAAACTGGTCCAACCTCTGTATGGAAACCTTAAGATACAACTGTAAACCCACACACAGTTATTCTGAGATGAAGAGGCTGGCAGAGGTTAGAGTAGTAGCTGCATAAAACCAGTCTTTAGACAGAAGACCACAACAATAACACATACATGCCCATCATTATACTTTAAGCTGAATGTAAGAATAGAGCAAGTAAGAGGAGATATTCACCAGCACAACACTAGCAGGAAAATAAAAATCGATATTCTGAGACAGATCATTAGAAGCAAATCACTCACCCAGAGTCACTTCAAGAAACTCCTTAATAAATTACAAATCTCAATGTGCTCCATGTCTTGGAAATTATATCAAAGAAAATTATACATCTGGCAGGCTGAAAATCCATGTTATAATATGGATGAAGCATAAAATGTGTGGCATTTTCCCATAACTTGAATAAACACAACATACACATATAACAGTGGCTTTAGTCAGCAACAATATGGTCTTATTCACAATTTACAACAATCTGCGAACACTGGAGTAACTTTCTGATCCCACGACTGTATAAATCACGTGTTTTTGAGGCAAATAATTCCTTGAACGGATCTGTGGTTAGATTAGACTTTACCCTTTTAGTGTGTAAGCTATTTTGTTCATCAAGATCACAAGTTTTGCATTATTTCTGATAGCAGGTGGCGCAAGAGACACGGACAGTGGACCTTAGGAGAAGGCGCGTTGCAGGGGGCAGAAGCTCTCGTGAGTTTGAGTATGGAGGTAGACCAAACGTTAAGGCTGTCGTCAAAGTGTACGCTGGGCTGGAATGAAGACCTGAGGGAGATGAGAATGTCGATCCGAACTCATCTTCATCAACAAAAAAACGAGGAATCGAAACAGACAGCACTCAATGCAGGTATGACTGATACTTACTCCATAAACAAATAGAGAAGTTCCGTTTCCAGATCAGAGACGATATCTCTGCCGTTGGAGACTAATTCAGACAGAGTACAAGTACTGAGAGAAGTGCAAATTCGGATTTCGAAAAATGTGTCTACTACCTATGACAAAAATAAAAACAACAGATAACAGGCTGTCACTGATGGTTCTTTCTACGTGTTTATTGAAGAAATCAATGGTAATGTTGGAAATACCATCCTATGGCTTTGAGAAAATCATTATTCACCTCTGACGCCATATTTAAAAGTGCAATCGCGATTCTCAAGGCTGTTGGAAAGAAAAGGCAGTATTGATTTCGCTACAGGGGAAGCTGACAAT
Organism: Schistocerca gregaria; assembly: GCF_023897955.1. Lineage (NCBI taxonomy): Eukaryota > Metazoa > Arthropoda > Insecta > Orthoptera > Acrididae > Schistocerca > Schistocerca gregaria. Next base: position 82,376,602 of record NC_064930.1, on the reverse strand, counting down.
AAATTCTTCTTATGCTCCACATCATCATGCTGGTGCTCCCCAGCTACCAGACACATATGGACAACTTCTATGGCGAGAAGAAAGAACTATGCAATTATTGATAAGCTAGTATCTATATATTAAATTTAGTAACTCAGTTAACCTCTTCCAATACAGACCAAGCACAGCAAGCAGAAGTTTACAATATTGGTATCCAAGAAATAAAACATGGCTGAGGATCAGAAAGATGCATTTTTTCACTTGACGATGGCTTTTGATTCATTACAATGGAATGCTATGTCAGAAATTTCGAACAGGGAAATACTGGAAAAAGGACTAGGTAAACAAAATATCTCCATTGTGGTTCTACATGACATATGGTTCAAACCACAAACGCCAGTTCATTTTAAAGGATATAATTTAGTTACATCAGAGAGACCAGATGGTGAAGGAGTGGCGTTATTAATTAAGAACGCCATTATTTGCAATATGATATATTTAAACTTTAACAATTCAACATTTCAAGTAGCAGAAATAGAAACACTGGCTGGAACTTCTGTATTGTGTCCATATATACAGCTCCCATGACTATAACCAATAATATCTGGCAACAACTGTTTACTCAGCTTCATCCACTCTTCCCTGTCTGTGGAGATTTTAACTCTCGTCCACAGTGCTTGGGGCAATGCTGTTAATGATACAGAAGGTGGTCGCCTCTTCAGTACAAATGAGGATCTAGATTTGGTCATTTTGAATGATGGATCCCGAACGATGTTACCTTTCCCTTATAGAAAGTCATCTGCAGTGCGCAGGAGTCTTGTGTTGCCAGATTTTCACAAAATTTCGAAGTCGGAGAGCATAAGGTATTCTACGGGATCAGACTTTTACTCCATTAAAATTCTGCTCCGATATAACTTTGAGAAGGAAATATTACCCAAACAGCCCACGCAAAAAGGATGCTGCTGGAAAACATATGAGAAAATTATACAGGAGGTAACTGGGAAACTGCACCCAGCGTGGACCTCATGGGAAGCCCACGTGGAGCTTATGGCAGCCATTGATCTAGCAGCTTGTAATGCAGTTCCCCAGCATAAAACTAATTTTTTCTCTGGTAAACTGTGTGCTTATGATGGGATACTGAATGTTTCAAAGCTGTGGCTAAAAGAATATTAGCACTGACTAAATATCATAGAGAACAGATAGTGCATAGGTTCCTGGAGTTCAGAAGAACAGATGCAAACACCAGGATATTCCCAAGAAAAAGAAAAAGGTGGCTTGGATCAACTACTGAATAAGGACTCTGATATAGGACAAGTGTGGAAGACAATTTGTTCTCTAAATCATCTTCATGGAGTTGGATTTTCAGCAGTGGCCCCTCTATAGTTAGAAGGCTTTGTGTCAAAATTAGCTCCTCCATCTTCTTCTGAAGGCACCATGGCTAATCCACAAAAAACAGATTTCAATCATTCTCTATCAGCTTCTGTCTCCAGACATGAGTTGAAGATGGATTTGAAAAATTCTACAAATACTGCTCCAGGAATTGAACATGTTGGTCATGGGATGATAAAAATGGAGGCTTTAGATCTTCTTCTTTGCATATTCAATGAAACATGGGGAAGAGGGGAGCTTATGGAGGAATGGACTATGCAAATGCTTATGCCTATATTGAAATCTGGGACAAATCCCAAAAATCAAACCTCTTACAGACCAATTACCTTGTGTTCTTGTATGGGGAAAACTCTTGAAAGATTTGTCAAAAACTATCTTGAGGCTTGGCTGGAAACTAATGAATTATTACATCGATCCCAATTTGGCTTCATCAGGGGCAGAGGAATATTGGCCAACTAACAACATTTAGCAGTGACAAGCTACCTGCTTTGCACGAAAAGAAGTTTTTTATGTTGCTACTCTTAGATGTGACATCAGCTTATGATAATGTTCTGGTCTCCATCCTGTTCGAAAAGATGATGATAATTGGTCTTCCTATCAGTTGGATATATTGCATTAACACTTCCCTCGAGAAGAGATCAATCTATACAAAATATTAGAACCACATTTTGGGACCTATGTCTCCTTCCAGAGTCTTACCCCACGGATTTATCCTGAGTCCCTTGTTATACATTCTTTACTCTGGGAACGAAGAAAACATTATTCTTCCTAATGTTTATAGTCTGCAGTATCCAGGTGATATATGCCTATACCCATCTGGATCCGTGGAGGACGCTGCATTCAGCAATCTTACAGAGGCAGTTCTAGAAATGGACAATTGGTTACACGCTAGTGGCCTTGAAATCTCTTCTTCAGAACCATCAGTTATGTTTTTAAGATGCCAAGTGCTCTGTAACGAAATTCACACAAGGGCTATATATTTCATGTTAAGCCTTCAGCCAATCTCTTCTTCTGAACCATCAGTTATACTTTCTAGATGCCAAGTGCTCTGTAACGAAATTCACACAAGGGCTCTATATTTCATGTTAAGCCTTCAGCCAATTTCTTGGGAATGTGGTATGGTTCCAGACTCAGTTGCATTCCTGAAATCAATTCCATTATTGATACTTACCTTCCAGCCATGAACATCACTAGATCTTTAACTAGAGTATTCTGGGGTGCAAACCTCAGTGTTCTATTAATCATTTATCGATCTTTAATTACAAGTAGGATTGAGTATGTATATGCAAATGCTAGTGTCAAGTATCTCCAAAAAGTTAGAAATCTTTCAGTATAGTTGCATCTGGAATTGTTTAGGAACGATGAGATCAACACTACTTCTTACACTCTAGTGGCTCGCTAACAAGATATGTAATGGAGAGGTTGGCTCTCACATCTCACCTGGAAATCAATAATAGTGATAGCCTACACACTATTTTGAACATCAGAGTCTTATACTGCGCATGAGACTTTCTTAGAAGTTTTCTCTCTCTGAAAAAGATCAAGACTGTAGCGCCTAGAACCTCTAGGCCATCCCAGCTGGCCACACATTCTGATGCGATTCATGATCCAACAGTGCAAATCTGGAGAGCATTGCTCGAAGTTTCATCGAGGAATGCACTTGCTATTGCATTGTGATTGCTGCTATAGCAATCACCAAGCTACAAGTAAAGCACTGGTGCAGGGGATGACCACACTCAAAATGGTCACTCATACATAGGAAGAAAGTCTCATGGGCAGTATAAGACTCTGATGTTCAAAATAGTGTGTAGGCTATCACTTTTATTGATTTCCAGGTGAGATTTGAGAGCCAACCTCTCCATTACATATCTTGTTAGCGAGCCACTAGAGTGTAAGAAGTAGTGTTGATCTCATCGTTCCTAAACAATTCCGGATGCAACTATACTGAAAGATTTCTAACTTTTGGAGATACTTGACACTAGCATTTCCTATGTATGAGTGACCTTTTTGAGTGTGGTCATACCCTGCTCCAGTGCTTTACTTGTAGATTGGTGATTCCTATAGCAGCAATCACAATGCAATAGCAAGTGCATACCTCGATGAAACTTCGAGCAATGCTCTCCAGATTTACACTGTTGAATCATGAATCGCATCAGAATGTGTGGTCAGCTGGGATGGCCTAGAGGTTCTAGGCGCTACAGTCTGGAACCGCGCGACCGCTACAGTCGCAGGTTCGAATCCTGCCTCGGGCATGGATATGTGTGATGTCTTTAGGTTAGTTAGGTTTAAGTAGTTCTAAGTTCTAGAGGTCTGATGACCTCAGAAGTTAAGTCCCATAATGCTAAGAGCCATCAGAATGTCTACAAACGGGTCACTATGGACAGAAAGAAGCTTTCCTAGACAGCTTCTTCTTGTATGGCGGAAGCGGTAGCAATCATGAAGGCAATCAAGTTCTTGGTAACCCAGAATTACAAAAGGATCCTAATTATCTCGGACTCACTAAGCATTCTTGCTGCCATAGAGAGCAGTAATTGGGACAAGCACAGTAGCAAACTGGTCATAGATGTAGCCCACGATATAACGGTATGTTCTACATATACATCTACATCTACATGGATACTCTGCAAATCGCATTTACGGGACTGGAAGAGGGTTCATTGAACCACCTTCACAACTCTCTATTATTCCAATCTCGTATAGCGCGCGTAAAAGAATGAACACCTATATCTTTCTGTACGAGCTCTGATTTCCTTTTTTTTTATCGTGGTGATCGTTTCTCCCTATGTAGGTCAGTGTGAACAAATATTTTCGCATTTGGAGGAGAAAGTTGGTGATTGGAATTTCGTGAGAAGATTCTGTCACAACGGAAAACGCCTTCCTTTTGACGATGTCCAGCCGAAATCCTGTATCATTTCAGTCACACTCTCTCCATATTTCGCGATAATACAAAACGTGCTGCCCTTTTTCGATGTACTCCTTCAGTCATATCTGGTAAGGAGCCCACACCACGCAGGAGTATTCTAAAAGAGGACAGACATGCATAGTGTAGGCAGTCTGCCGGCTGTGGTTTCCATGCGGTTCTAGGTGCTTCAGTCCGGAACCGCGCGACAGCTATGGTCGCAAGTTCGAATCCTGCCTCGGGCATGGATGTGTGTGATGTCCTTAGGTTCGTTAGCTTCAAGTAGTTCTAAGTTCTAGGGGACTGATGACCTAAGATGTTAAGTCCCGTAGTGCTCAGAGCCGTTTGAACCTTTTTTTTTAGGCAGTCTCCTTAGTAGATCTCGATGTAACAAGTATATTTTTCTCCTGAAAATCAAAGCTCATAAGTGTATTTTCTACTATAAATCTATGGACCAAGGGAGCTGCTACCTCTGAAACCTTCTTAAATATTCAGCTACCTTATTGTGACCTTTTTTATCACATAAAAATGGAAATCGGATCCCAGTGGGAAGAGGAATGGCAAGGATCTGCACCTAAAGGTAAATATTATAAATGGATACAACCTCACTTACCAAAATTACCTACGTTTCACGATATGTCTGTACACAGAAGAGTGAGCTCTACAATTACAACAATGACATTCAGTTACAGAAGCTTCCCTGTTCATTTATTTTACCTTCATCTCAGGACTCTGGACGCCTGTGACGCCAAGAACTCAGATATGGGGAACATAAATCATCTGATCTTTGTTTGCCAAAAGTATGATCAATATAGAGAAAAATTCCTCTCTGAGCTGGACATCTTGGGGTTCCATTCCCTTTAGATATTATTAGCCCACAATAAGCAAAGTTCGCATGGTGCTTCGAAATTTTGCAAGATTCATTTTAAGGAATGATGTGAAAATTTGACCAACGATTTATAAAAATAGTGTAATGACTATTTTCCCTATAGAATCGATTACAAGTGAACTATACTTTCTGAAGTGTCTATGTTTACTAAAATTCTGTGTAGAAGATGCAGTTGTATCATACACTCCTGAAAATGGAAAAAAGAACACATTGACACCGGTGTGTCAGACCCACCATACTTGCTCCGGACACTGCGAGAGGGCTGTACAAGCAATGATCACACGCACGGCACAGCCGATACACCAGGGACCGCGGTGTTGGCCGTCGAATGGCGCTAGCTGCGCAGCATTTGTTCACCGCCGCCGTCAGTGTCAGCCAGTTTGCCGTGGCATACGGAGCTCCATCGCAGTCTTTAACACTGGTAGCATGCCGCGACAGCGTGGACGTGAACCGTATGTACAGTTGACGGACTTTGAGGGAGGGCGTATAGTGGGCATGCGGGAGGCCGGGTGGACGTACCGCCGAATTGCTCAACACGTGGGGCGTGAGGTCTCCACAGTACATCGATGTTGTCGCCAGTGGTCGGCGGAAGGTGCACGTGCCCGTCGACCTGGGACCGGACCGCAGCTACGCACGGATGCACGCCAAGACCGTAGGATCCTACTCAGTGCCGTAGGGGACCGCACCGCCACTTCCCAGCAAATTAGGGACACTGTTGCTCCTGGGGTATTGGCGAGGACCATTCGCAACCGTCTCCATGAAGCTGGGCTACGGTCCCGCACACCGTTAGGCCGTCTTCCGCTCGCGCCCCAACATCGTGCAGCCCGCCTCCAGTGGTGTCGCGACAGGCGTGAATGGAGGGACGAATGGAGACGTGTAGTCTTCACCGATGAGAGTCGCTTCTGCCTTGGTGCCAATGATGGTCGTATGCGTGTTTGGCGCCGTGCAGGTGAGCGCCACAATCAGGACTGCATACGACCGAGGCACACAGGGCCAACACCCGGCATCATGGTGTGGGGAGCGATCTCCTACACTGGCCGTACACCTCTGGTGATCGTCGAGGGGACACTGAATAGTGCACGGTACATCCAAACCGTCATCGAACCCATCGTTCTACCATTCCTAGACCGGCAAGGGAACTTGCTGTTCCAACAGGACAATGCACGTCTGCATGTATCCCGTGCCACCCAACGTGCTCTAGAAGGTGTAAGTCAACTACCCTGGCCAGCAAGATCTCCGGATCTGTCCCCTATTGAGCATGTTTGGGACTGGAAGAAGCGTCGTCTCACGCGGTCTGCACGTCCAGCACGAACGCTGGTCCAACTGAGGCGCCAGGTGGAAATGGCATGGCAAGCCGTTCCACAGGACTACATCCAGCATCTCTACGATCGTCTCCATGGGAGAATAGCAGCCTGCATTGCTGCGAAAGGTGGATATACACTGTAGTAGTGCCGACATTGTGCATGCTCTGTTGCCTGTGTCTATGTGCCTGTTGTTCTGTCAGTGTGATCATGTGATGTATCTGACCCCAGGAATGCGTCAATAAAGTTTCCCCTTCCTGGGACAATGAATTGTGGTGTTCTTATTTCAATTTCCAGGAGTGTAGTTACTGCACCTCTCCATGGTTTAGTAGTATTATACTCCTAAGGCCCAAGTAAAATAAATGAAAACAGAAAACTCATCCAACTGCTATTGATACTTCCTCCTACTGCCTCATCTGCCTCTAGTAATTCTGAGTTACCTAGAACTTGATCGTCTTCATTATTGCCACCACTTCCACCGCATAAGAAGAAACTGTCGAGGGGATTGCTTAACAAGATCTGCAAATGCATCATCACCCTACACATCCACAACCACCTAAACCAAAACTATCTCCTCCCCTTTAACCAATGTGGCTTCCAATCACGTTTCTCCTCTGATGACCAGCTCTAGCACCTCACGCATATCCTGTCCCATGAACTCAACTCCATAATTCCGCTATTTTTGTCTCCATCGATCTAAAGTAAGCTTACAAGTGTGCATGACATTCTGGTCTTCTTTTCAAACTCCAGATTAGGTTTGAGTAGATTCATTTTTCGTTCCATGGACCCAAAAATGAGATGAGTCTCATGGTTGTGAAGCATGTCATAAAATATAACATACACACTTCCAAATTACTACGTCCACCTTATTGTATCCTTCCTATCTAATCGCCAATTTTTTGTGACTATTAGCAATACCAACCCCTGTAGCTCCCATCCCAACTGTAAGAGTGCCACAAGGCTCCATCCTTTCTCATTTCCTTTACCTTCTCTACATGCTGATATGCCCAAACCACCTCCACCAGTCCACCTCCATCAATGTGCTGATGACACCACTTTCCACGCCCTCTACGTGACACTCCAGAATTCCCAACGATTCCTCCAAATCCACCTGTCAGTTTACCTCCTGGTGTAACCAATGGCTTGTGAAGATCAATCCCTCCAAAACATGGGCAATAATTATAGGATGAACCACCTGTACCTCCTGTATCTATGACTTCTGTCTTACTATTTATGAGCATCCTACCCAACGAACATACAAAAAATCTTGAACTAACCCTTGACCAGCAACTATGAGCAAACTTCAGCTATTAACAGACCATCAGAAAGCCCAGAATCTCCACAGCCTGATCCAACCCATCCTCTGCTAAGTAAATGTTGTATGGATCTCCACCCCACCAAAATTCTACAAGTCCCTCCAAATCCTTGAATGCCATGCACTCCATCTCGCTTTTTACATGTGTTTACTTTCCCCCAACATGGATCCTCTACCATCTCATCAAATGTCCACACCTCTTCACCCACATCAAACACCTCACCATGTGCTGTACTATCTGCAAACTGGATTCCAAGAACCCCATTGCCTCCCCTCTGATCACCAACCCTGGGTTGCTGCCAAGCCTTCAAGAATACATCTGCACATGCTCCATATCCTATCTCAATGCAACTTGAACCAATTCCCTCACCCAGACAATGATATCCATCCCAATACTCACACCTCCTACCAACTTGAACTCATACCCACATAATCCACTCCACATCAGGGCCCCTCTCTTCGCTTCCCTCTCCATCCATTCCTATCCCTTTCCCCTTGTAACCACTACCCTCTCACACACCACACTAATACTACCCTCTGTCTTTCCTACCGTCTGTATACCCACTATCTGCCTCACCTCCTACCTATCATCTCCATCGTTTCCCTGCCTAACAATCTCTATCTCTTTACCTACACTACTCAACCCTATGGAGCACATTATCTCCCCTGACAATACTTCTCACTCTGTGGAGGTCCTTCAGATTTTAAGAGAAACTGCAGTGCTTCAGTGTTTTAATCAGAAGAATTTCAAATTCCTTCAATGTATTCTTAAAATGTACATATTTTCCTTTACTTAGTTGTCTGTCACTGATTAATTTAAAATACAATAACAGCCCTAAATTTTTTTCTCCTTCTATATATTTTTTAATTTTATTGGTTGAAAAGCGGAATACTGTGCCACTGGCAGGCCTCCCCCCTCCCTCCCCCATCAATATGGGGCGAGGGCGATAAAATAACAATAAAAGAAAGAAAAATTGTCTCAGAAATGAAGTAGCAAGGCTCCTGGTGACAGTATTATTTCAGACTGAGTGTAGGTTTCGATAAAGGAAATCAACTATATTAGTGTCACTAAGTGCAGATGCACAAAGCGTAGCTCCAAAATTCGTTATGGTATTCAATAAGATTAATATTTCGTAGTATTTAACTGATGTGGGGTGCGAGGCTGAATATATTAGCTCTTAAATTATTCTTTAGGGCATCGTAAATGGTATCTACCGTAACACTCAAAAACTGTACTTTTCTCGAATTTATAGAACCCTAATTACTGCAAAGATGGACATTAATCGCCAGATTCAAATATCGAAGTATCACTACTAATTTTACTTGAGCCAAGAATGTATCTTTAATGTATCAGACTTTTTTAACAGAGTAAGAATTACGGCTCTACAAGTACTTGAAATTAGCTTTTGTTCAAAAAATGGTTCAAATGGCTCTGAGCACTATGGGACTTAAACATTAGAGGTCATCAGTTTCCTAGAACTTAAACCTAACTAACCTAAGGACATCACATATATCCATGCTCGAAACAGGATTCGAAACTGCGACCGTAGCGGTCGCGCGGTTCCAGACTGAAGCGCCTAGAACTGCTCGGACAACCGGTCAGCTAGCTTTTGTCATCCGAAATTGTTTTTCATATGGGTCTTCATTTTTGAATGCTACGTAGGCTTCTTTGTTTGGTGCCTTTGTGTTATTTGTGCATAAATTCCACCTTCTAATGAAACATTTGTGCTTTCTTTTCTTCTTCTTCTTCTTGGATTGTAGGCTTAGTTCTAATACCATAAACTGAGTGATAACCCCAAGGTCCTTATGAATAATCCTGGTTGACGCCATATTGAAAACAGTGATACTGCGATTTTGACAGGAGAGTTTTGGAAAAGACAGCAGACGACACCACTGCCGTATCAGCCGTCATGTGGCATCACTTTTGTTGCATGTGGAAATCCGACTTTACAAACTGAAAATTGCTTATATTTCTTTCTTCCTTGTAGTTCCATTCATAGAAATCATTTTACACTGTCGTGGTTCCGCTTGACAGCTTTGGTATTGCACTCTTAGTGTTGTTAACTATCTTTGGTTGTTGACTGTTACGTCTCTGGCGTAAAATTTGAAACAGTGGCGGTTGGACAAGAAAAATATTTTGACTGTCTAATTTAAAGGGAATGTTCTTACTTCATTGAATTAACAAGTGACTTAAGTAACGTAAAGAAAGCAGCGTGCATATTTCGTGATATAGTTTGAAATCGATTTTCTTTTTATTATTAAGAGAACAGAAGTTTTATTTAGAAGTGCCTTGTGAGTTTATTAAATGAATTAAATCTACCGCTTTTGCAGTTTCCGTGATAGCGTATTGTGACACCGGCACATTTTAATTACTTTTGACTCTGTTGTTTCAGGAGACGCGCATGTTAAAGCAATAGGACGGTTTTACGTTACGAGAATTTCAGTGCCGATAAAATTAAACGGAAACTGCAAGATACGTTCTCTTTCGTTTGGAAGAGGACGAGAAGGAAAATGGGCAATTGTCCATCTAGTAGCCTCAAAGAGTTATTTGAAGAAGTTACCTCGAATGAGAATAAACAGAATGCTGCACCCGTAAGTAGTGGTACACCAGACAGGATTACACTCATCGATCCGAGATCTCCATTGGTAGACGCAGAACGAACTCCCGTCGAGGTACGTTTTGTAATATTTTGTACGTTTTGCTTTCTTGTTGATTCTTATTATGCATTACGTTCAACGAGTTCTTTTTGGAATGTTTTCTAGTGTGGTACCCCTTGGCGTACTTATTTGATCTTGCTCTTTTATGTGTTTTTGAATGCAGTGCAAGAGGATGCGGTTGATATTTGCAGTTTATTACCAGTAATAAGTAAATAGTTGTTTACCGAACCATACAGCCAGATTTTCTAAATCTGAATACGCATTTAGCTGCCATGTATCGAGAGCGTATTTGAAGTTTATGAACATGTTTGAAAGTATGCTGATAAGTACTGTTTGATAGCGGAAATAAGAGTTAATTAGATGTTGGAGCATCAGATAATTGTAGTTGTAACGACTATGATGTTTTTAGCATATACTTCTACGGCGTTCCCGTTATGATTCGAAGTAGGGTACCTCGTGAGCAAGCTTTGTCCATTACATAACTAAACATGTATGTCTTAGATACCTAGCTGTTTCATGATTGTTATAGACTGACGAGTAATTTGATGGCAAAATGGACAAATCTTGTAGTGAAATAGAAGTAGCAACAGCCTACATGACATGTCAATAATTGTTCTCTGTTTGACACCCATTTTGATTGATTGACTGATTTGATATGATTTATTTCGTGTTCCATAGGCCCAACTGTTGAATACACACGGATGTGGAACAAGTCAGTTTTTTACAAACTGATAATCTTACTATAGCGTATACAGAGATTTGAGTACATAGGCCATAATTATATAAAAATTTATACAGTAAATTCTTTGGGCAGCAATACAGAAAAAGGAAATACATATTTTCTTAGAATAATTAAAACACTACATACAACAGATTCAGAGCACACACAGATACAGAGCTCAGGTTAAATAACATTCTTAGTGGCATTATGTCAACTTGTATTAGGCCTATATAATATTAAAATTTTACAATTTATTTAGTTGAAAATTCATCTAGACTGTAAAGAGCTTATATGAGCTCTAGTTTGTGATTTGTTCAGTCTTTTACAAATTTCACTCCGTTTCGTCATATCGAACATTCTCCCCAAATTAATGCTCTTTTGTTTTTATAAAACATTTTAAGGAAGGTTAATTCAAGAAGAGTACATTATGTAATACCTTAGATCAATAAAAAGAGGCCAATACGAGATGCCAGCTTCATCCTGTAATGTAATGGTGAAGTGACATGTGCTGTCACATGTGCACAAACAGAAAACGAACATGACTGACATTATTTCTTGTGGATTTATATATTAGCTTTTGACAAACTGATGTAATTGATCGTGTATCCAGAGGTCTAGGATGGCTTGACAGCAGAAGTTATGTAGCCTATTTAGAAGCAGCTTATAGTGTATCTGTGAAGTATGTCCAACAATGTGTTTATTCTGTCAGTTTAAAGAAACATTACTTTTACTGATCCAAAATGCATTTTTGCTAAGATAACTTTTTTTTAGCCACAATACTTCTGTAAATTTACGTAATTTAGATGCAATAAGCCAATAAAGATGGACAAAAGAAAATCCAATAGTAATACTTCTATATTGTGATTACATCATTTTAGATGTTAGGCATAAGACAGTAAAGTAATCTGTAGGCCTATGTATTCTAACAACAGTTTTGTTTACATTAATAAAAAAAAATTGAATTCAATATTACTGTATTCCACCAAAGTTGCAACATTTACGTGTAGTAATACTGTTCAGAAGTCGACTCATTTTGTTTTTCATTTTCCTCTCTTCCTGTGTACATTTTTATTTCAAAACTTTCTCTGCCTAACTTTTGATTTGGCATTAGTGATGTCCAATCGTAAACTGTTGTACAATTTTACTGCCATGTAACCACTGCTTCTCTCAAGTCCAGTTGTGTTATTCTGTGGAAATCTTAATTTTGTGTGGTTTGTAATGTGGTGGTGGGGTATAACTTCATTTTCCTCACATTTTTCTTTATGGTTCCAAGCAAGTTGCGGATTTTTGGGCTCAAATGAAGTGTCTACCCATCTGCTTTGACCCGTGATGTAACTGCGTTCAGTCATTTGACGTCATTGAGGCGAAGTGTGTTAGAAATGGATTCTCTTTGCAAATGGCATGTTGGAGTAAGTGGTGTCATGGTCTAGTGTGTGGTGTTTGTTTCCAAATTATTTGTGAATGATATTGGTGCAGTATTGACCTTAGAACTGCATGTTACTTGATGTTAGCATTTGTTGCTGTCTTGGTAGTGTATTATTTCTTATGATTTAGTTTTGCTTTTGAAACTGTATATGGATGTCACAACGAAGTTTACTAGTCATTGATTAGTTGCTGACTGGGTGTGACAATGTATCGTATACAATTAAAATTCTCTAGCTATAGAGCCGCTTTACAGAAGTATCAGCAGTGCATGAAAATTGACATTCAAACCAGACACTTTTCTTTCTTTCGCTCCCCCCCCCCCTTTTTTGGGGGGGGGTGGCTTGACATTCTTACTGTAGGGTATGTTTAGCTTGATCCCACTGTAGACCCCCCTCTAATTTTATTAGCGAAGTGAAATAGTTCATACGGTTAAATATCTCTGTTTGTGGGTGTATTTAGTGGCTTTATGGTCGCCGTATTGTATATACTGGCAATAGGGATGTGGCATCTTGATGTCATCAGTCAAAGCAGATTGGCAAAATCAGGTGCTTCTGTATTACCAAATTTTGTATAGATGATGTGACTTACCAAACGAAAGCCTTGGCAGGTTGATAGACACACAAAATTCAAGCTTTCGCAACCAATGGTTGCTTCATCAGGAAAGAGTGAAGGAGAGGGAAAGACGAAAGGATGTGGGTTTTAAGGGAGAGGGTAAGGAGTCATTCCAATCCCGGGAGCGGAAAGACTTACTGCAGGGGGAAAAAAGGACAGGTATACACATGCGCGCGCGCGCACACACACACAGACATTTGTAGGCTTTTACAAATACTTTGGAATATTCCACTCAGTTCTCTAAATACTTCACACAGCAGCACAAATTTATTAATTACACATCTTTCTGCCCTTGTGCCCTTATCGTCAAAAGGAAGATTTTTCAATAGTTGACAAGCTCTTATCTAACTCATAGTTTCTCTATATATTGCTGTTCTCAATAAATTTGACCCTAAATAAGATAGTGAAGTATTATTTCCCTGGTAATCCCCATTAAAATTAAAATTCACATCAAACCATATATTTCAGAATCACTTGCAAGAGTTACATTTTTTTCTTTCAGCTTCTTCATTTGTATAGACCACAACTTTCCCAACAGTTTAACAAGTGAAACATTTCTTGAATTATTTTCCTGGCAGTAATTATTCCGTGAAGTTTGCGGGCTATGTTAGCAAAATCTGTTTTACAATGCCTAGGAGCTTCTGCAAGATACTCTGCCAAAACTTTTTACATATTTATTTGGAGTGTGACCTGCATGATTTGTTTCATCATTGTCTTCGTTTCTTCTCCACTTCAATCATCATCTACTTCTGTGTGATTGACTAGAAATCACTGAACTTTGATAATTTGCAGCAGGCAGGTGATAGACTTTGTTATATTGGTAGAGTATGCGGAAATGCAGTTGGCCGACAAAGGAGATTGCTTACAAATCACTCATGCGACCAGTTCTGGAATGTTGCTCAAGTGTGGGGGGGACCCATACCAAATAGGAGTAACGGGTGATATTGAACGTATACAGAGGATGACAGCACAAATGGTCACAGGCTTGTTTAATCTATGTAGTGTGTCTCAGAGCTACTGAAGAAACTAAACTGGCAAGCCCTTGGAGATAGTCTACTAACAAAGTTTCAAGAACTAGCTTTAAATGTTGACTTCAGGAATCAACAGCAACTCCGCCCCTCCACATATCACTCACATAGTGATTGTAAGGATAATATTAGAACAATTACAGCATGCACAGAGGCATTCAGATAATCATTCTTCCCATGTTCCATACATGAATGGAACGGGAAGAAACCCTAATATCAGGTACAATTCTGCCACACATTTCATGGTGGTTTGCAGAGTGTAGATGTAGGTGTGGATCTGCTTAATGTTCAGCAAAAACTTTGGACTTGTTCAAGCTTCTATAACTCATAGAAAATCTTTTAGACAAGAAATATGTTTAACTATGACAAACTGGTAATAATAATGATTAGAGTATAAATCAAAAATGAAAATGAAACAATTAGGCTGTAAAACTCATATAGTCTTATGGTAGAGCAGGAACTGTGGAGAGGTGGTGAAGGAGATAAGCAACGTCTCGAATGTAGGGTGGGAGGTTACGGACAGTACTTCAGAAATTTTGGATAACAAAGCAAGAGGTTCTTCCTGTGGGAGCATTTTACTCAGCCACCATGGTACAACCAGTTGGGAGATCTGTGTAGTAGGGTTTGTGGAGTTCGGGGAGTGGGGAAAATATAGAAGTGCAGGGGGTTGCTATTGTCAGGAACTAGATTGGTTCAGGTGTCACATTTTGGAGAGGACGTAAGGCCTTGAGGAGCTGCTTGGGGGACTTTCGGGATGGGATCATGGTTGTAAGGTTTGTCAGGAAGTTGGTAGAGAGCCTCAGCCACAGAGTCATTAAGGTTTATGACCACTATGGTGCTGCCGTTGTCTGTGGGCAGGATGATAAGGTTGTGGGTGATAAGATTGTAACCTGAAAAACATGAACCTTCAATGTCACAGCGTGTCAGCAATCGTTTGTTAATATATTAAAAAACTAAAACCCGCCTCGATTGCGAAAAAAGTACCTAGTGTTAAGTGCTAACCCAGGTTTGTTGTTCTTTTAATCATTGACAAAGGTATTCTTAGACACTTGTGGGTTTTATTGTTGTTCTGGAGAAGGTGTAGTTATCTACGCCGAAACCTGGGTTAACAGTTAACACTAGGTGCTTATTTGCAGTCGAGGCGGGCTTTTAGTTTTTTAAGAAACCTGAAAAACAATTGGGACATTATTATTTTTCTCATAGACAAAGGCTCCACCATAGTCATCATGAATTAGAGTGACTATGTGGCTGAGGACCTCACCAACTTCCTGGCACCTCTACATACATAACTTACAATTATGATCCAAATCCAAAAGTCCGACACGTCTTCAGGTGGCTCCTCAATACCTTAAAGCTGATGCCTCAATCCATCTCTCTCCTGACTCCACCCCCCTTTGTGCCCTCCTCCCTTTATATGCTTCTTTCTTGCAATGGTACTATGGCCAAAACCCAGCACGGTAGCCATTCTGTTGTGGGAGAGGTCGGGGGGAGGGGGGGGTTATAAAGTACCTGCACAGTGGTAGCCCACAGACCATACAGGGATTGCATTGTTGGTAGCTGAACTGGAAACTCCACATTCAAGCTGAGGAGTATATGCCCGTCATGACTGCGGCACAGGGGCTCTGCGCAACAGTTTACTGTCTAGGTAACCACTCCTGTGGGTGGGTAGCACCAATGGGGAGAACACCCATTCAGAGTAGTTGGTACCATGGTGTAAGATTCACACATTAAGCAAATTAAACCTTCTTTTGCTGATGGCTGCACAACACTCTCTTCTGAAGCTCAGATGTAGTGCTACACAAAGAGGGATGATCACAAAATGTTCCTTCCTGTGGTTATGTCATGGGGGAATGTAGTACTCAGAGACAAGGTGAGAAATACTCCCCCGAAATACCTCGGTTGTTCTGAGGTGGGCGAGGATTCCTTTTTGACTACAAAGCCTTTGTCTTTGTTTAACATCTCGAGGATAGGTGTGGGAAGTGGCAGCTATTTCAAAAATTCAAAGTGACTCCATTTTGGTTAGCCGTCCGTACAGCCTTTGCACGCCGCCAACATCTGGTTGCCGTCTTCTTCGACATGCGGAAGGCGTACGATACGACTTGGCGATATCACATCCTGGCCACGCTTCATGGGTGGGGTCATAGGGGCCCGCTCCCGATTTTTATTCAGAATTTTCTGTCGTCTCGTTCCTTCCGCGTGCAAGTTGCTGCGTCCCATAGTTCCTCCCGGGTCCAGGAGAACGGGGTCCCACAGGGGTCTGTCCTCAGTGTGTCCCTGTTTTTAATTGCGATCAATGGGCTCGCTAAGGCGGTGGGATCGTCCGTCGTAGCTTCGTTGTATGCAGACGACTTCTGCCTCTACTACAGCTCCGCTGGCATTGCAGTTGCTGAGCGCCAGCTGCAGGGCGCTATCCGCAAGGCGCAGTCGTGGGCTGTAGCGCACGGCTTCCAGTTTTCGGCCGCTAAGACCTGCGTTACGCATTTCTGCCAGCGTCGCACGGTTCACCCTGAGCCACGCCTTTACCTTGACGGTGAACCTCTTGCTGTGGTAGAGACGCATCGGTTCTTGGGACTAGTATTTGATGCCCGGTTGACTTGGCTGCCTCATATTAGGCAGCTTAAACAAACATGCTGGCGGCATTTAAACGCTCTCCGTTGCCTTAGCCACACTGGATGGGGTGCCGATCGGTCCACCCTTCTCCGGCTGTATCAAGCGCTGATCCAGTCCCGCCTTGATTATGGGTGTGTGGCTTATGGTTCGGCATCGCCATCAGCGTTGCAGTTGCTGGATCCCATCCATCACTGCGGGATCCGACTCGCCACAGGAGCATTTCGGACAAGCCCTGTTGACAGCTTACTTGTGGAGGCTGGTGTTCCTCCATTGCGGATCCGGTGCGACCGACTTCTGGCCGCTTATGCTGCCCACGTTTGTAGCTTGCCAGGGCATCCCAACTACCGTCTCCTGTTCCCGCACTCGATCGTCCATCTTCCAGACAGGCGGCCCCGGTCAGGGTGTACGATCGCGGTTCGCATCCGGGCTCTACTGTGTGGGATTGAGTTTTTTCCTCTCCCGCCTGTTTTCCGGGCCAATCTCCGTCTGCCCCCTTGGTGTGTGAGCCGACCATGCATTCGGCTGGATTTGGCACAGGGTCCGAAAGACTCGGTCCCTCCTCCGGCCCTCCGCCGCCGCTTTGTTTCTCTCCTTGCCGAGTTTCCCGGATCTGCCGTGGCCTATACCGACGGTTCGATGGTCTCTGGTTGCACTGGTTACGCTCTTACTCCAGAGGATCATTGTGAGCAACGGTCGCTGGCACCCGGGAACAGTGTATACACTGCCGAGTTGGTTGCCATCTATCGCGCCCTAGAGTATATCCGCTCCCGCTCAGGTGAGTCCTTTGTCATTTGTAGTGACTCCCTGAGTGGTTTACGAGCTCTTGACCAGTGCTTTCCTCGTTCCCGTCTGGTGATGGCCATCCACGAGTCGCTCCATGCTCTTGCCCGTTGCGTGCCGCTCCGTGGTCTTTGTTTGGACCCCAGGTCATGTCGGCATCCCGGGCAATGAGCGGGTTGACACGCTGGCTAAACAGGCAGTGAGTTCACCGGCTCTGGAGTGTGATCTCCTGTCGCTTTTGCGCCAGAAAGTACTTGGTGCCTGGGGTGACGAGTGGCGCACCCTGCCCACGCCCAACAAACTTCGGGCGGTGAAGGAGACGACCGGTGTGTGGCGCTCCTCCATGCGGGCCTCTCGGAAGGACTCTGTCGTCCTCTGCCAGCTGCGCGTTGGCCACACGTGGCTGACGCACGGCCATTTGTTGCGCCGGGAGGACCCACCGCTATGTCGCTGCGGGGCAGCTCTGACGGTGGTCCACATTTTGGTGGATTGCCCGCTTTTAACAGGACTCAGGCAGACGTTTGCGCTGCCTGATACCCTCCCTGCCCTTTTATGTGATGACGTTGCTATGGCGGACCTCGTGTTGAGTTTTATTCGGGCAGGGGGTTTTTATCGTATGATTTGAGTGTTTGTCCTTTTATTTCCTGTATTGACTTGGGCCTTTGGCCTGTGGTTTTAAACTGTGGGTTTTAATGTCATTTGGTGGTTGGCTTTTCCTTATTTTCATGGTCGGCCAACCACCTTCACACTCGGTGTGATTTTAGTTCCGTTTGTCTGGTCTTTGTCTTTCTTGTATTGTGTCGCCCCTTGTCTCAGTTCTCCATTTTTAACGACTGACAGTTTTTATTTCATTTGATTTTATCGTGGAACAAGGGACCGATGACCTTAGCAGTCTGGTCCCTTCAATCCCACACCCAACCAACCAACCATTTTGGTTAAACAGTCTCCTCCACTCAGTCACAGACACTACTCGCCTGCAACAAGCTGGATGATACTCCTGTCACTCTGACCACTCATAAAAGTTTGAATATGATACAGGGCATGACTTTCCATCAAAACCTCCTATTACAGACTGGTGTCGACCTGCTTGCTAATTTGAAGTGACAAGTTGCACATTTTATCCATTGTGTCCAGTGAGGACCAAAAGACAACAGAGTGGATAGTGGAGCCTACATATTGACATTTGAAAGTGACTCATTGCCTGAGAAGGTCTAAGGGATGATGTAACACTGTGATTGTCAAGCGTTATATTCCTCCTCCCATGCAGTGTTGCAAATGCATGGGATTCAGACGCATGTCTTCGCATTGCCACTCTAGCCCAGTTTGTAGGGATTGTGGCCATCAGTTGACACAAATGCTCCTTGTGCTCACCCATCCCCCACCCCTCCTATCTGTGTCAACTGTCTTTCTCGGTGTTCCCAGACTGCACTGTTTTTAAGTGCAAAAAGAAAATTGAGGAGTAAAAGACCCTTGACCACACCACATATAAAAAGGCCAAGAAGAAATATGATCACCTACACCTTACACCCGTGACAATGACATGTGGTATCACTACGATGGCGTCATCCACTTCAGTGACTGTGCAATTGCCCCGTGTTTGCAATGTCTGACCCTCGGAGCCACCCGACTACACCTGCACATCTTATGGTTGGGGCTCCTCCTCCGACTTCTTCCCCAACAACTCTACATCTACATACATACGCCACAATCCACCATACGGTGCATAGCGGTGTGTACCTTGTACCACAACTAGCATCTTCTCTCCCTGTTTCACTCCCAAACAGAACGAGGGAAAAATGACTGCCTATATGCCTCTGTACGAGCCTTAATCTCTCTTATCTTATCCTTGTGGTCTTTCTGCGAAATGTATGTTGGTGGCAGTAAAATTGTGCTGCAGTCAACCTCAAATGCTGGTTCTCTAAATTTCCTCAGTAGCCATTCACGAAAAGAATGCCTCCTTTCCTCTAGAGACTCCCACCCGAGTTCCTGAAGCATTTCTGTAACACTCGCGTGATAATCTAATCTACCAGTAACAAATCTAGCAGCCCGCCTCTGAATTGCTTCTATGTCCTCCCTCAATCCGACGTGACGGATCCCAAACGCTCGAGCAGTACTCAAGAATAGGTCGTATTATTGTTTTATGAGCGGACTCCTTTACGGATGAACCACATCTTCCCAAAATTCTACCAATGAACTGAAGACGACCATCTTCCTTTCCCACAACTGCCATTACATGCTTGTCCCACTTCATATCGCTCTGCAATGTTACGCCCAAATATTTAATCAACATGACTGTGTCAAGCGCTACACTACTAATGGAGTGTTCAAACCTGACAGGATTCGTTTCATATTCATCTGCATTAATTTACATTTATCTATTGTGGTGTCACTGCCAGACAGCACACTTGCTTGGTGGTAGCCTTTAAATCGGCCACGGTCTGTTAGTATATGTTGGACCCGCTTGTCGCCACTATCAGTGATTGCAGACCGAGCGCTGCCACAAGGCAGGTCTAGTCTAGAGACTCCCTAGCACTCGCCCCAGTTGTACAACCGACTTTGCTAGTGTTGGTTCACTGTCTCTTGTAGAGACAACAGTTTAGAGTAGCCTTCAGCTACGTCATTTGCTACGGATCTAGCAAGGTGCCCTATTCAGTTACTATCTTCCAGAATGTATTCCGAACAGATAATATTGTGGATCATGTACCGTCAAGAGGGACATTCATCATTAATGGATTAAAGTTAAGTGTCAAACTAATTATGTCCGCTTTCTGAATTCTCATTCCTTGTCATTTTCCAGACCTCATGTCAGTATAGTTCTTCCCTCTTCACACCATCCTGCATGAGCTAATACGCATGCTTTTTGGCCTCCACTCGTAACACGGTGTTGGCTCTTCTGCTAACATAAAATCTATATTTAGAGTTAGCTGCCATTCTTTACACCAACCACAAATCCTGTCCAAGTCATCTTGTATCCTCCTACAGCCACTCAATGACGACACCTTTCCGTACACCACAGCATCATCAGCAAACAGCTGCAATTGCTATCCACCCTATCCGAAAGATCATTTATGTAGATAGAAAACAACAGCGGACCTACCACACTTTCCTGGGGCACTCCAGATGATACCCTCACCTCCGATGAACACACACCATTGAGGACAGCATACTGGGTTCTATTACTTAAGAAGCCTTCGAGCTACTCACATACTTGGGAACCAATCCCATATTCTTGTACATTAGTTAGGAGTGTGCACCGAGCCAAACACTTTTCGGAAGTCAAGGAATATGGCATCCGCCTGATACCCTTCATCCATTGTTCGCAAGGTATCATGCTGTCTTGGGAATGTCAACTCCCTGTCTGCAGTGATTTCAGCCCCCAACCTCCAAACAAAGAAACAACACCCTCCGGCACCCTTTACCAGGAAGGGGTTCCCTGGGGCATTCCCTCCCCAGTACTCTGCTGACCTGAAGGAGCTACAGTTTACAGGTCATAGGACTTCACATTCCTCCTGTCCCAGAATCTGAGGCAGGTGCGCCCTTGCAAAAGTTTAAATCATTGAAGTCCTCCAAAAGGGGGGAGATTCTGATGGGCCCCCATGCCTCCAGACCCTGTGTGTTCCACCTCTGTATCCAAAGCAGTGTTTCTGGTGTGCCCTCTGACCATTCCGTGCAACTTGTTTCGGAACAAATGTGTATTGCTGGTGTATCTTCACAGCAGGTGGCACTGAGGCATGACCCGCCTCTTTGGTCCCTTCATGCACCCATGAGATTCTGTTAGTGTGTCCCTCCAGTGGAACTGTAGCTGTTTTTTCTGCCACTTGGGTGAGCTATGACATCCTTTACATTCCCTTTTGTTGTTTATTTTTTTCCCCCATGGCCCTCAAGGAAACTTGTTTCCCAGCAGTGCAGACTATTGCGGTTATTTTAAGAATTGCACTGACTGAAAGAGCATCAGGTGGTGTTTGCACACAAATTTTAGATTCTGTCTGCAGCAAACATGTACCACTCAACACGATTTCGAAAGCTGTGGCTGTTCTTTGTAGAATAGAACTAAGACTGCTGGCTGTGTCAAAGTTGTCAAAAACTTGCTCGCAAAGCTCAATCTTTGCCTCTTGAATACTGGTGTTCCCACACACTTCAGTGTGGCTTACGAGTCTCATGTGGCCATTGACCTTTGCATTCAGAGCCCAGATCTTTTCCCATCCATCCTTTGGAGATTCCATGATGACGTGCAGCAGTGATCATTATCTTATTGTTTTGACCGTCCCTCAGCATCACTCGTCGGGGCTCCCACCCATACAGGTTTTCTCTGAAGCTGATTGGAATACTTTCATGACTGCCATTACCCGTCACATCCCAACACATGAAGGTAATGGTGCAATTGTCCAGAGAACAATTGCAGCCATTGTATGAGCAGCTGACTCAGTGTTCCCCTCTTCTTTGCGATTCACCCGTTGGAAGACAGTTCCTTGATGGACCACTGAAATCACTGTGACAATTAGAAATTTACGGGCTGGCTCTCCAGTGCCATAAGTGACGTCAGTGTTCAGAGCAAATCATTACTGTTAAGTGGCTCTGTGCCCAAGTCCGCAACCTCATGAAACAACAGAAACGAGAGTGCTGAGAGCAGTATGTTGCTGCCACTGGAATGTACCTCTCCTTCACAGATTAGTGCAAAGATTCATCACCTCTGTGGACACAAGTACCCTGGTGTCTCTGTGAAAGATGATGTAGATGCTGTTGCCAAACATTTTTTTCGTTATGCTAGAGTCTCTGCACCTGAGAATTATCAGCTTGTACTTTGTGTCCTCAAATATCAGGTAGAGTGTCTTCACTTACCATTTACCACACATCACCTGGAGCCTTATAGTGTTTCATTCAGTGTGTGGGAATTTCTCAGTGCACCAGGCCTTTACCCTGACAAGCTCCAGGGCCAGACTGCATCCACAGCCAAATGCTCACATTGTCACTGGATGGCCAATGTAACATCCGAACCACCATGTCTTCTCCCACAACAGAGGCTGAGGTCTAGAGTCACGATTGCAATTCATATACAGCCTCTGCTCTGAACTCCATCTTGACACTGGACTTGCATTCGGGAGGACAACGGTTCAATCCCGCGTCTGGCCTTCCTGATTTAGGTTTTCCGTGATTTCCATAAATCGCTCCAGGCAAATGCCAGGATGGTTCCTTTGAAAGGGCACGGCCGACTTCCTTCCCCATCTTTCCCTAATCCGATGATACTGATGACCTCGCTGTGTGGTCTCCTTCCCCAAACAACCCAACCCCCCTCCCCATGAACTCCATCTTTCCCCACTGTCGCATCTTTTCAGAAAGAAATTGCATGCATCCCCACGATGTGTACTCCAACCTTGGTTCTGCCTTGACCTCACCTTTGAACTGAAAGACTCACTTGACCTTACGCAGTTTCGCTGCCTGTTCCTGGACGTACTTGTATTTCCAGGCTTAAACATGGTATACACTGAGGGATCTGTGGTCAACAGATCAATATGTTTTGCCTATACACATGCAAAATGCAGTGAATTATGCTACTTCCTGAATGGATGTAGTATGTTCACGGCATAATTGGTGACCATTGTTCGAGCCTTCAGCCATCTTCGTTCTTGGATTGGCAAGCCATTCTTAATTGTCAGTGACTTCTCAATTAGTCTTCAGGCTGTCGGCCAGTGGTACTCTAGACACTCGTTCGTTGTGACTATCCAGGGTCTCATGTATGACCACCTCCACACTGGACAGTCTATCATCTTTATGTGAACTCCTGGTCACACAGGGATCCCAGGGGGGTGAACATGCGGACAGGTTGGACAAGTTGGCTACAAAGATACCGACTTCTCGGATGGAGTGGGGGGTGGGGGGGGGGGGGGGAGGTAATAGAACTGGACCGTCAGTCAACTCTATGCCAATACTTATTGGAGGCTTGAAATGCAAATTGGTGTGCCCTGGTGCTCCTCCCCCCCCCCCCCCCCCTCCTTCACTGTCCCACCCCCCAAATGAACTGTAAAGAAGGCCACGACTGTGAGGCAGTCTACCTTTCATGCATCTTGCAGGGAATCTACTGTCCTCTGCCGGCTTCTTATCAGAAAGAAATCGGGTGCACCCCCATGACCGATGGCCACATCCACCCCCCCTGTCAGTGTGGTGCCTCTGTTGCGGTGACACACATCCTACTGAACCACCTTAATTTGGACACCTTACAGCAAAACCTCAAATTTGCTACCTCAGTGCTAGTGGATGAGGCCAAAGTGGCTGATTTGGTTTTCTCTCCTCTCTGTGATGTGGGGCACATTAGCCACATCAGCCACTCGAGGCTTTGAGAGGGGTGCCCTGTCACATACTCCAGCCCAAGGGGCCCATGGCTGCTGCTGTTCATTAGTGAGGCAATGTTTCCTGGCCTTCCCAATTTTTAAATTCTTCTTACTCTTTTATGTCTGTCACTGGTTGGCAGACTTGTTATTGCCCTCTTTCCTGAGGTTTTATCTTGTCCGTGGAGCTAATTTTCTTGTGGTAATCGAGGGTGTGGAAGCACTAGTTCGATGAAGAAGGATGTCTCCAGGCACATAATGTGTTCCAGGGACCTCTAGCTGCGTTCTGTGTGGGACAATTCTCCCACCTTCACCCCTCTTTCCCTTCTACTTGCCTCTCTCTCTTGGCTTTCTTGATTCTCAGATACAGTAGAATTCATTGGGACTTTTTTCCATGTACTTCCTCTCTGGGAACTGTTCCTGGCTTGACACAAAAAGGATTAAGGGACCGATGACCTCGTACCTTTAACCCCATTAGTCCAGTCATCCTTTCATCCCCCAGAGTAATGTTCTGCAGCCCACTTAACATACACAATAACTTTGCCCATATTTTTTCCAATCCTATTCCCAATTGTGCATGCTTTACCTTGTGGTTGGCCCAAGTGCAAGACATATGTACCACCTCCTTGTGCAGTCAATTCATAGGCCTTTCCTATCCAACAAAAGACAGGGCTACCTGTGAAACCAGCCATACCGCAATTAGTGTACAGCATTCTAGGTGGGCATGACAAGTAACCAAATGTCTACTCAGAAGAATGGCCACTATCAAACTATGGTAAACTGAAAACTTGATCATCCAGTTGCTGCACACCACCACACAAATTACTTCAACAGCTACTTCAGTATGCAGGCCATTTGGATACTCCCTTGCAGAACATGTTTATCTGAACTACGCAGATGGGAATTCTGTCTCCAACATATCCTTCATTCTCCAATCCCTTCACTAACCTGTTCTAACTGCCTCAGCTTACCTTCTCTCTTCTGTCTTTACCACTCCCTCTCTGACGGGTCTAGTACTGCCTCCATCCTTCTCTCATCACCCACCACTCTTCCCCTCCCCACCCACCTCCTACACCGAATACGCTCTCGCCCCCTCCCGCTCTCGCCCCCTCCCGCTCTCGCCCCCTCCCCTGCCTATCCCTACATGTCCATTTGCTCTACCCTCTGTACTCTTTTTCACTTTGTCAGGCAACTATGGGGTCATCCGTTCAAAGACCTGCCTCTTTCCCACTATTCCGTCCTCGCGTACACCGCTAACCTTCCCTACCTCTATCAGCTCAGGCTACTTTCAGCGGTAATAAAGCATTAATAATCAATTTGGCTATGGTCATGGGAGTGTACATTTGAGTGGTTGTGTGTGGGAATGTGTGTACTTTACCCCAAAGAAGGGCTAGTGTGAACACGGTTTTCTGTTTAGGGTTCTTTGGTCAAAGCATCAGTCTGCTGTAGATGATTGTTTGCCTTTCCATTATGTTATGTGTTGCTACATCCAGGAATTTCCATTATTGTTATACACATGACAAATAATAATTATTTATTCACCATTTTCTGCAATTCTTATGAGCAGTTTGGTAATAACTCTTATGATATCTGGATTCTAGGTGCTGTTCAAATCAAGTGCAGACAGCCATGTGTCTGATGAGACAGACGAAGTGACAACGGATGATTCCCACCACCATAGAAGGCTCTTGAATGATCCCAGGTCCGCCACTGCTGGCATATCAAGAACTCCTATTTTGGTGAGTGAAACGAAAGTTGAATATTTATAACACAGCTGTTACCTGCCTTAAACTTAAACCATCATAATGCGAATTGGCAGAATTTTTGTGTGTTGAATCAGAAAAGTAAACAACATGCCAAAATTTTCTTCCTTATGAAAGATTGCAATGGTACATGCTACATGTGGACCATCTTGCTGTCTCGACATGTCTGAAGGAACTGCTTTTCAAACCAGGTGCAGAAATCATATAGGAGATAATAGTGCTCATTAGTAACCGATGGGCATAGTGTGGCAAATCTATTTAACAAGTATTTTATATCCGTTACTGATAGAATGGGGCTGTCAGGTTCAGTAAATAATGCCCTTGAACATCTGAAACTAACTTTTACAAATAGCTTCAGTTACATGATTGTCACTCACTTCACCTAAAGAAACATCCACAGTAAAATCTTTACAAACAAAGCATTCTAGTGGTTACGATGAAATATCAACAAAGTTAGTTAAGGCACGGTCTTGCGAGTTTAGTACAATTCTAAGTTACTTGTGTAACCAGTCAATTATAACTGGGACATTTCCTGACTGGCTAAAATATGCAGATGTTAAGCCTCTATTCAAGAAAGGGGATAAAGAGATATCATCAAACTACAGACCAATTTCACGTTTGCCAGCATTCTCAAAAATTTTAGAAAAAGTAATGTACAGGCAGCTGCTCAACCGTCTGACCACAAATAATGTATTATCAAGAACTCAGTTTGGCTTTCTGAAGGGCTCTGTTATTGAGAAGGCTATTTACACGTACAGTGAAAATGTACTTAATGCATTAAATAACAAGTTACAAGCAGCAGGTATTTACTGTGATTTGTCAAAGGCATTCGATTGTGTGAACCACAACATCCTTCTAAATAAATTAGAATTCTAGGTTGTCACGGGCAGTGCTGCAAAATGGTTCAAGTCATACCTCGCTAACAGGAAACAAAGGGTGTCAGTGCAAGGGACTAGTGAATTAAGTCATGAGTCATCATCTGAATGGGAAGAAGTTAATATCTGCTAATGATATTTTCATGGATATTAATAAATGGTTTAAAGCCAACTGACATTAAACTTTGAAAAGACTCGCTATATGCAATTCAGAACCTTAAGAGGTTTCTACCCAGCATATGCATAAAGTATGAAGAAGAGCAGCTAGAAGAGGCTGGCAGTCTTAAATTCCTGGGATTACAACTTGATAATAAATTCAGTTGGGAGGAGCACACCACAGAACTGCAGAAATGCCTTAACAAATCTGTATTTGCAATTCGAGTGTTAGCAGACATAGGTGACATAAAAATGAAAAAGCTTGCATACTTAGCCTACTTTCATTCCATAATGTCATATGGTATAATATTTTGGGGTAACTCTTCAAGTCAAATAAAAGTTTTCAGAGTCCAAAAGCGTGTAATATGTATTATTTGTTGAGTAAATTCACGGGCTTCCTGTAGAAAGCTCTTCAAAGAACTGGGTATACTAACTACTGCCTGTCAGTATATTTACTCCTTGATGAAATTTGTCCTAAATAATATATCCCTTTTTCCAACAAACAGCTCAGTTCATACATACAATACCAGGTACAAAAATGATCTGCACAAGGACTTAAAAGCACTTACTTTAGTTCAAAAAGGGGTCCACTACTCAGGAACACTCATCTTCAAAAATTTGCCAGCAAACATAAAAAAACTTAGTTACAAATAAAGAACAGTTTAAAAGGAGCCTGAAAGACTTACTAGTGGCCAACTCCATTGACGAATTTTTTAATAGAAACAAATGATGTATTGTATATATTTATACTATTAGTATCGTTATTTCAGCTTTAAATAATAATAATAATAATAAACCCTGTGGAGGCACGGGTAAAGAATAGGCTTCCGGTATTTTCTGCCAGTCGTAAAAGGCGACGAGAAGAACAAACCACTAATAGGGCTAACCCCCTTTTTAGTGTGATTAGTTGGTTCAGGGCAGAACTAATGAAGCCTCGGACAAGGGCTGTCATGGTCGGGGACGCCGCTTGAACCCTATGCCCATCCACAATGGTAACGACACTGCTAGCCACACGGAAAATGATTTAAATCCAAATAGAGGTGTTTTGTAGGATATGCTTCCTGCAACCACCCTAGAAGGAAAACAAAGACAGAGGATGAAATGGTCAGATGACACCTCATGTTCTGTTATTACCAAGCAACAAACTTAGGAATCAACAAAACTGGATACAGATCACAAGTATACACAACATTTATTACCAGATTCCCAGAATTAAAATTTATAACAAAACGACGACTAGCCAATCAGGTCCGTGTAATAATAAAAAATAACAGGATACCCCAGTCAGAATTAGAAAACATCAAACAACAAGTACAATAAATACGGGAACAAAATAATGTGCAATCATAAGAAGAATATACAGTAGTGGACCCAAACATCCCAGACCAAACAAACAAAGAACAACACGCATCAATTAAACAAACAGACGAAAACAAAATCTTAAGACAGTCACCAGAACAAGCACGAATAGAACACGAAGTGATATACATGTTAGATATAGAAGAAAAATTTCAGCTGACAGAGAGAGAATAGAAAGACACAAATACAGAAATTAGACCATTCTTGCATAGACCATCAAATAACCCACAAGTCGAAACTACTACTATCAACACAATCATATACAACAAAATAAATCAAAATACAACTATGGAAGAGTTACAACCACTGGTTTATATAGGAGCACTCACTACACTAAATATACACACTAGGCAGAGATCAGAACCAACCAACACACAGAAAAAATCCACAAAACCAGCATGGCAACACAGGCTACAGATCAGAATAGAAAAACTGAGAACAGACTTTGGACAGCTAACACAATTTATAAGAAATGAAATATCAGACAAAAAAACAATAAAGGTTAGGTAACATCTCACAACAAGAAGCAATAGGGCAATCAGGTGCAAAGAAGCAGAAATTACAAGCATTGGCCAAACGACTTAGAAGATAGAAAATAGAAGGAAACAAAACCAAACATTCAACACAAACCAAAAGAATTTTTACCAGACAATATATAACACACACATTAAAATAGACAATCCACCAAACATAACAGACATGGAACACTTCTGGAGCAACATACAGTCAAACCCAGTACAACATAACAGGCATGCGCGGTGGATACAAGCAGAAA
Source organism: Schistocerca gregaria (assembly GCF_023897955.1). NCBI lineage: Eukaryota > Metazoa > Arthropoda > Insecta > Orthoptera > Acrididae > Schistocerca > Schistocerca gregaria. Next base: position 82,347,745 of record NC_064930.1, on the reverse strand, counting down.
CACACACATACAAGATGATACCACAAATGCCTGAAGTGATAAGTTTGCAACATGAAGTCACCCAAGCAATTAATTCTACTCACAGTTGGAAAGCCCCGGGAAAAGATAAAATAGCAAATTTCTGGCTAAAGAAGTTCACCTCAACACATTCACATCTAACTAAATTGTTTAACATCCATTCCTAAATTATTTAACAGTTACATTGCAGACCCATACACATTCTCTGATACACTTACACATGGAATAACTTTTCTGAAACCTAAAAATCAAGCAGACACAGCAAACCCAGGTAAATATCGCCCCATAGCATGCCTACCAACAATATACAAAATATTAACAGTCATTACACAAAAATTAATGACACATACAACACAGAACAAAATTATAAATGAAGAACAAAAAGGCTGTTGCAAAGGAGCATGAGGATGTAAAGAGCAACTGATAATAGATGCAGAGGTGACATATCAAGCTAAAACTAAACAAAGGTCGCTACACTACGCATACATTGATTACCAAAAAGCTTTCGATAGTGTACCCCACTCAAAGTTACTACAAATATTGGAAACATACAAAGTAGATCCTAAATTGATACAGTTCCTAAACATAGTAATGAAAAATTGGAAAACCGTACTTAATATCCAAGCAAATTCAAATATCACCACATCACAGCCAATACAGATTAAGCGTGGAATATACCAAGGAGACTCATTAAGTCCTTTCTGGTTCTGCCTTGCTCTGAACTCACTATCCAACATGCTAAATAATACAAATTATGGATACAATATCACTGGAACATACCAACACAAAATCACATATTTGCTATACATGGATGATCTAAAACTACTGGCAGCAACAAATCAACAACTCAACCAATTACTAAAGATAACAGAAGTATTCAGCAATGATATAAATATGACTTTTGGAACGGACAAATGCAAGAAAAATAGCATAGTCAAGGGAAAACACACTAAACAAGAAGATTCTGTATTGGATAACAACAGCAACTGCATAGAAGCGATGGAAAAAACAGATGCCTATAAATATCTAGGATACAGACAAAAAACAGTAATAGATAATACAAATATTAAAGAACTAAAAGAAAAATATAGACAAAGACTAACAAAAATACTGAAAACAGAATTGACAGCAAGAAACAAGACAAAAGCTATAAATACTTATGCTATACCAATATTGACCTACTCATTTGGATTAGTTAAATGGAGTAACACAGACTTAGAAGCACTCAATACACTCACACGATCAGAATGCCACAAATATAGAATACATCACATACATTCAGCAACAGAAAGATTCACATTAAGCGGAAAGGAAGGAGGAAGGGGATTTATTGACATAAAAAACCTACATTATGGAAAGGTAGATAATTTAAGAAAATTTTCATAGAATGAGCAGAAACTAGCAAAATACACAAAGCAATCACTCATACGAATAAATCGGCTACACCACTGCAATTTCATAACCACTTCTACAACCCTTTAGATCACATAACATCAACAGATACGTAGAAAGTAAATTGGAAAAAGAAAACACTACATGGCAAGCACCCGCATCATCTAAAACAGCCACACATTGATCAAGACGCATCCAACACATGGCTAAGAAAAGGCAATATATACAGTGAGACGGAAGGATTCATTATTGCAATACAGGATCAAACAATAAACATGAGATATTACAGCAATCATATTACTAAAGATCCCAATACCACAACAGATAAATGCAGACTTTGCAAATAACAAATAGAAACAGTAGATCACATCACAAACGGATGTACAATACTAGCAAATACAGAATACCCCAGAAGACATGACAATGTAGCAAAAATAATAGAACAACTTGCCATACAACATAAACTAATAAAAACAACACGTTCCCACATACAAGTATGCTCCACAAAATGTACTGGAGAATGATGAATACAAATAATACTGGAACAGAACCATTATAACAGATAAAACACCACCACATAACAAACCTGACATCATACTCACCAATAAAAAGAAGAAATTAACACAACTAATTGAAATATCCATACCCAATACAACAAATATACAGGAGAAAAAATTGAAAAATACATCCAACTGGCTGAGGAAGTCGAGGACATGTGGCATCAGGATAAAGTTGACGTTGTACCAATTATACTATCAACTACAGGAGTCATACCACACAATATCCACAAGTACATCAGCGCAATACAGCTACATCCAAACATATATATACAACTACAGAAATCTGTAATTATTGATACGTGTTCAATTACCCGAAAGTTCCTAAATGCAATGTAACATATACCGCATAGTTAAAAGGAAGTCACGCTTTGTCAAGGTCCACGTCACTTTCCATTTTTAACCAGACAAAACGTCTGAGAAAGGAAAGAAATAATAATAATAATAATAATAATAATAATAAATAATAATAATAATAATAATAATAATAATAATAATAATAATAATATTGACATGTTCCACATTCACGAGGATCTCTTCAGCACGGATCTATGAAACGGAAAGCTAATCTCTAATCTTTCTCTCTTTGTGCTGTGTCTGTCCCCGAAATTCAGTCTAATTACTCTTATTATTAGGTGCCCATATGAGTGAGGGAAGGTCCAAAGTGTGGCCTACACTTTGTATAGTGGAGGAGGGGGAGGAACTGCATAGCTTGTGAAAATATTTGACTACATATGAATAAAGGGTCAGTCCAATTCAAGTCAGCCGAAGGTTTGGACCTCATAGTGTCAGATGTTTATTATCTTTTTATTTTAGGTACCCATAGAATAAGTAAAAAGTATGAAATTTCATTTTCTTATGATACACACCATATTTTCTCCAAATTTGAGAAAATGAAGATTGCTAGTTTCTCTGAGACTGGTATTAAACAAGAATATCCTTAATTTCAAAACTTTTGACTCTAAGCACCTGAGATTTGTCATTGTAGTGCCTTGCTATAAACTTTATTTTTGTGTCTAACATTATAATGCTTGATTTTACTACTTTGGTAAATCTTAAAAAGTAAAATTTTTCCTATGTGAGTTCACAAACAGTGCTTTGATTTTCAAGATGGAGAAAGAATGGTCTGTAAATGCACAGTCAAGAACATTGTATTACATGAAAAGACAAATAGCAGTGAACTGTGAAACCAGTACTTTATTTCAAAACCAAATGTGAGGTCTTAGGATCACTTTACCTCGATCAGAATAACAAAATAACTGGCAGCTGGTTGTTTACAGGATTGCTAGCATAGCAACAACCCAGTCAGACCACAAGTTTGCTCGCATCTCCTGTTGCATACACAGTTGTCATATTACTCTATTAGAGAAGGAAAGTTGCTACTCGCCATATACCAGAGATATATAGGCCAAATAAAAAGTTTCACACAATTGTAGCTTTCGGCCATTAAGGCCTTTGTCAGCAAAAGGAGGGGGGGGGCGCACACACACACACACACACACACACACACACACACACACACACACACTTGTCTGAGACTGCATATGTGTATGCAAGTTGCTACTGTAGCTTACTGTTACCTGTCAATTGCAGACAATGCAGGTTTTTGACATAATTGTTGTGATTTGTCCGTATGTGCTTTTGTTCTCTGTGTTTTGTGTTTGTTTTACAGAATGTATTAAACTAACTCTGAAACTGCTTAGGAAATTGATAAGATTTTCAGGATTGTGCAAAGCGAACTCTACCTCCATGTTAACATGTGAATGTACTCACTACACAACTGCGCAGCTGCTGCGTCAACCAATATGTTTTTCTGCTCCAGGTATCAAAACTGAATTACATATTTATTAGTGCTACCTTATAAACACAAGGTATATAAACAATAGAAGTTACCTATAATAGAAGCAACAGCATGAGAATGACTTCAATGAGCATCACAAATTTTTTTATTTTTTTTATTTTTTTATTTATTTATTTTTTTTTTTTTTTAAAGTACAGTGGTAAGCAATCTTTTCCTGATAGTGATGTAAAAATAAATAAAATATGAAAACTGCACAAAGCAGTAAAGTTGCTTCAACAATGTTAGTTGAAGCCTCACTTGTGTGATACCTTCATTAGCACTTCTTTTAAAGAAGAGAAAGAAAAACTGTTGACCATGGTATCTCATTCTAGGCAATGTACACCCTCATCAAGGAGGCTGCTATGAGTGATGTAGCACTGTATTACCATGGTATCTTGCAGGTGGAAAGCCCATTGGAGCTCAACAGTGACAATGCTGAGGCCCCTGTGGAAGATTCTGCTGGGGTAGATGATAGACAAGAGTTTCCAAAGCCTGCCATCACAGATACTCCTGTCCTGGTAAGAATATGTTGGCCTCATGTGTAACAAATGGATCTTCAGTTTCCAAGTTCGTTATTTTAGTGTTATCATATGGAATTGTAGAATATATTTATAAACAGGTATTTACTAACAAATGTCTAAATAATTCAATGAAAGGGAAGCATTTCATGTGGCTTAAAGTTTTTCACATCCCATGTAAATACAGGGACTGAACAGTTCTGCACAATATAAGGGTTGCCTTTCATGGTTTTACAAATGACTCCTAGATAGTCATTTCAGGTGTGACATTATTGCTTTTTTAAAATTTATCATTTGTAATTGTTAAAACAATAGTAGCCGAAAAACTGGCAAAGTAGTTTTAAAGAAAGTGTTCTGAAGGTTTTCATCATATATTTTCTTAAGATTTTTTTCAAAGGCCTAACTCGACAAGAATGGCTCGAATTGCTTCTTTCAGCTTTTGACAATCAGTCAGTTTCAGAAAATACTGTTCAGTTGGTTTGAGGAATATTGTATAACATTGTAAAAGGAGTTAATGCTGCATTCAGACTAAACATGCATGGACCAGGATTTTCACCACCTCAATAAACTGTTAATCTTTCTAAACCAGTGCTTCTACATGATAGTGAAAAAATATTTCAGAATTGCTTTTATCACATGAAAAAGAGTATAAATTTCAAAGGTGAATGTCTTGAAACAATAAAAATGTACCAAAAATGTTTTACCTTCATTGTTTTTGTAAAATTTTAAAGGCTACCCTTGAATGCCTGCGTTCCTCCAATTCATTCATGTGCAGCACTTTCACTACAAGACTGCTAGGGTCACATCTCTATTGTCCCATTTCTATTTGCTAGCCTCTTGAGTGATATGCTGAGTATTGATCCAATTTAGCTGTATGACTTTGGGCATATAGTTACATTCTTATGGTGCTGTGTTGTTAAAAATTTGTAAGCTCTGGAGAAGCAGGTATTGCATAATTCAGGCAAACATTCGTTAGGAGTTAAACTGCCACTACCAGTAATGGTTGTCATAGCTGCATTCAGTCATACACTAATCATTTCTTGTGTGTATGCAGGTTATTTTCCACAGTATTCAGCATCAGAATATGCAAGAGAAATTGCAGCATCTGTGTCATAACTGCATTTGCTGCCCAATTGATTTCTCATATTTTGTCTAATAGATTTCCTCCTAATTTAAACTTGTTTGTCGTGTTCTCAGATAGAAGATAACACCTAGACAATGAGCAAACTAGTCTCATGACACTTTTATCCTATCAAGTAGGAAATATAACTTTGTGTATAACTCATTTATTATGGAGGTGCAAAAGCAGAGAAATGTTTTACTTAGATTTGGCTGGAGTCTCCATTTTTCTCATTCATTGTGGTAAGGTCATTTGATGATGTATTCTCACACTGCATAATATATTTGTTCTGGTGTTTTAATACCAGGTTACCTGCATACTGGATTTGTCTATAGAGTCAGTAATTGGTATGTCTCAGATATACTAATTCTACAGAATTCAAGCCAGGTTTGGTCCTTGAGGCAAAATATCCTTCAGGCTCTTGCCCCATGTGCTAGTTCTTCTATACAGAAAAGTGAAAAACATCAGTCAGTGCATCTTTTTGAGTAAAATTACTAGGTTATGACATAAATGAACTTGAGAATCAGGCCTTCTCTTCATGCTTTGTTGTAAACAGCAGTAACATACACTAAACCTACAGCCAATTTCAACGACTTCTCCGGTCCACATTCCACCTATATTGTATTAGCACATAATTACATTAGCACCTAATTACAGCAACTCCAAATACTTTTATGGACCAGCCTGCTCAACACATTATTTTATAAATGGTTGGCATCTTGGATGCCTCTTCCATAATTTGTGTCATTACAAGTAGAGAGGTGGGGGGGGGGGGGGGGGGGGGTTCAATAGTTATCATTCCTAATTCATTCTTTGCCTGGTTTCAAAACTGTGGCTTCTGTAGCTGTCTCAAACATACTAAGTAGTTTTCTAGTTCGTCAGATTTCTTTGCAGAATTGTGGGTGCCAGTGTTTTGTCTAGGGTCACCATTGTTGTAATTATAGTACTAAAACAAAAGTAATGTTGAAAATGACATGTCATTCTGTTAGAAACCTTTCACTTTCATAATACAAGTTCCAACCTGCATCCTCATTTATTGCATGTATTTCAATCTGTCTTCCTCTATAGTTTCTACAATCTACTGTTCCCTCTAGTGCCATGGAAGCTACTCCCTGATGTCTTAACAAATGTCCTACCATCCAGTCCCTTCTTCTTGTCACTGTTTTCCATATATTCTTTTCACTTGGTGATTCTGCTGAGAATCTCATTGTTCTTTACTTTATCAGTTCACCTAATTTTCAACAATCACCTGTAGCACCACTTCTCAAATCCTTCGATTCTCTTCTGTTCCAGTTTTCCCACAGTCCATTTTTCACTAGCATACAATGCTGTGCTGCAAATTTAGTCTCACAAATTTCTTCCTCAAATTAAGGTCTATTTGATATTAGTACACTTTTTTTGGCAGGTGTGCCATTTTTGTCAGTGCTAGTTGTCTTTTTGTGTTCTCCTTGCTCCATCCATCATGGGCTTTTTTCTGCCTAGGTAGAAGAATTCCTCTACTTCTTGATCACTAATTGTTATGTTAAGTTTCTTGCCTTTCTAATTTGTATTACTACTCATTACTTTAGTCTTTCTTCGATTTGCTCCTAATCCTTGTACTGTAGTCATCAGACTGTTCATTCCCTTCAACAGATGTGTAATTCTTCTTCACTTTCATGCATAGATTTTGGTCTAATGGTTAGCATTGCTGCCTCTGGATCATGGGGTCCTGGGTTCAATTCCCGGCTGGATCGGGGCTTTCCTCCATCGGGGACTGGGTGTTTGTGTTGTCCTCATCATTCTGGAAAATGGCGAGACTGGACACTGAAAAGACTGGGAATTTGTACGGGTGCTGATAATGACTCTGTTGAGTGCCCAACAAACCAAATATCATTCTTCACTTTCACTGAGGATAGCAATGTCATCAGCGAATCTTATCACTGATATCTTTTCACCTTGAATTTTAATTCCACACCTGAACCTTTCTTTCATTTCCATCATTGCTTCTTTGGTGTACAGATTGAACAGTAGAGGCAAAGACATGATCTGTCTCTCACACTTTTTATTCCGAACTCTTTATTCTTGACATCTTAAGGCAGTCTAAATGTACAGTTCTGATGCTGCCACATCTTGAGTTAGGGCTTTACAGGTTATTGAGGAACAAGAGGTAATGCTAAACTAAATTCAGCTGACTGGCCAAAGCAAGAGGGAGTATTTTGACTTAACTGAACTTATATCCCTTCGAAATTTAAATATCTCTAACGAATTTAAAGGACAGCAGGTGACTTGGGCAAATGACAACTCCAGAAGTAAAATGCTACTTGTAAGTTTTATTTCACAGCTGTTTTGATTTTCTCTGTTTTCTTGAAGTATGGGTTTGGCTCATCTATGTGCAGTTGATGATATTAAGATTTTCATTTTTATCATCGTCTTATGTATAATGACATACTACTTGTTAATGGCGGAAATAAGTTGAAAACTTCATTGTCACACACTGACTACATCCTAGCACTTACATGCACATGTTATGTCAGCAATTCCCTGGAAATTAATCTCTCTCTGGAAAAGCTTTCCGATAATAAACTGCCATCACATGAAAGTGTTGAATGGTGAGCTGTACTCGGTGAACATTTCATATAATGATGAAAGTTTTTAGTAAATACACCTATATTTGTTAATAGGTAGTACTGTAGCTCTCTCATTATCTTCTCTTATGACAAAAACATATGCATAAAGATGTAGATTAAAAATAAAGAAATCGTACAAAGGTGCAAAATTAAGGGGGCGGGACCTGGATAGATAGAATGAATCTGAATTTGTTGAGTTTCAGAGGGAGAATTAGATAAGGAATGACTAGAATAGGGGAAAGAAATGCAGTACACAATGAATGGGTGCCTTCTAGAGATGAAATAGTGATGGCATCAGAGGATCAATAGCAAGAAAGATGAGGCCTAGTAGAAATCCTGGGATAACACAAGAATGTGGGAACATATGAGGCAATTCTGACCCCAAGACTTACCTTAGGAGATAGATTAAGAGAAGGAAAATTTACATTTATAGCATTTGAGGCCTTCAAGAAAGCTTTCGACAATGTTTGAGTGGAATACTCTTTGAAATTCTGAAGGAGTAAAATACATGGAGTGAAAGGCTATTTACACCTTCTACAGCTGTCAGGTGGCAGTTAAGAGAGTTGAGGGGTAAGAAAGTGAAGCAGTGGTTGAGAAGCGAGTGAGACAGGGTTGAAGCCTATCACCAGTGTTATTCAGTTGTACATTTAGCTAACAATAAGAAAGTGAAATGAAAATTTGAAGTAGGAATTGTTAAAATTATTTATTTAAAACACACTACAAAGTGCATAAGATCTGCAAAAACATGGTTACTTACACACACACACACACACACACACACACACACACACACACACACACACACACACACACACACACACACACACACACACGTACGTCTGTTATTTTATTGTGCCTGTCTACCGGCGCTATGCCGCTTGGTAAGTCTTGGAATCTTTGTTTTTTAATATATTTTTCCTATATGGAAGTTTATATATATATATAGTCAACATAGAACTCCGCAGTAGTGTGGTTTTCTCTTTCTGCAACAGACACTTTCTTGTTCTTGAGCTCTCTTCCTCCATCACACCAGAACTGTTTGACGGCATGACCATTCGTCTTGGATTCATTCAAGAATGTTCCAGGACTGAGCTGACTGTGCTTTTCTGCCTAAGAAAGAAAACTTTACAGAACTTGCTAAAATCATCTTTCGAATATATGTAATAGCGAGCTTTTTTGAGAGACTCTGTAGATAGGTCCATTTACGTCAACATGGATTTGTTCACCTGTAACCATTGGTCAGTTCATTCTATTCCTGTTTGGGAGTCTATGCACTTTTTTGAGTGCACATCTGTCACAGAATTCTTTGCGCACCCATCCACATTGATGTTCATCTGCTTAAAGATGCATTTCAAATGTTGTTTGTGTTGATGTCCAAATCTCTCTTGGCGAACTTGCAGCGTACCTGACGATGTCACCAAATTCACTTGAGCTGACTCTTCTGGTTTAACGACACCTATGCCAAGAACATAGAGATCACGGCTGACATGACCAGTCATCATTGTTTGCCCAGTCACTTTGCCTTCAGTTTCGACACTTTTGTCATAAAGTCTAGTGCAGAAACCTCTTCGCACAGCTGCTTTGACAGATAACAAATGAGCACTTGTTTCAGGAACATAAAGTACTTCTTCCAATTCACCAGTTTTCATGGTGTTATTCAACTGCGTTTGAATTTTCACAGTTCTCTGTCCCTGAGCCAACATGCTTGCACCTCTTTTCGCAATAGAAATCATTTCAGGGATGGCAAATTTCCTATATGATATGAATTGTTGTTTATTTCCAGAGGTGTGATTTGTGGCACCACTGTCACAGTATAAACTGTTGATTCCAACACAGCTTTCTGCTGAAGCACTAGAAACGTGACAAAAATGCAACATTCGCTTCCATGTTCTTTTCAGAATGATTGATGTGAATGTTATCTGTCTTTTTCGTTGGATACTCTGCTTCCCAGTGGTATACCTGGTCACATTTGTGACGAGGAAATCTTTGTTTTGCATGTTCAATATTCTTTTTCAATTTTTTGCCACTGATGTCATCACTTGTTTTGCTAAATTTTCTTTTTAGGAAAACTGCATGTAACAAACACAGCTAGTTCAACCATGCTTTAATCATGCAATTCAATTGTGCACAATTTTTCAATCAAAAGATTCTCACTTTTTTTTAATATATATATGTAATCGTGTCCCACAGATCCTTGAAATTGTCATATTCTTTGCCTAGTGTGGAGAGAATTTGGCCATTTAAAATTCTTTTCATTGTGCTTCTGCAATTTTGCGATGTGTGTGATAATGTTCTCTTTGGCATCACTTTGAACATGAAAAAATGCTGCTATCAACGTGTTCAGACGTTGTGTACTGCTTTGTTAGAATTATGTATGTAACTTATCCCAAATTTCAGTTGCATGGGTGCATGTAAACACGAGCTCGGCATCGGATTTTACTAACATACATGCTAGTAAAATTGTTGCTTTCGCATCATCTTTCAACCACTGCTGATGTGCCTACTATTTCTCTGCGGACGCATCATGTGGCAATTCAGGACACTCGTACGTACCATTTACAATGTCTTCGAGCACATATGTTCGCAACACCTTTGACATGTAACATTTCCACTTCAGCTAGCCTTCAGGTGCTTAGAGTTTTTCCATTTGTATTTTGTATTCACCAACACCGGCTGCCATTTTCGTCGAACACGCAAACAATGGGCAAATTCATGTTATTTTAGTCATGAGCAAAAACAGTTACTTTGTGGCTGTTCACACACAGTATGGGCCCCATAACCTGTTAAGATTATTTATTTAAAACAGACTAAAAAGTGCATAAGAATAACAAAAATGTGGTTCCACACACAAAATAGGTTCGGTTTTTGTGAGAGATGAGGACCCTCTGTTCTACTGTCCAAAGATTCAGTTGTACACATATGGCAGAGATATGAAAAACCTGCATTACACAGATATTACAATACATTTCATTTTTCCATTGATATTGACAGGAATTAGAGTTGAAAAAAGTTAAGCAGTGGTTGAGAAGGGAGTGAGACACGATTGTAGCCTATCGCCATTGTTATTCAGTTGTACATTTAGCAAACAATAAGGAAACGAAAAAAAATGGAGTAGGAGTTACAGTTCAAGGGGAAGAAATAAAAACTTGGGGGTTTGCCGAGATCGTGGAAGAGAAGTTGAATAGAAAGGACAGTATCTTGAAAGGATGATACAAGATAAACATCCGCAAAAGCTAAACAAGGATAACGGAATGTAGTTGAATTAAATCAGTTGATGCTGAGGGAATTAATTTAGGAAACAACACTTAAAATAATAACTGATGATGATCGAAGTAGAGGTGATATAAAACGTAGACTCGCAATGTCAAGAAAAGCATTTCTGAAGAAGTGAAATATGTTAACATCAAATAATCGAATATAGATTTAAGTGTTAGGAAGTATTTGTTCATATGAAGTGCAGCCATGTGTGAAAGTGAAACAGTTTAGACAAGAAGGGAATAGAAGCTTTTGAGTTATGTCGCATCAGAAAAATGCCAAAGATTAGGTGGTTAGATCATGTAACCAATGAGGAAGTACGGAATAGAATTAGTGTGAAAAGAAATTTGTGGCACAGCATGAATAGAAGAATAGATCGGTTGGTAGGACACATACTGAGACGTTAAGGGATCACCAATTTAGTATTCGAAGGAATTGTGGGGGGTAAAAATTGTAGCATACCAAGAGATGAATACAGTAAGTAGGTGCAGAAGGATGTAAGTTTCAGTAATTATTTGGAGTTAAAGAGGCTTGCATTGGATAGACTAGTAGGAAGATATCCATCACACGAGTCTTCAAACTGAAGACAGCATAGTGGAGTGTGACAGGCAATGGGTGGCAAGAACAAAATGGAGTCGTACCTATAATAGCAAAGATTGACTTTTAGACGGAGGAAGGGATGGTAAATAATGTCAAACAGTCATCATCAATGTAGTTAGATGGACGAGTACCTAACTGCAAATCCAGTGGTCTGTAGTTTAGTGTCCTGTTCATTCAAATTTTTTTTTTTTTTTTTTTTAATTGTATGTTTCATTTTGGACAGTGATTTTTGTATATGAAATATCCCAAGTTGCAGCACAGTTGAAAGTCTGTGTTAAACTGTGGATTCCCCTGTAACTAGCTGGGTAACTTCAGATCTTGGCATAAGGCAAAGCTGTACCATCTCTGATAGGACTGTGCCTGATAAAACACTTTGGTGTTCAAACTACCTTTCGGTCTGGTGACAGTTTCCATTACCATCAGCGCAAAATAACTGTCGTCATCAGTGTTAATGTTTTTAACTCTGCTGTGGTCCCTCTCTAAAAAGAAACTTAAATGGCCACATGGCATAGATATTTAATGCCATTTTGTTAACTAAAGAAAGGGGCATTGAATTCTTGTTAAAAATGTTTTGTGTGATGCCTAGAGTAATATTTATTAAGAACTAGAAATTGTTATACATTTTGTGACCCATTCCAATTTTTTATCACTTTATTAAAACAAATTAGGTGGAAATGTTTCATTGAAGACATTAAAAAACTATTTAAAAAGGCTTAATAATTTGCAATGCTTGAGATGTTTTGGTCAAGTTATCATTCTGTCTCATTCAGCTTGATGTGAAATAAAATTATGTTTTTCTAATTAAAGTTCCTTTCAATGTAGACTTTTTAATGTGGAACTGCCTTATTTGATCTGTGATGCTCAATGAATAATTCTGAATGATCAGAAATTCCCAAATCCAAACAAAATTTATGCACCTCTTCATAAATATAGTTTGTTAAAATATTGTCGGTACATGTTGCTGACTGAGCATTTTCTCTTTTAGATTCAGAAAAACTTAATTTGAAACCATATTTTGTTATTAAGTCAATGAATTTAGGTGCCTCATAGTTTTCAGTTAACACATTGATGTTGAAATCAGCAGAAATTAATATTTTTTCTTTCTTTCATTAATGCGTTGTTCTAGAAAAAACTGAAATTTACAATGGAAATGCTTGGTTGTAACTTTCCCTGGTATTCTATAAATTAAGCGCTATAACAACATATAGGTTCTTTAACTTGATGTATCAACCCTAAAAAATACTCTCTTCATTTGAACATTTAGTACATGGTAAACTAAAGCAGAATGAACCTCCTCCTGACTTATCTTTCCTACAAAGGCTGGTAAATGTTTTTAAGATTTTTATTGTACCTTCACTAAGCCAGTGTTCATGTAAACAAATTACTTTAACATTTTTAAATTCATACAATAAATATGTTGTTCATCTGTTTTAAAGCTTTTGTCACCTCAGTATTCAGCATTTAATCCATTTACGTTAGAGTGCATGATATACGTCCTCTGTTTTATTTATAGTTTATGTTTACTATTGGTTGAAAAATGTCTAGATTCTATAATACCCCCATCAGCACTTAGTACTTTCCATTATTTCCATTGACAAGTGTCAATGAACATTTTGCTAAGCATTTTGGAACCTAATGTGTTAATAAATAAACCATATTTCCCCAGATATTAATTAGGACCTATAAATACAGCTCTTGATCTGTTGCAGTGCTCCTCTATATTGGAATTTATCCTCGCTATGTACATTTTGCTTATTGATCTCCTGTATATTATGCCACTTATTACAAGCGTCACTGTGTCACTGTGTAGAGGTGCCTTGCTCTTAAAATTAAGTTTTTCGTCTCCCTATTATTTCTTCCTCACTGCTGTTTCGAAGAAAATTTGTCCCCATGTGTAAGAACACAGCTTCTTAGTTTGAACTGGATTTGTCTCGAATAATTGTTTCTGAGCGCAGTATATTATTCAGGTGTTTATTCATTTGCTGAGATTGGATGCCTGAATGTATATCAATTTGATGTTTTTTAGTGTACTGTCACCTGTAAAGAGAAACTCTCTTTGACAATATTAGTGTCACTACTGCACCTCTGATTTACTCTTCTGTTGCATGTTACTTTAGTCCATTTATATTTATTTACTGATTTGCAGTTTTCTGTTTGTTCCAGAACTGCTACACGTACTTTTGAGGAATGATAAATTGTATTACTCCGCGGATTTTCACATCTTGGTCCATTACTAATATTTTGCGCAATTTAGTTGTTTGTGGTTTGCAAAAACTGGTGGTTTCACACAATTACAATTCTTTCGATGCTTCTTGCCTCTATTTTCTTCCATCAGTAAAATATATTTTTGAAAATGTCTGTATCACTTAACAACTCTTCTGTTATTTCACCTTTGGACTTCACTGCCTATGCTAAACACTGTTTTCCTCTTCTAAACAGTCTGAACACAGCCACTGTAAATGTTCACTTAAAGTATTTTAAACATACTTTGGCGCAGTTTTCATGTATCCGGCAGTTGCATTTAACACACAGTATTCCTTCAATTGCACGTTTTTGGCACTTCTTACACAAGTTGTTTGTTTTTATTTTCTCTTCAAGAATGATGTGACTGCAAATTTGTGCATTCTTTCTACTTTTAAATGTCTGTCAGTAGTACTATACATTCTACTATATATGCATGAAAAGAGGTGTAATATATGATGCTTAATGCAGACTATTATTTACAGCCCTGTGATGTGCCCCAGAAAGTTGTAGCAGTTGCAAAGAAGCTGACATTTGACGTATCTCCGTCACCAAGGAAAGTAAAAACAGCTGAAGTAACAGTGACGGTATGTGAAGCTGCTAAGTATTTAACTTCTGTCTGGTTTGTTGCTTGTATGTGTTCCTCTTAATTGCTCCACAGCTGAAAATTACTGATATATTGTATCAGTTTTGTCCAAGAGAAATGATGCACATTGAATCACTAGGATGTTTTGAAAGGAATGTAGGACAAACACTTCGAAAATTTTTTGTTCAGTCATAAGTATTCATGTAGAAATAGATTTATAGAACATTTTGATGTAAAACTGCAACAAGATACTAAAACTTCTATATTATTTAGTGTGGTGTCTTCTGTCATTGTCCAGTGCCGTGACATTCGCGGGTGTTTGAAAGTACAGTGCCGCGTAACTTTTCTGCTGGATGCCAGAGACGCTATACACAAACGACATTTGTTCTGTAATTTACTCTTTGTCAATTTCTGTTCCACATTCTACTCCTTGGCGAAAGCGTGAATCCAAGTGTGTTGGATACGGAATAATTTATCGTACTGAACTCTTTTCACGCCTTCGCACGAATTATAGGTTGAAGTGTATTATTGTCTGTTCCAACTGCAGGGTTTTGTTAATAAATTATTACATCAAGCTGAGACAAGTCTACTTCCCTTATTCAGTCTACAAGCGCACGGAGATGTTAAACCATCGATCGCGGTAATTCAAATCGGTACAGACATTTACTATCGACATAAGTGTCAATGTGTGGAAGATTTTTTTCCCAAAAATCGGATATCTACACCATAAAAATAATATAAAGCCTGCCACATGATGACTATGCTCGGTGTACTTTCTGGCAAATTGCCAGATATATAAAAGTTCCTGCCATGATATTTTTGTTCAGTCTTTTTGTGATCTTTGTGAGAGTACAGGATGACATTAATGTCAAAACTAGCTTCAGAATAATAAAAATGTTAGCAGCATGTGGTGGTTTTACATGAAAATGTCTTTCCTAAAGGCAGTGGAGTATGACTTAAAAAAACTTTCTGTGAAATAATTTATATTCATGCATAATATTAGTGAGAGTGATGTTATGACTCTGGTAATCCCTATGGGCTGATATCACAAAAGCAGTTGTCTGTTCTTTATTTACTTCATGTTAGTCCTGTAAGTGACCTGTCAGAAGCTATGCTTCGATCATACACACTTGTACAATGACAACGATCAGTGATTATAGTGTCTACGAAACTGATCTGCCACAGTGTGCTCTGCCTCATCCTCCTCTTCCACAGACAGCATGAGTTTCTGTAATTAATTAATATCTACAGCTCTGGGGAAAGGACACAGGACACATTTAGAAATCACTCTCACAATACACTGGCAAAATTGAACATCTATTCAGGGGAGAAAAAACCTTTTGTGCTAGTAAATGTGTCTTGCACTGTTGAGTGTACAGTCATTTATTAATTATCAACAGCTGTTGCCATCTTCTGATTAGTTGGTATGGTCGTTGTGGGGTGGCGGGTATTTATTGTTAAATGTTCCTATTATTTATTTAATGCTGTTGTTTGCCGTTCTCAACACTGGCTCTCTAACTACAATATTGGCAACCAGAAAATGATTAGCAAAACGTGAAGCCTGTAATTAGAATTCCTAGTGCCCACTTCATCTGAGAAATACATTTATAGCTACAGCTTATAGCTCTGATAAATTAGGAGATTGTCTGGGATTCATAATCAAAAACCATTCTCTCTAAAATGTTCACTATATTCTGAAAGTCACAGACCCAAAAGAATCCACACAATCCAACTACCAGAGCAGTTCAGAGGTAATGCGCTGATGCAGTTATAACTGTTAAAATTAAATGTTTAAGTGAATGCTCGCCATAATTTGTCGCCATAATTTGATGATAATGTTCATCAAACGCCACGCTAAATAATGGTAGAATGTCTGTCCTGTGGCAGCACATGAAAATATGACATATGCAAACTAAAGATAGATCATTAACGTCGTCCCAAAATTAATACTTCACTCGAAAACAATTTCATGGTTACACGTATCCCGAGTAACTTATTACTGCATCCGAGGCTGTTTATATCAACGATACCGACGCGACACGACTCCCGGCACAGGTGGTGCGCTACTCAGTGTCTGGAGAGAACTGGGGCCTTCCTTTTTCACACAGCTTTCTTACATATGAAGCCATGGTGCGGATAGATAAGGGATCGCCTGATCAAATCTGCTCTCCGGACTAGCCGCTGGGCTAGTAATGCACCACTTTAAGTTATCGAATAAATGATTGCTTCCTTTGCTGATGGCCGATGAAGCTCTCAATTTAAATGTGCAATCAGCACACAGGCAAGTAATCATAATAAAAGTCTGATGTGGCTAAGTCAAAGATTTTTGGCGAGATAATTAATTTAATTACACTACACGCAGTAGATGAGCACTGAACTTGCCCTTTGGAGATACGCTATCACTATAGTTTTATAGTTATTCAGTTGAAACTTCTCACATCTTTATGATTACAGCAGATCTCTCTTCTACTTAAATTTAAACATCCTAGCTTTATTTATTCGCCTACTTAATCTATCTTGCTTCCTTAATTTTTAAGATAAAAACCAGAAAATCATGAATGTCAACTAAAATTTTAATTTGTGAGATCCAGAATACTGTTTCTACTAAATTATTATGCAAAAGGAATCTAAATATAAATTTTTTAAGTTTCTAGCTCTTTTCTGTTGTGCCAATAATTTTTACAGAACAACATCCAAATTTCGAAAATGGTTAAAGTTATTGAACTGATATTCAACACATATTGATTTAGTATTACTCCTGACATGCTAGAAATGTTTCATGTTATTTACTTGATTTTTAAAGTATTGCGCAACATTTATGGCGTCAGAGCTAGTTACAGCAGACTGGCTGGCACACAATGGAAAGACTGATGTGACTTTTATAAGGCGTGAATATGCTGCTTCCCTATGACGTGTATAAGTCTTTATTCCCCCAGTATTCACAGTTCACAATATTTGCATGATGCTCAGTTCCTGTTTGTGAGGGCATGCAGAATTATGATCGTAGAAGAATGTAGTTTCCAAAATTTGCTTACATAGCGAATGTTCAGCCACTGGTGAAATATTGCCATTTAATGTATAACTTCCCTTACACTGATCTTTTGCACTAAAACATCTACTCCACACGTGCTCCACATTACCCAAAAACTGTCCTGCAAAGAATTCTGTATACCCTTATCCCAGATGGAATGTACACTTCTAATATTGCAATATGACTGTGACAGTTTAGAAGTGATTTAATTGGTTGTGATACCTGGCCATTGACACATCTGGTCAAGAGCAGGTATTATCTCTCAGCTGTATCTGCTACGTATAACAGTTACAATCGTGCTATAAGAGAGCACAGTATCTATAAGGGCCACTCAAATGGAGAAGACACAGATGGAACAGAGATAAGTGAACACCGTAACTCATTGAACCCAGTGTGAGATAAGATGGTCAGTGCCATCATAGAAAAATTTTTGCAGTTGCTACAGTGTCATAATTGTATTGAGGCACGCCGTTCTCCATTAGAAGCAAACTGACAGCAACATATGTCTTTCTTCAGGGCTCTAAAAACATCAAAATGACATGGGGAGAGATCAGGAGTATATGGAGGATGTAAGTGTGTGTCCCAGCAAAACTTATGCAGCATACTCGAAACAATCTTTGTCAATGTGGGTGGGCACATCCTCCATGTAGCCCCAGTCTCTCCCCATAAGATTTCCACATTTTCGGTGTGCTGAGGAAAAGACTTTCAAGGCTGTCAGTTTGCTGTCTTTTGATCTCTCCTCCCTTACTGTATGTGTTGTACACAGACTAGGTGCACTGCCTTGGGGAGACGTCACTCTCTTTTAACATATTATTCTTGCTCAAATTGGTGTTGCTATGGGGCATGTAACTAACTACTTCTGATTCAACTTAGGGTATTTCCAATAATTTTTCATCTGATCAAAGTGCTGCTGTCTCCTGACTGCTGACCCATTAGCTCAAATTCCTTTTTTTTTTGTTTTCTGTGGAGATGGGAATCTAAAACAGGTTGTAGACGCTCTGGGAAAAGATTTTTTTCATCTGGGAGAAAACTGGGAAAAACTCAAGAATTTTTAGAATTCCAGAACTTTTTTAACTCTTACATTAATTTTTATTTTTTATTTTGACTGGTAAGAACTGATAAACAGCAACGTGTCAGTGGCTTTAGAATGAATATGGGCAGTACTACTTCTGTCTACCATAAGTGTGGCTCTTATCTGTATCAGCAGTAGCGACAAGGAGCCAGATGCTACATGGAAAAATTTTTCTGGCACACCAAGCTGCCAGATTCGCACAAGTGCATAGCAGTCTGGGTTGTAGTGGGGAAGGGTTAGTCTCCACGTAATCCATGGTTATGTTTAGTGATTTTGCTGTTTCCTCTTTGTTTACACTTCTTACATCAAATGAAAACAAAAATGGATTTATGTGGTTGGGAGTTATCAAGTGAATTAAAATACACTCACATAATTATGGAAGTTTTCAGTTTTCTGATTTTATTTCCAAATTTTTGGTAGTCAATCGCCTTGCAGAACAATGAAGTTATTTTCGTTGGTTGGCTAAATAAATGTGGCTTTTATTAATCTTTTCCCCAGAGGCAGTCAATTTATTAGAAATGAAGTGTTTCATTCCACACCATTGGCTAGTTTCAACTGTTCATGGAATTTCAAGTGCACATTTTTATCTTCTGGCACATATGGCATTATGCCATAATAAAGAAGCAAACATGAGATAATATATTACTGGTGCTCAAAGAAAATTTGCTTTCCACAAAACCTCACTGAAAAGCATAATATTAGGTTCGGGCCTATTTCATTGTAAATTTGGACATATGAATTTGCACTTTAAGCCAAGTTATGCAGTTTACTATGTTTTAGGAAATTTCAATGCTCTTTGAGTATTCTATTTCTTTTATGACGTCATGTAACATCTCTTGATACTATAATGTATGAACATATGGGCATACTATGTCCTCATAGCTGCCCATGCGCATTAATGCCTGTTTTCTGGTGCTCTCTGGCAACTGCTGAAATGAAGCTATATCTAACAGTTCGTGGGAGAATTTTGCAAATGGTGCTTTGAAAAGTGTTAGTTTTAAAGTAAATTTCCTTTTACGCAAGATGAATTGTGCTGTGTGTGCAAGTGTGCAATAAATTTCTTAAATCATGAGGCCTCTTACTCTCATTTAAAAGTTAACAAATTGAAGACTAGCCACTTTGAAGAATTTCGAGCCCAGAAGGCCAAGCATTGTCATTATTTAAAATTTTCCTGGCACATTTGTGTGGTGTATCTTGAAGTGTAACACACGCAGAACTATTATATGTTGAAGCTTTCCTTTTCTTGTTGCTTATCAATCTTCAAGAGCTATATTACATGTTAAAGCCTAACTTTTCTTGTAGCTACACCATGTACATTAATTTAAACCATTAACTTCTGTTTGTGTATTTGTTCGCATACTTAACAGTGGTGGCTGAGTATGTCACATGTCCTATGTTCTGAATATCTGCTGTCATTGGCTGGCGAGATCACATGACATGAGCTATGATTGGCTTACAAAAGCACATTTCAATCTCAATTCCAATGCTTCGGAAACCAACATGCTGTTTCTGTACTTTGGTAATACAAATACAAAAATATGCAGTGTATTGTAATATGAAAGTATGCAGAGTAAATGTAGTTGCACATCAAAGATCTTTCCAAAACCTTTTTGCAAGTTTTTTCATTCTTTGAAGTTCCACACTTGTATATAAAACCTTTACCATTGAAAGAATGGATATTTTTATAGCTCCAAGGGGGTAACAGAATAAAACTTAAACTGCAAAGGAAACATGCCATTTAAACAACAAAACACAATGCACATACAAATGTCTGCCAACAGCAAAATGTCAGATATTAGGACGAAGATGATGCAATACTTCATAACAACAAATTTCTTCCAATTAGCATGACATTTACATTACATTTGTTTGAGCAGTTGCCAGAGGGCTCATGCACATGCTTAGTTGAGTCACGTACAAGCAGTACTTTCTCCTGCTTCTGGCTGCCTGAAGTGTGATTGTTGGCTGCATCAGCAGTAGAAACAAGCAACCAGATGATACTTGGAAAATTTGTTCTGGTGCCCCCAGGCTGCCAAATCTGAGCGTGTGATGGGCAGTCCGAGTTGTTGGGGGGAGTAGTCTCCACGTGACCCTGTTTACGTTTAGTGATTTTGGTGTTTTTTCTTCATTTACAGCTCTCACATCAAATGAAAACAAAACGAATTTCTATGGCTAGGGGCTATCAAGTGAATTAAAATACATTCACATTATTATGGAAGGGTAAAATATATTATTGGTTTCAGTTTTCTGATTTCATTTTACTTCCACATTTTTGGCAGTCAACCAATAATAGACTTCCAGGACAATGGAGTTACTTTTATCAGTAAGCTAAAGAAATTTGACTTTTATTAATGTTTTCCGCAGAGGCAGTCCATTTATTTGAAATGAAGTGTTTCATTCCACACAAACGGTTAGTTTCAACTGTTTGCTGAATTTAAAGTGCACATTTTCATCTTCTGTTGATAATACAGTACTGGTACTCCAAGAAATTTGCATCCCAAAAATCACACTGAAATCCTTAATATCTGGTAGGAGCCTACTTCTTTGTGAACTAGACACATGTATGTGCACTTTAAGCTGAATTATGCATTTTACTATGGTTTATGAAATTCTGAAGCTCCTGGATTATTCTCTGATGACCTGTTTCATTTATGAGGTAATGTAAGTTATTTTAATGCCATATATGTGTGGATGCACAGACTTTGCAAGTGCAGTAACATCTGTTTTCTGGCACTCTCTGACAACTGCTGAAACGAATTCTAACAGGTTGTGGAAAATATTGTGAATGGTTGAAAAGAGTTACTTTCAAAGTAAATTTCATTTTACACAAGATGAATTATGTTACTTGTGAGAATATGCTTTGAATTTCTTAATTCACACAACATTTGACTTTCATAGATTAACACTTTGATAGCTAGCCACTTAGATGAATTTCAAGCCCAGAAGACCAGACATTTGTCATTATTTAAAATTATACTGGCAGATTTGTGTGATGTTTTTTAAAGTGTAGCACTTGCAAAAAAAAAAGACAAATATGATACGTGAAAGCCTAGCTAGAGTGTGTATATTAATTTAAACCATCAACTTTTCTTATGTGTGTGCTCGCGCTACTTAACACTGATGTTGCTATTGGTTGACTACAGCATGTGTCCTATGTTCTTAATATCTGTTATCAGCATGTGGCAAGAACACATGACATAATTTATGATTGGCTTACAAAAGTGCTTCACAATCTCAGTTTCAATGCTTCGGATACTAACGTGCTGTGTTTGGTGGAACTCTGATATTTTCTGTCGTAACACAAAAGTATGCGGCATATTGTAATACAGAAGTATGTAGTATACATGTTACTGCACATAAAGATATTTCAAAAACAGGTTTGCTTGTTTTATATCTACATATATATATTTTTTTCATTTTTGGGGAGGGGGGTTGCAATTCATTTTCTAAAGTGCCAGTAAGTTCTACACAGGTGTATAAACTTTTAACAATTCAAAGGACTGATAAGTTTTAGAGTTCTGAGGGAAAGTGTATTGTCAGATAATTTGAAAAAAAGTGTATTTTTTAACAGGGAAAAACTCAGGATTTTTTTTTCCATGTTCATGTATACACCCTGAGTTGTTATATGCCGCCATACAACAGAATGGGAAGAAAGCAGTAGACTTGGTTCAGAAAAATGTAGAATGTAGCTACAAACCTGTGCCTTTGTCTGTAGAGTTCAGATTAAGGCATTATGAAATGGTATGACAAGAATGAGAAGGAAATTTTCCTTATGACAATTGTATTTTGTACATGCTGACGATAGTGGTTAATTGTGACAATGTGATTTAGGTGCACTGCTTACCAAAGTGAGGCAGACAATGACCAATATGGCAGATCACTGAATAATGTTAGATACATTGCAAGAGAGGAAAGGCATTTATCTTGGTATTATGATGGCCATTTTGCATCATTTCATCACTTAAAAATTCCAGGCTAATAGGCTGTGGTTGATCTATAAAACTTTCTCCTAATGTCTCCTCTCCAATTGTGGGAGACATCTTCAGAAGTAAAATGGTGAACTCTAACCTGAACTCAAGGGAGCAATGTAGAGGTCACTACAGTGTATCGTGCGTCATTAGCTATGACATTATCGCTGACACTGCCAACATTTTTGATTGAAAGTAATTGATCATTATTCTTATGTTGCAATGGTGACATTCAAATTTTATCTAATTTAACTCTTCCTCATTTCTGTTAAAATTATTATGGTGTTTATAAATCTCAATAGCCCCTCTATGCACACACGCATGATAGTGTGATGTTTTTGATATGACACTCGTCTCAGTAAATTTGATTTCATGATAACACTTTTGGTAAGGATGTTCTGCTACAGTCAGTGTATCCAAATGGCAATTCCTCATGTTCAGTGAGACAGGTATTAAGTTATTTTTTGTGGTACCAATATAAACCAGTCCACAACTACAAGGAATTATGTATACACCCAGTGTAGCCAAAGGATATATCTATAAAACTTCCTGGCAGATTAAAACTGTGTGCCCGACCGAGACTCGAACTCGGGACCTTTGCCTTTCGCGGGCAAGTGCTCCACCAACTGAGCTACCGAAGCACGACTCACGTCCGGTACTCACAGCTTCACTTCTGCCAGTATCTGTCTCCTACCTTCCAAACTTTACAGAAGCTCTTCTGCGAAACTTGCAGAACTAGCACTCCTGAAAGAAAGGATATTGCGGAGACATGGCTTAGCCACAGCCTGGGGGATGTTTCCAGAATGAGATTTTCACTCTGCAGCGGAGTGTGCGCTGATATGAAACTTCCTGGCAGATTAAAACTGTGTGCCCGACCGAGACTCGAACTCGGGACCTTTGCCTTTCGCGGGCAAGTGCTCCACCAACTGAGCTACCGAAGCACGACTCACGTCCGGTACTCACAGCTTCACTTCTGCCAGTATCCGTCTCCTACCTTCCAAACTTTACAGAAGCTCTTCTGCGAAACTTGCAGAACTAGCACTCCTGAAAGAAAGGATATTGCGGAGACATGGCTTAGCCACAGCCTGGGGGATGTTTCCAGAATGAGATTTTCACTCTGCAGCGGAGTGTGCGCTGATTTGAAACTTCCTGGCAGATTAAAACTGTGTGCCCGACCGAGACTCGAACTCGGGACCTTTGCCTTTCGCGGGCAAGTGCTCCACCAACTGAGCTACCGAAGCACGACTCACGTCCGGTACTCACAGCTTCACTTCTGCCAGTATCCGTCTCCTACCTTCCAAACTTTACAGAAGCTCTTCTGCGAAACTTGCAGAACTAGGAGACGGATACTGGCAGAAGTGAAGCTGTGAGTACCGGACGTGAGTCGTGCTTCGGTAGCTCAGTTGGTGGAGCACTTGCCCGCGAAAGGCAAAGGTCCCGAGTTCGAGTCTCGGTCGGGCACACAGTTTTAATCTGCCAGGAAGTTTCATATCAGCGCACACTCCGCTGCAGAGTGAAAATCTCATTCTGGATATATCTATATTTTGCTGATCTTAAGCATTCTTTTATCTTCCTTGTGGGTCTAAAGGTTGCTAAGATAGGCAAAAGATTCCTTCACCAGGTGTATATAAAATTCCTTGTAGTTGTGGCCTCATTTATGTTGGTACCACAAAAAAGAAGTGTCATCATCTGTCTCGTTGAACACAAGAGGAATTTACACCTGGAACATACAGATAAATTGGCTGTAGCGGAACACCTTTTCCAAGAAGGTGATCATGAAATAAAATTCACTGAGATAAGTATCATGTTGAAAACCTCTTTATATCATGCACAATGTATAGAGGGGTCATTGAGATTTATAAACATCATAATAATTTTAACAGAAGAAAGGAAGGTGTTACATTAGATAAAATTTGGGTGTCAACATTGCAACATAAGAATGACAATCAATTACTTTCAGTCGAAAATATTGGCATTACTGGCAGTGATCTCGTAGCCAATATCACGTGATAGACTGTGGTGCCCTCTACATTTTCTGTATATTTGATGCTCCTTCGAGTTCTGGTTGCAGTTCGCCACCACTTTACCTCTGTAGATATCTCCCACAGTCGGAGAGGAAACATTAGGAGTAAGTTTTATACATCAACCACGCACTAAATAAGTGATGTCAGTACCAGCTGTGGAAGCTTAAATTGTGTGATCATTTTGCATGAGTGTTTAAACTCAAGAAGACTGGGAATGAAAGTCGTAAGTATGGTGATGTCGGAATAGAAGCAGCTGTGATTGTGTTTGCTGAAAGCTTCATAGGTCAGTAGTTGTTCCATCACTACAACTGATGATATGTAGCATCACCATTTCATTCCCATATGCCAACATGCAACACACACATTGAAATTCATAAATTTCACAAGCTCCAGATAAGGTAAACATTTTTCACTCTAGGTAAATTCTGTAAATGCTCTCTTGGTAAATGCTGTAAAGTTGCAAGCTCCTGTGGATCTTGAAGAAATCTGTCATAACATCTCATACCAAATTTAGGTGGATATGGATAGAAATTGATATTCAGTGCCATGTGCAAGTATCATGTTCCTTTTATTCTGTGTTCCACTAAAATTTGTGTCCTTAGGTGCCATTAATACAGATTTCACAGTCTTAACTGTTCTGTAGCATATAAGGTTACAATACTTGTGCTCATATTTGTATCCACTGTGACAGCAGTGCACCAGTTGGCCATTATGCAGTATTGTACTGTCACATGTGGTATGACTGTGAGTGTTATCATTTGCATTCATTTGTAACATTGTTTTTACAAAAGAGAACTGTAACACTTCTGTAAAATAACTTATCTTCTTCTCTCTACCTCTATTTCTCAGTTATTCTTTCTGAACCGATAAGTTGATCAGAATTGATTGATGTAACTTGACTCAGTTTCAATAGTGCTTCGCAGATTGTTTACCCCTAGAACACTAAAGGGGAAAATATTATATTGTCTCCAAAGCATCATAAATTTTACTACTCCCTATTTTATTCAGATGAAGTCATTATGTATAGTTTACGCACTAGTTACTTACAATTATAAGGTCTCCAGTGGCACGTCCCATACAAATTGAGTACAAAATGCCCAGTTTTACACCCTGTACTGACAATACCATATTGGTGGGAAACGCAAATTGGTACCAAGCGCAATTGTAAATTTTATGGGGATTTAGTTATCTAGGGTTAAAAAGAGTATATTGGCAAGGACAATAAGAGCTGTAGTTGGCAATATTTATTGATCACAAAAAACACTGGGATTGTCGCAGTTCTCTTTTCCCTAAATTATCTAAACTGCGCGCACATAGTGAATGGCTTCAGACTGAAAGTTGAGTTATACTGTAAACCTGGGGGAGGGGGGACAAGCTGCAAGTACTGCAGGTTGTAAACCCTCCACTGAGACAATGAAAGGACCATAGAAAAAAAATGTATTTTTCACATAATTTGTTTCACAGATATTTGTTTTGTTTAAGAAATGTAATTACAATAATATCCTTCAACAGAAACATGTCATTTCCTGTATGCGCAAGTTCAAAAATAACGTTCCATGGGAAAAATTGTTCCAGTTTTGGTTCCCACTGCCACAGTTCCAGCTAGCCTGCAATGGTTGAAAAGAACTAAGTTCTTCAAGGGCATGCCTTTTCCTTTCCAGGATAAAAGAGGGAGGGGGGGATACGAGAACACAGACTGCAGTATGTGTATCCTTGCTGAGTGAGTGGTTAAACCAAACGTAATCTCAGAATGGGTGCAGTTTAGTTCCCATTATCCCGAGATTCATACATAAATTCATCTGCACTTCATGACACTGTTGAGCAAGGGTTTTCAATTCAAATATTACACTCAATGCGTACACTGTGTGAGCACCAATCATAATACATTAAACATTGCTGGAGGAAGAGGCCAAACTTAGAATCACACACTGACTGACATGCATGAACAGAAAAGGCCAACTAACATTCTATGGGCACATACATATGAAGAACAGGAGAGTCACA
The DNA here is from genome assembly GCF_023897955.1 of Schistocerca gregaria. Lineage (NCBI taxonomy): Eukaryota > Metazoa > Arthropoda > Insecta > Orthoptera > Acrididae > Schistocerca > Schistocerca gregaria. The sequence goes on along the minus strand of NC_064930.1, from coordinate 82,320,913 downwards.
AAGAGGATTTTTGAAGTGGCAAACAGCTCAGTCAAAATAAGAGTTGAGTTCAAAAAATATAAGACATAAAATAAGCAGAAATCAATAGGGAAATAAATGGAGGACACAGATTCAGAAATGAATTTATGAAAATGAAATTTTGAGTAAGAAGACAGGGAAAATATGGACAGAACAAAGGGAACACGAACAGAGTCACAAACTGAAGAGATTTTGGGAAGAGAGAAAGGAGGAAACAAGGAAAAATTGAATGATCGTGTAACATTTTCAAATTCGAACTCTGTCTTAAGGGATAACAAGGCTTTTCCCCCCCTCGATATGGATTAAGGAGCTGACTATCCATACTTCACAACTCGATGTAATGCTTCATGAGAGGGGAAAAAGCTTAAGAAAAATGCCAAAAGATAGCAGAAAACTGTGATTTTGAAGGTATAGGATCCTTATAGACTGTATGTTGCTCAATAAATGTAACTATAACAGAAAAAGACATCACATTTATTCTTAACAATCCTGGGATGTTTGTAACTCCAAATTATGGGACTGTTTGGTTAGGAATGTCTTGTAACCTAAAGTATTTCTGTGAAGATAAACATTTCTTTTCGTGAGCAAAGAGTGGCTGGTAAATGTCAGAAGACAAGACTTTTTGCATAAACGTGTTGTGTACCTATACAGCTATTACACTTTATTCATTTTATTTGGAGCCAATTCAGTTTCTGCAGTGAGAAAAATAGGGCACTGGTGTGGACTGTAGTACCTGTGTCATTTATTTGATGTGCCATATAAGCACCACAACTGGCACTCAAGGGGTAACCTCACACAACTGTGATAATAAGCATTCATAACCAGTTAAACTGTTTCCTGCCATATATTAAAAAGAAAATTCCTCAAATAGCAGCTCAAAAGCATCAAACAATTCTTTCTTTATTAAATGATTTTACCCAATGTCGTGAGTGGAGGCGGCACAAAGCAGGTAAAAGATTTCAGACCATCTGCTTTGTTTTTTATACTTTGACTATTGCAACATCCAAACGACTATGGAGAGCAGATGCCTGTGATAGTGTATTCACATAGAAATACTTAAGAGTGAAGATAGTTGTCAATATCTATCTAAATTTAACAACTGTGTCTAACTTGAGCTACACAATAATATATGGACTAGAAATTAGTGAATCTCTTTACTCAGACTGAAAATGTTCTCACTCTAAGTATATTCTCCAAATAGCTTTATTTGTGCAAATCTGAGAACGTTCTTGGAAATTCCGAAAATAAAGCACAATTCTCTGTATGTGGCACTTGTGTTGTGGGCACATCTTCTACTTGGCATATTCAATTAGATTTCTGTGTGTTTTTGTTGAAAATCTGAAAGAAATGTGCCATGTAACATAGCCGTCTGTTCAATATCTATGCTCAAGTAACACACACTTGCATGTTGGTAGCATTACTATTCAGTATTTGACCATAAAATAACAATGGATATTCGTAGCATTTTTCTTCTCCATACATTTTCTTTCTTTTCATTAATTTGAAACTGGAGCTGTGTGCCACAAATCTAGTGTCTTTGGATGCTATTTTGAAGAATTCAGAGATGCCTCTGAATGTAACATCAGAAGATAGGTTCTGCACTTTCCATGTGATTGCCTCTGGTGTAAATATTGTGTAAATTAAAATTGTGCCTACATAATGTTTTTGAGCTGATGGTTTTCCTTCCTTTTTATTGACTTGCACTGCACATGTTACCAGATAAATTTCACTTATTTATTGGTCTTTAGAATGCTCTGTCCAAGAGTCAGTTGCTGTAGTGCATTTGGAAAAGTTGTAAAGAAAATGTTCTGCAACACTTCCTTACCACCTTGTCAACCAACTACAGTGAATGTGCTACTCTCATTCCTGTTACTACTACCACCACAGTCTGACCATGTTATTTGCAACCTCTGTTTCAATTTATCATCAGTAATGCTGAGACCTAATCTAAAATAGCACTAACCCTCAGTTCCTGTAACATTTATTACTCACAGTATCTGCGCCATTGCTAAGTTTGCAGGCTTTTCTTGTGACACTCAGCCTGAAGTCTGCATGAGGGTGCTGACAAGAGCAGCATGCTATGTCAAATGACAAACTTGCCACCCTCACGCACGGAGCTTGCGCTTCTTGAGTAGGAAGAACGTAATGTCTGCACAACATTTCCACAAGAAATGTTCAGGTCAAATTGTGCGTAGTGTGATTTGATAGTACCATGACCACTTAAATTGCTCCAGAATGAGATTTTCACTCCGCAGCAGAGTGTACGCTGATATGAAACTTCCTGCCAGATTAAAGCTGTGTCCCAGACCAAGACTCGAACTCGGGACTTTTTCCTTTCGTGGGCAAGTGCTCTACCATCAAGTCTCGGTCTGCCACACAGTTTTAATCTGCCAGGAAGTTTCACTTTCATTGCTGTTGGGACACGTGGCAAAAATAGAAAAGTAGTGATGGAGGAGATTTGCCAGTTCTAAGAAAGTCCTGCAAACTTCACCCTACCAAACAATAATGCTCAAATTCCATATGTTGTTGTAGCTGATTTGTCTACTTACCTAGGGAATAATTGTGATTATTAGAATTGCCACTTTGTTTATTGCATGGTTCATGCCACTAGGCAGTCAGAAAACTCTTTTGTTACTGTGACTAAGAACTGTAGACTTTACATTAGGTGAATTCAAGCTTTGCCAGAACATATGCAGTTGATGTTCTAGAGACATATTGAATCTCATCTTTACTTAAGATAATGATGTAGGCCAAAGCAATGAATTAAAATTTGTACCAGCACCAGTATTTGAAACCAGGTCTCCTGCTTACTAGACAGATGTGCTAGGTGTTAAGTCTCACTGGTACTCTGATTACCACGGCTGCACGGAATACCGTAATACATCTTCCTCCCCAATACAAATTCCAACTTATGCCTCAGCCCATTGCTGTTTCTTCTAAATTCACATCAGTATTGCTGAGGCTCTCCTGTGTTGGAACAGCACCTTAGCAATTAGCGAAATGTGGTTAATCCTGCCTATGCCTCAGGAGTAGATGATATATTAATCACATACAGTTGATTTTCCTGAGACTTATTACAAACAGTGCTATCTTTTGGCAAAAACTTGTTGCCATCTTCATGCCATCCTTATTACTGACTGTCTCCTGCTGGGTACCGTCCACTTCCCTCAAGTCTTGAGCGTGCTCAGAGCAGAATTGTAGGCTGTGGGATGACCTATTCACACTGTGCCAGGTGAAGAGGGGACTACGTCACGTAACAGTTGCTTCCCTCCAGCAGTTGGCTCAGGTCCTGCTCTCACTACCTCAGCAGCAGAGCCACACCCAGCCCAGCACCAGCCTGTGTTTGAGAGGGTATATAAGACAGCACCCAGCAAGGGACAACCAGTCTTCGGGACCCCCGTGAAGATAGCAGCAAATCAGTTTGCCAAAATAAACCTCAATTTGGACTATGTCACCCAGCCAAATACTTGAGCATTCCAATATCTACTGTTGGTTATACAGCAATTTGATTTTAGGGGTGGGAGGACTCTAAAAAAAATTTATATTTGCAAGGAGGGAAATTATGCCAGTTGCATTTCGTGTGTGAGTAATATTCACTGTATACTTAAATTCTGATGTCTCTCATTTATGTTGTTATTTTGTTCCACAAGATATGATTCATGTACATTTGTGTTTAACATTCACTTATTACTGCAGGCCCGCAGTCGTGCACCGCTGTCTCGCGTCCGAGGGAATACTCCGACTGGATCACACGGAACTCTCCCTGGCCGACGCCTGTCTGCGAAGGTGAAAGCCCAGCGGCCGATGTCACCGCTGCAGCTGCTCCAAGTGCGGCAGCGCCTGGCCGTGAAGCGGGTGCTGCAGCTCAATCGGACGCAGGTGGAGGTGGAGGGGGAGAACTGTCCACCCACGAATGTAGAGGCTGCCCAGTGCGACCCGGCAGTCCGGCCGATTAAAGTGTCTGTTCCGCCTGCACTCCCTACCAAGGACATGGCCCTTCGGTTTTGATAGTTGGACTGTATCAATTGAAAACTTTTCTCATGGTTTGTTTTCATTCTTCGTATTGTGCCTGTCGGATATAAAGACTCTATTTTTTGGAGGTTATATGTTGTAAACTTCAGGGGAGTTTTATGCAATAAGATGATCATAGTGCAATCTGTGTGAAACATGCCTTGCAACACATCCTTTGTTCCCGTAATCCTTTTGGGTTCAATATCCACTAATGCCCTGTAGCCACACCTCATTCTCAATGTCTCCCATTGCCCTTACTCTGTTCTGTTAGCACCACTCAAACCAATCTCCATGTCACCGTCATTGTGTGCTGCACAAAATCCCTGGCTCCTGTGCCAACGTGTCACTTCCTTAGCTTGTGCAGCTGCGACCTCTCTCTCCCGCATTCCTATTCTGGATACCTGCTGTCTCTCTCTGAGCTGCCTGCCGGCTTTCATCAATCCTCTTTCTGCTGCCAACCTCTTTTCTCCACTCACCCACTCCATCCGACATATCCCCTCACCTCAGTCTACCTGCCTATCTGTGGTCCAAGCATTGTGTAGCTGTGTGTGTTGGGAGGGGGGAAGAGGGGATTAAATATGTGTACTCTGGCTCGGAAAAGGATTCATCCGAAGGCTAGCAAAAGTTTCATTCTTTTATTTAATGAGGCTTGGCAACAACTTAATGCTTTCACTATGTACTGACTTGTCACCTTCACTCCTAGATTATTTGCATTCTGCCAGAACTTTACATTCTGTATTTCATATATGTCATAAAGCACTTTATAATATTGAAAACTAACATAATTTAATAAAGACGTTATTCAGTAACCGCAAACCATGTTCTGCTACATGAAATATGTGCAAATTGTGAGAACATTGAAATTTAATTTCACTAGCTTAATTTGAGATTATATCAACCCAAATATACTATCTCTAGTCAAATTGAAATGGCATACTTCAGGCTGTTAAGTTACTAACCTTTTATTGTGTCATGGTTCTTGTTGATGTCCCCTTCAAAAACCTTCTTTAGGTAATTGATAGGGTCGTCACAGTAAATGACGACGACTTAACATCACAACACAGTCAAGTTCACTTCTTTCCCTTATCAAATTTATTGCTTTAAACCAATAATGATCAGTTTGTATACAGTATTTGTAAAAGTTAAGAATCACAGATCAGCACTTTAGCTAATTTATGCATGGATTAACACAACTTCCTTCAGTGGTAAGGAAGCTGACAAACATAGAAAATTGGATATGGTAAACCAGAGACTGATTGCATAGTAAATACTAGCTTCTGGAAACTCTGTAACATTTACAGTTTCATTCCCAAGAGTGAACTGACTGATTAACTTCACATTTTGGAAACAACTAACATAATGTCACCATGATGTGACATAAATTGTATGAGAGTTCACAACTGCATCCTCACTAAGATAGATTTATACATTCAGACTACAGGGTGCTGACTGACTGATAACACAATGTTTACATTTGGACTATGTAATGTGGACTGGTTTAGGCTTTGTGTGTGACACTTATTTATAGACACACAAAGTACAGAAAATTATAAATTGACAAAACACAAGATTTCTAAGTTTTAGGTACATAAAAAAGGGAAAATTATTAAGATACAGAGATTCAGTAGGTAATCAAGTAAGTCTGTCTAATAGCAGTTTAATCAGAAAAAAGGTAAAATTATCTTTACTACTTTATGGGGGAGAAGTTTGCTATGAAAGGAGATTACCAAAGTTGAGAATTGACTTTCACATGATTTGCCTGTACAGTAAATCCCAAATACGAAGGTGGTTTGAAAAGTTTTTGGAATCACCATGAGAGGTCAGTGCTAGAACGACGAGTTGTTCACATGATATTCATTGGACTGTTGCCTGTAAACACGCGCCATGTCAGTGCTCTTGGAAGAAGGCTGTGACGGTGATTTGGCATGTCTCACTACTCCAGAAGTCATGGCAAAAGTGCACAAAATGGGCACGGAGGATTACCAATTGAAAGTGCGTGAAATTGCTCACGCTTGCCAGATGTCATTTGAAAGGGTATATCACATTTTAACTGAAGAATTAGAAATAAAAAAAAAATCTGGAAGATGGGTGCTGCAACTCTTCACGCTGAATCAAAAACATACAAGAATGGACATATTGGAACAATGTTTGGTCCGTTTTAGAAGAAACAGACAAGACTTTTTGCGCTACTTTGTGACCACAGATGAGACATGGGTGCACAACTATACCCCAAAGACGAAAGTCAAAGGTGTGGAAACGTACCGATTCTCTGCCACCAAAGAAAACAAAGACAATTCCTTCAGCAAGAAAGGTCACAGCATCAGTGTTGTGGGATGCAAAGGGGATTCTGTTTGTAGATTATCTCCCCACTGGGCAAACAATTACTGAAGAACACTGTGCTAACCTTCTGGACAAATTGCAACAAAAGATATGTGAAAAAGAGGCCAGGTTTAGCAAGGAAGAAAGTCGTCATCCACCAAGACAATGCGTGTCCGCACTTGTGCTGTCACCATGGCAAAATTACACAAACTATGTTATGAATTGTTGCCACACCCGCCTTATTCACCTTACATGCCTCCATCAGTCTTCTATCTCTTCCCAAAACTTAAAATTTTTCTTGGTGGACGAAGATTCACTTCAAACGAAGAATTGATAGCCGGAGTTGAAAACTATTTTGCAGACCTGGAGTAAACACATTTTTGAGATGGGATCAAGGCACTGGAACATTGTTGGACCAAGTGCATTAATCCACAAGGAGACTACGTTGAAAAACAAAAAAGTTTCAGTGATATTAGCACTTTTTTTTTTTTATTCTGTTCCGAGAACTTTTCAAACCCTTTCAAGGAAATGTTTCTATAAGAAACCATTATCATTAACAGTCTAAAAGCTATCCTGTGAGTAATGAAATTTTCGTGAAATCTTGCTTGAATAAGAAATTGATTATTTCTTGTAACTATTGTACGTGCTTTCTAGTTTCTTCTCTGGCACGTGGTGCATTTTGGTGCTAGATTCAAAACTGAAGTATTGCTTTTGAATAAAATTTCAGCACCATTTGCACTTTTTATTTTACCAACCATGAATGGTTTTGGCCCATAAGGCCATTAGTGAGTGGTACATGTCGTGGTCTGGGAGGTCATAGAACAGCAGTGAGGACACCTGACATACTCTGCTGAGTAATGGCCTTGTGGGCCAAAACTGATCATGGTTGTTAAACAAAAAGAAAAGTGCAACTGGTGCTGACATTTTATTGTATGTGTATGAATATCGTCACATACATTGCACGCATATATGTCTGATTCTCTGCGCTCTCCATATGACTCCAGAGAGGATGAGTCAATTAAATACAGGAAACAAATGCCAAGAGGTTGTCCTAGAATATTTCTTATGACCTTTTTTACAGGTAATCCACTTCTCCTCCATCACTAGAGGGATTTATTCCCACAGTACTTTCATACAAAAAATGAGTCGTATATTTACGAGATTAGTTGAAATAGCTCCACCTGTCCTGATCTATGCTTTGATCACCCCCCTTTCCAGCCACACTCTCAGCTGCAGGGGTGGGGGGATAACTATCACAGCAATTTTTTCCAGGTTGCAAGTGATACATGTGTTAAATTTGTTAGAAGTTGGTGATTCTAATATTGATCGTTATCAAATATTTTTTACATCTGCCCTGCCCCTGCCCCCTCCCCCGACCTCTGTGGATCGTAGATCAGGGTATATTACCCACACAGGTTTTATTAAACCTGGTGCTTGTCTTGACCAAGTGCTTTCAACTGTAAACAATATTTCTGGAAAGACAATGGAGGAAGACTTCATTGTAATATGCGGTGGTGCAAATGACGTCGCACACAACGATGGTTTGCATGCTGTTAATGCCCTAAAATCTGCTCTAAACCATCTAAATGACTCAAACGTCATTGTTCTCAATATTCCACACAGGTACGACTTGCCTCAATTCTCGTGTGTAAACAGGGCAGTAGCATATACAAACAGTCAATATGCAGAAATTTGCAACTATTACACAAATATACAAATGGTTAACGTGCAACATTTTAGTAGAGATCTTTACATCACTCATGGCCTTCACCCCAATCGGCGCGGAAAAAGTCACTTAGCGTCCATTACTTGTGAAATCGCTGTAAATGCTAGGAACAAGGTATACTCAAAACACACACATTTGAAGAATGAGTGCTCCACAACACAAGAAGACTGCAGGAATGGGTATAGACAGACGACATTGGACAAATGGCTGCTGAAAACACCAGGTAAAGCTGATTCTTCCCAGGCTCCCAGTACATGGAAACAGACCAACTTGAATCAATGGATAGTGAAAAATACCAGACCCACTCTGTCAACTGATATTTCTTTTTTAGGGACAAATGTATAAGTGGTTCTGGTAGGGTGACACGTCCATCAAGCGTTCAACAATCCAAACCTACGTTCAGATTAATTCAGCAGAACTTTCAAAGTCTTGGCAATAAGCACAACGTGTTGGATACCATTGCAGCAATTGATAACCCTGATGTTTTAGTTATAAGTGAACACTGGTATACAGATGAGTTAATTAGTGTATGTAAGCCACTTTCCATGATCTGTTGCTTTGCCTTCAGTAGCAAAGAGAAACGTGGTGGTGGGGTAGCTGTCTTTGCAGCCAGTGATAGTAATTATAGTGTAATAGATGTAAGTGCTTTCGGCATTGACGGTGTAATAGAACTAGCAGCAATTAATTATAAGTGGGGGAAAGAGAACTTAATAATTATAAGCCTATACAGACCTCCATCTGGTAGCCTAGATAGTTTCTTTGATGTTCTTAATGACCTGCTTGTTCACATTGACAGTAAACACTGCAATAAAAATGGCTGGGTTAACATAATACTAACTGGAGATATAAACATTGACTTACTGTCCAATGACTCTGTATCAAAAAAACTAATGCTAATACTAGTTCAATTTAACTTAACATTTCTGATAAATGAGCCCACTAGAGGGATCAATAGTGTAAAATCATACATTGACAACATTATAACTAACATGTCCCACTAAACATGCAGTGCATCAGTTCTGAAGCTTGCTATTTCTGACCACCATGCAGTACAGGTATTGATAGAAGCTGAAAATCTTCATGTCAATAGAAAAGAGAAACAATATGTGACAAAAAGAATCACCAATGATGACAATGTTAAAGATTTCAACAGTTCACTGAAAAGCTTACAATGGGGTGAAAAAAAGGAAAAAATCGACAAAGTTCTTGGGAATTACAACCCAGAACAGCCTCAAACGGGACATGCATATTGATTCCTTAGCATGTAAGCTGTCGAAGAATGTGTTTGCTATAAATATGATTAGCAAATATTGTAAGGATATGTGTGTACTAAAAACTGCTTATCATGCCCTATTCTCATCAAACTTAAACTATGCTGTAGAAATATGGGGTACAACAACTCGAGCCAACCTAAGTACATTACTAATACTACAGAAAAAAGTTATCAAAATTATTTGTGGTGCCAAAGCTCAAGAATTATGTCAGAATCTGTTCCCAAAATTAGGTCTGCTTACCATTATAGGTGTATACATATTGAAAGTTATATTGCTTGTGAAAACAATAAATCCAAATTTCAACTGTGACTTGCACCAGTACGATAGAAGGCAAAAGTTCAGATACCATGTAAATAGCCACAGAACAGCTTTATATGAAGAAAATGCACTTCATGCTCGGCTGAAGCTAGGCAATGCCGTACCAAAAAGTCTCATAACCCTTCCTACTGACAATTTAAAAGATCAGCTAAAAAGAATTCTAATTGAAAACCCTTTTTATTCCCTAGACTAGAATTATATCTCTATGAAAAGTGTTTCATAAGTATGTCAAGCTCATAGTTTTAAGTAACCTACAACTAATATAAAAATTTTATGATGGACTTTATTTCTGCTGAGATAGTGAGGGTCAAATTCATATTATGGAAGTTACTTGAAATGTCTGGTCTGAGGCTCTCCATGGCAGCATCTACAGAACCTGACAACTCCGTCTTTTCAGTAACAGTTATGAAATGTTTGTTAAAATGTTCTTCAACACTATACACATCTGTCACCAATATATCATTTACTCTTAATGCTATTCGTCCCTCTTCATGTCTGGTTCTACCGGTCTCCTCCTTCACTATATCCCATATTGTCTTTATTTTGTTATCTGATATGACTATCTCTTCCTTGTAATATACTTGCTTTGATCTTTAATATTTTGCAGTATTTCTTGTAATGTGCTATAGCATCATCATCAGAACTATTTCGGATTGACAGATACAGTTTTCTTTTTGTTTTACAAGGTACCCCTATTCCTTGAGTAATCCATGGCTTCTTTGTAGACTTTGCTCTAACCTTGGTAAGTTTTTGGGGAAAACAGTGTTTGAATAAGGTAAGCACTTTATTATTTGCTTGGCTCTGACTCTCAGGGATTGTTGACACAGCAGCTGGAGGCAGCAGTCGTGTGTGCACAAGTTGTGTCTGAGTGACTGTGTGTGTGCTCTCATTTTCTGACAACGGCTATAGCCAGAGATTTAGTTGTGAGAACGTTCTTATCTTATCTGTGTGCCTGTCTGTGGCTCATCGATCATCTTTACTGTGAGTGGCTACCTATCCTCATTAGTATTTATTCTCAGAGTATTTGTGCAATTTATCTGTCACACAGTTTGATCAATGTTGTCTCATTTCATTAACCCTTTATTTGGCAGTGTTGCTCTCAAGCAACATCAAATTTACATTATCCTTATGGGACAACAAACACTTCCCAGTGCCTTTTACTGGCATTGTTGCCTCCAGGCAACGTTGCTTTACACACTGTGAATGCCAGTTGTAGTAATAGTTCAAGGTTTTCCACACGAGATGGCAGTTTGTGCAGTGGTGTTACAGAGATCTGAGCAACAGGGGTGTCTTATTTTGGTTCTGAAAGAGTGAATTTCAATAAATTGGCAGTAATCAGCAGATTTTCTTCAAGAAATACCTAGAGGTGAGTTTACAGCAGAAATATTTCAATCTAATATTGTTTTGAGTTACGTAAATAGTATAAAACTTTTATGTTGCCTGTGAGCATCATTGTCCATAGTTGGGACATGTGCCATTAGTATATCACATATGCTTACGGTGGATATTCAAAACAGTAAAATGATGGGACAGCAATGAAAAAAGAGGAATTGGTGTGCCCTGTCCCAGTATTGTACATCAGTACAACAAACGTATGGGAGAAGTTGATCTTGCTGGTATGCTGATAGAGCTCTACAGAGTACCAATGAAGACTAGGTGTTGGTACATGAGACTGTTTGGATTTATGCTAGATCTGAGTGTTGTAAATGCCTGGCTGATATTTTGAAGAGAATCTCTGGACAAGAAGACCTCACTGAAGTCATTCAGGGCAGATATTGCCAATGGTTTGATGTTTTCAGGGAAAAGGAAAGTAGGAAGGCCCTCAATAGACATAACACCACCACAAAACAAGAGGAGGAAGCCAAAAGCTCCAACTGTTGCACAAGATGTCAGATAATATGGAGCATTGGCCTGTATACGGTCCCAAAGGTCGTTGTCGTTATTGCCCATCTGGATTTTCTATAGTCATGTGTTCAAAATGCAATCTAGTATTGTGCTTCGTTCCAAAGAGGAACTGTTTCCAAAAATTCCATTGCAAGAAGAACTAGAAGGAAAAATGAAACAGATCTATTACACAGCAGGACTGCATAAATGTGTTTATAAATTAAATTATTCATGTACAGGAAACCTTTTGCTTGAGGTTAATGGCAAGCACTTTTTTCTATAAGATGTATAAATGTGGACTACTGCTGGCAATGTTGCTTGTAAGCAACATTTCATAATTTTTGTCAAAAATTTCTAAATCACTGAATTGTATTTCTTTAAGCATAATAAATAAATATAAGCACTGATTTTTTTGTTTTGTTTTTATTTTCACCATTTGCCAAATAAAGGGTTAATATGCTGTCTGCAACACATGAACAGCTGGCCTCATGAGTGGATTCCCACAATGGGCCAAACCTATAGGCCATTTCTATAAGTATCTCTAACAGATCAAGACTGCCAATCTCGAGCCCTTTGTTTCCCAGTGAACTGCAGGTCCTGCCCATCAGATCTAGTCTCACTGATCTCGTTCAGGCTGGCACTGTTTGTGTGTGGCGTAATGTGGCAGATATTCTCGGTTTATCCACGGATCCAGGACCGAGGTGCTCCTCACAGGTAAGAGGTCGTAGGTAATAGGTATCAGGAATTGTGACTCTCTCACTGCAAGTGCATTATGCAGTTCAGTGTTTTATACACATTGTATTTATTGTAGTACATCTTGGCACTTTCAAAGTAGTTTATATGTTAGAAAGTATGGACAATAAGAAGAAGAAAATGGTGGCAGTCAGTGGCAGTTTGTACGCTATATACGCATATATTTCTTGAAAGAAAAATCACACAATACCTGTAAAATAATAGACACAACACAGTGGGTAATAACATACAATAACGAACGTGGTAGAACCAACATTTTATTGGGGGTCATCTATAGTGTTGATTTACACAATTCTTCCCTGCCTTATACATCTCTTTCAACAGACCTCCTTTTTTCTGAGGTTATTAAATCAGTGTGGTTATTTTAAATCTGTCTTGCAACATCATGAAAGTGCATATTTTTGTCACCAGATGTGTTTTGTGGTATTGAAATAAAATAACAACAGTGGTCTTAATGAAACACATATGCCATCTCCATCTAAAAACAGTTGATGACAAAAGATGTTGATGTTAGATCCTTACTCACACAGGGAGGGGGAGTTGTTTAGGAGTCCTTACTTTTTTTTCCAACTTATGTCTTTACCTAAGTTATGAAGAAAATGTTTTGATATTATATAAGCTAGTTATTTACTGTGATTCTTTTCTTATGTGTGTATTTAATTACTGTATAAAACATTGTTTTACATAATGCTGAAGAAAAGGTCTTTAGTTCCTTTTCTTCCCTTTCTGTAACTACTTGAATATCGTACTGAAACTAAAACCCTCTGTAAACTTTGATGAAGCCAATTGTATGAAAAATACTGAAAGGCTAATAAAAATATTCTATTCTAAAAATATTCTATTCTTACCATCGAGATCTTAAAATTTGTCAGGGAAAAATGCTATAACGTGTCTGGAAATCAGGAAAATATCAGGGAATTTCACTTGGGGAAACTTGTGGCAATCCTGTACTACTTGTTACAAGAGAAGTGACAGAACAAGTGGAGAGAGGATGATAATGGCAATGACAAAATGCTATGTGGGATGATGAAAAATATAAAATGAGCTAAGGAACATTCCAAGCTCCTTATAGATGATAATCAAAATCTCATCATGGCTTATGTTAAGATTAAAGAAACATGGAAATCTTACATTGATGACTTGTTATATGTAAGTTATACACAAGAAGACACTGCTCTATCACATCCATTAGGCTCAGACAATGGAACAAATATTTCTTGGAATGATGTAGAGTATGCCTGGAAATACACCGAAACTGGAAGAATCAGCTGGTGTTGATGAAATGACAGGAGAAATGATAGCCGTGGGAATTACTGGAAAACAATGGATCTACAGACTCTTTTGTCAGATATGGAAAGAAGAGAAGGTACCTGCTTATTGGAAAATGGCCTTCATAGTTCAAATTTAAAAAAAAAAAAATGGTACAAAGAAATAATATATCTGTAGAGGTTGCTACCTTCTGTTGGAAAACTTTTTATTTACCAAGATTGCAAGGAAGGATATGACAATTACTAGCTTCAACCAGTTAAATGGGAGTCATCAGATCACATAACAGAAAGCAGTCTCTACATCTATTATTAAAGTGAGACACTTTGTCACAAACTTGTTTACAATTCCAAACTTAAAAACTGTAGTTACAATATACACTGTGTGATCACAAGTATCCAAACACCTGGCTGAAAATGACTTACAAGTTTGTGGTGCCCTACATTGGTAATGCTGGAATTCAATATGGTGTTGGCCTGTCCTTAGCCTTGATGACAGCTTCCACTCTCACAAGCATATGTTAAGTCAGGTGCTGGAAGGTTTCTTGGGGAATGGCAGCCCATTCTTCATGGAGTGCTGCACTGAGGAGAGGTATCGATGTCGGTCGGTTAGGCCTGGCACGAAGTCGACGTTCCAAAACATCCCAAAGGTGTTCTATAGGATTCAGGTCAGGTCTCTGTGCAGGCCAGTCCATTACATGGATGTTATTGTCGTGTAACCACTCCACCATAAGCCTTGCATTATCAGCAGGTGCTCAATCATGTTGAAAGATGCAATTGCCATCCCCGAATTGCTCTTCAACAGTGGGAACCAAGAAGGTGCTTAAAACATCAATGTAGGCCTATACTGCGATAGTGCCACGTAAAACAACAAGGGGTGCAAGCCCCCTCCATGAAAAACATGAGCACACCATAACACCAACATCTTTGAATTTTACTGTTTGCACTACACATGTTGGCAGATGATGTTCACTGGGCATTTGCCATACCTGCACCTTGCAATCGGATTGCTAGATTATTTACTGTGGTTCTTTACTCCACACAATGTTTCTCCACTGTTCAATCGTCCAATGTTTATGCTCCTTATACCAAACGAGGTGTCATTTGGCATTTGCTGGCATGATGTGTGGCTTATGAGCAGTTGCTCGACCATGAAATCCAAGTTTTCTTACCTTCTGCCTAACTGTCACAGTACTTGCAGTGGATACTGATGTAGTCTGGAATTCCTGCATGACGGTGTGGACAGATGTCTGCCTATTAGACATTATGACCCTCTTCAACTGTCAACAGTCTCTGTCAGCCTGTACGCTTTTCTGCTAAATGTTGCCCTTCCCATTTCCACTTTACCATGACATCATAAACAGTGGACCTAGAGATGTTTAGGAGTGTGGAAATCTCACATTCAGATATATGACACAACTGACACCCTATCACCTGACCACGTCTGAAGTCTGTGAGTTCAGCAGAGTGCACATTCTGCTTTTTCACGATGTCTAATGACTGCTGAGGTCGCTGATATGGAGTATGTGATAGTAGGTGGCAGCACAATGCACCTAATATGAAAAAAAAATGTTTGTTTTTGGGGGTGTGTGGATACTTTTCATCACATAGTGTATATACACTATGCACCCCTGCACTGTGTGGTAGAACAGATATATCATAATGAGGCAACATAAGAAGCCATCTTGTCTGTAGACAATAGACAATATCAGAAGAAGCTACCCAACTAACAGCAATGGACAGACCATTATGTGATTTGAAGGTTGAAACTATAGAGGAGTGTAGGTAATATCTACATATATACTCCGCAATCCACCATATGGTGTGTGGCGGAGGGTACTTTGTACCACAACTAGCATCTTCTCTCCCTGTTTCACTCCCAAACAGAACGAGGGAAAAATGACTGCCTATGTGCCTCTGTAGGAGCCCTAATCTCTCTTATCTTATCTTTGTGGTCTTTCGTGAAGTATAAGTTGGCGGCAGTAAAATTGTACTGCAGTCAGCCTCAAATGCTGGTTCTCTGAATTTCCTCAGTAGCGATTCACGAGAAGCACGCCTCCATTCCTCTAGAAACTCCCACTCGAGTTCCTGAAGTATTTCCATAACACTTGCATGATAATCAAGCCTACCAGTAACAAATCTAGCAGCCCACCTCTGAATTGCTTCTGTGTCCTCCCTCAATCCAACCTGATAGGCATCCCAAATGCTCGAGCAGTACTCAAGAATAGGCTGTATTAGTGTTTTATAAGCGGTCTCCTTTACAGATGAATCACATCTTCCCAAAATTCTACCAATGAACCAAAGACGACTATCCGCCTTCCCCACAACTGCCAGTACATGCTTTTCCCACTTCATATCGCTCTGCAATGTTACGCCCAAATATTTAATCGACGTGACTGTGTCAAGCACTGCACTACTAATGGCGTATTCAAACATTACGGGATTCTTTTTCCTATTCATCTGCATTAATTTACATTTATCTATATTTAGAGTTAGCTGCCATTCTTTACACCAATTACAAATCCTGTCCAAGTCAACTCTATCCTCCTACAGTCATTCAACGATGTCACCTTCCCGTACACCAAAGCATCATCAGCAAACAGCCACACATTGCTATCCACCCTATCCAAAAGAGAGTGAATCATTTTGTGGGGGGGGCAGAAGAGGGAGAATGCTTGTGGCATCACCATATTGTCCCTCCAGTGCTGTCAGCACTGCACTCTCATTCATCAGCTGACTGGGCTGCTAAGTGGTTGCATGGCTAGCAGTATTGTTATTCGTAAGAGTCTCACCATCCCAATGGATATGTTATGCACCTAGTAGAGTATGTTCTACCTATATTTTAATTTCACATTTCAGTCGTCCTTTCTCAGTAGTTTTGTCTTGCTATTTTCATCTGTTCCAGTCTGTTTTTGATGTACTAATTTTGATGCAGTCTATAAAACAACATAAGTAATGCATTTTTCATCATTATACACGATTCTTTTTATTGAGACAATATGATGACAGTGATGACACTTCCTAAGTGAAGAAGCACTCTTAACAACTTGTGGCTGAGACCTGTTGGAAATGTTTGACAAAGTATCCTTACATTTTTCATTTATATTCGCGCGAATATGTAGTTGCTGCATGAATTACTGTATATAGCAAGCAATGTTGTAGCCATGTAAATGAACAATATACTACTAACATCTACATTTACATCTACATCTACATCCATACTCCGCAAGCCACCTGACGGTATGGTGCAGGGTACCCTGAGTACCTCTATCGGTTCTCCCTTATATTCCAGTCTCATATTGCTTGTGGAAAGAAGGATTGTCGGTATGCCTCTGTGTAGGCTCTCATCTCTCTGATTTTATCCTCAGACTCTCGTCACGAGATATACCTAGGAGGGAGCAATATACTGCTCGACTCTTCGGTGAAGGTATGTTCTCAAACTTAAACAAAAGCCCGTACCGAGCTACTAAGCGTCTCTCCTGCAGAGTCTTCCACTGGAGTTTAATTATCATCTCCGTAATGATTTTGCAATTACTAAATGATCCTGTAATGAAGTGCGCTGGTCTCTGTTGGATCTCCTCTCTCTTCTATCAACCCTATCTAGTACGGATCCCACACTGGTGAGCAGTATTCAAGCAGTGGGCGAACAAGCGTACTGTAACCTACTTCCTTTGTTTTCGGATTGCATTTCCTTAGGATTCTTCCAATGAATCTCAGTCTGGCATCTGCTTTACCGACGATCAACTTTATATGATCATTCCATTTTAAATCACTCCTAATGTGTACTCCCAGATAATTTATGGAATTAACTGCTTCCAGTTGCTGACCTGCTATTTTGTAGCTAAATGATAAGTGATCTATCTTTCTATGTATTCGCAGCACATTACACTTGTCTACATTGAGATTCAATTGCCATTCCCTGCACCATGTGTCAATTCCCTGCAGATCCTCCTGCATTTCAGTACAATTTTCCATTGTTACAACCTCTCGATATACAACAGCATCATCTGCAAAAAGCCTCAGTGAACTTTTGATATCATCCACAAGGTCATTTATGTATATTGTGAATAGCAATGGCCCTACGACACTCCCCTGTGGCACACCTGAAATCACTCTTACTTCAGAAGCCTTCTCTCCATTGATAGTTTTGTAGACAGTGCAATTGTCCAACACTATTTTAGAATGAATACAGACAGCAAGAAAACAAACATGCACTGAAATGACCTTTAACAGCAGAAGCGGTAATACTGTGCTCAAGCAAAAACGACAGCAATGATAATGAATTTCAATAGCTACTTGGCACTACAGAAAGTACAAATGACACATTTTAGCAAAGTACACCTGGATCAGCCATGGCAGGCAGTCATGTAAAAACATATCTATAATTATACAAGAAAAGCAACATTGGTCATTTTGTAATAAGACTGATATAAGTCTGAATGCAAATATAAGCCGGCCGTTGTGGCTGTGCATTTCTAGGCGCTGCAGTCTGGAACCACGTGAGTGCTACGGTCGCAGGTATGAATCCTGCCTCGGGCATGGATGTGTGTGATGTCCTTAGGTTAGTTAGGTTTAAGCAGTTCTAAGTTCTAGGGGACTGATGACCTCAGATGTTAAGTCTCATAATTCTCAGAGCCATTTGAAAAGTGTTTTTGCAAATATAAACACTGTACTGTGTTATTCCACAGTGACATGAACGTAACATACTTCAAACTAATGATAACTGTTGATCATAAACTTGTGCTTTATATATTCAAGTCAACCTAATAAATTACTTTTGTAACTAATTTTGCACTTTCCCAGTTTGTCAAACCATAAGAAGATAAAAAAATGACTGATTTCGTGAACTGTGAGTGTATTAAAACGATTCACGTTGTCTGTCGCACTTCACATAGTGTAGACCGGGAACTGTCTCTTAGGCATGCCCGATGTAAAACTGACTGGGCGCGGCCCATGCTGCCTGAGTTGTTCTTGTTCCACCGGCAGAGGGCGCAGCTCAATTCTCGCATACCCTCTCGTGGATGGGACTTTACTTGCGGAAACTACTGTCCGTGACGCGCCTTGCCAATGTGCGCCATCCGCGATCTTTCTAGTGGCCACTGCACTCTTCCTCCTTCAGGGGGGTAAAGCCACTGTGATCCTCTGTGTTGTAAGGTGGAGCATCGTGCAGTAGCGATGACCTCCACATCCACTGGAATGCTGAAATTGGGGGGATCTGCCAACCCTCAAGAAGGAACCTTCGAATACGGTTGGAAGTGACCCACACAAAGAGGCCCCCGTCGTCCCACCACTGGAGCCCGGGCTGAACGTGCGACAAGCTGTTGAACTCCAGATCCCGTTGCACCTCGGGAGGGGCAAGACCCAGTGGCGGGGACAATGGGGAAGGTACGACCGCAGGTGAACCAGCCTCCTGAGAGGGGGGGGCGGCTCTCGTCGGGGCATCTCTAACGATGGGGATGTCAGTGCTGGAGCTACTGGCGGCCGCCACGGCTGAGAACCATCGCAGCAGTGCGGCGGAGTCACAGGGGGGAGGGGCGGTAGTGTCCCTGGAGAAAACAACACTGGTGCCGGCAATGGGGAAGCCGGCGCCCGAGGGGTTGGATGGTGGGTGCCCAAATGTGGACGTAGCTGATTTTGGTGACGACATACCTCCCGGTCCCCCACCTGCAAGGTATAGAGCTGGCGGCCATTGCGGTGCAGGACCATCACCGGTATCCAATGTGGGTTGCGACCAAACCCACGTGCCCAGACCGACATACCTGGTGGAAAGCCAGGTACCCCATTTTGTTAATACCGGCGAGGACCAGGCCAGAGGAGGTGCAAGCAGAGTCCTAGGTTGGCGCCCGTGGAGGAGCTCTGTGAGGCTGCGTTCTCCCATCGGTGTGGTCTGGTATGCTCTCCGGTAGAACGTCACCTCCTCCACAGGAAATTCATGCACATACTTTTTCATCTGCATCTTAAATGTGCGCACCATGCACTCGGCTTCTCCATTCGATTGTGGATGAAAGGGGGGGGAGAGCAAACATGCCGAATACTGAAGCACCTACAAAAATCCTGGAAGGTCTGCGAAATAAACTGAGGTCCATTGTCCAATACCAGGGTGACTGGCAGACCTCGCACAGAAAAGATTTTTGCGAGTGTCTGGATTGCAACTTCTGTAGCTGTTGAGGAGCAGCGAACCACATATGGGAATCGGGAATAAGCATCTATGACAATGATCCAAAAGCCATTGAGAAATGGGTCCACAAAATCTATGTGAACACGTTCCCATGCCTGGGTTGCAGGCAGCCACGAAGATACGCCGACCTGGGAGACGCCTGTTGGCTTGCACACTGGGAACAGGTGGTCACCAAGTGCTCAATTTCTCTGTCAATACCGGGCCAGTACACATGTCTTCAAGCCAAGGTTCTAGTACGGGAAACACCCCAGTTCCCTCATGTAATAACGTGAGGACCTCCCTTTGCAAACTTGCAGGAACATCCACACGAGGAGCTGTATCATCGGTAGCCACAAGGAGATCTCCTTCCAAGACTGAGAGGCGGTCTCATAGAACAAAATAATTATGAAGAGGGTCTGAGGCCCGGCCTGGGGGTCGTGACGACCACCCCTGCTGAACGAGGCGAACTACTTGCTGGAGAACTGGGTCAGCTGCCGTTTCCCTGGCGACTCTAGAACTAATGATGAGGAAGCCATCAACCACTTGGCGGGACACCACATCCAAATGAAAACACATAATCTCCTCCTGATCGAACTTAGGATCCGGGGCCACCAGAGGATGGGAAAGAGCGTCGGCGTTGACATGCTGTCCGGTAGGGCAAAAATGAATGTCATAATGGTACTGAGAGAGGAGCAAGGCTCAGTGCTGCAGTCTGTGGGCCACCCTATCCGGAATCTGAGAAGTGGGGCCAAATAACGATATTAACGGCTTATGGCCAGTGATTAACTGAAACTTTGTGCCATACAAGAAAGGGTGAAACTTGGTAACAGCGTAGACAATGTCCAAAGCCTCTTTTTCCACCTGGAAGTAATGGGCCTGCGCAAGACTAAGAGCTTTAGACGCAAATGCCAGCAGCTGCTTGGAACCACCAGCGTTGTGATGGGCCAGGACTGCCCCCACCCCATACTGCGAAGCATCTGTAGCCAGGACCAACGGCTTGTGGGGGTCAAAAGTAGCCAAACAAGGTGCTGACATGAGGAGGCCCTCCAACCAGGTGAACGCTCGCTCGCAAGCAGGCAACCAATCAAAAGGAACACCCTTGCGAAGAAGGCAGTACACGGGGTGGGCTATGGTGGAAGCCCTGGGAATGAACCGGTGGTAATAGGCAATCTTGCCTAAAAAAAGCTGGCAACTCCTTCAGCAAAGCGGGCCGCAGAAGGTCAATGATATCCCGGACTAAACTTCCTAGCATCTGGACGCCATGTGGAGAGATGGTGTAGCCCACATACTCAATGGACGCTTGGAAGAAGTTTGACTTACACAGGTTGCAGTGCAGGCCCACGGACCTGAATTTGAGAAAGAGGGTTCAAAGGTTGTGCAAGTGTTCCTTCATGCTGCAGCCTGTGACAATTATGTCGTCCAGGTAATTAATACAATGAGACGTGACATGCTCAAGATAACACTGAATTATTGCCAGGGCACTGGATTTTCCGAAGGCCAACTGCTGGTATTGGTAAAGGCCAAACGGAGTGTTGACGACTACCAGCCGTTTGGAGTCCTCATCAAGTGGTATCTTATAAGCCCCTGAAAGATCAATTTTTGAAAAATATTGCCCTCCCGCCACGTCGGAGAACAATTCATCAGAACAAGGTTCAAAATGCTTCAAATGTCTCTGAGTACTATGGGACTCAACTGCTGTAGTCATCAGTCCCCTAGAACTTAGAACTACTTAAACCTAACTAACATAAGGACATCACACACATCCATGCCCGAGGCAGGATTCAAACCGGCGACCGTAGCAGTCGCACGGTTCCAGACCGCGCGTAGAACCGCGAGACCACCACGGCCGGCATCGGAACAAGGCAAGGGATAGGTGTCCACCACCAATTGGGAATTAATGGTGGCCTTGAAATCGCCACAAAGACGTAATTTTCCTGAGGGTTTCCTGACAATAATGAGGGGCGAAGCCCACTCACTAGAAGAAATGGGAAGAACGACCCCTAGGGCTGTCAGCCGGTCTAGCTGTGCTTACACCTGAGGGCAGAGAGCCAAGGGGATCTGCCTCGTGCATAAAAAACGTGGGCGAGCCAACGCCTTCCACGTTAAGTGAGCTTCAAAGTCTGAAACACGCCCCAGGCCCTCCTCAAAGTTATCCTTAAAGTCAAAGGTCAAAGCTTCCAAAGACTGATAAGGAACATCATCGGAAACTAACTGTGTGGTGTCTGCGATGGACAAACCGAAAGCTTGAAAGGCATCCAATTCAAAAAGGTTAGCGGAGCTCACATCAGTGACAACAATAAAAGTAATAGGCCGAGTGACTGATTTGTAAGTAACATCGGTAGTGAATTGACCCAGTAGGGGAATGAACTGTTTACCATAACTGCGGAGACGCTGGTAAACTGGCGCCAACGGGGGCGTCCCAAGGTCAGAGTAAGTTTGTGCATTCAACAAAGAAACTGCTGCACCCATATCTACTTGCAGCTGAAATCGACGCGACCGAAGCGACACCTCGATAAAGAGTTTGTGTGCCAATGCGTCGGGAGCCTGGCCCAGTGAAACTTCCTGAATGTCGACGTCCATGTCCTCTGTACCTGCCTCCTTCGATTCTTGAGGCTGAGCGGCAAACTTTAGCAATGTGTCCTTTTTTATGACATTTGCGACAAGCGGCCCAACGCTGGGGGCACTCTGACCGATCGTGTTGTATAGCATGACGCACTGGACGGTAACAGGGACTGGCAGCCTGCTCTGTTTACGCGCCGTGCGGGAGCGGCCATAAAGCCCGGTCCACACGCAACGATCTGTCTGCGCAGACATCGGCGCAGATGTCTGTACATGCAAAAGATCGCTGCAAATGTGGTGTGTTCACACGACACAAACCCCAATCTACCACTCGCCCGCCATCTGTCATTGTGGAAAAGAAATCAGTAGCAAGCGACTACGCTCCCCGTAAACGTCAAAAATTTAATTCAGTTATTTTGAAATATAGAAATGGAGGAGGTTCTGTTGTGGTCTGTGTTCGCAACTTTTGTTGCAAAAAACATTCAGACCAACCACTGGAAACAGAGAAAGCGGTCAAAATGATGTAGACAGTGGCTGCTAAAGCGAAAGCAGTTTTCTCACGTAAATTTACTGCGAGAGTTGCAGGGCGAACCTAACGACTGGCGAAATTATTTGCGGATGGATGTCGAAACATAATTATCTCTTAAAGCTTGTAACCCCTCATATTATGAGAAAAAATACTTGTATAGAGAAGGGCAATTTCTCCTCATGAACGGCTGGCGGTGACATTAAGATTTCTAGCAACAGGAAGGAGCTAAAGGATTTGGAATTTTCAACTGCAATATCGAAACAAGAGTTGAGTGAAATAATACCCACAATTTTTCAATTAGAGCATTGTATGGTGCTGTCTTTTTGTCTCAGTCACTATATTCTTTACTTTAATCTACCACAAACATGGGTGGTTTCTATGTAGTTCAATGAATTCACTTGCAAACTCTCGAGAACACTGACGAGTATCAGCCATTTTAATGCCCTGTGCGCACAAATACAAACACTAGACTGAACAAACAGCTGTTTCGCGCCAGATTTGCGGCGACCTCCTGTCCACGCGCTCCAACTTGTCTGCGCAGATGTGGATTGAACCCACAGATTTGATAGGTTTCGCTCAAACCTCTAACTACAACTTCCAGGTCTGCACACACCTCAGGTTGGTGCAAAGCTTCTGTCCACACGCAACATTCTGTCTGCACAGATGTGATGTGCGCAGACATTTGCACAGACAGATCATTGCGTGTGGACGGGCCTTAATGTCCGGGATTGTACCACTCGCACATCGTCGACCCCGGACGCAGTGGACGCGTCCGCGCCGCCCTGAACCGCCACGACGTCGCACCAACTGTTGACCTGTGGCGTGAGAGACTTCATACGATTGAGCAATGGACAGGACTTCCTCGAGGGAAGGGTCTTACAACTGCAGGGCCCGTTGCCGGGCCTCGCTATCAGGGGCTGAATGGACAATGACGTCTCGCACCATAACGTGGGCATACGACTCTCGCGACTGCTCCGTGACAGAATGACACTTGCAACTAAGACCATGCAGGGTAGCGGCCCACGCGCGGTAAGACTGATGGGGCTGCTTCTTGCATTGGTAGAACTCGACCCTAGCCGCCACAACATGCGTGCGGCGGCGATAACGTGAAGACAGCAATGAACACAAAGCGTCAAAAGAGTAGGACCAGGGTTCCTGCAATGGCGCTAGATGCCGCAGAACAGCGAGGGAGATATCTAAGACGAGAAAAGAGCACGACATACCTCCGTATCGGCAACATGAAACGCCTGGGATTGCTGCCGAAGGCGATGTTTGTACACGTCCATCTCGTCATACGGGGGAAAGGGAGGAGGGAACGGCGCTGGAGCAGAATGCGTGGAGAGCATCGCCGGAAGCGCTTGTTTCATGGTGGCCATGAGCTCCGTCTGCTGCTCAACCAAAACCCGCACTAAATCCTCCATGCCGTGGATAAACTGTGAAACCGGAACAACGACGCAACACACAAAAGAACGACCTTACTCGTCGCCAATTGTGTATTAACATGATTCACGTTGCCCGTCGCACTTCACATAGTGTAGACTGGGAACTGTCTGCTAGGTATGCCCAATGTAAAACTGACTGCGCATGGCCCGTGCTGCCTGAGTTGTTCTTGTTCTGCCAGCAGAATTCTCGCGTGCCCTCTGGTGGACAGGTCTTTACTTGTGGCAACTACTGTCCGTGATGCGCCGTGCCGATGTGTGCCTCCCGCGATCTTTCTGGTGGCTACTGCAGTGAGAAATTACTTCCATGTACTCTTATGATAGCTCTTGGTAATCACTACTTGCCTCTACAGAAATAAAATATAAAACTGCTTAATCATTGTTTCAAAGATGGATTCATAGCTGCTAATAACATGTAATGCAACCACAGTCACAACTGCCACACAGTCAACGTGCTGGTGAATTTAGTACTTACCAACTACAAGCCAATAAATCAACACCATCTTCTTCTCTGTCAGACTGTAATGAATCTGGTTTGTTAATGAATGAGGTTTATTACAAAAGGCTCTATAATACAGTCCCTGCTAATTTCTTGTTGATAGTCCTCAGACTGTAATTTTTCTACGTCGTACTCAGTCTGCCCGTGCAAAAATTGTGATGCTCTCAATTACTGCTTGCATAAGACCCTCAACATCTGCAGTTTTAAAGGAATTCTTTTCTGTAACATAAGCTTTCAACTGCACCCATATTACCTTGATGAGATTGTAATGGCACTGGTATGGTAGAAATCTAATTGCTTGTTGTCTATTGATCTCATTTATCTCATATTTATGGTAAGATGGCTTATTTGGTTTGCCAAGCAGCATCAGTTCGACTCTGGTTCATGACAGGTTGTGAAGCGTGTTATTACTCAGTAACCAAGTGATAATATCTGATTAGATTAGATTAGTTTGTGTTCCATAGATCCATGCTGAGGAGATCCTCGTGGATGTGGAACATGTCTTTTTTTTTTTTTTTTTTTAGCTGAAATAACAGTACTAATAGTATGAATATATGCAATACATCATTTGTTTCTATTAAAAAAATTCGCCAATGGAGTAGAAGGAGTTGGCCACTAGTAAGTCTTTCAGGCTCCTTTCAAACTGATCTTTATTTGTAACTAAATTTTTTGTGTTTGCTGGAAAATTATTGAAGATGAGTGTTCCTGAGTAGTGGACCCCTTTTTGAACTACAGTAAGTGCTTTTAAGTCCTTGTGCAGATCATTTTTGCTCCTGGTATTGTATGTATGAACTGAGCTGTTTGTTGGAAAAAGAGATATATTATTTAGCACAAATTTCATTAAGGAGTAAATATACTGAGAGGCAGTAGTTAGTATACCCAGTTCTTTGAAGAGGTTTCTACAGGAAGTCCATGAATTTACTCCACAAATAATACAAATTACCAGCTTTTGGACTCTGAAAACTTTTATTTGACTTGAAGAGTTACCCCAAAGTATTATACCATATGACATTATGGAATGAAAGTAGGCAAAGTATGCGTGCTTTTTCATTTTTATGTTGCCTAGATCTGCTAACTCTCGAATTGCAAATACAGATTTGTTAAGGCTTTTTGCAGTTCTGTGGTGTAATCCCAGGAATTTAAGACTGTCAACCTCTTCTATCTGCTGTTCTTCATACTTTATGCATATGCTGGGTGGAAACCTCTTCCAGGTTCTGAATTGCATGTAGTGAGCCTTTTAAAAGTTTAATGACAATGAGTTGGCTTTAAACCATTTATTAATATCCATGAATATATCATTAGCAGATCTTTCTAGAACTACACTCAACATACTATTTATTGCAATACTTGTCATCTGCAAACAAAACGAACTCTGCTTCTGGCAGTGTAACTGATGAGAGATCATTAATGTACATAAGAAAAAGCAATGGCCCTAAGATGGATCCTTGTGGGACACCACATGTAATTTCTTCCCATTCTGATGATGACTCATGACTTAATTCACTAGTCCCTTGCACTGACACCCTTTGTTTCCTGTTGGCGAGGTATGACTTGAACCATTTTGCAGCACTGCCCATGACACCATAGAATTCTAATTTATTTAAAAGGATGTTGTGGTTCACACAATCAAATGCCTTGGACAAATCACAGAAAATACCTGCTGCTTGTAATTTGTTATTTAATGAATTAAGTACATTTTCACTGTAGGTGTAAATAGCCTTCTCAATATCAGAACCCTTCAGAAATCCATACTGTGATCATATGTTATTTGTGGTCAGATGGTTGAGAAGCTGCCTGTACATTACTTTTTCTAAAATTTTTGAGAATGCTGCCAAAAGTGAAATTGGACTGTAGTTTGATGGTTTCTCTTTATCCCCTTTCTTGAATAGAGGCTTAACATCTGCATATTTTAACCAGTCAGGAAATGTCCCAGTTACAATTGACTGGTTACACAAGTAACTTAGAATTGTACTAAACTCACAAGAACATGCCTTCATTAAATTTGTTGATATCTCATCATAACCACTAGAATGCTTTGTTTTTAAAGATTTTATTATGGAAGTTATTTCTTTTGGTGAAGTGTGTGACATATTCATGTAGCTGAAGCTATTTGTAAAGGCTAGTTCCAGATATTCAAGGGCGTTATTTACTGATCCTGAAAATCCCATTCTATCAGTAACAGATATAAAGTACTTGTTAAATATATTTGCCACACTATGCCCATCGGTTACTAATGTGTCATCTACCCTTAATGCCATTTGCTCCTGTTCCTTTCTGTTTCTACCAGTCTCCTCTTTCACTATGTCCCATATTGTTTTTATTTTGTTCCCTGACATTGCTATCTTCTTCTCATAGTGCATTTGTTTAGATGTCTGAATTACTTTTTTTAATATTTTACAGTATTCCTTGTATTTAGGTAAATCATCAGCATTGGAGCTATTCTTGGTCGACAGATACATTTTCCTTTTTGTCTTACAGGAAATTTTTATGCCTTGTGTAATCCATGGTTTTATTATAGACTTCTGTTTAATTTGGATAACTTTTAGAGGAAAACAGTTTTCAAACATGTTACTGACATTGTTCATGAATATATTTTATGTTTCATTCATGTCATGAGCACTATAAGCATCTTTCCAGTTTATATCTTTGAGCAGTTTTCTAAAACACACAATTTTTGGTTGACTGACTACTCTCTTGTACTCAGATTTAGCAGTCTTGATAATCTGCTTAGGATTTACATCTAAAACAAGGAGCTGCATGTCATGATCTGATAGCCCATTTAGTACAGGTTTTGTGATATAATTTTGTTCCTTTGTATTGTCAATAAAAATGTTATCAATGGCTGTCCTTGAGGATTTAGTGATGCTAGTTGTAATGTTTACTGTGTGAGTTACATTGAAAGACAACATTACTAACTGCAGTAAATGTTTACTGGAAGACTGCATTAGAAAATCTGTATTAAAGTCACCAGCAATCAAAATTTCTTTGTTTCTTCCTATTAAATAACCCAAAAGAGCTTCTAGATGATTTATGAATAGATTATAATTTCCTGTAGGTGCTCGGTAAATACCTACTATTATATAGGATCTGTTATGGAACTCTACTTCTGTTACACATGCTTCTAGATGCTGGTCTAAACAGAATTTATTAATGTCAATGTTCTTGAATTTATGGCAGTTTTTAATAAATGTGGCAACTCCTCCTCCATCCATATCTACTCTGCAGAAGAAGGAAGCTAGCTTAAATCCTGAAATGTCTAACATATCTATAACATATCTGCCTGGTATGGGCAGTAGGGATTTTGTTGAGTTGCACTGAATAGACACTGGTGTTGTCCATCACAATAACTGAATTTGGTTGGAGATAATAATTGTTTTGTAAACTGTAGTTTAAATACACCACACATCATCTTGCTATAGTAACACTCAGAGTTCTTTGACTTTGAAGCCTTAAATATTAGTTTACTCTAAGGAATAAATCCTGCGTCCACTGACCCTGCATGTATGGTAATAAGTCGATTACCTTTAGCTACAGGAACTTTAAAACCAGCAAATCCATTGCTCATTTTCCAGCACATTACTGGCGTGGTTTTGGTTCACATACATTTCTTTGCTATAAAATATGTGAGATGTCCCACTATCTTGAATCTGCTGCATTCTTCTCAAAAATCTAATTCTTGCAGCTACAATATAACTTCTCTCCATAAGAAATTTTCTCCCATCATCAATCTTACAATATCAAAAGCCCATTTCCTTTAATGTCTACAGCACTGTCCATTGACTACCAGATGGTAGAGTTTTATCAGTACTGGCTCTCCCAAGGCCGTCAGTAGTCCCAACGGAATGTTGTCTACTCCCGCAGCCTTGTTTCGACTTAGGTCTTTCAGTGTTATGTCAACTCTTCGTATCTCCCATTTCATCTTCATCTACATCCTCTTCCATTTCCATAATATTGTCCTCAAGAACATTGCCCCTGTATAGACCCTCTATATATTCCTTCCACCTTTCTGCTTTCCCTTCTTTGTTTAGAACTAGGTTTCCATCTGAGCTCTCGATATTCATACAAGTGGTTCTCTTTTCTCCAAAGGTCTCTTTAATTTACCTGTAGGCAGTATCTATCTTACCCCTAGTGAGATAACCCTCTACATCGTTACATTTATCCTCTAGCCATCCCTGCTTAGCCATTTTGCACTTCCTGTCGATCTCATTTTTGAGATGTTTGTATTCCTTTTTGCCTGCTTCATTTACTGCATTTTTATATTTTCTCCTTTCATCAATTAAATTCAATATTTCTTCTGTTACCCAAGGATTTCTACTAGCCCTCTTTTTTTTACCTACTTGAACCTCTGCTGCCTTCACTACTTCATCCCTCAAAGCTACCTATTCTTCTTCTACTGTATTTCTTTCCCCCATTCCTACCATTTGTTCCCTTACGCTCTCCCTGAAACTCTGTACAACCTCTGGTTTAGTCAGTTTATCCAGGTCCCACCTCCTTAAATTCCCACCTTTTTGCAGTTTCTTCAGTTTTAACAGTTCATAACCAATAGATTGTGGTCAGAGTCCACATCTGCCCCTGGAAATGTCTTACAATTTAAAACCTGGTTCATAAATCTCTGTCTTACCATTACATAATCTATGTGAAATCTGTCAGTATCTCCAGGCTTCTTCCATGTATACAACCTCCTTTTATGGTTCTTCAGTGATGTTGAGGAACAGCTGAAATTGTTAAAATTGAACAAAACTCCAGGTCCCAATGGAATCCCTGTGAGATTCTATCCTGAATATGTGGCTGAGTTAGCCCCTTTTCTCACTATAATCTATCATAGACCCCTCAAATAAAAACCTGTGCCCACTTCTTGGAGAAAGGCACAGGTCACACCTGTCTGCAAGAAAGATAGTAGATTTGTTGCAGAATCTTGGAACATGTCCTGTGATCAAACATAATAGGGTATCTTGTACAGAATGGCCTCCTCAATGTCAACTGGCATGGTTTTCAAAAACATTGATCATGTAATTTCTAATTTGTAATTTATTTGTGTGAAACATGTAATTACATGCATAACAATTGGTAGTACAATACAACAGTATCAATCTAATTTTACTTTATAATAGGAACTTAAGAATGTAGTCCAAATTATTTGACATAATAGTACTTTAGATTTTAGTTTCTACAGTAGGCTATAGAAGCACTCCTCAATGAGCCACAATTTTAGATGTTTTTTTAATGTCTCTCCAGTTAGTACCTGGCAGTGCATTGAAGTATTTTGCTCCATTAATATATGGACTGTTTGCAGTTTTATTCAGTCTTTTGTGTATCATATGGTAATTTTGTACTTGTCTAGTATTGTGATCATGAATTTCTGCATTACAACAAGTATATTTCTTATCTTCTACAGTTAACACTATTGTTTCAAACATATACATTGAACAGGTAGTCAGAATTTTAAATTCTATGAACAATTCCTTACATGATGTTTGAACATCTTTTTTGCCTAATATTCTCTAAGCTCTTTTCTGAAGTTTAAATACTCGGTCTACTCACACTTTTCTCACGTGACATACTGAAAGCTTTGGATCAAGGCAACCAGGTAGATGCAGTGTTTCTCAATTTCTGAAAAGCATTTGACTCAGTACCGCACCTACACTTATTGTCAAAAGTATGATCATATAGGGAGGGCATCAAGTGACATTTGTGACTATATTGAGGACCTTTTGGTAGGGAGGACACAGCATGTTACCTTGGATGGAGAGTCATCATCAGATGTAGAAGTAACTTCGGGTATGCCTCAGGGAACTTTGTTGGGACCCTTGCTATTCATGTTGTATATTAATGACCTTGCAGGCAATGTTAATAATAAACTCAGGCTTTTTGCAGATGATGCAGTTATCTATAATGAATTACTATCTGAGAGAAGCTGCATAAAGATTCAGTCAGATCTTGATAAGATTTCAACATGGTGCAGAGACTGGCAATTTGCTCTTTATGTTCAGAAATGTAAAATGGCACACTTCATGAAATGATAAAACATAATGTCTTATAACTATGGAATTTGCCAACTCATACAAATACATGGGTGTTACACTTTATAGGGATAAGGAATGGAATGATCACATAGGCTCAGGCATGGGTAAAGCAGATTATAGACTTTGGTTTGTTGGTAGAATACTGGGGAAGTGTAATCAGTCTGCAAAACAGATTGCTTGTAAATCACTTGTGCGATCAGCTCCAGAAATTTGCTCAAGTGTGTGGGGCCCATACCAGATAGGACTGAAGGGGATAGTGAATATGTATGAAGCAGGACAGCATGAATGGTCATAGCTTTGCTTAATCCACACAAGGATACTGAAGGAACTGAAATGGCAGGCCCTTGAAGACAGGTGTAAACTAACCTGGGAAAGTTATTAACAAAGTTTCAAGAACAGGCTTTAAATGATTATGCTACGGATATTTTTATATAGATCTCCAGATACCCACCTAAAAAAATTCAATACTCGGCTTGATACTTTACTAAATAAAGTAGTAACAAATCACAAAATAGTTCTTATATGTGGAGACCTAAATGTAGACTTTAGTAAGCAAATAAATTCAAAATCTGAGCTGATGAACATATTAACATCCAATAATTTGGAGGTTACAATCCACTACCATAGACCAAATAATAATAAGCTCCAAAACAAAATATAAATCAGTTGTAATACAAGCTGGACTGGCAGACCATCATGCACAGGATATAACCTTTAGTGTAAACTTTCAGTAATACTGCAATACAATCATTCCAGAATTATCTCCAACAAGAATCATGGGATATAGTGTATAGTACAGAAAATATTTCTGATAAGTTTCAGACATTCATGAATATTTTTAAATATTATTTTGATCTTGCTTTTCCATTGAAAGCCAAAACAGCACAAACCACTAAAAGCAACAAGTGGATTACTAGTGGTATAAGGAAATCTTGTGCTAGAAAACGGCACCTTCACAATATTGCAAAAAGCTACAACACAACTCAGGAGTTTGATAGTTACTTTAAAAAATAAAAATCTATCTTAAACAAAATAATAAAGGAGGCAAAGAAACGAGAAAATTACAAATACATAGAAGATGCTCCAAACAGAACCAAAGCAATCTGGCAAGCTGTAAAAAAAGAAGCCAAATCTTACAAAAGTAGAGGTAATAATATAGTATTAAAGGCTGGCTTGGAAAACATTAATCACCCACAGGAAGCAGCTAATATATTTAATAACTATTTTATAAATGTAACAGAGAAACTACTACAACAGACTTCTAATAGAAAACAGCATACAGAAACAGGGAAAAAAGTCTCAAGCAGATCATTGTTTCTGTACCCAACAAATGTAGAAGAAGTACAAGTTAGAATAAAAAGTCTCAAAATGAAACAATCTGCAGGTGTAGATGACATACCTGATTTCATTATGAAGAAATGTGGGGACTTAATTACTAAGCCCTTAACCCACCTATGTAACCTATCTTTTGCTACAGGAACTTTTCCTTCATGTTTGAAAATAGCAAATGTAAAGCCATTATACAAGAAAGGAAACAAATATGATGTTTCCAACTACAGACCACTTGTAGGGAAGCAGCCTACTCACGCCTTATAAAATTCACATCAGTCTTTCCATTGTGTGCCAACCAGTCTGCTGTAACTAGCTTTGACGTCATAAATGTAGCGCTATACTTTAAAAATCAAGTAAATAACATGAAACGTTTCTAGCATGTCAGGAGTAATACTAAATCAATATGTGTTGAATATCAGTTCAATAACTTTAACCATTTTCGAAATTTGGACATTTTTCTGTAAAAATCATTGGCGCAACAGAAAAGAGCTAGAAACTTAAAAAAAATTTATATTTAGATTCCTTTTGCATAATAATTTAGTAGAAACAGTATTCTGGATATCACAAATTAAAATTTTAGTTGACATTCATGATTTTCTGGTTTTTATCTTAAAAATTACGGAAGCAAGGTAGATTAAGTACGAGAATAAATAAAGCTAGGATGTTTAAATTTAAGTAGAAGGGAGTTCCACTATAATCATAAAGATGTGAGAAGTTTCAACTGAATAACTATAAAACTATAGTGACAGCGTATCTCCAAAGGGCAAGTTCAGAGCTCATCTACTGCGTGTAGTGTAATTAAATTAATTATCTCGCCAAAAATATTTGACTTAGCCACGTCAGACTTTTATTATGATTACTTGCCTGTGTGCTGATTGCACATTTAAATTGAGAGCTTCATCGGCCATCAGCAAAGGAAGCAATCATTTATTCGATAACTTGAAGCGGTGCATTACTAGCACAGCAGCTAGTTGGGAGAGCAGATTTGATCAGGCATTCCCTTATCCGTCTGCTCCACAGCTTTATATGTAAGAAAGCTGCGTGAAAAAGGAAGGCCCCAGTTATCTCCAGATGCTGATTAGCGCACCACCTGTGCCGGGAGTCGCGTCGCGTCAGTATAGTTGATATAAACAGCCTCAGATGCAGTAATAAGTTACTCGCGATACATGTAACCATGAAATCGTTTTCGAGTGAAGTGTTAATTTTGGGATAACGTTAATGATCTATCTTTAGTTTGCATATGTCTTATTTTCATGTGCCGCCGCAGGACAGACATTCTAACATTATTTAGCGTGGCGTTTGATGAACATAATCATCAAATTATGGTGAGTATTCACATAAACATTTAATTTGAACAGTTATAGTTGCATCAGCGCATTGGACTCTGAACTGCTCTGGTAGTTGGATTGTGTGGATTCTTTTTGGTCTGTGATTTTCAGAATATAGTGAACATTTTAGAGAGAATGGTTTTTGATTATGAATCCCAGACAATCTCCTAATTTATCAGAGCTATAAGCTGTAGCTATAAATGTATTTCTCAGATGAAGTGGGCACTAGGAATTCTAATTATGTTCTGGGAAAATTCTGGAGATGCCATCAAAACATACAAAATTAAAAAAAAAAATTATATGAATAATGGAAGGGGTAGATAATCGCAAATCATGTAGACCATTGTTTAAAAAAGGATGATCCTGTCACTTCCTTGCATATATACACTTGAAAATATAATGTATTTAAAGCAAAACTTACATACAAAAAGACCACTCATCACTCAAAATCACACAATACACAGCTACGATAAAGACAAAAACTTGATGTACATGTTCAAGGTGCTAACACAAAGTTATTTCATAACAGCCTTATCCATCCTAGTATCAAACTATACGTTACCTTACCAGATACCATTAAACACATACAAAACATTGGTCACTTCAGATCTAAACTGAAGTTGTACTTGGTTGATCACTACTTTTACACAGTAAATGAATACCTACAAAACTAAATTTTTGTATGTTTACCCAGTGTAGTCTCATTCAGAAGAATATTTGTATTTTGTCTTTCTGTATATAACGTAACAACATTTATTTAAGTATTCATCATTAATTGATATATTAATGTGTGTTATTATGTACAAAGGTGTATTATATGTAAAACTGTTAACATTAACAAAAAATCCAAATATATCTTGCACATTGTGCAGCTGTAGATTAAAATGGATCAATAAATCAATCAATAAATCAATACTACAACCCCCTATGTATCACTCGTGCAGGAATTGTGAGTGTAAGATTGGAATAATTACTGCATGCACAGAGGCATTCAAACAATGTAAACTTTGGGACATAATGGATGAATTTATGATGTTGCAGCACAACTTCATGGCACAGCTGGCAAGAATAGTAAACAAGAGATACATCGATAGCAGGGCTCCACATGTGAATGGAACAGGAAGAAACCCTAATAACTCAAACAATGGGACATACCCTCCACCATGCACCTCACGGTGGTTTGCAGAGTGTAGATGTAGATGTAGATGTAGAATACTGGGGTGAGCACCATGTGGCGGTGGGTTGTCTGCTTCGGATTCTCTTTTGAATAAGTTGTAACCCCAGAATACTGTAGTTCCTGCTCGCTTGTGTAGCACTCGGTGCTTTTTGATGAATCAGCCATACCAAACACTTCACAGATAGTATAATCATCCAGACACGTCCACTAGAGAAGAAATCACCACTACAGCTGCACACACAGCAACAAGCGAAACAGACTGAAGTGTCGGAATGACGCTATTGGCTGGAGTGTCACGGGGTACACTGTCTCTTGCTGCTGCGCATCACCCTACCACCCACGTCTTAACTGCACACAGCTATAGTAACTGTCACATCCTTCCTTCATCCGCAGCTCGTGGTCTCGCGGTCACATTCTCACTTCCCGAGCGCGGGGTCCTGGGTTCGATTTCCGGCAGGGTCAGGGATTTTCACCTGCCTTGAGATGACTGGGTGTTTGTGTTGTCCTCATCATTGCATCACCATTCCTGAAAGTGGCGAGATTGGGCTGAGCAAAGGATGGGAATTTGTACGGGCACTGATAACTGTGCAGTTGAGCACCCCACAAACAAAACGTCATCATCCTTGGCCTTCCTTGCGATCTTGGCAAATAAAGTTTTCTGAGACTGCAACACTGTATTTGAAGGTCACCTCCTGCAACACTGAGAGTGTCAGATAATTGTAACACAGATATCACTTCAACATCTCAAGTGAGCAACGTTTCTAAATGAATTATAAAGGGTAACATTGGATCCTGTAATGGTACTTGAATTCCATAACCATTACGGCACCTCATCTGAACCTCTCCATACCAGTAATATTCTACTGTGTTTCTGTAAAGTAGTTGACATATTTCTGAGACAGCATTCAGATTTGATTTCATTAATGTAGAGATACTTTGATACATCGATATGTTTATGTTGCAATGATATTATTCTTATGTGTATTCTTTCTTTTGTCACTATGATCTTTGACGTACTTGTAACTCTGATTTTTGGGTGCATAAGTAGTTAGAGTCGGACCTTGAAAAAGTCAAGTCTTGGACGTCATGTTGGAAAGACCCATAACATAGTCAGCTTATAAAATGTGAACTTTAACAGTGAGGAAGATGTTTTCAAGTATGTTTTGTATTGTGAAGTGGTGTTTTGTGTGTTACATGATATTGCAATAAAAGCAATTAAAAGGAAGTGTAATTTAAATTCGGAGTGCTGATTTTTTTTTCTTTTTTCTTTTTACATCACTATTGTGCTAACTTTGAA
The DNA here is from genome assembly GCF_023897955.1 of Schistocerca gregaria. Taxonomy (NCBI): domain Eukaryota; kingdom Metazoa; phylum Arthropoda; class Insecta; order Orthoptera; family Acrididae; genus Schistocerca; species Schistocerca gregaria. Next base: position 82,285,005 of record NC_064930.1, on the reverse strand, counting down.
AGGTTTAATCCTCAAGAATGGTTTGTGAAGTGCATCTACAAAACTTTTGAATATAGCAGAATAAAACTTAGGCCTTTTTGCATCTGAGCTTGGAATCATCACCACCTAGATTTTCGATGATTGAGCCATGATTTTACAACGAGACCAGCATGGGAAACACGAAAAGATGCCTAGTTTATTCATTATTACATGAAATGACTTTATTAACTGTGCTCTAATGACACCTGCCACATAATAACTTTGTTGTTGCCCAAAAATGCAGTATTTAGCAGCTTGAGCAACACCACAATCACTATTAAATTTTGACCTTTGTTGTGGTATGGTTGTTAGAGGCCCCACCGAAAAAAAGCTCTTGGAGGAACTGTATGGATGCAGGAATGGCAGATCAACAAGTGATTTAATTTCTGCTCTCTGCCATTTGATTGAAAAATACACTCTTAAGAATAAATAAAGGACATGACATGAAGGAGTTATGCAAACTGGTTACAAATTGATATTCAAACAGGTATTGTCGGAAAATGGAAAATGGTAAACTTTGGGAGATGATGGATAAATTCGTGATGTTGCAGCGCAGTTTCACTGCACAGCTGGCAGGAGTAGTAAACAGGAGACACATCAATAGCAGGGCATAAAATCTTTGCAAATTTTATTCTGTGTACCCATCTAGACAGAAATTATGTCTCGCAGAGAGGACGTGAGCAGTGTACGCATGTGTCAACATTTGAGAGAGGATGTGTCAGGCTCAAAGAAGCTGGTTGGAGTAATAGGCAAATTGCTCAACACTTGAATAGGAGTTATGATGATATTCAATGACATAAGCAGCAAAAGGTAAATCATGGCCAAACACAGCGTCAAGAAGGAAGCGATCATCCAAGCGAGACGACAGAACAAGAGGAGTGAGCAATTGTCACAGAGGCATGGAATAGAAAAAACTACCTATATCACTGAAACATTTTTATATTTTTAAATGTAATCTCCTTGAGATTAATGCACTTGGTCCAACGATGTTCCAGTTCCTCAATTGCATCTCAAAAATGAGTTTCCTCCAGGCCTGGAAAATAGTTGTTAACTCCGGCTATCAATTCTTTGTTTGCAGTGTATCTTCACCCACTGAGAAAAATTTTCAGTTTTGGGAAGAGATAAAAGTCTGGAAGAGCCGTATCTGATGAATAAGGTGGGCGTGGTAAGAATCTGTACCTTACTTCGTGTGATTTTGCCGCAGCGATGGCAGATGTGTGTCAGTGTGGATGGTCTTGATGGAAGATTACGTTGTTCCTTGCTAAACGTGGCCTTTTTTCGCATATTTTTTGTTTCAATTTGTCCTGGAGGTTAGCACAGTATTCTCCAGTAATTGTTTTCCCAGTGGGGAGATAATCCACAAACAGCATCCCCTTCGCATTCCAGAACACTGATGCCGTGACCTTTCCTACTGAAGGAATTGTCTTTGCTTTCTTTAGTGGCAGAGACTCAGCATGTTTCCACTGCTTTGACTGTTGTTTTGTCTCTGGAGTATATTAGTACACCCAAGTTTCATCTGTGGTCACAAACCAGTGCAAAGATCTTCTTCGTTTCTCCTAAAACTGGCAAAACATTGTTCCAATATTGACTGTTATGTTAAAAATTCTTTAGTACACAGCTATGAAACTAGAAACCAATACAATCTGCATCTAGAGATGAACAATAAAGTTAAGACTCAGCAGAGCTTGTTGTACAATGCTGTTAAATTATACAATAAATTACCCCAAAATATAAAATATTGACACAATTTGACAGTTCAAAACAAAACAAAAAAAAATTATGAAATAAGAGTTATTACACAGTAATGGACTATCTGAATTAAAACATGTAGTGTAATTAAAGTACCCTTCATTGTAATACCTGAGGAAATAAATATAATATGAAATCCAGAATTGTACAATACTATAAGAAAATTACATAAGGATATAAAACTAATGTAAGATACCTTAAAAATGTGTGTAAATATTAATTTTATATGTATAAATTGTAGGTATATTGTATTGTATATGATTTTGCTGACAAAAGCCACACAATGTAAATTAATAAAGAAATCAATCAATCAATCAACCAACCATTCTCATGCGTTTTTGATCCAGTGTCAAGAGTCGTGGCACCTATCTTGCAGATAATTTTTTCATTTCTGATTCTTCAGTTAAAATGTGATATACCCTTCCAGATGACATCTGCCACATGTGGGTAATCTCACACACTTTCAATTGACAATCCTCCATGACCATTTTGTGCACTTTTGCAACAATTTCTGGAGTAGTAACACCTCGTGGCCGATTACTGCACGGATCATAATCTGAGCTCTCCCGACCAAATTTAAATTTATTTGTCCACTTGGCAACAGTCGAATACAAAGGAGCAGAGTCTCCCAGTGTATTCTGGAAATCGGCATGAATGTCCTCTGTTTTTGTACCTTTCTGTACAAAGTACTTAATCACTGCTCGAGTCTCGATTCTTTCTGCCTTCACAAATCTCTAAGCAGGAACATCGATCTGTTGTAGAATTTTAGAACATGTTTTTTGCTCACGTATCATGTAATTTCTGGAAACCCAGAATCTACTCTGTAGGAATCAACATGGATTCCGGAAACAGTGATTATGTGAGACCCAACCCGTTTTCTTTGTTCATGAGACACAGAAAGTATTACATAAAAGCTCCGAGGTAGATGCCATTTTCCTTGACTTCCGGAAAGCGTTCAATACACTTCTGCACTATCACCTGATAAACAAAGTAAGAGCCTACGGAATATCAGACCAGCTATGTGGCTGGATTGAAGAGTTTTTCGCAAACAGAACACAGCATGTTGCTCTCAATGGAGAGACGTCTACAGATGTTAAAGTAACCTCTGGCATGCCACAGGGGAGTGTTATGGGACAATTTCTTTTCATAATATATATAAATGACCTAGTAGATAGTGTCGGAAGTTCCATGGGGATTTTCGCGGTTTATGCTGCAGTATATGGAGAAGTTGCAGCATTAGAAAATTGCAGCAAAATACAGGAAGATCTGCAGCGGATAGGCACTTGGTGCAGGGAGTGGAAACTGACACTTAACATAGACAAATGTATTGCGAATACATCAAAGAAGGATCCTTTATTGTATGATTATATGATAGCGGAACAAACACTGGTAGCACTTACTTCTGTAAAATATCTGGGAGTATGTGTGCGGAACGATTTGAAATGGAATGATCATATAAAATTAATTTTTGGTAAGGTGGGTACCAGGTTGAGATTCATTGGGAGAGTCCTTAGAAAATGTAGTCCATCAACAAAGGAGGTGGCTTACAAAACACTCGTTCGATCTATACTTGAGTATTGGTCATCAGTGTGGGATCCGTACCAGGTCAGAATGACAGAGGAGATGGAGAAGATCCAAAGAAGATTGGCGTATTTCGTCACCGGGTTATTTGGTAACCGTGATAGCATTACGGAGATGTTTAGCAAACTCGAGTGGCAGACTCTGCAAGAGAGGCGCTCTGCATCGCGGTGTAGCTCACTGTCCAGGTTTTCATGAGGGTGCGTTTCTGGATGAGGTATCGAATATACTGCTTCCCCCTACTTATACCTCCTAAGGAGATCACAAATGTAAAATTAGAGAGATTCGAGTGTGCACAGAGGCTTTCCGGCAGTCGTTCTTCCCGCGAACCGTATGCGACTGAAAAAGGAAAGGGAGGTAATGACAGTTGCACGTAAAGTGCCCTCCGCCACACACCGTTGGGTGGCTTGCGGAGTGTAATTGTAGATGTAGATGTAGATGTAGATGTAGATGTAGATGTAGATGTAGATGTAGAACAACAACAGAGCCACATCACCACTGCAGCTCTCTTCCAAGACCAGTGATGTGGAACATTTTACAGGCAACAGTCCAACGAATATCACGTGAACAACTCGTCGCACTAATGCTCACCTCTCTCAATGATTCCGGAAACTTTTCGAGCCACCCTCGTATCACTGTCTGCAGTAGAATTATCTTCAGTGATGAGTCCCACCATGAACTGAGCCTTGATGACCAGTGAAGCCGTGTCTGGAGAATCACCAGACAGTGGTGGGAAACCGACCTGACTGTTGCCCACTGTATAACCCATAAGTGACGGTCTGGGGTGGCATTTAATTTCATAGCAGGACCCTTTTGGCTGTCATCCGTGACATCCTTAAAGCACAGTGGTATGTCAATTACTTGATTTGATTTGATTTATTTCGTGTTCCATAGGTCCAACTGTGTTGGATTCACAAGGACGTGAAGCGAGTCAGTTTTTTACAAATACAATCTGATAATCTTATAGCATATACAGAAATTTGAGTATATAATTATATAAAAAATTATACAGTAAATTGTTCGGGCAGCAATACAGAAAAAGAAAATACATATTTTCTTAGAATCATTAAAGCACTACAGAAAACAAATACAGAGCACACACAGATACAGAGCTCAGGCTACATAACATTCTTAGTGGCATTATGTCAACTTGTATTTTATAATATTAAAATTTTACAATTTATTTAGTTAAAAATTCATCTAGACTGTAAAAGGCTTTTGCTAGCATAAATATTTTTAGTGCTTTCTTAAACTTACTCTTGTTATGAATCCCTGTCTTTATTTCAGGAGGAAGAGCACTGAAGAGTTTTGCTCCAGTGTAGTAGACACCCTTTTGCGCCGAGCTCAAATTTCTGTGCTCACTGTGTATGTCATCCTACCTCTGTGTGTTATGCTTGTGATAATTACTGTTTGGTTGAAATATGTCTATATTTTTACAAACAAAACATACGAGAGCAAAAAAATATTGACATATAGTTGTTTATATTTTAAGTTTTTGAAAGCTATTTCTACACGAGCCTCTTGGGCGCAATCCACATATAATTCTTAAAGCTCGCTTCTGTGCAATGAACACTTTCCTTGCTAATGGCTGATTGGCCCAAAAAATAATTTTGTACTCAATGAGAGAATGAAAATAAGCATAGTATGCCACTTTTGCAGTGTTAGGTTCAACACATGTAGTGAGAACCTGTAAAGCACAGGTAGCAGAGCTAAGCATCTTACAGAGATCAATAATTTGTGAAGCCCAGTTCATTTTTCTTGTCAGTGTGCACTCCAAGAAATTTTGTTGTTTCCATTCTTTCTATTGGTTGATCACCACATCTCACACTTATCTCTCTCTCTCTTTTTCTGTTTTTGTACAGCTGGTCACCTTGAACCAATTAACGACATCTGAGAGTATGTGATTAATCAGTTCCTCAAGACTGTTGTCTGTTCTATTGCTAATAGAAATTGTGGTATCATCAGCAAATAATGTAAATTTACACGGCAGGCTTGTACATGATGGTAGATCATTTATGAAATTTCAGCAAGAAAATGCCAGCCTGCACACGACAAGAGTTTCTACTCCTCGTACTCGTGCTCGACAAACCCTACCTCGGCCGACTAGGTCACCGGTGTCCTTCTTGATTGAGAACATGTGAAGCATTATGGGTAGGGCCCTCCAATCAGCTCAGGATTTTGATGAGCTAATGTGCCAGTTGTACAGCACATAAGTGGTGCAGCAGGGAAATCGCTTGACTCGTATCTGTCAAACAGGAAACATAAAGTTGTAGTAGATAGTCAAGATGGTGTCCCATTATCTTCAGAATGGGGTACCATCACATGCAGAGTGCTGTGGGGCTCAGTTCTGGGCCCCATACTTTTTATTATATTAATTAATGATCTCCCTCTCTGTATGGAATATTGTAGATTCACCATTTTTGCTGATGACACTACACTACTTATTGATAATTCAATAGATAAACTTGAGGTACCAGCAAATACAAGGCCCCATGAGTAGACAACATTCCATTGTAACTACTGATGGCGTTGGGAGAGCCAGTCCTGACAAAACACTACCATCTGGTGAGCAAGATGTATGACACAGGCGAAATACCCTGAGACTTCAAGAAGAATATAATAATTCCAATCCCAAAGAGAACAGGTGTTGACAGATGTGAAAATTACTGAACTATCAGTTTAAATAGTCACAGCTGCAAAATACTAACACAGATTCTTTACAGACGAATGGAAAAACTGATATAAACCGACGTCAGGGAAGATCAGTTTGGATTTTGTAGAAATATTGGAACACGTGAGGCAATACTGACCTTACGACTTATCTTAGAAGAAAGATTAAGCAAAGACAAAACCTAAGTTTCTAGCATTTGTAGAGAAAGCTTTTGACAGTTTTGACTGGTATACTCTCTTTCAAATTCTGAATGTGGCAGGGGTAAAATACAGGGAGCAAAACGCTATTTACAATTTGTACAGAAACCAGATGGCAGTTATAAGAGTCGAGAGGCATGAAAGGGAAGCAGTGGTTGGGAAGGGAGTGAGACAGGGCGGTAGCCTATCCCCAACGTTATTCAATCCGTATACTGAGCAAGCAGTAAAGGAAACAAAAGAAAAATTCGAAGTCGGTATTAAAATAAATGGAGAAGAAGTAAAAACTTTGAGGCACGCCGATGACATTGTAATTCTGTCAGAGACAGCAAAGGACTTGGAAGGGCAGTTGAATGGAATGGACAGTATCTTAAAAGGAGGGTATAAGATGAACATCAACCAAAGCAAAATGAGGATAATGGAACGTAGTCGAATTAAGTCGGGTGACACTGAGGGGATTAGATTAGGAAATGAGACACTTAAAGTAGTAAAGGAGTTTTGCTATTTGGGGAGCAAAATAACTGATGATGGTCGAAGTAGAGAGGGTATAAAATGTAGAGTGGCAATGGCAAGGAATGCGTTTCCGAAGAAGAGAAATTTGTTAACATCGAGTATAGATTTAAATGTCAGAAAGTCGTCTATGAAAGTACTTGTATGGAGTGTAGCCATGTATGGAAGTGAAACATGGACGATAAATAGTTTGGACAAGAAGAGAATAGAAGCTTTCGAAATGTGGTGCTACAGAGGAATGCTGAAGATTAGATGGGTAGATCACATAACTAATGAGGAATGTTCTGAGGCATCAAGGGATCACAAATTTAGGATTCGAGGGCAACATGGAGGGTAAAAATCATAGAGGGAGACCAAGAGATTAATACACTAAGCAGATTCAGAAAGATGTAGGCTGCAGTAGGTACCGAGAGATGAAGAAGCCTGCACAGGATAGAGTAGTATGGAGAGCTGCATCAAACCAATCTCAGGACTGAAGACCACAACAACAACAGCAGCAAATAAGGTTTTAAATGAAATGGTGAACTGGTTCAACATTAATGGCCTTTTTTTAAATTACTGTAAAACGAACTACATTCAGTTCCACACAACATCCAAGGATGAGGAAATAGTAGTAAAAATAGGTGAGCAGACAATAACCAGGGTAGATTCCTCAAAATACCTAGGCTTGCATATTGATAGCAAACTGAATTGGTCAAACCACATCCTGGATCTATGCAAAAGACTAAGTTCAGCAACATACGCATTGCAGATTGTTTCTTCTTATAGAAATATGGAAACCGTGAAGTCAGTGTATTATGGTTACTTTCGTGCAATTATGGCATTTGGAATTATATTTTAGGGAAATTGGCCACTGGCTAAAAAAAGTAATGTGTGTACAAAAAAGAGCCATAAGGATCATGCGTGGCATCCGTCCTAGAGACACATGCAGGAATCTTTTTAAGAAGCTTGAAATACTTACATCCACTGTGCAATATATATTCTCTTTGATGTGCTTCATAAGGAAAGAAAAATCCATCTTTAAGCTGAATAGTGCATATCACAGTTACAATTCTAGAAGGAAGTAATATATCTAGTATGAACAGCCAAATCTAAGTATGGTGCAGAAAGGAGTCCATTTCACTGGCTGTAAGATTTTTAATGCCCTCCGTTCAAGAATTAAGTGTATCACTCAGGTTCACATTTGTTTAATAAGCTGCCAAATAACCTGAAGGCCATAAACAAAATCCATAGCTTTAAAAAATCTGTCACATCATACCTCTTGGAAAACTGTTTTTACTCAGTAACACAGTACCTTGAAAAATAAGTGAATTTTGCTTGAAAAAATATAAAAATGTAATGTAACAATATAGAAATACAAAAATGTAACAATTTATAAATGTAATGTATACAATTGATGTAACAGTATATTAATGTAATGTCATGTTGTCCAACATCTAATGTATGGTATATGTACCACAAAGATTCAGGACATAAATAAATAAAAAAAAAGTGTTTGGTAGATGATGAGCTCTTGTTTAAAAAAAACCTTAAGGCAGTTCCTATTGCAAGGATCATTTTATACGATATAAAAGTTCCTGAACTACAGTGTTTAACATTTCTTGTATTGTAAACTGCAAATGTATGCCCAAATTTTTATTTGTAATACCGAATATTTTTATTGTAAACATATATTTTGCAATATTTATTTCTCTGTAACACTTATTATTTTGTAAACTTTATCTATCTCTAAAATGTATTTTTTGTAGTTGGACCTAAGTTACTGTTTACTGTTTTTGTTTTGTAATCTCTATCTATCTCTAAAAAGTATTTTTTGTAGTGGGACCTAAGTTACTGTTTACTGTTTTTGTTTTGTTTTATGTATTACCATAAATTATGGCCAAAAGCTTGTAAAATTGACATGTTCCACATCTTGTGACAGTGTCACAACATGGATCACTGTAACAAGAGATAAATAAATGAATGAAACAGAATTTGGCATGATATTCCCCATGAGGACATCCAACAAACCTGTCAATGCCATGCCAAATAGCTGCTAGCATAAGGAACAGAAACGTACCAGTGCATTACCAACTTGGTCAGTTTGCGAAACACTTTCTCTTGAATAAATCATCCAGTTTTTCTGAAACTGCAATCATTTGTTTGGCTGAACATGTACATTACATCTACCACTAATTTTTTTTTCCTTAGAGTATACTGTGGATACAAGTGAGACTTGTGATTGGCCTTCCTGGATGTAAAGAAAGCATTTGATGTGTAGAACAGGGAAAAGCTGTTGGAAACACTAATGAAAATTGGAATATAGGGTGACACGGTACACAGGATCGAATATGTGTATGAAGATCGCCAAGATCAAATAAACATCCGGGCAGAAGCTGCTAAAGTGTATGGTGTGATCTTCAGCCAGGAGAAAAGTGAGGTGATGCTCATGAAATGCTGAGGGCAACTGGTGGGACATACTGAAATTGAGTGTCTACAATTACAGGTCTGACACCTGCAGTTATAACATCTCAGGTCCTCCGGCAATTATAACATTGCAGCTCCTAAGTACAACATGTTTTTACATTTGTTTGGAGGTGATAACTTCACTGCAGAAAGTCTTGGGTCACTAACTGATGTACTCCAATTAATATGTTAGCAACACATATTTATTTATCACACACCAGCCAATAATACAACCACTCTCTTCATTTCCACATGTGTTTACAATCTCTATAACTCCTACTTGCATATGTTTACCAACTAAAACATCCAGAGCTTTTTGACAGGGTGTATTTATACATTTCTTGACAATGGTGATCTTTTACATTGTTTAGATACTTCAGGTCTGATGTTACAATTGCAATAAATAATCACAGCAAAAACTAACATTACGGAGTTTTAGTGGGAATCAAAATGAGTACAACAATTTTGCATATTCCCGAAATTATTGATCTTTTGCAAGTGCAATTTTCAAATATACGTACAGTTAACAATTAATTTCTTATTATTCAGTCCAAACATTCTAGAATATCTTTTGTAATTCAGCCAAGAATATTCTCGAATAACTATTCGTATGTGATTTTATGCAACAATTTTGAGCTGGTAATATTTCTATGATATCAAAATTACAATTCAAACGTTCAAAATGACTTTTTACAAAATTTGAAGGTTAAAATGCATAATAATTACATACAACCCAAAAGCTTTAAATTGTGTTACAAAAGAGTAATGAATTGTTCTTCTAACATTATTTTTGATACAAAATTGTCTTTCTGAATCAGATTATGTCTCCAGTTTAAACAAATCTTCTCTACTTTTTGTAATATATGGACATTGTACCGAATTTCTCTATAGAATATTCCAGAAACATTAATTATGAGTTTAATTACATATTTTTAGTTAGTGATTTGCATAACAATATGTTGTCCTGATTTGCAAAGATACAAAATGTAAAGCTATCTTCAAAATTAATGGTTTACACAGTTAGTTTTACAAACTGAATTATAATTACAAAACTGAATGAAAAAGGTTATTAACATTTATACATTATTAATACTGATTCCAGAACTTGTTCTTTCTATTCAAAATGTCCCAAAATCCATATCAAAGTGGTAATGACTTATCCTACTGGTACATTACTTTGTCTAATAAAGAACATAAATTAATTGGTCTATAACACAGTCCAACACTTCTGCTACAACCATTTTACAAATCATCTTTATATACTGTCCACATCTGTATCGCACACTACAAAACTTGCTGTATTGGGTACTCCACATGACCCAATATGGCCTGTAACATTACATCGGGAAATTGGAACAGATGATGAATCATTTCAAATACCTTGGTAGTGAAGTATCCAATACTGGCTTTATAGACAAAGAAATCACTCGTTCCTAATAAGAAACAAGAAAATACCAGTAAAATGCAAGACAGTCACCTATGAAACCTATTACATACCCATTTTCGCATATGGCCATGCAATGTGGACCATCTGAAGTAAAGATACCAGCAGCAAATACATTTAATAATTATTTCTTAAATGTAGCAGGAAGCATAAGGACAGCAATTCAAGTGCGAAACCACAGCTATATGTTGAAAATGTAACTTTAATAAAAACAACAATAAAGGAAAAGACAGATTGCTACCTACCATAAAGAAGACACATCAAGAAGTTGCTGACAGGTACAATTAAAAGACACTCATATAAAGCTTTCAGCCACAACCATCGTCAGTGAAACACACACACACACACACACACACACACACACACACACACACACACACACACACACACACACACAAAAGCAAGCACACCTTACACACACACGACCACCAGAATTCCAGCGTGAGATGCTGGAGTTGGCAGTCGTGTGTGTGTAAGGTGTGCTTGCTTTGTGTGTGTTTTTTTTTCTCTTTTACTGATGTAGGTCATGCCCAAAAGCTTTATGTGAGTGTCTTTTAATTGTGCCTGTCTGCAACTTGACATGTTTTCTTTACGATAAGTACCAATCTGTCTTTTCCTCCATTGTTTATATTCCAACCTGGAGTTTCCATTGCTTAACTTCCATAAAATTCAATTACATGAATGTACCACCAACTTCTTCTTCTGAAATGAAGAAAATTATACACTCTGTCAAGAATAAAAGTTCATCTGGTTTTTTTGTTCAATAAAGTACTAAAAATCTGTTCCTACATAATAACCCTGATCTTACCTGAAATATGTAATGCATCACTAACTCAAAGCATTTCTCCAGAGAGACTGAAATATGCCATTGTTTAAGTCATCTTTAAGAACCCGTCAGGTTACCTGAGAGCAGTAATGTGCTGGTTTTTGGACTCGCGTAGGTGCGCCGGTCCCAGATCAAATCCACCTGGTGGATTAACAAGGGCTGGTGATCTGGTCAGCCTGGATGTGGTTTTCAGGAAGTTTTCGACATCCCATAAGGTGAAACTGGGCTGCTCCACATGGCCCACCTCTGTTACACAACTTGCAGACATATGAAATCCAGATATCCCTTAACATTAACATTGCCAAATCCAAATCTAACCATGCCAACCCTGTGAAACAACAGGATAAAGGTGCAAGCAAAGAAAAGAAACCCTCTTTAAGAAAGGTAATAATTGATATGTCAACAACTATTGACTTGTTTCACTGCCAACATCATTCTCCAACATTTTTTAGGAGATTTATTCCTCTACGTCTATGTAATTACTCTGCTATTCACAATAAAGTGCCCAGCAGAGGGTTCAATGAACTTCCTTCAAGCTGTCTCTCTACCGTTCCACTCTCAAATGGCACACGGGGAAAACGTGCACTTAAATTTTCTTGTGCAAGCACCAATTTCTCTTATTTTATAACGGTGATCATTTCTCCCTATGTAGGTGGGTGCAAACAGAGTGTTTTCACAATTGGAGGAGAAAACTGGTGATTGAAATTTCATGAGAAGATCCTGTCGCAACAAAACGCGCCTTTGTTTTAATGATCGCCACTCCAATTCATGTATAATGTCTGTGGCACTATCTCCTCTATATCAAAATAACACAACTTGCCCTTCTTTGAGCTTTTTTCATGTCATTCGTCAGTCCCACCTGAATCAGATCCCACACCGCACAGCAGTACCCCAGAATAGGGCGGACAAGCGTGGTGTAAGCAGTCTCTTTGGTAGACATGTTGCACCTTCTGAGTGTTCTGCCAATGAATCGCAGTCTTCAGTTTGCTCTATCAATGACATTATCTATGTGATTGTTCCAATTTAGGTTATTTGTAATCGTAATCCCTAAGCATTTAGTTGAATTTACAAACTTCAAGTTTGTGTGACTGATTGCGTAATTGAAATTAGCAGATTTCTTCTAGTACTCATGTGAATAACTCAACACTTTTCTTTATTCAGGGTCAATTGCCACTTTTTGCACCACAAAGATATCTTATCTAAATCATTTAGGGATTTGTTTTGGTCATCTGATGACTTTACAAGATGGTAAATGACAGCGTCATTGGCAGACAATCTAAGGGGGCTACTCAGATTGTCTCCTATGTTGTTCATATGGATCAGGAACAATAGAGGGCCTATAACATTTCCTTGGGGAATGCTGGATATTACTTCTATTTTACCTGTGACCTTTCTGACAGGAAATCATGAATCCAGTCACACAACTGAGGCTTTATTCCATAGGCACGCAGTTTGGTTTGAAGGCGCTTGCAAGGAACGGTGTTGAAAGTCTTCTACAGTAGTATCTCACCTTAGCAACAGTAGTATCCTTAGCAAATCACAGTTTGGATTTCAGGGGGGTTTCTCTACTGAGAATGCTGTTTACACATTCACTCACCCGATTTTACATGCATGTTGAGGGATTTGGGTAGCGATGCATGCAAATTAACCTTACATCTGCTTAAAGAACCACAGTACACCATCTGAAAACTGATCCCAACCTTATGATCCCACCTGTGGACAAAGGCTCTGTCACTGTTGTTTTCAACCACAAGGATTACCTGGCACAAGGACTCCACCAGCTGTCACATACGTCCACCTACAAACCTTGTCATAGTGACGGCATTCCAGAAATCCAGCAGGATCTCCTGTCTCTCCTCAAATCCTCAGGCCCATCCCAGATCCTCTCCCTGGAATCCACCACTCTACTCATCCCTACCACTCCCCACACTCATACCTTCTACATGCTTCCTAAGTCCGTAAACCGAACCACCCTGGACGCCCCATTCTGGCCAGTTACTGTGCCCGCACTGAGAGAATCTCTGCTCTCATAGACAACCACCTTCAGCCTATTCTAGCCAAAGTTCTGGAGTCTGTTATGAAAATCCAGTTACAGAATTATTTTGAAGTAAATAAGCTCTTCCAGCACACACAGCACGGTTTTCGCAAGGGAAAGTCAATGTTTACGGCAGCACTGGACTTAACCCAAAAAAATAAGGCAAGCATTCGAAGACAGAGAAAGTGTGGCACTGACACTCTGTGATCTTAGCAAGGCATTTGACTGCATTTCCCACAAGATACTGCACAATAAATTGAAGTGTTATGGTGTCGGAGCTGTTGTTCTGGCAACTTTTCAGTCTTATATGGAAAACTGGAGACAAGTGGTATCAATTCATGGAGCAACATCACGAGAACAAAAGCTGGAATATGGAGTACCCCAAGGGTCCATCATAGGGCTTCTCCTGTTCCTTATTTATGTCAGTGATATCGGCGATAACAACAATATGCTACAGTTTGCTGATGACACCACCCTTTTTGCCAAAGGAAGAACTGTTGCAGAATCATTCCAACAAACAGATGTACTCTTCCAAAACATTAAAGAATGGTTCATCAAAAATAAAATGAAAATGAATGAAAAAAACACAATATCTGATATGCACCCTTAACAACATCGGATGCCATGATAATATGGAGGCTGTCAAACTGTCTTGCTTCATGATAGACTGGAAACTAACAATGAACAAACTCACAGTGTACGTGTGCTCCAAGCTCTCCCATGTAATACTCCTTCTGAGGAGGTTAAAAGGTGGATTGAGTGACCAATATCTCATAACAGTATATTATGCCCTATTCCATATATATATTTTTTTTTGGTCATCAGTCTACTGACTGGTTTGATGCGGCCTGCCACGAATTCCTTTCCTGTGCTAACCTCTTCATCTCAGAGTAGCACTTGCAACCTACGTCCTCAATTATTTGCTTAATGTATTCCAATCTCTGTCTTCCTCTACAGTTTTTGCCCTCTACAGCTCCCTCTAGTACCATGAAAGTCATTCCCTCATGTCTTAGCAGATGTCCTATCATCCTGTCCCTTCTCCTTATCAGTGTTTTCCACATATTCCTTTCCTCTTCGATTCTGCGTAGAACCTCCTCATTCCTTACCTTATCACTCCACCTAATTTTCAACATTCGTCTATAGCACCACATCTCAAATGCTTCGATTCTCTTTTGTTCCGGTTTTCCCACAGTCAATGTTTCACTACCATACAATGCTGTACTCCAGACGTACATCCTCAGAAATATCTTCCTCAAATTAAGGCCGGTATTTGATATTAGTAGACTTCTCCTGGCCAGAAATGCCTTTTTTGCCATAGCGAGTCTGCTTTTGATGTCCTCCTTGCTCCATCCGTCATTGGTTATTTTACAGCCTAGGTAGCAGAATTCCTTAACTTCATTGACTTCGTGACCATCAATCCTGATGTTAAGTTTCTTGCTGTTCTCATTTCTACTACTTCTCATTACCTTCGTCTTTCTCCAATTTACTCTCAAACCATACTGTGTACTCATTAGACTGTTCATTCCATTCAGCAGATCATTTAATTCTTCTTCACGTTCACTCAGGATAGCAATGCCATTGCTTCCTCGATGTACAGATTGAAGAGTAGAGGCGAAAGGCTACAGCCTTGTCTTACACCCTTCTTAATACGGGAACTTCGTTCTTGATCATCCACTCTTATTATTCCCTCTTGGTTGTTGTACATATTGTATATGACCCGTCTCTCCCTATAGCTTACCCCTACTTTTTTCAGAATCTCGAACAGCTTGCACCATTTTATATTGTCAAACGCTTTTTCCAGGTCGACAAATCCTGTGAACGTGTCTAGATTTTTCTTTAGCCTTGCTTCCATTATTAGCCGTAATGTCAGAATTGCCTCTCTCATGCCTTTACTTTTCCTAAAGCCAAACTGATCGTCACCTAGCACATTCTCAATTTTCTTTTCCATTCTTCTGTATATTATTCTTGTAAGCAGCTATGATGCATGAGCTGTTAAGCTGATTGTGCGATAATTCTTGCACTTGTCAACTCTTACCGTCTTCGGAATTGTGTGGTTGATGCTTTTCCGAAAGTCAGATGGTATGTCGCGAGACTCATATATTCTACACACCAACGTGAACAGTCGTTTTGTTGCCACTTCCCCTAATGATTTTAGAAATTCTGATGGAATGTCATCTATCCCTTCTGCCTTATTTGACAGTAAGTCCTCCAAAGCTTTTTGAAATTCCGATTCTAATACTGGATCCCCTATCTCTTCTAAATCGACTCCTGTTTCTTCTTCTATCACATCAGACAAATCTTCATCCTCATAGAGTCTTTCAATGTATTCTTTCCACCTATCTGCTCTCCCCTCTGCATTTAACAGTGGAATTCCCATTGCACTCTTAATGTTACCACCGTTGCTTTTAATGTCACCAAAGGTTGTTTTGACTTTCCTGTATGCTGAGTCTGTCCTTCCGACAATCATATCTTTTTCGATGTCTTCACATTTTTCCTGCAGCCATTTTGTCTTAGCTTCCCAGCACTTCATTCATTAGCGACTTGTATTTCTGTATTCCTGATTTTCCCTGAATTTGTTTGTTCTTCCTCCTTTCATCAATCAACTGTTACCCATGGTTTCTTTGCAGCTACCTTCTTTGTACCTATGTTTTCCTTACCAACTTCTGTGATGGCCCTTTTTGGAGATGTCCATTCCTCTTCAACTGTGCTGCCTACTGTGCTATTCCTTATTGCTGTATCTATAGCGTTAGAGAACTTCAAACGTATCTTGTCATTCCTTAGAACTTCCGTATCCCACTTCTTAGCATATTGATTCTTCCTGACTAATGTCTTGAACTTCAGCCTACTCTTCATCACTACTATATTGTGATCTGAGTCTATATCTGCTCCTGGGTATGCCTTACAATCCAGTATCTGATTTCAGAATCTCTGTCTGACCATGATGAAATCTAATTGAAATCTTCCCGTATCTCTCAGCCTTTTCCAAGTATACCTCCTCCTCTTGTGATTCTTGAACAGGGTATTCGCTATTACTAGCTGAAACTTGTTACAGAACTCAATTAGTCTTTCTCCTCTTTCATTCCTTGTCCCAAGCCCATATTCTCCTGTAACCTTTTCTTCTACTCCTTCCCCTACAACTGCATTCCAGTCACCCATGGCTATTAGATTTTCGTCCCCCCTTTACATACTGCATTACCCTTTCAATATCCTCATACACTTTCTCTATCTGTTCATCTTCAGCTTGCGACGTCAGCATGTATACCTGAACTATCGTTGTCGGTGTTGGTCTGCTGTCGATTCTGATTAGAACAACCCGGTCACTAAACTGTTCACAGTAACACACCCTCTGCCCTACCTTCCTATTCATAATGAATCCTACACCTGTTATCCCATTTTCTGCTGCTGTTGATATTACCCTATACTCATCTGACCAGAAATCCTTGTCTTCCTTCCAGTTCACTTCACTGACCCCTACTATATCTAGATTGAGCGTTTCCATTTCCCTTTTCAGATTTTCTAGTTTCCCTACCACGTTCAAGCTTCTGACACTCCATGCCCCGACTCGTAGAACATTATCCTTTTGTTGATTATTCAATCTTTTTCTCGTGGTAACCTCCCCCTTGGCAGTCCCCTCCCAGAGATACGAATGGGGGACTATTTCGGAATCTTTTGCCAATGGAGAGATCATCATGACACTTCTTCAACTACAGGCCACATGTCCTGTGGATACAAGTTACGTGTCTTCAATGCAGTGGTTTCCATTGCCTTCTGCATCCTCATGTCGTTGATCATTGCTGATTCTTCTGCCTTTAGGGGCAATTTCCCACCCCTAGGACAAGAGAGTGCCCTGAACCTCTATCCGCTCCTCTGCCCTCTTTGACAAGGCCGTTGGCAGAATGAGGCTGACTTCTTATGCCGGAAGTCTTCAGCTGCCAATGCTGATTATTTATCAAAATTTAGGCAGTGGCGGAGATCGAACCCGGGACCGAAGACATTTTGATTATGTATCAAAGATGTTACCCTAGACAATAGCCACATCAATTATGGCCTACTGTTATTGGGACATTTTGCAGGTTGTAAGGATGTGCTAATTCTACAGAAAAAAGCTCTCAGATTAATCATATCGAGCAAAAATCAGGAGCACTGCAGGCCTGTACTCAGTCAGTTAGGAATTATGACAGTCTTGAGCCAGTATGTGTTTTTATGTCTCATCAGTGTGAAAGAAAACCGTGGAGTCTTCACCAAGAGGCAAGATATACACAATCACAATACCCGTAACAAGAGGAGCATCGATGTACCCAGGTGTCAATTGACGGGAACGCGAGGCAGCTTTCCAGTGGTTGCTCTAAAGATGTTCAACTCACTGCCTCAAGAAGTGGAATCCCTGCTGCTAGGAACATTCAGAAGGAGAGTAGCACAGGACCTGAAAGAACGCCCATTGTACTCCATTGGTGAATTCTTTAATAGTGACCAAAGTTAATGGACAAACAAATATTGTTTCTATTAAGTATAAATGACTTAATTTTATGAATATTTTTTAAACTGTATATACATAATTAATCTTGATGCAGTTTGACCAGTCATGACTGTTAAGCGACACAGCTCTAGTAAAAAAAAGTAATAAAATAAAGTAATGTTACCTGGATCCTACCCTCCTATATAAAAGATACCAACCATTTCCTCTGCCTCTCTTTACACTAACATCCCTAATGTCCATGGGCTTACTGCAGTTGAACACTACGTTTCTCAATGCCCGACGGATTCCAAACTGACAACCTCCTTCCGAGTCGCCTTGACCGACTATACACTCACCCAAAATTACTTCTCCTTTGAAGGCATTACCTACAGACAAATCTGGGATACAGCTGTGGGCACCCACATGGCACCATCCTATGCCAACCTGTTCGTGGGCCTTCTAGAGGAATCCTTCCCATACACCCAGACTCCTAAATCCCTCACCTGGCTCAGCTTCATTGATGACACCTTTGCGATCTTGATTGAGGGTGAGGACACCCTATCCACATTCCTCCAGAACCTCAACAGCTTCTCCCCATATGCTTCTCTTGGTCCTACTCAACCCAACAAGCCACCTTCCGAGATGTTGACCTCCGCCTCAAAGATCACTACATCAGTACCTCTGTCCGTATCAAACCTAGTAATCACATGCAATACCTCCACTTCGACAGCTGCCACCCGTTTCATACCATGAAGTCCCTTCCATACAGCCTAGCCACCCATGGCCGTCACACCTGCAGCCGAGGGTCTCAGTGAGACCTGCACAGACTGTAATTACCCTCACAACCTTGTACAGAAACAAACCTCCTGTGCCTTATCTTTCCAGTCTCCCACAACCTCCCAAAGTCTCACCATCTGACCACAGAAAAGCATTCCCCTTGTAACTCAGTACAACCCAGATTGGAGCAACTTGTAACGGAACCTATTAAAGTCTTTACTCTACAGAAGTATGTGATAATCTCCAAATTCAACCAGTTTAACAAGTATTTATGATTATAGAATAGTTATTGTGTATGTTAACAATGATTGCATAACATGTCTCCATAAACAGTCAACCCATTAAATTATACTGAATAACTGACCCACACAAAAGTTAATATCACTTGATCACTGATGCAGCAAATGTCATCATGCAAAAAACACTAAGTTCATCTTAAATAATTAATATGAAGTACGAAAAATAGTGGCCAACTTAGGTATTTTGGATCTCCTTAAATAAAAATCACCCAGTGAAACCTCTTTGTTCACTAGGACCATTTTCACTCAGTATTCATGTAATCACTCCTATTTTAGATGAAAACCAATGCAATTCTTAATAATTCATGTTATTTACTTATTTATGCAAATTAGAGAAGTCAATTGACAAAATTCTAAAACACGGCCTTTTGCACCAAAGAATTATTCTGTCAAGTCAACAAATCTGTCTGTCATTTTAATAACATGTTAAATTATGTCACTCGATGTAAATTAATAACTTTTCTGCACAAATTATGATAACAGATGTACATGTGACTTATAAACTATATCTCTTTTTAGTAGTTCTTTGACAATGTTATAAATACAAGCAGCAAGAAGGTACAGGGGCACAGTCAGAATGTCACTTTGGTAAAGTGTGTACTATGCGTGTTATTGTTTGAGGTGGATAAACAATGCAAAGAACATGTAAAAGAAGTACTACTTAGTGTTGTGTTATTGTCTTTGGTGGACAGTGGAATTAAGATGGCCACCAGTGTAATAAATATTTGAAGTTTAAATATTTGTGGATTTCACTCGTTATTTATCATCAAAAGCATATAAAAAAATACGGGACTTCATCTTTTTACCCCTAGACAACCAGATTTAGAGCCAGCATCAACATCGAGACACAGCAGTGATCCAGCAAGCAGCAGCGATTACTACAATACATTTTAATGGTGCCAACCTAACATCAAGTGCTAACAGGCTTCGTAAATGGGAGTGAAATAGTGCAATTACAGCAATTAGCAATATCTACGACTAGGCGACCATTACAAACTGAATTAGTCTCCACCAGGGTATTGACTACCTCTTGTCACAGCCTGAAAAGAGAAATGTTCTGCCCACTACCCTTTCCACCCCTCCCACAGTGGTATTCCGCCATTCAACAATTCTACACAATATGCTTGTCCATACCTATACGTCTCTGCTCCCAGCCCCTTACCTCACGGCTCGTATCCCTGGAATAGACCTAAAAGACCTGTCCCACACATCCTCCCACCACCACTTACTCCACTCTGGTCACTAACATCACTTATCCCTTCACAGTCAGTTCCATATGGATCCTTCCGATCAACACGAGCATTTCAGAATTGTATAGGTGGGAACTCTCCCTGCAATATATCCTATGGTCCTGTAACCCTCCTGGCCGCGACCTTCGTTACTGATTTTTCTCACTAGTTCAGCCTCCTCCCTGTTCCCATTCCAGCACTCATTCCAGCCAGTCTTTTCACTTCTCTCCTTTTCTGCAACCCCTCCCCCTTCCATCTCTCTGCTTCCTACTGTCTAACCTCCCAACTGCACCTAGCTGCCATACCTTCGGTACCGAGTGCTGCGGGTTTTGAACCCGCACCAGACGGCACGGAACTCAGTGACCACTAGAGGTCTCTGCAGCAGTCACACCATAAGCCGTAGTTGTGCGGGCTCCTGGCCTGGAGTCTAATTGAGGGTCCCATTGTGGAGCAAGTGGTCCCAGTGGCCAGTAGCAACATGCTCTGTCATGTATTTAGGCAGCTGCTTCTCACTCAGCAAAGCAGTTATAGTGCTACAACGATGAAAAATAATGTTATGACAATGTCAAACCATATTTTCATGATATAAAGAAGAATTGATGATATTAAAAATGTAATTATAATTTTAATATAATAGAGGGAAACATTCCACGTGGGAAAAATATATTTAAAAACAAAGATGATGTGGCTTACCAAATGAAAGCGCTGGCAGGTTGATAGACACACAAACAAACACAAACATAGACACAAAATTCAAGCTTTCACAACCAACGATTGCTTCATCAGGAAAGAGGAAAGGAGAGGGAAAGACAAAAGGATGTGGGTTTTATGGGAGAGGGTAATGAGTCATTCCCATCCCGGGAGCGGAAAGACTTACCTTAGGGGGAAAAAGGACAGGTATACAGTCACACACACACACATATCCATCCACACATACACAGACACAAGCAGACATTTGTAAAGGCAAAGAGTTTGGGCAGAGATGTCAGCCGAGGCGGAAGTTATTTAAAAGACAGGTGAGATATGGGCGGCGGCAACTTGAAATTAGCAGAGGTTGAGGACTGGCAGGTAAAAGAAGAGAGGATATACTGAAGGGCGAGTTCCCATCTCCGTAGTTCTGACAGGTTGGTGTTTGTGGGAAGTATCCAGATAACCTGGACGGTGTAACACTGTGGCAAGATGTGCTGGCCGTGCACCGAGGCACGTTTAGCCACAGGGTGATCCTTATTACCGACAAACACTGTCGGCCTGTGTCCATTCATGCGAATGGACAGTTTGTTGCTGGTCATTCCCACATAGAAAGCTTCACAGTGTAGGCAGGTCACTTGGTAAATCACGTGGCTGCTTTCACAAGTGGCTCTGCCTTTGATCGTGTACACCTTCCGGGCTACAGGACTCGAGTAGGTGGTGGTGGGAGGGTGCATGGGACAGGTTTTACACCGGGGGTGGTTACAAGGGTAGGAACCAGAGGGTAGGGAAGGTGGTTTTGGAATTTCATAGGGATGAACTAAGAGGTTACGAAGGTTAGGTGGACAGCGGAAAGACACCCTTGGTGGAGTGGGGAGGATTTCATGAAGGATGGATCTCATTTCAGGGCAGGATTTGAGGAAGTCGTATCCCTGCTGGAGAGCCACATTCAGAGTCTGATCCAGTCCCGGAAAGTATCCTGTCACGAGTGGGGCACTTTTGGGGTTCTTCTGTGGGAGGTTCTGGGATTGAGGGGATGAGGAAGTGGCTCTGGTTATCTGCTTCTGTACCAGGTCGGGAGGGTAGTTGCGAGATGCGAAAGATGTTTTCAGGTTGTTGGTGTAATGGTTCAGGGATTCCGGACTGGAGCAGATTCATTTGCCACGAAGACCTGGACTGTAGGGAAGGGACCGTTTGTTGTGGAATGGGTGGCAGGTGTCATAATGGAGGTACTGTTTCTTGTTGGAGGGTTTGATGTGGACGGACGTGTGAAGCTGGCCATAGGACAGATGGAGGTCAACATCAAGGAAAATGGCATGGGAATTGGAGTAGGACCAGGTGAATCTGATGGAACCAAAGGAGTTGAGGTTGGAGAGGAAATTCTGGGGTTCTTCTTCACTGTGATTCCAGATCATGAAGATGTCATCAATAAATCTGTACCAAACTTTGGGTTGGCAGGCCTGGGTAACCAAGAAGGCTTCCTCTAAGTGTCCCATAAATAGGTTGGTGTACGAGGGGACCATCCATTGCCCTCACACACCTAATCCTTTCACCTATTAAACAACCATAACTTTCGCTTTATTTCCACTTCCATTTTTCCCACATCACTGATCATTTTTAGCAGCTTCCCACAGGTTTCAACGTCATTATTTCTTCTTAAGACAATTGTTAGCCTCATTTTCATAATCTGCCACCACAAAACCACTCCTTGTAATACATTTACACGCAATTTTTTTCGAAATTTTCCCGAATTTCTCCACCCTTTAACATGTTTTGGCGCAACACAACCACCTAACATGTATGCACATCGTTGTTTACCAACCCAAGTTCACCACAGGATCAACATAGCTCAGCTTTGACCAACACTTTTTCGCCTTTTTTCACACCAGATCTCCAGTTGCTTTCTAGTTCACCTTTATCTCTCCCCATATATTTTTATTTTCATTTTCATTTCAGCCTCATGTTACACTTTCAACCTTCTAATACCATGTCACCCTCACAACATCCCCACAACGACCCCATGAAGTTTTATTTAGATTTCCCCCTCCAAACTGAACAATACATTGCCCTCACACACCTAATCCTTCACCTACACATCAACTCAGCCAATGAACACACCCGTCAACTATCCTTAATAAAAGTCCTCAACCTTTCCTCTCCCACATCCACACCGGCTATTCAGTGCATCCTCCTACAGGCTAACCGCAAATTAGAACAGCATGCCACACTCCACCTTAAAAAACTATCCAATCTCCTGGTTTCCTACCTCCAGAAAGGCAACTCACTCACCCTTCACAACCTTTCCAGCAAACCTCAACCTCCTGTCATTGCACACAGACCCAGTCTCTACCACCTACTCAATCTCCCACTTCCAGTTCCACTCTCCCCAAAACCTCAAAATTTTAATCAACACAACCTGGAACCACAACACCCTAATTCAGTAGTTAACCTTTCCTCCAAACCTCTCTCCCAGTCCGAAATCTCTGTCCTATCCAGAGGCCTCACCTTCAGCCCCACTCCCAGATTCAACCAAACAGCCCTCATCAAAGATTTACTGTCCTACACTCGTACTCTCTGCTCGAAATATCACTTTGCCATGAAGAAAAATGATCCTAATCCTACTCCTAAAGATCCAACTCCCCAAGACACTATCCAAATTGAACCCTGCCTGGAACAGTTCCATCCTCCGTCACAGCGGGATCCACCTCTTCTCCCTCAAAAACCTTCAAGGAATTTCTGACTTCCAGCCTTGCCTCTCAATCTTTCTTAAAAAACCTTGCCCTACTCCCAACATCACCACTGCTGAAGCCCAGGCTATCCGTGATCTGAAGGCTGACCTATCCATCGTCATTCTTCCGGCAGACAAGGGTTCCAGGTCAGTGGTACTTCATCATCGGGAGTATGTGGCTGAGGGACTGCGTCGGCTTTCAGACAACACTACATACAAAGTTTGCCAAGGTAATCCCATTCTTGATGTCCAGGAGGAGCTTCAAGGAATCCTCAGAACCTTAGGCCCCCTACAAAACCTTTCACCTGCCTCCTTCAACCTCCTGACCCCACCAACACCTCACACTCCTACCTTCTACCTACTTCCTAAAATTCACAAACCCGAACATCCCGGCCGCCCCATTGTAGCTGGTTACCAAGCCCCCACAGAATGTATCTCTGCCTACGTAGAGCAACACCTTCAACCCATTACATGCAGTCTCCCATCCTTCATCAAAGACACCAACCACTTTTTGATACGCCTGGAATCCTTACCCAGTCTGTTACCCCCGGAAACCATCCTTGTTACCATTGATGCCACTTCCCTTATACACAAATATCCCACATGTCCAGGGCCTCGCTGCAATGGAGCACTTCCTTTCAGGCTGATCACCTGCCACCCTACCTAAAAACTCTTTCCTCACCACCTTAGCCAGCTTCATCCTGACCCACAACTTCTTCACTTTCGAAAGTCAGACATACCAACAATTAAAGGGAAAAGCCATGGGTACCAGGATGGCCCCCACGTACGCCAACCTATTTATGGGTTGCTTAGAGTAAGCCTTCTTGGTTACCCAGGCCTGCCAACCCAAAGTTTGGTACAGATTTATTGATGACATCTTCATGACCTGGACTCACAGTGAAGAACAACTCCATAATTTTCTCTCCAACCTCAACTCCTTTGGTTCCATCAAATTCACCTGGTCCTACTCCAGATCCCATGCCACTTTCCTTGACGTTGACCTCCATCTGTCCAATGGCCAGCTTCACACATCCGTCCACATCAAACCCACCAACAAGCAACAGTACCTCCATTATGACAGCTGCCACCCATTCCATATCAAATGGTCCCTTCCCTACAGTCTAGGCCTTCGTGGCAAACGAATCTGCTCCAGTCCTGAATCCCTGGACCATTACACCAACAACCTGAAAACAGCTTTCGCAATGCGCAACTACCCTCCCGACCTGGTACAGAAGCAAATAACCAGAGCCACTTCCTCATCCCCTCAAACCCGGAACCTCCCACAGAAGAACCCCAAAAGTGCCCCACTCGTGACAGCATACTTTCCGGTACTGGATCAGACACTGAATGTGGCTCTCCAGCAGGGATACGACTTCCTCAAATCCTGCCCTGAAATGAGATCCATCCTCCATGAAATCCTCCCCACTCCACCAAGAGTGTCTTTCCGCCGTCCACCTAACCTTCGTAACCTCTTCGTTCATCCCTATGAAATTCCAAAAACACCTTCCCTACCCTCTGGTTCCTACCCTTGCAACTGCCCCCGGTGTAAAACCTGTCCCATGCACCCTCCCACCACCACCTACTCGAGTCCTGTAACCCGGAAGGTGTACACGATCAAAGGCAGAGCCACGTGTGAAAGTACCCACGTGATTTACCAAGTGACCTGCCTACACTGTGAAGCTTTCTATGTGGGAATGACCAGGAACAAACTGTCCATTCGCGTGAATGGACACAGGCAGACAGTGTTTGTTGGTAATGAGGATCACCCTGTGGCTAAACATGCCTCGGTGCATGGCCAGCACATCTTGGCACAGTGTTACACCGTCCGGGTTATCTGGATACTTCCCACAAACACCAGCCTGTCAGAACTCCGGAGATGGGAACTCGCCCTTCAGTATATCCTCTCTTCTCATTACCGACCAGGCCTCAACCTCCGCTAATTTCAAGTTGCCACCGCTCATACCCCACCTGTCATTCAACATCATCTTTGCCTCTTCTTCCGCCTCGACTGACATCTCTGCCCAAACTCTTTGCCTTTAAATATGTCTGTGTGTGTGTGTGTGTGTGTGTGTGTGTGTGTGTGTGTGTGAGAGAGTGTATACCAGTCCTTTTTGCCCCCTAAGGTAAGTCTTTCCGCTCCCGGGATTGGAATGACTCCTTACCCTCTCCCTTAAAACCCACATCCTTTCGTCTTTCCCTCTCCTTCCCTCTTTCCTGATGAAGCAACCGTTGGTTGCAAAAGCTTGAATTTTGTGTGTACGTTTGTGTTTGTTTGTATGTGTATAATTATAATTTTATTATTTTAATTTTTGTACTCAGTGAATCAAAGACTTACTTGTGCATGGAATAAACTAGCATTGTTTGTATTATGAAACTATATATGATTGTAAGTGAGAACTGATTCTATGTAAGACATTTTGTCTGGGCGGATTTTGTTCTCGTACTGGTCAGTAGAGAAAGAAAAGTTTCTTAATCGATGTATGTAATGTGAATGTATAAAGGCTGTAAAAAGGTGAGAGAGAGAGAATCCTTGTGGACAATCACCATAAAGGTAAATACAAATTATTCAAATCAAATATCTCTAAAGTGTATCATCTTGTGCTTTCTAAAGACTGAAAATTGCGGTGTTCAATCTAAACTTGACCTGAATAACAGCGAAGAACATTTATATCATATGTTTTCTTCGTTTGACCACAGTTGTGATTCGCATGTTACTTTTTGTTACGAGATGTGTTAGGAATATTTTCATTATACGCGCAAAAGTGCACACAGCTTTAATCGAACCAGCATCTTTCAGAAACGATAAGTCTTAATCAGTACAATTACACAAATACCGTCCATATTGCAACCGTGATCACAAAAGTGTTTCCTGGACCTGATTTTTTATAAATGAGTAGACTTGAAAGCGAACAGCATTGCACCATTGCTGGCTTGCAACAATTGAAAGAAAACAAAACAGGGACTGAATAACTCTAAATTTTAACGCTGTCAGCATTACAAAATCTGAATGACATAAGTTAATTAATTAAATATTAACAGGAAGAGAATTATTAAATTTTAAAGATTAAATCATAGCAAGAATTTAAAGCATTTTAGAATCATTACATTTCTTTGCATTAGTTCTTGAGTATCAGATACCATCATATCTATTTAAAAGACAGTGCGTAAATAAAATTGCCACCTTTTATAATTATTATTATAGCAATTCACAGTCTGGTATTCATGTGAGTCGGTTGATATCTGACTTACAGACATCGTGTTTACGTTGTGTGTGCTTACTTGCCGTTTAGGAGTGGACATTGTTTTGATTTTGTGAGGTTGTCTCTTGTGACCCTGTTGCTCAATACTTTGCTGTTGACCTCGGTGTCTTGCTCGATTGTCTGTCGTCATGTTTGTCCTTCCATTCCTGTTCTTTCATCTCGTATGTTTGCGGGCTGCTCCCGTTTGGTCCTACAGCGTTTTCATTAGTCGCAACCCCGCCTCAGGAACGGTGACGGTTAAACAGTACCCTGTCTCCATCTCGTCCTCGTGTGCTCCCCAGCAGCACTTCACTGTATCCTGCCCCTCCCCACACCAGCCTCCTCATTAGGCCTGTGTTACACTATCAAATTTCTTTGTCAAATCTCTTCATCCAATATCTTTGTCAAAGATATTTCATGGTGTCATAGGGAAATTTGTCAAATGTCATCCAATATTTGATCAAACCTAGGGCCTCGCTATAGATTTGATCAAAGAAGTCGCTTGTGTTCTGTTCACTGCAATGTTACATTTTACCATGTGGAGCGCTAGCATCGCTTCATTCTGTCATCTGTAGTCTTTCTATAAACATTGCGGGTAAATACAATTGGTGTGTGCCAACAACTACAAAATTAATAGAGATGTATGAAGCTGATCAGATGCTTTACAACGTGAGGCACACTGAATACAAAAATAGATTACGGAAATTGGAGACCTGACCTAACCTAACCTAACCAACCCTCTCCTGGAGCAAGGAAATGGAGTGTTATAGTGAGCCTGTCTTCTGCAGATGTAGCAGTTCTTAAGTAAATATTGTGCTTTGTGATATGAGGATATACTTCATTAAGCACATACAGAAACGTATGCTCATCCTTCTTAAGTAATTGATGTACGACTTGACATCCTTCACTATAAGCTCACGTAACAAGTTTTGTTGAATGCTTTTATTGTGCCATCATAAAACCCACGGCTTCACCCAAGTATGTTTCTTTTTTTCCCCCACTTCTCATCCGCATGTGCACACAGAGCAGTTGTGGTACATGCAACTGTTGCGGTTAATAACAAGTTGTTGTTGTAAGCCATCTTGAACTCTGACGAAAAATATGATGACAGTGTAATACCCCTTCTAGTGCTACGTCTAAGATCTTTGTCAAATATATTTGACAGAATATTTGATCACATCTTTGATCAAATCTTTGACAAAGAAATTTGATAGTGTAATACCGGCCTTACCCCTACCCAGTTGCCATTCCCATCATGCACTGCTGCTGTTGCTTGCAGAGTGGCTTCAGCTGCCAGAGGCTGCAGTCATGTGTGTTCAGTTGCATTTGTGTGTGTGTATATGTGTGTGTGTGTGTGTGTGATCTGTTTTTGACAAAGATCTGGATATGGCCAAATGCTTATATTGTGACAGTCTTTTTGTTGTGCCTATCTGCGACTCAGCATATCCGCTATATGGTGAGTAGCTACTATCCTTTTCATAGTATTGTTACATTCCAGACTAGATCTTCCATTATATCACTCTTGTTGCATGAAAAGTTGTTGCCCCACACTAGAAACAGCATTATTACCTCAGATCCCTGCCAACTGCTTATTTGATTACTAATTGTCTTTTAGATAACTGCCTCACTGTCGAAGTGTACTGCTAGCTCATTTTCTTGCACAGATCATAATGTTTTCCTGACTTATCTCACTGTTTACTTTATATTACTACTGCTCATATGGACGTATGTCAAGACAACTTATCACTGTATTAGCTGAAGCAATTATGAAGGAATAGATATGGGCTTGCACTTGTAAAACAACAATGAAATGGTATAAAACAATTTTTTTTTGACTGGTGCACCGTATACATAGGCACATGTGCTACAGTGTTAAAAATCAAACCACCAGAAGGTTAAAAGCTACTGCGCAAACAGTCGTACACTATGTGGTACAGGTGCCAGATGTCAGTTTGTGGGATGGACTTCCACGCCTGTTGCACTCGGTCGGTCAATATAGACGCGGTTAATACTGGTTGCAGATGACACTTGTGTTGTCGTCTGATGGTGTCTCATATGTGTTCAATATGTGTACCGCAAGTCTCTAGAGGAAAAGAGCACAGTCTTCAAGAAGGGTCGTTGAGCAGATGCACAAAACTATAGACCAATATCTCTGACATCGATCCGTTGTAGAATTTTAGAATATGGTTTTTGCTCATGTATCATGTCATTTCCAGAAGCCCAGAATCTACTCTGTAGGAATCAACATGGAGTCCGGAAACAGCGATTGTATAAAACCGAACTTGCTTTATTTGTTCATGAGACCCAGAAAATATTAGATACAGGCTCCCAGGTAGATGCCATTTTCCTTGAATTCCGGAAGGCGTTCGATACACTTCTGCACTGTCGCCTGATAAACAAAGTAACAGCCTATGGAATATCAGACCAGCTGTGTGGCTTGATTGAAGAGTTTTTTGCAAAGTTATGGGACCATTTCTTTTCACAATATATATAAATGACCTAGTAGATAGTGTTGGAAGTTCCATGCTGCTTTTCGTGGATGATGCTGTAGTATACGGAGAAATTGCAGCATTAGAAAACTGCAGCAAAATGCAGGAAGATCTGCAGCGGATAGGAACTTGGTTCAGGGAGTGGCAACTGACCCTTAACATAGCCAAATGTAATGTATTGCGAATACATAAAAAGAAGGATCCTTTATTGTATGATTATATGATAGCGGAACAAACACTGGTAGCAGTTACTTCTGTAAAATATCTGCGAGTATGCGTGTGGAACGATTTGAAGTGGAATGATCATATAAAATTAATTGTTGGTAAGGCGGGTACCAGGTTGAGATTCATTGGGAGAGTCCTTAGAAAATGTAGTCCATCAACAAAGGAGGTGGCTTGCAATAAACTTGTTTCACCTATACTTGAGTATTGCTCATCAATGTGGGATCCGTACCAGGTCAGGTTGACAGAGGAGATAGAGAAGATCCAAAGAAGAGTGGTGTGTTTCGTCACAGGGTTATTTGGTAAGCGTGATGCATAACGGGGATGTTCAGCAAACTCGAGTGGCAGACTCTGCATTGCGGTGTAGCTTGCTGTCCAGGTTTTGAGATGAGGTATTGAATATATTGCTTCCCCCCTACTTATACCTCACAAATGTAAAATTAGGGAGATTTGAGCGCACATGGAGGCTTTCCGGCTGTCATTCTTCCCGCGAACCATACGCGACTGGAACAGGAAAGGGAGGTAATGACAGTGGCACAGATTTGGTGACTGAACAGGCTACAGCAACATGCTGACACCCTGTGGATCATGTTAGGCTACAACAGTAGTACGTGGCCAAAGTTTACACTGTAGGAACCCCCCCCCCCCCCCCCCCCCCCCGCAATGTTATTCACACATGGCTCCACAATAGTTTGAATCACGATATTGTCATACAGATCTGCAGTCAGACTGCATAGGATAACCACAAGAGTGCGCCTACTGTCATATGAAATTTCAGTCTAGACCTTTTAACCAACATGCGGCCATCACTGGCACCGAGGCAGAACCAGCTTTCGTCAGGAAACACAACAGACCTCCACCCAGCCCTCCACTGAGCTCTCGCTTGACACCACTTGTAGCGCCCCCAGAATTTTACAAAAGTTCGGAGACACTTGTGTTGCAGCCATTTTGAACACGCGTTATTTTAAAGCATGGTCTAAGGATGAGCATGGGATACTGCACCCATTTACAGGGTGGTCCAAAAGTCCACATAACACACATGCTGCCGAGCTACCCACCGCTGCCACATGTAACTGGCTATAGCCCGGGAATCAATAAAGATATGTTTCAAATAACAATGGCATTGTTTTTCTGGTGAAATTCTCTATCTGTTTGATATGTCACATGACCTTATTCGCATTTGAAATTTTGGGGTTGAATCCAAGATGGAGGCTTTCAAGATGGGCGCCATGTTGGTGGCCTAGTCTATAAAGTTTCCCCCTTCCCGTTCCTCGTGTGTAGGGACTCTGTTTCCTCGTTTGCTACTCTCCTTTTTTTTTTTGGAGGAGGGGGGGGGGGGGGTGTTTCCGGACTTTTGCACCACACTGTATTGTTTGTGCAGGCGAAACTGGAAGGGAGATAATTCGTCGGCCCTGGAAAGTGTTCAGCGCGACCTGCTAAGAATAAGCAAATACGGCCCAGAAGCTCCGTGCTCGGCTGAAAAGAGTAATGTAGCGTTGTATTGTTAAAAAAAAAATGGAAAGACTCGAAATAGTGACTGTTTATTAGGTGTTGAACTGCTGTTGAGAGTACGTGGAGTGGATGTGGATAGTCAGCCACGATAAAAGCTTACATATTAATTGTGTTCAAAAATGTGTAATTAACTGATTCTGGGTGCCCGGTGATGTGTGGGCTTACGTCATAAAGTTTAGTTGTTTTTGTACCAAGTGGAGAATAAATATGTTGTGGTGCACTGAATGATATTCCGAGAGTAACGTATTTTTTAAATAAGAAGAGAGAGAGCGAGAGAGTGAAAATTTCCTTTTCCTGCCAGTGAAATCTTCGGAGAAGCGTCCGGTGCTAGCAGAAGACATTGGCGCTGCAAGAAAGTGGAACCGGCGTTCTTCAACAAGTAAGTCCACGAGAACGCTTAAGCTGTACAGAGAGAGCTTAACATTACACCGGGCCACCGCACACTGCATTCACAAGTGGCAGTCGTTCAGGGTCAGTGGAATGAGTGATATTGGGCATCTGAGTCGTCCTCGAAGTAACTGATTTGCAACGACTTGCTGTGTCACAGTGGTGCCAACTGTTGCTCAGATTGCTGCTACAGGTGCAGTACAACGTGCCAGAGACGTACGCCAAACACAATGGTCTCCTCTCTCGGTAGTGCCGTGTGGCGATCCAGAACCTGGTCTTCTTTTGACCGTACATTTTGTGACCACCACTTTCAGCAATCGTGTACAGTGGCTGAATCCACACCAAGTCTCTCTGCAATCTCCAGATGGAACACCCAGCTTCTCGTAGCCCTGTTACATGATCTCGTTCGCACTCAGTGAGGTGTTGATGTGATGTCTTCATTGGCTTAAAGGCTTCCGTTATTAACATCGGCACACCATATCTAATCTCAAAGGTAACTAATACTCGTAACCATTATGGTGTGTACCGGGTGATCACAAAGTCAGTATAACTTTGAAAACTTAATAAATCACGGAATAACGTGGATAGAGAAGTAAAACTTGACACACATGCCTGGGATGAGATGGAGTTTTATTAGAACCAAAAAGAAAAAAAATATAGTTTTCAGGCCTTTTTTCTTTGAGGAAAAGCATGATTCTGGTTTTGTAACTGCTACCATGATGGCTGAGAGGTACGCCGATATGTTACAGAATCGCATCATCCGCAGCCTTGCTGATAAACACCTGCTGGAACGTACGATGTTTATGCAGGCTGGCGCTCCACCCCATACTACTAGGTGTGTGAAAGATCTCTTGCGCGCATCGTTTGGTGATGATCGTGTGCTCAGCTGCCACTTTCGTCATGCTTGGCCTCCCAGGTTCCCAGACCTCAGTCTGTGCGATTATTCACTTTGGGGTTACCTGAAGTTGCAAGTGTATCGTGATCGACAGACATCTCTAGGGATGCTGAAAGACAACATCCGACGCCAATGCCTCACCATAACTCCGGACATGCTTTACAGTGCTGTTCACAACATTATTCCTCGACTACAGCTATTGTTGAGGAATGATGGTGGACATATTGAGCATTTCCTGTAAAGAACATCATCTTTGTTTTTTCTTACTTTGTTATGCTAATTATTCCTATTTTGATCAGATGAAGCGTCATCTGTCAGACATTTTTTGAACTTTTTTATTTTTTTGGTTCTAATAAAACCCCTTGTCATTCCAAGCATATGTGTCAATTTATACCTCTCTATCTACATTATTCCATGATTTATTCAGTTTTCAAATTTATACTGACTTTTTGATCACCCAGTATTTAAGACAAATCAGACTTGCATCTTCCTATGTGACTGGTGCAAAATTTCAATAGACATCATCATTCAGATGTAAAAACAGGCCTACCAACTTTTGTATATGTCACACATCTCCTTCTTGTCATTGCAATTTTTTTCTCCATTAATGAACGCAAAAAGAATAGCTGTGGTCACAATACAGTTCCCTGAGGCACATCATCTCTGCATGTTCCAACTTTGTGTGAAGAAACTAGATCTTCTTTTGCTACTCCTTTATCAAGCTATTTCCACTGCTCATCTTGCAGCTTCAATAGAGGAACTCTATAACTTTCCCAGTATTCTTCCCTCTACATCTGTCTCAGTGAAGCTGTGTGCTACAAACCTCACAATCATTTTGCTATAACAGCTCCCACAGTTTTCACTAATGGTTAAAAGTTTAACCAGAGGAAAAATATGTGTTCGAACAGATAAATATTCAGGGATGTGTTACATTTTTTCAACTATAAAAAAAAATGTTAACTTGAAAAACCATGTTTAGTTTGTTATGAGTGCAAAAGAATTAATGACAGTGGTTTGGTTTTGAGTGTTCATTTCCTTTCTTTGCTTGATAATTCGATGCTTGACACAGTTTTCTTCTTCAGGTGATGTGATCTGAATTATTGTTCATACTGGAGTCCAGGCAGCAGTACACACAGTGACAAAGCTCCCAGTAATGCAAGTAGACAACTGAGTCGGTCATGAAAATTTCATGTAGGAATCAACGACTCAGCTAAACACCCAAAAAACACGCCATTAGGTGTAACAACTAAATATATATATATACATAATACACACAAAAAAAGTTTTGCATCAGCCGGTTCCCACAACTCCTGAAGATAGTTGTTGACTGTGGATGTTGTATCACAGACACAGTCCCTTTGACTGTTCAGAGGTGTCACTAAACCTGCCCAAAGACGTAAACAAACATACATGAGTAGGGCCTATTAGATGGGGGACCGACAGCCAGTCAGTTCCAGTCATTCCACCAGGAAGGAGGTACATGGCTCATGTTGTCTGTAGTTCAACCATGCCTACATGGTTAATACCATGGTTCAATTGGATCTGCATTGTTACTTTGTGGCAGGATGGGCTCTCAACAAGGGAAATGTCCAGGTATATTGGAGTGAAGCAAAGCAATGTTGTTAAGACATGAAGGAGATACAGAGAGACAGGAATTGTTGATGACGTGCCTCACTCAGGCTGCCCAAGGGCTACTACTGCTGTGGATGACCACTACCTATGGATTATGGCTTGGAGGAACCCTGACAGCAATGCCACCATGTTGAATAATGCTTTTTTTTTTTTTTTTGCAGCCACAGAACATCATTTTATGACTCCAATTGTGTGCAGTAGGCTGCATGATGTGCAACTTCACTACCGATGTCTATGGTAAGGTCCGTCTTCGCAACAACGACACCATGCAGCATGGTACATGTGGGCCCAACAACATGCCGAATGGACCACTCAGGATTGGCATCATGTTCTCTTCACCAATGAGTGTCACATATATGACTTCAACAAGACAATCGGTCAGGCCGAACGCCTTAGACACACTCTCCAGTGAGTGCAGCAAGGTGGAGGTTCCCTGCTGTTTTGTGGTGGCATTATGTGGGGCCGACGTACGCTGGTGGTGGTCATGGAAGGTGACATAACAACTGTATGATACGTGAATGCCATCCTCCAACTGATAATGCAACCATATTGGCAGCATATTGGCGCTGATGGATGACAATTTGTGTCCCCATCGTGCACATCTTGTGAATGACTTCCTTCAGGATAACGACATCACTTGACTAGAGTGGCCAGCATGTTCTCCAGACATGAACCCTATCAAACAGGCCTGGGATAGATTGAAAAGGGCTGTTTATGGACGATGTGACCCACCAACCACTCTTAGGGATCTACATCTAATCACCATTGAGGAGTGGGACAATCTGGACCAACTGTGCCTTGATGAACTTGTGGATAGTATGCCATGATGAATACAGGCATGCATCAATGCAAGAGGTCATGCTACTGGGTATTAGAGGTACCGGTGTGTACATAAATCTGGACCACCACCTCTGAAGGTCTTGCTGTATGGTCGTACAACATGCAATGTGTGATTTTCATGAGCAATAAAAAGGGCGGAAATTATGTTTATGTTGATCTCTATTCCAGTTTTCTGTACAGGTTCCGGAACTCTTGGAACCGAGGTGATGCAAAACTTTTTTTTATGTTTGTATTTTATATTATATTATTATACCATTAGGTGTTGGTGTTTGTGTATATTCAGTGTCTCTGATCAAAGACACAGAAAATTGCGATAAAGTAATAAAATGATGGCTTGTCCTTGACAGAGCTGAAGTAGTTAAACTCACTAAGATCTAACAGCGCCAGGCAATATTCAAAACAAGATGTGCTTGGTCAAAACACTTGCATTCCCTGTGTTTTGTACAGCTGTGAGTCCTGGACTGTGAAAAATAGTGACAAAAACTGACTTGATGCCTTTGAAATGTGGAGTTGGAGGAAGATGTTTCATTTTTCATGTACAGAAATAAGAACCATCTTCATCATCCTTGTCAGGATTTCCTTCCAGCGAGCTGGGCAGGAACTTTGGGAATGATATGCCTCCATTGATTCCTGTCCTGGTATAGCTTTTCTCTCTCCACTGCATCCCATGTCATTCCTGTCCTTTTAAGATCTTCATCGACATTGTCTGCCCATCTAGGCCACCCAATTAGTCTTTTTCCTGGTACTTCATCTGCTAATACTGATATCAGATGCATTCGCTTCTCGTGACCAAACCACTTCAATTTTGCAGCAGCCATTCTTTCCTCCACGGTCAAGGTCACTCACAGGTCTCTCATATATATATATATATATATATGATCCTGATTATGGATCTCTTGCTTTCTCTTTTTTAATTATTTTTTAGAGCTAACCTAAGGATCTTCACTTCACATGGTTGTATTTGACTCTCTTATTTATTACGCAGATCACCAGACTATACAGTCTTTTACACATTGCTTGTTTAGCTCTTAGAGAGACTCTCTTGTCCCAGTTTAGATTTCATACTTGGCGGAAGAAGTTGGGCCCTTTTGCCACTCTTCTTAAAACCTCTAGCATGATCTTTTGCTCTTGCTCATGGCCAACTTAAATACTTTAAATTTCTTATTCCAGTAACCCAGTCTCCTCTGAATCTCCAGTTCCATATCGCCCCAAATGGTATGTGAGCAGCAAAACCAAAAGCATTGGGATCTTTCTTTTCTACTTGTACTTGTGGTATAGGTGTAGCATCTTTGATCAGTAATCAAAAAGTCCTTCGTCCCAGGTTCAAACACTGCCACTGTGCAAATTTTGAATAAAAATCATCAGCAGTGGCTGCTGAAGACATCCGGCATAAGAAATCGTCCTCATTCAGCCAGTGACCCTGTCAAAGATGGTGGAGGTGGGGCAGAGGTCCAGGGCACTCTCATGCCCTTGGGCTGGGAAACTGCTCCTAAAGGCAGAGGAACCAGCAATGATCAATGACATGATGCAGAAAGCAATGGAAACCACTGCACTAAAGACACATCATGTCTATCCACAGGACATGTGGTATGTAATTGAAAAACTGTAACGATGATCTCTCCATTGGCAAAAGACTCCAGAATAAGTCCCCATTTGGATCTCCATGAAGGACCTGTCAATGGAGAGGTGATCATGATAAAAATATTCAATAACTAATGAAACAATAACATTCTACAAGTTGGGGTGAATACTGTTAGAAGTTCAAATATGGTAGGGGAGATAGAAAACCTGAAAAGCAAAATGCTAAACCTTAATCTAGATACAGTGAGGGTCAGTGAAATGAAATGGAAAGAAGACAAAGTGACTGTGGACATATCACTGATAGGGTTGTTCACATCAGAATAGACAGCAAACCAACAGTGACAATTCAGATTCTTTATTGGTCATTCAGCATTATTACATGCAATAGACTTCGTCAGTTCACTTAAAATTAATTTTACAAACTAAATTTTTACATATTTAAGTTGATATTGGGCATTTCTAAAAATTCTTCTAATGAATAGAATGGATTAGTTAACAAGACGGTATGTACATTTTCTTTAAATAATTTGTCAGGCTTGATTGACACATTCTTAGACAATCTGTTATATATTGTAATTGCCATATACTTAGGACTATTGTTAGTTATGGCTAATATATTTTGTGGCAACAGCAGAGAATTACAGGTTGTTGTATAACAGCCATGCCTTTGATTTGTTACACTTAAATTAGGTTGTTCAGCAAGTATGTAGTTAACGCTGTCAAGAATGTGTAAGTTAATAACTGTTAAAATTCTATGTTTAATGAAGAATGGTTTACAATGTGTCCTACTGTATACCTTAGCCATTACTCTGATTGCTTTCTTCTGGATCACCATAATTTCATTTATTTTTCTGCTGTTTCCCCAGAGTATTAACCCATATCTTGAAACAGATTGAAAAAAGGCAACGTACGCTGTCCTTGCATACTCAAATGTCACACAACACATCAGTCTCTTCAACAAATATATAACTCTTGACAACCTAACCACTATGTGATCAACACGAGAGTTCCATGTTAGACTGTTGTCAAGAATAATACCTAAAAACTTTGCCTTTTGTTTTTCTGTTTTTGTAGTCATTGATAGACTGAACCACATATTCTGGGTCTTTTCCTCTTTTAGTAGTAGACCATTTGCATTAAACCATGGTGTTGCATTTTCTTTTGCCAGTGACAGTTTAGGTATACATACCGATGTCACAAGCAGAAGATGAAGAAATATAGAATGTTTATGAGGATAGTTAATGGGCAATTCAGTACATAAGGGGAGAGCAAAATCTAGTAGTCATGGGGGACTGGAATGAGGTTGTAGGGGAAGGAGTAGAACAGAGGGTTATGGAAGAATATGAGCTTGGTAGTAGGAATTTGAGAGGAGAAAGATTAATAAAGTTCTGCGATGCAATTCAGCTAGTAATAATGTATACTCTGTTCAAGAATCGCAAGAAGAGGAGGTATACTGGGAAAAGGCCATGAGAATGGGAAGATTTCAGTCATATTACATTACGGCCAAGCAGAGATTCCAAAATCAGATACTGGATTGCAAGGGGTACCCAGGAGCAAATACAGACTCATGCCAAAATTTATTACTGATGAAGAATAGGTTCAACTTTAAGAAATTAGTCAGGAAAAATCAATGCACAAAGCAGTGGGATACAGATGTATTAAGGAATGAAGAGACACACTTCAAGGTCTCTCAGGCTATAGGTACCGCAATACAGAATAGCTCAGTACGCAGTCCAGGTAAAGAGGGATGGAATCTCTAAAAAGTACAATCACAGAAGTAGGAAAGAACAATGTAAGTACAAAGAAGGTAACTATGAAGATACCATGGGTAACATAAGAAATGCTTCAATTGCTGTACGAACGAAGGAAGTCCGAAAACGCTCACAGATATTCAGGAATACAGAAATACAAGTCATTTAGGAATGAAATAAAGAATAAGTGCAGGGAAGCTAATGCAAAATGGCTGCACAAAAATGTGAGGAAACTGAAAAACAAATGATTGTTGGAAGGACCGACTTACTATATGTAAAAGTGAAAACAGCCTTCAGTGAAATTAAAGGCAAGGTTGTAACGTTAAGGAGTGCAATGGGAACTCCACTGTTAAACACAGAGGAGAGAGTGGACAGGTGAAAAGAGTACACTGACAGCCTCTGGGTGAGGGGAAAGACTTGTCTTATGATGTGACAGAAGAAAAAAACATGAGTCAGTATAGAAGAAATACGGGATCCAGTACTGAAATCAGAATTTAAAAGAGCTCTGGACAAATTAAAATCAAATAAGGCAGAGAGGATGGATAACATTCCATCAGAATTTCCAAAATCCTTGGGAGAAGTGACAACAAAATTACTTTTCACCCCAGTGTGCAGAATGTGTGAGTCTGGTGATTTCTGATTTTTGGAAAATATCATCCACAAAGTTCCAAAGATGGCAAGAGCTGAATAGGCTTAGCAGGTCATGCCTTCCAGTTGTTGACACAAATAATATACAGACGAATGGAAAAGGGAATTGAGGATTGTTAGAAGATGGTCAGTTTACCTTTAGGGATGGTAGAGGCACCAAAGAGGCAATTTTGATGTTGCGGTTGGTAATGGAAGCAAGACTAAAGAAAAATCAGGGCAAGTCCATAGGACATGTCAACTTGGAAAATGCATTTGACAATGTCAGATGGTGCAAGAAGTTCAAAATTTTGAGAAAAATATGGGTAAGCTGCAGGTAAAGACGGTTAATATAAAATATGTACAAGAACCAATAAGGAATACCAAGAGTGGAAGACCAAGAATGAAGTGCTTGGATTAAAAAGGGTGTAAGAGATGGGTACAGTCTTTCACCGCTATTGTTCAATCTGTACACCAAAGAAGCAATGACTGAAATAAACAAAAGGTTCAAGACTGGAATTAAAATTCAAGATGAAAGGAGATCAGTGTAAGATTCACTGATGACATTGCTACCCTCAGTGAAAGTGAAGAAGAATAACAGGATTAGCTCAATGGAATAAACAGTCTAATGAGCACAGATTATGGACTGAGAATAAATCAATGAAAGGTAAAAGTAATAAGTAGCAGAAATGAAAACAGTGAGAAGCTCATCATCAGAACTTGTGATCATGAAATACCGGGTGATCAGAAAGTCAGTATAAATTTGAAAACTTAATAAACCATGAAATAATGTAGATAGAGAGGTAAAAATTGACACACATGCTTGGAATGACATGGGGTTTTATTAGAAAAAAAAAGGTTCACAAAATGTCCGACAGATGGAGCTGCACAATACAACGTCAGTGACTGCGCATGACAATTGTGTATAAAAGGAGCTATAATGAGAGTCGAAGAATGTTGATGTCACCTAAACAGGCTCTTTTAGTGAATCTGTATTATCAGAATGGGGAATTTGCTAGTTCAGCATTACAATCCTATCACCATAGGAAGGGGATTCATTTTGTCCATTGACAAATTCCAACTGTGGCGAGAATGATTTCAAAGTTCAAAGCCACGGGTTGTTTAGACGAGAGACCTCATAGTGGATGACCGAGCACAAGGCGTAATGCAGCTGAGACAGTTCAGTAAGAAATGGAGACTGTAGCGGGTTCGTCTATGCACAGGGAAGTCAGCACTCGTGCAGTCGCACATCACACCAGCATTCTGTACACTACTGTTTGGTTGGCACTGAGGCATACCCTCCGATGCTATCCGTACAAAATCCATCGGCATCATGAACTGTTACCTGGCGATTTAGTGAATCGGAGGGCATTTGCGGTTTGGGCATTTCAAAAGATGGCGGAAGATGTCGATCGGTTGTGGACCGAGAAAGCTCATTTCACGCTCCGAGAGTCTGTCAATGACCACAACTGCAGAATTTGGGCAATTGAAAATCCTAGAACTGTCGTGGAAAGTCCATTGCATGATGAGAAAGTCACAGTATGGGCTGGATTTACCACATCTACCGTTATCAGGCCTTTTTTCTTCGAGGAAATCTGTGATACTGGTTTTGTAACTGCTACTGTGATGGCTGAGAGGTACGCCGATATGTTACAAAATCGCATCGTCCCCAGCCTGGCTGATAAACACTTGCTGGAACGTACAATGTTTATGCAAGATGCTGCTCCACCCCATATTGCTAGACGCATGAAAGATCTGTTGTATGTGTAGTTTGGTGATAATCGAGTGCTCAGCTGCCACTTTTCTCGCTTGGCCTTCCAGGTCCCCTGACCTAGTCCATGGGATTATTGGCTTTGGGGTTACCTGAAGTCGCAAGTGTATCGTGATCGACCGACATCTCTAAGGGTGCAGAAAGACTACATCCGACACCAATGCCTCACCATAACTCCAGACATGCTTTACAGTTCTGTTCACAACATTATTCCTTGGCTACAGCTATTGTTGAGGAATGATGGTGGACATATTGAGCATTTCCTGTAAAGAACATCATCTTTGTTTTGTCTTACTTTGTTATGCTAATTATTGCTATTATAATCAGATGAAGCTCCATCTGTGGGAAATTTTTTGAACTTTTGTATTTTTTTGGTCCTAATAAAACCCCGTGTCATTCCAAGCATGTATGTCAATTTGTACCTCTCTATCTATATTATTCCACAATTTATTCAGTTTTCATATTTATACTGACTTTTGGTCACCCGGTAGATAAGTTAAGAAATTCTGCTACCTAGGCAGCAAAATAATCCATGATGGAAGGAGCTAGGAATATGTCAAAATCAGACTAGCACTGGTGGAAAGGGTATCCGTGGCCAAGAGAAATCACTAGCATCCAATGCAGGCCTTAATTTGAGGAAGACGTTTCTGAGAATGTACATCTGGAGCACAGCATTGCAGGGGAGCGAAACATGGGCCGTGGGAAAACCAGAACAGTATATTTGTCTTACACTTGTTAAAAAACTGGGAACACTGCTATCAGGTCCTTTTCTTTTTTTCAGTACTTCTCCACTGACAGCAAAGGAGAAAATTTGATCTATTGTTCCCCAGTTACTTCTGAATCCATTCTGCTGTTCCTCAAATTGATGAACCCATACTTCCATCATGACACTTAGCAATGAGTACGTTGTTGTTGCTCTGGTCTTCAGTCCTGAGAATGGTTTCAAGCAGCTCTCCATTCTACTCTATCCTGTGCAAGCTTCTTCATTTTCCGGTACCTACTGCAACCTACATCCTTCTTAATCTGCTCAGTGTATTCATCTCTTGGTCTCCCTCTATGATTTTTACCCTCCATGCTACAATGCTAAATTTGTGGTCCCTTGATGCCTCAGAACATGTCCTACCAACCGGTCCCTTCTTCTTGTCAAGTTGTGCCACAAACTCCTCTTCTACCCAATTCTATTCAGTACCTCCTCATTACTTATGTAATCTACCCATCTAACCTTCAGCATTCTTCTGTAGCACCACATTTCGAAAGCTTCTATTCTCTTCTTGTCTAAACTATTTATCGTCCATGTTTCACTTCCATACATGGCCACACTCCATACAAATACTTTCAGAAACGACTTCCTGACACTTAAATCTATACACGATGTTAACAAATTTCTCTTCTTCAGAAATTCTTTCCTTGCCATTGCCATTTTACATTTTATATCCTCTCTACTTCGACCATCACCAGTTATTTTGCTCCACAAATAGCAAAACTCCTTTACTACTTTGAGTGTCTCATTTCCTAATCTAATTCCCTCAGCATCACCCGACTTAAGTCAACTACATTCCATTATCCTCGTTTTGCTTTTGTTGATATTCATCTTATATCTTCCTTTCAAGACAATGTCCATTCCATTCAACTGTTCTTCCAAGTCCTTTGCTGTCACTGACAGAATTACAATGTCATCGGCGAACCTCAAAGGTTTTATTTCTTCTCCACGGATTTTAATACCTACTCCAAATTTTTCTTTCATTTCGTTTACTGCTTGCTAAATATACAGATTGAATAACATCAGGGAGATGCTACAACCCTGTCTCACTCCCTTCCCAACTGCTGATTCCCTTTCGTGTCCATCGGCTCTTATAACAGCCATCTGGTCTCTGTACAAATTATAAATAGCCTTTCACTCCCTGTATTTTACCTCTGACACCTTTAGAATTTGAAAGAGAATATTCCAGTCAACATTGTCAAAAGCTTTCTCTAAGTCTACAAATGCTAGAAACGTAAGTTTGCCTTTCCTTAATCTTTCTTCTAAGATAAGTCGTAAGGTCAGTACTGCCTCACGTTTTCCAATATTTCTACAGAATCCAAACTGATCTTCCCCAAGGTCGCTTCTACTAGATTTTCCATTCGTCTGTAAAGAATTCACATTAGTATTTTGCAGCTGTGGCTTATTAAACTGATTGTTTGGTAATTTTCACA
Source organism: Schistocerca gregaria (assembly GCF_023897955.1). Lineage (NCBI taxonomy): Eukaryota > Metazoa > Arthropoda > Insecta > Orthoptera > Acrididae > Schistocerca > Schistocerca gregaria. The sequence goes on along the minus strand of NC_064930.1, from coordinate 82,242,223 downwards.
TCTGTCAACACCTGCTTTCTTTGGGATTGGAATTATTATATTCTTCTTTAAGTCTGAGGGTATTTCGCCTGTCTCATACATCTTGCTCACCAGATGGTAGAGTTTTGTCAGGACTGGCTCTCCGAAGCCCTTGTCTTCTTACTTACTTGATCTTCTGCTGCCTTCACTATTTCATCCATCAAAGCTACCCATTCTTCTTCTACTGTATTTCTTTCCGCCATTTGTGACAATTGTTCCCTTATGCTCTCCTTGTAACACTGTACAACCTCTGGTTTAATCAGTTTAATGAGTAAACCAACTAATAATGATGATGTACAAAATATGCACAGAGAACCTGGGAGAACACATCAGTAATGTGTTGACCTGCATGTAGGATGACTAGCATACTCTGTATGCTTTCTTTCAATTCTATCCTACAACATAATCTTCTGAGGCATTGCAGCTAATGTGGAAAAGCTGTTTATTGTACCGAAGCATGCAACAATAAGTCTACTGTGTACAGTTGATGAGTGAACACATTGCAGAAGCATCTTCAGGGGCCTAAGTATTCATACACTCACACCCCAGTACATATATGCACTAGGTTTGTGGTAACATGAATTATTTACAGAAGAACGGAAAAACTGCTTGAAGCTCAGCACAGGCTGTGATGAAGCAAGCCATGATATTTTTTACTTCCCCTCTTGTTTTGCCCTCTACCTCCTTAAATTTCATTTTTTTTCATTTTCAAACTGATTACCACTAACATACTTGAGAAAAATCTGTATTTCCATATTATAGAAAGGTTGACCCTGTTTTAAAGAACATAACACCAGATCTAATTTTGTGCTTAGTTTTCTGTATGTGTTTGATTTTATAATTTATTTCAACTATTCCTAGTTAACTTTTGTTATAGGGTGAAATCAGTAATTGTTTTGTAACTTAAATTCTGTTGTTGATGTATAAACAAATATAAATTCTGTACTAATTATAAACATTTTGAAGATGAAATACTAGTAATCTTAAAGTATTTGTTAACATTGAGTATATATTTAAGTGTCAGGAAGTCGTTTCTGAAAGTATTTGTATGGAGTGTAGCCATGTATGGAAGTGAAACATGGACGATAAATAGCTTGGACAGGAAGAGAATAGAAGCTTTCGAAATGTGGTGCTGCAGAAGAACGCTGAAGATTAGATGGGTAGATCACATAACTAATGAGGACGTATTGAATAGAATTGGGGAGAAGAGGAGTTTGTAGCACTACTTGACGAGAAGCAGGGACCGGTTGGTAGGACATCTTCTGAGGTATCAAGGGATCACAAATTTAGCATTGGAGGGCAGTGTGGAGGGTAAAAATCGTAGAGGAAGACCCTTAAGAGATGAATACACTAAGCAAATTCAGAAGGATGTAAGTTGCAGTGGGTACTGGGAGCTGAAGAAGCTTGCACAGGATAGAGTAGCATGGAGAGCTGCATCAAACCAGTCTCAGGACTGAAGACCACAACAACAACAACAAGATCAGCTTCTGCCAGTTTTTCAATTCGTCTGTAAAGAATGTGTGTTACTAATTTGCAACCATAAGTTATTAAACTGGTAGTTCAGTAATTTTCACACTTGTCAGCACCTGCTGTCTTTGAAATTGGTGATATTATCTTCTTCTTAAAGTCAGAGGGTATTTTGCCTGTCCCATATGTCTTGCTCACCAGATGGAAGAGTTTTGTCATGGCTGACTTTCCCAAGGCTATCAGTAGTTCTAATGGAATGTTGTCTATTCCCAGAGCCTTGTTTCGACTTAGGTCTTTCAGAGTTCTGTCAAATTCTTCACACAGTATCATATCTCTCATTTCATCTTCATCTACACCCTCTCACATTTCCATAATATCGTCCTTAAGTGCATATACCTTGTACAACCCTTTATATACTCCTTCCACCTTTCTGCTTTCTGTTCTTTGCTTAGGACTAGTTTTCCATTGGAGTTCTTGATATCCATACAGGTGATTCACTTTTCTCCAAAGGTCTCTCCAAGTTTCATGTAGTCAGTATCTATCTTACCCATAGCATTGGAGGGCAGCTTTCTACATCCTTACATTTGTCCTCTTGCCATTCCTCCTTAGCCATTTTCCATTTCCTATTGATCTCATTTTTGAAACATTTGTATTCCTTTTGCCTGCTTCATTTACTTCATTTTTATATTTTCTCCCATCATCAATCAAATTCAATATCTCTTGTGTTGCCCAAGAATTTCTACAAGCCCTTGTATTTTTATCTATTTGGTCCTCTGCTGCCTTCACTATTTCATCTCTCAAAGCTACTCATTCTTTTTCCACTGTATTCCTTTCCCCTGTTTATGTCAGTTGTTCCCTAATGCTCCCTCTAAAACTCTCTACAATGTCTGGTACTGTTAATTTATCCAGAGCCCATCTCCTTAAATTCTTACCGTTTTCAGTTTCTTTAGTTTTAATCTACAGTTCATAACTAATATCTGCCCCTGGAAATGTCTTACAATATAAAACTTGGTTCCTAAATTTCTGTCTAACCATTATGTAAACAATCTGAAACTTTCCAGTCTCCAGGCCTCTTCTATGTACACAACCTTCTTTCATGATTCTTGAACCAAGTGTTAGCTATTATTAAGTTATGCTCTGTGCAAAATTCTACAAGGCAGCTTCCTCTTTCATTCCTTACCCCCACTCCATATCCAGCTACAATTTTTCCTTCTCTTCCTGTTCCTACTATTGAACTCGTCTCACATGACTATTAAATTTTCGCCCCCCTTAACTATTTGAATAATTTCTTTTAGCTCATCATACACTTCTTCAAACTTTTCATCAGCTGCAGAGCTAGTTAGCATATAAACCTCCACTATTGTGGAGGGTCCAGGCTTCATGTCTATCTTGGCTACAATAATGCATTCACTATGCTGTTTGTAGTAGCTTATCCATGTTCCCATTTCTTAATTCATTATTAAACCAACTTTTGCATTATCCCTTTATGATTTTGTTCCTCTTGCCACTGAACTTCACTAATTCCCCATGTATATAACTTTAACTTACTCATTTCCCTCTTTAAATTTTCTGACCTACCTGCCCGTTTAAGGGATCTGACATTTCATGCTGCAATCCGTATAATGCCAATTTTGTTTCTCCTGATAAATACGTCCTCCTGAGTAGTCCCCACCCAAAGATCTGAATGAGGGACTATTTTACCGACAAAATATTTTACCCAAGAGGATGCCATAATCATTTAACCATACAGTAGAGCTGCAAGCACTCAGGAAAAATTTCGATTGTAGATTCCCCTCGCTTTCAATATCAACGCAGCAAAGCCGCTTTGGTTGATGCTACTAGTCCAGTTCAGTGAGTCATTCAGGCTGATGTCCCTGCATCTACTGAAAAGGCTGCTGCTCCTCTTCAGGAACCACACGCTCATCTGGCCTCTTAACAAATACCCCTCCATTGTGGATGCACCTACAGTGTGGCTATCTGTATCACTGAGGCATGCAAGCCTCTCCACCAAGGGCGAGATCCACCATTCATGGTTACTGCTATAGATGTATAGTTATCATTTTGTAGAAATTGATGCACATACACTTGTTTGTTCCTCTGTATCAGATGCCACTGATGATAGGTTATTAACTAAAAACTAGTTTTGACAAATAAAATATTTCTAGTGCAGCTCATGGTGAATAGAAAATGTTTTTAATAGAAACCAAAGAAAAATTTGGAGAAGGAATTATAGTACAGGGGGAAGAAATAAAAACTTTGAAGTTTGCTTATGACATTGTTATTCTCTTAGAGACAGCAAAGGACTTTGAAGAGCAGTTGAATGCAGGGTCTTGAAAGCAGCAAAATGGACAGGGTCTTGAAAGCAGGATATAATATGAAAATCTACAAAAGCAAAATGAGCATCATGGAATGTAGCTGAATTAAATCAGGTGATCAGGTGATGCTGAGGGAATTAGATTAGGAAATGATTTGATTTTTATTGGTCCAGTTTTATCATATAGCACAAATTGTAAAATTGATATTGGACAGGTCAAAGATAAGTTAACAATAATAAATAGTATTTGCAAAATAGTAGGCAAATTAAAATTAGGTACCTATTACAATTAATTTTGTTACTTATTCAGAAATTCTCTGACAGAATAGAAACAGTGCCTTATTAGAATTGCCTTTAGTTTAGCTTTAAATATTGGATGAGTAGTATTTTTTATTTCCTCTGGTATCTTATTGTGTAGTATTACACCAATGTTAATTATACTCCTCTGATAGGTGGTTGTTCTGTGATATTTTTGATGTATATTTGATTCCCCTCTGGTACTATAGTTGTGTACATTTTTGTTCTGTAGCAGTTTGCCTGTTTTCAGGAGGCAGTCCCTAGTGAACAAGATAGTTTCATAAATGAATAAACTTGGAACATTTAGAACAGCAAACTCAGTAAAATGGGATTTACAGGACTCCATCTTTTTAAGGCCACACATTATTCTTAAATCTCTTTTTTGCATTCTAAAAACCTTTACACTGTGAGTTGAGTATCCACAGAAAATGATCCCATATCAGATTAGTGAGTGGAACTGGGCATAGTATGCCTGCAGAACTATTGTTTTGCTTGTTGTAGCCTTTAAAATTCTTAGGCCATAGCACACAGATGATAGTTTTCTACACAAGTTATTTATATGTGTGTCCCACTTTAAGTCTTGCTGAACCCAAAGACCTGAGAATTTTGTGACACTTACATTTTCTAGGGGATCATTTTTTAATTGGGCTTGAATAGACATTTGACTGGTTGGAGGAATTAAATAAAAATCGATACACAAAGTTTTTCAGTATTTATAATCAGTTTGTTTTTCATGAACCACTCAGAAAGTCCGTTCATAGAACTTTCTGCTGTGGACTGCAAAGTTTCTGGACTGGATCCAGTGAGCAATATGCTGGCATCATCGGTAAACAGGATAGTTTTTGTGGGACTCATATATTCAACTAAGTCATCCACATGAATCAATAAGAGTAGTGGACCTAAGATTGAGCCCTGCGGTACACCATATTTTATTGGTAATGCCCTAGAAAGAAAAGAGTTGTTTCTTGTTTCATTCATTTTGTTGAATTCATACTGAAGTGATACTTTCTGCTTGTGGTTTTTTTAGGTATGAACACAACCAGCTACGTGCTACACCTCTTACTCCTCGTCTTTCTAATTTTTCGTGCAGAATGTTATGGTCCAGGACATCTACATCTACATCTACATCTACATGACTACTCTGCAATTCACATTTAAGTGCTTGGCAGAGGGTTCATCGAATCACAATCATACTATCTCTCTACTATTCCACTCCCGAACAGCGAGCGGGAAAAACGAACACCTAAACCTTTCTGTTCGAGCTCTGATTTCTCTTATTTTATTTTGATGATCATTCCTACCTATGTAGGTTGGGCTCAACAAAATATTTTCGCATTCGGAAGAGAAAGTTGGTGACTGAAATTTCGTAAAAAGGTCTCGCCGCGACGAAAAACGTCTATGCTGTAATGACTTCCATCCCAACTCGTGTATCATATCTGCCACACTCTCTCCCCTATAACGCGATAATACAAAACAAGCTGCCCTTTTTTGCACCCTTTCGATGTCCTCCGTCAATCCCACCTGGTAAGGATCCCACACCGTGCAGCAATATTCTAACAGAGGACGAACGAGTGTAGTGTAAGCTGTTTCTTTAGTGGACTTGTTGCATCTTCTAAGTGTCCTGCCAATGAAATGCAACCTTTGGCTCGCCTTCCCGACAATATTATCTATGTGGTCCTTCCAACTGAAGTTGTTCGTAATTTTAACACCCAGGTACTTAGTTGAATTGACAGCCTTGAGAATTGAACTATTTATCGAGTAATCGAATTCCAACGGATTTCTTTTGGAACTCATGTGGATCATCTCACACTTTTCGTTATTTAGCGTCAACTGCCACCTGACACACCATACAGCAATCTTTTCTAAATCGCTTTGCAGCTGATACTGGTCTTCGGATGACCTTACTAGACGGTAAATTACAGCATCATCTGCGAACAGTCTAAGAGAACTGCTCAGATTGTCACCCAGGTCATTTATATAGATCAGGAACAGTAGAGGTCCCAGGACGCTTCCCTGGGGAACACCTGATATCACTTCAGTTTTACTCGATGATTTGCCGTCTATTACTACGAACTGCGACCTTCCTGACAGGAAATCACGAATCCAGTCGCACAACTGAGACGATACCCCATAGCTCCGCAGTTTGATTAGAAGTCGCTTGTGAGGAACGGTGTCAAAAGCTTTCCGGAAATCTAGAAATACGGAATCAACTTGAGATCCCCTGTCGATAGTGGCCATTACTTCGTGCGAATAAAGAGCTAGCTGCGATGCACAAGAGTGATGTTTTCTGAAGCCATGCTGATTACGTGTCAACAGATCGTTCCCTTCGAGGTGATTCATAATGTTTGAATACAGTATATGCTCCAAAACCCTACTGCAAACCGACGTCAATGATATAGGTTGGTAGTTAAATGGATTACTCCTACTACCCTTCTTGAACACTGGTGCGACCTGCGCAATTTTCCAATCTGTAGGTACAGATCTATCGGTGAGCGAGCGGTTGTATATGAGTGCTAAGTAGGGAGCTATAGTATCAGCGTAATCTGAAAGGAACCTAATCGGTATACAATCTGGACCTGAAGACTTGCCCGTATCAAGCGATTTGAGTTGCTTCTCAACCCCTAAGGTATCTACTTCTAAGAAACTCATGCTAGCAGATGTTCGTGTTTCAAATTCTGGAATATTCCATTCGTCTTCCCTGGTGAAGGAATTTCGGAAAACTGCGTTCAATAACTCCGCTTTAGCGGCACAGTCGTCGATAACAGTACCATCGGCACTGCGCAGCGGAGGTATTGACTGCGTCTTGCCGCTTGTGTACTTTACATACAACCAGAATTTCTTCGGATTTTCTACCAAATTTCGAGACAATGTTTCGTTGTGGAACCTATTAAAGGCATCTCGCATCGAAGTACGTGTCAAATTTCGCGCGTCTGTAAATTTTAGCCCATCTTCGGGATTTCGCGTTCTTCTGAACTTCGCATGCTTTTTCCGTTGCCTCTGCAACAGCGTTCGGACCTTTTTTGTGTACCACGGGGGATCCGTTCCATCTCTTACCAATTTATGAGGTATGAATCTCTCAATTGCTCTTGCTACTATATCTTTGAATTTGAGCCACATCTCGTCTACATTCGCATAGTCAGTTCGGAAGGAATGGAAATTGTCTTTTAGGAAGGCTTCTAGTGGCACTTTATCCGCTTTTTTAAATAAAATTATTTTGCGTTTGTTTCTGATGGATTTGGGAGAAATGGTATTGAGCCTAGCTACAATGACCTTGTGATCACTAATCTCTGTATCAGTCATGATGCTCTCTATCAGCTCTGGATTGTTTGTGGCCAAGAGGTCAAGTGTGTTTTCGCAACCATTTACAATTCGCGTGGGTTCGTGGACTAACTGCTCGAAATAATTTTCGGAGAATGCATTTAGGACAATCTCGGAAGACGTTTTCTGCCTACCACCGGTTTTGAACAAGTATTTTTGCCAACATACCGAGGGTAGGTTGAAGTCCCCACCAACTATAACCGTATGAGTGGGGTATTTATTTGTTACGAGACTCAAACTTTCTCTGAACTGTTCCGCAACTGTATCATTGGAGTCTGGGGGTCGGTAGAAGGAGCCAATTATTAACTTAATTCGGCTGTTAAGTATAACCTCCACCCACACCAATTCGCATGGAGTATCTACTTCGACTTCACTACAAGATAAACCACTACTGACAGACACAAACACTCCACCACCAATTCTGCCTAATCTATCTTTCCTGAACACCGTCTGAGACTTCGTAAAAATTTCTGCAGAACTTATTTCAGGCTTTAGCCAGCTTTCTGTACCTATAACGATATCAGCTTCTGTGCTTTCTATTAGCGCTTGAAGCTCAGGGACTTTTCCAGCGCAACTACAACAATTTACAACTATAATTCCGACTGTTCCTTGATCCAAGCACGTCCTGTAATTGCCAAGCACCCTTTGACATTGTAGCCCATCCCGCACTTTCCCAAGGCCTTCTAACCTAAAAAACCGCCCAGTCCACGCCACACAGCCTCCGCTACCCGTGTAGCCGCCAGCTGAGTGTAGTGAACTCCTGACCTATTCAGCGGAACCCGAAACCCCACCACCCTATGGCGCAAGTCAAGGAATCTGCAGCCAATACGGTCGCAAAACTGTCTGAGCCTCTGATTCAGACCCTCCACCCGGCTCTGCACCAAAGGTCCGCAGTCGGTTCTGTCAACGATGCTGCAGATGGTGAGCTCTGCTTTCATCTCGTAAGCAAGACCGGCAGCCTTCACCAAATCAGATAGCCGCTGGAATCCAGAGAGAATTTCCTCAGATCCAAAGCGACACACGTCATTAGTGCCGACATGTGCCACCACCTGCAGCTGGCTGCACCCTGTGCTCTTCATGGCATCCGGAAGGACCCTTTCCACATCAGGAATGACTCCTCCCGGAATGCACACGGAGTGCACACTGGATTTCTTCCCCTCCTTAGCCGCCGTATCCCTAAGGGGCCCCATTACGCGCCTAACATTGGAGCTCCCAACTACCAGTAAGCCCACCCTCTGCGATTGCCCGGACCTTGAAGGCTGAGAATGATCCTCTGAAACAGGGCAGGCAGCTGCATCTGGCTCAGCCAGAGACAGTGCCTGAAACCGGTTTGTCAGACGCACCGGGGAGGCTTTCTGATCAGCCTCCGGGGACGCCTTTCGCTGCCTGCCACGCCTTGGAACGACCTCCCAATCAACCACAGGCGAGGGCTCAGCCCCACTGCGGGCAGCAACCGGGGCAACCACAGCGGCAGACCGATCTGGGGACAGACGGGACGAGGTTGACATCCCCGTGATACCCGAGTCCGGCTCCCCACATTGGATCCCATTGGCAACAGCCTCAAGCTGCGCGACTGAAGTCAGCGCCGATTGCAGCTGTGAGCGAAGGGATGCCAACTCAGCCCTCATCCGAACACAGCAATTGCAGTCCCTGTCCATTCTAATCGATGTTTAACCACAGTTACCGAACACGAGTCCGTGCCTAGATAACGCAAGCGGAACACGCAAAGAATGTATCAACTATCCTGTACAAATGCCTAACGACTGCGCTACAATCTGCTGAATTTACGAATACAGTAACTAATACTCGAAATTGCACCTCCTATACGAAACTTACACGTAATTTAAATAAGAATCTACGAAGTAAACACTAAAGCGCGATGCTACAATTGTCAAATACTATAATACGCCCGAAATATATTAATTAAACAATGCAAGTACCCAAAAACACGCAAAGAAATTAATTAAACTATCTAACAAATAAGTAAGCTAGGGTTATACGACTTGCTGCTGCAGCTGCTTATCCAACGGCGGCAGGGAGCACAATAGGCTTTTGATAGATCTAGAAAACTACCTGCAGCTAATTGATGAGACAGTAAAAGTACTCTATGAGTTTTGCTGTTTATGCAGCAAAATAACTGATTATGGCTGAAGTAGAAAGGATATAAAATGTAGACAAGCAATGGCAAGAAAGTCATTTCTGTAGAAGATAAATTTGTTAACATCAAACACAGATTGATGTGTTAGGAAGTCTTTTCTGACAGTTCTGTCTCAAGTCTTGCCTTGTATGGAAGTGAAACATGGGCAATGAACAGTTAAGGCAAGAAGAGAGTAACTTTTGAAATGTAGTGCTAGAGAAGAATGCTACAGATTAGAGGGTAGATCACTAACTAATGAGGACATACTCAATAGAACTGTGAAGAAAAGAAATTTGTGGCAGAATCTGACTAGAAGAAGGAATCAGTTGATAGGACACATTCTGTGACATGAAATGATCACCAATTTAGTATTGGAGGGATGTGGGGGGGGGGGGGGGGTTAAAAGTTGTAGAGGGAGAAAAATAAATCAAATGTTGTGTGATTAGGGCCTCCCATCGGGTAGACCGTATGCCGGGTGTAAGTCTTTCGATTTGAAGCCACTTCGGCAACTTGCGCGTCGATGGGGATGAAATGATGATGATTAGGACAACACGACATCCAGTCTCTGAGAGGAGAAAATCTCCGACCCAGCCGGGAATCGAACCCGGGCCCTTAGGATTATTGACATTCTGTCGCGCTGACCACTCAGCTACCGGGAGCGGACGTAGAGGGACATCAAAAAGTGAATACAGTAAGCAGATTCAGAAGGATGTAGGTTGCGATAGTTATATGGAGATGACGAGGCTTGCACAGGATAGAGAGCATTGAGAGCTGAATCAAACCGGCTTTGCACTGAAGACCACAACAACAATGACAACAACAAGAAGAATGGATTTATGATGAACTCGGCATTGCACAGCCAGAATACTAAAACTAGATATAATTTACGTATAGTCTATGCATCCCTCTTTATGGTTCAGAATGGACTTTTATTCTGGTGCAACGTGTGGTAAATGTTGCCAGAGGACATCAGGCAGGAAACAATTGAACATCACCAAATATTCAGAAATGAAGTAAAAGAATACCTCATTAGCTTTTTCTGCAATATGTATGAATACCTGGACTTAGGAATGTAATTCTGCTTAACTCTAATGTATGTATCAGATAATGTAAAGTTAAAATGCTTTATTTAAAGCATTAGATAATAATGGTAGCTGAGTAGTGTAGAAAGAGCAATGGCTTTTTTTAAGTAGTTGTTTTACTCCTAACATACATATGTGAAGTAATATGGATGTGCCAGCCGGAGTGGCCATGCGGTTCTAGGCGCTACAGTCTGGAACCGAGCGACCGCTACGGTCGCAGGTTTGAATCCTGCCTCGGGCATGGATGTGTGGGATGTCCTTAGGATAGTTAGGTTTAATTAGTTCTAAGTTCTAGGCAACTGATGACCTCAGAAGTTAAGTCACATAATGCTCAGAGCCATTTGAACCATTTTTTTAAGATCTGGATGTAATTACCTTAGCTATAAGTTTGAGTAAACTACTGCCAGACATAGTTTGTTATCAGTGTACTTTACAGAAGCAGCCAAGAATGATTGCTTCCACCTGTTAGTGTATAACTCGACTTGTCGCACATATCTGAAGGCTCTCCTCTATGATGTGCGAATGGATGAAATAAAAGCTGCACGTATGTAAACAAAATACTAGGTCTAAGTTTAGAATTTGACTGATCTTATTTGTTCTGTACTACGGATATTCTACATCTACATCTACATTTATACTCCGGAAGCCACCCAACGGTATGTGGTGGAGGGCACTTTACGTGCCACTGTCATTACCTCTCTTTCCTGTTCCAGTCTCGTATGGCTCGCGGCAAGAAAGACTGTCTGAAAGCCTCCGTGCACACTCTAATCTCTCTAATTTTACATTCGTGATCTCCTCGGGAGGTATAAGTAGGGGGAATCAATATTTTCGATACCTCATCCAGAAACGCACCCTCATGAAAACCTGGACAGTGAGCTACACCGCGATGCAGAGGGCCACTCTTTCTGAGTCTGCCACTCGAGTTTGCTAAACATCTCCGTAATGCTATCACGCTTACCAAATAACCCTGTGACAAAAAGCGCTGCTCTTCTCTGGATCTTCTCTATCTCCTCTGTCAACCCGACCTGGTACAGATCCCACACTGATGAGCAATACTCAAGTATAGGTCGAACGAGTGTTTTGTAACCCACCTCCTTTGTTGATGGACTACATTTTCTAAGGACTCTCCCAATGAATCTCAACTTGGTACCCGCCTTACCAACAATTAATTTTATATGATCATTCCACTTCAAATCGTTCCACACGCATACTCGCAGATATTTTACAGAAGTAACTGCTACCAGTGTTTGTTCCGCTATCATATAATCATACAATAAAGGATCCTTCTTTCTATGTATTCGCAATACATTTCATTTGTATATGTTAAGGGTCAGTTGCCACTCCCTGCACCAAGATCCTATCCGCTGCAGATCTTCCTGCATTTCGCTACAATTTTCTAATGCTGCAACTTCTCTGTATACTACAGCATCATCCGCGAAAAGCCGCATGGAACTTCCGACACTATCTACTAGGTCATTTATATATATTGTGAAAAGCAATGGTCCCACAACACTCCCCTGTGCCACACCAGAGGTTACTTTAACGTCTGTAGACGTCTCTCCATTGATAACAACATGCTGTGTTCTGTTTGCTAAAAACTCTTCAATCCAGCCACACAGCTGGTCTGATATTCCATAAGCTCTTACTTTGTTTATCAGGCGACAGTGCGGAACTGTATCGAACGCCTTCCGGAAGTCAAGAAAAATAGCATCTACCTGGGAGCCTGTATCTAATATTTTCTGGGTCTCATGAACAAATAAAGCAAGTTGGGTCTCACACGATCGCTGTTTCCGGAATCCATGTTGATTCCTACAGAATAGATTCTGGGTTTCCAAAAACGACATGATACTCGAGCAAAAAACATGTTCTAAAATTCTACAACAGATCGACGTCAGAGATATAGGTCTATAGTTTTGCGCATCTGCTCGACGACCCTTCTTGAAGACTGGGACTACCTGTGCTCTTTTCCAATCATTTGGAACCTTCCGTTCCTCTAGAGACTTGCGGTACACGGCTGTTAGAAGGGGGGCAAGTTCTTTTGCATACTCTGTGTAGAATCGATTTGGTCTCCCGTCAGGTCCAGTGGACTTTCCTCTGTTGAGTGATTCCAGTTTCTTTTCTATTCCTTGGACACTTATTTCGATGTCAACCATTTTTTCATTTGTGCGAGGATTTAGAGAAGGAACTGCAGTGCAGTCTTCGTCTGTGAAACAACTTTGGAAAAAGGAATTTAGTATTTCAGCTTTACGCGTGTCATCCTCTGTTTCACTGCCATCATCATCCCGAAGTGTCTGGATATGCTGTTTTGAGCCACTTACTGATTTAACATAAGACCAGAACTTCCTAGGATTTTCTGTTAAGTCGGTACATAGAATTTTACTTTCGAATTCACTGAACACTTCATGCGTAGCCATCCTTACACTAACTTTGACATCGTTTAGCTTCTGTTTGTCTGAGAGGTTTTGGCTGCGTTTAAACTTGGAGTGAAGCTCTCTTTGCTTTCACAGTAGTTTCCTAACTTTGTTGTTGTACCACGGTGGGCTTTTCCCGTTCCTCACAGTTTTACTTGGCACGTACCTATCTAAAACCCATTTTACGATTGCCTTGAACTTTTTCCATAAACACTCAACATTGTCAGTGTCAGAACAGAAATTTTCATTTTGATCTGTTAGGTAGTCTGAAATCTGCCTTCTATTACTCTTGCTAAACAGATAAACCTTCCTCCCTTTTTTTATATTCCTATTAACTTCCATATTCAGGGATGCTGCAACGGCCTTATGATCACTGATTCCCTGTTCTGCACATGCAGAATCAAAAAGTTCGGGTCTGTTGGTTATCAGTAGGTCCAAGATGTTATCTTCATGAGTCAGTTCTTTGTTTAATTGCTCGAGGATAGTGCACTCAGTATAATGTCACTCGATGCTCTGTCCCTACCACCCGTCCAAAACATCTGAGTGTCCCAGTCTATATCTGGTAAATTGAAATCTCCACCTAAGACTATAACATGCTGAGAAAATTTATGTGAAATGTATTCCAAATTTTCTCTCAGCTGTTCTGCCACTAATGCTGCTGAGTCGGGAGGTCGGTAAAAGGAGCCAATTATTAACCTAGTTCGGTTGTTGAGTGTAACCTCCATCCATAATAATTCACAGGAACTATCCACTTCTACTTCACTACAGATAAACTACTACTAACAGCGACGAACACTCCACCACCGGTTGCATGCAATCTATCCTTTCTAAACACCTTCTGTACCTTTGTAAAAATTTTGGCAGAATTTATCTCTGGCTTCAGCCAGCTTTCTGTACCTATAACGATTTCAGCTTCAGCTTCGTTACAATTCATCTCATATAACGTTCCTGGAACATTTTGACAAAAAACAATCCAGATCACAACAAATTATTTATTTATGTTTTTAGATATATTTTTCCCATGTGGAAAACTTCAAATAGGAATATCAACAATTTAGGAAAAGACAGATTGCTATGTACTGTAAAGAAGATATGTCAAGTTGCACACAGGCACAATTAAAAAACACTCACAAAAATTTTTCAGCTACAGCTTTCATCAGTAAAGGACACATACGCAAGCAAGCACACCTCACGCACACACGGCTGCTGGAATTCCATCATGGGATGCTGGAGTTGGAGGTCATGTGTGCATGAGGGTGAGACATGCTTGCTTACTTGTGTGTGTGTGTGTGTGTGTGTGTGTGTTGTGTTTTGTTTCTTTTACTGATGAAGGCTGTGGCTGAAAACTTTATGTGAGAGTCTTTTAATTGTGTCTGTGGGCAACTTAACATGTCTTCTTTACGGTACATAGCAATCTGTCTTTTCTTAGATTGTCAGTACATCTCAATGACCTGTAAATGAAGGTAGTCAGCTTCTCTGAGAAGCATTCCTTAATAGCCTTGTGTAAAAATACTGCTAGTAAGACATTTCTGTAAAACAGTTTCTTTTAAGCTGTTCAAGTACTTTGGATGTTTGTTAAACAATTTGACATAAATGTGATAAGGACTGTTGTTTGCACGTTGCGTATTTTGTCTTGCCAGTTGATAATCATCTCTCCTGAAGATTCAGATTCAGATTCAGATTCTTTATTGGTCATTCAGCATTATTACATGCAACAGACTTCGTCAGTTCACTTAACCTAATATTTTTATTAAATATATTTAACACATTTAACTTAAGTTGATATTGGGTATTTCTAAAAATTCTTCTATTGAATAGAATGGGTTCATTAACAAGAAGCTGTGTAGCTTTTCCTTAAATAATTTGATTGGCATGCTTGTGGCATATTTGTACAATTTGTTATATATTTTAATTGACATGTACTTATGGCTATTGTTTGTTTTTGCTAATCTATTCTGTGGCAAGATCAGAGAAGTACAGTTTCTTGTATTGTAGTCATGTCTTTGATTCATTACACTTAAATTAGGTAGTTCCGCAGGTATGAAGTTAACACTATCAAGAATATATAGATTAATAACTGTTAAAATTCTATATTTAATGAACAATGGTTTACAATGTGTCCTATTATCTACCTTTGCTATTACTCTGATTGCTTTCTTCTGGATCACCAAAATTTCATTTATTTTTTTGCTATTTCCCCAGAGCGTTAGCCCATACCTTAAAACAGACTGAAAAAAAGCAAAGTACACTGTCCTTACATATTCCGACGTCACACAGAACATCAGCCTCTTGACAGCCTAACTGCTATGTGTTCTGCATGAGAGTCCCATGTCAGTTTGTTGTCCAGGATTATACCTAAAAATTTTGCACTTTGTTTTTCTATTTTTGTAGTCTTTGATAGACTGAACCACATGTTCTGGGTCTTTGTCTCATTTAATAGTAGCCCATTTGCATTAAACCATGATGTTGCATTTTCTTTTGCCAAATTCATACTGCTTACAAGTTTATCAAAATCATGGTTTACAGACAGCAGAGTTGTATCATCTGCATACATATATGTCTTTACATTAATATTTGCCGGTAGGTCATTTATATGTATGAGGAATAGAAGTGGTCCTAATTTAGATCCCTGTGGCACTCCGTGTTGAACCTCAAGTGTGTTTGACACATTACTTCCTGAGCTTACCACTTGCTTCCTATTATTAAGGTATGATTTGACGAGTTTTAAACTTTTGCCACATATTCCATAATATTCGAGTTTAGAGAGTAAAACAGAGTGGTCAACACAGTCAAAGGCCTTGCTCAGCTCACATAAGGTTACCTGTATGTGAGCCTGGTCCTCAAATGCTGCTAAAATGTCACTCACTAAGAGTTCTATGGCATGTATGGTTGACCTTTCTTTCCTGTAACCAAACTGTGATTTGTTTCAATTATTGTACTACTTGTATTTCAAATTTAGTTGCAGAGGTTTAGAAATATATATTGATAAGAGCCATGAATATCCGTTTACATGACTTTTTATATTTGTGACTGCACAGAAGCCTAACTGCCACAAGGATAAATACTCTGCTTGTATACATGCCTGCAACACACTCCCCTACTTCAACTGCAAGTGTGAGCTATGGAAACACTAGTGCTAAATAGTCCATACACATACGCTCATACTTTGGAACTTGTGACATTGTTCTCACTGCATAAGCTATTTTGTTTCCTTGTCTTATCCAATTTTAGTTCCATACATCATCATACACAACAATCCACTGCACTCCATCAGTTTGACTGTTTACTTAAAACAGGCATGCAAACATTGAAATTAAAGACAACAGGGAAACAACAATTGATCCTGAAGCTGTGATGACCACTTTTAACAAATTACTTACAAATATGGCCACAGTATTTATTAAAAATACCCAAACACAAAACATCAAGCAGTAAACTAGAGAAATCAGATGCACACAGAGTCAATATACATTACTACAGTCCTAATAATAATGATGAAAAACCTTCAGAGTGTCCAAAATTCTTATTCAGATGGCACTGGTGGTATCCTAGCAAATACCATCAAGAAATGCATGCATACTACAGCTGAACCACTGATTGTGAGTAGAGTGCATCCTAGATCGTCTTGCAAAAATTTATTCAAACAGCTGGGAATCCTCACCAGGCCTTGTCAATACATCTTGTAACTAATGTGCTTCATGAACAAAAATTATGCAATTTACAAAATGAATAGTGCGTACCATGATCACAATACAAGAAGAAAACATTATCTTCACAAAGATTTAAAAGATCTCAGCATGGTACAGAAATGAGTTCATTATTCAAATATAAAAAGTGTCCATATCAAATCAGTCATTGGGGATCATACTAGATTCAAAACAGTGCTAGAACTTTACCTTTTGGATAATTCTATTCTTTACAGGAATTCTTTGAATTTGTGTTTAATTTCATGCACCTCTAATAGAACTGATTATGTAGATTAGCATTTCACTTGTTGGCAGAATATTTTTGGATGAATTACTTTAAATTTGTTTATGTAATCATCTATGTCATTACTGCACTATTGTTTATGCAGACATCTTTGTCATTACTGTACTATTTTCTGTGTTGTTATCTGAATTTTTGTGTGTAACTATTTGACATGTGGATGTCCTTTTTCATGTATCTACTTGTGTATGTTAAATTGGTTGCCTCATGATTATCTACATGTGGCTTCTGAAATAACATGACACGTTCTACAACCTAGTTATACATTCGTGTCAAGGATCCACAGAACTCGAAAATAAAGAAATAAAATAAACACCTCTGCGACTATTCATTCCAGGAAGGTACTTTCCCAGAATCATGAAAATCACAAAAGTAATTCCTGTTTCCAAAAAAGGCATTAATAATGAAGACATGAACAACAGTAGCCTATTACAATTTCATTCTGCTTCTCTAAAATATTAGGAAAAATTATGCACTAAAACTTATGGGCTTCATTGACAAACAATTTACACTGAGTACATCTTAACATCATAGGTTTAGAAACAACAGATCTATAGAAATGGCTTTATGACTGCATTAATACAATACTTACAGCTACTAGATACAAAACGACCCACTATAAGTATGTTTCATTATTTGTCAAAGCCTTTTGACACAGTGGATCACCAAAGCATTACTGAAAGAAATTGACCAGTATGGTATCGGAGGACTTACAAACAAATGGAATACTTCATTCCTAAACGATAACACACACTTAAGTACATACACCCACAAAAAACTCAGTTCAATAACTGATTATCTGGCAGTAAAACTGTAAAAAGAAGTGTGCCTCGGGGCTCAGTACTGTTTCCACAGGCTTCCACATGCAACACAAGACCCTCTCAACCACTTTTAACAGTACATAACCAACCAACACTGAATTAAAATATCTGGGCCTGTGATTATAAAATAACCAATTATGGAATAAATATACTGATTAATGCACCGTGTGTGCTGCAAGCTTGCAACAGCCAGAAATCAGAAGCCTAATAAATGCATGCATACAGGCTGGCATAAAAAAAAATGGTGTGATATTCTGTGATAATTTTCAAGCTGCCCTCAGTACTTTTAGAATCTAGAAGAGAGCCATGAGCATCATTAATGGAAAAAAACTAATGACTTTTGCAAAACCATTTTATGTAACACATAGATCCTAGCATTGCCTTGGTTACATGTTCTCAAGACAGTAAAATTCTTAGAAGACCACACAGTGCCAACTAATGCAGATTTAAAGAAAACAGAGAAAGTCACAAACACATCACTAGAACAAACTCTAACCTGCATGTGTTACTAACACACAACCTTGTCAAAAAGCTTCCCACATGTATAAAGCCTTTTCAAGACAATCAACAGTTTTGTGAAGCCATGCAGCCTTATTTGTTGTCACTATTTTTTACTTTATAAAAAAAGAATACTTATAACAGTAAACTTGCTAGTTATGTTGATGTGTAACATGTCACCTACTCAGTAAAGCAAACCTTTAAATAAACGTGCTGCAATATATATTAATATATTTTGTCCAACATCTGTAGCACACTGTTTAATATCAGATCATATGGACCAAATGAATGAAAGTGCATTAGACTTATTTTCGTAATTACTTCTTGAGTAATTCCTTGCCCCATTTAAGATTAAAGAGATATGGGTGAAATTGAAGAAGTGTAACTAGCACTCTGTATTATTGTTTTTTTTTTCTTTCACAAGTAAAGCTATAAGCTGTTATAGAGATAGCATTTTACGCTGTAGATAAGTATCTGGTGTAGAGAACTTCCCTGATTCCTCTAAAGATTGGAGGCAATGGAATTACTTAAAGTTAATGACGGTGCAGTTTCTTAAAAGCATCTGTGCACAACATGCGTGTGATTCAATTTTATTTTTAAGTAGCATTCCACAGAAAGACATCTTTTTATGTTTTTTGTGTTCGTCGTTTATAACACACAAGTACACTGAAGGTTTCCGCGGCAACAGCTGTATTTCTCTTAAAACTCTCATCACAGCGTCGACTAATTATAGCAGAGAAGCCAGGACAAACTACAGGCACGCATTTGACAAGTTTCTTCATGTGTAAGAAAAATTTGTGTAACATTTACAAATAAATAATATCTCATAGCATAAAACATTCACAGGAAACATAAAGAGTTATTTCGGACACTTGTTTACATTCAAAAACATCATCACTTTTCCCATGTTTTTGTTCAGTGCCCGCAAATATCGTTGTTCTTTTGTCATCTGTTGATCTCGTGATTCGCAAGTGTGATGTTTGTTTTTTAAGGGGAATAGTCCAGGCCAGTCTGTCCTCGGGGAATATGTTGTTGCACGAAACTGCTTATTTTTTAGCTTTGAGTGCCTGTCTCTCGGTATTTTTTGTGCCTTGTGATTCTCTGAAGAACAAGAAGCGTGCGTGCAAATGGGAAAATCCGTGCCGGTGTTCTTTTCCGTCGGGTCTTGCCATAGATTTCTCTGAATTGGGCTTCAGAAATGAATGGTGAGAGCGAAAACAAAGATAAGAAAAACTTATGTAATCTTAATTGTGCTACTCAGTCACAGTTATATCTTTAATATTAATGTCTGTTAAGGGCTGTGTGAAAGAGAAATCTGGAGGAAGTGAACGCCACTTCATTTAGTGTGCACCTCATTACTGTACATTTTAAGAGTTGTCACTTAGTGACCAATCGTTACGTGTGGACCGACTTACAGTAGTTTACAACTTCTTTTCTGTTGCCATGGGTATTATTTTTATCCACGTTTTGAACACACACACAAGTCGGTCTTTGACAGTACGAATTTAGAAATCTCATGTTAAATGTTCATTAGTTTGGAAACAAATGATGATAAAACGGAACAGCCTCTTTTCAAACCTATTACTGTGTCAAAACACCACTAATTTTCATTGAATTACGGAAACAGAAACGCGACTTCGATCTGAATCATAAATGAATCAACCGATCTCGTACTTTTCCACCCATTCAGGTTTTAAAAAAGTATTTGGCTTTAAATGTTATTATAACTCTGTGGCTAACTCAACTAGAAACGTCAACATATTAAGTGTTACGTTATTAATGATTTCTAAACTGTTGTTTCCTTGGAATTTAGAATTTCCCAAAGTATTTGCTTTTAGCACACTGTCCCAAACCTTTATATTACGTTTTCGTTTAGTGCATCACAATATAAATATTAAAAATGAGACTGTAAAAAATTCTTTGTAGAGAGGTTGAGGCCTCTATGTAGTGTCACTTCTTTCAGCTCACATATTGCTCTTTCTACTGAAACTCTTCTTTTGCTAATAATTGCTACATCATCAACATATTCCCGCATCTGTCTTTACTTTGTGCCTAAGTAACCAGATATATGAAGCTTCCGAATGGTTGCTTCAAGAGTCAGATTAAAAAGCATTGTAGAGAGGCTGTCCCCTTGTCTGACTTCTTTACTAATACTAGGCGTAAACAATTTAATGGGTTTGTCAACCACTCGCATTGCAGCCTTGGAAGTAGCCAATGTTTCTAGGGTAATTGAAACAGACTTAAATGGTATACCAAGCAGTAGCAAATCAGTCAGCATTTCTGCCCTATCAAGACTTTTGAAGGCCTGCTTGATGTCTATAAAGAGATAATGAAGCTCAATATTATACTCGTATGCCTTTTGGTGTGTTTGCCTCAGCACAAATATCTGATATGTTGTTGACCTACTATACCAATATTCACACGGATATTCCCCCAAAATATCTTCTGCATATGGACTAACCTGTTTTAGATTAGATTCGGTGTTTGTTCCATAGGCCCAAACATGAGATGTCTCTCATGAGTGTGGAACATGTCAAAAAGTATTACATAAAAACAACATGGAACATTTAATATAATATTCACTTCCCGGGTCAAGTGTCACAAGACTGCTAAAATATGTGAAAACATTATAGTAAAATGGAACAGCTCATATTTACAGAATTAATACACTATCAGAATGAAACATATTTATGCACTTTTAATAAATCTATCTTATGCAACACACTTAATATTGACTGTTGTGACCAAGTGCTGTCAAAACTGAAATGTAACAGACATTTTTACATAAGTTGGTCTAACAGTCCCTATCAAGATATACATTAGTAATGTGTAAGGAATTTCCTGTCAACAAGTCTTTCAAACTCTGTATAAACTCTACTGTATCCGAAAGAAAGCTTTTAATGGTTGCTGGCAATTTATTGAAAATGTGTTTTCCTGAATATTGGTCCCCTTTTTGTATCAAAGTAAATGACTTAGGTCTTCATGTACACTCATGCTCATAAATTAAGGGTAATTGCAGAATGTGGTGCCACGACGTGGCACTACACAAAACTGGCTTTAACAGCATAGGCACATAGGGAACACAGACAACACCAATCTGTAAGTCCACGGTATTGGTGATAAGTTGAGAAAACCATCTCGAAACACATGTGCTACAAAACGCCACTGTTTTCTGCACATGTACCCCAACATCAAAATGGGATATGATCACCGTGCACATGTACACAGGCAGCACAACGGGTTGGCATACTTTGGATCAGATGGTTGAGCAGCTGCTGGGTTAAAGCCTCCCATTCTTGCACCAGTGCCTGTCGGAGCTCCTGAAGTGTCTCAGGGGTTTGAAGACGTGCAGCGATGCGTCGACCGAGAGCATCCCAGACATGCTCGATGGGGTTTAGGTCTGGAGAACAGGCAGGCCACTCCATTCGCGTGATACCTTCTGTTTCAAGGTACTCCCCCACGATGGCAGCTCGGTGTGGCCGTGCGTTATCATCCATTAGGAGGAGGGTGAGACCCACTGCAGTCCTGAAGAGGCAGACATACTGGTGCAAAATGATGTCCCAATGTACCTGACCTGTTACAGTTTCTCTGTCAAAGACATACAGGTGTGTACGTGCACTAATCATAATCCCACCCCACTCCATCAAACCATGACCTCCATACAGGTCCCTTTCAAGGGCATTAAGGAGTTGGTGTCTGGTTCCTGGTTCATGCCAAATGAAAACCCCTCGAGAATCACTGTTCAGACTATACCTGGACTCGTCTATGAACATAACCTGGGACCACTGTTCCAATGACCATGTACTGTGTTCTTGACACCAGGCTTTACGAGCTCTCCTGTGACCAATGGTCTGTGGAATTCACCTCGCAGGTCTCCGGGAGAATAAACCGTGTCTGTTCAGTTGTCTGTAGACTGTGTGTCTGGAGACAACTGTTCCAGTGGCTGCAGTAAGGTCCTGAGCGAGAGTACCTGCAGTACTCCGTGGCCGTCTGCCACTTCTTGTGGTGTTCTACTCTGTGGACGTCCTATATTGTAGTGCCTGGACATGTTTCCTGTCTGCTGGAATCATTGTCATAATGTTGAGATCACACTTCGTAGCAGACAGAGGGTCCATCGTGCTACCTGCTGTGTTTGACCAGCCTGCAGTCGCCCTTGTATTCTAACTCTCATAACGTCTTCAATATGTGTTATTTGAGCCATTTTCAACACAGTCACCATTAGCACGTCTGAAAACGTCTGCACACTTACTCGCTGTGCGACGGATTTTTTACGTTCGTACGTGCAATGCACCAATTGCGACGGATTATTCGTTGCTGCTGCAATGCAATTTCTTTTATAATTTTTGTTCACCTGCCTCTTTACAGTGGTAGATCTTCGCACGTAAAACTCCTTGACTGCAGCTACTCATGAGATCACAGAAAAGCAGTTTTGAGGAAACTGTAACCTCATAGCTACATGCCAGAGGCTGCTATAATTAAAATTTGCTGAAAATTTTCTAAGTACTTTAAAGAAATGATTCAGAAAGGGGATGTCACTCGTGCTTTAAACATGAAGTTCCAATTTAGACCTTTACTAAAGTTTCTGCTCACAGTTATCACCATACCTAAAACAGCCAGAACTTTTACCTTCCCAAGTTCTGAAACCAATTACCTGTAACACAGTCAATGATCGGCCAATTACTTCTGCACACGACATTAAGTGGTTGTCTTTAGTAAAAGTTTACGTTCGCCATAAAATACTCAGTAAGGATATACTCAGTACTGCTACGCTATATAATTCAAAGTTCACTCACGATTTTCGTCGGAATGAATTATCACAACACTCTAAAGTTTTCGTAAACAGTTTCTGGTCGCTACCAGATACCATTAACACTGTACCATAACACGGAAGTCATCCCAAGACTTCATCTTACACATAATGCGAAAAGCCACATCCAGCATAACCGCCTCCAATCAAAGCTAGCTCGCAACTCTCTTCTCACTCTCCCACGCTCAAAACTATCTCTCCTCGCTAGGTGGCCAATCGTCTCACTTCTCATTGGCTGTCAGCACTTACGATCAATGAGAACTCACTTCTAGGGCGCGGCTCGCGCCAAAATCTAGCAAGCACCAACCACTTATCCAGGCTCATTGACTTCATCCAATTAAGTAACACAAAACTCTCTAATTAAATAAACAAAACAAAATGAACTATAAGCTACATCTGGAAATTTATTATGTAGTTGCGAAGGTTCTGGCTGTCTTATACATAAGCATACATACTTGGACATCCGACATTCACTAGGAGGAGAACCACTAGTGGATTCGTTCCCACGTTACAAAGTTGGAACACTTTGCCAGTTCATGTAGAGAATTACATGAATGATTTTTAATATTGCCAAATGTCCCACATACTCTCACGCACACATTCTCATTCACACGCACCCAATCACACAATACACATATTTACTTAGAATTCTTGAAATTATTATTATAGATAAGTTACAGAGGTTTTCTGAAACTAAAAACTTTCCAAATTTATATATGAACACTGAAAGTGTTATCAGGTCATCGTACATAGTCACTGAAGGTGAACTATTACATCACTGTATTTATTGAAATTCCTGACTGTCGGAAAATTATGTTTTTTTATGGAATTTTACTAACTTCCAAAATACAACTATTTTTTATCTGAGACTTTGACATATTGTTTGTTTTCACAACAGAAGGATGTACATCAAATATGATGTTCCTCAGGTTATTCCTTTACTAGTTATTAATATTTTTAGTTTCGTATAATGTAAGTGGCCTGCCAGCACTATTTCACTGCTTTCACACTCGCTGCTGCAACAGATGGTCGTGACGTCAGCCTGCAGGACACAATTCGTCCATTACTGACTGTATAATACTCTACCGGCTTACATTGCAGCCCACATACATTCTGAAGTAAAGCTTTTAATAGACAAATGGGCAATCGCGCACTAGTTGCGACGCCACAGGTGTACCGTACTCTGACATGCAGCAACACACCCCTGCATATGTGGACTGCTGCCAGCATCACCGTGCGACGACCGCAGGTCAAATGCACTGCATGGTCATACCTCGAGGTGATTTAAACCTGCAAACCACCCACCAGAGCTTTGTTGCACCATGTAGCAGCATTATCCTTAATTTATGAACATGAGTGTAGATTGTTCATATTCCTAGTATTGATACTATCTATTGAGCTATTAATTGGAAATACACACACATTATTTGCAATAAATTTCATTAATAAATAAATATACTGAGAAACAGTGGTTAGAATACCCAGTTCATTGAACAGTTTTCTACATGATGATCTTGAATGTTCATCACAAATGAGTCTTAATACACGCTTCTTCACTCTCAAAACTTTTGCGTGGTTCGATGAGTTACCCCAGAATACAATTCGATACAACATAATAGAATGAAAATAAGTAAAATACGGATTTTTTTTATAGTTATATAATATTAGAGAGAATCTTATAGGTTACACATAGCAGAGTGATTCCTCAGTAATTCAAACAAATTTTCTGTACTTCCTTATTTCTTGTTGGAGTACACCCAAGATCCACTCTTCTGGGATTCTTTCCTGATTTTGTATCTGTGTGGTAAGTTTATGGAGACCAATTCTCCCATTTTTGAACAGTTTTGTAGTTATTCAATCAGTTCCTGGTGCTTTGCTGTTTTTTGGACAGTGCCAAATCCGTTACATTTTCCAAGACAAAGCATTATTTTACATTCACATTGTTTTGGATTCACCAAATCACAAGCAAATTATAACCTTCCAACATAACCTAGACCTTGGCCCATGCTACGTATCTGTCTATCACCCCAATCTTCATTCTGCAATAAAGCTTCTTATTGTGTGACGTATTCATTGGTCGCACCAACCCACAACATAATTATTACCTTTCAACCTAAGCTAGACCTCAGGCTATATAGTGTAGTATTATTTGTGATTGTACAACACATATGACATTTTCTGGATATATATTATTGTTAGTTAATGATGTATTTATTAAAATGCTGTCCATACCTGTCTTACCCCACTGTACATAATTTTGATTGTTGTGTTAACGTTTGTGTTGAAAATTTTGTGCTCTGACCCTGTCTCAACATCTAAAGAAATTTAATAATTTTTGACATTGTAACATCCTGTTAAACAGAAATTAAATGACATGATAAGTAACTTGGCTCCAAGAATAATCTCCACTGCTCTTTACACTGAAATACAAAATCTCATTTACTTTGCTTATTTTCAAACTGTTTTCTCTGTTAGTATCACATTGTGGAGTAACCCAGTGCATTCACAGATAATGTCACTCCAGAAAAGGACAGCTGGAAAGAAAGTGCAATTACTTGATAGATTAGCAGCATAAAGATGTGTCTAGTTAAAAGTAGTTTCCCACGACCAACCCACTGGTTTAGTTGTTAGCGTAATTTGGGTCGACGGAAGTGTCCGATCCCACACTTCGGCTTTGACCCGTGACGTAAGGGTGTTGTCGTGTGTGACGGCGTGGAGTTTGGGTTGTGAGTGTGGCGTGTTTGTAGATGTCGTCGTGTTGTGATTTGTTGTGCTCTCTGGTGGTATGTTCAGGGTTTTCGTTTGTGTTGTGTAATGGGCTCAGTAATGGGCTCAGTTTGCTTTTGCTCATTATCAAGAATTGCTCGAGTGTCGGCTGTGTTTGTAGTGGAATTCGTTTCAGTGAGTTAACGATTTTGTGTCAAGGTTAATTTAGTGTTGTTCGCTGTACATCGTGTGGTAATTTTAGTAAAATTAATTGGTTGTTGTTTTTGTTCAGGAATGGATATGACGGATAAAATTAACACTGCGCAGGTCAAGGGAAGTGTTCGATCCCAATGTGTGGCTGTGTATGTTGGTATTGGTATCGGGAGATGTTTTTGAGCTATATAGGCCAAGGGAAGTGTTTGTACCTAATTTATGGGATTGAAAGCTGCCAAGGGAAGTGTTTGATCTTAATTTATGGGATCAGAAGCTATTGTTGAGCTGTATAGGTCAAGGGAAGTGTCCGATTCCAGATGATATTGTGTTTAGTGGTATTTGGGGAGTTTTGTGATGTTGGTTTTTTTTGTCGTTTTGTATGGGGGTGGGTGTCTAAATTTGTTTATATTTAGTTTGCCCCCCACCCAAAACCACCCCATTTTCCATGCTTGTCCCGTTAGTGTCATTAGGCTTTTTGTGGAAAGTGTGTGTGTTAGTTTTTCAATGTATTTTTGTCCTCATAATGTGTACGTAATGACTTTATATGTGCCATATTGGAATCGTGGTTTATGGTCGTTTCCGCCATATTTGTGACGTCATGGGTCAAAGCAGACGGGCAGAAATCGGATGCTTCCG
Source organism: Schistocerca gregaria (assembly GCF_023897955.1). NCBI lineage: Eukaryota > Metazoa > Arthropoda > Insecta > Orthoptera > Acrididae > Schistocerca > Schistocerca gregaria. The sequence continues at coordinate 82,215,511 of NC_064930.1, read as the reverse complement.
TATTGAACTGTAGGTTCAAAGTTCAGTTCTTAGAATTTTCTGTTGTGGAGAGTCCTAGAAAGGAGTTAATTTTATCTTGTGAGGCTAAATGAGAAGAAAGAGTGAAATAATTGGCAAAATTGACGTACATGCTGCCAAGGTGGTTAGAAAGGTTTGTAATGGGCTAGAAATTGCACGGCACACATTCATTTGCAGTGGGAGTATTATACACTGTCCAGTCACATTAATGTGACCATCTGTCAGAAGCCTGAGGATCCATTTTTTGCAGCACGGCTGTGAGATGTGCAGAAAGAGTGTCACTGAGGTTCCGTGAGGTACCTCCAGGGATGTGAAGCTATGCCAAGGTGATCCCACATATCCTCGATTGGGTTTAAATCTTGACAGAGTGGTGGCCAGGGGAGTACAGTAAAGGTGTCCTTTGAACGGTGGACGTACACTGTGAGCTGTGTGACATGTTGCATTGTTCTACTGGTTGTTGTTGTTGTTGTTGTGGTGGTGGTCTTCAGTCCTGAGACTGGTTTGATGCAGCTCTCCATGCTCTCCTGTGCAAGCTTCTTCATCTCCTAGTACCTACTGCAACATACATCCTTCTGAATCTGCTTAGCGTATTCATCTCTTGGTCTCCCTCTACAATTTTTACCCTCCACGCTGCCCTGTAGTACTAAATTGGTGATCCCTTGATGCCTCAACACATGTCCTACCAACCGATCCCTTCTTCTAGTCAAGTTGTGCCACAAACACTTCTTCTCCCCAATTCTGTTCAATACCTCCTCATTAGTTATGTGATCTACCCATCTAATCTTCAGCATTCCTCTGTAGCACCACATTTCAAAAGCTTCTATTCTCTTACTGTCCAAACTATTTATCGTCCATGTTTCACTTCCATACATGGCTACATTCCATAAAAATACTTTCAGAAACGACTTCCTGACACTTAAATCCATACTCGATGTCAACAAATTTCTCTTCTTCAGAAACGCTTTCCTTGCCATTGCCAGTTTACATTTTATATCCTCTCTACTTCGACCATCATCAGTTATTTTGCTTCACAAATAGCAAAACTCCTTTACTACTTTAAGTGTCTCATTTCCTAATCTAATTCCCTCAGTATCACCTCACTTAATTCGACTACATTCCATTATTCTCATTTTGCTTTTGTTCATGTTCATCTTATTCCCTCCTTTCAAGACACTGTCCATATCATTCAACTGCTCTTCCAAAGCCTTTGCTGTCTCTGACAGAATTACAATGTCATCAGCGAACCTCGAAGTTTTTATTTCTTCTCCATGGATTTTAATACCTACTCCGAACTTTTCTTTCATTTCCTTTACTGCTTCCTCAATAAACAGATTGAATAGCATCGGGGAGAGGCTACAACCCTGTCTCACTCCCTTCCCAACCACTGCTTCCCTTTCATGTCCCTCGACTCTTATAACTGCCATATGGTTTCTGTACAAATTGTAAATAGCCTTTTGCTCCCTGTATTTTACCCCCGCCACCTTCAGAATTTGAAAGAGATTATGAGACAAAATTGTGGGACATTATTTAATGAACAACCCTTGTATGTAACAGTTTCCTGTGGTCAAGAGTATTGGTAAACATGTTTACATTAAACCACACCAGTGATGAGTAATCCAAAATATTTTTTGCACTCCATATCCCATGGAGTGGCTCCATGATGTTAAAGTTAGATCGAATTGAACCCACATGCTGATATAGGCCTCTGAATACTTATTCTACTGCTCACTGTCGAAGAATAGAGTTACGAGGGAGGAATGGATCTGCTGCTCCCTCTACGAGGGTAGTTCAGAAAGTAAGTTCGATTTGGTAATAAAAAAGGAAATTGAATACAGTTAAAGAAAGCAATTTATTTCACTGGTTTTGAACATAGCCCCTGTAGTTTTCCAGGCATTTCTCATAGCATGATATAAGTATTGTCACATCATTTCCTCACCACAGTGTAACGTGTTCTCTTATCTCTTCATCGCTGTCGAAGTGCTTACCACCAAGGAATGACTTCAGGTGTCGAAAGAAATGAAAATCACTAGGAGCGAGGTCTGGACTGAACAGAGGATGGCCAAAAATGTTCCTGCCAAAGCTCGGAAGGAATCGTTTTGTCACATTCACAGTGTGTGGTTGAACATTGTCATGAATGAAAACCACACCTTTTGAGACCATTTCTCTGCTCTCATTCTGTATTGTGTGATGCAATTTCTTAAGCTTCTCACAAGAAACATCCTTATTGATTGGTCATGGTAAAAAAGCAGTTGGTGTAATGCCTTGTCTGCCCCTAAGCGCTGTCCACATGACCTTTTGAGGTGTCAAGAGTTTCTCGGGTTTAATCTTTTCTGGGGAGAAGTGCGTCTCCATTCCGTTAATTGACATTTCGTTTTGTGGGTACCATAAGCGACCCGAGTTTCATCCCCAATTACTATCTGGGATAAAAATTTCTCACCAGCATTATTGTACAGTGTGAAAAAATCAAGTTCGCTACCCATCCGTCGTTGTTTGTGTTGTTCATTAAGAAGTTTAGGCACCCAGCATGTGCCTGGTTTATGAAAACCCAGTTTTTCAGGACAATCTCGTAAATTACTGTTTGTGAAATTGGTTTACACACAGTAGCAATAATCGTAAACCTACGTTTTTTCTTACATGCCCATCCTTAAACTGTCGGACTCATATTCTCACCACTGAAGCACTCATTGCATTTTTCTCCGTAAACTTCGCAATTTGTCAGCGAATGCCACTTGCTTTAACATTCTTAGCATTCAGAAAATGAATCGCAGCTCTCAGTTCACACACAGTGGAATTTTTGACCAATGATGCAATTATAAACAGTCACTACAAATGACACACAACACAGAATGAGCTCGAAATGGCATAATTTTGTTATGCTTGAACCAGAGATATTACTGCACACGAGCGGAACTGTGACCATAGCAGTGCCGTGGAGAAAAATTGAAACTGCACTTATGTTCCAAACTGGCCATGTTTATTACTAAATGAGTAACCCAGGGTTCAGTAACCTGGACGAGTTGCAGATTATCTAACAGTCTTCAGAGGGAACAAAATTTGACTGAATTTAAAACTCTTTCATAGTCTGCTCAATAGGTTAATACCTGTAGACTTATGTTACAGGTTTAATACAGTCAGACAAGTATTACAATTATGCGCTGTATGTATGTCTTCAGGCAGTGTAACTCATGGCTTACAAATACATGGAGTATATTTGCCTAGTATTTGAGAATGAGGACACTTGGTAACTTCCAACATACTTAAACCTTGTACTACCATTGGGGTCAGTATGACCAAACACACACACACACACACACACACACACACACACACACACACTCTCTCTCTCTCTCTCTCCCTCCAAAAGTACTTTTAGTATTATGTGCATCAATTTATAAAAATGGAACCCTTATAGGATTGTTTGCTGTCCATCCATCAGACTGTTAAAACATTTTTTTCTTGGTAACATGTAGATACACCAAGTTCAGATTTGTGTCATATATTGAGGTCTATGGTCCCTTGGCAGTATAAAAATTTTACACTTCTGAGTTGGTTCAATCAAAAGATATGGCCATTTATGCCACTCTTTTGATACCAGAAAACTCACTCGTCAAAACCTGTAAGGTACCTCCCATTTCGAGAATCATGAAATTTGGAAAGAAGCAAGGTTTCGTGGTGCAAGTAAAGGAAAAAATTCGAAAATTGTTAATTTGTACATATCAAAAGAACATTTTTTCAGTTTTTATCCATCTGTTGGTCTGTCTGTGTGGTAATACCCACTTTCCTCTCGAACAGGTTGGCGTATCAAGTTCATATTTATGTCATGTACTACAGTCTGTGATACATTGGCAGTGAAAATCATTTATGCTTCTTAGTCAGTTCAGTCAAATGGTTCGGCCATTTATGCCACATATTTTGAAACTCTCAAACCCACTCATCAAAACCTGTAGGCTACTTCCCAGTGACATAGAATGAAATTAGGAAAGAAACAATGTTTCAGAGTACAAGTAAAGTAAAAAATTCGAAAATTGTTAAATTGTAATGATATCACATAAAAATATCTTTTTTGCCATTAGAACATGCATTGCATTCATCATCCATCAGAAACGTAATAGATGAACATTAATGTGTGCAGACATAAAATGTAAGTTGTATTCATATTTTAGTGACTGCATAAAAAAATATTTTATTAAATATTGGATATCTACGTATGTAAACTGAAAATCCCTGCACGCTTCTTTTTGCATGTCTGGTTTAGTCCGAGGAACTACTGTAGAGATTATGACATGGTTGTGGAATTTCCGGGACCAATATCTTGTCACTATCTACGAGGGTAATCCTATTTTTGTTTTTTATATAAGTACATAGGCCTGTTTATTTCTACAATGGTTTACATCAGTTTACAGCTTGAACATTTAGCTATTATTTGACATAATCACCATTTTTGTAGACACCGTGGCGGTTTTTGTATGCCCATGTCATACCACCTCACCGCCATGCTGTTCAGAAAGTTATGAACCTCTTCTTTCACCTCGTCATCGGAGCTGAATCACTTTCTGGCCAAATGTTCTTTTAACTTACGGAACAGGTGTTAGTCACTGGGTGCCAAGGCAGGACTATAGGATGGGTAGGTGATTACGTTCCACTGAAACTGTTGCAGGAGAGCAATGGTTTGCCAAGCGATGTGTGGGCGAGCGTCGTCATGGAGAATGTGTACGCCCTTGCTCACCATTCCTCTTCTCCTGTTCTGAAAAGCCCATTTGAATTTTTTCAGAGTCTCACAGTAACTGTCAGCATTAATTGTGGTCGCAGTGGGCATAAAGTTGACCATCAATACCCCTTTCCGATCCCAACAATACCTCTTTCCGATCCCAAAAAATGGCTGTCATGACTTTACTGGCAGACTGTATTTGTTTGAATTTCCGCGGCTTTGGTGAAGAAGGATGCCACCACTGGTGTAATTGTTGCTTGGTCTCAGGTGTAAAGTGGTATGCCCAGGTTTTGTCACCCGTGACAATTGAGTCCAGAAAGTTGCCCTGTTCAGCTGCAAGACAGTGAAAAAATGCGCGGGAAGCATCAACTCGTCGTCGCATGTGGTCCTCAGTCAGCATGCGTGGCACACATCTTGTGCACACCTTCCGGTAGTTCAATGTTTCCGTTAAAATTCTGTGAACAGTGCTTCAGGAAACCTCAGGAACCAACGTGCAGAGATCATCCAGGGTCATCTGGCGATCTTCACGCGTGCTTTGCTCAACCTTCAACACTGTCTCCTCTGAAGTTGATGGTCTCTTGCTCCTTTGTTTGTCGTGAATTTTGGTCCAACCAGCTGCAAACTCTCTACATGACTTACGAACATTTTTGACATTAATGCACGACTCACCATACACTTCCAACAATTGGCGACGAATTTCAATTGGCGCAGTGCTCTTTGCGTTCAAAAACCGAATAACTGTGCACAATTCACACTTGGCGGTAACATCCAATGGGAACTCCATTCTCAACAGCTGCCAAGCCGAGACTGAGCGCCTCAGCGTGGCGTGTGTATGTTTACCCACAGCGTGTGAAGCACTCTTCATAACAGTGTGACCAAATGCCACACAAACAGAGTTCTGTACTTATTGAACCGTGAATTTACTTTCAAAATCTTTTCTTAAAGAATTTACTTTATTTACTAACAATTCATCAAGAACATTGACACATTGAATCACCCTAGGTGAGTGTGGAAGTAGTTGCTGGGAGTAACTGATGAAAATAAAATTACCTTTAACAAATGGGAATTTTATTCATAAAAGGCTTTTCAAAACAGATTTAAAATTTATAAGCAGAAAAGCACCCTCAAAATATCAAGTTACAATTTTATTTAGAGGCAGAAAGAACAATATTGACAGTATGAGCCTTCGGGCTGAGAAGCATGCCACTCTCTTTCAACACGGCTGTAGTCATGACCGCTCACAACAACCTCTGAAAGACTACACTGGTGCAATCTCCAACACACCAGATTACTTTAAACTAAAAATTTTAACAACTCACACAAACACATTAACTATGCACCTTGTAAGAGGGATGGAAATGGTACAAACACTCACACTAAGAAATTATTTGCCACTGAAAGTGCAATTTGTTTTTAAAAGGACTCTTATGGCGGAAGGGTGGCAACTTTATAAAAATGATTATTTAAATAAAACCCATGAAATTCAAACTTACATAAAATGTACAACATGCTCTACATTATACGTATACCGCCTCGCAAGATGATAGGCAAGATAAAAACATATTTCAGGAATTCGGCCTTTACACATTAATTCTATAAATTTGTTAACATCAAATCTGACAAACATGGCAGAAGCAGCTATTAACATACGGCAGACAGACAGACAGCAGACAAATGCAGACGAGAGACAAGCAAGCAAGCTGGGGAAGAGAGACTGACCAAGAAAACGAGTTGAATTTAACAAGTAACTGAAACAACATATCACGAATCACTTAACTTCTAATAACTGCAATTTCTGGTGAAGACCTGGCTCAGCACCCCCAAAACGCTCTCTCGAACCGTCCGCTGCCAGCCGCTTAAACGGATGCAGGAAGGCGCGCCGATCTCCTGTCTCACGGCGTCGCAGCTCGCCCTGGCCAGACCGACGTCGTGGGTTGACTCCTGTTGCTCTCGTGTCGGCCGTGGAGCCACTACGCCTCGCTACACGGCACGGTCCACAGGACTCATGTGGCGACCTCACATGCGCCAACGCTCAAGACAGACAAGTCATTTCGTGTCCCAGTGCACGACCGACCAACCGATCGATCCAACCGCCAATATCCATTGCCTGAACAACCTCGAGCAGACTAGCGGCCTCACACATACTAGGACTCCGGATGACAGACAGACACTGACTAAGTGATATATTGTCGGGTCCACCCCTACAGGGGAAACATGCCCTCAGGCTACCCGACATCCCTGCCCCGGAGAAGAGACCAACCAACTGATTAATCCAACCGCAAATGTCCATTGCCTGAACAACCTCGAGCAGACTGGCAGCCTAACACATACTAGCACTCCAGACGACAGACAGACACTGACTGCCTCACATTGACCCGGCTGACCAACTGACCAGACTCGCCGAGACTCACGGACTTTCCCTGGCCAACTGCACCACTGGGGAGCTGATAGTGCCCCTTAAATGCACGTGAACAGGCAACCTTTCCCCTCTCCTACCAGAGGGAGACACCAAAGCTGCGACTGCCGTAGCGGCGCCACCACCAGAAACAGAAGGCGACTGCTTTACACTATGCGCTGCGGCGCACTCTTCAAAGCAGCAAATTTTACCACGGCTCACTTATAAAAAAAATACGAGACCTTACTTTTGGGATTACCCTTGTATATTGAAAATGGGCAAAAATCGTTGAGATTCTCAATTCCCAGGACGTGTGAACTACATATTATTACGTGCTCAAGTTTTTGCAGATGGCTTAGTGCCCAAGTCCTACTTGTACTTAGCCAATTTTTCCAAAACATATGACCTTTTGCCTTTGAATCGATTATACGAAATGGAGTTTTGTTCAATTTTGCTTTTACAAAACATTAAAATTTGTTCATGGTTTTTTGCTCTGAGCCGGCAGCGGTGGTCTCGCGGCTCTAGGCGCGCAGTCCGGAACCGCGCGACTGCTACGGTCGCAGGTTCGAATCCTGCCTCGGGCATGGATGTGTGTGATGTCCTTAGGTTAGTTAGGTTTAAGTAGTTCTAAGTTCTAGGGGACTGATGACCACAGCAGTTGAGTCCCATAGTGCTCAGAGCCATTTTTTGCTCTGAGTACCACTTGGGTCATTATGACCACAGTCTAAATCTCTCTTTGTTTCTTGAATGAAATGTTTATGAAAATAGAATGATGGCTGTTATATTGAACAGTTGTAATACTTCCATTGCATTGCATGAACATTACTCAGGGAGGGTGGTTAGGACCCAACTGGGACTCAGTAAAACAAAAAAAATCTTGCAATAGTAGGGTTAGTACATAACTTCAAACCTTTACAAAAGTTTTTCTTGGTGACACCCACTAAAAATGATGAAAGGAAAAAAAGTTTATTGCTTCATACAGTCAGATTGCTTCATACAGTCAGATTTAAGCGTCAGGCATGATGTTTTAATTTATTACTTTTTCACTACTAACAGACAGTATCACAGTATACCATTGAATGTCCTGTGGAATTATTTCATTGTACGAGACGAAGATGTTGACATGCTTGAAAAAATAGCTTTTGTTTAAAACAGAGCACAAATCTGCAAGACTACGCTCACTGGTGTTGGATAATGAGAGTATTTGACAATATCCAAAAACCTTTGAACAGGGTTTCAAACCTTTTTGAAATGTTTCCTCACTTCGTGCTTAATGTCCGATCCTTAAGTAAATGCTTAGCTGTCAACAGGGTCACACAAAAGAGAAAGAAAACGAAGATTACTATATAAAAGGTGTAAAACAAAGCATAGGACTATAGATACAGAGATGCTGAAAGAAATGCATTTGGCTGTCAAGTGTGTAATGCGTAAACCCTTCAATGACTACCGCAGCAGAATATTGTCAAATGATCTTTTGCAAAACCCAAAGAAATTCTGGCCATATGTCGAGGCTGTCAGTGGCGCCAGAGTTAGTGTCTGGTCTCTAGTGAACGAGATGAGAATTAAAATTGAGGGTAACAAAGCAAAAGCTGAAAAGCTCAATTCTGTTTTCAATGTTCCTTTACAAAGGAAAACCTGGGAGAACTGCCCAAATTTAATCCTTATACCCCTGAAAAGATGAGTGAAATAAGTGTTAGTGTTACTCGTGTTGAGAAACGGCCGAAATCATTCAAATTGAACAAAGCTCCATGGCTGATGGAATCCCAGTCAGATTCTATACTGAATTTGCAGCTGAGTTTGCCCCTCTTCTAACTATTATCTATTATAGATCCCTCGAACAGGAAAAAAAACCTGTGCACTAGTTGGAAGAAAGCACAGGTAACACCTGTTTACAAGAAGGGTAGAAGTAGTGATCTATAAAACTGCCATCCAATCCTAGATATCCATTTGTTGTAGAATTTTAGAACATATTCTGAGCTCAAACATAATGAGGTATCTTGAACAGAATGACTTCCTCAATGCCAACGAACACGGATTTCGAAAATGTCGATCGTGTGAAAGGCAGTTTGCACTTCTCTCACACGACATATTGAAAGCTTTTGATCGAGGCAGTAAGGTAGATGCAGTGTTTCTCAATTTTCCAAAAGCATTTGACTCAGTACCACACCTATTCTTAGTATCAAAAATGCAATTGTATGGGGTGAGTGAAATTTGTGACTGGATTGAGGAATTTTTGGTAGAGAAGGTGCTGCATGTTATCTCAGACAGTGTGTCGGCATCATTTCGGGTGTGCTCCAGCGAAGTGTGTTGGGACCCTTGCTATTCATTAATGACTCTGTGGACAATATTAATAGTAACTCAGACTGTTTGCAGATGATGCAGTGATGTAAAACGAAGCATTATCTGAAAGAAGCTGCATAAATATTCAGTCAGGTCTGTTAAGATTTCAGTGTGGTGCAGAGATTGGCAACTTCCTCTAAATGTTAAGAAATGTATAATTTTGCTCTCCATGAAAAAATATAGTATACTGTGACTATAATTTCAATGAGTCAAATTGAATCAGCCAGTTCATACAACTATCTGGGTGTAACACTCTGTAGGCATATGAAATGGAATGATCACGTAGGTTTAGTCACGGGTAAAGCAGGTGGTAGACTTCAGTTTGCCGGCCGCTGTGGCCGAGCGGTTCTAGGCGCTTCAGTTCGGAACCTCGCTGCTGCTACGGTCGGAGGTTCAAATCCTGCCTCGGGCATGGATGTGTGTCAGGTTTAATGAGTTCTAAGTTCTGGGGGACTGATGACCTCAGATGTTAAGTCCCATAGTGCTTAGAGCTATTTGAACTATTTTTAGACTTTAGTTTATTGGTAGAATACTGGTGAATTGCAATCGGCCTACAAAGGAGATTACTTCAAATCAGTGGTATGACTTTGTTTGATCCATTGGAGTGTGTCACAGAGATACTGAAGGAACTGAACTGGAAGACTCTTAAAGATAAACGTAAAGTATCCTGAGAAAGCTGAGTAACAAAATTACAAGAACTGGCTTCAAATGATGACTAGAGGAATATACTACAATCCACTACGTAACTGTAATAACTGGTACAATAGGTAGGTCGTACTTGCTGCTATTCACTTCATGGTTGTTTGCAGAGTATAGATGTTGATTTAGAAGTGTGCACATGCGCCCCCCCCCCCCCCCCCCTCCCGACACACACACACACACACACACACACACACACACACACACACACACACACACACACACACACACGTGTGTGACCATATTTATAAACAAATCCGTGATACTTCCATGGGTACTCCATTTGGATATTGGTCCTTGCAAGACTGGTTATAAGTGGAATTCTGCACAGAAGGTCAGTAAGCGGTTCTTATATAAGCAACATAAACAGTGCTACCAGCAAACAGTGCGACGATCTCGGCACAATATTCCTTTGACCCCAACAAATTTTTAAGTGACAAATGCTTGGGAAATGATGGCGTACATTTGAACAGACTAGGCTCAATGAATTTCAGTAAAATGGTTACAGACATCTGTAAAACCATTAAGAACAAGGGAAACTGATACCATGTGGAGGGGGTGAAAATTCAAAAGTGAAAATTGAAAATAAAAATATCTTCCAGGAAAAAATTCCAATATAAATATAAGTATTAAGGATAGTAAGTTTCAGAACTAATGTTTAACTCCAAACCTGACGGTATTTCATCAAAATGTACAATCGCTATCCAACAAAGTAATCGAATTTCAAATTTTGTTAGAAAATGACATGAAAAACACCTCTATATTATGAAACCGGGCGTGAGTGGTGCTTCGGTAGCTCAGTTGGTAGAGCACTTGCCCGCGAAAGGCAAAGGTCCCGAGTTCGAGTCTCGGTCGGGCACACAGTTTTAATCTGCCAGGAAGTTTCATAACAGCGCACACTCCGCTGCAGAGTGAAAATCTCATTCTGGAAACCTCTGTATTATGTTTTACTGAACATTGCTTTGACAAAGAGAAGCTTTATATGCTAAGCATTCCAAATTTTGTATTGGGTAGTTATTTTTGTCGGAAATTGTGTAAACGTGGTAGTAGTTGCATTTATGTTAAAAATAGCATAAATTTTAAATGTATGCCGTATGTAGAAAAATTAACCATAGAGAAAGATATTGAGGTAAATGGAATTGAAATTACGGACGAAAAAAAATTGCAATAATTTGTCTAGACAGGGCGCCAACTGGCAGTATTAACATCATGTTAAAAAAACCTTACAAAAAAAGATAACTAATTATATGTGGGGATTTCAACATTGACTTTGCAAGTGAGTCCAATCATAAAACTGCTCTACTGAATCTCATAGCAACTTTCGATTTATAGGCTACTATAGAAACTTCAACACACATCACAAAAACCTCAGCCAAAATCCTTGATCAAATATTTACAAATGTGCCCTTGAAACATATAACACAAACTCACAATAAAGGCTTTGGGGACCACACAGCCCAAGAAATTAGTATAAGATTAGGAAAATCATTTTGTTCAACTGAATGTCTAACTACTACATCTAGGAAGTATAATGATCAGAATATACATTTCCTTAACTATCTGTGTAAAGAAACTTGGGAAGACATCTATGAATGTAAAAGTACACATGATAAGTTCAACAAATTCCTAGATAGTTTTAGCTATTATTTTGAACTTTGCTTTCCACTCCATAAAAATACAGTCACAAAAAAGAATGTGAAAATAAAATGGGTCACAACAGGGATACAAATATCTGTGAAGAAAAAGAGATTACTTCATGAAGACAGCACACCACATCCCCAGAATTTGATTTCTTTTTTAAAGGATTACAAAAAGATTTTAACTTAAGTCATAAAAGAAGCGAAAAGAATGGCAAATAGTCCCTTCATAGCAAATACAGAAAATAAAATGAAAGCCATATGGAACATTGTAAGGCATGAAACAGGAGTAAAATGGAGAGAAACCATAACATCAAACTGAACGAAAACACTTCTGTAATATCTGATCCCCAGCAGATAGCAAATAATTTTAACTCGTATTTCTCTGAGGCAGCTGAGATACTGGTGAAGCAAAATTTTCAGTATGCTGTCACTGCAAATCAGATTGAAACTATCCCTAGTAACAAGTCTCTCTTCCTACAGCCAACAGATGAACAGGAAATGCTAAAAACTATAGGGGAGCTAAAATCAAAATTTTTCTCTGGCATTGACAACATACCAGACCAAATCATTAAAAAATGTGCACCCTTAGTTTTAGGCCCATGGTAGACATATGCAATAGTTCACTTTCTCAGGGAATCTTCCCAGAAAGGTTAAAAATAGCTAAAGTGAAGCCAGTACAAAAAGGGTGAAAAAAAAGATATAACAACTTATAGGCCAGTCTCTTTACTATCTGTTTTTTTCTGAAATAATTGAAAACATCTTTTATGAAAGACTCGTAGATTTCATTGAAAAAAATAAACTTTTCTCAGCTACACAGCATGATTTCTGAAAATGTAAATCCACTGAGACAGCTATTATCGATTTCTTAAATGAAGCTTCAAATGCATTAGATAAAAAAGAACACATAGTAGCAATATTCCTAGATCTTTCAAAAGCATTTGACATCAAGACCATGGTCTATTGCTTAGAAAGATAGAAAATGTTGGTGTCAGAGGCCCAGCCTATGAGTGGGTAAAGTCATATAAAAAAAAAACAGACACCAAATAGTTGAAGTCTTGTACAAAGAAGGAAAAAATTTAACTTCCTATCAATCAGAAAAACAGTGTGTTAAATACGGTGTGCCGCAGGGTTCCGTACTGGAACCAATCTTGTTCTTGCTGTTTGTAAATGACCTGGAACTATCCAGCCCTAACTATAAGTACATTAAATACGCCTATGATACAAATATACTTATCAAAGGAAAGACCTCAGAAGAGCTCCAAAATGAAATAAAAAAGAGCACTTAACATGTATCAGAATGGTTCGCAATGAACAACGTAATAATAAACACACATAAGACAAACACTATGCATCTACACACAGTGCAGAATAAACAGCCTTTAACTGCAACCAGAGAACTGTTAGGCAAAAGACTTGAAATTGTAAATAGCACCAAATTTTTGGGAGTTTGCATCCAAGATGACCTGGGATGGCAGATACACACACAACACCTATGTAGTAAATTAAGTACCATTTGTTTTAGTATAAAAATTCTTGCTGGATGCACATCAATGCAAGCCATAAAAGATGTGTACTATGCCCAAGCAGAATCGCTACTCAAATATGGTGTAACTTGCTGGGGAAATTCACCACCCAGCAAAAGCTGTTTTATTGCACAAAAAAGAACTATAAGAGCCATGGAAGGCTCAGCACCTTGATCTTCATGCAAGCCCTCAATTAAAAAACTTCATATTCTTCCATTACCATTCCTATATGTCCTAGAAACAATAATGTTTATAAGGAAAATCGTAGATGAAAATAGCAAGATTGCTCCAATAAACCAAAATATCCCTTCATACAAAACAATGAATAATCAAGATTTACATATGCAGTTTTCACATACAACGCTAAAACAAAAAGGACCCTTGCAAGCAGGAAAAAAACTGTATACTAAACTACCTAAAAAAATTAAGGCAATAAACGGCATGCATAAATTCAAAACTGCAGTGAATGACTACTTGCTACAGAATTGCTACTATAGTGTTGATGAATTTTTATCTAGCTACAATGTTAATATGTGAAGAATTTAAATAGTTTATACAATTCAGGCCAAAGTAAGAAATGTGTACATGTAGATTTATCTGTGTATTATATGTGGTCTGTTACATATATGAGTGTGTCTGTATAATCAAGGCCAAAGGTATGAAATGTTTGCGTGTAAAACTTTTGTGTATTTGTGAAATGTTACTCCCATATTTTAGAGTTTTATTGTTATATACTGAAAACCATACAACAGTATTTCTGTTAAACTTTATTGCAAATTATTTGACTTGTCCTGTATTATTATGTATCCCTGTACAGGTATGATTCACAGGACCAATAAACGTACAATACAATACCAGAATTTGCATAAGAATAAAAGGGCAATCTGTGGTTGTAGCATTTTTAGATGTAGAGAAAGCTTTCGACAGGGTTGACTGGAACACACCTTTTGAAATTCTGAAGGTATCAGGGATAAAATACAGGGAGCAAAATATTATCTACAGCTTGATCAGAAACCAGACTGTTGTTATAGGAGTTGAAGGACATGGAAGGGAAGCAGTAGTTGATAAGGTAGTGAGAGGGTGTCATAAAGTATCCCCGGTGTTATTCAATCTGTATGTTTGGCAAGCAGCAAGGGGAACCGAGAGGAGATTTGGAAAATGAATTAAAGTTCAGAGACAATAAATAATATCTTGAAGGTTTGCTGATGACATTGTAGTTCTGTCAAAGATGGTAAAGGATTTGTAAGATCAGTTGTATGGAATGGATTGTAACTTGTGAAGAGCTTATTAGATAAATATCAATAAAAGTAAAACAAGGATAATTGAGTGTAGACACATGTGATGCTTTAAGAATTAGATTAGGAACTGAGATGTTAACAGTAGTTGATGAGTTGAATCTTTGGTCGGCAGGACAACTGATGATGACCAAAGTAGAGTTAGGGTATAAAATGCAGAGTGGCAGAAGCAAGAAAAGCTTTTCTGAAAAAAAGATATATTAGGTTGGTGCATAAGTTCGACAGCATTTTTGGTTTGCTTGTTGGTGTTCTGGTTGCTACGTGCTTATTTATCCATTATTATTTTTTATTTGTAATTCACTTGTGTTATTTGCGTTCACATATTGCTATTTTGAGATGGTGAGTGCAGCTGTGGATGCTAGAAAATGGAGTGACAAGTGGAGAAATTGAATTATTTCTGACATATTTGTCTGAGTTCTGCAGAAGTGTGCTGGAGCCAGAGCTGCCAGAAATATTTGTGCAATGTGTGCAGATAATGTCATTTGACAGGGCATGACAAGAATTCAGTATCCATTACTTCCAAATGAGGCCACAAATACTCTCTTATCGTCGTACAGTATCAATCTCCTTTGACTATCACAGCTTGCTGTGTCTTGTGTTCAAAAAAATAAGGGCCAGCAGCATTGTCTGACCAAAAGCCATACCAAACTGTTGATTGTTGCAGAAGCATTTCCCTTTCTTGGATTGTGCAAGGATTTTCTGGCAGTTCTGCTTATTCACAAAACCATTTAAGTGCAAGTGTGTGTCATCACTAAAGACAATTTTGTTTGCAAAGCTGTCATCCTCTCAGAACCCAGTCAACAAACCGTCGTCTCTTGTGGTGATCCGTTGCTTTTGGCTGCTGCATCGACTGAATTTTATAGTAGTGGTAATGGAGATCTTAGTGGAGAATAGTTTAAGCGCAATAGTTCAAAACAGAGAGAAATTCATTTTGTGGGGCCAACAGCCACACTGTCACAGACTACCATAATGTTCTCCTCACTTCGACCAGAACGACATTGCTGACGACTTTTCAGGTTTATTGTTGAACCCGTCTCGAAGAACTTTTTTGCAAGTCTGCAGACTGTTGATTCATTTGGTACCTTATCACGCGCTAGAGTCGTGCAGTCATCTGAAAGTTACTGTATAACTTTCTCCTATACGATAAAACATTTTCACGATTAGCACACATTGCGCACACATGAATTGCTCTGTGGCGAGACACAAAATGCGAGAAATTCAAACTGAGGCAACAATTGGAATGTTCCTGGAAATAGAAACAAATCAAAACAATGTCACCAACTGACAAACAAACATTTACCAGCTGTTCTAAAACCGAGACTCTATTTGAACCACCTGTTATAAGTTTGTTTTAGGGAGATCCTTGTGAAGTATTTGTCTGGAATGTAGCCTTCTGTCGCAGTGAAGTGTGGACAATAAGCATTTCAGACAAGAAGAGAATAGAAGTTTTTTAAATGTTGTGCTACAGAAGAATGCTGAAGATCAGATAGGTAGGTTGAGCAGCTAAGGGATAGGTAGCAAACGGAATTTCGTAAAAATAAAGAATATTGAAACTGAGTGAGGAAAGAAATGATTGTTTAGGTATGTTCTGTCTTAGACTACAGATACGTATAGACCAATTGCACACCTGGTGCTGCCATATAGTCATGTGATGTGTAGAATAAAACCCATTATAACCCCTGTCATTATACTTTACAGAAGACTGTTGAAAATAAGGTAGACTGATAAGGTAAGGAATGAGGAGGCTCTTCATAGACTCAGTGAAGAAAAGAACGCATGAAAAATACTGAGAAGAAGAGGGGCAGGATTGTAGGATGTGTTTTAAGACATCACAGAATAACATCCACAGTACTAGAGGGAATTGTAGAGAGCAAAAACTGTAGAGTAAGGCAGAGATTGGAATACACCCAGGAAATGATAGAGGAAGTAGGTTGCAAGCATTACTGCATTACTCTGAGATCTAAAGCTTGTTGCAGGAGAGGAATTTGTAGTGGGTCACATCAACACAGCCAGCAGCTGATGACAAAAAAAAAAAAAAAAAAAAAAAAAAAAAAACAATAATTAAAGACTGGTTTTCTAAAAAGTGTCCCCTAGCTGAATGGTCAGTGTAGATGGCTGCCATACAGAGAAACCAGGCTCAATTCTCCAATTCTCAGTACTTCCTTGGATTTTTTTTTTTTTTTTTTTTTTAGTTGGAGGATTGGTATATGGTGCACTCTGACATGTGATGCCATCTGAGGAGCCACATGATTGATTGAGAAGTAGCTGCTCTGGTCATTCGCCTGCTCCAGTAACTTGATTTTACACCCCCTACAACTTTTCGAGTGGGTGAGAGCCCGACACCACCTTGGCTCCAAGCTCAGGTTCGCATTCACCTCGAACTCAGCTCGGTCCCAAAGGAGAGGACCGCAGATTCGATATACTGCTCGAGGTTTGTCGAACTTCGTTCAAGGCTCGCTAATAATGTCTTTATTTACAGAGATGGCTCCGAGACTACTGCTGATGTCGGATGTGCCTTTGTCATTGGGGATGATATCTTTCAGTACCGGCTCCTTGACCAGTGTTCAAGCTTTACAACTGAGCTTTTTGCTCTCTATCAGGCTGTTCAGTATATCCGCCGCTATTGTCATTCTCCCTGTGCCATCTGCTCTGATTCTTTGAGCACCATTCAGTGTCTCCGTGACCCGTATTCGGACCACCCTCTTGTGCAACGAATTCAGTGGTCCCTTCAGTTGCTAGCTGAAACCGGCGCTCGTGTCCCTTATTTGTGGATTCCTGGCCATGTTGATGTGCCTGGGAACGAAGCTGCTGATGCTGCAGCCAAGGCTGCTGTCCTCCTGCCTCGGACAGCTTACTTTTGTGTCCCATCAACTGATGTTAGTGGACTTCTTTGTCGGCACGTTTCATCATTGTGGCACAAGGCTTGGTCCTCTCTCCATGAAAATAAGCTTAGGGCCATCAAACCGATACCGGCGGCTCGGACGGCCTCCTCACGCCCTTCCTGGCGAGAGGAGGTCATTTTGGCCAGGTTGCGGATTGAGCATTGCCGATTTAGCCACCGCTACCTGTTGTCTGGTGATCCTGCCCCGCAGTGCCCCTGTGGTCATCCGTTGACAGTGCGCCATGTTTTATTGTCCTGTCCCTGTTTTATTCACTCTCGTGTTGTCCTGTGTCTGCCGTCTACCTTACAGGAACTTTTAGCTAATGATGCTCGAGCAGCTGCTCGTGTCCTTAGTTTCATTACATTGATGGACTTGACCAAAGAGATGTAACTCTTTTATTTTGTTTATCTGTGTCTTTGTAAGTACTTTCTGGTGTTGCCCCTTGCGTTTTTCTATGCTATTAGGGCACAAACGTTTGTGACTGGGCGCTAATGACGTCAGTAGTTGAGCGCACCTCCCCCCCCCCCCCCCCCTCCTGCCGCTCCCCCCCCCCCTCCCCCCCCCCCCCAGAAAAAGAGGAAATGGTCACGGAAACAGACAGTGGCCAGGAAAGTGGTGTGCTGACTCTCTCTCTCTCTCTCTCTCTCTCTCTCTCTCTCTCTCTCTCTCTCTCTTCACTACTGCATCCACTTTACACCACAAAGTGTACGATGACATGGCAGCTGGTTGATCACCGAAGAGCTTTTTTCTTTCGCAATGATGGTTGTAATACCTTCTTTGAAGTTTTGAAAGTACCAGGCATAAAATATGGGAAACGGATCATTATTGGCAACTTGTACCGAGACTGGATGGCAGTTACAAGAGTTGACGGACGTGAAGGAGAGGGAGTAATTGAAAAGGCAGTGAGTCAGGGTTGTTATCTGTCCCCGATATTATTCAGTATGTACACTGAATGAGTAGCAAACGAAACCAAGCAAAAATTTGAAAAGTTAATTAAAGTTCAGCGAGAAGAAATAAAAGCTTTGTGGTTTGCAGATGACACTGTAATTTCACAAGAGGTGGCAATGGACTTACGAAATAAGTTGAAATGAATATGTAGAAAAATTATAGGATACACATCAACAAAACTAAAACAAGGGCAATAGAATCTTACTGAAATAAATGAAGTGATACTGAGGAAATTAGATTCGGAAACTAGACACTAAAAGTAGGCTAGTAGATGAGTTTTTCTATTTGAGCAGCAAAATAACTGATGATGGCCAAAATAGAGAGAATGAATAATGTGGACTGGCTGTAACAAGAAATTCATCTCTGAAAGAAGAATAAATAAATAAAATACATGTAAGTACATTAATTGATTGTTCCATTGGTTCATGTCAGAACATTTCATACCCCGAGGAAAATATAAGAAAAAAAAGGAAAAAAGAAAAATTAAAATGAAATGATGTAATATTCAACAATAGCCAACATTTTACAAACTGGTTTTTGGTTGTTAAACAGTTATCAGCCACAAAGATAGGAAGTTTTTCCTGGAGGTATTTGTGTGGAGTGTAGCCTAATATGGAAGAGAAATGTAGAAAATAAACAGTTCAGATAAGAAGAGAACAGACGTCTTCGAAATGTGGTGCTACAGAAGAATGCTGAAGATTAGAGGGGTAGATCGAAAAACTAATGAGGAGGTACTGAATCGAATTGCAGAAAAACAAAACTCATGCTACTTAAAAGAAGGGATTGGTCAATAGGATACATCTTGAGGCATCAAGGAATCATCAGTTTGTTAATGGTGGGAAGTTTGGGACACTGAAAATCATAGTGGAAGGCCGAAAGATGAAGCAGATTCAGAAGGATGTAGGTTGCGGGAGATATCCTGCGATGAAGAGGCTTGCAGAGGACAGGGTAGCCTGGCGAGCTGCATCAAACCAGTCTCTCGACTTAAGACCACAATAACATCATCCCTAGAAATTTTTATGAACATCATGAAAGCATCCTATAGGTGTAGGCCACCTGATATTCTAGACTAAGGACAGAAGCTGGGAAAGTGGACAGGCTAAGGTCAGCTGAGGTAATAGCAAAAAGTTATCATCCCTTCCTTTTCATGTAATTTCTTATATTTTGTGCAAACACATTCCTTTGCCAACTTAATGTTGAATGTCGTCATGAACAGAGATGCTTTATACATGTTTCAGGTTCATGGTGGCAGTGGAGACGAATGTGACACTCTTTTTCCATCCCTGCTCTGACCTGAAACTTGGCCCAGACTATGGGGCTGGCAACGATTGTTTCTGCGGCACTTCAGTAAGTTCTGACACTTTTTTTGTGGGTCGCACATATTATTATTTTATTATTTTTATATTATATTGAGCTTTTCCTCACTACAGAGGCTTATCTCCAACATAATAATTTACTTGGAAATTACAATACAAAGAATAAACGTTCTTCAACTATGTTTTCAAAATATACCTCCAGGAGTTTCGTTCTTGTGTGTCCTCTTCCTCTGCGCCCACTCTCTTCGTTGTGCGCTGTACATTTCGGAGCCAGGTGGTCACGGGGCGTCCTCGTCTTCTTCTCCCCTCCGGTTCCCACTCCAGTATCAATTTTGGTATTCTGGTTTTCTCCATTCGTTGTACGTGGCCGTACCACTGTAATTTTTTCCTATCCATTACGTCATATATTCTTTCTTTTATTTCCATTCTCCTTATTACTTCGGTATTCTGTATCTTTTCTTTCCTGGAGATTCTAGCCGATCTTCTCCAAAAGTCCATCTCTAGAGCTTGTAATTTTTTAAAATATTATTATTATTATTATTATTATTATTATTATTATTATTTCTTTTCTTTCTCAGACGTTATGTCTGGTTAAAAATGGAAAGTGACCCGGATCTTGATCAAGCGCAACTTCCTTTTAACTGTACAGTATATGTTACATTGCATCACCTCGCTCGGTAAAGTTACGTGTATTTGAGAGGCAGATGAGTAGTGGACATTTAACGTTCTTCATTTGTCTTGCTTCTTAAAAACTACCTGACGATACTACAGGGTGATTCAAAAAGAATACCACAACTTTAAACATGTGTATTTAATGAAAGAAACATAATATAACCTTCTGTTATACATCATTACAAAGAGTATTTAAAAAGGTTTTTTTTCACTCAAAAACAAGTTCAGAGATGTTCAATATGGCCCCCTCCAGACACTCGAGCAATATCAACCCGATACTCCAACTCGTTCCACACTCTCTGTAGCATATCAGGTGTAACAGTTTGGATAGCTGCTGTTATTTCTCGTTTCAAATCATCAATGGTGGCTGGGAGAGGTGGCCGAAAGACCATATCATTAACATACCCCTATAAGAAAAAATCGCAGGGGGTAAGATCAGGGCTTCTCGGAGGCCAGTGATGAAGTGCTCTGTCACGGGCTGCCTGGCGGCCGATCCATTGCCTCGGGTAGTTGACGTTCAGGTAGTTACGGACAGATAAGTGCCAATGTGGTGGCTCTCCATACAGTTGATTGTGGAATTTGCAGCTCTCTGCTAGCTCTGCGAGTCGATTTTCCTGGGCTGCGAACAAATGCTTGTTGGATGCGTGCTACATTTTCATCACTCGTTCTCGGCCGTTCAGAACTTTTCCCTTTGCACAAACACCCATTCTCTGTAAACTGTTTATACCAATGTTTAATACACCACCTATCAGGAAGTTTAACACCATACTTTGCTCGAAATGCACGCTGTACAACTGTCGTCGATTCACTTTTGCCGTACTCAATAACACAAAAAGCTTTCTGTTGAGCAGTCGCCATCTTAGCATCAACTGACGCTGACGCCTAGTCAACAGCGCCTCAAGCGAACAAATGTACAACTAAATGAAACTTTATAGCTCCCTTAATTCGCCGACAGATAGTGCTTAGCTCTGCCTTTTGTCGTTGCAGAGTTTTAAATTCCTAAAGTTGTGGTATTCTTTTTGAATCACCCTGTACTTTCGGTGGTTACTGAGCAAAGTTAAAGCAGCTCACCACATTGTTTGAAACACAATTCTGAGACCTCACTAGTTTGGAAATAGAACTTAAGGCATCCAGCACTCCTTTTTCAGTTTCCCCCGATGACTTGTCATCGTCACTTCAATTGGAGATTATGGATTTGCAAAATTCAGCTTTGTTGAAAGAGAGGTACTACAACACGTTGGATTTGTCATGATGGTATCATTCATTACAGCAATAAACATTTCCCGAGCTTCACAACAATGCTGCTCGAAACGTGTGCACGTTTGGATCTACGTATTGTTGTGAGCAGCTTTTCTCAGCAATGAAAAGAGTAAAGAAGTAAGGAACGATCGTTTCTTCAGGATGCAACAACGAAGGCCATCCTCCGCATTAACGCTGCGATCACTTTGATGCCTGATATTTCCGATCTTGTAATTTAAAGAAAGTGTCGGGCTACAGAGACCCAATAAATTTAGTATGCACTTTCTTGTAAAACAGTTGTTTCTTATTTATTTCCTGAACATCGTATTTCCTGGTGTAGCATGTCACCACGTCAGCTAAGAGTATCAATCTAGTAAGACGCAGCTGGCATATCAAAATGCTTGCCTTGCCACCTGCCTCAGCCAGCCGTGCCACGCGCCGGTGTGCCGGCCCACTTGAATGGTCGCAGCGAGTGACACGGCTCCCTGGAGCAGGGTGCGCTCCGCAGCCGATGAGCTGGAACAGCCTGCCGTAAGATACATATTATTTATTGCCTACACAAACCCGAATATACTTCATGGGATTTTGGAATCACTACCTTGCACCCTTTCTTTGCAACAGGCCATTGAAAATCATCTTGTGATGATATTCGGAGGGGGGGGGGGGGGTGAAACAGATGGAAGCAAAAGCCAATTTACAGTGCCCATATAAGGAGCAAATTTCTGATCATAAAAATATGTTTGAGTTTTGCAGAGAGACATATTTACAGTACTGGCCATTACAATTGATACACCACGAAAATGACGTGCTACAGAGAAGAAATTTAACCGACAGAAAGAAGATGCTGTGATATGCAAATGATTAGCTTTTCAGAGCATTCACACAAGATTGGCACTGGTGGCGACACCTACAATGTGCTGACATGAGGAAAGTTTCCAACCGATTTCTCATACACAAACAGCAGTTGACCGGCGTTGCCTGGTGAAACGTTGTAGTGATGCCTCATGTAAGGAGGAGAAATGCATACCATCACGTTTCTGACTTTGATAAAGGTCGATATGTAGCGTATCGCGATTGCAGATTGTCGTATTGCGACATTGCTGCTCGCATTGATCGAGATCCAATGACTGTTAGCAGAATATGGAATCGGTGCTTTCAGGAGGGTAATACAGAATGCCATGCTGGATCCCAACGGCCTCGTATCGCTAGCAGCCAAGATGACAGGCATCTTATCTGCATGGCTGTAACGGATCATGTAGTTAGATGATGTTTGCAGCAGCACGGACTATCAGCTTGGAGACTGTGGCTGCAGTTGCCCTTGATGCTCCATCACAGACAGGAGCGCCTGTTATGGTGTACTCAATGACGAACCTGGGTGCACAAATGGCAAAACGTTATTTTTCGGATGAATCCAGGTTCTATTTACAGCATCACGACAGTCGCGCCCATGTTTGGCGACATCGCGGTGAACGCACATTGGAAGCATGTATTCGTCATCACCGTACTGGTGTATCACCTGGCGTGACAGTATCGGGTGCCATTGGTTACACGTCTCCGTCACCTCTTATTCGCATTGACAGCACTTTCAACAGTGGACGTTACATTTCAGATGCATTACAACCCGTGACTCTACCCTTCATTGGATTCCTGCGAAACCCTACATTTCAGCTGGATAATGTACGACCGCATGTTGCAGGTCCTGTACGGGCCTTTCTGGATACAGAATATGTCCGACTGCTGCCCTGGCCAGCACATTCTCCAGATCTGTCACCAACTGAAAACATCTGGTGTATGATGGCCCAGCAACTGGCTCATTACAATACGGCCAGTCGCTACTCTTGATGAACTGTGGTATCGTGTTGAAGCTGCATGGGCATCTGTACCTGTACACGCCATCCAAGCTCTGTTTGACTTGATGCCCAGGCGTATCAAGGCCGTTATTATGGCCAGAGGTGGTTGTTCTGGGTAATGATTTCTCAGGATCTGTGCACCCAAATTGTGTGAAAATGTAATCACATGTCAGTTCTAGTCTAATATATTTGTCCAATGAATACCCGTTTATCATCTGCCTTTCTTCTTGGTGTATCAATTTTAAAGGCCAGTAGTGTAGAAGTAAGAGTTTTACAAGAACTAATCTGCAACAGTGATTTACAAAATTGAAATCTGTGGCTGGCACCAGAAGTGTCCACCAGTTCATACATTCATCAACCAATACAGTTACCAGTGTTAGTAACTGTGCTTTACAATTTAACTTTTCTGGTGGGGAAACACATATTGCAGAAGCCTTGAAAATAAATTCATTTGTTTGCTGTAAACACAATTCTGATTGGTATATTGGTCTTATTGAAATTATAAATTTAGATCAGAGAGATGCCAGAATTAGATTTATGCACTCAGCAGGTCCAACAGTATCTTTTTATTGGCCAAATAGAGTTGATATTTGTCGGATCCCATTTCAAAATATATGTTACGTACCATAGTACAACTGACAACAGTGATGGGCAGACAATATAAAATTTCAGTAGACAAAAATTGATAAATAGAAAATGAGTAGTTTGTAGCTAATGTATTTTTATAATAGTTTGTATGCTAAATTATGAAAAGGATAGTTGCTACTCACCATATAGCAGGTATGCTGAGTCACAGATAGGCACAACTATAGTGTGGCCTCAGCAGCCAGAGATTGCAGTCATGTGTGAGTGAGTTGAAGTTGTGTGAATGTATGTGTGTGCGTGCTTTAATTCTATCTCTGACGAAGGTCTGGTTGGCTAAAAGCTCTTTTTCCGGCAGTCTTTTTGTTGTGCCTATCTGCAATTCAGCATGTCCACTGTAAGGTGAGTAGCAACTATCCTTTTCATAATATTGCTACACTTGATCCTGGATTTTCCATTGCTGTAGCTTAAATTGTATTTCTAGATAATTAGGTGAACAAATTTCTATTCCTGCACATGTAAATGTGGTTATTAGTTTGGATAAATTTTTGTTTCTGTGTGTAAAAGTGGAATAATTTGTTAGTGTGCCCTAAATATTGTTTTTGTGACTACTAGTGTAAATCTCATTTCCCCAAAGATTTTTTAAGTCTGTTTCAAAGAAACTTTCCTCTCTTTCCAACGATACCAGCCAGAATACTAGGGCACTGCAGATACAGTCTGCACTTAGTGATACGCAATTTAAGTTGTGGACATTTAAAAGAAAGGCTAAAATGATCCTTCATAATGTGATTATAACAAATCTGATACAATATTTGAATTCTGCAGAAAATTTTATGTAAATGCAGAAATTTTCAAATCTTACCTTCTTTTATTTCAATGTTGATTAAATAAATTTAAAACTACTTGTTGAATTTGTGACAGCTGTGAATAACTTTTTGTTAGTATTTTACGCAGAAATCAGACTCCTCTAGTTCTGGAATGGCTTAAGATAAAACCCTAAAACTGTAAACCAGCCATTATGTATGTAAACAAACCATTTGTACCCACTAGTGGGCTCGTTGCTCTTTGGCAGGTTCTTGCTCAGCTACCAGGGGGCCCCAGCATCTTTACCTTTCTCTTCTGCATGTCCGACCTCTTGCTGTTCTTTTCTCCTTCCTTGAGGAACATGTCTGGGCTGCTTTTGCAAATGTATTCTGCATTTTTGGTAGTCGGTACCAGAATACTCTCCACTGTTCCTTTTTTCTTTCTTTGTTCACCTTCTCCTAACCTTCCTCCACGCCAGTGTTTGACGCTCCTCTTTTTTTTTCCCCAGCCCCCTGTGCGCTCCTGAAGGCCGGTCCACATATGTGATGTGTAACAGGTGATTGGGTAACGCGTAATTCGCAGCCCCAGGTCAACAGGTACGGTTCGCACATACCCGTGATACGGGCCGGGCCCAGGGAGGAGTGATTGTCCGAGATGCTACCTTCCCAAATCGCCAATTGGCCCCTCTGTCACGTGTTTCGGTGGTGTGACCTGAGGTGAGAACAGTCACCTACCCCAGTTGGAAGGAGTGCGCTGTGGAAGACGTTGGTAATTGTGGAGGATTTTCTTACAGTGAGCCAATCATCTTCACATTTAATGGCTACGAAACATCAACGGAATGAGGCTAACGATTCAGAGATCCCCCAGCTGCATCGAGGTTCCTCGTGGTTTCCTGTACTGAAGATGGTCAGTCCTTCCCTATGGTAAATCTATTTATTATTCAGAAAGGAGTTGATGCAATTTCTGGCCCTGCGAAATGCTGTTCTTGTTTACGCAGTGGAACTTTGATTTTGGAGAATACTTCTGATTCTCGAGCACTGACAACTGTTTGCAGCATTGCCGCTCCATGGCTATCCTGTTTGT
The DNA here is from genome assembly GCF_023897955.1 of Schistocerca gregaria. Lineage (NCBI taxonomy): Eukaryota > Metazoa > Arthropoda > Insecta > Orthoptera > Acrididae > Schistocerca > Schistocerca gregaria. The sequence continues at coordinate 82,189,517 of NC_064930.1, read as the reverse complement.
GTCGAAGCCCGTCCGATGCCGAATTCTTCCTACGGTGTTATTTACACTAGGCTGCTCGACGGTCTGACAGAGGCAGAAATCCAAACGTAGCTCTCCAATCAGGGTGTCATTGCTGTCCGTCGGGTGATGAAAAAAGTAGATACCTCTTTATTGTTCACATGCACTCTCTTTCTCACTTTTGACGGAGCGGTTCTTCCGTCAAAGATCGAAGCTGATTACGAAGTTATCACTGTCAGAGTGTACATTCTGAACCTGACACACTGCTACCAGTGTCATTATTACAACCACACTCGAGAGTCCTGTCGACACCCCGCCAAATACATAACCTGTGGTAGGGATGCTCACGAGCGCAGTTGCCTGCCGCCTCCTCCCCGCTGCAGTGACAACTGTGCCGCTTCCTCCTACGATTGTCCCGTCTGTCTCTAAGAGCGGGCTGTCCGGGAGATCCGGGTAAAGGGAAGTAGCGCCTCAGCCACTCACTCGCAAGTTGTCGGTTAGTCGGAAGCCCTGTGTTCTATCGTCTGGTACCTACGGTACTGTTCTTGCTACGTCTCGCTCCATAAAGGATGTGGCTGTGCAGACGTGACCTCACATTTAGCAACGAGGTTGTGAAATCGCCCAGCATTGTGGTAGTGTCCCCGTCTCCTCCTCTGGCTGTGCGACACGCCACTGAACTCTCACCTCGTGGGGTGAAGTCATCAGCTACACGGCCGGCAGGCTGGGAAGGACAGGAGCAACACTCTCATGAACACATCCTACATCCCTCCAGCTGACTGACATCCGAGTCTTCCTCTGCCAAGCGGAAAGGCTGCGAGAAATCGAACAGAGGCAAACAGATTCCTCCTACCCCAGCTCAGAGATCCTCTTCGGTACTCGTGCCCTGCCAGTTTCGTGTCACTGGTGCGCGTTACCGATCGTTTTTCTGCTCCGGTCTCCGTAGGCCAACAGCAGAAGAATGCCGACACTTCTGTAGACCTCATGGAGTGGGATCCTCCTGCCTCTTTGCCCTGTAGCTTTGAGTCTTCGAAGACTGGCACTCAGCAGCCGCCAACAAGACACCCCTTCATTTTTTCCTCATCGTGTCTCTCCTCTGTTGTAACGTTCGCGGCCTTCGATCCGACGGAGAGAATTTACGACTGCTCTTAGCATGGCAGTGTCTACTTGTTCTCTGCCTCCAGAAAACAAAATTGCATCCTCACGACTGCTCTGAATTCTCGCATTTCGTCCTGGTCCATTTCGACCCCCCCCCCCCCCTCCCCTTGAGGTCGGCACTCCGTATCAAGAATGGGTCTTGCTGCTCGTACGGGATGACGTTCGTAATAGACCCGTCTCCCTGACTACCTGCCTTCGAGCTGTTGCAGTTCACCTTTTCTTCCTGACTTGGCCTTTTCTCTTTTGTACAGTTTACACCGTTCTGTCATACGATGCCACCAGGGCAGACTTCTTCCAGCTTTTTGGGTAGCTACCTCATCCCTTTCTGCTGCTCGGTGACTTTAATGGGCGTCATCCCTTTTGGGGTCATCCCACAATCTGTCTGAGAGGTGCCCTCTTCTTAACCGAGTTAACCTTTTCTGCCTTTAACACCGGAGCACGCACGTCCCTTTCAGACTCCGTACACCTATTCCCATTTGGACCTATCGTTCTGCACTGCCCACGTTGCCCATCGTCTCGAGTGGCCTGTTCTCTCTGACACGTACTCGAGCGACCGTCTCCTGTGCACTATCCATTTTCTGACTTCTACCCGACCTCTGTGCACATCGAAATGGCAGCTTATTGAGCCCGCCTAGAGGCTTTACTGCTCCCTGACGACCTGTGATGAACGACATTCCCCCAATTGTGATGACCAGGTGGAATATCTTACAAACTTTATCCTTGGCACCACAGAATGTTCCATTCCTCACAGTTTCTCTTTACCACACCGTGTCCCGGTCCCTCGGTAGACTGAGGCACGCTGTAATGCAATTCGCACACGGAAACGTGCTCTGCATTTTTAATCATCGTCCTACGATGGGAAACTGCATTCATTATAAACAGGTGCGTGCACAGTGTCGTCGCGTTCTTTGGGGTAGCAAAAAGCTAGCTTGATTTCATTCACTACTTCTTTTAACAGTCCCAATACCTCTTCCATCATGTGGGCAAACCTCCAGTGGCTCTTTGGGTCCAAGATACATTGCCCAATTTCTGGCCTGACAGTTGCAAATGATCTCATTGTGGATCCTATTGCTATCTCCAACACCTCGGACCACCATTTTGCAGAGATTTGGAGCTCCACCATTATCACTCTGCCTTCCTCCATGGGAAACAAATGCAGGACATTCGGGCGATACCCTTATCTTGTGTAATCGTGAGTGATACAATGCCACCTTTACTGTGAGTGAGCTAGATCGTGCTCTCGCGTCACCCCGATCCTCCACCCTGGGGCCAGATGCTGTTCACATTCAGATGTTGCAGCACCGTTCTCTTGTGGGCAAGTACTTTCTGCTTAATATGTACAACCGCATGTGGGCAGTGGGCACATTTCTCAGATGCTTGTGTGATGCCACTGTCATACCCATACCTAAGCTCATACCTTCTTTCTAGCTACTGCCCCATTTCCCTCGCCAGTTGTGTTTGCAATGTGCTGGAAGGTACGACTCGTGCCCAGCTGATATGGTGACTCGAGTCTCGCAATTTACTAACCGATGCACAGTACGGATTTGGAGTGCGGCATTTTGCAGTTGACCGTCTCGTCACTTTGTCCACCCGTGTCACGAATGGTTTTCTGCAGAAATACCAGACTGTGACCACATTTTTGGATTTAGAGAAAAGCCTATGGCATCTGCTGGAGGACTGGTATCCTCTGTACACTCTACATGTGGGTCTTTCGTGGCCACCTCCCCTTTTCCTTCAAGAATTTTTAAAAGACCGTGTTTTTGAGGTACATGGGGCTTCTGCTTTGTCGCACACCTTTATCTGGGAAAACAGTGCGCACCAACATTCCGTCCTCAGCGTCATCCTATTTGCTATTGCCGTTAACCCTATAATGGCTCGTCTTCTTTTGGAAATCTCTGGCTCCCTATCTGTTGGCGATTTTACCATCTATTACAGTTCTCTTCGGGGATGTCTCGATCGTCTTTACTCGTGGAACATCAACAGTGGCTTTTGGTTTTCTGCTGACGAAACTCTCTTGGCCCTCCCGTGTGTGTCAGCAGCTCGTGGTTGTGCGGTAGCATTCTCGCTTCCCACGCTCAGGTTCCTGGGTTCGATTCCCGGCAGGGTCAGGGATTTTCTCTGCCTCGTGATGACTGGGTGTTGTGCGATGTCCTTAGGTTAGTTAGGTTAAGTAGTTCTAAGTTCTAGGGGACTGATGACCATAGATGTCAAGTCCCATAGTGCTCAGAGCCATTTGAACCATTTTTGAACTCTCCCATGTGTCTTACCTGGCAGCATGCTGTATGCAGTTCCTCGGTGTCCTACATGTCCTCAGTGGTACTTCCTGGGGTGCACGCATCTGCACATCATCCCTCTTATGCCCTCTCAATACTGTCTACCATCGTGGCATCTGTTTGGCCGCTAGGGCCTTTTACTCTATCCCGGTTGAAAGTCTGTACACAGAAGCTGCCGAACTACATCTGTCCTACCACCGTGACTTTCTCCCCAACAGATATGCGTGGCGTTTATCTGCCACGCGTTGCCACCCGTCCTGTGCCTCCTTCTTCAGTGACTTCTTTGATCTCTAGTACTGGGTGCGTCCCTGTTCTCTGTTACCTCCTGGAGTTTGCTTTCAGATCTTACTCTGACAGCTTAACTTCATGCTATTTGCAACTTTCCTGGTGTCCTCTGCTTTGTGGGGTGGCCCGTGTTCATCTTGGCCTTAATTCACTTCCTAAAGACCCTACTCCAGCCTCACTTTATCGCGTTCTGTTTCACGACCTTCACGTGGAACTTTGTGACTGTCTCTTTGTGTACACTGACGGCTCTCTGACTGTGGTGTCGGGTGTGCCTTCGTCATTGTCACCGATGCTATTTGATATCAGCTCCCGGCATGCCGCTCAATATTTACAGCAGAGCTCTTTGCCCTGTATCAGGCCATGCAGTACATCTGCTCAGACACTCTGTGTCCTTCAAAGCCTCTGTATGCTGCACACTGTCCTTCCCTTAGTGCAACAGGTCCAGGAAAGCTCTCACTTGCTCACTCTTGATGGAGCCACTGTGATGTTTATGAGGGTTCCCGGTCACTTTGGTCCGACAGGAAACGAGGTCACCGAGGCTGCAGTCCTCGTATCTCAGCTCGCCAGTTCTTATATTCTCTCCGATGATCTCAGTGTTGCAGAGTGTCAGCAGGTGGTGTCACTTTGGCATCACCACTGGTCCTCCCTACATGGGAACAAGCTTTGAGTTATTACTGTATTTACTCAAATCTAAGCCACACTTTTTTCCAGTTTTGTAATCCAAAACACCACCTACGGCTTAGAATCGAGTGCAAAGTAAGCAGATGTTCTGGAAATGTTAGTAGGTGCCGCCACAACTAACTTCTGCCGTCGAATATATGTAGCGCTACACAGGCATGTTTTGTAGGCACAAAGATAAATACTGGCGCCAAAACCTCTGCGTCAGTAAATAAATTAAAAAAAAAAAAGGTGGAAGACGAGCTTTTTTTCTCTGCCCTGAGTTTAGACCACTGCATTTTCATACATTATCCAACGAAGTAAATACAAATTCCGTATTGTTCATCTTCGAATGTAGCAGCATTTCAATGTACTACAAAAATCCAATTGGCGAGACTGTTTGGGATGTTTGTCAATGTGGCCACCTCTACCTGTGAGAAGAGATGGTTGCTTATAGGAACTTTTATGAATTGCAAATCACCATAAGAATAATATGAATATAAACATTTTGCCATGTATTCTTTCGTGTTTGCTGCTATCTCATTTAAACCCTGTCTGTCTAATAAACTACAAAACTAGAGTGAGAGAACAGTAAATGTGGAAGAATATACATATCATGTCATGTTTATATTTGAATTATTCTTATGCTTAATAGTGATACAGTCAGAAATGAAGCACAGCAATTGACTAGATTTTTAAATCTAAGATGACTCTGATTTCTGTGCAGAATGTAATGCACTAAAGAGGCGTCTGCAAAGCTTTTCAAACGGAGAAAATTTTTCGCTAAACTCTTGTTCAGAACATTTTATACCATATGCGGTCTATTATTTGGTTCTTGTTGATCTGTGTAAGTAACAACAAATAGCAGTCTGTTACCATTGTTTCGCTAATGAGACGATTCCTCGGCGACAGGCCATAAACACTCATTATCAGAATGTGACAAACAATGGATGACACAGTACACTAATGCATTTGCAGCTTAGAGTGATGTAAACACCTATAACAAAGAGAACAGAACTTATCAGATCAAAGAAAAATAAGCAATCAATTCAAACCGTATGAAACACGTGAAGAAGGAAGGGTATCCGTATAAATATGGGCAGAGCGCCTGACGCATAGCAATGGCTATGTGGTAAAGCTTAACTGCTAAGCTTACGACTAACTAAACTACTGTAGCTATATCGTCATTCATTTGACCTAAATTGTGTCTCATATTACAATGGACCAACTTTGTTTTGATTTGGAGGTGCAGCCTAAAACTTTCCTGTCCCCTTGAATTTCGTGTCTCAAATTTCAGGTGTGGCTTAGATTCGGGAAAATTTTTTTTCTATGATTTCGAGTCCCATTTTTCATGTGCGGCCTAGATTCAAGTGCGGCTTAGATTCGAGTAAATACGGTAAGCCTCTCCAAGTGGCTTGGATGACCTCTCGACCCACTCACCACGAGGACATAATTTTAACTAGTGTTGTGTTGGGCCCTGTCTCTTTAGCCATCGCCATTCGTTGAGTGGTTCTCCCCCACCATTTTGTGCACATTGCGCCCAAATTTTCACTATTCACTTGTTCCTGATGGAATGCCCCTTTTTTAATTGCTTATGCTCCTATTTGCCATTTGAGTTAATGGCTGTTCAAGCAAATTACGTACACGCTGTTGACCGTGTTTTACTTTTTATCCATTGTAGCAATATGGCGAATGCCATTTAATTTGTAGTTCGGGACCTCCATTTCTCTATGGTGGATTTTACAGACCTTTCTCCATGACCCTGTTTTTAGCTGTCTTCCCTTCTTTCGATTGGGAATGACATGTAGTCAATTTTAATTCGTCTCCTTGTCTTTGTGTTCTACAGTTTTGACAGGGGCGTGTATGACCCTGGCTGTTTTTGCACCCTAAAACCAAACAAACAAACAAACAAACACATCATGTGTACCGAATTGCCATTTGACACGGAATGACCCTTGTTCCAGTAGGCTTTCATTCTTTCCGAGAAGGTTTGTTTACATTCGTCTGACTACTTCGGTCTCTATTGTTTTTATTTTGGCCACTCTGATGTAACTTCCTATTTGTCTACCTTGTGTCTGAAGGTGTCTCTTTCTAAAATATTTGTTGGTATTATGTTTGTATTTTTGTGATTCTTTCAAATTTTGTTCAGGTGAAGTGTTGACTTCTTATGTGGTGTTACAGAGTCTATTATCCATTTTGTCAGTTGCTTTTCTGGTAGTCTGTTGAAATGAGAAAAGAATTTCATTTGTCTCTTCCATGTGTCAGTTTCAATGCTTGAAAACTTTTCTGTTGTTTTTGTTAATTTTAGCCTGTAACAGTCTTGGGGATATTGTGCTCCTAATAATGTTTCTCTTTTCTTTTTTGGTTTCTTCAAGTTCATGTTTTCTGTTAAGTGTCAATGTTTTGCTTGCATAGAGGACTGTTAGTTTAACTATTGTGTTATAGTTTCAAATGTTTGTCTGCCTTGACATGGATTTTTTGTTGGAGAGGTTTTGAACTAGCCATAATGCTTTCTCAACTATTTGGAAGTGATTTTTTTTTTTTTTTTTTGTGAAATTTTTTTCAAGGGCTTTTGGTTGTGAGGTTTTAAAGTACAGGACCTTGTAGATTTTACTATATTTTGTTTTCAGGATAGAAATTTCTGTCTTGGTACATAAGAATTAAGTTTCTTCAAATGATATTTGTAACCTACTTTTTCGGCGCATTTTTTTAAGCATCTCGAGCAGTTTGACAGCAATGTCTGTAAGCATCGCCAGGTCATCTGCAAACAAGAGGCATGGTAGAGGTCTTTCTTTTTGTGGGAAAGCTAGGTATTATTATTATTATTTACATTTGGGCCCATTACCACATGGTGTACAGTAAGCAGCATTTAATGGTTTTGTTGTAGCTTTCCTTTGTGTCCAAAATGTAGCTGAGATGCTGAGTCCCAGACAGGCACAACAAGAAGACTGTCACAAAATAATCTTTTGGCCAACAAGGCCTGTGTCAAAAATAGCCCCCCCCCCCCCCCCCACACACACACACATGCATACGCAAGCAAACTAAATCACACACACATGACCACAGTCTCTGGCAGCTGAAGCCACACTCACACTGGCTTCAGTTGCCAGAGACTGTGTTAGCTACGTGTGTGTGTGTGTGTGTGTGTGTGTGTGTGTGTGTGTGTGTGAGAGAGAGAGAGAGAGAGAGAGAGAGAGAGAGAGAGATAGATCTATTTTTGACAAAGGCCTTGTTGGCTAAAAGCTTATTGTATGACAGTCATTTTGTTTTGCTTATCTGCAGCTCATCATCTTCGCTATATGGTGAGTTGCAACTTTCATTTGTGTCCTTATTACTTCCATTCTCTCGGAATGGGCTGTTTTCCTCTCATCAGACCAAGCTATTCCAGTCTTCTTAGGGTTTTTTGCCAGCCCAACAGTGCAGTTGCAGATCTTTTGCCTAAATTGTTTTCTGTTTGATATATCAAGTTGTGTTATTATTATTATTATTATTATTATTATTATTACTATTACTATTACTGCTACTACAGTACTATGTATCTTTGTACCAATCAGCTGGGATCACATAACAACTTCAGTTCCTCTCCTTTCCCTGTTTCCCTTTCTCCATTACTATGCTCTTTGTACAAAAGAGACTGCAGGGAAACTGATAGAAAAAAGTTAATCACAACTCAGCCATTTGTAAGAAGGGCTATGTGTGAAGCCTACCATAATTTTCATAATCGTATTCTGGCAGAAGACCAATCAAAAAATTCTATGAAGTTTTGGTCACACACAATGTCAATGAATGAGACCAAACCTTTCCTTCAGTCTCTTGTAGATCTGTCTGGTTTTGGAACTGAAGTCAGGGACAGGAAGAAGGCATACTAAATTGCACATTGACACACGACTGTACTAAATTAGCAATGCTTGAGCCCTGTAGACACAAATGAGATGTCAATATTAGCATTCCCAGTATTGAAAAACAATTAAGATTAAATAAGCAAGCATGGCATCAGGCCAATATAGAGACTGACAGGGATTCCATTGGGCGCTGTTTGTTAGTAGATGACCCTCACGGTTACATCCATCTTCATTTTTCTTCACAGAATGGTTTGTCCTCTCAGATTTAAGTACCTTATCTTTCTTCTGGAGTCAGATCCTCTCAGTTAGAATTTTCATGAGTGTAGGAGGCCTTGCCCTTGCCTCCGTCCCCATCAGGATTTCCCCCTTTTTTCCCTATGTTTTTTCTGGCCTTTTGTGCCATTTCATTTCCCCTTCTCCCGTGTTTTCCTCTCCTGGTGTTGTTCCCATTGTGTTGCGATGATAGTACGGTGTGGGGATCGAAAGTGGTGCTTGCAACCCATTGTACACAGCGCTTTTGGAGTGCTCCCTGCTGTCACCATTCCCCGACCCCCCCCCCCCCTCTCCTCCTGTTCTTTACTGTTCCTCCTGGCTCAACATTCCTTTTGCCTCTATGTTTGCCTGTTTTCCTTTCACATTGCCTGGACTGTGCTGTGTGTGTTGTTTGCTCCATTAGTTTCTGTCACCTTAGACTGTGGGACTGATGATGTCACTGTTTGGTCCCTCTTCGTCCCAGTCATCCAATCGACTGACCACAAATTCCCTCTGCCGCCAACATTGCCAAATCCAGGTTAACGTGTCGACCCTGTGAAAATACAGAATAATATCAGGAAAAAGAAGGTGAATGATATAAAATCTATATTTAAATAAAAATGTAAATATTCATTTGGTGAAAATCGCATATCTCTACAAGTTCTTGACAAATTGGTTTGAAATTTTGACATAATGTTACATACAAATACTCATGTTTTTGTATACCTACCGTTATTCCAGCTTGTGTGTACATAATATGTGTGTAATAAAGGAAGAAATATTTTAATATCCAAAGGTTCTTGACAGATTGCTTTGAAATTTTGACACAACTTTGAATTCTACTAAGAGTGTGTATTTAGGTACCTAATTCTTTAATATAAGTATATTTTAATACATAAAATATATATACATAATATATTAAGAGTAAACAGTGTTACCAAAAACATCAAAATTTACCTATCTGATTTACTTCAAATTTTTACACATTACTGTAATAAATGTTTAGAAACATGTAGACTGTATACTTGTTAATATGTGATGAAAAGTTTTCTTGGAGAATGGCAGCCCATTCTTCACAGAGTGCTGCACCAGAAAAGGTATCAATGTCAGTCAGTGAGGCTTTGCACGAAGTCAGCATTCCAAAACATCACAAAGGTGTTCTAAAGGATTCAGGTCTGGACTCTTGTGCAGGCCAGTCCATCGTGTAACCACTCCGCCACAGGTTGTGCATTATGAACAGGTGTTTGATCTTGTTGTAAGATGCAATTGCCATCCCTGAATTGCTCTTCAACAGTGGAAAGCAAGAATGTGCTTAAAACATCAATGTATGCCTGTGCTGCGATAGTGCCACGCAAAACAACAAGGGGTACAAGCCCCCTCCTTTAAAAACACAACCACACCGTAACGCCACCACCTCTGAATTTTACTGTCAGCACTACACACGCTGGCAGATGACATTCACTGGACATTCACCATACCCACACCCTGCCATCGGATCGCCATGTTGTGTACTGTGATTCGTCACTCTGCACAACATTTTTCCACTGTTCAATCGCCCAATGTTTAGGCTCGTTACACCAAGCGAGGCGTCATTTGTCATTTACCGGCATGATGTGTGGTTTATGAGCAGCCGCTTGACCGTGAAATCCAAGTTTTCTGACCTCTCACCTAACCGTCATAGTACTTGCAGTGGATCCTGATGCAGTTTGGAATTCCTGTGTGATGGTCTGGACAGATGTCTGCCTATTACACATACGACCCTCTTCAACTGTCTCTGTCAATCAACAGACGAGGTCAGTCTGTACGCTTTTTCGCTGTACGTGTCCCTTCGCATTTCCATTTCACTATCACGTTGGAAATAGTGGAGGTAGGAATGTTTAGAAGTGTGGAAATCTTGTGTACAGAGGTATGACACAACTGACACCCAGTTACCTGACCACGTTCGAAGGCCGTGCGTTCTGTGGAGTGCCCCATTCTGCTCTCTCACAATGTCTAATGACTACTGGGGTTGCCGATATGGAGTACCTGGCAGTAGGTGGGTGCACAATGCACCTAATACGAAAAACGTATGGTTTTGGGGGTGTCCGGATACTTTTGACCACATAGTGTATATATAATTTCAAGTAGCCGCCCCTCGTACATCACTTGTCACTCAACAGCATCTTTGCCTCTGTACTACCGCCTTGACTGACATCTCCGCCCAAACTCTTTCGTTTACATATGTCTGCTTGTGTCTGTATATGTGCGGATGGATATATATATATATATGTATGTGTGTGTGTGTGTGTGTGTGTGTGTGTGTGTGTGTGTGTGTGTGTGTGTGTGTGTGTGTGTATACCTGTCCCTTTTTCCCCCTAAGGTAAGTTTTTCCGCTCCCGGGATTGAAATGACTCCTTACCCTCTCCCTTAAAACCCACATCCTTCCCTCTTTCCCTCTCCTTCCCTCTTTCCTGATGAAGCAACCGTGGGTTGCGAAAGGTTGATATTTGTGTGTGTGTTTGTGTGTTTTTTATTGTGTCTGTCTACCAGCGCTTTCCCGTTTGGTAAGTCACAGCATGTTTTTTTAATATATTTTTCCCAAGTGGAATGTATCTTTCTATTATATTCATATCACATCAATATAATAGTTACATGTTATTAGCAAACAGGAAAGTTGTATTTATTACTTACTGACATATGATTAGAATACTAATAAATAAGGTTTGAAGGTCAGAGAGATGGGGGAAGTGGAGATGGACAGAGGGGTGGAAGGAAATGATGTGTGGGGGAGGGAGGAAGGGGGGCTAGAGGGGGGGGGGGAGGTGGAATTGGACAGAGAGAAGGGCAGGATGTGATGATCAGAAGGAGGGGGAAGAAAGGGGTGATGGACAAAGACGGGGGGGAGAAGGAGATTAGCACATATATCAAATTCTCATACATATTGGAAATAAGTAGTCTCTCTCTCTCTCTCTCTCACTCTCTCTCTCTCTCTCTCTCTCTCTCTCTCTCTCTCTCTCTCTCACTCTCTCTCTCTCTCTCTCTCTCTCTCTTTTTAAGGAGACTGAACTACAGCAAAGTGAGGGCGGGTAAAATTAGTATACATGGTTGTACAAAAAGTGTCTGTGGTATTAGTGTTGGTATTATCAGTTGAAAGATGAGTTTTCTTAGCAATTAAAGGTCCTTGGCATGTTAACAGCTGCGAGAAATAATGCTGCTGTGTCTGTTCTTGTGCCGTTTGCCTGTAACTATATGTTTGCGCAGGGCAGGCTAAAATATTTCAGAATATAATCTCATGGTCACACCCAGCAACAAACATTTTTACTATTGACATGAATCTGTAATTAATAGTTGATGTATAACTAAGAGTTAATCACCTGACGAAAGCAGGATGCTGGTGATACCCATAGCGCCAGTGAAGACTGGGAAGTGAATGTGATGCAAGCTGAGAAAGCATTATCTTACTACATACAGGGTGTACAGAAAGTCTGAGAACACTTTCAGGTATTCATTGCACAAAAACAAAACATTGTAAAGATATCATACATGTGTCATTTTGAAGAGAAACCCTGAAAGTATTTTTTCCATGTATATCGCTGCATTGTAGGTTGTTTATTTTCCGAAAGGTAAATTTTGTTGTGTGCCTTGTCACGTCGAAAATAGTACGGGCCATCCTTCTTCGCCAAGACCACTGTCACTGGATATACCTACTTTAACATGTTGCAGCAATGGCTGATGCCTCAAATCCAATCAGACTCTCCGTTCATCTTTCAGCAGGATGGGGCTCCACCCCATTTTCATCGTAAAGTTCAAGCATACCTGAACACGGAGCTGCCACATTGATTTATCGGCTGTGCTACAGAAGGGGACAGCTGTTTCACGAAATGGCCTCCCCAATCATCAGATCTCACTCTGAGCGACTTTTTCGTGTGGGGACACATTAAAGATCTGGTGTATGTACCGCCTCTGCCACGTGATGTAGCAGAGCTCCGAGAGAGAATACGGGAAGCAATTGCCACAGTCGCCGACGCCATGCTGGGACGGGTATGGCGAGAATTCAATTACCGTATTGACATCTGCCGGGTCACTCACGGTTCACATATTGGATGTTTGTAAGAATAACTTTCAGAGTTTCTTTTCGAAGTGCAATACATATGACATCTGTACAGTGTTTAGTTCTTGTGCAATAAATAATAGAAAGTGTTCCCGGACTTCGTGTACATCGTGTATTTTCTTCTTTTCAATGTTATTTCTAGAGATTTCAAACAGACTTTCTTCAACAGGTTTGCTTGTTAAACTCAACGACTAATGACTACACAAATTTGGGCCGTGCAAATGAGACATCTTTTGTGAATGAGGATGGCCTGTACAACCCCATCTACCTACAGTACAAATACGGAAACAGGTATTTACAGTAAATGAACAGTATTGGAATTTTGCGTGGTGTCTGAGTTGTGGTTCTGTGCTTGGTTATGTTGCTTAGCATATAAATTTGGTGAGGCAAATTATATTAAACTCTCTGATGTTCTATAGCAACACTACCGATAACGTGAAATTCAAATCATTGGCTACAGTGCATCGAGCAGCCATTGAGCAACACTACCGGATGAATGTGAATCCTAAGTTTTATATTTATTTGTAACATATTTTTCACATTTTGATTGTGTATGTAGTGCCATAAAAATTAACAATAACTGAAAAATTACACCACATTTATCATTACAGTGGAACCTCACTTAACAAGCACCTCCTGTAATGTGCAATTCGCATAACAAACAAAACAAATTGTAAAGAAATGGCTTTGCTTAATGAGTGGTGTCTTGCATAATGAGTGATGATGATTTAGTGTGATGTCACCAGCTGTTTGTGCACAGCAGGGGAAACATTCAAACAACGTAAACCCCTTTCAACATCAGCAGAGGAATATGAACAATGTCTAGTTTGTACTGAAGTTTTAGTTTGATTGTCTTTCTAATACCATCTTAGTGCAGCTTGTGATCACACATTTTTCTAAACTTGTATTCACACAAAGTGTTTCTTTTATGTGTACAGATTTTAACAACCTTTATAGAAATGTCCCCGAAGATAAAGCCGCATGATGATGACCATAAGAGAAAGAAAATGACCATAGAAATGAAACATAAAATCTTGATGTGACTGTTGCTGATTTAGCACGCACATACAGTCAGTCTACATCAACTATTTGCTCTACCCTTGAGAACAAGGACATGATTATGCAGATAGATGCTTGTTCAGTACAGTTCCCCACAGTCGTTTAATGAACAAAGTAAGAGCATATGGACTATCGGACCATTTGTGTGATTGGATTGAAGAGTTTCTAGATAACAGAACGCATCATGCCATGCTCAATGGAAGAGAAGTCTTCCAAAGTAAGAGTGATTTCAGTTGTGCCGCAGGGGACTGTCGTAGGATCGTTGCTATTGACAGTATACATAAATGACCTTGTGGATAACATCGGAAGTTCACTGAGGCTTTTTGCGGATGATGCTGTGGTATATCGAGAGGTTGTAACAGTGGAAAATTGCACTGAAATGCAGGAGGATCTGCAGTGAATTGACGCATGGTGCAGGGAATGGCAGTTGAATCTAAATGTAAACAAGTGTAATGTGCTGTGAATACACAGAAACAAAGATACCTTATCAATTAGCTACAATATAGCAGGTCAGCAACTGGAAGCAGTTAATTCCATAAATTATCTTGGAGTAGGCATTAGGAGTGATTTAAAATGGAATGATCATATTAATTTGATCGTTGGTAAAGCAGATGCCAGACTGAGATTCATAACAAGAATCTTAAGAAAATGCAATCTGAAAACAAAGGAAGTAGGTTACAGCACGCTTGTTCGCCCACTGCTCGAACACTGCGTAGCAGTGTGGGATTCGTACCAGATAGGGTCGATAGAAGAGATAGAGAAGATCCAAAGGAGAGCAGCGCACTTCGTTACGGAATCATTTAGTAATTGCGAAAGCGTTATGGAGATGATAGATAAACTCCAGTGGAAGACTCTGCAGGAGAGACGCTCAGTAGCTGGGTAAGGGCTTTGAAGTTTCGCAAATGTACCTTCGCTGAGGAGTCGAGCAGTATATTGCTCCCTCCTACGTATATCTGGTGAAGAGACCACAAGGATAAAATCAGAGAGATTAGAGCCAACACAGAGGCATACCAACAATCCCTTCTTTCCACGAACGATACGAGACTGGAATAGAAGGGAGAACCGATAGAGGTACTCAAGGTACCCTCCGCCACACACCGTCAGGTGGCTTGCGGAGTATGGATGTAGATGTAGATGTAGAAAGGGAGTGACAAGCGTATCTAAAAAATGTCTTCATATTCTGGATGATGCCAAAAGATTGTTCCTTATATGAATAAATGAAAAGCAATTGCAAGGCAACACTATTAATGAGAACATCATTTGTGAGAAGATGAGAATGATTTTTGACAATCTTGTTAAGATGATGACAGGATCATCAGCAGCCAAAGAAGTATTTAAGGGAAGCTGTGGGTGGTTTGAGGACTTTACGAAAGGAACCGGCATTCAAAATGTTGTGAGGCACAGCAAAACAGCCAGCTGCAACACAAAGGCAGCAGAGAACTTCATCAGCAACTTCGAGATGCTCATAGGTTCTAGGGTCATCTGCCACAACAGGTTTTTAATTGTGGTGAGATGGGTCTATTCTGGAAAGAGACGTCGAAGTGTACCGTTGTAACAGCGGAGGAGAATGCATTCCCAGTCACAAGCCAATGAAAGACTCGTCTCACACGATTATTCTGGGCCGATTCAAGTGGCGATTCGGAAATTAAACCGCTGATTGTTTACCGTTCACAAACTGCACAAGTCTTCAAGAAGTGTAAAGTCCAGAAGAGCAGGTTAAATGTGAAGTGGAGGTTCAACACAAGGCTTCGGTGACGTGTGATCTTTTTTGTGATTGGATCAATTTGGAACTTTGATGAAAAACTATTTGCTTGAGGTGAATCTGTCACTTCGTGTCTTGCTTGTTATGGACAATGCTCCTGCCCATTCTCCAGGCCATCGAGACCACCTCGCTGAAGAATTTCAGTTCATCAAGATCCAATTTCTGCCTCCCAACACCACTCAATCACTCCAGCCTATGGACCAGCAGGTTACTTCTAACTTTAAGAATCTGTACACTAAAGCACTATTCGAGCATTGCTTTGAACTGACTGAAGCTACCAATCTCATTCACAGAGAGTTTTGGAAATATGACTTTAACATTGTTGCCTCTGTCAAGATGATGGAAAATACGTGAGAAGGGGTTACCGAGAGAACTTTGTTCTGCTTGGAAGAACCTTTGGTCAGAGTGCATTGTCGAATGTGACTCTGAGGCATTTGAGCCTGTACCTGCGGAGTCTGTAGTCGGTGAGATTGCGTCTTTGACCGAGAGTTTAGGACTAGAAGTGGATAACAGTGATATCAATGAGCTTGTGGAAGATCACAGCCAAGAAATGACCACCAAAGAGTTTGTCGCGTTGCAGTGTGTTTCACAGCAGGAAGTTGTGAAGTTCTTCAGAGGAGGAGGAGGAGGAGGAGGAGGAGGAAGCAGTAACAGCAGAGTAGAAGCTTCTGGCACAATGACAGGAATGCTGAAAGTGTGGGAATCGGTTGTATCGTACATTGGAGATCATCACCCCAATAAAGCAGTGGCTATGTGCACTACGAGTTTGTTTGACGATAACACTGTGTCGCATTTTTGCCAAGTGTTGAAGCATTTGTAGAAACAAATGACTATAAATAGCTTCCTAGTAAAAAACAGTTAGTGGTGTATTGTAAATAATTAAGCACATAATACTATATGTGCAATTTTCTTTGAATAAATGACATGTATAAGATAAAACTTTTAGTACTTTTCTGAATAGAATACATTATCATATTTTATTTTAAATTATATGAGACAACTTGTTGCCCTTAATGAGAGTTTCACACTATGAGTAAGATTCTCTAACGAATTATGCTCGCTGTGCGAGGTTCCACTGTATTTAGTTTCCTAAGGACCCTAGGAGATACAAAACTGTGCATTACATTACAGTTTATTTATGATTCTCCTGAAACATACAGACATTTACTGATTGATATCATTTTTCTTTAATAACAAAAATTTGCTGGTAAACACCAGAAGACATGATCTTTTACAGAAAGATCACATATCTAATGAAGCAGATATCACACACATAGCCAAATCAGTGAATGTGGAACGTAGGAACCTATATGGAAGTGATACCTACATTATTTAATGTATCAAATAAGCCACCACAACTGTAGCTTAAGGAATAATAAATCATCAAAATCAGTAAAACTGTTTCACAGCTCAGGAGAAGCCAATTCTACAGTTGTTACTAAATCTGAGCCACCAACAGCAAGAATCTTCAACACATTCGCTTTTGAAAGAAAAGTAATTCATTTACAATAACATTCGTGTGTTAGGAAATCAACTTAAGTGTAAAAATGGGCGAATCATAAGACACCAAAAAATTTTAAGCTTCAAGGGAAGTGCCTATGGCAGTAACAATAAACAACAACAGAAATACATGTTTTCATGCATGACATAGGTGTTTATATTCTGTTGCTTTGGGAGATTCCACGGTGACTCGTGCTACATTTTGAAATCAGTGTCTTATTATGTTGACTTGTTATCAATCTATTAACCCATATTTTATTTTGCAAATCATCATTATAAATTGTTTTCTCCAGGCAAAGATCTTCAATTATTATTTAAGCAGGGAAGAGCTTTAAAATTAAAGAACAAGAATGTAATTTATGTTGTGACTTGTGTTACAATTTTGGGACATCCTATTTCTAATGTGCATTTGAAGTCAGAAGTGTCCTCAAACTATTTGGAGTATGGATCTAGTTTTTATCACAGAAAATGCATATTAGGTTGGCATTCAAATGACACCATTACATATTTCTAAAAATATTTATACCATGTGAAATATTGTACTATATTGAAAAAGGCGCGTGATTCAATGTTACGTGACTCGTGTTACTTGCTACTTCTGGTTGGAAAATTTTTTTTACTGCAAGCAGAGATATTAAAATTTGGTATTATGTGTCAAATAAGACAAACTTAACATTAACATTTTACTTTTCGAACACAGTAAAAAATTATAAGAGCATGACATTTTTGAAAATGAACTGTAAATTCAATTAAAAATATCCTCTTGCGTTGACAAATGGATTAATTTTCTTTAAAATGTCATCACATTTTACAGGCCATTTCCAATAGCGACCAGCATTCTCCATTGCACTGATTAAGTAATAATTTCCCAAAACTGAATGAACTTCTCCAGCATTGAATTTACTGTAATATTATACTTTGTACCAGTCTTGAATTTTCACACTTTCTGCAGTATGGTGATCTGCAGCAGCAAAATTCTTTGGAGACAGCAGATGTGTTTGTAGTACTCCTTTCTTGTAGTGAAAACAGTAAATGCTTTTTATGTTTGGTACTAATGGTGCTGAAGAAAATATTTGAGCCCACCGATTCCTCGAATTTCGTCAATAGACACATGAAAAACCTGCACAGTTGTGGTACTTGCAGCTTACCTGAGTGAAAGTTGATGCATTACCTCCGGTGGATTTTTCACTTTTTTATTGCATTCCCCACTAGCCGTTCTGCAACTGCACCAATTTAATCTACGGCTCCTTTACCATGGGATGTAGCAAATAAGTTCTAAAAGATTTCGATATTATGAAATGATTGAAACTGAGGTACAGCAGCAGTAATATATTTGTTTTTAAGTTGTGAGGCAGGTCCATCTGACCAGATTGAAACTACTTTCACATTTTCAGTTATAGTCAACAGTAGCTTGCTAATGTAAGCAATTGCAGTACTCGAGCCATGGCTTTATGCAGAGCACTGTGTGACTTTTACAGTGACAACCTTGCTTTACTAGGTTGCTGATCTTGTGCCTTATGTTTTCTAACTCTCGCCCTATTTTTAGCTTTTCTTTTTTTCTTTTTTTTATGACAGTCCTTGCTTATGTTGACTCACTTGCAGAACCTTTTTTTTCTGCTTATGCTGGCTTTTTAGAGCTGCTTCCAGATGCTGCTTCTTAAATTCTTCATATTTTCCTTCACCCTTTAACTTTCCCCTCCTCCTACTCTGTCTTTCTGCTGCTGCTAGGGCATCCTCTTCTTCTAATCTTAAAATAATACAACTATGACCCAGATTATGTGACTCACGTTACACATTTAATTTTCTGTTTTTGCAGTATTGATTGAAATTGGGAAAATTAGTAGTGATTTTAGTTACACATTCACACTAAGAAGTAAATTGCTGAACAGGATAAAGTTATCTCTAATATCTCTCTTGGTATAAAAACTTAATTACATGAAAGTGACTCATGTCACATGAAAGTTCATGCTGTTGTAGTATATTATTTATTCCAACCTATAATTTACCTACTTCAGTTTTATAGTCTTTATGCAATACATTAGGGTATGTAACAGTAATATAAATAATGATATTCTAATTCTTACCTGCCAATTAGTTGAAAGGAAGGTCTAAAATCTCCAGTAATTCACACTCTTGTCACATGAAAAACATATGGCTTTTAAAAATTGCTACAAATTATGGAGGGAAAGCAATAATGGGCCACAAACCATTGTTGCCATACAGTGAAAAGTCCAGCATTTTCAAAAAAAATATATAAAAAAGTTCCAAATTTTAAACTTTTAAATATCGTGTTTCCTACTTTACACGGAATATCCCCCTTCGCGCAGTAAGCTGCAAATATACACACAACCAAAAATATTTCATCATGAATGAGTTGTATCTTTTGTCATTTAATCAGTGTGATTAGGCTGTTTTTACACGTATTTCATGATAATTTAAATAAAATAGAAAGAAACTTCCACATGGGAAAAATATATTAAAAACAAAGGTTCCAAGACTTACCAAGCGGGAAAGCGCCGGCAGACAGGCGCGATGGTTGCTTCTTCAGGAAGGAGAGGGAAAGACGAAAGGATGTGGGTTTTAAGGGAGAGGGTAAGGAGTCATTCCAATCCCGGGAGCGGAAAGACTTCCCTTAGGGGAAAAAAAGGACAGGTGTACACTCGCACACACATACACACACATATCCATCCGCACATACACAGACACAAGCAGACATATTTAAAGGCAAAGAGTAAGGGCAGAGGTGTCAGTCGAGGCGGAAGTACAGAGGCAAAGAAGTTGTTGAAAGACAGGTGAGGTATGAGCGGCGGCAACTTGAAATTAGCGGAGGTTGAAGCCTGGCGGATATCGAGAAGAGAGGATATACTGAAGGGTGAGTTCCCATCTCCGGAGTTCGGATAGGTTGGTGTTGGTGGGAAGTATCCAGATAACTCGGACGGTGTAACACTGTGCCAAGATGTGCTGGCCGTGCATCAAGGCATGTTTAGCCACAGGGTGGTCCTCATTACCAACAAACACTGTCTGCCTGTGTCCATTCATGCGAATGGACAGTTTGTTGCTGGTCATTCCCACATAGAAAGCGTCACAGTGCAGGCAGGTCAGTTGGTAAATCACGTGGGTGCTTTCACACGTGGCTCTCCCTTTGATCGTGTACACCTTCCGGGTTACAGGACTGGAGTAGGTGGTGGTGGGAGGGTGCATGGGACAGGTTTTACACCGGGGGCGGTTGCAAGGGTAGGAGCCAGAGGGTAGGGAAGGTGGTTTGGGGATTTCATAGGGATGAACCAAGAGGTTACGAAGGTTAGGTGGACGGCGGAAAGACACTCTTGGTGGAGTGGGGAGGATTTCATGAAGGATGGATCTCATTTCGGGGCAGGATTTTAGGAAGTCGTATCCCTGCTGGAGAGCCACATTCAAGGTCTGATCCAGTCCCGGGAAGTATTCTGTCACAAGTGGGGCACTTTTGGGGTTCTTATGTGAGAGGTTCTGGGTTTGAGGGGATGAGGAAGTGGCTCTGGTTACCTGCTTCTGTACCAGGTTAGGAGGGTAGTTGCGGGATGCGAAAGCTGTTTTCAGGTTGTTGGTGTAATGGTCGAGGGATTCAGGACTGGAGCAGATTCGTTTGCCACGAAGGCCTAGGCTGTAGGGAAGGGACCGTTTGATATGGAATGGGTGGCAGCTGTCATAATGGAGGTACTGTTGCTTGTTGGTGGGTTTGATGTGGACGGATGTGTGCAGCTGGCCATTGGACAGATGGAGGTCAACGTCTAGGAAAGTGGCATGGGATTTGGAGTAGGACCAAGTGAATCTGATGGAACCAAAGGAGTTGAGGTTGGAGAGGAAATTCTGGAGTTGTTCTTCACTGTGAGTCCAGATCATGAAGATGTCATCTATAAATCTGTACCAAACTTTGGGTTGGCAGGCTTGGGTAACCAAGAAGGCTTCCTCTAAGCGACCCATAAATAGGTTGGCATACGATGGGGCCATCCTGGTACCCATGGCTGTTCCCTTTAATTGTTGGTATGTCTGGCCTTCAAAAGTGAAGAAGTTGTGGGTCAGGATGAAGCTGGCTAAGGTGATGAGGAAAGAGGTTTTAGGTAGGGTGGCAGGTGATATCAAATGGTCCCTTCCCTACAGCCTAGGCCTTCGTGGCAAACGAATCTGCTCCAGTCCTGAATCCCTCGACCATTACACCAACAACCTGAAAACAGCTTTCGCATCCCGCAACTACCCTCCTAACCTGGTACAGAAGCAGGTAACCAGAGCCACTTCCTCATCCCCTCAAACCCAGAACCTCTCACAGAAGAACCCCAAAAGTGCCCCACTTGTGACAGAATACTTCCCGGGACTGGATCAGACCTTGAATGTGGCTCTCCAGCAGGGATACGACTTCCTAAAATCCTGCCCCGAAATGAGATCCATCCTTCATGAAATCCTCCCCACTCCACCAAGAGTGTCTTTCCGCTGTCCACCTAACCTTCGTAACCTCTTGGTTCATCCCTATGAAATCCCCAAACCACCTTCCCTACCCTCTGGCTCCTACCCTTGCAACCGCCCCCGGTGTAAAACCTGTCCCATGCACCCTCCCACCACCACCTACTCCAGTCCTGTAACCCGGAAGGTGTACACGATCAAAGGGAGAGCCACGTGTGAAAGCACCCACGTGATTTACCAACTGACCTGCCTGCACTGTGACGCTTTCTATGTGGGAATGACCAGCAACAAACTGTCCATTCGCATGAATGGACACAGGCAGACAGTGTTTGTTGGTAATGAGGACCACCCTGTGGCTAAACATGCCTTGATGCACGGCCAGCACATCTTGGCACAGTGTTACACCGTCCGAGTTATCTGGATACTTCCCACCAACACCAACCTATCCGAACTCCGGAGATGGGAACTCACCCTTCAGTATATCCTCTCTTCTCGATATCCGCCAGGCCTCAACCTCCGCTAATTTCAAGTTGCCGCCGCTCATACCTAACCTGTCTTTCAACAACTTCTTTGCCTCTGTACTTCCGCCTCGACTGACATCTCTGCCCTTACTCTTTGCCTTTAAATATGTCTGCTTGTGTCTGTGTATGTGCGGATGGATATGTGTGTGTATGTGTGTGCGAGTGTACACCTGACCTTTTTTTCCCCTAAGGGAAGTCTTTCCGCTCCCGGGATTGGAATGACTCCTTACCCTCTCCCTTAAAACCCACATCCTTTCGTCTTTCCCTCTCCTTCCTGAAGAAGCAACCATCGGTTGCGAAAGCTAGTAATTCTGTGTGTGTGTGATTGTGTGTTTTGTTAATGTGCCTGTCTGCCGGCGCTTTCCCGCTTGGTAAGTCTTGGAATCTTTGTTTTTAATATATTTTTCATGATAATTTATGTCTTTTGATAATTTGCTAATGCACAGAAATCAAAAATATATCAACTGTTTTGTTAATCAAGTAGAAAATAATTAAAAACAAACATTATGCTTAGGATGCATATGACTGACTGCTTTCTCACCACTTGGAATGCTAGTGTTGCTCCAGCTGTCGAACAGTAACAACTTTCGCACCAGAGAGTATTGTGACTGCTTGTATTACATTGTGGTACAAGTGGATCCATGAAATTTACTTAGATCCATGAAATTTACTTAGATCCATGAAATATACTTAGTATTGCATACTCCACCACCAGACACAAGATGGAGTATTTATCTGCTTATTTAGTTGATCAATAAATGGCACATAATATAGTTTTTGTTGTCACCTATATTGTGAATTTATTATGATTTGCACCTGATAATCAGATGTGAATAACCATTTTTTTGTTCTTCTTAGTGGACTACTTTTCCTTTGCAATCAATGCTAGAGCCTGAAAGAGACCTGTTATTCTTGTCAGATCTATGTAATTTCAATACCAATCTGTTAAAGCTTCTGTGTACATACAGGGTGTTTCAAAAATGACCGGTATATTTGAAACGGCAATAAAAACTAAACGAGCAGCGATAGAAATACACCGTTTGTTGCTATATGCTTGGGACAACAGTACATTTTCAGGCGGACAAACTTTCGAAATTACAGTAGTTACAATTTTCAACAACAGATGGCGCTGCAAATGATGTGAAAGATATAGAAGACAACGCAGTCTGTGGGTGCGCCATTCTGTACGTCGTCTTTCTGCTGTAATCGTGTGCTGTTCACAATGTGCAAATGTGCTGTGGACAACATGGTTTATTCCTTAGAAAAGAGGATTTTTTCTGGTGTTGGAATTCCACCGTCTAGAACACAGTGTTGTTGCAACAAGACGAAGTTTTCAACGGAGGTTTAATGTAACCAAAGGACCGAAAAGCGATACAATAAAGGATCTGTTTGAAAAATTTCAATGGACTGGGAACGTGACGGATGAACGTGCTGGAAAGGTAGGGTGACCGCGTACGGCAACCACAGAGGGCAACGCGCAGCTAGTGCAGCAGGTGATCCAACAGCGGCCTCGGGTTTCCGTTTGCCGTGTTGCAGCTGCGGTCCAAATGACGCCAACGTTCACGTATCGTCTCATGCGCCAGAGTTTACACCTCTATCCAAACAAAATTCAAATGCGGCAATCCCTCAGCGCCGCTACCATTGCTGCACGAGAGACATTCGCTAACGATATAGTGCACAGGATTGATGACGGCGATATGCATGTGGGCAGCATTTGGTTTACTGACGAAGCTTATTTTTACCTGGACGGCTTCGTCAATAAACAGAACTGGCGCATATGGGGAACTGAAAAGCCCCATGTTACAGTCCCATCTTCCCTGCATCCTCAAAACGTACTGATCTGGGCCGCCATTTCTTCCAAAGGAATCATTGGCCCATTTTTCAGATCCGAAACGATTACTGCATCACGCTATCTGGACGTTCTTCATGAATTTGTGGTGGTACAAACTGCGTTAGACGACACTGCGAACACCTCGTGATTTATGCAAGATGGTGCCCGGCCACATCGCACGGCCGACGTCTTTAATTTCCTGAATGAATATTTCGATGATCGTGTGATTGCTTTGGGCTATCCGAAACATACAGGAGGCGGCGTGGATTGGCCCCCCTATTTGCCAGACATGAACCCCTGTGACTTCTTTCTGTGGGGACATTTGAAAGACCAGGTGTACCGCCAGAATCCAGAAACAATTGAACAGCTCAAGCAGTACATCTCATCTGCATGTGAAGCCATTCCGCCAGACACGTTGTCAAAGGTTTCAGGTAATTTCATTCAGAGACTACGCCATATTATTGCTACGCATGGTGGATATGTGGAAAATATCGTACTATAGAGTTTCCCAGACCGCAGTGCCATCTGTTGTTGACAATTGTAACTACTGTAATTTCGAAAGTTTGTCTGCCTGAAAATGTACTGTTGTCCCAAGCATATTGCAACAAACTGTGTATTTCTATCGTTGCTCGTTTAGTTTGTATTGCAGTTTCAAATATACTGGTCATTTTTTAAACACCCTGTAGATAGATAACTGCCATCAGTTATGTAGAACACAGTTGTATTAAAATTGCTTGAATTACAGATGCCTTCCTCATTAGACCGTACAATGTGAACAGAGTTTGACAGATGAATAGTGATGTGGGAGTGTTGGAAATTGATTAATAATAGCTTGAATAATTGGAAAAATTGATTGGAAAGAGTAGTTGAAAGATATTAGAAGGTAATTTATGGATCTATGCACAATGTTGGGTCGACTTTAACTGATAACAATATCAACAGACCTTTAATATGAATATATTCAAGGTCAAGTAACATGATTTGCATTACATACTGCTTCACATTAATTGCATTGTGTTTAGCCTCGATTGTGACAGTGATGGTGCAGGAATGCTCCTCTGGATACCGCATAAGTTCTCATTTGGTGTAAATCCAGTTGATGTATGGGGAAGGTTGTTAACAACTTGTAAGGAAGGAGTGACATCTTCGATCCACTTGGTATGTCGACGAGACATATAGGTCCTCTCAAACCTGTTGAATTCTTTCAACACCCTTTCTATGGGCGATGCTTCAGGATAAAATTTGGATACTAAAATGCATATGATTTAGTTGCAATCTATAAACTCTTTCCATCTTCATCCAGCAAAATGAGAAGTGTTATCTGTTAACATGACTTCTTGTTTTCCTACTCTTTCAAAGTAATCCTCTTTGATTTGTCTTATAATTGAATGGTCTGTAATGTTATGTACAGCACATAGTT
The DNA here is from genome assembly GCF_023897955.1 of Schistocerca gregaria. Taxonomy (NCBI): domain Eukaryota; kingdom Metazoa; phylum Arthropoda; class Insecta; order Orthoptera; family Acrididae; genus Schistocerca; species Schistocerca gregaria. Next base: position 82,164,439 of record NC_064930.1, on the reverse strand, counting down.
TTATTTGAGACCTATTATATACCTTACTCTCCCCTTACTTCTGGGGTAGGGTCCAGCCACATCCAATGATAAATTTCTTGAGGTTTTTAGCCACAGTGGGATGTAGTTCAGTCTGTTTGGAGATGTTAGAATGTTTTAATTTCTGGCAGACAGTACACTTTCGTACCACATGTAGTACTCTTTGCTTGTTGTTGTTATTGTGGTCTTCAGTCCAGAGACTGGTTTGATGCCGCTCTCCATGCTACTCTATCCTGTGCAAGCTTCATCATCTCCCAGTACCTATTACAACCTACATCCTTCTGAATCCGCTTAGTGTATTAATCTCTTGGTCCCCTCTACGATTTTTACCCTCCACGCTGCCCTCCAGTACTAAATTGGTGATCCCCCGATGCCTCAGAACATGTCCTACCAACCGATGCCTCCTCCTCGTCAAGTTGTGCCACAAATTTCTCTTCTCCCTAATTCTGTTCAGTACCTCCTCATTAGTTATGTGATCTACCCATCTAATCTTCAGCATTCTTCTATAGCACCACATTTTGAAAGCTTCTATTCTCTTCTCGTCCAAACTATTTATCGTCCACATTTCACTTCCCCACATAGCCACACTCCATACAAATACTTTCAGAAACGACTTCCTGACACTTAAATCTATACTCAATGTCAACAAATTTCTCTTCTTCAGAAATGCTTTCCTTGCCATTGCCAGTCTACATTTTATATCCTCTCTACTTCGACCATCATCAGTTATTTTTCTCCCCAAATAGCAAAACTCATTTACTACTTTAAGCATCTCATTTCCTAATCTAATAACTTCAGCATCCCACAATTTAATTTGACTACATTCCATTATCCTCATTTTGCTTTTGTTGATGTTCATCTTATATCCTCCTTTCAAGACACTGTCCATTCCGTTCAGCTGCTCTTGCAGGTCCTTTGCTGTCTGTGTCAGAATTACAATGTCATTGGCAAACCTCAAAGTTTTTATTTCTTCTCCACGGATTTTAATTCCTACTCCGAAATTTTCTTTTGTTTCCTTTACTGCTTGCTCAATATACAGATTGAATAATTTCAGGGAGAGGCTACAACCCTGTATCACTCCCTTCCCAACCACTGCTTCCCTTTTGTGTCCCTCGACTCTAACTGCCATCTGGTGTCTGTACAAATTGTAAATAGCTTTTCACTCCCTGTATTTTACCCCTGCCACCTTTAGAATTTGAAAGAGAGTATTCCAGTCAACATTGTCAAAAGCTTTCTCTAAGCCTACAAATGCTGGAAACATAAGTTTTCCTTTCCTCAATCTATTTTTTAAGATAAGTGGTAAGGTCAGTATTGCAACATTTCTATGGAATCCAAACTGATCTTCCCCAGTTTTTCCATTTGTCTGTAAAGAATTCCTGTTAGTATTTTGCAGCTGTGGCTTATTAAACTGATAGTTCGGTAATATTCACATCTGCCAATACCTGCTTCCTTTGACATTGGAATTATTATATTCTTCTTGAAGTCTGAGGGTATTTCGCCTGTCTCATACAGCTTTCTCACCAGATGGTACAGTTTTGTCAGGGCTGGCTCTCCCAAGGCTGTCAGTAATTCTAATGGAATGTTGTCTACTCCCAGGGCCTTGTTTCGGCTTAGGTCTTTGTCTAAGTTTGGTGAAATAACAATATATACCTGTTTTGTCAGTGCTCTTTGTAGTGCCATAGTGGCCCTAATTATTTTGTGTGTATAAGATAAAATCATCCACATATTCCTCTGGCAAACACACGTGCAATTCTTCTTGTTCGGGGTGGTTCCTATGGAACAGAACACCTTTGTGAATAATGAAAAACCTTTTTAACTTTTTATCACCTTTTTGTATAAGTTTTACTCTTACCTTACTACAGCACACCTTCCTGCTGTAATTGCTCTATGTGTTTACACATGTGGACATAGTATGGTCAGAGTGTTTTATCTTCCATCAACATAGCTCTTATTTCACCTTTCTGCTCTAAAAGATAGTTAAATCCCTGTAAGCCTTGTGATAATCAAGAAAGAGCATCAGCTGTTATGTTCTGGTTTCCTTCTATTAAAACTATTTCAAAATTGAATTCTTGAAGAAACATACACCACCTGGCTATCCGTCGGTGTAGCAATTTACAAACTAACAAAAATGATAGGGACTGATGGTCACAGTATACTTTTGGGTGTTTACCCCAAAGAAAATATTCAAACTTTTAAAGCACCAAATTACAGCCAAACCCTCCAATTCAATAAATGAAAATGAACGTTCAGCTCTGGATAAGGTGCAACTGGCAAAGCTAATTACTTTAGCAATGAGTTTTCCCTCTTCTTGTACCATTTGAAAAAGGCATGAGCCCAGACATTGAGAAGATGTGTTTGTGCATCAACAAAAATCCTTCTTCATGTCTGGTTGAGATAAAATATTAGCATTTAATAAGTCTTGCTCGATTTGACATTGTTTGTCCCATAACCGAGCGGTGTTTTTCCAGAGGTGACTGAGAAAAGCATCACTGTTTATAAGTTGGTCAGGGATGAATTTCCTGAAAAATGAGACGTATGCCTTTAATTGGCTCTTGACTTGGGGAACAGGACAGTTCCTAATGGCATCCAATTTTTTAGGATCTGCCTTCCGAAGAGATTATGTGTCCTAAAAATTTTACCTTTTCTTGTCCAAAATTAGATTACTTGAAATTGGCTATTACTTCATGTTCAGAAAAGCGGATCAATACTTTTTCAATTGATCTTAAGTATTGTACCCAAGTGGGTCTATCTATTGCTTGTGCCTTGACTCAGTTTTCAGAGGGTTGACATTGTTACAAACAGATGTGGCAAGGGTAGCCACCCCATACCCCCCCGGGATGAAATCAGTGTACCCCACCTGTCTGCATCTAGTGTAAATCATGAAAGAGTGTGAAAATATTTCAAATGTCTGAAAGTCACGAACTGAGGCGGGATGTGGGGACCAGCCCAGTATTCACCTAGTGGAAAATCGGCGATGAATCACATCCGGGCTGGCCGGCACACTGGCCCTGTCATTAATCCACCGGGTGGATTCGATCCGGGACCAGTGTACCTATCCAAGTCCAGGAAGCAGTTCATTAATACTCTCAGTTAACTTGGCGGGTGTTCTACCCAAGTGGGTGTGGTGACTAAAAAGTCATTCGCTCAAAAGTTTGGCTCCTAGCACTTTGTCTAGTGCAGAGATAAGTACACCTGCACTTACGTTCAATCCAAGCTTCTGCCTCCACATACGAAGGCGGTATACTTCCAACTTTCATCATGCAATTTTATTTGCCAATATGAGGATCAGATATAGATTATAGTAAGAAATTTAGCATCCTGGAATTTCATGAGCAGTTCCTCTAAATTGTCTGGACATGTTCAAACTGGTACGATAATCTTATTAATGTTACATGCATCGAGGACCGAGCGCACCTTTCTATCTGGCTTACTCGTGGCCAAAATAGGACTAGAATAAGGGGAAAATGGTGGTTGTATTGTGCCGTATTCAAGCATCCTGCTAATCTCTTCTTACTGCTTCCCTCTTTGTCTATGGTGTAGGGTATTAAGTAGAACAAACAGTTTCATGAGTATATTTTCCCATTTTGTTCACAGTATCCTTAATGGTAACTGTTATTTTTTCAAAAAAACATATATAAGCAAGTATCAGTTCCGTAAGTCCTGCTTGCTGCTCTTGAGACAAGCTCTTTGATCCACTTACCTTTGTATTTATTGTGTTGACGTTTACCTCTTCTGCTGCTGACTGTTCGTATCAGTGTTACATCTTATCAGTACTTCCCGAAATAGATCTATTGCAAATAATTGGTTATTGACTGTGAAATGACATTGGCCCTTGCCTATATCAATTTGTACTAGGCGTGTCCTAAATGTATCCATCCTGATTAAAGAATCAACTATTAATTTCTCTATTATCAAAAAATTGCACTGTACAGAAAACTGTCCTAATAGGACAGGAATTAATGTTGTATTTTGCCCCCTTTCGATTTCTGACCAGTCGCAGTTCGTACCTTGCAGTTTTGTGCTGGCAGTGTGGGTATATGCCCACATTTCTTCACTTTCTGAAGAACTTCCTGTGACATCAAATTAGTTGTAGCACCTGTGTCGACCGCAATGGGTACTTCGAGGCCAAATATTTTAGCTTTAACCCTTCGGCTGCTGAAGATGTGCATCCATCTAGTAGGGTCGATCGCATCATTGAGGCTGCCCAATCCTGGTAACTGCGCTAATGGCTTTCCCAACGGACCGTTTGCCTGCGGTTGAGCTCGCCGGCCGAGTGCACTCTGTGCTGAATATTTCTCGAGCCAGGGCATCCACAGCTGTCTCGCCTTCTGAGTGTGATCACTGACACACAACGTATCTCGATACTTTTTCCGTGACTGTGAATCTGCAGATGAATTACAGGACACATGTGATGTGCATTGAAACTGCTTATGTTACTAAAAATCACTATAATAAACAATGTTGTTGTTGTTGTTGTTGTTGTTGTTGTGGTCTTCAGTCCAGAGACTGGTTTGATGCAGCTCTCCATGCTACTCTATCCTATGCAAGCTTCTTCATCTCCCAGTACTTACTGCAACTTACATCCTTCTCAATCTGCTTAGTGTATTCATCTCTTAGTCTCCCTCTACAATTTTTACCCTCCATGCTGCCCTCCAATGCTAAATTTGTGATCCCCTGATGCCTCAGAACATGTCCTACCAACCGGTCCGTTCTTCTTGTCAAGTTGTGCCACAAACTCCTCTTCTCCCCAATTCTATTCAATACCTCCTCATTAGTTATGTAACCTACCCATCTAATCTTCAGCATTCTTCAGTAGCACCAAATTTCGAAAGCTTCTATTCTCTTCTTATCCAAACTATTTATCGTCCATGTTTCACTTCCATACATGGCTACACTCCATACAAATGCTTTCAGAAACGACTTCCTGACACTTAAATCTATACTCGATGTTAACAAATTTCTCTTCTTCAGAAACGCTTTCCTTGCCATTGTCAGTCTACATTTTATATCCTCTCTACTTCGACAATCATCAGTTATTTTGCTCAACAAATAGGAAAACTCCTTTACTACTTTAGGTGTCTCATTTCCTAATCTAATACCCTCAGCATCACCAGATTTAATTCGACTACATTCCACTATCCTCATTTTGCCTTGTTTAACTTATATCCTCTTTAAGACACTGTCCATTCCGTTCAGCTGCTCTTCCAGGTCCTTTGCTGTCTGGGACAGAATTACAATGTCATCGGTGAACCTCAAAGTTTTTATTTCTTCTCCATGGATTTTAATTCCTATTCTGAATTTTTCTTTTGTTTCTTTTACTGCTTGCTCAATATACAGATTGAATAACATTGGGGACAGGCTACAACCCTGCCTCACTCTCTTCTTAACCACTGCTTCCCTTTCCTGTCCCTCGACTCTTATAACTGCCATCTGGTTTCTGTACAAATTGTAAATAGCCGTTCACACCCTGTATTTTACTCCTGCCATCTTTCGAATCTGAAAGAGAGTATTCCAGTCAACATTGTCAAAAGTTTTCTCTAGGTCTACAAATGCTAGAAACGTAGGTTTGCCTTTCCTTAATCTTTCGTCTAAGATAAGTCGTAAGGTCAGTATTGCCTCATGTGTTTCAACATTTCTACGGAATCCAAACTGATCTTCCCCGAGGTTGGCTTCTGCCAGTTTTTCCATTCGTCTATGAAGAACTCGTGTTAGTATTTTGCAGCTGTGACTTATTAAACTGATAGTTCGGTAATTTTCACGTCTGTCAACACCTGCTTTCTTTGGGATTGGAATTATTATATTCTTCTTGAAGTCTGAGGGTATTTCACCTGTCTCAAATATCTTGCTCACTAGATGGTAGAGTTTTGTCAGGACTGGCTTTCCCAAGTTCTGATGGAATGTTGTCTACTCCCGGGGCCCTCTTTCGACTCGGCTCTTTCAGTGCTCTCTCAAACTCTTCACGCAGTATTGTATATCCCATTTCATCTTCATCTACCTCCTCTTCCATTTCCATAATATTGTCCTCAAGTGCAACGCCCTTGTATAAACCCTCTATATACTCCTTCCCCCTTTCTGCTTTCCCTTCTTTGCTTAGAACTGGGTTTCCATCTGAGCTCTTGATATTCATAGAAGTGGCCCTCTTTTCTCCAAAGGTCTTTTTAATTTTCCTGTAGACAGTATCTATCTTACCCTTAGTGAGATAAGCCTCTACATCCTCACATTTGTCCTCTAGCCATCCCTGCTTAGCCATTTTGCCCTTCCTGTCGATCTCATTTTTTGTAGACGTTTGTATTCCTTTTTGCCTGCTTCATTTACTGCATTTTTGTATTTTCTCCAATAAACAATATGTAGAATTAATTATTGTTAGTTTTACCATCTTAAGCTTACCGCAATTAATGAAAAATAATTTCACACCAGATGCATTTCACTTTGATTTACAGAGCATCTTCTGTGTTCACTGATTTTCTTGCTTCGTGTTCACATCCTTTGTGCACCACTGCTTTCCCTCTCTTCATTAGTGGAGGTTGACATGAAGCAGGAAAACCAGTGAACAGAGAAGATGGCTTGTAAATAAAAACAAAATGTGTCTAGTGTGAAATTCTTTTTCATTAATTGCTGTAAGATTAAAATGGTAATGCTAACAATAGTTAATTGTTAGAGCTGCTGTGAAAGATGGCCATGCAAACAAACATGATGTTTTGAAAAATGCCATTCGTTTTTTTGGGAGTGCAGTAACACTCCTGTAAAATGGCTTCAAAGTCAGAAATCGTAAGTGTTGGAGTATCTTTTATATCTTCTGAATACATTTTCCATCCTTCTTTTCAATCCGGGCTTTGGGCCTGCACTGGCGAAGTTAAAAATGTATTTTCTTTTTTAATTTTGTGTACATTTTTTATTTTTTATATTTTTTATTTCCTTTTTGTTGCCCTTTACTTTTAGAATGTTATCAATGTCGCTTATTCTCTCCTGAGTGATTGTTGTTGTTGTTGTGGTCTTCAGTCCTGGATATAACCCATCTGGCAGTCACATAGCACAAATGTTTTTATTCCAAACCTACTTCCTTAGGAGGGAATGTACTGTTGACTGATAATTGCCCTGTGATCAACAAGAGGCTTTCGTCAATGCAGAGCTTTTGATACAGATGAGATGTGCTGCGAAATGTTGCTCGAATTTGATCAACAATAAACCTAATTTTAACTAACTTGTCTCCTTCATTGCTGACAGAGTTGTCACTGAAGTTAAGCATTCTTAAAATTAACAGAAAACAGTCTCTGGGCATAATTTCGCCAAAAACAGGAGTGTTCAAGAGTATGTCTGTAGACCAACAGTCACCAGTTTTCAGCTTTTTCACACGAGCCATTGACATACAAACAGCGACGAAAGAATACAGTTCTTTGAAACCCATTTCTTTCCATCTGGACAAACGAGAATGCTCAGATTCTGGCGTATTTTCTTTTGTGTACAACAAAAATCTGTCAGTTTCATCTGCTACAAATTTCATCGATTCTTCCATTAAAAATACTAGGAAATATGATAAAACACTTGAATCTAGCACTAAATCACTGTTGTGTCCAGAAGCTGAAGCATTGAACACATGTGTAAATCACTTTTCTTCCAGTCAAATGTGTTGCTAAAGCGAGCTCTTTTCAATGGCACTTCACTATCACTCTCAGACCCGTCAGATTCTGAATGATATCTCTCCCTTGTTGACAGATGTGTCATTCCAGCTGAAGTACACTGCACAGAAATATTACTTTGAGATTCAGTCAAAGAATGGGAATTACCGACGTGGTTGAAAATTTCATTCTCACTGTCGCATCTAGTGAGAATTTCGAAGGTTTCTTCGTCCGTACAACCATGACGGCGTGTAATTTTCTTCTCAAAATGTTAATGGCCTCAACAGTCAGTAAATGCACAGACGAAAGCTGCAACACGAGAACACGGCAGCAGACGCTCACGAGACTTCAACTGTGCTGGCGGAACGCTGAACAGCTACTTAGCACTCAGCACGAATATACGGCTGTGTGCTTTAACGCAGCCAGAGGCCACTGGGGAAGAAGTGGCAGTGCAGCTCGACACGTCGGGAGCACACGGGTGCCAGTAAGGCGACACATGTAAACACGTTCAGAGTACCAGGTAGAAGGACTGGTGGTATGTGTAAACATATTCGGAGCACACAGGGACAGGTACAGAGGCACACGTTAACACATACAGAGCAGTTAAAGGGTTAATAGTAGCTTGTACCTTACCCTTTTCTTTTTCTGTGTATCCTCATTACTTTGATATACCGGGTGATCAAAAAGTCAGTATAAATTTGAAAACTGAATAAATCACAGAATAATGTAGATAGAGAGGTACAAATTGAACACATGCTTGGAATGACATGGGGTTTTATTAGAACAAAAAAAAAAAAAAATAATAATAATTACATAAGTTTAAAAAATGTCCGACAGATGGTGCTTCATCCGATCAGAATAGCAATAATTAGCATAACAAAGTAAGACAAAGCAAAGATGATGTTCTTTACAGGAAATGCTCAATATGTCCTCCATCATTCCTCAACAATAGCTGTAGTCGAGGAATAATGTTGTGAACAGCACTGTAAAGCATGTCCAGAGTTATGGTGAGCCATTGGTGTCGGATGTTGTCTTTCAGCATCCCTAGAGATGTCAGTCGGTCATGATACACTTGTGACTTCAGGTAACCTCAAAGCCAATAATCACACGGACTGAGGTCTCGGGACCTGGGAGGCCAATCATGATGAAAGTGGTGGCTGAGCACATGATCATCACCAAACGATGCACGCAAGAGATTTTTCACGCGTCTAGCAATATGGGGTGGAGCGCCATCCTGCATAAACATTGTATGTTCCAACAGGTGTTTATCAGCAGGCTGGGGATGATGCGATTCTGTAACATATCGGCGTACCTCTCAGCCATCACGGTAGCAGTTACAAAACCAGAATCATGCATTTTCTCAAAGAAAAAAAGGCCCAGTAACGGTAGATGTGGTAAATCCAACCCATACCGTGACTTTCTCGTCATGCAGTGGAGTTTCCATGACAGTTCCAGGATTTTTGGTAGCCCAAATTCTGCAGTTCTGGGCATCGACAGACCCACGGAGCGTGAAATGAGCTTCATCGGTCCACAACACGTTACTCAACCAATCGTCATCTTCCGCCATCTTTTGAAATGCCCACAATGCAAATGCCCTCCGCTTCACTAACTCACCAGGTAACAGTTCGTGATGCCGATGGATTGTATACGGATAGCATCGGAGGGTACGCCTAAGTGACAACCAAACAGTAGTGTATGGAATGCCAGTGTGACGTGTGACTGCACGAGTGCTGACTTCCTCGTGCACAGACGAACCTGCTACAGTCTCCATTTCTTCCTGAACTGTCTCAGCAGCATTACGCCTTGTGCTCGGTCGGCCACTATAAGATCTATCACCTAAACAACCCGTGGCTTCGAACTTCGAAATCATTCCCGCCACAGCTGCATTTGTCACCAGATCTTTACCCGTTCAAATCCCCTTCCTATGGCGAAAGGATCGTAACGCTGAACTAGCACATTCCCCATTCTGATGATACAACTTCACTAAAAGCGCCTTTTCAGGTAACGTCAACATGCTGCGACTGCTGGTGCATCTGATTCTCTCTCTCATTACCGCTCCTTCTATACACTATTGTGATGTGCAGTCACTGATGTTTTGCTGTCCAGTGCCATCTGTCAGACATATTGTGAACTTTGTTGTTTTTTCTTTTTTTCTTTTTTTTTCTCCTTCTAATTAAACCCCATGTCATTCCAAGCATGTGTGTTAATTTTTACCACTCTGTCTACATTATTCCGTGGTTTATTAAGTCTTAAAATTTATACTGACTTTTTGATGACCCGGTAGATCAGAGCTGGGCAAATACCGATTCACAAGCAGGGGCTCTCGCAGATGCCCACAAGGCCTGCCTGCGGCTCTCCCCCACTCTGCAAGCCAGCAGTACCCTCACCATCTACTCGCCTTTTTGTGAGAAGTTGATGCTCAGTTTTATGTGATTGAGGAACTCGTCGATTTAGTGCCAATACATTACATAACAATGGTCAACGATAAGTTTTCGTGTGTAGAACATATAATAGAGAAATACGAGCTATGTTGGGAAAAACTTTCATCGACTGCAGCACATGGGGCTCCTGGAGTGATTGGTCACAAGTCTGGTGCTGTTGCTTTGATACAGAAAAAGTTAAAAGCTGTCGATGTCCAGCAGGAATTACTAGCAATACATTGTGTTCTTCACCGTGTTAATTTGCTAGCAAAATGTGCCAAACTAGTTGGTGTCACAGACATGGTTATAAAAACAGTTAACATTCTCAGATCACATGGTTTGGGACACATTCCTGGTGGATCTCAATTGTGAAGACGGTCATGTTCCATATTTGTGTGAAGTACTCTGGTTGAGTCGAGGTGGTGGTGTAGAATGATTTTTTAATGTACGTAAAGATGTAGCGTTATTTGTGGATGCGAAAGGAAAACCGGTGAAAGAATTGGACGACCCACAGTGGATTTAAACTTTTGTGTTTTTAACTGATATAACCAAGCATCTGAATAGCTTGAATGTAGCTTTGCAAGGTAGAAATAAGGTAATAAATGAAATGTTTGACACTATTTTGGCTTTCAAGAGGAAACTGCTTTTGTGGGAAAAGCAATGGTCAGTGTGTACACTTCCAAAGCTTTGTACTAGTTGTTAGTGAAAACACGAGAGGCTCACAGAATATTTTTGATAGGTTTGTAACTGTGCTAAAAGTCTCTCTAAGGCAATTTTGATAGTAGATTTGAGGACTTAAATTGACTGGAATGCTATGTCAACCTTTTTGTGACTCCTTTTGCAGTTAACGTTCAAAATCTGCCTCCTGAAATTCAGTTGAAACTCGTTGACTTTCAATGCAATTGTATGCTGATGGAGAAGCTTCACAGTGCAGAAACCTTGGAAAGCTTCTACAAATATTTCCCACGTGACCAATTTCCATTGTTATTTAAAATATATGCTCGTGTGTGTAGTTTTTTTTGGAACAACCTACTTGTGCGAAAGTGTGTTCTCCATAATGAAACTCACAAAATCGAACCTTAAGAGTAGTCTTACTGATGTTCATCTCACTAGTGCAGGGCGCCTAATGATTAGTAATTTCATACAAAATGACGATATGCTAGTTCAGAATCATTGTATAAACATCCAGGATGATGTAAATTAACGCCTATGTCCTATTCATATGTAGTACCCCTCCTCTGAACTACACACGTCTATGTAAATAAATGTAAAAAACGAAGATGCTGTAACTTACGAAACGAGAAAGCGCTGGTATGTTGATAGACACAATAAAAAACACACAAAAACACACACAAATTTCAAGCTTTTGCAACCAACAGTTGCTTAATCAGGAAAGAAGGAAGAAGAGGGAAAGATGAAAGGATGTGGGTTTTAAGGGAGTGGGTAAGGAGTCATCCCTATCCCAGGAGCAGAAAGATTTACCTTAGGGGGGAAAAGGGACAGGTATATACTTGCGCTCTCTCTCTCTCTCACACACACACACACACACACACACACACACGTGTGTGTGTGTGTGTGTGTGTGTGTGTGTGTGTGTGTGTGTGTGTGTGTGTGTGCACCTTCCCGGGATTGGAATGACTCCTTACCCTCTCCCTTAAAACCCACATCATTTCATCTTTCCCTCTCCTTCCCTCTTTCCTGATGAAGCAACCTTGGGTTGCGAAAGCTTGAAATTTGCCTGTTTTATTGTGTCTATCAACGTACCAGTGCTTTCTCATTTGGTAAGTTGCAGCATATTTGTTTTTTACATATATTTTTCCCACGTGGAATGTTTCCCTCTATTATATAAATATAATGTAAGATTTACAATAGAGATGTGTTCGTTCCTTAGTCCTTTACGTCTGTATCCTATTTGTGGCCACGAAAGTAGAATGTGTTGCAATGATTTGAAACTGTTACTTTGGAGTACATTATGGAAGTGACAGTGATCAATGTGTTACAAATATTTACTATTAAAAACAGTCTCGATCACAATTTATTTGTTACGGTGACCGGATTTGACCACTACTGTGGTCATCTTCAGACCGATGAGTAAGAATCTCCTTCTGCTGTAGAATGCTAGTGGAGTGCTTCTCCAGCAGAAGGAGATTCTTACTCATCGGTCTGAAGATGACCACAGTAGTGGTCGAATCTGGTCACCATAACAAATAAATTGTGATTGAGACTGTTTTTAATATGTTGCAGTCTTCAGTCCTGAGACTGGTTTGATGCAGCTCTCCATGCTACTCTATCCTGTGCTAGCTTCTTCATCTCCCAGTACCTACTGCAGCCTACATCCTTCTGCATCTGTTTAGTGTATTCATCTCTTGGTCTCCCTCTACGATTTTTACCCTCTACGCTGCCCTCCAGTACCAAATTGGTGATCCCTTGATGCCTCAGAACATGTCCTACCAACCGATCCCTTCTTCTAGTCAAGTTGTGCCACAAACTTCTCTTCTCCCAAATCCTATTCAATACTTCCTCATTAGTTATGTCATCTACCCATCTAATCTTCAGCATTCTTTTGTACAACCACATTTCGAAAGATTCTATTCTCTTATTGTCCAAACTATTTATCATCCTGACATTTAAATCTAAACTCGATGTTAACAAATTTCTCTTCTTCAGAAGCGCTTTCCTTGCCATTGCCAGTCTACATTTTATATCCTCTCTACTTCAACCCTCATCAGTTATTTTGCTCCCCAAATAGCAAAAATCCTTTACTACTTTAAGTGTCTCATTTCCTAATCTAATTGGCTCAGCATCACCTGACTTAATTCGACTACATTCCATTATCCTCGTTTTGCGTTTGTTGATGTTCATCTTATACCCTCATTTCAAGACACTGTCCATTCCATTCAACTGCTCTTCTAAGTCGTTTGCTGTCTCTGACAGGATTACAATGTCATCAGCGAACATCAAAGTTTTTATTTCTTCTCCATGGACTTTAATGCATACTCCAAATTTTTCTTTGTTTCCTTTACTGCTTGCTCAATATACAGATTGAATAACATTGGGGAGAGGCTACAACCCTGTCTCACTCCCTTCCCAACCACTGCTTCCCTTTCATGCCCCTCGACTATTATAACTGCCATCTGGTTTCTGTACAAATTGTAAATAGCCTTTTGCTCCCTGTATTTTACCCCTGCCACCTTCAGAATTTGAAAGACATTATTCCAGTCAACATTTTCAAAAGCTTTCTCTAAGTCTACAAATGCTAGAAACATCGGTTTGCCTTTCCTTAATATAACTTCTAAGATAAGTCGTAAGGTCAGTATTCCCTCATGTGTTTCAACATTTCTACAGAATCCAAACTGATCTTCCCCGCGGTCGGCTTCTACTAGTTTCCCCATTTGTCTGTGAAGAATTTTGCAGCCATGACATATTAAACTGATAGTTTGGTAATTTTCACATCTGCCAACACCTGCTTTCTTTGGAATTATTATATTCTTCTTGAAGTCTGATAGTATTTCACCTGTCTCATACATATTGCTCTCCAGATGGTAGAGTATTGTCAGGACTGGCTCTTCCAAGGCTGTCAGTTGTTCTAATGGAATGTTGTTTACTCCCAGGGCCTTGTTTCGACTCGGGTCTTTCAGTGCTCTGTCAAACTCTTCACGCAGTATCGTATCTCCCATTTCATCTTCATCTACGTTCTCTTCCATTTCCATAATATTGTCCTCAAGCACATCGCTCTTGTATATGTTTTTAATAGTAAATAAAAAAAAGGTTGAAACTGTGTTTCATCCTATGTGGCCAACCAAATCAGGCTCAGGATACACAAACATTGTGTAAGCACGTTTTACACTTACGTCCCAGACACACGTTGTGCCACATACGATTGGCCTCCCAATAACTGTGTACTGGTGCCGAGCTCACGGACTCCACGTAAAACTACATCGGACTTTATTTGTGTTTCACCTGCACTATATACGTTAGCTTGTCCACACTCAGCTTTGTGCACGAAGTGCACTCATAGCGGCACGATTACCCCCGTGCAGTGTGTGTATCCGAGCGGCCAACCACATCGCACAGCTTTGCTATCTGCATTACCTACCCTCACAGTTAATCAGTGTTGCCCTCATGGCTCAGGGTGCCCACGGGCAGCTCTCGTGCCCACCCCTGATACAGATAATCTTTCACATCACTACCTTCACCATATTTGATAAAGCGAGTGTAGATCGAGCTCACGCCCTCACTCTCCCCCCACGACACAGGACAGGGGTCTACCGTGACCAGTTCAAGTTTTCCATTATTGCAGTGGCATCGGTCTCTGGGTTAGGCATAATTTCTACTTTGTGGAGTGTCGGTGTTTGATCATGCCAAATAGTATCCAGTGAGGCTATCGACTAAAATTCTCTTTGCCTTTGCATATGTGCATTACTTTGTTGGCCATATTCCTCCATCTGTGGATTATTTTACTGTCTAGTATTTTTTTGGGTTTCCCAAGTGATCAGCTGATTATTGCCAGTAACTTGTACGCTGGCCATACTCTACTTGCCGGTTGTAGTTGTTTGTGTTAAGTTTTTACCCATTTCTTTCATATCCACCCATGAATTTATGGCTTTTGCCATTGCCATTGTGATTACCATTACCGTAGGGCTGTGTGGGGTAAGGGTGCCATCCGTGTTGTACAACAAATCCATTGTTCACTTGTTGGTCCACATCTCTGTGGCACTATCTGCATATTAACGGGCTCGGGTTGTACTGATCTTTCTTCGAATATAAAATCAATTGAATCCAGTACACATAGAAAGAATTTGGTGTCGTGTTTGGGATGATAATGAGTTTTTTCCTAAGGTGGGCAGGAAATTTTCAGCACATCTACTTGAGATACCGGATTCATCCAGTAACTGATTTTATTCAAATATTTTTCAGAATATCCGCCTAAGCTTCCATGTTTGCTACTGGATGGAGCTGGGTTGAATACTTCACATCTAAGCCTCCCTTGTACAGCCCCAGACCAATATTTTTTCAGAAAGTCTCTCACATTGCAAACTGTTCATAATACCTTATTTACTCGAATCTAAGCCGCACTTGAATCTAAGCCGCACCTGAAAAATGAGACTCGAAATAAAGGGAAAAAAAATTTCTCGAATCTATGACGCACCTGAAATTTGAGACTCGAAATTCAAGGGGAGAGAAAAGTTTTAGGCCGCTCCTCCAAATCGAAATAAAGTTGGTCCATTGTAATATGAGACACAATTTAGGTCAAATGAATGACGATACAGCTACAATAGTTTGGTTCGAGTCGTACGCTTAGCAGTTAAGCTTTACCAGGTAGCCCTATGCGTCAGACGCTCCGTCCGTATTTATACGGGTACCCTTCCTTTTTCACGTGCTTCGTCTGGTTTGAATCGATTGCTTATTTTGCTTTGATCTGATAAGTGCCATTTTCTTTGATATAGGTGTTTATGTCACTCTAAACTGAAAATGCATTACTGTACTGTGTCATGCATTGTTTGCCGCATTCTGATAGTGCGTGTTTACGGCCTGTCGCCGCTCGCAGCATGGCTTGCTTTTGTGCACACTACCGCCGCTTACAATTAAAAAAAAAGGGGGGGGGGGGGAGCAATCGTCTCATTAGCGAAACAACTGCAAGAGCCTGCTATTTGTTGTTACTTACACTGCTGCTTTCTTTGATGATCAACAAGAACCAAATAATAGACTGCGTATATAGAACATGTTCTGAACAAGAGTTAGGCAAAAATTTTTCTCCATTTGAAAACCTTTGTGGCCGCTTCTTTAGTACATCAAATTCTGCACAGAAATTAGACTCATCTTAGATTTAAAAATCTAGTCAATTGCCGTGCTTCATTTCTGACTATCACTATTAGGCATAAGAATAATACAAATATAAACATGACATGATATCTGATTCGCAATTCATAAAAGTTCCTATTAGCAACCATCTCTTCTCACAGGTAGGAAAGAATTCAGAACATAGAGTTGGCCATATTGACAAACATCCCCAACAGTCTTGCCAGTCAAATTTTTGGAGTACATTGAAATTCTGCTATGTTCGAAGATGAACAATACGGAATTTGTATTTACTTCGTCGGATAATGTATGGAAATGCAGTGGTTGAAACTCGGGCGGAGAAAAAAAGGCTCATCTTCTACCGTCTTTTAAAAATTTATTTACTGATGCAGAGGTTTTGGCGCCAGTATTTATCTCTGTGCCTACAAAGCATGCCTGTGTTGCGCCACATATATTCAACAGCAGAAGTTAGTTGTGGCTGCACCTACTAACATTTTTCAGAACTTCCGCGTGCATTGCACTCTATTCTAAGCTGCAGGCGGTTTTTTTAATTACAAAAACCAGAAAAAAAGTGCGGCTTAGATTCGAGTAAATACGGTAGTGACAATGTTCTGCCATGACCGTAGCCCATAGTACAATGTCCCCCTTTGTGTATCCGACAAGAAATCTAATTTTCTCGGCTTTGGTCCAGGTACAAGGTAAAGCATTTCGAAATGCTCTGATAAACCTCGTAAGGATTGTCTTTTCCCCTTGCAGGTAAATATCAGAAATTGTCGATGTCTAAGTAATCCTTTATCTGCAAGTAATGTTGTAAAACATGCGACGCTGCCAGCGACAGGCACGTTTGTGTTTGATTGTGGTACAGTGCACGGAAATAGCGTTTGCACGACAGATACAACTACCGGTAAGTGCATTCTGCAACCTTTGTTATTTTCTTTCAGCAGGCTAGCCACATATTGTGGGTAACTGGTGAAAGTATCTAACTTCTCTAAAAGCGTGGGTTTGTTTTCTGTCAAATGTTGTGTGGTGAGTGTACTGTAAGACCTTCAGTACACACACCATCAGATTATTTGACTTGTCACTCTACCAAAGTAGGCGTGTGTCAGCAATATGTCTCGTGGTCTTATCGTGGCGTGTTTATCTTCTGCCGTTAGGTCAGACGATAGAAATACCACTTGCACGCTTAGAGTAGCAGATTGACAGCGACCAACTTCAATCAGAACTTGATTAATTTTCACACACATTTATTAAAATAATAACTAGCATAAAAATTACTTAACTTGGTTCTGGATGCTATTTACAATTGACAATCTGAAGTTCCTTTGGTATTGGTACGTTAATCTTATTCTCACATATGTCTCTGACACAAAAGTGTCTATACATTTATCTTCATGGCTATGTACAGGAATATGGTAATCTTATTGGGCACAGACTGAAACTTGACTATAGACTGGTACAGACAAATGTAGAACTCGTACAGACAAATGCAGACGCACTCATCGGAGGTCTGTACACTCGTTATAATACCTCGCATGTTCATGTACCACTGCGCGAGTGTGATCCGCGAGGAGAAAAGGTTCTACGTTAGCAGCAATCTCATTGGCTGCGTTACATATTAATACGCGGATCGGCGGAAGCAGAATTTGATCCGTCTCTAAGGCAGCACCATCTCATGGTATGGAGACGGACGAGCGCTGCGCCTGCGCTTTTGTGCTTAGCGGGGCGCGCGCTAGTGGGAAAGTTATGTATGCGCTGACTACGTGGAACTATGTACACAACATGTTGTTTTGGAATGTCAGTAGTTATAGCAATACTGCTGTGTAACTTTTCTCTGCTTCCAGAATCAGATTTTCACTCCACAGCGGAGTGTGTGCTGATGTGAAACTTCCTGGCAGATTAAAACTGTGTGTCGGATCGAGACTTGAACTCTTTAATCTGTCAAGAAGTTTCATAACAGTGCACATTCTGCTGCAGGGTGAAAATCTCTTTCTGGAAACATCCCCCAAGCTGTGGCTAAGCCACGTGTCCGCAATATTGTTTCTTCCGGGAGTGCTAGTTCTGCAAGGTTCGCAGGAGAGCTTCTGTGAAATTTGGAAGGTAGGAGACGAGGTACTGGCAGAAGTAAAGCTGTGAAGACGGGCCGTGAGGCTCTTGGGTAGCTCAGTTGGTAGAGCACTTCCCCATGAAAGGCAAAGGTCCCGAGTTCGAGTCTCGGTCCGGCACACAGTTTTAATCTGCCAGGAAGTTTTTTCTTCTGCTTTCTTTAAAACAGAATCTGTTTTCCCTAGAAACTGACTTTCTTTCTCTTTTAGAACTTCTACAGTATCTACATTAATTTTGCTGCTGTTATCCACCATCCCAGCTTCAGCTTTTTCAGTTATTTCCTTTACTCTGCACATATCTTATCTCTTCTCTCTCTCTCTCTCTCTCTCTCTCTCTCTCTCTCTCTCTCTCTCTCTCTTTGTCTCTACCCCATAGAGTCAACTTTTGTACTTCTATTTCTAAGTTTTTGCACGTGTCTTGCAGCTCGCTTACTGCATTTGTCACATGTTTACTAATGCACCCACTTGGGATTGCATCTCCTGAATTTGAGAATTGCTTCACTTAGGTTCTGTAACACACCTGCAAGTTGTTCCTGTTTATCATCTACGGATGATATACTCTTTCTGTTAACGTATTTATATTGCAGGATATGTCGATAATTATTTCTTGTTTTAGTTCTTTACGTAGTTCTGTCAACTACCCAGATAGTTTTTCAGATAATTCTGTGTGGTCACCTCACTGAACTGTTGACTAATATTATTCTTGAAATCATTAAATGCCTGATTTTGCTGTGTAAACTGTTGTCGTATACCCTTAAGTTGTTGTGTTACACTTTCCTGAAATTCCTGTTGTTTTGTAAACTGTTGTGTTAGTTGTTGCAGGAGTTGTATCAAATTTTGTGTCTCACTAGTATTTACATTGCTTTTACAAACTGTTTCCTGTTCTTGCGTTTGCGATGTCGTGAGCGAGTAATCAAAGGAATTTTCGCTGTCGTGCACTTCACTTCCACTATTTGAATAAATGTTTCCCGGTGAGAACTGAGAAATTGTCTCAGTGTAATAAAAGTGACATCATGAATAGGTACATCACCAGTGTTGTCATATATTGATAGTGGGAAGCTAATCTCGTCATTTTGGTTGCTGTTGGCGAGTTCACAAGTTGACGCGTCACCTTCAACTGTTGCCGAGGTCAGATGTCTGTGGATTATTCTACTGTTTGGTATTGTTTTGTGTTTTCCATTTGAAATTTGTGTTTGCCATTTGCAATTTGTAATGAATGTGCAGCAATGGCCATTCCCTTTGGCTTTGTTGTGAATATTTTTCAACAGAATTATGAATAAATTTTTTTTAAAAATGAAATTTTGTCTGTATGTGTAGTTTTCAATGTAAGTAGGTTTAGCTGCGTATTCACTAGTGAACCTGATTATTATCTGACACAGTCTTTTAGAATTTGAATGACTTGTCTTGCACTTTAATGATGACTTTGCACAAATTTTCGTCTTTTCTGTAGAAACACACTTTCCATAAAGGATATTAATTGGAAGGAAAAGAGAATATCTACTGCCAGAGAGATGGGACCAGGTATGTCCACATAGGCATACTGCGTAGCAGCTTTCAAGCTTTACTGCTGAAATCAGCATTCCCGGCTTGTCTCGTTTGTAGGCAGAATTTAATTTTAATTAGGATCTTCAATGTTTTTAGTATTTCCAATCTTATGGACATGTAACAAATACAATGAAAGTTTCATTAGTTTCTTGCAACAATAATATCAATCACTTATCTCAAGTAAATTTGTATTTCAACAGTTGAAAAGTTTTCATATTTTGTGTGGTGCCATCTTTTCATGGTTGCCATTGAATAGGAATGTGGGACTCTGAAATTGATTAATAATTGCATGAATAATTGGAAAAATTGATTGGAAAGAATACTTGAAAGAACTTAGAAGGTAATTTATGAATCTGTGCACAGTCCTAGGTGACTTTAACTGACACCAGTATTAACAGACCTTTAATATGAATACATTCGAGGTCAATTAACGTGATTTGCATTACATACTGCTTCACATTAATTGCATTGTGTTTAGCCTCGATTGTGACAGTGATGATGCAGGAATGCTCCTCAGGATACCACGTAAATTCTTCTCGTCTGCACCAAACCTCCGGATGCAGGATGTCGATGGCGAGTGAAATGATGAACAGATAGAAGTTGACCTCTTAACTGTACGAATAAACATTACTTTTCCAATAACTTTTTATAACACTTTTTATGGATAGTTGAAATACACATTTTTAACAATGCTGGTAGGACAGATCCAAGCATACATCTGTACACTACCACTTCTCTGAACAAAATGGTGAAGTGTGTATTTCTTACTTTTTTCATACAGATATTTAACGATGTATCAAAAAATTATCTTTGCCACATAACAACTCATTGATTTACCTTTGGCGGTGTCTCATTCAGTTTACATATAGCTGTTGTATGTAAGAAAAGAAAAGAATGAAACAAATAATATGATACAATACACAGAGCAAAACACCAGAGACTGACTAATATCAGAATGACAGTTTTCAACCGTCTTTTGTTTTTGCTTCTAGGACATCACTGTTGTCATTGTGTGTGCCATTCTTCCACAACTGCGACACATCTGCAAGCTACCCACAGCAGGTGGAAACACTAAACACTCTCCCACAACGTGCTGTCCAGAACTAAACTATTACCGACCGAGGTGGCGCTGTGGTTAGTACACTGGACTCGCATTGGGGAGGACGACGGTTCAATCCCGCGTCCGGGCATCCCAATTCAGGTTTTCAGTGATTTCCCTAAATCACTTCAGGCAAATGCTGGGATGGTTCCTCTGACAGGGTGCGGCTGACTTCCTTCCCCGTCCTTTCGTAACCCGATGAGACCGATGACATCGCTGTCTCTTCCTCCAAATCGACCCAACCTGACCCACCTCAACTATTAATACAAAATTTATTCAATATTATGATCATTTAACTCGTAATATGTGCACCTCAAAGGTCAAGTATTTTTTAGGAGAAAGTTAAATGGAAATGTTGTGGGTTGAGAGGGTATGTGATATTATTTCAGGGTGTGTACGATCCGGGAAAAACTCAGGAATTTTTCCATCGGGGAGAAAACCGTGAAAAACCCGGGAATTATTTAGAATTCCGGAAATTTTTCATTGTTTTAGTTTTCAGTTAAATTTTTGTGATTTTGACTGGTAAAAACCAATACTCTAACAAAGGATATCCCGCTACTGCAGCAACAAAACATGAACGGGAGGGGGGGGGGGGGGGGGGGAAACAAAAATAAAACATAAGTTGCAAAGGAAATGCGCCGTATACAACAACAAAACAGTGCTCATACAAGCGTCTGCCAACAATAAAGTGTGTCAAAGGCATTAGGAACACTATGCAATGCTTTATAACAACAAATTGCCTCCAATGAGCGTGACTTGACAACTGTTTAAATTAGATTAGTTTGAGCAGGTGCGGGCGGGCTCTTGCGCATGCGCAGTTGAGTCGCGTATGAGCTGTACCTTCTCCCACTTCTGCTTACGGAAGTGTGGCTGGGCGCCACTACTTAATATTGCCCCGGTTCGGAAATATCGTAGATTCGGGGTTGATGCACAGAGCAGTTCAAGTTGTGGTGGGGAGGTGGGTCGTCTCCACATGACCTTTGTTTACGTTCAGTGATTTTGTTGTTTCCTCTATGTTTATTGCTCTCACGTTAAATGATAACAAAACGGATTTTTGTGGACGGGTGCTATCAAATGAATTAAAATACGTTCGCATAATTTCGGCAGGATAAACTATGTTAAAAGTTTCAGATTTTATTTCCATCTTTGACAGTCAAGCCTTACAGAACAATGAAGTTATTTTTGCTGGTTTGCTAAAGATATTTGGCTTTTATTAATCCTTTCTACTGAGGCAGTCAATTTATTTGAAACAAAGTGTTTAATTTCACACTATTGACTAGTTTCAACTGTTTGTTACATTTCAAGTGCACGTATGGCATTATGCTGTAATAAAGAACCAAATGTGAGTACTGGTACTCCAAGAAAATTTACATGTCGATGTGCATTTTAAGCCAAATTATGCACTTTAGTATGGTTCGCGAAATCCCGATGCTCTTGAAGTATCCTTTGATGTCTTGTTTCTTGTATGACATAATGTAAGATCATTTAATGTTTTACACGTACAAACGAACATATGGGCTCCGTGCGTCATCTTAGCTGCGCAAGCGCGGTGAAGCCAGTTATCTGGCGCTTTCTTGCAACTGCTGAAACGAACCTATTCCTTACAGGTCACGGGAAAATATTGCGAATGGTGGTTTGAAAAGCGTTACATTCAAAGCAGATTTCCTTTTACGCAAGATGAATTATGTGCGAGAATGTGTGATGAATTTCTTAAATCACAAAGTGTTTGACTCACATTTAAAAATCAACTCTTTGAGGATGACCATTTAGAAGCATTTCGAGCCCAGAAGATGAGACATTTGCGTCGTTATTAAAAATTTTACTGGCACATTTGTGTGTGTGTATCTTAAAGTGCAACACGCGCAAAAAAGATCAAAATTATATGTGGAAGCTTAGCTTCTCTTCCAACATATTAATCTTCGAGACCAATATTATATGTAAATGCTATGTGTATTAATTTCTTTTCTTATTTGTGTATTCGCACTACTTAAGAGTGATCTTGCTATTGGCTGTCATCAGCTGGCGAGATCACGTGAATGAGCTATGACGCTTACAAAAGTGCGTCGCAATCTCAGTTTCAATGCTTCGGAAAGTGACATGCGTTATTTGGTGGAATTCAAATTTTTACCTTCGTAATACAAAAATATGTCACGTATATGTTGCTGCACATCAAAGGTCTTTCAAAATGTGTTTTTTCCCCCTGAGTTTCGTTTTCTAAAGTACCGGGAAATTCTACGTCGGTATATAAAACCATAAACATTCAAAGGATTGATGAGTTTTACAGTGCCGAGGAAGAGTGTACGGTCATTTAACATGGAAAAACCATATTTTCATCCGGGAGAAAGTGTATTTTTAACTGGGAAATCCGGGAAAAATACGGGAATCTCTTTTCCTTGTACACGTATACCCCCAGGAATAGTGATTCCTCCATAACCACACACTTAAGAAACAGCAGCAAAAAATTTTTGACGACCATTATTATATGACAAAGCTTAGTGTTTCTTGATGAAAAATATCACCTCGTAACTATATTACACAAAGCAATAATACATATTATTGTGCCATATTTTCCCAAAATTGAAATTCACTGCCAGGCCACTCAGGGCACTACTACAGTCCGTATTGTAGCATGGGCATCATACTACTTACATTTTGGTGTTCTATGTTTGGAAACTACAACACTGTATTTTATACTTTCAAAACACCGAAATACGCTATGTGATCAAATGTATCCAGACACCTGGCTGAAAATGGCTTACAAGTTCATGGTGCCCTCCATCGGTAATGTTGGAATTCAGTACGGTGTTGACCCACCCATAGCCTTGGTGACAGCTTCCACTCTCGCGGGTGGGGGACTGATGACCTTAGCTGTTTAGTCCCCCTTAAACATCCCAACAACCACCACCACCTCCACCACCACCCTTGCGGGCATATGTTTGATCAGGTGCTGGGAGGTTTCTTGGGGAATGGCAGCCCATTCTTCACGGAGTGCTGCACTGAGGAGAGGTATCAGTGTCAGTTGGTGAAGCTGGGCATGAAGGCAACGTTCCAAAACATCCCAAAGGTGTTCCGTAGGATTCAGGTCAGGACACTGTGCAGGACAGTCTGTTACAGGGATGTGATTGTCATGTAATCACTCAGACACAAGCCGTGCATTATAAACAGGTGCTCGATTGTGTTGAAATATGCAATTGCTATTCCTGAATTGCTCTTCAACAGTAGGAAGCAAGGAGATGGACTGTATACTTGTTAATATGTGATCAAAAGTTTTCTTAGGGAATGGCAGCCCATTCTTCACGGAGTGCTGCACCGGAAAAGGTATTGATGTCAGTCAGTGAGGCCTTGCATGAAGTTGGCTTTCCAAAAACATCCCACAGGTGTTCTAAAGATTCAGGTCTGGACTCTGTGCAGGCTAGTCCATTACAGGGATGTTATTGTCATGTAACCACTCCGCCACAGGCCGTGCATTATGAACAGATGCTCAATCATGTTCAAAGATGCAATCGCCATCCCCGAATTGCTCTTCAACAGTGGAAAGCAAGAAAGTGCTTACAACATCAATGTAAGCGTGTGCTGTGATAGTGCCACGCAAAACAAGGGGTGCAAGCCCCCTCCATGAAAAACATGACTACACCGTAACACCAACGCCTTTGAATTTTACTGTTGGCACTACACACGCTGGCAGATGACGTTCACCGGGCAGTGGCCATACCCACAGCCTGCCATAGGATCGCCACATTCTGTACCGTGATTCGAAACTCCACACGACGTTTTTTCACTGTTCAATCATCCAATGTTTATGCTCGTTAGACCAAGCAAGGCGTCGTTTGGCATTTACCAGTGTGATGTAGTCTTAAGCTTGACCTTGAAATCATAGTTTTCTTACCTCCCGCCTAACTGTCATAGTACTTGCAGTGGATCCTGATGCGTTAGTCTGCTGCTAATGGAAAGTATATCAGAAAAGAAAAAAATATATATACAGGGTGTCCCAGTTATCTTGTCCACCCAAAATGTCTGTGGAACGTCCTGAGGCTCAGGCATGAACCCCATGCTGCCCGTAATCGCGATGACCGTATTATTCGTTTCGGACCTCTCGACAAGTACGGAGGTGTGATAACACATATCAATCACATCGCGATTACGGGCAGCATGGGGTTCACGCCTGAGTCTCAGGACATGCGCTAGCAGCGCATGTTGGGTGTTTCAAGTGTCAAGTTCGCGTCTCAAAATCTCGGGATGTGATGGAAACATTGCGATGCAATCAACGCCATTGTGTATGTGCTTTGTCATGCTAGGGATTGCTGAAGAAAAAATATAGGAGGTCCATTTAAAAAAAACACAAGTTTGTGTTAAAAAACACATATGCTTTCATTTTAGAATGTTTCCAAATATGTACATTCATGGGCCCCAGCCCTACATTGATACCAGTGAAAGTTGTTTTCCAATAGCTGTTATTGTTCCAGAGATGTTTTGGGTGGACAAGATAGCTGGGACACCCTGTATATTGACTTCAGGAGTGGTAGAAGAAGAAGAAGCAGGATTGTTCCTCTTGCTCTGTTACACAGAGTCTGATACTGCTTTCCCAACCTAATGTAATACTTGGGCTATGCTACTGATTAGTCTATGATCACAGCTCGTCCAAAGAACTGATGGTGATGCAAAAGAAATATTCTGTCTCCTGTTCCCCGTCTTTTGAAGCCCATGTGAAGTCAGACACCACATTGTCATTATGTTACAGGATGTAGCCATTGTCATCTAGGTGAAGTGATCACTGTAGCAAATATCTGCTGACACCAGTATTGCTGGCACCTGTTTTGATAACAACCAATTTAGATTCTTCCCACACGTCGGTCAGGGGCCTGAAGATTGCTGAAACTTGTTGCCAAATAACATAAGGTTGGAAATTTGGCAGCTGAAAAGAGTTTGACATTCTCTATCAAGCAGCTGAGTCCTGCAACAATCTCTAAAAAGATGGATATACAGGAATTGGTAGGTTCAGTTGACATGACTTGAATACAGCTAGAAGTGGTTGTAGGATGCAGTGGTAATAGGATGCAGTAGTTATGTGGGGATGGGGAGGATTGCAGAGGACAGATTGGCATTTAGGGCTGCATCAAACCAGCCTTCAAACAAAAGACTTCAACAACACCCGTTTTCAGTTGCGGCAGTGTCAAAATTTTGTATCAACAGCGTTGGTTTTGACACAAAAGCATTCAAGTTTTATTGTTCTATTCCCCATTTGTGTTAGCAGCTCGTGGTCTAGTGGTTAGCGTTGCTGCCTCTGGATCACGGGGTCCCAGGTTCGATTCCCAGCCAGGTTGGTGATTTTCTGTGGCTGGGGACTGAGTTATCATCATCATCATCATCATCATCAATGACTGTGGCTACATTAGACTATATAAAAATTGGACTGTGTCAAAATTGTTGAGCATCCCACAAACCAGACATCATCATTCCCCATTTGTGCAACACTTGTTTCTGTCAAAACTGTTAAACCTATTTGTGTTCTTCACCCAAGATGCTTTTTCAGGACAACAACATTCCGGATCTTGTGTGACACCGAGTCGACTGATGTCAACAACACGAGGTTGACGGTCAGTCCTGGAAGTACAGAGGAGAACCACCTGGTGAGTGAGAGTTTCTTACTTTCGATTCCAGTGATCTGTGTAAATTAAATAACTATAGCCAGTATTTCCACTGTGTGCAGCCACATCTCACTATTTAGGCATCTGGTTCTGGCAAAGTGATCTCAATCCTCGAGCGGCCGAACCTCTGTATAAAATGTGCCAATCACAAATGACATTGTCTTTTACAGTTCTGTTGTTGCTTTACAATTGCAAGCCCATACCTATTCTTTCATTATTGCTTCAGCTAACACAATGCTAAATGGTGATATCATGCATTCAAGTGAGCAGCAGTAATATAAAATAAACTGTATGCTGCGGTTCTAGGTGCTCAGTCCGGAACCGCGTGACTGCTACGGTCGCAGGTTTGAATCCTGCCTCGGGTATGGATGTGTGTGATGTCCTTAGGATAGTTAGGTTTAAGTAGTTCTAAGTTCTAGGGGACTGATGACCATAGATGTTAAGTCCCATAGTGCTCAGAGCCATTTGAACCAAACTGTGTGCTAGGTGAGAAAAAATGTATGATCTGTGCAAGAATATGATCCAGATCCCAAGCTAGCAGCACAATCCCACAATGAGACAGTTTTATACAAAATAAGTAGCAATCTAATAAGCAGTCGGCTGTGATCTGATACAGCTGTTCTGTTTAAAGTTTCGAGTGTGTTGTTTCTGTGAGGCAACACTTGAACTTGGCATCAGGGCGATATAATATGAAAGTTTCTCTTATCATTTTTCAATTAAACACTGATTTAGCTCATGTAATGAGTTTTATTGTTAGTTAATTAGAGTAAGATTGAACTGTGGTTTTGCTCATTTGTGTTTTCGTTGGTAACGGGAAGACTGCTAAAAGGGTGTTTGGAAATTTCCGTTACAAACTTCTAGGACGTGTCGAGGGGTGCGAGAACGTAATACTTTGAATAGGAACCTGGGTCCGGGAACATACCGTTTCCGTGCTGCAGCAGTTCCAAAACATGTTTCCTAGATAGTTTGCAACAGTTAGTCACGGTGGAGTGTGGTTACCTCAGATTAATTGATGTTATTTGACATCTTTCCTACCTCTGTGACCTGGTCCGAAACTCATTCACGTGTCTGAGTGTGTCAGAGCAACACGGTTGAATACACGTTTGCAGAATACACCAACATGAGCCTTCTGAATGTCAAAGCTCACAATAATTGAACTGCTTATAGCTCTGATCAAGATTGTTATGCTCGATGTCCGACTCCGTTGCATACCCTCTTCACCACAATTATGCAATGGCTTTAAGAGAGGGTGAGGGGCGGCGAGTGAGTTCTGACACGTGAGCCTGGCAACTAATTTGGCGGTCAGCCAGAAAGCGAAGGGAAACATACTGACATTAGTTTCCAGTCTGCAAGGCTACATTCCGGTCCAGCCTACTGGAAGAAAAGTGTCCGTTTCCCATTTCTTTGTGTGATCGGGACTATGACTTCAGTAAAAGTTTAAAGTTCCAATCAAGATTTAATTAAATTAAAGTGTCTCACAAACAACACTTAAAATTCCATTATGTTCAATTGAAAACAAGTCTTTCTAATCTAACAGCACCTTTAGCAGTTCAGAGGCGACCTCTACGGTAACTTCCTACCAGACTGTTTTTCGCCCTGACTAACATCACTCAGTTGAAAGTTTGCAATAAATGTTCAAAAATTAATGCTCGCCATAAAAGTGGAAATAAATTCAGCACTTGCCACGTGGAATTGAATTTCATACGGACGGCACACTAACAGTTATTTTACCGAATTCTAAACGATCCAGGATGGTGTGCAGTCCTCGTGAGTTATCTCGGGCACATAATCTTCAATAATATAGTAACCAATTACTTCATAAACTTCTTAATTTTTGCTGGTATGCAGATAAGCAGTTTGAAAGCACGTAGAAAGTTTCAGCTCGCTAGAATGAAAACTTTGCCTAATAGAATTTATTTAGTGGAATTAACGGTAGATTGTTACCTCTGAACCATACCTTTGCTAAGACTTATATCAGTTGCTATTTATGTTACAAGTCTTAGTGTGGTGTAGCTCTCTTATTTGATATATTTGATCATCTGGTTTAGCCAAAATCCTCTATCATTAAAATTTCAAGTACTTAATCTACAACACTTAGGTACATTTTAGTTACAGAACTAGTTTTTATTTAATTACATAAAAACTATAAGAGGTACATTAACGTGGACTCTGTTATTATTTTTGGGGTGAGCTGAAGCATAAAACAAATTTTCTAGTTTCTAAGCCCATTATTTAGCGTCTCTGATTTTCCCCAAAAATGTAGATTCTGGCGTTAATTTTTGTTTTATGGTTTTGGAAACCAGCATTACTTATTTATAACTTCTAACTGCACCTTCTGACCAAATTCTGGCTTCATAGTGTCATTATTTAGCGCCTCTGACTTTTCTCTTAAAATGGCATTTTTCCTTAAATGATTAAGTTTAGAACATCAAGACTTGGTATTTGGAACATTATTACACTAAACTATAATTTAACAAAGTTTTAAACATAAATTTTGATTTTTAATTTCATACTAAATTGTGGTGCAATACTTGTGCGCTACATGCAGACACGTTAAGGTGACGTGGCGCTACTAGCAACCCCCTGCGGTTTCTGGGGTATGAAAAGGCCCGCGGTATTCCTGCCTGTCGTACGAGGCGACTAAAAGGAGTCTCAAACGTTTCAGCCTTAATGTGATGGTCCCCTAAGGGGTTTGACCACTATCTTTCAAAAATTTCTGTTAGTGCGTACCATTTGGGGAAGGACGCCTTACGTGGTGTATTGTATATCCATCTTGCCCTAAGATCTGGCCCACCCGATATTGTCATGGAGTTGGACTTGCATCAAGCTTCGTCTGCATATATGTCCTGAACTCTCTTCACAGCGAGTCTGTCCCTCTCCAAACACCTTTAGAGGCTGTCGCTATTCAGGTGTGGACGCCACAGGCTGTTACTGTCTGCAGTCTTTACCTTCCACTGGATGGTGATGTCGCGCAGCATGTCCTGGCTGCTCTGATAGCCCAATTGCCGCCACCTTTCCTGTTACTGAGCGACTTTAACGCCCATAACCATCTGTGGGGTGGGTCAGTGGCAACAGGTCGAGGCGCCATCGTTGAGCATTTATTGGCGCAGCTCGATCTCTCGATCTTAAATGATGGTGCCTTCACACACTTCAGTGTGACGCATGGCACATATTCCGCCATTGACCTTTCCATCTGTAGCCCTAGCCTCTTACTGTCTGTCCAATGGAGAGTGCATGACGACCTTTGTGGTAGTGATCACTTTCTGATCTTTCTGTCACTGCCACGGCGTCAGTCTTCTGGGCGCCCTAGCAGATGGGCTCTGAATAAGGCTGACTGGGACTTGTTCTCCTCCACTGCTGCTATTGAGCCTCTCTCTAATGATGACATTGATGCAGTGGTTCAATCGGTCACCACCGGCATCATTACTGCCGCCGAATCTGCAATTCCCCGTTCTTCTGGGTCCCCTCGGCGGTGGACTGTGCCTTGGTGGTCGCCTGAGATCAATGAAGCGATTAAAGCTCGCCGGCGTGCGCTCCAGCGTCACAAGCGACATCCGACAATTGAACACCTTATTGCCTTCAAACGGCTGCATGCACGAGCCTGCCGCATTATCCGTCAACGCAAGCAGGAGTGCTGGGAGCGGTGTGTGGCCACCATTGGCCTCCATGTTACTCCATCACAGGTCTGGGCCAAGATTCGACACCTCTATGGCTATCGAACCCCTGTCAGCATCCCTGCACTCTCACTGAATGGAGCACTTTGTACTGACTCCGACGTCATTGCAAACCGCTTGGCAGAGCACTTTGCCCTGAATTCCGCTTCTGCCAACTACCCCTTGGGCTTCCTCTCCATTAAAGAGCGGACAGAACGTCGGAGTCTTTCTTTTCGCACCCACCATCCTGAATTGTACAATGTTACATTCAGTGAGTGAGAATTTCACAGTGCCCTCGCCGCTTGTCCTGATACCACTCCTGGGCCAGATAGCATCCACTCTCAGATGCTGAAACACCTTTCAGTGGACTGCCAGCGACGCCTCCTCGACCTTGACAACCGCATTTGGGTCGAGGGTGAGTTTCTGTCGCAATGGCGGGAAAGTCTTGTTGTCCCTATTCTGAAACCGGGGAAGAACCCTTCAGGGTGGACAGCTACCATCCCATTAGCCTCACCAACGTTCTTTCCAAGTTGCTTGAATGGATGGTGAGCTGGCGCTTGAATTGTGTACTAGAGTCTCGGGCCCTTCTGGCTCCGTCTCAGGGTGGGTTCCGTAAAGGCCGCTCCGCCGCCGACAATCTGGTGAGCCTGGAGTCGGCCATCCGTACTGCCTTTGCCCGCCGTCAGCATCTGGTCGCTGTCTTTTTTGTCATGTGGAAGGCGTATGATACGACATGGCATCATCACATCCTTTCTACGCTTCATGGATGGGGTCTTTGGGGCCCTCTGCCGATCTATATCCGCAATTTTCTGTCGTATTGTACCTTCCGCGAGCATGTCGCGGCCTCATATAGTTGTTCCCAAGTCCAGGAGAGCGGTGTGCCACAGGGTTCTGTTCTAAGTGTCTGTCTGTTTTTAATAGCCATTAAGGGGCTCGCTGCGGCCATGGGAAATTCTGTCTCCGCTTCCCTGTATGCTGACGACTTCTGCCTTTACTACAGCTCTATTGGCATTGCAGCTGCTGAACGTCAGCTACAGGGCGCAATCCGCAAGGCGCAGTCTTGGGCTGTAGCGCATGGTTTTCAGTTTTCGGCAGCCAAGACCTGCATTATGCATTTCTGCTGACGACGCACTGTTCACCCGGAGCCGCGGCTTAATCTTGACGGCGAGCTTCTTCCAGTGGTAGAGTCACATACGTTTTTGGGGGTGGTTTTTGATGCCCAGTTGACTTGGCTGCCTCATATTCAGCAGCTTAAACAGGCGTGTTGGCAGCATCTAAATGCTATGCGATGCCTGAGCCACACCAGGTGGGGTGCCGACCGATCTACTCTCCTACGGCTTTACCAGGCGTTAGTCCAGTCCCGTCTGGACTATGGGAGTCTGGCTTATGGCTCAGCATCCCCATCTGCGTTGCGGGTGCTGGACCCAATACGACACAGCGGGATACGACTTGCCACTGGTGCCTTCTGGACCAGCCCTGTGGACAGCATCCTAGTGGAGGCAGGTGTCCCTCCCCTGCGGTTATGACGCCAACGTTTGCTGGCCTCTTATGCTGCCCACGTTTTTAGCTTGCCTGGGCACCCCAACTATCGTCTCCTGTTCCCGCAATTGGTCGTCCATCTGCCAGAACGTCGGCCTCAGTCAGGTTGTACGATCGCGGTCCGAGTCAAAGAGCTTCTTTCCGGGCTTACGGTTCTCACTGTTCCACATTCTTTCCGGGCCACATTGCGTACACCCCCATGGTGTGTGCCTCGCCCTTGCCTTCGGCTCGACTTGGCACAGGGCCCGAAGGACTCAGTCCCTCCGGAGGCCTTCCGACGCCGCTTTTATTCCATCCTGGCCACGTATCAGGGCTCTGGCATTGTCTACACCGACGGTTCGATGGTTGCTGGTCGTGTTGGTTATGCACTAACTCTAGGGGACCATTCTGAACAACGTCCATTGCCGGCTGGCTGCAGTGTTTACACTGCTGAGCTGGTCACCATCTTTCGTGTCCTAGAGTATATCCGCTCCTGCTCAGGTGAGTCCTTCGTTATCTGTAGCGATTCCCTGAGCAGTTTACGAGCTCTCGACCAGTGTTTCCCTCGTTCTCGTCTGGTGATGGCTATCCAGGAGTCCCTGCATACTCTTGCGCGTTGCAGCCGCTCTGTGGTCTTCTTGTGGAACCCAGGCCATGTTGGGATACCCGGCAATGAGAATGTTGACCGCCTGGCGAAAGAGGCCACCAGTACACCATCTCTGGACATTGGCCTCCCAGAGACAGATTTGCGAGCGTTCCTACGCAGCAAAATTCTGGACCTTTGGGACACTGAATGGCGTGCCCTGCCTTCACGAAACAAACTTCGGGCCATCAAGGAGGCTACCAGTGTGTGGCGCTCCTCCTTGCAGGCCTCTCGCAAGGAGTCTGTTGTCCTCTGCCGGCTCCGCTTTGGGCACACATGGCTGACGCACGGCCACCTATTGCGACGTGAGGACCCACCTTTATGTCACTGCGGCTCTGTTTTGACAGTGGTACACATTTTATTGGACTGTCCACTTTTAGCTGCGCTCAGGCAGTCGTCCGCACTGCCTGACACGCTCCCTGCGCTTTTAACAGATGACTCTGCTATGGCTGACTTAGTTTTACATTTTATTTGATCAGGGGGTTTTTATCGTTTAATCTGAGTGTTTCTGTTTCATTTTATTGTATTACGTTGTGTTGATTCTGGCCTTTGGCCTACGATTTTAAACTGAGTTTTTAATGTGTTCTCGGTGGTTGGCTTTTCCTTTTTTATCCCTATGGTCGCCCAACTACCACCACACTCTGTGTGGTTTTACTTTGTTTTGTCTGTCTGAGTATTTCTTGTCCTATGTCGTCTGCTGTGTTTCTTGTTGTTCGTTTTCCTTCTCTTTAGGAGGTTTTAGTTTTTTTTGAAAAAGGGACCGATGACTGTAGCAGTCTGGTCCCTTTAACCCTCTACAAACCAACCAACCGCTACTAGCACTGAACTGGGGTAGGTCCCGGCGCACTCGCTCGCCCCTGTATCTCACACATGATACAGCGCTCGGTTTGCTTCGAGGGATATCTTCGCAGGCAGTAGGCACTTCTGTGGTGCTCCGAGGAGACGCTGCACACCCGTATTGGAAGAGGCCTTAAGTGCATCGTGTTGCAGAAAACCTGTCAATGAGTACACAAGTGATTGGGCACGCAACGGATGCTGCACCCAGTACTGTCTGATACATCATCAGTGACTGACAGCTACATCTGTACCCCCTCCGACACTCCGTACCACGTCTGATACTCAAAGACACAGGGAGGAAGCACAAACCAGGTCAGACACCAACCGATCTGACATAAGCACTCCCCACCATGTCTACACCATTGCATACCTGCCTAACAAATATTTTCAAACGGCTGTAGCACAGAAACAGTATGTTTCTGGACATGTGTTCCAGTTCAAAATATTATCTACTCAGTTCCCTCTACAAGTCCTATACGGAACAGAAATTTCTGAACACTGTGTATGTGTAAAGTGCACCATGTGCCTGCTCATGTTATAAAAATCATTGTGCCTGCTCGAGTGTTAAGACGTTGCTTAAGAGTGTACCAGACATCATACCTCTTGCTTCTCTTCACATATTTCTCTCAAATCCTCAGCAAATTATTAACTGAAGTCATCGTAGGCTGCACAAAAGAGACAGATATCTGTACATCTTTACACAGTATGTCAATTTTGGCGACAATGGCAATTTTCAAGTAATCAATTCCTGCATGTACAGGTTCAGGTGGCTAACCTTTTCACCTCTAATCACTTCTGACTTGTTAAAAAGAGTTGTAATCCCTTTCCACCTGGACAGGCACTGATGAAACAAAGAACAACATGCATTCACTATTTAATTAATTACTGGTATTCGGGCACCTATATTTTAGAATGAGATTTTCACTGTGCTGCAGAGTGTGCGCTGATATGAAACTTCCTGGCAGATTAAAACTGTGTGCCGGACCGAGACTCAAACTCGGGACCTTTGCCTTTCGCAGACAAGTGCTCTACCAACTGAGCTACCCAAGCACGACTCACGCCCCGTCCTCACAGCTTTACTTCTGCCAGTACCTCGTCTCCTACCTACCAAACAGTCGTGCTTGGGTAACTCAGTTGGTAGGGCACTTGCCCCCGAAAGGCAAAGGTCCCTAGTTCGAGTCTCGGTCCGGCACACAATTTTAATCTGCCAGGAAGTGTCACCTATATTTTATTTTTTACTTTTTTTATAGAACTACTGTATTGTGAATCTTTATGTTCTCTTGTCATAATACTTGCTCCACAAAACTACAGGAATTCATCCGTTAGCAGACTTTGTCCGCTGTTAATACATAGAGGGAAAAAAATTCCGACATCGAGAATGAGTTGTATGACATGAATGAAAGTTGGTAGGTGTGTTTCTACATCTGAAAGATGTTGTCTATTCAAATTTTGTGCCACTTGCATTAGAATAGCACCGGTAGTGCCACTGTGGGAGTGTCAAATTGAGTTTGCTTTAAATATATGTTGTAATGGTCATGCCGGCCGGAGTAGGCGAGCAGTTCTAGGCGCTACAGTCTGGAACCACGCAACCTCTACGGTCGCTGGTTCGAATCCTGCTTCGGGCATGGGTGTGTGTGATGTCCTTAGGTTTGTTAGGTTTGAGTTCTAGGGGACTGATGACCTCAGAAGTTGAGCTCCATAGTGCTCAGAGCCATTTGAACCATTTTTGTAATGGTCATGAGTTTGAATGAGGTCGTGTAATAGAACTAAGAGAAACCGGATGTTCCTTTTGTGATATTGCAGAAAGTCACTGTACACGATTACTGGCAGCAATGAGTGTGTGAATGCACAGTGTCGAGCAGACTGGGGTCCAGACAGCCACGCGGCACTACAGAGAGGTAAAACTGTCAGATTTGGTTTATGGCTCGGGCGCATTGTACTGCATCTGCAGCAGCAGTTTGAGCAGCAGTTGGCACCACAGTGACACAGCAGACTGTTAAAAATTGGTTACTTCAGTGAAAGCTCCGAGCCAGACGCCTTGTAGTGTGCATCCACTGACCACAGACAAGTTTGTTGGAGGGCAGGTTGGAGGTCTAAAGTGTTTTTATTGTTGGTTTAGAGTTTTATGTACACTACTGGCCATTAAAATTGCCACACCAAGAAGAAATGCAGGTGGTAAACGGGTATTCATTGGACAATTATATTATACTAGAACTGACATGTGATTACATTTTCACGCAATTAGGGTGCATAGGTCCTGAGAAATCAGTACCCAGAACAACCACCTCTGGCCGTAGTAGCGGCCTTGATACGCCTGGGCATTGAGTCAAACAGAACTCGGATGGCGTGTACAGGTACAGCCGTCCATGTAGCTTCAATACGATACCACAGTTCATCAAGAGTAGTGGCTGGCATATTGTAATAAGCCAGTTGCTCGGCCACCATTGACCAGACGTTTTCAGTTGGTGAGAGATCTGGAGAATGTGCTTGTTTTCATTTGTGACAGGAGGTGTGGAATATGAGAAAACAGCAATGTGTGACAACAATTTTAACATCTTAAATACGAGGGCTATCCACAAAGTACATTACGTTTTCGTTTGTGTCCGTTAGGGGTGGGGCTAGTGCAGCCATCTTGGTGTTATGGCATTCCGCCGCTCAGTCGGCATCCTGCCGTGCTAGTGAGAGGTTCGTGCTGTACTCCATTGAGTTACTCTGACAGTTTGAAATGTCAGCGGTAATTGAAAATGCCGCGAAGTGTGAAGTGCGTGCTGTAATAAGGTTTCTGACTGCAAAAAACTGTACACCGATAGAAATCTATTGGCAGCTTTGTGAAGTGTATGGGGAAAAGATAATCACTGAAAGTGCAGTGCATCAATGGGTCATAAAATTTAAAAATGGCCGAACTAACGTTCACGACAAAGAGTGAAGTGGAAGACCCAGCATAGTGACTGCCAAACTAGTCGAAAAAGTCGATGCCGCAGTCCCTGAAAAACCGTAATTTCACAATAACGGAACTCTATGAGTTTTCCACAAATTTCACGAATTTTGTTGCACGAAATCGTTACCGAAAAGCTTGGTTACCACAAGTTTTGTGCAAGATGGATACCAAAAATCTTGACAGAGATTCACAAAAAGCTGCGAATGGTTGCAGCATTAACATTTTTGGACACTTACGAGAAAAATGGCGACTCATTACTCGATCGCATCGTTATTGGTGATGAAACATGGATTAAGTATGTGAACTGCAAGACAAAATTGCAGCCAATGCAGTGGGGCCACACAAATTCGCCCAAAAAACCCAAGAAATGCATGCAGACAATGTCAGCAAGGAGGGTGATGGCGACTGTCTTTTGAGACAGAAAAGGTGTGATTTTTGTGGATAAACTCTCAGAGGTATTGCCAAACTCTGCACAACCTCTGAAGGGTGGTACGAAACAAGCGCAGGGGAAAGTTGGGCTCAAAGATCTTGCCGCTTCACGACAACGCCCGGGCCCATATGGCAAATGCCACTCGTGAAGTTCTCGAATCTTGTAAGTGGGAGTTGTTTCCTCATCCGCCGTACAGTCCCGACCTGGCACCGAGCGACTTCCACTTATTCCCAGCAATGAAGAAGTGGTTGGCTATGCAGCGTTTTGGTGACGATGCACAGCTTCAAAAAGAGGTAACCATGTGGTTGGATGCACAGGTGGCCAAATTTTACGACGAAGGAATTTCTGAGCTCGTCCATCGCTATGATAAGTGCCTTAATTTAAATGGCAACTATGTAGAAAAGTAGTACTTAAGTGTGGCTTTCATCTGTATATAATAAAAAAATTGCAATACTTTATTTATTTTTAATTCCAAAACGTAATGTACTTTGTGGATAGCCCTCGTATATGCTTTGTCGTATTCTTCTGCTTTTCAGCGATTACGGGCCCTGTAGACCGCGCGCCGCATCGACGATCTGCTTCCCTCTTCTTCTATCTCTCGCTGTCTCTCTCTACCCTGTGAGGATTCCTAATGCTGTGGCATCCTTCTCTGTCATCTTTTCTCCGTCTGTGAGCTTGACCCTGTGGTCTTGTTGCTTGGAGAGTGCCCTCAGATGCCTTCTTAGGAATTCTGTTGCTTTCCATTCTAACCACAGGCCCAGCCTCTTACAGTCTCCTACTTTGTAATTTCTGGATGATAGCGGGTTGCTCCATTAACAGATAAATTTCAATGCTGTGATTACGTAGGCTTTCCCGGCATAATAAGTCTTGAAAGTCTCTTCGGGTTTGCTGCCGGATCCTAAAATCAACTTGACTTGATATTTCAGGGAGGTGGCGCTGCCCTTAGTGGAACACTGCTAGCAACGATATCTCACACTCGGGGCCACACCGAAGAACATTCAATTTTGATGAGAGATAATGCAGGATTCCATGTCTTGTTAAGAGAAAACCCATTGTCTCTGTAGATTAAATTATCAGGAAAATGCATTCTCTGAGAAGCAGATTTGTCAGGCTATAGAGTTTGGGCCATCTTCGGAGGTGTACGAAGAGGAACATAGATCGGTGGCCTTTCTTCCTTATGCTGGAGGCTTACCGTTTAAGATTGGGCGAATTTTAAGGAATTTTAACATTAAGTGTGTGTTCCGCCCACCTTCTAAGATTAGGGCACTGCTCAGCTCTGTGAAAGATGATTTGAGGCTTAGGAAACCTGGTGTGTACAAAATTCTGTGTCAATGTGGAAAAGCTTACATTGGCAGTTCAATTCGCACAGTGCGCGTGACAGGTGTGTGGAACACGCCGTCATACGAGGCTACGACAGCCGGAAAAATCGGCAGTAGCAGAACACCGCTTAAATCAGGGACACAGTATGAAATTTGATGAAACTGTGGTAGTTGCCAACATTTCTTGTTTTTGGAAGAGTGTCTATAAAGAGGCGATTGAAATTAAGTTGGCTGATAGTTTAATCAACAGAGACAATGGGTTTCCTTTTAGCAAGACGTGCAATCCTGTATTATCTCGCATCAAAATTGAACATTCTTCGGTGCGGCCTCGATTGCGATATATCGTTGCCAACAGTCTTTCACTAAGGGCGGCGCCACCTCCCTGTCTTAGGGGGCAGCAACCGTGATGGGCGGCGCATCTGCCGTGTACTGGACGGTGGCCTATATACGACATCGATTTGCAGCCTGGCATCAGTTCTCAGCGGGGCTCGTCACCAGAAGCAGCTTTCCCAGAAGATGGCGACCAGTTGGATTGCCGCAATATCGAGTCGAGTCGATTTTACAATCCGGCAGCAAACCCAAAGAGACTTTAGAGTCAAATTTCAATGCTCTTTTGAATCTCCACATTACATTCCCCAACTGAGCCCCCAGATCTTTGTCACCACTTTTCTTTCAAAAACACATTCAGTTTTTCTCTTTCTTTCTCGGTAAGCATCCAGCTTTACGAACCGTGCAGTACTATTAGGCAGACGATGGTGTTATAAAGGGTGTATCATAATTAATGGTGTAAATGCATACAGTTGAAAGTACACAATACTAGAAGCAAAAAAAAGTCTCAGTAAACATAGGGTCGAAAATGCATACCTTAAGAGCTACGAGTAATTTTTCATCTTGGATACTGTGGAGCAAATCTCTTCTACTGCAAGCTCTTTGCTTTCCATATTTTGGGAGACGGTTATATGGACCAAAACAAGAAAAAAAGTCCAGTAAACATGTGCTCTAAAATGCATACCTTAACAGTTGTGAGCACTTGTTCATTAGAAGAGTTGTGCTCCAGTGTACCAGAGATGAACAAGTACTCATAGCTCCTAAGGTATGCATTTTATAGCACATGTTTACTGGACATTTTTCTTGTTTTGGTCCATATTATCATATACCCGAAATATGGAAAGCAAGGAGCGTGCAGTAGAAGAGATTTGCTTCACAGTACTGAAGATGGAAAAATTACTCGCAGCTCTTAAGGTATGCATTTTTGACCCTACGTTTACTGAGACTTTTTTGCTTCTAGTGTCGTGTACTTTCAACTGTATGCATTTACGCCATTAATTATGATACGCCCTGTATATCTTCATGTTAGTGGTGACTGACAAAGCTTTACTTTTGAGTGGGCTGATTAGAGTGTACAGACATGTTGATCTTGAGGTTATTCTGTCATCAGCATCCAGTGTTATGATGTTTTTATTGCTGAAGCACGATCTGAGGTATTTAAACTGGTGAACTTTTCTGGATCCAGAATGATGGTCAATTGCAAAGTGTGAATTTGGCTTCGAATCAACCTATGCCTGTATATTCTGTTTTTTCTTGGTTTATCAAATATATTACCTAATCAAACGTATTCCCGAAATATCTTTGCGTTATTTTTTAGTGTTGTAATTTTTTTTTGGTCAGTGTATTTCAGCTAGAAAAACCATTCCCCCGTCATTGGAGTGAGTTTAAAGACTGGAAGCACTCCTATTGACTTTATATGCCGACAGGAATCGTGCATGCGTACACAGGAAAAAATAGTGCAAGATATACCAGAAGAGCGGGAGCGATATGTGTTACTGTGTTGCTGTGTGTAAAGGAAGTTGCCTCACAAATTTTGATCGACAGGAGAACAGTAGCTTGTCAGTTAGAGTTAACTATTGTCATTGCCGGATGGCACGTTACTGCTGCATTAAATGTTGCCTGATGACGGTCTATTGATGGACCGCAGTATTACTGCACCTGAGAGTGAGGGTGCTTTTATTGTGAGGTTTAAAATGTGATATCTCACAAGGGCACACTGAATCACTTCATAACATGTGCACTACTGTCTCAAAATTGCTCACAGTACAATGCGCTTTCTGTAGTCACCACTGTACTCGCTTGCTGTAACGTCTTGGCACATTTATGGTAATGGTCACGGGAGGCTGTGTGCAGTAATATCGTGGTCGGGTAGTACTGACCGAAAGTGCCAACAACATTAATATTAAATAATCACAATTCAGACTGCTTTTTACAAACAGTATGTTGTGATCTATCTAGTTCCACGGACACTGTGTCCAAAATTATTTGACAAATAATTGTACGCTCAAAAAGAACCAAATCAAGCAAATATTGTAAAAGGTATGTATTTTAAATGCAATCGTGAACTGAAAGTAACACCACATGCATTTTTGGGCACCCATTGTACTTTTGATGATTTTATTGTTTCCCATTCCAAATTGCACACTGTGTCGAGGTCAGTCGAACGAAAAATGTTTACTTGTGTCAGAAGATACTTTGTTGGTCCACAGGTTGATAATCTGTAAAACTGAACACTTTTCACACATAAACGTAATTTATTTCATTTTGTATACTGTGACTGAACCAGAAACACACTGTCACACAGAAACAAAAGACAGTCATTTCAGTGCTTTGTTATATAATAAGACTCAGTTTCACTCAATGTAGTAATTTTATAAAGTCTTACATGTGACACATTATTAAAATACTTACTCTTGAATTTAAACAATCTTTCACAAATTTTACAATTTTCTTATGACTTTTTTTTTTATATTAAACTCACATTGTGTTTTAGGTTTCTACAATTCCTCACATATATTGAGTGGTTACTTTTCATTGTGTAGTAGTGTAAAATTTTTTCAAAGAAAGTTATTTTCATATACTAATCTAGCATGTACAGGGGGTTAAAAAAAGGTAGGGCCAAACTTTCAGGAAACATTCCTCACACACAAAGAAAGAAAATATGTTACATGGACATGTGTCCGGAAACGGTTACTTTCCATGTTAGAGCTCATTTTATTACTTCTCTTCAAATCACATTAATCATGGAATGTAAACGAAAAACAGCAACAGAATGTATCAGCGTGACTTCAAACACTTTGTTACAGGAAATGTTCAAAATGTCCTCCGTTAGTGAGGATACGTGCATCCACCCACCCTCCATCGCATGGAATCCCTGATGCGCTGATGCAGCCCTGGAGAATGGTGTATTGTATCACAGCCATCCACAATACGAGCACGAAGAGTCTCTACATTTGGTACCGGGGTTGTGTAGACAAGAGCTTTCAAATGCTCCCATAAATGACAGTCAAGAGGGTTGAGGTCAGGAGAGCGTGGAGGCCACGGAATTGGTCCACCTCTACCAATCCGTCAGTCACCGAATCTGTTGTTGAGAAGCGTACGAACACTTCGACTGAAATGTGCAGGAGCTCCATCGTGCATGAACCACGTGTTGTGTCATACTTGTAAAGGCGCATGCCAGATATTCCTTTTGTTTTACTCAATGACTTTCCATCAGTTACTATGAACTGTGACCTTTCTGACAGGAAGTCATGAATCCAGTCTCACAACTTAGGCATAATTTGATTGAAAGTCACTTGTGAGGAGTGGTGTCGAAAGTCTTCTGGAAATCTAAAAATGTGGTGGAATCAACCCTTGTCAATAGCACTCATTACTTCATGAGAAAAGAGAACTATTTGTGTTTCACAAGAATGATATTTTCTGAATCCGTGCAGACTATTTGCCGATAAATTGTTTTCTTCAAGGTAATATGCCAGAGGTAGCATCTGGCAGCCAAAAAATGCAGGCTGGTCTCCGTGAAAAAATTAATTATATACTGGCTCAGTGGCCTCTTCATCTTCTCCATTCCCTCATTTTCCAATTGAGAAAGTTGAATGACGGATGAAAATTTTTGATCAAATGCAGACACAATACGGCAGCACATATTGTGTGCTGAGAACTATAGGCCTGTAATGTACTTAGATGGAACTTAAATATGGTACAATTCCAAAGGAAGCTGTGTTCTGAAAGTGTCAGCTGGTAGAGGTGGCTGATTAACCTTCAAGGGTGTGTGTGTGTGTGTGTGTGTGTGTGTGTGTGTGTGTGTGTGTGTGTGTGTGTTTGAACAATCATAATGAAATTTTGGCAAATGATAATACACAACTAGGAGAGTATTTTGCCAGAAGGTTAACATACAGAACTTCCTTATCTACAACGATACAACTGAAGCTACAGTTTTTATTTATCTGTTTATTTATTTTCTATCCATTACTGCAATTTCTAAACAGTCATTCACTTCTTAGTATCAAAATGAATGTGAAATTCCTTCTTGTGTGTTACTGCAAACTGACAAAGTGAGTTTTCTAGTAACGTATTGACCTCTCTGATCACCTATTGCGTGTTTAATAAGACACACTATTTGAAGATGGTGTGACAGTAGCTATTCACAGGTGAGTTTGTGAAATTTGTACTGTGTTTTGGCAAAAAAGCAAAATTTAACGTGACAATTAAAACATATGTGCTACTCAAAACTTGTGAGTAGTGACACCTCTGTGAAGGAAAATAGGTTAACAATTGAAATGAAAATTGTTGTGTCTAGGAATCATGCCTACTCGGTTCACTAGACAAACAATCAAACAACTCGTATTAATGAGTTTTATTACATTAAGAAAATTACAGATATTTAACTTTGATAAATGTGTTGCAAACAATGCGCAGCATACAAAATAATCAGTCTTCACAATAGGCAAACAAAAGTCACTGAAGCTGCTATCGAAGTCACTAATTTTGAAGCTGCTATTGAAGTAGGCCTCCCCCCATGAACCATGGACCTTGCCGTTGGTGGGGAGGCTAGCGTGCCTCAGCGATACAGATAGCCGTACCGTAGGTGCAACCACAGCGGAGGGGTATCTGTTGAGAGGCCAGACAAACATGTGGTTCCTGAAGAGGGGCAGCAGCCTTTTCAGTAGTTGCAGGGGCAACAGTCTGGCTGATTGACTGATCTGGCCTTGTAACACTAACCAAAACGGCCTTGCTGTGCTGGTACTGCGAACGACTGAAAGGAAGGGGAAACTACAGCTGTAATTTTTCCCGACGGCATGCAGCTTTACTGTATGGTTAAATGATGATGGTGTCCTCTTGGGTAAAATATTCTAGAGGTAAAATAGTCCCCCATTTGGATCTACCGGCGGGGACTACTCAAGAGGACGTCGTTGTCAGGAGAAAGAAAACTGGCATTCTACGGATCGGAGCGTGGAATGTCAGATCCCTTAATCGGGCAGGTAGGTTAGAAAATTTAAAAAGAGAAATGGATAGGTTAAAGTTAGATATAGTGGGAATTAGTGAAGTTCGGTGGCAGGAGGAACAAGACTTTTGGTCAGGTGAGTACAGGGTTATAAATACAAAATCAAATAGGGGTAATGCAGGAGTAGGTTTAATAATGAGTAAAAAAATAGGAGTGCAGGTAAGCTACTACAAACAGCATAGTGAACGCATTATTGTGGCCAAGATAGACATGAAGCCAACTCCCAGTACAGTAGTACAAGTTTATATGCCAAGTAGCTCTGCAGATGATGGAGACATTGACAAAATGTATGAGGAGATAAAACAAATTATTCAGGTAGTGAAGGGAGACGAAAATTTAATAGTCATGGGTGACTACAATTCAACAGTAAGAAAAGGAAGAGAAGGAAACGTAGTAGGTGAAAATGGATTGGGGCTAAGAAATGAAAGAGGAAGCCGCCTCGTAGAATTTTTCACAGAGCATAACTTAATCATAGCTAACACTTGGTTCAAGAATCATAAAAGAAGGTTGTATACATGGAAGAATCCTGGAGATACTAGAAGGTATCAGATAGATTATATAGTGGTAAGACACAGATTTAGGAACCAGGTTTTAAATTGTAAGACATTTCCAGGGGCAGATGTGGACTCTGACCACAATCTATTGGTTAGGACCTGTAGATTAAAACTGAAGAAACTGCAAAAAGATAGGAATTTAAGGAGATGGCACCTGGATAAACTGACTAAACCAGACGTTGTACAGAGTTCCAGGGAGAGCATAAGCGAACAGTTGACAAGAATGGAGGAAAGAAATACAGTAGAAGAAGAATGGGTAGCTCTGAGGGATGAAGTAGTGAAGACAGCAGAGGATCAAGTAGGTAAAAAGACAAGGGCTAGTAGAAATCCTTGGGTAACAGGAGAGATATCGAATTTAATTGATGAAAGGAGAAAATATAAAAATGCTGTAAATGAAGCAGCCAAGAAGGAATACAAATGTCTCAAAAATGAGATCGACAGGAAGTTCAAAATGGCTAAGCAGGGATGGCTAGAGGACAAATGTTAAGGATTTAGAGGTTTATCTCACTAGGGGTAAGATAGATACTGCCTACAGGAGTGTTAATAGAGACCTGTGGAGAATATCAAGAACTGAGATGGAAACCCAGTTCTAAGCAAAGAAGGGAAAGCAGAAAGGTGGAAGGAGTATATAGAGGGTCTATACAAGGGCGATGTACTTGAGGACAATATTATGGAAATGGAAGAGGATGTAGATGAAGATGAAATGGGAGATACGATACTGCATGCGGAGTTTGACAGAGCACTGAAAGACCTGAGTCGAAACAAGGCCCCGGGAGTAGACATTCCATTAGAACTACTGACAGCCTTGGGAGGGTCAGTCCTGACAAAACTCTACCATGTGGTGAGCAAGCTGTATGAGACAGGCAAAGTACCCTCAGACTTCAAGAAGAATATAATAATTCCAGTCAAAAAGAAAGCAGGTGTTGACAGATGTGAAAATTACCGAACTATCAGTTTAATAAGTCACAACTGCAAAATACTAATGCGAATTCTTTACAGACGAATGGAAAAACTAGTAGAAGCCGACCTCAGGGAAGATCAATTTGGATTCCGTAGAAATATTGGAACATGTGAGGCAATACTGACCTTAAGAGTTATCTTAGAAGAA
This sequence comes from Schistocerca gregaria, assembly GCF_023897955.1. Taxonomy (NCBI): domain Eukaryota; kingdom Metazoa; phylum Arthropoda; class Insecta; order Orthoptera; family Acrididae; genus Schistocerca; species Schistocerca gregaria. The sequence continues at coordinate 82,119,866 of NC_064930.1, read as the reverse complement.
AGATTAAGAAAAGGCAAACCTATGTTTCTAGCATTTTTAGACTTATATAAAGCTTTTGACAATGTTGACTGGAATACTCTCTTTCAAATTCTAAAGGTGGCTGGGGTAAAATACAGGGAGTGAAAAGCTATTTACAATTTGTACAGAAACCAGATGGCAGTTATGAGTCGAGGGACACGAAAGGGAAGCAGTGGTTGGGAAGGGAGTGATACAGGGTTGTAGCCTCTCCCTGAAATTATTCAATCTGTATATTGAGCAAGCAGTAAAGGAAACAAAAGAAAAATTCGGAGTAGATATTAAAATCCATGGAGAAGAAATAGAAACTTTGAGTTTCGCCGATGACTTTGTAATTCTGTCAGAGACAGCAAAGGACTTGGAAGAGCAGTTGAACAGAATGGACAGTGTCTTGAAAGGAGGATATAAGATGAACATCAACAAAAGCAAAATGAGGATAATGGAATGTAGTCGACTTAAGTCGGGTGATGCTTAGGGAATTAGATTAGGAAATGAGACAATTAAAGTAGTAAAGGAGTTTTGCTATTTGGGGAGGAAAATAACTGAGGATGGTCGAAGTAGAGAGGATATAAAATATAGACTGGCAATGGCAAGGAAAGCGTTTCTGAAGAAGAGAAATTTAAGTGTCAGAAAAGCGTTTCTGAAAGTATTTGTATGGAGTGTAGCCATGTATCGAAGTGAAATGTGGATGATAAATAGTTTGGACAAGAAGAGAATAGAAGCTTTCGAAATGTGGTGCTACAGAAGAATGCTGAAGATTAGATGGGTAGATCACATAACTAATGAGGAGGTATTGAATAGAATTGGGAAGAAGAGGAGTTTGTGGCACAACTTGACAAGAAGAAGGGATCGGTTGGTAGGACATGTTCTGAGGCATCAGGGGATCACAAACTTAGCATTGGAGGGCAGTGTGGAGGGTAAAAATCGTAGAGGGAGACCAAGAGATGGATTCACTAAGCAGATTCAGAAGGATGTAGGCTGCAGTAGGTACTGGGAGATGAAGGAGGTTGCACAGGATAGCATGGAGAGCTGCATCAAACCAGTGTCAGGACTGAAGACCACAACAAGAACATTGAAGTAGGCCGTCAACAGTCGGGCGTGGTGCTTGTATCCACTTCACGAAGAGGCCGCTGCTGTCACGTTGTTGTCCTGGAAGGAGGTAGGTCAGTACACTATTAGCTGACCTCTTCTCATGGTGTTCTCTTTACTGTTGTTCTCGACTGGCGTGTCAGCACTTGACTTTGCACCGTAACAAAAATAAGTCACCAATTATGTTGCAGTTTAAGATGAATCCCATAACCCAATGTATCTTCAATAGTGAGTCCCGGGATCAATTCCTGGCTGAGGCAAGGGTTTTCACCTGCTTCAAGATGACTGGGTGTTTGTGTTGTCCTCAACATTTCATCGCCACTCGTGAAAGTGGCGAGACTGGACTGAGCAAAGGTTGGGAAGTTGCACGGACGCTGATAAACAGGCAGTTGAGTACCCCCCCCAAACCAAACATCAATATCCTCATCGCCATCATCAAAAGTATCTGGAAACCCCCAAAAATATATGTTTTTCATATTAGGTGCTGCCACCTACTGCCAGATACTCCATATCAGCAACCTCAGTAGTCATTATACATCATGGGAGAGCAGAGTGGGGTACTGTGCAGAACTCACAGACTTCGAACATGGTCAGGTGATTGGGTGTCACTTGTGTCATACCTCTGCACTCGAGATTTCCACTCTCCTAAACATCCCTAGGTCCACTGTTTGTGATAGTGAAGAGGAAATGTGAAGGGACACGTACAGCACAAAAACATACATGCCGACCTCATCTGTTGACTGATAGAGACCGCCAACAGTTGAAGATGGTCGTAATGTGTAATAGGGAGACATCTATCCAGTCCATCACACAGAAATTCTAAACTGCATCGGGATCCATTGCAAGTACTATGACAGTTAGGTGGGAGGTGAGATAACTTGGATTTCACGGTCGAGCGTCTGCTCGTAAGCCACACATCGTGCCAGTAAATGACAAATGACGCCTCGCTTGGTGTAAGGAGCATAAAGATTGGATGATTGAACAGTGGAAAAACGTTGTGTGGAGTGACAAATCATGATACATAATGTGATCTGATGGTAGGGTGTGGGTATGGCAAATGCCCGGTGAATGTCATCTGCCAGCGTGTGTAATGCCAACAGCAAAATTCGATGGCAATGTTGTTATGGTGTGGTCTTGTTTTTTTATGGAGGGGGGGCTTGCACCTCTTGTTGTTTTGCATGGCAGTATCACAGCACAGGCCTACTTTGAGGTTTTAAGCACCTTCTTGCTTCCCACTGTTGAGGAGCAATTCGAGGATGGCGATTGCATCTTTCAACATGATCGAGTACCTGTTCCTCTACCGACAGAATTACAATGTCATTGGCGAATTTCAAAGTTTTTATTTCTTCTCCATGGATTTTAATACCTACTCCGAAGTTACTCACACCTGTCTTCTCCATGGATTTTAATACCTACTCCAAAATTTTCTTTTGTTTCCTTTACTGCTTGCTCAATATACAAATTGAATAACATCGGGGATAGGCTTCAACCCTGTCTCACTCCCTTCCCAACCACTGCTTCCCTTTCATGTCCCTCGACTCTTATAACTACCATCTGGTCAGTATTGCCTCACATGTTCCAATATTTCTACGGAAGCCAAACTGATCTTCCCCGAGGTCGGCTTCTACTAGTTTTTCCATTCATCTGTAAAGAATTTGTGTTAGTATTTTGCAGCCATGGCTTATTAAACTGATATTTCGGTAATTTTTACATCTGTCAACACCTGCTTTCTTTGGGGTTGGAATTATTATATTCTTCTTGAAGTTCGATGGTATTTCACCTGTCTGATACATCTTGCTCACTGTCGTTTTTCCATACGATTATTAAAACACGACAGAGAGACATAACGGAGTCTTCAGTCATCAATACAATATTCTCCTTCACTATTTCCAACAGCCTCTTAACAATGGGGCAACTTTTTGATTCCGTGACTGTAGAAAATGTGTGGTTTTAAGATGAAGAACTTGTCGAACTGTGTTTGGAGTGCATTTTTGACCGAAAAGGAAGTTGCCTGAAGATTGTTCGATAGAGAGCAAAAAAGGTGAAATATCTGAGGGTACAAGTGCAGCTGAATAAGGTGGGTGTGGAACGATTTCACAACCAAGCAGTGTTTTTTTGTCAGTCTAGCAGAATGGGGGCCGGTGTTATCGTGGAGTAGAATCACTTCGTGCTGGCTTCCTGGTTGTTGTTCTCGAACTGCATCTGGAGGACATCTCAGTTGTTGTTGGTTGCAACTTGGGGAATCATTTGCAATACATCATACTGTCACTGTTCCACTGGATGTGTAACATTATCTTTTGCGGAAGGATGCAGGTCTTTGTATGGGAAGTTGCTACTTTCTTTGGGCTCAGCCATTCTTTTCTTTTCGTTGCGTTAGCATAAAGATACTATTTCGCGTCATCAGTAATGACAAGGGATTGGAATGGTCGGTGTTGCTCGTGAGCCATTTGATGACGAGCAATCAGAGGTGCACACACATGGACAACTGCTGATTTTTGTGATTTTGGCCCAGAGCACGAGGTACGTGTACACCAGATTTTTAAACCATCCTCGTTGCATGCAAATGTTGCACAACGGAGGAATGATCGTACTTCATCACATTTGCCAGTTCTCGGAGTACACTGACGTGCATCATTGTGGATTTGTGTGTTTAAACAATCTTCACCAAACCCTGAAGGTCTTCCGAAATGCGGAGAGTTGCTAATGCCAGAACTATCCTTAAATGAGAAAACCATTGCCTTGCTGTTCTCCACCTAGTGGCATTGTCCGCATACACAGTGCAAATGTTTGTGGCTGCCTCTGCTGTTGTCACCTCTCTGTTTAACTCGAACAGAAGAACGTGTCAGAAATGTTCTTATTTCTCCACACGGCACTCCAGTTTCTAGCCCCTGCAGATCCACTAATTGTCTCAAAATGACAATATGTAAACTCATGTAGTAACACTGAACTACAAATAAGAAATGACAAACAATAAATAAACCCATAGCAACCAGAATACCAACAAGCAAAACAAAAGTGCTGTGAACTTGTGTACACACTTAATGTATTATTCTCGTGTCAGAAACATACAGGCACATGTACATACATTTTACACATTTATGATTAAATTACTTTTGATCAAAACTTGGCAACTTCCAGTGCATTTTGTGTTGCTCGTTGAAGATAATGTGTACAGGAGACTAGGCACAATCGACACCGAAGCATGTGCCGGACTGCCTGTTCTTCTCCACACTCACACTGAATATTATTTGCATCAGTGTATCCCCATTTAGACAGGTTAAGTTTTGATCTTCCAACTCTGGATCTCTGTCTGTTCAGGGACTGCCAAGTTGTCCATTCCCTGTCATGGCCTGGAGGTAAAGCTTCAACTCTTTTTCCAACCAGGGGGAAGGTTGGTCATAGCCCTCCATGGTTGTAACCTAGCTTTTTCAGCAGTGGAACTAAGTTCCTTTGATGTCATAAGGAAACTCTTTCTCGACTTCAGTCGTTGTGGATGCAGTTTGTGCTCGTTCAGAGGATAAGTGATTTCCTGTTCCACTGCATTTCTTTCCTTGTTTGCAACTCTCTCTCTTTGAACTGGTGGTGCTGATATTCCTGCGAGGTGGTAAAACCGTTCGTCTGGAGTGGGTTTCGAGCAACCTGTTATAATTCTGCAGGTTTCGTTGAGAGCTACAACCACCTGCTTGGCATGAGTTGAATTATACCAAACAGGACAGGCATTCTCTGCCAAAGAATCGCATAGTGCCATTGCAAATGTTTGGATTGTTTAATGTTCGCTATCTCACCGTGATCCGGTCAGTTTCCAAAGGAGATTGTTCCTGGTGGAGACTTTCAATTTGCATTTCATGCAGTGCTTTTTGAAAGTGTCACTCCTAGGTATTTTCGAGCCTCACAGTGTTCCAGTTTGACCCCCGACCATACTATTTTCAACTTGCGAGTGGCTTCCTTGTTTCTCAAATGAAAAGCACACACTTGGGTCTTTGAAGTGTTTGGTTTAAGCTGGTTTGTGTTATCTGGATAGATCTTAGAGGGCGTTCGTGAGGTTGTCCTCCACCGATTCAAAATCTGCGCTCTGGGTGGCTAGAGTGAAGTCGTCAGCGTAGGAGCTGCTATCAGTGTTTGGAGTTATAGGTTGGTTGTTTGTGTATATATTAAACAGAATTGGAGCCAAAACACTCCCTTGTGGGAGGCCATTCTTCTGTAGTCTCTGTCGACTGCACCGTCCCAGAAAGTCGACAGAGAACCTGCGATTCTGCAGAAGGGAGGCGATGAGTCTGGTTAGACCTAAATCTTTGGTCAGATTGTAGACCTCGAGTAGTAGTAGCTGGTGACTGATCGTATCGTATCCTGCTGATATATACCTGCACCCTTTTCAGGGCCACAGTTAACAATTATATCAATTAACATATATACTTAATGATAATAATAACAGTGATAATGATAATAGTAATTAGAAAGTAATTTTAACAACAAAGCTTTATGAAAAATATCATTATACAAAGAAGACAAAATCTGAAGAATAATTTACAATGAACACCGCTCGCAAAGCAGGTGCAGTCCACATATGGATTTCACACTGATAGATGTGTCAGGGTGTATACGACCCTGGAGATCAGGAAAAAACACAGGAATTTTTCCATCCCAGAATTCAAAAAGATTCCCAGGTTTTTCCCAGATCTCCCAGTTGTTCCGGGTTTTCTCCGGATCTCCCAGTTGTCCCAGGTCGTAGACACCCTGACCCTGTGTGTGTACTGGGTCTAAATATTATGTAAGTTAATTAGCTCACTACAGTGTCCCCTCATGATCCCCATCCTCGTTTGATATTTGCAGAAGTTCGAGCTGATTTCGGCAGCGGCGTGCCCGACGTACCGGCCCGCCATGTCGCCCGCGGATTTCGCCGCGGGAGCTGCCGCCGACGGTGGACTGTCGACGGGGTCGGTGCTGTGCATCCTGCTGTTCGTGTTCCTAGGAGTGTACTTTGTGGGCGGAGCACTTGCCCTTCGACTGTTGCGGGGCGCCACTGGCCGGGAGATGGTACCCAACATCGAGTTCTGGTCAGCCCTGCCCGAGCTCGTCAAGGTACCGCACTGGCCTTTAGTCTGCTGTTGAAATCTGTTATTGTTGTGGTCTTCAGTCTAAAGCAGGCTCGTCCAAACTGTACCCCTGGGGCACTAGCACCCGCGATCAGCCAGCGCCCCGGGCGAATTCGTTTGTTGTTGCAGTAGTCGAGCTGTGTCGTTCAGCTGGCCGTGCAGACCGCCCGCCGTGCCACTCGACCTTATACCATTATAAGACTCAACCACGGGTTTGGATATTTTTCTAGCCATGGAAAATGTGTTAGAGTCAATCGGTTTAAAATGGGAATGCCTGACCAGTATGACGACAGATGGGAGCCCCTGCGCTACGAGGGATACGCACTGGATTCCTGGGTTATGTCAGGTCAAAAATGGCTGAAGTCGGCTGTTCCTTATTCGCGGCAGTCCATTGTCTGATATACCAGGAGGCACTTTGTGCAAAGATTGTCAACATAAAAAATGTTACGGACACAGTTCTTCGAACGGTTAATTATCTTCGATCGTATGGACTCACACATCACCAATTTAAAGAATTTCTGGCTGATCAACTCGTGGTCTCGCGGTGGCGTTTTTGCTTCCCGAGCACGAGGTCCCGGGTTCGATTCCCGGCGGGGTCAGGGATTTTTCCTGCCTCGAGATGACTGGGTGTTGTTGTTGTCGTCTTCATCATCATCATCATTTATTCCCATTACGGCCGGAGGAAGGCAATGGCAAACCACCTCCACTAGGGCCTCGCCTATTAAAGGCGGTGGCCGGCCGCAGTGGTCTCGCGGTTCTAGGCGCTCAGTCCGGAACCGCGCGACTGCTACGGTCGCAGGTTGGAATCCTGCCTCGGGCATGGATGTGTGTGCTGTCCTTAGGTAAGTTAGGTTTAAGTAGTTCTAAGTTCTAGGGGACTGATGACCACAGATGTTAAGTCCCATAGTGCTCAGAGACATTTCGTAAAGCGTAGCGGGTCGCCCGCGTCACTCCCTGCACTCTCTAAACAAGCATGGGAATCATCATCATCATCATCATCATCATCATCATCATCATCATCATCATCGAAGCGGAATACCCGAATATCCCCCACCACACCGAATTAAGATGGCTGAGCAGAGGGAAGGTGCTTCATCGGTTTTTCTCCTTGAGGGATGAAATAAATACCTTTTTGAAATGAAAGGACGTCCAGAAGAATTACTTTGTGATCCTAAGTGGGTGGCAAATTAGGCTTTTCTGAATGTCCTTACTGGTCATTTAAATACTTTGATTTTCGCCTTGGAGTGAAATGTTCACTCAGTTGCTGATTTAGTGCAGATGATTCAAGCACTTAAAAAAAACTTATTTTGTGGGGAAAACAGCTGTGCAAGAAGAATTGTGGACACTTTCCTGCACTAGACAGTGTTAAAGAAATGTGGATTTTTCAGATTATGTTGAAATCATTTGCGAATTACAAGAACAGTTTGAAAGCAGGTTTTTGGAGATAATTGAGCTTCAACCGGCCTTATATATATTTGTTCGCCCGTTTCCCCTTCGGGGAGAGAACGTCTCACGAGTGCTTCAACTAGAGCTGATTGACCTGCAGTGCGATATCCGCCTGAAGAACAGCTTTCTTATGTGTAAAACTTTGGATGACTTTTACAGATGTCTTCCACGAGAAAAATATCCTCTTTTGCACAAGCATGCGGCCGAATTTCTTTCAATGTTAGGTTCTATGTATATTTGTGAGCACTTTATCTCTCTTTTAAAGCTTGCTAAAACTAAGAACTGTTCATTAGTTGGCGATAAAAGTTTGAGTGATTCTTTGAGGTTAGCAATCTCACGGAATATTGTACCAAACCTAGACAAAATAGTTTCCTCGGAAAAGAAAAAACGTGTAAAATGTTAATTGTCTTCTTTAACAATGTTGACTGTAAGAATTAAAGGGCTTTATAACCTTAATTCTATTTTTAATAGGTTTTCAAAACTTGGTCAGTTAAAATTATTATGTACAAAACAGCAAACTAAGGGTCCGATTTCTAAACTCTGAAAAGGGATACAAAAAGCTATAGCACGAAGTATAACAAAAAGTATTTACTTGTAACTACTAACAGTAAGAATGAGACACTATATCTTACATAAAACTATTTCTAAAATATAATATTTTGTTTATGTAGGATCAGACCGCGGGACAGTTCAGCGCAGAGCAGTGGTGTGCGGTCTCACTCACTCTGCAGCTCTCTCTCTCTCTCTCTCTCTCCCTCTCTCTCTCTCTCTCTGTTCCATACCTCAGTACCTCATTAGATAAAAACTGAACCCTTCCATAGGATCACTTTGCTGTCTCTCTCTCTCTCTCTCTCTCTCTCTCTCTCTCTCTCTCTCTTTTTCTCTTTCTCCTATGGCGGCACTAGCGACACACGGTCGCGGACGGGGCACTGAACTACAGTGCCTTGCGCCAGCGGGGCGTGGGCGTGGGCGCACCGGCCGGGTGCAATTCTTGGATGAGCCTGGTCTAAAGCCTGGTTTGATGCAGTTCTCCGTGCTAATCGATCCTGTACAAGCCTCTTCACCTCTGTATAAATCCTGCAACCGACATCCACTCGGATCTACTTATGTACTCGAGCATTCGTCCCCCTCTACAACTTTTATCCTCCAAACTTTGTTCAGTTACCGAATCAACGATTGCTTGTGTCCTATCAACCAATTACTTTTTTTAGTCAAGTTTTCCATATATTTAAGTTCTGTCTTATGTCATTGAGTGTCTCCTCATTATCCTTGTCTAAACTGTTTATTGTCCACGTCCACATCTGTGATCTGTCCAAGGCTACACTCTTTGTAAATACCTTCAGAAAAGACTATACTTAAATCTGTATTCAATGTTAACAAGTCTATCTTCTTCAGAAACATTTTTCTTGCCATAGCCAGTCTACATTTTATATCCTCTTTACTTCGGCCGTCGTGTAATTTACTGCCCAAATACAGTAGAACTCTTTGTTTCCATTAGCATCACCTAATTTAAACTGACTACATTCTATTATCATTGTTTTGCTTTTATTGGTGTTCATCTTACATCGCACCGAGCGAGGTGGCGCAGTGGCTAGCATACTGGACTCGCATTCAGGACGACGACGGTTCAATCCCGCATCTGGCCATCCTGATTTAGGTTTTCCGTAATTTCCCTAAATGGTTCCTTTGAAAGGGCACAGGCCGACTTCCTTTCCTAGTCCGACGAGACCGATGACCTCGCTGTCTGATCTCCTCCCTCAAACAACCCAACCCCACTCAACCCAACTTATATCCTCCTTTCACAACACTGTCCATTCTGTTCAAATGCTCTTCAATGTTCTTTACTGTCCCTGAGAAAATTGCTGTGTTATCACCAAACTTCAAACCATTTTTATTTCTTCTCCATGATCATTAATTCCTCCTCAAGATTTCTCTTCAGTTTCCTTCAGTATGTGCTCAGTGTACAGATTGAATAACACTGGGGATAGGCTGCAAACCTGTCTTACTTTCTTCTCAATCACTGCTTACTTTTCGTGCCCCCTCAACTCTTGTGACTGCTGTCTGGTTTCTGTACAAGTTGTAAATAGCCTTTTGCTCCATATTTTACTGCTGCTACCTTCAGAATTTCAAAGAGAGTATTCCAGTCAACATTGTCAAAAACATTTCTCTAAGCCTACAAATGCTGTAGTTGTAAGTGTGCCTTTCCTCTTTATGAGAAGTCACGGGCTCAGTGTTGCAAGTTCCTACACTTCTCTGGAATGGAGAGCTTTTTGGCAGGAGGAAAACTGGTGCACGTTGCTGGAAAAGGTATATAACTACCGAGTGAGGTGGTGCAGGGGTTAGCACACTGGACTCACATTCGGGAGGATGACGGTTCAATTGTGTGTCTGGGCATACCGATTTAGGTTTTCCGTGATTTCCTTAAATTGCTCCAGGAAAATGCCAGGACGGATCCTTCAGAAAGTCACAGCCAACTTCCTTCCCCATCCTTCCCTAATCCGATGAGACCGATGACTGGGCTGTTTGGTCTCCTCCCCCAAAACAACCCAACCCAAAACTACAAACCTTCTCCAGACAATGCCCTTTATTTTGCAAATAACAGTGTGTGAATCAAGTCATTACTTGTTGTGATCAGACATTCCAAACACTTGGACAAACATTCATTTTTGTATAGATAAAAGCTGGTAGCTTAATATTTACCTGGTTATGGTTGTACTGTTGAAGTAAATGTTTACCTCTGTATGTAAATAGTGAATCCTATTCACAGTACATTACTGCTTGTCGTGGAGCTTGTATGAACACTGTTATGTGCCATGTTGCTAACAGAACTTTCAAATCTCTGAATGTGGATATTCAGATGATTTGTAGAAAGATTGGCAAATGATATATATTTCTAAATTTATTTTTAGTCAGTAGGGATTCCCATTTATTGCGTAAGTTAAATGGGAGTTTAAATAACTAGTTCTTTCCCCCTCCCCTTCTTGTCCCCCCCCCCCCCCCCCCAAACCTACTGAGCTAGCAGCCCTATCCTGCTGTTCCCACCGTGTCCCTAAACACTGGTGCAAGCAGCACCACACTGAAATATGCTCACTATTTTTATACACTTGAATTTAGCATATTTCGTGACAGTCCTCACTTTTCCGTGAAATGTTTATAAGGTGATATTTGAGTTTTATGTGTTGGCTTCAGTCGTCTAGTGAAAGTACGATTCCATAATGCTGTTTCGTCGGCTGCGGAAATGTCCCGGTTCAATGCGTTTGCCTCATTTTTGTTGCTTCAAATACCATTTTTCCGAATGTGTTTCCTTCTTGATGTTTATATAAAAAAGTAGTAGAATAACTCATTTTTGCTGGTCCGTTGCAAATTATTATAACGGGGACGTGAACATTGTTCCACCGTCACACACCGAGTGTTCACTGTCGACTGACTACGGTCAAAGATGACTCCAGTGTCAAAGACATTTCACACAATACACAAGCTTCCACTTGTAACCAGTCTCTTTAATATTCTTTGTCACATCTACTAATATTAATCAATATGCAGTCACTCTCTAACATATAAGCAAATTAGCACAAAATAAGGCAAATTACAATTCACAAAAAGTATTCTGACAAAAATATAAGAGAACATTTACAACCTCCCTCATTATATTTGGTATCAACAAATCCGGTAGAAAATAACACATCACCCAGATCCATTACAACACCCTCCCCCACCCGTACCCTCCTACCCCTCCCCCTACCCCTCCCCCTCTCTGGCTCGGCCTCCTCAGCTCCACCACCTAGACTGCTTCTCCTATGAGGCACTGTCATACCGCAATGGTAACAGCGGTTGCCACGAGATCACCAAAAAAGTAAGTGCTGTCAACTTTATTTAGTGCCCGGATGGGATGCCGTCCGGGTCTGCAGAGTGTTGTGGGCTATCAGGGTGCACTCAGTCTTTGTGGGGTCAGTTGAGGAGCTACTCGACTGAGAAGTAGCGGCTCTGCTTATGAAAGCTGACAATGGCCAGGAGAGCGGTGTGCTGAACCCGTGACCCTCCATATCTGCATCCAGTGATGCCTGTTAGCTGAGAATTAAATGGCTGTCAGTCCGTACCGTTGGGCCTTCTGAGACGTTTGGATGGAGGAAGAGATGAGGTGCCATTGCTGTAGGCAGTCGGGTGTCGAGACAGTGGTCTTGTTTGTTTGTGTGTGTGTGTGTGTGTGTGTGTGTGTGTGTGTGTGTGATGCTTTTGTTTGCTGTGTGTTTTGCTACTGTAGAAGAAGGGATTTTGGCCGAAAGCACAAATGCATACCATTCTTTTTGTTGTGCCTGTGTGCGACTCAGCATCAGGGTCTCATCTACATGGTCAGTAGCAATCTACCAATTTCGTAATATTGTCACTATTTGTATTTTTTGTTGATAAAAAAAGTGAATTTAGAATAAACTTGGCAATTCACTATCACAGTACTAAAAATAGAAATAATGTTCACGTAGACATCATGTGCCAATGTTAACACCATGACATTGCCAACTACAACTGAAATGGGGCATGTGACCGTCGGCACTGGACGTCGAGACAATGGCAGAGCATTTGACAATCTGACAAGTCCCGATATCTCCTCCATCGTGCCGATGAGACGGCACAAATCCGTCATTTTTCATGGGAACAGCACCTCGACACTTGTACCGTGCGACAGAGAAAAGCTGGCGGCCCCCTCATTATGCCTCGGGGGAATATTCGTACGGACATGTGTGTATCCGGTGGAGCTCGGCACCGTGACAGTCGAGGAGTATCGTACGCTGGCTGCAGACTGTGTACACCTCTTTACGATGACATTTCCTGATGGCGGTGGCATTTTTCGACACAACAATGCACCGTGGTGAATTTCAATTGGTGTGCTGGGGCCCCGGTTCACCAGATCTGAGCCTAATCACACACATGTGGGATGTTATTTAATGTGGCCTTAGAGCTCTTCATTCACCTCCCCAGGATTTATGGGAATTAGGAGCGTCGCGTGTGCAGATGTGGCGCCAAGTCCCTCCGGCGATCTACCGGGGCCTCGTTGCTTCTGTGCCACGACGTGTTCCCACAGTTATCAATGCCAAAGTGGGTATACTGGCTATTAGGTAGGTAGTCGTAATGTTCTGGCTGATCAGTGTAATATCAATGAGTCACTGTTGGAATTGGCTAACGCCTACAAATAACCAGGTATATCACTTTGTAGGGATACAAAATGGAATGATCACATAGGCTCAGATTTGGGTAAAGCAGGTAGTTCACTTTGGTTTATTGGTTAAATACTGGAGAAGTGCATTTACTCTACAAAGGAGATCCCTTACAAATAATTAGTACGACCGGTTGTATAAAACTGCTTAAGGGGGGTTAGGACGTAAAACGGGCCGAATTAGAGCAGGAGAGGCACCACAGGACATTTTAATTTCCACTGTCTATACTTTTACAAGTAAATTCATAAAACTTTGTCAGCATGATCAGGAAGGATTCAGGATTCACACTCGTAGCAGCGGAAGTTCAATAACATAACAAATGCAGCCTACAGTAAGTGAAAAAATGATGAAATTTCAAATCTGAAAAAAAAAAAAAAAAAAAAAAACAATTACTTCGTTATGTTTTTGCACTTCCACTGCTATGAATCTGAATCCTGAATCCTTCCTGGTCATGCTGACAAAGTTTGAATTTATTTGTAAAAGTATAGACAGTAGAAAAATAAAGTGTCCTGTGGTGCCTCTCCTGCTCCAAGTCGGCCTGTTTGACATCCTACCCCCCATTAAGTTCATGGGACCTGTACTAAATAGGACTAACGGGGGATTTTGAATGAATACAGAGAAGGGTAGCACAAATGGTCACAGATTTGTTCGATCTATAGGAGAGTGTCACACAGGTACTCGAGGAACTGAACAGGGAGACTCTTGAAGTTAGACGTAAACTATCCCGAGAAAGTCTATTAACAAAGTTCCAAGAACACTACAACTCCCTACATATCACTCACGTAGGAATCACGAGGATAAGATTAGAAAAACTACTGCACACACAGAGGCGTTCAAACAAACATTCTTCCTGCACTCAATACATGAACGGAACAGGAGGAAACCCTAATAAGTGGTGCAAGGAGACGTACTCTCCGCTATGCACTTCACAGTGGTTTGTAGAGTACAGATGTAGATGTAGCTGATGCACTCCAGGGAACGATCAGGTATTTTCAATGCCGAGGCACGGCTGGCAGTGTAATGGTGAAATCTGCAGACAAGTTTTGGACGCACATCCTAGGCTCGCTCTGTAGTCTGCCGTGTCCTTCAACTCCTGGACTTTTCTTCTTAGCTTGAGATGCAGCAGCCCTGAATTTTTGCACACTCATCTGACATTCTGGGGACTTTATCACATTTCAACTCACAATAGTGACAAAAGGGTTGCAGAACTGTGACGGGAGACTTGTTACTTTTGAAATACCTCTCAGCAGTGATAGTCTCAACTCCAGGAGGCCAAGCTTTCCTGAATGCCAATGTCCAGTTCTAGCCCACTCCTATTGTTAACTGTGGGAGTTATTGCAAGAGGTTTTGTATGTAGCAAAGCTTTACAAAAATAAAACCCCTATTGTGCTCTGAAGGGACCCTAACACATTCAATATTATCTGGCTATAATACCCTGAACAATATTATGTCAAACCTTCAATATATTTATTGATCCTCACTCCAGCAATAATATTGTCATTATTTTCAGTTTTCCAGTTTGTGAACAGAGCGAGGTGGCGCAGTGGTTAGCACACTGGACAGCACACTGGACTCGCATTCGGGAGGACGATGGTTCAATCCCGTCTCCAGTCATCCTGATTTAGGTTTTCCGTGATTTCCTTAAATCGTTTCAGGCAAATGCCGGGATGGTTCCTTTGAAAGGGCACGGCCGATTTCATTCCCAATCCTTCCCTAACCCAAGCTTGGAGCTCCGTCTCTAACGACCTCGTTGTCGACGGGATGTTAAACACTGCCCACCACCACCAGTTTGTGATAAAATTTCGTCAAGACGTGATGTCAGACGAGAAGAAAGTGTGTGCCATAGCCTTGTTAGAATTCACCGAGCGAGTGAGCGCAGTGGTTAGCACACTGGACTCGCATTCGGGAGGACGACTGTTCAATCCCACGTCTGGCAATCCTGATTTAGGTTTTCCGTGATTTCCCTAAATCGCTGGGATGGTCCCTTTGAAAGGGAACAGCCGACTTCCTTCCCTAATCTGATGAGACCGATGACCTTGCTGTTTGGTCTCTTCCCCCATACAACCCGACTGTTAGAATTGGCTGGCAAGAACAAACAACCAAAAACAGTGAAATAGCAGAAATGGATTTGTGAGTGGTTAAAGAAAGGAATGACTTTTCACATATGAATCTGTTGACAGGAATATGAACTGCAGGTCCAAAAGACTTCTTAAATTATTATCGAATAAGCCCTGAATGATACGACAAATAGTGTGTGATTATAAAATCGAAAAACAAAACACAATTACGGTGGAGCCGTAGATCCTTCTGTGACTGTCGAGCAATACGGTGTATAAATGTCTGTCGTTCCAGCACCTGACCGCATGCTATCCTCCACTTTTTGCAGCTCCTCACAGAAATTTATTGTCTTGTGTTAATTTTCTTTTTTGTATCTTCAATTTTTGCTTCCGTATACTGCAAGCGATAGATGCCTAATAATTGCCGATAACCGTCAAACTTCTCACCCACGTCTAAGTAATCAGGTGACCTTCGGTTCTGTAGACGAGCATTACTAGTGTAACATTCAGTAAACTGCAACATTAATTGTCTGTTCATTGCTGTACTTACCTTTCAACATGGATTCGAGACTGATATGAGGTGCAAATCTAAACAGTACTTCTGCGATACACACTAGCACATTGGGGTTGTTTTGCAAACAACTGAACAGCAAATACTGTCAAACCAGAGAACATTCTCGGGCCCATCAAAACTGCTCTGGCAATATTTCCGAATTGACAATACAGCAATACCCACCCTCAGACTGTCAATATATTGTCAATAGTATTGAACGTGTGCAGGCCGTTTTACTCCAGTCAGGTGCTGTTTATATCTATTACTTCATCCTTAACAACTAAGCAGTTTTGTGGATTTCAGGAAACCCTTGACCGTGTAGGATGTGCCAGGAGCAATAGTAAATATTCGGGGATATGACAGAATCAATCATTTGAAGCAAAAATTTCTAGTAAACATGGGCTCTAAAATACATACCGTAAGTACTGTGAGAATTTCTTCATCTTTGATACTGTTATACGAATCTCTTCTACTGCAAACTCTTTGTTTTCCATATTTTGACAGCTGGTAGTATGGATATGAAAACAAGGTAAAAAAAAGTCCAGTAAATATAGGCTCAACATACCTTCAGAGCTGTGAGCACTTGTACATCTTCACTGCCACAAAACACGCCTCTTCGAGTGAAAAAATGTGCATAGCTCGTAAGATATGCATTATAGAGCACATGTTGACTTAACATTTTTACTACCAATGATTGTTCCTTCCCTGAACATTGACCATTCCTCCTGAGGCACCCTGTACACTGAAAAACTTATAATCTGTTTACTAGGAACATTTATTTTAACTGTAATTTATATGCCTCATCCCAGATGTTGTGACAAATTGTAGTAGGAATGAATGGTACCTAAGAATTTCTAGCTTTCTGTCTGGTGGTAATCTGCTGAAGACTTTTATACCAACTTCATTCAGAATCTTAGACAGGGGCACAAAGTCTATATGGAAATTCGTTTTAGTTCTACATCTACAACTATGTGATTACTCTGCTATTCACAATAAAGTGCCTGGCAGAGGGTTCAATGAACCACCTTCATGCTATCTCTGTACCGTTCCACTCTCGAACGGCACGCGGGGAAAATGAGCACTTAATTTTTTTTTCTGTGGGAGCCCTGATTTCTCTTATTTTATCGTGATGATCATTTCTCCCTATGTAGGTGGGTGCCAACAAAATGTTTTCGCAATCAGAGGAGAAAAGTGGTGATTGAAATTTCATGAGAAGACCCCTTACACAATGAACAATGCCTTTCTTTTAATGATTGCCACTCCAATTCACATATCATGTCTGTGACACAATCTCCCCTATTTTACGATAATACAAAACGAACTGCCCTTCTTTGTACTTGTTCGATGTCATCCGTCAGTCCCACCTGATGTGGATCCCACACCGAACAGCAATACTCCAGAATATGGCGGACAAGCGTGGTGGAAGCAGTCTCTTTAGTAGACCTGTTGCACCTTCTAAGTGTTCTGCCAATGAATCGCACTCTTTGGTTTGCTCTACCCACAATATTATCTACGTGATCGTTCCAATTTAGGTAATTTGTAATTCTAATTCCTAAGTATTTAGTTGGATTTACTGCCCTCAGATTTGTGTGACTTATCGAAGTTTCTTTTAGTACTCATGTTAATAACTTCGCACTTTTCTTTATTCAGGGTCAATTGCCACTTTTCGCACCATACACATATCTTATCTAAATCATTTTTCAATGCATTTTGATCATCTGATGACTTTACAACTACTCAGATTGTCTCCTATGTTGTTAATATAGATCAGGAACAATAGAGGGCCTATAACACTTCCTTGGGGAATGCCGGATATTACATCTGTTTTACTCTATGACTTTCCCTCTATTACTACGAACTGTGACCTTTATGACAGGAAATCACGAATCCAGTCGCTCAACTGAGGCAATACTCCATAGGCAGTTTTATTAGAAGACACTTGTTAGGAACGGTGTCGAAAGCCTTCTCGAAATCTAAAAATGTGTAATCAATTTGACATCCCCTGTCAATAGCACTTATTACTTCATGAGTATAAAGAGCTAGTTGTGTTTCACGAGAACGATATTTTCTGAATTCGTGCTAACTATATGTCAATAAATCATTTTCTTTGAGGTACTTCATAATGTTCGAATAAAGTATATGTTCTAAAACCTTACTGCAAATTGACATTAGTGATATAGGCCTGTAATTCAGCAGATTACTCCTAGTTCCCTTTTTGGGTATTGGTGTACTTGAGCAATTTCCCAGTCTTCAGGTACGTACCTTTCTGTGAGCTAGTGGTTGTATATAATTGCTAAATATGGAGCTATTTTATCAGCATACTCTGAGAGGGACCTGACTGGTTTACAATCTATAACCATATTTGTGAATATTGCAGTTCAGTATAAGTTCACTCTTATTAGTAACTGCAAACACTACTAGAGAGTAAATGTGTGACTGCCTGAGTGCAGGAATTGCAAGACACTTGGAGAATCTTTTTGAGATTGTCGTGTTTCATTCTTTTTACTTCTCACTGTAGGACAGGGGTCATATTGTAAAAACAGCAACTAACTTTAAAAAAAAATCTGTTACCATGTAAACCCCATGGGCAGTCATTTTCTCTCCAGCCCCACCCCCTTTTCCAAACTCTCCGTTCCCTGTCTCCGCCTTCCTCTTGCCCCCCCCCCCCCCCACCCCTTGGCACCATTCTCTCTCTCTCTCTCTCTCTCTCTCTCTCTCTCTCTCTCTCTCTCTCTCTCTCTCTCTCTCTCTCAGTTCCATACCTCAGTACCTCATTAGATAAAAACTGAACCCTTCCATAGGATCACTTTGCTGTCCGCCCACTCAACTATTAAAATCCTGTTTCCTAGGAGCAGGTAGATGTGTCAAGTTGAAATTTGTCAAGTGCTAAGATCTGTACTCAGTTGGCAATGTAGTAAATGTAAGCTTCAAAGTCAATGCAGTCGAAAGATATGGCCATTTATATTGCATATTTTGATACTCGTAAGACTCACTCATCAGAAATTGTAGGGTGCTTCCCATTGACTGAGAATTATGAGATTTGACAAGAAGCAAGTATTCACAGGACAACCAAAAGAAGAAATCCGAAAAGTGTAAATTTGTGATACGACACACGAAAAAATTTGTTATTTTTTATCCGATTATGTCTGTCTGTCTGCTAAGGCCACTTTTCCTCAGGTATCAATGTGAAATTACTGTCACATACTAAAGTCTACGGTCCTGTGGCAGTGTAAGAAATGTGAGCTACTGAGTCAGTGCTATCAAAAGATACGGCCGTCTATGTCGCATATATCGATTATCGCAAACTCACTGGTAAAAATTTTTAAGGTATTTGCTTTAGACCTGGAATCATGAAATTTGATAAGAAGTGAGGTTTCACAGTACAAGTAAAGGTAAAAATCTTAAACAAGTTCATTTCTAATTAAATTATAGGAATAATTTGTTTTTTCATTCTCAAAAGTCTTGTAATTACTGGAACCAATATGTGTTGTAATTACTGGGACCGATATGTGATCCGTATCGATAACAGGCAAAAATAGTCAAGATTCTCGATTCTGCAGTTGATGAACTCTCTGTGTACATAATTAAGTTATCACGGAATCTACAGTGCATTAGGATTTCAGTATATACACTACTGGCCATTAAAATTGCTACAGCAAGAAGAAATGCATATGATGAACAGGTATTCATTGGGCAAATATATTATCCTAGAACTGACATGTGATTACATTTTCACGCAATTTGGGTGCATAGATCCTGAGAAATCAGTACCCACAATCACCACCTCTGGCCGTAATAATGGCCTTGATACGCCTGGCCATCGAGTAAAACAGAGCTTGAATGGCATGTACAGGTACAGCTGCCCATGCAGCTTCAACACGATACCACGTTCATCAAGAGTAGTGACAGGCATATTGTGACGAGCCAGTTGCTTGGACACCATTGACCAGACGTTTTCAATTAGTGAAAGATCTGGAGAATGTGCTGGCCAGGGCAGCAGTCGAACATTTTCTGTATCCAGAAAGGCTCGTACAGGACCTGAAACATGCAGTCGTGCATTATCCTGCTAAAATGTAGGGTTTCCCAGGGATCGAATGAAGGGTAGAGCCGCAGGTCGTAACATATCTGAAATGCAACGTCCACTGTTCAAAGTGCCGTAAATGCGAACAAGAGGTGACCGAGACGTGTAACCAATGGCACTCTATACCATCACGCCGTGTGATACGCCAGTATGGCGATGATGAATACACACTTCCAATGTGCGTTCACCGCGATGCCACCAAACACGGGTGCGACCATCGTGATGCTGTAAATGGAACGTTGATTCATCCGAAAAAATGACGTTTTGCCATTTGTGCACCCAGGTTCGTCGTCAAGTACACCATCGCAGGCGCTCCTGTCTGTGATGCAGCGTCAATGGTAACCGCAGCCACGGTCTCAGAGATGATAGTCCGTGCTGATGCAAACGACGTCGAACTGTTCATGCAGATGGTTGTTGTCTTGCAAACGTCCCCATCTGTTGACTCAGGGATCGAGGCATGGCTGCACGATCTGTTACAGCCGTGCGGATAAGATGCCTGTCATCTCGACTGCTAGTGACATGAGGCCGTTGGGATCCTGCATGGCGTTCCATATTACTCTTCTAAACCCACCGATTCGATATTCTGCTAACAGTCACTGGATCTCTACCAACACGAGAATGTCACAATATGATAAACAGCAATTTTGATAGGCTAAAATCCGACCTTTATCAAAGTCGGAAACATGATGGTAAGCATTTCTCCTCCTTACACGAGGCATCACAAAAATGTTTCACCAGGCAACGCCAGTCAACTGCTGTTTGTGTATGAGAAATCGGTTGGGAAACTTTCCTCATGTCAGCACGTTGTAGGTGTCGCCACTGGCACCAACCTTGTGTGAATGCTCTGAAAAGCTAATCATTTGCATATCACAGCATCGTCTTCCTGTCGGTTAAATTTCGCATTTGTAGCACGTCATCTTCGTGGTGTAGCAATTTTAATGGCCAGTAGTGTATTTTACACTCTACCCTTTTGTCTTATGCAGCTGGTGTGCCATCTGTTGCAAGACCAGTCTTTTTCCTGCCTCCTCTCCCTTGCTCTCGTCTCTATTGCTGCCAGCCCAGCAGCCCAAGCTTTCAATAATCAGTAACACCACAGGAGTGTGCGTTTCATTCTCTGTGTGTGTATGGATGAGTGTACTTTTGCTAGTAATAGTACAAGAGATCAAAAGTGAATGGAAATACTGTTTCCTGTTAAGTATTTCTATGCTCCACGCATCTTTCTAAAAATGATCTCAATGTGTAGATTAAGGGATGAAAACTTCTCTTGGCTACATGGACTGTAGCAAAATTTGTTTGAATGCTGCATGGCAAGCAGTAACATACTGCGAATAGGACTCGGGTGTAGGGAAGTAATTTCTCTGAGAGATACCAAAGTCATCAAGTAAATATGAAGCTAGTAATAGCGGGTGAACAGCAGCTATATAGCAAAAATGTGGAAACAGCAGCCTTCTTACTGATTAAATTTAGATAGAATAAATTCGAATAGCATTATGCAGTGTAATGATCTGGTGTTAATTTAAATCTTGATTTGTTTCACATACCTGATGATTATCCGTCTCGATAGGACCCACAGAACTCAATTAATTAATTAATTAATTAATGAAAATTACTGTTGTTTAGTTATCAACTTATAAATAATACCCTTACTGTGTACTTGAGTAGAATAATTTTTTTCACTTTAGCAGCATTACCCTGGAAGCTTATACCATCAAACATAATTAAGTGAAAGTGTACAATATATGCTAGTAATTTTGGTTAAAAGAACTGAACTATGCAAATTACATTACCAAAACTACATACACAAAAAAAGCCTATCTATTGATGCAAAATTAAAACACTATAAAACAGTTACACAACCAGAAATAACATATGCAGCACAAACTATCTTCAAAACAACTAATACAGCAGAAATTGACAGAATACTAAAAATAGAAAGAAGAATAATTAGGACATGTATAAAATAAAATAACAGTATAAAATAAATGGACATTGGAGAATAGCATCAAATGAAACAGTATATAAGAAAATAGAACCAGTCATGAGCACGATCAGGAAGAAACGCATCTCATTCTTTGGACATCTGATGAGAACTCCAGAAAACAGAATTAGTAAAAAAAATAATACAAAAATTGTGGGATAGCAAGAGTGACATTAAATGGATCACAGAAATTAAGGAAGATATAAAAGAACTCCAAATTACAGTAGATGACCTAAAAAACAAGACAGAGAAAACCAGAATACTGCAAGGCCCGCAGACCAGACTACAAATGAAAATCAATGAAAGGAGTGCAGGAAGAGTGGTCTCAGATGAAGAAAGAAAGAAAATATCTGAAAGAATGAAGAAATTTTGGGCAGACAGAAGAGCAAAACACCTTTCATATAAGAATAGACTCTAATAATTAATTACCTAAATATCATATTAAGTTAGTGTTGATCCAAATTGGATCTCGGTGTAACAACTTGTTTACAACTTTGTATTTTTGATTAAAGTGGTCCAATGAAGGCCATAAAATAAATAATAATAATTTTGGTTAAAACTTTGTCACAAGCCGTCCATGCTCGAACATCAACAAGGGTGCTGGTAACACCAGTCACAAGCAGTCATGGGGGAAGTCGCAGTACCCAAACAGCTGATACAGTCGCAGATGGTGCTACTATGTTGTTTGGATTGTGGGGAAAATGTTTATTTTCTCCTTTTCCCACATCTTGGGAATTGTGTTGCACATATACTGGACACAAGTAAACAGATAGTTTCATTTTCCATTACTATCAGCTTCTAAGTTTCCACAGACCATTGGCTATGCCACTGCAACCAAGGCTTCAACTTCAGGGAGATTCCATGGTGACTAGCGTAACATTTTGAAATCAGTGTTTTATTATGTTGACTTGTTATCAGTCTATAAACCCATATTTTCTTTTGTAAATCATCATTATAAATTGTGTTATTCAGGCAAAGATCTTGAAGTGTTATTTAAGCAGGGAAGAGTGCTAAAGTTAAAGAACAAGAATGTAATTTATGTTGTGACTCATGTTACAAATTTGGGACATCCTATTCCTAATGTGCACTGTAGGTCAAAAGTGTCCTCAAACTATTAGAAATATGGATTTGGTTTTTAGCACAGAAAATGCATATTAGGTTGCTGTTCAGATGACAGAGTTGCAGATTTCTAAAATTATTTATACCATGTGAAATACTGTAATATACTGAAAAAGCCGCATAACTTGTGTTAGTTGCTACTGCTGGTTAGAAAAACTTCTTTCTTACAAGCGGAGAAATGAAAATATGACATTATGTGCCAAATAAGATAAACTTAACATTAACATTTCGCTTTTCAACACTATGAAAAATTATAAGAGCATGACATCTGGGAAGATGAACTTTAAATTCAGTTAAGTCAGAGAACTGAAAATATCCTCTCGCATTGACATCAAGTGGATTAATTTTATCAGATTTTACAGGCCCTTTCCAATAGAGCCCAGCACACTCCCTTGCACTGATTAAGTAAGAATGTCAAAAATCTGCACACACTTCTCCAGCACTGAATTTACTGTCATGGTCTACTTTGTACCAGTTTCCAATTTTCACACTTTCTATAATTTCTTCATTATGATGATCTGCAGCAGCAAAATTCTTTGGAGACATCAGATATGTTTGTAGCACTCCTTTCTGGTAGCACTCCTTTCTGTTGGTGAAAGCAGTGAATGCTTGTTATGTTTGGTACTGATGGTGCTGAAGAAAATATTTGAGCCAGATTAAGTTTCACATTGATTCCTTGAATTTTGTCAATAGACACACAAAAAACCTGCATAGTTGTGGTACTCGCAGCTACCTGAGTGAAAGTTGATGCACCACCTACTGTGGATTTTCGCTTTTTTGCTCCATTCCCTAATACCCATTCTGCAAGTGCACCAATTACATCTACGGCTTCTTTACTATTGGATGTAGCAAATGAGTCCAATAGATTTCCACATTATAAAAGGATCGAAATTGAGGTACAGCAGCAGTAATATATTTGTTTTTAAATTGTGGGGTAGGTCCACCTGACTAGATTGAAACTACCTTCACATTTTCAGGTATAGTCGATAGTACCTTGCTAATGTAAGCAATTGCAGGACTCAAGCCGTGGCTTTATCCAGAGCACTGTGTGACTTATACAGTGACAAAACTGCTTTATTAGGTTGCTGATCTTGCATCTTATGTTGCCTGTGTTTTCTAACTCTCTCCCAATTTTTAGCTCTTCTTTCTTCTAATAACAGCCCTTGTTTATGCTGATTCAACTGTAGAAACTTTTGTTTCTGCTTCTGCTGGCTTTTTCGAGCTTCTTCCAGATACTTCTTAAATTATTCATGTTTTCCTTCTTTCTCTAACTTTTCCCTCTTCCTACTCTGTCTTTCTGCTGCTAGGGCATCCTCTTTTTCCAATCTTAAAATAATACAACTGTGACTCAAATGATGATACTCATATTACACATTTAATTTTCTGTTTTTACCATGTCGGTTGAAATTAAGAAATTTTTAGTAGTGATATTAGTTACACAGTCACACTAACAAGTAAATTACTGAACAAGATGAATTTATCTCTGATATCTCTCTTGGTACAAAAACTTAATGACATGAAAGTGACTCATGTTACATGAAAGTTCGTACTGTTGTATTATATTATTTAGCTCAACCTATAATTTGCCTACTTCAGTTTTATACTCTTTATGCAATACATTAGAGTATGTAACAGTAATATAAACAGTTATATGCTAATTCTTACCTGCGAATTAGTTGACATGAAGGTCCAAAATCTCCAATATTTCACACTCTCATCACATGAAAAACATATGGCATTATAAAAAGGCTAAAAATTATGGAGGGAAAGCAATAATGGGCCACAAACGATTGTTGATATACAGTAGAAAGTCCAGCCTCTTCAAAAAATATATATATAAAGTACCAAATCTTAAACTTTAAAATATTGTAAGTGTGTTCTGCTTTACATGGAATACTCCTTCACATTTGTCAGCTTTACCCACTTGCAACTAAATTGTGACATTCCAACCTAACTAGACCTCAGGTTATGCTACAGATCACTCTGTCAGTACAATCTACATACTACCTTTGAGACAAAACCATTAATAATATTTCACCACAGAAGGTTCAGACGTGCTGTCCAGGGTGTTTCAAAACTCGATCTGAAAACTTCGAGAATGGAATCCCCGTACAAGAAGAAGGAAGAATGTCCAGTAAACATGGGCTCTTCATCTCCGATACTGTGAAACAAATCTCTCTTACTACAAGCTATTTGCTTTCCATATTTTCGGAGGAGGTAATATGGACATGAACAAGGAAAAAAAAAAAATGAAACTTCCTGGCAGATTAAAACTGTGTGCTCAACCGAGACTCGAACTCGGGACCTTTGCCTTTCGCGGGCAAGTGCTCTACCAACTGAACTACCCAAGCACGACTCACGCCCGGTACTCACAGCTTTACTTCTGCTAGTATCTCGTCTCCTACCTTCCAAACTTTACAGAAGCTCTCCTGCAAACGTTGCAGAACTAGCACTCCTGAAAGATAGGATACTGCGGAGACATGGCTTAGCCACAGCCAGGGGGATGTTTCCAGAATGAGATTTCACTCTGCAGCGGAGTGTGCGCTGATATGGAACTTCCTGGCAGATTAAAACTGTGTGCCCGGCCGAGACTTGGACTCGGGAACTTTGCATTTTGCAGGCAAGTGCTCTACCAATGGTGTACTAAAAGCACTAATCTACAGTTATCCACGTCAGTGTACTCGAGAACTTGCAAGTGTGACGAACTGTGATCACTCCACCGTCGTGCGACATTTGCGCACAGTGGGGAAAGGTTCAGACAGCAGATGCACAGGTACCACACACTCTGAGCCAAAATCACAAAAATTAACAGGTGTCTTTATGTGCATTCTGCTTGCTCGTCATCAGTTTCTTGTGAACAACACCGAGCATTCCCTTCCTGTGCAATTACTGGTGACGAGAAATGGTGCCTTCGTGCTAACGTAGGGAAAAGAGAGGAATGGTTGAGCCAAACAAAGACCTGTGTGAATCTACAAAAGATAATGTTACACATTTGGTAGAACAATGATAGTGTGATGTACTGCGGATTGCATCCCCAAAGTGTAACCGTCACTGCTGACATTTATTATCAACAGCTGAGACATCTTGCAAACACAGTCCGAGAACAACAACTGGGAAGACAGCTCGAAGAGATGCTACACCACAAGAATGCTCATCCGCATGCTACTAGACGTACAAAAAACACTGTGCAGGAGTTGAGTTGGGAAGTCATTCTGCACCTACCTTACTCATATGTTATCGTGCCCTCACATTTTCTTCTTTTCCATTCTCTGTTGAACAGCCTTCAAGTAATATGTGGCTGTAGGCTTTCCTGGCGTAAACTGTCGGTGAAGGTTTCTCGGGTCTTCTGGCGAAGATGGGTAGTATGACACTTCCCGAAACATCGCGAGATATCAAAGCCACCACTCAGCTGGAGACCCGAGAAACCTCCATCGGCCTTCAAGGAACTTCTTTTCCAGACGAAAATGTGCTCCTAATGTGGCTTGATGAGTTCTTCCCTGAAAACCACGTGATTTCTAGTCGAGAAATTGAAGAGTGAACCCAGCATTGGCAGACTATTGTAAATTGTGGAGGAGAATATATTATTGATGATTAAAGTCTCTGTTATGTGCATTTGTCGTGTTTATTAAACTTGTGGAAAAATGCTATGAACTCGTGCGTCAAGATAATTACGTCTACATCGATACTCTGCAGGCCACCGTACTGTGTGTGCTGGATGACTACTTGTCATTTCCCCTCCTGTTCTACTCTGAAATAGAGCCAGGGTCAAACGAATGTCTGTACGCCTCCGTATGAGCCCCAAATTTCTCGATCTTATCTCCGTGGCCCTTATGCGCCATATACGTCAGTGGCAGTAGAATCATTGGGCGGCAGTTAGCTTCAAACGCCGGTTGTCTAAATTTTCTCAATAGGGTTTCCCGAAAAGAATGTCACCTTCCCTCCGAGGATTCCTATCTGAGTTTCCGAAGCACCTCCGTAACACGTACTTGTTTTTTGAACCTACCGGCAACAAATCTAGCAGCGTGCCTCTCAGTTGCTTTGATGTCTTCCTTCAGTGCAACCGTACAGAACCCAAACACTCGAGCAGTACTCAAGAATAGGTCATACCAGTGTCCTATATGCGGTGTCCTTTACAGGTGTACCACTCATTCCTAAAATTCTCCCAATAAATAAAATATGACAATTTGCGTTCCCTACCACAGTTCTCACGTGCTCATTCCACCTCGTATCGCTCTCCACTCTCCAGCATTACGCCCAGATATTTGATGGTGTCGAGCAGGACACTAGCGCATATATAAACATGGACGATAAATAGTTTGGACAAGAAGAGAATAGAAGCTTTCGAAATGTGTTGCTACAGAAGAATACTGAAGATTAGATGGGTAGATCACATAACTAATGAGGGGGTCTTGAATAGAATTGGGGAGAAGAGAAAGTTGTGGCACAACTTGACAAGAAAAAGGGATTGGTTGGTAGGACATTTTCTGAGGCATCAAGGGATCACCAATTTAGAATTGGAGGGCTGCGTGGAGGGTAAAAATCGTAGAGGGAGACCAAGAGATGAATACACCAAGGAGATTCAGAAGGATGTAGGTTGCAGTAGGTACTGGGAGATGAAGAAGCTTGCACAGGATAGAGTAGCATGCAGAGCTGCATCAAACCAGTTTCAGGACTGAAGACCACATCAACAACAATATTCCACATGGGGAGAATGTATATAAAAACTAAAGATGCTGTGACTTACCAAACGAGAAAGTGCTGTTAGATAGACACAATAAAACACACACACACACACACACACACACACACACACACAAATTTTCAAGCTTTCACAACCCAAGTTTGCTTCATCAGGAAAGAGGGAAGGAAAGGGAAGACAAAAGGATGTGGATTTTAAGGGAGAGGGTAAGGAGTCATTCCAATCCCTGGATTGGAAAGACTTACCGTATTTATTCGAATCTAAGCCGCACCTGAAATCTGAGACTCGAAATTCAAGGGGAGAGAAAAATTATAGGCCGCATATCCAAATCGAAACCAAGTTTGCCCATTGTAATATGAGACACAATTTAGGTCGAATGTATGACGATACAGCTACAGTAGTTTGGTTAGAGTCGTAAGCTTAGCAGTTACGCTTTATCAGGTAGCCATTGTTATGCGTCAGGCGCTCCGTCCGTATTTATACGGGTACCCTTCCTTTTCTACGTGCTTCGTCTGGTTTGAATTGATTGCTTATTTTTCTTTGATCTGATAAGTGCAGTTTTCTTTGCTGTAGGTGTTTACGTCACTCTTGGCTGAAAATGCATTACTGTACTGTGTCGTGCATTGTTTGTCTCATTCTGATAGTGCGTGTTTACGGCCTGTGGCCACTCGCCGCCTGGCTTGCTTTTGTGTGCTCTACAATTAAAAAACAAAAAAGAGAGAGGAATCGTCTCATTAGCGAAACAGTGGCAAGAAACTGCTATTTGTTGTTGTCTTACACTGCTGCTTTCTTTGATAATGATCAACAAGAACCAAATAATAGACTGCGTATGATAGAAGATGTTCTGAACGGGAGTTTAGCGAAAATTTTTCTCCGTTTGAAAATCTGTGCAGGCGCCTCTTTAGTACATTACATTCTACACAGAAATTAGAGTCATCATAGATTTAAAAATCTATTCAATTGCCGTGCTTCATTTCTGTCTGTATCACTATTCAGCGTAAGAATAATACGAATATAAACATGACACGATATGTCTACTCTTCCGCGTTTGCTGTTTCTCACTCTAGTTTCGTAGTTTATTAGGCAGACACGATTTAAATGAGATTGCAGCAAACACGAAAGAATACATGGCAGAATGTTTATATGCGTATTATTCTTATGGTGACGAGAATACTGCATGTGATTCACAATTCATAAAAGTTCCTATTAGCAACCATTCTTCTCACAGATAGGAAAAAATTCAGAACGTAGAGTTGGCCATATTGACAAACATCCCAAACAGTCTTGCCAGTCGGATTTTCGTAGTACATTGGAATGCTGCTACATTCGAAGATGAACAATACGGAATCTGTGTTTACTTCGTTGGATAATATATGAAAATGCAGTGGTCGAAACTCGGAGCGCAGAAAATAGCTTGTCTTCCACTTTTTTTAAAAATTTATTTACTGACGCAGAGGTTTTGGCGCCAGTATTTATCTTTGTGCTTACAAAGCATGCTTGTGTAGCGCTACATATAATCGACTGCAGAAGTAAGTTGTGGCGGCACCCACCAACTTTTTTCAGAATTTCCGCTTGCTTTGCACTCGATTCTAAGCCGCAGGCGGTTTTTTGGATTACAAAAACCGGCGAAAAAGTGCGGCTTGGATTCGAGTAAATACGGTACGTTAGGGGGAAAAAAAATGACACACACACACACACACACACACACACACCATCCGCACATATACAGACACAGGTAAACATATGTAAAGCAAAGAGGTTGGGCAGCGATGTCAGTTGAGGCGGAAGTACAGGGGCAAAGATGTTGTTGAATGAAAAGTGATGTACGAGAGGCGGCAACTTGAAATTAGTGGAGATTGGTGGGTAACGGGAAGAGAGAATATATTGAAGGGCAAGTTCAGAAATTAGTGGAGGTTGGTGGGTAACGGGAAGAGAGAATATATTGAAGGGCAAGTTCCCATCTGCGGAGTTCTGACAGGTTGGTGTCAGAGGGAAGTATCCAGATAACCTGGACGGTGTAACACTGTGCCAAGATGTGCTGGCCGTGCACCAAGGCATGTTTAGCCACAGGGTGATCCTCATTACCAACAAACACTGTCTGCCTGTGTCATTGATGCGAATGGACAGTTTGTTGCTGGTCATTCCCACATAGAAAGCTTCACAGTGTAGGCAGGTCAGTTGGTAAATCACGTGCGTGTTTTCAAACGTGCCTCTGCCTTTGATCGTGTACACCTTCCGGGTTACAGGACTGGAGTAGGTGGTGGAGGGAGGGTGCAAAGGACAGGTTTTACATTGGGGGCAGTTATAAGGGTAGGAGCCGGTGGGTAGGGAGGGTGGTTTGAGGATTTCATAGGGATGAATTGAGAGGTTACGGAGGTTAGGTAGATGGCGGAAAGACACTCTTGGTGGATTGGGGAGCATTTAGTGAAGGATGGATCTCATTTCCGGGCAGGATTTGAGGAAGTCATATCCCTGCTGGAGAGCCACATTCAGAGTCTTATCCAGTCCCGGAAAGTATCTTGTCACAAGTGGGGCGCTTTTGGGATTCTTCTGTGGGAGGTTCTGGGTTTGAGGGAATGAGGAAGTGGCTCTGGTTATTTGCTTCTGTACCAGATCGGGAGGGTAGTTGCGACATGCGAATGCTGTTTTCAGGTCATTGGTGTAATGGTTCAGGGATTCGGGACTGGAGCATGTTTGTTTGCCACGAAGACTTAAGCTGTAGGGAAGGGACCGTTTGATATGGAATGGGTGGCAGCTGTCATAATGGAGGTACTGTTGCTTGTTGGTGGGTTTAATGTGGACGGATATGTGAAGCTGGCCATTGGACAGATGGAGGTCAATGTTGAGGAAAGTGGCATAGGATTTGGAGTAGAACCAGGTGAATCTGATGGAACCAAAGGAGTTGAGGTTGGAGAGGAAATTCTGGAGTTGTTCTTCACTGTGAGTCCAGACCATCAATATATCTGTATCAAACTTTGGGTTGGCAGGCTTGAGTAACCAAGAAGGCTTCCTCTAAGTGACCCATAAATAGGTTGGCGTATGAGGGGCCCATCCTGGTACCCATGGCTGTTACCTTTAATTGTTGGTATGTCTGGCCCTCGAAAGTGAAGAATTTGTGAGTTAGGATGAAGCTAGTTAAGGTTATGAGGGAAGAGGTTTTAGATAGGGTGGCAGGTGATCGGCGTGAAAGAAAGTGCTCCATCGCAGTGAGGCCCTGGACGTGCGGGATATTTGAGTATAAGGAACTGGCATCAATGGTTACAATGATGGTTTCCAGGGGTAACCGATTCGTCAGACAATTGTTAGCCTCATTTTCATAATCTGCCACCACATAACCAGTCCTTTTAATACATTTACACGCAGTTTTTTCGAAATTTTCCCGAATTTCTCCACCCTAAAAGTGTTTTGGAGGCAACACAACTACCTAAACTTTGTACACATCGTTGTTTACCAACCTAAGTTCACCACAGGATCAACATAGCTCAGCTTAAACCAACACTTTTTCGACTTTTTTCACACAAGAACTCCAGTTGGTTTCTAGTTCACCTTTATCTCTCCCCATATATTTTTATTTTCACTGTAGCCTCATGTTACGCTTTCCACCTTCTAATAACATGTCATCCACACAACATCCCCACAACGACCCCATTAAGTTTTATTTACATTACCTCCGCAAACATGCCTTCGTCCTAGCCAGATTACACTCCCATATTTTATTTACTCATGCTTGTCTGATATTTGGCATCACCCCCAAAGGCCTCACAAAGTTCCCATCTCTGGCTGTAACATTTCTTTCCATCAGTCCCTATACCACTTCCAAACAGAACAATCCATAGCCCTCACCCCCCCCCCCCCCTAATCCTTCACCTACACATCAACTCATCCAATGAACACACCTGTCAACTCCTATCCCTAATTAAAGTCCTCAATCTTTCCTCTCCCACATCCACACCGGCTGTTCAAAGCATCCTCCTACAGGCCAACCGCAAATTAGAACAGCATGCCACCCTCCACCTCAAAAAACTATCCAATCTCCTGATTTCCCACGTCCGGAGAGACAACTCACTCACCCTCCACAACCTTTCCAACAAACCTCACCCTCCGCTCATTGCACACAGACCCAGTCTCTCCCATCTACTCAATCTCCCACTTCCAGCTCCACTCCCCCCAAAACTTCAAAATTCTAGTCAACACAATCTGGAACCACAACACCCCAATTCAGTAGCTATCCTTTCCTCCAAAACTCTCTCCCAGTCCGAAACCTCTGTCCTATCCAAAGGCCTCATCTTCAGCACTACTCCCAGATTCAACCAAACAGCCCTCGTCAAAGATTTACTGTCCTACACTCATAGTCTCTGCTGGAAATATCACTTTCCCATGAAGAAATCCTAATCCTACTCCTAACGATCCAACTCCCCAAGACACTATCCGAATTGAACCTTGCCTGGAACAGTTCTGTCCTCCATCACAGTGGGACCCACCTACTCTTCCTCAAAATCACCCTCTCCAAACCTTCCAGGAATTTCTCACTTCCAGCCTTGCCTCTCAGTCCTTAAAAAACCTTAA